>NC_141759.1:33961966-36746966 GCF_982258835.1 Parasteatoda tepidariorum
GACAATTTGTTCACTATTTCTTCTCCTTTTTCTCCCCTCTAAGAGATGGAAGGTTGGGAAAAGAAATGCAGAAAAAGATAAACTAATTGGAGGACCATTTTTTCATGCTATATCAACACCATCCACTCCTTTAGATAATTCAATGGTGTAAGTAGTTTTGTTCTTTTGATATAAAGAATTTTAAAAAAATTTCTCAGTTAATTAGAATTACATGCTTGAAAAAATTGAATTATAGATTTTATCTCATCGTGCAAAATAATTATGCAGATTAATTTTGTGAAATTAAACCTCTCTTGATTATTTATATTCAATCAGTATTATTCAAATATTTTGTTTTTATTCATACTATGGACGTGAGACAAAAGCAATGATGCTAATTTATAAGCAATGATGTAAATTACTTTACAAAGGGTTCAATATATTCACCAATCATATTTTTCTTGTTTGAAAATTGTGTTTTCTCTTTTTTTGAAGTGATGTAAGAGGTGGTTTATTTTAGAGTTAAAACAAGTCCAAGTGGTATTCACATTCTTGATTTTATATTTGCTTAGACGTAACAGTTCTTGGCTGCATGTAAGCAGATTAATGCTGTATGCTTGGAACTTAGTTAAAACTGCAAATTGATCAAATCTTAAATTAATCATTGATCTTAAATTAATCAAAGTCCTATAAAGCACTTTGTTTATAATAATTAAAACTCATGATGTAATTCTGAAAACAGAAGAATAAGGTTTTACAATTTAATAGTATCGTTCTTGCGAAAGAAAATTTCGAAATCTAGAAAAAGCTCTAAAGGACTATCTAAAAATTATGTGTTACCTTAAAAGATGTCATTTGAAAAAATAATTAAATGTACTTTTAACCTTTAGTGTATTATATTAATACTTGCACTTTATTGACTTAAAAAAACTGCATTAGTTTCTATTATTTTATCAGTTTTTTAAATCTTTTTAACATATAGCATGTTTTTCTCAAAATAAGTCTAGTATTTATGAATTACAAATAAATATTTGCTCCAATTTTTTGTCTTCATATTGCAGCAACCTCATGTTATAACGTCTATTTTTGTTTGTACCACAGGGGTCGTTGTATTGAGCATGGACTGTTTATACAAATAATCAGACAGGGAGTTATTATCTTAAAAATATGAGGACCAGGGATTTTGCATCAAGCAGGTGGGATTGGTGTTATTTTGTAGGGGGTTATACTGTGACCTTGAACCTCCTTGCTGACAATTATAACAAATAGAAAAAAAAGACTTATTTTCTTTAAGGAAGTATAACTAATGATACCGAGGAACAACTCATTTGAATGATCTTCATTTTATTCAGATTTATACTTTTCCTCCAATTGAACTGTTAACTGAAAGATTAGTTTGTCATAGTTTTTTTTATTTTCAACATTGTTTATTCTTCTATTTGTATTAGCACAATTTTACTGCATTTTTTGTTAATATGTTATGGTTTAGAATAAAATTTTAATGATTCATTTGCAACTTAATTAGTTTTAATGGCGTTTTCATGCTTTTCTTTCAGAGAAAAACAAATAAATCATTTCAATCTTTGCGTTATGAAAATGGATGATAGTGTGAAACAATTATTTAATGTAGCTATTGAACAGCACAAACGATATGCTGGGCGTGAGTATTTTTTTCAAAATTGCTCTAAATGTATATTGCTTATTTGTAAAAAATTATGATCAGTCTCAGAAATCCTTAATCTTTTTCTTTCATAAATTTTTTTAACTATGAATTATGTAAATGTTGTTAATATTTAGCATTATCTAAAATCCCAAGGTAGTGTTACTGTAATATTGTTGCAGTACAACCTTGAAAATCTGAACTTTAAAAAATTGGAAACTTTCAAAAACAAGCATTCTTTGTGCTAATACTATTGTCTCCTTATGTTCTTATTGTTTAACCTATTTTTTTTATAAGAAAACGTTGGAATTAATGTCAACTTTCTCTATCTGCATACATTTCGATTTATTATGCTCTATGGACCCATCAATAGTTTACGAAGGCAGTTATTTGTCATTGCCTTGTGAATCCAGCACCTGTACTGATGACACCTGAGCATAAATACTTAATTGTTATATAACTTACCCATATGGTGAAATCATAACTTTGGCATCTTTATTGGTTTAGGTAAGTTATCTAATTAAGGTATATTTGAGTCTTTTGAAGTTACAGAACTCAAGTGATCAGCGTTCTTTTGGTAAAACAGAATTCATTAGCTATTGTCAACACATAATCATTATTATAATTGTGAACATATAAATCAAAGAAAAACTACAAAAATTTTTAAAAAAAATGTGAAGTAGGAAATTTTTTTATTTTTTTTCTACTAATAGTCTAAAAAAAATAATTTATGTTAGAGAATTGAATTGGTGGAACTGAATTGCCATTTTGTCCTGCTATGAATTTGTTTTTGGTATGAGCATAAGCTGGAAAAACAGTCTCCTATCTGTTAGTCAAGTCAAAGGGAAGCAGATTTACATTGCCTTCTCAGTGACTATGGGATATTAGTCTAAATGTCCCTCAGTAATTCAAGCACATGTTTTAGAAAAAATAACCTCTTAATATTGAGCAAATTGTAATACTCTGACTTTGCCTTGACCAGTAATGACAATACAAACAAGTAGTAATGACAGTCTAGTGATATCTGTACATTCAGAAAAATGCATGTTCTTCCTATCAATGTGGTTTGCTATTTTTTAGTCTATCTACCAATAATTTTATCTTCTATATGGTAAGCTTGTATTTATGTAATTATATCATCGAATAGCATATTGTCGTTGACTGCACTAACATTACCTCACACTCAGAAACCCTAATCTAGATTATATCGAATTACTGTTCCTATACTTTTAAAATTGTTATTAAATTGGTTTTAGAATTTTTTAAAAAGTATAAAATTTAAAATTATTTAAATTAATTGTCTCTTTATTTACATCAGCCAAATTTGTTAATGTTTTATTAACTTTTGTTTTACAGCTGTTAGAAAAGAAATACAGCGGATGGCTGATGCTTTTAAGGAACTTGGGTTAGCATTTCAAATGGATCCCTCTCCTGGTAAAATAGTTCTCCTGAATTTATTTTTTTGTGCTCTCTTGTGCATTGTTTTATTATAAATTATTGAAAAAATGCCTTATTCTATCTTTTTTTATTATTTTTTAGTTTCTGAATATTTAACTACTGCTATCAAACACACTGCTGGTGTCTATGAAGACTTAGGGAAAATGTATGAGGAACAGGTAAATATTTTTTTAGGAAATGTTTTTAATTGTTGCTTTATTTATAAATGTTTAGTTTGAATAGGATAAGTGTATCTGAGGATGATTATTGATAAAATTATCAATGTATTGTGATTTATATATTCAATCTAGTATTTAACAAATTCATTTACTTAAAGTTGGCAGGTATTTAATTCTTTTTTGGATTTAAAATTTTCCTTATTTTTATTATTTTTTCTGATTCCTAATTTTTTTCAAATTAATCTTTTATTTTGTTATATTTCTGAGGATATTAAAAAAATTACCACTCTGCTGAAAAATTCCTACACTGCAAAATATTCTAACTCCTTCTTTTGAAATTCTCTTATACTTGACTCAGCATGTCTTGAACAACCTCAGCTGAATCTCTGAATGGGAAAGATGCAACTTGTGCTCTTATATGAGCATTGTTGTACAGTACCTTGGTCAATTATCAAATGAATCAATTTTTCTTAACATTTAAAGACACAATTAGAGGTATGAATCATTTGAACTGGTTAAAACCGATTTCTTACTTATCAAAATTGAGAATACTTTTGAAAAGCCCCTCTTTTAAGCTGTTACCATTTAAAGCCATTAAAGTTTGCCATTTGCAGACTAAAATTGCCTAGAGTTACACATGTTAAAGCGAAAATTAAAAAAATTTAAGTGTCGAAGATGAAATGAATTAAAATAAAGATAAAATGAATGAAAATAAATATAAACATGAAAAAAATTAGCACCGAAATATGACATTTTACCCAATATTTCAATGATTTTAAAAGATAAGGAAATCAAAATCTCATTAATGCATAAAAACCCTCATTCAGAAAGAAAAAAAATTTAATAAGTAAATTTGTTTTCATAAATCCATTAGATATTACAATTTATAATATTATAAGAGCATCTTTTAAAGCAAAAAGAAAAAAATGAAAATTATTTCTGATTTGATGAAAATGATTGAAATATTTACTGCATTCATATGAATGCAGTAAATCAGGGTGGCCACCCACCTGGAAAACCTTGAAAACCTGGAATTATCAGGGAATTTTTTTTATACTGGAAAAAACCTGGAAAAATCAGGGAAATATGGATAAAAACCTGGAAAACCTGGAAATTTTAAAGAAAAGCTGGAAATTTTTTCTTATATATTTTTTTATTCACTAATTTAAATTATTTGCTAATAATTTTCTTAATTTAAATTGTTTCATCCATTATACCAACATTTTTTAATCAAATAGTAACAAAAATGTTATCCCACGAAAGTCATCGTACATTTAAATGTTTTGGATCTCAGAATTAAAATTATTCAAATGTATCTCCAAACAGTTAAAATATCATCAACTTACTTTGCTTTCGTCAAAATTTGCTCCATTATAACCCTATTAAACTAGAATACAACATAAAATTCTCCCATGCAAATGTAGAAACCTTTGATCTCTATGCAGACTGTGCAATTTAGGAAAGGCAAAGATTATGGTGGATGTGGAAGACGGGGTTAGGATTCGGTTTTTAAATTCTGTCCTTGTTCACACAATGAATCAAGTTTGTTCGCAATTGAGAGTGGTAATTTTTTTCTATTTTGACAAAATGTTTTTGTATTTTTAACTTTATTAAATTCTCTAAAAATTAGTTGGTTATAATTTAATAATAATAGATTTTATATTGCACTCTTTTTCTGAAAGCTTTTCAACTCCCATTCAAAGAAATCTGTAAATTATTTTTTCTCAGCAAACCAATCAATCACGCATTTCCCCCCATCACTAACAGCAATGTTTGTCGACAAATTGTTACAATTCTTGCATTAATGCTAATTTTTTCTATTTCATTTTAACCTTTTATAGTATATTTTGATTTTGAAAAAAGTTTTTTTTAGAACTAACTATATATTAATATTAAATTTTACGATTTTGTTGGTAAATATTAGTTTTTTGATTCAAAATTCGAATTGTATAGTTATCACAATATCGAAAGTTCGTAAATGTTGCTTGCATTCCAGAGATGATATTTCAAAACTATTCCTCTTTTTACCTAAAAAAGCTGACAATGACTAAGGAATATATAGGAAACGTATTAAATGATATATATACATAAAATATATATATTTTTTTATTCATATGTGTTTAGTCAAGAGAAGGAAAACGAAACTTAGTGTTTTAGTTCTGCACTGTACAAGATTCTAGTTGTTCAAACAGAAACAATTAACTATGCTGAACTAAAAAACTGTGTGTTTAGATTGGAATTCTTTAAATGTTTTAAATTCAAATAAGAAAAAAAATCAAAAAAGTATAAATTTTAAGGAATTTTATCTATTTTTTTTCTTCTATAGAGTATAGAACTAAAAATTAGACAATTTTACATTTCTCACATTTATTTTTTTATACTGTATCTCTTAAAATAAAAATGCTATTTCAAAATACCATCATTTAAAAAATTTGACTTGAAATATTGGTTTAAGGAAAATATGATCAGTGAATTTTATTAAAAGCACTGGTAAGATGAAATACAGTATTATGCAGTATACAGTACAGCTTTATATTGAATTGTAATTACAGTGATTCACAAAAGTGTTGATACACTTATGACTTTCAATGAAATAAGACTATCCATTAATTAAAATGAATGTTTCAGAATGTATATTTAATGATAAAAAATGTGTTCTAATCTTAACAAAACTGAAATATTTTAAATGACAATATGAAATATTTTAAAAACAAAGGAAAACTTTATTTTTAAGGAATCAATCATCAAAAAGTGACAAAAACTTTATCCCACAAAAGTCATCATACACTTTTAAAGAAAAAACTCAGTCTATTAGTAATCTAATTTTTCGTTAAATTAACATTTAGTGGAGTTTCCTTTAGCATCTACAATAGCTTTTAAAGGTTGAAAATACGTGTAACTAGTTTTTTTTTTGTCAGGTGAAATTCGCGCAAATTATTTTTAAAATTTTTACAGAAACTTTTACAACACTCAATTGCAAATTTATGAATTTTTCCACAAAATTTATAATTTTAATCTCTGATTTGAAGTCCTTCTTTTAAGCATTTTATCACATATTGCACAGTTCAATTGAATACAGTAAACTAATTTAACATTCATTACTGATTTACCTCTTATGAAGACAAATAATCAAATTTGGTCTATTTTATTACGACTACAAGTCATTTTTAAATGATAAAATAAAATATTACGGAGTTAGCAAGCAAAAATTAAAATATAATTTTGCTATTATAGGTTTGATACTAAATTGCTAATAAAGAAATGAAAAATAATTAAATAAAAAAAGCAATTGACGATAATTTTAATTCTGAGATCCAAAACATTTAAATGTACGATGACTTTCGTGGGGTAACATTTTTGTTACTATTTGATTAAAAAATTAACTTTTGCTTTGTTTTTAAAATATTCCGTGCATTTTTGCTAAGAATAGATTATACATCTTATTATCAAATACCCATTCTGCAATATTCATTTTAATTATTGAATTTTTATTACCTATTTCAATATAAGTTATAAGTGAATGAGCACTTTTGGGAGCCACTGTAATTATTAAAAATTATTGATATATAATCACCTGAAACTGTTTTCTTTTCCTTAATGAAAATATATTAAACAATACTTATCCAAGGTTTTATTGGCTATTCTGATTTTGTCATTTTGTAGGTACACTTTGAGCAAATACTACTTAAAGTAACACATTAAATTCAATAAAAACAATTAAAATTATTCAATAAAAACAATATATTCTGCAAGCTAAACATATTATTTTCTCCACGTCTTAATTTTTTAAAAATTAATGTTGTACCAGAACATTAAAAAATAATGAAAAAATATCTTGTAAGAAAAAAATTTTTTTTTCAAGATATGTTTAAAAAAATGACATTTTGAATAAGATATTTTATAATATAGACACTTTTCTTGTACACATCCTACACTTTATAAGAAAAAAGGAAAAAAACACAAACCTGGAAATTTTAAGATTTTTACCTGGATAACCTGGAAAAATCAGGGAAATTTGAAATCTGTTTTGAGTGGCCACCCTGTAAATATTTAGTCTTATATCTTTTTTCTAATTTCATCCAGCCAAAATATGATTCTGAACCAATGGCTGATGTTCTTCATGAGTATAAAGGAATGCTTGCTGCCTGGCCTGATGTACTGCATATTCAAAAGGTATGAAATATAACCATTCTTTTGTGTTTGTAAGTAAAAAATGTTTATCCATTTAGTTTGTGATAAATATAATGATTAATATTGACGGTCTTAAAGTTATTTCATATTAAATATAACTTTTTGAACTTGACTTCCTTAGGTAGTACTTTTTTTTATTGATTTGATCCATTTCACATAAAAAATGTGATTATTGTAATTATGTGAACTTGTTTCATACTCTAATGCAGTGTTTCCCAAAGTGTGATACGCGTACCCCCAGGGATACGGAGCAGTTTAGCGGGGATACGCTTTTGTGCGAAATATCTTACAACAAACGGAAATTTCAAAAACTTTTATTTAAAAACAAAGCTAGCAATGAAAATTTACGATTACGTGTTTTTCTATTGGCTATTTCTCACAGAGTTAACAGTTAATAATTAGTGGTGTTAATAGCCAGTTGTGATTTTTAACTTTTGTGCAATTTTTTTAAAGTAAAATATACATTCATTTTTTTTATTAGTGGTATGCAGCGTTACGAAAAATTTAGAAAGGGTACACTAAAGTCGTAAGTTTGGGAAACACTGCTCTAATGTAAAGCAATTCAAAAATTAATTTATTCATTATTTTTCATTTCATTGTTATAACTATGAATAAATATTTGCAATTTTAATCAATTGCTTAGTAGTGCTTTTTAAATTCAAATTAATAATTCATTTTTTGTTTTCAGTCTGCACTGAATAAAGTGGCAGAACATAAAAAGATGTATGAAGATGGTAAACTAAGTCAAGACGAAGTTGCAGCTATTAGTCAAAGAACTGATGTCATATCTTATGCAACATTAGCTGAAATCAACCATTTTCACCGTGAGAGGGTAGCATACTTTAAGACTATGATGGAGACTTATCTTACTGCTCAAATAGATTTCTATCAAAGGGTAACTATATGTTTAGATATTACACTTGGAATAAATTAGAAATATTGTTTAGAACGTTTTATATCAGTGACATCGAACATTAGTACTTAAGGGATTAAGTTTTAATATTAAACTAAACTTATGTTGCAATTAATTTTAAAACACAGGCAAAAATGATAAGCCTAAATGATTAATCCAGTTTTAAAGGGCTGCTTATTTACAAATATACAACACACAAAGATAGATGATACATTAATATATATATAATCACTGAAATTTTGGTACGAACAACAAACGCTCATTGTGCACCCTTAGTCACAAGACACACATTTCAATGATGAACCTCTATACCAGATCCATCCATATATTCAATTTGTTTCTATCAAACTTCATCACAGCATTGCAGATATCTTCTGAATTAACCTCAGCCTCATATTTTCTTGACCAATTCTAATTTAAAAAATTTCTTTTCTGTTTTTTGCTTTGCATTGTGACCTGTATTTAACCCCTTTGAAAGATTCATTAAATAATAAAAAGCTAGGTAATTAAAAAATACTTTCAATTACTAAAAAAAAAAGTCCAGTGAATTATTTAAAGTTTTTTTTTTCACTTTTGCTTTATTTATTTTCTAACAAAATACTGCTCAAGTTAGGCAATTTCTTGTATTTTTTTTTCTTTAAAAATTGATGAAAAAAATGTTCTTTTATCAAAATTACTTCATTTATCTCATTCTTGAAAGTATTTTCATATAAAGTGGAGGCAAAATTTATTCAGAAAATAAGATATAGCTAAGATTAAGTTTGGTCTAATAATGTTACTTCGACCTTTAAACTTTACATAGTTAATTATTTTTGAAATTATAATGTATTCAACTAACTCATGCAAAATTTGAACACCAGTTTGACTTTAAAAGAGGTTTAGATGTGTATATGTGTGTTTATTATCTATTTTTTTTTCTTTCAGATTACTGAGCAACTTCAATCTACATTATCACAATACCAAAACTCATAATCATTCAGCAATAAAATCACATTGCGGTACATTACTATAAGTTGAAGAAAGCTGTATTTGGACAATCTACTGTGTTCTTAAAATGACCGATTTCTTACGAAGCAGATGAATTAATTGTAGTATAAATAGTAATTTATTTTTTATGTGCAGCTTTTGTGAGATGAAACAAAAAATGAGCTTATTTGTGTATTTGCATTGTACATGCCAAATAATGCATGGGTTCTTTAAATGAATTAGTTATTGCAGTTTCAATAATATGTTGTCATTAAGTTTTACTTTTGTGCCAGTCTTTTTTTTTTTTATAGTTGTCAAAATTTATATAATATATGTGCATGCTTCATATTTTTAAAATAATCAATTTGCATATATTGAATGGATTATCCATGAGCTGAATATTTTTATTTACAATTTTATTTATTTAAGTGACATATGGATTAAAAAAAAAATTGCCTTTACTTTAAATGTAGTATTTATCATAAAAATGTCCTGTTTATTTTGATTGTGGGATGACAATAATTGAGTTATATAAGAATAAAAAATTTCAAAAACTAAGTTCCAAAATTTTATACAAATTTTAAAAATTACTACAAATATTCAAATTTAGTTCGACACATTTAATATGTGTGCCATAAATGGCTATGATGTGGTACAGACGTTTGGCAAAATTCTGTAATCTTTTCATGGCAATTTTGAGTGCAAAAAATTTTTTTGAAGGTTATTTCTATTAACTCTGTTGCAAATTTCCTTTTGAACTGCTATCTAGCTGTTATGCATCCATTAATGGATCTTGACAATGAATATGTGCTGAGCACTTTCATAAACAACCATAAAAAAGTGCACATGCACAAATAAAAATAATTCCAACATGCCTTACGTTTTAACTCTCAACAGTTCAAAAGTTATCAAGGTTTTGTTTTTCTTGTAGCTCAGTAATTGTCACATATCAAATAAATTATTTATGCTATAGATTATGAGATGTGAAGTTGAGCTTTCAACCTGTAATGATCATAGCAAATCTTTCATTTTATCTTGCTTGTTACTCATTTATGCTTTGCAATAATCTTTCACACCTAGCCAATCAAGCATATTCCAAATATTGGAAAACATAGTAAAAAGTTAGATTAACACTGGCACAGATAGATATGAAATAATAAAGCATTTTATGTATATTTAAAATTTATTCTTCAATAAAATTATTTATGTTGTTGCATGAAATGTTGTTCATTAGATTTAAAATTTGATAAAGATGCTGTACTAAATGAATATGACCAAAATGATAAAAGAAATGTATTTTAAACTTTTACAACTTGTAAACTAAATATGTGTGATCATTCTCTTACAATGAATTGTTCATAATACCAATACTGTTTTTGTATAGCTATTGTTAAATTATTTTTAAAGAAATTTATCTTCTGAGAAATTAGAAAAAGTATTATTCAAATAAAATATTTTTATATATCATGACATATTTAAATTTTGTATGTACAGTACAGAACCCGTTATCCGGAAATCAGAAAACCGGAAAACCAAAAAACCGGAACGAAATTCGATAAATTTTTCCGCAATTTTAAAAAAAAATTTTTTTTTTCCTTATAAGATTTTACGATTTTATTTTCTTTTTTGAAAGATGTACCTTACCATCATTTCAGAAATAATCATTAGTGTATTACCTCATCGTTTTTTCTTATTTTAAAGATTATTTCCAAATATTTTTTTTTTTAGTTAGGTTTAACACTAAAAAAACGGCTTTTTGTAGCGATTCAGAAAACCGGAAAAATCAGTTATCCGGAATAGCGATAGTCCCGATCGTTCCGGATAATCGGTTCTCTACTGTATTATCAGAAAAATCACAATTAGTAAAAAACTTTGTATTGAAGCAAGCTTTTAAAAAACTATTTTATTATGAAATGGATACAATTGAATTATGTAACATAAACTTAAAATTCTTTTTTTTTAATAAGGGAGATTTGTATTTATTTTTTAAAAATGAAAGGTTTAAGTACTTTTACTTTTTTAAAGTTGGTATACTTTAAAAATTTAAGATAAACTAAACATATTTTTAATCAATTTACATCACTGCTTATCTATTTAATAATACTAGTTAAGATCACTTTATTTAAATAATATAAGATTATCTTGCTTTTTCTCTGACATATAAATTAAAAAGAAAAAAAAAAATACTGTGATATAATTCAAGTAAATTCTTTACACATAAACCATGAGATTTTTCTTTTTTAATTTACCCTACATTTCTCTCTCATAATTTTTCATCATTTATGGGTTTTTCGTGTTATTCTTGTTTGTATATTTTATGTTTGGGACCATTCTTTATATTTACTTATGTTGCAAGTGCTGGTAACTGATTTTTCTTCTTTTTTTTGAATGGGCAAACAATATATAATTTTTATACACACATATTTATATATATTTTGCTACAATCTCATACATCATACTTAAGTATTCTCATTTGCTAGTCAAAGAGTCATATTTATATATTTTCACCAATCCATTAAATTTCTATGTTTACCTATGTATGCTTTATTAATATGTTGTTTCGTCAAAGCAAATGTAATTAATATTTCTTCGTTTATAATTTCAATATAAATTTATTTTGAATTTTCTTTTGTCTAGAATAAAAAGTTATCTCTTAAGTGTATAAATTAATAAAATTGATTAAGGTTAAAAAAAAAAAATTATATGCTTATGGACACTTTAGTCCAATGTAACTAGTTAAAACTTTTTAAAAAGAAACATGTATTTTTTCATATTGAATAAATGACATTTCATCACAAAGCTACAATTTATTTTTTTAATACTTCTACAACATGGCATTAGTTACATACTTGATATGCACAATATTTACTATATGTATATATAATTGTAAAAATACACAATGCACTTAATAGTTTACAAAAGCAAAATTTATATATCAACAGTTCAAAACCAACAAGTGTGCGTTACAATACATGCAATTAATCTTCACATGCATTTTATACAAATAACATTTATAAATATATGACTAGAAAATAAATATTTTGCTGTACTCAATAAAAATCTAGTAACAGATACCTCGATATGAACGGCTTATTCTGCTTTGTATTTTACTTTTATAAAGCCAAAAGATAAATATTGAAATAACTTCAAAATTTAAGTACTTATTTTTAAATAATCAAGGTTCTCACTATGAATTTTTATTACTCCAAGTCTATTTTAGAGTGGTTATCTTAAGTGCTACTGGCACCATTAAAATCTGGGACCACAGGTGTAGCAAAATATTACCAATAGTTCTAAGGAAAATTTGAATTAGTTCAGGACATAAAAATATCAAATTTTTTTTTTTAGTTTTGTTTTGCAAGCTGAATTGCTTAAAGGAAACTGGTCTTTAAGCTTTTCCTGAGTGTAGAAAAAACACAATTTTTGTATTTTACAGTTTTAAAAAAAACTGCAACATTCTTGCATTTATTAAACTGTGCAGCTAACTCATTATTGTACTAATTACTTTGACTACTTATCGCAAGTGGGAACACATGGAAGGTGCAAGTGGAAAGTAGGTCTTGCTTTTTTATTGGGATGCTACTTGGTATAGTTAAACTTGAATCCCAAGGATTTAGGTTTTTATTAGAATCTTTGTTCTCTTTTAATGCAACATAGTTGCAAATATTTTAACTAGAAATATAACTGTTGTACCAGCCATAAGCAAAAGATTAAATAATTATTTAAGCCCATCAACAAAAGTGCGTTTTTAGGTTTAAAAGCGAAATTATTCTGTTTCAAAAAAATAAAACATGTAGTAGATCCAACTATTCAGAGATATTTAATTAAGGCAATTTGATTTCATTAATATAGACCACATTTCAACACTCAATTTTTCCTCATCTGTTTTCAAAACTTACTTTTTCTATCTTAAACAAACTTTGATTGTTGGTTATGGGTAATTGCAAAATATATGCCACGGAATTACATACTATGTCGGACATAATTTCACAGTCTTCGTGTTGCACACATAGGTTATAAAGTGCTTTGCATTTGGGGAAAAATGCAGCAGAATATATACACTAGAAATATATATGGAAGAGTGGGATGTAACGGAGTATCTTGATTCTGGCAAAATTAGTTCTGCTTTTTAGAGAACTCTGAATTACTAGGTAGGAAAAAGTATCTGCCATATCATTGAATTCATGGTGTCTGTGTAGATAAATTGTTTTATGCTGTCAATACTCTAATGTTCTTTAACTATTTCTACTTATTAGTCTATATGGTTATAAAAATCTTTTTAGTCAAGCTTATGATGAGTTTACTAAAGATTTATACTCTTAACAAACAATAAGGATTTAGTCCAGTAGTTCCATGGATCTGTTTTTTCTTCTTCTGATAACCTATGCTCTCTATGTGAGACAGAATAGAATCATCACTATATAAAACCAATTTAAAATATCAGGATAACGAACATTTAAAAAAATGTGTTACCAAAGATAGGACAGTTGTTTTGGAATGACTAAAAAAAAAAAAACTCAAAACACGACTAAAAGAAGAAAAAAAAAGTGTTTGATGAACCAATATAACAAAACAGTTCTATCAACAAAAAAAAAAAAAAAACCCTGAATACTTGATTAATGTTTCTTTAGATAAAAGTAACATGTGTTACTGATTTTATAAATTGTAATGATGTATTTTCTATCTAAAACCAATCCAATGTGGAAAGTGATTTTGTTAGGCTCCTGAAAGCTGAAATGGTATAGTACATAACTAAACAATATCTTGATTAAATCCAACAGCTTCGGGGTTGAACAGATTAGCTCCAACGGGCCTTCGAATCATACCCACTTTCCCCTAAATATTTTGCTACCCCTAAATCAAGCTTTGGATTTTTATGGGCTATATTGGTTAATAAACATAGTGTTTTATAATAGTAAAAATAGAATAAAAAAAATCTTTGGAACAAATATGAGTTCCAAAACGTAACTTATAAATTACAAATGAACAATAATAAATTTTAATACCATATTATATTTTTACATAATATAGAATAATATAAGCTGTCTGTACTAATGAGCTATAATGACTTGTACAGTTAGGGTAAGTTAGTACCTCTGTTGAATGTGATAGATCAAACTATTATCAAGATTAGTTCTGATTGGTTGTTATGCAGGAAAAAAAAGGTGTAAATCGAAATTGTTATTTGCGAAGTAAGAGGTTGACTTGATCAAAAATTGAAGCCTATATTTCAAAATGTCTATTGAAAAATTAATAAATGTGTTAAGCATAGCAAAATTTAGGTGTCCTTTGAAATATTATTGTGATTGGATATGTAAGCATTTTGAAACAGTAACACTTTTGGCCCAATTAATATGTTTACTGATCTGCAAGCATTACAAACTACTAAGTTAACACCAAAAGCCCAGACGATAACTTCATGTTTATATACTAAAGATAATTTAGCATATACAATGAAGTTAATAAATTACAGTGTTGTGTTACTTTCACAGAAAGACTTCTTATTTTACAACCAACAACTAATGGAAACCATTGAAATCTAAATAGAAATGACATAAATTTTAAATTTATTTGTTCAAAAAAGCTTAAGATAAAAACGGGTTTCAGGAGATATTTGATTTGCATACCATAAATAATTATGTTTAAAAGCTGGAAATATAGAATGGGAAAAATAATTACCTAGTTATAAAAAAATTACAGGGATATTATTTTATTATAATTTGATGAATCCTTAGATTCCAAATAATTGCAAATTTACAATAATTTCATAGAGGAATGGGCTTAACATTTCCTAGCTGACAATCTCTTCATAAGCTTCTATGGAAACAACAGAATGCAGTTATGAGTTGATATAACCAATACCAGATTTAAGCTTGGCAGGATCTCCAGATATTGAAGATAGTATATAGTAGATACACCAAGAGCAAACTGTTATAATTCTTTATAATTAAACATTTAATTAATAGCATTTGATAATATTATTTGGTTATTGAATATATTATTCACATAAAAACTTAAATATAGTTAAGAAGTATAGTGATGAAGCTGTAATGTGGAAATTTCGTAAATTGCATAACATATGAAGTTAGATTCCTTGAAGGGGAAAAAAAAGAACAGAAACACATTTTAAGCTCATTCATTACACAAAACCAAAAGACATATTTTCAGAATTGGGGCGCCCTGCAGTTATCAAGGGGTCAAAGCTACAGCCGGCCTAACATAAATCTGATCTAACTTATAGAAAGTTATATCCGGCCTTGGATATTATAACTTTCACATAAACTTCACTAAAGGTTACACCAACTTTTTCATAGTGAAATATTTTTAATAACCTAAAAAGTATTATGAGTGATTTTACTGCAAAGCTAAAGCACATCAAAGCATGCTTGGCCTGATTTAGATCAGGTGGAAAATTCAGCTTACACATGCACAATTGTTTATGATTGCTCCAGCCATCCAGAGTAAAGACAGTCAACATTAAACACGGTTTTGACTCCCCTGAAAGCTGCAATTAAAGGTCAATCAAACTCAACCACGGCGAAAACTTTTACCACAATAATGAATTTTGTCAGTTGTTTATTACGATGTCAAGTCTGCCAGTTTCCAAAATAAGGTAGTAAAGAAGTCTATTGTGTTGGAAGCTTATAAACCCACCATGACGAAAATACCCAACATGTAACAAAACCTTGGCACTCAGATCGTCATTTGAGCGTTCATTAAATAGCATGGAGATTAAACATTCAAAAAATTTCTTTTCATGTGATTGTGATGAACAATCTGCAAGTGAGTGAAGAAAAACCTTGCACCTCTACCACTCTCTTGACTCACTTAATGCAGTTTTACCAACCTCTCTACATTCCAGAAATGGCTTTCCCAGACTATTTCTTGTTTTTCCCCTCAAAAAATTACCAGGCAAGAGCATTTTGGAACACTTGACGCACTTAAGGAGGCTAGCACCTAAACTTCAAAAGGTATTTCAGAAAAATCTTACCAAAATGTACTTTAAAGCTTAGTTGCAAGCTCTTTAAAAGCTAATATTTTATGCCTAAAAATTACCCTGGAAACAATCCACTATGAGCTGTTACTTATTATGAAACCTTTTCGTGTGTCATATGATATAATAAATTAAAATTTTAGAATTGACTCGCTCGAAATTAATAAGATCTAAAGTAATTACCAAAAAAAATAAATAAATAAATAATGCAGGGTGGATAAAATTGAGATTAGACATAGAGTTATCTTAGACGCGCTTGGACCGTCACCCAAAAACATGAAAAGGAGTTAATTACCTGGGACAGAGAAATAATGAGAGCCATTTTTGGACCAATCAGAGAAGGAAGAAGTGTGGCAATGGAGATACAACGATTAAATCCAAAAGCTGTTTAAAGAAAAGAATATAATAAACCATATGAAATCAAAAAGCATCCCATGAAGACATGGATAGATGAGGCTAAAGTATCTTGAAAATAAAAAATTGGAGAGCGAAAACATGAAACAGACGGCTTTGGAAAAAAATTATTAAAAAGGGCATAGTCAACACAAACTGTAATAACAGGGGGCAAGACATCAAATAATTGACCCGATGACTTGCACTTTAAATATATCTTTTGTCAGAATTATTAATTTATGACGTGCAAATTTTTTTGTGTAGAATGATTTAATATGCATTGCTGCAACATAACATATCACTTGTTGCTGCCATGGCTTTTTCAGAAGTCATTTCTTTGCATACACAAAAAAAAAATTTTTTTTTACAGGTTTATATGAATTACACTTATTTGGGCTTTTTTTCTTTAGGTAATACAAATACAGTTCTTGATCCCAGTACGATATCATATATGCATAAAATGGTTATTTCTTAACAAGTGAGTTGCAGATCTTTAAACCTAATTTTTCTTCAACAAATTAAAATAATCATTTCAGTTGAAGAATTATCAGTTTAACAATTCTGAGATATTACCATAGTAATACAGATAATTATAATACAGGTACATTTATGGATTGTCGATGATCAGAATATAGTAAGTCCTGAAACACTAAATCCAATTATCATATATCTTAGTCAAAATAATTAAATATACATACTATATACATAGCAAAGTCTTTAGAGAAAAAAAAAGACTTACTGTCAGTATTACAGTGGGTATATAAAAATACAGATAAATTTAATTTCAGTTTCAATGATGAAATTAAATTAAAATAAAGCAAATTACTTGCCTAGAGAGGTATTTTAAAGTTAACATTAGAGTGAATAAATAATCCCAAGAAACTGAAGCATTGAGATATAACTTGATTAAAAGACTTCATTGGCTTCAAAAATATGCTTAATGGGAATAAAAGTTGACATGTTTCAATTGTTTAAAAATAGATGCACATTCTCAAGACTTTCCAGATGTAAATATTTATGTTTGGCAATGGGCACCTAATGTAGGTCACGTCTTGAGAAAGGGCGTCAATTTTTGAGTGCTTGAAACACATCCACTTTAATTTCTACCTACTTAATTTTAAAGCCAATGAAGTTTTTTAATTGAGTTTATTAGTTAAGGACTAACTGACAGTACTTCAATGAAAATAAAAAGGAGTAAAATTACTTATCTAGAAGATTATTTTAAATTAAACATTTGTTTGAACTATTGTTCAAAATTGTGAATTTTTTTTTTACATCATTTATAACTTTATTTATACAGGGTTCCCACTCTATGATGAGATTGAAATTCAAGGACTTTCCAAGGACCTCAACAAAATTTTGAAGGACCTTAATCTAAGACCCAATTTTAAAAATTATTCTCTTCTATTTTACTAGAAGCAACAATGCTTGTTGTGGCAATAATTAATTTCAAATATAATACCTAAATGCTTTGCCTATATAGAGAGAAGAGAGTATATGTATTATGGACTAAAATTTATATTTTTTTAAAAACAACCCTACTGGTTTTACATATTAATTCACAAAATCATTTTCAGCACAATCTATAACTAATGGTAATGAGGTGTTAATGGTGAAATCCTTTAATCCTGTGTATTTCCATGTGAAGGCTGCATGAAAGACAGAGCTATATCTTAGATATTCCATATTCCATGACTATTCCATAACCCCCTCCTCTCCTCTCCTCTATCAAACATCGTTTCTGAAATTATTCATCCATAATTTACACAACCTTCTCTAAATGTTATGCAGCAACAATTCTTTCTGAAAATAAAAATTAGATGGAACATATCCCATTTTCACCATGTTTAAAAGCATTATTCGTTATGTGTAATCCACAACTGCCAATGAATATGACCTGGTGGGAATATTTCTCTTTTAATTCACACTGAAGCTTCTAATAGAATTTCCAATTGACATAGGGTCCATCCATGGATAATTGAAGTATTTTAGAGAGCTTTTAACCATCATCCATGCATTTGTAAAAAGAGGACAAAATATTTTCTGCAGTTCCATGACCCATAAATTGGGAGGTAAGATACTTAGTGCAAACTTTATTATCAATTCCTTACCATAATGTCCATCTGCTTAGATTGTAGAGACTGATTTAACATCTCATCAAAGAGTACAGTGTAGCAATCAACATTCTTCAGCTCATTTATAAGCATCCCTTTGAAGTATAGTGCCAATCCAAAGGAGCCCAAATAGGCTCACTTTGTGGCACTATTGTCTCGCTATACAGCTATCAGCAAACATTTTGGAGAACAATTTACTAATCCCTTCACAGGAGTTACATGAATAATTACTAGTGATGCACTTCAGACTCCAGAGAATTTCAGCATCAAGCACATTCCTTTTGACCAGATAAGAAGACAATGTTACCTCGGCCATTAAAGTTTCTGTTTCACATAGTGCACACGATGTTGAAGGAGTATTTACACCAGATGAATTAGATGTTGATGTCTTTGGAAAAAGAGAACTCAGGGCATGAGACTGCTTTTTTGTTTTACCTTTCTTTCATGTGTGATTTCAGAGCAGATTCTTCCATTTTTGCGATATCGATCTCCTTCATGCATAATCGGCACTTGGCTCTGAACTTCTTTTCGGGCATCGATAAAATCCATTCTTTATAAGCTTGATTATCCATCCATTGGGGATTAAAATAGCACTTCCCAGGCATAACTAGTCTAAACTACATAACACAAATACGAAGCCGTGCCTTTGCGAATACGCTTTACAATAAAGTTTTGAAATGACGCAAATGTAAGGACAAGTGCGGATGGTAAAACGGCAAATTTATTGAAAACTACAAGGTGCATATTGTTACGAAATTCGAGAGTATTCCAGTTTCGATAAGAAAAAAGAAGATCTAAGAAAGATGATGAAGTGGAGTCTCGCCCCGAACGCATTGATTGTCTGCTGTACTCCGCGCACTTGGCAGACACCAAGACGCTAGGCCCGGTTAGAAACGGTGGTTTTAAAAACCACGTGAGAGAGCTCGGGAACAAAACAGAAAGAACGAGAAAGATCCGCGGGTGTTTTATAAAAAGGGCCGTCGGCAGTATTGGACAAATTCAAGGACCTATCAAGTTTTTCAAGGACCTAAGACGTTTTTCAAGCACTTTCAAGGACCTAAATTTAGCAAAAAAAAATTCAAGGACTTTCAAGGACTCTTAAGGACCGTGGGAACCCTGTTATAGGACTGATGCAATAAAAAAAGCTGAAATCATGTCTCCCCCCCTTTTTTCATTGTACGAAAAAGCGAGCTGAATTTATAATGTCACTTTTGCATCAAATGTGCTTTTAAGGAGTGAAAAGATCATTTTATAAATATTAAAAGTAGTAACATTTGTGCATGACACTAAAAAAGAAAGAAGTAGTTTTGCTATTTCAACTCGTATTTTAGAAAAATCATTAAAACAAATATAATAATGCTTCATCATTAAAAAATGCACCATGAAACATTTTATAACCCTTAAGTTAATTTAAAAAAATTCTTTAATAGCTTCCTTTTTAAATAATTCATTTTACTCAACTGCAAGTTTGTAGTTAAAGTTTGAGTTAAGTAATGAATTTAAAAATAATATGACATGTTATACAACTCCACTATATTATATTAACATCGGTGATTGGGTATGCATCAAGAAATGAAAGAAAAAAATCTAGTGTAAGTTAAAGACTAATTTGAATAAGGTGAAGTTTTACTTCAGTTAATGTTTAGTATGACTATAAAAATAATAAAATACATTAAGATAAAAATCTTTATATATATATATATATATATATATATATATATATATATATATATATATACATATATATAAACATTACTTTTTTTAGTATATATATAGATATATATATATATGATTGAAAAGCTACAGAAATTTTTAATATAATGTTAGTTACAGATGTATTAAACTAATCTATATAGATTTATGTATATAAAAGCAATATTTGGCACAAAACTAGAAAGAAGAAATACATTAACCTTACTAAACTCTAAAATAGAACACATTACAAATCCATGACTAACAAATGCAATATACATATCTAAAACAAAAATTAAATATTTTATACTAATATAGATAGCAAGATTTTACTAAAAAAATCAAAGGATTAAAAGATGACTTAATACTTTCACATAAGTAATATGCATACTTACACCAATGTGCTGTATATACATAAGTTATAAAAGAGTCATCAAATTTTATGTAAGCAATTTCTTAAATTTATAACATACATTTTAAATACATTCAAGCTTGTCTTTATGTTTCTTTAGAAGCATTACATTATACATATTATATTAAATACAAACATTTTATGACATATAAACATTGAAGCTAATCACATATTAAAACAATCATAAATACTATATCACTTGTAAGTTAAAAAGCTCATCAAATAAGATAAATCTAACCCTGGATGAAAAATAGTCACCCACACATCAAAAACTCAAAATACAGAAGTTGAAAACTATAAATATCACAGATTTTTAAGAAGGATAAAATACAAATGATTTCACCTCAGCATCATTTTAAAAGCCATATAGAATTGATACTGATAGAATTGGTAACAACTCAACAAAATAATAAAGAAAAATGTAAAAATAAAAAAAAGCAGTTGAGCATGACATGCTTTTTTAAAAGAATTATTAATTTGATACTTTGGCAATGAGCAAAAACTCAATACAATATTAACCTTTTATGCAAAATATTTGAGTCTCTTTAGGTTTGTCAAGACAATAGGATCCCTGTGGCAGATTTTTTTTGGGTTTTCAGCGAAAAACCTCTATAGCAATAATATCTTTCTAAAAATAATTAAAAATCGTGAAATCAGTAACAGTAAATAAAGAAAAAAAGATCGGACGTGAAATCACACAATTAGAACACTTCAAAAAGGTGTTACTAAATGCGTGTTGCGTTTCAAGATTCGGGTGTTGTAATAAATAATATCATGTTAAAAAATCAGATTTGAAAAGCTATGTGGAAGCCAATAATAACAATAACTGCCAAGAAGAAAAAGAAATTGATAGAATCATTGAGTTAAATATTAGATATTCAAATACGTGATTTGAATTTCCAATATTGTCAGAAAGATATTGATATACATAAAAACTAGGTGAGAATTAATTTTATAACTCTCGAAAACAAAACCAAAATACTACATGGATTAATGATAGTATCAGCATATATTGAGAGCATCAAAAAGTCATTATTTAAATGCGTGATTCAAATTTTGCGGGTAGAAATAGTATCAAGTGAGAATTACCTGGAATTTTAAAAACTCCATGAAAATTTGGTAGCACAAGCAATGAAAAATTGGAAAAGTACTTTTTTTAAAATCACAAAAATATCAAAGATAACTGAGCAATAAAAGACATTATGATTTTTCTTCAAAGTAGAAATTTGTAGCAATAATTGCTGAAAAAAAGGTCAAAATGCTATTTTCTTCTTCTTCTAGAGCTTTTTTTTTTTTTATTTATTTCTAAAGCGAACTATCTCTTAAACTTTCGTAATTGAAATTTTTTTTTAAAAATCTAATTGAAATTCTAGCAGAAGTCGGTCATTATTAGAATTTTTTTAAAATCATCAAATGAGAATAGAAAAATCACGAGCATTTCCTTTCCCCACGATGAGCGATAAAAGCACCTTTTGATATGATTTCATAAAATAAAAAAATCTATCAAAAATTTCTGCTAAAGAAACATTTATACTTAAAATATTTTTCACTTCTTAAAGAAAAAAATCTTTCTGCTAGAACTCTGTAACGTTTTGGGACAATGCTACCGAGTCGCCACGATTCTGCCACAAGGAATAGGATAATTCTGGCATAAAATAATCACACGATCACATGTTTACACAGATAGCACACTTTTGTTACAAAATTAATAAACATTAATCAAGTAGTAATAAATCACATCACAGATTATCCAGTTGGACTTGAAGGTCTTGGTAGTCCTAAAATAAATTATAAATTAAGAAAATGGAATATTATATTTTAAAATAACTAAATTACTTAATTTTATTTTAAAATTAACTAAATAATTTATCTATGAAACAAATTAAAATAAAATTTCCAACTTTGGCAACAAATATATATTTAAAAAGAAATTAATTGTAAGTTTTAGGAAGAAAAAAAAAACGTCTGTTTTGGAGCTAATGGGAACATAAATGGTAATATTTTCCGAAAATTTCTTAATTTGGCACACAAGAAGAACTAAAATTGTGCAGAAATATTTCTTTTGAACAGTATGTTCAAGTAACATCTCTATAGCTGAAAACAAAGATGTGAAATCTTAAAACCTTTATTTTGATTACTTTTAATGAAGTTTTGAACAAACATTTATTTCGAAATTTAAATTAGTGCAATAAGTAAATACATGAAATATTAATTAAGTAAAATAAATATAAGATAAAAATGGGCCTATTAAGTATCAAAATTTTAGAGATAATTTTAAAATGAACTCTTTTAAAAAAGTAGTAGATAACAAACCTGATCTTTAAGAAAAAGAATTGAGCGAGATATATATAATTTCCGCATAGATCCATCAAATCTCCAAAAATGAACTGCATTACCTAAAAAAAAAAAGGAATATAGTGAGAAAAAATAAACAAGCTGAGTAAAAAATTTAAAATAGCAAGCAGTTTGAAAATTGAATTTAAACATTAAGCTGTAGTTATTGTATTCTAAAAACTTACAAACTAACTATTTAAAAAAAATAATAAAGATTCTAACTAATAAAAAACACTGTCGGAAAACAAACAAATAAATTAAACAAAAGGTACAATTTGCAAAATAAATAAATAAAATACATTGGCAGTAGATATTATTCATTTTAATGATTGAATATGAAATGATTTAATAAATCTCCTGCTGTCACAAATACATACTCAACTTACCAGGTTTAGCACCAACATAATTCCCTTTTTCATCTGCTAAAAAAAATTGATCATTTTCAAAGCTGATTTGTTCAATATTCTGAGTATTGATCATAATATCTTCACGCAGAGGTAAGTACATAGTACAACCTTTTGGCTTCCAGTCTTCTGTATGATATATATAACAGTTGTGTCTGATAGATAAGAAGTTTTTTGCTAAAAAGTGAAAAAGTAAGATAAGTACTTAGGAGAAAAAAAAAGGTCAATAATTTTAATAAAATATTAGATTAATATGTTAGTTGTTATACGCAATAGGAACATTTGATGAGTTATAAGCTCTTGGAGCATTTTTTGCAAACATGGTGAACTCCAACATGCTCTAAAAGCATTTCTTGTGTATTCATTCCTACTACAGATAAGATGGATCCATTTACTGAAAAAAAGGTCTTTGGCGGGCTAAGGCTCATAAAATACTCATAACATTATTACTGTCGTAATCTCTTGAGTATTATCCGCAGTGGTGTATAATCTGCAAGTGCAACTTTCAGTCCTGATGGGGAGAGGGGATTACAGCAGATAATTCACACCACTGTATAATCCGCGTTTGACAGGAGAAATAATGAGTTCATAAGCTCCTCCCACTAGTAGAATATACGTCATACATAGGCGGATCTGTATTATATATGAAGCATCAGCAGCAAAACGAACGAGAAAACATGGTATCCTGCTTATGGGGCATTCACAGTAGAGGAAGAAGAATTTGCAAGTGCAAATTTGCAGATACGAACGAGAATCTGATTAGTGAGTTTTTGTGTGTATATTTCACAAATAAGGCTATTGTTTGATCCTCCAAATTCAAACATTCGAATTTTTCGTATACAGCGTGAATAGTGCCTAACATTTTTATGGATGACGAAAGTCAATAGGAAACACCCGATGTCTGATGTACAGAAAATAATTTTGAAGATATAAACAGAGACGGTTTTAATGTTTTTTTTACAGGTAATCGATGGATTATATGCAGGAAATTATAGTACTTCAAACAAAGGTTTGGTTTAGTAATAAAAATATAAAATATCATATGGTAAAAAGAAAAATAACAGTAATCTGCTTCTTTAAAAGTACATATGTATCATATCTGCATACAATTTGGTAGGGAATAAAAAATTAATTCACCTTAAAAAAAATTCACATTAAGCGTGTTGACGTTAATGAAGTTTGACTGTATATGCACCTGGTAGTTTAACTTCTCTAGCACGCCAGTGGAGGCTGCAGATTATCAGACCATCTTTTAGATAATTTTTCATCTCAGATTTAATATAAGTCTAAAATATTACTGAGAGGAGAAAAATAATTTTAAATTACATAAACTCAATTGCTACTTGTTTCAGTTTTTTAACAAAATTTCTTCTCTAATCTGCAGATATATAAGCAAAAGGAAAGAGAAGACTTTCAGTAATTCGTAATATTGTTCTTTAATAAACTGTAATTTTAAAAATTAATTCATACTTCCCTATAATTTTAATTGTTCGCTTATAATAGATTGCATGAAGACTTGTTCATTTCAGTTATTCTATTCTATTCAAAGTGTATAAAACATTTTGATTGAAATAAATTCTTTTATGTATATCTACCTTATCAGTACTAATTTTGCTGATATGCTGGGGCAGAGATGGGCAAACTTTTTTGGTCAAGGGCGAAAAAATAAAGAAAAAAAGTTTGGTGGGCCAAGTAAAAACTTCTAAAATAGAAAAACGATCTGCAAGTTTTAATTGAAATATTTAATGAGATGAATGAAATTGTGATTTCATTTTTAAAAGAAGTTTATATTGAGGTTCCAAGTGAGATGTACTTATTTTATTGCTCAAAGCTAAATGTTTGTCTGTTAGTCTAGTTCTGAAATGATTTTTTCTAAGGTTTATAGTTGAAAACACTTGTTGTATATATAAGATGAAGCAAACATAACACTGATTTTCTGGACATGAATATTAAATTTGAGAAACTAGCTTTTGGTAATGATTTGTAAAACTCTAACTATGGCATATTTAGAAACAACTGCTTCAGATGACGCCAATTTACGGCTATTCTATAAAGAGCTTTTGCTTTCAACATTCTACCAATTGAAGCTGCATATTACCATCAATTTATGTTTTGTAGAACAACAATAGAGAAAGTAAAAAGGTCATCAATACTTTGTTAAAAAAGAAGGAATAAAAATAGCTTTAAACAAAGTAGACAAGAAAATGGATGTATGTTATTTATATTCATCACAGATCGTCAAGGCAAAATTTTATCCGATTTTTGATTTTATTAAACTGTGGCCCGCGGATTAATTTGAAATCATTAAGATTGTGCTGTAGACTGACTCTGTAAATTATGCTACCAGCATGCATATATATATATATACAGTAGACGCCGCTTAATGTGATCACGGTTAATGTTATCAAACATTTAATGTTATCAAAATCGCTTAGTCCCGTCCGCTTAGATCAAAATACACTGCTGGACAATTGCTAAGGACGGATCATAAATTGCAATGTAGCATAACATTAAGCGAGACATGAGGCCTAGTAGGATAAAATATAGTTGCCACACTGTTCAGACATTAGAATAAAGAATATTCATTGTTCTGGAAAGTACAAAAGCTATGAAACATCTGAAAGAAAAAGAATGTTCATTTGATGCTGCTTACGGAAAAATGGAACGATGCATCTAAATGTCAGCAGGCAGCTTGAAGAAAGGTGTCAGTACGGGATATGTCCACCGTGGAGTGTGACGTAACATTTTACACGTCGTATCATACTTTGCACAACATTATCCAGCAACTGTTGAGGCAATTTATCCCATTCCTCTGTCAGTGCACGGATGAGGGTGTTCTTGTTTGTCGGAGGATAGTTACGACCAGCATGTTGCCTCCCCAAAGCATCCCAAACATTTTCAATGTGGTTTAGATCTGGAGAACGTGATGGCCATACGAGGCGTTGAATACCCTCGCTGTCAAGACAATCCTAAACAGCGAGTGTTCGATGACGTGTTGCGTTGTCGTCCATAAAAACAAATTTATCACCGACAGCACCACGGAAAAGACGAACATGAAAGAGTAGAACTTCATCAATGTATCGTTAGCCCGTCATAGTCCCATTCGCAACCACATGCAGGAGCGTGCGGCCATTGATCATGATGCCGGCCCACACCATGACACTGCATGTCGGATATCGGTTCCTTTCCTGGATATTTTCTGGACGATAACAAGTACCACTCTCGTGCCAGATCAGTTTCCGTCTACAATCCGATGACAGAGTGAACTTACTCTCATCTGAGAATAGTGCGCATGCCCAGTCCTGTTCAGTTCAATTGTGATGCTCACGACACCATTGTAAACGGACAGTACGGTGCTGTCTGGTCAATGGGATACACACAACAGATCTGCGGGCGTATAGTCCTCCTCCCCTCAAACGTCTGGCAACAGTTTTTCGAGAGATCTGATTTCCTGTGGCAGCAAGAAACTGATTTGCCACCTGCTGAGCTGTGGTGCGCCTGCTCCTTTTTGCTGATAGGACGATGTATCTGTCTTCTGCAGGCGTCGTACTGCTAACACGACCTCCCCCGTGCTGCCTACTACACATTCCAGTAGTTTTAAATGATTTCCACAGCCGTGAAACAACGCTGTGAGCGATGTCGAACTCCCTGGCAACATCTGTTATTTTTCGCCCTTTTTCGATCTTTCCAATAACTCGGCCACACTTAAAATAATCTAAGTAGTATCGGGAAGACATGCCGAAAATTTCAAGTTCGTAAACTAAATCTTTCCTGTAAAACTTTGACTTGAAACAACAACTCTCCACACGCGTCAAAACCTTTAAAGCTCTTATCAGCGCTATCACGTGATGAACAGACGTGGAAAAAAAATTTGCATACGCATACCTCTTCTTACTATATCCCGCACTTATTCTAATTTTCCACATTTTGCTTCCTTTCATTTTGTGGTTGCTATGGATGATAGTGTCATCCGTCCTTAGCAATTGTCCAGCAGTGTACATTGAAAAATCCTCGTTTATTGTAATCAAATGTTCGTTTATTGTTATCAGTTTAGAGGTAAATATTATTTTCCTGAAATCAATAAAAACAAAAAGGAAAACTTTTTTTTGTGTTTTGTGAAGTGTTTCCTGAAACTTACCAAAAGTGCAAACGGGGCTCGTATATTATATTTTAAACACGTGTTATTATGAGGGGGGGGGGTATTTTGCCATTTTCGGTAAAGCATTGTAAAATTCCGTAGCACTGTGCGATTTCAAATTCCCGGAAATCCTAAATAAAGAGAAAAGAAGACCTGCCACTAACGAGTCAATGTTTGTCACGAGCCCCTTTTTAGAAGAACTAAACAATGTGACAGATGATATGTCCCAGCCACTATGGGAAGGGGGTAAGGGGTGACCTTCAAAAGAGAACATTGTTTCGGGTATGCCACTTGACCTTGGCAGGTCGCTTAGCCAGTCGCTGTTGGTCAAACAATAAAATTGGGGGGGGGGTGTAGTGAAACTGCCTCATCTAAGTGCTTAAAAGACGCATGTAGAAGATCAGCATACATTTTCACTTTACCATAGTTCATACGGTTTGTAACCTGATTTGTTTTTTATAATGGAAAGGAAACGGAGAGATCTTACTGTGAAAGAAAAGGTTGACATTTTAAATCGTTATGATAAACTGCCAAAAATGAGAAAAAGGAATGCTGCTGTTCAATTGAAAGTTTCGCAGCCGCTTTTGTGCAAAATTTTAAAAAATCGTGAAGATATCGAAAAAAAGTGCACTTTGAACGAAAATCTGAATTGTAAAAGAAATCGAGATGGAAAAGACAAAGAGGTTGAATCTGCATTAAAACTCTGGTTCACAAACGTTCGTGAGAGGGACGCTCGTGTTAATGGTCCAATTTTGCGTCAAAAAGCTGAAGATTTAGCTGCAAAATTGGGCAAAGGAAACTTCGTAGCCACAGAAGGATGGTTCCACCGCTGGAAAAAGAGGCAGAACATACTCTTCCGAAGGACACATGGTGAACAAAAAGATGCCGATAATGTAGCCGCAGATCAGTGGATTAAAGAAGAATGGCCTAAACTTATTGCCGTATATTCACATGAAGATGTATATAACGCAGATGTAACTGGCCTATATTTTCGTGCGTTGCCTGAACACACCTACATGTTTCAGAAGGAAAGTACGCAAGGGTGTAAAACCTCCAAGGAACGCCTAACTGTGCTATGTTGCGCTAGTATGACCGGCACTAAAGAAAAACTTTTAGTGATTGGAAAAAGTAAGAAGCCCCGCTGTTTCAAAGGTGTGAAAAATCTGCCCGTCGATTATTTTGCCAACAAAACGCCGTGGATGACTACCACCATCTTTAACGAATGGCTGTTGAAATGGGACAAGCGACTAAAACGGAACATACTCCTGCTCATAGACAACTGCACTGCGCATGATGTAACTGTTTCATTAAAAAAGATAAATATCGTGTTCTTACCACCAAACACCACTTCTTTAATTCAACCGTGTGACCAGGGAATTATCCGCACCTTGAAGGCATATTACAGAAAGGAAATGCGTTCAAGGATCTTAGAAAATATGGAAGACCAAGACGCTGAAGATCTTAATGCGAACGCTCTAGCCAAAAAAACAAATGTTTTGGATGCCATACATTTGTTAACAATGTCATGGAATAATGTCTCGGAAAAAACAATTCGAAATTTTTTTAGTCATGGAGGATTTTGTCAACCAGAGGACAACAATGCTGCTGAGATGAAAGAAATGGAAGACGTTTTCAATCCCCCGCCCGATATGAATGCTGAGGATTTTGAAGCATGGATGGAGATCGACGAGAAGGTTGAGACTTCTACTTCGTTAACTGATGAGGACATTTGCGAAGCCGTATGTGTCAAAGATCCAGCTTCGTCGCAAGATTCTGATGCCGATGATGAACCTGAAAGTGCTATCGAGGACAAAATTCCGACGCCTGCTCAGATGAGGGAGGCACTTGGAGTCTTACGGCTAGGTGTGCGAAACAAAGCCGACGCGGAACACTTTCATAAACATTATGATTATGAGCGATTCGTAAATGACTTGCTTCGAAAGAATGAGGATTTCTTTTTCAGTTAATAATTAACCTTTTGTATTTTGTATTGTTTTCTGCAGTTTATCATTAAATATGTAAGTATACTAATTCTTTTTCTTTAGTGTACATTAATTTCTATTAAATACTTTAGAGTCTTACAGCAACAACTCCTAATTTAAAATAATTTTTATTTGAATACGTATGTAAAAAAAATCATTTTTTAGCTTAATTTTTTTTTTTTGTTTATTGTAATCAATCGGTTATTGTTATCAAATCATGTTCGTCCCGATGTGATCACATTAAGCGGCGTCTACTGTATATATATATATATACTTTTTGATTGTGTGCACAGTTTATTTACTACAATTACTATTTTTTTCATTTCACTCTGGTTCTTAACTATTTTATAAGAAAAATCAACTATAAGCTATAATAAGAATTTTCAGTGAATAGCAAAAGGTAAACAAATACCCTAAATAAAAAAGTTTGCTGAAAAAATTTAAAAATAAATTCAAATCAATTTGTGTGGTTACTCACTTCTAGAAAAATTTCTATTGTCAGTAGATAGGTAATTACTTAATTTGGATGTTGAATACATCCCAACAGAGTAATCTTCAGTTCTGGGACGTTTGAAACTAGTTTGTTGATGGTATGGTGAATTGGCATTATCTCCATTAGTAGGAACTTCACTGTCAGTCGTCAATACAGGAAGATTATAGTTATACTTTTCTGAAAAATAATTACAAAAATTTAACCCTTATTTGTTCACATAGTTTTGAAGAAAAAAAACAGTCATAAAAGTGCCTATTTTTTATACTACAAAATTATAAAAAACAAAGTGCATGTACAACATAAAAAATTCATTTTCAATTATTAACTAACACCTTTGATAAGTGCTGACATCTAGTTTAAAATAGAACTATCATTAAACACATTACAAATAGTCTGGTACTACCATTTGATACATAAATTGAGAAATAAACATGATTTTGGGCATAAATGAATTGTTTTAATCGCTTGGGCACGTTACTTTAGAACATTTCAGACGAAAAATATGAGACATAAATAGAGTATGAAACTTCAGCCCATCATTTTGACATGAGGGAGGAGATGATTCATGGGTGTCGTGGGCGGACGGAATTGTTGGTATTTGTCCCCCTCAATACTTTAAACAAATACACAAAACTTTCACGAATCATCATCAATTTAATATTCTGAAAAGTAAAATAAAAAAAAAGAGATTAATTTTTTTGCAGATGGTATTCGTCCGGAATTGTTGGTATTTGTCCCCCTCAATACTTTAAACAAATACACAAAACTTTCACGAATCATCATCAATTTAATATTCTGAAAAGTAAAATAAAAAAAAAGAGATTAATTTTTTTGCAGATGGTATTCGTTCCCTCAGTATTTTGAACAAATGAAGAAAACTTTCAGGAATCATCATCAGTTTAAACTCTTGAAAAATTAAATTTAAAAAAAGAGATTTAATTTTCTCGCAGATAGTATTCGTCCCTTAAATACTTTGAACAAATAAAGAAAACTTTCATGAATCATCATCAATTTAAACTCCTGAAAAGTAAAATCAAGAAAGAGATTAATTTTTTTACAGATATTCAGCTGATTTCAGAATTGTTAGAAATGCATGAAATTCAGAGAACTAATGTGACTGTGTATTTTAATTTCATCCCCCACAAAAAATAAACAGCAGCAATGCTCATGAAACAGTTAAAATCATTAAAATTTTTACATGATATAATTTTATGCATCAATTAACTAAATTAGTATTATTGTCCATAATTCTGAAAATATTCAATTTTGAAATTTTTTGAAGAAATTAAAAACTGTACAGAAACGTGGTGAATAAAATTTTTTAGGAGTTGAAAAGATCTCCATTTTAAAAATTTTCTGACAATACATCTACAATGATTAAATTTCTTATATATTAATCAAAGTTTTTCCCCTTTTAAGAGAACTATTTTTGAGGAGAAAATATAAAGGAATTTCGGAAGTTTGGTTGAAAATTATTTAAGGAATATTATTTATAGCGTAGTAACTGAGTAAAATAAATAATAAAATATAGCAGAAAATGCATAGAATTTTAAACTTGATAAATTTTAAGACATAATACGTGTATTATATCGAAGTTTTTAATCAAATCTGGAGACATTATTAAGAATTAGTTCAGAAATTTCAAATTTTAACAAACGTAACCTATGACCTTTTCTAAACTAAGATTCTGAAAGTAAATAACTTATATGACTTCTTTAGAACAAATAATAATATGAGATTTCCGTATCAATCTTACCCAAGTTTTCTAAGCTCATGACAAGTTATATAATCAAGAGTACTTAAGATGATTGTTCAGATGTTTTCGATTCAAATCCAGCAGCTCCTAATGTGGTGTAAAGCACCCATTCAAAATCAAAACAAAAACAACTAGTATTAAGTTAAGGTTTTGATTATGTTATTTTATTTTCTGATATTTTTCTAAAACAAGGTGAGACTAAAAAGTTTCCAAATTTTCACGTTAGATAAATTTCTATTTAAATTTTAAGCATTTTGTTAAATAATTTTTATTCCTAAAAATATGCTTACTCATTTATAAAATTTTTTTTATTATTCTATATTACTGATTTTCTATTTCGACAGTAGATGTCGCTAATCGCTAATAACAATTCTCCATGTCTTTCTCTGTTGTAATGCAGTCCAATGTATTGTGTACTGAAGATTACAAATTGTAATTAAAATCTGATTACAAATAAATTTCCTCCACTACACAAACTGCGATGGAAGAAAACAGAGAGCAAATTCTAGCTGATTTTCAAGTATGTTCATGTGTGTCTCGGTATAGAATTCTCAAAATACACTTTCACTTGAAAAACGTGACTGTTGTTTATATTTTGACAACTCATTTTAAATTTTTATTTGTTCATCTAAAGTTTTTCAAACTGTCTGATGTTTCTTTTTAATATTTAAAATTTAATTAATCTAATCCATTTCACATTTAGTTTTGACATTTTAATGTTCAGAAGTGTTTTTTATTATTTATTTGTTATGTAAGCATCTAAAATTTCACTCCTTTATTATATAAACAAGAACACAAAAGCTTTTAATTAAACTTTCTTTTAAAATATTTTTAAACTTCTAGTTTTGATTTTGTGTCATTTTTATTTACTTTTTTTGGATATTTCTTTATTTTATTCTTTGAATACATCGATTGATACTAAACTGTCTGAAAGAAAATATATTTCATATTTTTATGCATTTTTTAAAAGCAAAGATATTTATAAATGGATATATGTGCTGTGTGTAATTTTGTAATTATTAATATCCATAGATAATGAACTGAATTTTTTTTTTTTTTTTAAATATATTGATTATTTGAAACTGATACTGATTAAATATACTGATTTATTATGAAATTTAATGTATAGTAGTAAAGAAGAATTCCATATTGGTAAACTTAATTTTTTCCACAGTCATGCACAGGAATTGATGATTTAGGAGAATGTATAATGCACCTGGAGGCTTCTAATTGGGATTTATTGGTATGTATATTTCACATTTGTTTTTAATGCCATTGAACTTGGTTAGTATATGCCCAGATTAAATGAGAACCCATCTTAAATAAAGAAACTTTTTACAAATGATTACTTTATTATTAAAAAGACTACATTAAACTGCGTAGTTGTTATGAGTATAATTTAGATTAAGCTAGAAAATTTTCATAAACTTTTTTTAAAAGCAACTTCATCTTCAGAAGATGTTCTAAGAAATTTCATTTTCTAAAAACACTCCTATGGTTCAGTTTGTTCAAAGTTGAATGTAAATTACCGATAAAAAGCTCTCTTTTTTTACCATTATGATTATGATAGTCAATTTCTCTGATAATATTCAGTTAGATAAATACAATTTTTTTTAAAAAAAGTAATGAAAATTGTTACCAATTTTCTGTGTCTTTGAAATGCATTTATGTAATTTTAAACTGTTATCTACTGCCTGTCAATTGTAAGTGACAAGTATGATCTAATTTGTACCTGAGGTTATATGTCTATTGAAATTCCCTTCTCTTAAAAATAGAAAACAAATACTAATACTTTTTTATAAGTACAGTTTACTTTTATATTTTTAGTTCTTACTAAAACTTATAAAGAAAAAAAAATTGAAATGTAATCCAAAATCAATATTGAGCTGTATATTTAAACTTAATTTTTTATGAAAAATAAATTATTTATTTAAAAATACTGAAGTCACTTCTATCCGAGTATTAAATTGATATAAATATTTATGCAACAGTAAAACTTTACTACAGGGCTCTCTTATTATTTTTGTTGTTGCAGAAACAGCGAAAATGACTTTAAAGTGAAATCTTCTAATAATAATAGGAAATCGTGATAAAAGTAATAGGGAAATGAAAGATTTTATTACAGTAAAATCACTCCAGGTTATAGAGCTCAATTGAAGGGGTACCCTATTCTTGGTATTTTGTTTTAATATCTGTTAACAATGTTAAATTGTGTTAAGTGACAGAAGGCTTAGAAAAATTGGAAAAGATCATGTTTGATGATGGTTACACGTTCTAAAGTCATTAAGTGTTGTCATTAGTTCTTGTATAATTTTTTTAACTCCTCCTGACTTAATAATTATTTCTATATATTTTATCAAATTTTCTTTGATATTTTCTTTAGAATGCAGTCAACAGTGTGTTACTTGATCCGCAAGTTCTTTCATTTGAAAGAGATATTGAAGTTCCCATGGAATTTTCTGTTAGTGGTAACAGTGTTGGTAGGGAACAAAATACAATCAATCAAAGCATTGCTGCTCCTGGTAATTTACTATCCATGCCAACCTCTGATGAATTGCAGTTGGTATCTCGACTGCTGAATTTTTCTGTCCAATATAAAGAAAATGTGGTTCCTTTAGAAGTTCCCGACTCTGAGACTGTTGGTATGTTCATACTTTTTTGGACCCATATATTATTAATGCTAATATTTAAAATGTATTTTCATGTCATATTTTATTTTTTTCTTTATCTTCCAAGGTTTTCGAGATTTGTTATTCGTTCATTTATTCTTGGTTGTTCCACACAGCTTAAGGGTTTTTAATTTGTTGATTTATTATAAGTCATCAGGTTTTTGATTTTTTTGCAGAAAAAAACTATTTATTCCAGGATAAACTAGAGAAAGTGGAAGTAATTCTAAACTTATGAATAAAAATTTACCTTCACAAATTCTTAGGTCTATTTCGTGATCTTAAAGATTATATAAAAATATCTATTTAAAAGTACCTTAAACATAATCTCTAAAAGTTGCTTTGAGTACTCATTCTTAGCTGTATTTGATTATGAAAATTCCTTTGAAATTAGTTTGTGATCTTCATAAATTCTTAGGATTCTTGTTTTCATTATCTTAAAGATTATATAAAAATATCTATTTAAAAGTACCTTAGCATAAGTTCTAATAGTTGCTTCATTGAAACCGTCATTGCTTTGATTTTTGAAAGAAATTCATAAATTTTTTTTTTCCAATTGTTGCTTAGTTTTCACTTATTTAAAAATGATGTATTAAATTGCTTAGAAATTGATACTAATAATTGAATTAAATTTCAATTAAAAGCTGTTTAAATAAATTGTTTTAATGTTCGGTATTTATTTATTCCAAAGGAATTTCTTCCAGTTGATTTGGAAAAAATCTGTTTCTTTCGGAGAAATGATTTTTTTTTGTAGATTTTCAAATAATGAAGTAAATTTTTAAAGTTCTATTTAAAACGGAACAAGGCACAGAAAGGAACATCTGTCTTAAAATATTAAAATTTTGAATTCAGTTTTTTAATGTCTTAAGGGTTTATTTTCAAAATATGTATCGAAACACCTAAGAACTTTTCTCTTTATATTTTTGCACCATACTAATATTTACTTTGGTACCTGGAGTAAGACATTTGTGTTTTAATTATAATAGCAGGTTTTGCTGCATTCAAACAATCATCATTTTCTAAAAATCATACTTTTCTCGTAGTTGTTAGTTGATTTACTGCTGGTATACTGTTGTGTTTTAATTATGTGATAAATACTCAACTATCTTGTTTCAAAAATTAATTTATTTCATTGTTTTTTTATCATAAAGAACTAGGAATGAAGGATTAGATAATTACATGTTTTTCTTTTTAATTTGCCCCTATTTCTGAAAGAACTTTTCATTTTTTACTCACAAATGCAAGTAAAAAGAATTTGCTTTAAAAATATATTTATTTTATATACTATGTTAATTTAAAATTCTCTATAAGTAACAAGTTTTAATAAGTAATTTTCCTTTTACCAAATTTAATTTGTTTGAATTTATTTTCTATTTCTGATACGTTTATTCTTTTTCCAGCTGCTATAAAGTCAGCTTTACATGCTGAATTAGGAGTTCCACCATGTAGACAACAACTTTCAGGTTGGAGGCACATGACAGGTTTCACTGATCTCATTACAGATGATGTAAGTATCTAAGCATTCCATTTACCTTGAATATACACTGCCAACTATTGCAGATTGTTCATAATACTTCATTTTTATATTCTAAGTGGTAATACAATCTATAAATTTTAATTTAATTACTGAATTTTTAAATTTGTTTAAAATGTTTTTGATCATCACTACACATAAATGAATAAATTATATATATAAATTCTAGTTAGCTAGTTAATCAAATAATAGTAGGTTTATGTCCTGGCAAATTATTAAGATTATTTTTATTTACATTTATAGTTCAATTATCTTATTTTTACCTACAGTTGTAGTTCAATTATCTTTTTCACTGTCACTTAGAATAGGCATCCTCTGTTGGATTAAAAGTTGCCAGTTCTGATTATGTATTAGCAGGGTGCGTAGCGTTTTTAAAAAGTGCTTAAAGGTGCTTATTTTTTATTTTAGTTTTTTAAAAGCCTTTAAAGGTGCTCTATTCCATGGGTGTTTTTAAAAAGTGCTTAATTTTCCCTTTTCCAAAATGTGATTTTTTTTACCGTGTTGATTTTTGCTACAAATTATGCAAAAAGACATTGTCCTATTCAACGTTTTCACAATTAATTCAACCCCAATCTATTTCGGAATATCGTCAGTCTGTAGTGTATGAAAACACTATTTGTTTTACATGTTTGATGAAATACTTTGCGGGTCTGCACTTGTGTATACTGAGCTAAATTCAGAAATAAAGTTTTTTGATTCTCAATTTCAATGAGATTCTCAATTTCAGATTTCATTTTCTGCCCTCTGTAATAGAATCGAAAAATCTCTCGAATTTTTGCTGATTACGGGGACCAACTAAACATTGTCAATTTTTTTTCTCTATTAGCGATAGAAAATTTAATTTTTCTTGTTAATTTAATTGTTTGTGATGCACCATCGTCTTTGTCGCTGTAAATAAAACCATCAATTGTCAAAAACTTGACAACCCTGTCTAATTATGATATTTTTAAAGTGCTTAAAAATATTTTTTGAGTGCTTAAAAGGTGCTTATTTTTTGTTGAAAAATTTGACTACGCATACTGATTAAACTTCTATGTTTAATTTTATATCTTTTCAAATCTTGTATTCAATGCAACACAAAGGAGTGAGAAGTAAAAAAAAAAAAAAAAATCAGGATTTTTGGTGGTCATGTTTTTTTTCTTTCAAATGTTACTGTTTCATTCCAGACTGTTCTTTCAACAATGCATTTACCTCAACGTTCAAACTTGTTCCTCCTTGCTCCTGATCACTCGGTAACTGTTGATCCGTATGTATCTTATCTTTTTCTAATTTATCAACATTAGCTATATATTTTTTATTTTCTAAATATTGATGTATTATTTTTAAAATAGATCTAGCCTTGGTAATCGTTTAAGTGCTGATTATCGACTTCACATTATTGATACAACAAATAATAAAGAATATGATTTACACTTTCCGGGATCAAAATCTGTTTTAGAGGTGAGCCACCACTTTTTCATTTTACTATTCCAATTCAAAATTTTTTTTTTCATTTGCTTTCCAAGATTAGCTATCACTAAGAGAAATTTAATGTTATTTGGTAAAATTTTGTGCTAAAATATGAAAATATAAAGCCATAATTATACTGTATTAATAGTAGGATTGGAATTGGGCCAAATGCTGCTCTTCAATGATCAATATACAACTCCAATCTTTCCAGCACACAAGAAAATAAAATTCTATGAAAAAATAAAGATGTAACGAATATTCGCCCACTAACAGGGTATTCTGCGCTTTAGGCGAATATTCTGTGGGTCGAATAATTGGTCAAATATTCGTCAAAGTATTTGGAAAAGTATTTTTCGACTGAGTTCTTATTGGGGGAGGGGGGACTTTAATAGATTTGATAAAGGATAATGAAAAATCGTATTTTTTACTATACATTATTAGATATTGTTTTTATACATATTTGTTAAGTTCTAAAACTTGTTAATATTTGCTATGAAATATAAATGGAAAACCGAAATTTAAAGAATTGAAACTGAATTACTTTATACTGAACTGTGAGTTTTGAATTAGTGATTCTTTTTCTTATCAGGCAAGTCAATTTCGTCTTTTTTTTTCAACACTTTATATTTTAAAAATTGAGAAATTTTTTATCTATTATTTGTTTTATTTTTGTTTGTTTTTCTGTAGAAGATAGGGATAACTATAGTGCAGCATTTTGACGAAGCATTTTTAATAGACTTCATTCTTTTGTTGTCACTTTTTTACTGTGCGGTAAGACAGATAACTGGTAGCATAAAAACTGTGATTCTCAGCTTAACTATCGCGAAACTATTAAACAAAAAAGCTGAAAGATGTTTAAAGCAAGTGCCTTTCAAGAGTTTTTTTTTAACAATTTGAGATGTAAGTAATTTATACACAGAAAAAATTTGTTTTTATAGAAGAGAAAAATAGAAAACTTATTATAGTTTGATTTAATTCAAGGAAACAAATTAGGAAAAAGTTGGAAACATTTTTTATTTCAAGACGACAAGATGAAAGTTTTCACAACTATAGGTGAGGTATAAATTTAGGTATAATATATGTCTCCAGTCAATTATTTCTGAAGCAGATAATGCATTAGAGTAGTGCTAATTTAATGCCTGCTTACCTGATATAAAAATGCTAGTGCACAATTTTGAAATCATTTATTTGACATTAAAAGCTGATTATCTTTTCAAGCTAATTATTGTAGAAAGGAATCAAAACACACAAGAAGGAATTGAAATTAAGTATGAAATAAAATCTTATATTCAGATCTGTTTCTGATTGTAAATGCTAAATTTTTTCAAAGTTAGGATGAATGAAATTATTTTCAACTTTGCTATCTATTAGGTTTTCAATTATCTATTAGTTAATTGATTTTTTAAAATTATAGATAAAACAAGGTCTGAGAGATGTTACAAACATTCCAGTTCGACATCAGCGTTGGGTTGGATGGCCAGACTCAGTAAAAGATGAAAATGTTAGTAGTATTTTTTATTACATACTTTTTATTGCATCCAGCCAGTTTTAGTAAGTTTTTAACCATTATATATTTTAATTTTTTTATTTATTTATTTTTTTAAATATGAAATATCTACTAACTTCATGTGATAGACCATTATTTTTCATATTTGTATTATCTGGATATGTTGTTAATGTATTTATGCATTTCAGCTTTAATTATCATTCTAAACTCATTGAGGCTTAATTATTTTTTTTTTCTTTAAAGACATGTAGTTGAATTTTTGCTAGTAAGAGAATTTTCTAATTATTTTTAATTTTTATTTGTTGTATTCTTTGTTTTTTGGCACATGTTTTAATAAAAAAGTCTTTATGCTTAAGATTTTGTAGGATATTTCATTGTCAAGAATGCCCTTTGAAAATTAATCCCAAATGAGTATAATTATAACTTTTGATATAGTATAATCATAATCTTAATTATTCAAAAGACTCAAAATTAAGTTTCTTTTCTTCCTTTAAAGGCTGGTGAAATCGGAGGCATTTTAAGCCCCTCTTTAATTTTCTATTCTATAATTCCTTAATTTTTTTTTCAATAACTGAAACATATTTTTTGTTATTCAAAGAAGTATCATTACAGTGAAAATATTTAAAAGCTTTGAACTTATGCACTTTACAATTTGTTTAGATTTTTATTTTGTTATCTTAATTATTTATGCATAATGATATTTTTAGAATAATAAGAAATATCGTCAGTAATTCAGATTAGGAAAGGTTAATTGTAGAAAAAAAATTATTTTGAAGAAATATCAATGGAATTATGAATCATTTTGCTGTGTGAGTTATAATTTAATATGTGTTTACATAATATTGATAATGTAAATTTATATTAACCTTAAGTAAAAAATTATTGCTTAATTGAACTGCTTTGAATCGAATGATGTTTAATTACATCATTTTTATCATCATGTATTAGAAAAATATGAGTGCCTGTGATATTTTAATAAAAACAAGTGTAGTCTGTAATGGTTCTAATTCCGTCATTCACAGGGTTGTTTTAATTTTATCCAACCTGAAAAAAACCCTGGTAGGTTTTTTCGTAATAGCATTTTACTATTAAGAAATTAAATCTAGATAATAAGTTTATGATAGAATAAAATACAAACTGCATACATTGAAATATTTATATTTCTATATTTTTTCTGCTTTAAAAATTTTAATTATTGCTTAATTAATTTTGTGCTTTAAATTTGTTAACTAATATTAGAAAGTGCAAAAAATGTTCTAAGGTATTCTCAAAAAAATTTGAGCTACTGATTCACAATACAATTGAAATTACTGTTATATTTTTGTTTTCTCGGCTTTATTACCTACAGTTACAGATGATTATATAGCACTTTTCACATTTTAGTTGATGAAATACTTCTACAATGCTTGTTCTGATGTATGTTGATGTAGTACTAGAGCTTATTCTAGAACCTCTCTTTCATTGCACATCTCATAGGACAAAATACAGTTTGATTAATAATGCAATGCACCATTTCATGAATGCATTTTTCATGTTAAAAATTTACTTTGAAAATTGCTGCTTTTAATTTGAATTTACATAAGTAATTTATCTCTTCACTTAAATATAGTTGTTTTTCATAATTATAAAGCAGAATTGGTTAATCCTACAAAGGTAGTTGAATCCTATTACTGTATTTTAAAATATTATTGCTAATTTATCAGTGTAAATGACATTGATAATAAAATGTATTAATAATTATGGTCATTAAGGATTTAATTATGAATTAAGTTAATGGTAATTATTAATGCAGCAAGACTTACTCTAAGATAATAAGGAATAATTAAAAAAATGATGAAAAACTCAAGTTTGAAAGAACCTAATTAATCCTTGAAACATCGCAATTAAGTACTGAAAAAAAAAACCTAAAAACCCAGTGGGTTGTGTTTTTTACACATCTGGGCATTCTGAAAACTTATGACGAAAAAAGCTGTGCAGAGTGAAAGTTAACATTTGCAATAGTTTTTCTTAAAACAATTTCGGCATTATATTCTTTCTTTGATCATAGATTTTTTTTTAAACATTTGCGTTTAAGTAATTCTTTTTTTTTCCTTCTTGATTATTGAAGACTAAACTTGCTGACATGGACCTTCCTGATGCTACGTTAGAACTAATTCTTTGTCGTGAAGAGGTTCCTAAAACAAATTCTAAGAAACAGGTAAAAGTTTCATTTTGATTTATTTATATCCACCTATAGCTTTCTTTCATTCATGAAATTTGAATAATTTTTAGTGTTAGTTTTGATTACAAACTCAATTCTGAACAAGATGTTGTGAAAGGTCTGAAGTAATAAATAAATGAATTTTAATTATAATTCATAAATATGTGTCCATTCTAGAATGCAATTTGATTTTTTATTATATGTGCTTTGAATTAATGTATTCAAATTAATAATGAACACGTTAGAAATCTTTATCTCACTCATTGTATTATCATAAAACTGTTAAAAACTTTAAAGATGAATGTGCTATTGTATCAGTTTTAATAATTGAAAACTCTGTTTTACTTGGAAGTAATTTGCTTGTATGTTGAGTGGGATTTATTTTAATTTTAGTTAGTTGTTGATCTTACTTCAAGTGAAAGTGAAAATGAATTTGAAGATGCTGCTGAATGTTTTGGGGTTGATGATGATATGTTTCAAGCTAGTTCTTCTAGAAAAATACAACCACTGAGTATGATATATATATATCCTCTTTAAAAGTTTTAGTAAAGTTTTTCAGTCTTAATATTTTACTAATTATTTTTTTTCTAAATCTATACCAAAATAGTGCCTGAAGAGGTTGAAGATGAAGTTCTAGCTCTGAGCAGTTTTGAAGCAGAATTTGAAAATAGGTATATAAGTTTATGGTGTTATTTATTAGTGGAAGAAGGGTAAAGTGGCATTTTTGGAAAGAAAAAAAAACATTTAGATTTATCGGGTAAAGTTCTTTTGGTCTAACGTAGCTGCACAACATTAATTTTGCTTTATCTTTTGATTCCAAAGATTTCTGTAAGAGATGGATTTAAGGGAACATCTCTGAGTGTAGAGAAAGATTGATCTAAGTATATTAGGCAATTAACGATTGACAAGTAACATTAAAAACATGTCTTTTGCATTGGAAATTGAAAATTGAAATGACAAAAATGTCTTCTCTCTCTTCCTTATCCCCAAAATTAGCAGGGCTAAACTATGTCCATGAAATTCATCACCCGGAGGAAGTCGGCCACCATAAGTGTGTTATTAAGAATGTCCCTTTTGTCCAGACCTAGACAGTCCAGTATATGTTGGGGGGAAGCCTGCATGTTGTGGCACCTGGGGCAGTTAGGGTAGATTTTAATACTACCCTCAAAAGAAAGGGACTTAAGGTGGCCGCTGATAAGCCTGGTAAGTGCAGTCTGGACCTTGCGGTTGCACCGAATGTTGAGTGCACCTCCTGGACTGGTGCTCTGGTACCAGTGATGTTTGGGGGGTACGAGCCAGGAAGCGAGGTCTTCTTTTTTCTTTTTTGATGCCAGCTCCATGAAGGTGAGGGAATTTGGACTTATCAGATTTTCTTTCGTCCCCTCCTTAGCCAGAGTGTCGGCGATGTCATTGCCCAGAACCCCAACGTGAGAAGGGATCCATTGGAGGTGGACTTCACGCAATCGTGAGAGGATTTTAATTTTTTGTAGGATTGAAGCACCTGTTTTGTCTCTCACCTTCCTCCAATGCGTTAAGTATTGTATGGAGCTGAGGCTGTCAGAGAGGATCCAGATGTTATTTTGATCCTGTAGTGTTAGAAGAGAATCCAGGGCAGTATCAATAGCAATGAGTTCACTTCTAAACACCGAGCAGAAATCAGGATTCCTTTTGGAGATGTTGAGGGAGACATTACTTGATTTGATGTAGACACCACTGCCAGATGATGATGTTTCCGTCTTGCTTCCGTCTGTGTACACCAGTATTGATTGTTTGGGGATGGTATTAATAACCTCTAAAGCAAGTTGCTTAAGTAATTCCGGGTGATCCAGCTTCTTGTTAACTTGTGATGAAAGATGTTGATGGAAATAAACACCAGGTAGTCCTTCAGTTGGGTCAATGGACAAAAATGTAAATGTTTTGAAACTAACAGCTGGAAGCTTGCAGACAAGAAATTAAAGCTATGCATACTCTCATTTCCTAGAGTCAACATATAAACTTTAAGATTCAAATTCTCTGAACTCAAATTCTCTGAAATGTTATATAGATCAGTGGTTTCCAACTGGCGGCCCGCAAAGCCTTTTTTTGTGGCCCGCGAACTAAAATATATTAATTGTCATTTTTTTGTGGACAATTTTCGTAAGAAATCTATATGGGTTTCAAATACTTTTCACATTAATAAAAACCTAATTTCTTCATTTCTGTGAAATTTATCATACCAGCGGTGCAAAAAAATTTATTTCTCAAGTTCTGCATCCAAGAAAATATTTATTCAAATACAAAAATAATCATGTATGTTGCTCTTTTTTATTTAATTTTTTTGTATTTTGTGATTATAATTTAGCATGTGTGTATCAGAAATTTTCTCAAAGAAATTCTCATTTAACTTTTTGTAACCACTAATTTTGGACGAAAATACTTATATACACATTTGTAAATTTTAAATTTAAAATATAAATATCTATTCTCTGGTGGTTGCAGCAGACAAACCTCAATTTTGTCATTGAATATTTTGCGTGCTACTATGTAAGTTTTAATACCAACCTTTTTACAGTTTTATATCTTAACAATTAGATATCTGTTGCACATTAATTGTTTAATACGGGTGCAGATTAAAGTTATTGTAGCCCGAATTTTTTAATATGCAATTAAATATTTTTAAAAATCTACTTATTTTAATTTGTAATTCAATGCTTTTGTTTTGTACAACTTGGTAAAAATCTGACAGTAATATTTGATGTTCCTTCTAGCATAAAAGAGTCCTACATAAAATTTTGATAAAGTTGCGGCCCGCCATTTAACTTGTGTTTTTAATTGTGGCCCCCGGCCTCATGTAAGTTGGAAGCCCCTGATATAGATCATTATCCATTTGGTTTTTCCATATAATGTCATTTACAAACACGTGAAAAATTAGTTTTATGCAGTTCTTAGTTTTTAAGTTGCATCTAAGCATAATACTCATTTTCATTATGAAATGCTTGTTATGTATTGTTAGGCTTATAAAATCTAGCCTGAACTGGTGAGCTGCATGCATTATTAATGTCATTTAAAAACAAGTGAAAAAAGTTTGTTTTATGCAGTTGTTTGTTTTTAAGTTGATTCTAAGAATAATGTTCAATTTTCTGATACATTGTTTGTTACATATTGTTAGGATTATAACATCTAGCTTGAACTGGGGAGCTACATATAGTATTGAAAACTGTCTATTTTTAAGTTGAATCTAAGAATAATACTCATTTTCATTATGAATTGCTTATTATGTATTGCTTATTATGTATTGTTAGGTTTGTAAATTATATCTATTTGAAATGGTTTCCATCGTTAAACACAAGCATGGTTAGAAACTAAGAACATTTAGTTGTTAGTTCATTGGTAAACTAAAAAGTCTCACTGTTATGTACCCACTATCAGTTGCTTATTTATATGTCTCTTCTATTCTTATTACAATAGGTTGTATTTTTTAAATTTTTTTTCATCAATTTTTCACTACCTACCCGTGTTATACTGTCCTACATTAATGAAGCAACTGTTAATCAAGTTAAGGTTTCAAAAAAAAAAAAAAAAAAAAAAACATTTTTCCAAAAAGTTCATTCTTGAAGAAAAATAAAGAAGAAAGGTGCAGTTTGCAAAAATCAAAACATTAAGTTGGTATTAAGAAATTCATTGCTGTTCCACTGAAGATTTTGACTTTTATTTTAACCTTTACCTTTGCATAGAAACTGGCAATTTTCTTAGAACCTAGTAATCAAGCTTCTCTTCTGAAATTGGGGGGAGGATATGTTGTAATTTCTCCCTTCCTATTTTGATTGGTGCAGGAATCCGAAACATCCCACCATTTGTTTGCACTATGTTGACTGTGATCTATCAATTGTTGAGATAATTAGTTATTATTACAAGGCGGGCCGTGTCCGTTTCATTAGACTCAGATCCATAAACCACTGTTAATTTCGAGTACTGCGCAAATATTCATGAAGTTTTTCATTTACCATCCCTTTGAATTAAATGGAGACCATCTCCAGGCTTTAAGTGTTAAAAATGACCACATTGAAAAGCAATAGTTCTCTGTCAGAAAAATCTGAAAATTATTCTTTGATTTTTTTTCAAGCATTTATTTATTTGTAACATCTTCCTTTTATTATAGATATGGTACTTGCCATCCCTCTTTTCAAGGTACTTTAGCAGAAGCACTCCAAGTGTCTTGTTACAAACCTGCTAAAGAGGTACTATACTAAAATATTTTTTGAACAAAAAATTTTAAGTACTTGAATATTTTACTCAGTATCACTGTATTTTGTTTTCATATAGAGGAGACCATTAGCTATATACCTCCACCATGATGCTAGTGTTTTAACAAATGTTTTCTGCACTCAACTTTTATGTACTGAAACTGTAGTCAGTTACTTGACTTTAAATTTTGTTACATGGGCATGGGACCTTAGTTTTGAATCCAACAAAACATTGTAAGTATAAGTTATAAGTGTTATATTGCAACTCTTTTTCAGATAAAAATATATTAATTGTGCTTTTTTTTACTGTTTTTTTCTTCATTTAAATTAAAAGTGAAGAATTATGTTTGAATTCCCTATATTGTAAAAATAAGTCAGCTGTCTGTATTTTTATATATTTATATTTTCTTACATACGTCGAGTTTTGTAAACTGGTTATACCTAAAAAATGTAATCTAAAATCTTGTTTATCCAAAACAAGGTTTTAGATTGTGGCTTTTAAAAAAAATTTTAAATTTGTCCTTTAAGGGATTAAGGAATCCCTGAAATAACTTTTAATGGCAAACATTTGAATTTTTACAGTTCTCAAAATGGATGTGATAAGAATAAAATTACATTGTGTACGTAACTCTGAACTTTTCTTTCTTTTTTTTCTTCTTTTTTTTTTCTCTTTGTATGAGCATTACCCATACAAATTGCTACTTCATTTTTTAATGTCTTATTTTTTAGTTTCAACCTACATTTTTTTAATCATAAATTCAGCGTATTTCATTAATCTCTCCCTAACAGGTAGGTTAGAAATAAAATGCAAGGAAAAAATTTTTTTTGTAATGAAATAGCTATACCTTTATGAATATAAAATCTAGGTGTACTAAATTAAAAATGTTTTGCTCATGATAAGGAAATACATGTTTAAAATTTAGACTGATTGTTAAATATTTTATAACATTGCTTTTCCAAATATACTAGCCTTTTGAATACGTTGTGATTAAATCTTTATAAAAAAAAATTGTCTGCAATTGTGCAATTTTAACAAATTTAAATTAATGAAAGCACTTGTTTTTATTTAAAAAATTTGTACTTAGATTCTTTTAGCAACTTTTTTTTTAAAGTTGTGTAGCTTTGACATCTTGTATGATTTTATCATAAAAAGTTGTCTGTTGACTTTCCTAAAAATTTTATAGTCTATAGTTTAATATCTGGTATCATATCATCGTGGAAATTTGTTTGTTGAACAATTTTTTACTTTTCTTGAAAATTTTATTGTTTATACATTTTATTATCCAGTCATAGAAATTATAATGATAATTAATATATGACTCATGTGTTGTGATGCATGCAAAAATAAACAAAAAAGATAAGATTCAATACACTAGAAATTTTTAATTCAATTATTATTATACTTAACAATAATTCTACAGTATATGTGTAATTTGTTGTTGTATGAAATGGTACTTAAAAATTATGGCGAATCAGACTCATTTAAATTTTTTTAACTGCTAGAATTAGTAGAAAAGTGTACTTTATTTTAGTGCTGATTTAGTAGTAATGATTTTGTTCTTTTTGTAACTGCTTTTTAAGTTATCTGATATAAATATTAGTAATTTAAGTTATTTAATTGTAATTAATATTTTAATTGTATTGTAGCTTGCTTGCGATTCTCTCTCAACATCTTGGAATGCCAGCAGCGAATACTGTGAAAAACTTAGCTCTAGATTCTTTACCTGCCCTCTTGATTATTTCAAAAGTGAGATCTTCTCCAGAAGTTCTAACTGTGATTCCAGGTAAATCTCAAAATTTTTTTTCTCATATTTTTCAATCATAAAAAATTGTATTATATTTATAGTTTAAAGCTGTCATAGTGCTATCTATGATATTCATTTTTTCCTTCTTATGCATATCTTTCTTTCTCTACAAGTTTTATTTTTTTGTCAATGTGGACCTAGATATTCAAGCATGGCTCGTTTATTTCTACTAAATGATAGAGCCTCAATGGATCATTTCTCAACCATTCATTGTAAACGATAGGTAAGAGAAAAATTACCAAAGTGGGTCGACATAAAATATCAAGTAATGGACTTAATGAATTTACTAGGAGTATAATAAATTTGCTAGGAGTATAAAATGTTTTATTTGAAAAAATTATATACTTACTACTGCAAAAATATTTACAATGCAAAAGAAAGATGAATGCAGTATCACATTTATTTATTTAAAATATTTAGAAATTTTTTTTAGCATTTTTTCCCCCTCAATCCAAAACTAATAATAAATTTTCGACATTGGTTACAAATAGTTGTTTTGTTTATTTTCTGTAAGTTAGTGTGAATGTGGCGTCAAAGCCTTCTGCAGATGTTGATACTGGTTGTGGTTCCGTTTTGCGATCTTCATCAGTATATCTTGCAACTATACATTGAACTGATCATGTTTCACCATTTTCATCAATTGATAAGCATAAAATGTGATGTTTTAGACGTTTTCATCAAAGTGTAATATGATCCTCATTTTCTTCTTCATTAGCATCAGGAGTTACTATTTTTCTTCTCAAAACGAAATAATTTCTTTTTTTTAAAAAAAAAATTGTCTGCAGAATTTCTGAATAACAGGCATGAGAATCTACGAGTTACAAAAAACAATCTAAATGGATTTTAACATTATGGGAATAGCATTTGTGAGTTGAGACCATTAAAACAGAACGATATATATGAGAAAATACAAGATGCAGAAACAATGGGTCAAGGTTCGACTGTATTAGTTTATATATATTTGCTATATTGAATTTTTTCAATTTTTATTGTTATAAAAAAAATCAAAATTTGGATTTATGTTGCTTTGATATTGTTAAGCTTAGGTATCATTTTTTTTTGTAATTTTGTCAGGTTAATCAATTAAAATTTGTGTTGATGTTAAAGCTAGATACAAAAGAATTATCAAAATATGTAGATGCAGAAACAATGATGCAGAAACAATGGGTCAAGGTTCGACTGTATTCGTTTATATATATTTGCTATATTGAATTTTTTTCAATTTTTATTCTTATGAAAAAAAATCAAAATTTGGATACATGTTACTTTGATATTGTTAAGGTTAGGTATCATTTTATGAAAATATGATATAATTTATGTACATCAAAATGCTTATAATGCAGCATCAAATTAAATAATATACATTGATCAAGTTTGAAATGATTATGGAATATTTTTCAATAATTTTTAATTAAGTTCTTTTACTGCAAACTCCTTTAGCTGAAGAGCAATAGTAATCAACTTTTAAAAATTACTTATCACATTTATTCATTTCAATTAACATAGACTCGCCTTAGTAAAATTAAATTCCAGGTTAAAACGATTTTTTATTGCACAATTTACTATTTTTCATTTGGTTATAATTAAACTATATATGTTTATGTAAATAATTAAAACTTTGGTTATTTAAGAGATTTTTCTCTTAAACAAACTTGGTCTTTTAAAGAAAAGATAAAAATGATTTAAATCATTGTTTAAATTGACATTTGTTTAAACCAGTCAACCCTGACGACATAAGATGAAAATTTATTATGAGAATTTATTTAAAATCTTCTCTTCCGCCGCCTCATTCTCAATATTAATTAATTTTTACTCATCTTTTTTTTAAAGAGATTTATTCATATCACTTATGAAAATTTATCTTTGACAAATTATGCTTGACAAAGTATCTTTTAAAGGAAATGTTGGCTTAGATGACCTTATGACTCGCCTAATCCATGCTGTAGAAGTGTTTAACAGTGAGGTACAATCAGAAATTTTTGAAGAAGTAAGTGTTGAAAATTATAATTCCCACAATTTTTGATTTTTTTTAATTGAAAAGAAAATTGATTTTAATTTGTCTCAGTAATTTTAATGTGTGGAAAGTTTTCTCATATTTTGTTTTTTCACTGGTATCTAATATGACTGAAAATAATATGAATATAAATGTAAATAAGGTGAATATAAGGGGAATTAAATATAAACAATATGAGTAATAAATGCCTTATTTGAAAATTTATTGTCAGTTGAAATTTACATTATTTTTCCAATTAGCTAGAGTGTTGAAATTTAAATTGGAGTTACGTATCTCAAGTGATGACAATGTAATTTTCAATTAACTGGAGCTCTGTGTTAAAGGATGATACAAGTTTTACCAAATTTATTTCTTTGCACAAATTTTATGAAAATTTGATTTGTTGGAAGCATTAATTTTTTTTTCTTACAAAAAGTTAAATGAAAATGTTTTAATTGTTTGCTTTTCTTTTAAAGAGTGTTCATACAATTATAACCTTATTTAAAAATCCCACCTTTTTTCCCTCATTTCTTAGAACTATAAAAGTTTACAAAAGAATCAAATTAAGAAATGTTTTTTTCTTTTTGTTTGTTTTAAAAATTTATTTGCTTTTGGGCTATGCAAGCAAGTAAATAAAAATAAAAAATCCTTTTTTTTTCTTTTCTTTTTTAACAAAATTAAATTAAATTTTATAGAGAAATTAATTTGATCCCAACATCTATTTATTTATAATTCTCTACAAATCTTATTAGTTTAAAACTTAAGAAATGTAAGTCTGAGAATTTTTCTATAGAAATGGTATCATTTTTTATTCTTAGTTAATAATTTGTATTCTAAAAGCGCTAATAAAAAATGAACACCATTTAAGTTAAAAATAATGGAGGTATTTTAAATTAAACATAGCTCGATTTTGAGGACAAACAATAATGCTATAAAGCTATTAAAATGGGAAGGTAAAATTCTATTCTTTTTCATATTTTTTTTCCTAAATTTTGTACTTTTAATGATTGAGAAAACATGTATTTTCAGGAAGCCAGAGAGGCACGGGAGAAAGTAAAACGAGAGCAAGATGCTGCTTATGAAGCTTCTCTCCTAGCTGACAGAGCAAAAGTAAATTTATAATAAGTTTGCTTAATAAAATAATTTAATTCAGAAATTTTAATGATGAAATACATAATTGTTACAATTTATTGTTGGTTAATTATATTGTTGCTAATAGCCTAAGACAAACAATAATAAGGAGTAAAATTGGCATGCTATTAATTTAAGATAAGGCTGTGGTAATAAGTAATCCTAGTTCTTTCTAGAAGAACAAGAAAGAAGAAAGTCAACAGGTTGTAATAAAACTTTTCATTTTTTTAAAGAAAAGAAGGAATTACTTAAAGGTGTTGAAATTAAAGTGTCTTCAGTAATAATGTAAAATAGTTAATATTAGATTAATTTGAAAGCAAAAAAAGAGGGTGTTTAACGGGAACCTTAGAGTGCAAAGGATTAAATTAGAATAGATTTTTCCTAGCGTTACGAGATGGTATGATACTAGGAAGATCATTGGCTAAATTATTAGAATTTTTCAAAATACAAAATGATTCCCAGAAATCAAGTTCGGTAGATAAAGAGCAGTGTTAAAGGATTTTATCTGAACAAAACTCAAACCTATTATTGGAGTTCCAATTATGGAGGGAGATGGAATATCGACTAATATCCTGAATTTGTATCTTTCATTTCCTTTAAGTTGAAGTTAAAGGCTATGTTTAGTTTTTCCAATGTAAGCAAGGCCATATTGAAATTTGGGTATATACCCTAACTATTAATATCATCATTAGAGTCTTTAAGATTGGTGAAATTTAGTTTGTTTACAGGGGAGAAAACTGCTTTAAACTGAAATTTATTCAAAATCTTAGTAATTCAGTATTATCTGACTATCGCCTATTATCTGACTGATATTCAGATAATAAGGTGAAACAATCAAATTGTTAAAGATGAATTAGAGAATTTGGTGAATTGCAAAATTAATTTTAGATTGATGGAATCTATAATATTGGAAGGAAAACCATCATTTCCATTAACAGCATTGTGCAAAATGCAATTGTACAGTGCTGTCATCTATCAAACAACTTTAATTTGAGAAAACTTTGTTATAAAATAAAAAAAACAATCTGCACTGAGTAGGTTTGCATATTTGGTCTAAAGTATGGATCTAATTGGAATATTCGACCAAAGCATTTTTAATCCATATTTTAAAATTACTGTAATTAAGTGATAAATGTACTTTATTCATTGAAAAGAAAAGTTTGTACTTTTTAAAAATAATAGAATATTCATAGATAATTTAGGAATTTTTTTTTTAATGTCTTGGTTGCAGGTAAAATTTATTCTAAAAGCTCTAAGGTGACATATAGGACAAAATATGTGTGCTTTGTGCATGGAAAACCCCATTTACAAGAATAATTGAATCTCAAAATGTTGATTTCTCTTCAATTTTCCTATTTGTAGTTTCTTTTTATCTCTCATAGGAAAAACCTAATGTATAACTCTTATTTGTGTTAATTTAATTATTACTATAGGAGGAGGCTCGAAGACAAGAGTTTGAAGAAAAAATGAAACAAGAAGAAGAAGAACTAATGAAAAAAGAAGAATTAGAGTTAATGCGACAACATGAAGAAGCTGTTAAAGATGTAATGTCTTTTTTTTTTAACTTTAATTATTTTTAAATTTTAATTTTTAATTATTTAAATTATTTTTATCTTCAGACTTAGATAGTTAGAACTAACAACATTACAAAAGAGAAATTATAGGTTATCATGTAAATTCTACATGTTTTATGTATTCTGTTGATGAGACATTTTCATATTCATGTCTATTATAACATAGGGTGGCTGGGTGGCACAGTTGGTTTGTCATTGGCCTTCTGAGCCCAAGTCTGCGGGTTCGATCCCCGGCCCAGACACCAGATTTTCGGGATGCAGAAAATCCTCAGCGGCCGTGTCGTATGATTATGCGGCATGTAAAAGATCCCTGGGGTGCCTTATTGGCTCTTGGCATTTCCGGCAAAATTAAATTCCCAGTGCACTTTAGCATCCAAATAGAGTCTCGGTGCTGCCATCTAGTGTGGCAGAAACTAGACGTCCAAAATAACATGATCAACGGTTTCTCACCCATTGTGGTGGTCCTGAAAGAGTGGATACCACCTCTGGAGAACGCACTAGGTCTGTTCATTGGCAAGACCGATTGTGCAGCTCATTGGAAATAAAAATCTATTATAACATGTATCTGACTTCAAAAAGTAAATTTTTAAATGCAGTGAAACTTTGTTATCTAACATTTGTTTTACTGAGAAGGCTACTCATAAGAAAATTATTTGTTTCACTTCTCCTGTGATAAGGAAAAATAATTTTAAAAACCACTGTTATTTAGTCATTAGTTAGCCACTGTTATTAGTTACAAAAACCACTGTTATTAGTTAGAACCGATCTTAAAATTTCTTCTGCTTACTATAATTGATACAAATTTTTACTGCATTTTGCTTTGAAAACCTGGTAAATATTTTTGCTGAATAGTTTTTTTTATAGTTAACATCAGCATCTATTAATGAATTTTATAATTGATTTTGTATCTTGGTGTGAATCAAATCTAATTTTCTAAGCAGAACACAGTAAATTATACATTTATATTTTCTGTGTGTTTTCTTTAACTGCATTTTAAAATTGCCAATCGCTTTTTGATCACTCAGTATCTAAAGCATTAAATTTTCTGACATTTTTGTTGTGTTAGGAAACTCTGATTGTAAAAATGTAATGAACTTTCTTCAACTATGTATTTATCATCACTCAAGAATTAAATTATTTAAAATGTATTTATCATATCTGTCAATTTGATCATTCTGAGTAAGTCATTTTTAATACCAATAAATCATTCATCAATGCTCAAAATGTGAAAGTTGATTTATATGTTTAGGGCTGTTGGTAAAAAGTATTTTTTTTCTCAACGTGCTAATAAATTAGTTTAGTCATATCAAATCAAAAATCAATTAGTCATATCAAATCAAATTGAAAATTTTAAGCTTAAAATAAAGTGTATGTTGAATTTTATTCACGATTTTTTTCTACAGTCTCTCTATGTTATGTAAATATTGATTACCTTCCTTAAAAATCTATATTCCCTAAAATTAGTCTCACTTAATATTCGGGTGATAAGATTTTTTGTATTCTATGTCTAGGTTGGCTGTTCATTGTTAGTAACTAAATTTTTAAAAACTTTAAACTTTTAACATAGAATTTTTTTTTATACCAAATTGTTTTATCAATTTAATTTTATATCATTTCCATGTTCTACAAATGTGGTTTACCTTCATTAAAAATAGTTCCAAATCAAAGTTCCCTCTCTATTAATCTCTCTTAATATATGAACGAGTTTCTTTGTTTTCTAAGTCTGGGTTAGAATAACAAAGCTAAGCACTAAGAAATGAGAATCTTAATTCTGGATTGGCTGTTCAAAATCTGTGACTAAATTGATATCATAAAAAATACTATTGAATTGTTGAACAATTTAAAGCTCACAAAGTTTATTTGATTCTTTTTTAATACCTAACTACTGAAACGATTAAAGTTCTACCCAAATTACTCTGACTTAAAATTGTGACTTGCATGTCAAAATAATTAAAGCCCATAAAACAAAACAAAAGAAAAGTTAAAAATAATTTTATGCTAAAAGTTGAAGGGTTATCCCATAATATTCATGTATGTGTTATGTTCTAAGCCATATTTGGACATATTTGTAAAATTTCAATTATTTTTAATGCAACTTAAATACCCAAAAAGTCACTGAAAATGAATTAAATTGAGTTCGATCCTCCAAGCATTGAGTCCCTGGGTAAAACTGAATAGATATTTTTTGACATGCACGATTTTCCCATTCAGTAACATTACAAAACCGTTTTGTGTGTGTGTATCTGAAAGTTCGGAAAAGGCTGGGACTAGCGCTCATAGAGTTAAAGTATCACCAAGTCCAATTTTTTTTCCGAAGAAAGATTGATCTTAAAGTAATTTTTTTTTTAAAAAGAGATCTATGTTTTCTACTCAAATGCAAACATAAAAAATATATTGCAAACATAAGAATTTTGTAATATATTTTTTGCATAAGAATAAGGCTTGGCTAATAAAATTCATGCCACTGGTTAAATAAATCAGAGAAATTTGATAAAATCAGTGAGAAAGTAGAAACCATGATAATTTTTTATTAAATACTCAAAATCTAATATATATTTTCGTTTTATTTAGGCTGTCAGAAGATCTTTAGCAGAACAACTACCTCCAGAACCACCTGCTAACACTTCCTCTAAAGTGAGTCATATAAGAGTCAGATTACCCAACGGGGAGACTCTGATTCGGAGTTTCACAGCTGACACACCCTTATCACTACTATTAACGTATATTGCCTCCCAAGGCTATCCCATTGCAGAGTACAAAGTGCTGGCTAGCTGGCCTCGCCGAGATGTAAGTTAACACTTTTGTTTGTTAAATTAAAGCTATTTTTAAAGTTAATGAGGTGAAAAATTCATTTTTCTGAATTCGAAAATTTTCTTCTTTTATAAAATGAAAATATGTTTCGACTAATTATTTAACATTTTAGATATTTTAACATCCTTCTTGTGATTCGACTGTTTCTATTGAAATTTATGTTCTGATAATGTATTTTTTAAAAAGTTCACGATTACAAAATGTTCTTAGTTAATTTGTTTCTTTTTATATCGTAAAAAAATAATTACTATTCCATGCTTCCTCATTGAGCAAAATATTGATATATGACCTCATTGAGCATATGGTTGTTAACAGACAAAGATATTCTAATCTTGAGGTTAATAAAACATATGCAGGATTTACCTGTTAATTACTTATTTATCCTTTATTTAATTGCATTTACAAATAATATTTGTTTATCACGCCATCTTATTATTATTTTTAGTTATTTTTGCATTTTGATTTTCATTGTTTTTAAAAATAAAATCTTAAAACCAAGGTTAAGCACAGGATTTACTAATACCAGGACAAAATTCGTCCTGGTATTAGTAAATACCAGGTTCCCAAATCCCATTTTCATATTTTATATTCTTTTAGAGAAATACTTTTCAAAACTACCTTACCTTTTATTCTTAAAATACCAATTGTAATAAACATTAAAATATTAATTTCCATTTTTTTAAACTTAAAACTGAATGCTTGCTTGTTTTCATTATTATTAATATGTACTGTGAAGAAATTCTTTACTAAAATTGTAGAATATTGCAAAAACACACATATACATATAAAATATCCTCTGCAGTTTTAAAATTGAAAATCATTTCGTTTCTTGAAATGAACATCAACTTCTTGTTGTGAACTGAACAATTCCAAGCTTTGAACAATTGCCCCTGTTTCCCCCTTAAGTATGGCATATTTTAAAATTAAAAATGTTACTTCATATTAAGTAATTATGACATAGAATTATATTTACTTTATTGTGAGTAAAACTGTGTTACGTCAACTTAAGCAATTAAAAAACAACGAATACAAAATAGTTATTTAAGATTGTAATGCAATATTAGAAACCTACTTTTTGTTCTGTTGTAAAATTATCTCTAAGGGGGAATACATTTTACAAGGTTTTATAATTAAGCTAAAATTTAAATATGAATAAAAAACACATTTGTGGTTGGAGTAGCAAAGTAACTGATTGAATGATTACGTTTTTATCCTAATAAAAAGTTAATCTGTAGAATAAAATCTCTGTCAATACAATTAAAAAGGTTGGTATGTTTTGCTTGAATATTTTTTTAAGTCTATCTTAATCTATTTATAGTCAATTGGATTTGGTGAGCAAAGCAAGCAATGGAAAGAACTTTATAGTTCTTCTGGAAATATTTTTTATTTTTACACAATTGCACTTCTGCCTTTTATTAGTTTCAAATAAATAAATAACAATCTATAAAATTAAAAATTCTTACAAATAAATAAAAATCCGTACAAGTAAAAGATATATCACCTAAAAAAAATTTGTTATTCTATTCTGGCATGATTTCATTATTTTCAAGCTCTTATATAGATGTTAGAAATTATTTTTCAATGATTTTGCTTGTGATGTTATTTTTAATAGTATTTATAGAGGGGACAACTTTCCAAATTAACTATCAGTATTCTATAAACACAATAACACAAAAGTATATACAGTTAATATTTATAGAATGGTCACTGTTAGAGCAGGTTTTGGCTCGGGTTGGCAAGAGAAAGGGAATCCTTTTCTTCGGCTTATTGTTTAAGCACTAGAGTGAAGAGCAGCTACCCTCCCTGAAATACACTCTTCTTGTTTCCTTGGCAGCAGACTGCCTCAGACTTTGAGGCAAGGGGAGTTCTTATAGACCAACTACACTTAATTTTATATAGGTACATAATGTTAATAAAAATTATATATATAAATTTACTGTTAAGTAAAAAAAAAGTATTTAGATGAGTGCACTAAATTAAAAAACATGCAATACTGAAATTTTATATTCTATAATAAAATTATCTTGATTATGTGGAATCGATGTCCTAATCATAATATATTTGATATAAATTGGAACTAGCCCTTATTGCCTTTTTAAAATCCTGCTTTTAAACCACAAAAAATATTTGCTCCTAGCATTTCAGATTTGAGTTTATGCTCTTTGTGTTTCTAATAGGAATAAAGTTTAAGAATAGCTTGTTGGAAGGGGGAAAGATGAGATTTCTTGTTTTTTTTTCATTGCTTGTTTCAATCAAATTGTTTTTCTTTTTTATTTGCTGTTTTTAAAATTGTTAAAAGAGTAGAAAAAATTATCGTAGATTTGTTGTAAACCACAAAATTTCATAGCTCTTGGTTCTTAAAGAAGGAGGAAAGTTATTTTAAACAGATTATGAAAATTCTCAAACATCGTTTTTTTTTTTTTTTTCAACTGGAAGACTGTAATCTAGACTGAAATCATAAACGTAATATGCTTGCATATTTTTTTATTGCTTGTTTCTATCAAATCATTTTTATTTTTGTTTTTAGAATTGTGTGAGAGGCAGGAAAAAATTATCGTACAACAACAAAATTTGCACTTGCAGTGGCAGCAAGCAACGAAATTTAATAACTCTTGGTTGTTAAGGGGGGAAGTAAATAATTTAAACTGATTATTAAGGAAATTCTCAAAAAGTGTAATTCTTATTACTCATCAATAAGACCTTAATCTCAACTATGGAATCGTAATAATTACGGACAAATCATAATAGTTGTTATTTCTCTATTATAATCATGTATATGATACAGTAAATTAGCAAATGTAATAAATCACTATTAATATTTCTTTTTTCTTATTACAGCTCACTACACTAAATGAAAACGAAACATTAGAAGAGTTAAAACTATATCCAAAAGAAACACTAACACTGGAAGAGAGATGAACTAGTGCTCACTATAAACTAATTATTATAAGACGCTTATTTCTTACCTTAGAAAGAGCGTAATGACATCTAAGCCACCTGCTGCAAAGATAAAGTTTTTACTTGTGATGCCCATTCTAAAATAACTATACAAGCAATCTGATCTGCGAATTTTAGGAAATGAAGTAGATCACATTGATTTCCATAGAGGGAAAAAACTGTTTTGTTAAATTTTAATATTTATTTTTTAAAGTTTTATTCTTTTGATCAAAATTTGTTTATGCTTTTGTATCTATTTTTTTTGGCTGTATACAACAGCTGATACTAAATTATAAGGATTGTATGCATGTAGATATATATACATATTATATATATATAAGTCACATTTTACTATCTCACTTTGTAATATGTGTATAAAATATAAATAATGACTCAAATAGTGTCAATGTTTTATTAAGTTCTCTGACATTACAGACAAAAACAATACTTTTTTTCAAATCTATAAATAGATTTGAAGATTCCTGGATATGAGTTGATACTAATAAAATCAGCCATTTTTTAAATTCAAATCTGCGAGAATGGAATTATTATTATATCAGAACATGAAAATCATCTTTCAATAAAATCATTGCAGTTCTGTAAAATCAAATTTTCATAAGGCGTATGTTTTAAAAATGATAAAAACTGCTTTTTTTGCTTCAAAACAGCAGCAATTTTTGTTTTTCCCTTATATGCCCATTAAACATCCTTATAACATCCATCCTTGTATGTCCATTAAACCTTATTTGTCCAGTGAATTTTGCTTAAACGTTATGACAGGTCAAGTATCCCAAAAATCGCAAAGGGAACAGGAAAAATAAGTTATGACTTGTTCTTAGGAACGTACAATTCTCCAACACAGAAAAAAAAAAATTTTCTTTTTCCAAAATGAGATTTTTTCTTTGCCTTGTCGATTGTCGCCATAAATTTTTTTAAAGAAAATGTGGTTTTTCTCAGCATTCTGTTAAACGTTTGTAAAACTCATTGAGCCACAATCTGTTCCTGTTTAGCATAGTTTCATACCATACAAAAAGCACCAATCATTTTACACAATGGATTAATTACTTTCTGCCAGCCCGTGTACTCAGCTGGATTCATTAGATAGGATTATTGCACTCAAAGAGCAACCAACAATCACTACTACGAAATTTTCACTCCCCTTTGATTAATTTGATTTAACGAGAACTGAGATCTTTTAAAATTTTAGAGAGTTGAAATGTCTGAGAGACCATCTGCGAATTGTATAAAATATTTAAAGCTTTTTATTGTAGTCTGATTATATTGAATTTGTTCTATAACAAAAACGTTGTTGTTCTCAGTGTTCCTTTAAACTTTTGTAAAACTCATTGAGCCACAATCTGTTTCTGTTTACCATAGTTTTATACCATACGAAAGCACCAATAATTTTACCTGATGGATTAATTATTTCTGGGTCTGCTTAATTGGCTGGATTCATTTGAAAGGATTATTGCACTCAAATTGTATGAAATATTTAAAGCTTTTTATTGGATTTGTTCTAAAAATTTGCAGTCCTCTTGAATTATTTTATGGAAAACTCAATTTTTAATGGCAAGGTATGAATTGAAAGACTTCTCACTATTTTAAATTATGCAAATACAGTAAGAAATCTTATGTGTTATAGATTTGTCAATTCAAAATAATGTATTTTATATATTTTTTTAATTAATTTGAAAATAGTTGCATTTAAAAATTCTCTTTGATTTGTTAAATAAGGTGAATGTCGGGACCATATAACATTTTACCTGTGGCAAAAATGTTTAGCTTCAATACTCATTGTCTTTTCATTTCAAAATTAATGAATTATTTATTTTTTTCATTGCAGAAACATTGTAATAGTTATTCAAAGTAAATGATCGTAAAACTCTAAATTACTATGGAATCGGGTGTGTCAAGTGAATTTTGAATAAATCGTTTACAAATAGTGGTTACTCAAAGGCAAAGTTAGAATGTCTTAATAACAGTGTGTCATATGTAATTCCAAAAAAAAAAAAGATTGGAAAATTTGTGTTTACGATGTGGGGTAATTCAGTAGTTTAAAAAGTGATAACTGAAACACAAAATTCGTGTAGTGTAATAACATCATATTAAAGATATTGTGAATTGAAAAACCATGTGGAAATGAACAAAAACCGACTAACAAGGCTGTACGCTTTGCAACCCCCTCTAGAATTATGATTGCTGCATTGATGATTTTATGTATTGTTGATGGTACAAACATCAATGACCATTTAATTTTACTTGTCCATATGTCCCTACTGTATCATTATAGACAAGTTTTAGTGTATATGTAATATATGATGCTCTGGTTGCTATCGACTAGAATCGTCTCTAAACTTTGTGCTAATTTTAATCAATTAAAAATTGAAAGCTATAACCTTTTCAATTGCCACGACATGGCTTTTTCCTTCACAGACAGATGAAGAGGCTCCAGTCACTAACTTAACTGCTTGTGTATAGAAGGTAGATTACACGATTTATTTTGAATAAATTCATTCGTTTCAGCCATTTTCTCAAGTTCCACAGTGAGCATATGCTTAGCCCTTGGAGGCTACGTAAGGAAACAATTTTGCCAATTGATCGTTGTCATTTGTTTTAAAATCAAGAGGTGGAATCAAAAAAATAGAGAAGAGTTTCATTTGTTTTGCCTATGTACTTTCTGGAACTCTTTTGAAGCTTAATTTACTCACAAACGATAGTTTGACGTTGATCTTGGCTATCAGTACGTTTGCTGGATGGTCATAAACAATTGTTTAGATTACAGGATTCACTACTAATTTCAGATCATTGCGTAGATATTTTGAGTTGTAAATAACTTTGTACAGATGCTGTGCACTGGCTGAGCGTAAAGGCTCAGTTTTAGTGAGAATCCAAACCTATGCATGCGCTTTTACAGTATATTCCACAGCATCACACATTTCAATTGATGGCGCTTTTGTACTAATATATAGACGTAGCTTTATGTTAGTTGTTGCAGGTCACCTCATATGAGACCTGGTTTAGACATTCACATTGTTTTTGGACTTTTTCTGAAGTATACAGCTTGAAAAACAAATATTTTTGATCAGTTCTAAGCCCATCTGCATCTACTTTAGGCAGAACAGTAGCAATTTTATTAAACTTGACAATTGGCAAGTACTTTATTTACGTCGCACGAGAGCTGCACAATGGGCGATGGTTTGGGAAATCTTCCCCGAGGATGATTCAAAGACATGCCATCGCAATATTGATATTCTGCAGAGGGGATGGTTCTCCTGTTCGGTAGCCCGACGACCTGTGCGTGAAGTCTAGCAATTTACGGTAGAACAGTTTAACAAGGAGCGCACACTGCGCAGGCTGATCAAAATGGACACCCACCCGCTTACTGACCAGAGCCATGCTTAACTTCGGTGTTTTACTGGGAATCGTGTCTTTACGATCAGCCCACTTGCGGGGCTGATTGTTGCTAACTTCTGAAAAATTTCCTTATTCGATCACATGTAAAAGACCTGTAGTATTTCCATCTAGATGTTGTAACAAATAGGGTAAAAGAGTAGCTCATTGGCTCACAACTGACATATGGATCCACTGTAACGGTCTTCTTACATTTAACTCAAACAGTCTTATAACATTACCTTCCACACTAATATTAACTGTTGTTCCATTCCATTGCATTGCAAGTCAAGGTACGATTGAAAACTGACTTGTTTTCAATTAGATACTAATACTGAGCCTTCATGCACTGCATGTTTGGGAGGTGATCGACTGCTTTAACCGCTTGGCGTGGATGGCATATCAATCATTCTCGAGTATTTTATACTTAAAAAAAAATTCTGTAGTCTTAATACAGGAAATTTTCTACGCTTGGCGTAGATGGCATATCAACCATTCTCGAGTATTTTATACTTAAAAAAAAATTCTGTAGTCTTAATACAGGAAATTTTTTTTTTTAAAGATCGTAAATTTTTAACTAAGATGTTTATAGAAATAAAATTCCAAAGGTTTGAAATATCAAAGTAAATTGAAGATGCAACTATGTGTTAGGTACATAACTTATATCACATGCATAATCCAGATTTGCAAATTCTGAAGTATTAAGGTTTCACACACTAGTACAAGTAATTAAAAATGTTATCAGGAACAATATTTCTTACTCTGTTTTTTATTTGTCAATCCAATTCAAATCTTCACACTTTTGAAGAAGTGATGAATAAAATGGAAATTAGGAACTTTATTTTTTCTTATTTTATGTGCTATTCATTTACCAAAAGCAGAATAAATCTTCACTTTCAGCGAACTTTTTTATAATTTTTTTTCATAACATTTATTTTACGAATGATATTAATCAATAGTGATGTGCGAAAAACGAAATCAATATTTTAATTAACTCTTTTTTTGGTTCGATTCATAAAACTAGTTTTCAAAAAAGATAAATTTTTTTTTCGTTCTTTATAAAGTTTTCTTTACTGTGTAAGCTTATTCAGAATTAGTACTTAAACTTACTCCACAATTTTACATGCGTATGCAAGTTACCGCCTGTATGAAACTGAACCGCTGACCAATATATTAAATAGAAATGTCATAAATGACGAGAATTTAAAATCGTTTTAATGCAATACACGTGAATTGACAGATCCCGACGCAGTGAAAATTGAACTACTTTTACAACTTCCTTATCCTTTATGCGCCAGCTGAAACACAAGGTTTCAAGTCTTTCCAGACCCACCTGTCCTGAGCTAGCCTCCTCACATAGATTTAGTTTTGTTTTGCACAGATCTTGGTGCATGTTTCTTTGCCAAGTAAGTCTCAGTCTTCTTTTTTAACGTTTACCATCAGGTGCCCTAGTAAGTACAATGTTAGTAGAGCTATTGCGTTTTAAACTAAGCGTATGTTCAGCCCATCTTCTCTTAAAAATTTCTTTATGAATGCCTGATAATTTTGCCTTTGTTAGTAGATCTTTATTTAAAATAATATTAGGCCAGAGAACTTAAAAATAATTACATTTGTACACAGGTTATTAAAATTTAAACTATTCGAATGAAAAAATGACAACGTTATCGAGGACATGGAATCTGGAAAATACTATTTCATGTTTGGGAAAGATATTAAATTCACATGTTAACTCTAGAAAGACTGAAACTTAGTAATATACCTATATTGCCCAAAAGCAGTCAAAATGACTGGATTGTGAAGAATAACTAATGTGTAAAGAAATTTATTTAATATTAATTTATTATTACAAAATTAATTTATTTATTATAATATTAGAATAAAAAAATATATGTTCCACAAAATTCTAAGAAATTGTGTTTTATATATCATGGTTTCTCTAATTGAAATTAATTAGTCAAAATGACTTCCTTGGGCAATCTAGTGTTAAAGCATTCTGCGCTATATGTTAAGTTTCATTTCTGCGAAAAAGTGCAAGCTTTTGAATTAAATACAAATAAACCTATTCTTTGAATTTTTGAGTACAGATTAAAATAAAATGAATTTAAAATTTCTAAAAGTTTAGGAGTATGCACATTTAATGACTTTTGTTTCTCATTTACATGAAATGCAACTTATTTGAATACGTAAAATTATATAATCCCACCCATAGTGCATGGAAGTTTTTATAGTAATATTCCCTTTAAGACAGTTTTAAGGGGTTTACTTTTTAATCCTCAACGCACCGTGAGCAGACTGGGAGATCAACAGCAATCCTTTTTCTTTTTTTTTAAGCGTATACATTATCTACACAAAATATAATGCGTAGCCAAATGTTTGAACAAAAAATAAGTACTCTATAAGCACTATATATTTTAACAAAATGAAAAATAATTTTCAAATACTTAAAAAGATCATGATAAAATAACTAGCTTCTGACAAAGAACTCCTTTTTTTTATTACATTAGCCATTATGAAATGATCAAGAGATTTTTCAGTTTGATCTCAGTGGGTGGAAAAGGAAGTCTAAAATTGAGAATATCTTGCAAACTGCAGCAGAGTTGCACACGAGACAGCAAGTATTTCAATTAACACGTAAAACGATTAGCATAGTCATACGCTACCGACCAACGGTAAGCCGAAATAGACTGGTGTTGAATGAAGTGTGAAAACGTTGAATACAACAATGTGAAAAGCACATTTTTGCATAATGCATGGAGAAAATGGGCACGGTGAAGAAAAAAATCTTTTCGAAATTGGAAAATTTAGCACTTTTTAAAAACACCCCATGAAAAAAGCACCTTTAAGGGCTTTTAAAAAACAAAAATAAGCACTTTTTAAAAACGCTATGCACCATGAATTAAGCAACTATGCACACGCTATGCACCATGAAAGTGGATCTCTTGGAATATGAGGAAATATTTTCCTAGATTGATGGAAATTTTGCAAATGAATTTTGCAAATGAATTTTACGAAATCAAGACACTTAAATTGTGAAAAGACCCCTTCATTGTGAGCGCTTGGCTGTAGTGAACTTTTTTAATGGTCTTGTCTGAACTCACATTTAGATGTTATTTTAGAGGCTTATAGCGAACAACTGAGAAATTTTGCTTTCAATTCATAGAATATCAAAAACATTTTCGCAAAAGCTTACAGTTCCCCACATTTTTACGTAGTCAATAAAAATTGAATTAATAGATCAACTGTGGACTTTGACATTTGTAATTTTTTGAAGGCTATTGCAAATTCATGTTCCCTAAGAGTACTACATTAATTGTCAATTTAATTTAATATAAAAAATGTATTGATGTACAAATAATCCAATAATGCTTTTGTAACAGGATAATGTGATTTTTAAAACCAAAGGGATCATGTTTTTAAAATAAATGTGACCTCTTCCTTTTTGACTTTTAATGAGTTACAAAACATCACTGTCATGCAGCAACTCCCTTGGTAATCACCACCAACCATAACATCCCCATGTTCCAAAGTTTGGGATACCTTGGAACACTGAGTCATCAGTGAGTCAAAGGGGTAATGTGGAATTCTTATCTAAAAATAAACATGCTGAGTTAAAGTATTTTAAATTCAATGTTTTATTTTTAAAAAATATAATATTTACAGTTTTGATCACTTATTTTAATAACTTTTAGTAATAGCTACACAGTAGCTGACATTACACAAAATATTTATCATTACAGTCATGTTTGTACATAGCTTAGCTACTTAAAAAGGAAAACAGTAAAAGTGGCATATTTTAAAGAACTTAAAACACATAAAAACTTTCGAAATTAAAAAATTCTCAATCAAGCATTATAAAAACAATTTTTTAAATAACAGTTTTCTACACACAAAATCAGACTCATTCACACCAAATAACACTTTTCTTTTGAACAAAACCTAATCTTAAAACACACGACAAAACAGAATGTGAACTGATAAATACATTTAAAATTTTATCAGCTATCATATCATATCACATTTGAGAACTTTCAATTTTGAGTCTGTTGATTTTCCCACCTAGTGGCCAAAAATCTTCTGTATATAACTGTGACATATATTGCAACTAATAAAAGAACAAACATATCATCCAGTAGACCTAAAATTCCAAATACAGCCTCAGGAATCATGTCTAGCGGAGAAATGAGGTACATAATGGCGGCTACAAAACAGAGCAAAATACGTAGTCGAAACATGTACATTATTCCTCCAAAAGAGAAAAATTCTGATCCAGCATGTCTGAGCAGAGTTGGCAAATCCCATAAGTAATCCAGCCACTAAAATAAAAAGATACAATTTAAATAAGTAGACAAGTCTATTAATATATAATAAGCAAGTTCTGTAAATTCCAATTACTCCAGCTTTTACTGTAATTGAAAAGATTAAACCTTTTTATTAATAAGTTTAGATATACTACTTTATAAAATAACAGTAAAAAAAAAAAAAAGACGAAGCCTCATAACAAAAGCGATTATAATAAGCAGTAGGCATAGTACTAGTTTATAAAATCAAATGTTATTTTATTGAGCGGCATATGGTGCATTATTATTCTATGCAGAGTGTATTGTAACGGAATATCGGCTAGCTCAAATTAATGGTAAATTACGATAAAAGTGACTAAAAGTACACTTAATAAAGAATTTTAATTAATAACCACAGATACAACATAAATTACATTTGAACAAAAGTAAAAGAAAGAATTAAAATTTAAGAAAACTCGGGAATAGGGGAAAAGTCATGTTTAAGGTTTCATATCTGAACTTGAACTGAGTCTCGGTGGTGAGGACATAGGTGGCACCACAGGGCATCGCTTGGTTGCTACAAGAGTAGTTTTTCCAAAAAATATATATTACAATTACGCATTCATATCAACTCTGTGCACGAAATTTAATTTTAAGAAATAATATATCAAGATTTTGAAGTTTAATGGCATACTAGTATCTTTCAAATTATTGTGCTATTATATGCATAACTTTAAAATAATTGCAGTTAGTTGCAATATCAGAGAACTAATGCATAATTTTAAATAAAAATCAAAACTAATATATATTATTTACATTAAGTATCAATAAAACAACTTTTGATTTATGCTTATTTGAATAGTAAGATATTAAAAAAATGAGTTTTTCTTTAAACCAGTTTTTTTTTTATTAACAAGCAGGTGCCTTGTCTTTTTACAGAAAATTTCTGCTTTTTTTCAACCCTGGTGCTGCAGGAATAGTCCTAAAGTTTTAGGATTATTTTTGTTAAGTTTTATATATTTTATATATATATTTTTTGATAATATATATATATATATTTATATATATATATTGATATATATATCTAAATGATATATATATATATTTTGCAAAATTATTTTGATCATTGAATATGAAATTTTTACCAAATAAAGAATTATTTCCTCAAGCGGAAACTATGCTCAAGAAATCTGTCACTTGATCAAAAGATTCTGAGATTCAAAGTTAGCTCCATTGGCTGTTTAAACAGAACTTGCTAGTTTTCCGCAAATATTTGCAAGGCAATATTATTGTTTTTACTCTGATGATTAAAAAACAATTAATGGTGTCAAATAATCTAATTTACAGTATTTTAAAAGTTGGTAAAAAAATTTAGAATCAGAACAAAATATTTTTCATTAGGAGTATTAGGACTACTAGTCAGCATATAAAAGCAACTTTAACATTAAAATTAGTTTTAAAAAAATTATTGGCTTACACATTAAAATATTCAGCAGATAAAACTTTTTTTTTACCTTTTTACACACATAAATAATCAGCAGATAAAACAGTTTTCACCTTTTACAGAATATTGATAAATTAACAAGTAGTTTGATTTGCTTTTCTAGTTAATTGACATTAATGGCAAAATGATGAACTTACTGGCCTAGGTTCTCCAGAATAACGTCGATTGTAGTCATTGACCTCATTCACAATCCTTGTACCTTCAGGAGAACTTTGCACTTGCTCAGGTCTGAAGCAAGGCATAATAGCTGTAACCTTTAAAAAAATATATTCCTTTAAAGTTTACTCTTATAACAAATTTTTCTTTAAAAGTACAGTATAATTAATAATCAATGTATAAAGAAATAAAAAATAATTTAATGAAAAAATTAAACATGGCAAGGAAGTTTCACTTTTACTTACACAGCAACAATAATCTAATGATAATTAATAAACATAAAAAAAACACCAACACAATTTTACAAGAGAGGGAAAAAAATGACCTTATATCAGTTAATATACAATTTTGTAAACATAACAACTTTTACTGTTACTGTTGTTCATTTACGTCACACTAGAGCTACACAATGGGCTATTGGCGACGGTCTGAGAAACATCCCTGAGGATGATCCGAAGACATGCCATAACAATTTTGATCCTCTGCAGAGGGAATGGCACCCCCGCTTCGGTAGCCCGACGACCTGCATGCGAAGTCGAGCACTTTACGGTAGAACAATTTAACGAGAACCAATACCGCACACCTTCGGTCCCGAAGCACACTGATCCAAGAGGTCACCCACCCGCACACTGTCCGCAGCCAGTGATGCTTGACTTCGGTGATCTGCTGGGAACCGTGTCTTAACAATCAGTCCACTGCGGGACAAAAATTTTAAAAGATAATCCTTATTATTGAAAAGTTGCTTTTGAAAGTATAAAAAAAAATTGGTACAATTGATGCATAATTTTAATTTGAATAAAAATCATGCATGTTTTAATACAATTATACATTAAAAAAAATTTAATAAGGAAAAATGTTACAGAGCAAAATTCTCCTTTAAATACAAAGGGTATTTTTAATTTAAGGAAATTTTTTGATATCTAAAACAAAAAATGCATTTTGTTTTTTGTCAGTGTTTCTTTATAAAAAGCAGAGAATAATTATAATTACGCATATTACTCATTTTCTGTAATTTTTTATTCAAATCTGTAAAGTAAATTTTTAGTTTTAATATTATGATATACTTAATGCAAAAATATAAAATTACAAAAAAAAATTCTATCATTAACAAATTTATTATTTATTTACATAAAGAAAAAATGTTTTGCAAAGCTTCAATTGTATTAATTTTCAAAAATTTAAAAACTGTATTTATTAAGTTTATTCGGTCTCACAAAATAAGCATTCTTTTCTTACGAACTTAAAACGGAAAACTGGTCCATAATATAAACGTACCGCTGATTGAATTTATTAATCTCATTTTGTAAGCCTCTGATGACATATTTAGAAAGCCTCTTTTTCAATTTATTACAAAAAAGATATCTATATATATATATATATTGTGAACTAAAATTTTTAAACAAAAAAAAAACTATAAAAAGCGACAAATATTTACCACTGCACGGCAAACAGGACATTTAATAGCTCCAATCCAATTTCCATGCCTCCAATATGTAATTACACATTGAGCTATAAGAAAAAGTATACAATCAGTGTTAGTCAGTTTTTGTTTTTTTCGTTAGTTAGCAATTAGTTTTTTTTAACAATTCAGATTAGAATTTTAATAATTCATTCTTGATTTTCTCTTTGATCGAAGTTTTATTTGAAAAACTTAAACTTTAGAAAAAAGTTTCTTTTAAAAAAATAAATAAATGCTATAATAAAATGTTATCATTATGAATGAAAATTTGTTAAAGTACTTTTCTGTAGCTGAACAGCTATTTTATATTGGAAACAGATAGTTTTTCTAAGTGATATTAAAATGAAAGATAGCTGAGCAGTAACATATTTGCATATTAAATTTAATACACAATGCATAAATCACATCTATAAATAAAATTATTCAATAAATCAAATATATTAAAAACTTATTCAAGTTAACTGATAACAATCAATATGTTTTAAAAACAATGGTTCTTGGAATTTAATTAAATAAATAAATTCTCTCACACATGGAAAAAAAAAAGGTTATATTCCAAAATTTACTAATGTTATTAAAACAAGACATCGTGCATTATAAACTTTAAACATTTTTTTAAAGTTTTAAAAAGCTTTCTGTGATTTTTCAGCAAGTAGTCATAAAAAGTTTAATTATATAAAGAAAAGTAAAAAACACAGTAGTTGGAATTCCTGCTTGTCTATTAAGCATATCATTTCAATTTATGAGAACAAAGACATGCTAGTAATTTACTTTTACATGCTAAAGAAATTTTTAAACGAATAAGTTAACACTCTTCAATTTATTGTTATATTTAAATAATTATTTATACAATAACTTTTCTTAAAAGGAAAAATATAACAATATAAATGCACTTCAATAAGTAAATGCACTTCAATTAAGACATCTTACATTGAAGATACATTAGCAATAAAATTAAACTACAATATAAAAAGTGTAAGGAAACAAATGTTTAAAATCAAATTAATAATAGAACTAAACTGAATGTAGAATTTAACAACACAAAAAAGAGTAGTAGACGATTCACACTATACAACAAAGTAATTCGTTACATTCATAAAAATAATTAGCCGTATTTATTTTTGCATTTTACATTTAGATAAGTATAATAAAATTCAATTCCAAACAATAGGACAATAAGGGATGAACCATAGGCGAAAATAGTTATTATGATTTTATGAAACATGTTAATAATATCACTATCAGGGGTCTGTCTAGGAGTTTTGTGAGGTAAAATTTTGTTTTTTGCGAAAAATTAAAGTTTGCGAAAATTTAGCAATAATTTGTGAAAATTAAAAATTATTTTAAAAAATCAACAAAAAAATGTGGTAAAAATATGGTTGATCATTTTTGCGGGATACAAAAATAAAATTTCAAGAAAAAATATTGTTTTTTCTAAAGTTGAATTTGTGAAGGTAAGGCCCCTGGACAGACCCCTGACAATATAATTAAGAAACAACTGTACAATATTCACAATACCACAAAAAAGATGTCCACAGTTTGTTTCAACTGGATAATTAGGTCTTGCTAGGCACACTGGACAAATCTGATCAGGACTAAAATGACGAGGACGGTTGGTCATATTAGAGTTACCTGGATCACCACTAGTATTGTTATTGTTCACCAAATTAAGCCGTCTTGCTTCATTGATGTGCTGGTAATTATTAACGCTATTATATGCAGAATTTGTGAAACTGTAAAACAAACACTCTATAATACAACAAAACTAAAAAAATACATGGCAATGAAATGAAACACAGTGACTTAAAATTACTATTTTTTTCAACAATCAAATTGTTCTAGATTCTTAATTTAATTTATTTCTGCCATATGGTATCCAAAGAGTTTCGATTGTAAACTTGAAGAGTTTAAAAAAAAAATCTAATTATTGATAATATGTTTTTTAAACAAAACATGATTTTTATGAACCCTGATAAAATGCCTCAATGTTTTGTGCAGTCACTAACCTTAAAATGCAAAACCTTAAGCACACTCCTGATTGAGTAGAGTGCAAGTGGTAATTATTCAAAATAATATTGAATGGACTGCAACTGGTCATTTAAAGATTACACTGAAGGGAGTAGAATTAGTATTTATATATTACTTTTTCACATGGTTTCTTTTTCAAGGCGAACAAAATATTATTGACATTTCAGCAAAATGAAAAAACTAGATTAAACTACTGTATGTGTATGTTTCTTTAGTTACAGTAAAGAGTGTATCTATTTTCTTTAGGAAAAATTTAGTATTTTGTTTTCTGTAATTTTTATTTAATACAATAAAAAAGAATTAATAAAACAACATCGAAGAACTAATGAGTTAATTATGCTATAAAGAAACTTTTAAGTCAATACGTTACTCAAAATTCATATTTATTGTTATGTAAAAATATTACATAAGATTATAAACCTTGTTAATGTCGTACTAGATCAGTATAATTCAGTTGTTGATGACGGCCTGCGATTCATCTTTGAACCAGTTTATTTATGAAATTAAAATCATGAATCAGGAAAAAGACTTGATTAAGAAATTCATTCTAATAAATAGTTTCATTTTACAAATTTTAAGAATATACAATATTATTCACCTTATAATTTAGACATTTTCTAATAAAAAAAAATTGAATGTTGCAAACAAATCATTCAAATGTAAGAAAAATCTAACCTTTTGTAAATTAAAAATGTAATTAAGGAAACAGCAAATAATCCTGTCAAAAAGATTACGACTTCATTCCCGATACCTTCAATATAAGAAATATCATTGCTGTTCATATCCATGTAAAAAATAATTATCACTGTACTCAATCACATTGTGCAATACTGATAAACGTTACTAATTTTATTATTAATTTAAGTCTAACAGTTAGAAACGTAAAGAAATCTCATAAAGTTTATTTTTGATTTAGAACGATTATGATAACGATGAAAATTGGAACTATTTTTACTGGCATTTTTTATGCAGTCGGATCGACGATTGAGTTACGCACTTGCATTCACGCATGTGGTTCACGCACCTGCGATCGCAGACGTGGGAAAATGTTGATTAGTGAAATATATTCTTGCTCGAAAAACTCACCAATCAGATTCTCTATTTTTCTTGAAGACGATCAAAGGTGCATGAAGTTTTCGTATAAGTCTCCAGTGTTATAAACGCTTTGCACGCGGCGAATCGAATTGACGTGAGAATGCACTATAATGAGCATGTAGGTACTTTATTTACGTCGCACTTGAGCTGAACGGCGGGCTATTGGCGACAGAAATATCCCTCAGGATGAACAAAAATTATGCCGTTACAACTTTATGATTCCAGTTCTTCCATTTAGACATAGATCTGAAGGGTAAAGCAATTTTCTCCAGATCCCAGTACCCATAGTACTACTCAGCGATCAACCACAGGACCTTCGATTCCACAGATTTTACGAGCATGTATATCACATGTACTCAGTGGGTGCAAGTGGAGTCAAGGATCGAACCCTGAACCTTCAGAAAAGGAGCTGGGCTACCACAGACCTATAATAAGCAGGTAGGCAATTTATTTGCGTTTCGCTAGAGCTGTACAATTGACTTTTGGCGACGGCCTGGGAAACACCTCTGAGGATGATCCGAAGACATATCTCAACAATTTTGAGCCTCATCACAATTTTAAGGGGATAAGCTATCTGCCTTTTCATCACAGATATTCAGGAATTTGGGAAGAAAGTCTGTAATAACGGATCGAAGTTCCGGATCCGGGATAGTATAAAGAATAAGTCTTAAGTGGGAATTGGCTGGAGTGGAAAACATAGACCTTACTGGTCCATGTAAAAAAAAGAGAAGAAAAAAAATTTGAGATCCTATATCATTACCTTAAGTGAATTAAAAAAAACGAAAATGTTATTAAATTGCATAAAAACTGTAGCTTGTATGCTTGTAGAGAGAAATCAATTGCAGAATTTAAAACAATGACGAGAAAATATCCAAGATCAGTGCAATAGAAAAAAGAAATGAAAAAGCTATTTTCCATAGTTATTATTAACATAAAGGGACTAATTTTTCGAATATTCTTCAACCTAACTATTTGTACCCTATTTTATAAATTGGGGCTACCCCCTTCCGTATTTTTAGGATCAAAATTCAAATTCGTTGGAAAAAAATGCATGTTCTTTTGGAGAAAGTGCATTTTTGTGTCTGATTTCATAGCTTAAAACATAACCTGCTCAAATTAATTAGCATATTTAAAGCCAAACCCTCAAACCAATAACATTGACTCTTAGTACGGAGTTAACCTGATTATTAGCCAAAAGTTATTTATAGGTCGTTATGAAAACAAATTCTATGCTAACTCAATGTAAACAATTTTTCTTCGAGCAGCAAATGTCCAGGCAAATTTTTCATGGCAAAATTGTTAGCACTATCAAGAGAGTCATGTTTGAAGCTTTTAGAAATGGTGTTTATTTTACCCTTGCAAAATTTGAGTCGACCAAGATAACCTTAGAAAATTATTATTTATTTTTTTTAGTTTTTATTACCACTATAATTAAAAAAAAATACTCATTCAAATATTTTAATCCTATTAAAATAGTATCGGACTATCACAGTCACCAAAGGCCGCTGTTATAAATGAAGGAATGGAGTATCCATAAATTTACTCAGTCTGAAAAAAAAAAGTGGTTTCAGAATTTCGATCCAAATTTTGCAAGGGCAAAAATATCGTATAATTTCTGAAATCTTTAATTTGTGCTAAAATTTTTGTTACGTACAATTTTTGAAATCATTAGCTGCATAAAGAAGGATTGTTTTCATCGAGTTAGTTTAGCGGTGTTTCTAGTATTTTATTAACCATCTGTAGGTTTCCTTTCGCTTTCTCTCTCTTTTTTTTTTTTTTTACTGAAGTACATTTTATTTAAAGTGAGAACAATTTTCGGTTCATACGAATAGCTTAAAACATCGATATTTTTCTGAATTTTGCAGTAATTAAAATTTTTTTTAAGATAGTGCAACTCTGAAGTAATATTTAATATTTGTTGGGACATATTTTCTTTTTCATTATTTTTGTTCTTGTTTTTAAATGAATTACATAGAATTTCTCTAAGGCGCAAACTGGTTTCCTTGTTAAGAAGCCTAGATAGTTTTTCATTTAAAAAAATCGTGTACAGGGTTTAAATTCTAAGACGTGATGCTATGAGAAAATTACATAGCTGATTACTTTTACGATTTTTGTTAAAATTTTGCATAGTGGTACTTAAAAGACAAAGTAAAAGCATTAAAGTTATTGGCAATTAAGGAATATATATATATATATATTGCTTATGTAATATAAAATATATAAATTGATACTACTATTAATAGACATCATTCGTAAAAATCGCAAAAGTTGGAAGGTAGAGGGGTTCGATAAAATTATGGAAACACTTCTATATTAACTTATTGTAAACAATTATTCATTTTGAAGCAAACGTTTTGGAAGATTAGGCAAAATGTTTGCACAATTTGAAAAATCTCGTTTGAAGCTTTTAGAAACGGTGTTCTTTTTACCTGTGTAAAATTCCCATTGCCCAAACTGAGCTCTCGAAATAAGCTGATTTCCTTTTGCAATATTACTAGAATTAAAAAAGTATTCTGATATAAATATTGTAATTCTATAAAAGGATTTTAAATTTGCTTGTATTGAAGCTGAAATGAAGTTATTAACTTCTCTTCATCATGTTCCGATCCGTGGGTTAAAATGACATTTTTAAAAGCTTCATGGTTGATCTTTTAGTTTGTGCCAACAGTTTTGCCGTGAAAAATCTTCCAAAACATTTCCTGCAAAAAGAAAGATTGTTTGTATAGATTTAATATAGATGTTTCCATAATTTTGAAGAAAATTCAGACAGTACACTTAACATAAACGGTAGATTTATTTACAAACATTGGACTATTAAAATAATCTCTGTTAAATCCCTCTGTCGGAAAAAAACCTTTATTGAAAGAGATTGCACTCCAGTATTGTTTTTAATATTAGAAATTTTTTCCTTTTCTTCTTTTTCTTGAAAGGTTGGTTTTTCAAGTTGTTACTTCAATTCAGATTTAAAGTCGTACAAAGGATTTTCTATTCCAGTGACTTCAAATTGCTGTGGGGTAAAAATATTTAAATATCATATATGCATTTAACTAAATTATTTAGTTTTGAATACGATGTTAAAAGGAATATTATGAAAACAAGTACACAAATAGAGAGAATATAAGACATGAAACACAACTATGATTAATTTTATTTTAATGGTTAAAAGCACTTTTAACACATTGTTAACCAGAGGTTTTTGTATGAACTAAAGCGAGAAACCGGAGGAGGGAAAAATAATATCATGATATAAATATAAACAACTTTATAGGATATTTGCACATATGTTATTAAAGTATTTTTTGTTAAAAGTTCAAAAACCCCATAGTCTAATTCTCATGCACTTATACATACATATGTTTAATTTATTTACATGTCGTGGTGGTTAAAATTATTTTTAATTAAATTTATAAATCCATAAAATAAATAAGAAGTCTAAATTATGATCGCTTTTGATATAAATATTAAATTTTACACGAAATCAGTAAGAGTTGTTGTATATTTTTTCGACGGAACTGCAAATAAATCGAAGACAGACGGTAAATTAACGATAACCTAACTATGAATGCCTAATATAATACTTCGTCTGTTTTATCCGGCTTATGACGGACGTCACATGATGTCCCAGTTAAGAAGTGTATACGAAACACAGGAAAATATCATGATATTACATTTATTTATAATGAAAGGTAGAGTTTGTGTGTTTCTCTTCCGGAACCGTTTGCTATAGTATCCTGAAATTTAAATTGCAGGAGCAACGAGCAATTTTAGCCCCCAATTTTAAAAATTTTTTCATTTGTGACTGACCTGTGAGAAACAAACATTCTCTTTAGATACGCATTGTTGCAATTTAAACAACAAACGTTTTGTTTATTTTTTCTTATTTATTTATTTATTTTTCTTTCAAAGATAACAGTGATATTATGCTAGCATATAGCTCTACTTAAGAAAATGACGAATTTTACTGAGGCACGTTTTTTCAATTATTATTTATCTTTATTTTGTCTTGTACACACACAAGGAAAATCACCGTTGATGGCTTATCAGAGTAACGTTAACGAATTAGTATTTTGAAAATTATTTGACACCAGATGTTTATTCTTGCATTTAGTTAAATTTTTTAAACATGTTCTTATAAATATAAATAACACGCAGTTTTTTTGTTGTTGAATAATTGTTTAATTATGGTAAATTATCATGGTAAAAAATATTATGTGTTGTTCGTGATTAAGAGGATCATTTAGATCCCAAATGATGATAAGATTTATTTCTCTCTCTCTTTTTGACGAATTAAATTGTGAAAATTTTCTTTCATAAAATTAACAAAACTGAAAAAATAGCGGGAAAGGCATCAAATAATAATACTCTTGCCATTATGTACATTTATTTTTCTGAATGTTGACGTACAATTTATTAATATTGGTCGAGGGATTATTTGTAGTTTGTTTATCGAAAAAACTCCCTTCGCCACGAAGTCTAAGGCCATCTGTGGCTATGGAAACAAGAAATAGCGCATTTCAAAGAGGGGAGCCTCTCTAACCCCATATTCCCTTTTTCTCGCCCCGCCGACTTGATCAAAACCTATCTTAAATAATGATCTAACATTTATTAATATGTAATACTTGAAATAGCTAAACCTCGTAACCATAATCACATCCATCACTCTAGACGAATGGCTAGGGGAGTTCTTTATATAGACAAACTATACGATATTTTTTTTAGAATTCTGTATGAAGAACAGGTATTCAACTAGCACATAATAAACATGAAAAAAAACTATATCTTCTTTTTTAAGGCAGTAGAGTTCAATGCATGTTATTAGAAACGTGTATAGGCAATAGAGTTGCGCATGTTATTAGATGCACGTTCTTGACTATTATGATAGGATGACTTCGATTGATGATCTTCCGGCGATCTAATGCATAAGTAGCCATACCATAGCACAATGGAATAATTAAAAGTGGCTTTTCGGTTAGCTTAGATATTACGAGAAGCCATTGTTCCATTTCAACATTAGGTACTTCTATTGTATGTATATTTTTAGATCATTACTAATCCATAATTTTACCGATGAAGGCAACGGGTTTACATTAACCAGACTAAGGACAAAGGATTATAAGGGCATGAAAACTCATGCCGATAATACAAGATCATATTTCAGTGGATTCTTTACAGTAGATCCCCTCCCACGTAAATCCTTACTTTAATGATCTGGCCGATGAACTGGCCAAGGAGGGCTCTAATGATGCTATAGATAGTAGTGGCTTTCTAACATACAATGAAATCTATGCAAAAGTAAAGGCCGACAATAACAGGACTTGGAGGATTCCACCTAGTCATGATTGGTATCAACAAAATAGTTCTGGGGTTGCCCTGGAGCTAAAAGGTGATAGGAAACTACAGACAGCTATCACAAGACTAATCAGTGGTCATACCAGCGGACTAACATTTGTTCAGTGTCAAAAGACTTTCCCTGTATGCCTAACATGTAATGTGCACCAGGCTACACCTGATTATTTGCGGTCCTGTATGGGGCTAGAGAAGAATTTTATCTTGAAGGGACCGGCGATGGTATATGATTTTCTGTCGGTGAATGGTCTTCTAGACTTGGTCTAGCCTTGTTCTGGACCAAGTGGAATAAGTAACAACGACAACAAAAACAGATCATATTTCAACTGCAAGAACTGCCCGGATTTCCAACCAATACAAAAACATATCTTTGAATGTCCAATTTTTACTGCAAATGTCTTAAAGATCGGTGTGCTGCTACTTAAGAAACCACTTCAGGAGATTTTTTATAGCTCCGAGGGGCCAGAACTGGCGGCTGCGGTCAACCGCTCCTTCAATGGCATCTAGAAAACAACCCTCCCCCATGAATATGACAGCAACAGGCCACGGATAAAAATGCATTTTATTTAAAAACAATTCTGCTTCAATATTTTTGCCAACATTACAGAAAATATCTTTAAAATTTTTAAGATTTCTTAATGGCCAATGAGTAACAATTCTTTAGAGAACCGGGAAAGTTACCTCGGTGTGAAAAGTAACCCCAGTTGACGGAGTTATCAGTACTGGAATTTTAAGGACAATTTGTATAGTTCCTAACTATTAAATAATATATGTTTTTTTTTTTCAAATAGGATACAGCGTTATTGTTTTGTAACTTATTTAAGCTGTTGAAAAAGAAAGAAAAACAAATATACTTGTATTGTAAACTTACTTCATAGTTTCGAATAGGCATATGTAAATTCAGTTCCCCAAACTTGTCCTGAAAAATATGTAAGCAAAGCCTATAGTTATTGAAATAATATTTATTTTATATTAAATACACATTAAGTCGTAACATATCAGACGGATAATTTTGAATTACTTAATTATGTCGGAGACCTTTTTACTTTGGACGTAGGTCAAAAAGGGGAAAGTTCCTGTGATGCTAAAATTTTTTGACACAATTTTTAGGCATCGTCTCGTTTTAACTTTTCGAGTATTTAACGACAGGATTTAAAAAACCAATAAAATTTTAACCCGAAGTTTCTGGTGGCAATATTATGTTAGCAAAGCCTATAGTTATTGAAATAATTTTTATTTTATATTAAATACTTACATTAAAGTAGTAACATATCAGTCGGATAATTTTTTATTAATTAATTCATTATTAATAAATTACTCCTGGGAGCTTTTTACTTTGGGCATAGCTCAAAAAATTAAAAGTTCCCGTGATGCTAAAATTTTTTAAAATAATTTTTAGGCATCGCCTCGTTTTAACTTTTCGAGTATTTAACGACAAGATTAAAAAACCCAATAAGCTTTTTATCCGAAATTTCAGGTGGCTATATTTTTTCTCATCTAAGAGCTTCAAAGAGTAATATTTAATTTTTTTGAGTAACATAACCTTCAAAGACGTATAATAATTAAAAACTTCTTACGATGTGAGAACCATAATAGTAACTACTGCTAATTTTGAATTCTATTGTTACTTAAGCTATATGCAAAAAATATTCCCTGCTTATTCAAAATAACTTTCTGCTTTAAAAAATCTAGCACTTAAAACTTTTTTCATTTAGTTTTAAGACATTAGATTACATATCAATTATAAAATTATGGTAAAAACTATTGGCTTATTCGGACTATTCGCTAATTCCATATTAGAAAAATTATATTGGTATGAAAAGTAAAATGAAATATGTCGATCTATCTATTTCTCCTACACAGAGACAAATAAAGTTTTTTCCTTTTTCCTAGTAGATAACAAAAAAGTGAAATATCAAGTGTGTGAGCGAGTAAACGACCCACGTTTTATACTAAATTATATATTAATGCTAAATAATATTATATACAAACTTCTGAACTATATACATACATAATACTGATATACTAATATTATATATATAATTAATGCTTAATAAATATAGTGGTAGTTACGCTACATATTAATTTTATTAATGCTGATTCAACAATAGCATTTTATTCATTGCTATTGTTATTCTTTCAAAAATGAGCAGTAGTCGTGCTGTTACGCCTTTTTTAAGTACAATAACAACCATAATAATGAAAAAGCATGCTCGAAGAGCAGAAGAAAGAGTTGATGACAGTTATGAAAAACGTAACATTGAAATTTTCTCTATGCGTTTTACAAAGAATTGAACTTAAACTAAATTGTCATTAGAGCTGAAAGATAAGATTGCTACGTTCCTACCGCATGAGAACAGCTCGATAAAAAAGGTCTAATAGTGGATCCTTATCATTAGTTTAGTTAATAAGTTCTTAACTGATATTTTTGGAATTCCTTGATAAAAAGTAATTCAAGATATTATACACACAGGGTATCTACTAAATATTTAAGTGAGGAAAAAAAAAGAATTTAAAAATCTCGTATTGAGACCAACCATTATTGAGACCAATAAGGAGAAGAAGAGATTAACAACAACAAAAACCTATTTCTAGTATTCGGATGCTTAAATAACAGTTTACCTGATTCAGTCTCTAAAAAACCGATTTTAGATTATTTTAATAATATATTGCTCTTACTAATAAGTAAGTAATTTGAAAACCTTTCTGCTCTATCTCATTCAAAAATTAACTTTTAACCGCTTTAATATGTGCAGTTTTTTTGTAAAAACATGCAGGATTGTAAAAACATGCAGGATGTTCCCTAGTTATCACTTTCAATATATATTTTTAAAGGTCCTTGTCCGAAAAATTCTACACATCAGATGACAAAAATATTTATGTACGAGAAACGCAAAAAGGCTATCAAAATCTCATGAATTACTAAAGAGGAAGTTGGAACCGAAAACATAACCTATAACATACTTTCAAACTTCAACCGCCTATTACATTCATGCTGTTGTCTCACGTCTTCTTCAATTGTATTTTCAGTTTTTCTAACGTTTTTGTTCTTTCTTAACTTAAATACAATTGTATGACCTCTAATGAGCATACACTTTTTAACTTTATATTAGTAGATACCTAAGGTATTTAAAAAATTATGTTCCGTCATGTATGTTAAGGAGTAAAAATGCATAATGAATATGCTTTGAGATGCATAATGAATATGCTTTGAGATGCATAATGAATATGCTTACAGTTTCTAGATCAAGTCCATAGACCGGGTTGTCTAAACCACGAGATAGTAGTGCTCGTTCTCTAAAGATAAAGAAAAACACATATATCAATATCAAATGGTACAATAAATTGAAATGATAATTTTGAAAGTAATTGTAGCATTCTTTTACAACATTATTGAATGCAAATCACTGTATTTTGCTGTAAAAGTTATTCCGTAATGACTACTTTTAACATATATATTTAAGATCCATCTCAGAAATGAAGTCTATGAAGTATACTCTTTAGGGAATGAGCATTTATATTAGATCCACGCTCTCAAAACCAGTAGAATCACTAGTAAAGAAGGCGGACAGAAACATATCCCGCTTTGGTAGAAGAAAACATTGACCTACAACATTCAAAACCAGTTTGTCTAATGAAGCTTGAGGGTGCTAATATTTACCTTTCAATTCCTCGTTGTTTCTAACCGCAATCAAACAGGTCCTTCAGCCCCACTTTTTCCAGTAGAGAGCTTTTTTTTTCTTCCTCTAATAAATATTAACTTGTAATTCGTAACGTGTACGCGTAGTTTGACTTCTTTTTGAAAAATATTCTAAAGATATATAGCTGGGATGTATAAAATGTTAGTGACTGCTTATACCGAAGTCTACGCTAAAAAGTTTGGTTTTCTTAATAAAAATGTTTGAAAGCATAAGTTTATCTATACCCAATTAATCATTATTTATTTTAGTATCACGCGAATTTTAAAATGTAACAGTAGCAAGACTTCAGATCCAATTATAAAGCCATAATTGTTTTGTTCAGGCATTTATCATTTCTTAGATAAATGCCTGAAACTTACAAATTTTTTCCTACAACTTTTAAACACGTGGTTCTTTTCAAAACGATATTTACGAGAAAATCTGCTCACTAAGACTGTAGAAGTTTGCTTGTAAGAAAATTCCTTCCAATAGAGTGCCTTAACAGCACCTAAACCGTAAGAACACTTTAATAACCTTCGAGTCTGGAAGCAGGGTCTTTCCAACATGTTCCAAGTGCATGAACAATCCAACTACTCCCGTTCACACCCTTGCTTGAATGAATCTAGAACTATAAGCCCTATCCTTGCAAGCGCGTTTGGTGCTTGATTTTGCCAAGGTTCACGAACTCATCCGTTTGATCTAGCTGGTGCTGAATCACGACGGTTTGGTAACAACAGCAATATGGTATATTAATTTATTTGCTTAACCCCGACCCGAGTATAGTTCATTAATATACACTGGTTATCATAAATTAAGGAAAATTCACAAAAATCGCGATAACTCAAGAAATTACACATGGAATTTTATGAAACTTACCCACAATATACAACACATAGTAAGGTATTAAACAACATAAAAAGAAATTATCAGACATTAATAGTAGTATAGAAATTAGCACATGTATAAAATAAACAAATTGGAAGTATCGGTTTGCAATAGAAAAAGTACCTTTAATATGGAATATGATTGCCTCTAGAAGCAATACAGCACAAACAGCGATGTGTGATGCTTTCAATTATGCGGTCTATCAGTTCAATAGGAAGTGAGAGCCATTGCTCTTGTAAAGCAGTTGCAAGCGTGGCAAGGGTCTGAGGGGGCGGATTGATGGCAGATACACGCCTCCCTAGAGCATCCCAAACGTGCTCGATAGGATTCAAGTCCGGGGATCGAGCTGGCCACTCCATGCGAGTAATTGTTTCCTGTTGAAGATAATCATCAACAATGCGAGCTCTGTGTGGTCTTGCATTATCGTCCTGTAACAGGAAGCAATCACCAATTGCCCCGGCATATGGGCGCACATAAGCATCAAGGATGTTGTCTCGATAAACCTGAGCATTCACGGTTCCCCTTGGAAAGACATGGAGGTATGTGCGCCCTCCTAAGGATATGCCTCCCCAAACACAGACACTGCCTCTTCCGTATGCATCTCTTTCACGGATGTTTGATGGATGATAACGGGTCCCAGGTTCTCTCCATATCAAATAACGTCTACTGTCACTTTCTAGACTAAACCTGGACTCATCCGTAAAGAGAACAGGCCTCCATTGATCTGACGTCCAGTGGACATGTTGTCGGGCCCACTGCAAACGGTCTCTCCTATGGCGTGATGTGAGCGGCACGCAAATGGCTGGTCGTCTCGCATACAGACCACCTTCGTGGAGCCTTCTGCGCACAGTTGACGTTGACACCAACCTTCCGGTGGCTGCAGCAAGAGAGGATCTAAGATGTGTCGGAGTAGCGGTTCTATTCCTGAGTGCACTTAATGTCAAATATCGGTCATCGGCACTGGTCGTAACAGTTGGCCGTCCTTGACTGAACCTCCTAGATGCCGAATCTGTGGTTTGAAATTGCCTCCAAAGTCTATGAACCACAGATGGACTCACATTTAGCCATCTGGCCACTTCTGATTGACTCTGCCCTGCCTCTAGTCTCCCGATGGCTCTCCATCGTAGTTCTTCAGGCAAATGATGCCTAGAGGTCATTATTACGAATTGGCTATCTCAGATTTTCAATGTCGCAATCACAGTAAAATTTGTGTGCTTTCTCTCAAACTTGGACTTTTATGCTCCAGGCAGATGACGTAAGCCGAGTGCAGCGCCACTAATTTGCATATTGCAATTTTACTCAGCTACTCTTAGTGGACAACATATGCAAATTTTGCACGGTTTGGCTTACTTTTGAAAGAGTTATCGCTATTTTTGTGATTTTTCCTTAATTTATGATAACCAGTGTAATTCTCTGCTTGGCAACACGCAAAATGAGTTATTAAAAGAAGGTTTTAAAATGAGATAAAGTTCTAAGTGATTTAAAAACTGTTGTTATTACAAATAGAGCACATATTAAAAAGCAGACCTTATAATTGCATATTATATTTTATAATTAATTACATATTTAAAACATAACTTTCGATCTAATGAATTAATTTTAAGTGCTTACTAACATGCAATCTTAATGGTATGAGAAGAAGGATATAAATTTATTAATTACTTAGAGACGATAGGTTAGGTTATGAAAGGTTACGAAAACATATTTTCACATTTTGGAAGTGGAATGGAAAAGAATAGTGATTTATAGGGGTTGAACCTTGGCGAACAAGGGTTGAACAAACACTTGCGAGCACTTTTATACTAACTTTATCTAGACAATATTTATTTTAGCAGCATATGTATTGGAAGATTTTATATGGCACGATTTGAAAGATCATGCTTGAAACTATTTAGAAATTGTGTTATATTTACTCATGCATAATATGGAATTGTTAAAATAGGGAATAGGAAGTTATAAACCTTTTTTTAGGTACGAATATTGTTTGCTCTATTAACAAATCATTGTGTAGGATTGCAATACGTATATTAGAATGCTTTTTTAATTAAACTGGTACTGGAAAAAGAGTAAAAACTTCCTACATTCACTTAGGTCGATGCAATTTTACTTAGGTAAAAAAGTCACCATTCTTAAAAGCTTCAAGCAGGATCTTTCAAATTGCGTAAGAGTTTCCAAAACCTTTCGTTGCTGACTAAAAAATTGTTTACATTGAGTTAGTATAGAAATGTTTCGACATTTTTGTCCAATTCCTGTGAGATCTGTTTTGAATTATGAACAAATCTAGATTTCGTAAGTCAACAAGAGTCAGTAAATTATGTAGTTGTATAGTTATTAGATAATTTTATCTTATAAATTTTTTTTTGCTTCTAATTAGAATACGTGAATATCGTAGGTTGCTGTATCGACCAAAATTTTCTGTCCTAAGTATTTATCTGGATTGGCCAGAAATATTTTCTGGCAAAAGTACTATTGAAAAGTTTTAGTTTCATTTTATTCGAGGGAAACTGAAGGGAAGCAGCATTAGTTTGGATGTCATTGTTTTAAACGTTTTTATGAAAAGTGAGTTTCCTAGTTTATTTGAAAAATTTGCTATTTAGACTAAATACTTATTTGGAAGAAATGCATGTTTTTTTAAAATATACTATATTATTTTTATACAAAAGGCGAGCATTTATCATTTAAAGAGCAGGAAGGAGAGAAATTTCTTTTAAATTGATGTTTTTAATATAATATAATACTAACAGAATACTACTTACTACCAACTAGACATTCTAAAAAGTTTTAGAATGTATACTTGAATCTTAAAAAAGTTACTTACGTATTTGCATTTCTTCTGTACCAGATTACAAATACTATGAAAATAAACAGAAGACATCCAAAAATTGAACCAAGAAGCCAGAAAATTCTGGAAGCTGTAAAAATTCAAAAAATTAATATAAATTAACTAACTTTGAACAATGAACTTTGACACTTTTTTTACTTCCTTTATGAACTTAATACGTGAGCAACGAGAAAATGTTATTTACTGAAATGGTATTGAGGGTAACATGTCTGCATAAATTATTTAAAAAAAAATTCATTCGAATGCTAAAGTTTGATTTATTATTGTTAAAGAATGAATATCACACTTTGTTTGGAGATCATTATCATATTTGTTGGAAAACTTTTCCGGAATCCACAGTTCATATTGCAGCTTTATTTTGGATGCTCCAAAAATATGATACTACACTCTATAACAAAAAAATCGACTCACCAAGAAGCAATCATCCGATTGCTTTGAAATTTCGTATGCATGAATGTTTTGAACAGATATGGCTGGAATGATGCCGACTGGGGACGTATAGTCTTTAGCGACAAATCCCGCTTCCAACTGTGTCCTGACGATCATCGAAGACGTGTTTGGAGACGCACAGGGCAGAGGGGGGATCCTACCTTCACCATTGCACTCCACACCGGCCCTCAACAAGGCATTATGGTCTGGGGTGCCATTTCCTTCGACAGTCGGATCCCTTTTGTCGTCATTAGAGGTACACTTACTGCACAGCGGTACGTCGACGACATCCCAAGACCTGTTCCTTTTGCAGACCCTGGGCTGGTTCTTCAGATGGACAATGCCAGACCACATACGGCCCATCGAGCCTGTCTGGGATATGATGGGAAGGCGATTGCATCTGGCACGGAATGTTGATAACCTCGCTCGACAATTGGATCTAATTTGGCAGGAAGTACCGCAAGAGGCTATTCGGGAGCTGTATCGGTCTATGCCACGCCGAGGTGGGTCAACACCTTATTGAACTTGTTACTGTAACTCTGCAATAAATTATTCAATTGTTCTGAGATTTTAATCATTTACTATTCTGTACATTGTCTTCCTATCCACCAATTTTCGTTTCAATAGGACAACTCCTTCCTGGTGTGTTGATTTTTTTGTTATAGAGTGTATTTCGAAATAAACAGAAGAAGAACGAGAGAAAATAGAAGTACCGCGTTCTGCTAAGGAAGAAAAATAATATTTACTAAATTTCAAAACAAGCTTATTTTGCAATCTGGTGTAAAAAATTTCTAAAATTTGAATGCTAATTTGTTTCATAAAAAAGTTTGTCAAAAAATAGAGATTCTCATTAAATGAATTTTGCCAAAATTAATTTAATTAATTTTGTCCCCAAACTACAACGCATTGTTGTCACAACGTACACTAGTGCCACGTTCTCTCCAGATGAAAATCAGCCTATTATCAGGATGAACAGTAAAATGGGACCCGTCGGAGAATGGAATATTGCGCCATTCATTTCTCCATGGCCTCTTCCCGGTCATGGAGAAAAGCTTACGCAAAATTATTTTATTTAATAAATCAAAATTAGCAAATTATTTAATTTAATAAAAGTCGAAAAAATTTAAATTGTAAAATGTACAATTTCTTACATGCTTTTAAAAATGTAAATTTTCTAAGGTAAAATACAAAAGTTTAGTGAAATCGGTCTAATTTTTCATGAGAAATTGAAATTAAAAAAAAAATCGAATAATTAAATCTGAAAAACTTACTATTATAACTTGGCTTGTCATCAGGTTTAATTTCAATTTTCATTTTTCCACATCTATTTTGAGCGTAACCTTCTTTGCATCTATAATAAAAAAGAAAACCAATAAAAATATCTAAATTTTGTAACTTTTATATTTTGTATTCATTTTTGAAGCCGTAATATTAGTTTTTAGTGGAATTTTCTGCCAGATTCTAATTCTATATGATTCTACAGTTTCCATATACCATGATAATCCTTGAGAAATATTATGATTGCAATTTTTCTCTTTGATAAATAACTTATTAACATTCTGAAACACACTTTTGTTTTATTTTAACCGCATTTTAACCATTACAACTGTTGAATCATGTCTAAAGTTAATGAACTCTAATCAAACAATTTTAATTAAAGTTTAAAATAATTTTAAAACTTTTTGGAACTTTTCAAAAATTTTTATGATTTAGAATGGTAATTTAATAATAAAAAAAAGTTTAAAAATTAAAAATAGATAATTATGTTCCATAAAACAAATTTTAATGAATAAAACAAAAATTATTTCAAAAAAGCTAATAAATGCCTAAATAAATCTGCCATTGGCGTAAGTTGGTGCTGGAGTAAATTCTAAAATGCGCTTTAATCCTTAATGGTAGCGTAATTTTGAAGAAAACGGTCATGAAAGCGAGCATTTTTTATGCAAGAAAATTATATAAAATTGAATACATGTACAATGTAATTATTACTTTTTAATTTTCGGTTGAAGTTTTAAATTACATGTTAGAAGATTTCTGAAATCTAGTTTAAAATAAACTATCTCTAAACAAATGAACAATTTTTTGTGTATAGATTGAGAAATAAACTAATTCTGGAGACAGCTTTATGGAAAAACATAAAAAATTGGGGTAGAATTTTTTTGTTTTCAGTTGCATGAAATTATTTTTGAAAAATCTAAAATTCCTTAACATCACGTATTCTTATCGTATAATCGGTTTCTCTCAACGAGCTGCAGTTTTTATGTAATTAAATGATCCCTACTTCTTTGGTACGTAGAGAGTGGTAGGAAGAAGGCGATAATATATTTCTATTTATATATGCGATGTGTTAGAGACAAACATTTTTAGTCTTATAAGAATTAAATAAACTAGAGTAAAAGAGTGTATATAACTAAACTGAAAATGTCATTTTGAAAAACCACTGCAGTTTTCGGGATAAAACTAATTTCAGATTTGAAATCCCAACACATGAATTCGGTAAAATCAAGTAGTACTTGTATAAATACAACAAAAAATTTGTTCCCCAGTGTAAATTTTTATGTTACCCACGAGGCAGTTTTAATAATATAAACGATAATAATTAATAAAATCACAAATTGGAAAAAATCCGAAAAGTAGTTGTAATATTATTTGTGCTTTTCTAAATTCTTTCAATTCTATTTACAAGCAGCAAAAAATATTTTTGTCTAACTTAAATTTTACACTTACTTGCAAACTGGTATCTTTCCGTCCATCAAACTGCAATTGCCGCTGTTCAAGCAGAAAGTCTCAGGACAGACTAGGGGATATTAAAAAGATAAAACTCTACTATATGTTAAAAAAAAGTTGTTTTTAGCAAAATTAATTCAAGATTTTTTTATGGCCCAAAAATAAACATGAAATTTAATGCTATGAGAAAAAAAAAACTAAAGTAAAAAATTGAAGTATTTTGGCTAAAAACCACTTCTTTCAAGCAAAAAAATAATAAATACAAGATAAATAAATAAATACAAGAAAACACGAAGAAAGTTAAGAAAAACAATAAGTTTCATTTATTGTGCTTAAGCTGCAAGTAAACAGAACTCATTAGATAAGTTCAAAATGAAGAATAAAAGAAAGAAAAATTATAGACATATGAAAAAAGGGGGGGGGGGAATAATAAGTAAAAAAATAACAAACGACAGTTTATTAATAATAATAATAAAAAAAAATAAAAAATAAAAAATATATAAAAATAAAAAAGATGAAATTTTATTTAAAAACCGGAAAAAAAAATATATAATCTTTTCTTCAGCCCACACGATTATATTCACAAAACAGATATGGATTAGCACATAGAAAAATTATTTAAATTATCAAAGAAAAAAATTTTTTTAATAGATAATTTTAACACGGATTTGCCCGAAATGGATTTGCACATGGAAAATTGTATAAATTAATAAAGAAATTCTCAGCAAACAATTTTACCCACGGATTTGCCCGAAATGGATTTGTTGCTAAAATTTTTTTTATTAATTTACACAATTTTCCATGTGCAAATCCATTTCGGGCAAATCCGTGGCTAAAATTATCTACTAAAATTTTTTTCTTCGTTAATTTTTCCATGTGCAAATCCATTTTGGGCAAATCCGTGTTAAAATTATCTATTAAAATTTTTTTTTCTTTGATAATTTAAATAGTTTTTCTATGTGCTAATCCATATCGTGCAAATCCGCGGCTAAAATTATTTGCAAAACAGGCAATTTGTGTTTCTCTTTTCTATTTTCTAATTTTTCTTAAATAAACATCTATCTTCTAAAACTGTTTATGATCAATTTTTAAAATTATCCAGTATAATATTACCTTGCGCACATCCATTTCGGGCCCATCCTTGGTAACTAACAAATCAAAGCTCAGAATAACAAATCACTTCGGCAGTGCAGTAAGAACGACACTTTAAAACCCTCTTGTTACACTCAATTTGCGCTTTTGTTTTCATCTTTTATTTTCATATTTTGTAATCTGGCAATCTTTCTGCGAAAACATTTTTAAATCATTCTTGAAAAATATTCCGTCCATGTAAGTTGATCTGATTTTGCTACTCGCTTTATAGTCCCCCTTTTTAATGTTTTTTCTTTTTATTTTATTATCTGTTTTTACATGTTATTATTACTTTTTGTGATCTATTTTATTTGTTGTTTTTTTTATAAAATTTTTTTTGAGTGCTCCTCACACTATTGTATTAATATATTTTGCTTTGGCTTTATTGATACAATATCAGAAAGCACTCTGTTTTGCAGATATAATCGTGTGGGCTGAAGAAAATCTTTGATTATATCTTTTTTTCCGGTTTTTTAAATAAAATTTAATCTTTTTTATTTCTTTAAATTTTTTTATTTTTAATAAACTGTCGTTTGTTATTTTTTTACTTATTATTCCCCACCCCCTTTTTTTCATATGTCTATAATTTTTCTTTGTTTTATTCTTCATTTTGAACTTATATATATACACATATAAAACTTACTTGACAATATTTTTGTATTGAAAAATACATTTAACATTGTGAGAAAAAAATCTGGTCAAGGAGCTTTGCATTATATTAAAATTTTTTTTTTGAAATACTAAGACGAAAATTGCTTTTTATTTTTCCTGAATGACCGAAAATCATAGTTTTTTTGTTAAAAAGTATGACATTTAATATTATGCAATAAAATACGGTCGTAAAAAGTGTAAGTTATTTGTATAAAATTCCTGAAATCTGCGAAAAAAATTGTAAAAAAAAAAATGATTTCAATAAAGGCCTGTAAAATTTGTGAGATTTTCCGAGCTCTAATACATAGGTTACAACAGTAATTATGTGTGCATACCTCCACAAATGCTTTCATCTGAACCATCAGTGCAATCGTCGACTCCATTGCAAAGTTGTTCCCTTTCTATGCATGGAGGGAATGTTCGATCATGGCAGAAATAAAAGTTCTCACCGCATAGCTTAGCATATTCTGTAAAAATGCAAGAGTTTCATAAATGCCCGGTCACAACAATCAGTGTTTATTTGAAAAATACCTACACTATAGTGTCCAAAAATTAAGCATACCTTTACACAAGGCATAAGTGTGCTTTACTTTTAGACATCAGTGTACGCAAAAATAGTGATATTTCTTATTTGATATTATATATTACTGTTATACATTACAAACGTCATTACCTATGTAAATACATACGTAAATGCAATCAGGATTACATATGATTATAGATTACATCTGTAAAAAAAGCCTAAACCTTACTGAGAGGATATTTCATTCTGTTAACTATCACTTTAAAAAAACACTCTGTTTTATTTTCCAATCAAATTTAATTTACATTATTAATATATTGAATTGTTCATGGCAGAGTGAACTATTTAATTCCTTTAAACTAAATCCTATTAAAAAGATACTTTTGATACCACATTTTTAATTTTAAAAAAAAAAATCTTTTTCAAAGGACGCTAGCCAAACTTAAGTTAAATTCATAAAAATCAATACTTAAGTTTTTTTTAATGTTTTTTCACTCTTATATACTTTGTTACAAAAAAATTCGTTCGCAATTTTTCATTTGAGTGAAATGCTTTATCATTCATAAGGGATTTTGGAAATGTAGTGATAAATCCCAATAAGTCTTTTCCCCCCATCTAAAGAAAATTGAGGGTCGTGAGTTCAATTCTGGTTGCCGACTAAACAACCGGCGTGAATCTATATTACAACCGTCGTTGAACAGCAGACCCGATTTTTTGGGTTTACAGCTATTAATGTTCAACTACGTAGCCTTTTAATTTTGAACCCAATCCAGAGGACAAAGAAACTCCTGGATCAAGTATTGGGAAAATTTGCCTTTGTGGAGGACGTTTTGATGGAACTAACCCGCATTTGCGTTTCTTTGAGAGGAAGACCACGAGAACCTCTCACGGTTAGCCTAACGACAGGGGGACTCTAACCCATAATCCGTTTACCACTGAGGATATTTCACGTCAGCACTGTGGTCGGTGCAAGCTGGATGTGGAATTCGTATCTACTGGGATTCGAACCCGGTTCACCTCATTGGAAGGCGAACGCTCAATCCCCTGAGTCATCGTGGCTCGGCGTATATCTACAGCAAGATGCACGTTAAATTTGTCGTGGTTGAAAGTCCTATTATTGGTTGTAACATAGAAGTTTGGTAAGAAGGGTAACAGCTCAGGTGCTACCCACATCGTCTGATGAAGGTCAAAATTATGTGGCATTCCTATCATGGCCGTTAAAAGATAAAGCTCTAAAAATGGTGAAAAGAGCTTGGCCGTGGGTGGGTGATCGGTTTCTAGAAAGCCTTAGTTTCTTTTACATCTATATGTTTCTTACCACTGTGTCCAGATAGGTATTTAATAAGTTTCTATTGCTTACATTAAAAAGTGGCGTTCTTCACCAAAACCACTCTAAAAAATTGCTCCCCAAAAGAAATTGAAAATGTTGTTTATCATGATATTGTCCCATACCTTCATATAATTCAATAATTTCTGCTATGAGAGAGACTATTATCTAAACTTATTTAATAAATATAATTTTCTGTCCTAAGAATTTTTTTCTGTTGCAATTCAGGAATTTCCACTTAATAGTATTGCCAATCAATATAATAAACTATAGAGTAAGACAAGCAAAATAATTCAATTAATAAAATTTCCAATAATTGTTTAAATGTAGTTATTTTTTTTTGAACTCGAAGAAATGCATTGGTAAAAAAAAATCTATAAAAAGCAATGCTTAATACAAATTAGCAAACAAGAATAACTCGTACAGTTTAATATATTTTTTTTACTTCAATTAAAAAAATTGATATTTAATATATTTTAAATAACTATATTAAAATGCATATTTTTTATATTATCATTCAATATCTATTATATTAATATTAAATTTATATGTATTACTTTAATTTAAATATGTACATTAAATATTCTTGATAGATAAATTAAAAAAATATAATTTTAGATTGAAAAAATATTTGAACATTTTCATTAAAGTCTAGAAAGATAAATGCATTTTTTAAAAATCTAAAGCAAAAATTTTACATTTTTAAAGGACACATTAACCCGTTTTGTCCCGAATTTATATATTGAAATATTACAAAAAGTGGTTTTATGGAATAAGTGGTATAATGTATTATCGAAATTAATTGGTTTTTCTACTGATAGGGCATTCAAAAAGTCATTGATAAAACAAAAAAAAAACTTGTTCCTTATAATTCTAGATCTAATCAGAAATAACTAAATCATTGTGGTATCTGAGAATCTTTTAATTCACCCAGATAAATGAAAATGCTGAAAAAAGTTTCCCACCACAATGAATGTTTTTAAAAAAAGGAACTGTCCTATATATATGACGCTGGGCGTTAACCGGTTAAATATTCAAGACTAGCAAAAATGCAAGCAGGACAACAGATGTCGGAAACAAATTTTTATCTATATTTTTACCAGCTTCTTTTTACAACCTTTAATTTTTATAAGTTTAAATTATTAATTTAGTGGTATTAAGTATAGTAATTTTTAGTTTTCTTATAAATTATGTAAAAATAATCATCTAATTCCGAAGAGTAGATTTTTAAAAATAGCTGATATTATTGCGAAGATGAATGTTGAAATTTAGAAAATCAGAATTCTTCTGATGATATCACAATTAATGAAATAGAAATTGTTTTTGATTAGTTACCATTAAAATTGATAAGAACCTTGGAACAGGAGCTTAGGTATACATTTTATTACCTTCTTAACTACACTGGGAAATAATTTTTTTCCTGTTGCATGAGATTTTTTAATCAGATTGTACATATATTTTTTGTATCGCTGACATCAAGTCTGAAATTGGTTTCTCTTTTCAAGCTACAGTTTTATGCAATTTATAATGCTTTAAGTTAAAATCACATGTTTTTGTCTTTAGTGTTATTTTCAAAGATGTAGACAACTTAAGTGTACTCCTATACGTTCTTTATAAACTTGCACATTCAGACATAAAAAATATAAACTAAAGCAGCAAAAATTGCAGTTTTTGGAGAAAAAGTAATTTCAGATTTGAAATTCCGCACCCGAATTAGGTTACATCAAGTACTTGTGTAAATGAAACAAAAATATCGTTCCCCAGTGTCATCTTTCAACTGTACTTTGTCCCGCAGTGGACTGATCGTTAAGACACGATTCCCAGCAGATCACCGAAGTCAAGCATCATTGGCTGCCGCCAGTGTGCGGGTGGGTGACCAATAGAATCAGTCTGCGTAGGGACCGAGGGTATGCGGTATTGATCCTCATTAAACTGTTCGACTCCGCGTGCAGATCGTCGGGCTACCGAAGCGGGGGTGCTATCCCCTCTGCAGATGATCAAAATTGTGATGGCAAGTCTTCGGATCATTCTCAGGGATGCTTCCCAGACCGTCGCCAATAGCCCATTGCGCAGCTCTAGTGCGACGTAAATGAACTACAACAACTTCAACTGTATTTACCACAACTACATTTTCAACCGTACTGTTTCAACTTTACCAGAAAGAAAGTTATTTTTACTGACCACATCCGTATAATTCATCCGATCCGTCGGAACAATCTCTTACGCCATCACACACCAAGAGAGCAGGGATGCATCGCTGATCACTATCACATTGTCTCTGACCATGAGGACAATCTTTTCGCGGCAAGACACTTGGGTGAGGATCCTCGGTTGTCCACGCGACAGTACTTATTTCTTTAGGAGCTGAAAGAAAAATATTTTTTTTTAAGATTATCATTGGAACGCTGGTAAATGCGTATTATAAAAATAATTCAGGCATGCTACTTACATAGTGTGGAGGCACAGGTGCTATCGCAGTCCAATTCGTCACTCCCATCTTCACATTCTGGAGCACAATCACAGACGTAACTTTCTGGAATGCACTGAAAACCACTCTTGCACCGGAATTCATCTTCCTTGCACACGATGGAAGGGCCTGTTGGTACAATCGCCTCTCCTACAAATAAACAATTATGGTAAGTACTAAATAGTTGTTGTAGAAACTTCAAACCAGATACTTAATTTTTTTTCTTCTTCCAAATCCCATATTTTGTAGAATGAAAATTTAGATTTAGAGAGTGGGTTGGTGGGTATTAGTTTCCGTTAATGTCTAAATAAATATATATTTCTCTTACACGGCAATAAAAAAACAACAACTTCTTGTTCCTTTTTCGCGTTGAGAATCAAAAACTGAAATATCAAGAAAGTGACCAGTCATAAGCATAAATACTTAAAAGTAAATTTTAATGCATTTCTGAATGAAAATTCTTTACTCGTGAGAGTAACGAAAACGTGGGGCATAGCAAGAAATGAGAGTTTAAAGTAGGTTTATTAATATTTTGAGTTCTACTTCAGTTTTATTGATGCTTCATAATTACCGCAGCCAGCTATGCTCTTTCATTTTCCATTCTTTTCCTTGGTTTTTATTCATTATAAGAGTTCATATTGGAATAAAACGTAGTGAGTTTATCGAATAATAGTTAAAATGTTTTGACCTCAAATACTGAAATTTATAATTTTATGCGCATAAATTAGTAATGTATATAAATTGAACTAAATATTTATAAATGAAAGGTTTCAGACGACGTATTGGAATCCAAGTTTTGGTTTCATAGTTTTACCTCCTTCTTCGCATCCATGCGTAAACTTGACTTCATCGATTGCAATGTCCGTCTTATTATCGCCACCTCTCGTTGCAATAAAAGAAACCCTGTAAGGCTGATCACTTCCAACCCTTACATGTGCGTACAACCATCTAACCTCTTGCGGTCCTTTCCTTATCCACAAAGGGAATACTTGCCCCTTTTCACCTTCACTACGAACCTAAGAATAAAATTTAACAAGAATATCAACAAGAAATCAGAAAATTGGCACTGCAGTGTAATAAATAACAATACAATAATAATAATAATAATACATATTGAAGAAAGCTGTTATTTTAAGTTTGAAATAGTCATGTTTTACATGATTACTTTATACTCTCTCCTTCCCAAATCAGTAACTATATTTTTGTCGAAATTTTGTCCCAAATTAGTAGTTACATTTCTAGTAGGTAAAATCATAAATAACTTCCAGTTACGTAGATCGACACGAGTAAAATTATGCAACTAATGATAACTTTGTTAATGCTATCCAATCTTTGTTCGACTCGATGCCCAGGAGAATAACTGCTGTTATTGCTGCCAGGGGAGGATGCTCTGGGTACTGATTCCTCAGGATCTATACATACAAATATCCTGAAAATTTAATCACTTGTTCTTCCAACTATAACGTATGTGCCCAATAAATATCATTCTGTTATTTGCATTCCTTCCTGGTGTAGCAATTTTAATGGCCAGTAGAGTAATTTAGTACTGATTTAAGGAGGAAATACACGGTAAGTGAATGTTGCTGATTGATAGTATAGCACCTCATAATATTTGAAAAACGTTCAAGCAAAATCATAAAATCACCAGTATTGACAATCATTAAAAATATTCAAACGTCGCAACTAATTTGGAACACAGCGAATATCAAAAATAGAAATAAAATACCTAAATTTATATTGAAGTATTTCATGATTATGATATACAGGAGTTGTACAATATAATCTGAGTATTGCTATACTAATTATACAGAAACAGCATTCCTTTTAGCTGAAAACTTTTGGAAAATTCTATTGCAAAAGTTCATCACCTTTTTTAAAACATGTGCAGTTAAGAGAAAAACTGTTTCATTAGAGTTAGTATAGGGTGTTAGCATAGGTTAAAATGTTTAAACTTTGAATCACAATTCAGATAATTCTAGAGCAATTAACTTTTAATATGCTGACAATTTAAAATTTGCATCGTGCATTCTATCGGTAGAAATCCTTCAGCACGGCATTGAGAGTGGCAGATTTTCACAGAATCTGCAGATTACAATTTTATCTTTGAATTAGAAGAAAAAAATTGATAGAGGAGAAGCAGAAAAATCCTCTTTAAAATTCCTAAACTTAACTATTTGTCTTAGTTCTTTAAAAAAAAATTGCAAATTGGCGAACATACAAGCTAAAGAGCAATGTTGACTTTTAAAAATTCCAATTTAATTTCTTTAATTCAGTTCACTTTTGAAAAATAACGAATTTAAAAACCGAGAAAAATTTAAAATATGATATTTTTATATTCCGAAAAATCTAGTTCCTTGATTCTAGAGATTAATTGAATTCTTCATATTTTCATTATTCCATTCATTTTAAAATGTATAAATATGTTGATAAAATTTTTATCAATTTCATAATTACAAATTATACTATGCATGTTAGATTAATCTTAAATTTTATAATGGACTCTATGTGGCAGGTTACAGACAAATCAGAATCTATGACGATATGTTACAGATTGACTCTGTTAATTCTGCTACCTGGTAAATTCATAATTCTAATTTAGATTTTTTTTTGCGTCTCATATCATATCATATTTACATTTATAATTGCAGCTAATGTAATAACGGGCAGTTATTTTTATGATTCAGAAATTTAAATAGTACAATTTATAAGCCAGTCGTACATAACTTTTGATAGATGTGAATTTTGTGAATCAGGATAGCTCGAATACATTTTAATTACTTTTCAACTAATTATTTTATTTCAAAGTTTCCCTTAGTATTTTCAAATGGAAATAAAATTGTTATGTATTAACCTCTAGTGTTCCTAAACTGGTAGACCCTTTCATATAATACCAGAACCGAAGATGACACTTTCCTTCACTGGCATTGAATAAAGGCGTCACCACACCAGCTCTTTCACCATCAACTTGCTTCGAACTGTCAATATATAGGAAATAACCTAAAAAATAAATACACACAGCATAAATACCTAACTATAGGAAGAACTAAAACAACCGATATTTTACCCAATTCGAGATATTTTAAGATACTATTAATAATACATACAATATAACATAATAATACAAAATAATATTGCCATACAAAATAAATAATACAAAAAAATATATAAAATAATAATATATATAATGCCAAAATTTATATAATAATAATATAATATATAAATTTTGCCATAAAATATACAACAAAATAATTTAAAAGCACGAAAAATTTAATATTTTACAATTCAAAATTTTTCGACTATTATTAAACAAAATAATAAATATTTACTAGAAGTTATTTTTTGCATCTTTGGATAAATGAATTTTAAAATTGCATGACTTTTATAATTCGCTTAAAAAGTTCTTGAGATATGGCGAGATATGCAAAAAATTAAACTAGCATTAAGGGGTCCAAACTTTGGTCAGCTCTCCAGACTGTATGTGAACCATACTTCCCAGAGTGCTGTTAAATTTGGAGAATAAAAACCCGAATCTGTACCGAAAAAAGTATGTTTATTCAGAGAAAGTACGTTTTTGTGTTTGATTTCGTAACTTAAAATATTATATGCACTGATTAATTAGCATAATTGATTTACCTCTTCGAATGATTAAAATTGAGTCCTAGAACTTAAAAATCGGATTGTTAGATCAAAAGTTATTCAGCGTACTCCGTTTATTTTTTTGCCCACGGTACAGAGCATGTTAGTTCCAAACAACGCCTTTATATAATATTATATAACTGTGATGCTTCTTACCTTCCTGCCTAGGATTATGATTTCTTCTCGGTCCAGTTTCAGTACTTCGTCCATCTTTTGCCCTTGACCATTCAAAATCAAGATCTTTTGATTCCCAGTTGCAGTTTTCTTTCCAATTTTCTGAATCAAAATCACAGTCTCCGTATCTTTTAGCTGAAAACAATTTAAGCATAAATATAATCCAACATTTGCAGGAAAAGAAATTATGAGTCAAGTAATAGAACAAAATGCTTTTGCTGCAAGTTTGCTATAATTAGAATATTATTTTAACTCAATTTTTTATGGTCCTGATTTTTTTTGTCTTTGACATAACACAAATTATTCTCGATTTATAGACTTACACTGACCCTAACTAACACGACTTGATCTTTTATGGCTCGAAAAAGTTAACCGAAATGAAGCAGACCAAAGAATTGAAAATAGCCTCCACGCGGTTTCTTATAGGTAGTCCGATCAGACCACTATGAAAATAAACCAGTTTATGAGAGACTCATTTAATACAAAATCTAATAAAAATACGAAAGTGGTAGCAAATATATGTCTAAAAATTTGTTTAATTTATGAATATGTTTGGTTTGTCTTATTCACTTGTTAACCACCACAGATTCAATTCTCAAACATATATGATAAATTTCTTTTAATCACTTTTAAAATAGAAATTGGGTTCATGTGCGCAACTGGTTCACTTTTAAAATAGTCTGCGCATACTATTTCTAAATAACCGTGTGGAGGCTTTCTGATGTAGGAGGTGATGATATAGCTCAATTCCAAATTTCTGCGCAATAAAGTCGAGTATTTTCAAAGAATGAGTAAGCTTGTTTTATGTCCGTATCTCATGCATTTTTAGCCTCAAAACTGCACCGTCTTGCAGTGGAATTCAGAAATGAAGGGAATTAAGTAGATGAAGTCATTCAAGTTCATCCTAATCATATCAAAGCTGCCAAGTTTGAGTGAGCTTTGTGATTATCATTTTCTCCTTCATGATTACACTGGGGAATATTTTGTTGTTGTTTGTTTGAGATATTTTAACAGATACCTTTTACATCGCTTAATTTTGATATGCTATCGGTTTTTCTCTGAAAGCTACAGTTTTATTTAATGCAATTTAATAATACAGTCTGTACCAGATTTTTTTAAAAATTCACTGGAGTGACTACTAAGTGATCCCAATTCTCTGTTACATAGGTCGTGGTAGGAATAAGGAGATAATAAAATTACTCAGTTTATGATTTGATAAGTTAAGGTCATATGTTTTTTGTCTTATTTTCAAAGGGACACACAAGTTAATATATATGTTTATAAAACTATGCGTTGTTTTTAAACTTGTATGTTCAGAAACAAAATAAAATAAACTGAAAATACCATTTTGAAAAAAAAAACTCTTTAGCTTTTGGAACAAAAGTAATTTTAAATTTGAAATCTCCACATAGGTAATCTGAAGTATTTGTATAAATGAAAAAAAAATTGTCCCTACTGTTATCACTTATATTCGTGAGGAAATTTTTTTATTATCATTTGTTGTTAGAAATCAGGAAGAAATAGAAAACTTAAAATTTCCCATTTGTTGTTAGAAATCAGGAAGAAATAGAAAACTTAAAATTTCCCATTTGTTGTTAGAAATCAGGAAGAAATAGAAAACTTAAAATTTCCCATTTGTTGTTAGAAATCAGGAAGAAATAGAAAACTTAAAATTTCCCATTTGTTGTTAGAAATCAGGAAGAAATAGAAAACTTAAAATTTCCCATTTGTTGTTAGAAATCAGGAAGAAATAGAGAACTTAAAATTTCCTCTTAAATTTTTTTTAATCATTTGTTGTTAGAAATCAGGAAGAAATAGAAAACTTGAAATTTCCTCTTAACCTGGAATATAAATTTAATCTTATTAGTGATGGGGAGGGAAATCTAATAATAATGAAGAGAGATGTACCGTTGATGTTTGGAATTTCAAAAAAGTTCTACGACGTTAATAAGAGATAGTGAAAATATCCTTATGTGATACAAATATGCAAACATGCGTTAAAAAAACGACAACTGCTTATAACTTAAAGTCGAAAACTAAAACTAACAGTAAAATGGAACTTTGGTTGGAGTTGAATCATATTAGATTATAATTATCAGGACAATCAGATTACAGTTATCAGGATCTGCAGTAAATATGTATGTAAGCATATATATATATGCGTATATATATGTTTCTTATGCAAGTACGAACATATACTTGTACGCACATAAGTATGTATGTAAGTATAAATTAAATTAAATAAATGAATAAATGAAACAAAAATTGATACTCTTACTTTTTATTAACTGTGAGTATCACTTAAAAAAAATGCAATTCACTTACTGCAGTTGTATTCATCTGATTTGTCTGCGCAGTCATATTTTCCATCACAGTGTGTCCATACTTTGATACATTTTAACTCATCTAAACACATCCATTCATCACTCGAGCAGTGAATAGGTGGAAAAACTGAAGTTAAAAATTATTTTAAAAAATCAGTTACAAAACTAAATAAATGACAATTAAAAGAAATAAAAACTTCGATTTCTATCACTTACTTCATTTTTCCATGAGGAATTTTGATTAAAATCAAGCAAATAAGATATTCTTTTTTCAAAAGTTTTCCTTCTGTCGCATTTTTCAAAAAATTGGAACCTTTTCCCACATGTAGCAATTTTTGATCAAAACTATATAACATTTTTTTCATTGACAACAGCCTAAGATAAATTACTTAAAATTCATCATAATTTGTTGTTCTGATATAATACCTCTTTGTGACAAAAAGTATTTAGAACTTATGCTTTTCAGCGGAGTTCGAATAGCAGTTTTGGACTTGTTATAGTCGAAATTCAAAATAATCTCAATCTATAAGTGGAAACGTGCTGTCCAATAAAAGCAAAAATTTATTATAGGAGATTAAAATAAGCAGGTTTTCAACATTATCTTTTCAGTTTTTTTATTGAAAGTGGATGTGAGGATTATTTTATCTTTAAATATGAATTATTTACAATGTAAATCATAGTGATAGTTACGATTTAATTATTAAAGAGATTTCATTTTTAAGCTCACATGGCAGCCCTGTATTTTGAATAAGAACGTACTTATAGATTGGACTTATTTTATAACCGTCGTTGAACAGCCGACCCAATTTTACGACTACTAATGTTCAATACCGTTTACGACTACTAATGTTTAACTACATTTACGACTACTAATGTTCAACTCCTTGTAATTTTGAATTTAATCCAGAAGACAAGGAAATTTCTGGATCAGTACCTCAGAGGTATTGATTTGTTATGGGAACATGGAAACAACTCTACAACTATGGAGTAACTCTACAGATTTAACTTGCATCAGTCACCATTTACTACACGGGGAGTCTTCCGCCGGCGAAAATCGAACCCACGAACTCTTGGACATGGGCCCAGTGCCCTATGAACCAGGCTATCCCGGCCCTAAAGGTTGAACTTATATGTAATACAGTAAAACTTGTGTAAGTTGACCACTTGTGGTGCATTGTTTTAGTGGTCAACTTAGACAAGTGGCCAACTTATAGAGGGGGTTATTATCATTGTTTACTTTTTCGCTACAATAAATTTAATATATTTTTTTTACTTGACTTAAAAAAGTTATTCAGAAAATATGCAAATGAATATCTTAAGAAATGCGTTTAAACCTGAATGAGCTTCAAATTGATACATATAATTCTAATATTTAACTAATTTTTTAAAAAATTTTTTTTCGTTAGTTATGCATGTGAGGCGTTTAATAAATATAATTTCTTAAAATATCAGAACACGAGAACATGTAATTTGAAAACTTTAACAAAATAAAATTATTTGAACACTTTAAAATTTATTTACTACTCTTAAAGATCAAAGACCATAAATAAAGGATCAAAGCATATTTCAGAGCATTCATTTATTCAAATGCTCACTATTGCGACTGGAAGAGCAACTTTTCAACTAACATACCTGTTTTCAATGAACGGATGAAAGAAATGGTCAAAAGCTGACCCCTTACAGTTTCCCCTGATGGTCAACTCACAAAAGGGTTTAGATTAGCTTTTTACACTATTTCACCAAACAAGTGAAATTTTAACACACATTGCCAAAATGACAGAAAATTTTCTAATTTTTTTTCTTCTGATCAACTTATGAGGGTTTTAGAATAGAATTCCATAACACTCCTAGACAAAATTGACTTATTTCAGTGGTCAACATACAAGATAGACAGGTGGTCAAGTTACAAAGGTTTTGCTTCTTTATATTATATAGGAAAAATTCCGTTCTTGATAATTGAGGTCAACTTATGCAGGTGCCCAACTTACAAGAGTGGTCAACATGGCAGGTTTCACTGTATCCAGAACGATATCATTAGCTACCATGGTGCGTGATCCGCCCATGAATTAGCATTTTATTTTATAGCCGCCGTTGAACAGCCGACCCAATTTCTTGGGTTTACGACTATTAATGTTCAACTCCGTAGCCTTGCAATTTTGAACCCAATGAGGAAAAACGGCAACTCCTGGATAGGGCGAAATTTTGCCTTCATGCGAGACTTTTTTTTTGATAGAACTAAGCCGCATTTGCGTTACACGGAGGGAAAGACCACGAAAACCTCCCATGGTTAGCTTGACGGCAATAGGATTCTAACCCATGATCCGTCAACAATTGAGGATATTCCACGTCAGCACTGTGGTTGGTGCAAGAGGAATTCGATACGGAATTCATATCGACCAACCATCTCTGGGATTCGAACCCGGTTCACTTCATTTTAAGGTGAAACTCCTGTCCCCTGAGTCAGCACGGTTCTAGAATGGGGTTAGCGGAAGGAATTGCCCTGTCAAGTACTTAGATTTAAACCCGATAGAGAATTCCTAGGATCATATGAATTGCTGAATTAAGAGGTACAATGACTGTCTAAAACTGGGAAATGTCTTTTTTAAGACACAAGCCATAACGCTAGGGGAAAGCATGAGTAAGAGGATTGAAGCAGCTACTGTCTCTCATGGAGACCTATTATTGAATATGAATAAATTTTGTTTTTCTTATGGTATCCAAACACTAAGAAGATTGACTGTGATATCATTAAATATTACTTACGAGATTCACACGCATAGAAAAATAAATCATCTATAGCTAAGCTGTTAAAATGAGTTTCTCCTAAAGTGCACTGAACAATTACACTGAATTCTTCCTGGTTCTTTATCTCAACAACAGCATTTTCCCATTCTTCGTCTGTTTCTTCATCTGTCTCCCAAAGTGTTTCATACTAGATAAATTACATAGAACATTAGAATGAAATATCGCATTTTTTTGCAATTTCAGAGAAAAATATTTAGAGCATCACGTTTTAAAAAAATAATAAATTTTAAATATAACCTCTAGTAGCCATTTTTTAGTATCCACTTTATTTCATGGACTCTATGTGTTATATGGAAACTATGTGTGCATTATGCGAACGGTAGGTAGGAGAGTGGGGAGAGGTCAGGCAGTACCGAGGAGAGACCAGCTCAAGCCTTGCTAGAGACAAGACGTGTTTTTCTCTGCTCCGCAATTATGCCGTATCACCGAACTGCCCGCGGCGGATCTATGAACTACGCACTTTACTCAAAGTTTCTTCTAGAACAAACTACTGATATCGTGGAACTTCGTAATCTGCGAGATTCCATTGGAGAGATTTCTACCTCAACACCAAGTAGATATTATAACGAACTCTTTAACGCAGCGGTGTCCGCAATTCAAACTGTTGAGTCGAGTCAAAAGAAGCCAACTGCCTCAACTACAATGGAGACAACTATCACTGAGACAGCGGAAATCCCTGTGACCATCCCAGAAAGTAGTGTTACTAATGAAATAGAGACTGAACCCGTTTCCGAGCACAGTGTTCCGAATAATATCACAACTCCTTCCAGTAAAGATTTGAATATGGATATAGACGAAGAGACATCAGTCTCTGAACCTGAGATCCAAAATAGAAACAACAAAGAGCTACCAGCTAAAAAGAGAAAGAAGAGGAAGAAAAAGTCTGCTGCAGCTACAGAGAATGTTGACCCATCCATGACCCAGAAAAGCTGCACTCCTCCGGAATCTCTTTTCATGCCGGAGCCCACCCCTATTACTGCATCAGAACCTACGGAGGAGACTACCAACAAAGCCACAGAGCCTTCCACTTCAGTAGAAAAAGCTCAGCCAGTTAAAAATGCTAAAGTCCTCATCCGTGGCCTTCCTGATGATTTTAGTACAGATGAAATATCCCTTGAATTAGGGAAGCGGAACATTGAAATCCTGAAAATAGTCCAGTTTAAGAAGAAAGTGGGTGAAGCCTTTAGGCCCCCCCCTGTACCTCATCGTTATGCCAATGCTAGCCAATCACGAGATGATCTACCATATTGAGAGCATCAAGCAGATCCCGATCAGCATAGAGAAATACCACGGCGGCCGGCGGCCGCTGCAGTGTTTTCGATGTCAGAGTTTCGGCCATACCCAACGTTCCTGCTCCTCCAGCCCAAGATGCATGAAATGTGCCGAAGGGCACTATTCATTCCAGTGCAGAAAGAGCCGAGACTCCCCAGCTAAATGCTGCAACTGCATGCAAAACCACACCTTAAATTTCACTGGGTGCGAGGCCCGTCCCAGTCGAAAGAGAAAAACGACCAAGGACACGCCTTCTTCTACAGCCCACAGACTTGTTAGCCTCATCAGTGAACTTAAAGATTTGCTGAAGGACCAAGACGTACTGCATCTTCTCACAACTTTAATCTAGGGGAATTCCCCATACAACTGATGTACTACTGAATCAACTCATGCCTCACCTCATCATGGACTTATTATCTGATCCTAACTTAGAACTTTGAACTGTATATGACCTCTGGACTAAATGCTAAAACAGTATAGATGAATCGGTTAGAAGCGCTTCGCGCTTAACACCGAGATTCCACTCATATCAATCAATAAATCATTATGCGAACTTTATCTATTTTTTCCATTATATGCCTTTTAGACATAATCATGATTTCGTATTGTTGATATACATCGATTTAGTGATTATTTCTTCTTTTTTTAACCCTTAAGAAGACAGGGCATTCAGCTAGTATTACATATCTTATCAAATGCAACAAAATGTTTTCTTTCGTAAACTTTGCTTCATTGGGATACCGGCAAATGACGTAGTGTGGGTATCTCGATCCTGATTGGATGTTGAAACGTGGCATCTTCTTACTTTAATAACTGTTCTTCCATTCTATTCCCAGTAAGCCAAGCCCGTTAAGTATCAATTTTATTGAGTGGCACATTCTGTATTCTTTAAAAAAAGATCTCAATTCTTTCAGTTTTTTCTTACTTAACACTAAGATAGGCACGAAGACAAACTAATTATTCATCGAAGTTGTCAAGTACACGAAATAAAAATACATCACGGTTACAATGAAGTACATAAACAAATAATGCATTTAAGTTAAGTATAAGACGTAGACGAGAATTATATTAGTATTTATAAATAATTATATTTTAACAAATTTGATGAGTGATACGGCGTTGTATTTAATTAACTTCACGTTAATTAACACTCTAACTCATGTGGAGAAACTTAGCTCCACTCTTCCATCTTGTTTGTAAACGATCAGCTGGCGTTGGGGTCTTAGGCCACGTGTCTTCGTATCAGTGATCTCCTTCTTCTCGAGTTGTACTCGATCAATCAGGGATGCCAAGTGCACCATTTTCGGCTAAATAATTTATGAAGTGATTGAGATTTTAAAGATTGCAAAATTTAATCTGCATCACAATAATTATATTAAATAGTAATTTATTCTCTCTATTGATAAATATTGGATTAATAGTAATTATTTCTCTATCGATATAATTTTAGGTCTACCGAAAAATTCTGTCCTCGAAAGAACACACCCCATTACACAAGGATAGAAAAGAGGCCTCCCTCCATAAGAAAGTGGTGTTGTATTTACTACTTAGTTCTGGCGAATGCTTTTATTACAAGGCGTGTACTCCTACGGACAGAACTTTTCGACAAATAAATACTTTACAGAGAAATATTTTCTTATATCAATAAAGTTTCAAAAAGTTTAGTGGTAAATAAATTTTTCTTTTTTTAAAAAAAATGGAAACCTAATATGTTTTCGTTCTTGGATAAGTAAAATCTCATAAAATTTCTTTCTATTAAGTAAAGATTTATTTTAAGAACTCAGCGAATAATGCAGAATATATTTTTGATTTTTTTTGCACGTAGTAGCTCAAATAATTTTAAAACAAAAGATTTACTTCCACTTTTTTATATATGAACCAATTTACTTCCACTTTTTTATATATGAATCATTCCACTTTATATATGAACTACTTAGATATGAAACTGGGAAAAGTTGACTTCTTCCGAGAGCTCAAAAATACTGAGAATGGGGGCCGGAGCATGGAGCTAGTTTAAAGCTCCTATTATGTTAAATTTTATAATAATTTTGAGATAAGTGCAAGGTCTATACACAAACAAAAAGTATTAGCTCAGGGCCGCCCCGAAAGAAGGAAAGAACTTTCGAGGTGGCCCTGATTAGCATCCACCATGTTATTTTTTTCTTGAACTACGGAGCAAAATTAGATAAATTGAAGCATCTAACTTCATTAAATTCAAATTTTTTTTTTGAATGCACCATTAGTACTATACTCAAAAAGTTTTATCAGATCATTAGATAATTACTTTTTTTATTCTTGAATTATGAAGCAAAATTACGGAAATTGAAGCTCCTTGAGTTTGGTCCATGTAATACCATAAAGAGAGTCTACAGTTAGATCCAGAGGCAACATATCTTTGTGTGAGGATTTGAGCTATGTCTCCTCGTTGGTACATTAGCAATGGAGTCAGATAATGACCTAAAGATGTCGAAAAAAATTAGAATAAAAATTTAAAATAATAATTACCAAGATAAAACCAACAACAACAAAATATGTAAAGGTTGTACAAAAATAATAAGTTGACAGGGCCTCCCTGACCGACCGGTATCGCCTTCCCGCCAAGCGCTGTGCAAAGCGTGGGTCGAATCCCGCGGTTACCCTGTATTTATCTTTTTACTGTCTTTCTCTGTATTGTGCTATCTGTCCTTCTATTTGACAAAGGGTTATAAGCCAAAATTAAGCAGACAAGCCTGCAAATGTATGTAAATCCATCATCATCATCATAGTTGGCCAGGCAGCCCAATGTGAGCTAATGTCTTCCTCTGAAGATTTCTCCATGATGACTTCCGATTTATTTTTGATCTCCAATTCTTTTAATTAATTGCGAGAAAATCAGACCCCACTGAAAACAGTGGTGAACTGTTTCTTCTAAAAATTTTACTTCTCGGTGTTTTCCCGTTTTGGGCGCATTCCTCTTTAGTCGGACTCTACACGCACTTTAAATGCTCCGATGCGCACTGGTTCATCAGTTACACAATCTTCAGTGCATTTCATCTTCTTTTATAAGCATGAATGAGAGCGTTGCTATTGCTACAGTATTTCTTAAGTTTTCTCACGTGACTAAAATTTCATTTGATAACTCTTATACTTAACAAAACAAAAATAGCTTTTCAAAGGATATGGCAATTTTTTATTGGACGTGTAAAATGCTCTGTTTCTTACCTTTACTGGTACCAGTCGTGTGATCGTTTTCTAAACTTCTTAAAGGGTTAATTTTTCCAGATTTTACAACCCACTTAGATCTATAGCCGTATGGATTGTACCATCCACATGTTCCATTTTCAAAATCACAAGAATTTCCTGCGAGAGTAAAATAAAATAGAAGTAAACTATAACATAATTAACAGTTGAGCGATGAAAAAAGGAAAACATGATTAAAGTGATATTTTTTCATCCATTGAATTAATAATAAAACTAATACCACTGCACTACTATTTTTTAATATACTTGACTTAATACTGTTTATACTAGTCATTTAGTAAAGACAAACGTTTTCTTATCATACCTCTGGGAGTACTGAATTAGAGATTGATCATTCTCTGGTTCAGGTCAAAATTGAAAACTGTGGATGTATGAGCGGGGACGCCCTAAAAACGTTGAATTGAGATGTATTCGTGGGGTAGAAGTCAAATTCTTAGCCATTGATAGCACCACGAGAAAACAAGAAAAAGCGTACCCCCTTTGCCTTAATGGCATACGACAACAATATACTAATTTTACAGGTTGCATATCCTACATGTGCTATAAAATTGCAATTGCAACTATCACTCTTATTACAAAACAAACCACAATTAACAGTGGCTGGCAGTTAAAACAAATTGAAGTTTTCGCAAAACGTTGAATACTTAACTAAATAAATAAATAAATAAAATCAATGATGTGAAAAGTGACTTTGGAAAAAGAAACTGCTGCAAAGCAATTTTTCTCTACAGGAAGCAAAATTTTTTAAGGTAGCTTTTCGGTTAATAAAATTGATTGAAAATAATTTTGATAACCACGGTGTTTTAATAATTTAAGCATTTACTATGCTCAGGGCTATTTAATGTCACTAGTTCCTTTTTTCTCAGCATGAGACTCTTAACACCTTCAGGACAATGAAATTATATGTAATCATATATGAACCGATCTTTTCTGACTTTAGCTGCCTCATATCACACGGACGTGACTTCAATTCGGTATTCTTGCATAAACTCAGAGCGAGTGGTCCAGGAGAAGCGTTTTTTATTCTCCTCCCGTTGTCCTGAAGTTATTTTGCTGTACTCAGAGCGAGTAGTCCAGGAGAAGCGTTTTTAATTCTCCTCCCGTTGTCCTGAAGCTATTTTGCTGTACTCAGAGCGAGAGGTCCAGGAGAAGCGTTTTTTATTCTCCTCCCGTTGTCCTGAAGTTATTTTGCTGTACTCAGAGCGAGTGGTCCAGGAGAAGCGTTTTTTATTCTCCTCCCGTTGTCCTGAAGCTATTTTGCTGTACTCAGAGCGAGTGGTCCAGGAGAAGCGTTTTTTATTCTCCTCCCGTTGATTTGAAGTTATTTTCTGTCTTTTTAAGCTATATATAGCTAAGGTGTCTACGATAAGAATTTTGTTTTTAATTGGTATTAAAATGAGGAAAAATGTAATGTTTTAAGTTATTCGCATATCGGCAGTTCATTTTTAATTTAAAGGAAATACATATGGGCCTTAAAAACTTAGGATGCGTTTTTGTAATGCTGAAGTGGAATCTAAATTCAAAATTGTTTAGTAGCCTAGAGAAACCTTTGCTACAATTCAGTTTCAAATCGTAGCAATCCTCACAGTTGCCAAACATGTCATATCGAAGAATTCTCTCAGTAGTAAAACCATCCTTCAAATCACGTAAAAGTTGGTAGCAATGTGCATGATACTGAAAATTTCTTAAAAAAAACTGAATTATGTTAAACTACATATTCCAAATGAATCTACCACAGTTGTCTTCATCTGTTCCATCGTCACAGTCTAAAATGAAATTGCAACGCTGCAAATACGAATAGCATTGTCCATTTCGACAAGGAAGTTTTTCAGGAGTGCAATCATCAGTTGGTGGTGGCTCAGTTGGTTTCCCAGGAATATTTTCATCTAGGAAAAATTAGAAATGATTTTTTGGACAAAAAAAATTTAATTTAATAAATAATTGTTAATATAATGTAATTACTTTCCATTTTAATGATGGGTATTTTTAAGAAATAAAACAGTTGTGCGAATTCAGATAATGAAAAATGTATAGTGTCTTTTTTAAACACAGATATTCTACCCTGAAGTCCACAAGCTATCTTTCGATTACAAAATTCTATCTGACAACTGATATTCACATAAGTCTTTGTAACAAAAACTAGTTAGATCATAAGTTCTTAAACTGTGACGTTAAGGAAGTGGTCACAGTGCCGAATACAATTTAAATAAGAATAGTAAAAACAAATAAATTTATGGGTTGCCCGGTTGAAAAGCGCACAGTTGGGATGGTGTCAGAGATACGAAACAATAGCTATGCTAAGGAGCACGAATTTTAGTGACAGAGGGAAGTACAAAGTTTATGATTCGTGACATATGTGCTATAGACAAAGTACTGCATAGATGTCACGAATCATTAACTTGATTACCTCTTATAATCAATCACAGAAAAACATTGATGGAGATTATGATGTTTCCTTTCTCGGAGCTTTGACGTATCGACATTGGTGCACGTACATCGTTAATGAAAATTTTTATACCACTTTCCCATAGTCATTTGCCCTAGAGGGCGTTTGCCATATGCAGCAAGCATTCAAAGATAAATATTCACTTTAAGCACACCTTATGCCACTAAAATTCCAACTACTAGGCAGCAATCTGCTGTGAAAGCATCAGTATTAGCACTTTACTGGTACATCCGAAATGGTTAATCAGGCAAACGTAATCAGTGGGAGAATCTTGTGTTTAATTTACAACCTTGTAACAACCTCTGCGAATCGAAAAAAAAATCGAATTTTTAATATACATTTTAAAATTCGATTTCTCTGGAACTATTCCATCTATATCACTTAAATTTTGTACTTTGCCATGTAAAATTATATATTTTAAACGGACGAAAAAAATGCACACCTTACAATTCAAATTTTTTCGACCATTTTTAAATAAAATAATGAAGAAATAATTATTTACTGAAAGTTCATTTTTGTATGAAATTATATTTGGATAAACAAATTTTACAACTGTGTGTAAAGAAATCATCAGTTGACTTAAAGAGTTCTCAAATAGGGTAGAATACGCAAAAAGTAACATTAAGGGGTCCAAACTTTGTATCGCTCTCCTGACCAAACAATGGGACCCATATTTCCCTGACTGAGGCTAACCTCTACATTTTGGGGTTCAGAAATATGAATTCGTCCAAAATGGGATGTTTATTCAGAGAAAATTGGTTTTTTCGTCTGATTATGTATTTTTAAAAATCGTCTGCCTATATATTATCATAGTTGAGGTCACCCCCTTGAACCATTAGGACTGAGTTTTAGAACGCGATCGAAAGTTATTAGGAGTGGTCCGTTTTGCTTTTGCGCTCTGTACATTGGTGATTACCCCAAAGCCAGCAGTCACCTCCAGAGAACACTTATGATTTTGTTAAATCTTGCCTGTAATGAATTAATAATTTTAAGACTATGTCTAGCAACGTATTTTTTTTCAGTGTATTTGCGAACTTTTGCATCGATAACAGTAATTCAAAATAAATATAGCGATTACAAACTGCTATAACGATTTAATGAAAAATAATTTATTGATGAAATTCAAACAAAATGTAGAAGGAACTTCAAAAATTTGTATGCCTGCGTCACAGATATTCTATGTGATTTCCTTTGGTCACACGGACGACATCTAGGTGGTAGTCTATTTCACGCCATACATTCTGAAGCATTTGTGCAGTCTCCGACGCAAACGCATTACAAATGCGTTCTTTCAGTTCTTCAAATGTTTGAGTTCTTCATATATTCTTTCCCATAACCCTATAGATAGAACAGGTGTAAAGACCGGAGATCTCGGTGACCAAAAGCAGAAGTCATAGTCGGCATCCCACTTCGACCAATCCAACGGATTCGAAGATGTTTATTTAAAAATGGGCAAACCATCGTACCCCAGTGTGAGGGTGCTCAATTTTGTTGCAAGGTGTAGTTCGTAGAATCAGTATCTAGCTGTGGCATTAATCATACCTCAATCATGTCAAGATAAACCTTTGACGTAACACTTCGCTCACAAATCAAAAGGAACCGTACAATTTACGCGATGAGATAGTGCAGAACACATTAACTTTCGCTGAGTCACGCTCATGTTCAATTACAGAGGAAGGCTTCGCCGTAACCAATATTCGACTGCTGTAACGGTTAACCGCCCCTCTTATGTTGAAGGTTGCTTCATCGCTAAAAATGACACGATCAGCCATTGTTTCATCCTCCATGCATTCCAACATGAACGTAGCGGTATTCATACGTTTGCCGTAGTCTTCCTGTCTCAATTGTTTCACAAGTTGAATTCTGTATGGTTTCAATTGCAGCTTCTGACTGAGAACACGCCATACCGTTGTTTGTGGCATTTGTAACTCCCTACCGCTTGTACGTCGATTTTCGTGGGCTTTGCTTATGCGTGTGGCGAATTCTTTCAATGTTTTCCGCTGAAACAAGTGGCCTTCCATCCCGTTTCTTCAAACACCATATGCCATCTGCATATGTTGTTCCCATATGGAGGTTCTTGATAATGACGCTGACGAAATCTTATGTACACTGTGATAACAGAATGATAACTGTTAAGTTCTAACACGCAGAATGATTTCGGCACGGGACTCGCCATTTTCACTTATGAACTTGCGCATGGGCAGGATACCGCTTCACTGCGCCTGCGCCTTACGTAAGGAAATTTTGGGGTCCCATCTAAATTCTATGTTAATCTTATCAATAATTATTTTACATTAAATAGTTATAGCTGTTTGTAATCGCTATATTCATTTCGAATTACCATGTCTTATACAGGACTAACGAATAAAGAAATAAAATTCAAGTAAGAAAAAAGAGAATATACTTGAAAGATGACATCCTGGAGTTAATGAAATATCATCGACATTTACGCTACCACTTTCACCATGCAAATCAGCCTCTAGTACAATCTATAAATACAACACACCGATTCACTAAGAATAATATGAAGTCCAATACAAATTCGAAACAATATTCATGCGTTTGATATATGCTTATAACTGAATTACAACTGCCAACTTTCTAGATTAAGAGGGAGAATGCTTTTTTTTAATATTTTAACTGGTGGAATTTATGATTTCATATTTAATTAAATAAACTCGTTTTTTTACCGATATAATTCAAAAACACATTTGCTCACAATTATCAACGTAATTACAATTACCAATGTAATTACAATTTAACTGGAAAAATTCATCAAAAATTGCAAATGACAGCTATGTTATCTTATGATGCATGTATCAATGCATTTGCATACATTCAAATTACTACGGAATTTCCGTAGTTACAGAAAATATTTTTCTAAGTGATAGCAAATATTAATATTTTTATGAATAAAAATTAATATTTTCATAAATAAATATTAAAAGAATTTTTCACTATTACATATAAATAATAATAAGAGATAAATCAAATGCCAGATAAGCATATAATTGTGTTCGTAAGTTCTCTCTAATGCAAAAACCCAATTTTTTTAAAAAAAATTCTGCCTCATTTTAATATCACTGAAAAAAAATATTTAAATTAGCCTCAAATGTTGTGGGGTATGGGTTTGTTAGATTCTTTAAAATGTTATTTAAAATATCGGAATAATTATTTTTCACAATGCAAAAATTTGTAGATTTGATACAAGTTGAAAACTATTAAAAATTACATATACCCCTATTTATAAGATGAATATGTACCTATAATAAATTTCTTTAAAGTATTAAACTATGTCGTGTAGAAATCTCAGATTAAACAAATTGGCTCTGTTTTTAAATGAATTGAACTATACAGGATACCTTCAACCAGTATTTTCTCTTTTCCCGTACCAGTATTTTCACTTTTACCGGCGTGAACGTGTTAAGGGAAAAGTGATCTATCGTGCCACTTTGGCACTAAAATATTTGCCCGCACTTAGTTCGTAACGTTTCTAATTTACTTTACAGTCAAAAAGAGATCTTTGGACGAGGAGCTTTTGCACTAGATTATGTGACCGGCTATACCAACGCCTCCTATAGCTGAAAGTCTCCACACGGTTTTTTGTAGGTAGTCCGATCAGACCACTGTGAAGGATATCCACTTTCCGAACGAGTCACTTAATACAAAATCTAGTTAAAATAAGAAAGTGGTAGCAAATATGACTAAAAATTTGTTTTATTTATGAATATTATTGGTTTGCCTTATTCACTTGTCAACCACTACAATTCTCAAATATATATGATAAATTTCTCTCCATTACTTTTGTAAAAGGTTTTGGGCTCATGCGCACAACTGGTTCACTTTTTAAATCGTCTGCGCGGACTACTTATAAAAGCCTGTGTGGAGGCTTTTTGATGTAGGAGGTGATGACTATACTCCGTTCGTAAAGTTTTTAGTCTACTTTACTGCCAAAGAGATCTTTATTCGCGCTTTCGAATTAATTTATTTTACCGGTCATACTCCTTTTGTAACGTTTTTGGCCTACTAAAAAGCTAAAAAGATCTTTATTCGTGGCACTTTGTACTAGGTTACGTGACGGAACTTGCTCCGTTTGTAACGTTTTCGGCTTTCTAAAAAACGAAAAAGTTCTTTATTAGCGGCACTTTGCACTAGATTATGTGACTGGACTTATTAATATATATTTATTACTAATATATTTTTTATTATTATTAATATTTATCATTAATATACTAATTAATATATATTTCATTTGACAGAAATTAATGATGCTGAGGATGAGAAAAATTACTAACCTGGTAAACTTTACTGTCACTAGTGACTTCTATTTCCGCTCTATGCCAGTAATTGTGAATATCATCTTCAAAAGTACCAACATGTTGATAACCATCATCGTTGTAACTAGTCCTTATGTATATATGTACTTTGTAATCATCATTAAGAACATTGTACCAGAAACGAAGCTATAAAACAAAAGAGCACAGTTACGGTATCTAATCAAGTTATTATTTAAACGGACCTCAGATCACACCTTGGGAATAATTTATTTTTCGTTTAAAATAAGAGAAATTAGTATATTGAAAACACGAGAGTTGATTACATGATATCAGTAAAGTACAAAGCTACCAGATCCATTAATATTCACATTATTTCATTGTTGGACTTATGATATATATATATATATATATATATATATATATATATATATATATATATATATATATATATATATATATATATATATATATATATATATATATATATATATATATATATATATATATATATATATATATATATATATATATATATATATAATAAGAACACCGTTTCTAAAGACTTAAAGCATGATTTTTCAAATTGTGCATACATTTTTGCCTAATCTTCCAAAACATTTACTTCAAAACGAGAGTTAATATAGAAGTGTTTCCATTATTTTGTCGAACCCCTGTACCTTCTAGCTCTTACGATTTACGAATGATGCCTATTTTAAGTTAAATTAATTTACGCTGTCCACTAAGGACTAAACCGTAACTGTTACTTATATTCATTTATGACGTACCATCTTCAATCCAATAATTTGGAATGCTATTTGTTGATGTGTTGATATTTGTGTATGTGGACCTGTAAAGAATTTGGTTTTCCTTTGACTACGGATTGAAATTTTTGGTTTTATATTAAACTTTTTGCGTTCTCTTGTTATTATTGATAGTGTAGGATGCAGTCAATAGCAACACATCCTACACTTTTGCTGATCGCTACGCTGCTATAATGAAACCCAAAACTTTCGTTATTCAAAATGGGAGAAACTGAGTCTTGAATGGACGGATAGAATATTAACGGTGAATAATTGAGCGTTAATACAGAAATGTGTCAAAAACTGCTTATGGACAGACTTACTTAATAGCAAATTGCTATTGTATGAGGCTTTTTTGCTCACAATTGTGCTTCTGTATCAAGCAAATCCTGAAATTTGAAGGAAGAGGATCAAGATAGTTTGTTAAACTGAAGGAGTTAGGTAAAGATCTATAGGAATTGTCAATGATCATGGAGATTGGAATATTAGAAATTACAGAGAAATTATGTAAGAGTATGGAAATATTGATATTGCCACTGATATAAAGGTATGGAGACTGAAGTGGTCGGGTTAATTTTAGCGAATGAGTGATAATAGAGCTATGAAAAGGCCCTTCGATTCAAAACTTGATGGCTTCAGGCCACGTTTACTCTGTTCAGCAAGAACTGAAAGTGGAGGTAGACACAAAGGCTAGTTGCTTATCGCCAGCACTACGTTTTCCTGCAGAGTTGGCGGTATTTTTTTCTTACTTTCGCTAATTTAGCGCTTCTTGTCATAACATTGGCGTCACCCAGCTTAATATCTTGGAGTGTAAAAGATCAAACAGAAAATGGTTGGAAGCTAGTAAAAAGAGGCTGAAAAAGATAGAAATTTATTAGAGCTGGAAACTTGTAGCCATGAGCGGTGAAGTATGGAGTGTTGAGTAGTAAGTAAGCTAATGAGTTCTTGACATCATGTTACTTTTACTACAGTATTTGCCTTTCTGAAAAAAATGATTCGTAGTTGAGGAATCCAAAGCTCTAGTTGGATAAGTTTAATTTTACAAACTTGATAATAATGATGCATTTAATTAAAAATGATTAGGGCATTTGTGAGACAAAAACATAAAAATGAAAAGGGTCACATCGATTGCGTGTAAAGGAAAATACTTACTTTACAGTTCTTCGAATTACCACTGATTGCATCGGAGTGTATTTTCGGCTTAGAATTTCGATTTGAGTGCTTCGAAGAAACTGTCAGAAATTTTCCTAAAATCAAAATTACCATATGAGTGGTTAGAATGTGAGTGATAGTGATTTAGCAAAATGGCGTCTTAGGGAATTACGACGTTATTCCCCAATCATGATCAGCGTCATGAAATCAAACTCATGAGTCAGTGAATCACGTAATATTTAAAATTCATGCATCACTTATTAGCTTAGTTCAGTCGATCACATATTAGTTCAGTCGATTTTCATAATTTTAATAACCGTTAAAAAGAGAATTTTCTAAAACATCAAAAAAATTTTTTTTTCACCCTCCAACTGGTTTTGTCCATGCACAGTGCGTGCTACCCTAGGTTAGCTTCTACCGATTTACCCAAACGGCTTATTTTGTCACAATTTTGATAAAGAACAATAACCAGTTAAGCGGTTAATACGAAAAACATGTTTCCGTTTTCTGCAATATATGTCTGTCATGCGTGGTAAATAGATGTTAAAATAATGAGGTTACAAACATTTTCTATTATTTTTATTATCTCTATTTTGTGTTTGTAATGACGTTATCTTGCAATCAAAATGTGAACTTTTTTATTGACTAGTTAAAATCCCCAAAATGTAACTGCGTTTCCATGCTCGATGACAATATAAGTTTCAACTAGTTTCTGATAAATGTGAGAAAAAATATTGACATTTTATCCCTAGATCAAATTTATTGTGCACCGAAATTCTGGCCATTTATAGATCAACTAGAGCACTTAAATTCAAATTAAGACTCTCAACTGGACGGCAATACAGGTTCTGACAGCTAGAAATCGAATTAAAGTTGAATCGTTTCCTAAACATAGAAAAGCAGTATTTAATATTTCATTATTGCCAACCAAAATCATGGCTACGTTCCGATTTGCTAAATAGATAAATTTATAACTGCTGCTCTATACAAGACAACAATATAAATTTCTATCATTTCTCAACAGCTTAAAGTAGATATTGTCTTAATCTTATCATTAATAGATATTTTGCTACATTTTGACCTGCTCATGAGATTGAATTTTATCTGCGACTCTGTGTTTTATGAGAATACAAGTTTCAATGCAAGGATGCCAACAGCTCCTCTTTTTTCAAAAGTTTTAAAAAAAGGTTGAAAATGAAACTGTAAAACTTGTAGAATAAGAACATTTACGCCAACTTTTTAAAAGTGTCACCACAAAATACTACAACAAAGTTGGAGTTCAATTGATCATTTGAATTTTTTATATATAGTGGTGGAAAAATGACTTAAAATGAAAAATATTAGCTAAAAATAACTTACTTTTTGTTACCACTAGAAAATATTTCTTTTTACAAAGCGGATCAAGTTTTTATCTATGTCAATGGTTACTTGGTATCGTTATGTTATTTCTAAATAATTAACTGTCAAAGGAAATTCACTTAGACGACACTTATTCCGACTATTTCGTGTTTAATTATAAAAAATTCAAAATAAAAAATAATATTTTTAAAAACCACGTTTTTGTAGTGGAGAATAATAATTAAAAAAAATTAAAAAACGAAAAACGTGGGGCACATGAAATACATAACAGTAATGTTATACTAGTGTGTGTATGTGTGCTCTTGAGAATATGTGTATGTATATTTGTAATTGTATCTGAATGTGGATGTGGAATATGTCTGTGTATATGCATATGTATGTGGATGTATATGTGGCTGTGCATGTGTATGAGTAAGAAAATGTGTATATGTACTTCATATACACATTTTCTAAATGTATTTCATACACACATACATACATTTCATACACTTCATATACACATATACTAAATGTATTTCATACGCCCCACGTTTTTCGTTTTTCAATTTTTTTTAATTATTATTCTCCACTACAAAAACGTTGTTTTTAAAAATATTATTTTTTGTTTTGAATTTTTTTTATTTTGAATTTTTTTTATTTTAAATTATAATTTTTTTAATTTTAAATTTTTATTTTATATTTTTTAAAAATTATTACTTTTCAATTATTATTCTTCACTACAAAAAGCGTGGTTTTTAAAAATATATACTTTTATTTAGATTATTTTTCTTCGTCAAGAGTAGTCAAGACTACTACAAGACCACTACTAAAATAATAGAACTTTCATTATAAATTAAGGATACAAAAATCCTTATAGAAAAACAATACCTTTACGACTTTCATTAGTTTTATGCTGATGATAATCAAAGCAATCTGGAAATGAATGAGAAAAAACTGGATCCTACCACGTGATTTTTCAGCCAATAAAAATACTCCGACAGTAAAAATCTTTTCACCTGACATGTAATACTAATTTGAAATAATGGAATCGACAACAAAAGACAATCTCGAAAATATTTTTTTTTTAAATTTTAATTTTATTTTACTATGTATGTCTTTTTTTTCCTTCATTTTCATGCATTGTCATCCAATTCTGAACTATGTGCCAAATTTGAAGTTTGTAGCTAGTCGGGAAGTTAGTTTAAAATCGATTACAAAATTCCACCCGGACAGACATACACGAAGGCAAGTTTATATAAACGTGGTAAAATGGACCTTATGATAGTTCAAAGGAAAATAATTTACCAAATAGCGAAAGCAAAATGTTTCGACATTTTATCTCCAATAGATATTCTGACGTTTTTTTAGTAAAAAAATTTAAATTGGAACGCACAATTAAAAAGAAGAAAACAAACTAAAATTGAAATTCTAAAATGACTTCAAGTGGACTGAAGTGGAGTAAGAAATGCCGTGGCTCAGTATTTAAAGCACTGAACTATCATTTTGAAGGATTGGGGCTCGATCCCTAGTGACGGTTTGAGGCACAAACAGCTTCGTAACATTTCATACGTAGGTGCATCAAATATAAATGAAACTTTTTTAAAAGCAGCACACGATTTTTATTCTGGTTATCATGGCAACAATAGAACTTAATCTAGCCTTTTAATCATTGTTTGATAGTGTTTAGTTCTTCGTAAGTTCTTTTTTTTTAGTAGATTGAACCATGAGCGAGCCTAATGTTCTTAGTGCAATTGTACAGCGCACAATAATTAAATTTTTAACAAACGAAAATATAAAACCTATTGGAATTTGAGCAGATTAAAGACGCAGTTCGGCAAAGATATCAAGTCAACAGGCCAAGTATGCAAATGATGTACGCAAAGTTGTGCTGAATCTTGGGTGCATACCTACTCCCCAGGAGCTAAGCGTTCCAATATGGAATGGCGTAAGAAAAATAAATCTGCTCAATTCAAAGCAAAATCTCGTTTAACTGCTGGTAAAGCATTCGCAAGTGTTTTTTGGGACTTACGAGAGGTTGTGTAAGTTGATTTTCTTCATTAATTGCAAACAATTAATGTAAATTATTATTGTGAACTTTTAGGGAAAGTCAAAGCAGCCTATCTCTTCAAGACATATGGCATGCACATCCACAAAATTCTCTTTTAACTGGACAAGGTGACACCTTATGAAGCCACATAACAAAAGTTACAGGTATTACACATCCTCTATATATCCCACACTTGGCACCTTTGAACTACTACTTGTTTGCTCTCATTAAAGATGCCTTGTGGGCGAGAGATTTTCATCCACTGAAGAGTTAGAAGATTTTGTGCGCAATTGGTTTACAACACAGCCTACTTCTTTCTATGCCACCAGAATTTTAAAAAAACTTCTAAAACGATGGAAAAATTGCGTCAAAGTTCATGGAAGTTATTTAGAAAATTAACACTTTTGATTTTTTTGTTAGTGATATTTTAATATTTAATTGTTAAAAAGTCTCATTTATATTTCATCCACTCTCGTACCAACTTGTTTTGGGAATTACAGATGGACTACGATCATACCCTCCAACTTATGAAGATTTTGAAAATAATTCTTTCTAGTGGTAGCGAACCAAAGTAGAAATTTTTAAAGCAAATGGATCTCTCATAAAACTTTTATCAGAACTTAAGAATCTAGCCATATGGCTTGCACTTTTATAAGTAATAGTGGACAAGTTACGCTAAAATTAATTTTTTTTTAAATATTAAGACATTAATTTTGCTACCGTTTGAAAAGAAGATTTCTGACACTACGGAAATTCCGTAGCAGTTGGAGGGTATGAACGATCAATGCTGATCCCACTGCTACAATATTATCCCTTAGGCCATGAAATTATGGAACCTTAGTCTCCATGATTACCCCCCCTCACAACGGGTCGTTGATGGAATTCTTTGCTTTACTTTAAAATGGAGTAAAGAATTCTATTTTGTTAGAATAAATACCAAAGTTTCGAGTGCATCACTTTTGTAATGACCTTTTATCACAGTCAAAAAATCATCTCTTTTCAAATTCATGGGCCAACATTTTATGTTCTCTTCTCCTATTTAACCAACTTGAAGAATGTAGTTTTAAAATTTTAATTTTATTATGTAGTTTATTTGTATCAATCTTTATTTCTTCAGTATACGTACCAGAGTTCGTTCCTGTAGTGTGATCTGTTTTGGGTATATCTGAATAAACAGATATCTTAGGACTTGTAATTATCCATTCTGCGTGCAAATCATTTTCTAAGTGCCAGTGGGGACACGGTACTCCTTCGAAATCACAACGTGCAACGAATGCCTGGCACTTAAATTCCTTTTCATCGCTGTAATCTGAACAGTCGTCATTGAAGTCACATAGTAGATTACCCTCAATGCACTTGTTGTTTTGGCACATGAATTCTGAGTCTTGACACTTTTCTTTGTCGGGATCCACCGTGATGGATGGTTGGCAATTTTTAAAGGCGATACCGTCTAGACCGATGACACTGGCAAAAGTCGATGGACGACTGGCTTCAAAGCGCACTTTGTAATTTTTCAATGAACCCAATAGAGTCTTAGCATGTATCCAATTTTGCACGTACTTCTCTATTCAAAGAAACACCAATAGAAAGAGTTAATAAAATTATATATTTCTACATATTATAGTGGATAAAATATAGTTATATTTAGTATAACATGTGTATATAGGATCTTTTACGCAATACTTGAAAAGGCAATTACTTAATCACAATATAATTATTATTTTAAAGGTAACTTATAAATTTTTTTCTGGGTAAATTTTTATTAATGATAAAATTACGCATAAAATAATATTGTATTTTAGACGAAAATTTTTCAAGTTCTTTAATTTTGCAGGTGTAGGGTTTTTACGAGTATGACCTGGAAAAAAAATCGATAAGTTGTTGCAAAGTTTTAAAGACCACTAAAAGAAGGTTTAAACTCTTAATTGCGAGCTACAAAAATTTTCTAACTTCTTTTTTTACATCCATATATATTTCCCTTTGAATATTTTTTGTTATAACTTAAACAAAACTATAAATAATATAGCACATTACAAAACTAAAAAATATAGCAAATTAATATTTTTCTATATTTTTTCTATCACCCTAAAATTTTTTCTAGATTGTGGCAACTGTTGTGAACTAGTAATTATATAATGCTCACTTCCAAATAAGTTGACGTCTGAATTCCAAATTTCTTGCTCCGAGTCTTTTTCTTTACTCGTGAACACTTTAAGGTCGCAAGTAAAGATTCCACAGTATATCCAAAAATCTAAAGCACAGTGCGAGTGTGTTTGTGAAATTCTTGGTGATACGAGGGAGGTGGTGTCCCTACGCCTTCCAAATGCACCATCAGCTAAAAGATACCATCCTTCTGAAGAATTACTGGTGTGATCTACTTTAGGACGATTTTTCAAATTGACCTGAATTCAAAAGATATTTCATGAGAAGATTCAAAAGAAACTGTCTTTTAAAACTAAAACGTTTACCGAATGTAAATAAAATTACAAAAACATTATAAAAAAATACAAAAACAAAAGAATCCTGGATGAGAAAATTCGGATCTTATTTGTGCTATCACAGGTTACCCAGCGGTCAAAAGCGTATTTTTTTTTTACATTCTTCCATAGACAATGTCTCCATTCCATAGACAATGTCCATTCTTAGACAATATAGAAGAACGATATAGCTGATTGACTGTCATAAACGCAACATTTTAAAGTGTGGGTGGGAAAAACTGCGCCAATGGATGTTTTTCCTCTTGCTGTCCTATGGACTGGATTGACTTCTTTATTACTGTTATAAAGTATACCAAGCATGCTTGGCGTACCAAGCATGCTTGGAAACTAAACACTGGGGGTTTCGCTTTGGGTTGAACACCCAACCGGAACATCTGCTCTTGCACTTCAGAGCCCAAAAAGGGCAAGAAAACTGAGATGGGTACAGTAGGCCTTGGCCTTTTATGGGCTGTCGCACCACTGAGTTAAGTTTAGTTATAGAGTGTAACGAGTTTTGAAGCGTTTTTGAAGCAATGCCTTTTAGCAAATTACACCATTTTTATTACTGCTGCGAATGTTTAACAGTTATTCATGAATGAGAAATTAAGTTTTGGCTATCTGTAGCTAAAACCTTCTAAGCTAATTCTGAAAGGGCAGCAAAATGACAATATAAAGAAGAGCCATATTTTAATGAAAATAAAAAGCATTTGTGATCTAATTTTTTTAATATTTGAAAGCTATCGAAATTAACTGCCTATTAATTGACTAAAGTATTCCAAATTAATTGGTTTTATAACAAAATTGAATCAAGTTAAAACAAAATAAATTCTCAATGTCTGACTCTATAAAAAATAAGTTGCTTTACTTTGTTATACTCGTCCTTGGCTTGTATTGTTATCCATTGGTAAATACTGTTATCCGTATATTTTGTTTCTTTAATATCCTCACTTTTTTGTTGATGATGCACGATCCATCCACATAAATCATTCTCCTCAAAGTCGCAAAAATCTTTGACTGAAACAAAGGAAAATTTTTAAACAAAAAATAAATTTTCGAACTGGCATAAGAAAACTTAATTGTTTGAATTTGACAAACTTTTGAAATATTTCTATTTTTAAAATATTATTGCCTATTCGAAAGTCAACTAACTGTTTTGGCCCTTAAATAGAGTTTTGCTTTTGTTTGTCATTTCAATGTGACGTTATGGCTATAGATATAGGCTGTGGAAAGGAAATTATTAAACCGATTCAGGGTACACCCTCTTTTAGAAAAAAAATCCTTCTTCAAAAAAAAAAAAAAAAAAAAAAAAAGCTAACGAGAGTCTCCGTACGTGCCGCTTTAGTGCTAGATTATGTGATCAAACATACAAGGTTCGTAGCGCTGCGCTGTATTGGTTAAAGTTTTTATCATAAAACATTCAACTATTCAATTTTAGATTCAATAATAGCGTTTTTAGTAACTAATTGTCCATTGCCATAGTTCTTTCTATGCCCTTTAGGATCGGCAGATGGAGGAATTTGTGCTTCCCAAACTCACACGATCAGAGTTGGTATGCACTAAAGAGTACGTATAGGATGCAATCCGATAGTATTGTATTAACATCACGTCAGTGTAATCTTGAAGGCCCGTCATACAGTGGGCCCTGAAGAGAAACTCACGCGATCACGTAATTGAGATCACAGTCCCGAAGGAGAATTAGGAGGACCGTGAGTTAAGGAGCATTTAAAAAAAAGAATCCTGAAAGGTAGAACATTTCTAAATACAAATTTACACTAACTGAAAAAGAGATTGTGAATTTCAATGGTTTAGTTTCCATTATTTGTTAGTTTGCTTGTACTCTTACCAAACACACACAGATCTTAACCTGGTATTGGACCAATACCTCCTAGAAGAGAGAAAACGTCAGCACGTATTACCATTAATAAGAAATTTGATCCTTTTGTGGTCCAACCGTAATCACATCTTTCGTAATTCCTCCCACTGTGAAGCTTTATATCCCGAACTTAATGACAACTTTTTATCTTTCCTCAACTGCGCAGTTCGTTACGTCGGACTACTAAATTGATTCTCGGTAAGGCCTTCTTTCCTCTAGCAGGTGTTGATTGGACACTATCTCTCTTACGAACTTCCCTTTACTCTTTTGATTCTTGGGGTTATCACTAAAAGAGGCAGCTAAAATTTTTTTCTTATCATAAATAAAAATGAACCACGATTTCTTTTTACAGTGTATATTCGGAAATCTAATAAAAATAATAGCTTAAAACCAGTAGTTTTTTAAAAAAACAATTCAGTAATATTAAAATATTTTTCTATTGTACAGACACTACTATTGACGTTATTGCTAAACGTGAGAGCAAACCTATACTTGGGGTGAATAAACGAATGTGGGAGGCATTTTTTGAAATGCCCTGAATAACTTACCAGGGCTTTATCTCTTCGAACGTTGAGGTTTCTCCGTATCAGCAATCCAGTAACTTATAAGGACATCTCGCAGTCCAATCAATATATCCTTTTTTTCTCTTAATGGGAAAGACTTTTACGTTTTAAGAAGAGTTGGTAATGTTTTTAGAACAGATTTTGAGATGAGTTGGTAATGTGAGCTGAGTTCATGTTTCACGTGTTTATTTTTAAATTAATCCAAATTTATTTTAATTTGTATAAAATTAAATAAAAAGATAATGGTCTGTATTTTGAAGTTGTTAATACAACAATATCTACTAGATATTCATTCTCAGACAATTTAATTATGCTTTGAATCATTAATGAGGTACTTTGAAACATAATGAGAAGCAAAATTGTTGTTACTTTAATAAAGTAAAATTTAGCACCATATTAGGACTGACTCTTTAAAGTTTTTAATAGTGTAAATGAAGTACTATAAAGTGCCAAAATGATGGCTAAGTGCCAAAATACTGACTTACAAGTCATTATTTTGTCACTTAGATCTACATTGAGGTGCAAATTTTCTGTGACCTTAATAAACAATTAAATTGAACCATGCTTCCGTTCACGTTTAACAATAGTATAATGTGGCTCAATAAAGAGTTAAATTGAATAATGTATCCGTTCAAGGATAACCTCAATATCTTGTAATCAATTTTGAGAAATAAGATAAGATGGCATATTTTAGCACCATAATAGGATTGACGCTTCAAAGTTTTTAATAGTCTAAATGAAATATAAAGCTTACACGCCATTATTTTGGCACTTAGAACTACTATGCCATGCAAATTTGCTGTCACCTTGATAAAGAATTATATTGAACCCTGCTTCTGAGCACGTTTAACAATATTATTGTGCAGAAAAAGCTTAAGAAAAAAGATAAGATGGCTCAACCTGGCACCATATTAAGGCTGGTGCTTCAATGTCTAATATAGTATAAGTAAATTACAAAGTCATTATTATGGTGCATTGAGCCATAATACGATGCAAATTTACTCTCACTATTAATAAAGCATTGAACTGAATCATGTTTCAGCTCAGTTTTAACCATAATATCACGAAATTAAATTAAAAAAATAAGATAATGTACCAGAAAGCTCCATACTAAAATTGTCGTTTCATAGTGTGTAAGGCTGTATGTAAAATACTAATATGAATTAAAATTTACGAATAGAGCGAACTTTTGTCATGTTCATGAACTCTTGTAATTCTAACAGATATTTGAAATTAGAAAAATGCCAAATATCTGTTCGACTGTGTAGTTAACTGAAACATGATTCATAAGTAATATGAAGTACATGTTGAAAATCAATACATAATAACACATTTTAAAGTAAAACTATTTCAATAAAAACATTTCAAATACAAAGCCCACATACCGCAGTCGATTTCATCACTTTTATCACTACAATCATCTCTGAAGTCACATTTTTTTTCTCCAGATATGCAAACTTCGTCTTTTTTGCATAAAAATTGTCCAGGTTTGCATTTCGCTGGTAACTGCGTCGTAATTTCAAGTGTCTTTGTCACTTCCTTTGGCGGTAAAGTCGTGTATTTCTGATGCCTGTCAGATGCGTAAATAAAACAGACAAATGGTTAAAAATTTATTGATTGCCTTAAGTAAAATTGTGTTTCGATGAAAACTTACCAGTATCAATCTAGAGTATATAGCGACAAAACAGTAAATAGCGTCAAAAATAGCGGTTAACAAACATAGCATCAATAAATGAAACTGCCAAACTTTGCGTTTATAGTGAAAAATTGTCATGTGGTGATAAAATAGCGTTTTGCTTTAATTTTGAAATTTTTTTTTAATTTCTCCAAATCGTATAACAACCGAATCATTAGCAACAAATACAGAAGAATTATATTAAGTATAAATATTTGTATACATGATTGAATTATTTTTACGTTGTGGGGAAAGAGAATTTTTAATTTAAAAAAAAATAAACTTATTTGAAATGTATGGCCTACTCATTTATTACTCATCATCGTGAAATTTTTATTATATTATTTCCTTTGCAATTAAAAATGTCATCCTACTGGTTTAGTGAAGCAGTAAAGTTATCTCATATCCACTTTAATATCGGGGTATAGAATATACATGATGCCTATTTATTGAAAGCGATAGCATTTTAAATTAGTATAACATCCCGGTTAAGAACTCTTAATATATCATTATACCTTACTCCACCCCCAAAAAGAGTTAGAAGTGAAATAACTTTGCTGCTAGTTTTTTTTTCAGGGGAATTAATAACTCTGCAAAGATATATAATAGTATGCACTAAATATTGAATGGTATAGTATCGGTTAAGGGTTATCTAAAATTTTGTAAAAGTATTTTATTTTAAAACAATCAATTGGTTAAAAGTAATTAAAAAAAACTTATCACGGAGATAAATTTTAATAGTCCTGTAAACTTGGAATTATTTTCCTTCAATACATCGTAAGAAGAAAAGGGAAAAAATGTCGGAAACAATACCAGATTTGCAAAAGGGGGATAAGCTATACTTTGTGATACATTAACTAAGAATAATAAAAAAAAGTGGATAAAGCTGAATAAAGAAAGTACAAAAATGAATATAGTATGTCCATTTCTGTGCTTTATTTGCCTTAAGAATGTTTATTTCTGTACTTCGTGCTTTTTTCCCTTTGTTTTTTTTTCTTCACTTTAATATCGAATTCGTTTATTAACAGTCATTTCAGTTTATTTCCATTTTACCGCATTTTCTTCATTCCGCTATGAGATGGGATGAAGTGTTCCACTATCTTAAAATAATTTTTAAATCATACACTAAGAGTAATAAAAGCGTAATTAGTGTAAATTTTTAACTACTCGTTCACTAATTTGAAAATAAATTATTCCGTGTTTTTCAAGTACAACTGAATAAAGTTTTGAATAAACGCAAACCAACCAATGTTCTACAGCTCTTGTTATTTTATTATTATTATTATTTTATACGAATAGCGTTTAAAAACGATGAACTAATAACATTCGACTGATTTAATATTATCCAGAAGTTGAGAGACATAACAAAGAAAAAAGGTAATACATTACGATCAACCTGTGGGGACAAAAAGCAACCCTATAAGAAGCTCCGAATTGCGAAATTGCGATACATTAGATGAAAGAGTGACAGCTGAGGTTACTGTTGCTAATAATTTCTCTCGTGTGACAAACACATGAGTAAATAATATGACTAATATTAAGATTCTAAATTAAATGAGATTTTAACAAATAACTTACTTGCAACCAGCAGTAAAAGAAATATCATCCACTGCTATTAGATCAGTAGCTGAAATTCCCGCCTTTCCTTCTATAATAACTTGGAATGGTTTAGGTTCATTCAAAATCACAGAGCTTCTTAACCAAAAGTTTCCAGTCTGCTCACTTTGATACCAAATTTTAGTAAATTCACCATCGTTCTCGTATCTGGTATATAGGGTGAGTTGATTGACATTTTCACCATACATGAAGTAAAAGAACCTCATTTCGCATTCTCCTTCCCCAATAATTGTAAAAACATCAGATAATAACCAAGCTTTTTGGTTCAGGCTGCCTTTGTAACCTCTAGACATAAAAACGTAGTGACCACTTGAATTTGAAAAGGTATGATCAAAAGGTGGTCCAACTCGAGACGAAGCATGGCCTGGGACAGAGCCTGATTTCATCTGCCATGTGAGTGGAACAGATTTACTGGGAGACGCGGGCTTAAATAGATCAAATCCATTTTCAAAATCGGTTGAGATATAATTCTGGCTCGCACAATCATCTTCATCGGTCTTGTCCCCACAGTCATCAACCAAATCACAAAATTGTCCATAATCGATACATGCTTTCGTTTTTTTACAAAGAAATCCAAGGCATTTATGGCTGTTAGCTTTAGGTAGATTACATTCCATAAATTCAATATCATCAATTGCAACGAAGTCCCACCGACTCATGTCCCCTTTTTTATAGATATTAATTGAAAAATTGCCATCACGCCTACCTATACCAAATATTTCTTTTCTCCAAGTTTTTGACTGCTTGAATAAAATCATATCTGAAATCTCATTTTCTGTTTGAAGGTATATTTTTGGTTTCATTGATTTCAATTGTGCAGAATACCACAAAGAAAACTTACATGTCCATGCGGATGCACTAAATTGAGGGCTGCGGTACTCATCAATTGGAGAATCTTTTTCTTCCAAAGTCGAATGAATTATTAAATAGGAACCCTTGCTACTATTTGTGCTTTTATCTGTTTCTGGAGCTCCTTCCAAAATAGTTTTGGCATTCTCAGCAACTATTACATTTATTTCTATACCATCTTTATCTTTAGTCACAGCTTCCCAACCACAAGTAGATCCTAATTCAAAGTCACAGAAAACTGGGCAATGCTTTTCATCAATACCATAAGGACAGTCTGGCTTGAAATCACACACAAGATTCATTGCGATACATGAATTATCTTCGCATGAGAATTCTCCTCTTTCATCACAAACACCCTTTGGTAGTACAGTAGGTATTGGAGTCGTAAAAACTGTGTACATAGGAACACAGTTATGTGTAAATGATACATCATCTATAGCAATTTCACCTTGACGACCGTATGTGGGAGATCCTTCGATAGCTATTTGAAAATTGTGCATACTTTCTAAGACTATGCCAAACATTCCCCATACATCTCCATCTGTCCCGTTTAATGTTATTAATGGTTTTAAGTGAATATCATCAGCGTACTGTAAGGAAATAATGATCCTACTAGAAGCAGTTGAGTAAAAATGATGCCAAAATCTCAATGCACAACTTCCAGATGTATGTGCTAGGAAAGCGGTACTAAAAATGCGAGCATTTGTAGAACTGTAAATGCTTCCTTTTGAACTCAAAAGAAAGTGCCCAGTTGCATCATTCTTTGTATGATCTCTGTCAGGTCCTGTGCCTTCAGTAACCTGTTCACCTGATGTTAATTTCCATCGTGATTTTAATGAAGTATCATGATACCAACTGCACATGCCATTTTCAAAATCACACCTTTCTAAATACTTAGAGCAGTTGGTTTCATCGGAACCATCAAGACAATTTAAACTGAAATCGCATACTTGAAAGTTAGATATGCATTCTCCACTAAGACAAAGGAATTCATTCTCGAAGCATTTTCTTTTTTCAAGTGGCGCACATTTGGACATATAAATTTCATCGATTGCAACATCCTCCTCCTTTAAAACATGAGAAGTTATAAAATCTAAGCGCCAACCTGGATCTCTCCAACCAATGCTCACCGTAGTATTTTTCCACATATTCCTCTGGTTCATGGTTTCACGCCACAATGTCACATCATGTTTTTCAGATGTTTGCAACTGCAACTTGAGAGAAGAGCTGTTTTTAGACATCCCTGACATAAAATAATAGAAACTGATAATACACGAGGAAGATGCATGCTGAAATTTAGTGGACCTAAGTACAGCTTCACTTGTAACAACTCCAGTGTATTCATTGCTCACATACATATAGTAGCCATTACCGGACACGTCAGATGTTAATCCGTTTATTCCATTTGAACCTTTCATTCTTTTCCATCTTCCACTTTTAAAATCCGACCAGCCACAAGTGGGGTTCAAATCATCATCAAAATCACACGTTCCACAGTTTATCTCATCTGAAAAATCAGTGCAATCAGTAACAAAGTCACACACTTGGGTTAAACTAATGCAAGTTTTGTCAGCAGGACATAAAAATTTATCTTCATCACACTCTTCGACAGGCTTTTGAGTAGATATTACCAAAATATTAGGTAAGGACTCATTCGAAATTTTGCAGCCTGGTGTGAAAGAAATATCGTCAACCGCCCAGCCTCCTTTTTTAGATGTTGGACCTAACCGGCTTTCAATAATTATTTCGAAAGGGCTTGTGATATTTCTCAGAGGGACTATAATTTTCTCAAAGTGTTGACCAGGAGGTTCTCGAGTAAGGAAAAGTGTTCTCCAGGCACTCTTTTCATCATGTTTTAAATGAATTGAAAAAGTTCCAATGTCTCGTATTATGTCGTATTTCGTCGAATTATAACTAGTTCCGTAACTGTAGAATAATCTTAAATCGCAATCGTCAAAACTCTCGATGACTGGTGAAGAAAGTCTAGCTACTGATCCCGTTTTGAGAAAGCCACTCCGGAAATACAGCATGTGTCCGCTTGCTGAGTTCGTTGTGTGGTCTCTTGGTACCAGGACGCTGTTCCAAAATGACACTAAATTCGGTTGTAAAATTTCAAATTTATGATCTGATTGAGGGCCCGTTTTCCATTCGCAGTAACTATCTCTTTCAAAATCGCATCTTCCAGGGTATTCATCGCAGTTAGCTGTAAGTTTGTTTTCATCAGAATAATCTCCACAATCATCGACAAAATCACAGACCAATGCTCGTGCAATGCAGTTTCCATTACCACACTGAAATTTGTCCTTAGAGCATTCCTTTATCTGCTTGGGCGGTCTCAGTATATGACAATTTTCAAAACTTATATCATCTAATGCCATAACTCCTAAAGTACTCTCCTGCTTTCCCTTGAAACCAATTTTAAATCTGTTTTGCAATCTTCCTACTACTACTTCAGCTTGTTTCCAAGAGCGTTCGTTTTCTCCCTCTAGTTTAAATATTTCAGTTCGTGAACTGTGATGAACGGATTCGTAATAAATTGTCAGAGATTCAGAACTAAATGTGCAACGCAAATAATACCAAAAGAACATTTTGCAGGATGCAGCTGATTGAATGAGTTCAGGACTGTTAAAGTGAACCTGTATCGAATGCCACCAGTTGTTTAAACGCGCGATGGATAAGTAATAACCGTCTCCCGATGTTTTTTTGGTATGATCAATATAAGGTTCAACAGATTCATTTGACAATGTCTGATTCCAAGAAGCTAAATGCGTAGTTGTTGTCCAGTTGCATGGATTTGGAGCAATGGTTTCAAAGTCACACTGATGTCCGCACCAATTTTCATCTGTGCCATCAGCACAATCCTTGTAAAAGTCACACCTTAAATCATCTGGAATATGCGTGCTGCCATCATCACAAGTGAAATCAGGTTTTCTAGCTACAATTGGAATACATTCGCCGTCATAAATATCTATATCATCTAAGGCTATAAAGTTGTTGGCTAGAAATAACACCCTGTAATTGAAGTAAAAGGAATTAGATTTCTACTCTATAGTTTTTAACCCCTTAACAGTGACATATATTTCAGAAAAATAGACCAAAAATGGAAAATTTTTTGACTGTTTAATTTTGTTCTTTATATTATTATAAAATGGTTTTCTATTACAAAAATAAAATTTTAAATGCAATACATACTGTATTTATAATTTTTACAAAAACATAAAAGAGTAATTGATTACATACACATCTTATTCAATTAGAGCAAATTGAACAAAATTTTGAAGCTAAATATAACAGAGATAACAACTTGCTCCGGACAGCAAATATATATTTTAAAGAGGTAGTTTGTCAATTGTGATTCTTGATTTAATAAATTCAATTTAGTGGATTTTTATCCACCACTATTTCTAAATAATTTGTAGGCTTATATAATTCACCACTTTACAAATATTTTAATCAAGCCATACCTTTTAAATAGCAAGCAAAAATAGTCAAATATTTGCAAAATTTACTTTGTTGCTCCTTACCGTTTTTTTAATTATTTTGTCTTGTCCGGAGCAGTTGGCATCTTTGATATAATATAACTAGTATAATATAACACAACTAATATAATATAATATAAAAACACAACAATATGACATTCAATAAATAAATTTTACAAATCTTTTACAGTATGGTATATCCCAAAACACGGTACTGCACACAAGCCTATATCGCACTCTTGGCATCTCCCACATTTTCCCTCCCTTGACTGCAGTCGTAATCGGTGAAAAACTAGGACCACTAATGCCATCTATTAGGAAAATAGTGAATTAAGTATCCTATAGTAGAAACGAACACAGCTCGAACTTTACGAAACAGAAACGTTAATTTTTCTCCTGCCTGAAGGGCATCACCAATACCACACGTAGTAGTTGCCCGAACTGGATGATCTGGATTCGGATGACACTGGAAAGGGGTTAAAATGTCTTAACTGTTTTAGAACATTTTTTGAAAATATAATTGAATAATGTTAATTTCTTTTTCATGAATTCTATTATTTAGAACACGATAATACTCTGCCCCCCCTGCTCGCTCCGCACAACAAATCCCCTTATTTATCTTTGAATTTTTCCCTTTAAAATCAATATTTCTTTAAAAAAATGATCACATTTTTTATAAAATATATAATTAATATAATTTTATTAAAGAACATTTTGTTAATCGTAACAGAATAAGCGATTGTTTGGATTTGAAAAATAATCAACCATACTTGAAAAAAATAATTAAACTTAGGAAAAGACAGTAGGGTGTCCCATTGAGTGGCCCACGTGGTATTTTTCTCACAAGTTTGACGTTTAATGATTCTCGAGTTAATTATTAATATTTTAATAATACTTTTTAATATTTAATATAATAATTATAATTTTTATTATTTAAGAATCTCAAGCTAATGAAATTTTTTATTCCATTGCATTCCCTGTACATTTTTTTACACATTTTGTCAAGTTTCTAAGTATAGTGGCTGTAGCGGTGCTTGCAATTTTTTTCATATAGAGAGAATTATCAGAATAATTATCATTGTAATAGTAATGTAAATCATAAATATGTATATCATTTAATGCCATAAAGTTGCTTACTCCGTAACAAAAAAAAAATTAATTTTTTTGTTTCACATTTTTTTTTTTTGATTTCGTTGATAGTTTAGAATGTACTTAGAAAACATAAAATTAAAACAAAATTTTTCAATTTTTCCTCTATGATTATTATTTTAAAAATTTTGGAAACATTCTAATCTACAATCATAAAATCATCGTGTGTAAAATTTTAAATATCGGAATGGGTATCTTATGTCGCCAAAATGGTCCGAAAGTTGTGAAACTTGCCTGAAAATGCTTTAAATTCCAAAAATTACTAACTGCGGATTTACGTCGAACACTGGCTTGGTAAGGTACGATTCCCAATAGATCTCCGAAGTCAAGCATCACTGGCAGCAATCAGTGAGTGAACAGGTGACTACTTTAACCAGCTTGCGAAGGAACTGAGATAGTGTTGTATCGGTTTTCGTTAAACTGGTCTACCATAAAGTGCTCGACTTCGTGCGCAAGTCATGAGACTACCAAAGCGGGGGAGACATTCTCCGCATGCAGAGAATCAAAATTGTGATAGCATGTCTTCAGATTACTCTTAAAGATAAGACCGTCACCTATAGGCTAATGTGCATCTGTAGTGTTGACGTAAATAAAACAACTACTATTGTATTTAGTAATACTTACGCGTCAGTAAGTTGAGCTTCAAATATGATTTGATATTTCCCCATAGTTATATTCTTTTTCAGTTGTACTTGATATTCATTCCATCTTCCTAAGTCTTCTCGTGTGAAATGCTGCAACTCCACTATCTCATCCTCTTTGTCTGAATACAGTAAAACGACGAAAGCTACATTGAAATTTGTACCATTTCTGTACAGATAGTAGTCCAGGCATCTCATCTCTTTTGGCGAAAAATATGGAGAAATCAGTCTAGCCGGTTGAGGATTTGATTGCCTGGATTTCATTACATGGACAAACGCGTATGTTCCGAACAGGGTCCCAAGAGTTGTGTCGTTTTCTGGCGCCGAGTCCGAGGTTTCACCTGATCCTCTTATCCACTGTAAATCTGAGTTCGGACCATTTGTCCACAAACACATGTCTTCTTCAAAATCGCATGAGCCTAAAGGTGGACATTTATCTTTGACTGATATATCGTCAATTGCAATTGTACCGTTTGAGAAAGCAAAACCAGATGTAACCTGCAATGAAAATAGATTTAATATAACTTCTACTTTATAATTAAAAATTTGAAAGGTAAATTGTCTCGGCGAGTATTTTTTATGTTCCGATTGGTCAAAATGCCTATTTAGGAAAATTTACATTACGATAAAAACAGATGTGTGGTAAATCCTTCTAAAAACATTCTATTGAAGCAGCTTTACATAAGTCTGAAGTATGCTTTAAAATGGTTCCATTTAAGGCTCTTACGAAGCCTTGTGGTTTAAACCTAAGCGTTACCAAGCAACTTTGGTAAATCCTAAATTTTACCTGTAAACCCTAGGATTTACCAGAATTCTGGCACTTTGCAGTCACATTTATCTATTTTTAAAAGCAAAATAAAGTTTGAAAAACGCATTCTATTAAAAAGAATATATATTGATTTAACTTGAATTTAAACTATATAAAACATCTGGGATCTTGCGGTGCTTTTCCCATTCACCTTTAGCTTGATCTTTGTGGTGTTTCGATGAGGTTGTGGAATGCAAATAAAGTAAAGGAGTATTCATGTGGATCATTGAGGTTCTGACTGTGTATTTATATGCAGTAGGGTGATACGACTATATTGAAAAAGTATTAACTTTATCTAAGCTGATATGATGAAAATAAGGTTATGTATATGCTATTGATGTCAGGAATATGATGCATCACTGCAATAGTATGCTGCTATTGGTCTGAATATAGCTTGATATGTTTGTAAAAATGGTTGAGTTTTTAAAAATGGACTGGTAATTCATCTTTTTTTTTCCTAAAATTTATGTTGGAAAAACAAAACATATGAGCGTAGTATATTCCTTGCAAATAGAATAGGAGTATCAAGGTTAAGCAAATTTCACTTTCCGTTTACTATGATATCCTCAATATTGTTTCCCCCCAGTTTGTATATTCTCACTTCTTACTGAAATGTATTACTTTGGGGAAAAAGTAAATATTTTCATGACCATGGTAACGAAAAGTGGGGTGGAGAATGGAGAAATTATGTAGCATTGAGACGATTCTGCTAATTACAATAAATATATTATAAACGTATTTTAGTAAAAAAATATATTTTGATTTTCTGTTATGTGATTGCAGTTCATTTAAAAAAAAACAGTTGTCAACACTAAATAATATCAACTTTACTTAAACTTGAAAATTGGATATAACCTAAAATGTGCGTTAATAAAATTGGACGTAGCACAAAATGTATTTCTTTAATGTTGAGCAATGATCCCAAATTCTTAACTCCAACAAGGGAAAAAAGCGTGTAAAAAATTTATGTAGGGATACGTTAAGTTTTTTCTAACCCTACGAATAATTGGTTAACTAGTATAATCGTTATGCTATGAATAATTATAATTCCATGCGATTATTCAAAATTCACTAATTTCTCGTTCAATGATAGTCTCTGGTAATTCTGAGAATAGTCGACAATAATAAATCTAATAATAAAGGACATTTTGAGTCATACCTATTTTTTCAAATACACATTTCAAAGGGTACATTTTTATTTTAATGAGCATTTAGAGCTATATCCACTTTTTTAAATGCTCATTTCAAGGTATGTCTATGTACTTCAATAGGCATTTTGGGCGATATCCATTTCTTTTCACAAGGGGTATCTTTTTATTTTAATGAGCATTTTGAGTATTATCAATTTCAAATGTACATTTCAAGTCATGGTGGCTCGGGATAGAGCGATTGCCCTCCAATGAGGTGACCGGGTTCAAATCCCAGCGATGGCCGGTTGAAACGAATTCCGCATCCGGCTTGCACCGACCACAGTGCTGACGTAAAATATCCCCAGTGGTAGACGGATCATTGGTTAGAGTCCCCTTGTCGTCAGGATAACCATGGGAGGATTTTCGTGGTCTTCTTCTCCATCTAACGCAAATGTCGCTAAGTTTCCCCTAAAAGTCTTCCACGAAGGCAAATTTCTCCCATTACTTGACCGAGAAGTTCCCTTGTCTTCTGGATTGGGTTCAAAAGTACAAGGCAGTGAAGTTGAACATTAGTAGTCGTAAACCTTAAAAATTAGGTCAACTGTTCAACGACGGTTATAAAATGCACATTTCAAGGTATGTCTTTTTACTATAATGAGCATTTTGAGCTATATCCAATATTTTAAAAAGAGCTTTCCAAATTATGTTACTCATTTTTTAAAAATATAATGCTGAATCTGTGTCATGTGTTAAGTTTAATGCTGAATCTGTGTCATGTGTTCAACCAATTTTTTTACATAATTTAATTTTTTATTGTTATTTTAAATTTTTTAAAAGCCTCACGAGATGCCTTAAAGAAAGTGGTGTTTCACTTAACTTTATAACCAAGAATAAAATATTAAAAACTAAATTTTGTTACCACAGAGCAAAACTTTCCCAGAACGTCGAGGAATATGGAGGTAGAAAATGAGAAGATACATTTTTTATTTTACAGTTGAATAAGTTGCTGTTAATGTTTAAATTGCCCATGAATATTAATGCGATAAATTTTTCAAGAAAGTAATTGTGAAAGAATTTATTTTAATTATGCATTAAAATATTACGTAGTTTTCCAGCTTAAGTAACTGAAGAATTAATGCAGACACTTACTTTAAAAGCAAAATAAAAATCCATCCCGATGTCTTTCACAAGCACTTCAGAACCATGCCAAAAATCAGTGTTATCTCCATCTTCTTTCCATTTTGATATTTCGAAGTTTCCATACTTCAGCAGAATCTCAAGATTACCGACATCAATTCCATAAAGATAGTACCAAAATCGCATGCACGTTTTGGTAGGTCCAAATGTACCTGTAAACAACTTAGCAGTTTTTCCCATAGGAATTCGTTTTCTCGTGTCAACGTAAAAGTAGTTTCCGACAGCAGTTCCTAAAGTGTGATCAATACCAGGTCCAATGGATTGAGTGCCGTTACCTCTGTGCCATTGAAAATCGCTCAATGGATCATGAGAAAACCCACAATAATCTTGTTCAACGTCACAAATGTCTCGTGGAGGGCATGATTTCTCATTCAATTTGAACTCATCTAGAGAGATATCCCCATATTGGTTTCCATCTCCTTCGAATATTAATTTGAATGCATACTTTCTTGCGATATGAACTTGCTCATATTTCCAATGAGGTCCTTGAGAGTTAGATCTAGACCATACCATTTCGGACGTATATTCATCGTGGAAATTCTGAATCTTTAAATACAGAGTACCTGGATTATTTCCATACATATGGTACCAAAACTTAAAACAAATACCATCATCGCTGGCTTCAATCCCATCCAAAGAAATCAAGCGTGCTCTGCCAGAAAAATATGTCTTAGAGGCATCATTCAAACTTAAGTAGTGACCAATTGTTGAGAGAGTAGTTTTATCAGTTCTTGGTCTGATTAACTTTCTGTTAGAGTGACCTGTTTTTATCTCCCATTTCTCAGAACGTTCGGGATCATTTTGCCAAAGGCATAAATTCTGCTCAAAAGTACAGTCAAATTTTGATGGAGGATATAGAGGTGTTGTTTGTTGAACCACACTTGGCGTGGTAATTTCTTCTCCACACGCAAATTTATCTAGCGAAATGTCATCAATAGCTATTCCACGATGAGTTCGATCATCTTGTTTACTCTCTGCGACAGCCATTAGTCCCATTTGAAACAAACCTTTAGAATTAGTATTTGGTACATCAATTTCGGTTTTAGTCCATGCACCGGTGTTTGCATATTCATTACGAATTCTAGCTATTTCATTCCAGCCGGTGCCAATAACCAATCGCTGAACAATTAAAGATGAATTTACAACACCGTACATATTATACCAGAAGGATACACAATAACTTGGATATAACTCTAATTCTTCACTCAAAAGCAATGCTTGGGATTTGGCATTTAGACCTGTAAGTAAAGCATACATGTAATGCCCTTGACTATTTTGTAAACTGTGATCGAATTTTGGCCCCTCACCTATATTGTTATCTAACCCACTACGCCTAATCCAATCAAGTTCACTAAATGAATCAGAGTTAATCCAACCACAAGTGTCAATTTCGAATGAACACGATGCTGGCTCGGTGCATTTTCCGTGAACAACTTGAACATCGTCTAAAGTAATGTAGCCGTTTGGTCCAGAATAACTTTGTGCTTCGATGGTTATGTAAAAACTTGGCAGAGAAAGCATCGTGACTCTACCCAATTTCCATCCACCATAATGATATGCATCTCTTTTCCATAAACTTTTAACATTTTCGGCTCTGTTTTCTTGAGTTGTTCTCTGATAAACTGAGAGAGAGCCAATGTCATTCCCAAATATATTGTACCAGAACTTTAAGCACATATCACCGTAGTTTTTATACAAAGGACTTTGAAGTCTAGCTCGATCCCCCATACGCCTAAATGGAAATAAAATAAAATGACCTAATTCAGAATTTGTTGTATGATCTACGCTTGGTTTTTCTATACTCCAATTACCACTTCCTTGTGTGAGATTCCATCCACCTAATCCATCAAAACTATCTTCCCAACCACAAGAATCACCTTCAAAGTCACACATAAATGTTTGTAGACAAGGACCGTCAACCATTTTTAAGTCATCAATGGCAATATTTTTTTCCTTCCCAGTACTTACCATGGCAACTAAGTTTATTATGAAATCGGTAGAAAATACAGTATTGATTTCTGCAAAGAGCCATTGATTACCTTGAGTACCCTTTCTAGTCCAAAGAACCTGGTCTGAATAATCGTTCTGTATTTCAACAGAAAAAGATCCAACGTGTGATCCAAACATGTGGTACCAAAATGAGAAGCAACTCCCATGTGGTAAATTCATCGGCAATTTTGGACTTCGAAGCTTAGCTGTGTTTCCTTTTGCATTAGATGTAGCATCAACATACAGGTAATATCCATTTCCCGTAGTATGATCAGTTGTTGGACCTGTAAAGTTTTGTATTGTTGATCCTTTACCACGTTTCCATTTTAAATCAGCATTCTTGTCCTGAGTCCAGAAGCATAGCCCCTCGTGAAAATCAGTGTTATCAAAATCGCAGTCAACTAGAAGTTCGTCAGGATTACAATTTAAAAACTTTATCTCATCAATTGCAATATTTGTTACATGGGTAAAGTGAGACCAGTTAGGAGAAGTACTAAATCTAACTGTTCCTCCCTTTGAGGTAGATTCAGGAATTTTAACCTCAACCAGTTTCCATTCCATTTTAGTCTTCGATGGCAGTGACCAAAGTTTTTTGAAATTTCTTATGTTTGGAGGCTTGTACTCGATGAGGAAATCTCCTCCAAGATTAATACCAGCATAGAGCCATAATGCCATTACACAATGCGTTGAAGATGGAGGAAGTAAAGGGCTTACAAGGTTTGCACGTCTATTGAAAATTCCAGAAGAACGTTTAATGTAAGCATACCAACCATCAGAGGAGCCTTTATGATCTGTTGGTGGCCCGTATCCATCCAGTAGTGATGCCTTTTTTCGACTCCATTCAAAAGCTCCAGGATCTTGATTTCTCCAACCACAGAAATCATTTTCAAAGGTACAAGGTCCACACCCATCTTCATCAGAGCCATCGTAGCAATCGAAGGTGAAATCACACGCTTTGTCTTTGGATACACATAAAGGCTGACCAGCAGTGCATTTGAATTGCTCCTCCGTGCAGACTGATTTGGTTGGAAGAGGAGTTGGAATTGGTGTCGGTAATTCATTCGTGTACCTTTTGCAGCCATCTGAAAGTGTTATGTCATCAATTGCTACGGAGTCGTCTTTGTTGTTTCCTGGGTTCCCTTCAATAATAAAATGAAAGGCTTCTTTGTCTTCTACTACCACTATCGCTCTGTTCCACATTTGTCCTAAAGAACCGAATTCTCTAAACTTTTCTTTCCAATTCCAGCCATTTTCTTCCACTTCATAATGTACTTTGATGAAAGATGTGTCAGAACCATGCATATAGTAATAGAAACGCAGTGAACAGTTTTGTAAATGTGATATGTAGTTGGGACTTTCATAGAAAGATGAGTTATACTTTATTTCAAATTCAGAACGTCTCAATACTAAATGTTTGCCAATTCCATTCAAGCTCTTTGTGTGATCAACAAGTGGTCCAGAGTTTCTAACTCCCCTCGATGATACTGAGAACTCTTCTCTCCACTTGTTCCTGAAAATATACTTGTATATTTAATTGAACTTTTTTTAAAAACAAAATGCCAATTTACGTACAGGATGTTCTTAAGATAATAGTGCATAAGTTAATTGGGGATCGAACGCAATTGGACAAGTGCCTAACTCAATACAACCTAAGATAAAACTCTTTTTCACAGCGTTAGAGCTCTATTGAGTAGCCAGGCAAAATTTGACGAAGCCCGCGCTCTATACCAAGAGTACTAGCTGAATAAATGTTGTTGCGTAAACTATTCTAATGTTTCTCCTGTACCCGGTCAAGCGTCAGAAGATACTCTTTCATATCTGTTGCAATTGCTGAATGGTTCTTGTATATGGGTAACGCCTTATTGGAAATAGTCCAAATATATTATAAAGGCTTTCTTTAACCCTGCGAATGTAATACTTGCTGTTGTTTTATTCGACTTGTCTCGTTTAGAAATATAATGTATATATATTTAACTATTACCATCCATACTTTGCATTATATCTGCCAAAATATGTATATAGAAACTGAACAAGCTTTGAATAATAAGCATTATGCTTGAGAGAAAATATAAACTGTTCTTATATAAAGGGAAAAATAAAACATAGCAATTTTATTTTTTAGTATACATAGTTTTGGCTTAAAAGTAAATAAGAATAACTTAAAAGAAATTTTGCTAAATTGCAGAAAAGATCGCCTTAATTATCCAAGAGTAATCAGTCAAAAAATAATTCAGTTTCATTTACTACTTTGAATTTATTAACCTGAGGCAATGATACTGATATGCAGATTAAAATATAATTTACTGGAATTGGGAATATTAAGAAGGAAAGAATAGTATTTCCGAAAATTCTTACTTTTAACATTTTTGCTTGAATTTTTAATTTTCAGTAGTTTAATCCGTTGGAGAACTTAAGCTTAATTCTTTGCATAAAAATGTCTATTTTTCTTCATCGTATGTACGCTCCTTTGTGTAATCAAATCCCAATCAGTCCAATAAAATGATGCAAGAGAAAAAAAGAGGGTAAAAATTAGTTTCCACAGAATTGTTTACAAAACTTTGAAACTATAGAGCAGTTCTTTATAGGATCACCGTTCATTTTAGCCTGGTCTCACAGAAGGCAGCCAGCCGAATTCTCGATGAAATGTTTTTGTAGTATTCTTATGCAATTGTCATACGAAAGCTAACAACTCTTACAGATTGAGTCAAGGGATTATGGAATTCATTTACATTGTTGAGTGCGAAATTTCATCTCCTACCCACAGCTATTTAAGCATTTTAGGACATTCTGTTATCTTTCATTTTATTGTAAATTTATTCTTTTAATAATACGCAGAGAAGAACCTGTATGAAAATGTAAACTGATATCAATATTTATGAATTATGATTATTTTATATTTAAAACTAAGTCTTGTCATTAAATTATTTAAATTTTCAGTTCCTTTATAGAGTTTAGATAATTTAAAGGAAACAAAAATGCAATTATAATTATTGTCAATATTCTTACTTTCCATAACCCTTTACAGTCCATTCACAGTCACTGCCTGCCTCAAACGTACATGGTCTTGGAAATCGAACACAGATTTTGGAATCTTCATCCGAGCCATCTCCACAATCATCAGTATAGTCACACAAGAAAGAATTTGAGATACACACGTCATTGCGGCACCTGAATTCATCAATTTCACACTTTTCTACCTTTTCTGGTAAATTGCAGTTCTGAAAAGTAATATCATCTACAGCTACATAAGTCTGTTCATAGGAGCTTTGATGAATAATTTCTATTACAAAAGGCTTCTCAGAAGTTCCTAAATATGCGATTCCCTTTTGCCAACCGCTATCTAGAATTCCTACGCGTTCCCATACAGTTCCAACAGCAGATGCACCAATTCTTTTTTGCACACGTATTCCAGCTTTAGACTTAAGTCTATGAAGATAGTAAAAGACCATCGTGCAAGAGGCATAAGCCATCTTGAACTTTTCAGTAAAGCTTTGCAAAATCGAAGAATGCCAGCTGTAATCAGGTCGAGTGTCGACTAGCATGAAAGATCCAGAGGAAGAATTAAAAGTGTGGTCATAACCTGGCCCATAGTCTTTAAAACCATCATTACCTGGCACTCTTAACCATTTTTTGTATGGTGGAGTGGTTATATCCCGCCAACCACAATCACCATGTTCAAAATCGCATTCACCACAATTTGCTTCATCCTCACCATTAGTACAGTCCTTGCTGAAATCGCAAACTTTGCTAGAATTGACATGTTGCCCATTCCTGCAATCAAAGGCCTCGTCTGGAATTTTATAACATCGTCCATTGTTTACTTCGATGTCATCTAATGCTATGTCACTCAATACTCCTTTAGTTCTGCCAACAAGCACAATTTGATATTCGTCATATTTTTCAAAGTCTTCGGCATTTATAGTAATTTGTCGATAAAACCAATTTTCTCCCTGATCACCCTCAGTATTCCACGATTGTTTGTTGAGGCTTTGAACATGATCATTATCATAATACGATAACTTTACTGAGAGTGATCCCATTTCTGCACCACTCATATGTGCCCAAAATATTAAGCACCTGTCTCTTGATGCACTGAAAAACTCCGACTGTAAAATACCGACAAGATTTCGTTTCTTCTCAGGATTGTCTCCTTGGAGGTAAACATAGTAACCTATAAAATATATAAGTTGAGTTAACTAATAATTTCATTAGATATTACAGGGAAAAGAAAACAACTTGGATACGTGTAAACGCATTGATATGTAACAAATTTATAGATTTTTGATCTGTCTTCATGTGAATATAATACAAAGCTATAAGTAAGAAGCAAAATTTTCTGCTAAAGCCCACAACTCACATGCTAATATTTTATCCCATTCTTCAAATAAGGATTTTTTTTAACCACAATCACAAGATGATACGTAGAATGGAAGACTACGTTATACAGAATATAGGGGAAGATTCTTATGCTGTAAAATAGCCATAAAAACGCACCTTGCATCTTTGATTGCCCGTGATTCTACGTTCTGGAAAAAAAATCCCATTGAAAAATTCATTTTTTACTTCCAACGAACTTTTATGACCTATAATTAAGTTCTTTAGAGATAAAAAATATATCTAAAAAAAGCATATCTTAATATCATAATCTAATATAAATTGAGATTAAAATATTTGGTTTTAAAATTTGACCAAAGTTGCTTCTTTTCATCTCGTAAGCAGACATAAAATGGAACAAGTTCATAAATATTTCATTATTTACCTGTTTCGAGAGTATGGTCGCCATTTGGACCTGTGTTTGCTGTCGGTGTTGGACCAGTATTTCTCATCCACTTGAGGTCTACATCTGATTCAGCATTTTGCCATGAACACAAATCGTACTCGAAGTCACAGGAACCAGGAGGAGGGCATGCTCTGTCTCTGATGACGACATCATCTAAGGCCACAAATCCATTGACACCCCTGTCCATTGTTGCTTCAAAAACTATCTACGAAATAAGTATATACAAAGTGAAAAACTTTATATAATCGATGATATTTTTAAAAATATTAACTTTTTGAAAAAAGAGGTCAATAGAATGAATCACACCTATTCTAATAGATGGAGCTAGTGAGTACTAATAAGTCATGAGGACGCTGTTTTAAATATAAAAGGCAGTGACAAAGGTGCTTAATGATTTTTTTGCTTCTCAGAGGATTTATATATCCCTGAATTCAGGAAATAATAAAAATTTAAAGGACTTGTATATAAATATTTGCAGGAAAAAAAACCCATACAATATTCTTATTTTAAAAATGTAAAATGCAGTATTCATGAGAAATTCTAAACAATTGTCTTCAAACAGTTTTTTAAATTTTTTTATTTTGAAAGTATTGTTCTGATTAATCGACTTGTAAACTACGAACTATGGAGTAGTGTATATTTTAGAATTAAAATATTTTGTCATTATCAAGAGACTAAATGAATAAAGAATGAATAAAGAATGAATAAAGAGACTACTTCATGTATTTTCCTTATGGGCGTCGTAGGAGACTAATTTTTTTAGGGGGATGGAATTCAATTGCACAGTTACAATAGTTTTTGGAATTTCACACATCAGGGAAAAATTTGTTAAATGTGCTAAGTACCTTAATAAAGGTTAATTATTTTTTTTAAAAATCTCCTTCTTGATTTTAACTTTAAGGAATTAAAATTGATGATAGTTCAAAAATTTTTTAATATCTCTAAAATATTGAGGAGGACTTCTTGTTATTGAGGGAGACGTATTCCCACCGAACCACCACTAATATTGAATAAAAGCAAAGAATAAAATCAAAAAATAAAAGTAAAAAAAGGAATAAAAGCAAAATTTTTAAAGAAAATATTTATATATATGTATAACGGAGCTCAAAATATCATTTTAAGTGAACATTTGAAAAAAAAAAAATAATTTAACAGATGAAGCTATAGAATTCACTAGGGAGAAAGGCATAAGAATAAATTAGATGCGAAATAAAGATTCAGAAATCATATGTATAGTACGCTGCTGCTTTAATGACATTTTCACTGAAAATCTCAGATCGATGGATATGCAAGGAATCGTGGTATTATTTTTACCTCATGTACATACTGAGCGTCGATTGTTCTTTGTCCCATTCTCCAGGCATTGCTGCCATGTTTAAAACCATAGCTCCATAACGCAGATTGAGGTATGCCAGCTCCAACAGCTCGTTTGTAAATGTTCAAGGAGCGAACATCACTGCCTGATAACTGAAACCAAAACTGAACACAGCTGCTGTAAATACCAGTGTTTGGCACATTTGGTATTATAAGCCAAGCCTTGTTGTTCTTAGCTATTCTAGCAGTGTTCGATGGTCTTATTAGCATGTAGTGACCTATAAATAATAACAATGCTGTTTACTCTCTCCCAAACAGAAAGATCAAATAAAAAAATATATATTCTGAATAATGGAAATGATAGATCCAGAGATGTCAACTTTCCAAACTAGATATCAGTTATTAAAAGTACGATAACACAGAAATTTATACAGTTAACGTTAACGAAATTCAAATTAGAGCAATTTTGTGATGTATATATTACTTAATTCTATATAGATGTATGAAATTAATAAAATTATGCATGAATTTACTATTAAGTAAAAAATATTAACATTCGAAAAAAGATACTAAATTAAAAATCATACACAGAAAAAAAAAGGATGGTCAAAAGTATTAGAATGTGATTAAAATCTCCGTCTTTCTGGCTCTATGGAGGTACTAAAAAGCACTGTAATTTTTACCGATATGCTTTGGTAATATTAACAATAAAATATGATTTTATAATAAGTGATAAAATTTGATAATTTTACTATGATATTTTGGAGCATGGTATAATAATCATTAATTCGGTTAAATTCCTTTTTTAGTTCGAATTTTTTACTAAATGTGTGGTAATAAGAACTATTAGTTTAAAAACCAGAATTTATTATGTTCTGTTGCTTTTCTATAAGAAGAGAAGATTAAGTTTCGTCATATATTCTTGGAAGGGGAAAATATGATATTTCTTTGCTTTTATATATAACTTGTTTCCATAAAATCGTTTTTGTTTTGTATTTAATGTTTTAAGAATTTTTTAAAGAGTAGAAATTTTTTTTCTCAGACTGGTAGCAAACAATGAAATTTCATAACTCTACGTAAATGGAAAAATATTATTTTAAGCAGATTATTACGGATTTTTATTACTCAACCATAATTTTAATTATAAAATCTTAAACATTAAGGAGAAATCGTAATAGTTGGCACCTCTTTTCATATGCCAATTTTCAAAAATAGAGTGCAAAATCGATTAATTAAAATTATTGGTTAATACCTTCATTGGTTCCGTAAGTCTTATCGATTTGAGGTCCATTCTTCAAGTTTAACACACTCTTTGCTTGCTGTCTCTCCCAGAAGATCTTATCATTTGATTGAGTCTTGAAGCCGCAGAGGTCTGCCGACTCAAAATCACACGGTTGCCCTTCTAAAATTTAATTAAGTAAAAATTTATAAAACATGTTTACTGTTAAATATTAAACGGTCAAATATTTAAATGACACAGTCATATAGGGTAGACCAGTGGTTTCCAAACTCTGGTACGATATCTCGCTCTCTCGCATTTAATCCAAATCCAAGTCGGTGTCAAAACTCATTGCATATCACATAGGTTATAGACGCATGTATCAACATTACTAATCAAATTAATGTATCAACAATAACATCAGAAACATTTACACTATTTCTTATTTTATTCTTATGTTGCTGTAATTACTGCAGTGGATCCCTTCCCACGTTGATCTTGAAGGTAACGAGATTGCAGACGCTTTGGCTGAAGCTGGTGCTTGCGAGTCCTCTGTGCCATCGGCACCCCTCACGTTTTTGGAAATCTTCTCAAAAATAAAACACAAAAACAAGATCACTTGGAGTGTCCCCCCAAAGCACCCATGGTATCAGTGTTCTCGACCTGGAGGCTCCCTGGCCCAAGGTTTTAATAGACAGGAACAAACTCTTCTTGCCCGCTTTCGAAGTGGTCACCTTAAATCAATGAAATTTTCGGAAGGATCCAAGAACTTTGAAATTTGTACCAACTGTTCTTCAGAGCAGGCTTCGCAACACCACATCCTCGCGTGCCTGGGGATCTCCAAGCAGGATTTAGCAGATGATTCATTGACGGTGTTGGATTTTTTGAGGGTGTATAACGTCATGGACCTGGTCTAGCACTGCTGGCCAATGGGGGCGTGCAGCAACAACAACACTGCTATTACATAATTTTAATAGTGCTTTTAAAACAAATAGTAAATTATGGAAGCTAAATAAACAGTTAGTAGTCTTGTTGTTTCTAATGACACTTGAACATGCCAAGCTTGCCAGCCATTAGTCTCTTGCTACTTAAATCAGTATATGCGTTTCTCATTTGACAAGAGAATACCGCCAGGATGAAAGTACTTCTCAGCTCAGAACCTCACGGAGCAACAGCACTCATTTGTGAGGCTTTGTCCTCAATTTAGACATAGATCTGAAAGGAAAGAAATTTTTTCTCTAGATCCTTGCACTCATGGTATTGCTGAGCGATTGACCACATGACTTTCGATTCCGCAGATTTTGCAAGCGCGTATATCGCGTGTACTTGGTGGGTCTTAGTGAAGTCAAGGCTCCTCCGGATCGAAATCTGATTTTCTAACCACTAGGCTACTATGACCCAGTAATCTTGACTTAAAAACAAAACTATGCTTTAAGATTGCTACTTTAAGGTTGAAATTACAACTAATAAGCATAAATTTAAAAAGATTGGGGTGATATAATGATAAGCCACACTTCAACAAAGTTGACAGTTTTTATTTTTACATCGAAATGATCTTAGGGTATTATTCCTAGATAGGTACTTTTCAGTACTCGCTCTAGATGTCAGCACAGTACGATGAAACATCTTATTGTTTACATGAAAATCGCGGCGCTTTTCTGCAAAAAATACTCTCTAGATAATTAGAAAAGGTGGCTCATCCTTATATTTCCCAAACCATTCGATTTCATTGTACTTTTCAATTGCCTTTTGTACTTCTAAATTACGGAACGTAAAAAATAAATAAATTAATGATAAGTTTAGACAGAATAAGTAGAATAATCAGTCAACAATATTTTAATATAATTATGCCAATTAATTAATTTTTGTTTAATGTCATCAGTGTTGCACAATTTGTGTGAGTCTATACTTACTAATGATCGAACAACTTCCAACATTGATTGAAAAATCATCTAAAGCAATGTCTCCAGTTCTTTGTTTTTCCATAGACGCTTTGAAAACAATGGATGAGTTGAATGATTTTTCTAAGGAATATGAACCATAATTCCATTTGGCATCAGAGCTCGATTTCTTTACCCATAAAGGTCCTTCAAGTTTTTCACCTAAATTAGGTGCATTTGGCTCATTAATGTTAAAATTTTTCACCAAAAATGTGATCAAAAATGACTGACTTTTTGAAAAGTCGTTTAAATATAAACGGAAGGTGATAAAAATACACGATTTGCTATGTTCTGCTAAGGGAATCGGTTAATTTATTTAATTATTAAATTATTCTATTATTGTCCTTAAGTTTTATTATTAGTTACAAAATTCCTCAAGTGGTAGTGCAGTTTCTTGTATTTTTTTCTTTTAAAAAAAGTTTTCTGTTGTATATTTTATCATTTCAATTAATATATTTACAATAGTGTCAGTTAATTTTGCGCTTGGACTGTGTCCTGTTGTTGCTTTAAGTAGTGATTATTTTAAAAACAATGCTTTGCAGTTTATCTAAATTAGAAACGCCATCTGTTAGCAAACTATGTAACTTAGTTGAAACTTTAGCGAAATAAATGATCTTGTTTTTGAAGCAGAACGCAATAATTTTTACATTTCTATGCTCTTTTGCTCTTGGTTTATTTATCGGAATACCTAGCAGCTGGTATATTGTACAAATGCAAATAAATAATGATATTTTACACTGTGTGAGAAACACATTTTATTTCATGCAGCTACGACGTTTTTTAGTAAAATTACATTATCGTTACCAACGGATAAAAGGAGATTAAAAGAAAAATTTCTAAAAATTAATATGCATATTTATTTCTATAATTTACTTATTTCAAGAAAAAATATAACTGAATATCTAAGTGTTACATGGCATATTAATAAATATATTTATAAATATAATTATAAATATATTTACATTAAAAACTATGTTGTTGCGAAGGCAGATTTAGTTCATAGACACAAATTAATCAGAACATTCCCATGCTGGCACCTATTTACGCCACTCCCTGGTTCCTTGTAGTTCCAAACAGTTAAAACTTAGATGTCAATTATGGGTTTACACTTCTGCATCTACGAATTAGTCTCTTTCTGTAATTTTTCAATTTCACACTTAATACTGCCCACTGTTGTCAAAACTTGGTGACTGGCTTAGAGTCGAATACTGATAAGAAAATATCCTTTAATTACCTGCGATCCATTATCACAGAACTGTAACCACTCTAATTATAGACTTTAAAGAAAAAGTTAAGCACTTTATGAATTAGTTTGAATAAATAGATATATTTCAAACGTTACTGCCTTGAATACTCTGAACATTTGGGTAGGCAATTTCCCAATGGTGACAAAGCAATAAAATTTAAAGCTAAATTAAACTTACCCTTAAGAAGATATATATTTAGAGTAACAGGAACTGGGCTGTGCATATAAAACCAAAACTTAAAGCAGTAATCATAATTGGCCACATCCATCAGCTTGCTCACTAACTCATTACCTGTGTTGTTTATAGGATGGTAATACGCATATCGGCCTAAAAATATGAGTTTTAGAACACAATATTGAAAGGTATCTAAGAAACACTTATGAATTCAGTTTATCACTGCGTTTAACTATCAAAAATTGTAATTACCTAAAGCGTTTCCTTTGGTATGATCGTAAGCCGGTCCCATTTTCTTTAAGAACGCTTTTCTACCATCTTGAACTATCCATGAGTTACCTTGTTCCCAATTACAGAAGTCACCGGTTTCAAAGTCACAATCCCATACGGTTGGAGCTGTAAATTGGACAGGTCTTAATTAGGATGATTGTCATAATACATAGAAAACTGGAAAAACATATCGGTCATAATCTCTAGTTCGGTCATAATCTCATTATGTGGGATAAGAAAAATTCTTTTAGATTGAGGTATATGAAGATATTAGAGGAATAATAATGATAAGTCACATTTACAATTTGTTCAGGAGACAAGTTTGAAGAAAAACACAATTTATTTGTAGAAAAGTTTCCGCTTATTGTGATGTTATCCGGTGTAAATTCCTGTAAATTGCATTGTAAATATCTAGATTTAATGCTAAGGAAAAGCTGAATGTAAAAATGCCACTTAAGGGAAAAATCATTGAACTCTATTGATCCTGGTCCTTCATATTGTGAAAGTTCGCCAGAACATGTGAAATACTTCAAATATAAAACCTAATTTCTATTAAAAGATATAATAAGGATGCTTAGCTGTTTAAAAAAATATCTGAAAAGGTCAAATGTTACTTATTGATTGGTAAGCTAAAATGCAGAAATTTGTATTATTGCATATTTTCTTACAAATGAACTGCATGGTTGAAAAGAAATAAAGAAAGCACAAATTAGCAGTCGGAATAGCATTCTGTAAATTGCATTGGGACTGGTCTCCAAGAAACTACTAAAATAAGTAAACAGTTGACTGTAAATATGACGGAAAAATATTTATTTAAATACTAAAATCACTTTTTCTAAGGAAACATATTTAATTTTTTTCCATCATATTCAGTGTCGCGTTTAAAAACCTTTTCATAAAAATCAAATTTCATGGAATCGTGATAAATAGAGGATTCAGGGTTCCCAACACGCAAATCCATTCCCAGTAATAGAAATTTATGAACAAACCAAGTTAAATACTTCATTTTTACATTCTGAAATGGTTGATACGCTTCAAAGGGTTTAATATGTAAAGATATGGATGCTACTCGAATTTGTTTAGTACATAAATTTAATTTATAAATATATCAATAGTTATCAATAACTTTTGTTTGTCCTTTGATAAGATGATTAAAGTCATAACTTACGAAATTTAGTTGGTTCAGGCGTAGTAGTGATAACGTCATCACATGTATCAGGTTGAACGGAGATGTCATCCAAAGCAATGTCACCACCATCACCTTTTATTCCAAGGAATCTAATCTATAAGTAATATTTTTTATTGAATTTTTTTTAATTCATCATTCACTTTTTTATTCAGTAAATTATTCATCATAATTTATAACGAATATAAATAGAAGCCCTATACGAATAATTTCTACTTCCAATGTCCACCATATTGCTGATCTCTTTTTCGAGGGCACCCTATAAGTGTATCAGCGTCACCCCAACAACACGAAAAAGAACTGATAGAACAGAGAGAGAAATTGCATCCATGCCTGAAGCCGGATTAAAACCTGGGACCTTCATAGTAAAGAATGTATAAGTGAGAAGAAGATCAGCTCTCATAAGTCCCCATGTAAACCTGTTCTGGAGGCACCGGTTGACTTCATCGAGGTGTGGAAGTATTGCTAGGAAAACAACCTCCCTCCTCACTCCATAAGCAACCCCGTTCCCCTCCGCTCGTGATTTTGCTCTTTACAGACATAAATATGGTTTTGTAAAAGGCTTACTTATTAAACAAGGAAAATATTTACTCGTGACGAATTTATTAAAAAAATATGTAACTTATTATTTTAACATAGGTGTATAATTTAGTATAGGTCAAAGAGAATTCAATGACTAGGACTTTTTGAGAGAATGGAGGAAAACAGAGGCACTAAGAAATATTGAAGGGACAGTGACAGGACTAAAGGTAAAGAGGAAGGCCGGCCGAAAGATGGTTGGACAAGTCGGAGAAAAACCTTACTACTCTAAAAGTCCGAAACTGGAAACAAAGAGCTAGAGACAGGCGACTTTGGAGGAAAATTGGTAGTGAGGCCAAGGTCCAACATGCACTGCAATGGCAGGGAGTTTGCTAGTTAGTATAATTTAAATAGATATCGGGACAGTCACTTTAAAGATGGAGAAAAATGTGTTGTTTAAACAAGTTTAGAGACGCTACCATGGATGAACGATGTGCGCACGAGTCGGCTCAAAAACCTTTGGGGCTTTTCTTGTCATACAGAAGGACCTATAGCAGGTCCCAGCTACGTATCGAAGAAGTTAGACTTCTTCTCACATTATTCTTTGTTCTTGGTAAGAGGTCAACTCCTTGACCAGCATACGGGCCGGAATAATAACTGTGGAGATTTTTTGTTGTTGTTGCATTAATACAAATACTTGATTTTATCAAAATCGGGTGTTGAGATTTCAAATCTGAAATAAACTTTGCTCAAAAAGATGCATACTATTTTTCAAAATGTTGTTTTTAAGTTTAGTTCATTTTTGTCTGAATACAAAACTTTATAAAGAACGTATAAGTTGATATGCATGCATATACACGTTTTTGCTCCTTTGAAAATAACACTTATAGACAAAAGGCACTCGACTTTAGTGACATGTATTATTGCCTTCTTTCTACCACTCTCTACGTTACGGAGAAGTGGGGGCACCTAGTATTCACTCGAGTGAACCGATTGCAGAGTTTAAATCAGCGCAGCAAAAGTATCTAAGATCAGATCAAAAATCTCATGCAACAAAAAACAAGAATAGAAAATTTCCCTGTGTAATTTTTAAGAAATTATACTTCAGTGATTTGATGATTAAATAGCTTTTCTATTGCATGTTCACAGGAGAAAACTTTTAAAAAACGGTGACAAATACCGAATCATACAAATGTATCCCTCTGAATAAGAGGCTTTCTTGGCAAAATTACAGCGCGGTTAACCCCAGTTAATAATGATCAAAAATCAAAATTAGTCGGAAAAAAGGTATATTTATTCCGATAAAGTAAGTAACTTAATTAATTGTTAGCACTAATTTATAATCAAACTAGAAGCCACCCTTTTTAATCAAGAGGATAAACGTTTAGAGTAAAATGGATTCTTCAAGCAAATTTTACTTAAAATGACTTTAAATTTTTTTTTATTTAGAGCATTCTATACATTCCTATCTCCTATCGTATATCCTATCCTATTGTATCCTACTGTTCCCATTGTATCCTATTGTATACATTCCTGTTCTGATTATCAAAAATGAGAATAAGTCGAAAAAAAGTAGGTTTTTTTTCTCGAGAAAGTACGTTTTTGTGTACGATTTAGTAACCCAATTAATTTGATAACGTTATATTTGAGATTACCCTATTGAATCATTAAGATTGGCAATTAGTTCGTAAAAACCCGATCATTTATATAAATTGAGCAATTCATTAAAAGAACTCATTTAATTAAGAAAATATTGAAATATGAATTCTCATAAAGGGTACCACAACTGGTAAAAATTTAAAAATTGGTAGAGAATGATTAAAGAAATAAATTGAATTTTTACTAATTCCTTTATATTTTTAAATAAATATATATATATTTCCCAATGCCCATTTGGAGAATGAACTTTCGCCATACGAAGGGCTGTCCACTCTCGGCCACTCTTTCAGGGGCACCATATTAGGTGGGCCAACGTTGCGCTCACAATAAGGACAGATAGTACAGAGAAGGAAAGAAAATCCATGCCTTGCCAGGGATTTGAACTCAGAACCTTTCTGATGCAAGGCCAGTTCTCTGACCCCAACACAGACTGGTGGGTTTTAAATATACTATATAGTATATTGAAATAAATAAATATATTTTATAATATATTAAATTAAAATTTTTTTATTATAGCATATTAAAATATATTTGTGAAACTAACCAACTTAATTTCTAAAATTAAAATGACATTAACTTCTTTTAAACTTCTAGCAGCCTCGTTAAAGAGTTATCACCACTGTTTAAATTTTGCCCGGTTGTGGCTACTCTGTTATACCAAACTTACCCTGTATACATCGGGTAAATTTTTCACCAATCTCTTCACCGGATACCAGTTTCTTCCTTGGCTTCCTGATATTGTCAACTCATACTGTGCTTTACTATTATTTTGATTCACATATGCTAATTGCAAAGAACCAGTTCCTACAACAAGGAAAAATTAAGATAATTATTTATTATTTTTACATCATTATGCATGGATTTTATGGTGCTTGTCTATGATCAAACACACACTTATAATTAAGTAGCATGGAATATATATATATATATATATATATATATATATATATATATATATATATATATATATATATATATATATATATATATATTCATACAGATTTAATTATACATACAGGGTTATTCATAATTCCCTCCTCCTGTAAACGCCATTTTTCTTTACTACAACTGGCTTCAGTGGTACATGTTACTGCCATCTACCGGCAACTGCTTAAATTAAAACTTGAATACTTTCGGAATAATTTCATATCTTCTTTTTTGCTATATTCGTCTTCGTTTTTTTACTATAACGCTTCGAAACCCCGGAGGGAATTATGAATAACCCTGTATATATATAATTAAATTTTTATGAAAATGATTAATTTAGTTGTGTTGTGCTAACTTATACTAATATTATGTGTTATTATTCTTACCGATTAGCAATGTTTCTTATTTAGCAGGCTAAATTGGCAATTTTTTCATTGCTCGCATTTGTTTATACTCGCTTTTATTTCGATAACATGTCTGAACGTAAAGACATTCAAAGTAATATATTTACTCTTTCTTTATAGATAATATCAAAGCTTGAAATGTACAGTAAAAGAGAAATGCAAATTTCGTTTACGGTTCAATATGGCATCTTACATTTTTATCTTTTGTATAAAGTATTTTCATATCAAATATCTTTTGCTCTCCTTTCTCAATTGAAAAATAAGTCATAAATAGTTTATAGTCAAGTTAGTCAAAAATAGTCATAAGTCAAAATTTTTGCATTAATTTTAATGTGACATCTCATTTAAAGTTTTCTTAAGTAGCAGATTCATATTTTCTGTACAAGAACAACAAGATACGAAAAACATTGTTAAAAACAAATGCAAGTTTTCTATAAAACTCTATCTCAATCATTCCTAAAAAAATGTTTTTTACCTTCTCCGTACATGTGATACCAAAATCTGAAGCAGGCATTCGGAGAGAAATGCATATTTTCGCTTTCCAGTACTGCTGTTTGTCCAACGTATCCAAAATTTCCATCAATATAAATATACCACCCTGAAAAAATGAAATAGTAAATAATTATGTGATTTTATTTGGATAGTATTTTAAAAGCTTATTGGGTAAAAAAAATTTACAGATTTTTCTAATATTCTTGAAACATGAAATACATTGTTATTCCATGAGTTTTTTTTCTGGAAACCATTTCTTATTAGCAAAATCTCACCTTCAGCAGTTCCTGTCGTGTGGTCAAACGATGGACCAGTACCCTTATTTGGAGTGCTGCCAGAATTTCTAATCCATTGAAGACCGGTACTGATGGGTTGTGGTAAGTTTCTCCAAGTGCAAAAGTCCTTTTCAAAATTGCAACTTCCGTAAGCAGGGCAGGTTTCGTCTTCGACAGCCAAATCATCCACAGCAACGTAAGTGCCTTTCGTTTTCTCTGCATACATAATAATCTAAAAAAAAATATTATAAATGATCTTTGTATAAAGATTTAGCTAAAACTTTAGTCATCAAACCCGGGCAGAACATAAGAGAAGAGAATAAAAGATGAGCAGGAGCTCAAATATTGAAGACAGTCCTCGAGTTTCAAAAATTGTTCTCAAAAACTTTCAGCCTATTTGATAACATTAAATATCCTCAAATCTTAGCACGTCCTATAATATCTGTGAATTTCATCGAAAACATCTCATCTTCTTTTATAGGCAGTGAAATATCAAAAAATCAGAAGTGCTCATGCGTTTTTTAATCAAGATTGTTTTATCTTACAGAGAATACAAACAAAAATAAAAAAATAAAATATCATGCTAAATTTATCCCATCGTCGGAAAATAACTTCAGACAGGTTTTTAAAGTCATGTGCTTATTTATTCTACATATGTTAACCCTATGGGTTAACATAGGGTCAACATACATACTTTTTTAATCAAAAACTTACTACCAGAATTTTTAATTTGGCTGTTTCCTTTTAGTTCCGAATTTAAATCAACTGGACTTGAAGTGTTAATCAACTGTAAAATATCATATCATAGATCAAAATTGTTCGGTAATGAAATACAAGATGATTCAGTACCTGCCATTTGTAATGAATTAAAATAATTCTTTGCTGGACATATTAATATTTCCCATAACTATATGGGTGTCCTCAAATCGTAAACGTTTTTGAGCACGCTATGCTGATTGGTTCTCATTGCATAGTTTAGAAATCTGCTCATCTTAAGAGAATATACCTTTGCTACTTGTAATTTATTAACATAAATAAGGAAATTTCCCCATGCCTGTTTCGTACTCCTATCTCACCTATAGTTAGAAATCAATATGAAAAGTAGGTAGGTAATTTGTGTATTTAGCCCATTTACCTCTTCGAGGTGGTGAGTCATACATGCATTCTCAGGGTAGCGGCAATCAGGGTAAAAAATAAATAAATCTAGTAGTCAAAATATTTCGATATCAGTTTATTTGGGGGGAAGAGTAATAAAAGTTTAATTTACTTAATATATCACTACTTAATTCAAAATTAGAATTATATAGTTACACTTTGAACTATTATTAATTAGATATGTTAGAATTAAACTGAAAGCAAAAATAAGACTGTTAAATTATAAAAAAATAAGCCTTGTCTAAATTAAGACTTCCGCTTTTTATTTTTTTCCATTCTGATTCCGTACGAACACATGACTCACCCGTCCCGAAAAGGTAGTGCTAATAGAATAAGTCTAGTGCTTAAACCAGGGGTGAAAGCGAGACGGAAAAGAGGAAAGGCTGGTAGTAAAACCTTTTCAGTTATAGCTAGTTTTTTGGGAGGAGTTTACCTATTCTTTTTATAAATTAATCAGCAATATCTACTTTGTCCTTAATTAGAAGCAGTTTTATATATATGCTAAAATTATAAAAGAAATCTTGGTAGTTACAGATATTTTATTTTTTTCGAAAAAAATGCTGGAATGAAATGTCTTACATACCAGTCTTTTCTCTTTTCCGTCTTGCTATTTAAGGGCTTTCAGCCATGGCTTAAACGAGTGGTTCCTTCTTTCATGAAAGAAAAAAAACTGGTAGCATAAGTGCTTCATAAAGATGGTTCATTTTGCATGAAAAAAATTCTGTCTTCTATACAGGGTTGCTAATTTTCTACACTTTTCGGGAAAATAGCTTCGAATGGTAATTAAGTTTATGACGGGATGCCAACTGCTCCACTTTCTTCAAAAGTTTTATTAAATTAGAAGTGAATTAAATACTCGTAGTAAAACTTGTAGAATAAGCATAATTACACCAACTCTTTATAAACTTCACCGCGAAATAACTGAAATAAAGCTACATTTCATTTGATGCCTTGAAATTTTGATATGTAATGCTGTAAAAATTACTCATAATGAAAAATTCAAAACTGAAAATAACTTAAATTTCGTTACCACTAGAAAATATTTCTTTACAAAGCGGATGGTTCCATCAAAATATTTTGTTTCTAGTGCGATTCATAATGGTCCAACATAATTTGATTGTCACCATCATCCAGCATTTTCTATTATGCGTCCATGGTTTGATATGCCAACAAACTTCCACCTTTCCATGATGGAAAATGCTTCTTTAATACTATGATGGTTAACCATCTAGAGAAGTTTGATTCTCATGGATCAAAAATCATTTGATTTCTAAGAAACTATGATGGAAATTACTGAGAACTCAACATGAACAAACCATCGAAACAAATTGCTATTCTTAAGTTGGACCATCATAAATCAGTCCGAATTCCAACATTGAGGTGATGGTTACTTATGTTGGTTATTATCAAAAATACAATAGTTCAAAATTGAATTATTGATGGCTACCATCAAAATTATATTGGTCCATAAATGGAAAACTATCAAAAATTTTGACTCGGGTATGTTCTAACCCGTGAATGCTTGATCCCAAAAAAAGTGGTCTACTTATGAAAAGCCCCAAATGCGAAAAAGTGGTAGTTCATATTTGCTTGCTCCAAGTGGATGTTTCTTTCTGCTATTTACCATATTAACTCTTAAAAAATGCTTTGACTTTAGGTTCAGATATACATTTTTGTAATAAATATAAATTATAGTAGTAAATATTATCTTGTTTCTGCAAAGTAAATTTTAATAATGAAACACTTGTGTCACCATTCTTTTTTTCGTTTTTGAATAAAAAGAACAGTCATCTTAAAATCTTCAATCTTCTTATTTTGATATAAATGACTTGTTTACTATATAAAAGAGCTGTCCTTTTTAAGAGTAAAACTATTTCAAGCAAGCGCCACTTGGAGGGTTAATGGAGTGTCATTAAGCTTCGACTCTGGCCTTCCACGTGGTTCATTTTCAAGACTTTTATCCCCATCTTTAAATTTTTTATACCAACATTGAATTGTCAGCTCATTAACATTAGGTTTACGGGACGCGTCATTTTGAGGTATTTCGAATTTTATAAAGAAAATTACAAAACCCGTTTGCATTTTTATTTAATGTCTTGTAATGACTTTTATCCATTGATGGAGGTAAATATATATTGAAGTCTATTTTCTTCAAAAGCGGTGAAATATTGAAATTCTCTTTGTGGTATACCTATCTCTACGGATATGCGTCAATTTGACGCTATCGTAATTTAGACAAAATTTTGAGTTATCCGATATCGTTATCTCAAATGAACTAAGTTATAAACAACTGTTGCCGTTAAGCAATAATAGAAAGAACAAACGCAGAATGTCAATTGATGTCAGATTTTGAAGGTTTCAGTTGCTTAGTTCGAGTATTGAAAAATAAAATACCAGAATATTTCATAAATATGTATCTCATATTTTCATTTTTTTCTTGTAACATGTAATTACATTGCTTTCTAAGTGCAGATATGCCAATTGCTCCGAACACGCCAAAGTAATTAATAATAACGGTAAATAACTACTAAATAAATTTTGCAAATATAAAGCGGTGAATTATGTAAGCCTATGAAATATTTAGAAATAGTGGTGGGTGAAATTCTACTAAATAGAATTTATTAAACCAAGAATCACAATTGATAAACTACCACTTTAAAATATATATTTGCTGCCCGGAGCAAGTGCGTATCTCTCTGTAAGTGCTATTATATGTATTCGTTCATGCGTCAAATTGACGCGTGTTCGTAGTGATAGGTATATAAGAAACGTCCGTAAACCTAGTGCTAAGTGTGGCTTTACCGAATACAGCATTACTGTTTCTAGAAGTTACTGAACCGCTACGACCACTTTAGAATTCACAAAAGAACTAGTACGCAAATCGCGAGTATTCATGTATAGAAATCTGTGTCTGAAAAGATATTAAAAAGAAAATGCATAAACATTTTGTATGATAAGAAAAAGCACGTAAAAAGCTTTTGAATAATACACAATATTATTATATTTCATAGACATTTATACAAAAAAAAACAGTTTAACAAAGTTGCTTTAAAAATCCAATGTATGTAACAACATGACAGAAAGCCAAATAAAAGGGTAGGACAAAATTATGGAGACATTCCTGTAATTACTCTAAATAAGCAATCTATCTTTCAAAAGCAAACGCTTCGGAAGATTTTACATGGAGAAATTAAAAAGTCATGCTAGAAGCTTTCTAAAATTACGTCATTTTTACCCATGAAAAGTTCGGATTGGCCTAAATGAGGAGTGGAAGTTAATATTTGCATGGGTAAAAATGACACCATTTCTAAAAGCTTCTAGTATCACTTTTCAAGTTGTACCATGTTTTGTCGCAAAAAATCTTTCAAAACATTTTCTACTAAAAGAAATATTGTTTACATGGAGTTAGTATAGAAGTGTTTCCTGACCCTGGATCTTTTCTCTCATTTTTAACATTGTGTTGATAAAATCGAAACTAATTCTAGTTTGATGAGAAACAGACCTGCTCACATGCATGACTGCGGGGAAGATTCTCGGTTTAGAAAATATTCAATATAATGTAGTGACAATGTAAAAAATGTATAAATACTTTCTGCTCTCTCTTAAAATTAATAACCAGGATTTTCCAATTTGAAAACAAATGCTTCTTTATTATTATTTTTTTATTAAAGACAACTACTTCAATTTGTCTATAGTAAGCATATTTTCCAATCTTTGAGATATTTTTCTAGAGATAGTGAACAAAAGCAGTAGATTTTTTAAAAAAATCGAGCTTTCATAAAATTTTTACCGGGAATTTTAGAACACGGCCACGTGTCAATCTGCTTTTTATATGTCTATATAAATTATTTTCACTGTCGTATTTTAATATTAGTTTCGTAAAACATTGTGTATCCCTTGCCCTCAGTGGGAAGCAATCCTGTTCACTAATAATGCAGTATTTTTAATTATATTTGAGGGATCCATCATATCACCTGATAGCGTTTACAAATATACAAGAATGATAATTAATAAAATAAAAAAAGAATCTGGTAACCAGCATGTAATGATTTTATCAAAAATCGATAATTATATTATTAGTTTTTTCTTCATTTCTTTTAGATGATAAAATGAGATAAATAACAGAAGTTATCTTGCTTTAATGATAATGCTATGAGATATGCTCATCTAAAGAAAATCGGCATAGAATGTGGGAAAATCTTTCGCATCTTTCCTTCAAGGAGGTAGAGCCAATCTCAAAGTTAACCCTTTCGGGCCGACTGTCACAAATACGTGCCAGAATGAAACCGTATCAACCAGGGTAAAAAGATAAAACTGGTAATCAAAGTAATTCTTTAGCAGTTATTTGTGGGCGGAGTTATAATTGTTTGATTTATTTAATTCACGATTACTTTGTTCAAAATAAAACTATTTAGTTATACTTCGAATTAACATTGATTATATATATGATTAAACTAACAATAATTAAAGTAAAAGCAAAGTCAGTCTGTCAATTTAGAAACGACTACATTTAAGTTACCGTTTTTTATTTAATTACGTCCTGATCCTGATTTTGTACGAATGCTTTTCTGAATCAGCCGTCCCTAAGGGGTTAAAAAGCAAACGAATGTGGTCAAACCATTCTATGACATATTAGGCGATAAATTTTTAATACAACAGCGAGTGTTACGAATTACTTGAATATATAATTTCATGATTTGAATCAGCAAGTGATTTGAATCAGTGATCCGAATCACTGAATCGATTCATTCGAATAATCTTGATGATTTGTTTTGCTTATCTATTCAGTGATGAGAAATAATAATTGAGAAAAGGTTTATAGATTTTCCTTATTTTCACAATTGAAGGACTTGGCGCTAAATAAAAAAAGTCACAATTTTTCTTAAGGTGAAATTTTTAGATCAAATTGTTCCTCAGTAGAATTTGCAAATGGGTAATTTAAATTTTGCTAAAATTTTCTCTGTATATAACACCAAAATACTGTACAAAATATCTTATTGCCTTCAGGAAAATCTTGTTGTTTTTCACCATAATTGAACTTAAAAACCGTTTTCCGGATCAATTTTATTACGTGACTGATGATCATATTCTCTTACGATTTTTAATTAAAAGAATTGTCATAAAACTCATTACACTTACATGATAGTCTCCTTTGTCCAAATCTTTAATAGTTGCTCGACTATGTATCCATTCGCCTTCTGTGTTGGGTTCCGCATATTCCGTCCAAACGGAAATAACATCATCTTTGGCTGCTTTTTCAGTTTTTTGTACTCTCAGAAATGTTTCTCTTCCGCCTTCCAGAAAGTACCAGAAGTTCAGGCATGTACCAGAATGCTTGGTGAAATTGTAGTTTGGACTTGTCATTGTACCACTGGTGCCATCCAGTGCGGCATAATTTCCTGTAATATTGATGACTTAGAAATGTTTCTGGTTTTAGTTTCAAACACGTTTTGTAAGAAAATAGTTAATATTTACCAAAGGTTATTCCAAAATTCAAGGAAACATTGCCAACAAAAAGAACAAAAAAACATAGCTGATAGTTCAGGATAATTAAAAGTGGAGGGTTATGCGAAAGAACGAAGCGTTTTCAATGTTGACCGACATTTTAAAAACTATTATGTCTTTCTTTGTGCGGGTAATTTGCGTTATCGTAATTAAAATTGGCCATCCGGATCATACCATATAACGCTGTATAACTTTTCTAAGAAAGAAAAAAATAATGCTTAAGCCAACAAATTTATAGCCACCCAGGCCTTGAAAGAGCATATTGAAAGCTGTATATACGAAATTCAACCACATTTATGCAAAATTGTAATTGAAAGTCTCAGTAAATGAGTACGTGTGGGAATAGTATATATACCCGATACACTATTCCATGTATAATTAATACTGTATGCTTATAATACTGTATATATACTTATAATACTGTATAGAACAAATATAAAAAAACTCTTAACTTTTTAATTAAAAACCTAAGTCTTCTATTATTATTTTTTTTTTGCATTATTTTTGGGACACCCTGTATTTCTTATCACTTAACCCGTTTTGTCCCGAGTTTATTTATTGAAATGATACAGAAAGTGGTTTTATGGAAAAAGTGGTATAATATATTATCGAAATTAATTGTTTTTTCTACTGTTAGGACATTCAAAAAGTCATTGATAGATCAAAAAGTACTTGCTCCTTATAATTCTAGATCTAATCAGAAAAAACTAAATCATTCTGGTATCTGAGAATCTTTTAATTCATCCAGATAAATGAAAATGCTGAAAAAAGTTTCCCACCACAATGAATGTATTTGAAAAAAGGAACTGTCCTACATATATGACGCTGGGCGTTAACCGGTTAATCTAGTAAAAAATTTTTCAATCATTTGTTTATACTAAATAATGCCACTTGGCAACATAGATGAAAACCTAGATGAGAATTATCAAAAGTAATGCCATTCTTTGCAAACTATGAGCCTAGATAATGCAGCAATTCAGAGATGCCAACTGCTTCGGACACGCAAAATTAATTTTAAAAAAAAAAACGGTAAATAACTACAGACTAAATTTTGCAAATATTTGACTATTTTTGCTTACTTTTGAAATTTGTAGCATGACATAACTACTACATTGTGGTGAATTATATAAACTTACGAATTCTTTAGAAATAGTGGTGGATAAAAATCTACTAAATTGAATTTATTAAGCCAAGAATCACAATTGATAAACTACCACTCTAAAATATTTATTTGCTGTCCAGAGCAAGTTTGCATCTCTGCAGCATTGGAATAAATTGTAGTACTCGTATATGGAAAAAATAGACCACGAACGGTTTTCATTTTATTAAAACTGTGGCTTTTCTCCGTATTGACGTTTTGTACAATTTTTAGAATAAATATTGAGGGAGCTGGTTAAAGATAAGCTAAACTCGACCATACAGTCATGAGTAACTGCTACTATCATTTGTGAATCATAGTTGAATATAGCATATTATTTGCAAAAAAAGTAGTATTTCATGTGATCCTAGAGCCTTCGAAGAACAGCAAGATTTAAAGCCGAGTACAGAAGTGTATGAGGCAGATGGAAGTTATTTCGAAACATATAAATTATGAATGTAATTCCTGTAATATTTTCAAAGAATTCTTTGATCTTTCTTGGAGATTAACAGGCGCGCAGTGTAAATTTATTTACCTAATGCGAGGCATACATTTATTATTTTTTTTTGTTTATAAAATTCAGTAAATTCCTCATTTAATCGAGGTTTTTACTAAATAACAGTATACCAGTATCTGTTCCTGTAGTGTGGTCTACAGATGGAATGTTTCCTTTCCCAGTTTTCAAAATCCATCCATCTGCTATCCATTCACAAAAATCAGCTTCGAAGTCACAAGCCACTGAGAATAAAGATCGAATGAGTTTTATCATAGCTATGAATGAAATAACACAAAGTAATATTTATAATAAGACGGAGAGAGAAATTGAAAACATACCTGGATGAGGACATTCATTTTCGTAAGTTTCAATGTCATCCAGGGCAATGATGGGCTTTGAAAAGTTTCCAACTATTGCTTCAATAACAATCTGGAAAATATAACACAACATATAGAGGGTCTAAGCTTCGGAAATGCCATTCTTCAAAAGTTTCAAAAATTTCTAAGAAACATTAATATGTGTGTTAAATAAATAATCCCAAGAAACTGAAGCGTAAGATATTACTTGATTAAAAAATATCATTCGTTTCAAAAATATATAGAGTATATATTCTCTCATTTGTTACAGAAATATTTCCAATCTTAATATTTTCGTAGCGAATGAAGTTTTTGAATAAATTAATGTGCTGTAAAATAAATTAAATAAAAAAACTTTTTTCCGCCTCATACTTGAAATAGACGAAAGGTTGACATGTTTTGAGCCTTCGAACATGGCACCCCACTTCAAGACAACATGTGACGGAACAGAAATATAGTTTGTATAAAATAAGAACTCCTTCAGACATTCGCCTGGACCTGTGGTGGTGACTATAGTAACGAGGTATGGCTATTTCAAGTATGGGTGCGGGGTTACTGTTTTGGAGTGGTTTCGGCACGGGTTCGCGAGAGAAAGGAAATTGTGTTTGTCCTAGAGTGAAGCTACCCTCCCTAAAATGAGCCATTCTTGTTTCCATAGTACCAGACGGCATCAGACTTGTGGACAGCTGTGCTTTTTTGTTTTGTTTCTAACCTGTTTCTGTTCTCATCATTTATATGCTGTTGTTCTGGAGGGAGCCGTCATGTCTTGGTTCTCGAAGCGAGTTCAGAGTGATAAATGCACGCATTTCAACAAGCTCATAAATCATCGTAATATTTTGTTAAACAAGTAACATTTTCGTAACGCATACGTTATATGTAATCTTTATTATATTTTGCAGTGGACTGACATGGTTTCCAGTGGATCATCGCAGTGAAACATCACTGGCTGTGGTTAGTGAGCGGGTGGGTGACCACTTAGATAAGCTAGTGAAAAGAGTAACGGTGCGTGGTATCTGTCCTCATTAACCTGCTAGTGCCTAGCGTCATATTTATAGGACAGTTTCCTTTTTCAAAAATATATATTGTGGTAAGACAATTGTTTCAATTTTGTCTTTTATCTAGGAGAATTAAAAGTTTCCCTTCCACCTTAATTTATTAGTGTTTTAAGTTTCTATCTCTAGATGTGTAACTATAAGGTGCAGGGACATTTCGAACTGAAATGGTAACAATTAGTTGACATTAGCCATTTCGTTGAATGACATATTATACCACTTTTTCATAAAACCACTTTTTGCACCACTTCAACATAAAAATCGGGCTAAAACGGGTCAAACTGTTTTATCGTAAAGTGCTCAACTTCAAGCTTCAGCTAAGTTACCAAACCGGAAAAGTTATCCCCATTGTAGAGGACAAGAATTGTGACAGCAGAATTGTGATAATCATCGGGGATGTCTCTCAGATAGTCGCTAATAGCCAGTTATGTAACTGTAGGGTGACTTAAGTAAAGTACTACTATTTTAAGTAGGATAAAAATGTACACTTACCGAATAAATCTTGCTGCTACGAATGGTTCTCATTCCTTGCTTCCACGCATTTCCTTGTGAATTAGTTTTACTCCAAATTGTTTTATTATCAGAATCAGTCCTGATAATTATATTAAGGGTTCCAACGTCTTGGCCATACATATGGTACCAGAAACTGAAGCAGAGGTTTTCCGTTAGATTTTGTTTCATGCTGACCATGTGAGCCTTATCTCCTCTTTTTAAATTAGTAGAAGCTGTTACGTACACAAAGTAACCTGCGTGTAATGATAACACAAGAAAACAGATGATTTGTAGAATGAATGACTATAATATGATACTGGTAGTTTATACACTAGTATTAGAAGGTATAATTTTTTTAAAACTTAACTTTTTGGGAGATTTATCGTTTTTTCTCTAGCATGAGATTATTATTGAAATAAGAAATATAATAAGGTTGGTTGGATTGAGTTTATTCACACAATACCAGGGTTTAATGTTACTACACTCAACTTAAACTAAACGATACTGAACTCTTCTGCACTTGGGGACTTATGCACTCGCGTAGAGACTTTGTCATGAATCACATTAGTACCTGCAGCAGTTGAGCTAAGGAGAAAAATTAACTTTAAAAAATCATTACTTTTAAAGAATCTTCGTTGCTAAAATGCTAATTGCAATAAATGGGCACATACTAGGTAAATTGTGATGAAAAGGAATATGCTGTGAGTTATGTATGAAGCAGAAACGAAAGGGTTCAGAAAATTTATACATGTATGAGCAAAGCAATATAGTTCAAAGTCTATAATAAGTAATATATAAATTTTATTTTATTTGATGCTAAAAATCTAATTTTGTACTGATATAGGCAAATAAAATTATTTTTGAGAATTGTATGAGCTGGACCCATCATTAGTAATGTTTGATCACGGTTGGTAACGTTTTCGTTTTTTCATACTGAAAATAATTCGATACCCTTTACTTGCAAAATGTTTTATAAGAATGCTAAAAATATATATCTTGCGTATTCTTAACTATAGTGTATCAGGCTCCGCGGCCCTAGAGGACGCCGGGTGGGGGAAGCACCCCCTCCCAATCCATTTCACTACCACCAGGAATGATGCTTCCTCCAGGGTCCATGTCACCTGGATATACACTGGTTATCATAAATTAAGGAAAAATCACAAAAATAGCGATAACTCTTTCAAAAGTAAGCCAAACCGTGCAAAATTTGCATATGTTGTCCACTAAGAGTAGCTGAGTAAAATTGCAATATGCAAATTAGTGGCGCTGCACTCGGCTTACGTCATCTGCCTGGAGCATAAAAGTCCAAGTTTGAGAGAAAGCACACAAATTTTACTGTGATTGCGACATTGAAAATCTGAGATAGCCAATTCGTAATAATGACCTCTAGGCATCATTTGCCTGAAGAACTACGATGGAGAGCCATCGGGAGACTAGAGGCAGGGCAGAGTCAATCAGAAGTGGCCAGATGGCTAAATGTGAGTCCATCTGTGGTTCATAGACTTTGGAGGCAATTTCAAACCACAGATTCGGCATCTAGGAGGTTCAGTCAAGGACGGCCAACTGTTACGACCAGTGCCGATGACCGATATTTGACATTAAGTGCACGCAGGAATAGAACCGCTACTCCGACACATCTTAGATCCTCTCTTGCTGCAGCCACCGGAAGGTTGGTGTCAACGTCAACTGTGCGCAGAAGGCTCCACGAAGGTGGTCTGTATGCGAGACGACCAGCCATTTGCGTGCCGCTCACATCACGCCATAGGAGAGACCGTTTGCAGTGGGCCCGACAACATGTCCACTGGACGTCAGATCAATGGAGGCCTGTTCTCTTTACGGATGAGTCCAGGTTTAGTCTAGAAAGTGACAGTAGACGTTATTTGATATGGAGAGAACCTGGGACCCGTTATCATCCATCAAACATCCGTGAAAGAGATGCATACGGAAGAGGCAGTGTCTGTGTTTGGGGAGGCATATCCTTAGGAGGGCGCACATACCTCCATGTCTTTCCAAGGGGAACCGTGAATGCTCAGGTTTATCGAGACAACATCCTTGATGCTTATGTGCGCCCATATGCCGGGGCAATTGGTGATTGCTTCCTGTTACAGGACGATAATGCAAGACCACACAGAGCTCGCATTGTTGATGATTATCTTCAACAGGAAACAATTACTCGCATGGAGTGGCCAGCTCGATCCCCGGACTTGAATCCTATCGAGCACGTTTGGGATGCTCTAGGGAGGCGTGTATCTGCCATCAATCCGCCCCCTCAGACCCTTGCCACGCTTGCAACTGCTTTACAAGAGCAATGGCTCTCACTTCCTATTGAACTGATAGACCGCATAATTGAAAGCATCACACATCGCTGTTTGTGCTGTATTGCTTCTAGAGGCAATCATATTCCATATTAAAGGTACTTTTTCTATTGCAAACCGATACTTCCAATTTGTTTATTTTATACATGTGCTAATTTCTATACTACTATTAATGTCTGATAATTTCTTTTTATGTTGTTTAATACCTTACTATGTGTTGTATATTGTGGGTAAATTTCATAAAATTCCATGTGTAATTTCTTGAGTTATCGCGATTTTTGTGAATTTTCCTTAATTTATGATAACCAGTGTATATGTAACAGCACATTCCCAGTGGAAGGCCCATAGATCATGTATAAGTATCCGACATTTCGAATTGTGAAAATATTTTGCTTTAGCGTATTAATGGTTGATTCAGCATATTAGTGGTAAATAATTTTCTTTGACAAGGTTATTTTTTCAAGGTTTTCAAATTATACACTACCAAATTTGGAGACTTAAGTTAGTTAATTTACACAACAGTATGTCAAAAAGCTTATCGGATTACTTTTGATCAGACTAACTAAGGTTGCCTGCGTGGAATCTAGATAAAAGAGTTAATGAAAACTTTTTTATTGTAAGGACTAATAATGGTCATCACTCCCTTGGCTCTCTTATAGTTTTGTCTTCTAGTTCCTCAATTTACAGAGATGCCAACTTGCTCCGGACAGTGAATATATATTTTAAAGTGGTAGTTTATCAATTGTGATTCTTGGTTTAATAAATTCAATTTAGTAGATTTTTATCCACCATTATTTCTAAATAATTCGTAGGTTTATATCATTCACCACTTTATAGTACTTACGTCATGTTATACCTTTTAAAAAGTGAGCAAAAATAGTTAAATATTTGCAGAATTTACTTTGTAGTTATTTACCGTTTTTATAATTATTTTGGCGTGTCCGGAGCAGTTGGCATCTCTGAATTTACTACCTCTATAGTGCTGCTTCTCTTAAGTTTAAGAGCATCAAGTTTCGGTAGAGTTATGGTTTTGGCAGATAAGACACAGGCGACTATTTTTGTTAAAAATGGTAGAAACTCAATTCACTTTTATCTATTTATTATCTCTTTAATTATTCAAACTTATCTACCACTACGACTTACATTTCATATTTTTCAAATGCAAAAATTTTTGCATTCTCTTTCAAAAGAAAACTGCAAAAAATATGCTATCAAAAGTTTCTCATTTTTAATTCTTTTAATAAAATTTTGAATTTTAATAGTTGGCACTTTTTGCAATTTTAGTCATCTAAAGCAACCCTGTTTTGGTAGAGTTAACAGCTTGCTTAGAGAATACGTTTAAGAGATAACAAATTGGAATGTCACGGGTATAAGGCGCAAAGATGCAAACTTGCACCGGACAGCGGATAAATATTTTCTTGTGATAGTGTTTTCATGTATGATTATTCACCACTTTATTTTTATTCACCACTACTTCTAAATAATTCAAAGGCTTATATTAAACGTCACTTTGTCACGTGTAGACCATGTTAAGCCCTTTAAAAAAAATTGGCAAAAATATCCAAATATCTAAAACTTTTAGTTCACAGTTCTCTACCGTTTTTTAAAATAATTTGTGGAATCTGAATCAGTTGGCATCTCTGTAAGGGTGGTAAATTGAGGAATGAAAAGAATTCCACTACTAAATACAATCGTTTTTCGATTGTTTGAACAGTTACTCGCAAAACTTAATGATACATCAGTTGACTGTGTATCAATTAAATCGGGCAACAAATCCTCTTTTTTTGATGTTTTAAATACCTAAGAAATTTCGGAAATAAAATAAAATATGTGGGAGGGAGAAACATTTCGGATAAAATTTCTGGGATGCCAGTGGCTCCGCTTTCGGCTAATAATTTCAGAAAGTAGAAAAGAATTTAAAACTGAAATTTGCATTATTTTGTTCATTTCACCAATATTTTAACCCTTTAATGGGCCATTTATTTCTACTAATGGTAAATTAAAGTATTTTTGGTATTGAGATTGATATAAGAATAGTAATTGATATAAAAAAAAAACTCATTTAGTTTATAAAAAAATAATCTAAATTTTAATGCCATTTTTTTTGGTGGTAAGTACATTTACTACGGCCTATTAGAAACTTATTGACTTTTATTTTTCGTTATTTATAAAATAAATTTTATAAATGCTACAAACTTGTACTTTTGTACGTTTTCTTAAGCTACCAATTTTATTCAAACGCACTTCAAGAAAGTTGAAGTTATTAAGAAATGGAAACCTAAATTAAAAGTGGTAAAATAGTTCACCAAAAGCTTCAAAAATTGGTGGTAAGCATACTTACCACGGTCTTCGAAAGGGTTTATAGACTCAAAGCCAAATAATCCCAGAACACCAAAGTGGTAAAACATTTGAATAATTTAAATGTAGTGGTGGGTATAAAACTGTTAATCAAATTTGCAAAACTAATTAAATTTGAAAAACCAAGAAGTAACAGAAACTTTTCTACCATTAGGAAAACTATTTTCAAGAAGCAGAGCAAGTTAGCATCTCTGTAATTTTGTGATTCTCAATTTGAGAAACTTTAACTATCACTCATTTATTTCTTACAGATCATGGGCACCCTGCTAATTAAAATATTGAAAATTAAAACTAATTACAAAACACGTGTTTCTATTAAAAATAAATGGTGTTTTTTTAAATGAATGTTAAGCAAATATTTACCGCTTTTTCCTGTATGATCAGATAAGGGCCCGTGATCATTTGGTGATTTTTTTGCTTTGGACCAAACAGCTGAAGTGACGTCATTATCTGGATGCCAACCACAGTCATCGTGATCAAATGTGCAATTCAAAGCTGCAATTAAAATATATAATGTTCCATGCTTTAATTTACTATTATTTAGTCTTGTTCGATCCAAATAAAATGTGATAACAAAATAATAACAATAATGTGATAGCAAAATAGCAACAAGCTGAAATTAAAATAATGTTCCGTGCTTAATTTACTTTTATGCGGTATTTTAATTAATATCGATCTAAATAATACATGAGGTAGCAAAATAATAACAATAATGCGATAGCAAAATAATAACAAGATGAAATGAAAATGCAGAATGTTCCACGCTTAAATTTTCTGTTATTCGGTCTTTCACTTAATATTCGGTTCAAATAAAATAATAACAATAATGTTTAATAGTGTATCTAGTCTATACAGGATGATAAGTTAATTATTTTTATGAATTTCAAAAGATAAAACTGAGACCATTTTCAACCATGCTTTTAAAAATATTTTGAAGTGTTATTGAAGTGTTTGATAAAAAAAAAAAAACATGGCTGTTAATATTCTGATAAAACAAGAGCTAAGTGGATGAAATAGGTAAGTGACATTTTCGGGGATATTTATTAATCAGGGAAAATGACATATAGTGGTCGCTTCAATATGCGTATGTTTAATCTAAGAGGATTGTTTTTGCTTTCACTTCAATTTTGACACAACTAATCCACATTAGTTTCGATTATAATTGCGCGATATTAATTTTAAATTTAGCGGGAAATAAAATAAGGAAAATAACTACAAGTGTAACTTTCTGATAAATCCATAATAAAATATTTCGGATTCAATTTTCTTATTCTGATTGTAGCCACTATGAAAATGACACCCGCTTCATTCATTCTTTTCTTCAAATGCATGGAATTAATGGGTTTGGCTGCCACATTTATTAAATTGTTCAAGAGAGCGTTTTTAGTGCATTTCTTTGGTGAAAAGCATCTTGTTTTTCATATCTATATTATATAAAACGCTAATACGTACGTATGTATGTATGTATCAATAAAACCGATGATATTTCTTTTCTCGCGCTGGCAACAGTTTTCATTTTTAATTGATTGGATTCGGCGCGCAAGAGCACGTAGTGAGCAACCAGATAACAATAACCAGAGTGAGCATTATCAGGTTGTTCAATTCAGATTCATGCACCAAAAACATGACAATATTTAATCTAAACTCAATTAGGAATTAATTAATTAATTGAAGTGAGAATGCTTTAAAAGGCCGCTGTTGAATTGATATTTTTCTACTGGGACCTAAACGTCTAAAAAACGTTTAAGTGTTTGTATTGAATGCATTGAATTTTTTTATATTTCGCGTTTATTTATGCATTGAATTTTCACGCTTTAAAATGCAGAATATTAGTGAAGCAATATTTGATAATTTATTTTGCTAATATGTTTCTTATTTAGCTAATGTTTTGATTTTTTCACCATGTACAATCTAAATAGCTAATATACTTTTTTAAAAGCCAATAAGAACATTGGTAGAATTCTTCTACATAAGTACAATACTATGTCTTTGATGATAAAATACTATGTCTTTGATGATAATATATTATGTCTTTGTGCTAGAACATTGTGTTCATTGGCGAGCGAGCGCAGCGAGCCATGGTTCACGGCGTGAACCACATAGGATTGCGTAGCAATTTTCGGGGGTTGGCGAGCGTTAGCGAGCAGGGGGCGGAGTCTCCTAGTAAACAATAAGACGTTTCTGGATTTTTGAGTTATTATTAAGTGGGATTTCTTAAAATTTGAAAAATACCTATCTGGAAAATATTAAGACACAAATTGATGACTGGGAAAGATGTAACATTTTGTTCTTTCCTAAACAATCTGATAGAGTAAGTATTAAATATGAAAATGCCGTGAGGAGAAATAGAAGAGCTATTTTCTCCCAGGAAATGTTTGCCATTTATATGCTTTTGTGCGCATTTGATTAGTATAAGACTTTTAAAAATAAAAATACAAGAAACCAAACGAACTGGTTTTTATTCTAATTATGGTTGTGTGTCTTTAAAACGTATTCAGTCGGAATAAAGGATTAACGAACCATTGATTGAATTTTATCGAAATATGGAGACGAAGAAAATTCTACCTACTTCTAGAAGAGACAGCGTTTGGATCGCAGTCAATGTATTTAATATTGTCTATAGCAATATCTTGCACTTGTCCAAGAAGCGTATGATGCATCGAGTTCCCATGGTATTCAATCTAAAATAAAATGCATATATTGTACCCATAGATAATGAATATACTTTGTACACGAGTATCATTACTAAATATGAATAAAAACAATTATAAATTAAAATTTTAAAAAAGTGGTAGGCAAGATTTCAAAAAAAAAAAGGAGCAAATTTGTAACTAAAGCTACAACTTCAATTTTAAAAAAGATTTACGACGAATGATTGTAGTATTAATTGCATATGCGCTGTATCATTTATGTTTTGTGGCAATTACGAATGGTAAATTTCTTTGAAAAACAGAGAGGAAACGAAGTAGTTTTTCTGCCACTTTTTAAAAATTTTACACTGATCGCAGAAATTTAAAAAGCTTATTTTTATGTGATCTGCTTGCAATATATTAAGATGTATACCTATTATGTACATTTAACACGTTGAGATCCGCGTCAGCCATCGGTGGCAGACACTGAACTTTCCATTTAGGCCGAGTCAGCCACCACTGGCTGACACTGAAGTTGCATTTAGGCCGCGTCAACCACCGGTGGCTGACATTGAAATTACATTTAGGCCGCGTTAACCACCGGTGGCTGACACTGACCTTTCACATAGGCCGCGAAAAACAGCTGACTAACACCGTATAACATGATATAGAACTATAAAATTTACATTCTTTTATGGAATTGTAGAAAATTTATTCAAAATTTACTTAATTATTGTGATTCTTGACTTAATAAAATCAATTTACTAGGTTTTTATCCACCACTATCTCTAAACAATTCGTAGGCTTATATAATTCACCACTTTTTAAGCTGTGTCATGCTAAACCTCTTAAAAACAAGCTAAATCTGTCTAATATTTGCAAATTTAGTTTGTAGTTATTTACCGTTGTGGCCTGACGGGCAAGACATGTAAAATTAGCGTGGCGTTCATCGTGTTAACTCTTTTACATGCTAAAAGTTCCATTTTTGGAACACGTTTCTTTTTAAAAATGTTAAAAACTGGTATTTCAAATCTTTTTTAGTACTTGCAAATCGAAAAGTTGAACATTCTTATCAACTAAGATATATTAACAATACAAAAATCTCTTTTTTTCTTCTGACTTCTCGACCTGCTTCTTACTTCACCTTCATCTACAACGAACAACTGAAAATTTGAGCAAGCTGTTTCTTTTTATGTCAAGTTATATTACTTCTTCGACCAAGGAGATTGCAATGTTAAATCAACACTCGAAAGGTCAGCTGACCACAATGTGTCACCATATTTTAAAAGGTAAATAAAGGATGAGATGAAGGCAGCTTTGCGGCCCAGGTGCCTAATAGCCAATGGATACTAGGGCTAGTCGACCTGCTTCTTACTTCACCCTCATCTACAATCAATGATTGAAAATTTGAGAAATCAAATTTGAGGCCTTTATCCCGTCCATCATGATTATCGATGATATAAGAAGATGAGAACGATGGTAATGGTTTCCAAATGGTGTTGCGAATGAAGAGTCAAAGGGATTCCTAGAGTTAAGACTTTTAATAAAAACATTTTTGAAAACTGTTAGATCTAATTTAGATTCAATGAATAATATGTTATTTATTTATTATTTTGATTGTCTTTGTGAAGTTATGTTTAGATAAAATTATATTTACATCCAATCGATAATTTATTATTTACTTACTATTTCAATAATAAGTTATATTTAGATCTAATTATTGTGTAATTATATTTAGTTCCAATTATTGTGTAACAATTGTGTTCAAATTATTGTGTGTATATAGATACAATCGATAATCTCTTATTTACTTATTATTTAGTTTGTCTTATTGAAATTATATTTGAAGTAAAATATCAAAAAGAGAGAAAGGCAAATTTTTAAAAATATAGACTTTTCTAACAACAATTATGAAGACTTATGAAAGGAACATGTATTTATAAAAAAATTGGAAGAGTATTTAACATTGCGCTTTTTAAATCAAAATAAAATTACTGAATTCTTTCATAAAGACATATGTTTCCCAAGCAACCATTTTCAACTTTTATAACAATATAAAAACAAATTTTTAGCTATAGTAGATTCATCTCCAAGACTGCGAATTCAACTGTTGAACAAGAGACCTAATTTAAGATTATTATGAATAAAATGATGGGGAAAAAATCATTCATCTTATTAAAAATAAAAAAGTTAAAAAGTAGAAATAAAATAGTCTTTTAATAGATACTGCTTACATAATTGTCTTTATTTACTTATGAAGTCAGGTTACCGCAGGAAGAAGCTTGATCATTGAGGGTTCCGCAGCCGAAAAAAATTAAGAACTGCTGAGCATGAGGAAAAATGAGCACCGTGCTCTGTAAAAAATATTTGTAAAATGAAAAGGAACGAACGAACTTGTTTTGTAAAGTCTTGATGCTAATGTGCTACGAAATAAAAAAAATTAGTAACTTTTTTTTTCTTTTTGGTATAAAGTTGTACTTTGTTTCGTCGGTAAATAAAGGGTTAAGACTCAATGTTATTGGTTATTTGTATTATTTTGATGTCTTACCATTAAAATACGGTTTTTTCTATGAAACTTAAAGCGTAAAACTTAACTTTTTAAAAAAAAAAACTACTTACAAAATATCCACTCGGATAATTTCCAATTGGTATAGATGCAAACTGCCAATTCTTTCCAGTGCTGTTTTTTAAAGAAAATCTTAAGGATTTTGCTACTCCCCAAGTCACTGGGCTGACATAAACCTCCAAAGACCCTGTAAATATTTTAATGAATATAAAAATAGTATTGAAGGTAAACTGAATCTTTGAAATGGAAGTTTGAAAATTATGTTATTTGACCAAATGACATAGAGTATCTTTGGGCTGCAGTGTGAAATAAAATAAAACATAGGAAACGCAACATTTCAGATATTTAAAAGTAACTACCACATATTTGGGACGGTGGAAGGGTAAGGCGCTAAATTGGTAATTTTAAATGAGACTACTACTTTAATTAAAAATAAATATTACAAATGCATAATTTCAGATTAAAATACAATCAGACACTCGAACTACAGAATATCGGTACTTTTAAAAAATATGAAAAAGAATTTTGCCTACCCATAAACACAAATAATTTAAACAGATGCATATAAGGTCAGATTCGACGAATGCTTGAGTTGAGTCGTTCGAATAGAATTTTGCAAAAAAAAAAAAAAAAAAAAAAAAAAGCAAACGAACACAATTATTTTGTTCAAAAAATTCTGCTTTAGTTCGCTATCACTGAAAAGAATAACTCGTAACAGCCTCAAATGTATGAGTGTCTGTGCAACTACTCTATGTTCTATATACTTTATGTAAATCGTACTTAACCCTTCCTCGCCGACTGTCACAAATACGTGACAGCATAAAACCGCATCAATCAGGGTAAAAAGATAAAACTGGTAATCAAAGTAATTCTTTAGCAGTTTATTTGTGGCCGGAGTTATAATTGTTTGATTTATTTAATTCACCATTACTTTGTTCAAAATAAAACTATTTAATTATACTTTGAATTAACATTGATTATATGATTAAACTAACAATAATTAAAGTAAAAGCAAAGTAAGTCTGTCAAATTAGCAACGACTACATTTAAGTTACTGTTTTTTATTTAATTACAACTTGATTCTGATTTTGTACGAATGCTTTTCTGAATCACCCGTCCCCAAGGGGTTAATGTATTTTTATGAAACAAAAGTTCTCGTTGAATGATAAAAAGGAAATAGTTTAAGCTACTAGTTATTTCGATCTGATTGTGGTATCTCGAGGCAGCTCAAATTTTAAAAAAATGCTTCGCTATTTTTCCTTAAAAAAAAAAAAGAAAAATCACGAAAAAATTTAAACGTGTCTTTTTTATGTTCTTAACCTGATGAGTTCCGAGATTTTCCATTTCAAACAGTTTGTACCTTACTTTAATTTTTTCGGTTACAGCAACTTCGGTGAAGCGAACTGATGGGTCTCGAGACCGTTTTAAACAGTTTCTACTCTGTTTTAATTTTTTCGGTTACAGCAACATCTGAGAGGCAAAATCTATAAAACTATAACTTAAATTGGGCTACTTTTCTTTGGAGAGTCCGAATCTGCAATGAAAAATAGGGGTTCACAACTAAGTTTTGATAGTTGCCCCCAATCCGCCCTATTACATGGAAGTGGAAGATGAAATTCTGGATCATTGGACAACTATTAATAAAAAAAAATATTGAATCTGTTTATTTTTCCTTTTTCAGTATTTATTTCTCGAAATATTTGTCCGTTTCTTAACTTTTTTGCAACCTGTTCATAAAATATATTAATTTCACAACTAATTGTGGCCAAAATTGGACAAACTAAGCTAAGTTTAAATGGTTATTACCGCCGCTTCAAATATTCCTGGAAGCTGGACTTCCGGGTTGGCAGCTATATGCAAATAGTGTTTGAAACGAAAAGAGTAGTTTCCATTTTAAGGTCTCAGCATCTTAATTTTAGTAGCCAAAGATCATCCTATTAGCGTCAGGATTGATATGATCTAGAAAATGTTTAGATTTGTAGCAAAATTAAGACAAACATGCAGGAACGCTCCAGGCTACTAAAATGATAAAAACTCAATTCAGTTTTATTTATTTATTACCTCATAAATTAGTTAATCATAACTACTTATAGGACTTACATTTTAAATTTTTCATACTTCAGAGATGCCAACTTGCTCCGGACAGCAAATACATATTTTGAAGTGGTAGTTTATCAATTGTGATTCTTGGTTTAATAAATTCAATTTAGTGGATTTTTATCCACCACTATTTCTAAATAATTCGTAGGCTTATATGATTCACCACGTTATAGTCAGAGATGCCAACTTGCTCCGGACAGTGAATGAATATTTTCAAGTAGTAGTTTATTAATTGTGATTCTTGGTTCGATAAATTCAATTTAGTAGATTTTTAGCCACCACTATTTCTAAATAATTCCTAGGCTTATATAATTCACTACTTTGTAATACTTATTTCTCCATCAGATCTGTACATAACTTTGCGCATTATAACTCTCATTATCTTTAATTCTACCTTGACTCAGGGGACTTCCCCCGTACTCCATTCTCTCCTCACCAAAGCCAAACAGTCTTAGTCGCCCAAGGGCACACATTATGTGATGAAAAAGTCAGATGCCCGCTTCGCGGGCAGCACTTTGAATAAATATATATCTAGTAGTAGTAGTAATACTTATTTCATGCTATACCTTTAAAAAAAAATTATCAGATATTGGCAAAATTTATTTGTAGTTATTTACCGTTTTTTTTAATTATTTTGGCGTGCCCGGAGCAGTTGGTATCTCTGTATAGTTCTTATGTCCTGCTGTACCTTTTTAAAAGCAAGCAAAAATAGTCAAATATTTGCAAAATTTGCTTTGTAATTATTTACCGTTTTTTAAATTATTTTGGCGTGTCCGGAGCAGTTGGCATCTCTGATAACTTAAAGAAAAATGCCATAAAAATAAGCTAGTTTTAATCTCTTTTAAAAAAAAATGTGATTTAGTCACCACTTTTTGCATTTTTTTGTCACCCATCGCAACCCTGAATATGGATGTTTTTAGTTGTTCGTATCAACCAAAAGAAAATTCAATTTAAAGGATATGTAAACAGGTGCAAAATTATGTAGGTGTGTTTTTGTAACACTCAAACAGAAGCTAAATTTAAACATTTTTAGAAGTGTACTGACATTTAAGTTCATCGATTTTTTTCTTCCGGTCGTAGAATCCCTGATACTTAATTAGATAAGATTTTCCTTTAAATTCTTAGTACTTACAATGACTTTGCTAATTAGTGGAAATATTTCGTGTGTTTAAGTTAATTTGCTAATTAAAATTTTTAGTTATAAATAATAAAATAAAAAAAAAAATTGAAATGTTCACTGAAAACATTTTGTTAACAGCCGTTACTTACCATTTCCTATATTGAAATGATAAAAGAATTCCAATTTACATGCGTGAGATATTGTTTTCAGCGGCGGACTCTGCATGATTGCTGGACTATTGAAGGAACCTAAATCAATAGAGAAATATTTTAATTTTTTTTTAAAAGTTCGAATACTTGTTTTTATTAAGATATGAGTAATAAGGTGAGCTGTGAAAGTCGAAGTATCATAAATCTTACGGGGCTGCCAAATTCCTACGCCTTTTGGAAAAATTTCTTCCAGTGGTAGCTGAGTTTATGTTCAAACGTATGATTTGTTGCTTGTAATTTTGATTTAAACTTTTATTCCGCATCACTACATGTTAATAATTCTTCACAATCACCACTTTATTCCGGTTCTGTCGTGATGAGGCATCATCTACATCAAAAAGCCTCCACACGGTCTTTTATAAGTAGTCCGCGCAGACTGTTTAAAAAGTAAACCAGTTGTGCACATGAACCCAAAACCTTTTATAAAAGTAATTGAGACAAATTCATCGTATATATTTGAGAATTTAATCTGTAGTGGTTGACAAGTGTATAAGGCAAACCAATAATATTCATAAATAAAACAAATTTTTAGTCATATATTTGCTACCACTTTCTTATTTTAACTAGATTTTATATTTAGTAACTCGTTCGGAAAATGGATATCCTTCACAGTAGTCTGATCAGATTACCTATAAAAAACCGTTTGGAGGCTTTCAGTTATAGGAGGCGTTGGATGAGGCCCCTTAAAATGTTAGAAAAATTAGCACAAACTCTGAAAGTATAAATTTTTAATTGCTTACCACTCTATAAAATTTCTCCACTAACACCACCACCAACATGAAACACCATTCCACTCTATACCATTTTTCATTAAAAATATATTTGGAAAAATTTTTAGAAATAATATTTACTACTGCCTCTGCTACACTGAAGTTCAGATCTGTTCAGTGAAGGGCAGAATTGAATATGGAGGCTCTTGCCCTTCAGCAGACCAATGTTAAATAAATATTAAGTAACATTTCAAGAACTTTGTGTTCAAAAACTTTGTATATGTATTAATGAGTAATTTTTTTCCAAATAAATTTAAAGAATGAAACTATTAAGTTTTTAGTAATTATTTTTTTGATAAAAGTACATAGAAGCAATTCGATTACAAAATTTTACCTACCACTTAACCTGTTCCGTTTATAATTATATTTTTTGGGAATTATTTTCCCTTTTAGGAGCATCTCTCATTTTCAAAATGTTAAAGAGTGATAACTCAAATCTTTCGTTTTCTCGTCCCACATTCACACATCACACACAACAGAGGACAACACACAGAGACAAACATCTATGCCCTGAGCGGGATTCGAACCTGCAACTATTGGCTTCGCAGTTAGGCACGCTAACCGCTTGGTCACCTCACCGACAGTTTATTATTAAGATAGTATGGCCGCCGTTAAGAGACTTTATGATATGCTTGCAAAAAGTGTCACCAGTTTGCCCAAAAGTTACGTTTTCTTGAAAGCATCGCAGATGAAATTTTTTAAACTCAATTTCTATATATTTGATTAAACAATGTTTAGTAATTAACAAAGAGTGAGAAAAATTCAAATTTATCCTCCAATTAAGTATATTTTAAGGTATATATTGACTAATTCTCTAGTTTTTGTTGTTTTTAATAAAATTTTGTTGCTTTTAATTTTAATTAAATAAAATTTTCTATTTAGTTTACTTACTGTACTGCTTTCCTGTCAAAACAACAAAGTATCCCTCTTTATTGCCAATACTATCGGTTTCTGGGGCTGTTGAGTTTTGTGATTCAGCAATAAAATCTTCAGCTCGGGCTCGCTGCCATTTGTATCTACTCCAGAGCTCTTTGTTAATCAAACCACACATGTCTTCATGAAAATCACACGCTCCTGTTAAGAAATACATCATTGCATTTATTTTACAATTCATTCACCTCTTCAAAATTTAGCCATATTTATATATTAAGGACTAACATTTTGAAACAAATTTCAAATTTAAATATCTATATAAATATGAGTTTATGCAAATCTACTTTTCAACAGAACAATTTCCAACTAAATTCATAACTGAAGGAAACATTTAAAATACTATGAACTATATTGTTGTTATACAAGAAGCACTATTTAGCAAATGTACTTAGTTGAAATTAAAATAAGTTTTGTAAATATTACCCAAAGTGCTAAATATTTTTTTGACTGCTCTTAAGTTTCAACAATTATCACCATATATTTCAAGTTTCAACGAAACCTATAGTTATGAAGATCAAAAACACAATTAAGACTGAAAAACAGGTGATGTTTATTCCAAAAAGCATGTTTTTGTGCAGCAGCTAATTTTTCCGTTTCGGCAAGAATATTTTTTCCTACGGAAAGCAAAGTTTATTGTTTAGAAATTTATGTAGGTTGAAAGGGAAACAAAAGATTTCGTTTAGGCTCCTTACATGAGTATGTTCTCACATATAGGGATTCATAGAGATTTCCTACGTTCCTCCCATATTAGCAGGAGAATTTACGGTGGCTCAGGGGATAGAATGCTCGCCTCCCATTGAGGTGACCCAGGTTCATTCTCCAGCGATGGCTTTTGATTCGAATTTTACTCCCGACTGACGACAGTGTGAGCGAAAAATATTTTCCGTGGCAGACAATTAAAATCCCCTTGCAATCGGATTAACCAGGGAAGGTTTACGTGTTTTTTCTCACCATGTAACGCAATTCCGGGTCGATTCCCTCAAATGTCTTTTACGAAAGCTAATTAATCCTAATGCTTAATACAGGTGTTTCATTGTCTACTGTATTAGATTCAAAATTACAAGGTGAACGGATTAGAACATTAATAATGGCAAACTCAAAATTGGATCTGCTGTTCAACGTTAGTTATAAAATAAAATGTATTAGAAGATATATGCAAGATCCCAGAGAGAATGCGTGCTTGTACAGATATTATATGCGCAAGGGCACATTACCTTTGCCACATGCAAACGTACAGGAATTTGCCTTCTGTATGTCTCTTGTTTTCGGTTCGCTACCTCAATGTTCGCTACCTCAATGTGCCTCAATAAGTCCAAATGTATATATCTTGCGTTGTCAAGTTTATTTAAAAATTTGTTCAATATTTTTAAGTATTTTTTATCAAAAGATTTTCGTGCGTTGTGAAATAATGTACATATTTACCACAATAGTGCTCATCTGATCCGTCAGAACAATCTTGCTTGAAATCACATTTTAGCAACATGGAAATACATTCTTTATTGTCACAAGTATATTCTCCAAAGCTACAAAACGTTGGTTTCTGTGTGGTAATTATTGGAGGAACTGTGGGAAGTGGATCTGAAACGAGGTAAAATAATAAATTAACAATCAACATCATTACTTAAATATATTTATGAAAGAGAAATAAGAAAAAATATTAGACAAAGAATAAAAATTTATGATGATCAGATGAAAGATCTATAGAGACTGATAACAAAGTGATGATATGTATTAATAAAGCTAAACTTTTTATTCATGATGCATATTTCTGATAGTAAAATTATACATTAAGTGTATGTAATAACAACAATTATCACTGTTTATAACCTATTATAACACTGTATTAGATAAAAAAAAAATAGTGCAGTAAAAAGTACAATATTTAATTAGTAGAATTAAAGATATTTAATCCCCTTGGGTGTCCCGAGATGTCTATAATTTCGATTCTGATTTTAATTGTTTCACAAATATCTATTTCTATTTAAAAAAAGATAAATGTATGAAAATTGCTCAACAAAAACTATTTTATTCGCCAACTCCAGTAAACTGCCTGTCGACAGACAAAAGGAACTTTCAAAATGCAGTGGTTTTTGGCATATTGGCGCGAAGCACCATTGACCAATTCGTCTGTTCTTAAAGACTTACGTTGGCTAATCAGATGAAAATAACGAAATGAAATTGGAGAAGAGGAAGAAATAACTGGCGTAGTTTCCGCAAATGTCTGATCGGTGATTGGATACTTTATTGGCTAGGAAGAACTGGCTCGAAGATAGTTAGCTTGAAGATCGTAGTTTTGAAGTTAATTGTTTGAAGACATCTTCGTTTTTAACTAATTGATCAAACTTCTTAATTAATAGAAGAAGTCTTGCTGTAGAAGCTGTAGTTCTGTTGTCTTTGAAACTGATATTATTGGATCTGATGTTGTTTCTCTTTCGGTTTTTTTCTTGATGGGCATTTTGAGTAATTTACGGTATGCCTTCCACCACAATTACCACCAGTAGGTGGTTCTAACACTGGCATCTTCAATGGTTGAATATCTACAGACCAGATCTGAAAAGTTATATACATGAAGACGGAAAAGAACAAAATAATGTAAGAAAAATTATTTAAACGTAGTTTTTTCTGAGGAAAAATAAGATGTTTTTGAGCACCGTAACAAAATAACGTATCCCATAAGCCTTGGTATTATTTAGAAGTAGTGGGGAGTAAAACCCCTGTGGATCGAAATTTCTAAACTAAGAATCAGAAATTAAAAGACTACCACTCTAAAATATTTATCCTCTGTCCGATGCAAATCAGCATCTCTGAGTATGAACTATAGTATTGATATAGCTAGCTACAACCAGTTTTAAAGGGCCGTAAAGCCTCAGACACCCAGTTCCACTACAACGAACGAACGAACAACCAGTTTTTACTGTCTTCCATTTTACTTTCTGCCTGCTACATGCTATTCATTTCAATTTTCCCGAACTTGGTTGCATAGTTTCGATGGAGTTTTGGATGTCTGTAAAAAATTATTTTCTTGTCCTGTTTTCAATTGTTTTATAGATTATGGATTCTTGAAAACAAACATCGAAATCTAAATGGGAACAAATGTATTGAGCTTTATTACGGAATTTTGAAAGCTGTATAATAAACAATTGCTTTTTTTGTGCAAAATAAGCGTACCCTACACCGGTTATGGTTAGCAGTTTTACTAATTTTTAGACATTGCTTTAGAGATATTGCCATAGAATTTATTTTTAAAAACTCCGATCAATAGTTTAAAAGTTATAAGGAAGAACCATTTTTTCCCTGGCTGTTTTTAACCATTGTGACTGCTTGTAACCATTTTAAAACCATTTTACCATTAACCATTATAAAACCTTTGTAACCATTTTGAGATATGATAATGACAATAATAAAAAAAAAGCCAGTAGTTCAAGAGTTATTCAAGGTTAAACTAATTTTAGCATTTTAAATAGTTTAATTTTTACATTTCTGATAGAAAAATTCCAATATACTTACTTAAGTGAGGAGTGCACTTATAGTTAAATGAAATATCATCTAAAGCTATATAATTAGCCATTCCTTGTCCATTGGTGATGAAACCTTCAATAATGACCTGAAATGTTGACAACATTTGTTAGCACGTTTATCATTTAATAAAACAGATTTGTATTATCAAGAATAATTTTTTAAAGCTGTCTACTATCAAAAAGAAGAAAATTGTAAGTGATTTCAAGCCAGTTACTGTGTTATAAAACAAAAAGATTTAATGTACAACAAAGAGACAGAAATAGCTGGAGAAAAGCTAAATATGTTTAAAAGAAAGTTGTTTGAGTCCAATGTCTGGATGCCCAATGAGTCAGTATTGTAGCTTTAGTCGCTATCTTGACTTGAAGAGAGGTATACTTGCTCAAAAAGGGGGTAAAACTTAAACTCCACTATATAAACAAGGGAGGTATTGTTTCATGTGTATTCATGGTTCGTACTGTCCTTAAAATACTTGGTTGGTTCGGTAGGTTCTAATGCCACTTGCCACACGGGCAAGCCTGCTTGGTGAAACCGAGCAAATTTAAGGTAAAGTGTGCGATTCTTGTTTTTTTCAGTGGCGCCATCTATGGCCAAGAATTCTACTCTGCCACACCATTCGTCACACCCGTTTTATAGGGTGGACAAATTCATACATCCATTTATTCATCCACAGATCGTAATTTTGACCTGAAATGGAGAACGATCGATCTCAAATCCAGTACCCCCAGAGGTATTGATTTGTTATGGGAACATGGGGGACTTTTGCGACTCGACAGATTTAACGTGCATCAGTCACTTTACTACAAGGGAGTCTTCGGCCAGAGGGGTTCGAACACACGAACTCTCGGACATGGGCCCAGCGCCATACCGACCAGGCTATCCCGGCCTTTAAAATACTTGAAAATATGATGGCTAGGTGCATCATAAGGCATAAATTACAGGAAGCATAAATTACTTCCGATGCAATTTAGAAAATTTATACCTGTAAATCTATACTATAAGGAATTCATAATTCATTAGCTACAGAAAATAGATTCATGCGATTAAGGGTGGAAGAATCTTACAAAATGTCGCGTGGTTTTAAAAGCTTGTAAACTTTGGATTTCTGCAGCTAATATGTTGATGATTTAAAGAGGGAATGCTAGGTAAGCAAATGTTACTGAATGATAGCATAGCACTCTGAAATATGCTCGAACGAAACCACAAATCATAATCATTAATAATCAGTATAAAATTATTCAAATGCAGCAACTGATTTGAGACAGCAAGAGCATTTATTAATTTTTTCGCAAACTGGTGGAAAGTGGTTATTTTATAAAAAATATGCAACGGAAAATTTAATAGCAAGACTGGTATGAAGCAAAATGCGTGCCTTACCTGATAATTCTGTGTTTCTGTGAATGGGGATACATTTTCGACAAAAAAATAACCTTCTGTTTGCTCATTTACACTCCACACAGTTTTCTCTTGACCATTTTGTGCATTTCTTGTTTTAATTTGAAGAGAGAAATTCCCGTTTCCCCGTATGTCATAATAAAAACGAATCTAAAAATAAAGAAAATATGTTGCATTTTGACGAAATCATTCATGCCCTTCCTTTCTGAAAATAGACTATGTAACAAAATTCTTGTCTAAAAATAAAAGCTTACTTTCCATTTTAACCGCTGTGGAACCTTAATATCATTTTAAACCAAGAGATTTTTTCTTAAATTTCAAAGCTGTTTAGTAAATAAGATTTTTAATACTTTTTCCTATGTAGATATCAAATTTGTCATATTTGTAATAATAAAGCATATTGATTTAATGCATAAAGAATATCTCACAAACAATTTTTAAATTTTTAATTTTTTTTTCTCGTTAGCACAGATAATAATGAATTTTAATAGTATCATAAAAAATTATTATGTTAAATTTTATTTATTTATGCCACGTCGTTTTGGGATACCTTTTGGGATATCTTACCATGGGAAAGTATGTTTTAATTTGATAGCTAATGCTTTTTTTGTTTTAAAAACTGTGATTTTTATATAAAAAGAAAAATTTGTTAACCATTTGCAAATCAATAGGAAATTAAAGGATTTATAGCAATAAAGTTATGAGCATTCAGCAGTAAAAGAAAAATTAATTAATTTTTTTTATCAATTTCAGGATTTGTGTAAACACAAAAAGTAGTTGCAACGGTACCTAATATACGAATTCGGAATTTTCCTACTACTTTTTATCTTTCTTTAAATTTTTGAGAGCTCATTACTGTCTTACAATGAAATGCATAAAGAAAAACAAATGATTAAACTGTACTTCCTAATACTTTTAAGGCAGTAGAAGTAAAGGAGTTTAGTGCACTGCAATTGTCAATATGCTTAAAATTCATAAGTTATTCAGAGCTAAAGGGATAGAGCTCAGGCCTCTAAATGAGGAGACCCAAGTTCGAATCCCAGTGTTCACTGGTCGATACGAATTTTGCTACCAGCTCGTACCTACAACAGTTCCAGAGATGCCAACTGCTCCGGACATGTCAAAATAATTATAAAAACGGTAAATAACAACAAGTAAATTTTGCAAATATTTAATTATTTTTCTTTGCTTTTTAAAAGGTATAGCATGACAAATTCTTTATAGAGGTGAATTATATAAGCCTAAGAATTATTTAGAAATAGTGACGGATAAAACTTTACTGAATTGAATTTATTAAACCAAGAATCACAATTAATAAACTACCACTTTAAAATATATATCTGCTGTCCGGAGCAAGTTGGCATCTCAGCAGTTCATAAAATATCCTGAGTGCTAGACGGATCACGGGTTAGAATCCCTTTATTGTTGTGTTAACCATGACAGGCTTTCTTGGTTTTCCTCCTTGGTTACTTTCTTGGTTACTTTCACCAAAAAGTCCTCCATGAAATCCAATTTGTCTCGATGCTTGATCAAGAAGCTCCCTTGCCTTCGGGACCAAGTTCAAAATTATAAGTCTGCGGAGTAAATAAACTTCCAATTGGGTCGGCTGTATCGCCGGCTATAAAAAAAATAAAGTTGTTCAGAGTCACAAAGAGAGCAAACAGGAAAATTTTGGCCTCTAAGACCTTTTCCAGCTGCGAAATAACTTTTCTGCAGCAGGACGAGAGAAATCTGGAACAGTGGGCTTTGAGCTTATGAGACACTTCCATGTTATTCCCATAGCTTCGATTAGAAGGAGTATGAGGAGAACTTCCTTTTTATTTAAACTCTAATGAAGAGTTTTGCAGTATTGAAAAATATACCCATAACCTTTGATATCCTTTACCTTTGAACCTTTATATAACCTTTGAAGAAAAATATTTTCTGAAACTATATGAATTCAGTGGTAGTTAAAGGGTATGAGAGTAAAGATAACTAAAATCACTGGCTGCGGCACACTGTTAAAAATACAGAACGTAATAAAAATGCAGTTCATAAATTTTAGCGTAAAACACGTTATTTTGACCACCAGAACATGTAACTAATTTAAGTGGTCATAATTAGTTTTAATATTTGCCAAATATTCTGGTAAGTAAAAATTTAAATGTATATTTGCCCTTCATCCTAAATTAGAGATTACTTTCTAATTTAGAACTGAATGTTGCTGTAAAACATTTTTCTGTGATGCCAACTTGCTTCACTTTGAGGAAAAATATCTTCGAGTCGTATCAGAGTTTGTATTTTTATGTATAATTCTTAATTTAGAAAATTTGATTTAAAGCAATTTTCCCCACCACTAGGTGTTAGTAATTTAGAAGCTTATGTAAAATGCTTTCTCGCTCTACTTGAAAAGGTAGGAAAAATAAATCAAAATTTTGAAGGTTTTAATGTTTAACTTTCTACCACTCTATAAATATTTTGCTGAAAGCAGAGTGGTTGACAACCCTGCATTACTGCATATTGTCAGTTTTTTAATGCTCACCCATGTCTGAATCCTCCATACGTCGTGATGATTTGAAATAAAAAGGAAATGGAATTTATTAAACCAAAATTTAAATATTGAAGAAGTATAGTCTTATTGGGAAAAATATTGCGCAAAAATAAAGCATTTTACTTTGCAATTTTCAGCTGGTTGAAGAATTGGGCCTAGTAAACGTGCAGGTATTGCTTTCATTCTACTAGCCAAGAACAGAAATCTGCCTATTGGAAAATAAAAGCAAAGTTTAAGAATGAAATAAGTATTAGTAGTAAAAAGCAAACTAATGTAAATAGAGACATTTAAGTTCTCTTCGGATATTTTGTTTCATATTTGTTGGCCACTGGGTATTTTGTTATTGTAATTATATGAGAAAAATTAAGCAAAAAGAGAAACCTGAAATTTTCTCGGATATTTTAAAAAGCATTTCTTTCCCCGAGATATTGGTATTTTTTAAAGAAGAAATTAGCTACACATCTCTGGTCTACTATATAACTGGAAAATATTAAATATTAAAATATTGATTGTAAAAACTTTTTATTCAGAAGAAGTAACTATACCCTGAGCTACTTCCATTTATAAGCATCGTATTGCATATTTATCTACTACTACTACAGACATTTCATTTAACAGCAGGTACCTACTATATTCCTGACTATTTTAATTTTCTAGATTGTATCGAATCAAGAAAAATAAAATTGTGAGGAATAATTAATTATTACTCCTCAAAAAAAGTAAAAAAGATATGTTCGTGCAACTAATTTTTGATCTTATCAGAATTATAGCAGCCATGTTCTCTTCTTTTCACTCCCTATATGCACAAAGCACAAGAAAAAAAAAGAAGGAAAAAAAAAAAAAACGGACCACGCAGAATGATTTTTGATTTAATGATCCGATCTTCTCGTTCCAGGCCTCAATCTTAATGGTTCGAGGAGGTAACCTCAGAAATGCTAATAAATTTTTACAGACGATATTTAAGATACGAAATCAGACACAAAAACGTACTTTCTCTGAATAAACATTCATTTTTTTCAATGAATTCGGATTTCGGTCGCCTTAGATGTAGGAAGTAGGGAAATATGATCCCAATAGTTTGTTCAGAGAGCAGTTGAAATTTTGGGCTACTTAATGTTTTTTTATTTACTTTTTGCGTATTTTGACATATCTTGTGAACTTTTTAAGCTAATTGAAAAAATGTTGTACTCAATTATAAAATTCGTTCATGCAAGGATAACTCCATGCACAGAAGGACTTTAGCAAATATTTATTATTTTTTATTACTTCATTCAATATTTGTCAAAAAATTTTGAATTACAAGGTATACATTTTCTTACATAATTTTTAAGATACATAATTTTAATTTTACATGGCGAAATACAAAGTTTGAGTGTAATTGCTCCAATTGTTCCAGTAAAATCGAATTAGGAGAAAAAGTCAGATACTTAAAATTCGATTTCTTCGGAACTCTTCGATTGATTTCAGAAATTCTAATCCGTCGGAAAAAAGGTGTGTTTTTTCAGAGAAAGTCCCTTTTAGTTTTTGATTTCGCAGCTTAAAATATCGTCAGCACAATTTAATTAGCATATTTGAGGAAGGTCACCACCTCATACCTTAAGATTTAATCCTAGAGCGTGAAGATCTGATCATTAGACCAAAAGTTATTCAGGGTTGTCTGTTTTTATTCTTTATTTACTTATTTATTTATTTTTTGCCGTACTATACTCCATTTAAATTTTTATTTCATGTGGTAATTGTAAGTACATCAAACCTCTGATTTGCAGCCAAATTATGAATTAACCTAATCATCATTTGTAATTTTCGAACAGTATAGTCCTGACTTATCGAAATCTGCAGTTACGACCTTATAATTCAAACAAATTAAGTAATGAGGCTGGCAACGTAAAGTTCGGTATGACAAAGTATGACCCGCCACACTTGGAGGGGTTAACATGTGGACACGTCGTACGTCATTTTAAATGTGACAGTTGGATACTTGCAGCTTGAGATGACAATTACTGATACACAGAAATGTGACCTATGTCCTCTGTGCTAGCTCATCGCTTATAAACTAGAGGAGTGCTATAGTCGAGCTAAGTTTCTCCAATTGAACAACCAATCAGGATCAGCTAGATAATAGAACAACCCATCAGGATCGAGATACCCACACTAAGTCAGTTGCAGGTATCCCATTGTAGGTTTCCTTAATTATAATTTGCTTTAAGAAACTAAGTTTTTAAATCGCAGAGAGTTCTGTCAATAGTTTTACCATTTGTGAATCCAGATGTGTGATCCCGAGTAGGTCCTTGCTCGAGAGAAGGAAAAGGTCCTCTTAATTGCCACTCATTTTCAGTTGAAGAATCCTTAACCCAATTGCAGAAAGACAGGTCGAAATTACATCTGGATAAGGCTGTTACTAAACGTTAGAAATAAATAAATTATGTTAGTATCATATTCGCCTGACTTTTTTCTTGAAGATTTTCTATGGTTGAATTAATTTGTTGACAGTGATTTTATTTCTATTTTGCTTAAATTATACAAACTAAAACAAATTTATATTTTATGAAAATAAAAAAAAACCTAATTTTCACTACCACTCTAAATATAAAATTAAAAATTTTAAATAAATTTGTAATAATTAAAAATTCGTTGATGTCGTATTCTTCATTGTTACTTTCGACAATGGGCTAGGGGCCGCTGCGCGGCCCAGGCACCCAATTTTAGCTTAATAAACGTAAACGTTACTTTCGACAGAGCTGACGACAAGGGTCTGTATGTATGCGTATAAACCTATACGTTCTGACAAAAATGAAATCAACTAAAACTGTGATCATTATCTTCCGATCAAATTTAATGGGTGATTTGAAATCCTCTCAGCCGAAGTCGGCATGATCAAGTGCTTGCATGAGTGCAAAAAATATTTGTTCCCCAGTGTAATTAATCCATTGATAAATTCACATTTATTGAAAAACTAAAATTACTGTAATGAAACTAATACAATTGAAATAGTTTTCTTATAAAGGATTTCTGGTTGCTGAAGAAACATCTACTAAATTTATGTTTTTTTTAAACGCCATGGTTTGTTCACTTACCTCCAATTTCGAAAGTCCATTGCAAACAATTTACCACTTTAAATTTGGACATTTATTTATACATATTTTAAACTCTGGCGGTTGTTAGTGTAGAAAAAAATATGTAATCCTACAAGAGACTTGCATGAAAGGTTATAAAAGATATTTATTTTTGCAGTTAGTAACATTTAAAAATTTATTTTAAGAATAAAAATATATTAAAAGTCTTTAATCTTGCCATTTTTTAAAACACCTAATAGGTGGTGGAAAACTTATTTACCATAAAAAATTGCTTTAAAATTTAAATTAATTTTATCTAATAAGTTAAATGAATTTTTTTCTTACATCACTTCAAAAATATTTTAGCTTACCCTTACTAGAAATAAATGGCATATTAAAGAGTTCAACAAGCATTGTAAAATATTTTAATAATTAACTATACTACTATATCAATTCACTACAATAGGTATAATATACATTTATACGGAAATGATGCTCCTCTATTTCGAATAAAATAGTGTATTGTATGCATGTCAATTTTCTATAGAATTAAATAACATTTGGAATTCTATAAATAACTACTGTTTTTCTACTTCCTCAGTCCGACATTAGTTGCTACATGTAGGTCGAAAATTTTGTCCCAGATTAATTACTACATTTCAAGTCGGTAGAGTCATAAATTACTTCGAATGCAATTTAGTAGATCGACACCAGTAAAATTATATTACAAAGAATTCACGATTCATTCGAAAGAAGATATGCGATTACTGGTAGAAGAGTCCTTAAAAAATGGGACACGGCTTAAAAGCGTACGAACCTTGGATTTTCTATAATAAAATGGTACTGATTTATGGAAGGAAGGTGGGATTACTTGGTAAGTAAATGTTGTTCGTTGATTACACAGAATTCCAATGATGCCAACTGCTCCGGATACGCCAAGATAATTAAAAAAGCGATAAATAACGACAAACTAAATTTTGCAAATATTTGACTATTTCTGCTTGCTTTTATAAAGAAAGAACATGATAAAAATCTACTAAATTGAATTTATTTAACCAAGAATCACAATTGATAAACTACCACTTTAAAATATATATTTGCTGTACGGAGCTAGTTGGCATCTCTTGAATTCTAAAAATCACTGAATGTTCCAACAAAATCATATCATCAGTATCAATAATCAGTACAAAAATATACCAATACAGTACAATAATTACATTTTACAACAAAGCTGGGACAGTAGGAGTACAATATTTCTATGGATCAAGAACTAATGCACATACCTGCCAACTTTTACGCATTTGGCGTAAAATTTTATTTTTATATTTAAAGTGGTAGTAAATATATATTTTCTTTACTTTTATAAACTTAATTTTTAAATGATTTTGATCACCACTATTATGAAAAAAATTAAGCATATATATTAATATGTGTTACTATACCATGGTCTTCAGCTTAAACTTTTTCAAATACAGCGTACTTTTTTGCTTAAAATTGAAATTTTAATTCCATGTTACTACCACTGGGAAAAATCATAATGGAGGGGATTAAAGGTTGGCAGGTATGCTAAAACCTTCAGTTACAGTACCATGGAATTGAAAATACTAGAAAGATAAAATAAAACTTTTAATATTTTTGAACATTATCGAAATATACTCCCTTGCTTCACACTTTTTAGCTATTTCCATACTACTGTTGCGAAAACGCAAATTCTGGTGATGAAGTAAAATATACTTTCTTTAAAAAGCGATTGGGTACTTAAGTTGAGACTAATTAATGTTTTTCAATGTTTTCTGACACTTTAGTTTGAAATATCACAATCGCTGGTAGACGCAATATCTTAGAAGCGAATTGAACGAAAGAAAATGCTGAAAATGTTAGATTTTCTTAATAATTTTTTATCATTAAATTCTAATTTTAATATTCTACGTTGGAAAATGTTAATATTGCTTTGCAAAGATTTGAATGTATGTGACTTTATCTCTAAAATTAGTTATTTACATAAAAATATATTTTAAATTTCACTTACAGCATATTTCCCGTTTTTCGTCTTCAAAATTACCACAGTCATCAGTGTAATCACATACGTTGTCTCTGGGTATGCAGCGAGAATTTCTGCAGTCAAAGTCGTTTTCTCTACACATTCCAGGTTCTCCTACAGCTGTGAACATACATGATTTTAGATACAAAAAATATGCATTTTTTTAAAATGAAATTTACATACTTACACCAAATTTGTTACGAACTTTCAAAACATTTTTCAGCTGTCTTTATACAGAAAAATAAATTTAAACTAGCAAATAAATCTTGAAAATAAACATGACCATAATAGGAATACTGTACTGATATATATGCCGTAGACTAAAGAAATGTTTGCAGTAAATGCCGTAGAAAATAGAAATGTTTTCTATCTACTGACGTCATTTCTTAGGTTTTACTGCAATGAGTCTTGAGAGCACATATGTAATATAAAATACTATTGAGCGAAATTGAAACTCAATGAATATAATCTTTTCTTCTTCTTTTTTTTTTAACTAACTTTGTATTCAGTGCACAAAATGAATGAATGAAAAGACTAAATGATATTTGATTTTAATTTTGGATTTTTACGAAAGTAAAATTTTGTTTAATCCTTTCTGGAGCAGCAAATATTGACTGGAAATTTGAGACAGACAGCATCAGGGATTGCTCCGCTTTCTGCTAAAGTTTTAATAAATTGGTAGCGATTAATTTAAAACTTGTAGTATAAATATAATTTCGCCAACTTTTTGAAAGAGTAACCAAAAGATAAATGTATTAAAGGTGCATTTCCATTACTTTGAATTTTGATATATAGCAGAGATGCCAACTGACCCTTACACGCCAAATTAATTTAATAAACGGTAAATAACTACAAACTAAAATTTGCAAATATTTGACTAATTTTGCCTACATTTTAAAAGGGTTTAGCATGACATAATTATAACAAAGTGGCGATTTATATAAGCCTCCGAATTGTTTAGAATTAGTGGTGGATGAAAACTTAATAAATTGAATTTATTAAACCAAGAATCGCAATTAATAAACTACCACTTGAAAATATTTATTCGCTGTCCGGAGCAAGTTGGCATCTCTATTACAGTCTGAAAAAAATTAAGAGATATACTAAACTAAATTAACCTAAATCTTGTTACCACTAATTAAAGCAATTTTTGACAACGCGGAGCAATCCGGGATATCGGCTGAAGATTCCTAAATAGTTCTTTGTTTTTTAAGCAACAGAGAAATTAAGTTGTGATTGCAAAATAACCAGATGTACTTAAATTGTGTGTTGTTTAATAAATAGTGGTTGCTGAAAAATGGGAGACATTTTGAAATAAATAGAATTATATTCTTAATGAATAGTAAAGGGAAGGGATGGCCTGGTCGATAGGGCGCTGGGCCATCACCTCCTACATCAAGAAGCCTCCACACGGTCTTTTATAAGTAGTCCGCGCATACTGCTTAAAAAGTGAACCAGTTGTGCGCATGAACCCAAAACCTTTTGTAAAAGTAATTGAGAGAAATTTATCTTATATATTTGAGAATTGAATCTGTAGTGGTTGACAAGAGAATAAGGCAAACCAATAATATTCATAAATAAATAAAAAATTTTAGTCATATATTTGCTACCACTTTCTTATTTTAACTATATTCTTTATTAAATGACTCGTTCATTAATTGGATATCCGTTTGAGCTGGAGTACTCACATAAACGACATAATCAAAAGAGCCAGAGGAGCGTTTTTTGCGCTCAAAGTCCTCCTGCATAAGAATTCAAAGCTTGATCTAGCAAATAAAAGAACTATCTATATACAAGCGATTCGACCAATTCTTACGTATGCTTGCCCAGCCCTCACTACCATAAGCAACAACCTAAAAAAGAAGCTATCTACAACTGAAGGTAAATTTTTACGCACAATGACTGGCGCCCCAAGGGCGATTAGCAATAGATTGCTCAGAAAAGACTTAAACATTGATGATATCAATTGCTTTATAGCTAAATTGACCACAAAATTTTACAGCGACGCAAGGACATGCACCACATCGGATTTCAATAAATTGTTCGATATTGATATAATCAGTGATAATTCGAATTTCAGCCCAATTACCGCCTTTTTATGCTCAGACTGCATACTATCAAAATACTATTAACTTTATCATACAACTCTACTGAAGGGGATCTCCCCAATCCAAAGATGATTTTCCCTTCAAAACTAAAGATTTACTCCTTAAGGACTTGACTTGTTGTTACAACATACTACAACTTCAAAGATATATAGGACCTCCCAGAATACAACAAAACAGAATCGATGAATCGGTTAGTGGCGCTTCGCGCCAAACGCCGAGATAACCCCAATATCCAGCATCCAATTGGATATCCTTCACAGTGGTCTGATCGAACTACCTATAAAAAACTGTGTGGAGGCTTTCAGTTATGGGTGGCGTTTGCTGGGCCCATATTCGAACTTTCAGAAGCGTCTTTTAGCTTTTACATACCTGCCAACTTGTAATCTCTCCGCAGCTAATTTTCCCTAGTGGTAGTAAGATTAAAAGTAAACTACATTTATAAGCGAAAATATATTTTCTATTTGACGCGAACTTAAACTCATCTAAAGAATTAATTGATTGATATATATATATAGAATTTAATTAATTGTAGTGGTGGTCAAAATAATTTTGAATTTAATGTATAAATGCAAGTTTGGAGTTTTTTTTCTCTGTATGTGTTATGGCCGTGTCTAAAAAATCTCTAAATTATCAACAACAGTTAACTGCAACTGCGACAAAATATGCTTACGTTGACAAAAAGGTACAATTTTTTACAAGAAAAATATGTATTTTTTATTGCTTTCGATTTAGTGTGTAAAAAATAAACCCTGGAACAGAAATTCATAAAATTCTAACAATTTTAATTGAATTTTAAACCCATCAAGCTCCACAAAATTCGACCGAAATGCTTTCAAAAACACTAGTAACACAATTATCTCATTTCTTAAAACTTTTCTTGAAGAAACAAGACATTTGTGTTTAACAAATTAAGTTAAAAACATAAATATTTAAATTTTGAGCTGAAATTAAATTACTGTAATGCGCTTTCATATAAATAATCAATTTAGTTCAGCACATTTCTTGCCGAAGAGGCAGGGATTCATTTCTTCGTATTGATTTAAAAAGTTACTTTATGAAAAGAGTGGCAATATACTTAATGCACAAAATAAGTGGATGATTTGTAATGTTAGTATGGCTTTTGGTAAAAAATGGTAATCGTTCACTTTCAAATTGAAAGAAAATATTAACCTACTTAAGATTATATGATAGGCTAAAATTTTTTGCTTCTCCGAAATATTTAAAAAAAATTTAATATTCGACGTTCCAGTCTTTATTGGTCCAACGCATATAAGGTGAGCAATTAGTCTCAAATGGCTTAAAAATGAGTTTTCTACCTCTTGCTACAGTTCTTATGCAATTCAATAATATATTCCTTACCAGGATATTTTAAAACTCATTCAAGTGAATACTAATTATCCCCTCTTCTCTATTACGTAGGGAGTGGTAGGAAGAAAGTGATAAAACATTTTAGTACATGAAGCGTCATGCTAAGGTTATATATATATATATATATATATATATATATATATATATATATATATATATATATATTTACAACGAAAAAATTAACTAAACTACATCATTTGTATCATTTTGAAAAAGAAAACTTTAGCTTTCCATTCTTTAGCAAAATTAATTCTGGATTTGAAATCTACTAACCCAAATTAGGTAAGGGAAAGTACTTGTATAAATGAAACAAAAAATTTGTTCTCCTAACGTAATTCTTTTATTTGATTTTTTTTCCATTTATAAAACAATAGAGAAATTAAGTAATTCGAAAGTTACTATTCTTCTGTTTTAAAACATTTATGTGCTATTTTATTTCATAACAAACGTTTAAAAAATTCAGGTCAACGCCAAAAATCCAACTGCTTATACATAAAATGAAAACTTTCAATATCCTGCTACAGAATCAGTAAGTACTTTTAAACAAAACCATCCCATTAGCCAATAAAGCCAAACGCCTTGCGTTATATCTTAATTAGAAAGATCACTTACAGAATATTACAAAGTACTGGCAGCCTGCAATAAACTACAAAGCTTACTCTACTACGCCTATATGCAATTGAAACTAAAACGTTTACCATGTCTACCTGTCTATGATCAGACCTATCTTAGCATCTGCAACCGCAGCCTGGGCTAATATATTTCCAACTCCTATCCTGACATTTGTTTGGGCTAATAAGGGCATTTCTGTAGCTCGTCCACCTCTTTTCTCACCAGATTTGAGACCTTTGTAATTTTTTTCCAAGGGTAAAAATTCATCCCAAGAAATGTAAATGTTTAAACTCTGAAAAATACTTAAGAGGCAATCGAGCAGTTAAAAGTTATTCCAGTACCTGAGTTGCAAAACTGATAGTAGGAGTGGAAGAATCGTTACGGAATTCTACATTTTGAAATTTGCAATAGTATGCATGTATTCATATGTATTTTCCTACTGCTGCTAGGTATTTTAATAATATTGCACCTCTATAAATTTATAATATTCTAGTTTGTAAATTTACACATTTGGATGTTGTCAAAAGTAAGAAATTTTCTATAACAGTTTCCTGTCGTTGTTTCCTGTCGTATTAGTTTTAAAAAGTTCTAATCACAATTGAAAATTTGCAAAAGCGAAACTTCATCTACTGCTGATACATATTTTCAATAATATTTATTAATAACAATTTAATAGTGTTCTAGATTGAAAATTTACACATTTGTCATTTGTGATCATATTATTGTATTCAAAAGCATTTTTCTACTGGAGCTATCTATTTTTATTGACACCGTTTCGAAACAGTTTAAAACTAAATATTAATTTTGGATAGCTTTCGATCTATATAATATAGTCTAAATATACTTATTAAAAAAAAGAATGATTACTTGGAGTATCACAATCTTTCGTAACTATGTCATCCACAGCAGCATGGCACTCATCTCCAGGTTCTCTAACCGCTACGAAATTTATCTGAAATAGATAAATTATTTATTATTAAACAATTATGCATTTACATTTTATATTATGTTTGGGGCAATCATTTTCGTTTCGTTTTTCTTTAGTGGAAGAAGTGAATAAGTGACATTTTCAGGAATATTTATTAATCAAGGAAAAAAAATAAAGCAGTGACATCAACATGGGTATGTTTATTGTAACATAAATCGACTACACCACATAAAATATTTAGTAAAATACTGCGACCACTGATATAGAGTGTTATGTTAAGATTGGGTCGTGCCAATTTTTGATAGGCGGAAGCTCCCAACAAATTTGCCAAAAATATTCAAGATATGGCAAACTACTTATCAAAGCAATCTGAAGTTCTTCTAATTTTACAATCACTTCTATATAGATAATATTCATCTGGCATGTATCAGACTTCTATAGATGCAATAAGAGGGTTCCCATGGTTTGGGAAATTTTTTTATTGTGGTAGTGAGAGTGAGATCCATCTAGATGTTTCGAGCTATCAATAAAAATATTTAATTTAAAAGAAATACATATATATGGCTGAAAAAAAGCACTCGTAAATAATTTCGTTATTCTCAAATGAAAGATATATTTAACCCTTTGACGGTTATGAACGAGTTCAGCTCGCAATCGAATCGTGCATCATAATGAGCGCAAACGAGTTCCGCTCGAGAGCAAGATTTTGACCGTAATGGTTAGTAACGAGCACTACTCGCGTAGTGAAATTTTTCCCCAATGCGCGAGGACGAGCTGAGCTCGTTCGCCATTATTATTCTGCATTGACTATGTTAAAAACGAAAAGTCGATTTTCGATAGATAGAGCCCTCAAAAGTACGTCAAAAATATTCAAGTGGTAGCAAACTACTCTTTAAAGCAATTTGAAGTTTTCCTACTTTCGCAGTAATTTCAATTTAGATAATATTCATCTAGCATCTATCAGTAAATGCAATCAGTTTGTAATCGTTTATGCAACCCGCATGCATCAGTATAACTTTACTTACTTTATTTACAAAAATTGGGCACCTGGGCCGCGCATCATCGGTATAATCTTTTTCTTTATTTAAAACAAATTGGGTGCCTGCCCCTAACCCATACATCATAAAATAATATACAGTGTATGAAAACATTTTGTGTTATGCATCATTATGGTGGCATCATCGGTATAAGTTTTTTACTTTATTTAAAAACAACTGGGCACCTGGGCCGCGCAGCGGCCCCTATCCCATTCATCATGAAATTACAACGATGAGTTAAAAACATTTTGAATATAAGCAGTCGTTGTGGTAGCTGATCGGTATAAGCAATCAGCTTGTATCTGTATATGCAATAAGTTTTCAAATTTTAGTGGTGATTATGAAAATTTAATGATCCAATTTTAAAGACAAGAAATATATTTTATAGTATCAATTTTGCTACCACTTAAATATTTTTGGCGGACTATTGAATTGCATCGAAAATGGAGACGAACATTCCGGAGCTTGGTGCAACATCACCACATCACTCCTTAAAAAACTCAAAACATGCCAGAACAAAATCCTCAGGAAAATAACAAAAGCAAGATGGTTTATCAGAAATAAAAACATACATCGCGACCTCAACATAGATTCTTTAGATCATCACATAAGTTAAATTTCAGATTTTTTGAAAAAACCATTAATTGTGACACCGCAGGATTCAACGAAATTTTTACTTTTGAAAACTTAAGAGAAGACATAAACCTCAGACCGATGGCAGCTCATTTTTGTAGTGACGTAATTTTATCTAAAATTCAAAATATTTAATTTCCTTTTACTTCAATTGCATTCCAATTACCAGAAAGAACCACCCCAAAGATCAAAATTCAAGACGAATGGGAAAAAGGCCGCTAACGGCCCCAGGCGCCCAGATAAATGTTGATGATGATGATGATGACGAACATTCCGGACGACCCAATTCATTAAACAATTTTTTTCGATAAATCAATGATGCCATTGTTTAATTCGCAAACTATTACATACCTGCCAACTCTTCCGGATTTTCCGCAAGATTTTATTTTCATATTTAAAGTGGTAGCAATACTCAGGTTATTCCAATTAACGTTTTGAATTATAATGATAATTATAAATGAGTCTGACCACCACTACATATAAATAATTACAATAAATATATAAAAGCATAAGATTCCATGCGCAAGTAAATTTCAACGGGATCAGAATATAAATATATTGTTGAATCAGATTGATTTTCGTTTATTGTTTTATAACCACTCTGAAAATCCATTCTCGGAAGGAGTGAAAGTTGGCAGGTATGCTATTAATTATCTTATTTATTACATAAATTAAAAAAAGAACAGCTTTTATAATAAATTCTAAATTAACTTACTTGAAATTCTTTTGGAATTCTCCCAAGAAATATCTCGGCTTTTGTCCAAGTTAGATCACTATCCTTAATTGGCATCCATAAATCAATAGTTTTATTATTTCGTTCTAAAGTAACTCGTAGTTTCACTGCAAAAAGTTATTAAAAGAAAAACCTATGTTAAAAAACTTAGTTTGAAAGAATTTTATAACGCATAGATTTAGATCTTACACTTTTTGGTGGAAGTTTTGCTAGTGGTAGTAACAAAAAAAAAAAAAAAAAAGGGAAGAAAAGAACAACAGTAATTAACTGCAATGCAGTCGATTTCTCTTGACCGGAGATTTTTCCTGGGCAATAAAAACGGTAGGAAAGTGTATAATTTAGCATTTCATTTAAAATGATTTTGTCAATCACAACATTTAAAAAGTCTAAATCTAAGATGTATGCAAAAAAAGGAAGGAAAAAGAACACATCAGAGCAATATTTTATACTTTTGTTACCGTCGCGATCTGGTCAAAATTATTAGATAATTTTGATTTACTGATTTTAATCTAATTTTATTTAAACATGCCCTCAAGATAAAACATAAATACATGCGCTGAACCGTGGTGGTTCAGGGGTTAAAGCGTTCACCTCCCAAAGAGCTGAATCGAGTTCGAATCCCAGCGTTAACTGTCCGATATGAATGCAGCACCCGGCTCGCACTTACCACAATGCTGACTTAAAATATCCTCAGTAGTAGACAGGTCATGGATTCGAGTCCCCTTGCCGTCAGGCTAACCGAGAGATTTTTCCGTAGTTTTCTCATAATGTAACGCAAATGCGGGTCCTCTAAGAAGGCAAATTTCTCCCAATACAAGATCCAGGAGTTCCCTTGTCTTCTGGATTGGGTTAAAATTACAAGGCTACGGAGTAGAACATAAGTAGTAAACTCAAAATTGGGTAAGCTGTTCAACGACGATTGTAAAATTGTCATATGTAGTAATGATAAAGTCTGGGTACTTACTTTTTCCGTACAGATTGTACCAAAATTGAATAGAGCAAGTAGAAAATGAGTCTCTCAGTGTTGAACTTTTAAGTGTAGCGTTAAAATTATAAGAAGACCACGAGCTTGGAGCAGAGGCAATTACAAAATGTCCTAATTAGGAAAAAAACAGTAATAAAGAATGTTTTGCAAATTATTGTGAATTTAAAATAGTAGATAGAGTAATGAAAATGAAGCTACACAAAGAGATAAATTATAGGTAAAATATAAAATTTGATTTAAAAAAAATACGATTCACTACAAAATGAAGAAAATTGTGATCACCGCTAGGCGATCACAGGTTACCCATTTGCAAAATGGTTGTTGTCTAATTTTTTTTTTTTTTTGGAAAAGAAACTTTATTGTGTTTTCATCTTAGACATCTTTAACTGTTAATCCTGAACTGCTCGGTACACAATTTCGCAGATATATTTAAATGCAGCTCAAGGTCTGGTTTCTTAGGACAAGCGCCTTATCTGGGCGTCAGCGGGACGTCAACGTCCCGCTGAAATACTGGTTTGTTAGCTCAAGGCCTGGTTTCTTAGAACTAGCGCCTTATCTAGGCGGCAGCGGAAAGTTGACGTAGAGTTGACGCCAAAAAATACTTTTTTGTTAGCTCAGCGTGAGCAGTCGGTCCAACGCAGACATTATCTCTCATTGCTCAGGCGTTAATAACGTAAACAAATATTTATTCTGAATTTGTATTGATTTTGTTATTGTCGACCAGTGTTTTAGAGAACAAATAATGACTTTGTCCAAGAAAAAACACATTATAGCTGAGCTAAATGAAGAGTGCTATGTTTAATGAAGAAGCTATGTTTAATGAAGAAGCTATGTTTAATGAAGAAGCTATGTTTAATGAAGAAGCTATGTTTAATGTCAAAATCAAAATCTTGACTGATTTCAATGTGCTGTTGGATGTTGTCCGCCATTGCTTCTGTGGCTAACGTCACGTTGTAATCCAAATGCAGTTGAGTTGGATGGCAATTGTAGTTCAAGATGAGCGTTCGATGACGTATACTATAAAACTCACAAATGGACCAATTAGAGGTTAGCGCTGATTTCCAGCCGACGGCGTCCTGTCCTAAGAAACCAGGCCTTCAGACACATTCTGTGTAAATTCTTAAAAAATCAAAAGCACAAAAACATAAATCCTGATGTTAACTTTAAATATAAATTGTTCCAATGTTTATTTTTGCTATAAGCCAGGGCTTCTTAAACTTTTTTATATAGCGACCCCCTTCAAGCTTAGGAAATTTTAAACGACCCCCTCCTCCATATAATGAAATATATATTAACCGTAGATGTAGATGTAATATCGCACTATTTTACAATGTAAATAAAATAAGGATTAAAGAATACGTACCCATTCATTTCACATATATATAATTGGAAACATTGACGGGATATCGGTCGTAATAAAACACAATAAATAGAATGACATAAAACTATATATATTTTTATTCAATAGAAAAAATAAACTTTTGTAACAATTTTTTTATAAGAAAACATAAAACTATATCTATATATTCAATAGAAAAAATAAACTTTTGTAACAATTTTTTTAATAAAAACATATTATTAACATCAAACAATATTAATGTGACGGATGTGATTGTTTATTTTTACACAAATAATTAAATCTAGGCTCAATTTGAGTTAGTGCAGATCGTAATAAATTTTCAACGTTTATTAAAGTTGAACGGTATTTTGATTTTATGTAAGTTAATGTGGAAAAGGCTGATTCACATAAATATGTTGTACAAAATGGCAGTAATTTTTTCAATGCCATTTCCGATAGTAGGGGATATTCTGATTTGATTTCTATCCAAAATTCATGCACAGGCACTTGAGAAAATCTAAGTCGCAAGGTAGTATCACTTGTTAATTCGGCAAATTCTTCTTGTGCTTTTAAGTTTAAAAAATTAATTTCTTCCATAACAATTGAAAATGGATTGCAAATCCATTGTTGTGTATCGATATCATTGGGAAAATACCTATGCATGTAAACTTCCATATCCTTCAAATGATTAACTATAATTTTTGTTATAGGAGTATCTTTTTTTGAAATATTGTTACTAATTATATACTCGTCAGTAAATGGAAACATTTCGAGCGATCCACTTTCCACTCTGTTCTTCCATATAAGAATTTTTTTAACAAAGGCCTCAAGTTTATTTTTTAACATAAACATATTAACGCAGACTCCCTGCATTGATAAATTCACATCATTGATTTTATCAAAAATATCTGCCAAATAGCATAGCTTGAGAAGCCATAAATTATCTTGAAAATAATCGGCCAAATTAGAATTTTGCTCTGTTAGAAATATAAGAACTTCATCTTTTAAAGTTAATAATCGTTTCAAACTTCGACCTCTTGATAGCCACCTAACTTCAGCATGTAGCAATAAACTTGTATAATCCGAATCCATATCAATGCACAAATTTTTAAACAATCGACTATTAAGTGCTCGACTTTTAATAAAGTTAATGATTTTGACTGCATCAAAAAACACAGTGTTTAATTCTGGTGCAATTTTTTTAACAACAAGTGCCTCTCGGTGAATCATACAATGTGTAAATGTAATATGATCATTTCCAGCTTTAACAAATGCTGTAAAACCAAGATCTTGTCCGATCATTGCTGCAGCACCGTCCGTGCACACACCAACACAATTTTTCCAATTTAATCCTTCTTTTTCAAAAAACTCATTTACTTTTTTATATATATCTTCTCCACGAGTATGACCTTCCAGAGGACGACAAAACCGTATATCTTCATGAATGCTTCCCTCATAAATATATCTTACAAAAAGTAACAACTGTGCCATTTTTGAAATGTCTGTCGACTCGTCCAGTTGTATTGCAAACTTTGAGCTGTCTTTAAGCCTCATAAGAAGCTGTTGAAATTGATCATTGCTAATGTCTGAAATTCTTTTGGACACAGTGTCATTTGATAATGGAATTTTACTAATTTCAGCAGCATACTGTTTTCCATGAACAATTTCAGACATTCTTATAGCTGCAGGTAGTAAAAGTTGCTCTCCAATAGTAAAAGGCTTTTTCGTTTTTGCTATCAAATACGAAACTTCATACGATGCCAATAGATATTTATCATTCAAAGTAACATACTTCTCCAAAGTGTTCTTTTCTTTATTTGATGTTTGCAAAAGACGCTCAAAATATTCTATTGGCTTTTTTGATAACGTTGCATGTTTAGTATTCAAATGTCGTTGCAGTTTTGACGGTTTCATGCTTTCTGCAGCCAAAACTTCTTTGCAAATTAAGCACACTGGTTGTTCTTCATTGTTGTGAGAAGAGCATGTGAAGCCATACTGCAAATATGATTTGTCATATTTTCTTTTTTTTGTTTTGCTAGAAGTCGGATTTGAAGCACTGCAACTTGGTTGTGACGGCGTGGCAGACTTATTAGTTGGAATTTTAATTAGCCATTTATCCATGATGGTTAAATAATAATAAATAATTAAACAAAATGTAGTTGAACTTTAACGTAATAATTAAAAACACCAACTGAAAATTACACAGTAAATACACACATGTCACTACGAAGACAAAGCTGAGTCCAAACTGAAGTACAAACAGAAAAATAACTGCACTCGAATCTTTACCAGTGCAATGACAACAAATTACGATCAGATCAACCCCGACGCATGGCGTGTTCAAAGTGTGCAGCGCACAAAGGCACCGTATCACAAAGACGCCGAAAAAGAAGCTTTCATTTAATTTTTTTTATTATTCTTTTATAAAAATAATATGCCAATTTGCCTAGCCTAGCTTGATTATGCTTCCGTATTGTATGTGTAAGCTGTAAGGCGACGCGGCGTCTGGGTACTTATAATCACTAAGTTATCTTGCAAACACTGACGCCGGCGGCCAGACATCAATGTCGAACGTTCAGTTGAAAATCGAGGAGCGCGTTGTATTTATTATTTTAAATGCTACTTCCATATTTTCATTTATATGCCCTACATAACAGTTTTGCATTGCCACTTTTTTCAAAAAATAGTTGTAATAAAACTACAATAGTATTTTGTATGATTTTTATTTGTATTTATATTTGTACGTAGTGTGTATACTAATTTTAAAATTTTATTTATAATGATTGAAAAGTATCAGATCTTTGCGACCCCTTTCAGTAGTCTCGCGACCCCCCTGGGGGTCGCGACCCACAGTTTAAGAAGCCCTGCTATAAGCAGCAGTTATTAATCTTTTAATAACATGTTTAGTTACACTATTTATAATATTTTTCATTGAAAGTTACACTGATACAATAAAATCAAGATGTTCCCAATTACATAATTTTTGTAAGTTAAAGAAATCTTACCTGATGAATCCTCAATAGTATGATCGAAATTTAAATTTTCTCTTCCCGCTTGTAATCGTGACCATCTGAAATACTCATAATTGTTTTGACTGTTCCACCCACAAGAATGTTTCTCAAAATCACACTCAGTGCAGTTTTCTTCATCATATCCGTTTCTGCAGTCTTTTCTGAAGTTACAAACATTCTCAACTGGTACATATTCGCCATTATTACAATCAAAAGAATCGGTTTTATCTATGGTGGAAAAATACAACTATCAATGTATAAAAAATATTTATTTTTCATTTTAATTAAAAATTTAGTTAAGAAATTCATAATACCCTTTTTTGAAATTTTTATTTTCATAACTGGTTATGGGAGGGGCAAATTGGTGATACAGATGTAGGGCAAAAACATGAAAACACTTCCATACTAACTCTTAATAAACAACTTTTCTTTCAGCAGCAAATGTTTTGAAATATTTTAACTGCTTAACTGTTGGTTCACTTTCAAATTTCGTGCATTAATCTTTTAGAAATGGTGCCCTTTTGACAATGCAAAATTTGCATCGACCGAAATAACCCTACTCTACAATTTTACCTTGGCCCCAATTGAACTCAAAATTGGCACAATATAAGTTCTATATGAACATGCACTGAGGGACCAATATTGGGATGTCTAGATTTTTTAATAATGGTCCTAGAATGACATATATCGGGCCTACATTGACCAATATAGAACCTATATTGGTTAAATAATGGATATAAAATATTAGGTAAATCTGATAATTATATATAGGACCCGATACTGGAAGCCAAAATTGACCGAAATAAAATGAAACCTGCTCGTAGACTTAACATGGAATCCAATGGTAGACAAGACATTTTTTTTTCTGATGAGATCTGTAAATTATTGGTAGATATACTTTTTTCTTACCTTTAAAATTAATCGTAACTATTCACAGGCATAATGTTAAAAAAAAATCATTTACTTTTGTGAAATAATTTGATTTTAAAAATTATGATAGCTTTACTTGTCACCCTTATCAATTTGTATTAATGTCAACACCTATGATTTCATTGAAAATAAAAAGTAAAAAATTAAGTACTAAAAGAAGAATTATAAATTTTAATTACTTTCACAAGTTCCATCATTTATTGATATATCATCAACAGCTAAGTAACCTTGGTGGTTATTACCTGCAACGCCAAACAGGTATATCTAGAAAAGAAGAATTAACGTTAAAATACACTTACAGTTTGTGGTTTTATAAAGATGATATTTTCACCAACTATGCCTTGAATATGTATGATTTATGAAAATGTTTTTATTACAAGGAATGATTTTAATTAATTTAAAGTGTTTAGCTGATGCAAAATTATGGGGAAAAATTTATATAAACAATAATTTTTTCAGCAGCAAGTGTTTTAGAAGATGGTGAAATAGTTGGCACAATTTGAAAGATCTTATCTGAAGCTTTTAGAAATGGTATCCATTTTACCCATGCAAATTTTACATCGACTGGAATAAGCGTATGAATTTAAAAGATTTTTTTTCCATTTTCAATATCACTATAACTAAAAAATCATTCTAATATGAATATTGAATTGCTGGTATTAAAATTAAAAAAAAAAAGGTTTTTATATTCCTCTGCTCAAACAGTCAATTCGAATTATGCATGGGTAACCAAGGCTCTATTTATAAAATGGTTTGAGCATGATCTTTTAAATTGAGCCTAGAGTTTTTCCATATAAAATCTTCAAAACATTTGCTGCTGAAAGAAAGATTATTTGCGTGGAGTTAGTATATTACAATTATAACCGTCGTTGTACAGCCGACATGATTCTTGGGGTTTCTACTACTAATGTTCAACTCTGTAGCCTTGTATATTTGAACCCAATCTAGAAGACAAGGACTGGAGGATCAAGTATTATAAGAAATTTGTCTTCGTGGAAGACATTTTGATGGAACTAACCCGCATTTGCTTTACATGGAGAAAAAACCCCACTGAACTTTCCACGGTTAGACAGACGGCAATAGGACTCTAACCCATGATTCTCTAACACTGAGGATATTTTGCGTCAGCATTGTGGTAGGCGCGAGTCGGGAGAAGAATTCGTTACAATCAGCCATTACTGGGATTCGAACCTGGGTCAGCTCATTCGCTCAGGGATAGGGGCGATTGCTCTATCCCTTGAGTTACCACGTCTCCGAAGCTTTATTTAGTACTCTTACCCCGAAGATTATTTTGTGTCGTACTAAATCATCTAAGTGTGGGGCACAAATATGTTTCTTGGTTAGCTCAGTCGGTAAAGCTCAATAATTATTTTGCGCTGAGATATAAAGTTTATGTTAGCCCAGCAATAGGCAAGTATTTTTTTTTAAATTTTGAAAGTATTGAGTTCCAAAAAAAATTAATGGCTTCCAAATACTTATCCAAACATATAATAAATTACACAAATATGACCAAAAGACTTCTCCGAATCAATTACCCAAAAATCATTGAATGGTGCATCTTCTAGCGCAATTGGTGTCACAGTAGTGGTGATCTGATACCATTCCTCATTAGTCGAGTTCGTAATTTCTAAGTGCTGTAAAGCAGTTTTAAAGTCACTACTGCTATATATCTGTAGCTTAGTCCCGTCTGAATAACTTGGCATATTATACCACAGCTTGAGGCAGACTTCATAGCTACGAATACGCTCAGACATGTAGATTGCTTTTTCACCAAGTTTAATGTTTCTTGTGTCCAAGAGAAGATAAAAACCTAAAACATTTTAAAAATTAGAAATTATTGAATACATAGTTATTTTTAATTGGAGAACGTAGTGAAAGAAGGTACTACGTGATATTAAAAAAATTTTCGAGTTACTGGCTCAGACATATAGACTGCGTTTTTACCTGGTTTAAAGTTTCCGGCGCCGAAATATAATATAATAAAATTCAGAAGGAATCCATACATTTTAATAATGATTCCATATGAATAGTTGCTATTAGTAAGAATCAGTAGAAGAATGTTCTGAGAGACGTTTTTTAAATTGAGATTCATCGCGAAAGATCTTAGTATTAGTCTTTTTTACACAGCATTAATTCATCTTGACAAAATTTTGAATTTTGAAAAAACTATGCGTGTAAAATAATGGAAGTAACTTGTGAGAATATAAAGATAGTTATAAAAACCTTACAATAATGTCTTAGCAAAAGGACTTAACAATAACGCATAATATTACTATTATTTATTATATAAAAGAAATAATAAATAAATGGAAACTACCATCCACACTTAAAGGTATTCTGAATTCAATTTGTAGGTTGGTCGAGCTTGCTGCTCTTTATGTAACTTTCTAAATTGTGGAATAAAGCTTGATATAACTGTGCGCATTTCTTCTTTATTAAACAGTTTCGTGTGCTAATAGCTCTTTAAAACATTAATTACTGAAAACCTAGGTTATGTACAAAAGTTGAATAACAAAATGAATGAAAACTCTCGTAGCTTTTTCACTTAATACTAATTACTCATACTTTTAATCTATACAAACCTCTATAAACTCAATATTAAAGCATTTTTCATCTGAATTGCATCAGATTACAGTTACAAGAATAATATTTAACTTGAAGTCACGAGTACCATTCGGCATCCCTCATCTTTCCTCAAGGTAATTTAGAGTGTCACCGCACCTTGATTTAGAGAAGCAACGTATAAACTTTTAAAAATAATTAACGTTTCTAAAACAGGCTGTTAAATTTTAAAAGTTACAAAATTAAACTTTAATTCACCCAGATTACATTTAAAGAATTCTTCGAACAACTTCTTCAATTAAGATTCGGTAAGTAAGTTGTAAATCAGAATTACCTTGTGGTGATCCTAAAGTATGATCATTGGATGGTCCGAAAGCATCATCAGCAATATGCCTTTTCCAGTCAAAATGATCACTTAGAACTTCAGATGATGTATCGACATGGAGTAATTCTGGTGACAGAAAGTAAAATGTAAATTTTATAAAAGAATGAAGAAACAAGCGTGATGTATGCTATAAAACTTACGTAAAAAAATGAAATATCAAATGTTTTAAGATTTAATAATAATATTTGTGGAGTAATATAATTTGATTATGAGGTTAATATACAAGAAAGAGGTTAATCTATTATATTATAGTTATTAATCTATTTTAGTGGGGAATGTTTTTTATAACTGTTTTTTATATCCAAATTCCTTTTTTTTAAATTAATTAAATGTTGATTTCAGAAACCTATATGATTATTTTACAGCTGCATAAGTGAATAGTAAATTTCACAACAATAAAATTAAAGCTTTTATTTTTCTATGGTTAACATACATTTTAGGTTTGCCGGCGCACTCGATGCATATAAGCTCTTATCAAGTAGAGGGAGAGATAGCAAAATTCCGAGAACAGCACGGGGATGCATGCAGAGATGCCAAACTTGCTCCGGAGCGGGTTAGCTCCATCAAAAAGTCCTCCACAAAGGCAAAATTTCTCCGAATACTCGATCCAGTAGTTCCCTAGTCTTCTGGATTGGGTTCAAAATGGCAAGGCTACGAAGTTAAACATTAGTAGTCGTAAATCCATAAAATTGGGTCTGCTGTTCAACGTCGTTTATAAAATTATAAAACTTGCTCCGGACAGCAGATAAATATTTTCGAGTGGTAGTTTTTTATTGTATGATTCTTGGTTTAATAAATTCAATTAATTAGGATTTTATCCATCACTATTTCTAAATAATTCAAAAGTTTATATGATTCACTACTTCATATAGTTTGGTCGTGTTAAATCTATTAAAAAGTAAACAAATGTAACCAAATGTCTGCAAATTTTAGTTAGTGGTTAATTACCGTTTTTTAAGTTGTTTTGTCGTGTCCGGAGCAGTTGGTATCTCTGCCAGTGTTACGGCGGAGTTTGAACTAGATACCTCCTCGCTACATTCAAATTGATTATTTAATCGTAACTAGCACTGTGACTAGCATTGCAAATTATTTATATTTAAAAAAAAAAGATAATAAATCAGGCTTCCAATTTTAATCGTATACTAAAAAATATGCTAGAAGAAGCTGCAAAATTTAAAAGAAGACACGATTCCCTAGTAGAACACCAGAGTCAAGCATCACTGGCTGCGGTCAGTAAGCGGGATCAACCTCGTTAAACTGTTCTACCGTAAAGTGTCGGATTTCGCAAGCAGGTCGTTAGGCTACCAGAACATAAAATACCTACCTACCAAGAGATTTTTGCTTTTATTCTTCATCACTTTTTAAATTTTTAGTCGTTTGTAACTTGCCTGGTTTTCAATCTTTTCCCGCGCAGTGTGTCTAATTTGGCAATTCGAATTCCAAAAATATAAACCTCTAAAAATTTAAAATTGATTTCTTTCAAACCACCACCGATTTTGAGCAACCACTATTAAAAAAAAAGAGGCTTGATTATCTCGCAGTTACTTAGATTGCGACGACTAAAGTCTCACTTGCTAATGTCCTGTCTGACTAAAACTTTCAAACGAAAGTAGTTGTTCCGGTGAGGATTAATAGATGTAAATGTCTCATATTCAATATTTGTTTTTTAATTGTTGCATAGACAGTTCATCGCTGAAAGCCATTTTGCATCAAGGCAAAAAGGAGAAAAAAAACTGTTAAACTCCCTTTATTCCAGTTAGTTATAGTATGAGTAAAATATCGATCGCAACCAAGATTATTTAACAATTATAACATATATTAAACGAAACAAAACTTAAGAAGAACAATGTTTTATTCTGTTTTTTCTTTATATTTTATTTCCTGTTTTTACGTGATATTTTTATTTATTGTGTGTTATTTTATTTGTAGTAATTTTTTTGTAAAAATTTTTTTGAGTGCTCCTCACACTATTGTATTGATATATTTTGCTTAGGCTATATTGATACAATATTAGAAAGCACTCCTTTTTGCGCATATAATAGTGTGAGCTGATAAAAGGATAATATCTTTTATTTTCCGGATTTTTATTTCTTAAAATTTTATCCCCCCTTTTTTTCGGATTCTTCCCGGTTTCTTGTTATTTTTATAATTATTTCTCTTTCCCTCCCTTTTTTCATTGTTCTGTAATTTTTTCCACGTTTTCCCTACATTTTGAACTTATTACGTTTTTTTCTTTATCTTATATTACACTTCAGATATATTAATATTACTTGCCAGATTCTTTCAACGTGTTCGTAATACTTGATGGTGGTCGTACATTTTCCCACAGGCAGTCTTCTGCTTCGAAATCACAGTACCCTATAAATACATAACATTGAATCCCGTGTTGAAACTGTAAGTGTTGCATGTTAGTTAATTAAGCAAATTTTCCTTATAAAAAAGTCTTTAAAAACTTAAACTTATCAAAATTTACCAACCTCAAAATTACTGCATACCTGCCAACTTTTGATCCCTTCCATTACGATTTTTCCCAGTGGTAGTAAAATGGAATTAAAAATTCAATTGTGAGCAAAGAAATACGTTGTGTTTGAAGAAACATAAACTGACAACTATGATAGTAGCGCATATTAATATATAAGCTTAATTTTTGTAAGAATAGTGGTGATCAAAATCATTTAAAAATTAAATTTATAAAAGAAAAAAATAGTATATATTTACTACCACTTTAAATATGAAAATAAAATCTCCGTTTAAATACGGGAGAGTTGGCAGGTATGTTACTGTATTCTAGGAGATAAAAAAATGACAAGCAATAAAAAATTAAACAAAAAGCAAACTTACACCAGTAAACAATATTCCTTCAAAAAAAAGTTCTTAATAGTTCCCAATTATCCGCAAAACTTCAAGTCTAGGGGGTAATTTTGTCAACAGTGTAACAGTACAGTAATTTTTACAGTACAAACTCATTTTTCGTAAATTTGTACTAACTAAGGAAATACAGTGTCTGACTAATTGATATCCTCAAATAACCTTTGTATAACTTGAAGATGCAGAGATGCCAACTTCTCCGGACAATAAATAAAATAACGGTAAATAACTGCAAAGTATATTTTCAAATATTTGACTATTTTTGCTTTTTTTTGTAAAAGACATAGCTTGACTGATGAACCATAAAGTGGTGAATTATATAAGCCTACCAATTATTTAGAAATAGTGGTGGATAAAAATCAACTAAATTGAATTTATTAAACCAAGAATGACAATTGTTAAACTACCACTTTAATATATATATTTGCTGTCTGGAGCAAGTTGGCATATCTGAAGATGGAACAATTATGAGCACGTATTTTTGTTGGTAGAATTATAAAAGTTGACAAATGAGAAGAACATAAATTGATCTTTGTTTACTAATGCCTATCTCTACAGTCATAGATTGTCCCTCAATAGAATTCACACTCAACCCTAAATGATGGACAGTTGTAAACTTTCTCTGGGTAATTATGAATTCCGAATTTCTCTGTCATTAAAAACTGGATGAAAACATTGAATATCTCATAAACAGCTTGAAATATGTTGAATTTTATACTACTAATCCAATTTTAACTCTAGGTTTACGGGACGCGTCATTTTGACTCATTTCGAATTTGATAAGGAAAATTACAAAACCCGTTTGCATTTTTATTTTATCTCTTGTAATGACTTTTACCCATTGATCGAGGTAAATATATATTGAAGTCTATTTTCTTCAAAAGGGTTTAAATATTGAAATTCTCTTTAAAGTGTACCTATCTCTACGGATATGCGTCAATTTAACGCGATCGTGATTTAGACAAAATTTTGAGTAAACATGCAAACATGACATCAATAATAAATATGAATTTATTAACAATACTTCGATCCGTTATCCGATATCGTTATCTCAAATGAAACAAACGATCAGCAACTGTTGCCGATAAGCAATAATAGAAAGAACAAACGCAGAATGTCAATTGATGTCAGAGTGTCAGATTTTGAAGGTTTCAGTTGCAGTATTGAAAAGTAAAATACTAGAATATTTCATGAATATGTATCTCATATTTTCATTTTTCTACTTATAATGTATAATTACATTGCTTTCTAAGTGCAGAGAGGCCAACTGCTCCGGACACGCCAAAATAATTAAAAAAAACTGTAAATAACTACTAAGTAAATTTAGCAGAGATAAAGTGGTGAATCATATAAGGCAACGAATTATTTAGAAATAGTGGTGGATAAAAATCTACTTAATTGAATTTATTAATACAAGAATCACAATTGATAAACTACTGCTTTAAAATATATATTTACTGTCCGGAGCAAGTTGGCATATCTGTAAGTGCTGTTATATGTTCATACGTCAAATTGATGCGTGTTCGTAGAGATAAGTATATAAGAAACGTCCGTAAACCTAGTGTTAAAGAGTATTTTTCATTTTAGTTCTAAATTGACATATTCCGCCCAATACCTCAAATGCATTTACAATTACCCACTTTTAGCCTCAAATAAAAATAAGTTCTCTCCCTTCATTTGATAAACACCAAAATAACTACTCTCTCCGCTCCAAATTAGTTTCTAAATTTCAAGTAGGTGGAATCATTGACAATTTCCGACGCAGTTAAGCAGATCGACATCAGTAAAATTTTACTACAAAGAGATTCAGGATACATTAGCTAGAAGATAGTTTTAAGCGAATAGCCTGGTTGGTAGAGCGTTGAGATCATATCCAAGAGGTCGTGAGTTCGATTCCCACTGATCCCACTGGTGTTCAAAATGGTGACTGATGCCCTCTAAATCTGTCATGGTTGCTAAGTCCTCCAAGTTTCCATAGTAAACATATACATCTGGGGGTACTGGATTGGAGATTGGTCGTGCTCTGGTTCAAGTCAAAATTACGATTTGCGAAATGATGGTGTGTGAATATGTCCTTCCTGTAACACGGATTGTGACCAATGTTTGTGACATAAGTCGAAATTCTTGGCCATAGATGATGCCACTGGAAAACAAGAAGCGCTCCCCTCTGCCTTAAAGAAGGCTTGTCAGTATTGACAAGTGGCATAAGACAATAACAAGCGATTGCTGGTGAAAGAGTCCTTACGAAATGGGACGTGGCTTAGAAAAGTACGAACCCTGGATTTTTGAAAGTTTAGTACTGATTTCAAGAGGGAAATAAGGAATGCTTGGTAAATAAATGTTTTTCATTGATAGCATAGCACCTTAAAATTCCTGAAAAATGTTTTACAAAAATCATAAAATCATCAGTATTAATAATTATTGATAATCAACACAAAATTAGTCATATATTGTGACTAATTTTGGACAGAGGGAATATAAGGTCGAAAAAGACACAAAATATTTCGAATAATAAAATTGCACAATAGTTTTAGGCTGGAAAGTGTGAATTAAGCGATTACCTGGATCTGGACATTTTCCTAAATTAATCATCACATCATCAATTGCAACTTGACCGAAACCTTTATATCCAACAGCAACTTCAAAAACCACCTGAAATATACATCAAAAAATAGAATTTTTTGTTTTATTTTTATAAACGCTTCAGATTAACTGCCTGAAATTTGTGCTATATTTATTCATCAGAATGTGCTAAATTTTAGTTATATGTGCTTAGGATTTTTCTTTCATACTTTTCTATTTTAGCCAAAATCTTCTCTCCCAATTGTAGCAAAATTGTGCTTAAATGTGTGCAAAAGTGTGTACTAACTTATTCTCATAAATTTATTTTAATTTCCATTTAAGTGGTTTAATTAATAAATCGTTTTTTTTCTCACTAAAACATTATTTAACAAAGTTATTACCTGCCACGTAGAGGTTTCTGAAACAACAGAGAATCTTGCCCCATGCCAAAGTAGTCCTTGACTTACTGATACTGACCATTCGGGATCTGATACACCATGGTCTGTAGCAATGTATGTATTCAGTGTAAGTTTGCTGATGTTATAGACATGATAATAAAAAGTAAGACAAGTAGCAGTAGCAGATGGTGCGTGTTTTGGGCCGTAAATTCGAGATACTTGAGGTGATCTACTTCCACCGTTAGCTCCAACATACAGATATTTTCCTGAAAACAATTTATTAAATTTTAAGTAGAATGAACTAACCCAAACAACGTTAATTTCCTAAAAACATCAAAAGCTGTCTCAAATTTAATGGAACATTCGCATAATTTCTCTTCGTTTATAGCTATTCTAAACCATGGGATAAATCTCACCCCTCTACTTTTATAAAGCAAATATTTCAGCAGAAAAACAAACATTCTATCTCAGTTCTATAAACAAGAACCTTCTTGTTTATGGAAGCAAGTCTTCTTGTTTAAATAACCAAAACTATAGTTTGTCAGTTTTTCTGCTATTGTTTATACTTTATTTATACTGCTTAGCTTTATTCTTACGCAGTTTAACCCTCTGCGGTCGCACATTTACTCTTAGCCACCAACACTTTTTCATCGTTCTAGTCGTATGTCTGCTCTCAGCCATCACAGCAAAGATGTTAGTCATAGCTTAACGGCAAACTGCATATATTGCGGCTCTCTGAAGATGTAAAGAGTAAAGATTGTTCTGTATGTTCAAACAGAAAAATTAAATGCGGAAGGCGCCAAACTAACTAAAAAAACTAATTAATTATTTTTGTGACACATGCTCTCGAAAACTAGGGCTTCATATTGCATCACTTTGAAAGATACCACACTATGGAGAACTATAAAATATAATTTTTATATAAAATTAAAACATATTATTGTGTTACATATATCTAAAGTTTGAAAAATAATTAATACATTTTACTTTTCCTTTATAATCTTGCATATTATGTTTTACTGCTCGTTCAGCGAAAATTAAATCCGACCTGCATGACACCCATGTAAAAACTTAATACGACCGTAAAGGGTTAAAGTGTACACTATTAGCATTTGGTTAGTTTGATGAATAGTCTAAAAAATTAGAGGTTACATGAAAAAACATGAAAAGTCAACCAAGTTAAGCTTGCTGAATAAGCAAAAAATGCAATAAAAATAATTTAATGATGTCTTTTTTCAAAATATTTTCGCATATTAGTCCACTAAGTATGCTAAAAATTCACTTCCAAACCAACAGTTGCATTGTTGGTGAATTAGCAATTTAAATCATAAATTACTAATTATTATTTAGCTTTGAAATATTTTAAATAAATCTTAATATTAAGAACTGTTATTTTTAAAAAAATTAATTGAATTTAAAAGTTTTTATTACCGGATGCTGATTGAGTTGTATGATCCACAATTGCATTTCTTGTATCGTTATCCATACCAGACTTGATGAGCCAATTAAACGAATTAGTTGGATCTTGAGTGTATCCACACCAATCATCTTCAAAAGTACACACTCCTATAAAAGAGTTTTAACGGAATGAACATTCAGTTAAATTAATTCATGTGCTTTTATGGCTCAAAATTTTCAAATGTCTTACTTGCTGGGGGACACGATCCAGCCATGCCATTTATATCATCCAGTGCAATTACACCGGCTTTCACAGAACCAACGATTCTAATCTAAAAATAGTTAATGTCAACAATTAATTTATTTATATTTTTATTATGAGATTTTGTAATTCTTTATTTAGGTTGCGATTTTGGGCAGCGCAACGCCATTTACTTCATCTAATGCAATTATTTTAAACTTAACAAAGGCGATAGTTCTATTGAAAAAACAATTATTGTAAATGTTTGAACTTATTTACATTATTTTAACACACACAGATTTCACAGAAGAAACTATAATACCAAAAAATTTATTATGGAAAAAATTTATGTTATTTACATTTTTATTATTATAGTGGAAACTTATGCTTCAATTAGAGTTGATTTTGCTTGCCATTTATATGATCTAATACAAATATACCAGACTTCACAGAAGCAATTATTCGAACAAAAAAGGAAAGTTACTGTAAATGTTTTAACCTACCGAAGATCATACATAAGAGATAACTGGAAATTTTTCAGCCAAGCTTTGATGGTTGCTTAAGGTAGTATTAAACTGAAGTACGAAATTGGAGACAGAAGATAAAATATAAGCAATGCAAACATTACTTTAACACTTTTTTCGGTACAGACTTTTGGTGAAACACTAGCGTTCTGTTAGAGCGATTGCTTGAAGAAAAAAAAAGGTAAATATTGCGAGTCATTATCCCATTTTAATTTTTAAACCAATTCTTTTGTTTAAAAAGTAATTGCGATACTTTCTATTAATTACGACCAACTAAAGCCAAGAAGAAAATTTCCCCAAACGAGAGTTTGTTGTTAAAGGCCGCCTTTGGTCCGATCACTTATCAAATGTCTTAAATAGCCGCTATAATAGCCGTTATACTGTCCGGTTCTACTTTCCTCCTGTCTTCTGCCTCAATATTTTTATCCGACGTCCACTTGTGTTAACAGTTCGTCAATTCAGGCATTTACAGGGCAGATATGTTGACCACTCTTTCAGAGCCAACATATCTGCCTATATTTAGTAGACCAACATTGCTCCCATAGTGAGGACAGGTAGTACAGAGAACGGAAGAACATTCATGCCTTGCCCGGGATTCGAACCCAGAACCTTTCTGAGGAAAGGCCAGTTCCCTGACCCCTACACAGTTCAGTCGGCTTCTTCCTCTATATATGTCGGCAAATAAATGCCCCTAAACTTGAAAAGTTGTCTAATTTTGGATTTATTATGTCATTGAACAAAAACACGTTGTAATTATGCAAAGTAGTGAAATTAAAAAAGTTAAAAAATGAAAAGGAAATAAGCATTTACAAAATTTTTTCACAGAAAATTATCAATCAAAAAATATGCTCACTGTTGGGCGAATTTTGTCACTTTTGGCGTGAACGTAAATATGTTTCCACTTGTAACTAAATTCTCCTCTTTTATTCCAAACCTCTTTGTATTCATAAGAAAAAATGTATTTTGAATTTTCTACGGTGATTTGCAACCTGAAAGATTAATAAACTGGCTGTAAGATATTTATAGTTTCGAAACTATTAAAATACGATTAACGATGCACAAAAATGGGATAAAGATTAATGACACTGACCAAACTAAAAATAACATTCGACAACAATATATAATTTGTAATCAAGTATATTAGACACATTTTGTAGTTTCACTCAAAACATTTTTCTTGGAGTTGCGCTGATTCGTTTTGTAAGTTCTTGCGGTGTTTTCAACAATGACGGCTTGTAAACTATGTCGTTGCCGTAATCCCCCCAAAAATCCCATCATATATAAGGTCCAGAGATGATGGTGATCATGTTTATTAAGAGTAAATCACTGTCACCAGTATGACCTGGATATTGTATACGATCCACCAAAGCCAAAAATACTACAAGAACTTTTAGAAACGCACCACTGCAGAATCGGGAACCGCTTTCTGAGGAAAACTACAAAATGTGCCAAAATGTAATTTTTTTAAATTAAAAATTAGATGTTTGCCGTGTAAGTAGAAGATGCGAGTAAATAATAGAATAAAAGAAAACAACAACTTGGTTTATTTTTCATTAGTAATGTGAATCATTAATTGTGATATTTTTACAGTTTCCAAATATAAATATTTAAAATATTATCATTCAATTGTACTAACCATGTACAAGGATTTTATTTTATAACCATCGTTGAACAGCAGATTCAATTTTGTATTTACGCTTACCAATGATCAATTCCGTAGCCTTGTAATTTTGAAATACATCCAGAAAACAAGGAAACACCTAGATCAAGGATGGAGAGAAAATTGCCTTCGTGGAGTACTTTTGATGGAATTAATCCGCATCTACGTTACTTGGAAAGGAAAACCACGAAAACCTCCCATGGTTAGCCTCACGGCCAGGGAACTCATTACCCATGATCCGTCTGCCACTCAGGGTATTTTCCGTCAGCTCTGTGGTCGGTGTGAAGCGGGTGCTGAATTCAAATCGACCAGCCACTGCTGTTTGAACCCAGCTCACCTCATTAGAAGGCGAGTGCTCTGTCCCCCTGAGCCATCACTGCTCATATACAATGCAAACACTTTTATACTAACTCTATGTAAGAAAATTTTCTTTTGGAAGCAAATGTTTTTGAAAATTTTGCATCGCTAAATTGTTTGCATAATTTGAAATAATTATGCTTGAAGTTTTTTGAAATGATATTATCTGCATACAAAATTTGCTTTGATCAAAATGTGTGTATGAATAAGCGATTTTTCAATATCGCTTTAATTTAAAAAGCATTCTAATATGCCAGTATGATAACTAAAAATTGAAATTAACTTCCTCTCCTCGTTTTGGTAGATCTGAATTTCATATGGCCAAAAATGACACCATTTTTGAAAGCTTCAATCGAAATCTTTCAAATTTTGCCATGTAAAATCTTTCAAAACACTTGCTGCTAAAAGAATCATTGTTCATAGATGTAATTTTGAAGTGCTTCAATTCTTTTATTTACCACCTGTTGGTGTTCTGTTTTCAATTTGAGCACTGTAATTCAATTTATGTAAATTGAAAACAGTTTTTGGTTCCGATGAATTGCTTAAAATAACTATATCTTTCTGGATTTTGTCATGAATTTAGAAACGTTTCACGACCGTGTAACTCTGAAGTAGTAAATCATATTTCTTGGGGCATGTATTTATCATATTTGTGGGGGCTTGTTCTGTTTTTCATTTTGAGCACTGTAATTCGATTTATGTAAATTGAAAACAGTTTTTGGTTCTGATGAATAGCTTAAAATAACTATATCTTTCTGAATTTTGTCATGAATTTAGAAACTTTTCACAACTCTGAAGTAGTATATCATATTTGTTGGGGCATGTATTTATCATATTTGTTGGGGCTTGTTCTGTTTTTCATTTTGAGCACTGTAATTCAATTTATGTAAATTGAAAATAGTTTTTGGTTTTGATGAATAGCTTAAAATAACTATATCTTTCTGAATTTTGTCATGAATTAGAAACGTTTCACGACCGTGTAACTCTGAAGTAGTATATAATATTTGTTATAGTAGTATATTCTCTAATGTGAAAACTGGTTTTCTGATTAAGCAGTCTAAATAGTTTTTAATTTAAAGAAACAGTGTAGGTTTGAGTTCTATAATGTCATACTTTGAGTGGATAACATAGCTGTCAATTATAACGATTTTTGATAAAGGTTATGTGCAGTGTTAGTTGAAAAACAGACTAAAAGCGTTATAAAGTTACTATAATTTTTTTAAAAATTTTGTCAGACTTTTACACATACTAGGCATAATTTTCAGGTTTCTTCCATATGTTTCTTAAATGTTTAATGTTGTGGTGTTTAAAGTAATTTTAAATCAAATTTTTTTAACACAGTGTCAATATGAGCATAAAATTGACCACCTCTAGAAAACATATTCGTAAAAATCGCTAAAATCCTACCATAATTATTAAAATAAGCATGGGGGATGGGATAGGGGCAGCTGCACGACCCATGAGCCCAATTCAAAAATCAAGACAAGACTAGATCAAACCTATAAATTATGTTTAGTTTTTATCTTAAATAATAATTGATAAAAAATATGAAGCCGATTTTTCTTTTAAATAGTTTATAAAGAAATGGGTTAAATTGTTTAAAAATTCGGTTTAGTTCTTTATTTTTTAAAAATGTTAGAGCAGCAATGCTACATTAACTGGAATGTCAACTATTCCGTTCTCAGAAAAAACTTAAATAAAGTGTTAAAACTTTAATAAAATATTAATAATTCAAACTAAAAATTAAACTTTAATTATTAATAATTTAAACAAAACTAAATGAAATTATTGCAGAATTTCAGTAAATTTCAATATTTTAAAATAGCTCAGAAAATCATTATTCACTCACTACGATGCTGTTATAAAGTTTCATTTTATATGAATTTCGATTTAAACATAACTTTAACTGCGGACAAAGCAGAGTCAGCTGGAGCCTCTGTATTAACCAAAATAGCAGATCCTATAATAATCTTTCGAAATGTACTTAACGGTATTAAATACCTTTTACAACGTTAGAATTTTCATTTTAAAGTTATGGAAAAATAACGGACAGTAATCTGTCTAACCAATTTACCATAAAATATACGTTAAAGAACACTTTTTACCTTTACTGTTTTGAAACCGTTCGCAACTAAACTAAACTAAACTCAGAGGCGTAACAGCCCTAGAGGGCCAAGGCCTACTGTGCCCATCTCAGTTTTATTGATCTTGGGCTCTGGGGTGCAGGAGCAGATGTTCCGGTCAGGTGGTCAGCCGAACGCAGAACCCCCAGTGTTTAGTTCCCAAGCATGCTTGATACTCATTTATCAACCCACTGAAGGGATGAAAGGCTGAATCAACCTTGCCCGGCCCAAGGATCAACCAGGGACCTGTGGCACGACAGCGCGAAGAGCTACCCCTCAGCCACCGGGTGTCGCCGTTCAAAACTAGTATGGTTAAAACCATGAATACAAAACTATATAAGATTTTATAGACAAAATATTTCGGCGTCAAAGTTGGGATTCGAATGCCCGTTCTGATGGTCATGAGATTAACAGATTAGCCCCCTTGGCTATACCATCTGCAACGAACTAAGTGACTGTTGTTCTAGTTGATGCGATAAAATTCTAGTTGTTTAACCGTATTATGTTACTGCACAATTAATAAAAGGTTTTTCTCTCAGTTTAAATACCATCTTATTTATAGTTATTAAACTGTTTTGTTTGAATAAGTCAAAATAACAGTTAAATAAATTGTTATTTAACAACTTTTTTCCGAAAAACAGTGTATAGAACTGATGTGACAATGTATAAGAAGTTATAGATATATCTTCAGTTGTATGCTAACAATTTTGAAAACTTCGTCTAAAAGTTAAGTTATTATCTCCCAATAAAATCTCATATAAGCTTATGACTTACTTGTCACCTCCATCGGCATCCATATAATACCAAACACTCAGGCAGAAATCTCCTTTCCACTCCGCTGGCAGCTTGGAGCTAGTTAAAGTTGATGATCTTGTTATCTTATTGTCTCCTTTCAAATACACATAACGCCCTAGTGTTCCAGAGAAAAAATCATCATTATGAATACAGAAGCTAATATTGAGGAGCTTTAACCCCTTGACATTTACAAATTTCTTGATACAGAAATGATATTTAAAAGCACTGTAAACAACAACGGAATGTTGCCAGAGATGCCAACTGCTCCGGACATGCCAAAATAATAATAAAAAAATGGTAAATAACTACAAACTAAATTTTGCAAATATTTGACTATTTTTGGTTGTTTTTTAAAAGGTATAGCATGGCATAACTACTATAAAATGGTGAATTACACTGAAGAGCCAAGAAAACTGGTACAGGCATGAGTATGCAAATAAAGGGGTATGGAGACAATCAAAGTACAGTGCTGCGATCGGCAACGCGTATATAAGACAACGAGTGTCTAGCACAGTTCTTAGATCGGTTACTGCTGCTACAATGCCAGGTTATACAGATTTAAGTGAGTTTGAACGTGGTGTTATAGTCTACTCACGGGAGATGGGACATAGCATCTCCGAGATACCAATGAAATTTGGATTTTCACGTACGACCATTTCACGAGTATACCGTGAGTATCGGAAATCCACCAATATCCCCAGACATGAACATTATTGAACATATTTGGGATGCCTTGCAATGAGGTGTTCAGAAGATATCCCCACCCCCTTTTACTCACACTGGTTTATGGACAGTCCTGCAGGACTCATGGTGTCAATTATCTCCAGCACTACTTCACACATTGATCGAATCCATGCAACGTCGTGTTGCGGCACTTCTGCGTGCTCGCGGGGGCCCTGCACGATATTAGGCAGGTATACCAGTTTTTTTGGCTCTTCAGTGTATATAAGCCTACGTATTATTTAGACACAGTGGAGGATAAAGAACTACTTAATTGAATTTATTAAACCAAGAATCGCAATTGATAAACTACCACTTTAAAATATTTATTTGCTGACCGGAGCTAGTTGGCATCTCCGCGTTGAAGACGTCTGAGACACGTCAATTATTTTTTTGACTTATGGAACAAACGACGTTTCCCAAACGTCTTTGTATGTCAACAGGTTAACAGTTTCAGGAGCCAAAGTTCCATTCTTGGAACATGTCTCTTTTTCAAATTGTTAAAGACTGGTAACTGAAATCTTTCAATCTCAGCACTTAAAATTGGAAAAGCTGAATATTTCTAACAACCAGAATATATTAATAATATAAATTTATATATTATCTGCACTGTGCAGAGATGCCAACTTAGTTTTTTATTAGTTATCTTTACAGCCTTTTAGCCCTTTTTTTTTGCTGGTTTGGTTAGGGAATTGCGACTCACGACTCACGCTGTTTATCAATCGCAGCTGCTGATCTAGAATATGGCCACTTATCATCACCACGGACGTGGCGGAAAGAGACAAACCGAGACTCAAACACGAAACTCAACGATACAGGAGATACAACGATGGATGGAAATTCCACATGAGGAATGCGGACGTGGCGGAAAGCGTCAAACCGAAAGCCCGAGACGTAATCCTATGACGATTGAACCACCCACGGATCCTATGGAATTAGAGATATATGAGAGAATGATGGAAGCATACGGGAAAATAAACAGTGAAGCAAGCGAACTAAACAGTGGAGCAAGCGAACTGCTTGAAAAAACAAGAAACTATAACCAGCAAATCAAGTCTGAAATGCAGACTACATCAGCGGAAGTCACTGACACAGAAATTCATGAAAGCGGCCGGCTTTTGGAGCAGACAGTGAGTGTGTCATCCGTAGATTCGGAAAGTTCATCCAAAAATATCACCGAGCCCCCCCTCAAAAAACGAAAACGTAAAAAGAGAAAGAAAAACAAAGCTACAAAGCCTGTTGAAAATTTATCCACTACTACAAATATCAGCCCTCCACCACTACTAGATGTCGCCACTTCCTTGCAGCAATCAGACAACGAAGAAAATCCTGACTTGACCCAACCCATGGAGGATTATAATTCAGCTGCGGTTCCACCCACAATTTCAGAAACAGAACCACCAATCATGCATATCAAAGTTCTAGTCCGTGGACTCACAGCATGTACCAATACAGATCATATCTCCCGTGAATTGGCCAAGACAGGCATTATAACAAGCAAAGTGATTCAGTTTAAAACAAAAGTGGGCGAGGCCTATCGGCTCCTCCCACTCTTTCTCACAATATTGATCAAAACAGAACAAAATAACCAAATCTACTCAGTAACCAATATTTGTGACCTTCCCGTGAAAATTGAAAGATTTCGTGGAGGGAATAGCCCAATACAATGTTATAACTGCCAGAATTTCGGCCACACACAACGAATGTGCAAATCTCAACCAAGATGTCTAAAATGTGCCGCCGACCACCGTTCCTATCAGTGCCATAAGGATAAAACTTCACCACCTAAATGTTGCAACTGCGGAGAAGCACATACTGCAAATTACACAGGTTGCAGCAACCGTCCCCCCAGGAGAGGCCTTCGCGCAACTCCTGATAAAATCCCATCAAGAACGATAGGTCAAGCCCATAGACTTGCATCAATTATCAAAGAACTTAAAGAACTCTTAAATAATCGAGATGTATTTCAACTGCTGCAAACAATTATGAGGGAGACTACTCCGGAATAATTTCACTTTAGGACTAAAACTGAACTCTTCTCTGACTTTAAATATGCATCTCTATAAATTACAATTTAATAATCTTGAATGCTTCACACTAGATTACGCCACTAAGGCTTCGCAAAATTTGTAATTTCTTCCTGATTCTGATTACCGATTTTGTATATTCTTTGCTATCATCAACTCTGATTCCTGGCTCTGTAAATATTTATGCTTTCATCAATTTGTCTCCCGATTTTATATATACTTACGCTATCATCAACATTAAACACTCAATTTCAAATTTCTACTGATCATCAATGTAAATATCACAGATTAAGTTTGTATATCATGTTTTCATATCTAATCATGGCTATTTTCAATTTTCTTTGCAATTCATGTAAACCTTCGATCTAGTTGTACTTTCTAGTCATGGCAATATTATTATGTAACCATACTATCATATAACTCAAAATGACTATATACACTGTATTATTTTCATGATGGATGGGTTAGAGGCCGCTGCGCGGCCAAGGTACCCAAATTATTTTAAATAAAGTAAGTAAGTAAGATGCCAACTTACCCACTATTAAGCTTTCTCCCGAACGAACAATTCGATTTTCGGAAAAACCTCTCCACAACTAAACAGTTGATTCGAATACTTGAATTTATTAGTGAAGGATTCTTCAAAAAACAAGCCACTGCCTTACTCATGTTGGACATCGCTAAAGCGTTCGACAGAGTATGGCACACTGGTCTTATATATAAAATGATACAGCAAAATATTCCTGATGATCTTGTTCATATTATTAATAATTATTTAATCAATAGAACATTTCAAATTAAAATTAATGACCATTTCTCTACAAGGAGAAAAATACAAGCAGGCGTACCACAAGGCTCTATTCTGGGGCCCATTCTCTTCCTAATATACTGCTCAGACTTCCCAGTTAACAGGGGAGATATAAATATTCAAACAGCCTTCTATGCGGATGATACCGCGATACTCAGCCGATTCTTAAATGTAAATAATGCAATTAAAAGACTACAAAACAATGTAAAAGATATTGAAACCTGGTGCAGCAGGTGGAAGGTTAAAATCAATAGCTCCAAATCAAACCTACTCATTATTCGCAAAACATATAAAAAGAAAATTATCAACTACGAAAAAATCTTATTATTCAACGAAGAAGTTCCCAAAGTCTCTAAAGCAAACTATTTGGGTATCACTATAAACTGCACCCTAAATTGGAAATATCACGTCTCTAATATACTTAAAAAAGCTGAAGCTGCTTATCAAGCTTTGAAACCCATTTTAAATAGCAATAGCAAAATGGCTTTAAACACGAAAAGGCACATTTATCTAATGTGCATTAGACCAATCCTCAGCTATGCATCCCCGGCATGGGGGACGCTTACAAATACACAAAGAAAGAAACTCAGAGTCTTCGAATACAAAACCCTAAGACGAATCACTGGGGCTCCCTGGTTCGTTTGAAATAACACCCTCTATAATGACCTCAAAATCGACAAAATAGACGAGTGCCTTTTTAAACTCAATGCATCCTTTTTTAAAGGTGCCAAAAATTGTTCAACATGTAAATTCAATCAGTTATTAGACATTGATTTCATAGATGACAACAAAAATTTCAGCCCGATAACCGCTTTTTTTCTTAAGCGACTGTGTTCTCTCTAAGCATTTAGGATAATCATGACTATCCCCACTGCCCTAGACAAACTGTGTTCTCTGCACCAATGAAGCCCGTCTATACCGAGGGGAGGCGAGAGAGTGCACAGGGAGTCTTCCCCCTTTTGTAAACTTGTAAATAGTGTAAATATTCTTTCTTTATCTTTATCTTCAATTTGTTCCCTCTCTTATGTATCAACTTGCGATTTATTTTTATGTATGACTCAGACCTGATTTTATCAATTATTGTTCATTCTGAGATTTAACTTAATGTTAACGCAGCACCTCCCTTCCCTTCCACCACATATTATTCAACTTAGATGAAAGAGCAGATATCCATACATGGATAGGTACTCTGAAAAAATTGATTAGTTAGTTAGTTAGTTAGTTAGTTAGATGCCAACTTGCTCCGGACAACGAATAAATATTTTCGAGTGGCAGTTTATTAATTGTGATTCCTTATTTAATAAATTCAATTTATTAGATTTTTATCCACCACTATTTCTAAATAATTCGTAGGTTTATATATTCACCACTTTGTTACAATTATGTCTAGTCTTTCGATTATCTTGCATCTTATCTGTGCTAGTTAGTTGAAAGTTGACTAAGTAAGTTTTTTTTTTCTCTTTATGTATTTATTGAGGAATATAGTTTAACATCAGTCGATTCTGGGTGGGACCAGAGATTCATGGCCTCACCTACTGATTTATCGCAAAATGGTCCTTTTCAGGACCAACAAATTACGATTTCACCTCTTATCTCCGAGAGTCCTATGGACGCTGTAGTTATTATTGAAAATACAAATGCCGATCTTAACGCCGCTGATAAAGAGGGAAGCTCCCCTTCCAAAAATATCTTGGATTTAACTTATCCTAACACCGGCAAGACGAATAAAAAGAAAAAGCGGAAAAATCGTCTGAAAAATACAGTTCAGTCGACAGATGAAGATTGTACGGACTTAGAATCCGACGCCACCTCGGACAATTTAATCTATAATGAAAATTCAGATTTGAACATCATAAATGATATCGCTATACCTTTTGAAAATATGCTAATCGAAACCCTTGAGCTACTGAGAAATGCCGCTAATTTTAAAAATCTAGGCCATAAAGTCGCACAGACCCTGAATAAAATTAATGACCACCATAATGAATTCAAAAATAAATATCTCGAACTCAAAAATAAAATATCCTGCGAAAATACCCTGTTTAATGTCCTCTCAGAAACCACCACGGAAAACATTGATACTTTCGCCCAAGATAATAAAAATCAATTTCCTTCAATCCCATTTTTTGATCTAAATGACTCACTGGATAACAATATGGGCACTATCTTTCCTGATACTTTAAACCAAAATTACAGAGGAAATAATATCTCTTTATCAAAAACAAAAAGATTTAAGACAACGCCACCATCCCCAACTAAGAAAAATCATACCGAATGCGAAAATGATAGCAATCAAATGGAACTTAATGTTACAGATCAAGATAATACCCAAGACACCTCAGAATTTATCCGAGCTAAGAAAACCATGGACCCACCCCCATTTATAGTTCAAGACAAATCATTCAATTGGCCCGCCTTCAACAAAAAACTTAAAGACAAAAACATAGAAGGATTTATAGGCAAAACGAATGGAGAAAACTTTATTATTAAAGTTAACAATATGGCAGCTAGGAATCAAATTAATACCGCCTTAGAGGAATGTAACTATAGTTATCACACTTATTCTCTTCCCGAAAAAAGGAATATGAGAGTAGTTATAAAAGGTGTCCCAAAAGAAGTTGACCCTGAAGATATCAGAATAGAACTACAGTCTCATGAACTTAACGTCCTACATGTAACTCAGTTGGAGAGAAGGAGAGAAGGAGTTAAAATAAAACTCCCAGTCTATATAGTAGACCTACTAAAAACAGAAAAAAGCAGGGAAATTTATAATATAAGGTCCATAGCAAATGTAGTTCCTAAAATCGAAGAGTATAAAAAAGCAGAAAGACCGACACAATGTCACAGGTGTCAGGGTTTCTTTCATGGACAAAGTAACTGCCGACATCCCGCCCACTGTGTGAAATGCGCAGGTGACCATCTAACCAAAGATTGCCCAAACAATTTTGAAAAAGTTAAATGCTATAACTGTAAAGGAGAACATCCGGCCAATTTTTCCCGATGCCCCGTATTTGAAAAAATAGTGGTAAAAATACAAGATAAAAGATCTAGGAGAAGACCGATGGAAGTAAAGAGACAAATTAATGTTCGAATAACAGGGAATAACAATACTAATAGCTATGCTAATGCAGTCAAAAATTCTCTGCCTAAAGATGAACTCAGCCTACCAAATCTACTAAAACAGGCTATTGAAGCTTCAAAAAATTTAACATTTCTCATCTCCAAAGTTACCGAGCAAAATATTGAATCTCAAAATAACGAGAGAACCGACTTAGATAAAATTAACAAAAATAATGGATAGAAACAACATATCGTCTAGTCTCAATATAGTTCTTTGGAATGCTAATAGTATTAACAATAAAATGACTGAACTTCTGGACTTCGTAATTGAATATTCTCCAGACATCATCGCAATCACAGAAACTCACGCAAAACCAAGTCAAAAATTGCGAATTCCTAACTACAATTCATACAGGTGCGATCGCCTCTCACACTACGGTGGAGGCACTGCTATATATGTTACTCGAGCTTATAAATCGGCGGTATACAACTTAAGGACTACGGACAATATCGATGAAACCTCGATCATATTACAAATCAATGATCGAAATATCAAGATAACTACACTATATAATCCACCAAATAACGAACTAAAGGAAAGTTTTTTCAGAAACATCTTCAACGCCAACATGGACACAATTTTATTGGGTGACCTTAATGCAAAGAATAAGATATGGGGGTGTAATGCAAATAATAAACAAGGCTCAAACCTGCATAATATCACCAGAAGCCTAGGACTAACCATTTATGCTCCACTGGAACCTACGCACTACCACCCATACCCAGGTTACAAACCTGATATTTTAGATATTATGGTCACAAATATGGTAACACCATTCGCCATGAATGTTATAAATGAATTAAGCAGTGACCACCTTCCTGTTTTTATCTCCACCTCATTACCCAGAACAGAAAACACCATCACGACTAAAAAGATCGACTGGTTACTATATCACAACATCCTCTCAAAAAAGCTCAACTCCCCATCCAATATTGATACAATTGCTGATATTAATGATAATATCGAGACGCTAACTAAGGACTTAAATTATGCCCTGCGTGAAGCCACTACTGAAAGAACGAAAGACCTAAATAACAGAAAATTACCTAACTATATTAAGGATATTATCAGATATAGAAACAAACTTCAAAAAGTTTATAAGAGAACCCTCAACCCAGTTTATAAAACGGAGATTAACAGGTTAACAAGGGATATTAAAAACAAATGCAAGAAATACAGAAATGAAATTTGGAACGAGAAAGTGACAAGCCTAAATACAGGAGATAACTCCCTCTGGAATATGGCTAAAGCACTAAAAAAGGCACCACCAACAAATCTTCCATTAAAGAACAACGATACGATAGTATACACGGACAATGATAAAATCAACGTGTTTGCTAAAACCATGCAAGATCAGTTTTCTTTAAATGCCGAACCTTATTGCCCCTACAATGATCAGTATGTTAAAGAGGAATTTCAAAAAATTATGAACACTCCCTGTTCTACTCAAGGCATTCAGAATACTAACGATGATGAAATAATTAATATCATTAGAAAATTAAAAAATAGAAAGGCACCAGGGCATGATAATATTACTAATGAGATGCTTAAGAATGCCCCTCCAAATATAATACCAATACTAAGTAACATCTTCAACGTCTCCTTCAACCACTGCTATTTTCCTGATTGCTGGAAAAAATCAGATGTAATTCTCTTTCCAAAACCGGGTAAAGATACTTCAAATCCAAGTAACTTCAGACCCATTAGTCTCTTGCCTACGCTATCAAAGGTTTACGAAAAGCTTATCTACAGTAGAATTAATAAATACCTTTATAACTTACCCAAACAACAGTACGGGTTCAGACAAAATTTGTCTACCACCAAACAAATTATTAACCTACTAGAATTCATTAGCAATGGTAAATATAAAAATGAAACAATGGCCCTTATCCTGCTCGACGTCGCGAAAGCGTTCGATCGAGTATGGCATAAGGGTCTAATTGTAAAATTAAACAATATGAGCTTCTCTATTGAAATACTAAGGCTGTTAAGTTCATATTTAATTAACAGAGAATTTAGAATTAAATTAAATAATAATTATTCTGACTACAAAAAAATTTACGCGGGTGTACCGCAGGGTTCAATTCTGGGCCCTGTTCTGTACATCCTGTACACTGCAGATTTTCCGACTAATGATGATAACCTAAACGAGTTTGTAGCACTATATACTGATGATACGGCTATCATAACTAAGTCAATGAATACAAAACGCGCTATTACCCTGCTACAAGATAAACTACAAGTAGTTGAAACATGGTGCAGCAAATGGCGCACAAAACTACACCCCGACAAAAGTCAATTCTTAATCATAAATAGTAAGAAAAAACAACAAAATACTCCCCATATCTATCTGTTCAATACTGAGATCAAACCAGTGAAACACGTTAAATACCTCGGCGTCACGATCTCATATAATTTGAGCTGGAGTACTCACATAAACGACATAATCAAAAGAGCCAGAGGAGCGTTTTTTGCGCTCAAAGTCCTCCTGCATAAGAATTCAAAGCTTGATCTAGCAAATAAAAGAACTATCTATATACAAGCGATTCGACCAATTCTTACGTATGCTTGCCCAGCCCTCACTACCATAAGCAACAACCTAAAAAAGAAGCTATCTACAACTGAAGGTAAATTTTTACGCACAATGACTGGCGCCCCAAGGGCGATTAGTAATAGATTGCTCAGAAAAGACTTAAACATTGATGATATCAATTGCTTTATAGCTAAATTGACCACAAAATTTTACAGCGACGCAAGGACATGCACCACATCGGATTTCAATAAATTGTTCGATATTGATATAATCAGTGATAATTCGAATTTCAGCCCAATTACCGCCTTTTTATGCTCAGACTGCATACTATCAAAATACTATTAACTTTATCATACAACTCTACTCAAGGGGATCTCCCCAATCCAAAGATGATTTTCCCTTCAAAACTAAAGATTTACTCCTTAAGGACTTGACTTGTTGTTACAACATACTACAACTTCAAAGATATATAGGACCTCCCAGAATACAACAAAACAGAATCGATGAATCGGTTAGTGGCGCTTCGCGCCAAACGCCGAGATAACCCCAATATCCAGCATCCAACCAACAATTATGTCTAGTTAAATTATTTAAAAAATTTGCAAAATTATTCAAATGTTTGTAAATTTTAGTTTGTAGTTGTTTACCGTTTTTTAAATTATTTTGACCTGTCCGGAGCATTTGGCATCTCTGTCTGTATACCATTCTGGAATAGCTTTAAAACGCTTATTATACAAATTTTTTCTTTATTTTCTATAATCCTCACTGACTGTTATGGCCACGATGAATGAGCAAAGGCAATGATTGATAAGTGAACTCTATTATAAAAAAGTTGCTATGCTTTTTATCCTCACAAATTAGGTGTTAGTAGTATTAAATATTATTATAATTTTTAAATAAACATTCAGCTACTTTTTTGTTAAAGGCACTTTTTCCATTACTGGAAAATAAGAATCTGGCTGGTAAACGGCTTATAGTTTTGATCTTACTGCAAAAGATTTTTTACTGTTTGCTATGTTCAGACTTTAATATTTATTTAATTATTTTCTATATAAAGGTGAAAGTTGCTATTCAAGACTGGTTATTCACTATGGAGGTAGATTTCTATGACTAAGGCTTACAAAAGCTTGTAGAATGTTATGACAAATGTTTAAACAAATCTATAAGTATAAAATAATTGGAACTTTGTTTTTTTACTTATTTTCGGATGTCAATGTTTGGGCGTTGAAAACTATCAAGTTATGCTTTTTTTAATTATTTATTATTTTTATTAGAAAATATAAAAATCTTTAGAACAATCATTTAATAATAAACATTAAATCACGAAATGCAAAGATATGCATATAGACCCATTTACCATATGAATAAGTATTAATCCTAGTCTATTCATGTTAGTGCTAGTAGCTTACTTGCCAACTTGCACGGTCGTTGAAAAGTATTTTACAAAGTGGTGCAATTAAGTTTGGAAGAATTTTTTAAAACAACGTTATTAATACATATACAAGTATAAGTATAATTAGCCAACAAATAGATCTTACTGCAGTGGTAGCTAATAGGAATTACGGTAGTTAATGATTTAAATTTGCCACCATATAACATTTTCTATGCACAATTTTGCCAGGTCTCTTATTCTTGTTAAAAATAATTTATAGCGATGATCTAAATCATAGTAAATTTAAATTTATTAAATCGAAAGTAACAAGATAAAACCTAAGCCTCTGTCAAAAATTATAAAATAAATACCACTAGAGAGAGAAAAATTGGCAAACATGTCACTGAAATCAATGAAGAAATATGAAACATCGTAATTACTCACCTAAATAATTTCCCTGGGTATGATCAAAATTTGGCATTCTGTCTTTACTTTGTTTCGGAACACTTGTTTTCCAAATAACTTTTGATCCCTCGGCAGTCCATGAACATAGATTCCCATCGTCAAAATTACAATAAATGTCACTAACTAAAAAAAAATATCTATATATATATTGGGGGTCCGGAAAGTAATGTCGTTTCGGTACATTTGATATTTGTTATCTAGATTTAATTTCTTAATCAAAAATGTATTCACCCTCGTTAGCAACAACCTTTCAATGCCGGGTCGAAAATGACTCGAAATAGATCGAAACAAATGAATTGGTTTATAAGACTGACGAATATTTAATGTGCCGAAACGACATTATTTTCCGATCCCCTTAATATATATGAGTTCATTTTTAACATGCATTTTGAGAATCGTTGAAAGAGTTATTACTTTTTTCATCAGAAGGTCTCCACAGGGTTTTTAACAAGTTGTCTGTGCAAACTAAAAGTGTAAATAAGTGTAACATCTATTATAAAAATACTCGAAAGAAATTTATCTTACTTTATTTATAAATTTTCTAAAGTGAAATGTCATGGTTGGCAAAGAAGTAAGGCAATCCAATCATATTCATTAATTAAGCAGATTTTAAGATGTATATATGCTACCACTCTCTTATTTTTACTAGATGATCTATTAAATAGCTTTAATGTAAAATGTTTTACTTGCACGATGGTCAGATCATCAATTATGTCTTCTTTTTTTTTCAAAAATCAATTATTGTACATATCAAATCATGTTTTATCTATATTTTTAATTTAAGTCTACAATCAATATTTCTAGTGTTATGTAAAAACGTCAATTTGTCATATTGAATTATTTCATTGTTTTATTATTTCACAAGCAAACGGCTTGACTTTTTTATGGCTACCACAATGTTTGCCAAATCAATGTATTTTACCTTACTGTATGTAATTTAATGATGAATGGGATAGGGGTCGCTTCGCGGCAAAGGGGCCCAGTTTATTTAAATAAAGAAAGAATGGTCAGATCGGACTACCTTTAACCCTTTGGCGCCGACTGTCACAAATACGTGCCAGCTTAAAACCGCATCAATCAGGGTAAGAAGATAGAACTGGTAATCAAAGTAATTCTTTAGCAGTTTATTTGTGAACGGGGTAATGATAATTTGCTTTATTTAATTCACCACTACTTAGTTTGAATTAAAAATTGCATAGTTACACTTTTAACACGCATTATTGGATGTGTTAGATTTCAAGTGAAAGCAAACATAAATCTGTCAAATTAGCTAAGCGAAAACTTAAGCTACCGCTTTTTATTTTTTGCTATCCTGATACTGATTCCTTACAATTACATATATGACTCGCTCGTCCCGAAAATTTTAAGAAACCATGTTGAGGCTTTCAGCTAACACGTTCACGCTGAGGTGACCCACCGGTGGGTCACGTTAGATTGTCTCATCTTGGCAGCGCACCGAAGTAAAAACTGGTAACAATAAATTTCATTTTTCAGTTTTTTTCCGGGAATAATGAAAATCCATTACTACCAATTGTTTTAAACGGATGAAATTTTTATATTTAATTGCTTCTTCGCCGTGATAAATTTCTTTACAATCAATTGTTATTATTGAGAATAGATTAACTCCTCCCGAATATTATCTAATATTGAAATAGTTCTTCTACCAGTATTTTCTCTTTTCCTGTACCAGTATTTTCACTTTTCCCGGCATGTACGTGTTGAAGGAGGCGGTGGTAGTGATATGTTCTCATACCTGGCAACTTTTAATCCCTGCCATTATCATTTTTCCCTGTGGTATTAATATGAAATTAAAACTTCAATTTTAAGCAAACAAATACGTTGCATTTGAAAAAACTTAAATTGACAACCATGACAGTAACGCATATTAATATGTGTGCTTAATTTTTGTAAGAATAGTGGTGATCAAAATCATTTAAATATTAAGTTTATAAAAGAAAAAATAGTATATATTTACTACCACTTTGAATATGAAAATAAAATCTTCGGGAAGAGTTGGCAGGTATGTTATATGCATCAAGTGCGCCTACAAACCTAAAATGTATGTTAACGATAGAAAAATAAAAGCTTTAATTTTATTGTTGTGAAATTTACTATATAACCGTAGAATAATCACACAGGTTTCTGAAATCAACATTTAATTAATTAAAAAAAAAGGAATTTGGAATACGCAGTTATAAAAAACATTCCACACTAAAATAGATTAAAATAGACTAAAATAGTTGGCAGGTATGTGTTCTCAATATTTCAGAAAAATAAAGAAAATTCTCATGAATCATCATCAATTTATGAAGTTTAACCGGTTAATGCCCAGCGTCATATATTTAGGACAGTTCCTTTTTTCAAAAACATTCATTGTGGTCGGAAACTTTTTTCAGCATTTTCATTTATCTGGGTGAATTAAGAGATTCTCAGATACCACAATGATTTAGTTATTTCTGATTAGATCTAGAATTATAAGGAGCAAACACTTTTTGGTCTATCAAAGACTTTTTGAATGCCCTAACAGTAAAAAAAACAATTAATTTCGAAAATATATTATACCAATTTTTCCATAAAACCACTTTTTATATCATTTCAATATATAAATTCGGAACAAAACGGGTTAATCATTTAGGATTCCATTGCAGAAAATAATTAGGAACCATTGCATTAGAATTTCACGCATGTTATTATAGTTACATTAGGCGGTATACTATAAATGTAACCAGTATCTAAATACTTAGGTACGAAATTACTAAAAAACTACAAATTACTTACGAGGCATTTGAGTAACAGCATCTGGAATATTTGAAGACGATTCTAGAAATAAGTAAATAGCCATAATTAGGAATTTTAAAATTAAAAAAAAAAGGATAAATCTTAAACTTTTATGCACAAGAATATTTTTAATATTAAAAAAGTACATCTTCTATAAAAACTCATAATTCACTTTATATAAACTTTTGAAAAAAATAAAACAGCAGCATCGTTGCATAGGCAGTAAAAAAGTATTGTCGGTAGACTTGACAAATTTGCCTTTTTTAAGCTTTCCAACTATTTGTTTTCTTCAAATTTATACTCTTTAATAGGTATTTTTTCTAAATGCCCTTTTCATTAACGTGCCTTTTAAAATTTAAAAACAATGTTTTGCATTAAAGTAGTCTGTTTTAATACCTACCGACATTTGCACATTTTTTGGAATGTTATTACAATAATAGAAAATTTACAATGATAATTCTAAACAGTTTATTTTCAGGTTCATTAAAACCTAAAGTACCTATCAAATGATTGTCAAACCTTTATAATCTTTGATTAAATTATTTACTTACAATGGTGATCAAAATCATTTATAATCAAATTTTGAAATGAAAAAAGTATCTCAAAAACATAACTGTTAACTTTTTCTAAGAATAATTTTTTTCCAGTGGTAGTGAAGTAAAAAAAAAAGTCACTTTTATACTTTGACAAGGCTTTAATGTACATTTTTCCAAAAATCCTACATTTAAATATATGTTCAGTTTAATAATTTGTAATGGTGGTTAAAATTATTTTAAATTAAATTTATAAATTATAAGTTGAAACTGAAAAGCGTGAGTTTTGCTATCACTTTAAATATAAAAATAAAGACTGGTAAATCCAGAAGAACTGACAGCTATGCAAAGGTGGTCCAAAAGAGGAAGTTATTGCACGCTCAGCGATTTTAAAGTGCCCGAAGGAGCTATAAGACCATATTATTCGGCCAATTCAATTCCGGTACCTCAACAAATTACGCCTGAAACGCCGACTACTTCAGCTGACACCCCAGCTATGGAAATCAACGACGGAGACCAGTATACGGAACAGACCTCTGACTCAGAAAGTATTTTCAAAAACAACACAGAACCTCCTACAAAGAAAAGGAAACAGAAGAAAAAGCCAGCTGATGTCAAAAAAGCTGAAGATAATTACGCAATCACGACTACAAATAGCTGCTCTTCTTCACTGCTAGAGACCTCCACTATCTTAGCACCATCAGAATCCAAAGAGTATTTCAACAAAGCTCCAGATCCACCCACAACTTCAGTGAAAGTTCTACATAACAAGTTTACAAAAGTTTTAATCCGTGGACTACCACTTGACTTCAAAACAGAGGATATTTCCATTGAATTAGGGAAACTAAACATCGAAACCCACAACGTAATACAGTTTAAAAGAAGAGTGGGCGGGACCTACAGGCTCCTCCCACTTTTTCTCACAATCCTTAGAGTAACGGAGAATCACCGGCAAATTTTCACCATCACAGACATGCAGCGGATTCCAGTCCGAGTAGAACGTTTTCGTGGCGGTCGGGGACCGCTGCAGTGTTTTAATTGTCAGGAATATGGCCACGCTCAACGGACATGCAATGCACCTCCCAGATGCGTGAAATGCGCTGATAACCACCGATCCTTCGATTGTCGTAAGGATAGACTCACACCACCAAAGTGCTGCAACTGTGGAGAAATTCACACCGCAAACTACACGGGATGCAAAGCCCGCCCCAGCAGGAAGGGCCCTTGTGCTGTTCCTTCCACACCAGCTAAATTGGCTCACAGACTTGTATCACTAGTGAAAGAGCTGAAAGACCTACTAAAAAATGAAGAAGTGATTCGTCTTTTGCAAAGGATCCTAGGGTAGACCGCTCTAGTTCAGTGACATTTTATTTCTCATTTCCGGATTTTTCATTCAACATTGAACTCTAAATTCTAGACTTTCAATATATATCTTAATTAAACGTGTGCCAGCTAAATGTAGAAATTTAATATTTATCAATTTCTGTTTATACTTATTCATGTCAACCTATGTATATGTAATACAAATTATGTTTAGATTTAAATATGTCAACAGGTGTCAATTTAGATTCGATATTCAAATGCTATATTTACTATATTTATTTATGTCAACCTACGTATATATATTTCCAATTATGTTTATATTTATATGTGTCAATTTAGATCCGATATTCAAATGATATTTATCTATGTCAACCTATATATATATATATGTGTGTATATGTATATATATATATACATATATATATATATATTTCAAATCATGTTTATATTTATATGTGTCAATTTTAGTTTCGATATTCAAATAATTATTTACCCAAGCAAAGTGCTTGTAATTTTGTATTAGCTACCACATCGACTGCTAAATTCAAAATGTTATCACTTTAAACTTATGTATATTTCTAGATGTATGGGATAGGGGCCGCTGCGCGGCCCAGGTGCCCAATTTTTTTATAAATAAAGTAAGTAAGCTATGCAAAGGCTTGATTGTCGATGCCGCTTTAAATGTGTGCAGTTCGCAAACAATTAAATGGATCGCCATGAATAACTTTTGATCTAATAGTTGGATCTTCACGTTGTAAAACTGTAAGTTAATAGGTCGAGGGTGTGACCTCAGATATGCTAATTAATTAGTGTAATTGTAAATTACGACATTCGACACAAAAACGTACATTATCTGAATAAAACATACCTTTTTTACTGATGGATTCGGATTTCTGACCCCCAAAATATAGGGGTTAGCCACAATATGGAAAATATGGTCAAAATAGTTTGACAAGGAGAGCGGTCCAAAGTTTAGACCCCTTAAAGTTAAATTTACTTTTTTCATATTTCGTCATATCTCGAGAACTTTTAAGCAAATTGAAACCATTTCTCGCCCAATTATAAAAATTTTTTATCCTAAGATAATTCAATAATTCCATGCAAAATATAACTTTCAGTAAATTATTCTTATTTTTTATTATTTCACTTAAATTAGTCGAAAATATTTTGAATTGTAAGGTATACAAAATTTAATACCATTTTGAAGAATGTCATTTTAAATGGCAAAATGCAAAATTCAGCGAAATCTGTCGAATAGTTGCTGAGTTATCGAATTTTGAAAAAGTCCTTTTCGTCGAACTTTTCGGATTTTTTTCATTCCATCAAAAGTTATTTAGGGTGTTCCATCTATTCTTTCTGCGCACTCTACATATTAAAGAAACATTTCAAAAAAACTGTGAACATTAATGGCAAATATTTAATTTTTTACACTGCTGAAAATGGAAATTTTTCTGTTGTGTAACTGTTCTGTTCTGTGGTTTTTTAAAAAAAACATATATTTTTGTTATAGAATGTGGAAATATCACACAGTCTCTTCTCATCCCCATAGTATTAAAACTGCAATGTGTAAAAGTTAAAAATTATTAACATACCCGCTAACTTTTAAACTTTTCAAAGATTATTTTCCCCATTAGTAATCGAAGAAAAATTGAATTACAGTAGTAAGCGGAAATATACTTCACGTTCTGTAAAAACTTCAACACAACATAACGCGATTATGTGTTTATAAATGTGTTTAATATATCTATATATTTGATAGATTGTGTGTATATAGAAAGTGTTAGTATCAATATGAATCCATAATTTTATCCAGTCTCAGTATGTCTATAAGTTTGACCATTTTTATGTAAACTACATTTTTATGTGAAAAAAAAACACTCTGTATGTCTATATGCATGACCATTTTTATGTAAACTACATTTTTATCAGGTGCATCTCAATTAGTTAAGTTATGATTTAAGTTAATCTCAATTAGTTAAGTTATGCTTAAGTCTCAATTAGTTAAGTTATGCTAGAAGAAATTAAGCAATGTCAATGAAGAAACAAACCACTGTATGTCTGTATGCTTGACCATTTATATGTAAACTACATTTTTATATGAAAAAAAACACTCTGTATGTCTATATGCTTGACCATTTTTATGTAAACTACATTTTTATCAGGCGCTTCTCAATTAGTTAAGTTATGCTTTAAGTTAATCTCAATTTGTTAAGTTATGCTAGAATATATTAAACAATGTCAATGAAAAAAAAACACTCACGTTCTAAGATTTTAAAGTTAGAAACCAGTTAGTAGCAAAATCTTAATTATACATATATGAAAAATTGGTTTTAATACATTAAAATTTACCCGCACTTACCTGAAAAATGTAATCCAAATAAAATGATTATAAACGAAGCCTTTTTAAGCATTGAAATCATGATTCTTTGTAATTTAACGATGCACATTATCCGTTATCCTTCATTGTTATCGATGAGTATATTTCTCACAAAATTTCAAAAGCAGGAAAATTGAGAAAAAAATTCTAATAACGTTTTAAAAATGAAAAAACAAGACAGTTTTTCAACAATTATAATTATCAAAAATCCTTGAGTAGTAAGCAAAGTGTTTGACTACTATTTAGTAAAGTTAAGGGAGTAATGATATTCGTATTTCTGAACATTGTTTGGTAGTTACAAAGATAACAAGTTATTGTTTTAATCTTTTCGTGTTGATAATAATATACACGAATTCAATTGATATTTCATGTAAGAATTCAATAGATTTTTCATATAAAAGAACAGTTATTGTTCGATCAGATAACTCGCAGGAAATGATAACTAAAAAGAAACTGATAACGACAAATATTCTTAAAAGAGAAAGAACATCAATTTTAAATAATCTCAATCTCAACGATACTTAGAATTGTTGAGTGACAAAGAATGAAATATTGTATATTCTCTTTGTTGATTTTTATATGTTGATTTTTCTTTGTTGATTTTATTAATTGACTTTTCCCAACTCCTTGATGTCTTACGATCATTTTTAAAAATTCTCTCACAATTCATCGGTGAACTTTTAATATTTTTGGACATAGTTCAAAATGCGTATTTAAAAAAATGTACCCAACTCTAGAAATAGCTATTTGAAAACATGGATATAGCTCCTTGAAATTCATGTTTAAGAACATGGACGCAGCCCCTTCAAATGCGTGTTTAAGAAAATGGATACAGCTCTTTGAAATGCGTGTTTAAGAAAATTAACACAACTCCTTGAAATGCGTGTTTAAGAACATGGATGCGTGTTTAAGAACATGGATACAGCTCTTTGAAATCCGTGTTTAAGAAAATTAACACAGTTCCTTGAAATGAGCGTTTAAAAAATGGATGTAACATAAAATGCTCGTTCAAAAAAAAAAGAACATGGCATTTGATTTCGTATCGATCGAAGTCAATTTCCTTAAGTACGCATTTTGAGCCATATACTAAATAAAAGCCTCACCGATAAAATGTTTTTTTTATTTTCACTTTTACTATTAATTTTTAATTCTCTGTGAAAATAACTTTAGATGAAAACAAGCGTTATGTTAATGATACTGTAAATTTTTTATTGGAGTACCAGTTTATCACTTTCGTTATGGCAGTGCTGTTACGCCGAAATGACACCACTGAACGGTGCAATACGCCGCCAAAGGTGCACATAGGGTTGTCGGTTAGTTTAATGTTAGTACTATTAAGTGTTATATAACAATATATTTTGAGATTTTGCATTTGTCAGAAATATAATTGCAGCCCTGCTAACTATTCCTCTTTTTGTGGAAAATATTTTTCTAATATTTAGTGTGGTAGCAAAATTTATACATTCATACTTTATGTTTATTTGAATAAATGTAATTAAATTGAAGTTAACCCTTTCGGAATAGGCGAGTCATAAATGTATTCGTTAGGAATCAGTATGGTAAAAAGTAAAAAGCGGTAGCTTAATTTTGGGCATAGCTAATTTGTCAGATTTATTTTTGCTTTCACTTTAAATCTAACACGTCCAATCCATGTGTGTTAAAAGTGTAACTATACAATTTTTTATTCGAACTAAGTAGTGGTGAATTAAATTACTATCATTACCCTACCCCATACCCTCCAACTTATGAGGATTTTGAAAATAATTCTTTCTAGTGGTAGCGAACCAAAGTAGAAATTTTTAAAGCAAATGGATCTCTCATAAAACTTTTATCAGAACTTAAGAATCTAGCCATATGGCCTGCACTTTTATAAGTAATAGTGGACAAGTTACGCTAAAATTAATTTTTTTTAAATATTAAGACATTAATTTTGCTACCGTTTGAAAAGAAGATTTCTGAAACTACGGAAATTCCGTAGCAGTTGGAGGGTATGCCCTACCCACAAATAAACTGCTATAAAAATAGTTTTATCTTTTTTTACCCTGGTTATCGCCACCCTGAGAATGCATATTTGATTTGCCCGTCTCGAAGAGATTAAAATTTTTATAGTTAACTAGCTGTGTCTCTCAAGGATTTCACAGGTAACTAAAAGTGTAAAACGTGGTGATTAATAAAAAGCGAAAATAAATTAAATAAGATTACAGTTAGAAACATCTATGTAGTTTTTTTTTCCAGCTTGCGATTGAAAATGCCAGCAAATAACTTTTTCTCTTTATACATGAACAATTTACAATATAAATCATGATGGTATTTATGTTTGGACAATTCAATAAGTTTAAATACCAAACATGAATTAAGAGCTTTTACTACATCTTACATTTTTAGCAGTCTGTGGTATCCCTGCTCTCAGTAAATGTGTTAAAGTGATCTCTAACGTTCAGCAAAAAGCTAGATAAAAAACTTTTTTGACAGGCATAACAGATGGTAGACATGGAAAAGTGATCGGCTTATAAAACAAATTTAACACATTCATATTTTAGTTTTGGTGTTATTATTACAAAATAGGTAAATAGTCCCCCACGAAGGCAAATTTCACCCAATACTTGATCCAGGAGTTTCCTTGTCTTCTGGATGGGGCTTAAAATTTCAAAGCTACGGAGTTGAACAGTGGTTGTCGTAAACTCAAAATAGGGTCGGCTGCTCAAAGACGGTTATAAAATAAAATATAGGTGAATAAGGCGAGCTAGTTCGATTCCCAGCAATGGCTGGTTGATGCGAATTCCGCACTCGGCTCACACCGACCGCAGGGTTGACGTAAAATATCCTCAGTGGTAGACAGATCATGGGTTAGAGTCACCTTGCCGTCAGGATAACCGTGGGAGGTTTTTAACTCCATGTAGTTCAAATACGGGTTAGTTCTGTCAATAAGTATTCCACGAAGGCAAATTTCCCTCAATACTCGATCCAAGAGTCCCCTTGTCTTCTGGGTCGGGTTCAAAGTGACAAGGTTTCGGAGTTGAACTTTGGTAGTCGTAAAATCAAAATTTTGGCGACTGTTTAATGATGGTTATGAAATAAAATATAGGTAAGTCGAATATTAGCCAAATGCAGTTTGAAAAAAGTGTGAGAGTGTAATCAAAAGATATCACGCTGACTCCAGGCAAATATGGCACCTGAACACACAGAGCATCGCTTGGATGCCGGATAAATACGACTCTTGTTCAAACAAGGCAGCGAGTGGATGCCGGCTAAATACAACACTCGTGCAAGCAGGGCATCGCTTGGACGCCGATTAAATACGGCGGTCGTACACACCGGGCGTCGTGTGGAAGTCTATCAAACGGCACTCGTACACACAGGGCAACGCTTGGATGTCGATTAAATACGGTGTTCGTACCCATTGTTTTTTTTTAGCAGAAAATTATTCTAATGAAATCGATAGTAAATTTTTCTCGAAATTTGAAGACCAATTTGTAATATTACGCGAATTTTTACGAGTGCAAACTTTACATGAGTAAAAAGAGCATCATTTTTCAAGCTATCAAACATTATCTTTTGAACTGTCCCAGCAATTTTTACATGTTAAATTTTCCAAAAACATTGCTGCTACAAGAAAGATTGTTTAAAGCTTATATAGAAATTTTTAAAATCTTTGTCATGGTTGGTTGGTTGGTTTCGTATGCCTGTTTAGACAGAGGGTTGCTATTGTTCTTGTTTTCCAGTGGCGCCATCTGCGGCCAAGAATTCGACTTCTGCCACACTCATTCGTCGCACCCGTTTATAGGGCGGATCCATTCATACACCCATTCAATCATCCACAGATCGTAATTTTGATCTGAATCAGAGAACGATCGATCTCCAATCCAGTACCCCCAGAGGTTTTGATTTGTTATGGGAACATGGAGGACTTTGCGAATCGACAGATTTAACGTGCATCAGTCACCATTTTACTACACAGGGAGTTTTCAGCCGGCGGTGTTCGAACCCATGTACTCTCGGACATAGGCCAAGCACCCTACCGACCAGGCTATCCCGGCCAAATCTTTGTCATGTTACTGTATTTTGAAGCCAATTTCTATGGCTACTAAGTGGTTCATAAATTGCCCCAGCCCCTTAATTTTTCAGCATCAAGTTTTAAGTTTTTAACTGAATATTTCTTTTTCCGGATATTGAAAGTAGTTCCAAATATATAACCTTCAACAGCAACAGTTTTGTTTGAAATTGATTTTAAACTCCTACAGACATACGGAAATTTAAAAAAAAACAAAGGAAAATGGCATGTTAAGGACTCAATTGACATGTTAAGGTAGATTGGCATATTTATGCATCTGGGTTGTTTTCATCATCACCACTAGATTAGCAAGATGACAAATTGCCTAGCAGAGGTATAAAATTTTATGTTTAACTTCTTCGGGGAATGGGCGTCATGAATACATTCGTACAGAATCGAAATCAGGATAGAAAAAAAATGCTTATTTGTGAAAATGTGGCGTGAGAATAGGGGTGAGAGTACAGCTAATTTGACAGGCTTATTTTGCTTTCATTTTAATCAATCAAGTTTAATCACATATCTAATCTATGTTGATTCAAAGGGCAACTATATGATTTTTATTTTGAATTAAATTAATAAAACTATTACTATCGAGCCCACAAATTATCTACTAGTTTTATCTTTTTTACCCTGATTCAGAACGTTTCATTCGAGTACGTGTACGTGACAATCGGGGCGAAAGGATAAAATGTTTGATTTTTAGTTTTTTAAACTTATGTGCCCACCTATAAGATAAAATGTTTAAAAAAATTAGCATTAAAAATCTCTTCACTATTGTTAATCTGACGCTTTAAATTTAATCTCCCTAAACCACGACATTTCTTAGCACTACCCTACTAGTATCGGATGAATCTGCAAAAGGTTTCGTACTGGTAAATAAAAGAAAGACATTAAACAGATCCAAGAAATACATCAGAGTAAGATGCCCTACACGTTAATTAAAATTATGCAAGTTTTAGGTTTTAATTTTCTTCCATTTGATAAAATATTTTAATCGAATGCGGGGCTGCTGGCAACTCTAGAAAAATAGGCTGGCTTTTGGTTTACTTATGAACATTTTTTTCTCCTGCTCGCAAAAACTATGCTCCCATATTTGATGTAATTAATTAAATTTAAAATTATTTTTACCACTGTTATACATAAATAACTGAAACAGTAAAATAAAAAAACAAGATGCCGACTGCTGCAATCCTTGAAAAAATATTTTTAAAAACTGGTAACGAATTAAATAGTAATACTAAATACTTGTAGGATAAGCATAATCACGCTTAATTTCTGAGTATCAGCATTATACCTAGTCCTAGTGTTTAGATTTTATGGGGCCCATGGGCCGCGAAGCGGCCCCTATCCCATTCATCTGGAATTTTTGAACAGTTTTGGTTGAGCAATGAGGTAAGCAGGCAATGGAGTTGCTTTTATGCATTATACAACTACCACGAAGTTGTATTTCGTATGATATCTTGAATTTCTGATGTGTAGTGGTACAAAAAATTTTTAAACTGAAAAATACTCAACTAAAAATAACTTAAACTTCGTTATCATTAGGAAATATTTTTTACAAGCGGTGCTTATTGTCATGTCTGTAAAGTCTTATAGCCAAAGTCTATAGTATAGTCTATGGAACAAATATTTACCTTAGTTAGTATAGTTATATTATATATAAATTAGCATAGTTTATTATACTTATATTATTATTATAAGTACAATAATTTGGTATTTCTGTAATTTTGTAAGTCAAAAGATTTTATTTAGCCTGTTAACAGAAATGTGAACTTGTTTCGCTTTGAGGGTAAATTTGTTTTAATGGAGCAAACTTTTTTTAATAGGTTATTCTTGGTTAAGTTAATTTTCTTTAAAGTTATTTTGCATTTCATTTTATATAATTCATTCCAAAATTTCTTAAAACGCAACTTCTTCCCATTTCTCTTGCCGTTAACTTTTTAAAGTGTTGCTGAAATTCCACAGTAATTTCGATAGTTTTCGTTTTAAATTTTCTATTTCTTATAAAATATTTTGCAGAAAAAGAAGAAAAAGCAACTAGCATTCCTACGTTATTGCGATTAGACAAAAATTGATAAATTTATTAAAAATCACCTGTGTGAAAAAAGTGATAAAACATATTTGTTTAACTAGTGCAAATAAATAAAACATACCAAGTTGTCATTTCCTTTATTATCTACCACTTTTAAATTAAAAAAAACACTAAAGGAAATTTTAAATTAAAAGGTTTAGGTATTTTTAATGCAAATCATACTTGATCTTTCCCAACTTTTTCTTAACCCCTTGGGGACGGGTGATTCAGAAATGCATTCGTACAAAATCAGAATCAAGTTGCAATTAAATAAAAAACGGTAACTTAAATGTAGTCGTTACTAATTTGACAGACTTACTTTGCTTTTATTTTAATTATTGTTAGTTTAATAATATATATAATCAATGTTAATTCAAAGCATAACTAAATAGTTTTATTTTGAACAAAGTAATGGTGAATTAAATAAATCAAACAATTATAACTCCGCCCACAAATAAACTGCTAAAGAAATACTTTGATTACCAGTTTTATCTTTTCACCCTGATTGATACGGTTTTTTGCTGTCACGTATTTGTGACAGTCGGCGCGAAAGGGTTAAGAGCCAAATGCCTTAAAGCAATTTAAAGATCCTTGCACTTAAGGCAATGCGTACCCTCTACCCTGAGCCTGAATGGTTACATATTTACAACGATGGCTCTTTGATTTAAATCTCACTATGTCGGAGCAGGAATATATTCTTCCATCAGTGGCAACAGACAATACTTTGCAATGTTTTTCTCATTAAAATAATCTTCGACAGTCTTAAAAGTTGATTCACCTTTGTTATCTACAATTAACAAGTTGAGCGCCACGTCGTGGCTGACACTGAAATTACATTTAGGCTGTGTCTGCCACCGCTTGCTGACACTGACTTTTCACATAGGCCGCGAAAAACAGCTGGCTGACAGCGTATAACATGATATAGAGCTGTAAAATTTACTTTCTTTTATGGAATTGCAGAAAATTTATTCAAAATTTACTTAATTATTGTGATTCTTGGTTTGATAAATTCAATTTAGTAGATTTTTATCCACCACTACTTTGAAACAATTCGTAGGTATATATAATTCACCACTTTTTTCAGGTATGTCATGCCAGAGGATTATGGGGGAAGCCACTCTTGCACAGTAACATCTTTTTTGACTTGATTTGAACTTCTATTTGAACTCTTATTATTATTCAGAACTCTAATTTTCCATACAGATTATTAAAATAAATACTGCATACTGCCCTTTCAAATTAAAGTTGATCATACTAGATGGCGCCACTAAGGCTTGACAAAATTTATGTAAAACCCTCACGCCTATGAATCACGACTTTTGTATATATATAACCATCATTTATTCATGCTCATATTCAATTTTCTGTACATATTTATGGCAATTAATGTAAATATCGCTGTTCAAGTTGTAATGTTTTCTAATCAAGGTCATATTTTCTGTACATTTTTTCATGGCAATTACTGTAAATATTTCTGTTCAAGTTTGTATTTTCTCTAATCATGGTAATATTATTGTAAAGCTACCACAACGACTGCTTATATTCAAAATGTTTTTAACTCATTTTTGTAGTTTCATGATGAATGGGATAGGGGCCGCTGCGCGGCCCAGGTGCCCAGCTGTTTTTAAATAAAGTAAAGTAAAAGGTATGTCATGCTAAACCTTTTATTTGCTAGCAAAATCTGCCTATATTTGCAAATTTAGCTAGTAGTTATTTTCCGTGTGGCCAGACGAGCAAGCCATGTAAAATTAGCGTGGCATTCAACGTGTTAAGCGTCTTGCAAAAAGCATCTCTTGAATAATTTTTTTCTTCTTTCACAAACCGAACGTATCCCCACAGTAAAGCCTCATTACTTAGCAAGGTTGACTCATCAACTTGAGGGGAAAATTCTTTGGATATCAAAAGTTTGCAAATTGAAACTTAACCCTTTCGGGACAGGCGAGTCATGAACGTAATCCTAAGGAATAAGTATCAGGGTGGTATAAAATAAAAAGCGGTAGTTTGGGCATAGCTAATTTGACAGATTTATTTTTGCTTTTACTTTAAATCTAACACATCCAAACTATTTGCATACCTGCCAACTCTCCCGGATTTTGCGGAAGATTTTATTTTTATATTTAAAGTGGTAGTAAATATATACTATTTTTTCTTTTATAAATTTAATTTTTAAATGATTTTGATCACCACTATTCTTACAAAAATTAAGCTTATATATTAATATGCGTTATTATCATGGTTATTAACTAAACCCAGACCAACAAACTCGAAATAGTTCAAAACAAAATTCTAAGACGCATTACCGGTGCACCTAGATACCTGCCAAACATTAATATCAAAAAAGACCTCAACATCGACCCTATTATGAATTTCATTAACAAATTAAATGCTAGCTTCTATAGCAAATCTAAAAATAATGACCCAGGTGGATTCAACACCCTACTAAATAAAGAGCTTATTGTGGATATGAAAAGCCACAACCCAATCACTGCATTTATGCTCTCTGATTGTATTCTATCAAAACACTACAAATAGTGGCCACCCTTTTATATATATGGATGCTCGCAGAGGGATGCAGAAGGGTGATCCTTGACTCGCGAGCATACCACCCCTAGTCTTTTACCTAACTTTTATATTGCCACTCATACTACATAGTAACCACCATATATAAGGACTATTCACTCTTAGTATATACTAATTCGTGACTTCCGCTTCTGCGTTTTCGCTCGCCACTCTACCCTTCTCTCCATCGACAACATTACAGGCGCCCACGGGCATCACCATAGATGAAAGAGTCAATTGTCCGCTTCGCGGACAGGCACTCTGTACACTACTCCAGTTCAAGTTCATGGTTGTCAACTTACTTTTTTTCAAATACAACGTATTTGTTTGCTTAAAATTGAAGTTTTAATTCCATTTTAATACCACTGGGAAAAATGATAATGGAAGGAATTAAAAGTTGGCAGGTCTGCAATTGTGTTAAAAGTGTAACTATACAATTTTTAATTCGAAATAAGTAGTGGTGAATTAAATAAATCAAACAATTAGAACCCCGCCCACAAATAAACTGCTAAAGAATTACTTTGATTACCAGTTTTATCTTTTTACCCTGGTTGATACGGTTTTATGCTGGCACGTATATGTGACAGTCGGTGCGAAAGGGTTAAACGACTTCAGCCATCTCATCAATGCGTCACAGTGCTGTATCGTTGCTTAATAAGATATTTTTGATGACATTAGATGCTGCTGGATGGTGTAAAACAGCTTCTAAAACGTTTTTGACACTCGGCAGTATCAACTCTTCGCCGATGGTATGAGCTTCCCAAATTTAGCAATTAATTTTCATACATTATAAAAGGCTATCAAACCATCGTCGCAGTTTTGTGATGAGTTTAGCTAGTAAGCCTAAAACCGAAGATGCCTTCAGATACATCTATTTGGTGTTCGTGAAAAATGACAAATCTTTATTTTGTTTGTCAGGAGGAATTTTTTGCAAATGCTTCTGCAAACGGGAAGGTTACATTGCCTTATTGGATAAAACTTTGTTACAAAGTAAACACACGAGTAGTTGAGAGTTCGACCAAATCCGACCTTCGTACATGACAACGCTTCTTTCTGTTAGCCGACATTGTTGGCAGGAGCAAAATACAAACTATGAAAGAAAATCAACTATTTCTCAAAATTAATAAATAATTTACGATAAAGAACTAATTCGCGTACGTTCCTGGCCAAATAAAACAATCAAATTGAATCGAAGCAGGGGAAAGCGAACGAAAACTACCATATGAAATAGATTCCAAATTAAATATTCACAGTGAGAACGCATACACTTCAATTTTCGCGAAATGGTTTGAATGAGTCAGAGGCAAAAACATCTGACTCTGGTTCGGTTTGGAGAATAGGTGTCACATAAATTCGTTTTATTGCTGGCACAAATGGTGTATCAGATACACTTGATTTATTATATTAACCTAATATTTTTTCTTTTAAATTAATTTTGGATTAATTTTATTTATTAAATTAATCTTACTGTAAGAAATTTATTTGGGATTTTAAAAATTAAATTTGAATGAGACTACCACCCAAAATAGTAATAACTTGAGTAGTGTTAAAAAAATTAGTTATACGTTAAGCATTTAGTTAGATTCATTTTGTTAGGTTGTTTTTAGTGGTAATTTAAGTAGTGTTGAATAGTTAGTTATACTTTAATTATATATTTAGATTACTGTTCCTTTTTTTCGACACTAATACTAAAAGATATATGAGATCTCTATTGTTAACAGAATCATCCTTTTTTACCCTTTCCGGTACAGCAAATTTTGATTGAAAATTTTAGTCTTTGTTTCGATTGAACATTATCAATTGCACCCTTAGACAGTACATACTAAGTGATGCAATACTTTAGCTCTTAGTTGCTTAAAGAACGAACCATTAGCTCTACATTTCTAGTAGTTTGTAATATTTGTTGAATAAATGTTGCCAGACAGGCTTATACTGTAATAAAAAAGGGTTAAAAGTATGTAGACACAAATGGACTAGAATAAACATACTAAAATTGAAATGTACAACAATACTTTTATTAATGTTTAAATTGCAATATATTTTTTACAAATGAGTCTTATAAAATGATGCACACAAACTAATGAGATCACAGAGACGATGCACTCCCTAAGCTCGTAGGATAGTTTCTTGAGTATTTAAAAATGAAATACTCTTTCTAAGGAGTGTTTTGTCACGTAATTGAATGAAATAATGAATGATTTTGTTAAATCTAGAAAAAAACGTCATCATTTGATTTCTGATTTGAAGGAATAGAGAGGATTTTCAATTGCAGTTGCTCCTTGACCCTGCAAATAAGAACATTATATTAGGTTAACTATTACTTGTAATGCAAAAGTGTTAAAAATTATATGCAAAAACACTATTGATAATCCGCAGGCTTATTATTCGCTTTTCAATATATACGCTGTATTCAACTAATACTATTTTTTCCACAATATAAATTGTTCGATATGATGCTCTGTCCTATAAAATCATTCCACGCTATTTTGTTAATTACTTCAACGATATGTGTGAGATTTTTTATCACGGTCTTTTGAACCTGTGAAATTTGATTAAACAAAATATTACCTTCGTGAATTGTTATCCCACATTATATTATTAAGGGATCCGGAAAGTAATGTCGCTTCGGTGCATTTGATTTTTTTTTATCAATGTTTTATTTTTAATCAATAATGTATTCACAATGGTTAGTAACAAGCTTTCAATGCCGGATTGAAAATGAATCGAAATAGATCGGCAAAAAATGAATTGGTATTAAGGACTAACGAATATTTAATGAGCTGAAATGACATTACTTTCCGGTCCCCCTAATACATTACACGTGAGTTTCTCTTCAACGATATATTGCGTTCTCAAAATTTTTCCCGCTCTATTTTGTCATTGGGAAATTCCTTTAAACGAAACATTGACTGCGAGAAATCTTATTTCACCGTATATTATTCCAGTGTAATTATGTATAACGATATATTGCTCAGGCAGGATTTCATCCAATGAAGTTTTATTCATCGATTATTAATTACTTAAAATATTGTCCCACAGTACTTTTTTCTGGTCATATTGAAGATGAAATGTCGTGACATTATTGGTGTATGTTTACCATTTTTCTCAGCTCTGCCTCATTAATCTCTTCTCGACTTTATAGTTCCAAATGTTATACTACAGATAAATTTAGCAATTTCATGCTGCATGCCGTACGGTGACTCACGTTAGGTTGGAGCAAATCCTCTAGAGCAGCGATTCCCAATTTTTTTCGACCATGGTACCCTTAACGATCGGCCAACATTTTGAGAAACCCCGAGACTTAATGAATAAATTTCGCTAGCAATTGTGCAATTGTTAATTAATGACATACAATTATTATTGTTTTGAGAATAAACACTGATTTAAATTTTATCAAATATTTTGAGAATATTTAATAACTGAAGGAACAATGAAATTTTTTCATCAGATCGTTTTATCAATATTAGTCTAAAAATTGGGTTTAATGTTAAACACAGTTGAATTTACAGGTCTGGAGTGGAATCTAGTCTAGATTTTAATTGGAATTTAGTGTCTGAATAAACTAAAAATGAATGAGCTGAAATATGGTTTCTGTTTAAATAAAAACAAAAACTGACGAAAATAAACGTTGAGGATAGTTATCAGAGAAACATATATTGTTGGTTCAATGTTAAAATAACACTTTTGCACTCACTTCTCATGTTATTTAAATGAGAAGTGGGTGCAGAAGTGTCGCTTTAACTTTGAACCAGCGATATGTACTTTTCAACTGTTGAATTTGCTTATTTTAATTGAATGTGAAATACGAATAAAATTTTTCACATTCTTTTCGCAATTCATTTATTATGTAGCTATTGGGAAAAAATATTGTTTTAAATTTTCTTCATTCACAAGCATTTTAATTATATAATTTCACAAAAATAACGGAAATATTAAATTAGTAATAAATAATAACTAATTGGATTTAAATTTTATCTCAAGTTTTGAAAATTATAACTGGTTTAAAAAAAAGTCCTTAGTCTAGGAGCCTATTTCACCCTAGGGTTCCGCGGGACAACTTTTGGAAACCGAGATTTCTTTGTAGTTACTGCAGTGCGAAATGCTTTGTGAAAATGCTAAATATCAACAATAATGAAGTACTGACGAAAAACCAAAAGCGAAAAGTTTTTCACAATCGCAATGATAAAATGTTTTAGTTAATTAAAAATGTGAGGTCGCTTTTTAGACAACAAATATAAATAAAATTGATTGCGAAAATAATAAGCCCTTTTGTTCAATTTCAAACGAATGTGACCAGTTTCAAAAGAGAGAGATTTAAAAGTTTAGAATTCAAAAAGTTAACTGAATACTATTTAAACTTACATCTTCATTTCTTACTGGCATATGCGTGTTCAGTTCTCCGAAGGTGAGCTAAAAATGAATAAAAATTAATTTAATGAAAGCAAATATAATGGAAACACTTTTCAAATTCCAAAAAATTTATCATATTTTTGATAAACCAATATCAAATTTTATTTTGCTTTTTTATGTAGATGAATAATCTTATCTTTTTATATAAATTATTTGTTTAAAAAAATTACATTATATTAAAAAAATTATTATATTTTTAAACAAATGAATTATAAGTCATAATCATAAGTCATAATTTTTAAAAATTCATATGACAAATCAACGACTTATTTCTAAAAACTAAGAAAAAAACTCCGAAATTTCTGTTTTATTCTCTAGAAATATATTAGTGTGGAAAGAATTGTTACACAAATTTTTAAGAACAATTTTCTTCAAATTGTCTTTTGCGTATGCAAAACTACAAAACAATTATTTACAAAAGCATTAATTACACAGAGAAACAAATGTTTTGTTGCATTAATCTATGAATGCATGATCTTACATAATTTGGATGAGAGAATAATACTAAAATTAGTTTTCCGTAAAATTCAGATTTTTTTTTTTAAAGAAATGCTATTTTTAGTTTAGTTTATTTCCTGTATGAATGTATAAGTTAATAAAGACCGTATAGATTATATTAAATAATAAATAAATAAAGATTGCTATTGAAATTTTCTGAATCAACAGAGAAGATAGCGGGATGAAACACATAAAATGATCTTGATTGTCTGATGGAACTAGAAGGTGTTATTAATAACCACCTTTCTTTAATATATCAAACGATTTTTGACATTTTTAATCCTGCTTCAGCTGTTAATTATTCGAAATGATTTTAATAGCATTTTTACTTTTTTCTCTCTTATACAGGGTTATTTATAATTCCCTCCGCCTGTAAACGCCATTTTTATTTCCTACAGCTGGCTTCAGTGGTACATGTTACTGCCATCTACCGGCAACTGCTTAAATTAAAACTTGAATACTTTCGGAATAATTTCATATGTTCTTTTTTGCCATATTCGTCTTCGTTTTTTTACTATAACGCTTCGAAACCCCGGAGGGAATTATGAATAATCCTGTATATTATTCTGTGACCACTAATATAAATTTTTTATTTCGTTTTTGCTTAGATTTAACACCAATATATTGGAAGCGGTCTTTGTAGAACCATTTGAACGAATGAAATAATAAATAGTAAACTTTTATTCAATGGGCACAAAGGTTTTGTAAATAAAAAATCGATTCTTACCGTATCTAAATTCAAACCATATACTGGATTATCTACAGCATGACCTAGTCTGGATCGTTCCCTAAAAATGAAATTGATAATTTTAACAAAAACAATAATTATTATGAGTAATATCAGATTTGATATTTGTGATTTTAATGCAACTCGAGAAGAAGTGGAGTGATTATGCCTAACCATGTGATTTAAATCAGATTTAAATGGATAATTGGTAGCGACGTCACGCGCGTGTGTGTCGCATCTGATTAGCTTCTGTATCAACAAATGCTACAATGTATTTACCATACTTCACCTACAGGTATCCAATTGGGTACTGGCAACTCAAAAAGATCACTCAGAAACAGATAACTGACATATGACCTCAGCTCCAGCTGGTTGTTTATGAACTATATGGCATGTTAAAATTCTGAATATTGCTGGCGAAGGTCCGGCTTCATTTTTCCGCAAAAGTTAAAATGTTTTTTAAACGGAAAGTTAATTAAATACACCCTATCGCGCATCAAATTTGTTAAAATATAATTCTTTCCAGTCTATGTCTCTTATTTAGCCTAGATTTATAAATGGAAGAATAATATAAGCAAATGTTACTTTTTAGCAGCCAATCAGGAGAGATACACACGTTTACGTCATTTGCAGGTATCTAACTCAAAAGATTTTACAAACTATTGATTATTTAGTTTCATGATTAAATGTAATATATTCCGCCAATGTTTTCTTAAAAATAATTCTGAGATGTTTATATATTTGATACAGAAAGAAACAAAATATTCCATCATTTGTATTACAATTGGTAATAAATTGAAATTTAGATTTTAGCATATATTAATCTTTCACTTTCTTTTTGCAATTGAAACTTAAAAAATGTAATGACTTTTAAAAGCAAACATTATTTTTTCTCTCCTTTAATCAGCACACTTTTATAGTTACTTTCTTAAATTTTGGGAATAATTAAATAAACATCATATTTGCAACTTTGTAGGTCTTGCTCTTAAAAGGTCTTAAAGTCACACAGAAAAATCTTTTTATTATAAATTTCTTTGTATATTTTTTGTAATAATATAACTAAGATAAATTTATTTATATATAAGATAAGTTTATAGATATCTAAAGTTTATAGATATTTAAGATATCTAAGATAAATTTATTTATATATTTTTTTGCTTGTTTTCCGTTATACTATTACAGTGTGTTCCGCTGGTGCGGGATAGCCTGGTTGGTAGGGCGCTGGGCCCATCTCCAAGTCATGAACTAGATCTCTGCTGGCCTAAAACTAGCTGCGTAGTAAATGGTGACTGGTGCGCAGTAAATTTGTCTGGTCACAGTGACCTCCATGTTCCCATAACAAACCATACCTCTGTAGGTATTGAATTGGAGATTGATTGCTTTCTTTAGATCAAAATTACGATCTATGGATGAATGAATGGGTCTGCCCTGAAAACGGCAGTGATGTATGTGTGGCTGAAGTCGTACTATTGACCATAGATGACGCCCCAAAGCGTTTATATCCCTTTTGAACAAAATTATATACAATATGGTGATAGCAACAATGTTATAAATAATATATTTACTTAAATTACAATACTTACGCGTTAGTATCCCTTTTGTACCAAATTACAAACAAAATGGCGATAAGTAATAATGTTCCGACGACAACTCCAATTATCCATCCAATTCCAGCACCTGAAAAAAATATGTTATGATTATATAAAAATATAATAATATTACATTATAATAATATTGCATTATAATAATATTACATTATAATAAATTAGATAAAAATATATTACAATGATATTGTAATAATAAAATTGTATTTTTATATAATGATATTTAAGATTAAATGTTAGAGCCATAAGAACCAAAATTAATGATAATACTTTTCTTCTTAAGTAATTAATGAATTAAAATTGTATGGCAAAGGGCCATTCTCACTACGTATGATTCACGAATCTGATAGGTGAAATACATTCTCTGATTATTTGATTGAGAATCTTACTTGTAAAATAAAAATTATCAGAGAAAAACTAGCCAATCAGATTCTTTTCTCACGACGGCTATCTTAGGTGCGTTAATCGCATGTACTTAGAATGGCTCTTAATTGCAATTTGATAATGTGATAATTATAGTAAATAGTTATAGTATAATTATCGTTTTAGAACCACGATTTCGCTACTTGCTGAATATTAATTATTGCCTATTTACCTTGAAGCGGTAATTCGTCTCGTTTTTCAATGATTTGTTTCTTGGCGCATCTGTTTTGAGCATAACCATCAGTGCATCTGAAATTAAAATTACAGTAAATTATTATAAATAACAGTATATACTCTATTATAAATGACAGTATGAAATAACAGTAAAAAGTACATTGTCTTCAAAACACTATTAAGCGATAAGAATTCTAACTCTGAAATGTTTTTATTATTTTCAAAAAAGAAAAATAATGAACAAACAACCAAAAATAATATTTCATTAAATATTTAATCAAAATTTTATCATAGCATGGATATTTTCCTATAATCAAGCATACGTACTATATGTAAATTTATAATTTATTTTTACTTTCATGATAAAATTGAGATTTTAAGTATTGCTTATATTATTTGCAAAGCATAGAAATATACGCTCTACAAATATTTGATTATAAAAATACTTAATTTAAGGAAATATATTATAAGGAAATATGTCATTGATTACCACCAAAGAATTCTCGGTCCAAAATGGAAAATTTAGATATGAAATAAGAACAACGATAATTGAATCCGAGTGTTCCTATATATATATATATATATATATATATATATATATATATATATATATATATATATATATATATATATATATATATATATATAGGAACACTCGGACACAGAAACGAATTTCAGCGCTTGAGAATGCTCAGGAGCTAGCAATTGATGAAATAATAAAGATAAATATATATGCATGATTGTCACAAGCATTTATTTACTTCCCCTAAAAATTTTGAAAGAAAATTTCTTCTTCTTGACGTTTAAAAAAATAAAATTGGAAAATTGGTCCACTAACACTCTACAGTTTTTCAGTCGTCTTCTTCATTAAATTTTTCTCTGCTGTTCTTCTTGTCTATGCGTGGACATGAACCGCTTTGCCCCAACATGGCCCATTTTCACTGTGTAACAGTCCTCGGGGTGAACCGATTTTCTACGTTATTGATTTGTCGATTTTAAGAGCTCCCTTGTCTTCTGGACTTTAAAATTACAAGGCTAATAAGTTGATGCTGAAGTTGTAAATCAAAAAATTGGGCCGGCTGTTCAACGACGGTTATTAAATAAAATAAAATATAAATTTAAGTGTCGTTTTCTGAAGAATGGAGATAAATCTTTCCTTCCCCTTGATCATCGTATATAAAAGATGTGCTTTCCAACATGATTTTCATTTTGGAATGTAAAGTATTTTTGCTGCATTAGTTAAAAGTCTAATTTTATTTTTTTAAGCTCGCTTACTTCCAACGAAAGGTATTTTCATAACATTTATACTAACTATAATTAATATTTAGCATTGAATCTTATCATTGCTCATAATTTTATTTACTTTAAACATTTATTGGCAAATATTTCGGATCTATTGGCAAATAATATTTAATAAATCAAAATTTGCAGTTATTTTTTATGCAATAAAACATATCACAAATTCATCATATCATTTCAAGCAACGGTTTACTGTATTAATCACAACGAAATTTTAATTATATTATTATTTTTATTTGTCCTAAAAAAGTATTTTAGGCTCAATTGACCCAGGTTGAATCTGAACCAATTATCGTAGTTTGGCCCTCAACTTTAAATATTCTAATAAACAAAACTAAAAAATATATAATAGAGAAGCTAATCTGAAATAAAACATACTGACAAACTGGCACTTTTTTGACTAAACTACATGTTCCTCCATTTTTGCAGAAATCTGGTGGACATGCTGTAATAAGAAAAAAACAATGTTATATGCTTAAAAAAGAAGATTTATTAATGTTGAAATAAGTGGCTAAATAGAATTTTAAAAAACATATAACAAGCAAGTAATAGTCAGAAGTTTTGAAACAAAATTTTATTCGTATAAGTATTTCAGCGTTATTACTTATACAAAACACGTAAGAACATATTACCCCTGATTAAAAACTTCATTCACTTCATATATATATATATATATATGTCGACGACTGTTATTTGCTAATTATATATTTTTGAAGCGAATGAAGTTTTTAATCAAGTAACGTCTTTCCAATTCAGTTTCTTGGGATTATTTATTTAACCTAAGAACATAGCCATAGGAAAGAATTAAGATTAGATTATAAGAACTCTCTAGCTGAACATTACAGAAAAGTCAATTCAGTCATTAGATTAGTCATAGCATTGCTTTCTGAAAATATAAATACTCTCGACAATGAAAACTATTTTATAAAATTATTAATTTTGCTATTCTAATAATATAAATTAGTGAAACCAAATTATGAGATCATGTATAGGTTGCAAAATAATACAACTTTATAGGAAATAAATAAAAATGAGATAATAATCCTGTAAAAAATAAATAACCGAATTCAATCTGATCGTTGTTGTTCTTTGCAGACTAACATGACAACTCCTGGTGTAAAACCTAGTTTTTCAAAATCATATCGATTTCGATGTTATGTTTTAATAACACTCATAACCGAAAATGCAGTTTTTCCTAAATAAGTTGAAGAAAAATGCATTCTCTAACTTTTGATACCGTATTAAGTCTGATCTAATATAGCTTAAAGTAGCTACTGAAGGAAAAAAATCGGATAAGAGAAGTTTTTTTTCTATCTTTTTGCTAACAAGTTGAGAAAAAAGGTCTTCAATCAATATTGCACAAATAACAAATATAATGTTATAGATTTTGCAGTGTGAATAAAGCTCACGGCCCGGTGGTGTTGAGAAACAGTACACTAAAAAATACATAAAACGGTTGAAAATAGTTTTTTTTATTTTTTAAAAGAAAATAAGTATTATTTTTCTACTTACTTCCGCAAAGACTCTCGTCAGAGCCATCTCTACAATCGACATGGTCATCACAAATATGATCTCTGTGAATACAAGGTTGGTCAAGAAGATCATTACAGAAATAGAACTTTTCTTTACATAACAGTGCTCGTCCTGCAAAATATAAATGCGATTTTTTAAGGACACAATCTTAAACCACAAGCTTCTTCTTTATCTGGCTGAAAACTTAAACTGATGGTAATTCAGGTTGTTCAAAGTAACAATGAGAGTGCAATCTTAAGGCAATCATTTCCATTTGAAAAAAGTTATAACAAATTTTATAAGGCTTGCAAATTCATAATAAGTTAGATCAATGTTTTAAAGTTCTCGCACTTTGTTGTTATTATTAACATTAGTATTATTTTTAGTTATATCAATATAATTAATATTTTTATTATTACTATTAGTATTATTAGTATTATTATAATTGGAAAAGCAATAGTTTTAAAATTGAGAGAATCAAGAACTCATGCTCAGGGAATTAGATATTTCGGTTTCGGTAATATATTACTTAACATGAGGGATGAATAAAAATACGGAAAACCCTCTATGCTAACTCGATGTTGACAATATTTCTTTCAGCAGAAAATGCTTTAAAAAGATTTTGCATTGCAAAAGTGTGGGTACAATTTAAAATATGATGTTTGAAGCTTTTAAAAATGGTGGCAATTTCACCCATGAAAAATTTGGATCGATCAAAATGTGAAGAGTAACTTTTTTTACCACCAAAATTTCAAGATATTTATGAAGGATTGCAACGTTTTTATTGTAATGTTTTTTTTATTTCATTTTAATGGCACTGAAAAAAGAACAAATCTTCTAATTTCCTTCCTTGGCATAAAGAACAAAAATCCTATTTCTGAAGGCTTCAAACATGATCTTTAAAATTGTAGCAACAGTTCTGCTTTGTAAAATCATCCAAAACATTTTCTGCTAAAAACATTGTTTAAATAGATTTAGTATAGAGACGTTTCCTTATCTATTTCAAATTTCTGCATGTCCTGATCTCCATATTTTCTTTTCAGTCTTGTAATTATTGTAACGATTTTTTACATTCGATTTTTCGCTTGTTTTTTGATTTTTCACTTGAAATTTTGAACTTGTTTAGCTTTTAAAAAAACTTATACTGTTTGTTTGATAACATTTGATTTCTTCAACAGATTCTCTCCTGCACATAAAAAAAAATCAAAATATAGCATTTTTATATCAATGACTTAATTAATTTATAAGTTTTGTTTCATATGCACAATTATTTACCTAAGCAATGTTTATAAATATGATAGTCCTTTTCAAGCTTAGATTATTTTAAAATTTCCTCTAATTTTTTAAAATGTACGGTATCTTTATGCAATTCGTAAATTAGGTTCATCAGAGTTTAGAAATTGTTTATTTTCTTTCAAAGCAAAGTTCAGAGAGAAAGTATTGTTAAAATATTTGTGATAGTTTCATTAAGTATACTTTTTAAACTTTTATAACTTTCCGTTTGTTTTCTCAAATCTCTAACAATAGAAGATCATTATGATTTAAACTATACTAACCGCATCCATCTGTTTCATCAGATCCATCTGGGCAATCTGGCACACCATCGCACACGTAAAGGTGAGGAACACATGTCTTACCATCGGCGCAAGCTTTCTGAGTAGAATTGCAATGACCCTGGGGCAAGATAGTAGAAGGTGGTACTGGACTTGTAAGAGACACCGTCGTCCATTCTTTTGGTGCTGTATAAGTAATAATATTTTAAGTTTAAAAAAAATGGCTAAAACTTTTAAAAGTTCAATTATTATGATTAATAATAATCTATATTATACAAAGTTATAATGCGTATGTGCGCGATAAAAAACCCGATCTAATTTGTTTTCTCGTGTTGGCAACGGAAAAAAATGAGCTGGAAGCGAAGCTAAAAACCAAGTTTACGTGTAAACAAAAAGTGGTAACGGTTGCCACCGTCCACAGGGTGACTAAAAATAACGAATACCGATTAAAACATTGTCTCCCAGTTTGGTAACCACCCAAATCTTCTTCAAACTGCCACTGGCTAATATTTCATTTACCTATAAACTAATACTCCATTATCCTATATTGGATTAATACAACTATAAGAATCTGCTGAATGCACTTAGTATTAATAATATTTTAAGTTTAAAAAAAAATGGCTAAAACTTTTAAAAGTTCAATTATTATGATTAATAATAATCTATATTATACAAAGTTATAATGCGTATGTGCGTGATAAAAAACCCGATCTAATTTGTTTTCTCGTGTTGGCAACGGAAAAAAAATGAGCTGGAAGCGAAGCTAAAAACCAAGTTTACGTGTAAACAAAAAGTGGTAACGGTTGCCACCGTCCACAGGGTGACTAAAAATAACGAATACCGATTAAAACATTGTCTCCCAGTTTGGTAACCACCCAAATCTTCTTCAAACTGCCACTGGCTAATATTTCATTTACCTATAAACTAATACTCCATTATCCTATATTGGATTAATACAACTATAAGAATCTGCTGAATGCACTTAGTACGTTTTGTAAGTCGAAACAAGTTTCTTCTGGGTGTTACATTTAGGAGGGAAGTATTTTCTAACTATAAAAGTTAAGTATGATACGGAATCCTAATATGCAATATGTATACTTCATGCTGTGGTTCATCGCTCATAAGCGTCCTTTCAGCAAAGCGGACTGCAATAACGAAAGAGTTAAAATAATTTCGCATCCTATTAGCAATTGAAACAATTTCAGAAAGTGAAACACCCGTAAAGAAATGTCGAAAGCATTTACAATATTTGACTAGCTCAGTAGTATGCGTTTCTAGTATGATCTTATTGAAACACAGAAGATAATTTCGACACTTCGACCAACAAATTTGTTATTACATTAAGATAACTTACATCTGAACTATGCTTTAATTTACGAACTAAGATAAGGAATTTAGTTACAGCGACCCAGGCAAATGTAAGATGCCTCGTCGTCGACTTGAAATCCAGCTCGGCACAAGTACCAAGCAATATGTGGACACCGGGCAAGGCCCCGAGTCACGCGAGAATTGGAGCACCATAGTCGTGATCGAGAGCAAAGGATGTCCGACTGGTCCAAAACCTGAAGAGCGGCAGTGCCAAACCCTCCGCAGACGGAGCCAAAATTGGGTCGACAGCAGGAAGACCGCAGCCACCCCGCGATCCATCCAGGGCCCTAGGCCTGGAAGGTCTCAAACCCTTTACTTTATTTACAAAAACACAAAAATTATTAAATCAAAGTATTACAAAGCAAAAATCAAAATCGCAGCAGATTGAGAGTCGCCTGAACTGACTTACAAAACGGCATCATTGCCCTATACCAACAAAGATAAAATTAAAGTGATTATAAGAGGAAATATTTTAATTCTATCTTTCCTCGGAAAAGATCAAAGACATAAAATTATTCATTGTGCTTACGTAATGTAGAGGAGCATGTCGTTTTGCAGCGTAATTCGTCACTACCATCTTTGCACTCTGGTGCACAATCACACACGAAAGCTTCAGGAATACACTGTGAACCATCATCACAACGGAATTCATTCTTTCCACATTCACCAGCGGGATTTCCAGTAGGTACAATAGCTTCACCTAAAAGCAAAAACAAAATATATATATAAAAATAATCTTCATAATAAATTATATCTTTGAATAATAAAATGCAATTCCTTTTAAATTAGCGTATTCTTCTCGGGTAATAAAAAAAGGTAACTACGATCCCTTCAGATAGCAAAACAATAATTTATTTGATTATTAACTATTAATTAATTTATTCAATTTCGTAATTCACAAATTAATTAATTAATTAAATTTGGTAATTTGGAATTCGAAAATTTTTCTGGCAGTTATCATTTGCAAAGCATATTGTATGGTACAAGATAATCTGTGAAGTTGTTAATCTGTGAAGCCGCAAGTAAGAAATGAACAGAACATAACGACTAATAGATATTGATCATATTTTTTAAAAGCCTTCTGTTCTAAGAACTTATCAAAATGTTCCGTTTAGAAAATAGCATCTTGTTACCATTGCATTGGTTATTAATTTTCAAATTTCACAGTATTAACTTTGACATTAATGCAGTAAGTTCTAATTAATTAAGCTAGAAGAGTTATGTGTCTATGCTATTTAGTTATAACAACAAGTTTAACTCAAAAATATTTGCTAAAAACATAATAAACTTCTAGTATGCGCGGTGTATTTAACTCATTGGACTCCGATATACTTATTTCGGTAACATGTCCTACTTTTAAAAAGACAAAAAATTGGTAACTCTCCATTATTAATTTTTTTAAAATTTATTTTAGAGTTACTAAAAATAAGTGTCCACCACAATATATGAATAATTTAAAAATCTTTATTTTCGAGCGAAACCATATAAATGCAAAATCTGAAATGGAGAATTTCTTCAAATGTATGCTTTTTTTAGTTCATAGTTAGAACTAGAAAAGCAGTACATGGGAAATATACATTCTTTAGACTCAATTTCCACAGCAGTACTCATTCTCTAGATTACAGAATAATTATCGTAAATCAAATAACTGTGATGTATGATTTTAGCTAAGAATTTTGAACTATTCTGTCCTTTTTTGGTCTCAACCTTGCTGAAGGATTGCTAAGCAAGCTGTCTTCAATTTTTACTAATTCATTTGTGTTTTATATGCTGTTTTCTATGTTATCTAAGAACTATATATTTTTCTCTAAGTTTTCAAAGTCTAAGCTTTCTTACCTCCTTCTTCACATCCTTCTGTGAAACTGACTTCGTCTATGGCTATGTCAGTCAAGTTGTCTCCTCCCCTGGTGGCTACAAAGACAACTCTGTAGCGTTGGTCATGTCCTACCATTGTGTGTTCATACAACCACTTGTCTTCTTGAGGTCCCCTTCTGATCCATACAGGCACGCTGTGTCCATTCTCGGCCTCACTGCGGACCTGAAAAATAAATTGATCTCATTAATACTTTGTTCATGAACGATACTTTAATTTGCCATTTTTATGTTTCTACATGAATTATTTTCTAGTTGCAAATAATTGTTTTTTTCATCAGAGTCGATCTTTTAAATCAGTGGTTCACACTCACACATACACCGAAGAGCCATTACATTATGACCACCTTGCTAATAACATGTAACATCCACCTTTAGCCCTCAAAACTGCTAGCACCTGCCATGGCATTGATTCCACAAGGTGCTGATAGGTAGTCAGAGGTATCTGGTACCAAGCGCTCAGCAACTGGTACCGCAATTCCCTCACATTGCAAGGGGATAGCGTGGCAGCACGAATTTGGTTTTCCAATTAGGACGACAAATGCTCTATTGGATTAAGGTCAGGTGAATTTGGGGGCCAAGACGTGACTTGAAAGTCACTGGAATGTTCCTCGACGATTCAACCCTTATGACATGGTGCATTATCCTCTTGGTCGACACCATCCCCCGCAGGAAAAACTGTTGCCATGAATGGGGGAACCTGGTCAGCAACTATGCTCAAGTAGCTTACAGACGTCAGGGATTGTTCTATGAGGATTATGGGTCCTAATGTGCCCCATGAAAACATTGTTCCTGGCCGAGAAACCATGACAACCTGGGCGAGCCCATTGTTATAGATGGAGGGTGGTCATAATGTAATGGCTCTTCAGTGTATATATTGTATGTTACTGGCAATCACGATTCACAAGTGACGCGTTGGCAGTGTAGTCCAGGATTATGACCAAGCTTTGCCATGCGAATAGGTCGGTTCAACTTCATTTTAAAAAATAAATGTAAGAATAAACAACTGAAAGTTTTTAATGCTAAAACTGTTTATTTTCAATTCAGGCTTATTGACTCTCTTGTAGAGGGCAAACAATGTCAAAAATCCTATTTAGGTTTGCTTTATTTATTTATTTTTCTTAGAAAAAATAGTTTTTAATTTTTATTGTACAGTATATTTTACTAATGACTGACATGTATGCTCATGCACTTCATACATATATTTTTCTTATGTATAAAAATAGGAATATATTTGTAAGTAATTTTTTTACTTGTATATTTAATAGTTCATGAGAATCAATGTTTCTTTTTTAACAAAGTAAGTGGTAACGCACAACTCGAAAGATTGGGAATCACTGTCCTAAACGGTTTGGAAATGTGACAAAGCTTTTTCTGTATTGCTAAAAGACCTGATAATCATATTAAGTTTCGTAAATTCTACCAACAGGAATAATGATGTCCTCTCTCCTTCAACATCAAAGGTTTAACATTACATTAAAAACTAGTTTTGAATAAACTAACATAAATAAGCTTTTTAAATGCTAGTCTGTTATCACTAACTAGTGTATGAAGAACTAAAAAAATATAAAATAATAATTTTACCTCCAGAGGTCCTAAACTGTCAGATCCTTTCATGAAATACCAGAAACGTAGATGACATTTGCCTTCGCTTGCATTAAAGAATGGTGTTGCTATACCAGCTTTCTGGCCTTTCCTTGCTAATGAACTGTCTATGTATAAGTAGTAACCTAAATTTGCAGAGAGAAAAAAAAACTAGATGTTAGAATGCTTTCAATTTTTTTAAAATCTTATAATTGTTCCGATAAAGCTAGCTTCATAAAATATGCAAGATCTTAATAACCATTTAGAATACTTCGTATTGCTCAAAGTTATTTTCAGCATTCTCTGTAGGAGGTATTAGTTTGCAAAATATACAAGAACTTAATATCCATGTAGAATATTTCGTCTTACTCAATGCTGTTTTCAGCAAGCTCTGTACAAGGTACGCTAAAGCCTTCAGTGTCCTTAATGAGCAGCGTACAGTGTCTCTAGAAGATTTGTTATAAAACTTCCCAAGAGGTAACTCTACAAGGGGGTATTGTAGAGGTAACATAGTCAGTAGAGAAAATTGGGAGATTAATTTAAGTTGATTGGTCATCACAAATGAATTATTTTTGAAAATTATTTTTAAATTTTTCCTAGGTATAGGAGAAGTCTCCTCATGAGTGGCTCATGAAGTCTGCTCATGAGCGGCTTCAGCTGCAGAAATCTCAATCAGTGTCGGTGAAGGAGTAGTCTCAGTTTTAGGAATCTCAGGCTGGGAAGAAGGAAAAGGCTGAGAGTCGATGGTGTTAGATGATTCAGTGTTGATCTTAGATTTTTCTTCTTCCTCTTCTTAGTAGTAGATGTTTCTGTAGGCTCTGAGTCGAAATCAAGCTGAGGGTTAATCTCATTCTTGCTTTCAGAATTCTTTGAAATTGAAAACCTAATACGGCTTTTCAGAATTCCAGTAATAATAATAGCAGTCCTATTAATCCTATCAAGGCTGATCAGATTTTGCAGGATGGATATAATCGTCTTCTTTCAAATCTTTTATTTCTTCTTTGTCCGGAATTCTCGTCTCGTAAAGCTTCTCAAGATCACTCGTTGAGAAATTGTTGAAAGCAGCAATGGTGAGGACTCTCAGGGTAACAGGCTCCCCACCCGCATCTTTCGCATTGACGGGGAGAGCATCCGCTCCCCTCCGCGGCCTAAGCGTCTATAATAGTCATCGTTGTTCCGTGCTCGGTCACAACAGTGGTTTGTAACATCTGTTAAATTAATATTACCAGACTGTTTACACTGCACAGAAAAAGGACTAAAAAGAAATGTGCATAGGATTTTCGATCTGAATCTATATTCATGATGATGTTAACATATGGTGGTAATTTTGTGTGAACATTCAAATTAACTAAAAGCTAATATAATTTTAAAAAAAATTTATTTATTTATTTTTATTTATTTATTTATTTAACTTATTTATTGTATTTATTTATTTATTTGCCTCACATTCCAGCATTGATTCAAGTTATAAAACTGTAATGCTTACAAGGTTAAATATTATGTACTTTTCTCTATTTAACTTTCGTTGACGACTTCAAAAGACTATTGTTTTATGAAAAGTTCGAAAACTACATTTTTTTAAATCTCGTGATTACCTTCTCTTGTCGGATTTCGATGTCTTTGCGGTCCAGTTAAACTGCTCCTGCCTTCATTTGCTCTCTTCCAGTCAAAATCCATGTCTGATGATTCCCATTTGCATAAGGCTTCCCAGTTTTCTTTATCAAAGTCACAATCTCCATGCCTTAATTCTGTTAAAAACAAATAACACATAAATTTGTTAAACAGTCAAAATATTTATCAATATGTTAATTTAATCGATATGTAATATATCGATTTGTAAACATTAAAAAAAGTTTTGTTAAAGCGTCTAACTTAGAACAAAATTTGAAACTATATTTAGAAAGTAATTAATGAAGGTTTTTTTTCCAATATTTTTACAGATATTTTTAATAAGCAAAATCTTATAAAAACACGAATAATATGATATAACCCTTTTGAAGGCCGTGGTAAGTATACTTACCACCACGTTTTACCACTTTTAATTCAGGTTTCCATTTTTCAATAACTTCAGCTTTCTTGAGGTTAGTTTGAATAAAATTGGTAACCATTTGTCACTTTTAAAAAACTTATAAAAGTTATAAAATACATAATTCCTTTTAAAGTTTGTAGCATTTAAGGAATTTATTTTATAAATAAAGAAAAAAAAAGTCAGTAAGTTCCTAATAGGTCATGTTAAATATATTTACCACCAAAAAAATTGCATTTTTACAAACTAAATGAGTTGTTGTTTTTTTTATATCAATTACTGTTCTTAAAACAATTTCAATTCCAGAAATACTTTAATTTACCTTTACTAGAAATAAAGGGCCCATTAACGGGTTAAATAATCACTTAATTTAGAATTTTTTTATTTTAATTAATATTCTTTGTCGTCGATGTCAATCGATATAGCAACTGATTAACTCTTCATATTCCCATATTTGGGGTAAAATAATTTAAATTTTATTATTAGTTAATTTGGTTTAAAATAAATATGATGAAAAGTTATTTTGACCACCATTTATTCATTAATCACTGTCTCATTAGTTTAAATGTTCATATAAAATGGTTGTTATATATGAGGTTATAGTCTTGATGTAGCAAAATTAAAACAATGTCTATAACTAACTATAAAAATTCCATAACTAACTTTAATTACTTTTTCACTACTACATTAAAAATGCTTTTAGAAAAATTAAAATCTGCATTTTAAAAAAATAAAGAAACAAAAATTATTCTTCAAGTAAATATATTTAAAATTGAAAATAGTTTTACAGATTTAATTTTATTTATACGTAACATTTAGTTGTAAAAATATTTTTACTTCTGTGTCTCGTTTTTTTATTTATTTCTATAAGTCAACTGGTATCCATACAAAAAATATTTTATAACTTATTATTTATTACAAATTATTGCTTATTAAAAGCTATTGCTTTATAAGTTATTGCTTAATAAGTTATTATAAGTTATTGTTTCATACAAAATAACTTAGAAGTTGATTATAAGCCCTTTGCACTCCGACGTCACCTCTGAGACGCCATCAACAGTCTCCACTCCAAAATAAAAATTTTTTATTCCTTTATAATTATTAACCTCATCATTTTAAGAATTTTAAAAATTATGTAAAACATACTATATATTTGAAATAATTTAGTGCTTATAATAGTTTTATAAATTTTAAATGATTTAGAGCTTATATTAGTTCTATGTATTTTAAATTATTTAGTGCTTATATTAGCTCTGTATTTTAAACTATTTAGACCTTTTCTTAGTTCGAACACCATTAAAATGTTCTCGGAGTGCAAAGAGTTAACTATCAAAATACTTTTTATACTTACTACAGTCAAATTCATCAGATTTGTCTCTGCAGTCAGTTTTTCCATCGCAGTGTTGCCATACTTTGATGCATTGTTCTTTATCCGAACACATCCATTCGTCGCTGAGGCAAACTTCAGGAGGATGTTCTGAAAATGAAGCAAGTTATTGTAAACCATAAAATACAATACAAAATAGATCAACACATAAAAAGACATTTAAAATTTCTCACCAGGTGAACATGTTTTAAATTCGATATCATCAATAGCTATGCTTGCGAATAAGTATGATGATCCTAAAGCATTTTGTATGATAACAGCAAAATTATGTTGCACACCTATGTTAACCTCTACGCTTTTCCATTGTTTGTCTGTCTCTTTAGTTTCATTCCACAATCTTTCATACTGAAATAAAATAAAAAGTTTTAATAAGTTTGTAGATAAGTTAAAAAGTAGAAATGATTTGTCAACCGAGACAACTTTGCCTCGATTTTCGAATCATTATTTTTGAAAATTATTCCAAGCACATTTAAAAAGAATTTCATTCGGTAGTAGAAGGGTATCTGGCGGTGGTTTAATTAACTTTTTTTCTGAAAAGGATATTTTCAATTTATTATTATCATTTGAACTCGTTTGCTTGCTCTCAATTCAGTTTAATTTATAAATTTTTCAGGAAGTCTCTCCTCGAACGAATCCAGGAAGATTTCAAGCTCATAACCGAGTTTATACAATATTCATAAATTCCTTAAGAGTGACTGTTTCTTTCAGGTGAACTTATATTTGTCTACTTATGAAACAGCTTGCATAAAAACACAAAAAAAAAGAAATATACAAAACAAAATTTATGAATAATTTAAATAATTAAAATAACTTGTTTACACAAACCTTGTTGTTTTTAGTGTCATGCAACAGAATTATTGACAGCTCTGCTCCTCGTGTGTTATCCAGGAAGTACCACATGGACATCTTACAATTGCTGCCAGATATTACGTAGATCTGTGTATGTAGCTGAGCGATTTCCCTTTCTGACACCTTTCTTTCAACAGACAAGAAATAACCTGAAACACCATTCAAAGTGTTAGATATTTCAATCACCTCAAATTAAATTACATAAATTATAGCGTATAATAAATGAATTTATGTTTTGTAAAAAAAATTAAATATATTTGTCTCTATTAATTCATTAAAAAAATATAAAAAAATCAATACGTTTATATTAGGTGATACGATTAATAGATTATTATAAAAAACATTACGTTTTGCTTCGATCTGATTACGAAACTAGGTGATTTTTCAAAATTAGTTTCGCAGCGTCTCTCCAGATGGCGCTACTTACTTTAAAAAAAGATATGTTTTAAAACAACCGTCATTTGCATAAACAGCGCGATGCTGTCCGAGATCAAATTTAAGTTCAGCATTACTTGATTGTAGCTGTCAGAAATTGCCGAGTGACTTGGTGTTAACAGACGCTATTGAAAATATTTGATTTATAATAAACTAGTAAATAGAAGAAGAAACAAATTCAAACTTATTTTTAAAGTATTTTTTAATAAGAAGTAACATCAGTTGGCGACTTTATAACCATTTTTGAGACAGTGATGAAATTGGACTTATTTTCCAAGACAGGCTCGACAAACCATACATTTCTTACTCGTTCCGTTTTTTTTTTTAAATCGATTTACAGATTTTTCAAATCGTAACGTATTTTTTGGAATGTCCGTAACGAAGATGTTGCGCATGAAACGTTAATAATAGCACGGAGTATTATAACTTTAAACTTGCAAAACAGATGCCTCAGTTCAGAAATTGCTTGTAATTATGATTAAAAGTTAATTACCCTCTCCTGAACCATGACGATCCTTCTTTAACTCTCCAAAATACTTGTTCTTTCCTTGTTTACGTTGCCATTGGGTAGCGTAGCCTACTGGATTATACCAGCCACACGTACTGTTTTCAAAGTCACAAGATGTTCCTATAAATGGAATTGCGTTTAATTAATTAATCGCAGATTTCTTAGATAAACATGGAATAAATTTTTTCATTAAACAAAAAATGGCTTTACCGCATTCCGCTTCATCTGAGCCATCCTGGCAATCATTAATAAAGTTGCATTTTTGAAGTTGTGTATAACATCCTTTTTGGTCTTTGCAAGAAAGCTTAGGGTAACAGTCGTCCAATGGTGGTGAAGTTGTAATTTCTTTTCCAGGAATGTCCCTACCTATTGAGATATAAATTCGTTAGACATGTGTCCATATGAAATATTTCATCAAAAAATTGAAAAATTTACATTTTTAAGTCAAATTTTACACTTCCTATGTATTTTAATATATGTTGACAGCTAATAGCTTCAATGCCATACGAGATGCAGCAACAACAACAAAAAAACCGGACAACTAAATTTTATAATAACTTTATAAAAAATATATAAAAAAATAATAAGAGTAGACTTTTACAAATAAAAAAATTTAAGTGGTTTCAAAGTGACTGTTTTTCGCAGCAATACAAAAGTGTAAACAGCTTTTGAAAATTTCAGAAATGGACAGAAGTAACCATTGGGAGAGATTCCTTTTAACTCATGAAAATCTCTTGACCATTCTTGACCTAGCACCTCAGCAATTGTTAATGTTCAACATCGCCAAAATCGGAAGTCGATCTTGGTTCTGGGCAGATATTGCACAATCGGAAAAATACCTCTGGTTTTACGTGGCTTTAAAAATAAATAAAAACATATACCAGTGGGACATTTTAGAAGCTGTCGTACTTCTGTTGGCCAAAACGTACCAAACGCAACAAGCTTCCGCATCAGCTCAAAAGGCTATAATGGCAAAAAAGTGGTGCATTTTCAGGACATGATGTCATCTGAAAAATGGTCACCCAACTCTCCAGATCTCAATCCCCTGAAAACAGTGTATTGTTCATTTATGAACCTAGAGCCTGCAATAAACGCTCAAAAGTTTCGAAACTTTAAAGCAGTCGCTTCCGTGAGAATGGTATAGATTGAAGGTTGAAGATTCGTTACCCATTGTTGAAAATTTTAATAAGCGTTTGAGCCTTTGTATTACTGCAAGAGTTGACCACTTTTAAATTAATTAAATTCATTTATTAGTAAGAGTCAACTATTATTTTGCTTCTGGTTTGTTCGTATAACTGGTTGTTTGTTGTCCAAATATTTTGCCGCACCTAGTTTATCCGTTCCAACTAAGGGTCAGATGAAAATGCGTGTTATAAGAATGTTAAATTCGAACATTATGAAGGGAATAATTATGAATGATATTGAACGATTATGAACAGAATACAGTTACAAAAACTACAGATAAAAATCAACAAAAAATTTTAATTACTATTATATATATCAGGGGTGGCGAACCTTTATACACCAACGTGCCATTTTTTCTTAAAAAAACTGTTTAATGATATCATAAACGTGCCGTCGAGTAATTTTGACTTCGTGATTATTGGGAAAATAATAATACTAAATACTATCAACTGAAAACTATTTACATTGAAAAAAAAACATTTTGCAATGTCTCAGTTATAGGCGTAATTCAACTTGAAGTAACATCAGTGTGACTTCTGTTGCTGCAGATTAGATGACAAATAACTTATATTAGGTTGTAAGATGTTAGTTTAATCAAGACTGTTAATTTTTTTTGCTAGTTACTTATTGTTAACTTGTCTTTTAGCATTAATTGTTATTTTTTTTATTAATAGTTGTTTATTATTTTGTTTGTTTTTGTGATTTTTAATTTAATTGTTACATATGCTTCATAATGTAATAACATTTGTGTAATAACAATTCATAGTGCAATAACAATAGCGATCGGTGGGGTGCCCAAAATATTGTGTCACGTGCCATTGGTTCACCATCCCTGATATATATATATATATATATATATATATATATATATATATATATATATATATATATATATATATATATATATATATAAAGTAGTAATTAAAATTTTTACATTATGCATGCAAATAAATAGCACATTTAATTTTTATTACCTGAAGCATAATGGCATCCTGGTGTTAATGAAATGTCATCAATGTTTACTGTTCCCATTCGTGGCTCCAGAGCAGCTTCTAAAACAATCTGAAAATGATATAAAATTTAGTCAAATATAAGTTTATATTTTAAACAATCAATGCATTATAGTTTTACAGATAGGTGTTTGCTTAGATAAAAATTACAAAACTGCTAAAAATAGCAATTAACTAACAGAACTAAAATTAACTTAATTGGTAATAATAATTAAATATTTAATTACTAGTCTAGTTCCTTCTTTAATTTCATATTAGTTATCATTAATCTCGATTATTAATAAAACATAATGTGAACACAATAAAATACAAGTTAAACTAAGCAGTTTTATATCTATGCTATTATTGTAAAAAACAATCTTGGTAGTTGCAAAAAAATTTTCTCCAAAAAAATTTTAGAATGAAAGTTTTTTGTACCAGTTTTTGCTTTTTTCCGTCTTGATATATATAGGCCTTCAGCCCTGATTAGATTTGATAAACTATTCCTCATTTCAACTACCTACTAATAACGGTCGATCTCAAATTCAAATTACAATATTTAACTTTTTTTTAAAAATTTAAAGCTACTCAAGTGTAATTTTTTTTCTCCAAATTTTATTGCTCTCTTTTTTTTCCATCTAGCATCCTCTCGCAGCTCACTCTTTAAATAACAATTTCGAATTGTATTGAGAAAATAGTAGTTTGTTTTGGTACGTTACATCACTTTTACATTTATGACCATTAATTTTCTAAGACCCTCTATATTTATTTTATAATTGAATGGTGTGGAAATATTTTTATCTAAGACTATTTTGATTAAATTTAAATAAACTAAATTAATTTATGATAAAATTAAATAATTCATTTTAAGTAGCTATAAAACTTACCTGGAAATCGACTTTGTCAACATTTTTAATTTCCAATTCTGCACGGTGCCAGTAGTTGTTCACATCACTGTAGAATGCATCTATGAATTTCATTCCATCTTCATCGTAGCTAATTCGCTTATAAACATTTATCTTATGAGGGAAGTTAACAGTGTTGAACCAGAATCGAACCTGTTAACAAATGCAAAAAAAAAAAACATAACTTATTTCAATTTATGACGATCCAAACTTTCTGAGTTAGATTATCTGTAACTAACGTAATTAGAAAGTTTCAACATAAGAGAAACATTCTGTATCTGGTTGAGAACCAAATTTACCACGTAAGCGAAACTGGGATTTTCTTTTTGGCTTAAACAACCACATTTAGCTTAACCAACCACTCATTGAATCTGATAGGAACTCCAAAATTATACGTATGTATTCTTACTTTTGATACCCTAATCCAATTATACTCCAATTATATGCCAAAATGACATAAAATGACTATACCTATAGAAAATTAATTATCTCTCAAAAACTATGCTCTTTTATTCAATCATTCATTCGATTATGTGTCAAACACTCAGTTACTTTTCTGCTAAAACTTAAGTTTTCTAGTTAAACAGTTATTTCTAGTAAAAAATGTTTAAATAAAATAATTAAAGTTATATTACATAAAGAGCTGAAACAGTTCAATAATATTCGCAATTTAGTGTACTTGGCTTCAAGCAACACACTCTAGCTCTATATATCACTAAATTGACCCGGTCATTCAAATCAACTAGCAAGTAATTCGAATCAACTAATTGAACTGTATTGATTCAAATCACTTTGATAATTCGCTTTACCCAACTCTAATATAAGTTGAAAAAAGAACTATAATTGGCTTAAAATTTTTTTATTTAAAGTTAAAGTAAATTAGATTCAACTCACATAAATTATATTACTGGGTTGCGAAGGAGACTGTAAACTGTAGTGAATAGAGCAATAAAGATGTGGGTCCCTATCGTTTTTTCTACATGTTTACTGTTGTAAATAATGAGAAATTTTTTTAACAGTAAATATTTTGAGACAATTACTGTAACAATGTAGAAGTTTTGTCAGTTTTTCTTGAAAGTTTTCAAGAGTCCCTCGTTGAGAAAATAAAAAAAAAATTAAAAAACATATATATATATAGCAAATGCATCTTACATACCTTGCAGTCAGTTGACTGACCATCTATAGTATCAGAACGAATCTTTGGTTTTAAATTACTTGAGTAATAATATGATGGAACAGATAGGAATTGACCTATAATAAAAATGTATTTTTTTTTAATATTGATTTTTAAATTTCCCCAGACCATCACATTCTTTTAAAGAAAAGTTTTAAGAAAGATTGTTTAGATTTATTACAATATTACATTATTTAGATTCGTGACAACATAAGAGAAATGATGTATTTAGCGCAAAAGGAAAGGAGAAATATTTTTAGTGCACTTGAAAATTAATTTAATATTCTATCCATTGAAGAAAATATTCTTTGCAATAAATTTCATTAATCGTTCTTAAAAATTATTATTGTATTTTTACCTCAAAATTTATATTCCAGATGATATGATTCATGCATGGAACTATACATGAGACTAAACATGGAGCTATACAATACATGGAACTATACAAAATGCAATAGAACTGTCTTCTGGAAGATAGTGCATATAACTTCAAACTACAATATTTTTGGAATAAGTCTTTCAACAGTGCAACATGCACGTGTGATTCAAAATTAAAAACATAGAAATAATGTAAGCATTTGACATGCATTATTCTATTTGAAAAAATTCTCTGACCATAAAGAATCGTTCAGCACAAAACTGAAAAGTGTTTTGAAAGTAAGAAACCATTCTTTCACCGAAAAAAAAGGATCAGATTTAGGGTTCACATCCAAATCAAAGAATCAAATATCAAATCTAACCAATGGCTGTGAGATTCATTTTATTCCAAACTTACGCAATCCACACAACTAAACAGATCATTTGTTAGATACAATTCCCTTAAGACTAATAAAGAGTGAATTTTAGAAGCTTCATGAAACGCAAATGCCTGAAATTGCTCGAACATTTGTTATCCGGGATTCTAAACTCAGGAATTATCTTGTTTTCTGAAACGAAAAGTTACGTTTATTGCTTCAGATTCATTGAGGAATGTAGACTGTTTTTCCACGGAGTAACTAAACAGCTATTGCAACCATGATAACTAAGTTGAGAGAAAATTAATTGCATGTAATGAAATAATTCAGAAAAAAAAACTTTGAAATATATTTTACGAGATTTAGCAATGTCGTTTCATGTCCTAACAAGATTAAGTGTGTTCTGGAGTAACTAAAAACTTGCAGTTTTAAAGAATCTGGTCTTGGACATGAGCAATAACTTCAGAATATATGTATGAGAGCGTAAGAGCCAAAGAAAGATAATTGCTAAATTTTTTATAGCATTTGTAAAACGTACTTACCTTTAAGTGACTTGGTGGTATGATCCGTTTTAGGTACGCCAGAGTACTTGTACGTTTTAGGGCTTATAATAGACCACTGAGCTCTGCCTGAATTTTCGAAGTGCCAGTTAGTACATGGTGCTCCCTCAAAGTTGCAACGACCCACAAAAGCCTGGCAGACATAATCTCTTTCGTCACTGTAATCATTGCAGTCATCGTTGAAATCGCACAGCAAATTATCAGCGATGCATTTATTGTTCTTGCATGGATACTGAGCACCGTCACATCTGCCCTCTTCTGGGTCAGGATCTTCGGGTGGTTCACACTGTTGGAATGATATATCATCCAAACACATTATGCTGTTAGGACTTCGAGGTCGCACTGCATCAAAGCGTACAATAAATTTGTTCAGGGCACCTAATGGTACTCGGGCATGTTCCCATCCTTTTGCTCCCCAAACTATAAAACAAAGGATTTAAACATCAATACTTAAAAAAAAGTATACTAAAAGGTATTTATTTAAAACAAAAATTATGGTTCATTTTAATTACAAAATACCACACAAAAAATTACTTCAAGAAATTAAAATAACAGAGACAATAAAAAAGAAGTCATTTTTCATAGATCAAAAATCAGGCTATTATAAAAAACATGGCTTCTTTTTGCACGTGACTTAGTGTTTTGAGAAACATATAAATCTATAGATAGTCAAGCGCTAAGCAGTTTACGACTTTATTGCGACTTTAAGGGAGTTGGATCCGAGTTCGATAAGATATTAGGTAGTTCGATAAGATAAATACGAGAAAACTTTTTTTTCCTTCAAAAAATAAAAAAACTTCTGTATTTTTCGGTCTGGCATGCGTTTATCGCGATATATCCAATTAAAAAAATGATTAAACTCGTTTTTATTTTGTAGTTACAGCGTTATCTGTGAACAAAAACGGAAAACCTGCATTGGGTTACTTTTTTCTAGATAATCAAAATCTGTAACAAAAATGGGAATTCTTTCCACTTAAGATTTTAACTTTCCATCACCCAGGAATAGATAAGGGGTGGCGGAAGATTTTTTTTATCATTAAATGTACATTTCAGGAGTATTTCACCTGCGTGTTTTTAAATTTTGATCCAATATGCATTCCTCGAAATATTTGGTTCTTCCATCCTTTTCAGACACCCTGTACATATATTGCCTAAGGCGGCTTTATTTTTCTGGATTAAGGTATTAAAGATCAAGACGTCTTTTACCTGCAAAACTTTAACCGTCGTTCTTAGCACATATAGAAATAGAATAAGCCTAAAACTAGAATCTTCTTTTTAAACTTATTCTTAAATCACACGCGTTTTTGAAATTTGTTTCAAGCAGACATTGATAGGTAATTTATAAACAATGCTTGGTAAAAAATAAAATAATAAATAGAGCATAGTAGTGCATCTCAAATAATGTAAGATTATCCAAGTAAAATTTTTTTATGGTTTTCCATTGATGGATCAACATAATTTTTATGGTAAAATTCAATAATTCCATCATGGATCATTTTATTTTTTGATGGTAGCCAACATAAGTAACCATCACCACAATATAGGAATTCGTACTGATTTATGATGGTCCAACATAAAAATAGCAACTTGTGATGGTTTTGTTCATGTTGAACCATTAGAAATTTCCATCATGGTTTCTCAGAAATCAAATGTTGAAACTATCATGAAAAATCATCATCCCAGTGTAGGAATTCGGACTGGTTTATGATGGTTCAATATACAAAAAAACTAAATTGTTTTGATGGTATACTCTTGAGAACCAACAAGAATTCCAACTAAACCATCATGGAAATGTAAAGTTGAATTCATCATGAACCATCACGGATTGTTGGTCCATGAGAATCAAACCTCCTCTCTTGATGGTCGGCCATCATAGATACCATTAGTGTAGACTCGTGGAATGATGGAAGTTTGTTGGCATCTCAAAAATCATGAACGCATAATGGAAAATGTTGGATGATGGTGACCATCAAGTGATGTTGGACGATCATGAATCGCACTAAAACCAACATTATATCCATCAAAATTTTTTGATGGGACCATCAAGAATTTTGACTTGGGTAATAGGGTAATAATTCAATTAAGGTTTACTGAATGACTTACATCCTGGCATATCGTCCCATACGCTCCAGAGTTTTTGCAAAGAGCCATCCTTTCCAGCTGAGACGCTCAACGTGTTATAAGAAGTTCCTCTATAAATCCAAAAGTCCAGAGCACATAGTGCGTGAGATGCAGAAATTTCCGGTGATCCCAATGAAGTGACATCTCCTTCAATGCCAGGTGCACCGTCAGCCATTAAGTACCATCCCTCTGTCGTGTTTGTTGTGTGATCCACTTTTGGACGGTATTTTATATTGATCTGGAATTTAAAAATATAAAAATTAGGAATTGAATTCAACTTTTTAGTCTCTCTAAATTAAAAAAAGTGTCACCGCTGTTAACATATGCTTTACATTAACGTTAGCGTAACGAAAACTCGTTGCTTTTAGATTTGCTGCTCAAAGTCAATCTGACTTAGAAACTTAAATTAGCAATTTATAGGTCATCTTATTTGATAGCATTTTATTTATGGATAATATTATACATTTATGAATGCTAATACATTATTGTAGAAAGATTTTATCAACATATGAATGTTCGTTAGTGTTTCATAACGGAAAACTTTTATTAACTGATGAGTGTTTTTTGAAATTTCACCTGGGAAAAACATTTTTATTAAAAATACTAATATAAAAGACTTATGAGCTTATAAATGTTTGTTACTATTTTACATTTTATTACCGACCTTAGTATGATCATCTTTGGCTTGAATAGCAATCCATTGGTATACATGATCATCTTCAACTTGTCTCTTTCTTCTGCTGTTTTGAATGAACTTGTGATATATCTCCCAACCACATAACTCTGAATTTTCAAACTGGCAGGACTTTTGTACTAAAACACAATATATAAGTATATATTATTTTGAAAAGAATAAACAGATTATTATAGAAAATTGTTTAATCACGAAAATTGGAATCACTAATTTGCATTCACGAAATTTTAATCGTTTACTACTTCAAGAAAAATACAAAATAGGTGATAAAACATCTGAGCATATAGTGTAGATCTTAATTCCTGATAGTACTTGATAATAACCTGATAACAAATTAATCAAACTGAATAAAAAAAATAATCAAAACCTGATAATATATTAATCAAGAACTATTCTTGAAAATAACAGACTCATTTTCAGTCGGCTCCTAGATTATCAAGAATTAAGCATCTGTTAATCAAGAATAAAGTATTTGTTGTCAAGAATTAAAAGTATTATAGTTCACCTAATAGAATGTTAACAGAGAATCTATGTCTCTTTTAAATTTCAATAAATGAAAAATAATTACAAAAAATTAGTTTTTGTGTTACATTTCTGATGACAAACGCATCTTTTGCATTTGCTCTGAGTATTTGAATGCCTTTTTCTGCAAAGCAATGATAAGTAGCAAAAAACATATAAAAAAAGTAATAAAAAGCATTATGAGCCCTTGATAAGTTGAAGAAGGGGTAGCGTAAGTTATAGAAGGACATCGGGAAGATACACCCATTCGAACAGCTTACCGCCACACTACAGAACGTTTGATGGAACATCAACAACAATTGTCTAGGGATGGGAGGCCCTCCCAACCCTGATTAATTATTTATTATTCTAGAGATGCCACCTCCCCCCTCCCCAGGAAAATTATTTCTCAGATTTTTCATATATATTTCTAAATTAACTAGATATAACGGTTGTATAAATATCATTTTAAATCAAATTGGTTTAAATGAAACATCAGACAAAAATTTTACTAACTTAATAAAATCTTTTGCGCAGACCGGAAAAGTAGGGAGCTGTGTTTAACGACTGAGAAATGCTAATAAGGATGACATCAAAAGCAACTGATAAGATATAACAGTGCGTAACTGATAAGATATAATATAATGTCTGTTACTTAAGACAGTTATTGTTATTAGACGTCTTAAAAGTAGCTGTTAAGACCATTTATCTATTACTTACCACAGTCATCTTCATCACTTCCATCGTAGCAATCTTTCCTGAAGTCACATTTCTGATACGAAGGAATGCAGAGTTTGTCTTTCTTGCAGGTGAATTGGTCTGCTCTGCAATTTGTTGGCTCTCGTGTTGTTGTAGGATAAGTTCCGGTCACTTCTTTTGGTGGCAAAGTTACTCCAGCCATCCGCCTGAAGACAATATTTACCAATTAAATAACAAAATTCGTTGAAGCATCTCATTGAAGTAAAAATATGTAATATATACACTATTAAACAACCTCTAACTTCTATACACAGTCATGGGTCTGGAGGCAATCTTTATAAAATAAACTTTGCGTTTTGTTGAATAACTTATTGAAAGAAGAAAATACTTATATTACTCCATTAAGTATTTAAAAATTTCTGCATACAGCTACATTTTTTTTTCTGCTATAAGCTACTATTACCATGAATATCTAGAGGACGACTAAATGATTTTAGTATTAAATAATGTTTGAGATAATGAAGAAAAAAAAGACTGCATATTAATAACGAGAGGTGCAAGAATTTTGTACATGATTTTTCGATTTAGTTACGAAGTTGTTAACAGATGGCGTTGCGTGATGTAAAGGACTGTATGCTATACAATGCATTTCGACTCCGTATTTAGACAAATAATGCTCAGCGTCATCTTTTGAAAATTTTCGTTCAATTTTACAACCCCCTGCGTACTAAGCCACCAATTGGTAACCTTTGTTTATGTTAGCTGTGCTTTGTATAGTTTATTGTACCACCTGTTTCTAAGTTTGGTAAGTAATTTTTAAAATATGTAATGTAAAAAAAAAATTGGAATCTTGCACTCTTTTCCTGTAAGTGGCTTTTTGCATAAAGTTTTGAATCATTTACATATTGTGGTATGAAAAAAAAACTTTAAATCTAATATACAAAACAAAGAATAATACATCAAAATATAAACTTAGCTACCACTAGAAGAAATTTTCCTCAAGAGCACAGAAAGTTGACTGCCCTACAAATCGAATGACACAATCAAACAAAAAATATCAAAATTTATCAATTGTGAAGCTATTGGTGTTCCTAACATTTAATGAAAATTTTTATAAGAATTTGAGAACTCCCCAAAACCTTGCATGTCTTATATGGAATGAGCTACCACCTACAACATATTCCCCAAATCAGATATTCTCGTGTAGTTGCTTGTTTCAGTTTCTTAAAAATTCGTTAGATGACAAAACTTTTACTACAATTGAAGACGCCAAAACTGATTAAGATCAGTTTCAGTAAAAATTGGAAAAAGTTTGAACTTTTAATCCTGCAACTGCCAGAAAGATGCACAAATATATTAGACCAAGTTGGCGAATCAATAATTCAATATAATTTTTAAGCAGTAGTTAAAAAATATCTTAATCTTTAATTTTTCTCAATAAAAAAAACCAATTTACTTTCAAAAATTCAAAAAAAAAACAATTTAACTTCACAAATTTTTTTAAATTAAATTAAAACAATGTATAGTATATATAATGTTTTCATAGAACGTGTCAAAAAAACTTCTCTCCCTCTCTTCCTCTTACAAATTGTATCCGAGTTGTTAGAGAAGTAGAATAATGAAAAAATCACTGAATAATTTGACAAAGAAGAAGAATAAATAAAACATAAATAAATTGTCTCCGAATTATCAAAGTAGAATAATAAATAAATAAATAGACGCCACATTATCAAAATAGACAAAGAAATCGAGAAACAAATCATCGTCTTCGAATTATCAAAGTATAAAAAAAAAACATTGCATCAAATTCTTTACTGGGATATGTATGTAGTTTCTGTTATAGTTCCTAAAAACCTCTAAAACTAATTAAAAGTGGATCCAAAAATGCTTAAAAGTTGGGGTTTTTTCATATTGACGCTCCATTATAAAATTTCCATTACTTTGGTAAAATTGATTCTAAATATAACACTGTTTGTGCTTACGTCAAGGTTGTGTTTACGTCATGTAGTTTCTGTTATAGTTCCCTAGATCCTCTAAAAACAATTAAAAGTAGATCCAAAAATATTTAAAAGTAGTTTTTTCTTTTATTGATATTCCATGATAACATTTCTATTAGTTTGCTAAAATGGATTCCAAAAATTACTTGTATAACGTTATAAATTTTTTATTTGTAATTGAGTTTTTTTCAATAATGCGACAGGAGAAAAATAACTTACCTGCATCCACCTGTGAATGATATGTCATCAAGAGCAATCACATCTGCTGTATCAAGACCAGACTTGCCTTCTAAAATGACTTGGAATGGATTAGAATCGTTGAGAAATACAGCACCTCTCATCCAGAAATTACCAATTGCAGCACTTTGGGTCCACAAACTAGTAAAACTTCCTCCTTGTTCTTTAATGGTGTAAATATTCAACTGATTAACATCCTTACCGTACATAAAGTAGTAAAACCTCATTTGGCACTCTCCTTTGGCGATACTTCTAAGAACATCGGAAACAAGCCAAGCTTTTTCGTTCATTCCACCTTCCCTGCGTTTGGTCATAGAGAGGTAATGTCCATCAGTGTTCGATAAAGTGTGGTCAAAAGGTGGTCCACTTTTTTGAGTTACATAATTGTGAGAAATGCCTGCTTTGATTTCCCATGATATCGGTGCTTTTCTGCTGTCAATAAGTAAGTTAAAAACTCCCAATCCATTTTCAAAGTCTGTTTTAATAAAGTTCTGAGCTTCACAGTCAGCTTCGTCAGTTCCGTCGCCACAGTCATCTGTCACGTCACAAACACGATCGTAATCTATGCAGGCTTTTGTTGTTTTACAGCGGAACCCTAGACAAATATCATCATATTTCTTAGGTAATGCACAGTTTATAAACTCTATGTCGTCAATTGCAATGAAATCCCACTGCTTTATGCCACCTTTTTTATTGAAGTTAATTGTGAAGTTGCTTTTTTGTCGACCTATGCCAGTTTCTACTCTTGTCCAGGCGTATTGACCAAAAGATTTTAGTGTGGCCATATCAATTGATTCTTTATCTGTGGTTAAAGTAAGTTTAGGATTCATCCAAAAACTTCGGCTAACAATCCAGAAGGAAAATTTACATGTTGTTGCAGAATTATGGAAGGTGGGACTTTTATAATCGTCCAGGGGGCTGGTTTGAGAATCAAATGAACTATGGATTAGTAGGTAAGAACCTTCACCTTTGCCAGTTGTTTTATCTTCTTGTGGTGCACCAAATACAACCTTTTTCGCTTCAGAAGCGATTGTCACATTTACTTCTATACCATCACCTTCTTGAGTTATAACCTTCCAACCACAAGTGGATCCCAGTTCGAAATCGCAGAAAGCAGGACAATCTTTCTCATCAAGTCCATACAGGCAGTCTGTTTTGAAATCGCATACAGAATCCATTGGTATGCAGGCATTATCTTCGCATGCAAACTCGCCCTTTGTGTCACATACACCCTTTGGTTGTATAGTGGGTACCGGAGTCGTCACTTCGGTATAAAGTGGAACACATGTTAGAGTGAACGATATGTCATCAATTGCAACATTACCTTTATCCCCTGATGCTGGCGTGCCACCTATTATAGCATGGAAATTAAATTGACTCTTCAAAACTACTTCTCCTCTCTGCCATTCATCTCCATTAGAACCCATGAAATTAGCTAGTTGTCGGGGTCTATTGTCGTCCTGATACATCAAACTTACGGTTATTTTACTTGTATATGGAAGATAAAGATGATACCAAAACCTTAATTTACAATTTCCAGAGATGTCAGCGATAAATACCGTACTTTTAATTTTAGCATCATTCCAATAATAGTAGTCAGATTTTTTAACCATTAGAAAATGTCCAGTTTCATCATCAAGTGTATGATCTCTATCCGGAGTGAAGCCCTCAGGCAATTTCTTACCCGATGTCCTGTTCCACTTCGGAGAAGAGTTAGGTTCTTGCACCCAGTTGCAAAAGCCATCCTCAAAATCACAATTTTCTAAGTAATCTGTGCAGTTCCATTCATCCGAACCATCTGGGCAGTCAAGACTAAAATCACAAGCCAATGAACCATTAATACACTCACCACTGTAACAAGCAAATTCATTTTTGTCAAAACATGTCCGTTTCTCTGGCGGCGCACACCGTAAAAAGTCTATTTCGTCAATGGCAATGTCACCTGCGCTAAGAATATGCGTTGCAATGAAATCCAAATGCCAGCCAGACAGACGTCTACCAATGCTTACAGTTGCGTTATTCCAGTGTTTCCCCTGATCTGAAAGTTCACGCCATAGCAGTACATCGTTTCTATCTCTATCCTGTAACTGTAGCTTCAGAGAAGCATCATTAGAATTGATGCCAGACATAAAGTAATAGAAACTTATTTCACATGAAGCTGCTGCGTATTTCAAGTCGACAGATCTGAACCTCGCCTGACTAGTAATTGATCCGCTACTTTCTTTGTTTACATACATATAATAACCATTACCTGAAAGATCACCTGTCAAGCCATTTGATCCTTGAGCACCTTTACCTCTTTGCCATCGATTCCCAACAACATCGAACCAGCCACATGTCGGATTACGATCATCATCAAATGTACATGTTCCACATTTATCTTCATCTTCGAGGTTATAGCAGTCTTGTACGAAATCACACACCTGTTCAGTGCTTATGCACGTTTTTTCTGTTTTGTCTTTGTAACACAGAAATTCATTTTCCTTGCATTCTGTCACTGGTGGGTCTGTTGGTTCAAGGATCGACAAGGGAAGGGTTTCGTTAGAGATCAAGCATCCAGGTGTGAATGACACATCATCGACAGCCCATCCTCCATCTTTAGAAGTACCACCTATACGGCTTTCAATAATAATTTCGAAAGGATCTTTAATATGGCCAAGGGGCAAAACAACTTTTTCCCAATACTGACCAGGTGGTTCTCGCGTGGTAAAGATAGGTTTCCATGGACTTATTTCGTCTCGTCTTACGTAAATTACCAAAGTTCCAATGTCTTTCGTTTCATCGTACTTCGTTGAATTAAACACAGTTCCATAAGTGTAGAAAAACCGTATGTTGCAGTCCTCACCAGTACTTTCCAATACTTTTGATGCTAATCGAGCAACTTGACCTCTATAACGGTAAGAGTTGCTGAAATACAAATATTTTCCAGTGGCAGAATTTTTGGTATGGTCCCTAGGTGCGAGTGCTTTATTCCAATAAGAATTAGAGTATGCCAATATAGACCACGTAAAATCAGATTCTGGTGCTCTTTTCCATCCACAGAAGTTACCACCTTCAAAATCACACCGACCGTGGTATTGATCGCATTTTGCCAAGAGCCTGTTTTCGTCTGAATAATCACCACAATCATCCACAAAGTCACACAAGAGCATGCCTGATATACAGTTTCCGTTTGCGCACTGATATTCCTTGTCTTTACATTTCTTAGGCTCTAAAAGAGGTCTTGGTATGTCACAGTTTTCAAAATCTATATCATCAATTGCAAAGACAGACGTTGCCGCGTTCTTTTCTCCAGCGATGCCGATTCGGAATCTGTGTGCTATTCGGCCCACAATCACTTCACCTCTCATCCATGATTTTTGCTTGTCCCCTTGCAGGCGGAAAAGCTCTGTTATTTTACTTACATGGCCAGATTCATAATATACAGAAAGAGCTTCATTGTCATACAAGGCGGAGAAATAATGCCAGAAAAACATGCGACATGTTGCCGCAGATTGCATTAGAGCTGGACTTTTGAAATCAGCCCTTCCTCTGTATGTGAAACGATCCAAAGTAACCTTCATGTAGTAACCTTTACCAGGATCTTGTTTAGTGTGATCCATTTTGGGATAATCTTTTCCATCAGCCAGTGTTCGGTTCCAATAAGCCTTGTTCGTACTTGTCTCCCAGTTGCAAGGGTTAGGTTCCTCAGTTTCAAAATCACAGTGAGTACCGCAAGATTTTTCGTCGGCACCGTCTTTGCAATCTTCATAAAAGTCACACCGGTAGTCATCAGAAATGTGAGTTGAGCCTTCGTCACAAGTAAAGTCTGGTTTTCTATCCTCTATAGGTATACAGTCACCCTCGTAAACATTTATGTCGTCAAGAGCAATAAAGTTATTCACTCTGTAATAAAAAAAAATAATATTGAAATTGACATCAGTTTTATATACAATAAATAGGACAAAAGAAATCAGGAAAAGAATAATTAAAAAATGCAACTGTATTATTTTAAATGCGATTTTGGTAGAATCTTTTAATTTATTCATAACATTCATTAATAGTTGTTTTTGCTACCACCTATGCAAACACTATTACACAAAAAGAAAAAAAAGTGGTAGAAAAAGTATTCCAAAATTAACAATTTATTCTGCAAATAGATATATTCTACCATACGTATTAAATTTTTCTATCATAATATATTAACAGCAACATGAAGTCGAAGACAAATATGATGTTCCTCCAAAGCTTACAGCTTGCGTTGATAACAGATGCAAACACACACACACACGCATCATTACAGTATTTGAAAAGCTGAGTAGATGAACCAGGTATGTGATATTTTCAGAGTGGCTATAATCAAGGTAAGAAGGAAAAAAACGGTATCTGAACTATTTTACCATAGATTTATTAATAAGAAGGTAGGGCTAATAATCTTTTGCCATGTTTTATTAATCATAACCTAAATTGAAATAAAAACCCTGCAGTCATACTCAAAACTAATGTGCGATTTGTCATGTTGAAATTAAAAAAAAAGCAAAAACAATTCCTTTACATTAAGCATACCCGTACTGAGAAGGCGCATTTTTACTATTTTCTCTGAATAATAAATACCCTGTCACTTATCGGCTCCACTTACCACTAAGCTCTTCACTTGTGCAATATTTTTTATTTTGACAATAAAAAAAAGCAATTTCAACGCTCTTTTTAGCAAAAACAATTACATCAGTATTAGGATTTTGAAAGGTCCTTCAAAAAATTTATTTTAGCATTTTCCTTTTTTTAACCCTTAAATTACGTTATTTTACTGAAGGTCTCAAAATGTTTATGCTACTACTTATCAGTTTACGATTTGCAAACGCTAAAACCAAACAACTGTGTATGACTTAAAACATAAAGTTTTAAACATTTTTTGTTTTTTCTGTAAATGATGTTTAAGCATCTAGTTCAATAAATGAATTGAAATAATTATTTTCTAATCAAAGTTTATATTAACTTTGGTGGCCGCGTGCTTACAAAATATATAAATAGGGATTGGTAAATGTTTTAAATTCCGTAAGACGGTAAAAAGTGCTAAAATATGTATTAAAAGTTTCAATCCATGACTCTATCTATTACTTTCATTTTAAGTTCATAATTTTGCTGTTTCTGTTCCGGGTAATTATTGAAAAAAATTTTACTTATTAAATATTTTCTAATAATCTAAAAAAAACTAAATCATAAAATTGATAAATTTTTCTGAAATATCATCCGGAATTTGACATTAATAAAAAAGATTTTTGAAAACATAGATAATTGAATTGTGAAAAATTGCACAATTGAATTGAATCACACATTATAAAATTAATAATAGAATGCAAAATTACCATTGTACAGTTTGACGATATACTTAATATTAAAACGCACGATTGCTTTCAGCTTCTTCTACCAAACAAAATCAATTTTTATTACAAAATGCTTCTAACATTTCTGGCAAAGATTTTTAACTAAAATATTACTTCTGAAGATTTTCTGCTGAGTTAAAGGCATATCTGGGAATTCTCCAAAAACTTGACATTTTCAAATCACAAATTCTTAAAAATCAAAGTTCTTTACATATCTAAAAATAATCATTCGCACTCTTTAAACATTTAAAGAGAGAAAAATAAAGTGAACTCACTTTAACGATTCTGGTTTTCAGGATAATCTTCTGGTACTCAGTAAATACCAGAAGATTGACATTTTTGCATAGTAAGAGTGTTATATTTTCTAAAGTAAGGTCGGCCAACAAGTTTCAAAAGCAGATTTAGGCTTAAAAATGTTCTTCGATTCGAATCACGACCTTAATAAACATTGCATTATACATTTCTTTTAGAACTACAAAGTTATGATAAGAACATTGGTTGAATAATTTCTTTAATGTACTTAATCAAAGGAACAGAATGGTTGGAATAAACAGTGTTGCAGGTGCAAGACTGAAAAATTTCTGTCTTTTTCTAGAACAATAGAAAACTTCCCTGAGCCAGGAGAGCGATAGGAAAACAACTGGAAGAACTTTCAAATGACACACCTTCATGAGTTAAGTTATTAAACGGACTCAAAAAATGCTATTTTACGTCTAATATATATACAGTGAAACCTCTCGGAAGTGACCACTCTCTGTTCCATTCCTTCATTGACTTCAAGATGTTATCGAAGGTACGCAATTTTCCGCAACAATTTGAATTTTTCTTAGTTTCAATTTCTTGGTGCGGAAATGCCATTGATAAAAACCGGATCGATGAGCAAAATTTACCGTCAATAAATATAATCTTTACTTATGTGTAAAAACAAATTTACTAATTATGAACAATAGAACTATTTCAAATAAGCAATAATGCTTTTTGTTTAAATTTGCATTTAATTTTGTAACATAAAAAATAGTTAGCTTTCAAAAATGAGAAGAGATTTGTTTGTTTGAGGTGTCATTTGTTTTAATTTATTAACTTTTTTTTCCTAATTTATTAACTTGCCACTCTAATCATTGATAGAATCGTCTTTAGTGTACTCTAACCGCAACATGAGTCTGTCATTCCCTTTCAGAAACCGTCAAAAAGAGCTCTCAAAGTTATTTTGAATACATTTGAATCCACTTATTTGTATTGTTAATATTTTTTGTTTTGATATTTTTTCGTGTTTCCTTTTTGAACCAACTCCGTATGTTTTGCAGAGAATTGTCCAGTTTGTAATGAACTTTTTCATGTGCAAGGTAATGTATATGAAAAATTATATCTTTAAAGTACAAAAAATAACGACTTTCGATGCCATAGACAATCTTGTAATACATTCTGTTTGGACATGATGTTGTTAAATTTTTGGAGAATCACCCATCTGCAGACATATTATATAAGCAATATAAATCACTATATCAGAAGTCAAAAAGCATTCTTATGTCTCAGTACTTACGAGTTAGTCAATTGAGCTTCAAAAAGTATTTGATATTTTCCATCTTTATCCGTGTCGTCAGGCGAGACTTGCACCTGTTCATTATTCCATCGTCCCAATTTCTCTCGCGTCAAATGCTGCATTTCAGTCACCTCATCTACAGTGTCCATATATACCGATACTGTCAGCGCACCGTCAAAGTCTGTCCCGTTTCTGAAATTCCAGTAATTGACACATCTTCTTTGAGTTGTGGGGAAGTAAGGGGACAGCAGCCTGGCTGGTGTCGGGTTGGACTTCCAACTATATATAACATGTGCGTATAAGTAGGTACCAAATTGATTTCCAAGTGTTGTGTCGTTTTCTGGTGCTACATCTGTCATTTCACCTGTGCCTCTCACCCATTGGAGGTCAGCTGTGGGGTCATTGGTCCACAAACACATCCCGTCTTCGAAGTTGCAGGACCCTAGAGGTGGACATTCCCTTTTTATTGCTATGTCATCAAGGGCGATAGTACCGTTTACGTATCCTAAACCAGCAGTTACCTAAGGAGTAAAAATAACCACAAACAATGTTACTCAGTTTTATAAATGAAATCAAGGGATTCAAAGACGATTTTCGAATACGATTCGGTGATGAAAATTATACGTATTTTATAATGTGTTGTTTTTATAACTGTTTTAAGTTAGTAACAGTTATTTAGAATTCTTGGGTTAAACTTTGTTCGTGTCTAATTATTGCCATCCATTAATTTAGCGCACTCTCTTCATAAAAGAGGTCTTAAAGAATTGTAAATAGTATATCCTCTTCGTCAATTTACGAAACATTATTCAAGTTTTAAATACAAGGAAATGTTAAAATACTGTTATCTACTATTGGTAAATCAAAATATTTTCACATTTTTTTTCTTTTCAAGAGTGGAGAAAACTTTATAGACTTTTGCAGATATTCGAGAACTTTAGCGCTTTAGCTTCCTAATAAAAAGGGAATGTTTTCCTTCTAACGTTAATTGAGCTTCACAGCGCATGCGCGGAAATTAACATTAAAACATAATGTATGCCTTTAAATACAGCTTTTGCATCATATTAGACAAAACCTTAACCTTAAAGCTATTTCTCAAAAGCCACACATTTTAATGTGAGTATTGATTTTATTGCTTTATGTGCTGTTTTTTTACATTTTCTAAACCTTTTTTGTTTATTTAAGTATATTTAATTCACTTTTTCTTTATTTTCATTACATTTCACAAAATATATATCACGATATACGATGTAGTGATTGAGGATTGAGGAAAAAATTGAGGAAACGCTTTTGGTGAAATTCTCACAATTTTGGCAAGAAAAATTCTTGAGATCCATAAATAAGCAGGAGTGGAACTACTATGTACAGAGATATGGAGAGAGAGAGAGAGTGAGATAGATAAGGAAGAACATCTTTTAAAATTGTACTATTTCATTTTAACTACCGTCAATTTTTTTTTCTTGTTTTAGTATTTTATTATATATTATATGATTTGTAAACAATATTAGAATGAAAAATAAGAAATATACATTTGTGCAAAATATAATTAACATATGGTGCGCTATGTAATAATAAGCTTAATCTTAAATATGAATATTAGTTGTTAAAATGTCCTTTTATTCATTAGCCTCCTTCTGCAATTTTTTTTAATTAAACAGAATAGATGGCAAAATTTATTAATCATAAAAAAAAATTATTGAAATTAAAAAAAACAGGCTATATACTGGACACCAAATTAGAAGAGTTTTTTTATCTTCATATTTTTTAATGCTGCGCCGAAATTAAGGTTAATACCTATTTGTAAAATGCAATAGGCATTTCTAAGCATGCGTAGCATTGCTAAGGATTGAAAAATAAGATTAGCGCTACCGTTAAAGTAACGTAAGAGCAAGGCAAAAGCTCTCTTCATTTTAAAACTATCTCCTTCTATTCACGAAATGTTAAACTTATTCAAGTTTTAAATAAAAGAAGCTGCTAAGCGTAATTCTGCTTTATAATATTACTAAACTTAGCAGTCTGATTTTTTTTTTCATTTAAATGAAAAGAACTCCATGTACCATGAGCACATTGCGTGGTACATGACATCCCGTCACTTTGTGTTTATTTATTCATATTGATCATTATTTAAAGTATGAAATAGGATACAAATTCACACTTTCTCCAACTTTAACACTCGTTTTACTAATTATTTTTAGATTTGCTTTTCACGCATTACAGACAAACATTACAGGCATTATACCATTTTATTAAAAGTAATCAGAGTGATTTTGGAAATAGATATTTTGTATGGCTTATAATTCTTGTCTAAATTCTGCAGCTGGCGAAATCTGCTATTATACCTAACACTTATTTGAACTGTTCACCTCTAAGCATTCGCATTCATAGTGTGAGAGAGATTTCCATCAACTTTCCATCGACATTTGTTCACAGAGATTCTTATAACCTTATTTTACGCTCAAAGGCTATTATTAAAAACTTTCATCAAGTGAAATCTGTGGAATTTAAAACTTGCAAGATAGTTTGTGTTGTATAGAAATGTGATTAAAATACGAGCATACTCCCCCTCTATTTCTCTTTAAATGTCACTGAATAATGTCATCCACTATTTCTGTTCAATTAATATTGTTAGGAAATGTATTTACTGAATGGAATTTCAGAGTATAATTATTTTACCAAAATGATATTTACCTGGAAGATGTAACTGTAAGCTGTGGCAAATTTTTTGTCTAACACTACTTGCGATCCGTGCCAGAATTCACTGCTATCCCCAGTTTCTTTCCATTTAGATTCCGTGGTGTCTCCATTTTTAACAAGAACTTCAAGTGTTCCAACATCGTTTCCATACAGATAGTACCAAAACTGTATGCATTGCTTGTCTGGTTGAACATCATTGGTGTCTAGTTTGGCTACTTGTCCCAAAGAAACTTTTTCATTTTTATCCACGTAAAAATAATATCCATATCTTGTGCCTAAAGTGTGATCCACGTCGGGTCCACCTCTTGTTTGGTAAGCAGCTCCTCTTTTCCAATCAAAGTCACTTTCAGGATCGAGACTGAATTCGCAGAAATCTTGCTCAACATCGCAAAAGTCTCTAGGTGGGCAAGATTTGGTGTTCAGCGAAAAGTCATCTAGAGATATGTCTCCATATCGCGTACCATCTCCTTCGAATAAAATCTTGAATGCATAGTCTTTCTTAATAAAAACTTGATCATATTTCCAATTTGGTCCTTGTGATTTAGATCTTGTCCAAAGCGTTTCAGTCTTGTCATTGTCATGGAAGTTTTGGGCTTTTAAATACAACGCTCCTGGGTTATTGCCATACATGTGATACCAGAATTTAAAGCAGACTCCGTCTACCGAAGAATCTATACCATCCATAGTCAAAAGTTTTGCTCTGGCAAAATAGTCATTTTTAGCAGAATCACTCAAAGTCAAATAGTAACCTTGGGAAGAGAGTGAGGAATGATCTGTGCGTGGGCGTGTTAGTTTCTTATTTGAATGGCCTGATACTCTGTCCCATTTTGTTTGTTTTAATTCGGGATCATTTTCCCATAAACAAAGGTCATTTTCAAATGTACAATCAAATTTTGATGGTGGGTAAGCTGTGGTAGTGATGATTGGTGGTACAGTGGATATAGTTTCGCCTCCACAATAGGATTTTGTCAAAGATAAATCATCGACAGCTATGCCACGATAAGTGTCATTGTCTAGTGAACTGAGTGCTAGTGCTGTAATTCCGAGTTGGAAGAAATCACCTGCAGGTGTTGTGGTAATATTGTTTTCTATTTTTATCCAGACCCCAGATAAAGCAAAATCAGATTTAATTTCTTCTATAACTTCCCATTCCATGCCTACTTGTTCTTGTTCAACCAGCAAAGAAATATTAACTGCATTGTACATATTGAACCAGAAGGTTAAACAGTAATTTGGATAGATTTCTAGGTCTTCACTCAAAAGTGTGGATTTTGCATCTTCTTTAGATCCTGATAAAAGAGCATACATGTAATGACCTTGGATAGTTCCAGTAGTTTGATCACCTGCAGGACCATCTCCCGCATTATTGTCCGATCCAGCTCTCCTAAACCAATCAAAATCTGAATGAGCGGCAGAGTTACTCCATCCACAAGTGTCAATTTCGAAAGTACACGAAGCAGGATCAGAACACTTTCCATGAGTAATTTCTATGTCATCTAGAGCTATATATCCAATGGGTCCCGCTCCAGTTTGAGCCTCAAATGCGATGTAAAAGCTAGGTAATGAGCTCATAGTGGCGCGTCCTAATTTCCACACACCCACATGATCTCCAGATCTTTTCCATAAGTGTTTAAGATTTTCTAGTCGGCCTTCTTGCATTGTTCTCTGATAAACTGCCAGCGTACCAATGTCATTTCCAAACATATTGTACCAAAATTTCACACACACCTCTCCATAGTTTTTATAAAGTGGACTTTCTAACCTGGCTAAGTCACCTCGTCTTTTGTATGGTAGAACAACAAAATGTCCGAATTCTGAATTCGTTGTGTGATCTACGCTTGGTCTTTCATCACTCCAATTTCCGCTGCCTTGTACTCTATTCCATCCGCTGAGCCCTTCATAAGTCGAATTCCAACCACACAAGTCCTCTTCAAAACTACATTTACGAGTTCCATGACAAGGACCATCAGTCATTTTGATATCATCAATTGCAATATTATGTTCCTTTCCCCAATTAGTCGTTCCAAAAATGCTGATCATGTGATCCATGGCAGATGATATAAAGACTTCTGAAAAATACCATTTGTTTCCCTGAGATCTTGAAATGATTAAATGATCTCGGTAAAAGTAACCACGCCTGGCATGTACACGGAGACTTCCAACATGAGCACCATACATATGATACCAAAATGAGAAACAGTTTCCATCAGGCTGATTCATCGGTAGAGTCGGACTGTTAAGGCGAGCAGTATAATATGGACTACTTCCGTCTGCATCAAGATACATGTAATAGCCCTTACCTGTTGTGTGGTCAGATGTGGGACCAGTAAAATTTCGTTCCGTCGATCCTTTACCACGCTTCCATTTTAAGCCAATCCAGTTATTACTAGATTCTGTCCAATGACAAAGTCCACCGTTAAAACTGTCGTCATCAAAATCACAATCAACTAAAAGGTCTTTAGGGTTACAGTTTAAGAAATTGATGTCATCAATTGCAACATTTTTCTCCTTTGTAAGGTAATTCCAACTTGGAAAGCTGTTGAACCTAACCTTCGAACCTTTATTTGTTGCCATTGGTATTTTTACCTCAATGCGTTGCCAGTTTGATTCAAATGAAGATGGAAGGGTCCAGATTGTATCAAATCTGTAATAATATGAAGGTGAACTGTGTTGTACATAAAAAGATCCAGCTGAACTACGTGTTACATATAACCAAAAAGCCATAACACAATGTGATGATGTTGGAGGAAGGTTTGGACTTACTAACAAAGCGTTTGTAGCATAAAACCCTGACGATTCCTTGATATAAGCATAAAATCCTACTGAAGAGTTTCTGCTATCCGTTGGTGGTCCGAAATTATCAGTTTCAGATGCATTTTTGCGCTTCCAGTCATATTTACCAGGACTCTGATCTCTCCAACCGCACATATCTTCTTCAAAGTCACACGGGCCACAATTTTTCTCGTCAGAACCATCAGAACAATCAAGTGAAAAATCGCAAACTTTCGCTTTTGGAATACACAAAGGTTGGCCAGCAATACATTTGAATTGAGCGTTAGTACAAGGAGATCTTGTTGGTAAAGGAGTTGGTACAGGTGTTGGCAGGTCCTGTAAATATTTCTCGCATCCATCAGTAAATGAAATGTCATCAATTCCAATGCGATCAGATCTGTTGTAGCCAGGATTACCTTCAATTATGAAATGAAATGCTTGTTGGCTCCATACAGTTACAATTGCACGGTTCCACATTTGTCCTATACTTCCATATATGGCAAATCTTCGTACCCAGTTCCAACCGTCCTTTTCTGTCTCTGTGTAAACCCTTATGTAGGCATTATCGGAACCATGCAAATAATAGTAGAATCTGAGCGAACAATCTGCCGCGCCGTTCTTTCGTATGTAGTTCGGACTGTGATAGTAAGATTGGTTGTCTTTCCTCTCATCGTAATATCGCCTCAAACTTAAATATCTTCCAGCATTTCCCGCTCCCTTGGTGTGATCAACTAAAGGTCCAGAATTGGATTGTGATCTAGATGATAATGCACTCCACACTTGCCAGTAGTTCCTGAAATAAATTTTGAAATTAATTGATATCTGGTGAGAAAAGCAATTGTATCAATTAGTATATACAAGAAACATTTTAATTTTCCTATTTATCCAATAAGTGCACGGTCTAAATTGGAGACTAGTATCTAAGCAAAGCATGTTATTTAGCATTACTATCACTTGGGCAAACTATACATACTAACTTTTTTTTTCTACCCTGATAACTAGAAAATATCGAAATGATGTTTTTAGCTTTCCTATTCATCTGATAAGAAATACGTGGTCGGGATTAAATTTGATAATTTTATCACTGCGACAAACTTTTATTTGCATTAACTTCAATTGGGATAATTACCGCGACAATTAGAAAATATCAAAATGAAATAGTTTTAGTTTTTTTCCTCAATGTATACGAAACGAGTATTTGAAATTAAATTTTAGGCTTCTATCTTCAGAATAAACTATTATTTGGCATTAACTTTCGGCTGGGTTAGTCACCTGGAAAATTACAAAATGTTGAACTGAAATTTTTTAGTTTTCTTATAATTCTTATACGGAACACGTGGATTGAATTTCAGATTTCTGTCTTGTTAAAAACGTATAATTTTGCATTATCGTCAATTACTCTAACTATCTCCTATTATCCAATAATTATAAAATTTCAAAATGAAGATTTTTGTAGTTTTTCTTATTATTACAAAACTAATTGTAAAAAATTTGATTCCAAATTTTTGCTTTTTAACTTCTTGGGAAGTGAGAACTCTTTTATCAAATTTTTTTAAAGAATATTTCGATTAAAATTAAATTCATGTAATAATTTTTTCCTCGTGTTTCTCCTGAAAATTAGTGAAACAATTTTTTATTTTTCCGTCAGAATATAACGCTAAATTGTCATTGAACGTAATTATGACGGAAATTTGAGAAATTTAATCAAACCTTAAACATCAAAATCGATATGTAATTTTTAATGAATACAATTAAAATTTCCACTCTCAATAAATAATATATATATAAACATATTTGCATACAAAACTTTCTTATAAGTTTGAATTGAGCATGCATACTTTGCTTCTACCGATTTCTAAATTTAGCATTCTAATATTACATCACAAATTCAATAATTCAGCAAGCTAATGAATAACTGACAAAACAAATCATAAACAAATAGTTCTGTGTTTTCTATTAACTTATTACAAGTAATTTCATAAAATGTTCAATAGCTGGAAAATAATTGAAGTTCTAATGTCTCCCATTAATAGCGATTTTGACTCTTATAAACGAGAAATAAAACAGAAAAATTGAAACAAAATTCAGTTGTGAAAAATAAAACTATTCGGTACATTCGTACCTTTTCAATGTGTACGTTCCATGCACCATACGCTCGTACGTAGCTCTTTAATACGTACGTATGTTGAAATAAAACCGAATTATTGAAACGAATTCAAATATGAAAAATAAAACTAATCGATACTTACGTAGCTTTTCCTTTCACGGTCCACTCACAGTCTCCAGAAGTTTCAAACGTACATGGCTTGGGATACTTGGAACAGATGGAAGGAGCCTCATCAGATCCATCGCCACAATCATCTGATAAGTCACATAAGTAATACTTAGAAACACATCTGTTATTTGCGCACCTGAAATCTCTAAAGCTGCATGTATCTCTCTTTTCTGGCATGTTACAGTTTTCAAATATTATGTCATCAATCACGACGTATGTTGACTGATAAGAAACTTCTACAGTAAACTCAAGATTGAAAGGTCTTTCTGTTGTTCCCAAATAGGCAGTTCCTTTCTGCCATCCCTCATTCAAGTAGCCATAACGTTCCCAAATAGTGCCAACGGTATAAACGCCGAATCTTTTCCTAACTCGTAAATATGCATTTGAATTTTCTTTAAAAGCATAATAAAATATCATTGAACATGAAGCATACGATCTTTTGAACTGGAACTGACCACTTGCACTCTGCAAAATAGGAACTTGCCATGTGTAATAATAATTATTTTCAGCAATCATAAAGTAACTTGTAGGTGATCTAAATGTGTGATCGTATCCAAGACCAAATTTCTTCGTATCATTCTGACCAGGAACTCTGTCCCACTTTTGGTACGAACTAGCGCTTTTGTCAACCCATCCACAAGCACCCTGTTCAAAGTCACAAGCACCGCAGTTCGCTTCATCGTCGCCTCCTGGACAGTCTTTCTCAAAGTCACATACTCGACTGGCGTTAACATGTGACCCATCTCTACAGTCGAATGCATCATCCGGCACGTCGTAGCACTTTCCACTGCTAACTTCAATGTCATCAAGAGCTATATCACTCAAATCACCCTTAGTTATGCCAGTGAACTGAATCTGGTACTCATCATGCATTATGAGACCGTCGATGTCGATAGTTATTTGTCGACTGAACCACTTGCTGCCCTGATCTCCCGTGATGTTCCAGGTTTCCTTGTCCAAGCTCACTATCTGATCCCCGTTATAATATAATAAGTTCACCTTTAAAGTTCCCATTTCTTTTCCACTCATGTGTGCCCAGAAGGTTAGACATCTTTGTGTTGATAAGCTGAAGAATTCTGACTGAAGAATACCAACGAGGTTTCTCTTCTTTTCCGGATTACTGCCTTGCAGATATATGTAAGATCCTGAAAAATAATAAAAATAAAATCTCTCAGCAATATGCATCTAGCAATATTAACTTCTAATTAAACAAAAGTTCAAGAATTATTCCTTTTTTTTTTACTTACAAAAAGTTGCTAAGTGCAAAATAGTAATTGCTGAATTCTTAAATTATACACTAAAATATGTATTATTTTTATTCTGCTTTATGTCTGCCGCAAAGATGCGATATCATCATACGTTAATCAGTTTCTCACTTTTTGTTAGGCTTAAATGGTTTAAAATTTTAACTGACCAACCTTTGTGGCCACAAATTAAAACACCCTTTGAACTTTTTATTGTTTAAGAAGGCTCAAAATGCAGTCATTCAAAATCAGAAAAATGTTGTTTCGTTCTATAAAATCATGAATTTGTTATTATACGTTAATTATCATATTAATTATATTTCAGAGGAACAGTGAGATGATACTGTTTAAATTTCATTTTTGATTACAAAAGTAAGTATTAAAAACTCTAGTAACTGAACATCTTGCATAAAAAATTTCAAAATCAACCGAGTATTAAATTCTGGAAAATTTTAAAATATTCTATTGACGTTAGTTGAATATAGTTATTATTTCTCTACGACTGGAAAAATATTTCACAAAATGCGTAAACGTTGGCAGCTGTGCAATAAGTGAATTTACAAATAATATTTGAAACAATGTAAACCAGTATTTTGTACAACCAAGTGAATAAAAAATTTGTGATAAAGTGAATAAAAGTGACTAGTTAAGTCTATTATTGAATATAGGAATATTTTTTTCCAATTCCCAACTTGGGAAATGACGTTTCGTCAATACAGGTATCTGAAGGGCAAATTACAATATATATATATATATATATATATATATATATATATATATATATATATATATATATATATATATATATATAGCACTATAAAAACAAAGAGAAAAACGAAAATAATTAATAAGTTTTATTAACTGCGCATAAGCGCATAAGCGTTTTCAAGTTTTATACGTATAATGCCAATTTTAATATGCATGAAATCAAGTGCTTTTTAAAGATTTTTTGAATTAAAATTATTAAATATAGCTTGTTTTACTAGAGGGGGGTTAGGAATATTGTTCAAGTTTAATATGTATTCAAGCTTAATATGTACATGTTAAATAAGTAAAAATGTTTTACCTTGAGGTGTTCCAATTGTATGATCCTTATCGGGTCCGGTTCCTTGTGTTGGGGTTGACCCAGTATTCCTTACCCATTCCACATCCACACCAGAGTCAGCATTTTGCCACGTGCATAAATCTGCTTCGAAATTACATGAGCCGGGAGGTGGACATTGACCATCTTTTACAACGATATCGTCAAGAGCAATAAACCCATCGCTACCTCGTTCCATCACAGCCTCGAACACAATCTAAAACGCGAATATCAAACATTAGTTGACAGCACACATGCGTGTAGCGAAATTTATGTATCAAAATAAAGATTTAAAGTTCGTGAATAATCATAAAAAACAAACTTAGATTTTTTTTGCTGTCGAAATCAATTTGTTTTGGTTGCAACTTAAAAGAGTAAAAGCCGTGCAAAACGACTGTAAAAAAATTTTAAAACTATTACCACGATAGTCATTTTAACAAATCTACCTACTAATGATTAGAGCTGTAAGATTAATACAAAGTTTAAAATCAGTGATGGCTATAAAGTTTAACATCACTGTCACTAATGCAGAAAGAGTTGGATTCTCACGAACCGACTCGACGATTTATTTCGAATTTCTACGCCTCTAAAACAGTGGAAAGAAAGAAGTAGCTATTAAATTAGTAAATAAAAAACTATATATTTAAACTTTAAACTCCTTATCATGTCACTAATGTGGCAGAAAAGGGACTCATTCTGCATTAGTGACAGTTTAGAATCAATGTCACTAATTCAAAATGAATATTGGATTCTCACGAACCAACTCGACGATTTAATTAGATGATTTTCTACGCCTGTAAAACAGCGGATCGAAAGAAGTAACTATTAAATTAATTAATAAAAAATTATATATTTAAACTTTAAACTCCCTATCCTGAAGGATTTAAAACTAGTTTGACGTGAATTTAACTAAGCTCTTTAGTATGTGATGCGAATGTCTTGCGTACCTCGAAGATTCTATAAGTCAATTTTAGGTTAATAATTGAAATGTTAGTTTGTTTCATTTCACGAACTTAAACTCTAACTAAATATTTACTTCGTGAACATAGGGTGCATCAATTGTTCTTTGTCCCACTCTCCAAGTGTCGTTTCCATGCTTGCTACCGTGTGACCACAGAGAGAACTGTGGAAGAGCACCATCTACTGTCCTCATATACAGTTGAAGAGCTATGACGTTTTCACCAGCCATTTGGTACCAGAATTGGACGCAACTTCTGGAAATTCCAGAAGCTGGCACATTTGGCATAATCAACAAAGCTTTGTTATCACCCGCTACTCTTCCATTTGGTGAAGGTCTTATCATCATAAAATGACCTTAAAAAGAAAGGAAACCATTTTAATATCCTACATTTATAAGCCCTAGAGCGTGTTTAAAAATTAAAATGAATTTAAACAAATTAAAATGAAAATAGGAAGTATTCGCTGAAATACAGGATTTAAAGAAAGTACTTAAATCATTTAAATATTTTTTTCCAAATACTTCTTTTAAAATTTTCTATTGGTGAATCATTTCATGAGAGGAATAAAAGAAATTTAAAGCAATGAGACTATCTCTTCACGTTTTAACTGAGGAGTGCATCATAAAAGCACACACATGCCTTTTTAGCATTCATTATAATTGAAACAAAACACATCTGCAACCCATAATTATATATTTGCCTTCATTTCACAGGGAAATTTTGATTTACTAGCTTATTGTATTGAAAATTAAATAAATCAACCTCTTTCTAGAGCAAACTACATAAACAATTGGCAGTGTGGTCAGACTCCGATATTCGGTAAATTAAGGTTCGCTCTATTCAAAATCTTTGAAAAAATACTTTGTTACAATGTGTCCCTACTAAGTGGAAACTCTTTGATTTTGTACTGAAACTGGACGCAAGTAAATCCAAACACATATATTAAGAAAGGCTAAATCTAAACGCATATTTATAAGGAATATCTCACTCCCTGCTTCAACTGGACTGGAAAAAACACCCAATCAACAAAAAAGGAGAGAAAAAATTGTCCCATCCAAATAAAGCCACTTTGTTAGCAACCAAAATATGTACCATATTCTTGTATGACTTACAACATGGCATGTTGTCTACCATTTATCAATACCAGAAGTGCGACAGAATTAAATTTACGTAAAGTTTCAATTGCAGTTTTCAATTTTTTTTTGTATATACAGCCTTACTGAGGACAATCCTTTACGTTTTCCTGCGTACTGAGGTCAGGAGAAAGGAAAGGCCACTCCAGACGTGCAGACACTTTTTTTACTTTTTCGATGTTTTTCTCCCTGTCCACGTAGAGCAGGAAGTGAGTTGCTCCTTGTAAATATGAGTTTAGATATAAACTATTTTAATATGCGTGTGTTTGGTTGTTATTGGGTTTTTTTTATTTAAATTATGTCAAAATATCAATGTAACTTTATTTAGTTGCGTCACAATACAATTTTATTTCTAATGGCTGAAATTTACTCTATTGTACCGTATTACCTTTCGAAAAGCAGATCTCCGTGCTTAATGTAGCAATTATATAAATGTCAAATGTATTTCGTTCAAGACCATGCTTCATAATTGCTCTACCAACAAAAAATAGTAATTTTCATGAACACTTTGACCAACTCTTGTTCTAGACGTCAATTATGTAAGTTATCATTGGCTAGATCATGCAATTATTGTTTTTATTATTTCATTTAATTATTTTATTTTTTTAATTATATTTTTTTGTTATAAGCAAAAACTTAGAGACCTTTCATATTTGAAAACTCATACCTTCATTTGTTCCGTAACTTTTGTCAACTTTAGGCCCAAATCCTTTGATACTCTTAGCTTGTACTCGTTGCCACAAAATACCATCAGTCGTACTCGTTTTAAATCCACATATATCAGAAGACTCAAATTCACATGGTTGTCCCTCTGCAAAAAAAATAATTTTAATTTCATAATTAAGATATTTAAGATTTACATTAAACAAATTATTTGTAGCGCTACACTGTGCGCTGAATTTCTTATTATTTTCAATGCCAGAGACAAATAAAAACAAGGAACAATTAAAAAATTACGTTCGTTGTCTCATTCATCCTGCCTCCTAGTCCCCCTTGACAAAGGTATTCCGTCTAAGCGCTTCACAATAGGAAATATGGGGGCCATCCAAAATGACGTGTACCGTAACGTACCGTAAATGGTACTGTATGGGTGGGTCTGGAAAGATCCCAATCCAGGCAGACATGCTGTGTAGAAAGTCTCTGATGACGTCATATGATGGGGCCTGTCGGGAATGCAAATTTTCTATAAGAATGACCAACTTTTGAGAGAGGTTCTAATCCCTTGTTCCTTTTAGTGTCAAGAGAAAAAAAGAATCCTTAATAAGACACTTAATCGTACTAAATGAGTTGTAAAACACCAGCACCCTTCTTCAGCTTTTTCATTATCACTTAGACCACAATAGCCTGGCCTCCTCTAAGAACAATGATCTCATCTATCAATTCCAACTTCTTTATAAATAGTTGACAATCCAGGATATCTCAGAAGGTTATGAGTTATCTTCCAGGTTAATAGTTGACAATCCAGGATATCTCAGGGAAGTTAATGAGTCAAGCTAATCCACTGGGTAGCAGCTCTGGTATCGGAAAGGGTGACAGCACTTTGAAGAGGCATTGAAATTTGTTTGAACCAGATTTTCCTTGCAAACTCTCCGGATCCTTACAAAGATACTATTTGATGAAGCAAATGTTAACTGTTGAATTAGGAAGTACATTTACGATGGCAAAATTAATAGTTGCTACAATTTCTACGGTAGTTGTATCGAATGCAGAAAGAGTAATATTTATTACAACTAGAAACATAATGAGTAGTATTACTACTGTACGTAGTATTATTACTGTACTTACATAGTATTACTACTGTACTTACATAGTATTACTACTGTACTTACATAGTATTACTACTGTACTTACATAGTATTACTACTGTACTTACATAGTATTACTACTGTACTTACATAGTATTACTACTGTAATGTGATTTAATTTTATTTCGCAACATAAATATGAGATAAGTTCGAAGTTAATTTTGCAAAAACGTGAAGCAGGAACAAAATGTTCGACACAGATTGCCCTTATCTTAATTGCCTCAAACTGCCAATGAGCTCTAGGAAGTATTGCGTAATATTATGTGATAGCATTTGATGATCAAATGTTCTTTTTGGCCAGTAAAAAAGGTTACAAAAAATTTCTGATACACATTCACTTTCAAAAAATCAAGTACATTAATTAACAAAGTCAAGGAGAAAATGTTTATTTATTTTTCACAAATATGAATAGTTAGGAATATTTAGAACATTTAGAGCAGAACTGAACAATTAACCTTATAAATGCATTTAAAGAACTTTTTAGACTAATTTCAATTCCGTGCAAATTCTTTAGTTTCCTTATCAGTCAAAAAACCACAATGTTTTGATTAGACAATCTCGAGTACTACTATGTATATCGTAAGGTCTAATACTTACTGACTATTGGACATTGTCCTCTATTGAATGAAATGTCGTCTACAGCAATGTCTCCAATTCCAGGTTTAGTACGAGATCCTCTGAGAGCGATCGACATATTGATCGATTTTTCCAAATAGTAAGTTCCATATTTCCACTTTGTTCCGGCGCTGGTTTTTTTAACCCATAAAGGACCCGCTAAGTTATTATCTACAAAAAGAAAGTTATGTAAATACTTGAGTTACAGCAATATAATATGTATAATTCTGAACTTTTAACTTCAAGAAACCTACATTAGGAATCAAAAAGTAGACTTACATTGCAAAACATATAATTCAAGTGATATTGGAGCAGTGCTGTGCATGTAATACCAAAATCTAAAACAATAGTTGCTACTTTCTGTATCGATTTCTGGGCTCATCAACTCATTTCCAGAATTTTCAGAGGGATTATAATAAGCATATCGACCTGAATAAAAAATGAGAATTAGGATTCCAAAATCCAAGTGGTACATAGAATTCCACATATCACTTTAAAAAAATGCCACTTGAAATCATGGCAGTATTATAAATAGTTGGGAAGTTTTACTTCTGATTACCTAAAGCATTGCCTTTAGTATGATCAGCAAAAGGTCCTTGTGATTTTTCAACTGCTCTTCTCCCATCCTGCACTGTCCAAGATTTTCCCTGCTCCCAGCCACAAAAATCTCCTTTTTCAAAGTCACAGTCCCAATCCGTTGGCGCTGAAAAGTAAACATAATTGTAACTTTAAGCCCATCTAAGATGGCACATATTTGAGACCATCCCCAGAATTATATTATCCATTTTCAATAAAAAAGAAAACGTCTAAGCAATAGAAATGAGTCGTGCTTTGTTGTTCACTTTGTGCAAACGAAATTATTGCACACGCTGCGTGCAAGTAGCAGCTCAGAATATTTAAACAATTTTAAAAAAAATAATGTTTTAATATAAAGTAACATTAATTAAAAGCGTTATAAAACTTAGTTAATATGATGCATTGAAATACTTAAAAGTTTTTCTCTATTGTAGAAAAAAAAAACTTTTTATTACTAAATTCTGAAAACGAAATAAATTCTGTCTGCTGTGTCTGTTAGATTTGAGGCGGAGATAATGACAGCGATATGTGTGAGTAATAAAGTGTGCGACTAAGTAGAATTATTTATCATTAATGGCGAAGAAATATTCTTCACCTATATGGCGCAAGGAAATTTATTAATATCGTCTTCTTTATTGACTAAATTGAAATAAGCTCCAAATTTTATTTTTTCACACTCCTAAGATAAATTTAAATTATACTAGTCTTATTAAATTTAGACTAGTCTTATTAAATTTAGACTAGTCTTATTAAATTTAGACTAGTCTTATAAACTTAAACAAGTCCTGACGGCTACTTTTTTCATGCTGATTGATAATAATATTGCAATTCAATTTCACTGCACACACAGTGTGCTGCCTGTCATTTCGGTTAGGAAATGCATTGCATTCACGTTGTAGATTGATCTAGAATGGGTTAATTGGTGTTGAAATATAACAGAGTCATAGTGTCTTTATATTGGTTTTAAAAACTAAGTAAAAAGATCGGTGTTGATATAAAGATATCAAATTGAGGCTGAAAAGTTAACACAATCATATAAAAGCAATTCAGTTGGACTGAGCAAATCAATAGCACTCTCAGCAATTTATTTAGACTGACTTTATTACTCTGGGCTAATCAATTAAAAAAAAGAGAGCGAGGAAAAAATTTAAGAATTTAATTAATTAAGAAATTTAAGATTTTAATGCATTTTATATAATCTTATCTAAGTGTTTTTATAATTTTTCTTTAAATGTTTTTAAAAACAAACAGTAAAATCATTTCCTAATTATCATTTACGTATCATTTACGAAAATAATCTACTCGAAATTCTATTAATTTGAGGCTGTTGAGGCTTAAAATATGTGTCTCAACGTATATTACTACTATAAAATGCTTAAGCCGCTTGAAGCATATTTGTACATAGTAAACTTACGGAATTCTGTAGGTCCAGGTGTTGTAATTGTAGGTTCGTCGCAAGTATCTGGTTGGAAAGAGATGTCATCTACTGCCACGTAGCTCGACCATCCATTTCGTCCTGTCAATCTCACCTAATAAAAGAAAAACACATTTATAGAGTGTTTTAACTATTCTTATCTTCGTTAATCCCCCCTAGACCGTGATCCATATTCGCGATTTTCCTTCGCGGCCTTGGTTATCATATATAAAACAAGCGGCCAAAGAACACACGGACGTGATCTCAATACAGTACTCCCGTATTACTACGTATACTCTTAGAGAATATGGGCCACTCCTTTCTCATTTTGCCTGTTCTGAAGGTGTTATGATGCCACTATTTAGATCTAAAAATAGTTTTATTTTAATGAGTTGTCCTCAAATAACTTATTTTGACTCATCATTGGCAGGGATCAGCGTCAAACAGCATAACCTTGTTTTTTTTCTATGGGTAGGAAAACTTCCAACATTTTGTTCGACGACGATCTGACTGCAACCCATCATGTGCTTATTTTGTGTCAGAACTGTGGTCTATGCAAGCCGTGAGCTACATATACTGTGCGATTCAGTACAGTGCACAGTGGGCCAGCATCCAAGGTTTCGTGGCCAAAATTAGTATTTCCATAAAATTGTTTCAAAATTTGGGGGGTTTTATGTGCAGGTAAATTGAATTCATAGTTGAAATTTTGAAATACTCTAAAAATACCCGAAAAAACAAAATGGCGGCAGAAATATGGCGAGAAAAACAAAAAAAATAATATAGTACGTTTAAATAATTAAATATAGCAATGAAAATGTAATAATTTTCGTAATTTTATATTAAAAATGAAAAGCAAATAATATTTCCAAAGTAATATTACAAAATAATGCGAAAGCATGAAAAAAAGCATAATTTTTGTTTTTCGGTATATTTAGTCCACCTTTGCAATACGGACAAAATGGGGCAGGTTTTTTTGAAAGAAGAAACATCAAAGAAGACAACAAAAAAAAGTTTAGCTAATTACCTCGTGGAACTTTTTGGAACTAACTTTTGAAAGTCATTCAAACATTGTAAAATGTCAAATGATAAGATATAAACTATAAGTTTGTCAAGAGTTGACTAATTCAACAAATTAAAAAATTGTACTGTAATTTCAGACTAATTACTCTGATAAAAAATGTAACAGTAAGGTGAAATTCCTATATATATTTCTGAAATAAAAATTTAAAAGTTACATTTAAAAAAAAAATTCTAACATATTTTTCCTTACTATGTACTCTCGTCGGTTCAAAAAGTAAATTATAATGTTTGGAATGATTATGAATACTTAATTTGGGCTATATTAAAACTGCTTACACATATTTTAGTTGAAAATGCAATTTTTGACTTTTGGGCAAAGATCATGGTCTTCTGGCCAACAGTGCAGTGGTGGCAAACGTGGAGGGGAGATAAGGCACATCATAAAGATTGAAAATCGTATAGTGGTGGGAAATGCCATCTTATGCCACACACTTTCCAATAATGAACTTTTTGTTCATTCATATTTAAACTGCTACTTTTATTTATCTAAGTTATTTTAGTTTTATATTTTTTTAATAATTATTGTCGGATGTTGTGAAAAGTTGAAAATTATATACATTAAAGCTACACATTTATCTAAAAAGAATTGAAATAAAACTTGGGTGGTTCATTTCATTTTTATTCCTTAAACGAACTTAATTATACCATTTAAGTTGGGTAGTAATTTCGAATTCCTTTCCCTGACTTGATTTTCTAAAATCTCTCTATAGAATTCGAACGGTTTTTAATAGTTTTGGCTTGTTTAATATCATTATCTATATGGTTCATTTAATATCATTTTTTTCATTAATTGAAAATTATTAACAGTTACAAAAGTTACATAACTTATGAGGCATTGAGCTTTCATTGTAAAATATTGAGATTCAATTCCGGGAGGCAACTTGAAGTCCACGCATCTACGATCTATGTTTACGAACTTGTCAGGAAAATAAAGACGGACGGTGCATAATGTTTTTAAAGATATATTGTTTTCTAATTAATTTCTGTCCTAAAGATTTAAATTATCCAGGTATTGTCCAGTAAAAATTCTTATCTTTCTTACATGATTATTGTTTTCTCTCTTACATTTTTAGTAACTTAATCTCTCACCTTAATTTCTCTTATTATAAATATTCTTATAGCATAATCATTGTTAAAAGTGTCCCCTGTAATTAAATTACTCTTGTTTATTGTTGTCTATAAATTAATAGTTAATAAACCATAATTAATAAACATTAATTAATAAGCCATAATTAATAATTAAAAAATCATAATTTTAAGGTAAAAATTTGGTATATATAAAAATTACCATAGGATATTCCTATGAGGTTTCGCCTACGGTTACCATATACATATGTCAATTATTGTTTCCCATATGCGCCTTATAGCAAAACATTTGTCATACGCATACGGCAAAATTTCGCCGTATGCATATAGCAAAATTTTGCCTGACTTTTATGGCAAAAGGATATGGAAAAATTTTACCATAGGAAAACCTCGTAGGAATATCCTGTGGTAATTTTTTATGGCAAACCTATGGCCAAATTTACTGAGGGAGTATGTGGGCTTTTAAGGAATGCTTTTAAAATAATGTAATCCAGTTTTTTTTTAAAAAATTACTCTATTGCTGGTATGTTATAAGAAACAATTAAAAAATCTAGTAGTTGAAAAATATACTAACCCTGTAAACTGGGGGTAGCTGTTGAACTAGTCTTTTCACTGGATACCATTTGGATCCTTGATATCCACTAATTCTCATTACAGAATAGATTTTAGAAGTGTTATGGTCAACATAAGATATTTCCACCGAACTTGAACCTATAACACAAAAAATTATAAGACTACATCTTATGAATTTTATTCAAACAATATTAAAAAGGGAATCCAGTAATAAAAGTCATTTCAGAAACATCTTATTTTTAAAGCTGCAGGTATGCGCGGAAAACGTAGCTTTAAGAACAGAAACAAAGATTTTAAAATTAAATTTACCTTGTTTAAACACGACAGAAAGTTACGACTGATACAAACTCTACACCTATATACTCAGCAGGTAATGTTCACTGATGTTTCTAAAGTTTTGAATCCACAGAAAGTCATTTAAATGTTTGAACTCAAAGAGTGATAAATAAACCAAAATTAATCTTATACATATTTTTTGAGACATTTGCAAAAAAAAAATACTTACCGCTGTTTATGAAGTACCATAATCTGAAACAAGCACTTGGACTGTAGTGTAAGTTTTCACTTTCAAGTACTGCTAAGTTGCTAGGACTACCATACTGTCCATCGAGGTAAATGTAAAAACCTAAACAAAAAAATACATAAAACTGAGAATATTCTTCACTTTGCCATTCATACAGTAGCTTAATAATTTTTTTATCACATTATAAATCAGTTTATTTAATTACAAATTGAGATGTAGTAAAATAATAATAAAATCAACAAACAATTAATATATTTCATTATAATATTTTAATCCAGTGGCCCTCACCAGTTCGTAATCTCATTACAGACGGAATAATTTTCATGAAATAACATTGAGGCTTCTTTGGTTATTACACTCCCAACGATGAGGTATCTGTATCAAAATAAATTTCTTAGGAAACTACTTTACGAAATTTAGAAAAAGTGAGAATTACCTTAAAATTAACTATTAGTTTACATTAATTAGAACTACATTAAAATTAACTGTTAAAAATTAACTTAAAATTACACCTGAATTAAAATAGTTCCACTTCAATTAAAATTTATAAATTAAAGTATATGTTTATGAATTTAAATAAATTTGCTGTCATGAATCCTGTAACATAGTTATACTCGCAGTGTCACGAAAACATGGAAAATACAAACTCATTTCTTATAGAGGGCTGCCAACTGCTACGCTTTTTCTCAAAACATTTTATCGTGGTCGACAGTTAAAAATTAAAGCTTTACTTTGATAACTTCCTCAGCATTTTAAAAGCATCATCACGTGAGAGGTGGTACCGTCAAAGGTGAGAGGTGGCTTTCATATGCACTTTTAGGTCATTTACATGTAGTGGTGTGGAAAATAAATTTAAATAAAACTTGCTAAACAAAGATTCATACAGTGAAACAGTGGACACTGTATATTGTAAATTGCGCTTGTGGCAAACTTACCGTCTGATGTTCCTGTAGTGTGATCGATTGAAGGACCAGTGTAACTGTTAACAATCTTCCCTGAGTGTCTTATCCATTTTGCACCAGAGCTGATAGGTTTGGGCATATTCATCCATGTGCAGAAATCTCTTTCAAAATCGCAATTTCCATAGTGTGGGCAAGCTTCCTTTTCAATAGCCATGTCATCAAGAGCGACGTATGTTCCAGTTTTTTTCTCAGCATAAAATACAACCTGAAAAAAGTATTAAAACAATGAAATTGTAAGTTATTAAAATTATGAAAACCGTTGTTGTTCCAGAGCTTTTCTCTTCACGTCGATATGGAGACCTGAGAAGTTTAATTGTTTGGCAATCACGAGATCAGCTCTCAGCCAAGTTCATTTTAGTCAGATCGAGGGTGCATTCTAAAATTACCAGACTGTAGTAATCTTTCCTTCTTTGCTTTTTTCCTCTATTTAAGGAAGTTTCCTTTCTTTAACCCCTTGAGGACGGGTGATTCAGAAAAGCATTCGTACAAAATCGGAATCAAGTTGTAATTAAATAAAAAACGGCAACTTAAATTTAGTAGTTGCTAATTTGACAGACTTACTTTGCTTTTACTTTAACTATTGTTAGTTTAATCATATATATAATCAATGTTAATTCAAAGTATAACTAAGTAGTTTTATTTTGAACAAAGTTATGGTGAATTAAATAAATCAAACAATCATAACTGCGTCCACAAATAAACTGCTAAAGAATTACTTTGATTATCAGTTTTATCTTCTTACCCTGATTGATGCAGTTTTATGCTGGCACGTATTTGTGACAGTCAGCGCGAAAGGGTTAAATAAATATGGGGAGTCTTTTTTTCCATTGATCATTGGAGAATTTTCCCTTTATTTTTATCCTCCCTTTCCTTTAATTTTCTCCCCCTTCCCTTTATTTTTAACTCCCTTTTCCCCTCTCTTCAGAAAGTTCACATTTTTCAAGTGCACTGTGTTTCCATGACACCCAGGTGTCCCAGTGAACTTTACTTTTGATTTCCATAAGAACAACATTAGCAATACCCTTTTCATTTGGCACAATATAGCTGAAGCCATATTATACCAAATCATAAAATTTAAATCGTATAATTAGAGGTTTTTGTTTAGAAGAAGACAAAACACTAATCACGAAGCCTACTACAAATGTTAAACTTGCAGAAATTTCGATTCTTAGTCTTTGGTCTAATTTTCCCACTAGATCATACTGCACTCATTAAAATTCTTGAAGCTTTTGGAAATTACTCAAACAAATTGTATAATTATGATCTCACTCTCGAATCTCACAGACTCATAATATTTTTATACATTTTACTGAGTTGTATTAAAATAGTACTTTGTTAAAAAATAAAAAGTAACCTGCTCAATCATGGAAATTTCCTGTCCCAATGAAAGAGACAAGTTTATTTTATTGGGTCTACTATGTTTACTTAACATCTTATAATTGTTTAGTCTCAGCCAAGGTATGCGTAATATGAAAAGTAGTAATGATAATTTTGTGTACCAAACTATAAAATTTCCAAATTTGATACTGATTTATCACACCACCAACCATTTACCAATACAAAAAATAAGTGCATCAACGTTACCATTCTTTCCCTACATGCTAATTTACAAGTTTTGTTATAAGAGAATATGTGTTTGTGCAAAAATAAGTGCATCAATGCTAATTTATAAGTTTTGTTACAAGAGAATATGCGTTTGTGCAAAAATAAGTGCATCAACGATGCCATACTTCTTCTGCATGCTAATTTATAAGTCTTGTTATAAGAGAATAAGTATTTGATTACAACTTACATTATAGTCTCCTTTGTTTAGGTCAGCAACATTTGCTCTTGCGTGCCTCCATATTCCTTTCGTGTCTGGTTCTGCGAATTCTGACCAAATATTCACTGGTTTTCCAATTGGTGGTTCTTCTTCCCTTTGCACTCGCAGGAAAGTGTCACGGCCTCCCTCCAAGAAGTACCAGAAATTAAGACAATACTCACTCTGGGTGTAGTTGTATTCTGGACTCGTAATCTTTCCTGTTTCTTCTATAAGTGCCGCATAACGTCCTGTGTTCAAGAGTAGAAAAAATGCATTAGTTAAAAACTTTTTTTTAGATATTCTTAATGGAACAATGTATGACATTAACTTAAAACCGTTTAAATTAAAAGTCAAAAGTTAATGTAATTATATTTATTTTGATAACTAATAAACTGACTTCAAATACACTAAAAAGATGACGATTCTTAATTTGAACTCTACTTCTAATAATGCTTGATGAGGTATACCGAGAGCTCACAATCAGGTATAAATGTTTATCATTGCTAAAATTTGTCAATAAGGATATAGTAGAAATTGGTGGCAGAAATAGTTAGTTCAATGATTACTAGAAAACCATATAACATCTCTTATAATAAAAACCAAATCTTTGATTATTTTTAAAAAAACGACATGGTTAAACACAATTTTGGCATTTACATAAAGCTTTTATTAATGGAATGACAGCTATGAAAAACTTAAATAAGTAAAACTTAACCAACATCATGGTCATTTGTTTTAAAAGCATCTTGAAATATTATACTTACTATGATTATATACATGGTTAAATTTTAAATTAAACTTATTTTACAGCATGGTTATTTACTTTGTAAGCTCCTTTAAAAACTATATCTATTATAGCTATACTTGAATAAGTTTTAAATCAAACTTATTCGACAGCATGCTCATTTTTTTGTAAGCTCATTTAAAAACTATATCTACTATAACTATACCTGATTAAGCTTTAAATCAAACTTATTTGTTTTATGAGCATTTTTGAAAACTATATCTACGTTTGTCGTAGCTGATATTTGTAGAACAGTTTTAGAAAACTCACCTTCTTTTGTGTCTGTTGTATGATCTTTTGATGGAATATTTCCTTGAGCTCTTTGGAGTACCCATCCTACGGCATCCCATTCACAAAAATCAACCTCAAATTCACAGGCAACTAAATAAGGAAACAAACATTTTTAACAACTTTAAATTATTTTGATAATTTTTTTAAAGAAAAAATTAGGAAAACAAAATGAAATTTATTTTCCTATAACGTGGTTATGATTAATACTGCAATACGGGTAATCAGAAAAGTTAAACATTAAAAAAATAAGACCACTAGAGTTGTATTTCTGTGATATTAATAATTATACTTCACGCAACTTAACAGGAAAATTTCCTAGTATGCTAAAATATTTTGAAAGACTGTATCTAAAATTTTCAGAAATAGTATTATTTGCTTTAACACAAAATTTATTTAAAAAAACTTTAATTTTCGAAGACAATTGCGTGCACTTACCTATTTGAACAACAGAAATTCTAAAAAAAATTCTTTTTTGTCTGACATTCTTCATCTTTGAGTAGTAAAATACTTGCTTAAATACTTCAAAGACATTTGACATGGTATGAACTTTGCTTTCTATTTTGCATAAAATCAACAATACAAGCTTCTTATAATGACTATTCTTATTGTAATGACTATTCTTAATGTAGATATTTTTAAAACCCTTGTCAAAGTTTAAGTCAAAAAGTAAACAATACATAGATTGCTGTTCAAGCAGAAAACAATAAATCACTCGAAATCTCACGAATAACAACTAAAAATATGATATTAAAATTATCACAAAAAAAACTTTTTTACTGCCGTGGAAAATGGAGATAAGTTAAAAGGCGATTATTAGAAAAGCCTCAAAGTTTCACCAGGCATTCAAACTGGCTTTCACTTTCCTCTCTCAATTCGACAAATTTCGATTGCGATATTATTTCTTCCTATCTTAAATATTCTGACCTCTAATGTGTATACTTTTATTTACTTCATTTTCATCAGGGGTTCTAAAAAAATATATGTTGATGGTAGTGACTACTGAACATCCTGTATTTTATCCTTCATAAAAATGAAATGTTTTTCAAACTGATGTAATTCAAAAAGGCATCTGAAAAAAATTTGAACCACAGTTTGTCGCTTAAATGCATAAAACAATTTCTGCAAACTTTGATAATGACAGCTTATCAAAAAAATCGAAACAATTTCGAAACACTCTAAGCTTTTCCTGGGAAATTGTACAGAATGAAACTGTTGTCCTTGTGAAAACGCAATGCAATTGCATACTAAATTTTGCACACTTATACGAACGAGTACTTTCGAATTGATATGAACTGATTACTAATATGAATAGAAATAGATGGACAAAATGCGTACCTGGGTGTGGGCATTCTTCTTCAGTTACCTCAATGTCGTCAATAGCAATGACAGGCCTTGCAAAGCTGCCAACGATACCTTCCATGACGACCTGAATAGTAATTTGAGAATGATTACAACAACATGATTCAAAACATATTTTGGATATTAATTCATGCAAGATGAGTCATAAGTGTCCCAGAATTAATTTTTTTTGCAAATTTCGTTTTAATACTTAAAGGTCGCAATTAAGAAGAAATTAAATTTAAGAAACAACTTATAAAGACCAAGATTTAAAAGATTTACATTCATGAAACATGATATATAGATTTTTTATTATGCATCCCTTGATGATTTTCAAAACTTAATCAAAATGCACAAAATTGAGAACAAATTTAATTACGAAGATAAAAATTACGAATAACTTTATTCATACAACAAGAACAATGTATTATTCGAATCTTTGTTTTTAAATTTTTTATTTTAATAACTTAAGTACAAACCTTCTAAAGAACCGAATTTAGAAACTAAATTATAAAGAGCAAAATTTTTATGAACATTATTCATGCAACAGGAGTTATGATTCTCAGAATTCATTCTTTTATTATTTTATGCGCAAAACCAACAGCTCCAACTACTGCAGAATTTTCGTAATTTCTGAAAATATTTTTCCTACTGATAGCAAAAGTATTGTGTTAATTCATTTATGTTTAAACAATTGAGAAACATAATAATTTTCTTTTCTGCTGTAGATAAATAATTGAAGCAGATATGCATAAAAGATCACATAGACAATGGGAATGTCCTTTGCCCTGAAAAAAGTTTTATAAAACATCTATTTGTTTTAAATATTTTACTTTTATTCACTACGGTTGGAGAAAAAAAAAATTTTGTGTAAATTTTGGGTGATATGCACACAGCCTAAAATTTTAGACGAAATCAGATTTTGAAACCAATCAAATGCATAACTGCCAACTTTTACGCATTTGGCGTAAAATTTTATTTTTATATTTAAAGTGGTAGTAAATATATACTATACTTTCCTTTATAAACTTAATTTTTAAATGATTTTGATCACCACTATTGCTAAAAAAATTTAGCATATAGATTAATATGCGTTACTACCATGGTTGTCAGCTGATGGCTTTTCAAATACAACGCAATTTTTTGCTTACAATTGAAATTTTAATTCCAATTCACTACCACTGGGAAAAATCATGATGAACGATATTAAAAGTTGGCAGGTATGCAAATGTTTTATTCCTTTTGACTTAATATGCCTAAAAATAACATCTAATAATACAAAAGTAATATCCGGAGTTATATTGTCAAAGGCTTATCAATAAAAAATTATTATAATTCTAAACACTAGTAACGAGTTACTTAATTCAAAAGAATCGAGTATTCTTAGTGCTACGTAGACTAAAGGGAAAAGCAGCGTGAGAAAGCACAAACCAAGTACAGAAATGGACATACTATAGTTTCGGTTCTCTAAACAAAAGCCTTCCTTGGTCTCTAAACACCAAATGACATAAGAAAAGCATTCTCTTCAAATTTTTAAAAATTCAAATAATATAGTTAATGATCCTTCCATTATCCCACCCTTTTCCAATGTATGGAAATCTATTCTAATTTAATCTTTTGATCCTGAGGGTTACTATCAAACCCTCTCACACCTGTTTCTTATCACCTTTATTTTATTTTCTCAATCAAACTTGCTCCTCTGTTCTGATTGGTTAAATCACTTAACATGTGTTTATCTCTTTCTTCTAACTAACTAATACTTTCTAATGTCACTGGTGTTAAAACACTAAGAAAAGTTCTTGTCAAGAAAACCGCAATTATAGTATGTCCATTTCTGTACTTGATCAGTGTTTCATTCATGTTGTTTTTTACTTTATATCTGCTTAATATTTCACTAAACATTTAATAATAAAACGTATGGTGTTTTGAAATACATGCTAGTTGTAGCTACTAATTTCCACCATAAAGTTTTGGATTTCCTCCTGAAATTTTAATTCCTTAGATTTTGTTTATTGAATTTACTGAATGAACCAGGTTGAATTAACACGTTCAATCCCATGGGGGCCACCGGTGACCGGCACTAAATTTGTTCTTAGCACCACGGGGGTCACCGGTGACAGGCGAAGCCAAGATTATCAGAAACACATAATTCGAGAAAATTATTTTTTTTAATATTATTATCGTTACTAAATTTGTTCGTAGCACCACGGGGGTCACCGGTGACAGGCGAAGCCAAGATTATTAGAAACACATAATTCGAGAAAATTATTTTTTTTAATATTATTATCGTTGCTAAAATGGATTGAAGAAATTAATGCAATATCGAACACACAAAAATATAGTTTTATTTATATACACAACGATGCCAACTTGCTCCGGACAGTGAATAAATATTTTCAAATGGTAGTTTATTAATTGTGATTCTAGGTTTAATAAATTCAATTTAGTAGATTTTTATCCACCACTATTTCTAAACAATTCGTCAGCTTATATAATTCACCACTTTTTTTTCAGATAGGTCACGATAAACCTTTTAAAAAACTAGCAAATATTTGCAAATTTAATTTGTAGTTATTTACCGTTTGGCAAGACGTGCAAGCCATGAAAAGTTAGCGTGGCATTCAAACAGGGGTGAAAGCGAGACGGAAAAGAGGAAAGGCTGGTAGTAAAACCATTTCAGTTATAGCTAGTTTTGGGGAGGAGTTTACTTATTCTTTTTTTAAATTTTTCAACAATATCTACTTTATCTTGGAAAAGAAGTAGTTTTATATATATGCCAGAATCATACCCTCCAACTTATGAAGATTTTGAAAATAATTCTTTCTAGTGGTAGCGAACCAAAGTAGAAATTTTTAAAGCAAATGGATCTCTCATAAAACTTTTATCAGAACTTAAGAATCTAGCCATATGGCCTGCACTTTTATAAGTAATAGTGGACAAGTTACACTAAAATAAAATTTTTTTAAAAATATTAAGACATTAATTTTGCTACCGTCTGAAAAGAAGATTTTTCAAACTACGGAAATTCCGTAGCAGTTGGAGGGTATGCAGAATTATAAAAGAAATCTTGATAGTTACAGAGATTTCATTTTTTTCGAAAAAAATGCTGGAATGAAATGTTTTACGTACCAGGTTTTTCTCTTTTCCGTCTTGCTATGTAAGGGCTTTCACCCATGCATTCAAAGTGTGAAAGGCTTTCTATAATAAGGCTCCATTCGTTTTCAGGAATTTTGTACGAGAAACAAAACAAATTATTCAATTAAAGCATTTGTATGTGAATAGTGTTTTTGGAAAGAGCAAAGTTTTTCACTAATTTTGAGATTCATCTGTCATGATAAATCCTGTTTCGTATAAATTATATTCATCTAAACTATATAGAGTCGCGGCGTTTAAAATTTTGAAATCAAACAAAATGATGAATAAAAGATAATTTTTAAAAATGCTCACAAAATAGGATGAGTTGCTTCTGATTGTTCTCATTCCTTGTTTCCATGCATATCCTTGAGAATCAGTCTTACTCCAAATGGTAGTGTCACCAGCATCATTTCTAACGATGACGTTCAATGTTCCAACGTCCTGTCCGTACATGTGGTACCAGAAACTGAAGCATCGCTGCTCTGTAGGCTCCTGCTTCATACTCACCATGTGTGCTTTGTCACCCTTCTTCAAAATTGTTGAGGCTCTTACATACATGAAATAGCCTGAAAAATGCATGGATAGCACACATTTAGTGATTTTTTTTCAATGTGTCTATCATTTAATTGGAGAGATTTCCGTATCGTGGTATATTAATCGCCAAGTTTTGGAAACTTCGGGCTGTGGCCCGCGAGAAATTAAAAAAAAAATCACAGAAAGGGACCAACTTGAAAGGCATAACTCGTAGCCACCCCCGGGCAAACGTTTACATGTTTGTTTGCTTTTTTAAATTTGCAAGTTTAAAATTTGGCACCTTGACGATTGTAGTTGGCGCGACAAATCACGCTACGGAAATATCCCCATTTAATTTAAGGACCATCCACTATGGAAGAGTTCAGTGGATGAAACAGGTAAGTGACATTTTCGGAGTGACTATAATCAGGGAAAGAAGAAACAAAGCAGTGTCTAAACTATTTAATAATCGATTTATTAGAAGGGGCTGAAAAATTTGTTGTCTTATTTTATTTACCGCTTGCTAATTTGAAATAAAAATCGTGCAAGCATGCTCAAAACTAATGCGGATTAGTTAGGTTAGATTAAGTGTTCAAATACACTTCTATTACATTAAACATATCCATATTGATACGGCTACCTTATGTTATTGTCCCTGATTAATAAATATCCCTGAAAATGTCACTTAAGTGTTTCATTCTATAAGCTGTTCAACTGTCATTTATTTAAGGGAGAGGGTTCTTGAATTTTTTACGATTTGTGACAAGGAAGGAAGTAAAAAGAAGTGTGTCATCAACATTTTGATTAATTGAAAGAATTTATAATTAACAGAATAAGTATTATTTCTAAACTTTTTCATCTTTGGTTTATTTTAAAGAAAATAAAAATGTTTTTTACTAATTAGTTTTGTATTCTCCTTGAATTTTTTGTATCAAAAATATAGATGTAGATTAAGGCTTAAATTAAGCCATTTTATTTCATTTTATAACCTTCATTGAACAGCTGACCCAATATTTGGGTTTACGACTACTAATGTTCAACTACGGTGTATCGTAGTCAAAACATCGATAGATTTCTTAAAAACCACTGGGATTTTTACGCGATTCATTCATTTTAAAGAAAAATGTAATATTATAGATCGAACTAAAAATGCTCATAACTCACCATTTCTGCCGGTATGGTCACTTTGCGGTCCACTGTTTTGAGGTGTCTTCTTATCTCTTGTCCACTGAGCACTCTTCACATCATTATCGGGGTGCCATTCACATTGATCATAATCAAATGTACAGCTGATTGCTAAAAATAAACAATGAAATTTATTGCAATAAATCTTATTTACTGTTTTAAACATAAAATCATACAGTTTCTGTATCTTGAACATCAAGGACAATTATGGAAAAACAATATTTTGATGATGTATTTTCTAAAATCAAAAACAATAGAGACAAAATATCGATTGCATTATATATTTGATTGCTTTACTCCCATAATCACTTGAGCTCAACTTTCGTCTTTTTTTCCGTTTTAAGGTTTGTTTAAGGTTTTTTTTACCTCATCCAAGCTCTGTTGAATGTTTTGCAGTAATAACTTTGTGCGGAACGTATAGACTAAAAATGGAAAAACTTGTTATGCTAACTCTACGTAAGCAATCATTTTTAGCAGCAAATGTTTTGAAAGGTCTCACGTGGCAGAACTGTTGGCACAGTTTGAAAGATTATGGTTGAAGTTTTAAGAAATGGTGTATCCTTTTTACGCGTGCAAAATTTATATCGACCAGAATGAACGTAGGAAGTTAAAAGATTTTTTCGATTTCTAATATCACTATAATTTTATAGCATTTTTATATAAGTATTGCCAACCCATAGCATGATTTCAAAATGGCTGGTGTTAAAGCTATCTTATAAGTTCTTTACTTGGTTAAAAATGATATCCTTTCTAGAAGCTTCTAGCGTGATCCTTCAAACTTTGCCAAGAATTTTGCCACTTAAAACCTTCCAAAAACATTCCCCGCTAAAAAAAGAACATTGCTTACATATAGTATAGAAGTGTTCTATATTTTTGTCCAACCTCTTTACATCTGAGATGCTACGAGAAAATTCTGAATCTCTTCAATAGAGCTTCACATCTCCCCGCGTTCACTTATGTTCTTAAGCAATATTTATGTTTTTAAGGAACTGAACAAGCGCAGTATTGAATGTTCTGATTGGGATCTTATCAGTTATTTCTAACGTGGCATGATACTATAGCTGCATATACGTGGCATGATATTATAGTTAAATGTCTTCATTACATTTAAGATATAAAATGATTCATCCATGTTAAGCTTTAATCAATTCTTTTGACTCATTCAACGCCTCCTATAAGTGAAAGCCTCCACACGGTTTCTTAGAAGTGGTCCGATTCATAGTGGTCCGATCAGACCACTATGAAGGATATCCACTTACTCATACTCATATGTGTTGGTTATCTTAGCGTCAGCCCCGCTAGGGGCTCTAACTAATTCATCTGAGTGGAAATAAATAATAAATCGCCGAAGCGCAACTGAAAGGTGAAAGAAGGATATCCACTTACCGAACGATTCATTTAATACAGAATATAGTTAAAATAAGAAAGTGGTTGCAAATATATGACTTAAAATTTATTTTATTTATGAATATTATTGGTTTGCCTTATTCACTTGTCAACCACTACAGATTCAATTCTCAAATATATGAGAAAAATTTCTCTCAATTACTTTTATAAAAGGGTTTAGGTTCATGCGCACAACTGGTTCACCTTTTAAACAGTCTGCACGGACTACTTATAAAAGACCGTGTGGAGGCTTCTTGATGTAGGAGGTGATGAATCATTTGAGGCTTATCCCTCAGCCTATGACTGTATAAAAATTTTAAAATTTTCAATGATATTTTTTTTAAATTTACGCTGGCAACCTGCATTTTTTCAGGACTTTATGTTCAGAACTTACAGGACTTTAAGTTCAGGACTTAACTTCAGGATTTAAAATTCAATAATGCTAAGATTTGAATGCAAGAGTAAAAATACTTAACTTCATTAAATATACAAAAAATTCTTGATTCCTCAAGTTATTTTATTATTTATGTTGCTTTGTTTAATCCGTCACTTCTTTGTCTAGTGTTTCTTTCTTTTAATTAGTAAAGGAATCGAGATAATTTACTCACATGACGTAGGTATGACAGCTGTTGGATCACAATTTACGAAATTGATGAAATCAATAGCAATATCTTGAGCTTTTCCTGCTATGACTGTATAATAAGAGTTGCCTTCAAATTCGATCTGCAATGTATATGAAACACCATATTAAACCATGTTAGCATTAATTCTCCACCGTTAACAAAGCAAGGGTTTCATTTATTTGGATAAAAAGAAAAGGATACATAATAACGGATCGTTTGCACCAAATAAGAAATTCGAAAGAGGTGATAATAAAATGAAAATTGTATTTGATCATGCTTGTATATACTAGGATAACTCAATAGCTCTTAAGTGCATGCGTCTAGAGCTAATTTTAAAATTATTTGCCTTTTAAAAGCAACCACAACGAATGCTTGCAAACTGTTAACACATCATGATGGATGGGATAGGAGCCGTTTCGCGGCTTAGGTGCCCAGCTTGAACGACAAGACAAAAATAATTGGCTCAGATTCTCAATCAGGCAATGCCTAAGAAGTTTAAAGAAAAATTAACTCTCAACTTCTTCTTCTTTTGATTTTTGAGCTGGGCACTTGGGCCGCGTAGCTGCCCCTATCTCGTCCATCATGTTTATTTTGATAATTGTGGCAGGATTTTAAGATCAGCAGTCATGTGTTAATTCTCAGCAATGCCCAGTTGTTCCGCTTTGTAAAGAAAAATATATTTTCTAGTGGTAACGAAACATAAGTTATATTGAGTTCAGTATTTTTCATGTTAAGTAATTTTTCCACCACTTCATATCAAAATTTCAAAGTATCATATGAAATGCAACTTTATGATAGTTATCTCTCTCTCATCAATTTATGATTTTTACGCTCGTTGCTTACGCAAATAAATTATGATTAAATTAACCATTACATGATAGTTATCTCGTGGTGATACTTTTAAAGAGTGGGCGTAACTATCCTCATTCTACTAGTTTCACTATTTCATTCACTATCAATTTATTAAAAATTTTGTGGAAAATGGAGTAGATTGCTTCCCTCAATTCCAAGTGAAACTTAAAAAATTAAAATCAATCAATTTTATTAAGAAGCTAAAATTTTCTAAAGTGAGCTGAGATTTTAGAAATTTCAGCTTCCTTATAAAATTGATTATAGCTGTTAGTCAACGTATAAACCCTGTTAATAAGTGTAAATAAAATTATTCAATATAAAACATCACTGGGAATATTAAGACATCACTATGATTTTTTTAAAACTTAAAAAAAATGTTTATGTGACTATTATTATAGTTGAAAAAAAGCATATATTCCATTTTGAATGTTTTTTAATGAACATCGAAAACACACACATTTCGATTTCCTGAATTCATTAAATGTGTTGGTAAAATCCTAGAATAACCCACCCCTTGAGGAGTTTTTGAAATCTCTCCAAGCTGGCTATTATGACTTGGATCAAAATTGTTTTTGTATTATTAAAAAAAGCAATTGAAAGTATTACAAATTTATTAAAATATTTTTAATAAAATAAATAAAAAATAATCAAAATAGACGCGCTTTAAGGTTGCAATATATCTCCCCGAAATATCTTCCATTAACCTAGTTTGGCGAGATTTCAAAAAAACCGCCGCGGGGTGGGCTATTCTAGGATTCACCCATTTTGCCTTCATAGCATTGTTTGCTAATTATCTACTATAACCACCATTTCAAAGCAGAATTTTAAAATCAATAAGTAATTTTGCCATCAATAGAAAAATTTCCATAAAAGATATATATGTAGATTACTAAACTATTATATTATTATTGAATTTAAATGCTTTGCCTTAAAATTTATTCTTTTGTGAAATTTCGATACTTACAAATGTGCCACGCTGATAATTTCCCAAGGGTACTGAAGCGAATTGCCAGTCTTTGCCTGTATTTGACGTCACTTTAAAGCGTAGGTCTCTCTGCCCATATGTACCTTTTCTAACAAAAACTGAAAGAGATCCTGAAAACGAAACAAAAAAGTTTAAGCTAATGACTATGGCTCATTTTATTAATTGCAAGATGCGGCTATTAATTTCCATGTCTGATCTAGGGGTGAAAACGAGGCGGAAAAAGAAGAACGACTGGTACTAAAACTAATTCCGTAATAGATAGTTTTCAGGAGGAGTTTACTTATTCTTTTTTAAACTATTCTACAATATCTGCTTTATCTTGGAAAGAAGCATTTTTTATATATATGCTAGAATCATAAAAGAAATCTTGATAATTACAGATATTTTATTTCTCTCTAAAAAAATGCTAGAATAAAATGTCTTTCGTACCAGTTTTTTTTTTCTTTACCGTCTTGCCATGGACTGATCTAATAACTCAAAATATTATGTCTAACTCATAGTTCTGTCTGCAAAAAAAAATGTGATTAACTGTGAAAAGTTCCTGTACAGCAGCGTTTCCCAAACTTATGACTTTAGTGTACCCTTTCTAAATTTTTCGTAACGCTGTGTACCACCAATAAAAAAAATAAACGTATTTTTTACTATAAAAAATTGCACAAAAGTTAAAAATCACAACTGGCTGTCGACACCACTAATTATTAACTGTTAACTCTGCAAAAAAAAGCCAATAGAAAAATATGTAATCGTAAATTCTCATGGCTAGCTCTGCTTTTAAATAAAAAAGTTTCAAATTTTCGTTTGTTGCAAGTTATTTTGCATAAGAACGCGCACCTCCGCTTAAACTGTTCCCGTACCCCTGGGGGTACGTGTATCATACTTTATACTTTGGGAAACACTGCTCTACAGTAACGCAAAATGTTCTTTTCTAAAAGAAAGTGGTAAGTATTAACACTAAGTCATTTTCAAAGTTTTTCGTATTTCTTTGTCTTAAGTGTTATTTTCAAAGTTTACACTAAACTAAAGATACCGTTAAGTAGTAAAAAATCTGTAGTTTTTCTATATGTATGTATTTCTATTCTTCGTATATAAACCTATACGTTTCTTTATAAATTTGTACATCCAGACAAAAAAAAAATTAAACTAAACTAAAAATACCGTTTAGTAGTATAAAATCTGTAGTTTTCCGAAAAAACTCATTTCAAGATTTGAAATCCCCACACCCCAATTCGGTAAGATTAAGCACATGCATAAATGCAACAAAAGTTTTACTTCCTAATGGAATTCTTATTTTCAGGACCGGGATAGCCTGGTTGGTAGGGAGCTGGAGTTCGAATCCAGATGGCTGAAGTAATGTAACATGAGTCCAGCCAGCTGAAGATTCCCCGTGTAGTAAATGAAAAGTGGTGCACGTTAAATCTGTCGGGTCACAAAGTCATCCTTGTTCCCATAACGAATTGTACCTCTGGGGTACTGAATAGTAGATTGATCGTTCTCTGGTTCAGGTCAAAATTACGATCCTTGGTTGAATGAATGGATGTATGAATGGGTTCGTCCTATAAACGGGTGTGACGTATGGATGTGGCAGAAGTCAAATTTTTGGCCATAAATGGCACGTCTGGAAAACAAGAACAATCGCACCCTCATTGCCTTAATGTCCTACTTTAACAATAACAACAATTCGTATTTTTACCTGATCTTATGTTAAAATGATAGAAAAATTCTATTCTGCAGGAATATGCCATTTGTCCCATAACAGGTGTCCTCATAACAGCAGCACCTCCATATAGATCTGCAAACAGGAAAACAGTATTTTAATATTTTCCTTTGAATCAAAGAAAAACATACATATATATCCGACAACAAAATTTAGCGGGCCAAACTACAGCCCCATCTTCACAAATTAAAATTTGTTTACAACCCAAACTAATTCAAGAGGAAACTAATGTAACAAAAATAAAGATCCCCCCAAGCAAAATATGAGTTTAGCAAAGTTTGACTTCAAAGCAAATTCAAGGTAGATAAATCTAATTAAATATCAAAATGTTATTTAAATTTAATTTAAAGCATAAGAAATTATGTATATAAAGGAAGATGGAACAAATCTATATTTTAAAGCATGTAAATAACTAAACAAATAAAAATTATGCAAATTAAATTCAAACTTTTAATTCAATAAAGGGTACTGGTATAAATAAACTATGCCAGATTTATTATTTTCAAACAAAAATAAAAAGGTAAATTTTTATTTTTATTAACAAAACTAAACTATTTTATATTATAACCGTCGTTGAACAGCCGATCCAATTTTATGGGTTTACGACTACTAATGTTCAACTTCATAGCCTTGTAATTTTGAACCAGAAGACAAGGTAACTCCTGGATCAAGTTTTGGGAGAAATTTGTCTTCTAAACTAAACTAAAACTAAACTATTGTAAAAATAATTAAGCAATTTAAAACTTCAACTAAAATTTAAAGTAATAGATCAGAGAATGAATTCTATATTAAGATAAAGATTAGCCTACATCTAGATCATGTGCATTTAAAATTATGCAAGTTTCCTCATCCAAAAAGGATAGGATATACTTTGTGGCAGGTAGACTGATGAAAAAAAAACATTGAATAAAACACAAGTGAAAGTACAAAAAAATTTTCTTTACTTTCATTTCTGCTTTGTTAGCGTTTTTTTTTAGTTCTATTATGTTTTATAATAAAACTATTACGAGAAAATTTTGGTTAATTATTTACTAAAATTTTAAGCCATCGCATCCTCGCAATCACATGGCTGCTTTCAGAACACAATTTGTATTTAGTATCAACAAAATAAACTTCAGCTCGAATCAACGCTTTATTACATTTTCAATCAGAAATATCTAGGATGCACAACAGCACGTTCACGCCGGGAAAAGTGAAAATACTGGTACGGGAAAAGAGAAAATACTGGTAGAAGAGCTATTTCAATATTAGATAATATTCGGGAGAAGTTAATCTATTTTCAACAATAACAATTTACTGTAAGGAAATTTATCACGGCGAAGAAGCAATTCAGTATAAAAATTGCATCTGTTAAAAACAATTGGTAGTTATGGATTTTTATTATTCCCGGAAAAAAACTAAAAAATGAAATTACCAGTTTAGAATTACCAGTTATTCCCACTAGTTATTACCAGAATCACCAGTTTTCACTCAGATGCGCTGCCAAGATGAGACAATCTACCGTGACTGTGTTAATGTAGATGCTTTGTATATCTAATATTGTTTTTTTTCTTCTTTTATAATCTATCAACAACATCTTAGTTCCTCAGAAACAAAACCGCTACAGATTTTCCGTTGTTTAAATTTTTTCTTCTTCAAATTGTAGTGAATTAAAGCAGTATTTTTTGAAACAAAGAGATATTTTATAAAAATTATTAGAATATTATTAGAGTGAAAATTATTTGAACTGTTTGAAAGAAACAAATTTTTTTCTGAAACTAAGCCGAACCGTAGCAGTTGGAGTTTCTGGCTTCTTTTCAAACTTAGTTTGACAAAAGACCGAACTCAAAAATTATTCGTATAAATTTTCTGACAACAATAATAATCTTATGTTTTCGTTCAGAACTTAGAAGAGTGTTGAAAATATAGGGTGACTTACTGAATTGTTTGCCAGTCAGAGCAGCAAAATAACCTTCTTTATTTCCATAACTGTCAGTCGTTGGTGCTGATGAGTTTTGTGAATCTGCAAATGCTTCTGCACTTTGTCTCGACCATTTATATCTGCTCCAAGAGTTTACATTTACCAAACCACACATACCATCGTGGAAATCACAAGCACCTAAATAAAGTAATCACTTATAATGAGCTGTCGAAGACCTTAGTTATTTTAACCGTTAACCCGCAGGCCACGATCTTTGTAACTATTAAAAAAACCTCTTCAGAACTATATTTTTGGCTTAATTGGTTAAATATTGTATCTAACTGGCTACAAATTCGGTTTAATACTTCTAACAATAAACTTCGTAACTATTACCGAAAGTAAGCTACACTATAGTCATGAATTATGTTTAACACTAGGTTTACGGACGTTTATTATATACCTATCTCTACGATCACGCGTCAGTTTGACGCATGAACGAATACATATATATACGAATACATATATACGAATACATATTTAATAAATTCAATTTAGTAGATTTTTAACCACCACTATTTCTAAATAATTTGTAGGATTATATTGTTCGCCACTTTTTAATTGCTAAATTTATTTAGTGGTTATTTACTGACATTCTGCGTTTGTTCTTTCTATTATTGCTTATCGGCTACAGTTGTTTATCGCTTGTTTCATTTGAGATAACGATATCGGATAACGGATCGAAGTATTGTCGGTACATTCCTATTTATTATTGATGCGATGCTTGCGTGTTTACTCAAAATGTTGTCTAAATTACGATCGAGTCAAATTGACGCATATCCGTGGAGATAGGTATACCACAAAGAGAATTTCAATATTTCAACGCTTTTGAAGAAAATATACTTCAATATATACTTACATCGATCAATGGATAAAAGTCATTACAAGAAATAAAATAAAAATTCAAACGGGTTTCGTAATTTTCCTTACAAAACTCGAAATGCGTCAAAATGATGCGTCCCGTAAATCTAGTGTTAATCGATGTTCTTTTTTTCCTTTTGCATACACAGCTAGCAACTTATACTGTCTAATTAATTCGTTTGATACACGTTTTTTATTGATCCATGGGGGTGGTAGCTATCGACAATGTTAATATTTATCTATAAAAAGGCACCCTAAGATTGAATCGACATCATCATGTTTTATATACTTGTGAATTGTTATTTAACAATTGTAGTTATTCCACATTACTGTCTCACCAGAATTTTAACAGGGATGGAATTCAATGAATGGATACCACTAGTTGCCGGGATGGTTGTATTAAGTTCACCGGATTTTGAGCGCTTGTTGTGAGAACCGTATTAAGTTCACCGAGCTTTAAGTGTTTGTCGTGAGAGCTATTTAAAATTCACGGTTGTGTGTGTGGAATCTCCTGTGACGCTATTAGCCGTCGAATGTGTGCAGTATCCTGTTGTGTGTAAGGAGACTGAGAAGCTTTAACGCGAGGCGGGCAATTACGCAATCTCAACAGGCAAGCCACCTGTTCAATATGAACCATCCATCATAGTAAACGTTGCATCTGGGTCACCAATGTGGGAGGTAGCTTTCGACCATATAAATTTGCTTTAAATTTAAGGTACCTCAATACAGTAATTGATTAAGCATGTCTTATATACTAGTGAATTGATATTTAATAATTGTAGTGGTAGTTACTTCTCAATCTACTTTAAATTGTGTTGAGTATAACTGGTTGTTAACTTACCACAGAAATCTTCATCTGAACCATCTGCACAATCTTTTCTGAAATCACATTTTTGGCTCATGTTAATACATTGTCCCAGAGTGGTGCAAGAAAATTCACCAAATTTACATTTTTTAATTGGGGTCGATGTTGACACTTCAGGTGGTACAGTTGGAAGAGGATCTGCAATAAAATTTAAAAATGAAAATTAATAAAATTTAAGCAATATGAATTAATGATGGTTTAATTTAAAATGAATATAATAGGATTCCTACGGTTCTGAAAAAGTTAAATATGTAGTGATAATAAATTTACGACAAAGGAAGTTATATTTTACTCATTATACTAAAAATTTAACGAGCAGCACCATGTGTTCGGAATTTTGAAATCCCCTCCAGATCTACGTTAAAATTGCGGAAGTGACCTCACGAATGAGTGGTGCTGTAATCTATCCGAGAGGTTCTGATTTTACAAAATAACTCCACTGTTCAGAGGTATAGTTCGTTCACCAGGAGTTGGCACTTGGCTCCGCCTTCATCACGTGGTATCGGATGATACTATTTTGCTATTTTAGGGAGGGCTGTTATTTGGCGATCGTATGACAAAAATATGTATTTCGCAATATTCATGTGCATTTTATTTCATAAACTTGTTGATATTTCTCTCTTTTTATTGAATAGTTTGTTTTTTTGAGATATTTTACTGGGAAAAAGTTTTTAAATATAAATTAGCTAGAATAACGAAAGGTATAATAGCTGATGATAAAGCGAAGTAAGTGACTGAAAAAGAATTCACTGTTTGTGTTTGGCCATCACCTGCTACATCAGAAAGTCTCCACACGATTTCTTATAAGTAGTCAGCACAGACTATTTAAAAAATGAACAGTTTGAGCGCTTGAAACCAAATTCGATTTTAAAAGTGACTGAGAGGAATTTGTCATATATATTTGAGAATTGAATCTGTAGTGGTAGACAAGTAAATAAGACAAACTAATCATATTCAAAAATTTATACATATATTTGCTACCACTTTTATATTTTTATGAGATTTTCTATTAAAGGGCTCTTTCGTGAACTGGTTTGCCTTCATAGTGGTCTGATTAGGCAACCTGCAAAAAACCGTGTGGAGGCTTTGCGCGCATTAGAGGTTATCTCGATTTCAAGAGGGGAAATGTTTTTCCTCTTACTCCCCCGCGCTGAAATGAACTCTGCGTCCGAGGAGGTGGAGCCAAGTGACAACTCCTGGTGAACGAACTATAATAATCTATCCATTCAGAGTAATGATCTACCGCATGTGAGAAATTTTGTCCAAGATTTTACTGACAGCGGAACATTTTGTTAAATAATCCACTGTTCAAGAAAAGGCAATATTTTATAAAAATCCCTCCGTTGAGATGATTTGAATAAAAACGCTTTGAAATTTTCGCCTATGATACCAATATTAGTCAACAAAAAACATTTCTTCTGAAATGAAGTAGTTGGTATGCTTATCGTTTAATTAAGGATACATTTGATCATTATAAACGAAAAAATACAATAAAAATCTTACTGATTTGTGGAACACATTTGTAGTTGAAAGATATGTCATCCAAAGCTATGTAGTTAACTCTACCTTTTCCTATATCCATTGCAGCTTCTATGATTACCTATGAAAAGCAGAATTAACTCATTTCATTACATAAGTTCAGTTAATATTGAATTTCAAAGTAATATTTTGATTAAAGTAAAATGGTACGGGATAATAAAGAAATAAACTTATCCAATTACAGAATCACAACCATCACTTGAAGCATTATTTGTGATTGATTTTCAGGTTTCGAGACATTTGATTTATTAGGTTGAACCAATAAAATTTGATTTCTTGAATACCCCTTTGTAGTAGGTCGAGTTAAACTTGTCTTAATTGATTGATGCATTGAAATATTGAACTCCTTTATAAGGCTAGATTACTTGATACTATATCGCAGTACGTATCATTGCTTTTGCTTTCCAAATAGGCCAAACACCTTAGTCATATTTTTGAAATTTGTACTAAGTTGATGCACATATCTGTCCAGTGAGTGGATCACAACTGACTCTTGAAGCAATGTTAAAGAATTTTCCAAAGCATTACATTTATTAGATTAATATGTAATTATAAAATGCGTGGACCACAGTTGACATCAGATGTAATGTTATGAGGCTTTCCGAAGCGTTTCATTTATAAGTTTGATACATAATTATGCACTGTGTAGAATGCAACTGACATCAGGAGCAAAGTTATGAAGCTTGAAGCGTTTCATTTATAAATTTGCTGCATAATTATGTACCATGTGGATTGCAACTGACATCAGAAACAATGCTATGAAGCTTTCTAAAGCGTTTCATTTATAAATTTGTTACATAATTATGTACTGAGTGGATTGCATTGCGACTGACATCAGAAGAAATGTTATGAAGCTTTCCGAAGCGTTTCATTTATAAATTTGATGCATAATTATGTACTGTGTGGATTTTAACTGACATCAGAAGCAATGTTATGGAGTTTTCCAAATCGTTTCATTTGTAAATTTGATTCATAATTATGTAATGTGTGGATTGCAACTGACATCAGAAACAATGTTATGGAGTTTTCCAAAGCATTTCTTTCATTACATAATAATGCAATGTGGGAATGACAGCTGACACCAGAAGCAGCATTATGGAGCTTTCCAAAACCTTTCATTCATAAGCTTAATACGAAATTATGCAATGCGTGGACTGCAGCTGACATCAAAAGTATTGTTAGGGAACTTTTCATAGCATTTTACTTATTAGGTAGATACATAATCAGCCAGTGCCTATATATTTTACTATGACATTCGTGATCTAGCGTATTCGGAAAATTCGTGATCTAGCGTATTCGGAAAATTCGTATCTCTTTGCCCCTGTGCTGCCCAAAACGTGATAGAAAATGGAGCTATCTGTACTGTTGTTTGAATATATAAAAAAAATTAAGAAAATTATGAGATAATTCTATTGAAAAAATTATTTATGCGAACTTACTTGGAAAGGTTTGGTTTCGTTAAATGTAAACCCATCTTCAATGAAAAAATACCCTTCGGTTGGATCTTCTCTGCTCCAAACAACTGTTTCTTCTCCATTTGATGCAGTTTTAGTTTTGATACGAAGATAGAAATCTCCAGCACCTCTAATATCGTAGTAAATTCGAATCTAATTTTTAAAAAAAAATATTGTTGTATTTTAAAAATAATGAAATGAGCTTTTACAGAGAATTCGCTTTAACTATCAATATTCTTAATAAAGCATTGTATGCTAGTTACTATTAGACTTTCGCTGTCCAATTGCCTTTACCTTTATCCAACACATAGAAGCAAACTGTTTGAATAAAATATTCAGTATTTAATTTTAAGATTTGAAATTTTAAGATGTTAAGATGGAATAAAAAGCAACTTCCTAAATGCTTAAGAACGAAACAAATAGTTTCTGTATAACATTCTGAATTGCCAACCAATTAGAAACAAAATATTATTTAAAAATTATTCTATTCACTGGTTAAGAGTTCAGAAGTTTTAAAAATTCGATATTTCCACGAAATTTTTCCAGATACTTAATAAAAGCCACTTCCAGTTTTGTTTTTATCACTGGTGATTTTTTTTAATAACTTCAGATAAATTTTAAAACTAGCATTTATCACTTGCGTTCGACTTGACATTCAAAAAATAAAAAAATTTGTAATTAAGAAGATATAACCAAACAAAAGAGAAAGTATTCAATAACGGAATAATATTGCAATAATATTAATAATAAGGAAAGAAAATATAATGTTAAATGCCTTACGACAAATGAGTGCACTTTTTTATGAGATGAAACTCTCCAATCTGTGCTCATTGAGGCACATTTTCAGAGAGTGGAAATGAAAAAATTGCCTGGATTTCTGCATGTGTATGTAAGAAACATTTTAAAATCTGCGCAAATTTTTGTCTCAATAAGTAATTTATTTGAAACTATTATGCTTTATTAAGAATTAGTTGATTAGCCAAGTTGTTAGAACATTCTAACAATTGTTCGCCAAATTGTTAGAACATTCTTTATTTAAAAAAAGCAGTAATTTCTTTTTACTTGGCAATCTGCAGCTGGTTGCAGCAAGGGACCAAGCAGTCGTGCTGCTGGAGGATTTTGTCTTCCAGCTAAGAACAAGAATTTTCCTGGAAGAAAAAAGAAAAGTTTAGGATTAAAAATACTAATGTAGTACTACAAATAATAAAATTAACTTGCAACCAAATCTTTAACAAATAAAAACGTTACGTGAAACATACCATTACTAAACCCAGATGTGTGATCACGTGTTGGACCTTGGTCAAGAGTTGGGAAAGGCCCTCTTAGTTGCCATATTCCAGCAGTTGAAGAATCTTTAATCCAGTTGCAGAAGGATTGGTCAAAACTACATCGTGAAATACCGGTAGCTGTTTGTAAATTAAAAAGTAAATTACTTTCTATATTGTATAAGTACTATTCCAAATCTATATTGCATTTAACGTCTTTCTATAGTTTTAAGCTCACAAAAAATAAATAATGAAAATTGTTACTAAAGATGTTTTTATCAATATTTAATGCTATATCTGACGATTTCAGATAATTTTTTATGATCTTCATTAAAATCATATTCGAATACCGAAATCGTATTCTAATTCAAAATTATTTTCGAAAATCATATCAATATAAATTCTTCAAATCACTTTCTTTTTTGTCCTATGAGTTAACACTATTTCGTTCGAAATAGGGAAAATTAAAAATTTATTCAGCGAACTTAAACATCACCTCCTACATCAAGAAGTCTCCACACGGTCTTTTATAAGTAGTCCGCGCAGACTGTTTAAAAAGTGAACCAGTTGTGCGCATGAACTCAAAACCTTTCAAAGTAAAACCTATCAAAGTAATTGAGAGAAATTTGTCATACATATTTGAGAATTGAATCTGTAGTGGTTGACAAGCGAATAAGGCAAACCAATAATATTCATAAATAAAACCAATTTTTAGTCATATATTTGCTACCACTTTCTTATTTTAACTATATTCTGTATTAAATGACTCGTTCGGTAAATGGATATCCTTCACAGTGGTCAGATCGGACTACCTATTAAAAATACGTGTGGAGGCTTAAATCAGGAAAAAATAAAATTTTTATTGATTTGCATAAAAATTATAACTCATGTTAAATGCTTTTATTTTTAATTTTTTCATTAAAAAATGTTAATTTTATAGCAAAAAAAAATCGATATGTGCTAGTCTTTTTCTTAGGGTCATAAAATCAACTATTTTAATTGAAAACTATTTCCTTGGATTCATACGAAAAAGTGCTAATACTTTTTAAATATTCAAATAGTAATTTTTAAACTAAACCAAACAATGAAACTAAATTAATCGTTTCAGATATTTATTTATTCAAATAGAATGAGGCAAACAATTTTCCTTTTTAATCAAGATTTTCAAGAAAGTATATCTTTACACAAAAAATACACGAATATTTTATTATTCTTTTCAAATTTTATTAAAAACTAACGAATTGGATTGCTTAGTTAATTTAGATTTATAAGCCTATATCGCTTCTAAAAGAAAGAGTTTGCTTTAATTTTCAGACTTTTGGTCCATGCACAAGAATCTCAAAACCTGCAAGATACACTTGTTAGCATATGGAAGGTCGAACCCACATGGGTTCAAAGTCTTGTAATCCAAGCCAGTCCAAGTTTAAGATCTGAAAGATTTTTTTTTGGAATTTAAGTCCACCAAAGATCATTTAATCTATGTCAGGTAAGGCATAAATTCGCAGCTGTTACTTTATAAGTGATTATGAAATTTAAAAAAAAATAGACTTTTAAGGATATTTATCCCTACACTGCTGAGAAAAAAAAGAACATATTATAAAAAGAAGAAACATGGAAATAAGTTTAAGTGAGAAATAGGGGTTCTGCTTTAAGACTCATCATACCACACATTTCTTGTCTTTCGTCTTCAAAATTTCCACAGTCATCTGTGTAGTCACAAATTTTGTTCTTCGAAATGCATCTTGAGTTTTTGCAATCAAATTGGTCTGATGTGCACATTCCAGGTCCTCCAGTTGCTGCGAAATTTGCAAATAATTAATTCCATGTTGTAACAAATGTAGCTTAAAATATTTGAATCAAAATGTTAAAAACAATTACTTAGTGTTTCACATTGAGATAGTGTTATATCATCCACTGCCACGGTTGAAGGTACGTATCTATCCCGATCAGCCACAAAATTAAGCTAGATAAAAATGAATTAATTAATAGGTAGTTGTAATAATTTAGTAGGATTAATCAAAAACAAGTAATATTAAAAAAAATTCAGTCAATTCCATCTTAGGTCAACAGAGAAAAATTTTATTTCAGTTACTTGTATAAGATAAATTTTTTTCTTCCATATAAAACTCAAATTAATAAATTAAATTTAATTAATGAATTAAGTTTAATTAATGAGAAAACTGAAAAAACTGTATTGACATCCAGTGTCATCCACTACAGGTTTAAAATAATGTATTTGAAGTTGAGTGGATGAATGAAAAGCATTTTATTAACACTTTCATGTCCGGTGACACCAACGTGTTGTCACGTGAAAACCAAACGTTTGCTGCCGGTGACAACACATTGGTGCCATACGCAAGCCATACACTAACAGCCGGTGACAACACGTTAGAGCCATGTCCAAGCCAAACGTTAGTGGCTGGTGACAACACATAGGTGTCGCGCGTTGCAACCTGATATTAATGTGACATTTTGTCAAGGGACAATAGAGTACAGGGATGCCAACTGCTCCGCTTTCTGGAATAGTTTTAATAAAGTGGTAGAAAATTATATAGTAAAATTCGTTAAAGAAAGATAGTTACGCCTACTTTTTAATATAGTAACCAGTAGTTTGATACTTTAACGTTGCATTTTATATCATACTTATAATCTTTAATATTTAGTGGTGAAAAAATTACTTATAATGAAAAATACTAAACTAAAAGTAACTTAAATTTCGCTACCACTAGAAAATACTGTTTTACAAAGTGGAGCAAGTTACACGGAACCGGTTACATGGTAACCTTATCACTAAATATATGCGGACAGCATAGTGTTAACGACTGTAAATCTGAGCAAGATATATAAATATCATAGCTGCCAACTCTTCCGGTTTTCCCGGAAGATTTCATTTTCATATTTAAAGTGCTAGTGAAATTCATGTCATTTCACTAAACTTTTTGAATTATAATAATAATTTTAAATCAGTTTGCCCACTACTACATATAAATAGTTACAACAAATATATAAAAGCATATTATTCCTTACTATAGCGAAATTAAACCCGATTAAAATATAAATATATTTTTGAGGAAGATAGTTTTTCGGTAATTGTTTTACTACCACTTGGAAAATCCATTCTCGAAAAGAGTGAATGTTGGCAGGTATGAAATATATATAAATGGAGAGTGTGTGAACTAATTGTAGGAATTAAATGAATAAAAAATCTCACCTTAAAGGTTTTAGGTATTCGGCCAAGGAACACTTGTGCTCCATTCCAAACATCTTCACTATTTCCTTCTGGTATCCAGATATCTACACTCTTGTTGCTCCTCTCTAAGGTCACCTTGAAATCCACTAAAAAAAAAGTACATTCATAAAAGTTACGCTTCATTTAGTCTTTGGTTTTATTTATGAGTGTATTATTTATTTAGATGTTGTTTTGTCATTTTCATTCCAGCTGTTTCGCAACATTCTACCTCCTGGCTTGGAAGCAAAATTTACAGCATCAATTTGCAACACGATTTTGCTTGCGTGACCAGGACAGTCTGATAGGGATTATTTCCATTAAAAAATACAGCTTCATTCAACACACTTATACAGAGATGCCAAATTGCTCCGGACATGCCAAAATAATTTTTAAAAAGACGGTAAATAACTACAAAGTAAATTTTGCCAATATTTGACTATTTTTGCTTGCTTTTTAAAAGGTATAGCAAGACCTAAGTATTATAAAGTGGTGAATTCTATAAGCCTACGAATTATTTAGAAATAGTGGTGGATAAAAATCTACTAAATTGAATTTATTAAACCAAGAATTACAATTGATAAACTACCACTTTAAAATATATATTTGCTGTCCGGAGCAAGTTGGCATCTCTGCATATATAGCATAATTGGAAAATGGAAAGCTCTGTGCAAAAGCCCTGTTGCTTAAATTCAATTAAAATTTTATAAAATGATCATAAATAGAATAATTGTCAATATGAATGGATTATGCTGTAAAGAATAAAATAGGCCATAAAAGCCGATAATTAAGCAGCTATTTTTTTTTTTAGTCCTATGAGTTCTTTCTCTAATTTGGTGTTTTAATTTTGATAAGAAACAAGTGTAGAGATGTTTTAAATGTTGAGAGTGTTTAAAAATAAATAGCACTGCTCAAGAGACGAAGGAAGGGTTGTATACACATAAAGCACGATGAAGAAATCAGAAAAAAATAAAGAAGATGAACTTGCACATGATAATATTGAAACAAAATCTTCTCGTTACAAAGAGCAAAATTAATCTGTTGATTCTATGATAATCTGCAGCAGTGGTGTTGGTGGGTTTCTACAACCCGTCTTCCAAGTACTTATTAGAAAATTTTATCTGGAACAAAGATTCTTACAAAACGTGAAGAATAAGTGATTGAATGTGATAAATAATTTTAAATATATACATATTTTAAAAAATAAAGAATATGCATGATTGCAAATGAAATATTCATATGAAATAAAAGTTTCACAGTTCGATACTAAATTATCTGAATTTTTCCTTAGCATAACAATTAACCCTTTCGCGCCGACTGTCACAAATACGTGCCAGCATGAAACCGTATTAATCAGGGTCAAAATATAAAACTAGTAACCAAAGTAGAGTTCTTAAGCAGTTCATTTGTGGGCGGGGTTATAATTGTTTGATTTATTTAATTCACCATTACTTAGTTCAAAATAAAATTATTTAGTTATACTTTGAACTAACATTGATTATATATGTGATTAAACTAACAATAATTAAAGTAAAAGCAAAGTAAGTCTGTCAAATTAGCAACGACTACATTTAAGTTACCGTTTTTTATTTATTTATATCCTGATTCTGATTTTGTACGGATGCTTTTCTGAATCACCCGTCCCCAAGGGGTTAAGGAGGGTCCCATAACAGTTAAGTCGGGTAATTACAAAATAAAAGCTGCAAAAAAATGCATGAAAAAAACTATTTTTACAAGTTCATTTGCAGTTTAATTTTTTTTCTATTCAATGAATTACTTAAGACGTCTGATACATTTAATTTTGATTTTAATAAATGCCTCGCTGTTTTCTATTTCTTTGTAAATGCTACTGTATATTCGGATAATACACTAGCTATAATAGAAAGGTTAAGAAGCATTCATAATTATTATTTAGAAATAGGAAATACACTAAGATGAGTACAGAATACACCAACATGAGTACCAACAAGGCCCTAACTATTTTAGAGGGAAAACTTTTTTCTTATAATTTAAATCATTTTTTGGAGTTTTATAGCTGAAGAATAATTAAAGGGAATATTTTTCAATGCTTAATGTGAATATCTAAGAAATTAATGTGTTTTCAATTTGTTTTTTGGCAAGGGACGTTGTTAGCTAAATTTCTTATTTCAATTCACATTCTCACGAACAGAAAATAAAAAGTGAGCTAAGTCATTAAATGTATGCAAAAAATAAAATAATCACTGATAATCTACTTTAATTAAGCAAGAAAGTATTGTAGTGCTATGTTTAAAAAGATTAATTGATTTCCAAGGTAGGTTCCAAAATTATAATGCGAGCATCATCGAAGACTTTTCCCTATTTAAATCGCTATTTATATTAAGAATTTGACTTTAAGTAATTAATTCAGGAGGGATTGATTCAGAATTCGAATTTTTCCTCTTATCAGACCTCTCCAGAGGGATTTTTCCAGGATATTAGTTTTTTTTTCTTTTAAAAAAGCTGTTTTTCGAACGACTAAATATTTGGGAGACATTCATTGAATTCAGAAGTAACTAAAGAACTGTCATATTAGTTTTTATAAAAAATGAGACTGCATGATTTTTTTTTAAATGAAAGGGGCTTTTGGGAGAGTGCCCCGATTGGTCTTGAGGGAGATAGGTACTAAAAAATTTTTTTTTTAAAAGCCTGTACACCATAACACGTGATAAATAGATATTACTTACTGCCAGTCCGAAGATGGTAGTAGAACTCCATAGAACATGTTGAAAACGCATTTCTCAAATCTCTACTTGCTAGTGTTGCTCTCAAATTACCGGATGACCAGGTCTGAGAGGCAATGACATAGGCACCTACAAAAATATTAAGTTTAAACATCCAACGAAGAAAAACATTGAAAAATAAATAAAATAAAAACTTTAATTACTTTTAGAAATAGACTAAAAAGAAGAATATAATTTTATTGTTATCTGACGAGAAAAGTACAACTTATCGTTTTCGACAGATATGGGGGAATTTCTGATATTGCTAAAAGTTAATTACGAATATATTTTTCGCACCATATACACCGAAGAGCCATTACATTATGACCACCCTGCTAATAACATGTAGGACCACCTCTAGCCCTCAAAACTGCTAACACCCACCGTGGCATTGATTCCACGAGGTGCTGATAGGTAGTCTGAAGTATCTAGTACCAAGCGCTCACCAACTGGTCATGCAATTCCCTCACATTGCGAGGGGGTACCGTGGCAGCACGAAATTGGTTTTTCAAGTTGGACCACAAATGCTCTATTGGATTATGGTTATGCGAATTTGGGGGCCAAGACATGACTTGAAAGTCACTGGAATGTTCCTCGAACCAATCCATGAGGATTCGACCCTTATGACATGGTGCATTATCCTGTTGGTAAACACCGTCCCCCGTAGGAAAAACTGTTGCCATGAATGGGTGAACCTGGTCTGCAACTATGTTCAAGTAGCTTACAGGCGTCAGGGATTGTTCTATGAGGATTATGGGTCCTTATGTGTCCCATGAAAACATTGTTCCTGGGGCAGAAACCATGAAAACCTGGGCGAACCCATTGTTATAGATGAAGGGGTGGTCATAATGTAATGGCTCTTCGGTGTATATTACCTTCTTGGTCAGACAAAAAAAAAGAGTTATTGCCCGACTTACTCGGTAAATATTCAAAAATTTCGATTGCGAAATTTTTGATTTCATGATTAAAAAAAAATGCAAAACATTGAAACTGTGTCAGTAAAGATTTAAACAAATCAGAGATCAGTTAAAGTGTCAATACATAAATATCTCCTCCAGGGGATAATATAGAAATTGATTTCAATTATAGTGGTAGGGAAACTGTTGCAGTTGAAAGTGCCATTCGTTAATAGAATTCGTCTACTCACAAATGTAATAAATTTTGCTAGTGGTGATTAAAAATTATTAAGACTTGTGGTGTCGTCTAGCAAAAAGTTTCAGTTATAAGATTAGTGTTCAAATAAGTACACTGTTAAAAATTCAGAGCCACGTTGCACCAAAAATTGGTATTCATTTGCTGGCTACGTAAAAGGGAGCTCAATTTTGCCATATTTTGGAATTTTCACTAGCTCCGAACAGCAGTAGAAAGTTGCACCAAAAGTAGGTGTTTTTAGGAAACAAAACGCCTAATTTCATTCTTTCTTTTTTTTATTTTTATAAAAGCAGGGAAAAGTTATACTACTATTAGGTATGTTTAAAGAGCTAAGGCTGCTATTTACTCGAACAAAACTATTTGCCGGAAGTAGGTAATTTTATGACCTCTAACCATTTTACACAGCCAATCAAATTTAAAAAATCACCTTAAAAAGGAAATGAACTTTAATTAATGCAAATAAAACATTTATCTCCCTAAATAAGTTGATACTTGAAACAACATGCATTAGTCGTCCCGATACACCGAGACCGAGTTGTAAAGAAAGCATGGCGTCGTAAACAAAAATCGTTCAGCTTACAGTCACCGTCAAAGTTTCACGTCCTTTACCAAGTTTTTGGTGCAATCAGTTGCACCATGGAAGTATTACTCGATCATGCTTCACAATTTATGGTGCAACTGAAATAAAATTGACCTCCATTTAACTAAACTTTGGGATAATAAGAAACTTTGCACCAAATACTGGTTAAAGAGTTTTTTTTCACAGTGCAGTCAAAATTTCACTGACGAGGGCTCCAATTAATATAACGATAAATTCTGTTTATATCGGTTAGAAATCGATTGAAACTTGCATTAGCATTGAGCACTGATCTTAATTAGAGAGTTGATCGCTCTTGCTAATCAAAAAGCGATTGAAATTTGAAGTGCAATTGATTACTCATCATTACTAACAGAAAAGTGAGTTGTAAACAAAGCGTAGTTCCAACTCCATTTTAGTTCAATTGTGTGGAGTTTACCTTGATATCTAAAAAAACAATTTGTGATGATTTTTTTTCCTTTAAAAAAATTACCTGATGAATCTCCTTTTGTATGATCCAGTGACAGATCTTTTCTTCTAGCTCTTTCCCAGGACCACTTGAAATAGTAATCGTTGCTTCCGACCCAACCACAAAGTCCTTTCTCAAAGTCACAATCAGCACATTTTTCTTCATCCAAACCATTCAAACAGTCCTTTTTAAAATTGCACACATCGCGGGTCAATACGTGTTGTCCATTTTTGCAATCAAACAATTCAGTTTTTTCTGCGGAAATATTAGAACAAATGTTATCAATTTTATATTAATTAAATTATTTGCACATCTATGAAGAGTTATTATTTTAGAAATACAGTAGTACCTAGACTTAATGATACTCGTAGGACTGGACCGAAATGTCATAAAGAACGAGATATCATTATATACCGCAGTGTTTCCCAAACTTATGACTTTTGTGTACCCTTTCAAAATTTTTCGTAACGCTGTGTACCACTAATAAAAAAATTAACGTATTTTTTGACAAATATGTTTATTTAGAGTGGAGAATAAAGTTAAAAATCACAACTGACTGTTGACACCACTAAATATTAACTGTTAACTCTGCATAAAAAGCCAATAGAAAAATACGTAATCGTAAATTTTCATGGCTAGCATTGTTTTTAAATAATTTTTTTTTAAATTTTCGTTTGTTGCAAGATATTTCGCTTAAGAACGCGTACCCCCGCTAAACTGCTCCTGTACCCCTGGGGGTACGCGTACCACACTTTGGGAAACACTGATATACCGGGAACATGAAAATTTACAATCAGTAACTATATTGCAGTTTATTTAGCAAACAAGAAAAATGTACTTTACTTTAATTTTAAAAAAATCCGAATCTAATGTTTTTCCTATTTCTCGTCTATATTTAGAAGGAAAAAAAAGCTTATTTTACTTTAATTAAAAAGAAATCCGAATCTAATGTTTTTCCTTTTTCTCGTCTATATTTAGCAAACAAGAAAAACTTACTTTACTTTAATTAAAAAAACTCCGAATCTAATGTTTTTTCCTTTTTCGCGTCTATATTTAGCAAACAAAAAAAGCTTATTTTACTTTAATTAAAAGAAAATCCGAATCTGATGTTTTCCCTTTGTCTCGTCTTAGACTACACGATGAATTTTCCAACAATAAAAAAACATCCTTTAACTTTCTTGTTCTTCATGTCCGTGGAAAAGAAAATTTTTGTCTCGAAAGCATAACTGCTGCTTCATTAAATGATGGTGGTAGATCTAAAGATTCAATCTTCCTCATCCCTATTAGATTCCATAAACCATTAAAACTGTTGAAATTGCCTTGGTTTGTCTGGAAATGATTCACAAAGCCATCCGATCTTTGACACAATGCGAATGCTTCATAAAATCGGTATCAGGCACAATATTTAATAAGTGTTTTCGTACCAGAATCATGTTTGTCAGAATTGATTTAAAACTACGTATTATGAAACCATTAACAATACAATCTTTGAAATTTTCTTTCCAGGTGGAAAATTTTAAGCTTAAGGCTTATAACGCCTTTAATTTTTTTCGGTGGATATTACAAATTACACAAGACTCCAACTTATCTAGCACCATTTTCACAAGCTGTTTTCTGCACTAATTTTTTAAAGAATTTATTATTCCTAGATCTCATGGTTGAAGCTAACTCGTGCAAATTACAGGAAAATGCTCTATTTAAACATTTTTAAGTCCAATTTCTAGTACACTGAGCGATGATTAATGTCACTTTGGGCTTTTATACTCATCAAATCACTTAAATTATCAACTAACAGTTGGATGAAAGATGACTCGGATTTAAGGGAAATAGTATTAGAGGACTCTCTAAATACTTTTAAACTATTGATATAAGAAATATAGAGAGTCCAAGTGGAAAATTCGTTAAAAGCAGGAAACGTAATTCACTGGATACATTAAATCCGAGTTTTACTGTTATTACAGGAATGAACATGTCGTGAATTGAAAAGTGCAAACGAGAGAGTTTGCAACAAAACGGTTACCTAAAGTTTTATGTTTGAAATAAAATGTTTTACCTAATACATAAGCAATCGTAATATTATTATCTCTGAACATAATCATCATTGTTTACTTTGTTATGAGTTTGACACTAAGATATACACTAATTTGACACTAATATAGAGCGGCTTATAAAAAAAATTATTTTTTTCAGTTTTGTGAACGCGTATTAATACGCATAAAATCTTGGTTACCGCTATACATTATTTCTTCAGAATTTCTGCAGAAAAATAATGTTGGTCACAAGGTTATTGAGATGTTATTTTTTCGTCACCGAGTAATTTAAGTTTTCTTTTAGTCTGTAAATTTTTTTGCTTTTCAAAATAAAGTGAAAAATTACTTACATAGAAATTGAATCACACTTATAAAACACGATAGATAAAATTGCAGTAAATAAAACAATTCTTCAGTAAAACTGTTTAATTTTAAAATAGCGAAGAATGCTTATGTCAGAGAAATTCAAATATAAAAACTTTCTTTTTCTTACCTTCACAAATGCCTTCCGAGACAGAAATATCGTCTATTGCAATGTATCCCATAGTGTTATTACCTGCTTTACCCAACAAAAATACCTGAATAAAAATTAAAAAGAATTAATTAATTAAACGTCTATTGCAATGTATCCCATAGTGTTATTAACTGCTTTACCCAACAAAAATACCTGAATAAAAATTAAAAAGAATTAATTAATTAAACATTAAAAAATGGTTTATTAGTTTCTTTGACTCTTTCTTATAAACATATTTTCTTTAACACAAAACTAAAACTTATAAGATTATTCTACCACTTTTCATTTTTACTCAAACTTCTCATAATACGTAATTAATTAACCCTCATTAAAATAACCTCATATAAAATTCCCAATTTTTTCAATTGCAACGGATCACTAATATTGTAAAAAAAGTTTTAGGCCCACTAACTACTAAATGTATATAAATAAACAGTATAAAGACAAATAGAGATTAGAGAGATTTAGATATAGAGATATAATAGTGATTTATCAGATTCTTTCTTTTTATTCATGGAAGTCATGGATGATTTTATCATAGACAATTTTGGTATAAGCACAGTTAATTAGCACAGGCAATTTTGGTTCTAAGCTACTTAATTGGAATACCTTATTCTGACATTTATAACTCGCATAAAATTTTCAGCAAACAATATTTCATTGACTTGGGGCAATTGATTTGATTGACTGATGCAAACTTCCATCCCCAAATAATGACTTGACTTTGATTATCTAATTTGCCGTTTAAATACATATATTTGAAACAAAGTATCTTAATAACATTGACATTTGATTTGAAAGTGACAGAAGAATGTAAACCGGTGGCTGAGCGGTAGCGCTTCGCGCTGTCGTGCCACAGGTCCCTGGTTCGATCCTCGGGCCGGGGAAGGTTGACTCAGACTTTTATCCCTTCAGTGGGTCGATAAATGAGTACCAAACATGCTTGGGAACTAAACACTGGGTGTTCCGCGTTCGGCTGACCACCTAATCGGAACATCTGCTCCTGCACCCCAGAGCCTAAAGGTTAAGAAAACTGAGATGGGCACAGTAGGCCTTGGCCCTCAACGGGCTGTCGCGCCACTGAGTTTAATATACATCAAAAATTTTATGTATGCTGTTATATTGTATACAATTGATGACGATATCTCTCTTAAAAGTATTCCAAACATCTAGACAGAATATGTGGAAAGTTGAAAAATCATAATTAAAGTTTTAAAATCCCTAAAATAATTTAAGTGATTCTATGTTCAAAGATATTATGACCTATTACATTAAAATATACTTTCCATGGGGAGAAATAAGCAATTCAAATTTTATTAATAACAAAAGATTGTTGGGTATTACAAATCATACCCACCCGAAAATCAATGGATGTTCTTACTTTCTAAGACTTCTTACTTTCGTATTTTACTTTCCCTCTCGAAAAAATAATCTATTCATGTTTCATAAATGATAAAATATTGTTTCGTCTTATAAAGCTAAATCATGCCAGCGTTATTAAATGATCCTGTTTTCAAAGATATTAAGACTTTTTAATTTCGTGTTACCAAGAGAAATAATCTATTCATATTTTATGAATGATAAAATATTGTTTTGTAGTAATTATATAGTAAATTCACCTAAGTGTTCTTATTGTTCTAATGTTCCTATTCTAAGTGTTCTAACGTTTCTATTTTTAAAGACATTAGGACTTCTTACTTTTGTATTTCACTTTCCTTCAAGAAGAAATAATCTATTTATATTTTATGAATGATAAAATATTGTTTTGTCTTATATAGTAAATTTACCCAAGTGTTCTTTTTGTTCTAATGTTCCTATTCTAAGTGTTCTACTGTTCCTATTTTTAAAGACATTAGGATTTCTTACTTTTGCGTTTCGCTTTCCTTCAAGAAGAAATAATCTATTTATATTTCATGAATGATAAAATATTGTTTTGTAGTAGTTACATAGTAAATTCACCTAAGTGTTCTTATTGTTCTAATGTTCCGATTCTAAGTGTTCTAATGTTCCTATTTTTAAAGACATTAGGACTTCTTACTTTTGCGTTTCACTTTCCTTCAAGAAGAAATAATCTATTTATATTTTATGAATGATAAAATATTGTTTTGTCTTACATAGCAAATTCACCTGAGTGTTCTTATTGTTCTAATGTTCCTATTTTTAAAGACATTAGGACTTCTTACTTTTGCATTTCACATTCCTTCAAGAAGAAATAATCTATTTATTATTATTTAGGAATGATAAAATATTGTTTGCGATTTGTGAAGCAAATCCCTCCAAACGTTATTAATTGCTCCTTTTTTCAAAGAAAATAAGATTTCTCATTTCCGTTTTCTATTGAGAGAAATTATCAATTGACACTTTATGAAGTACAAAATATTGTTTCGTTTCACAAAGCAAACCCACCCAAAAGTCATTAAATGCTGAATCCATCACTGGTGAGGGTATCACAGACACTAAGGCTTCCTTCCATTCTGCATTCGTAGGGTCTTTGATCAACATAAGTTGATCTGCTTTTTTAAAGTCACTACTGACAAACACTTGCAGAGTTGCTCCATTCTGATAACTGGGTATGGCGTACCATATCTTCAGACAGACACCGGACGGTGCACGTAAGCGCTCAGACATGTAAACAGCTGTCTTCCCAAAGCTGGTGAATCTTGGATCCAGAAGCATGTAAAAACCTTAAAAAAATAATAAATATCAGTGATACAAGTATTTTAACAATAATATATTAATAATATGCTAATTGCTTTAGTTCGGAGTTAATGTTATAGTGGAACAATGAATTTATTTCACTGATTTTTTCTTAATTTCGTTGTACTATTGATTTCCTAGGAAGAGATAATGTATTGATTTACCTTGAGGTGTTCCTAGTGTGTGATCTCTTGGTGGTCCGAAATATTCTTCCCCAATCCAACGAATCCAGTCAAAGTCATCTTTCAACATATCAGTCGGTACATCAGCAGACAGAGCTCCTGAAATAATTTTCTACGTTAATTCTTTGCTGCACAAATATAATGATTAAGTTATTAAAATATATTTTTGCTTAATTCAGGGCACATCTCGTTACTACAAAACGCGCCTAAGTGTTTTTTTTTTTTTTTATAAATTATTTATAATTGTTCAGTATTTTGTTCTCTAATGTCACTCCGTTATTTTCTCTTTATAGTTGTCTTGTGTCAATGACTTGCTAAATGCTACACCTATTTGATTTATAATATATGATAAAGTGATTATCTTCAGAGCTTTTGAGGGGAAATTTCAGTGTCTGATATAAAAATATAAAATAAAAATAAAAAAATTTAAAATTACGAAAAAGATTTACACCCGTGCCAACTTAAGAACCATCCACCAGAAATTAAGTTTTAACATGCTAAAAAAGCTCATAATGAGTATGATACTTACTTAATACAGGAGCGTCTTTTACTTCAATAGGCGGCCGGACATTTTCCCAAAGGCAGTTCTCTTCTTCGAAATCACATGCACCTGTTAATCAGAAAACATATATATACATAATACCTAACACTGTTGACAGAAATACAGAAATTTTTAATTTCATATTATTAAACTTATTAATTTTTACGACCATATTTTTTTATTAAAATTTTTAATTTAAAAAGATTACAATTTTAGAAATGTGTGCTGATATCAAAGTTAATGTCTCGTTTTGTTTTATTGAAAATTTTTATTAGTAAAGTTCTTCAACCAGAGTAGCGAAAATCGAATTATAAGATCAAAAGTTATTCCACATTTAGGATTGTTGCAAACTTATCTTTAATATTATAAAGCATTTCGAAATCCGAGCTTTAAATAATGGCAGCGTATGCGAGTTTTACTTAGGAATATGTAGTTTTCAAGTAAGTAAATTCATGAATGTAATAAAATATTTTAAAAAAAACTAAATTAATTAAACTTAAGGAATATTTTTGATTATTTTTAAATATTTCACAAAATTATAAATTTAAATTTTTAGAAATTTTTGCCTACTGTAGGATATTTTTATAGTGTATTTCTTCTTATTTTGATCATAAAACGATATCGATTAAACTCAAATAATAAGATATTTATATCTCATAAAGCTTTCTTAAAAATTACTTGAATCGAATAATTTTCCACCTTTCTTACGATTTTTCATTGCGATTGAAAATTCCAACCAACGAAGAAAAATTCGATTACATTTTTACATAGAGATTCACTTTGTAAAGTCATTCGAACAAAAAAAATAATTCTAAAATATTATTGCTTTAAGTGATAAAATTAAACTAAATGCTGCCCGATATATTGGACGCTACATTTTAAGAGAATATATACTTACTATTCAATTTTTCATTATTAGTTATAATATTTTTTAAACCGAAATAAAGAAGCAAACCAAATCTTCAAAATGCTACACAATAATTTTGTTCGTACCTTATTATATTAAACTTATAGAAACAATAATAACAGTTTACCTGGATCATTACAAGCTCGGTTGACTATTGTAATGTCATCAATTGCTACTTGACCGTAACCACCATTTCCAACTTCTGTTTCAAAAACAACCTTAAAAAATAAAAGATAATTGCTTAATTTTTTTATTTCTTTTTTATCTCACGCATATTATTCATAAAAATATCGGTTCATAAGTCAAATTATCATCATTTTTCTGTCGATATTTTTTGTTAGTTTGGTGTCTGCAGTTTAAATGGAAAATTAAATCAAAGACTGAAGCATAAATTACTAAGTTTATGTATTTTGTTATCTCACGCAAATTATTCATAAAAATATCGGATCATAAGTCAAATTATCATCATTTATCTGTCGATATTTTTTTATATTTAGGTGTCTGCAGTTTAAATGGAAAATTAAATTAATCACTGAAGCATAAATTAGTGAGTTTATGTATTATGCTATCTCACGCACATTATTCATAAAAATATCGGTTCATAAGTCAAATTGTCATAATTTTTCTGTCGATATTTTTTGTTATTTAGGTGTCTGCTGTTTAAGTGGAAAATTAAATTAAGCACTGAAGCATAAATTAGTGAGTTTATGTATTATGTTATCTCACGCACATTATTCATAAAAATATCGGTTCATAAGTCAAATTATCATCATTTATCTGTCGATATTTTTTTATATTTAAGTGTCTGCAGTTTAAATGGAAAATTAAATTAAACACTGAAGCATAAATTAGTGAGTTTATGTAGTATGTTATCTCACGCACATTATTCATAAAAATATCGGTTCATAAGTCAAATTATCATCATTTATCTGTCGATATTTTTTTATATTTAAGTGTCTGCAGTTTAAATGGAAAATTAAATTAAACACTGAAGCATAAATTAGTGAGTTTATGTAGTATGTTATCTCACGCACATTATTCATAAAAATATCGGTTCATAAGTCAAATAGTCATAATTTTTCTGTCGATATTTTTTGTTATTTAGGTGTCTGCTGTTTAAGTGGAAAATTAAATTAAAGACTGAAGCATAAATTACTTAGTTTATGTATAAATTAAAGAGCAAAACACCTAAATTACTAAGTTTAAACATAAATTCGAGCGAAGACTAAGTTAGTTAGAATTTATGTTTCGTTGCTTTTGCTTGAATTAAAAGTAGATTGGAGGTTCTGTTGTCAAATGAAATGCTACTTTTCGGAGCAAAGAAAGCGATGTTTTTTTTCTTTTTTTTGAAACTGTTGAGAGTTTCTAACAGTCATTCATGCAATACTGATACTAAGCTGCGTTTTTTTTTCACCTTTAAGCAACGCCTTTTGCTCATAATTATGAAAATGGCGCAAAATGTCAACATAAAGAAATGTTGCTGCCATTTAAAAAGAAATGCGTGTGTGATCTAATTTTTCAATATTTTTCCTCCCCATATTGTTTAAACTCAAAAAAATATGCCAAAAACGATAAATGTTCATTGTTTTAAACGATTTTTTGATGGATAGCATATTAAGTATGAAAAAAATTATAATTATTCATTGTTTTAAATAATTTTTTACGAATGGAAAAACCTGGTCTATTCCGTGAGGGCTGAAAAGTTCAGTTCTGAGACCAAACAGTTCATTAAACTAAGTTAAAATAAATAGTATGAAATCAAAGCTTTACTTCAAGTGTGAGGTACTCAAACTGTGAATTTTCTTTTCTTTGTTAAAAAGGCTTAGAAAAAACCTTCAAAAAAAGACTTATATCTTCGTAAATCCATCAAAAATCATACATCGTAATTATCCATCATTAATCATGCATGAAACTTGTCACATAATAAGCAGCAGATAAAGGTAGTTTTTTTTTAAATAATTGAAATGAAATCTTTTGATATCAAATTATATTTACCTGCCAAGAAAGTTGTTTTGATATGACAGTGAAGCGAGCCCCATGCCAGAGAACTCCTTGACCAATAGATACTGACCATTGGGGATCCGAAATGCCATTATCTGTAGCGACATAGGTGTTAAGTGCGAGTTTGCTGACGTTGTAAATATGATAGTAAAATGTGACACAGCTAGATGCTTCAGAAGCAGGTCGCTTTGGACTGTATATGCGAGAGCGCAGAGATTTTTCGTTGCTTGTGCCATTAACACCAATGTAGAGATACTTTCCTGTAAGTAAAAATTATTTCATAATTATGAAATTGTGGAAGTAGGCTTAAATCTCCAGCGGTAAAAAAATACTTATTCCATATGTAATTTGAATTTATTATTTTTATTAAACTTTAAATTTATCATAGCAGTGATGATATAAGTTGTATTTCTGAAAAAGTAGTAAGACATTTACGTTGAAATTAAGTAGGTATTTTCTTTTCTTACGTTTCGAATTTTGTTGTTCAAAATTTCCTGCCCAAAAAAAGAAATTAAGAATAAGATTAATTTAATAGATAGAAGTTCACTAAGAACTATGACCATTTCTGGTTTAATTATCTAGTATTTTTAAACATCTAGTTTGCATTTTTAATGGATATATGTAACCAAACACAACGATTTAACATCATTACTAAGTAATAAACAAGACATTATCATAACAAAACGGTAAACATTAGCAGTTGGCATAACGTTACTAATTAGTTTTAAAATTAACACAGGTTTGGAATCTATATCCATATAATATACCAGAACCCATATAAAGAAATTAAGAAAATAATCTTATAGTAACATGTTCAGTAACATGTGTAGTCATCACTTTGTTAATTATCTAGCATATTAAAACATTTACCGTGCACTTTTACACTAAACTGGTATATCTATCTAATAGTAAACATTAGTAGTACACATAACGTTACTTCTTAGTTTTAAAATTGGCGCAATTGCGAAATTTCGTACTCAAATAGAGAAAATAAGACTAAGAATAATCTTATAGTAACATGTTCTCAGGTGTGGTCATTTCTGGGTTAATTATCAAGCATATTTAAAAAACTTTTGTTCACTTTAATACTAATCGGATACATGTAAATAAACTTGCGATACTTAAAACTACATAAATTATTTTTTTCAGAGTACAATGTTTGAAAGTTTTAATATTTGTGACAAATCTGAGAGTTCATGAATAAAGTTCAAATAATAATAGTTATCTTCAGTGCTTGATCAGAATGTTTATCCCGACCTAGTGACAAACCTTAACTTTTTATATTACTGACTTATCTTATTTACAAAGCATTAACGGCAGTATTAGTGTGCTTTCGAGTTTTATCTCTTTTTTTTCAAAATTTCCTACTCGGGAAATAAATAGCATTGGCTTCTTATATTTACTTGCTCACTGCAATTTTCTGAAGATCGCACTATAGATCTTAGATCTCACCTGTTTCAAAACAAAGGAAGTGCTGGGCAAGATAGTATGTCTTGGTTTAAGTTTTTTGGAAAGTTTTAGAATTGCAAATAATTCTCAAATGGGAAAAAAGAATATATATAAATTCTTTTAAAGAAAAACTAAAACTTACCTTCAATAGATTGCGTCGTGTGGTCTGTAATTTTAACTAATGTTCCGTTATCTTCGCCTGATCTCACATCCCAATCCATATTATTTTTAGAGTCTTGAGTGTAGCTGCACATATCATCGTCGTCATCAAATGTGCACATTTCTAAAAAAAAACATACAACTTATTATTTTAAAAAAAATTTACTTACATCATTAAATTACAATATTATAAAAAAAGTTATTCAGATTGACATATACAAAACTTTATTTATTTCAATATCTGTGCAAATTGTTTGAAGTTTTAAAAATGGGCCCACATTACTAGAATCGTTCAAAACCACGGACAGCTGATATCAGCATATTTGCATAAAAAGATGTGAGCTACGTGGAATGCAAGATGGTGTCAAGAGAACAATGGGATATAGTTCTCAAATATTAGGGAAGAGTAACAATTTCTCGGCCTTTAAAAAGAATGTACCGTACAACAAATCTTTTTGAAGAGGTTTTCAACAGGTCTGTTGCTCCAGGGATCAATTTAGCTGAAAAAGATGTGCATTTATCCAAGTTAAAAGAAAGATCAAGGATCAATGGAGAGGAACGATCCTTAACCCTTTAAAGACTAATTCCCATTTTTTTCTTTCTTATAAGCTTTTCTTATAACAGCACAGTTTTTTTCACCATCGATGATATTACAAATAAGTTTTTTTAAAAATATGGAATCACACTTCTTGCAACTAGGCCCTAGAATATCGATGTCCCATTCGTCTTTTTGAGTGGGACACATGTTTCTCACCAGTGTCCAAGAGTAACACATGATAATAAAATGAGAAACCATAAAATCATTCAAATTATGGTTTAAAGAAAAGTATACATAATACTTATATTATGACACTCAATTTTTTCCTCAGTTTTATTTCCTCTGTTTTTCTCACGAAATAATGCATACATTTTCACAAAAGCGTAAAATGCTTTAAGCTTTGCGAGTTTTAGAATCAGTTTTTCAAGTTACAAATAAAAGGAAGGAAATTCAAAAGACTGTGATGTAGCATTCTACTTGGAGCGTCTGACAGGACATATATGTCCCGTCAGGTTCGAAAAGGTTAAGATTCCTGGTATTCTCTGTTTTTCGATTGGCGATCATGCACGATTTCCTCTATGTCTCCTTTACAGACTTAAAGCTGAAAGCAGCATTGCTTGTCCCCTGTGCTGCTGCAACCTGGTGATGATTGCGAATCACTCCACTCCTCCACCTCGCTCTGAAGAAGGGATCTATATTTACTCCCACTCTTTGGGAGGCTCAGAAACTTTTACATATTTCACTCTTTGACTCTTTCCCTTATTTCACTGTTTAGTTTTATTTGTTTGTATTTTACTTGATATTAATTCTTGTTCGTGTATCCATTTTTTGTATTTTTGGGGCTAAAAAAGCTATGTTCACTCCGGCATTGAATATATATGGAAAAAAAAGGTTCATCTCACTTTTGCCACAGTTATCGAGATCGTGGACACCTATGACTAGAAGGTGTCCGTCTCAGTCAGCGTCAGACAACGTGGTTTCGATGGACGGAGAGGGAACAGAATGATGAGATCTATCATCGAATGCTGACGATGTGTCCAAACGATGCACCCTCAGGCAGGGGTGAAAGCGAGACGGAAAAGAGGAAAAGCTGGTAGTAAAACCATTTCAGTTATAGCTAGTTTTGGGGAGGAGTTTACTTATTCTTTTTTTTTAATTTTTCAACAATATCTACTTTATCTTGGAAAAGAAGCAGTTTTATATATATGCCAGAATTACAAAAGAAATCTTGATAGTTACAGATATTTCATTTTTTTCGAAAAAAATGCTGGAATGAAATGTTTTACGTACCAGGTTTTTCTCTTTTCCGTCTTGCTATATAAGGGCTTTCACCCATGCCCGAAAGCGGGACGGAAAAGAGAAAATACTGGTAGAAGAACTATTTCAATATTAGATAATATTCGGGAGGAGTTAATCTATTCTCAACAATAGCAATTCACTGTAACGAAAATTGTTCACTTCGATGAAGCAATTCAATATAAATTGTATCCGTTAAGAACAATTGGTAGTTATAGATTTTTATTATTCTCGAAAAAAAAAGTATTAGTTTCCAGTTTTTACTCTTTTCCGTCTCGATATATATTGGCTTTCAGCCCTGTGCACCCTTAAAGAGTACAACTATGGCCAAGTTCAGCAGCGGAATGGAGGCCACAATAAAAAAACATCCCAAATAGCAACAAACAAGACAGCCGTGGCAAGTACATAACATTTAACGAGATGCAAAAAAAGTTAGAGCGATTCTAAGCCCAGCACCTTTAATCCTTCAAAGAATTGCATGCAATTGTCTTTAGGTGATCGAGCTCTAATATAGAATGATTTATCAAAGCTCGCAAAGCCATAGAATGATTCACCAAAGCCGATTCACAATGCACTCCTAAGAGGTTGTAGTGCATTGATTGTGCCAGGAATTAAAATTAAAGCATGTCAGAGTCAATCACTTTCAATTTACAGAAGAATTGCTTGCAATTATTTATAAGAGGTGCACCAACATTACTACAGAATGATTTTCCATGCACAGTTATCTGGGTACTGGGAACAAACAGACAAATAGTGAAAGCGCATTGATTTGGTCAATAATTTTAACTAATGTGCCATTCGGTTTTTTTTTTTTTTTTTTTTTTTTTTTTGTTTATAAGTTGTATTTCACCTTGCGACATCATTTGTGTCATTAATTTCTGTACCAATATGACTTAAACATGAAGGTATATTTAGAAAAAAGGTAATATTAAGTGCCATCAGTGGTACTTAATATTGCCTTTCTTTATATTGAAATAAAGCTATATTTAAAATAATATTCATATTAATAATCCTATATTTAATTGAATATTGCCTTAATATTGAAATAATCTTACTTGACGGTGGACAAGATCCTCCTTTTGCTTCAATGTCATCAATTGCTATTACACCGGTTTTCACTCGACCAGCAAATGATATCTAAAACAAACAATTCGAATCAAATTTGAAAAATGATTTTATTCAAACTAACAACAAAAAAAAAATCTTTGGCCCTATTATTACAATATTAGTAATTGCTTTCTTCAAGACTCCTATACTATCAGAGCTGACCTATCAAGCAATATTGGAGCAAACAAGTTCGCAAGTTAACGTTATGTTAGTATTAGTTATGTTATTACAGAGATGCCAACTGCGTCGGATACGCCAAAATAATTTAAAAAACGGTAAATATCAGCAAAGTAAATTTTGGAAATAGTTGACAATATTTGCTTGCTTTTAAAAATGTAAAGAACAATGCATACCCTCCAACTGCTACGGAATTTCCGTAGTTTCAGAAATCTTCTTTTCAGACGGTAGCAAAATTAATGTCTTAATATTTAAAAAAAATTAATTTTAGCGTAACTTGTCCACTATTACTTATAAAAGTGCAGGTCATATGGCTAGATTCTTAAGTTCTGATAAAAGTTTTGTGAGAGATCCATTTGCTTTAAAAATTTCTACTTTATTTCGCTACCACTAGAAAGAATTATTTTCAAAATCCTCATAAGCGGGAGGGTATGGCAATGTAATAAGTACTATAAAGTGGTGAATTATATAAGCCTATGCATCGTTTAGAAAGTCGGCCTGTCTAATTCAGGGGCTCTAGTTTTCTTAATATTAAAAAGGGGATGATGTATCTTTTAACTCTACATTTGGAAAAGTAGATTATATAAGTGTTAATTGAAATACATGCAAATATAATATGCATAGCAAATGGACTCTTAAAATTTCACTAATTTATTCCTTTTTTACATGAAAAAAAATTTTTTTTAATGTTTATTACGATTATTTATATTTTTGCATCTACATTTATTTCTTGTAAGCCATTGTTATATTTAAAGTAACACTTAATAATATTTCGCATAATATTTCGTTTTTCATTAATAAAATATAATAGAAAGTCAAAATTGTATTTTAATAATACTCTCTTGGTATTAATATAATATAATTTAAAGAGTATTTTTAGGAAGAACATGTTTATTTTACCACATAAAAGTAAAGACATGAGTTGTTTTTTCGCTTAAATAGCTTTGATGTCCAAATAATACATTTGGTTCAGCTTCACGAATTTAAATAAAATTCCAAATTAATATTAAAATTAATTGATTAATAAGTAAATAATTTGTGCTATATCATTAAAATAACATACAGTGTTTTGCATAAAAATTAGCGCATTAAGTAAATATATTCAAAATAAGGATAATAATAATGGAATTTTATTAATACTAAATAAGATTCCTGTTCCGTAACTTACTTTTGGACTGTTCAAGCTGCTTTTAACATGAACATAAGCATGCCTCCATTTATATCCATAGTTACCCCTTCTTTCCCAAAAGCTGACAAATGAAGTTCTCCATCTAACGGTATGCTGTGCTTGAAATCTCAACCTAAAAAGAAAATAATTCATTGTATCATTCAATCAGCAATAAATAAAATTTGCAATTTATATTACTGTGTTATATTCTGCTTTGCACTAAAAGGCAGCTACACTCTTGGATATTGTGGAGTTAGATATTCTAATATCGTTCGTACTTGCTTACCAAGAACCATGGAATCATGTAAATTATTACTTTTAAAATTTGATAACACGATTCTAAAGTTCAACTTGAAAGAAAACATTAGACCTCATTAAAGCTTCGTTTGAGGATTGTGAAAGGATCGAATTTACTTCCCAAGTTGAACTAGACTCTCGTGCAAATTTCGAAAACTCGATTACACGATTCTCACGTTTAATTTGAACTGAAATGTGCGTCCTCTTAGCACAGTGTTAAAGCTGAAGCACATTTGAACGGAATTATGGTTTAAAATACCAGTATCGTGATTTATTTTTGAACCGCTTTTCAGAAATTGTAGCTACGACGCTCAATGGTTCGAATTTGCTTGCCCATAGAGTGCCCATCCATAGAATGAACCAGGTGATAGTGTAAATTAACCCTAGTAAAATTTTATTATTCGATCCTGAATTTATACTTGAAGGAAAATATGAGCCACTTTAACCCTTTCACGCCGACTGTCACAAATACGTGACAGCAAAAAACCGTATCAATCAGGGTAAGAAGATAAAACTGGTAATCAAAGTATTTCTTTAGCAGTTTATTTGTGGGCGGAGTTATAATTTTTTTATTTATTTAATTCACCATTACTTTGTTCAAAATAAAACTATTTAGTTATACTTTGAATTAACATTGATTATATATATGATTAAACTAACAATAATTAAAATAAAAGCAAAGTAAGTCTGTCAAATTAGTAATGACTACATTTAAGTTACCGTTTTTTTATTTAATTGCAACTTGATTCTGATTTTGTACGAATGCTTTTCTGAATCACCCGTCCCGAAGGGGTTAACACATTGTTAACCCTTTCGCGCCGACTGTCACAAATACGTGCCAGCATAAAACCGTATCAACCGGGATAAAAAGATAAAACTGGTAATCAAAGTAATTCTTTAGCAGTTTATTTGTGGGCGGAGTTATAATTGTTTGAGTTATTTAATTCACCATTACTTTGTTCAAAATAAAACTATTTAGTTATACTTTGAACTAACATTGATTATATACATGATTAAACTAACAATAATTAAAGTAAAAGCAAAGTAAGTCTGTCAAATTAGAAACGAATACATTTAAGTTACCGTTTTTTACTTAATTACATCCTGATTCTGATTTTGTACGAATGCTTTTCTGAATCACCCGTCCCCAAGGGGTTAAGAATGAAACACATCTGAACGAAATTAAATCTTAAAGTACTAATATTATGACACATTTTTAAAACGCCTTTCTAAAAGTGTAGCTAAGCTCTGTAGAAAAAAAGCGAAAGAGTTTTTATTTATTGACTGACTCAACAAATTTATAAAAAACTAAACAAATTTATAAAAAAAAAATATGTTTAATTCAGTTGTTAATAATTAAAAAAAATTAAAAGCTTACTAAGCATGTAAAAAATTTTATACTATTAAATGTCATGATTCGAAAATAAATAAATCAATAATAAATATTATAACTCTCAAAACATGTCGACCTTATTCTTTTTTTGAACTCGGGTAGAGAAAACTCAAATTCAAAATCTTCGATAAAACATGTAAACTTATATATAGCGTTTTTACCACTACAGATTTAAGAATGGACTATATCCGGTTACATAATTTAGTATACAAAAGCGTTAAAATCGGAGTTCTTTTTACCCTTGAACTTCAATAAAAGCACAAAAGCGCTTCGTTGGAAAAAAGAGCACTTATAGTTAATTTTCTTCGTTTTCATTTGTTTTTATTTATTATGCTATATATATATATATATATATATATATATATATATATATATATATATATATATATATATATATATATATATATATATATATATATATATACCACCGTCATAATGCAAGAATTAAATTTGTAATCATCAACTAACAGGAAGTAAAACAAGTTAAAGTTTTATTAAAAAAAATTTCAATTTTTTGAATCTGATTCTCTCATGTTCAAACGAATCATTTAGCTGATTCATCCATTCACTGGTTTACCGTTTCGATATAAATTTATTCACATGATGACTTTCTTAGTCCTTTTCTCCCCTTACTCACTCGACACACCAAGAATCATCAATAATAACACTTGCCATAATGACGAGTACATTCATAAAAAGAATTTTTGACAATCGCTGTTAAATCGCGATACTTGAAATCCATGGCATCTTTACTTAGACTAGCATACATTAATAAAGGGCATGAAAACTATCAAAGTAGATGTAATCACGTCATGAGAGAAACTCCGGTAGGAAGCCATTCACAGAAACGAGAAAAAATAACTTGTAATAAAACTATTTCATATCTAGCTTGTTCTCGGGAGGAAAAAAGCACCCATGACTGCTATGGATTATAACAGTTATTACATGCATAGATTAAAAAGTTTATGGTGGTCATGGATACTTTACTCCTCCCGAAAACAAGCAAGAAATGAAATGGTTCTACAACGAGTTTTTTCTCTTTTTCGAGTAAATCTTCTACTGGGAGTTTTTCTCGTGATGATAGGGCAATATATAAAGCTTAACCTTGAAAATCAACTGTTTCATTTCACGCCGATCAAATTCAGACCTATAATGTATCACTTAATTATACTATATTTGCATTTACATTATGCAATTACCTGCTTTTTCCGCCTTCTACATTCATGAAATACCAGAATCCAACACAGAAATTTCCTTTCCATGATGAATCAGCACCATTGGAATGTATCAAATTTCCCTCCTTCGTAGAAGTATCGTCGCCTTTTATGTATACATATCGGCCTATGAGGATGATAACAATTAAATTTATTTCTAATGGATTACAGAAGTAATTAGAATTAGAATAATACTAATTCAAACAGTATCTAATTATTTAAATCTTTAATTTTAAGTTTTTATATTATTCCAGATGAATGAAATTAAATATAATATGTAGTACAAAAAAGTATACCACCCACATTTATTCAATTCTGGAATAATACTGTGAGTCCAAAAGAATTTTAAATGAACATTCTCTCTTGTTATTTTACAAAAAAATCATTTTGTTATGAAAAAACTTCCTAATTTAATGGCACTTGAAATATATTCTTTCAGTGAAAAATATTTTCAGACATTGGGGGTAGAAATTAAGGAAATTTAGTCATTGACACGAAGAACCAGTAACCAAAAGACATTCACAAACCATCGATATTTTCACTACTCCGTTTACCAGCATAGCTCAGGTTTTTTTTTATTTCGTATTAAATTTAATTTAAATGAATAACTTCAATTGAGAGAATGTCTAATACTCAAGATTATGAAAGAATTTGCTTTCTAATGACAAAAACACAAAAGTAAAAAACAAAACAGCATACTATTCCTTTACAAGAATTGCTGGTATAGATAATCACTGATGCTAATTTTAGAGTGGTCCGAGAAAAATTTCAATGGTCTCGGATCATTTAAACCCTTACTGAAAAGCTGTGAATGGGCAGTTTACGATCTCACGATAATTGCTTCCTAACGTCATTGTAGTCTTGAGACAAGGTGACTTTTCCTTACAACGATTTCCGTTTTTGACTCACTCAGAATTATATTACGACTGTCAACTATCGTTGACAATTTGACAGAGGTTGTTATTTCTCGGTTAGGATGTTCTATCCTCTCCACAATATTCTCTAAATAGTGGCTGGGTGGCGCAGTTGATTTGTCGTCGGCCCTCTGTGCTCAAGTCTGCGGGTTCGATCCCGGCCCAGACACCGAATTATCGGGATGCAGGAAATCCTCAGTGGCTATGTCGTATGATTATGCGGCATGTAAAAGATAACTGGAGTGCCTTATTGGCTCTTGATATTTTCCGGCAAAATTAAATTCCTAGTGCACTTTAGCATCCAAATAGAGTCTCGGTGCTGCCATCCAGTGTAGCAGAAACTAGACGTCCAAATTAACATGACCAACTGCACCTCACCCATTGTGGTGGTCCTGAAAGAGTGGATACCACCTCTGGAGAACGCCCATTGGAAATAAAATAAAAAATATTCTCTAAATTGCCGACCGGCCTGTGTAGGGGTCACAGGACTGGTCTTGCATCAGAAAAGTTCTAGGTTCGAATTCCGGGCAAGGCATGGATGTTCTTTCATTCTCTGTACTATCTGTCCTTATTGTGGGAGCAACGTTGGCCCACCTAAAAATGGTGCCCCTGAAAAATTGGCTAACAAATCTGTCCTGTAAATTCCTATATAACGAAAGGTCATTCCCCAGATGGGCATTGGAAAAATAATATTCCCTAAATCTTTCATCGTTCTATTTTTTTAAAATTTTTTCTTAATCATAAAAGAACCTAAATTCTTAGAAAATAATAAAAATCCACTCAGAAAACACGTTCGCGAAATAGCCCGAAAGATCCCCCCCCCCCAAAAAAAAGGATAGAATTAACATGTTACCTGACAGAAGAGGAAAGGTTGTGGGACATAATGACACTTGTGCAACTTAAAAAATGCTATAAAATTTTTCATATATTATGTTTTAATATTTCTTCAAAATTGGTCTAGCTTTCTGAACAAACAAATATAATCAGATGTCTTACTAAACAAAAAAAAGTGTTATACAAAACATTGCGTTAATCTTCATCATCATCATAATTACTGAAAGCATTTTTCCACAGACAGAAAGTGAAAGTTTAAAGCGTGAAAATAAATTATATTAAAAGTATATCATTCATATAAATCATACCTTGAAAGTTTCCGAGAGTGTGATCAAATTTCGGCATTTTGTCAGTGATTTGGGGTGGCTTGTTAAGTGTCCACTTAATTTTACTGTTGTCTGCACTCCAAGAACACATTTTTCCGTCATCAAAATTACAAGTAAATTTTGTTTCTGAAAAATAAAGTAACTCTATAGTTAACATAAAATATATAATATTCTATTAACCCTTAAATATTTAACAACTGTTTAATTGACTAATAGCCATTCGTCTAACAATAAGCCCTCTAAGAAGAGAAGTTTCCCTCATAAAATCACAAGTAAATTTTGTTTCCAATAAAAATCATACTTTCGTTAACAATAAATTAATAATATTGAATTAACTCTAAATAACTAAACATTCGTCTAAAAGACGGTCATTCGTCTAATAGTCTGCCCTCTAAGAGCAGAGGTTTCCACCATTAAATCACAAGTAAATTTTGTTTTTGAGAAAAATAGTCCCTTCGTTATCATTAAATTAAGATTCAATTAAACTTAAATAATTAACATTCATCTGATAGTCAGCTCTTTAGAAACAGAGGTTTTCCCTTTTAAATCAAGAATAGATTTTATTTCTGAGAAGAAGAAAAATTATAATTTCGTTATCTTTAAATTAATATTCAATTAACCCTAAATGGCTAAACATTCAAAAATAGACTACCAGCTTTTAGCGGTTAGGAGAATTCAGAATGTTACCGTAACGCTTCGACATCTTCACCAATTGCAAATATTACAATTTATAACTAATCTTTTATAACAAAAATTTAACGAGACTATCGTGTTTATGAAATATTAGTAAAATAAGCATTAGTCATTTAATTGTTCTAGGCCTATTACCTCTCCACCATGTGTTACTATACCTTGAAGTAGTTTCTATCATGAATTAAAAGAAGAAATTAAGAGAAAACAAATGGCTTACAAAATTATAAAATGTTAACTTGTACTTAAATTGTACAACTCTGAGGTTTTAAAACGTAGGTGGTAGCCAGCCAACGCCTCCTATAACTGAAAGCCTCCACACGGTTTTTTATAGATAGTCCGATCAGACCACTGTGAAGGATATTCACTTTTAGATAGAGTCACTTAATACAAAATCTAGTTAAAATAAGAAAGTGGTAGCAAATATATGACTAAAAATTTTTTTTTATTTATGAATATTATTGGTTTGCCTTAATCACTTGTCAGCCACTACAGATTCAATTCTCAAATTTATATGATGAATTTCTCTCAATTACTTTTGTAAAAGATTTTGGATTCATGCCATACCTGCCAACTTTCACTCTTTCCGATAATGGATTTTCAGAGTGGTTGTAAAACAATAAACAAAAAACAGTCTGACTCACAAATATATTTATATTTTGATCCCGTTGAAATTCGCTTGCGCAAAGATTATAATTCTTTGATATATTTATTGTAATTATATATATGTAGTGGTGGTTAAACTCATTTATTATTATCATTATAATTGAAAAAATTAATTGGAATAACCTGAGTATTGCTACCACTTTAAATATGAAAATAAAATCTTCCGGAAAATCCGGAAGAGTTGGCAGGTATGTCATGCGCACAACTGGTTCACTTTCTAAATAGTCTGCGCGGACTACTTATAAAAGACCGTGCGGAGGCTTTTTGATGTAGGAGGTGATGAGCCAGCACGAGAAAATCGAATTAGTCTGTGCAAAGATTGGCCTGTCACTTCGTTCGTGGAGGTACTTTCTTGCGTTTTACATGACTACAAAATGTTACGTTTTCGTAACAGTAGTCTGGAATGGGCTAATATTAATTTCTTGATTAAATAAGCTTTTTTGTCCCCACGGTTCATAAATAATATAAAATTTAATGATAAACTTGCAATTGTTTTACAATCACACGATGTGCCCTTCTCCTATTGACTTCATTGACAGTTCAACTCATGATTGCAAGACAGTATGTTTTCAAGTATTTGAAAAGTGCTAAGAATATCCCTCAAAAAGTTTAAATCTGCTAAAAGAAATTCTTGCACAAAAGCAGAGAGGCCAACTGCTCCAATTTAAGCAATATATTTTATGAAGTGGTAGGGAATCCATAACCATAGACTACAAGAGTTTAGTTAATTTGGTTAAAATTAACTCACCACGAGACCATGTTCCTTATGATTTTTGCGATTTAAGTGCAGAGTGGGAAGAACTAAGGAGGAAATTGCAAAAAATGTGATCAATTTTCTACACTTTGGAGGAAAATTTCTTCTAGTGGTATCTAAACTTATATTTTTATGAATGATTCTTTGTTTTGTGAAATTGATTTAAAGTAATTTTCCACACCACTACATGTAAAAGATTCAAAACTTTGTATAAAACTCCACATTTTCCCCAATCTCTTGTGGTAATGCTTTTAAAATATTGGCTACATTTCAAAAGTTCTGAAAGCTTCAGTTTTTAAGTGTCTACTGCTCTGTGAATTATATTTCAAAAAGCACAGTTGTTGACAGTTCTGCATTAACCTGTTAGTTCCCAGCGTCATATTTATAGCACAGTTTCCTTTTTCAAAAACATATATAGTGGTAGGACAACTGTTTCAATTTTGTCTTTTATCTGGGAGAATTAAAAGTTTCCCTTCCACCATAATTTATGAGTGATTTAAGTTTCTATCACTAGATGTATAACTATAAGAAGCAGGGACATTTCGAACTGAAATGGTAACAAATAGTTGATATTAGCCATTTAGTTGAATAACATATCATACCACTTTTTTCATAAAGTCACTTTCTGCACCACTTCAATTTAAAAAGTCGGAATTATACGGATTAATTAGATAACTACAATATCTTACATTTTAAACTTTGCAATCACTAGAAAATTTGATAAAATGGTAACGAATTAAGCACAAAAATCTGCAGAATTTCGATTAATTTTGCAACTTTTTTCGATGTTTACCGCAGTATAACTGAAACAAGTGTTCATTTTCATCAACTTATGAAGTATTCATTTGTAGAGATGGAAGAAGCAACTTTGTACTAAAAATCATATATATCAGCAAGCATTTTGTTACCCCTTGGTATGGTATATGGGAAAAAAATTCCCCACATAGCAGAGCAAATTCGATTGTCTGCACAAGTGTAGAAGAACTAAGTACAATGCATAGAACAAATACTTTTAGATACAATAGGAAATGTCAATTACTTACTCGGCATTTCAGTAACAATGACTGGTGGTTCAGTTGTTGGTCCTAGAAAAGTAATTTAAATGTTAAAAGAAAAATAATTAGAAATAAAGAGATGAGATTGTTAAGATAAATTATAGAAAATATAAATTTCTCGCCAAAGATATTGACATACTTTGATCTACAAATCATAGATCAATATTTAGTATATCAATTCTTCTGTAAAAATCCTAAACAAAAGTAATCTTTCATACATTCAGTCATATACTTTTAAAATTTATTTAAAATGTTTAACTTGCAAGAATAGTGCCCGAAGTATCACTCGCGAAGAGGGGCTGAAATTTTTTTACAGATTTAAAAAAAAAATTAAAGTTTATTTAGGTTAGAAAATAATGTATACTACTTATTTTGTCTAAGTATAATGAATTAATATTTAAGTTACAAATTATACAGCGGAACAACTTTTTGTTGCATCTATCCATGAATTTGATCTTAGTTAATTCAGGTGTGAGGATCTCAAATTTAAAATTATTTTTGTTAGAAAAGCTACATATTTTTTATGAAATGGTATTTTTAATTCAATTTAATTTTTTAATAGTAGAAGTTTATAAAAAAAACGTATGGCTTTATACATAGTTTACATAGTCTTTACACTTGTCTACTCATTTGAAAATAACACTTAAGACAGAAGAAATATGACCTTAACGTATCGAATCATGAACTGATATGTAGTAGGTATCGTATTCACTGCCTACACATTCCTAACACTGCCTACGTAGCAGAGAAGTGGGGACACTTAGTATTCTTAGTATTAGCATACAATTACTTTTAACATACACTTACTATTAGTATAGAAGTGGAGAGTGAATTTAAAAAAATCCTGGTGTCGTAAATTATTATTGAATTGCATAAAAACTGTAAGTTGTTGTAAAGAGAAACTAATTGCAGATTTGAAATCAATGACACGAATATATCTAAGATCCGTTCAAAAACATGCAACAGAAAACAAACAAAAAAACAAAAAAAAAGTTAATTGTTTGTTCTCAATGTTTTCAAAAACTCCGATATCTACCTTGAATGTGTCTCCAAGCTACATTCTGTCACCAAGTACTGTTTTTTTTTGCAAAAAAATGGATAAATAACTAAATTTAATGATTGTATGAAAACTTATACATGGGAGCATAATCCGAACTGAATGTTAACACGTTCACGCCGGGAAAAGTGAAAATACTGGTACGGGAAAAGAGAAAATACTGGTAGAAGAACTATTTCAATATTAGATAATATTCGGGAGGAGTTAATCTATTCTCAACAATAACAATTCACTGTAAGGAAATTTATCACAGCGAAGAAGCAATTCAATATAAAAATTGCATCCGTTAAAAACAATTGGTAGTTATGGATTTTTATTATTCCCGGAAAAAAACTAAAAAATGAAATTTATTGTTACCAGTTTTAACTCCGGTGCGCTGCCAAGATGAGACAATCTAGCGTGACCCACCGGTGGGTCACCCCGGCGTGAACGTGTTAAGAACACATCGCTCATTGGCTGCAATAGTGGCACAACTCAAAAAATCAAGTTTTGAAATAAATTTAAAGTTTTCATTGCTAAGCAAAATGCGTAAGAAATGCTTTAGTTTGCTTTAACGAAGATTGCCTTCAAGTTGAATTATGAGTTGTGCTAGTATTGCTTCTGAAAGAATGTGTATTTTCATATTTACACCTGTGCTTAGTCCAAAAATCGTGTTTGAGTTGTGCCACTATTGCAGCTCATGAGTGACATGAATAAAATTCTTAACAAAAACTTGATTGCATGCGAACACAGAAGTTGGTTCACAATACAAATTAAATAGTTGGACGAAGACATGGCTCAAAACTTAAATTAAATGGTTGAGTGAAAACAATACTAAGTTTATAATCCGAATTGTATGATGACATAAAAGTTAGCTTATTCTTAACTCAAACTGAATGGTTAAGTGAGATCACAAAAATAGCTCAAAATCCAAACTGATCAATTGCGTTCGTACGCATAAATGTCTCAGCATAAGTAGAACCTAAAATTAATTGAAAGGGTTCAAGTCTAAAAAAGGGAAAAGTTTTTTATGGATTTACAAGAAGTTGAAACTTACGATTGCATTCTCCATCCGCAACAGTGATGTCATCTATGGCTACGAATGACCGCGAACCCTTTTCCTTTCTAGACTTGAAATAAATTTGAAATTTATCTCCTGCATCAACAGCTATGTTTTGAGCTTGTACTCGCCAAACTTTTCCTGTGTTATCATTCATAGTGAATACATCTTTATAAATGTATTTCATATCTTGTTCGCTGTTATCAAGCAACATCTTTCCCAAAGATAAAGTGCTGTTGTCTGCAACGAAAAGGAAATATAAAACACAAACTTTCTTTAATGCTTTAATAACAATAACTTTAAAGTACAAGATACAGTCGATATTTATGAAGTTCCACGTGACAAATTAATTCTGCTGTTAAATGTTATGAGAAAATTACGTATTTAGAAGATCTACATGTAGTAAATTCTCTCTGGTGAAATTTTCAGCTAAGGAGAGTAATATTTGACTATTATTAACATATTTGTTTGAATAATAGGAAATGAGTTTAATAGTTCATTGAATAAAATCACAAAGTTTAGTTTTTGGAAATTGCTTTATCCTTATGATCTTAAAAAAGCGTATAATATTAATATTAACTATTGCATCGTATTGAGACAAAGTTATCATTAAAGACATTAAAATTTCCATTATCATGATAAAACGTGAGAAAAAAAATAACCACTCTCACACTTTTTTAATAACGCCTCCAGAAGGACAGAAACATATGATTTAAAGCATATACAGTGAGTCCTCAAAGTTTGCTTTATATTTCAATGAGGACAACATTTCATCTTGTTTTAATTTTCCTAAAACTTGTAATGTGTTTCTCCAAAAGCCGATTTGTCAGGAGTCAAAAATGTGCAAGTTCTACAATTTCGAGACCGACAGCATGATGAAAATAATTTGGTCACTACTGCTTGTCGTCCATCTCTATTTCCAAAACAATATGGAACTTATCGAGCTGATGCTGATTGGGTTTTAAGTTGCCATCGGGTATTCTGACAAAATCTTTTTAAATGTTGTTGCCTTAATTATTATTTGACAACTGGCCGTGGTAGCTCATTGACTTTACCTTTGCGCCATCATAGCATATTTCCCATTATACCTTGCCGATATAGCCAAGTGATTGCACACATGAGTTCAAAACTAAATATCTACCACAGGGAGTTTGCTCAAGCCTTCGGATTCCTTTAATAGTCCGAGGGAACGAACATAAACTGCACAATGGCTAAGAGAAAGATGTCACAATATTCGGACAACTATAACGTTTGGATTACTCGCTCAAGGGTAGCGCATGCTAAGGAATTCTCTCTTCTAGGTTGTGTTAATTTGATTTGATTTGGATTCCAATAGTACACAGATGGTCACCGCTCCCAGCCCTTTTCTTCTTTCAGTTTTAATTATATATATATATATATATATATATATATATATATATATATATATATATATATATATATACCGAAGAGCCATTACATTATGATCACCCTGCTAATAAGTGTAGGACCACTTTTAGCCCTCAAACCTGCTAGCACCCGCCGTGGCACGAGGTGCTGATAGGTAGTCTGAGGTATCTGGTACCAAGCGCTCACCAACTGGTCCTGCAATTCCCTCACATTGCGAGGGAGAAGCGTGGCAGCACGAATTTGGTTTTCCAAGTAGGACCACAAATGCTCTTTTGGATTAAGGTCAGGTGAATTTTGGGGCCAAGACATGACTTGAAAGTCACTGGAATGTTCCTCGACGATTAGACCCTTATGACATGGTGCATTATCCTGTTGGTAAACACTATCCCCCGCAGGAAAAATTGCTGCCATGAATGGGTGAACCTGGTCTGCAACTATGTTCAAGTAGCTTACAGACGTCAGGGATTGTTCCATGAGGATTATGGGTCCTAATGTGCCCCATGAAAACATTGTTCCTGGGCGAGAAACCATGAAAACCTGGGCGAGCCCATTGTTATAGATGGAGGGTGGTCAGTGTCAGTTATCGTGTCAGTTATCAAGTAATAAATACATATGAGCAATATTATTTAAATAAAATACCAAAATTTTATTATAATTATTAATAATGATTGTTGTAAATACCTTCTCCGCCAATGTAGTAATAGAATGTGACACATGTAACTTTATAAGCTGATCCCAGTAAAATTTCACTAGACAAAACAGCCACCTGTCCAGGTTGCAAGCTTGGGGAAGTCATATCAGCATATGCATACATACCTATTAATAAAAATTATTTCTTTTTTATATATTTCAAAGTTTCTAAGAAAAAAAAAATTTTCACATTGTTTGTGGTATACCATTAAATTGCTCCAAGCTTATTACATATTTTTCTTTAGCTTGAAAATATAATCAAAATTTAAAAGTATATTTCACAAATTGCAGCATTACAAATATAATATACAATAATAGAATATAGATTATGTACTTTTTTAACCATAGATTTAGTATTGTCATTTGCAAATTGAAAAATTAAAATAAATGTTACCCTAATAAAATCAAGTAAACATGGCCTTTTAGATTTAAAAATTGAACATATTGTAAAAATAAATAAAAACCTAATCGAGGTCAGAAATACACTACTCGAATGGGGCGGAGCCTCTTAACTGATTCACTTTGAATATTTATGTTTGACTTATATAGTCTATCTATCGAAAGACCTCCCTTCGCCATTCGTCTAGCGCAGTGGTGGTGACTATGGTGACGAGGCTTAACTATTAAGGAAGTTAATTAGGAATTACGATTGAAATTGTGTGCAATTGTTTAGAAACATATACAATTTTGAAGCGGAAAGAAATATTGACACAATCTAACTTTCACAAAAAAATAAATGAGAAAATAAAATACGAAATTCTACAAAGAGTTATTTTATGGAAATTCTCTGTTTTTCACTCTATACCAAGTGTTTTGGAATTATATAGATTTAATAATCATTTTCTTAAATAAGAATTAAAATATTTATTTTCTAAGAGTCGTAAATTACGTGAAAAAATTAAATCGCAATAGAAATCCGAAGGAATTACTAGTGAAGAAAGCAGAACTTAAAGAAACATTTTATCTGTCAGAGAAAGTTTCGAAAACGATTATTAACAGCATCTCCAACAAACCACACTGGCTTTGATGTTTTTGTACCCCCTTCCTCATTAGTGATTCAACCGATTTTGATAAAACTTCTTTTAAATTTATTCATTTTTATCCTTAATTTTAATTTTGTTCTACATGCTTTTATACTCTAAATGTGTTATGTATACTAAAATACATACATTTGAGGACTAAAAATGCATATTACTGACATTGCTTACGAAACACCTTGTATACTGAAAATAATACAAGTTCAAATTTGCATACCATTTTCGAAGCTGTTGTCTGAAGGAGGATTTTCTATCAGCTGGCTATTGACCACTCTTCCGGTTCCAAGCAACCAGGCAAAGTCTGAAGTAGCATTCTGTGAGTAACTGCAGTAGTCTTTGTTGAAATTGCAATTAGCTGGCTCCCCGCACACACTGTTCTTAATTAAGATATCATCAATGGCCATCTGATAAGCATTGCTTGTTCCCTTCTCGGCTTGAATAACGAGCTGTAATTCATTTCAGATTTATAAGCTTGATAATACTAGAGAACTACTTTCTTGTTCAATTGTACAATTGCTGTAATTCGTTTCAGATTTATAAACTTGATAATACTTGAGAACTACTTTTTTGTTAAATTGTACAATTGCTGTAATTCGTTTCAGATTTATAAACTTGATAATACTAGAGAGCTACTTTTTGTTGCATTTATACAATTACTTGATTTCATCTAATTCGGATGTAGGGATTTCATATCTGAAATTAGTTTTTGCTCCGATAGCTATAAGTTTTTTTTTTCAAAATGGTATTTTTAATTTAGTTTTTTTTCCCTCGGAATGTACAAGTTTATAAGTAATGTATTGGTTTAGATACAATTGCATGCTCCTTTGAAAAATAAAAATTACGAAAAACACATATGACCATAACGTTATTCCTTCCTCCTTCTACTTCCGACGTATCATGGAAGTGGGGAAACTAGGTAGTCACTTGAGTGAATTTTAAAAATTCCTAGTGTGGAATTTCAAAACTCGAATCAATAGATTATTCCATTGCATAAAAATTGTAGATTGGACTTGGATTGCAAACTTGAAAATATGTAAGATCCGTTCAAAAATCTCATGCAAAAAAAAAAGAAGAAAAAAAATTCCAGTGTAATCATCTGAAATCTAATTTTCCCCAAGATTCTTACAAATAGTGACTTATTTTATATAAAAACTCTGATTTTCAGTTAAAAATTTTAACTTTTTTAATAATTCATAAAGTATATAATTTATCAGGTTATGTATAGAATAGCTTATCGGATAAAAAGCACACACTCTCTTTTGTCTACAATATTAAAGAATATTTTGCATGAAAACGGCAGAATATCGTGGATATGCCACTCAATTTCCTACTTCAAGGCGTGGGTCATCATAATATCATTGGCATAAAATTAAGATTTTAAAAAAAGAGGAAAAAGGGAAAGAAAATGGTCCAAAAAAAAAAGGAAATAGCCCGAAGGTTTTCATTTTATGATCTAAATGAACATTTCTGATTACCAAAATCAGTAATTTCGCGACCAGGGAATGACTCAATGGTTAGAATATAGTTCACCCAATGAAATGTGTTGTTTTTTACACGTAGCCCTTTTTCTTTAATAAGTGTGAGCTATCTTACAGTCTTTTGTTTTCTTCTTCATTACTTGCTTAGTACATTGCTTTCGTTAAAATTTAAATTATTGAAAAAGTAATTAATTAAGACTCCAACCTAAAAGTTCAAAAGAGCATATGTTTGATGTTGTGGTAATTGTTTCTGAAAGACTTAACGAGATATATTTTTAATATAGTTTTATTCTAGAACATTTTTCTAACGTTACATAACATAATTTAAGAATCTCTGTACAGTCGCAGACTATTTACCGAATTGAAACTGATCAAAATGGTTTTTAAAAAAATCATATTGTTGAAATTCGATTTTTCAGGAACTATTCAACCGATTTTATTTAAATTTTGCATTTTTCCATTTAAAATTAAGTACTTTAAAATTATGTAAAAAATTGTATACTTACAATTCAGCATTTTTCGACTATTATGAAATAGAATAATACATATTTACTGACATCTATTTTTTGCGTGGAAAAGTAAACAAAAATTAACATTAAGGGATCAAAAATTTTGACAGCTCTCCTGACCAAACTATAGGTACCCTATTTCCCAGATTGTGGCTACCCCCTTTATTTTGAGGGTCGTAAATTCGAATCTGTTAAAAAAAAGGCATGTCTATTCAGAGATCGATAAGTTTATTCACAGAAAAATTTGGCCAATTTTTCCTAATTTTAAAAAGCACTGCCACGTGAGAGATGAAACAAAGTAGCTTTTCATATACTACTTTGAATCATTTGCAAGCAATGGTGTGGAAAATAACTTTAAATCAGTTATACAAAACAAAGACTCAAACATTTAAATATAAATTTAGGTACCAGTAGAAAAAATTTTCTCAGAAAGCTTAGAAAGTTAGCAACCTTGCATTAGATATAAATATTTTAGGGAATTCAAAAATTTTACCTGCAGTTGTTTCTTCTCATTAATTGTCACTTGTCCAAAGTGCCAATTTTTTCCTACATCCGACGTCGCTTGCCATTGCAGATTGTCAACTCTATTTATTCTTGTGAGTACGCTTAACTTTCCAACTGCGTATCCAGGTCTCCAGTACCAGAATGTTAAACAGTGCGGACCCCATCGACTATTGTAGGTAGGACTTACAAGACTTGTTTTATCTTCTACTTTTGATTCATCTTCAGCCACAGCTTGCAAATAATACCCTAAAAGTGAATACGTAAAGGACTCAGCGAAAAGATAATGAATCACTATTCTTATTTTTTGATCCTTGGCACTTCAAGCATTTTAAAAATTCTGTATAATTTGGAATAGGTAAATATATAATATATATATATATATATATATATATATATATATATATATATATATATATATATATATATATATATATATATATATATATATATATATATATATATATATATATATATATATATATATATATATATATATATATATATATATATATATATATATATATATATATATATATATATATCATCATCATCATCATCATAGTTGACCAGGCAGCCAATGCCTTCCTCTGAAGATTTCTCCATAACGACTTCCGATTTATCTTTCCAAAACAGATGAAAATTGTGCTGTCTGTTATACAGATCTCCCTTTATTTTTGCATATTCTAGATAAAAGTTCTTCATTTAAGCCTATATCAATATGAAAATTAAATTTTCTAAAAGAAAAATTTATAAATAATGTCATGTCTGTTACTAGCCTGAAATTTCTCTTATGGTAACAGATATGACTATTCTGTATCTGGTAATTGATATGACATTTTAAAAAGAGGGATTTTTTTGGCCAAGTCCGATGAAAATTGTCCTGACTGTTATCATACTTTCCATTATTTTTGCATGTTCTAGATGAAAGTACTTCATATAAACCTTTATTATTAATAATAGTATGAAAATTTAAATTTTTTAAGAGAAATTAAATAATCCCAATTCTATTACTGTGTCTGGTAACAGATAAGGCAATTTGAAAAGCAAAAATTTAGGAAACTGAATAACTCTTAAAAAAACTTATAATTGCAAAATTCTAAGTTTTTTAGAACTATTCAGTTTTAACTTTTTAGAATTATTCAATTAACACTTTTTTTCAAATTTATAATATGAGTTTGAATAAAAACTAAACAAGTTAAATTTTTAGTTGAATAAATATTTCAATATTAATAATTACGATTGCAAAGTAAAAAATAATAGTTACAATGCAAATAAAAAAAATTTAATTCCAAAAGTTTTCGAGATTTAAACTTAAAAAATGCACTAGAATTTAAAGGAAAAATTTATGTGATGTAGTATTACGACGTGTTACAAATCATTATCATAAATAAAATGTTAACTAAAAGTTGACTAAATTTACAAAATTGCAGAAATTCATTGAATTTGTTTGAATTAAAAATTGTTAGGAATTTACAAAAAGGAAAATAACTCCTAAAATTAGTTTCCATTTCTGGACGCTGCTTAAACTCTGCAATTCAATTGGAAACTCCTTCAACATTTATTTCTTACTTAAATTGGGTGAAAAAGTTGAATTTAAGAAACGTACCTGCTTCTGTCATGGTTGTGTGGTCATTAGGTGGTCCATTGGTCATTTTCACACCTCTCTCCCAATAATAAGAGTCACCTTTATTCCCCTCTACTTTCCATCCACATAAACTGCTTTCAAAATCACACAGATCTATCAAAAGATTCTCTTTTTTTAGTTTATTGCAAATAAAGCATATAATATACATTGTTGGCTAATGCCAATAGGTTAAATTCAGGAAAAGTAATTACAATGAAAAGGCATAATAATTTAGTTAAAACAATTTTATTGTGTCTGCCAGACATATATCATTATAATTATCTACAATCAACGTCTCAAAACTCGTAAATAATTCGAGTCTTTTGATTCATATTTCAAACTTTACATTTCATGCAAAAATTATTTTCAATAAAAGAACAATGAAAAGTAATTTTTATTTCACATGATTTAAAAGTTCCACTGCGAAATAAAACGAACCACCATGAATAACTTAATCTAATGACAGGATTCACATTCTAGGACTCGATAATAATAGTCCAAGGGGTTAACCTCAAATATGCTAATTAATTTTTGTAGACAATATTTTAAGTTACGAGACCAAACATCAAAACACATTTTCTCTTAATAAATATATCCTCTTTTCAACAGATTCAGATTTTTGAGAATCAAAATATCGGAGGCACAATCTGGGAAATATATTCCCAATCATTTGGTCAGCGGAAATTCACACTCCTTATTGTTAATTTTATTTTTTGCTTATTTTGCCATATTCCGAGAACTTTTCAAGTGAATTGAGAAAATTTATAATGTTGGATAACTATAAAATTTATATAACTATAAACTTCGTTTATCCAAAGACAACTTCAAGCAAAAAATAATTTTCAATAATTATTTAGTATTTTTTACTATTTTATTTAACTAGAGGCCTAAATCGTACCACTTTTCACATATAAATTTTTAACAGTCACAAATCAGTGACAATTACGTTTAAGATATTTCAACAATAAAATATAGTTATTCAGTTACTTATATTATTTTTTTTGGTAAAAATATTTTTGCAGTATGTACTGAAAAAGATTAACACAGCAAACAGTGCACCATACCTTCAACTCAATGAGCCTTACACAAAAAGCAAACCATTCGTCAAGTCTTGAAATTGGCTGCCTATTTTTGAGCGCTTGAAACACGTCGAATTTTAATTTCATCTACATATTTTATAAGTCAATGAATTTCTTTTAAACAATCAAAGTATGAAATTGATTTAAACAAATTTTAAGATAAAAACTTTACGATTAGGATAAAACTTTTAAATTATGAGTCAAAATTGAAAAGAGCTAAAAGCAGCTAAAACCAAATTTGTCTTAAGTAAGCAATTTAAAAAAAATACATTAGAAACCAAAAATAAGCGAAACGAAATTTTAAAGGTATTTAAATTAGCAAAAACAGCACTCCATCAGGAGACACACTGGCTCCAGTGTCGTAACAGACTCTAAATCTCGAACTAATTGGCGAATTTGATTTTTTTATCTGATTTCTGTCGAACTCCCTATACTTCTTAATTTCAAGTCTCTAAGTCTTATATATTTTGAGCTACAGAAAAAAATGTATCGCAAAAACAAAAAAATTGAGAACGAAATTCTCAAAAATAAAAGCGCTTGAAATTGCAATAACTTTTGATTTCTAAAAGAAAAAAAATTTTAAGTTCATAAACAAATGTGGCCTTTTATGCATGCCGAATTCCAACTCCTTTGGTTGCATTCCTATAGCCTGTAAAGTGATCCGTAAGGTATTTTTCCCAAAAAGTTTAACAGTTAATAATTCTCAAACAAATTATCGTAACTTTTTTTTTATTTCATCGCAACTTCTGTACACTTTTCTGCGCACTCTAGTAATTTCAAGTTCCTAAATCTTATAATTCTTCATTAAATTGAACACCGAAAACTGCGTGGCCCTTATGATCTGCATATTATAAATCAAATCAAAGTTATGCATAGAAAAAAAACATAAGATTTTAACAGAATAAGTCTTGCATCTTACCTATGTTAGGACATGCACCTATGTCTAGTAGTATGTTGTCTATAGCAATGTCTCCAGCAAATCCAGAACCTCCCTCTGCCTCGATTTCAATCTAAAACGGTTTCATAAATCAAATTTAGCCTTTTTCATTTAGCATTTTTGTCATATTATTTTTTTAATTACTCTGTCCTAGTCACAGTATGGATTAATTACTCCTAATAATTAGTGATTTATTAAATGAATGATATTAACGCTAATACTGATAAAATAAAAAAATTTTATCACAATACAGAAAGAAACTTTTTTATAACTCCTAACAAAATTAAGTATAACTTAGAACTTACATTTTTTTAGAATGACTTACAACTCTTTACCAGACATGGTAATAAAGGGTCCTGTTCAGTACCTTATGTATGTGTAATTAATAAGGAATTCTGCCTTTTATAAGTGTACCTATAAACAATCCTATTCAATATTTTTATCAATATGGCTAACAAAGTGTCTTATTAAATGCTATTTATCTTTGTAATTAATAAAGGTTCCTATTAAATGCCTTTTATACGTGTGATCAATAAAAGGTCCTATTCATCATTATTTATCAAACAATTAAAAGATCTTGTTCAATACTTTAACTGTTAAGTTCAGTTCCTTAGTGTTCTTTGTTAGAGTAGTCAATAAATGGTCCTGTTCAATATCTTTCGTAACTGTAACCAAAATGACCCTGGTCAATGTTTTCATCAGTGTAGCAAATAAAGGGTCCGATTAAATACTTGTTATCAATATAATCAATAAAGGGTCTTGTTCAATACTATGTACTATTCTGTAGCTAAAAAAATGATTTTGTTCAATAATTTGTAAAAATGTTAGTTCAGTTCTTTAGTGCTCCTTGTCATAGCCAATAAAAAAAACCTGTTCAATGCTTGTAAGTGTAACTAATAAAGAATCCTGATCAATGCCTTTAGTAAGTGTTACTAACAAACGATCCAGTTCAATGTTTTTAACAGTTTAGATAACAAAGTATTTTGTTACATGCCTTTTATCAGTTCAGTCATTAATGGGTCGCATTCACCATTTATTATTTTGTATATGAAAAATCATGTTCAGTACCATTTTAAATGTAAGATCATTTCTTTTGTATTCTTTTTCAAAGTAACCAATAAGGGGTCCAGTTTAATATCTTTTGTAAGCGTAACCATTAAAGGAAGATATTCCATGTCTTTTGTACGTACTACCAGTAAATGACCTTGTTCAATGTTTTTATTTGTATTGGTAACAAACGGTCTTATTAAATACCTTTTATTCGAGCAGCCAATAAAGAGTTCAAATTTCAACTCTATTTATCATTTTGTAGCAAGCAAAAGATCTTTGCTCAATACTTTTTTAACACTAGAAAGACGGAAAATTAGTCTATACCTAGATTGCCGAAAAGCAGTCAAAATGTGAATGCGTAAATAAATTTGTTTAAAATTAATTTTTAAAATTTTTTATAATATTTACAGTTATATAACAAGTTATTAGTAAATATTAACAATAAAAAAAATTTATGTTGTACAAAAAGTCACAAAATTCTAAGAATTTGTGTCATTATATACATCATTGTTTTTCTAATTGAAATTAAAAGCAGTCAAAATGAGCAGTCAAATGAATGTTAAGTATATATTCAATTCCTTAATTTATTTTGTCAGTGTAACTTATAAAGGATCATATTCAATGCGTTAAGTAAGTGTAACGAATAAAGGATCTTGTTCAATGTTTTCACTGAGTGTTACAATGTCACCAATAAAAGTTCGTGTTCAATGTTTTCATCGGTGTAGCTAACAAAGTACCGTAAACCGGGGCGAGTCTACCCATCCAGGGGCGAGTCTACCCATTTTAGTTTTATTTAATTTTCACTATTTTAAATTGCAAATAAATTTTTTTTTTTACCGACGGAGGACTTAGTTCAGACTCTAAGGAAGATGGAGCTGTAGTAGTTTGATCCGTTTTTATTTATTTGTCGTCTTTTTAACCGACCTGTTCAAACGTCTTTTGAGAGATTTGTATTGAAAATCAGCAAACTTTTAGTTGGTGCTCCGAAAGTATATTATTATTATTACTATTTTCACTTTGGTTTAGTGATAAACTTATCTAAGACTAAGATTACATTAATTTTATATGAAAAAAAAACAAAAAGAATGTAAGTTTTGCTGTTGTGAACAAAAAGCCAGAATTCGCGGGGCGAGTCTACCCATTCGTATTTAGTTTTAATAAAGCATAATAATATAATTTAGAACTTTGTTTATATTAAAATTAAGTAATTTTAAATGAATTTGAGTATATTATTTTAATAAAGCATAATAATATAATTTAGAACTTTGTTTATATTAAAATTAAGTAATTTTAAATGAATTTGAGTATATTATTTTAATTCTGCATTGATAAATTTATCATTAATAAGAAAATTTATAGGTTAAATATAAATGTAAATATAAAATATGTTTATTTTACCTATTTTTTCAATTTTTATATTACAAAATTAACTTTTTTTATTTAATATTATATTTCAACAAGAAAACATTGTAAGAAAAATCACACCTCCCAAAGGAATGGGGAAAGGATTTTTCATGATTCCCAATGTTTGAATTTCGATTTTGTTAATAATCTTTAATTATTATTATTTATTAATTATTTAATTGTAAATTTATATTAATTTTAATTTATTTTTATCAACAATAATCAGAAAAAAATGTTATTTTATAATGTGAATGATTATAAAAACAAAACTGTGATCAAAATGTGATAATCGATCAAATACTCAATTTGTGTTATTTTATGAATAAAAAAATGGAATATATTAGGAATATATGTGTAATTTTACTTCATACATATCCCATATGGTAACTAAAATAACAATTTAATAGTAAAATTTGATTATTTACAATGTTAACATTCATTTTAGTAGAATGGGTAGACTCGCCCCATACGAGAGATTTGTCAGCAGTTCTATAAAAATATACAGTAACAGCGTAACTGTTAATATTTTCTAAAATCGATTTCCCAGCTTTAAAGAGGGATAAATAGCGATTCCGAAACACCTATTAAAAGCCTTTTTTCTTTAATATTTACAAAAGTTTGACCACTTGAAAGTTGACAAACTGAAAAAAATGGGTAGACTCGCCCCGGTTTACGGTATCATATTAAATGTTCGTTTTCAGTGTAGCCAATAAATGGTCCTGTTCAATGTCTTTGTCAACAATGTTTGTGTATGAAGCCAAACATTGTGTGTATGAAGCCAAACATTGGCTCCTCTTTAGCCATTCATTTCTAATTAAATAAAATGCTTACCCTATATTCACCAGCAGTAACATTTAAAGAATCTCTAAACTGTATCCATTGATCTGGTTGAGTGCCACTCCTTCGCCAAATGACCTGTCTTGCAATCGGTGTAGAGTCATCTTTCATCAGCACTAAAACCACGCGCAACTGTCCAACATGAGCACCAAACATGTGGTAATAGAATGAAAAACATGCTGATTCAGGATAGAAAGAACTAACACTTGGAGATGAGATTCTTGCCACCTTTTCATTGTTTGATTGGCTGCCTTCGTAAGAACTTACAAAAAGATAATGCCCTGGAAATGAAATAAATCTTATCACATCAAAATAATTTAGAAGACGAGTTTTAGTAGATATTATAAAACAGTTTTTCTTTCTTACCTTTTCCATTGAGAGGTTCTTTAGGACCAGTACTATCGAATTGAGATCCATTGCCGAACTTCCAGCTGAGAGTTTCAGTGTCTTGTTTCCATGAGCATAGGTTCAGATTATCAAAAGTGCAGCTCAGTTTTTCTATGGCTAAAATTGAAAGATTCAATTAAATTTAAATAATCACCTCGAAATTACATTTGTCTCATTCACGGAAAATGATCTTAATTGGAATGTGTGAATTAAAGCAAGCTAGTTTTCTTTGACAAAAGTTAAAACACAACCACGTCACTGATTTTTTTTTATTACATTGGACATCACTCAAAATGTACCATTTAAGAAAATGGACATAGCTTAAAATGTGTATTTGAAAAAGTTGAATGTAGCTCAAAAAATATGTTTAAAAAATGGACATAGCTTAAAATAAAAGTTTTAGAAAATGGACATATCTTTAAATGTTTGTTTGAAAAAAAAGCAGACGTAACTCTAAAGATATATTTAATAAATAAAAAAATTTTAGGAAATTAAGCTTGAAATGCGCGCTTAAAATTGCGGCATACTTCGAAATTCACGCTAAAGAAATTGCACATAGCTTAACTGAATTTTTTTACTGTTAACCTATTATTGCCTAGTCGTAAAAAGTGGTCAATATATGAAAAACACTAATATGATATAAATTCTAGTGTATATTCATTTATATCCAGTGAATATACTGTCTGTTATTTATACTTTTAACTTTAAAAACGCTTCGTGCTTTCACTTCGAATACAAATATAAATATTTTTATTATTATTATAGTAAAAAGATCCAACAGGTTTTCGCAAAATGAATCCTGATAGCAGAACACATATTTTACCACATTGTTTGTTGTTTTTGAGAATAGGAACCGTCCTTTTAAATGGACGCTAGGCAAAAATGGGTTAAACAATGAACCGAACTCTAGAAATGCACGATTATTACAATGTACAAATTTACTTAGTTTTAGTATTCAAACACATCGAATAACTCTGTTCATTTAAATTACAATATTCGTAACATTAGCTAAGTAGCATCAATCTAATGCTATGTCCAATATAAACTTGTATGAGATGTTTGATACAGCGGTGTCCAAATGGTGTTCTGCGGAATCCTAGGGTTCAGCAGAAAATTCCGTGAGATGGGTTTTTTTTTCTTTTTTTTCTGATGGATGGGATTTTGTTGTCTTTTTGAATTTATTTAAAGTAAAATACCAATAAAAAAGAAACAGCAAATTTTCTTGTTTAAATTGTATTAATATTTCTCATCGCACTGCTAAAATCACAGTAAAATGATCAAATTCATGAACAAAAAAATGTGTTTCCCTGATATTCATTTTCAACTTTTGTAACAGTGCTTTTAGTTTTCATTTCAACGAAAACTATTACGTGACTTATTTATTTCATCGTTTTATAGCGTTTTTTTTGTTTTCACTTATCCAGCAACAAATTTAAAACTAAATTGGATAAACTTCCAGGGGTTTAAAATCAACTGTCGAATATAAAACATTATTGATTATTGCTAATTAAACTATCATAAAAGAATTTCATTACTCTTTTTAAATATTTTCAAAATGAAGTAGTCTTATATTGGCTAATACGTTCACAATCGTTTTTATATACTTTATTTTACATAGTTTTTATCTACTTTATTATTTATAGAGACGGGGTTTCCTTGTAAAAAGTTCAATCATTATTTCTTATCATTATTAAATCATCGTGGTAACTCAGAGGATAGAGTGCTCGCCTCCCAATTAGGTGGCCCGGGTACGAATCTCAGCGATACCTGGTCGATACGAATTCCACACCGGGTTCGCATCGATCCCATATCTGACAGGAAATATTATGTCCTGTTAGACGTATCATGGGTTAGAGTCCCCTTGCCTTCAGGCTAACCATAGGAGGTTTTCTTGGTTTTCTTCTCCATGTAATGCAAAGACAGGTTAGTTCTATCAAGGAGTCCTCCACAAAGGCAAACATTTCGCCCTATACTTGATCCAAGAGTTCGCTTGTCTTCTGGATTGGGTTCAAAATTTCATGACAATGGTGTTGAACAGTGGTAGTCATAAACTCAAAATTAGGGTCAACTGTTCAACAATGGATGTGAAATAAAATTAAATAATCATTTGGGAATCCACAGATGTTAAAAAAAATTGGAAACCGCTGGTTCATAAATGATTTTACCTTCTACGAATGATTTTACCTTTAATAATGATAAATTAGTATAAATATGAATGATTTTACCTTCAATAATGATAAATTAGTATAAATATGAATGATTTTACCTTCATATCGTGGATCTGCTGTAGGTGGTGTCAAATTGCACGTTTCTCCTGATCGAATACGAATGTCATCCAGTGCCATATAAGCATTCGTTCCTTTTCCTGTTATGCCTTGAAATACAACCTGAAAGATAAAATTACATACCGTAACTCAATGTTTTAGAATTGAAAGCAATGGACGCTTTTTCTAACAATTCTAATTAAATGCATTAAATCTAATTTAAACTCACCCTTGTGTACATCAAACTAGGTTTCAGTATAGTTTTGCCTTGTTTCCACATGTCACCTTGTTCATCTTTTAAAGTCCACACTGAAGCTTCGGTAAAATTTTCTTGCTTCACATTAACCTGAATTAAATTTAAAACACATTTTAGTATCAGTTATTTTTCTATGATATTTTTAAAAAAATTAAAATATTTTTGACTATATAATATATTAACTTATATTTAAATTCAGAAAAATACTTACCGGAGCGCACATTTCAGAGCGAAAGTTTTAAAAAAAACGAATCATCCTTAATAACTTTTCAACTATTGGTCAGATTTTGATCTTGTAAATATCATATCTCAAGTTAGACTGTTATAACATGTATTAAAATTAAATATAATTTCGTCACAAAAATGCACTTTCTCCAAAAATACTCATTTAAACAAATTTGAAGCAGGGTCTTAAAACATTAAAAAATATTCACGACTATCACTACCTATTAATGGTTAATCAGTAAGGTCTTTATTTTTAACATTGCTCATACTGCTTGGTTAAGTAAACGGACATTGCTCAGTATGCGTAATTAAGAAAATCATTATAGCTCTAAATGCATATTTAAGAAAATGGACATTGCACGAAATGCGTATTTAAGATAATCATTATAGCTCAAAATGCATATTTAAGAAAACGGACATTGCTCAGTATGCGTAATTAAGAAAATCATTATAGCTCAAAATGCATATTTAAGAAAATGGACATTGCACAAAATGCGTATTTAAGAAAATCATTATAGCGTATATCAAAATGTATATTCAAGAAAACGGACATTGCTCAATATGCGTAATTAAGAAAAATCATTGTAACGTAACAGTGTGACAACTGAGCTGAAAGCATCAATTTCTCGCAACTGAGCTAAAAGCATCAATTCCTCGAGAGGTAATGCTAAAATGTTGTTGCTTGAGAGACACACACGAGAAGTGATGTTCTTTTTTGTGTAGTTGAAAAAGAGAGTTCTTTTCTGAGAAGAGATATTTTTTGGGGTAATATTTTGTGATTTCTCGTGTGAATGTTTAAATAAATTGTTTGGTACAACTCACGTCTTATTTCTGGTTGTTGTGACACAACAGAATTTTACTGGTGGCAGCGGCGGGATATAGTAAGAGTAGTTGATTTAAGGTAGTCAGTGATTGTATATGTAGTTTTTTATCAGTTGTAAATTATGGCTTTTCTTAATAAAGCGAAAAAAATGGATTTGATAGAATTGGCCGACGAATTAGGTGAATCTGTTCCACCTCAAGCAAATGTTTGTGAAATTAAAAAAATAATTCAAACTAGTAAACATTATGAGGTTGAGGATGTAAAGATGTGTTTGACTCGTATAACAGAGGAGAGAATTAGGCGAGAAGAACTTGAAAAACAAGAACGGCGAGAAGAACTTGAAAGACAACTTGAAAGACAAGAACGGCGAGAAGAACTTGAAAGAGAAAGACAAGAACGGCGAGAAGAACTTGAAAGACAAGAACGGAGAGAAGAACTTGAACGGCAACATCAATTGGAAATGCGTAAACTCGAATTAGAAGCAAATTCTCAAATTCAGCACCAAAACAGACCGGTATCAGGTGAAACAAATCATAAAATACAGATTTTACAAATAACTCCAAAATTTAATGAAGGTAAAGATGAAATGTCGTTGTATCTGATAAATTTTGAACGTCGAGCTGAAATTGCACAAATTCCTAAAGATGAATGGGTGCCTTACCTATTGAGCGTAGTACCACCCGACATTTCAAATATGTTGGCGAGAGAGTCTCCTAATGATGCCAATAACTACGACTTTGTAAAAGAATTGATTCTTAAACAATATAAGCTTAATGCAGAGGAACTCAAACAAAATCTTTATCGACATTTTAAATCACCTGAAAAATCTTGGCGAAATTTTGCACAAGAATTAAATTGCTATTTTAGCGAATGGGTTTCTGAAGTAAAAATTACCACTTTCGATGATCTTAAGAGTTTGATGGTTACCGAGCAAATGAAACGTCATGTACCAAACGACATGAGAGATCATTTTCTTGAAGATTGGATGGAATTGAATTCTTATTCCAAATTAGCCGGAAAATTGGACGACTATGAAAGTTTAAAAAACAGTTTCAAGGAAAAGTCTGTGTCTTATAATCGAAGTAACCAAGATGATTCTTGGCGATCTCTGAACCAAAGGGATACCAGAACTGAAGAAAAGTTGACTTGGCAGAAAAATAATGTTAAAGAAAATGTTCGCGAAAGAGAATTTGAAAGAAGAAGACAGCTTAGATGCTACGAATGTGGTTCTTATGATCATCTACGCCCTCAATGTCCCAAGGCGAAAACGAATTCAGAAACTGTGGCTTCGCTTCACGTTTCGGAACCAAGGTTTCCTGATATAATGACACCATATACGAGCATTGGCGTGGTAAATGGCGTTGGCATTTCAATACTACGAGACACTGGCTCAACCTTGGATTTAATTCCTAGGAGATTTGTAAAACCTGAAATGTACACGGGTGAATTTGTTTGGATAAAAACTCCAATACAGGAAGAATCATTTTGTTTTCCATTAGCCGTAGTTGAATTAAACTGTAAGTTAGGAAAAGTGGTTACTAAGGCAGCTGTATTAGGTGATTCTCTTGATCAAGGGTATTATTTATTGGGTAACAAAACGGCTGCTCTATTGGAAAATTCGTTTGAAGTCCCAGTGATAAGTGCTGTAATGACTCGAAAACAAGAAAAAATGAATGAAAGGAGGGAAGTAGAAAATAAAGATAATGTACAGCTCGGTATAGTCGATTCCAATGAACACATCGTTATTTCTGATCAAACGGCGAAAAGCGATGACTTACACACTGAAAAGATTCGTGACTCCAATTTTCCTGTTTATTTTCCTTTACTGTTTTATTTTCCTATATACCGATAAACAAAACAGTTTTATGTCAACCTATATAGATCAGTTTTGACAAAATTTTATGTATGTTTTTTTGCCATTTCCTACTTTTGCAAAGAAAACTCTGTGGAAGGGAGGAGTTAGACTGTAACGTAACAGTGTGACAACTGAGCTGAAAGCATCAATTTCTCGCAACTGAGCTAAAAGCATCAATTCCTCGAGAGGTAATGCTAAAATGTTGTTGCTTGAGAGACACACACGAGAAGTGATGTTCTTTTTTGTGTAGTTGAAAAAGAGAGTTCTTTTCTGAGAAGAGATATTTTTGGGGGTAATATTTTGTGATTTTTCGTGTGAATGTTTAAATAAATTGTTTGGTACAACTCACGTCTTATTTCTGGTTGTTGTGACACAACATCATTATAGCTCAAAATGTATATTTGAGAAAATGGACATTGCACAAAATGCGTATTTAAGAAAATCAATATAGCTCAAAATGTATATTTAAGAAAACGGACATTGCTTAATATACGTAATTAAGAAAATTAATATACCTATTTAAGGAAATAGACAAAGGTGTTCGATTCTGTTTTCCAACTACGCCTATGAGTATTTTTTAAAAAAAACAGCTAATGAAACCAAATAACTTTGTAATACAATATATTCCATTTAAATAAATAACTTATTTATGAGAAACATGTAGACAACAATGTTTATTTTTGTTTAACTGTAAAAACGCTTGTAAAACGGGTCTGAAAGGAACATATAATGGAAGCAAGAGAAAAAATACACCACCCTGAATAGCTTTTAATCTTATATTTGCTTTTAAACTTACCTTTAATGTTCCTAAACCAGATCCCTTCATATAGTAGTAAAAACTAATGCAATAACTGATTTTGCTGGGTGGGAAATATTCACTTTCTAAGCTTGCTGTTGAACCAGCTTTCTTGTATTTCGTGTTGAATACCATGTAGTTTCCTGCAAAAATGGGGATTGGATAAATTCAATTTAGGAACACATTTTGAAAAAGACTCTTTTTCTTTTAGACAAAAGTTTTGAAGAACTCAAAAAGAAAACGAATATCTGATAAACCATTTGACTTAATGATGGGGTTTTCAACTCAGTTCATTAGATAAGTTATATTGAATTGCAAATGTCGAAATAGGTTCCTCTCCGAAAATTAGAGGTTTTCACTGAAAAACTAACATCTAGTGAACCATTTGATTTATTATTTGAGTTCTCAAATCAATTAAGTATAAAAGCTAAATTTAGTTGCAAATATTAAAAAGAGATCATCTCTAAAAATCAGGGGTTCTGAATTTTCGGAGGATCAACAACTTAGAACAATTACTTAGTACGTTAGAATCGTTGGCAATAACAAAGCGAAATAGTGTACCCAAACTAAAAATAATGTTACAGCTTCCGGCAATAATTCACTTTTAAAATTCATCTGAGACTTTTGATGGTCTTAATAGCAAAACAGCAATATAAGTCAATTATATCATGGCCTCTAACATTTAAGGTTCGAATAAAATAGTTTTTCAAGTGGTATCGAACTGAAGCAGAACACTTCAAAAAAAAATTATTTGAATTTTTTCAAAACTTTTATCACGATTTGAGAATATGATTACTTGTCTATCTGACCATTTGTATACCCTTTAAAAATTATTTGTAAGTAGTAAGCAGAATGCGTTCAATTCTAATTTATTAAAATAATAATACATCATCTTTGCTAACACTAAGAAAACAAAGCTGGATTAAAACACTAAGGACACTAAACTGTATTCAAAAAAAAACCTATTATACTGAAAAGAGCAAAGATTAACAAATCATAGATTAGGTTACACTTCATTGTAGAGACCATTTGATCCACATTCTGCTACAAATAGAGAGCTATCTCTCTTTAAAATGAATCATGTTTTCACTAAAACCTTTCATCGATGTCCAGTTCTGATGTCATATTGGCTCTCAGTCATTGTAGGATGTCTAAATAGAAGATTTAAAAATCCATCGAGATACTTTGTCTTAACTTTTGTAGATTTGTCAATTTCACAATAATAGAAAGGTTTTCATCGCAAATACGAATGATCTGTGATTACTGTATACAGTTATATTTAGATATCTTCCTGATTGCTAGCATTCATGATTATTTCATGTATTTTTTACAGAATAATCGTAAACTGTAATCAATCACATCTTACCCTGTTTTAAGGACATGAAAAAAGGCATAATTTAAAGAAATCAATAGATGCGTTACCATCATCAGTCTTAAGTGTATTATCCTCGTCGGGTCCAATTTCATTGTTACTCCATGAAGATGGTGTTTTTCTGATCCAATTATAATCTCCTACACCATCGACCCAAGAACACTTGCTCTGCTCAAAATCACAAAAACCTTAAAAAGAGTAAAATATATATCACAAACTGAATCACTCTAAAAAAACTGGCTCAAAGTTGAGCCATACTATTGGTACCTTGAATTATAATTTCGTTTAAATGTCCCGCAACCTTTGTAAGTTAATAAATTGAAATATTTTTCTGTCCAGGGATTGAACCGTAGTAGCGTATAATCAGGTTTAAGGAGTACCATGGTTCAACTTGGTTGTTTAAATATTACGTAAGCACACAGGGGAAGGGGTTTGTGATTTGCTCAGTTTTGCTTAAGAGAGAGAAGAGATATGAATAATGCTTACGTAATAACACTGAAATTCCCTTATTTTTAAAATTTTATTTTAATAGGTAAACAAAAAATGTGGCAAACAATTTATGAAAAGATTATACTTCGAAGATTTTAAATTTGAAATAAAAGTTAAATCTAGAGAAAAAAAAATTCATGGAAAAAAAACTTCTTCTTGTAGTTTAAAAACCCAACAGAAGTGATTTCATAAAATGAATTTTATAAAAATTTCATAAAATAAATTTTTAAAAAATTGATTTAAGAAAAGTTACATTTAAATTTGAACTCAATCATAGTATTAGATTATTACATTATAAATTAAAGTGAAGCAAAATACAAAGTGGATTCTATTGTGTTTTTCTTACGTAATCACGGAAGAAGTTTTCTGATTTGCTTTATTGCTGTCAAGGGGGAAGTTGGGATCCAAAACTGCCAAAAGAATGCTTAAGTAATATTTGAATGGCATTTTGGAACCATATTAAGGTTGTAATGAATTTCTGCGATATTATGTTTCAACTCGTTCCAAAATTTCTAATTGAGTACACAAATTAAATTTTATTCATATTGGAATGTTTTTATTCCATTTATTAGTGCCCACAATTTCCTTTTAAAAATGACTAAGCTAATAAAGGCTAAAATTAGTTTAATAACTTTGTTTTTTATTTTATCAATGACGTAAGCCATTGAAAATTCCATCATGACAAAAATGTTTTTCTCAAGTCCCTAAATGTTCTCAAACCACCCGGTGGAAAACAATGATCTAAATAAATTACTTACCGGCCTCAGGACAGTTTCCAGCAATAAGTTTTACATCATCAAGTGCAGCAATTGATTCTACGGGCGTTTGTAATCCAGCAGTAAACTGAATCTGTAACGAAAAAATTAGACATTTTACAAAACTTAAATTGTCAGTAGTTCAATAAAACTAAACTTTTCCTTGGTAAAAAATAATGTCCTTATCATGTCCTTACAAATGAAAACTTTTCTACTCAACTCTGTACGCTTCTCCTTTTTTGAGGGAAAGGAGGATGATTTGAGAGAAGGGATTGAATTTCTTCTACACGGCACATACGGCATTGTTTCCAATGTAATTTTTACGCTGAATAGAATGAAACCAATTCCGATACGATCAGGCTTGTAGTTTATTTAATTAGAGCTACAGACTTAGGGTTTTACATACAAAAAGTACAATTTTGTACTTGTGCCTATTTACGCATCTGATATCAAACACATACATCATACTTGTACTAAATAACTGGCACATAGTATTTTTACGCTAAATAAAATGAGACTATTGACGAGTCTATAGAACGAATGAAAGTTGTCCGGGGTTTTTTGTATATAAAGTGCTTCTTATTACATGCACATTGGTAAACTTTTTAAATTGCTAACAAAGGGCTTTCCGAAAAGGTATATTTTCCGCTTTAATTTATAGACTGAATTAAATTATACAAAACATGAATCGATAAGATAAATGTTTGTGAAGTTACAAAGGTTATGGACATAAAATGTATAATTGTATAATTTCACTTATTTAACGAATCTAATATAACTATGCAGACAAGTAAATCGTTTTTAAAGCATTTTTCTCACTTAATCGAATGAAACCAAACAATACTTCAAAGTTGAAATGATTTTTTTCTGCATAAAACACCTATTTTTGAATCATGCATACTATTAAAAGAAACCTTTATACCTAAACCATTTATCCTATCTACTCGAATTTTATCTCATTCAGTCATCAAAAGTCATTCAGTCAAATTCATTCAGTCAAAAGTCATTCATCATTCAGTCAAATCAGTATAAAAAAAATTACGTTGAATAATACACCTTACATGATCAGATCGTTTTTAGATAGCAAAGTAAAAAGTGTGTGAAAGTACTTATCTAAAGTAGTGCTTTTTACCCATAAAAATGCTTGCAATTTTTGAACTATTTGTTCTTGTGACACGAGTATAGTTTTATTCGATTCAAAGTATTAAAAAAAACATACACAAGGAAGAATGTCTCACTCGTTTTCATAGCAATTTGAGTTGCGTAAATAGAGACAAGTATAAAAATTTACTTTTCGTACATAGAGCTTTTATGACTTCTTAACTTTCAAATCAATCCTTTCAAAGTTGATCTCATTCAATGCAGAGTTAAAAATTAAATCGTAAACAATGCCTCACAGATGCTCGTTACCTTGTTAATGATATCAGTTTTTCACCATACCTTCAAACCTCAGGGAAATGTAACCTTCCCTGATTAGCGGTCACAGTCACTCTCGTTGGCTTCCATGGATTCTTTTTTTGTTTTTCATAATTATTGTTCTACTTTGGCAACTTAATTAATTTTTTTAATATCTGTTTTGTCTTCCTCATTCCGCGTTGGTCAGACTTGATAATGGGCATCTGTTTTGTGCCCTCAAAACATATCGACTTTCTCTTCCATAGTTTTTAAGGCTAATAAAGTTTTCGTTTGAGAAATAAGACAAAAGAGGTTTCAAAGCTTTTAATAACATAATGTCTCGAATTTACTGTGAAGCAGACCCCTAGTACCCCTACGCGAAATGTAAGAAGACGCTTTAAAGCAATAACAAGAATACAGCACCAAGTCACGTACGAGTATCATCACCACATTTGCCTTGGTAAGAAAGGGAGGCCTGCAGGCTAGCACAGGCCTGGTCCAAACCCTCAGGACTTTTTCCGAAAACCACCTGGCACCGACCACGGACCGCAATTTATAATTACATATTTTTTAATAACATAACGAAAGCATGGGTCTCTAAATTCTTGACGAAATATTATGAAAATATATTTACAATTTCACGATTGATTGTCTTAACATTCGTACGAACGCTGCACTAATGGGCCTTTGGCAACGGACTTGGATGCATCCTTAAGGCGACAAAGGGCTTTCAAATTTTTTTTTTGAAATTATAAAGGGATTTGCTTGAAATTTTCAGGATACATTTATATTGCTAAAAATAACTTTTATACAAAATTTCAAAAAAATATTTCAAAATTTAAGAAATTAAAAAATTTAAATTTTTCAATTTTTTATGTTTTTTTATATTACTCCTCGCGTCTGAAATTTTGTCAAAATGACAAAATTCTTTTAAAATAATACATATTAGGTAATATTGAAAAAATTGTTGGAAGTACTTTTTTTATTTTTTATTATAGAAACAAATAACATTAAATAAACAGTAAAACACCTACATTTTTAGGAAAAAATCATGATACCTCTATAAAACATCATGCATAAAAAAAATACTATTCACTTAATTCAAAAAACTTTTCCAACAAAATGTTAATAATATTCATAAATATATAGCATTAAATTCTCAGGTCAATAGAATGAAAATTCACTACGCTGGAACAGTTTGAAATTTGTAAATTTCTCAAAAAAGACATTTTGAGAAAAATGACTTTTAGTACTTTTTCATTGCAAATTTTACATCTGAACAAATATTTCTTGTTTTTAGTATAAATACCTATAAATATTGTCTAATGAACTAGTTTAATAATTACATACTTTAAATTTTTTTGAAAAAATTAACAAAATATTCAACTAATTTTAAATTAATTTTAAACTAAACTAATTTTAACAGTTACCTGCAGACAAAAAAAGGTAAAAAAAAGGGGCGTGGTCAAAACTGAAATGGCCATAACTTCATCAATTTTGCTCTTATTCCAGAAATTTTTTTTTTAAATGTTCAGTTAAATGCCTAAATTTCAAAAATATAAAATGTAAAATATCGATTTTTTGACAAATTTTTGCTTCTTTGAAAGTCCCTTGTCACCTTAATGGTGAAAAGACAATACTGACAAATACTCTCTTGACACAGAATCCCACTATGGTAAGTCGTTTCGAATCCTCATCCGGCTTGCACCGACCACAGTGCTGACATAAAATATCCTCAGTGGTAGACGGATCATGGGTTAAAGTCCCTTTGCCGTCAGGCTAACCGTGGGAGGTTTTCGTGGTTTTCCTCTCCATGTAACGCAAATGCGGGTTAGTTCCCTCAAAAAGTTCTCCACGAAGGCAACTTTCTCCCAATACTTGATCCTGAAGTTCTCTTGTCTACTGGATTGAAATCAAAATTACAGGGCTACGGAGCTGAATATTAGCAGTCGTAAACCCGAAAATTGGGTCGGCTGTTCATCGACTGTTATAAAATAAAATAAAACACCTAACCTTTAGGGCGAGGGATCCTACTACGGTTCAATCCGTGTGAGACGAAGACTCTACACACCACAAACTCTTGGAGAATAAAGTCTTATGAACAAATAAAAGATTCTGCATTTTAAAAATAAAATCAGATTTCTCACCTGAAATTTCTGCGTTATTTCTGCTTTTGCTTCTACGTATGACCATTCTGCATGCTCTGTTGTGTTCTTAGCTTTCGTAACTATCCATTTTCCTGTCAAGAAATAAAATTAAGTTAACACTAAATTATTCTACAGCAAAAATATTTTCAATATGTTTTTATATTACTTACTAAAAAAAAAAAGAATTATGAAAAGTATGAATGCCCAAAAGTTATTATGAATCCGTAAAAATATTCCTATAAGTAAGTTCTATTAGTTATAAATTGAATACTTTGAGGTAAATTTATTTGATTAAAAAATTCCAAGGTTAGTAATTTAAAAACACTTCTCTTTCTACTAAATTAAAAATATGAACTATAAATAATTGAATTTATTGTAAAAGAATGCTAAAGTGGTTTTTATACAAAGTTACAATAAATTATAACAAGCAATCTCTGCAGACGCTGCATTAATTTTTAAACACAACTTACTGTGTTGTACAGTTTAAGTCGTTCCCATTTGGTGCAGTAATGAGAGATTGTTCCATTTCAAGTGGTGAGTGTAAAAAAAAAGGTTGTTGGTTTATCGTGAAAAAAAGGTTTGGTGGTGTGTCACATTTCAGGCGGTGAGTGTGAAAAAGGTTGATGATTTATCTCGTTCAAGTTAGTGAGTGTAGAAAAAGGTTGATGGTGTGTCACATTTTAGGCGGTGAGTGTGAAAAAGGTTGATGATTTATCTCGTCCAAGGAGGTGAGTGTAAAAGAAAGGTTGCTAGTGTGTCATATTTTAGGCAGTGAAAAAAGTTGATAGTTTGGATCATGAGATATTCCATAATTGGTATATTATCACGCATTCTTCTCTTGAATAAAGTATACTAAGTGGATGTTTACGGAAAAATACCATTTTCTTTATTCAATAAATTAATTTTTATGAAACCTAAATTTCAAATTTAACTGGCTTATAAGGTTATTAATGCTACTCGGTGATAATCACTACAACAATACCTTATTTGATTATATTTTAAAAACAGCCGGCCAGGTGACCGAATGGTTAGCATGCCTGACTCCAAAGCCAATGGCTGCTGGTTCGAATCCCTCTTATAGCATGGATGTTTCTTTCTGTGCGTTCTCCTCTGTTGTGCGCGATGTGTGAATATGGATCCTATGAACGGACAGTGTGGCGTGGGTAATGTTGCTCGCCCCGTGACTCTGGTCACAAGGTGCTCACCAGACAACGCAAAATAAGCAACACTTCCATCACCTTTCATGGCAAAGAACGGTAAGTTCTGTGCCTGCCGTTAAAATAATTTATAAATATTTTGGAAGCATTAGTGTATGAGATACCGAGAAATGTATTCCGGGCAGCTGCACTGAACCTTAAAAATGTATAAGTGTACGGAATACCAAAGTATATATATATGGTCTGAGGCAGGGAAGGAGGGTACAAAATTTATTTATTAATTATTAGACAGAGAACAGCTATAAAAGTGGTGGTTACGAAAAGTTGTGCTCCTCGATTATAAGTTTTAAGTTAGGGACAATCTTGCAAAGTTAATCCGTAGAATGTCTCTATTTAGGGAAAAGTTGGAAATCTTAGAAATTACCAATGGTTTATTAAATAGGTTGCGCGATTCCCACAAAAGAAAAGGGAAGAATGTCTTACCTTTAATGAATGCATACTTGAGCCGAAAATAGATATAAGAACAGGATGTGACTTTTTAAAAGTGTGAGAAAGTGTTTCGATTGGAATAATAAATTAGGAATTGTTTTATAGAAAAGAAATAACATAAATAGATTAATAGAAGCTTTATATATATATACAGGGTGGTCCTAAAATATGTGTCAAAAATTTAAAGGTAGGTAGAGGAGACATAAATAAGCATATTTCGGATAGGAATGTGTGTGCGGTAATGGCACATTAAAGCACTAGCTTGTAAAGCAGTACGAATCAGAGGAAACTGAAAAGACAAGTATAGACAAAATAAAATAAAAATTTATCAACAGTTTACAAGAGGTGCTCGAAAGAGCAGCCACCAACATCGATACAAGATTCACAGAGACGGCGCGTGGATCGGCGTACATTAGAAAAGACGTTAGGCATGTCGAGCACATGTAAAGCAGCAACAGACAAGCGGGCAACAAGATCTTCCTGATAGGACTCTCGTACACCAGGCTTTCAATATGACCCCAAAAGAAAAAATCCAAGCAGGCTAAATCAGGAGAACGCGGTGACCTGGGAACTGGACCACCCCGTCCTATCCAATGCTGGCCGTAGACAGCGTCCAGGTGACTTCTGACGCTCCCTGTACATCCTCTGAGCAGCTAATTCGTTTCCTTGTGCAGCCCCATACATGAAATGCGCGTCGGCGAGCTCCACATTGGTGAAACGATGCATGCTGTCTGAGATTCGTGCGGGAATCCAGCTAGCAAGCGCTTTTATACGCCGCAGTCATCAGCACTCCCTACCGGCTCAAGGCGGCATTACCGCACACACACTCTTATACGAAATATGCTTATTTAAGTCCCCTCTACCTACCTTTACATTTTTGACAGATATTTTAGGACCAACCTGTATGTATATATATATATATATATATATATATATATATATATATATATATATATATATATATATATATATATATATATATATATATATATATATATATATATATATATATATATATATATATATATATATATATATATATATATATATATATATATTAAGTTACTGTTATTTAAAGAAAAAACATAAAGGTAGCGAATTTTCAGTAAATAGCAATACAACACTGAAATATTGAAACACACTCTTTAAAAACTCTCTACTGAATAATTTAAAAATGTGACGTATCATTAGATTGCCCCAAACCATACATATAAATGAACTTACTTGGATCTTTTGAATTCGGGAAATTCAGAAAGACTTGTATAAAGTTTTCTTTTACACCTCCCCACCACATAGAGGTGCCCTCGTGATCCAAATAAACATAGAAATGTAAACAGTTCAGTGAAGTTTTGGGCTTGTCATAAAGAGGACTAGTAAGCATCACTGTGTTCAATTGACTGGCGGAGTAACCTCTGTCTCCAACAAACCAGTATCCACCAATACTTGTGCCCAATGTGTGATCTTGGGATGGCTGCTTTGAAAAATAATTTGAAGTGGTGTGAATACTCTTCCATTCCCATCCCAATGAACTCATTCGGGTAGATGTGTATCCGCAGTCATAATCATTGAAAGAACACACATCGTAAGCATCTCCTGCAAATAAAAAAAAACAGTTTTTAATGCACACAAAAAACAAGAACAATAGCTACCCTTTGCATTCAAGATTCTTTTTACCACTAATAAAACGAACATAATCATTTGGAGTTAAAAAGACAAAATCAACTGATCCTGATCCCGAGACTATGCACATTCGGTCACTCACGGCCCTTTTCCCAGACATCATGAACTACTTCTAGTGTAGACATCTTCTAGTGTAGAACTTCTTCTAGTGTAACTTGTGGTGTTGACATTGTAATGGTAGGAAGTAAATGGAGAAGAAACAGAAACATTTTACCACTATATTCATAATTGAATTAAAACCGCACTGTTTGCACAATTATGATAAAACATCTGGAGGCCATTAAATAAATTCGTTCGTTCGTTCGTTCGTTCGTTCGTTGTAGTGGAACTGGACGTCTGAGGCATCACCTCCTACATCAGAAAACCTCCACACGGTTTCTTATAGGTAGTCTATACAGACTACTTAAAAAGTGAACCTGTAATGCGCATGAACCCAAATTTTATTGTAAAAAGTGACTGAGAGAAATTTACTATATATTTTACCATATGTTTTAATTTACCATATGTTGAAATTTACCATAGGTTTTTGCTCATGTTGGTTCAACATAAAGTTGTTCCAATACATATATTGGTTCTTTATACTGTCAGTCTTGGTTTTTGATGGTAACCGTCTAGTTCATGTTGGCCCATCATCGAAAACCGTTAAAAATGTTGTCTTTGATTTATTGTTTAAATAATAGAGGTTGCGAAAAATTCATGAAAGTTTCAAAGCAAATAATTTAACACTTTCAGTCGTTGTTAATATTTATGGAAAAATTTTGCCAGATTGGACCCACTGCGCAAAAAAAGGGTTAACAAATTTCGCTGACAACATTTATGAAATTTTATCACTTATGTTTTTCATTAAAATAAAAACAGTTTATTTACCATATACTTTTTTTCATTTAGTTGTTCAAATTTTATGAAGTTCAACTATTTAAAACCGTAAAATCTGAAAAACTCCCTGTCAAAACACTGAATCAGCCCAAAAATTTACTTTACTTAAATCGGAGATAGCTCAAATATTAGACATTTTTTTTTACTTTATATAGTCTTAAAAATATCTGGCTGACAAAAGTATGAATTTAAAAAAAAAATGTTTATTTAACAAGATAAATTAAAAATTAAAAAGCACGAGATTTTGATAGATCAACAGAGAGTTAAAGGAGATAGTACTTGTTTTTGAATTTGAGGTTTATGCTAACCCGTTACTTGTTTTTCTCTGTATTTTTTGCAAGATTATTACTAGCCCGTTACGGTTACTTTAATTTCGTCACTGTATTTGTTGTTGCGAAATAATTTTTTTTTATAAAGCAAAGAACTGTTACTTAATATAGCTTGATACGTTACAACTTAGATACTTTTAAAATAATACAGCTACCGATTACTAAGATTTATAATCTCTTGAAATATTTTTTTTTTTTACCAGAAGCCTACTTACTCTTTGTATCTTTGCATTTTCCAGGAGTAAGTTCCAAATCATCAAGAGCAATATCTCCCCATACACCAGAATATGCTCTTCCTTTAGCCACAAAACTTACCTGAAATTACATTTAAAATATATATATATAGTGATAAAAGAAGCTACGCATATAAAATATAAGATTAATAAAAAGATTTTACTTACATTCAATGGACAGTCAATTAAAACTACGTTTTAAGAAAAAGGAAAGTTTATCGTTTGAAGACCGAGGTTGTACGATTGTGCGAGCTAAATATCAACCGAATGAATGCAAAGTGAAAATACACTAGCTTCCCGCTGGCTTTGAAATTTTTAAAAAGTGGTAACGAAAATTAAACGTATGTCAATACTTTAAGCTCTATGTAACCACCACTGAAAATTGTTTTCCAAAGAAAGAATATGTGCATGAAAATTCCGGCTTGCTAAACCACTTAACAATAAAGTGGCACATTGAAATACGAAATATATTCTTACATTAACCTTAATTTACTACCACTACTAAAATTTTTCTAGGACCGCAGGAGCCTTGAATACAGGAGTTGAAGAAAAATAACGGAATTACTTCTATACTAACTCTAAGTGAACAATCTTTCTTTTCACAGCTAGTGTTTTGAAATATTTTACAAGATTGGGTCAAGATTCGTGAATTAATTTTTCAAGGACCGCGGGCTTGAGCCAAGATTCGAGCAAAATTTTCAAGGACAGCGGGAACCCAGAATAGAGGAGTTGAAGAAAAATTATGGAAACACTTCTATACTAACTCTATGTGAACAATCTTTCTTTTCACAGCTAGTGTTTTGAAATATTACACATGGTAACACTGTTCCACAGTTTTGAGAGAACGTAATTGAATTGTTCGTGAAGTGGCCGTAAAATATCGGGAGAATCGAACTATTCTTTATTGGGCTAATATCGGAAAATAACGGCCCTTTGACCTCTTATTGAGCCAAGATTCGTGAATATTGGTCTAATAAGGGCCCAAGTTATTTTTCTATAGGTTTGTAGTTCTTGTAGTTCATTAACGTCGCACTAGAGCTGCACAATGGGCTATTGGCGACGGTCTGGGAAACATTCCTGAGGATGATCCGAAGACATGCCATCGCAATTTTGATCCTCTGCAGAGGGGATGGCACCCCCGCTTCGGTAGCCCGACGATCTGCACGCGAAGTCAAGCACTTTACGGTAGAACAGTTTAATGAGGACCAATACCGCACACCCTCGGTCCCTACGCAGACTGATCCAAGTGGTCACCCACCCGCACACTGACCGCAGCCAGTGATGCTTGACTTCGGTGATCTGCTGAGAACCGTGTATTTTGCTGCTAGGAAAAATTGATATTCTCTTAAGGTAACTTTGTGCACTTCAAGTTGCATGTAAAACACATAACACACAATCAAAAATTTTTCTACTACTGATCAATTTTCTTTTCCATTGCTCAACTCGGTCCCTCGATAAATTATTTAGTTGCAAAAATTAAAATAAGAACTAACCTTGTAGCCTTTGTATCGCATATTTGCAGTTTGTGAAACACTGAATCTCGCTTGCTTCCATCGATCTCCTTGTGTTCTTTCTCTGTAGAAATATTGAACGTTTTCAGATCCATAGACACTTTGAGCATAAACTGACAGATCTCCTATATGAGCTCCATACATGTGGTAGAAGAATTGAACGCAGTAGTCCGATGTCAAGGATCTTGTTAGCAATTTAACTGAACCTACACTTGCCTTGCTGACATCCACAAATATGTAGCTACCATTTGCTGAAAATTTGAAATATATTAAAAATAATATATCTAACAATGAATTCCAAAGCAAACAGTAATAATATAATATAAAGAAATATATAAAAACAGCAAGTTTTTCATGGGTCTGCATGAAAAGCTAATTAATGAAATAATGCATTCATATAGTTTCAGCTACTTATCCAGGTTTTATGTTCATTTCATTTAATATAAAAATGTATTGCACTAATATCTTCAAAACTTTAAATGAAGGCAGACGAAAAGTCAATGGTTCATTTGGATTTATTATTTTTGTTCGAAAACCACCAACTTCACGTTTGCTTCCCGTCAAAAATCTTACTGCACATTTTAAGGTAAATTTTATATAAAATGAAGACAATAACTGGAAAATTAACCGTGACTAAATGCAAGCAATATTTTATTTATAGCTTTCTCGTAGAAATCCTTAGAAAAATAGTTTTTTTTATTAAATTATTTTATTTCATACTATTTTGTTTCAGGTGTTATTAAGTCTTTGAGAAAAATTTGCATTTTATATTTTCCCCTGAAGCACGAAATTATGAAAAAAATATACAAGTGGTTACAGATATTTTTAAAAATAGTAATTCATAGCACCGATCCAAATGCCATTCGCGTTGATGTCTTAACTTGTAAAAAAATAATTAAACAAATTCAATTTTAATTAATTTAAAAACGTGTGATAAAATGTTAAAAAGGATCGTTTGAAATTTTATTTATAACACTGTCAAATGTTAAACTAACGCAAAAAAAAAATCCTTTTTCCAAACTTCCGGACGGAATAATCAAAATATTTAAACGGTTTTCCGGACAGGGGGCTAAAACTGCTTCTATTAGTCGATGCTGACTAGTGCTGACAGTTCAGGAGTTATAAGAGATTCAAAATAGCGTTCCGAGATAAGACTGACAAAATACTGAGTAATTACAAAAGAAAAGTTAAAAAATACACTGAGCACCTCCTTAATATTTTTTTTCTACAAAAGCAGGTACTGAACTTTCGTTCTTCACCTTGGAAGATGCCGGAAGTGTTGCTCATTTAACGTTACCCAGTGGACATGTGTGAACCTAAGTCACAGAGGTGAGCAACATTACCCACGCCACACTGCCACAGATACCCGTTCATAGGGTGGGCCACATTCACACATCACACACAACAAAAGACAACACATAGACAGAAACATCCATGCCCCTAGCGGGATTCGAACCAGCAGCCATTGGCTTCGCAGTCGGGCACGCTAACCGCTGTGCCACCTGGCCGGCTCAACTTTTAATATAGCTTTGATTCCTTTTGGCATGGGCTTGGCTCGGGGCTGGCAAGTTGCTAAGTAGACTTAAATAAGAGAGCCTTTTAACTGCATATATATATATATATATATATATATATATATATATATATATATATATATATATATATATATATATATATATATATATATATATATATATTTATTATAGTTTTGGCAGGGTAGACGGTTGCTTGCTTGGTTCATTTATGATTTCGTCCCTAGTTTCAGAAGGCTATAATAAAATAAAAAAAAACTATAACAGGTACTTAATAATGTACTATATTCCAAAATTATTTTTACAGATCTAAAAGGCAATCTAGCTGATAGTTTGTGTCAGACAATGATTCTATGGTAAAAATGTTTGCAAGAATATGCACCGTTCAATAATATCATGGAAAAACTTCTGAAAACTGGAAATGAGATTTTATTGATTTGCCTGTATATTAACTGGAGCCTTGGCCTGATGCCCCTCTTTTGCAATGGCCTCAATAGACAGCGAACTTTAAATCTTACGTTTTTTACTGTGAGGAGAATAATTAAAAAATACAATAAAGACAAATTAGAAAACTTTCAACAAGAATTGAAACATTGTTGAAGAATGTCAGGCATAAAACCAAGTGTTCACTATAAAGAACTCCAATATCTGTATTTAGTACAATAATTACTTTTGCTGAATTCACAATAGGTTTTTTATTGTAACATTTTAAAAGCCAACAAGGAAGCACCCAACTTGCATTAATTCCGAAGTTGTTCAACAAACAAAAAAATACCGATCATTGGTAAACTAATTAACGATACCAAAATCAGAGAGTTTAAAATCATATACTAAAACTTACAAGTTCCTTTGGTGTGGTCAATAGTAGGTCCGGTATCTCCTGCTTTCACTTTTCCTGTTCCTATCCTCCAGTTTACGCTGTTCGCACCGTCATTTGAAAGAAATGAACAGATCCCATTCTCAAAGTCACATTTATAAGGTTTTAATTGGGCTAAAGAAATTGAAAGAATAATTAACTGAGAAAATGAATGCAATCATGGATTATACAAACAAAAATGACACATAGGAATGTTAAATTATCATTTTTAATCATATTAAAATATCATTTTTATCATTCATTTAAAAGTTAGTAAAATATATCAGGTTTATATACCATAATAGAAAGTTTTCAGGTGTTGATTACCATAAATTACTTACAAAATTGCATTATGTTCTTCTTTAAGCGTGATACGGTTTGGTAACCGTCCTAATCTGCTTCTGACTGCCACTGGCTAATTTTCTTAAATTGAATTAATGCTCATAAAAGGGTATTTTGAATGCACTTAATAAGTTTTGTAAGTGGAAACGAGTTCCTTCTGCGTGTTGCATTTAGGGATGAAGTATTTTTAGTTACTAAAGTGGCGCACTTTCGACGTGGCGCACTTTCCAGTGGCGGCACTTCAGCGGAGCGGACTGAAATAACGAAAAGGTTAAAAATAAAGCCATTATCACATGCTAAATTTTAATTTCAGCTTAAGTGCTGATTTCCCATCACGTTTTTTTTTTTTTTTTTTTTCAATTTACTTTTAATGTCACTGCAATGTGTTACCTTCACCCAATCACCCTACTGCATATAACTAAACAGTCAGAACCACATGAATACTCCTTTATTTCATTTGCATTCCACAACCTCATCGAAGCAGCACAAAGATCAAGCTAAGGATGAATGGGAAAAGAGTCGCAACCCGCTTTAGGTGTCCAAATGTTTGATACAGTTTAAATTTAAGCCTGAACTCAATGTCAGCGGAAGTGGATTTAGTCAGTGAACGGGAACTTTGGTTCGCGAGCCACACGTGTGCTACATGTTTTAGCGATTCGAGAGCGGCTTAGAATTGAATTAAGTTCGAGCGAGCCTAGATTCTGGGGCTGAAGTTGTAGAGCAATGGATTAAGATATATGTGAAATACAATACTTTCTATCATTTTTATAAATGAAAACGCATTAGGCAACAGTTTTAGGGGACAAAAAAATAAAATTTAAGAAAAAAATTAAGAGCAAACTTTTAAAATGCAGTGATTAATTTGTTTATTTTAATTATCACTTCGATTTCAATAGAATTCTAAGCCTTAACCCATTTGTACATGGCGTCCTTTCCAAAGGACGGTTCTTTTTTCTTTTATTTTTTTTAAATAAGGAACAATAAGACATTCGCATACGAATACGGTGGTACAGGTTGTTCATTATTAGGACTTATTTTACAAAAACAAGATAGTTATGTTACCTTGATGTATTTAGTGTAAATAATTCAATTTGAAACCACACGGTGCTTTCTAAAAGCTAAAATGGTAGAAAATAGGAAGAATTATCCTCTTGGTTCAAAAAAAATGCTTGATGCTTGATATGAGTGGAATCTCGGTGTTTGGAGCGAAGCGCCACTAACCGATTCATCTATACTAGTTTGCCTTAAGCTCTCAGGTCATAGGAATATTAAATCTTATGTTATAGTTCTAAAAAATTCTTTACTACTAACTTTTAAATTCGTTAAAAAGTGTTTTTCTAGTGGTTGCTAAATGAAGTGAAATTGTAAGGAGACAGAAAATTCTCAGCTTATGAGAACCCTGTTTTTGATGTCGGGTACTAAAAGTATTTTGCTTCTGAATTCAGCTAGAATTATCTTAAAGACGAGAAAAGAAAATTACCATCATTCTTTTATCTATTTCAATGTTCTAACATAAAAGCCCCAAAATATACCTAATTATTGCGTCACAAGTTTTATTATAAATTAAATACTAATATTTATTCCGAAATGGTAGCACAACTTATTCACTAACCCTATGTATTCAAAACTTTTCAACAATTATTAAAAATGGAAGCTATTACTTAAAGTTTACAAGCCGAAACCTACAGTTTGCTTGATTACCAAATAAGACGTTGAGATCATGAACCTTTTCTGGTACAGAATTGTATTGAAAATTTTATAGCATTGAAAATTTTTCTGGCAACACATTGGCAAGTGCAACCTTAAACAATACATTCTAATTGAAGCCAGATATTTTTACTCTTAATTAAAAGAATGGTGGTTGCCAAACGTTTAACAGCAATTAGTTTTACTTTTCTAGTCGTTTATAATATTTGTTGAATTGTGTTGCCAGACAAGCCACATTGAACTGGAAAGACTTAAGTAGTTACTAATGATTAAAGAGTAAACATTTTAACATTCAGGTCGGTAGATAATTTATAATGCTGGAGAGATGAATAGATCGATGAATAGTGTTCATATCTAATTCGTGTTTTAAGGTGATTTATGATCGAATTTAAGCTAATGCTTCGGGTAAAAATCCGATTACTCTCAGGATGTTACAACATCGCTTCGCAATTATTGTCTCTAGTTATGAAACAGAAATTTATTTGCGTTACAAGGAGAGAAAAACCACGAAAACCTCCCACGGTCAGTCTGAAAGCAAGGGGACTCTAGCCCATGATCCGTCTACCAATGAGGATATATTTTATGTTAGCACTGTGATCGGTGAGAGTCGGATGCGGTATTCGTATCGACCAGCCATCGCTGGGATTCGAACCCGGTTCACCTCATTGGAAGGCGAACGTTCGATCCCCAAAGCGTCATCACGGCTCACTGTGCATGATTGTTGGCAGCAGTGGTCAAGGAGAGGTACTGCTTTAAGAACCTCTCTGGACTGCCACGCGACACTACTCAAAGGAAAATCCAATGTGTTCGAACCATACTATGTCTGCATCAGAAATTCGAGCTGCAGTTACCACTTCAGTGGCACAACGAACTGTCACAAATGGGTTACTTCAAGTACAGATCCGAGCGAGACGTCTTGCAGCTTGCATTCCACTCACTTCAAGCCACTGTCGTTAACGTTTATGACGTGAGTGGTGTCGAGTTAAAGCTCACCGGAGGACAGAGTAGAGATCTATTGTGTTTCCTGATGAAAGTCAGTTCTGCCTTGGTCATATTGGTTAGAAGAAGGCCATGTGAGAGCCAGCTTTCGAAATGTCCCCAGCCTAGCAACACTGAACAGAAGTTATGAACAGGGGAGCAATTTTCCATAACAGCAGGAGCACTCTCGTGGCTATTCCACGCACCCTGACTGCAAATTTGTACGTCAACCTGGTGATTCAACCTGATATGTTGCCATACATGAGCGGCATTCAAAAGGGTAGTTTCCAACATGACAGCTCTGACCCTCATAATGCTGTTGTAACCAAACATGTTCTGCAGAATGTCAACATGTTGCCTTGACCTGCTAGATCACCAGATCTTTCCCCAATCGAGCACGTATGGGACATCATTAAAAGACAACTTCAGCGTCATCCAGAACCAGCATTAACTATCCGCGTATTGACTGACCAAATGCTACAGGCAAGGTACTCCATCGCACAAAATGACTCACGGCATCTGCATGACACAATGCTAGCCCGTTTGTATGCTTGCATTCAAAATTCTAGTGGTTATACTGGCTATAAATATACCAGTACTGGCTATAAATGTACCAGTACTGGCTATAAATATACCAGTAAAAGGAAATCAGTGCTCAATAGGGATATTTCTTAAAGAATTTAATAACGAAAAAAATTGTCTGACAATTTAAAACAAATCACAATTTTGTGGTTTATATTATTGTCAAAAAGGTTTGATAGTATTTATTCTACAACTTAAAGGGGTAAACAAAATAGTAATTTTTGCACTTCATAAAATCTGCAAGGATGCCAAATGCTCTGCTTTCTGCAATTGTAATAATAACTACATCGCGAAGTAAACCTTGCAGGAAAAGAATTATTACGCCCACATTTTAAATGAATAATTGCGAGAATTTGTGTTAAAAATTAAGTTGCATTTATATGATACTTCGAATTTTCGATTTGTAGTGGTGGAGAAATTACTTAATTTTAAAAATACTAACCAAAAAATAATTTAACTTCATTATCTCTAAAAAATATTTTTTTACGAAGCGGAGCAAGTTGGCATCTGTAAAATCTGTTTTGTGATTTACATGCCTTTGACAAGAGTGCCAACTACTATGTGTATTGCAAATTATTTGTTAGAATGGTAAACAATTAAAAACTAAGACTTTCAGAATTTATGATGAGCTTGCCAATATTTTTAAGGCCTCAACACGAAAGAACTAGAACATAGTGGCGTTTTATAAAAGCGTTTGAATTATTTGCCTGTAGTGGTGTAGAAAAGTACCTCAAATTAAAATTAAGAAATGAAGAATAATCATTAAAACATAAGTTTGAGCCTAGGTGACTCAGGTGGTAGAGCTTTCGCCTTCCATTCCATTTCGCCATTGAGGCGAACCGGGTTCTAATCCCAGTGATGGCAAGTAGAAACGAATTCCGCAGCCGGTTTTCACCGACCACAGTGCTGACGTACAATATCCTCTGTGGTAGATGGATCATGTGTTAGAGTCCCGTTGCCGTCCGGCTAACCGTGGGAGGTTTTCGTGGTTTTCCTCTCCGTGTAAAGCAAATGCGGGTTAGTTCTATCAAAAAGTCCTCCACAAAGGCAAATTTCACCCAATACTTAATCTAGAAGTTCCCTTGTCTTCTGGATTGAGTAGAAAATTACAAGCCTACGGAGTTGAACTTTAGTGATCTTAAACCCAAAGTTGGGTTGGCTGTTCTATGACTGTTATAAAATATAAATAAAATAAAACTTAAATTTAGCTACCACTGGAAAAAAATTTCCGTAACAGAATATTTTAATTTTTTTTATGTAATATTTTTATTGTAATGGTAAATGTATATAGTTTTATATCTTTTTGTGCTGTTCAATTGTTTTATTGCTCTACAAAGAATGTTGGCCTGAAACCATAAAAAAACGACAGTTACACTTTAAGTCGTATGAAAAACAAAAACCAATAAAACGAATGAATTAAAAGCATTTCAAGTTTAAACAGAAAATAAGCAATAATGACTCATTTCGGACAAAAATCCTTTTAATTGATAAAACAATAGGCGTTAGTTTCGATCCGATAAAAATATAATAACGCCACTCATGCTTTCATAACCCAAGTAGCATTTTTGATAAAAGCACACAATTGTATCTTATCGCATGAATAAAAGAATAAGTTACATGATTTATTATTTTTCTTATCATATTATCATTTGACTTAATAACTTCAGATGTTTTATTATCAGTGATTACGAATCTGTGGCGGTCGGCGGATCAAGTATTAAGGCACTTTTCAAAAAATGGAAACAATAATTATTAGATAATTCAAAACATTTTTGATGTGTACATCATATGATTTAAATATTCACCACTTAAGTAATACATTTCTCTATTAAATAAATTTAACATTGTGATAACATTTTTTTTTTTTGAATTTTTGGACATTAGATAGTCTTAAAAAAATTTTTTACGTTCAGAACTATCGGTGAACAATGTCATATTATATGCGTAAGAAATTGGCTTTTTTTACAGAAATATTTCAGGAAAATATTGGAAAATACTTGAAAAGTTATTTGAAGGATAGATATATATTTGTCATTACTTTTTTTTAATCAATGATTTTTGATAAAATAATAGCGTACATTGCTTTTTTTCCATGTATTAAAACACTAAATTGTAAAAAATTTTATATATAAATTTTACGAATAAAAAAATAAAAAAAATTATAGAAAACTTTTACTATAATTCATGTTAGTTTCTGTCTCTAGACAGATTTATAAATTTAATCTAAAATTTTTACTGTCAATTAAATTTAAACTTAATTTCTCAGAGTTTAAAATTTAGATGTGTGTAATGTTTCTTATCTTTTGGAAACTACCAATTACAAATTGCTGCTTAATATTTTAATTTGAGAAGAAAATTTTTTGCCAGTGGTAATCAATCAGTAAATATTACTTTAAAAAATTTTATTTTATCTGATTTCTACCATTAAGACTTACAAATAATTTTAACGAATTCATGTGAAACTAGTTAAACTTAATTTTTCTAGTCACCCCAGAGACTCTGTATACAAACTGCTTATATTTTTTAAGGGGTCACAGTACCTTTGCAACAATTTTTTAAAATAAAGGTATAATCATTAATTTTGAGGATGCTTTACATGCTCATTTAAGTTATAATCAATAATTCATCTTCAAAAAGTAATTAAACTGTTTAATTTTTTTTAAATTTTAAAAAAAGTTGAAAAAATTCTAAATTTTTAAATCCCTAAGGCTTTTTTATTTTAACATATTTTCAAAAAAAGTTTTTTTCATATTGCTTGCAATATTTATCTTAATAATTTTGTGCATTCATTTGTTGATATATCAATTAGAATATTTTTTATAGATTATTTTGTAAAAAAGTAGAAAAAAAAGGGTAAAAATTCCTGTTAGGTATATATAACATGCCGTAAAAATTGTAATACGTCATAAAATGCTTATTCCATGCACAGTTTAAATAAGTGTATTATACTCAAGATAAAAAAGTTTACTTCAAAGCTTTATCTTAAATAGAAAAAATTCCTTAGGGATTTAATTAAGATTAAGACACAAAATTATCATCTTTGCGAAAAAGCACTTTAAAGTCAGACTGCTGAGCAAGTTTCTGTATTAGAACAATTAAAAATCATTCATAACTTTTTTAAAAATGTAGATAGAGAGATTAATTTTTTTTCTGTACATTTGAAATACTTTGAAGTTTTATTATAAGCAATAAAAAAAAATTTGGTATTTTCGTCATTTTTTGGGTACTGTGACCCCTTAATTTTACTGTAATTTCACGATGAATGGGATATGGGTCTTTCGCGCGGCCCAGGTGCCCAGCTTTTGTTAAATCAAGTAAAGTAAAGTAAACTTAATTTTTCGTAGATGTTCCCCATTTTGATGCAACACAAACTTGTCTACCACTAGAATAAATTTTCTTAAAATGCATTGAAGTTGGCAGCCCTATGATTGGGAAATTCTTTTTGAAGTGGTATCAAAATTGAGAAAAATTAAGTTATTTTAGTTATTCGTATCTGCAAATATGTTCAATTTAAAGAAGCCGTGTTAAACCTTATCTACCACTCATTAAAACTTTCTAGGTTGCAGCAACCCTGGAGATACAATAGTATTACTTTAATCTATACGCTCAATTTGTATTACGGGTCAGCAAACTGGGACTCTTGGCCAATGGTCACTTATCGGCTAACTCTGCTCCAATTAATTCGCTCGACCCCACTTAATCCAAATACAAAACGCTCTCGAATCGCAGAAATACAGGGCAGCCAACTTTCCACGCTTTTTCTAAAAAATGATACTAATGGTATAGCTCAGTTTATATTTTATTGCATTATTTTTTATTCATTCAAACTAATTCTTTACACCATTACGTATGAATTTAAAAGTACGTAGCCAATGCAACTCTTTGAAGGAGAGGATTTTAAAATGTTGGCAAAATTAATAAATATTTTAATATCTTTGGATTTTAAATGTCTATCATTCTATAAAATATTTTGGAAAAAGTCGAGTAATTGGCAGACTTGGAAATATTACATGTGGCACTTGATTCACACTCCGATGATTATTGCTTATGTAAATTGCACTTCAGGGTAACACGAATCGATTTCGACATTCCTAGTCCTAGTGTTTAGATTTTATTGGGCACCTGGGCCGCGAAGCGGCCCCTATCCCATTCATCTGCTCCTCTTTCAACTGCTCCTCTTTCTGCAATAATTTAATAAATTGGTAGCGAAGAAAACAGAAAAATTTGTAAAATGAGGATAATTACGCCTACTTTGTATAAGTATCACCACGAGACAACAGCAACCGATTTACCAACTTAAAAATAGAACACGAATCGATTTCGACATTATCAGGGATGCCAACTGCTCCTCTTTCTGCAGAAATTTAATAAATTGGTAGCGAAGAATACAGAAAAATTTGTAAAATGAGGATAATTACGCCTACTTTGTATAAGTATCACCACGAGACAACTGCAACCGATTTACCAACTTAAAAATAGAACACGAATCGATTTCGACATCATCAGGGATGCCAACTGCTCCTCTTTCTGCGAAAATTTAATAAATTGGTAGTGAAGAAAACAGAAAAATTTGTAAAATGAGGATAATTACGCCTACTTTGTAAAGTATCACCACGAGACAGCTGCAAACCGATTCACCAATTTAAAAATAGTGTACGAAATACCTAGCCCAAAGGGCAATCTGCTCCTTAATTGAATAAAAGTAGAGTGGAATGAGATAGACAACTGATTTATTACCAATTTAAGCTTGATTTTTCCTGAGTTCCTAGACCGTAGGTCTATCTGCTCATTCATCGAAATTGTTAATTCAATGAGAGAAGAATAGGATAAGATAGTATTACGCGAGCGTAAAAATTAGTATAAATACATAAATGAATTAAACATAAGAGAATAATTGAAAGACGCAACTGCAATTAAGTTGCATTTCATTAGTTGCTTTGAATTTTTGATTTGTAGTGGTGGAAAACTTACGTAAAATGGAAAACAAACTTAAAATAACTTAGATTTCGTTGCCACAAGAAATATTTTTTTACAAAGCGAAGCAAGTTGGCAATCTATGCAATATGCATGACCATTCAGTATCGGAAATGAGTTTTCCGTTCACAACCAGATAATAGGGCTGAAAGCCCATATATATCAAGACGGAAAAGAGTAAAAACTGGTAAGATATAAATTTCTTTTCTTACCTTTTTTTCGGGAATAATAAAATTCAAGAACTACCAATTGTTTTTAACGCATACGATTTTTATATTAAATTGCTTCTTCGCGAAGAAAAAATTAATCACCGTGAATTGTTTATTGTTGAGAATAGATTAACTCCTCCCGAATTTATCTAATATTGAAATAGTTCTCCTACCAGTATTTTCTCTTTTCCGTCTCGCTTTCAGGCCTGCCAGATAAATGTTAATGATGACATACTTTTACCACCCCCTTTTTGATTTTGAAATTTTCTAAGATGAATTTTTAATGCCCCGACGATCTCGAATCAAATTTTTATTTCAAAAGAAATGTTGTAATTAATAACGTCAAAACTCCGATTTCTGATGAAAATATAAAACATTTACTCAGCGCTGTTGTATGTTTTTTCTAGTAAGTTATGCAAAAACTTTGCTTCAGTAAACTTTGACTCCTGTTTGTAAAATGATTTTTTGTAGGTACTATAATTTAATAATATTTCAAATGAGCTTCGTATTTTGAGAAATAAAAAAAAATTATTACAAGCAATATTGCTAATGTGTGTTAATGTAATAATAAAACGTTATTTTATAATAAAATTTGTTTATGGAAATATTTAAATGTTACGATAATTCGTCTGGAAAAATCAAAATCACTCGTATCAAATAAAGCATTCTGAAAAAATAGCAACTCTAAGAAAATTGAATAGTATTATTCTTATTTAATTAAGAATACATATCATGCCATTTAACTGTCATTTAAAAAAAAGTTTAAAATTTAGCAAAAAAGAATTAAAAATTCTTTTTTTTTAATTAAATCAAACATCAATAAAAAATACATCATCAGCGTGACGACTACCGGATAAAAAAAAAATTTTAAAAAAAAGAGATACATGAAAAATTAAGAAATGAAATATTTTACTAAAACCTGTCAATAGAAATATACTTGAAACTTAAGAGAAATATTACTATAGATAATCAAACTGCTCAACTTAATTCCTAAAATTTAGATAAAATGAAAACCTTTGAAATTTCCACGAAACTTTTACGAACGAAAAAACGAATATATATATATATATATATATATATATATATATATATATATATATATATATATATATATATATATATATATATATATATATATATATATATATATATATATATATATATATATATATATATATATATATATATATATATATATATATATATATATATATATATATATATATATAAGAAGTTAAATTGTTTTCTGAATAAGAACAGTTGGAATATTATTTTTAAAAAAAATATTTAAAAAATACCTGAATCATATATGAAAAAAAAATTATTAAATTGACTCTCTAAAGTAACGCATGTCAAAGTTAAGCTTAAACCACACTTTATAGTTCGATAATAAGTGTTCTATAATATAATAAATCATTTTTAATTGTTTCCATTTCACAATACCTGAAGCATAAAATCCAAAGACGACCAACACTATGAAACAAGTCCTTAAGAAACTCATGGTCGTCACCAGTCACTTAAGTCCTGGCGAATAGCCACTGACTGACCAGTACCATGCACTGTAAGTTTCAAGATTTTATCTGAACTGGACAATGAATTGTACTATCCACTAGAGAAGAGTTCTTTTTCACTTCCAAACATCAATTAAAACTCCTGCAGTAAAAACACACGGCAGGTGTTAGAAAAAAAATAATATTTTTAAACTTTTATAACTTTATTATCAGTTTAATCAGTGTTTAGGGCCCACGAGTTTGTATGAGGGAAGATGTAACAATCAAATCATGCAAGCAAACACCCCCAAATCAAAGATCAGCAGGGGTTTTTTGTTTTGTTGCAAGATGTTAATAGGCATTCTTCGATGTAAACCGAAGAGATAAAAAAAAGCATTGTTTTAGCTTAGATTAGTATCGTTTAACACAAAATATTGATTTATCTTTCTTATTAATATCAAACATTTTTTTTCATCAGATAAATGTTTCGTCCTTTTATTGATTAACAGTAGAATTAACTGTAATTTAAATGAAATATATATATATATATATGTAATATTTAAGGTTTCATTAGAAAACTTATTTTAATACTGGACATAACTCAAAATGCGTGTAAAAGAAAATTAACTAAGCTTGAAATACGCTTTCGAAAAATTAGACATAGCTTTTTGTTACGACATAGCTTTTTGTTACGACATAGCTTTTTGTTATGACATAGCTTTTTGTTATGACATAGCTTTACATTACATAATATAAACCATTGTTTCCCAAACAGTGGTTCGAAAACTCTTTAAGGGTTCGTAAATTGTACGTAGAGGTTCGCGAAAATATGATAATAATGATAGTAATTTTAATTTTAAACTACCAGCATAACATAATTACTAAAAAGTAAATTGTATGTAAAATATAGAATTCCAGGGTGGCCACTTTCAAGAGAAATTAAGAAACTGATTGAAAAAGATTGAGAAAAACCAAATGTTATAATTAATTATTATCGACCAAAAATATACAATTTCATAAAACAGCTGCCACGCATTTTTAAAAATTTTCCATACCACGAACTGTTAGAGAATTATCAAAGTAGCCACTACTTTGATAATTCTCGAACAGTTTAGAAAATCTTTTGATGAAAGTTGAGCAATAAACATCCTTGCGATTAGTAATTTAAAAAAAATTTTTGAATAAATGTTCAAAGTATTGGTATGCATAGCCAGGGTTGCCGACTACTCCGCTTTCTGGAAAAGTTTTAATAAATTGGTAGAGAATTAAATAGTAAAACTTAAAGAATCAGGATATTACGCTCACTTTTCAAAAAAGTAATAGCAATATTAATGCATTAAAGTTGCATTTTAAATGATACTTCGAATTTTTGATGTGTAGTGGTGGAAAAATTACTTGAAATGAAAAATACTGAACTAAAAGCTTTAAAGGAAGCATTTGATTTTTTATAGTCTTGTGCCAATCCAAATGAATTTCTTATGTTGCCTTTATTTTTTTTTTCCTTAATTTCTATTTTAAGTCTATTGTATTACCTTCCTTTGTCGCCAGGACAGGCTTTTCCTCTTGGCGACGAATTCTTTGTATTTATGTGTCTGTTTTTGTTCCCAATAAAGTTTTTTGTTTGTTTGTTAAAAGAAAATTAAATTTTGTTACCACTAGAAAATATTTTACAAAGCGGAGCAAGTTGGCATCTTCGCATAGTTACCAACTCAGAAGTCCTAGATCGCCAGAATATTTACGCGATAGCCAAATAACGATTCAAGGAAAACTTAAATTAATTTTACACACACCTTAAAACTACATAGTAGGTTTTATATACATACATATATTTAAGTTCCTTGTAAGTAGTAGGGCACAAAATAATTTTAAACTAATTTTATTAAATCAATAAAAAATAGTTAAATTACAAAACTTACTACCACTTAAAATATTTAAATATAAATGCTTTAATAAATTGGAACAGAGTACCAACGAAAGAACTTAACAATTAACTAAAACTTACGCAGTGCAATCACGACCTCTAATTATTTTGATGCTAGGCACCCCTTTTCATATACTAATATTAATTCGTCATAAAAACTCCCCATCATCGATGTTATATTATCGCTGAATCAGTTAATGCCTCTAAGCGGCAGCGGGCTGAGATATGTTTAATTTCCAACAGACATGATATATACTAGGAGTGTCTTTCAGTTATCATGGTGAATTTTAAATTCAAACAAATAACTCTCAAAAACCAGTAGATTAACGTGTTCATTTCTCAAAAGTAGAGATATACGTTTAAAAAATAATCTTTTAGAAATAACAGTATCGATATTGAGGGTGAAATTTATCGTTATCGTTGATGCTCTGAAAACTAAGGCAATCGATAAATATCGTATTCGATAACCATAGTTGCTGCGAGTAAAAGCAATTTTACAACGTTTATATCAACTTGCCTTCGTGTATGTCTGTTCGGGTGGAATTTTGTAATCGATTTTAAACTAACTTTCCGACTAGCTACAGACTTCAAATTTGGCACATAGTTCAGAATTGGATGACAATGCATGAAAATGAAGAGAAAAAAGACAAACAAATTCAATTTAAATTAAAGAAAAATTAATATTTCGCGATTGTCTTTTGTTGTCGATTCGATTATTTCAAATTAGTGTCACATGTCAGTTAAAAAGTTTCGTGTACAGTGAGGGAAAAAATTGAGATTTCGAAAGTGAGTACAAAAAAAAATTTAAAATAATAATAATATTTTTAAAAACCGCATTTTTGTAGTGGAGAATAATAATTAAAAAACAAAAATTTGAAAAACGAAAAACGTGGGGAGCATGAAATACATAACAGTACATATACACATTTTCTTACTCATACACATGCACAACCATATACACATACACATTCAGATACAATTACAGATATACATACACATATTCTCATGAGCACACATATTGTTACTGTTATGTATTTCATGATCACCGTGTTTTTCGTTTTTCAAATTTTTGTTTTTTAATTATTATTCTCCACTACAAAAACGTGGTTTTTAAAAATATTATTTTTATTATTTGTTGATTATTAAAAGTAATGGAATTCCAGAAATATCATGTAAATTCCTTTTTAAAATATTGCTATAGCAATGTTTAAAACAATATAGCTGTTTCCCGATATAACACAACTCTTTCTTACTCTAGTTAAAATAGCGGGCCGAGTTTTGATCTCTAAAATATCATGTTAAGTAATTTGCGTCATACCCTGGAGCAAATTGCGTGATTTAAAAAATCTCTGCTCCTTTTGGTAAAACTAGTTTATTTTCAAACATTTTCACGCAGAAAAAAAAAATTTATTTAATGAATGAGTTCGAAAACCGGTAATTACCAATAAAACTAATTTTACAAGAGAGACAAAAAAAACTGAATAAATAAGTATCAGCTATATATAGATAGAGCTTTTTTACTGCACAAAATAAATTATAACAAGTAGGTGGGCATGAACTTTTTTTTTATATCCTAACTATATACCCTAGCAACAATCATGCCTTGGCCCTATTTCGGCTCAATATGGGTCCTATATACTCCGAGGAACCAATATTGGGATATTTAGATTTTTTAATATTGATTCTATACAGTGTCAATATCGGCCTATATAGGGCCACTATGGGGCATTTATTGGCTGGATAATGATTACAAAATATCGGGTGTATCTGAAAATTCTATAAAGGGCCAATATTGGTTGTAAAGTGGCAGTAAAATATCGGGTAATCGGACAATTCTATACAGGGCCCATATCGGAAAATATCGGTCCTATGAACTCTTATTGAGTCAAAGTTCGTGAATATTTGTCCGATGGGAGCCCAAGTTATTTTGCTGCTACGTCATCTACATCAGCTACACTTAAAGATGGAGATGGTTGTTTTTTGGACTCAACGATTCTATTGTAATTATTACTTTTTTATCCATAATCGAAAATATTTTTAAATTATGAGGTTCGCTAGCAAAATTTAAAAGAAAAAAATTGTTTACTATCATCAATAATTATGATTTTAATGTCACTTAGAAAAGCACATAAAATCACAAATAGTCCCAGCAATGACAATCAACTTATCGTCTCGAAAATAACTGTAGTGAAAAGCTTTATCCAGAAATGAGAAAAAACTGATAATAAAACCATGCAAACAGAGTAAATTACCCGTCGATAATGGAGGTGTGTTCAGAATGGCCAAAATTGTAAATAGTTTTTCTAATTCTTCTCAATCAACATAAGTTTATAAATAAAAGTAAATCACTCTAGATGTTAAAACTGGCCGACCTAATTACTAAAATTTTTAAAAAAATTAAAGCCTTCAAAATTTCCAGCAGTTTTAGGAAATGTTTGTCACCACTTTTTAAATTTTTTCCAGCTCGCAGTTACCCGAATGTTATAACTTTAATAAATCAAGATAGCTGTGGAATTTTTATTACTCCATCTGAAAACAAGTTAAAAACGAAACGGTTTTACAAATAATTTTTTCTCAATGGGAGTTCTTTTCATGATTGAAGGTCAATATTCTCAACTCATTTAAAACTACTTTTGTCAAAATTCAGCAATTTGTTTTGATGTAAAAAGCACTTTATAAAAAACGACATCAACGATTCTTAAATTTATCCAGGGTACTTAAGGATTGGAAAATTTTGTCAAAATGGTAGTAAAAGTGAGATAAGCCTGAATGCAATAATAATACCCAATAAATATTTAATTTAAAGGAAATATATATAAGTGCAAAAAATATTTTGGGATTCTGAAATGAAAGTAAATTTAAGCATTTTTCAATAGTTTTGATAAACTTTATCTACCACTCTTTTATTTATTTTTTCCAAGTCGTGGGAACCATGCAATCCAAATTTTCTAGCATTGGGCTGCTAATTTAGTTTCGAAATACCACTAGAATCTTGTTTCAAGTCAAAATATTGATAATATGTATAAATTATGGTGAATATGGTGAACTTGACCATTAAGATAGTTAATCAACAAAGAATTGGTCAACTAGATAGAATTTAGTGTATTTTTCGACAATGCATTGCTAGAAAGTCAGATGAATTGATTTATAAGGAAATTGAAAATATTGTAAAATATGTGAACCAAAATCATCATTTCCCCTTTCTAAATGAACTTCTGATTATCATTTCAAAAATAGAGCAAAGATAAATTATTTCTGTTATTTGATAATAGGAGCCTGATAACATTTTTCCATTGTGTGTATGTTAAATATTTATCTTATCTCTTATAACAAGGACTTACATTCTGTGGCTTAAGTGTCAAGTGCATTCGTTTATTAAAATTATTTGCCAATAACATTAAATATATTCGCAATTATTTACTTTGTAAGTTATCGTGATTTTTTTTTATTTATTTATTGCTTATTCAGAAAAAAATTAGATTACATGACTCTGTTGGCTTTAAATTTACTTTAGATATAGGACATTCTAAAATGTAATTTTATTACATGTTATTTCAGTATTTTTGTTGAGAACAGGATTGAATAAGTATCACTTATATATTAATGACAAATATATTTTTACTTTTTTCTATTGTGTAAATTATTGATGAGTTTAAATTGCACTAAACTGTGAAATAATAGCAGCTTTTACAGATAAAAACAAAGTGCTGTCCTAAGAAAGAAAGCAATATCTCCAATTTCAGCCATTTTCCGTTTTCCTCGTTATTCAATTTCTAATACTTATCTATATATATAAAAGAAAGTCGTGTTAGTTACTTCACTTATAACTCAAGAACGGCTGAACCGATTTAGCTGAAAATTGGCAGGGAGGTAGTTTAGAGCCAGGAGAAGGACATAGGATACTTTTTATCCCGTGCGATAAACCGTTCCAGCGATATCAGTGAAAGTCGAAATGGAATTTTCTGATTGGTTAAAAGCTAGCCATTGTTTTAAATTTTGCTATAAACGATTCAATTTTCAAATATCTTGAAGATAACAACAATGATATTTTCTATCTTATAACTCTATTCATTTAGAAAAGTAAATTAAAGTAAATTGCATATACTTTAATTTTTAATTCGCGCTTTTCTTTATGTCAGGTGAGCACAAGCAAGTAAAATCAACGAGAATAGATTTCTTAATTGTTGGTCGTATCACGGATTCAGTACTGTGAAAACTGTTTAATAAATATAAAGACAAAAGCAAATTTCATTCAAATTGCACGTTTTCAGAAATATTTATATTTAGTACGTAATTTTAGGTTAGCAAAATTAAATATACTTTTCGAAGATTTCAGTGCTGTGACAGTTGTCATTTGAAAACTATTAGTTTGTTTGTTTATTTATGCAAAGTTTTCGAATTCATCCATTTTATTTCTTTCATTTATAAAATTGATTTTTGTTTTAAATCTTATAATTTTCATATTTCTTATTCATCTCATTTTTATTGCTCTTTTTATTATTTAAAATATGTATGTGATATTTCGATTTAGCAAATTTGCGACCACTGCCAACTTTTACATTTCTTTTTCGTTGTCAGAAAGAATATTTGCAAAAATATGCCGCCTAAGCAAATCGCTCTTAGTCGGTCGACATCTCAAGCGCGCAAAAAGAGAACTACCCGTGTTTCAGAAACATCGGAGCAACGGGAAAAAGACTTGAAACTAATCGAGAACAGAATGCTTTTGCCCGTTCCTTAGAAACGTCTGAGCAACAGGAAAGAAGACTGTCAACAAATCAACTACGAACTACACAAGCCCGTTCGTCGGAAACATCAGAGCAACGGGAAGCAAGAATGAAAACCGACCGAGAACGCATTTCGCTATTCAGACGCTGCCAATACTCTGATTTGAATTTCAGTGCATTTCACTATGATCCGACAACAAACTATAGTCTTCCCCCAAGTGTCATCATCGGAGAAATATATCAATTATGTATGTTTTGTAATGCTCTCAAATTTAAAAATGAAACAGCTGAAATTTGCTGTTCTAGAAGCATACAGAAACTACAAGATTTTACGTCGCCTGCCGAGACATTATCAATCTTCGTATCAGGTCAAACAAACCAATCGAAACATTTTTTGGCGCATATACGCCGGTACAATTCGTGTTTCTAAATGACTTTATTCGGTGCTACACGTATCCTGAACGAGAATTACATCCCAACATTCAAAGTGCAAGGCCAAATTTATCATCGTGCAAGGATCACTTCTTTCAATGCCTAACGCAGATCATAAATTTCTACAAATTTATTTCATGGATAACACAAATGATCAAGTCAATCAACGTTGTCAGGTAAACAATGGCACTAAACGAAAAATTTTTACCGTATTACAAAAATTTTTCGATCAACATAATCAGTTAATTAGGCTGTTCACAATTGCCCTAGACTAAATGTCATCCGATATTTACAAAGTTGTTATTAGAGCTGAAAAAACACCTGTAGGCCACCACAAAGAAAAATACAATGCGCCAACATTGGATGAAGTGGCTATTGTTATAGTTGGCGAAGAATTTACCTCCCGCGATACAGTTCTTCATCGCAGAAATCGTGACGTTCAAAGAGTTCTCAGAGACGTATCGATCATATGATGCATTGCAATATCCTATTTTATTTTGGTGAGGAGAGGAGGGATATTATTTTAACATAAAATTAAGAAGTCCGCAAACAGGCGAGAAAACCAATAAGAAAGCAAGTGCAATAAGTTTTTATGCATATAGATTAATGATTGCCAAAACGCTGATAATCATACTTTAAAATGTCGACAATTAGTTCATCAATACATTGTCGATATGTATGCGAAAATTGAAACTGAACGCCTACTGTATATTAAATTAAATCAAACCAAATTACGTTCAGAAGAATGCATTCATTTACGGGATGCAATAATTAATGATGGTAACGTTAATCCTAATGATGTGGGGAAAATGATTATATTGCCGACTACATTTGCAGGGAGAAAAACTTGGACTCCCTGCAAATGTAGTATTCATACATGTCTGAGTATTCATACATGTGCCTTGGACTCCAAGGCACATGTATGAATACTCACAGGATGCAATGACATATGTTCTCGCATATGGGCTCCTAGATTTATTTATTACATTTACGTGCAATTCTGCTTGGGTTGAAATTAGAGATATTTTGTTACCAGGACAATCATCATCGGATCGTCATGATATTACAGCACGTGTGTTCAAACAAAAATGATAATCTTTACTTGATTTCATTGTGAAGCGTCATGTTTTTAGAGAGACACGGTGTTGGGTGTACTCTATTGAATGGCAAAAACGAGGATTGCCTCAGGCACACATTCTAATTTGGCTTATTGAAAAAAAACCACCTTCTAAAACTGATCAGATATCAGCAGAAATTCTTGATGTCACCATAGATCCAGTCTTATTTCAGATCATTGTCCAAAATATGTTTCATGCTCCGTGTGCATCACCATACATGTCTGTTTGAAAATGCACTAATGATATCCTAGAGAATTAACTGCTTTTTTTCACCATTAAATAAAATTTGCATTTCAAATCATAATCGCAAATGTCATTTACACACTTAAATACAAAATTCAAATTCAAATTGAAAGCGTTGCAACGCACGCAGGGTACAGCTAGTTATTATAATAAGTATTAATTTTTAAACGGGGTCTTGTCTTTTTTAAGCATTGCCTATTCTAATTATTAGCATTAAGAATCTAACAACTTTTCACCAATAATGGTAAAAGTGAAAAATACTTTTATTGTGCTGTAGACAGTAATTTAAATATTTTTAAAAAGTTTCGTTAAATTTAAGTTTTAAAAAATAATTTATTATTCCTTGTTTGTTCACCAAAGAAAAATATCATTAGGAATCCTATGAAGAATACCAATAATGGCAAAGATAAAGATGCTACCATCTTGAAATAGAATGATTTAAGTGTTTTAAAAAAAGAATTTACTATCCCTTGGTTGTTTACAAAAGAAACAGTTCAGAGAAAAACCAAATTAAGAGAAACCAATTAAGAGAAAAACCAAATAGAAAGTAATAGAGATAGTGCCATCTAAAAAAAAAATATTTAGTGTTTTAAAAAAGAATACATTATCCCTACACTAAAGAATATATTATTCCCTTACTTGTTCACAATAAAAAGAGAGAGAGAGACTAATACTCGGAATTTAATAAAGAGGAAAACCAATATAGCAAATGATACAGATACTGTCATCTGGTTATATAGACAGCGATTTAAGTATTTTAAAAAACGATTTAAGTGTTTTAAAAACGAATTCATTTTCCCTTGCTTGTTTACGAAAGAAAAAGATTAATGTCAGGATTCCAATTAAGAAGAAAACCAATAATGGCGAAAATAAAAGACACTACCATCTTGTCATAGAGATGGCCAATTAAGTATTATAAAGAAGTTTCGATATCGATTTAAACATCTTGAAGGATTCATTATCCAGGGCTCTTTACAAAAGAAAATTATAACTATTAGGAATTTAATAATGAGGAATACCAATAATAACAAATACTAGGTACTGCCATCTTACTATAGATAGTGATTTAAGTACCTTAAGAAATTTCAATAACGATTGAAGGGATTAAAAACGAATTCATAATCCCTTGTTTACAAAGGAAAGAGATGAGTGTTAAACATCTAATAAAAGGAAAACCAATAGCAAAAATTAGAAATGCTACCTTCTTACTTTAGAGGGTGATTTAACACGTTGAATGCCACGCTAATTTTACATGGCTTGCTCGTCTGGCCACAAGATAAATAACTACAAACTAAATTTGCAAATATCGACAGATTTTACTAGTTTATAAAAGATTTAGCATGACATATCTGGGAAAAGTGGTGAATTATATATGCCTACGAATTGTTTAAAAATAGTGGTGGATAAAAATCTACTAAATTGAATTTATTAAAGCAAGAATCACAATAATTAAGTACATTTTGAATAAATTTTCAGCAATTCCATAAAAGAGTGTAAATTTTATAGTTCTATATCATATTATACACTGCCAGCCAGCTGTTTTTCGCGGCCTATGTGAAAGGTCAGTGACAGCAAGCAGTGGCAGACGCAGCCGAAATGTAATTTCAGTGTCAGCCACCGGTGGTTGACGCGGCCTAAATGTAATTTCAGTGTCAGCCACCGGTTGTGGACGTGGCCTAAATGTAATTTCAGTGTCAGCCACCGGTGGTTGACGGTGCCTAAATGGAAAAAATCCAGTGTCAGCCACTGATGGCTGACGCAGCGCTCAACGTGTTAATTATTTATTTAAAAAAATCATTGTTTGCTTGTTTAAGAAAAGAAAAAAAGCTAACTGTAGGGAATTTTTGCAATATTGTTCAAAATACTAATAAAATGGCTTAAAATTTTCGATATCATAATCAAAAAGCTAGTTTGATATGAATATTTTTCTCACTTTGTTTTTAATTTTAATCGATTTTTTTTCTTGCCCATTATATTTATAAGAAAATTGTATTATGGCTATCCAAAAAGTCAGATAAACCGCAATTTAAATCATTTTCACAAATTGCCTATTTAAACTAAACTAAGCTTTATTCTCCAGAAAGATAAGAACAGTTTGTGATATCATATCGTGACTTGCACTTTTGCCCATTGATTCAGTTCTTTACCAAGACTTATCACCAAATTGTTTTAATGTTATTATCTTACTAGAAATAACCATTGAACTTAACAGAAAATAGAAATTAATATTTTAAGTGAAAAGTAAACTATTGCAGACTTGGTGTTAAAAAGTAGTTACATTATAAAAAGAATTGGCAATAATTTAAATGCCTCTTTTCCAACTATGAATAATCTAGAACAAATAAATAATTTAGATTCACCTTAAAATATATCATAAGTTGCATCTGATTTTTTAAAACTTTATTTAAATGATTAAAGCCTTATTTATATGTTTCCGTCAAATTATTAATTTAATCTACTGTTTTATTTAACGTTACTAACCTTTTTCTTTCTAGCAAAACTAGACAGACGGGCCTAAGTGGGTCTGTAGGGTTGTAAGATTGGGCAGTATGTGCGCGGGATCGCATGAACGGCTTCTGGGTGGCGGCTGGTAGCTTCCGTGTCCGTTGGGCCTTGGTCCTTCGGGCCTCTAAAGTGTGAGGGATGATTTCGTTACGCAGTGGCCGCGAAAAGCCGCAAACACGCTTTCGGCTGGTCACCTGCGATGACCAAACCATATTTCGAATCATACAATGAAACAAATACAGAATCAATAATCTTTAAAGATAACAATAATGCCATTATTGCTATATTAATATAATTATAAAGTCAATTTCTTCCATTAATATAAATTTAAAAAAAAACGAAAACAAATTTACAATTTTACCTTTTTATACATAACTTAATATTCCGTAGGTGAACTTTAGATTTTAAATACAGTTCAAAATGAGAGAAATTTACATAAATTAAAAAAATGACTTTGAAAAAAAAGAAGAGACTCAAAATGCTTATTCAAGAAAATGGACATAGCCTGAAATGAGCGTTTGCGAAAACGCGCATAGCTCAAAAAATAGCTTTTCGCAGGAAAACAATGTCAATTTTTTTTTATTTAATTTTGCTATCACCTAAAAAATTCCCAGACTAATATATATATATATATATATATATATATATATATATATATATATATATATATATATATATATATATATATATATATATATATATATATATATATATATATATATATATATATATATATATATATATATACCGACGTTGATATTCATATCAAACTAGCTTTTTGATTATGATATCGAAAATTTTAAGCCATTTTATTAGTATTTTGAACAATATTGCAAAAATTCCCTACAGTTAGCTTTTTTTCTTTTCTTAAACAAGCAAACAATGATTTTTTTAAATAAATAATTAACACGTTGAGCGCCGCGTCAGCCATCAGTGGCTGACACTGGATTTTTTCCATTTAGGCACCGTCAACCACCGGTGGCTGACACTGAAATTACATTTAGGCCACGTCAACCACCGGTGGCTGACACTGAAATTACATTTAGGCTGCGTCTGCCACCGCTTGCTGTCACTGACCTTTCACATAGGCCGCGAAAAACAGCTGGCTGGCAGCGTATAACATGATATAGAACTATAAAATTTACACTCTTTTATGGAATTGCTGAAAATTTATTCAAAATGTACTTAATTATTGTGATTCTTGCTTTAATAAATTCAATTTAGTAGATTTTTATCCACCACTATTTTTAAACAATTCGTAGGCATATATAATTCACCACTTTTTCAAAATGCTTAATCAAAAAAATGGACATAGCCTGAAATGAGCGTTTGCGAAAACGCGCATAGCTCAAAAAATAGCTTTTCCCAGGAAAACAATGTCAAATTTTTTTTATTTAATTTTGCTATCACCTAAAAAATTCCCAGACTAATATATATATATTAATACATTCGTTTAAAGTTTAAATTGTTTATAGATCGCAGTGATCGAATTATTGTAAGTCAAATGTATAATATTAAAAATAATACAGCAAAGCGTAAAATTTTTTACCACTTTAAATATTCAAGGAAAAACTTGCTAAAATGAGAGAGAAGTCAGCATTTACATAATAATTAGGTTTTAGCCTTAATTATAAAGTTATTCACTTAAAATTGTATTTTTTGATAAATATTAGTTCTATTGTGATTCTTCTTCCTTTTTTTTATAAGTAAAAGAAAATTAAATAATTATTTTAATAATGTGTGCAGAATAGCCCCATTAAACGGGGGCCCCACCAAGCAAAACCGGCAACAGCATTTTTTGGAATTTCATTAAGTCCACCTGAAACCTTCACAAACAATATCTGATAAGCCTCAGCATATCATTTTGAATGTCAATCTCGAACCATAATTTTTTTACACTAAAAAGTTGTCGTTTTTCTCATTATTATTTCCGATGGCCAAAGTAACAGAAAGATCTCCACACCACAAAAGGGGAGGAACAAATGAGAACATAAAGAAGAAGGAAAACACATAACAGGCGTTTCGAGAAAAAATCTATGAACTCAATAAGTCCCTTGCGCACCATTAACGGTCGCACAAAGATATGTCCTTCAGTGCCGGGCAACGGCGAAAGTGGTCTACATCCAACTCTTCTTGAAGGTCACAGAGCGTGCACAAAGGGGCCTGTGCAAAATGAATTCGATAAAGATGTTTAAGGAGGCAATCGTGTTCAGTGGCTAGTCGAAACTCAGTGACTGCTTTGCATCTTGGTCGCATATCTTGGAGATCATTCCACCCTATCTTACCGGAATTTCTCTCTGTGATTGGTTTAAAGTGAGATATTTACTCTTTTTCTTGATTAGGAGCTCAGCAATAGCAAGAGGGACAGCTATTATTGATGTTTGTTGATACTAAAAAGCCATTGGTTAGAAAAATAATATCTTTTGTAGTAGTTAAGTGAAAGCGTCCAGTGATGCCCACCCTTAATATATAATTTAAGAATCCTTATCAAACTTCAAGTCAAATTTGCTTACATGTGAGGGTTTTCAACAAAAACGCTTTAGAAATCTAGAGAAATGTAAATAAAAAAGGTAGGATTTAGAACCCAACCTAGAAGACAAAAGAGCTTCTAGATTAAGCACTGGACAAACTAGCTTTCAAGGAGAACTTTCTGATGGAACTAACCCTCCTTTACGTTGCATAGAGGAAAATCACGAAAACCTCACATAGTTAGCCAGACGGCAAGGGATTCTAACCCATGTTCTATCGCTGATAATTTTACGTCAGCACTGAAGTAGTAGAATTTGTATCAACCAGCCACCACTGGAATTCAAACCTGGGTCATCTGATCTGGTAGCGAGGGCTCGATCCCCTAGGCCACTGCAGCTCCCTGCTGAAACTTAAGAGGCATGTCTATTAATCACCTTAAAAATAATCTCTATTACTGCCAGCAATCAAACTGATTTTAATGTCTTCTGTACTTTCTTGCACCTTCTTTACTAATGATTCATTAGATTTTGAAAGCATTTTTCCCCTTGCTAAAACATAAATTTAAGATCCCTAATATGCATACTTCTTAAATTTAATTTTTGACAAATATTCTAAAATAATGACATACTAAATTAAATCATTAAGAAACTTGTTATAACTCAGAAATTAGCTGTTTTGTAAAAATTATGATTATTCTAAAACTATGCCATGTAGTCCCATATTTTTTATGTTATTTTAAGGCTTTAAAAGAAATAAAGAACCTAATCGAACTAATAAATTTAAAGTCAACATTGTATACATCAAAAAAAAAATTTAAAATTTAAATGTGTTTTATTATGAAAAGAAAAGTAATTTATTCGTCTAAAAGAACTAGATGTTTGATGAAAAATAAAACACAAAAAATATATAAAATGAAAATTATTGATTTTAACTGTACTGCTTTGAGTGTTTGCTTTTCCTAAAATAATTATATTCTATTTATAATTTTGATATTTCTTAGAAATTTGATAGGTTGATAAAAAAATAAAAAACCTTACATGTAAGTTTTTTAAATGAAAAATACATGTTTTATAATTTTTTACGTAATGAATATTTTATATAAATCTTTTATTGTTTGTCCCAATAACAGATTTTAAAAATTCATTTAACTTCATATATACTTCATTTACTTTTATTTAAAAGAAAACAAGAAATTTCCTTAAAATAACAACAACATAAATAAAAATTCCCCTTATTTTTAATAAAACAAAAACATATAAAAATTTATTTAATTATAACTAATAATGATACGATTGATTTTACATAATAAAATTTACTTTATTGATTATTACTGTCATAATTGTTTCAACCGTTCACAAATATCTGACCCTTTTTCTTTAGTATTTTCAATCTTTGCAATCCTTGATCCGAATTGTATGGCACGCTTTGGCAAAACTGCAGCTTCTAACAGGCCTATTTTAAAAGCCAAGAGACGAAGAAGCAATTTTTCTCCCAATCCTCGAGGTAAATTTAAGTCCATCTGAAATGATATAACGCAATTTGTTATTAAATTTAAGTATTTGAATTTGGATTCATGAGTTTAGAATTATTAAAATAACACACAAACCTTTAACCAAACAGGCAAATCATTCAAGTAGGAAACCACATTCTCATCTAGAAAAGGATACCGAGACTCCACACCATTATCGGAAATAATTCTGGAGAAAAAAAAAATTTTTTTAAAGAGCTTAAAAGTGAATTATTTAAAAAAAATATGAGATATGTGTAGATTAAAAGAAAAAGATTAAAAATAAAGAAGAAAAAATTTTTAAAATCAAATTTAAAAGATGAAAACTGAAAATAATAAATCTGATTTTGCTACAAACACATGTAATGTCATGTAAATTTACATACTTTACATATTAGATTCTCAACATGGGCATTGCAATGGGCAAATACAGAAAAAAAGCTAAGTACATTTCAGGATTAAGTTCATTTTATATCAAAAAACTTATACATATAAAACCCAGCATAAATTATCTGCTATTAAAGCAGTTATTAATTCAGCAATTTATAGAGGAAAAAAAGCTAACCAATTTCATAATGAAATCAATCCTTAGCTTGCTGCACTACACAAAAAATTTTCACACTATTAAGTTTAAGGTTTCATCATGAGCATAACGTTACAATGAGTGGGTGATTTTTAAAATAGTTTGTTTAAAAGTTTTTTCATTTTCTAGTAAGAAATTCACAGCAAATAATTCCTACTTACTTAAGGATTCCTTTCATAAAAAATTAGCTAAAAAAACAATTATATAATTGGTCAGTAGGAATTTTTAATAAATTAACACTAATGATTATTAGTGTACCATATGGAAAATAAAGAATGTAAAAAAAGTTTTTTTTTAACTTTTTAATAAACTTTTGCTAAAAAAAAAAAATTTAAAGGAGCCTTGAAAAATTTGTTTTGCAAAGTGAGCAGTGAGCCAATAAAGGTTGGCAACCTATTTTCTGCACAATAACAAAATTTTTTAATTGTAATGATAAAGTGTCTGAGAGCAATGAAAAATGCAAAGTGCTCCCACATGAAAATTAAAGACTCCACAATGTGGAGACCATATGGTGCTCTGAACCTAATTTATTTCCAAAATAAGCTGTCACCCATTAAACTTAAGTTGGGAGTATTTTAAGTAGCCATTGGAGCTACGACAGCTCTTCACAATAATAGTTCAGTGTCCAAATCATCGTGTGATGATAGCTTGAGTGTAATGATAATGTGTACTTTTCTCAGCAATTTCTTTGTTTCTGTACCTTAGTATTTTTTCCCTTTCATTTTTAAATTCGATATTCCTTATCACTTACATCAAAATAACCATTTTACATCGGAATTTGGTTAAAATATGTCCAGTATCATATTATTTCTTAATTAGAGTGTAACAATAATGCGTACTTTCCACAGCAATTTCTTTGTTTCTGTAACTTCATATTTTTTCCCTTTTATTTTTAAATTTGATATTCCTTATAACTTATATCAAAATAACATTTTGCATTTGACTTTGGTTAAAAATACGTTCAGTATCATATTATTTCTCAATTAGAGGCTTTAATCTAGCATAATATTTATTACCTAAACTAACAATGAAATAATTTATATCTGTACATTTTGGTAATTATATAAGTAACTGCAATCAGCAAAAGTAATAACGCAATAGAGCATCATATCCTCCTAAAGAAGTTGAATTTAATTTATTATGCTTATGCATATTTCATTGTAAGAAGAATTTACATAGGCATAATTACCTTAGCAGAGAGTGAAATGTAACATAAACATTATTTTATAATAGTGGTAGTAGAATGAAGTGATAATATAGAGTACCATAAAATTAAACTAGAATGGCTATTCCCTAAAAGTCACTTAGTAAATTTTATAGAATTTTGCTAAATTTGGTAAAAGTATTTTGGTAAATCAGAACTATGATGAACTTGTAATGTTCTGGACGATTAAGATCAAACCTTTTTAATTGCCCATTTTACTCCTACATAGAACTACACCCAAAAAGCCTTTTCCCTTACTATCTCAATAAATCCCGAATCAAGACTATAATAATTGAAATTGTTCAAATGATTTAAAACTTTAGAATTCTAACTAAGAAAAGAGGACAATAAATGATGATTTGGGATTGAAACAAGAGACCCTTTAGATGATGAAATAAATTTCCTAGTCATGGACTTGGATTCATTAATAATGCTTAATTTTGATCTTAGGTCTATAGTTTTTCTTTAACTTTTGCTTGTAAAACAATACCATTTTTTTTGTCTGTAATATCTTTGTGTTTGCTTTTAGATTTTGTAACTTTGCTTCCTAGATAGATTTAAATAAAAATTTAATTCGGAGACAAACCAGATTGTATGCCTCTTAGACACACATGTATTTAAACATGCAAACATAATAAACTAAGAATCAATGAAAGAACAAAAAGTTAAGTATAGCCGTTGTAAGGCTGTAGACAAGCATTATAGTTATCAACACTAAACATGTGGAAAAACCATTGGTACAATTAAGAAATGCAAAAACATTTAAAAAGAAGTCAATCAGAATAAAAGATAAATGGAATAACAAGGTGCCATAATCCTATTTAGATTATATAAAACTGTTTGTTATAGGCAACTGATGTCATATATCAGGGTATAATATTTATGTATTTATGTAAAAACATTTTGAGGAGATCCATATTAATTAAAAATTTCTTGTAAATAATTGAAATTATAATTGAATAATAAAAAAATATTGCAATAAAAAAGGCAATATTGATACTAAATACACAATTTAAATTTTTTTCCCCACACTTTAACTTATATTACACTTACCTATCATCTCTGCCTAAATTTCTTGATCCAATTCTATCCAACTCCAGAGCTAGTTCATCAATGAGTCCCTCCCATCCACAATTACTAAAGAAAAATAAATATTTACAATACATTAAATATTAATTGTTTTTCAGTATAAACACAAAAGGAAATCAAGATTTAAATAAATTTATTCCTTAGCAAATATCTTTTCTATTTCAAATCAATGGATATTTACATACAATATAAAATTTTGTGTAATATAAAGCATTAAAAAACGTGTTGTAATACTAATAGCGGGAGATAAATGAACAAAATAACATTTATTAGAATAAGACAGGTGAGGTGCATAAATTGAAAGTCGTCATGGAGAAATCTTCAGAGGAAGGCATTGGCTCACATTGGGCTGTCTGGCCAACTATGATGATGATGATGAGAATAAGACAGATATTAAAGACCAACACATATGGTGCTATTTAGAGTTTTTTTTTTTTTAACCGTCATTGAACAGTCGACCCAAAAAAAACTTTTACATAAAATGGGACAACAAAATTAATAAATAATAATAATAATATAGCATAAATAATAATAATAATATATCATAAATAATAATAATAATATTTTATTAATAATATTTTATAAATAATAATTATAAATAAACAATAATAATATTTAATAAATTCATACTTAAATTTTGCTCGATGTCTAGAATATCCCCCTAACTGTTCATCAGCTCCCATTCCAACAAGCAATACCTAAATAAAAATTTAATATGAGTTACTTCAAAAAACACTTTTTCCTCAAACAAAACAATTCTTAATGTTTACATCTAATGTTAAAATATAAAAAAAGGCTCTACGATCATATTTTATTTAAGAAATATTTTAAAATAAGCTTTCACAATTAAGTAGTAAAAAAAATTAAGCTTTCTTTACAATTTATAGATAGCGCAAGAGACTGGACAGACCTACATCAGCACGAACAACCTACGTCATACTATGAAGGCTCATCAGTGCAATTACACTACAAAAGAAAAGAATGGCTAGTTATGAACTTAGAACTGTATTGGATTTGACAGGGAGCAGATAGCAAAGATGTATAAATTGTATCTATACTTACGTCATTTTATAGAATCTTAATAATTTTAAATGAGTTACTTTAGCAGCTATTTAAAATGTTAATCAAGAAGTAGCAAACTATAAATGTTAATAAAACTGAAATGGAAAAAAATAGCTTGTGATAAAATTTGAAACTGTAAAAAACTTATTACCTCCCCTCAAATCATGCAAATGCCACAGCAACATATACAATGATTAAAACAGTATTAAAAATCACTATTCGATGTTTGTCAGCTACAAGGTATTTATGATAGAAAAAAGATTTAAATACTTAAATTCACAAAACTAATTATCAAATATTTATGAGTGAGTAATAGAACTGAGTTGTTAAAATTTATATAGTTTTAAAATAAAAGGTTTTTCAAATAATAAAAAAAAATCCAAATATAAAGAGGAAAAACAAAATAAACAGATATATGAAGAAGTATTACATAAAACAATTTCTAAGTATACCAATCACTGCGACATGCATCAAGCTAGATTACTTTTTCTTTTTTTTATCAGTGTGCAGTTTTGAAGTCTTTTCATAATATAAATTTAGATTTTCATATTCTTTCTGATTAAATTCTTCATTATTGATTACTTGAAAAACATCATTAAGTAAAATACATAAATAACATACATAAGTTGCCCAAGTAAAATATATAAAATCCAGATTTCATAAAATGCCCTAAGCACAATTTCAACTTATTAATATTTAAAGTCTCCAACGAATATGAACAACATATCAACTGTTCAGCTTCTTCTAAAACATCTTAAAATAGCTGCCCAATGTATACGAAATTCGGGATTAATAAAATTATTTGAACACCATTAAAAATTATACAACTTCGCTACCTATCAAAGCCAGCACAACTCAAGATTCATAACAGAAAATTGTTCTTACGTTCTACAGTGTACTTGCACATCAAAATTTTCAAGCATTATATAAGGACTAATACTGTGGCTCATGAGTTCTTGAACAATTGCAAAAATAAAATATTATGTTTTCTTCTGTATTTGTTTTATTCAAAAACAATAACTTAAAGCACAAAAAATGCTTTACCAAACAATCTGCAAATCACAGTTTTACAAAATGATTTCTTAAATTTAAATATTTTTTAGATAAAATAAGGGACATAAAATCCCTTCTTAAGTAACAAAATATTATGAAGTAAAAGTTATAAGTAAATTGTGAAAATTTTGAAGGTTAAACTTAGTATGATACTAAGAGAAAGGAGGAACACAGAGTTTTCCTTTATTTTAACAATGGAAGAGAATAGACCTTGGCTAAATTTAAAAATGATTGTTAATGTAAAAATAGGAAGGAATTTAAAGCATTTACATTATAAATAGCTAGAGTTAAATTTAAAAGATAATTTTTAAAAAAAATGTGGTTTTGTTACATTAAACTTTAACAATATTTCCCTTTAACAAAAATCAATGGGAATTTCCATCACCAATTAACAGAAAGGGTAAAAACCAAAGTGTGGAGAGATCTTTGACAGAATACCATTCCAGACGGGCCGCGCCGAGAAGCGGCGGCTCAGTTTTGACTATATACCGGACATGACTGCCTCGCCGCGCACCTATTTCGTTAAGGCTGGCACCTGATCCCTATTGTTCTCTGTGCAAGAGTCAAGCTGTTTTCGATAGCAGTCACATCCTGTGCTGCAGGGCCCTCCGCGGGTCGTCGTTTACCTAGCGATATTTGGAAGCAAGAACGCTTCTGAGGAAATGACTTTTTACTTTCTTGTTTTGTTCCTGTGTTCTTGATTTTTAACATGTAAATTCAACTCTGCCATTTAAAGTAAATAAATAAATGCAGTCGAACCCCGCTATAGTGAACACTCGGATGTAGTGAACTTTTTTAGCGGTCCCGTCCGTATTCCTATTTAAATAATGTTATTTTTAACGCTTATAGTGAACAGCTTAGAACTTGGAAACTCGGTTATAGTGGACTCAAATTTCATTTCTTTAAATATCTTTTTCAGTCCTCCATCTTTAAACTTGTAGGTGTTGGGACTGAAAATGAATGCATTCCTATAAAATGTGTCATATTATTCTCCTTTATGCTTATCACTTTTAACTATACTGTAATAAATGTCAAACAAATCATTTATCTTATACTCCCCCTCCCTGACAAGCCTCGCTTTATCTCTTTTCCCCAAGCTTGCTCTACAACTAGTTAACTTGGCCACCTTCTGAATTTTTGGAATTTTCTTATCTGTTCAAACCATATTCTTTACAAATCACCCCTTGACAATCAAGAAGGGGAACAATTTAACTCATTCTACAGCTGCTCTCTTCATATTCTCACATTATCTATTTGAGACAAGATTTTTATTTCAAAAGCAGTGAAAATGGCAAATTCTCTAAAGAGAAAAGCGTTTTCAATAGAGGACAAAGTTAAAATTGTAAAGCGTATTGATGATGGAACCAATCAATCGACACTGTGTAAGGAATTTTCCTTGTCAAAATCTACAGTTTCAAACATTTGGAAAAATCGAAGTGCAATTCTTGCGGCACACGACAAAAACATGGTTTCATAGAAAAAACTGTGTGGAGCTGAAAGAGAAAACGTAGAAGATGCTTTGTTAAGATGGTTTGAAATCTTGTTCAAAATGTAAAAATCTTGCATTCTTTGCACATTGTAGATAAGAAAATTGATGAACTCAATTTAAAATCAAATTGTGTTCAATCAAAAATCACAAATTTTTTTTCATAAAAAGTGAAAATAAAACTAATATTTAGCGACGTAATTACTTTTTCCATCAATTTTTGCTTCATTATCTGTTAATTAGTTAATAATTTTTTAAATAACTTATGCAAAATTGCAAAGCCAATTTTCAATCATTCAACTGTCTTATGCAAAAAATATTCTAAAAAAAATTTGGATATAGTGAACCATCGGTTCTAGTGGGCACATTACTGAGTCCGCAGACGGTTCACTATAGCGGGGTTCGACTGTATTTCCCTTTAATGCTACAATTTAATTTTTTTTCTATAATCAATTATTATAACAGAGACATTTCAAAATATAAAAAACACATAGTTTCAGACAGTGAAGAATAACTCATCAAACTGTAAACAAGAAACCATTTAAAAAAATAAATGACATTTTAATATATTATTCATTGTATTTTCAAGCATAAATACATTTCTTACTATATATATTATCAGAACAATATTTAATAAAAAGAACTCATAAAGAAAAGTCAATGAAAATATATTACTTCTAACACTTAATCATGACATAATATTTATTTAAGTGATTAAAACTACTAAGTAATTAACATTTCTTCCTTTGACCACACTACTTAGTGCATCAGCAGCTGCTTAGTTGAATTATGTATGACTTGTACTTTTTTGTATAAAACAATTTTAATTTTATGTAATTGACTTAAGTTGTTAAGTATTTTTATCTACTATGATTCCTCATCATTTGCGTAAAAAGGCACTCACACATTTCAACATCATATTAAATAATGGCTTCCAAAAATATTTCTTTAAAAGTCCACTTTGTTTATCATTTCTTGATTATAATTAAAAATAGAAAATATTTATGAAAAATATACATATAATATACAATAAAAATATATCTATTAAATACATATATTAATTATACATATTAATATAGAAAATATACATTGATAATACATATTAAAATATAAGATAAATAGTAAAAGTAGAAAATACAATGGTTTCAAAAAATATTTCTTTAAAAATCCACTTTGTTTATTATTCCTTGATTATAATTAAAAATAGAAAATATTTAACGTGTATAATAAAATATGTCAAAGAGAATAAAAATTTTACGTATAAGAGCTATGTAAAAAGTGGGCAAAAGGTAAAGGTTCTTTCAATTTATTAAAAAGGCAAGCCTCACCCTTGCTGGTGACTTATAATTTTCATAATAACCATCAGATAGAAGGAAACCCTCTCCATGGGCAGCAAACCAAATTGCACATCCAATGCTGTCATCTAAAACAGTACAATTCGGAATAAGTAGTTGACTTATTCTATTTTTTCTGAAAAACAAAAACAAAAACCATTAACGAATAAATATCAAAATTCTCAGATCACATGTAATCAAGCAATTTGACGCTCAAAAAAATTTACACAATAAGCAATCTTATTTTAAAATATTTAACAGAATGTTTATGTACTCTTCTTCTATTGGCATAACAAGCCTTTGTGGGTCAGAGCCTTCTCTAGAACCTTCCTCCATTTTGCTTTTTTATTGCTCTCCAGTTATTTATTCTTAGGATTTTAAAATCCTCTTCCACACAGTCAAGTCATCTGATCTTAGGCCTACCTCTAACTCTTGATTTGTAATTGAAGATCTTAAATGTCATGAAAGAAAGGTCCATTTGACAGATGTGACCCGTAAACTTTAAGCAACTTCTTTTGATGAATATGTATTCAGAATTCCTTTTATAAATAGATCAAAATATATTCTCTAAATATTTAACATTTATACTAAAAATACCAATTCTACTTAGATTTTAAATTAATGTTTCAATAGCAAAATATGCAACAACAAAAAAATTCTGTTTCAATTTTAAAATGAATATAGTTGTAATAGTTAATAGTACAAATTATTGTTAAAAGAATATAAATTAAGAAATAAGTTTTTAACAAACCAATTTATAAGAAACAAAAGCAATCAATGAAAGTTTACAGCTTATCTAATTAAACAAATTTTATTAAAATTTATTGACTATAAACAGGAACTTCAGAAGCTTGAAAAAACAATATTTTTTATACCTTCAAAATTCAGTATTAAGTACTCGGCCTGTTCAGAGTTTTAAATTAGAATAGTGATTTTCTGTAGTTGACATTTTTAATGTGAGATTAAGGGCTTTAAGTAATATTTAAAAAAAATCATCTATAACCTAAAATTTCAGTATCTGAGGAATGTATTTCTAAATTCTTAAAGTGAAACTCTTCCTTGGTCTTTATCTATAATTTAGTTAAAACTCTTCTTAACAAGACAAAAAGTCAAAACAATATTTTAAAAATGCATATCTCAAAACCTAAAAATTTTTAAACTGGCTGACAAAATGTTACAAATATCCAGTGGCCAATTGACGTGAAGTTTCATCAGACTGTTGACACAACTTCGTTAGTGTAAGCGCCAATAAAGTTTAAAAACTCATTAAAACTTTTAAAAATTAGTTACATTTTTACAGCTAAAAACCATTTTTTACTCATACTTTCACTAATTTACTCTTCTTTTGTGATTTCTGATTTAAGCTACAATTACTACAGTTGCTTAAAACAAGAATTTATTTAAATTCTGTTTTAAGAGCTTTCAACTGAAGTTATTATGCCTAACATAAGGTCGAGTCTTCTTGCTGTACTAACAATGAAGATTTCAAAATAAATACTAAACAAGAAAAGTTTTACTTGACACTTGTGTAGTAAAAAAGAAATTTCCTATAAAATGCTAATTTTTCATCAATTAATCTAGAAAGCATAATAATCTATTTGCGATTAAGGCAACGCACCAAAATACAAATGTAACTCGGATGATTGCTTGAGCCCCAAAAAAATAATGTGTATCATGTCAATAACTTTTAAAGAAAAATTTCGCAATATTATATTCTAAGCTTGAAAATTTAAATGATATAAGTTATACATTACAGTGCCAAAATAAAATAAGAAATTTGACATCATTATAGTTTAATTTAAAATTAACTGCCTTTAATAAAATAATAATACATCATACTTATTTTATCACTAATAATTTTCTTTAAATTTTAATATGTTATCTTAGGAAGAGCAATAACATTTAAAACTATTTTAACAACTTAATCAATCATTTTTGCAGAATAACTAATATGTTACACAATTTTATTTAAATTACAAAAACTATTTTCAAATTTAATATAAAAAAGTACCTTTGAGTTACTAGCATCTCTTCAGAAATATTCACCTAAAATAATAAAATGAGAAATAAATAATTTTGTCAGTGAAATAAAGCTATCATACATTAAATTAGATAAAATACAATAATATTTTTTTTTTCATTTTATAACTGACATTGAACAGCTGACCCAAATTTTAAATTTACAACAACCAAAGTTCAACTCCAGAACCTTGATATTTTGAACTAGATCCAGAAGACAAGGAAACTCCTGGATCAAATTTTGGGCGTAATTTTATCTTCGTAAAGGAGTTTTTATTAAATGTAAAGGAAGAACACAAAAACCTCCCACAGTTAACCAGGCAGCAAAGGGACTCTAATGATGTGTCTACCACTGAAGATATTTTACATAAACACTGTGGTCGGTGAGAGCTGGGTGCAATTCCTATCGACTAGCCATCACTGGGATTCACATCCGGGTCACCTCATTCTGAAGGGAGAATTGTATCTCCCGAACTTACACAGGTACAATACAATAATTATTATTTCATCTTATTCATAAATAAATCACAGTTATCATTAAACAAGAACATTAAGTGAATCTTTATTTCAGCACAGTTAATTTGCATATTCTTCTATTTAATTTAACAAATAAAGTTCTTATAATGGTTAAGGTTTTCAAGGTGAGAAGTTTTTGCGTTGTTTAGCATGAATCATTGAAAATTAAAAGAATAATTTTTTATTCTAAAATTTAAGAATCTCTAAATAATATATATTTAAAAGCTATATAATTAATCATTAATAATGCAACAAAAAAAGAATTACATTTATCAAAACAACCAAATTTATGATCAGGTAAATAAGTATAAAACATCAAAAGTCTGCTTCCATAATTTTTTATAATTATACTAAAAGTGTTTATCATATAAAAGTAATAATACATACTTCAATGAAGTTCCATTGACGTGTTGGACAAATTGCTTTTAAAGCTCTAACACCACTCCTTCCTGTTAATCTATCAGGAGTATCAAAAGCTAATGTGCTTTTTTGGTGTGATGGGTCTTTTAATTTTTCATTGCTAGCAAATGCAACATTTAATAAATCAATAGATTGATTGTTAGGCAAATATCTGAAATAAAATATTAATAATACAATAAAAAAATTTCATTTTAATTTATATTCAAAATTAAACTAAGCCCATTTCTTAATTTAAAGCATAAATTATCTCATAATTGTATTTTATAAATTAAGATTAGATTCTGATTACATAATTTATTGTACAAAAACAATTTATGCTCAAACAATTATGCTTGCTAATATTTCATTTTTATTTTGTATAGTTCCTATGAAAAACATCATGACCAAATGCAACTGATAATAATAAAGCTTGCATAAAAAAAATAATGAAACTTTCATGACAGTAATAAAATAACTCAGAGCAGTTCATAGATTACATTAAATGTAAGATTATTAAAGAATTTTTGGATACATAAAAATTTTGAAAGAACATAATTTTTGGAGTATATATTAATTTCCAACAAAAAAGCAAAAATATTCAAATTTCCAAAAATATTCAATGAAAAAAAAACTTGCAGTAAGCTATATTATTTGCAATAATAGAAATTAACTTAATTAAAATTATTACAAATCTTAATCTGTAAACATTTATATGCATTTATGTACAGGATGATTCTAAAAAGATGGGCAAAATTTTAAGAAGTGATAGTACACACCCAAGCAAACAATTTTTATCAAAGAATGCATGGTCGAAAACAAAACGCAAAACCGCTAGAGTGCGTCAAAGTTTATGTTCATGTATGAGGCAAAAACACACAAAGAACGATGAAGTTAAGTTATGAAAGCAATTTGATGGCATGTGATTACAATAAGTGTTCAAAACAGTGTCCGACAGCGGCTATGCATACAGTACAATGGCGAAGAAAAGATAGACGAGCATTCTGAAACACACCAGGCATATCACGAACTTTCCCTGCAGCTGCCAAAAGCTTGGTGACAAGTAACGCAGCGCAGTAACTCGCAACAGGAATGGAGCTTTCATGTTTGCATCAAACAACTTTCCAAATGCACCAGCACCTTTGCGTTTTGTTTTCGACCATGCATTCTTTGATAAAAATTGTTTGTTTGGGTGTGTACTATCACTTCCTAAAATTTTGCCCATCTTTTTAGAATCACCCTGCATATGCATTTTTTACATGCAATATATTATGTAACTATGAAAGAAATTTTTTTTTACCTATGTGCTAATGCAGCAATAACAATTGAATCTAAACCACCAGAATACAAAATTCCAACAGAAGAATGATTACAGCTAGAAAAGTTCCTTACATAACAATCTTTACACAAATAAGGCTGATTCTGTACTCTTCTCCTCACAGATTCAGAAAGTACATGCTCAAAACAATCAACATTATTTTGGTAAACAGAATCTTCTAAAAGCAAATTAAAAGTTTCTATTTCTCCTCCATTTGAAATTTTTGAATGATCCTCATTAGTTCTAATTGGTGGTAAAGACCTGTTTAATGATTTATCTATGGGGTTTTCAATAAAATTATTTTCTTTAGTTCGTAAGATCAAATTTTCAACATTACTGAAGTCAATTTTGTTGTGGCATGTAGATAACCCTGATGCACTTGTAGACCAAGGAAAACAGTAAACTACCAATGAACTTTTTGTACTCTTTTCATTGAGATTTAAGCAAAACAGTCCTGTAGTCGGAACTTCTTTCCACTGAAAGTAAACAAGAGATCAATAACAGTTATGTAAACGAAACAATAAAAATAATGTTCAAATATAAAATGAAAAGAACCAAAACTGTGGGGAAATATACATAAACAGAATATAGTTAAAAAGTGCAGAAAATTATAATATATGAACAATTCGACATTATTATGTCAATAATAAGCAAATAATATAAGCTAAAGAATAATTTTAAAGGAAAAGTAAAATTCCATTCTGTATTAAATTGCAGTTTATGCACACAAAAAAAATGAATGAGAATATTAATGACACTAAAGCAAGAAGCAACTACACTGCACCAAACTCATATTATGCATTTCAGGTAACAACAGTCTTATAAACTTAGTTTGATGTTAAAAGAAAAAGAGGTGATGTAACACAATAAAAGAGGTAACGATTACTGGGATGTACTGCAACTCAGAGTGACAGGTTTCTTATTTATCTAAAGAACGTAGCCCCCTTGAGAAGTTGTCGACTAAATTGTGATCAATATCTTAATTAAATCATGAAAATATTCTTTATAAAAATTTTTAACAAATTATTAAACTAAAGTCTAATAATGCTTAAAAAATAAACACCATATTCTGCCACAGCATAATAATGAAAAAGTAACATATATTACAACAATATTAAAAACAAAAATATGAATGTAATGAAATAAATTAATGCAATAAATTAAATAAAAATAGAGTTTTTCATTAACTTATAAATTTGAAATTTAAAATCATGTTGTATTTTGCTAAACTTATATTATTAACATATTACAAAATATATCCAATTTTGCTAGATTAACATATGTTGTGTTGTTGTCATTATGTATCAGGGTAACATTTGATGACAGCTTATTAAGTAATTCATTTGTTTTAGATTATTGAGAAAATTCTACTGCTGTTTTGAATGTATTTTTAATTTTTAGAAATACTTCTCATGATAAGATGGTGGGCAAATATTTCTAAAAAAAACTATTAAATAACAAACAAAATAGCAGCAATTAAGAAATAAAACATGGAAAACATACACTAAGGATTCTTTTTGAACAAGTGGGTCCAATTGGAAAAGGTGATTAACAAGTGATTTTAAAATAAAATTTTTCTGCAAATCTTGTAGAAGCTGAAAAATATGCATACAGAAAGAAGACATTTTTTATGCACAATGCTTTCAATACTAAAATTCTTTCCAATTTATTTTCAATAATCAGGGTATATTTCCCAGATTAAAAGTAAAATTCATGAAAATAAGTAAAAAGCCATACTGATACAACAATTATTAAGGTAACAAATTCAAAGAAATATATTATTACAAACATAATAAATAACAAAAAGAAAAATAAGTAAAAATACACAAGCTGTTTTCGAAGCTAAGTACTTTTCAAAAATAAAAAATATTTTTCATGACCTACTTTTTCTTTACCAAGAGCCATTGAGCAAAGCTTGAAAGCATCTTCGCTGATGTTCCACAACAAACTGCGTCTGCCAAATATATCTCTTCCAAACCATAAGTGGTTGAGGCATTTCTACAAAAAAGTAATATAATATTAAATTTTAAAAAATTTACTTTATAATAAGAAATAAAACAAATCATGATATATTTCAATTACCTGGTAATATATAAATGAATATGGACCATGAATCAATCCAAGAACATCCACAACTTCTTGCATATTTATGCAACCAGACAATTTTTCACTCAAAACCTTAGTGTCTGAAGCTGAGCTTTGACACTATAAAAATAAATAAAAAAACAAAATGGAAATTTAACTTAAGTGATATGCTATACAATTTTTCACTAAACCTTAATGTTTGAAGTATAGCTTTGACACAATAAAAAAACATGATCAGGATTTGGCTTTTTAATTGATAATCTAATAGACTTAAAAACAAGGTTCGTGATTCTTTTGATTTTTTTTTAAAAAAATCAAAAGAATCAGATTTTTTTGATTTAAATCGGATTTTTTTTATTTAAATCAGATTTTTTTGATTTTTATTCATATACACTGTAAGAACTTTAATGTATGATTAAAAAAATTATAAATGTTTAATCAAATTAACTTAATATTAACACTATATTGTAACAATATTTTAGAAGCTCTAACTAAAATAATTTTTCATTATAATACATGAATGCATAGCAACCATTTTGAAACAAATGCATGATTAAAATTTAAAGACTAGATGAAATAGAGAATTTAAAGAATACTTCAGGGGTCTGTCTGGGTTTTTCTGAGAGGTACCTATTTTGTGAAAATTAAAAATAATATTAAAAAATCAACACAAATATAGTAAAAATATGGATTTATTGTTTTTTACGAGGCACAAAAATAAAATTTTACGAAAAAGTATTTTGTGCGATTATTCTATCATTTTTCCTAAAGTTGAATTTGTAAAGGTACCGTTAAACGGTAGTAAATTTGGCTTGGGCAGACCCCTGTACTTTAACTATTAAAACAAAGTTTCAGTTAGCAAACCATAACTTTAATTTAAAATTGTGATTTCTTTTTTTTTCTCTTGATTTTTAAAATGACAAAGTAAATGTAGCAGACTGTGTTTATAAATGTAGTCATTCATCAAAAAATATATAAATATTTAATCTATATATTTTTATATTAAAATATTCATTTTTAATTCTATATCAAAATGGATAAGTTAAGCTAAAAAAAATTAGAAAATCTATGTACTCATTGGAATTTTTTTTTACAAAATTTCTTTATAGAAAATCAGATAATGTCAAAGATACTGTAAACATATTATGAGAAAAAAATACCAGTTAATAACCCTACTGCATCAAATAGACTTTGAAAGAGTTTGAAAGGAAAGAATGACACTATATTAGGAAGAAAAAAAACATCTGAATTCATCAGCCCTTTTTTTTTCTTTTTCTGTTTTTGGCATATTAGGGTAATTTCTTTTAATATAACCTCAAGCTTCAGAAATATACATTTTCCACGAATAAAATATGATGTAGATTTTAATTCACGCTTTCTCATTCAAAAGGTAGAATTTTAATTAACATTATTTGTATTATTTTTTGGAAAAAAATCATGTTTATTAATTACTTTCTACAGCTATGCAAGTCTATATTAAGACAGCATTAAATGTTTACTTTAATCTGTACTTTCAATCTCAAGAATCAAAAGATTTTTAAAAATGTAATTTCAGATGTGTTGGAATTTAACACACACCAAGAAAGTAATTTCGTTAACTAAAATTAATTAATGCAGCAATTTATTTAAATTAAATTTTACTAAGAAAATACTAAGAAAAGAAAATAATAAAAGTATCAAAAATTTAAAACACTGTTTTTTAACTTTTAAAATCAATATATATAGATAAAAAATATTTGTTGATTTAAATCAACGAACCCTGCATAAAAATTTAAGTTTTCAGTTAATAGTTAGTGGCCGGTAGACTGCTATAACTTAGTAGTACTTTTTCCTCAAAGCGAAAGAGTCGGTGAACAATATCGATAGGTCTTTTTCATTTAATAGCTACTTTTGGATAACTTTTTTTACTCAGAATAAATAATATTTTTTTAAAAAAATTTGTGAATTCAAAAAATAATCTACAGCTGCAAAACGTTAATTCAATAATAAAAATAATACAAATATGTGACAAAATTTAGTTGAACATACTGACTTTAAAGAACTTTATTTAAAAATATTTCGGGAGAGAAAATATACTTAATGTTTGAACATTACAACTTTGAAATATGTGAATTGTTAAGGAACCTTCTTTCCAGATAATTCTTCCCATCTGGCTTCTGAAGGATCAAAATTTTAAGTAGAGACATTAGACATTTTAATGAAAATTCTGTTTTCCTTTCATCATTACGCAATTTTCAAAAATATAAATAAATAAATGATGGGAAAAGTGACTGGTTGTCACCACTTTCTCTTGATATCTCATCATGTGAAGAGTGGTAATTTCCAGGTTTATAATCTAGACAATTTTTCACTTTAAATCTTAGAATCTGAAAGAAAGCTTTGACACTATAAAAAAAAGGTATGAATTTAGCTCTTTTAATTGACATGTCGGTACCATTTATAAATAGAAAGGAAACTTCAAACTACTGAGCCATAAAAATAATTTCAAAGTAATCTTAGTTTTCAAAAAGAGCATTAGATTAAATCATTTTAAGCTAAACAGAACTTGATTGGAAATTAAGACATTACTAGAAGTGTAATAGGTGGGAGGTAGGTAGGGAAACAGGATACTCTCTAGTTTTTTGATAAAATCCCATTTTTTTCATCAATTCTTCAAATTTTAACCAATAATAAAGCTTTTACTTGTTGTGAAATTAATTCATTTCTATATTTATTTATGTTCTGTAAAAATATTTTAGCTCTATTAAATTAAGTTAAAAATTAAAAGATCTGTATATTCATGGTGTATATTCAAAATAATATTTAAACAGGTCCTCTATTACTATTCTCTTATTTAGATTGAAATTATGTTATGAATTTAAATTAAATGAGAAAAATCTGAGCTAAAGTGGTCATAATTTTAAACAAAAAGAAGTTCCTGAAACATTACTCTTTGTTAGTTTTTAAAAGAAACGTACATAAAAAAAAGTTGAATTTTTAGCATTACCTCATTGAAAATTTGTCACTTATTACACTGAATAAATCAAGAATAAAAAAAAATGGTAATAAATTTTCATCAAATAAATGGTTCTAAGAATCAAAGAAAACTCATATTGATACAAAATTTTATGTATTTTTAGTATTATTACAACAAGTTAGTCAGTAAATCACTGAATATTTCATGTATCAAAATAATATCAACAAAATTTTCATTGATAAATAGATCTGGGAATCAAAGCAGTCAAATATTGAATCAAACTTTAAGATTAAATCTATTTTTAAAAATACTTATAAATGCTACAAAAAATACATCCCTTAAAATAAATAAAATTGAAATTTTTATTATATTACCAAAGGTCCATTAAAAATTTCTCCATTCCATAACAAAATATTGCCTTTGTCATCCTGAACTGGTTGCGGTTCTAAAGTGGACCCTCTAAGATGCAAAACAGATGAATAAAAACATAACTCAAATGATCTTTCTGAAAAAACTTTTATTTCTTGAAAACAATCAGGTCCTCGTGATTTCAACTTTTCAGTTAATTCCTAGAATCATTTGAGAAAAGTTTTGAGACATAAAACAATACAATATTCATGTATGGGGCCGTTCAAAAAGTACGTACAAAAAAATGGAGAAATTTTAACCCCCCCCCCCTTTCGTACATTACCGTACATAAGGTCTTACTCCCCCCTTAGAGTACGTACATTTTATTAGTCTACCCCTCTTTTTCATAAAAATTAAAATAATTATGTTTTAAATAAAATTCAACATTTATTTAAGGAGTGTGTAGGAAAATGTCAAATTTAAATTTAGTGTATGCTTATAATGTATGTACTTTGCATAATACCTCCCCCCCTCCCCATCGTAGGAAATAGCAAATTCCCTCCCCGCCTTTGGGATGTACGTATTATTTGAACGGCCCCTATATACAAGTATCATATATCCCAGAGAAGCCAACCCATTGTATAATTTTATTTTTGATCACAAAATAGCAAATTTCGAGTATAAATCGACCACAGAAAAACAAAATATTTTCTAAAATGAAAGAGAAAAAAATATTAAGTCTCAGAATTTTCTTACGTTAAAAATATTTCGCACTGTTCTCTTGGTAAAAATCCACCCTGTTCTTATACATGTCATTATGTGTGGCGAAATAAGATTTCAAATGTTACTGTAAAATCTTTAAAAAAAGTGTAAAATTGCACATTCTTGTTAAGATAAAGGCCACTTTTTGGGAAACTCATAAAAGGATACAGTAGTATCCATTGTAGAGTTGGATCTATACAATTATATTGCTACACTATTGAATTCAACACAGATGATGTTCCGGAATCTTCAAATTTATAGCTTTATAGCATGTTTTCAAAATGTTATAATATTCAAAATACTCTTAAATAAATAATCCTAACATTTCTTATTCTTAGTTTTTTTCTGAACGTAATTTAAAGTATGGTTCCTAAAATAAAACTTTTATTTGTAAAGAAAATATGGAGCAAAAATGTAAAATGAATTGTAAATAACAAATTAAAACTAAGTTTAGAAAGGGGTGTAAGTCAATCCCCTAATTTTAGTAAAATTTTGAAGGTTTGAAAAGCTGACTCACAAGCTAAGAAATACTGTAAAAATTTAATTACAGAATCTTTCAATTTACTATAAATCGCTAAAAAAATCATTTGTTCCAGCAACGCAAATAGACAGTTTCCTTCACACGGATTTTTATGTTTATTTAACATTGTTTTCGACTAAGGGACCATTCCTGAATGATTTCATACATAGATGGAGCAAAGAATATAGAAAAAAGAAGAACTCTAGCTCTTCAAATAAGTAATAACTAACATGGCTAACAGCTCAGTGTGGTATGTTATACCGGAAAAACAATTCACAGGTGAGCAATATACTAAGATACAGCAGAACATCATATATAAAAATATAAAAAACCAGCATATGTGCATAAAAAACAAAGCGACAGTCAGGATGTACGTCACCTGTGAGCCAGTTGTTGGATAACACTACATCCGGCCAACTGCCATTTTATTCTTTCTTTCTGTCTCAAAATATGTTGGCAGATATAATCAACATGGATAATATAAATGTATTTTCAAATAAATATCTTAATTAATAGTACAGTGCTGTTTATAAATAGATTAAAAATGCAGAACTAACAATAAATAAAAAAGTGAAAGCTATTCATTTACTCCCCAATCTCTCCCCCTCTCTGGTAAAAATTAAGAGGAGAGGAGGGTGAAAATCAGTTTTAAAACCTCTGCTACTGTGTCTCTAACTGTTGCTTTTTCCTTCATACACAGGGACCTAACCAGGCCTTGAGAGACCAGTTTACACTATATCTATCACTGCTAGCCTTCTTCCCCCATATATTATTCTTTGGATGGATGAAGGGTGTTAGTGAAATTGTGATAAGGGGAAAGGAGGGAACATTCCAGACAAGAATTGTGATATCACATATTCTGGATAAAACAAAAACAATTTAAACCAGCAGATTAAATATATTTATCTTATTTTTTTATACTTCTTAATTTTACATTCATTTCAATTTCCTGTTTTCTTCGAATAATTTTGCTTTCCATTCTTGTTGAATTTATTTTGTATTGAAACAAATTGATGCTGATTTAAGTTTATGTTAGCTCTGATAGTTAGGAAGGTAGTTAGGATTAAAAAGAAATCTTTGGTTACATTTATACTTTTAAAAAGAATAACTTGGGTCATTTTCCCAAAATTGGAACATAATTAAAAGCAAAAAATCACACACAAAATAATAAAAATTCAAAATAAAATTTTGCAATACTATTTTCAATTGTGCTTTTTTTTAATAAAACTTTATTATTATTGTATATCAATTATGCTTTTGATATGAATCTAAATCTTATTTCATATAAAATAAGTATACGCACAAAATAATAATGTAATGTTTGCTAATGCCCTTAAAACACTTAGTTAAAATTGTAAAATTAAATATGAAAAATGATTGATAATGTTACACTTTGTTTTTGAATAACAAATATACACCAATGTAGCACAGAGAAATGTAACACTTTGCAACAAAAAAAAAGATGATGTCAAAAATATTGAAATTAAGGTGTAACATCATTTATAGACAATCCCTAATATTGATTCATACAAAAATATGTATTTCACGTTTTAATTTAAAACTAACAGATAAATTTATTTGTTGCAAAACATATAAACACTTTAAAAATAATCATACAATTTTTGACTCAACAGTTAAAAAAATTAAAAAATTTATGTTTTATTTATTTAAAAATCTATGTTTTATTTATTTAAAATCGAAATTATTGATTCTATAAAAATTATGATTTACAATACAGCCAAATTTATTTGTTGCAAGTCTTGTCTTAACATAAGTTTAAATTTACAAAACCGAGATAAAACCCTAATATTACATCAACAATTAACTAAGTAAAGAATAAAGTTCATGAACTGTAATCATAAACAAAGTTTGTACATTTAACCTACAGTGTAAATAAAATAAAAAAATTTAAAGTAACAACTTTTAAACATTTTGTAATATTGCTGGGCCTTATAATTTTCATTTTTTGATAATTTTGAATTAATCAGGTACAATGAGTATCCTGATTTAGTAAGCGAACTTTATCAGGTCTTCATTATTCTCAGAAAGCGAATTCAACTGTATCTCAGAACTCTTAATTTAAAACTTTGCTTTTGAGTAAAATGTATGACATTGAGACTGTTTTTAGATTACAAAATACTGTATAACACCTCACAAAATTTAAAATTTTATAGGCTGATAGAAAATGTTAATTTAAAAGTACAACCTGTCTATACTTAAACAATAAGGTACAATTTTCATAATATCAAGAGCAGGATTTACATTTATTGTGCAATTTGGTATAAACTAGGGATAATAACAGATAAATTACAAACAGAGAACTAGAGCCTATATTTGGTTCAATCTAATGGCAGGAAAAACAATACTTTTTTGTTAACTACAACTATTTTATTACCAATGTTGTGAACTACTACTATTTTTTTTTTAAATACGGTGATTACAAACTACTTTCAAATGTTAGTCACTCCTTAGCTACTTTTAAGCCAGAAATTTTGCTGGAGAATTCCAAGTACACTCATGCTCAAAATTAAAAAAAAAAAAATTAAAAAAAATATTATTGAAAGATAAATAATTGCAAGAAAACTAGTTAGGATAATAAATAAATCTATTTATTCTTTATGAACTTTTGCGTTTCAACCTTCAACTTTTTATACCTTTCATGACAGCAAATATTTATTTTAAGATATGATAGAAAATTACCAAATATTCATTTTTTTTTAAGTGTTTCAAGCTTAGGTTAACTTATCAAAAAAAAAAAAAAATTAAGTAAAGTACATGGAGGACATTAATCTGAAAGAGTCCGCTGATCAGTTTTGCGTCAATTAAATTAAAAAAATTAATTGCCTTTGAGCCTTGTTTCTTCACTACATTAACGTTAAAAGTAGTTTCAAGGACCGCTAGACTAGACAACTTTAATTTTAAAAAAATAGTACACTACTCTATGAACTACGAAAAAAAGTACTGACAAGAATAGTTTCGTTAAAGTGTTAGTTCCGACCACTGGAATAATGATATTTTTACTTCCATAACTCATAATATTTTCTTTTCTAATAATACAATATTTAATATTTATAATAATATTTTCTTAAATATTGCTTTCTTAAATATATACTTAAATATTTTTATGAAAATAATGTATTGATAATAAAAATTGGCAATTTAGGTCCCTTATAAATAAAGCTTCAAAGTGCAAAACTCAACTCTAAAGACACACAAAAACGTGCATAAGATCAATTGCAACTGAATCCATTGCATACCTCTAAGAATTCAGGAGTGATTTGAGATTGACTATCTGATTCACCAACACGAGAATGCAATAATAAACAAATTCCACACATAACAATTATCAAATGTTCAGAGAAAACATTAAATTTCAAAACGTATATTAAGAACGATCGCAGCAATCACATCGAATGTAAACATAAGTGGCAAATGTGTTGTATCTATAGCAACAGATAAAAATGAATTTTTATAAATTATCGATTAAGTTTTTGAATTTTGCTTATTGCTTACATTGAGTAAAATATCTCAATCTCTATGAATGATCCGCAAAGCTGGGTCACGCGTTTTTGGAAAACATGGGTCCATTTAATCATTTTATTCATGCTATAAAATTTAAATAGTATGGGTCCTCGTTAAACTGTTCTACAGTAAAGTGCTCGACTTCACATGCAGGTCGTCGGGCTACCGAAGCGGGGGTGCCATCCCCTCTGCAGAGGATCAAAATTGCGATGGCATATTCTCCGGATCATCCTCAGGGATGTTTCCCAGACCGTCGCCAATAGCCCATTGTGCAGCTCTAGTGCGGCGTAAATGAACAACAATAAAATTTAAATAATAATATTCTGAGATAATAAACATAAATTATTGATAACATTTGATTATTTTAGCATAAATCATGAGTTAAATTTGCTTTCATTGGTTGTAAGTGCATTAAAGAAAAATTAAACCTTAATAAGATCCTTTGATAGAAATTAATACTCTGAAATTAATTGACACAAGACATTGCCTGATTAATTGACACAAGTAATAATATTGAAGTATAATTTTTCAATTATAACAATTGGAAAAAAAAGACACAAGAAATATTTGCAAGTGAAGTAGGTAGGTAAATACTTTATTTACGACACACTAGAGTTGCCCAATGGGCTATTAACGACGGTCTTGGAAACATTCCTGGGGATGACACGAAGACAGGCCATCTCAATTTTCATTCTCTGCAGAAGGGATGGCTCCCTTGCTTTGATAGTCTGACGGCATGCGGGTGAAGTTGAGCACTTTACTGTAAAACAGTTTAAAACTGACTGATACCGCACATCATCGGTCCCTACGCAGGCTGATCAAAGTGGTCACCCACCCGCTTATTGACCGCAGCTATTGATGCTTGACTTCGGTGTTCAACTGGGAACCGTGTCTTTGTAATCAGCCCACTGCGGGACACTTGCAAGAGAAAAATAATCTCAGGTATTGCATAAAACTGAAAAAATATCAGTTTCGTTTCTAACTTCATGAAGGAAAAATAAATAAAAAGTTACTGAAACCAGGTACAAATAATGCAGGCAATGGTAGCAAGATTATTCAGTCTGCATATCATATAACAAAATTTCGAGAATATTGATCATAAAAAACCTAAACGAGTTATTATAAACCAATATTCGTCTAATCCTATAATGAATTTTTAGATTGGCCCTTTATTTTATAGTAATTATTCAGAGGCTAGGACACATTTAGATTTCTGCAAAATAGCCTATATTTTTCAGCAGCTATTTGCTTAGATAAGATCTACATTTATAAGGGTTGACAAAATGATTACCATCCCGCTTATCGTAAAAGCTAGAACATGAAGAGAAGGAGTTAGTTTATTATCTTCGATATAACAGAAAATAGAAACAAAAAGCATTTCCCCTACTTGCTTTTACTGAATATCAATGATACATACATATTTCGCGTAAGGACCTGTAGTTGCCTCATTGCTTTGATTCTATTATCTTCGATCACGCATATTTTAAGGAAAAAAATAACAAATACATAAATAAAAATAGCAATTAAAGGATTAACAATTTTTAAAAAATAAATTATTTATAAAATCACATTGCGTTTGGGGATTCAAAGTGTTGAAATTAAATTGCAATTGTAAATAAACAGATCATTTTGAGAAAAAGAAATATTTTAATAAAGATTATAACATAAGACAAACTTAGACGGAAAAAAAAACATTCTATTGATATATTTTCTATAAAATTAATAATAAAAAGTTGCCAAAATCAAACGAACAAAAACAAGTCAATGCATCAGTCAGACTGCTTACAACAACCTCGATTTGCTGATTCCATCAATAACCTCCGGTCCTGGTACTTTATATTCTTTCACAAAGAACATATTGTTCATACATATCTTTTTTCAGTATTTAATGTGTCCCTATTGTTTGCAAAGTATAGTCTAAGTTTTATACAGTAGAGTTATTTTTTTTTGCATATTTTTTTTTTTGTTTTAATCTAAACAACGATGTTTTGTGACCGATTAAAATACTACTACTTCTTTAGATTCTCTTTCGCATTCATGGGTGTATTAAGCGCTGGAAATAATGGGTATGTGTTCATAACCCCTTATAAATTAGAAATATCAAAACAAATCACAATATTTCAGAGAAATAAAAACAAAACCCTCAAAAAACAGTCATTTGAATTAAACTTAATTTTAAAAAAACTTAGATATTAAATAAATAAATAATCATTTAGCAGATGAAAGAAGCTTTTTTCGATTTATTTTTTATCGCTGAAATGTTGAGAACTATTTTAACAATTTGTTAATTTCATCTCCTTCAAAAGTTGAATGTTTGAGACACTTATTGATTGAAACAGAAATTTTAATAAAGTATAAAGGGAAATTTAAATTATTTTAAACACATTTCAAAACGTGCCTTTCTCACAAAACGCATTCACCACCTTCCATACATTCTCTGCTCCCATCGTTGTGCTCGGTGTCCCTGCAACGTCTCAGGAATGAGATTTTTAAGCACTCAAGAAGGAATGGGGCATATTAATACTCAAATTTAACAGTATCTGCTTTTAACGGGTTTACTGTGTTTGGTTTTTATTTTATTTTTTTGCCTTTAAAAATAATGAAAAAAACATACTAATTTAGAAAATGACTACTCAATACTAAAATAAATAGATAATTTTAAATAAAAAAATAACTAGTTTTAACCAAAGGATTATAAATATGAGTTAGTATTAAAACAATAATAAACACAAAAATATTACTTTTGATTACAGATAAATTAACAAAACTAATTTTATTCAACTGAAGAACTGTACAGAAAATATTTATCAGAGTAATTAGAGGAATATTTTTTATTCTTGTAAAGTAAATGACAGAAATGTGACATTTTTATTTTCAATGCTTTGGTATTTTTCAATTCCTAGTGTATTTATATTGACTATAATAATAATCGTTACCCCAACAAAATGTGACATTTGATAGCAAGAACGGTGCTCATTCAGGGTTATAAAAGAAGATGTGCATCACAGATTGTATAAAATCGATTAATTTTCATGAGAGAATTTAAAATCAATTTTAAGCCCTCCTTAATACGTCTAAAACTGAACTACACAAAACAGTTTTTACACAGTTTGTACACAATGTTCAGAATCTGTACATTATGTTCAGCACTACATTTGAGTAAATGAAAGGTACAAGTAATTTTACCAACTAAAAGTCATACTATAGCACATTGTTCTTAATGGATGCATCTACCTTTAGCATAACTTTGTATTAACTTTAAATGCTCTAATGAAACTTAGTCAAGCAGTAAAGCGTAATCTGCAATGTCCTCCTCCAACCTTTGTATATAACATTGAGTGGTGGTACTGTTGTTGTTACTATATTTCTGAAATATAATACAGGTATCCACTTTTTATAGGAGTAGCCCTTATATTCAGACTATAAAATGCAATTTCTATTACAATTCTTGTTTTTTCTCTCAAACAAAGTGTGTTCTAGCAAAATAATTTAATTACTTCTTCCTAACTTAAAAATATTTTTAATCCGTTGTTTCAGAATAAAGCAATAATAAAATTTGTGGAAAAATACTTTAAAGAAACTATAATAACACCCATGTTTTGATGTTGGAAGAGATGTATAAAGTTTATCTGATTTATGTTATTTGAAAAGAAAATGAAATGCTTCAAGAAAGGGTAAGTTAAATCATGATAAAAAAAAATTCTGATTTATTCCCCTTATTTCCTGAAAAATTGCGTTCTTTAATAACTTGTTTGATACCCTATGGACTCTAATGACAGTTTTAAAAACATGCTCTTAGTAATACAAAATAAAAACATTCTTTATTCATTCATTTTCACAAGGAAATGTTACTATTATGCATATTTCTTCATGAAATTGATCAACAAAACAATTTTTACAGGCACATTTTCAATTCATTCAATATACACTAAGGCATCTTTAAAAAGACAACATAATCAGATTTAAAAATCCTTAACTTAGAAATTACTTTCGATATGCAGGTAATAAACAAAAATCCCATGCATTGAAGAAGAAAAAAAACGTTTTTTAAAACACACTTAACAATTTATTTAACCCTCTGTCAAACACCCACAGACTTTGAAGTCATCGCTCAGAAAATAGAATTGGTACATAAAAGAACTAAAAGAAAAAACTGAAGAATTGAAAAAAGAGAAACACTTTAACTTGCTTAAGATTAACAGGCATAAGACAGTAAAAAAAAGATTAAAAATAATAAAACAAGGAAAATAAGATTTAAAAAACAAATTTGTTTCTTTTTTTTTTCAAAAAAAAGACTGTTTTGTCAAGCATTATTATTAATTAATGATTATTTTTCATCGAATGAGAAGAATCAAATTTAAATTTACATAATTTATAATATTAAACTTTTAACTAAGAGATTGATGTATCGTATGTCTAAGCAGATCAGAAAATACAGTATTTGAAAAATGTTAAATTAATTGGAAACCATGAATGAATTGTTAGCAACAAAGTTTCAATTTAATACTATAACAAAAAAATAAATAAATAAAAGTCTTAATATAAATACAAGAGCAACGCTAATCGTAGAAACCTCAGTTTAAATTATAAAGCTCATAAATTTACTAAAATTCATTGGTGACTGATTCCTGATAACTCACAATAACTCTTTACAAAGACTAAAGTATTTTTTATACTTTTTGAAAGATGTATAACAGAAACTTTTTAGTTATATGGTAATTATCTTTGCGAATGAAACAAAAAATCATATATATGTTAAATTGTTTAGAGTGATATTTAAAACTAATCCAAATTTTAATTGTAAATAAAATAAAAAATTTGAAACAGTTGCAACATAGATTTTTAAGAAAAGAGCGTTTTTTTTCTGAAAGGTGTGTGATGAAGGGCTAAACTTTTTTATTATACAATGCACATCAAGTACAACACAGTATAGGAGAAAAAAAGTAAGAAATAATTATATAAAAAACATAGATAGTCAAAAAGTTACAGAAACAAAGACAGATTGTCATGGTTAAAAATTAATAACAAAAACAATCAGCCCACTTTTTCAGAGCATTTCCAGCTTGCATTAAGTATTATAAAAGAGGTATGACACAGCTTTAAGAGTCCATTAGAAGATTACAGAAGTATGTAAAATAAAGATATATAAATTCTATCAAGTAAAAGATCCAAATTATTAAAAAAATATTTTATTAGTTAATAAATAAAATAAAGAGATGTGAATTTGACCAAGTACCATATTTATATGAATTAAAAAATACTTTAAAATTCACATAAAAACCTCAAGACATTAAAGTACATAAATTTTTTTCACATGACTACAATTTACATTGTTTAATGACATTGTTTAAAAAATATATTTTTAATTTGCTTGATACAATAAAAATAACAATTTTTATAAAAATAAATTGTAATAAAACATGCATTAAGGACTAAATTAAAGTTTTGTTTTCATCTTCATAAATCGTTAAATGAAATAGAAATAGATTATCCTAAGTAATATTGAAAAATACACAAATAAGTTTCAAAATGCAAATAAAAGTGATTTAATTAGTTCCGATTTCTTCATGAATTGTAAAATCAAAGCAATGAAAGTAACTAAAAATGCTTTGAACGATAATGAAAAAAAAGAAATAAATAAAACGATATTTTTTTATTAACCTAGAAATATCATTTTGTCCCAGATTGATTCTTTTAAGTATAATTCTCTAACACATAAAAGCACTAAGAACAATTTTGATTGCAAGATGTATTCAACTGAAATTACACTTTATCATTTGAGTAACTTAATAAAAATGCGAATTCTTTTTTCATAATAAAGTTATTCAAAACCTTCAAGCATTGTTTAAATATTTGCTAGTTTTAAAGTACATAGCCATTAAACAATATACTTAGAAAATGTATAATACCTAGGAATTATACATTTATAAACAATACAACTTCTTAACAAAAAAATTAAATAAAAGTGCATAATTTGAAAAATAAAATATCAGAAAGCAAGGAAGTAAAAAAAAAAAACTTTGAACAAATATAAAATTTAAAAAAGATTATTAAAAATAATTTAAATAAACAAATTTGTAAAAAATACTATTTAACGTGATTGCTAAACCCAGTTTAAATACTAATCTAATTCATTAAATCTTTGAACCGCTAACAATATTCAAAAGAACATATTTTGTACAACAGGGTGGCCGGAATGAGGATCTGAAAAATAAAATATAATTTATTAATTTTAATATCATAATATGATATATGAGAGTCATCTAAAAAATAAGTTTGATGCAACCCACAAAAAGGAACAAAGAATTTTGACTTCAGGAAAAATGTTTGAATCTTTTGGAAAGTTTTATGGCAAAGGAAACGGCAATATTTAGTTATTTCTAAACACAAGGACCATCAGAAATGCAACACTTGTCACACTGTGGTATAAGATTTTGTACTCTCGTATCATACAGACCTGTTGTTTAGCAATGGAGCCGCCATGTAACAGCTGTTTGCACGTCTTTATCTGAGGGAAAGTTAGGCTTGGATAGGAATTTTTTGGGTGCAGAAAATGGTGAAAATTTATAGTTGTCAAAACACTTCTAAGAGAAATTTTTGAGGAATTTGTTGCTTGTGAGCAAACATCATGCTGGAGCAGCACCTGAAATTGTACCTTGTTTTTGCAGCTTAAATTGTGTATTCTCCTTCTGTTCTGGAATCTGAAATTTTTTTTAACTTTACATCACTTCCCCACAGATGGAGATGTGCAAACTATTACACATTGGCTTCATTCCCATGTAGCATGCTAAGATACTGTACAATAAAAATTATACCTCATTATAAGAAATGTTATTGTTTGTTTTTTTCTAAAAAAATAATAATAAATTTTTTAAAAGTAGCTGAAATGTTACTATCTTTCGCATCTTGCATAAGATTCAATAATGTTCCAGCAGTCCAAATTAATTAAAAAAAAATTTTTCCAGGTAATCAAGCTTTGTTTCTTTCTATGGAATATGTGAAACTTAATTCACCTATGACTGTTGTAATATACAATTTTCATAAAATTTCAGAATTTGTGCAAAAATGAATATAAAGAGTTATGTTACAAAAATAATATATTTTTGTTTATTATATATACGCTAAGTATTATCTTCATAATGAGATAAAGTGCAAAAAATTAAATAAACAAGGGCATTTCTTTTACTTCATTCCAATAAATTTTCAAAAGTTCTACGAGAAAAAAAAGTTCATAAGTAAAAATTCTATGGAAAAAGTTACACTTAAATTAAGTGGTAGACAGAGGCAATCAGACATCTAAGTATATGACTAAAGATTCAAAAAAGAAAAACTATTACCAGTAAATTTTCCACAAGTGTCACCGCTTTCTTAACTCAACAGCTTTTTCTAAGAGACAGTGTATGTCCGTATTTGGAAAATTCTGAAAAAAAATTAAAGATTTAATGTAGCTAAATATATTTCACAAAATAATATGAATCCATTGAGTGAAAAATTCCTATATCTTGCGTTTATAACAATGACAAATTTGTAACAGATCCCGCGGCTGATATTTCAGCTCTGCAACTATAGTAAGGGGGTATTTTTAAAAAAAAAGTTTTGGCAGCACTGATCACATGAATATCAGGAATCGTCTGCTCTTAGCTGAAGATGTCAATTAAGTTAAAGTATCTGTAATCTAACTCAAAGAACAAAATTGTATTCTTATAGTTTTTAAAAATTTGTCTCAGTATAGAAATAAATACAAACCTGCAGCAATTTCATGTTGTTTGGAAAATCTCCATGCAATAATTTATCTCTGAGCCATCTGAAAGTGAAGAGTGAGAATTTATTAATAATTACAAATAAATATTTAGAAAAATATTTAACTTTAACTGTGTATAACAAATTTTATATGAGCATTCAAAACATATGATGAAAGATCAGTAAGTCTCACTAACATTTGATGTTAAAAATATTGTTTTTCTTTAAATGTTAAAACACAGAGCAAATGTGCGTTGGAAATGGATTTTATAAGCCAATAATGAATTTAAAAATCATTACTTACATTTTTTAAAAATACAAATTAAATTCTAAGCATGAATAATAAGGTGTGATTAATAATTGAGTGAAAGTGGATTGGAAAGTGTAATGTGTAAAAATATGATCATTCTGTGACAAACTTCTTACTCTCAATATTAGAGAGACTTAGTGTCAGAAAAGTAAAGGATTTAAAAACTACCATCTTCATCTATCATATCATTTCATAATGGCCATTGTTATGATTCTTTTCTCACCCTAGACATAAGTAATATGTATAACATTACTGCAGCATGCTACATAATATTTTTTAAAGTTTTAACCATAATTTAATGTTTGCACACTTAAAAAATGTGACTTGATCACTTGATTTTCAGATACACCTTGGTTCCTTTAATAAAGATTAATCAAGGTTTCATGGGGCTAATAATTAATTACCGAATTATTTTAGATGTGTTACAGCAAACAAGCACCTCAACTCAATTGAATGCCTTCTACAATTACTAACAAATTTAGACAAGCGATCATACCAAATAAGCGTCCCCTTCCAACTCTTTGCTTTTGTAAGTAGAGTTTTTTTTAACGCAATTGAGTCAAGCTGAAATGGAAAGCTTGCCTTATGGGATAATAAAAACGAATCAGAAAAATAGACATGCATACTATGAAGAAGTAGAAAAAAAAATTTATTTGCATTCTTTAAATTATTCAAGCCAATGTGGATAAGAACATAGTGCAAGGATGTGTCACTTTGCTCTCTTTTCCTGGGAAGCAATGATAGCTTATTTCATTCCTGATTAAAGATGTGAGAGAAAGAGGATGAGGAAAGAAACAAAGAAAGGAAAGAGCTTTGCTTTCTAATAATTATTCAAGGAGGAGGAGGAAAAACTGGTTTAGCAGCAGGATGTGTAGTTAGCTCTCTTTTATCAAAGATGTGAAGACTCCCGGTTCGTGACATAAGAGAGAAGGATGGGGAGAAAGAGAATGGATGATAAAAGAAAAATAGAAAGTGGAAAAAGGGGAATTGCCTTCTCAAAATTAAGTGAGTTAGAAAAAAACTGTTTCAATAATAAGTTGCATAGTTTTGCTTTAGTCTTTAGGAGAGCAAAGATGGCTTGTTTTATGCTCGGTTTGTGACATAAATGTCACAAACCAGGAAACAAATAATCTTTGTAAGTATTTAGATATTCTTTTATATTGATTCTGATTTTTCTATTAAATTTAGTTCTAATAAATTTTTAATAAATATGCTGAATTTCACATTAATCTTTTGTTTATTGTTCATCGATTGCACAAGTTATGATAATATCAACATTTTACATAAAATGAATAGATAAAAAATGTGGTTATTAATAGTTAAAGTAAAATACATTTTAGAAATTTATTTTTGTAATTATATTTATGATTTAGTTTAATTATTTGGCTTTGTTATTTTTCTTATTTTTACAGTTAAAATGTTTGACATAAATGTTGAATATGAAACATGTAATTTTGCCAGTTATGGTCAATATTTTACAAACGGTAACATTGCCCCTAACAAAAATGCAAATTTTTTGTCAAATTTGAAGGGACGCTTAATCAATATTTTATGGTAGAATAATAATATTAAAAAAAAAAAGATATTTCAACGAAATGTAGTGTTTTAACAATGAAAGAAAAAAGAAAAATACTGAACTTACAATATCATGGCACAGCAAACATATATTAAAAAGTCAAATCTATCCTTATCAGCAAATAGAGAGTCCCAAACTCTAATGACATCTAAAAAATAAATTATAACAATAAGCAGACAAAAAATAGATAAAATAACATCATATACTTCATGCAAAACATAAACAAGAAAAAAAAATATCTATCTATAATAACTATGAAGGATGCACACCTGTAGTGCTTCCTTTTTGCCATAGAAAATATTTATTGCTTGCATTTTTTGTAAAGATATTTTTCAAAATGACAATTTATTAATAGCCCACAATTTATAGATTTTTTACATATTTTTACAATTAACCTTAAAACCTTAAAAAAGTTTAAAATGATTAAAATTAAAAAGAATCAGAATTTATAATAAAAAAGATTGTGCCAAATTCAATTATGTTACTTAAAGTCTACAGCTACGGTCTACTTAAAATAAGACTGTCGTCCTATTGCAAAAAAAGTAGCAAAGAGAAACAATTCATCTACTTGGAAAAAAAAGAGTAAAAATTATTTAAATAAATAAGTGTATGAAATAACAATAGTCAAATAGCAGTTTTGACAGGACTACTATTAAATTTCATAGCAACCGAGTGTTCACTAAATCGCAAATTCACTATAGCAGAGTTATGACTAGTATACTAAAAATTTAGTAATTTAAATTCCTAGAACTAAAAAGTTAGAAAAATTTTAATCTCTTAAATATTTGTCTAATTTGAAACAAATGATACAAAAATGTAATGACTAACCTGGTAAAGGAAACTCTTGTGAGAGTAACAGAGTGATCCACCTAAAACTATAGAACTGAGGTTTTAAATCTTGAGCCTGAAATCTCTGCCATAAGTTGAAGTCTTTCTCTTGAAGCATATCCATCAGACGTTTCATCATGGCTCCTATACCAGTGGTTGAGTGGTCTAAAGATTTTATGAAAAAGTCTCTAATTTCAGACATAAGATTTGTGAAGCAAAAGAATGCATCAGCCTCAGCATATTCTGTTTTAAAAAGAAAAAAACATTAAGTGAGCATTCATTATACAATATTTAATTATATTTATAGGCATTACAAACAGTAAGATAATTATGCTAACTTATAAAAATAAGGCACAATTTGTGTTAAAAACAAATAAGGTTTGTTGGTATTTTAGACATTATTATGAACCAAGCAAAGGGTGGTATCTGGTTTCCTTTGGATAATTATTTATGCTTCCATAGTAAACCCAAACATAAATAATAAAAATCTAAAGAAGAAGCAACTGTTCTTCTGTAGATTATTATTATTTATGTTTGGGTTTTAAAAGAAGCAACTGTTTAAAAGAAGTTCACATTTATTTAACTAAATCACGATTACCCCCAACCAATACAGGTAAGAATCCCTTAAACATAATTTAAAATCAACTATTTTTTTAAAACCTTTTGCAAAACCATTTTTAGAAGATCTTATGCTCATTTGGCCACTATAAAGTTGTTTGAAAACTAAATATAAAATTTTTAATAAGAGTCTGTACCATACACAAAGCTAAAGACACTTAGTTGTGCTAGGCTCATTAGCCTAGTTTTCTTAGAACATAAAAATTATCATCTTATCCACCAAACTTAAATAGAATAAAGTTTAAGTTTGGTCCAGTCCATCTAGAAGTCAAGTGTTTGTCCTAAACATCATAACATCACTAAAATAATTCCTCGTGAAAGAAAGGGGGGGGGGAAACAGTAGATGAACAACAGAAAATTTTGCGATACACTAGCAGCTCTGTCTTACGGCCAAAAATGGTCACCACTGTTTTAATTTTTCAAGGCACATACGAACTTGAGACAAAAAAAAGAGTTCACTGAGTAGCTAAGCATCATAGGAAATAATTCCTAGATTTGATTGGCATGATCTATTTAAATGACTGCAATAAACTTAAATTAGTTGATATCTAAAATTCAATCACTTACTCCTCCATTCAGGATCTGGGTCTGATGCAAATGTGTAATAAATTGGTCCAATTATCTCATTCATACCCTGTGACAGAAAGAAAAAAATTATGAGAAATTTCTAATAATTTTACATAAAGTGTACTTACAATTATATTTATGAAATTTAATATTTTTCTGAAATTCAAAATAATCGGAAATATTAACACAATTAACTGGCATTGAATAGCTTCTACACATTTTTATTCAAAGAGAACTAAACTTAAATTAGTGTTGGCTTATAACCATTTGAATCATAGACCATGACATTAATATGCTTTTATTTTTAATATGACTGTCAAATTTTTCTAATTTTTTAAAAGTCCAATTTAGTCTTAAGAACAAGAATTTTTTTTAAATAGTTATTTAAATATAATTTTAAAAAAAATATATTAAAGCATTATATTTACAGATTTAGTTAAGAGAGAAACACAAAGTAAATATATTATTAGTGAAACCTGTCAAATTGACTTTAATTATCAAGACCTAATTTGATCATTAATTATAAAAAAGGAGTGCCAAACCTTTAAAACCTGACCACCTTGTATTTAATTAAACTTAATTTAACTAAAATAAAACAATATACTCACAGGTTTAGTAAACAAACAAAAAGTCAACAACCTATTAGTCAAACCTGCAAAGTTGACATTTATTATCAAGAACTGAATTTATCATTAATATTAAGAGACAGTGCAAAACCTTTGAAAGATGACCACTTACCTATCTAGTGTGTCGATCACAGAAATTAGACAAATTTGTCTCGCGCTGTTACTGAATGTTATTCAAGTTCTTAAGTTGCCAAGAAGATTTTTTTGGAAAATTTTTATTGGTACAATAATGTTCTGTTTTAACTGTAATTTAAATTAAATTACATATAAATTTTTAATTTGATATTTAAATTTAACTTTATTTGTGAAATAGTAGTATTGAAAGCAGACCTAAATCTCCCTTTATGAGTTGAATATAAAAAAATAAGTAAAATAATTTGAAGTATAATAAAATTAATTTGAAACTCTTGAAATTAATATAACTTATGTTTCTAATTGCTTTTATGTGATATTTAAAGAAAAAAAAATCATAATAAATAATTTGTGTGCATCACTTGTGAAATAGTTAGTTATCTATTGTTTTAAACCAATTAGTTAAATATCAAACTTAATAAATTATAGTTCATTATTTAATTAAATTTATTTCTTGAGACGTATATAGGATTTGTCGAATTTAATTTTAATATGTTAAAAAATTAATCATATAAACCTTTATTTTGATAGATAACATAAAAAAAATAAACTATAATATGATTTATAAAAGAATAACGCGATGCATAAAATTATTTAAAAAAGGGCACATTCTCTATAAGTTGACCACTAAACATATGCACCAAAAAAGCCAATTTACACAGGTTTCACCATATCTTAACAAAAAATATTTTTTTATGTTAGAATGTTATCATAAATATTAGTCTAAGCACCATAAGTGACAGAAAAATGACAATAATTATCATAAAGAAGTTCATTTTACTAACGTCGTGAATAGTTATTCAATAAGTTCATAACGTTCTTAAATAATTATTTAAAAAATAATTCAAATGTGTGAAAGCAATATAATATTAGATTCAGTTTGCAGATAAACATAGTGAAGTAAATATTTCATAATTTTTAAAATTTCTTTTTCTCTTTGTATTAGAATATTCCCATGAGTCTGTGCACCATGATTTTTTGCTAGTCACAGAAATGTTACAATGCTTTAAGAATATTCCCATGAGTATTAGTCCATGCACCATGATTTTTTGTTAGTCACAGAAATGTTACAATGCATTAAGAATATTCCCATGAGTATTAGTCCATGCACCATGATTTTTTGTTAGTCACAGAAATGTTACAATGCATTACTATAATTAATGTTTATTTCACTGACCTGGACATAACTCTGACCAGGATTGAGCTTTGCATATAAGAATAGAATTCTTTCAACCACCTCCCAATGAGCTTCCTGTCCCTGGGATAAATGTTGATATTCTTCCTGAGCTCTTTTCTTGAATAAAGATACCTATAAATTAAATAATAAAGTAATTTTACAAAGAAAATATTTGAGTAGTAAATCAATACTCCATTAACAGAGCAAAACTAAAAGAAACAAAGATAAAAAGTAGACTTTTTTTCTTCTTTTTTTTTAACCAAACAGAATTTCACACAATTCAACAAAATGTTTACCTTAAGCAATCTTAATTTTAATTTTAAATAGAATGTCTACATAGTCTTGATCTTCCTAATGTTAAGGAGTGAAATCAAAATTTATTACCCTTTTCATGTTATTCTGAGCTTAGGAAAATAATTTAAAAACATAGATCAAGAGCAAAATGAGCAGAATTTTATTTTATTTTATTTTTAATTAATGTAATTTGAAACAGTTAAAGGAAATTACTGATGACATCAAAAATGTTACAATGTAACAATTTTGATGTTATTTTGTGCCTATTTGTCTAATAATTTAAAAACACAGATTGAGCAAACTATTTCGTTTCTTCTTTAGTAACTGCGATTTTCAACCGTTAAACAAAATTCTTATTTCAAAATATAGTAAAGTTTTAATTTACCTAGATGATAGTCATTTCAATTTTTAACAAAAGTTCGAAAAAATTTTAATCAAAATTTGTGTTACATTTGGTAATATTTTGAACCCAGCATAGCATAAAAGAAAATAATTATTTAAAATTAATAGTTTACCAGTGATTAATTTTAATTGCTAGAATTATTGCATTAGTTCAGTGTGAAAAAATTATTAATTTAAACTAGCCCTTCAAATAAAATTAAAATAAAAAGTGCATAATTTTTACCTAAGTTAACTAATTTTGACAAACCACTTACAAGTATCAATACATTAACAGTATCAGCAGACACAATTCTTTAAAAAAAAATTTTTTTTAATATTTCAGCTCTAGTTTTTTTAAAATTAATTATGAAAAACACAAATGAAATGAAAAATTATTAGACATTATGAGTATAAGTAGATCGAATAATTTTGGAAAAAAAATTAATTAAAAAACTCGAATGAGCACTATTACACAAATTTAGGATTTTGCAAACTCACATTTGTAATACCCATGCGATTTCTAGTAACATTTGCAGATCTGAGTACAGTTTGTTGAACTCTATCTCTTAAAGATTCCACATCTTTTCTTCCAACAATAGCCTGGCAAGGATAATCAGTGGGTTGTTGAAAAAATGATATATCTGGACATAACCTCCTGTAATTTTGTATCACTTATATAAGATACATATAAAATTATTGTTAATTGTAGAAAAAAATAAGAATGAGATTGCCAATAAAATTTTTTGTACAAAACTTTCTACGACAAAAAGAAACACTTCGTTTAAAAAAACATAAATGAAGATAATTTTTTTTAAATCATTTTTATAATTTGAAACATTCCAAGCTACATTTCATAAAATGCTATAAGGATGTTATAATATTAATAAAATGTTATAAGGAAAGAGTTTTTTTTTTTGTTACAAAATAGTTATAGAAATAAAAATACCAAATAACATGAAATAATTTTGCTCACTATTTTTCCAGACTCTGGCTACACCTGTTTAATTTTAATTTCTTTTTAGCAATTAGAAATTTCAATAAGCACACATAAAGTTTGATGCAAAATTTTAATAAGAATTTTAAAAATTATGCTTTCAACCCTTTGTAGGGCAGAAAACTTTAATCAAATATGTAAAAAAAAATTGTGGAGAATTGTGGTCATCGCATGCATTTTCACAATGAAGCAATTAATCTTATCTATACACATTTTTAAAAATAAAAAGTGGTTGATTAAAAAACCGGCTGCTTAAGACATAAAAACTATTATAATTTCAGTGGTTAATATTATCGTCAAAAATAAGTGAGACTGTTTTTATCCTACTATCTAAGAAAAGGTTAATATCATGTGAATAAAAAAAAAAAATTTAAACAAAATACATTTTAAAAACATTGAATTTGATTATAATGCTTATTTTCAATTTATTTCTCTTTTATACTTTATAACTTTCACAAGCAAGTTATTTTATTAAACTCACACATCTTTTAGAAGAGTAATTTGCATGCAAATGGTACTGTAAAACTATTTAAAATCTTAAAGAAGGGAATGGTATGAAATAATTTATATGTAATAAGTGCAAGAAATATCATCTATTCTCACCAATAAACAAAAGCTAACTTTCCTTTCTTTTTGGTACAATTTGAACTCTTATACAAAAAATTAATGGTTTAAAGTTTCATCTTAGTATCTTTAATCCTCCAAATACTTATTCTATCTTTTTCAGAACTTTAAAATTGTAATAAAATTTTTTTAATCACTTTGTTATTTAATGGATAAAGATTACTATAGCAAGGAAATTTCCATAAAATATTGTCTAAAGTCATTAAAAGCTATAAGTATTAAAAAATATATTACCCAGTGGATGAACTGTTAAATGTTATAAAAAAATATACATTAGTTAGCATAAATCTCAAGTATACCAATTCCAAATGCTTTTTAACTCTTAAAATGTGATCAAAAGTTAGTAAATGAAGTTGGGTTTCAAAGACTAACAAAGGCTGGGATTTAGCATATATGTATTATAATAAACAATCATAATTTTTCTGAAGAAAAAAAAAAGCTTACCTAACATCTTTATTAATTTGGAGTAAAACTTCGTTGTCTTTAAAGAAGGCCATCCATTTTCCATCTGGATTTGGGTTTAAAGGCTTCAAAGACCCAATTCAAAATTTAACATTAGTAAATCAGTTAGAATTTTTTAAAGTCATAAAACAAAATTTTTAAAAAAATCATAAAATAAGAAAAATATTTTAAATTTCGTAAACTAAATCAATACAATATTCTTAGTTATTATCAAAATAAAAGTTTATTCACAAAGTATAATAGACAATACATTTTTATAAAACAAAATAAATTTTACATTATAAAATTTCACACAAAATAAATTTTATAATTAATAACTTTTCTAAAAAGATCTGTTCACAATGATTTTTTGAAATAGTAAATATTTTTCCTTTGTTTACTCATAAGTTTAATACTATTTACTTTAAGATAAAAATAATGAATAAAGAATAAATCAATAATGTTGATTGAAATACTTTGCTTAAACAGATACCAATTCCTATTGTTGTAAATAAAATATTAAATATTGCTGCAATTTCAATTATTAATAAATTTGAAAATATTTCATTGATTTTCAAAACATTGCAGTGATTTGATAAAACAAAAAATTATACCATTTTACTAAAATGGTGATTTTTGCTTTCTTCTTTAAAACATAATTAAATAAAGCAATTTATCAAAGGCAATTTGCAAAAAAAAGAGAAAAAAAATCTCAAAGCGTAACTTTTAAAATAAACATATTGTAAACATCAAAAAACCATCAATAAGCAAGGGAAAATAAATTGAAATTCCAGCACTTTTTCATTTATAACTAAAGTAAAAAAAAATATTTCTTCAACATTTTCCCATTATTAGATTATACACTACTGAAGAGTAAAAAAGGAAGGAGTTAAATATAATTTTAACAAATTAAGGAACATCAGCTCTAGAAAATCTAACGACATCTGTTGACAAAATATATTTTCAGATTAAAAAACTGTTAGTACAAAAGTTAGTACAAAAGTACAAGTTAGTACAAAAAACTAATGTTGGTATTCTCAGAGCTGTCTATAACAAGTTTCAAAACTTAAAATGTTGAGCACCTTTAGAATATTATAAGACACTTTTTCATTAAGATCTTCAATTCACTTTTAAAATATCATCACTACAAAGAAAAAGTAAATATGGTACTCACATGATCTTCTAAAGTTACATCAACTCTAGAACCAGTCTTGTTCATAGTTCCTGGTGTTACAATCATTTCATCAATGAATGTATCATACAAGTTTCTGTAAAATTAATTGTTAAAAATGTATTTTTAAATAAAGAATATTTTTATAAGTTTAAAAGACATTAAATTATTCAAACAGAACAATAATAAATAAGTAACAAAGAATTATACAAAATACTCTGGTTTAGAGTTTGATAACAAGCAAAATATGTTTTTGTGGGGATGGGGATTGTTTTCCTTCTTAATTAAAAAGGAGTAAATCTTAAACAAATTGTCTTTGAATATGAAAAATATTGTACATTAGTGCAACATTCCCTAGAATACAGCCTTGAAAAATTAGGTTTCATTATACTATTATCTATTTAGTTGAGAAGACTCAAAAGTGGAAAAAATAATTCTCTCACTCGTTTACAACAAAAGTAAAAGATAAGAAAATAATATTAACATTAAAGTACTAAAAAGCAAAAAATCTTGTACATTAGTGCAACATTCCCTAGAATACAGCCTTGAAAAATTAGGTTTCATTATACTATTATCTATTTAGTTGAGAAGACTCAAAAGTGGAAAAAATAATTCTCTCACTCGTTTACAACAAAAGTAAAAGATAAGAAAATAATATTAACATTAAAGTACTAAAAAGCAAAAAATCTTGACACACAAAATAAGAAAATGTTTATTTTATCACCATTCAGAAACGTTTTTCAATTAGGATAAAAAATAAGTAACTCTGTGTTAGACTTATCTAGCATCTTAATTAATAAATTTTAGCTAGTACATTTTCTAGTCAAGAAATTGCACCATAAATCACAAAATTAAACAGAAAATTGCACACCATAACAACATAAAAATCCTATATCAATATTATCTGCCATGAAAAATATTGTTTTAATATGAGGAAGGCACCTTTTTATCTAAACTGCAGTTTATTGATTATAAATGGTTATTCAATAACCACATAATTTATTTCTTAAACTGAATATAAAATATTTATTTTATCTGAAGTTAATTTGATTAAAAACTTAATAGCAAAAACTAAATAGTAAATGTATCAATATCAAGTTTTATCGATGCACAGTAAAATAAAAGCAAATATTAACCTTAATAAGCAGAAAAAATTATTTAAATTTATTGTGTTTTACTAAAAACTGCTAGTTTTCTTTTCTTTTTTTTGTCGACAGATTGATTTGCATTAATATATTTTTGCATGACTTAATTTTCAATTCTACACGAAAGATTCTATGCTCAAAAATGTTTGATTTCAAATTAAAATGTGTATTACAAAAGCATACAATAAAATTATTATAACTAAAAGGGATATAGTAAATACAATGCCTCACCTCTGTTTTAACAATAATCCAGGCCATTCTGATTTTTTTGTTGATAAATAATTCAATAAAACCTGTAAAAATAAATTACCTATCTTGTAAATCAAAAATAAACCAAAAAGGTATACTTCAGTAAAACAATCAAGTATACAATATACTTCAATGTAAATGACTTTTTTTAAATGCTTTAGCTTTGAATTAAATTCTAGAATAAACAATATTCTTCTAAAGGATGTCTATACTGATAAAACGCTATTCTTCAGAGAAAAAACATTTTATTTCAGTTGCTAATTTAATTTTATAGAACAATATTAATTTTGAAATGTTCTTAAAATATCATGGCTTTAAAATAAAATAAAGGAACACAATTGTATTGCTGAGTGTCTTGCAACCATTAAAAATATTTCAAATAAACAATATCCCCTTGAATGATATCTATTTGTTTTTATAAAATTATACTTCTTGAAAAAGAAACATATTTTACTACAGTTTTCTCTAAATAATTTCCCTTTATAAAATTTATTTTTAAATGTTTTTCAGATATTGCATCGATTTAAAAAAAAAAATAAAGAAAAAATAAATAAATAAAGAAGAAAAAAAGTACTGAGCCCTATAATTAGAAAAAATTTCAAGTTATAAAAACAATTTCAGGAGTTACCTTCCAGCAAAGAGAGCGATAACCTGAACTGTCTGGAATACCTGCAACAATAAAAACTTTTTTACAACATAATACATAAAATCATTATTTCATTATACCTTAACAACTCATGCACATCATAATCAATGTAGAACAATACTCAATGTGCTGCAATACTTAATGTACAGCATACTCAATGTAGATATACAACAACTCATGTACATCTTATCATACTCAATGTAAATAAAATAGAAAGGCAGAATTTTTTCTGCTGAAATGCATAAGTTTTAAAAAATCAAAGCACTGTTCATGTTTGTGGAACAATTTAAACTGTTAAAAAGTTTATGGGATTTATAAATAAGGAATAAATATACAGTTTGAATAAATATATGTTGACAAAAATATTAGACATCAACAATGTTTAAAAGAAAGAAAAATGTAAAAATATTTGAGACAGCTTCACTTACATAAAGACTCAACATTCTCTGAAATAAAATTCTATCAATAAAAAGTGTAGGCAATAGAAGAGCTTCTTTGTAACAATATAATTAAATATGTTTCAGAAATAAAATAAGGATCGACAAAAAAGCAATAAATGCAATAAAAATTTACAAAATTTCTTTAATAATGCAATTTTGCAAAAATTAGAATAATTGCGGACTTTAAAAAATTAAAATGAAAAAAATAACTTGAAACGACAAAATTTTAAGATTGAGCAAGTAAGTAAAACCACACAAGTAAAACACAAAACCATTTGAACTTTTGTTATAACCTAAATTCAACCTTTGACAGAAGATAAATTAACTCTACTAATTCTCGTTTTTAGCATGTAAAAAACAAACTACACTACTTTCAATTATTTAAAATTAATTCTTTAGACAGTTAATTTTAAATAATTGAAAGTTAATTTGGGTCTTAAATATACAGAATGCAAAATAATTTAAGATTAATCTCAGAATCCTACTTTTCATTTATTATTCTTTTTTTTTTTTACTTTAAATGCTAGCTTTGTTTCAAATTAATTAATTACTCTGAAATAATTTTAGAAAAAAATATATTATTGGTGATCTTAAATGCTTTTCTTTTAAAAATGTAAAGTTATCAGCTACTTGATTTGTGGCCTAATGAGAATGTTTTGAATTTCAAGAAAAACAGTGTGTAATTTATTTTTGAAAGAGGTATTTCCCAAAACTAGATCAGATTGGACAATAACTATGAACTAGAACAAAAAAAAAAGGTTCAAGGTTTAACAGTTCAGTATTTCATGAAGGCACATAAAGATATATTCCATATAATAAGCTATAAGGAAGAGCTAATAACTCAAGTTAAATTATCAATATTGACTGCAGAATTCCTATCGATCAGCCAATGCTGGGATTCGAAAAATTAGCTTAGCTTTTACTATTTTACTTGAAATATAACTTCATCAACTTACCATTAAAACACAGAATTTGTAAATCAGTTATTGAAATAATATCTTTTTCAAACAAATCTTTAAACATTTGGCACCTAAAAAATAAGAAATTAATTACTATCATTTAAAGATTTAATAAAATTTTAAATTAAAATACTTTTTACATGAAACATTAAATAAATTAGAAAATAGAAAGAAAAAAAACTTTTTTAATTTAATTTTAGAGAGTTAAGTCAGCAAATGAAATAAGTTAAAGCTTCTATAATGAGCAAACAAAATGACAATGAACAGAAAAAATAACAGTGAACAAAATTATGTTGAATGAATAATGTTTGAAATGTACTTCGTAACAATATGTGATTTTAAAATCAGATAAAATACTTCAGATTCATACATTTTAAAAAATAAATCTATTTCAAAATATTTCTGATTATGTAATAAAGAATTTAAAAATTGTTTATTATAAAACTTATTCTGCGACAGTTATAAGCAATTAAGAATCATTTCTATGAGGCACAAAAGTTTTAAGTTTTCTTTTGAGTTTGTTTTTTTTACAACTAGACTATAAGATAACCAAAAATAAGACATGAAAATTTGGAAATACGATATAACCTAATCATCATACCAAATTAAATTGCTAATTTTTTTAGAAATGTGAAACAAATTTATATTCAACAATTCAACTTACATTGATATGCACTATAATGTGTCAGAAGGAGGGACACTAAAAAAAAAGTTATAACACGTTGTCTGTAATGCGGAATTTTCCAGTTGTGAAAAAATACTGCATCAGCAGATTTATGTACATAAAATTTTAACCAAACTTAAATAAGGCATAAAAGAAAACTCCTTAATTATCTTTATTAATAGATGAAAGATAAAATTTGAATAAATCTGAATATTAAATTACATCATTGTTTTTCCTTGATGCAGATATTTGATTGGTCCAAATTAAAAACCTTGATTGTTCTAATATAACTCATCTTATTTTGAAATTCTTTGCTTTGTCTCTCAATGTAGAATAACTATTAATATGAACATTAATAGATAAAGAAGTAGAGAATTCATATTTTAAATTGGAACCCAGTTTTATTAAAAAAGGACCCAGAAATATGGAAATTCTGGATTCTAAGGACTCATAGTTTCCAATGACTAGTGGAATCACCATATACTTAAATAACTCACCGTGCTTTAAAATTTGCCATAGCACAAACACTATTTTTCAATGATTTATAAAGGTATTAGAAGATTCTTGTTATCATCTGAAAAAAATTAAGTAATATTACTTAGATATATTGCAAAATAATTCTCTATTGATAGTTTTAGCTATTAAGTTATTAAATGCATTTACATTTACATCACAATATTTTACTCAAATAATTTTAATGGATTTTAATTTTGAGAACAGCCTATAGAGACAAATACTGTACTAATATGCAAATTTAAGAATACAATTGTTGATATGTAACAAAAACTTTTACGCAAATAACTAAAACCTTTTTTCACTTTGGAAAAACCTACATTTTTGACTTCAGAGAATTGAATGTAAACCTGAGTAGCAATGAAATTCATATTCAAAACATTACTTTGCGCATCTCTTTATTTTTGCTAATGTAATAAGTTGAATAAATTGAACTATTGTTTAGTAATTTCATTTAGTAAACAGAACTACTATATAGAATAACATTTTCATAAGAGTGTGAGAATATACAGGAAGCTGTATAAAAAATTTTTTAGATTGCTTTGAAAACATGTCTAATGTTTTCTTCATAGATACAGTTTTAGCAAAAAAAGTTTTTTAAGAATGCGTACATCTTTATTAATTAAGAAAAAAAATTATTCATAAGTCGATTGATCGTTTAATAATTACAAGAAACTGGGTTAAAAGATTAACTGCAAAATAATGATAGTATATGCCCAAGTATTGTTCAGATATTAAATTTTTAAATGTATGGTGGCTTACCCAAATTAAAACTATTGAATGTTACCCTTTCAGTCTATCCTAATATATATATATATATATATACAGTCAGACCTGTTTATCGAATCTCACGAGAAAAGTAAAACATTTGAGATAAAGAGGTTTCGAGTTCTACGGGTACTTCAAAAAATTAAATTTAATTGTGAAATTTGATTAAAAGTTCTTTAATTGTTTTTAGTAGAAACATATAGACATTTCTGTAAATTAGTTAGATCACATTTATCTATTTACATAAAACGTTTTTAACATTCCTTTAACACTGAAAATAATATTTTGAAAAATTCTCTTAGTTATGTTGTTTGGGCATTTGTGCTCGATTATAAGAAATTCCAGAAACACAGGTTCAAAAAGAAAAAATTTTGAGATAGACATTAAAAATACATTGATTTTAAATAGTAAATGTAAGGAATTTTAGAAATTTTGATATAAAGGTTTTCGAGAAAAAGAGGTTTGAGATAAACAGGTTTAACTATATATTCAGGGGTCTGTTTCGAAGAAATTTAGGTCTGTTAACGAACCCTTTGCAAATTATCTTTTCATAAAAACGGACCCTTCACAAAATATTTTAGCTTAAAAACGGATCCTTCACAAAATGATTTTTCTTTTAATCGGACGCTTCTCAAATTTGTTTATCTTCATTATTGTTTTGTTAATTGAATAAACTCTTCCCAGGGCAGAAAACAAGAAAGATGGATGTAAACGAATTAAGTTTTGTCTTCGGCAGATGCTTCTTCCATTATTCGTCTGAAATGAATATTCTGCGTTCAGCAGTATAGACTAAATACCAAATATTTGTATGTTGCATCTCGAATTTAGAAGCAGCAATTGCTGTTTATTTTTGAAAATTTAATTTTTTTATTATAATTTTACAGTGCTGAGCATAATCTTGTATCTATTTACAATTTAAAAACTGCTTGAAAAAGTTTTTTGCAATAACCGGACCCTATTTGCATAAATTCATAAAAGCAGGACCCTGGTTGAAAGAATGTAATTTTTTCACAGTTTCACAAAAACCGGACCTTTCACAAAATATCTGGACAGACCCCTGTATATATATATAAATTCTTCGTGTCTCACTACTCGATTGTTATCAAAATATAGTAATCATTCTGACACAGATACTAAAACATAAATGTTATTGCTTAGATCCTGACTAAAGAAAATAAAAATGCAATAGCAAAATATTATATCAGGTAAACATATGTATGGGTTGTAAATGTTCTCATGATATAAAATAACTTTTAGGTAATTACAACAAAACTTGCTTGGATCTTCTCAGTTAACAAAAAGCAATGTTTATAAATACAATAATAACACAAACCAGCAACCAAAAAATTGTTCAGCTCCGATTAACATATAGGCGGTTTAGCAAATGGGCAAAATTTGGAGGATGTTTCGCTCCTACACTAGTTCCCAATCTAATATCATGGAAAAAGTGGTTTCACTATGCAGAGAAGAGACTGTAGGTTAAAATAAGACTTTTAATGAGCAAAAAACCATCAGTGGGTTAATTGATTTATTTAGATAATTCTGACAGTCATAGATTTTTAGTTGCAGATTTTTTATTTTAATTTTTTTGTTAGACGTAAGATCTAAAATGCTCTTATTTGAGGAATGAAATTTAAAGATTACTATCAGAACAAATGAGATATTGTTTCCAATGTATTTTGTTACACTGAATTGAATTAAACTAATTCTAAGTCAATGTGATAAATACTTAAAAAGTTATGTATGAAAAGTACAGTTTTGAATCAGCATTTGTATCTTTTTTTTTTTTTAAAAACTTTTAAGACCTATTTATGCATGTATTATAGCTATATAGCCAAATGATAAATTTTTTCGAATGTACTTTATAAATTAAGATTAATAAAATCCTAATTAAATCGATAGAACTAAAAGTTTAGTGGGAATTAGGGTTTTGTGTATGAAAGTTATGATTTTTATTTTAAACACGTTTGCACATAAAACCCTTATAGTTCAAAACTAGTGGTTTTATTTATTAAATTTTCATTTTATTCAATTGAACCTAAGAAAATACTTAATAAATAATGCTTTACTTGCTTGTTTATAGCAATGTTGGACATTTAAATAAGTTTAAGTAGAAAATTGTTATTTTGATGTAGAAAAACTTTAAACTTTACAGTTCCATCTACTTTGCTTTTGCCTCGTTTGATTCAATTAAAAAAAATTTTTAAAAAAACATACAGTACAATATATCTAATTGCGCAAAGAAAAAAAAAACATTAAATGAGTAAATAGGTATAAACATGAAACTGTACTTTTTATACACATAACTTTGATAAATTATAAACTATTAGTTTTTTGATATAAATTTAATCTCATTTAACTCAGCATTAAAAAATACATCATTTAGTCTATATAACAATGGTTTATTTTCTCCCCCATCACAGAATCTGAGAAATAGGTATTTTTCTCTACAGATTCAAGACCAGTTTTTGAAAATCTTTGTGTGACTGAAAAAAATTTTTTTTATATCATATTTGAAATTAGTTTGCCAAACAATATGAAAATTAGTTATTACATTACCACTAATTTTTCATAGGTTTAAATTCTGTTGAAATGTGTATTAGAAATAATAAAAAAAAAAGAGAGAAATTAAAGTTGTAAAACTTTTAGTAAATTAAAAAAAAATATATATTAATGACTTTGTATTGCATTCTATCAGAATTAAACCTCTTTAACTAAACATTTACACAATAAATGAAAGATGACACTGAGACTGACTTGAATACAGGTGTGAAAACACACTTAATATATAAAAATTTTAAACAATGTAGGTAAAACTGATGTACAAAAGAATATTTTATAATATTATTTTGAAAGTTCTAGTTTTTACGGATGTAATAAAGGAAACCTTAGTAATAATTTAATGGTTATAACATTGCAACAACTGTCAGTTCACAAATTGTTTTTTACATACAAAACGATTAATTTTTGCCGTGTATGAATGTGATACATAAATGTAAATAAATGTGTATAGAAAAAATTTACATTAAAATGATTTACCGCCCCTATAATCAATCAAACATAATTAAATTAGAAATAAATTCAATAAGTAAATAAGTCACCAGATATGCTACAATATATTTACAAATATACAACAAATTCAGACCTAATTCGATTCAGAAACTAACACGATAAACTTATCAAGATTAACATTATAAAAAGGTTACAAAACTAAAAGTACAGCAAACAAAAACTAACAATAACAACAAAACACCTCTAAAACCATGCCTCCGTTCGATTACGATATTATACATCATATATTTATAGATAAATCATTCATAATCGATAGTCCCGCAGTGGATTGATCGTTAAGACACGGTTCCCAGCAGATCACCGAAGTCAAGCATCACTGGCTGCGGTCAGTGTGCGGGTGGATGACCACTTGGATCAGTCTGCGTAGGGACCGAGGGTGTGCGGTATTGGTCCTCGTTAAACTGTTCTACCGTAAAGTGCTCGACTTATCGTGCAGGTCGTTGGGCTACCGAAGCAGGGGTGCCATCCCCTCTGCAGAGGATCAAAATTGTGATGGCTTGTCTTCGGATCATCCTCAGGGATGTTTCCCAGACCGTCGCCAATAGCCCATTGTGAAACTCTAGTGCGACGTAAATTAACTACAACAACAACATCATAATTGATAAATATTTGGTTGATTTTTTATTTAGTTCAGTTTTGGGGTCGTATACTGCAGTAAATTACCGAAAACAAGTGCCACTGGCAGTAGTCATTGAGTGGATGATGACCACTTTGATTAGCCTGTGAAGAGATCGAAGGAGCAAGGAATTGCTCCTCGTCAAATTGTTCTACCATTAAGTACTCAACTTCACGCGCAGGTCCTTTGGATATCAAAGCGAGGGAGCCAATCCTCCGAAAATGATCAAAATTATGATCGCGTGTCTTCAAATCATCCACAGTCCGTAGTGCAGTTCCTGTGAGACGAAAATAATGATATTTGGTCAATTTAGGAATAGACGAGAATAGTGGTGGCGCCCCCCTCTTCTGACCGTATCTAAACAAACCTCGCCTGTGCGCAGCTTAATGCTATTTAAATAGGCTTTTTTGTGATTCGTTGTTTTTTCAATTTTTTTTATAAAAAAATAGATTTCTTTCAGTAGAAAACTGATTTTTCTGGTAAGAAACAGTTCATATTATTAGATTAAGAAGGTGTGAGTTTGAAAAAATGTGTTAATATTAATAGAAACGTTTTTATTTAATACTGATTGCTAAGCCTTGTGATTTAAGTTTTGTTTACATTTCGACAGGTTGATATTTATATATAAATATATTATATTTGTTTGTCATTTTTGTTAAACATGGCGTGGAAAACTGTTACAACTTTTAACATTAATTTTTCTTTAAGGTTAATTATGTGTTTCTTTCTGTTTTTTTAAATTTTTTGTAATGTAAATAAATTATATTGAGGTCGTTTTGTTGACTGTGTTAAGGTGCCTTTATAAATTTAATCAAGCATTATTGATTAAAATAAATGGAAAAATAAAGCAAAATTTTTTTTTCTACACTTTGCCTGCAGTATATTTACATAGGTTATTTTTAACTATATGAAATTTCCTATCCATTCCGTTAAATGTGTCTAACAATTTAAATGTTTATGATGTAATAGAACATAGACTTTTTGATTAGAAAACAAAATTGCAATCTTCTTCGTATATGTAGAATTTTATTAAAGCCTAATAAATCTAATTTATATGATATTATGTATCTGTAAATTTGTTAAACATTACTCAGTATTATGGATTTTAAATTTTTGTTGAATGTAACATATGTTTGTAATTTATTGATGATTTATTTAAAGGTTTGAAAATGGTTATGTGTATTGCCCCTGGTTGCAAACATTACAACCAGAGAGACACCTGTCGCTTTTTTCGGATTCCTGCTAATCCGAAGGTGCAAAAAATATGGATTAGGAATATAAGGTAAATTAATTACAACTTAATATAACTTCATAATTTTTTTGTCTCTTTAATTGCATATTAGTAAAGAATTTTAATTTGCTTTATAGGAGAGATGATATTCAAGTTTCAAAGAATCACGTAATATGCCAATGCCATTTTAAAGATGGCTTAAAAGAAAATGGGCCAACGCTTTTTGAGCACAACAAGAATAAGATTTTTAATTTTCAATCTCCTGAAAAAGCTTCAAAAAAAAGGTATTTCAATATTGGATTCTAACAGTTTTGTTGAAATGGTATATATATATTATGTTTCTCCTCCTCAGTATATCTGATATGTCTTCCGCGTTTAAAAGTATTATCTACATAAATGTCTTGTATTATTTCTTACAATGATGAAAAAAAAAATTAGTTATTTTCTTATTCTGACTTTCGTTCAAGGTATATCTGTTCAAAGTATGTGTAAAAACTACATTAATTTACTATTACACCATTACTAAAGTAGTTTATGTAGTGACTACAAATTGCTTTGAAGTTGTAGTAACTACTCAGCTACTCGATGTAGAACTCAATTGACACCTATGTTCAAAGTAGTTTTGAATAAGAAATTGGCTTACATTAAGTATAAGGGAATAACATTAGGCCAGTTTGTTATTCCAAAATATTTTTTTTTTCTTTGTTCATATAACCTTCAACTTTCTTGACAATTCATTTGATCTTTACATGAATTAAATTTTAATGCTTTGCAGTATATATTTATTTTATTATTATATATTACTGAATTTATGACATGCTTTTTTTTTAAATGAAATATGATTACAATACATTTATGTGTTTTTATTTTAGAAACATATCAGCAAATCCTTCAGTTTCTGCTGTTCCACTTACCTCCACTGTGCCCCAGTCTTTTGCTGCTGCTGCTGCTGATATTCAGACACTCCTTCAAGAAATCGCCAATTTGAAGGAGGAGAACCTCAAACTGAAGGAGGAGAATTTAAGTTTGAAAAACGCTTTGGCAGAGCAGGAATTTTTAAAGAAGAAGCCATTCGGGTTTCATAGTATAGAAAGTAATAATGATCATATCATGCATTATACAGGTTTACCTAATAAGGAAATTTTCAATATTATATTTTCTAATTGTGATAAGGTGTTAGACAAGTATTATGAAGAATGGAATGTCACTTGCTTGGATCGAAAAGATCAGTTGTTGGTGACTTTAATGAAATTAAAGTTGAATCCCACTCACACTGATCTTGGTGTTCGATTCCAAGTAAGTGAAGGTACCATAACAAATGTTTTTTTAACTTGGCTTTACTGTCTACATGAGGTGCTGTACAATTGTCTAATGGCAATTGTACCAACACAAGTTAAAAATGAGTTGTGTTTGCCCTCATGTTTTATGAATTTTAGGAATTGCAGGATGGTTATTGACTGCACTGATTTTTGTGTTCAAAGACCAAAAAAAATGTCTCATCAGCGGCTGTTTTACAGCTCCTATAAACATCGACATACTATGAAAGCTCTAATTGGAGTAGCTCCAAATGGTGTTATTACTTACACTAGTGAAATGTATCCCGGATCTACTTCCGATAAAGAGCTTTTTAAAAATTGTAATGTTAATAATGTTTTTCAGCCTGGGGATCTTGTTGTGGCAGATAAAGGCTTCCTGATTTCTGATGTTGTGCCTGATGGGGTTGCTGTGAACATTCCACCCTTTTTATCTGCCTCACAATTCACCCCCATCCAAATTAATAGCACTAAAAAAATTGCTCGGGCAAGAATTCATGTTGAAAGAGCTATAAGGCGCATTAAAGTTTTTAAAATCACAAAAATGTTACCAAAATCTCTTTTTCCTCATAGTTCCAAAATTTTACAAGTATGTGTTGCCTTAACTAATTTTCAACCTCCACTCCTCAAAGAGGTACAACATCTTTATAATATAAAACCTTAAAATTATAATATTTCTAAATTATTTTAAATTCGTTTATTGCTTTTAACATTTTATTTCCTTAAATATAATAATTTAAAATATTTTTCATAAATTGATACTGCTTTCTTTCTTCATGAATTCTTGCTTGTAGATTAAGAAGTTTTTTTTAAATATTTTTGTACATAAATTTTTTGTTTGTATATTTTTCTATATCTTTAATATTAATATTTATTCTTCTAAAACTACTATTTAAAACCAGTGCAGTTAATAACCATTAGTGTTTAATTTTATTTAATTACATTTATCAACAATTTATTTGGTTCTAAATTATATTTTACATTATTAATTTTAAAGTTTTAAAAAGTTTGATTTTCATTTAAAAAAATTATATCTAAAGTGAAACAAAATGGAAGTTTTTTTTATTTCGTTATTTTTTATTGATTTTTATTTCATCCTTATATTAATTTTTTCATTAATAAAGAATAAAGTAACCTTTTTTTTCCATTGTTCATAATACTTTTCTGAAACTTTCTTACAATTTAGAAGTATAAAAGTGAAGATTTCTTTATTAGGTGATCCCTGTATAATGCATGATATGATCATGATTTTATAACATACTGTATCAGGATTTATGATTTTTTTTTTCTCCTAAAGAAACTGATTTGATTTGGACATTTTTAATTTCATAGGATTATTTTATCTTTTTTAAAAAATATAAGAAATAAAGTTATTATTAATTATTTGAATAAATATATTTTTAATTGAAATTATGAGATTTCATTAATATGATTTTTTTTGCATAATAAATTTTCACTTTGTTCTTAGTTTAAACTTTAAAAAAAAGTTATAAACATGTGTTTCTCTAATACTGCTCAAGCTTTGACTGCGAACATTCTCAACACTTGTAAATTAAGAAAATATTTATTTATAAAAGAATTGTATTTTTTTTTTTTTTTTGCCTAAGTTTATGATTTTTTAACTCATTAGATTTCATTAATATGATTTTTTTTTTGCATAATAAATTTTCACTTTGTTCTTAGTTTAAACTTTAAAAAAAAGTTATAAACGTGTGTTTCTCTAATACTGCTCAAGCTTTGATTGCGAACATTCTCAACACTTGCAAATTAAGAAAATATTTATTTATAAAAGAATTGTATTTTTTTTTTTGCATAAGTTTGATTTTTTAACTCTTTCGGTTAAATCTATGAACCTTGCTTCATATCCAGCATAGTTACACACTTGAGTGCTTACACTTAGCTATTTATAGCAATGTTTCACTATTTAATGTTTTTGTTGCGAGAAGTGATAATAATGAGTTTAATATGCCATTTTAAAATTGAATCTTTATGTTTGTCATGAAAATTCTTTGTAACTACTGCAAATCACTTATAACATTGTTGACGCTCTGAAGTGTCACTGTTTTATTTTGTATTAATATTTAACTTAGTTAATGTTAAGTTCTGTTTAACACTAGATTAAATGTTAACAACAACAAAATTTATACGTTGTACAAAAAGTCACAAAATTCTTAGAAATTTTGTCATTATATACATTATTGTAATTCGAATTGAAATTGAAAAGCAGTTAAAATTACTTCCTTGGGCAATCTAATGTTAAATATACATAGTTACATATTTCTTAGTATTTATTCCATACTTACATACTTAGTATTTATTCCATACTTTTTCAATGTGCAACATCTTGATCCAGTATTGTAAATTTATCTTGATTTTAGATATGCATTAGCTTATTTGATTCCTACAATTTATGTGTAAATAAAATTTGAATTTTACGGATATTTCTGTCTGAACGAAGTTTTTTTCAAAAATTCTACACTTTTAACTCACTCCAAATGGAAAATCTAATATAATTATTTATAGTTATATGACACGTTATTATTAAATATTAACAATGAAAAAATCACAAAACTATAAGAAATTTTGTCATTATATACATCATTGTAATTCGAATTAAAAAGTAAAAAGCAGTCAAAAAATTTTTCCTTGGGCAATTTAGTGTTATATAAATAGTTAAATATTTCTCAATATTTATTACACAATTAAAAATTTTATAATGTGCAACATCTTGATCTAGCATTGTAGCTTACTTGCCATTATTTCATTCCTTCAATTTCAGTTTATGTGTAAATAAAATTTGAATATCATAGATATTCTGAATGTATAAAGTTTTTGCCAAAAATATTCTACTATAAACTCACTTCAAATAGATAGTCTACAACACTTAAAGTATACTAAAAGCTTTTATATATATATATATTTCTATTATATTAAAAGAAATTAAGCTTTACAATTGTCTTCAAATAGTAAACATACTTACTATTGTTGATCTCACCCAAATGGAGACTTCTTTCATGCTCAAAGAAACAACTTTCATGTTCTTCAGACAACATCGGCCAAATGAGTAAGACTATACCAGATCGTATTTTTTTATATTTGAAAAAAAATATACGAGCTAAGTACAGGCAAACATCTAGCACTACAATTGTCACGGCCAATCACAGTAATTGAAGTTGATTCATCAGAGGCTGCCTGCAGTCTATTTTCCTAAAAATATTTAAAAGTAAAAAAAAAAAACAAGCAATGAATAAAAAAAATAAGTACATACAAGCAAGGGAATTAAATGCAATATTCAAGCATTTCAAAGCTTATGCCAGACAAAATAAGATAAAAGAGGCAGCAGTTACACAGGAATATGCAAGTTGAACATTCTTCCCATCTAATATATTTCACACTTTCAGCATACTTTTGTGTTTTCAAAAACAAACAGCAATTTTAAATGCTGGTTCAGAAATACCGTTAGATCATTTAATATAACACCTAAAACATGCAAGGGTAAAAATATTAGTACAAGGATATGAATTACAGTAATAAAAATTTTCCAGGCCTATGCCAGACAAAATAAGATAAATGAGGCAGCAGTTGAACATTCTTCCCATCTAATATATTTCACACTTTCAGCATACTTTTGTGTTTTCAAAAACAAACAGCAATTTTAAATGCTGGTTCAGAAATACCGTTAGATCATTTAATATAACACCTAAAACATGCAAGGGTAAAAATATTAGTACAAGGATATGAATTACAGTAATAAAAATTTTCCAGGCCTATGCCAGACAAAATAAGATAAATGAGGCAGCAGTTGAACATTCTTCCCATCTAATATATTTCACACTTTCAGCATACTTTTGTGTTTTCAAAAACAAACAGCAATTCTAAATGCTGGTTCAGAAATACCGTTAGATCATTTAATATAACACCTAAAACATGCAAGGGTAAAAACATTAGTACAAGGATATGAATTACAGTAATAAAAATTTTCCAGGCCTATGCCAGACAAAATAAGATAAATGAGGCAGCAGTTGAACATTCTTCCCATCTAATATATTTCACACTTTCAGCATACTTTTGTGTTTTCAAAAACAAACAGCAATTCTAAATGCTGGTTCAGAAATACCGTTAGATCATTTAATATAACACCTAAAACATGCAAGGGTAAAAACATTAGTACAAGGATATGAATTACAGTAATAAAAATTTTCCAGGCATATGCCAGACAAAATAAGATAAACGAGGCAGCAGTTACACAGGAAATATGCGAGTTGAACATTCTTCTCTACTAGTATATTTCAAACTACTAGTATATTCAAAGTTCCCCTTTAAATGCTGCCTCGCAAATACCAAAAATTCATTTAAGATAAAACTTAAAACATGCAAGGGAATTAAAAGATTTGTGCATGCACATAAGATTAAAAATTGTTAATAATAAATTTACAACATGCAAGAATTAAATATTTCCAGGCTTACGCCAGATAAATAAAAAAAAAAAAAAAACGTTAACAAGGTAGACATTATCGAAAAATAAACAGACATTATATGGCAAAATATTTACGAGTTATACAGATTATTAATCAACCTGATCTATTTTTATTAAAATCTTTGTTACCTTGTTAACGAGAGCATAAAATAATGACCCATGACATTTTGCCATGTTAATTATTTTATACTCTTTCTGTTTATATAATCTAAAAAATGATTGTATAAACAATAAATTATACAATACGAGGTCTAATATTATACATGAAATTTTAAATTGTTAACATTATAAAATTTAGAAAAGAAATTACTATTTATAAATTAAAAATTTTGACAGTTAGGTAGAACTATATGCACCAAATTTTGCAACTTAATTTATAAAAATAGTGGATGAAATATAAAATCTCAATATTTTGGTATAAAAATGCAAATTCTCAGAATTAATTTTATAATTTTGATGTAGATATTAAATTAAGGAATTAAAGAGGTTTAAAGTAAATAAAATTTATGAACTGTAATTATGTAATGAATTTTAAAAAAAAATTTAAATTCACAAAAACATTTTAAAGATTTAATTAAAGAAATAGTTAAAATTACTTTTAATAATGAGATTAATTAAATTAGATTAGTTAAAGCAATAATTTAGATGAAAATTTTGAAATGAAATTGATTTAAATATTAGATGAAGCATGATTTTGTAGGAGCCATGGCATCCACTTGTTTAAATAAAATTCTTTAAGTAAAGGCAGGTATCTCCAATTCTCGTCTTTCATAACTTCAAAGATAATACATGATTTTAGAGTCCAAATTACAAGGTAACAAGACTTGGCATTGGAAATGGCTAGTTGCCCTTGCATCTGGTGGTAGTACTCATGCGTATTGTTGATCACATACACATCATTGTTGATGTGGAGGATATAATCCTTTACCAATTTTAATTTTTCATTCAGATTATCCTCTCGATATTTGAAAGGGCATTTGACTTCCAATATACTTGTGGAGCCATCCTGATTACGGAAAAATCCATCAGGACTAGCACCAAGCAATCCAGATGATTCGAGCCACAACCCACTTTCACTAACATTAACATTTAACGTTTTCTCCAATACACAGACACCAGCTTTTTCATTGTGAAGGCCCCATTGGATTTGCTTGATTTTGGACAAATCTTTGGAGCCCTCAAGTCGCGTAAATAGAGACTTCGGATAACTATTCCGCTTCATGGCCTTAATAACAAAGCCAAAATTGCTGGCTGTGAGGCGAAATTTTCTGTATCTTGCCCATTTCCAGTTGGAACTTTGTCCTCTCGTCTCCATTTCTATGGAAGATATGTCTTCCGGAGACAATTTCGCCTTCTCAAGAAAAGAAGCAGAATCAAAGGGTGCACTTTCCTTTGAAAATAAAATGTCCTCCATTGAAACGTGGTTCAACGTAGCTGGAGGCGGCTCATCATCCAGCAGCCAAGAAAACCCCACAATAGCGTCTTGCTTACAAATATCAGCGTGAAATTCCTTTCTCATGCTGTCTTGAGAGAACGGCTTCGTGACTTTAAATTTTTTGGAAGGGAAAAGCTGATCAACAGTCTGAATGTTGGAAGTTTTCTTCGTTTGCTTCTTAAAATTCCACCTGCACAGTTGATCCGTCACTGATACGTTATGGTGAGCATATATAAGTGCTGCTGCCATATGATGACATAAAACTGTTCCCCTGGGACATTGACAGTGTCCACTGTCCACAGAGCCATCTTTCTTAAAAATAATCTACAAGAAGCAAAAAGACAAAGTAATTAATAGCAATTAAAAATTTATAATAATTATCAAATCAATATTATGTAAACATTTTTAAAATAAAGCTAGAGAGAGAAAGATAAAAATAAAATACAACGTAAGATTAAAGAATATATGGAATAATAGTAAATAAAAAATAAAAATTAGAGAAATACCACAAACCTGAACAGCATAGGATTTATCTTTCATGCTAGCATCAATTGTTGCTTTAACAATGAACTTCTCCCCGTCATAATCCATTGATTTCACATGGCCAGATTCAACTGCATTTTCGGCCTTTTCCAGAAGTTTAGGCTCGCTAGCAAAAAAAGCAGCGATGTGATGGAATTTTATAACGCTCTTTCTAGCCATGAATAACTAAAACATAATAATTACTTATAGATATAATATCTCAGTTAAATTTATTAGGCTTTGTAAAAACATTTCACATATCATTGATATAATCATTGTAACAATGTTGTTGGTTGTTAATTTACGTCACACTAGAGCTGCACAATGGGCTATTGGCGACGGACTGGGAAACTTCCCTGAGGATGATCCGAAGACAAGCCATCGCAATTTTGATCCTCTGCAGGGGGGATGGAACCCCTGCTTCGGTAGCCCAACGAAAGGCACGCGAAGTCGAGCACTTTACGGTAGAACAGTTTAACGAGGACCTGTACCACACAGCCTCGGTCCCTTTGTAGACTGATCCAAGTAGTCACCCACCGGCACACTGACCGCAGGCAGTGATGCTTGACTTCGGTTATCTGCTGGGAACCGTGTCTTAACGATCAGTCCACTGCGGGACTATTGAAACAATGAAGATTACAATTTTAATACTTATTCAAAAAGCCAATGTTTTATTACTTATAAGAATTTTAATTTTTAAGTGTACAACTCATGAAATAGATTGGAATAAGTATTTAGTTAAGAATAGGCTATTATTTAAATGGATAATGCTTGATTAAATTAGTAAAGGGATCTTAACACAGTCAACAAAATCTAAATAAATATCTTTATTAGGATTTATTAAAAATTCTACATATACGAAGAAGATTGCAATTTTGTTTTTTAATCAAAAAGTCTATGTTCTATCACATCATAAACATTTAAATTGTTAGACACATAATGGAATGGATAGGAAAATTCATATAATTAAAAATAACCTACTTAAATATACTGCAGGCAAAGAGAGAGAGAGAAAGAAAAAAATGCGCTTTTTTTTTCCTTTATTTTAATCAATAATGCTTGATTAAATTAATAAAGGCACCTTAACACAGTCAACAAAACGACCTCAATATAAATTATTTACATTACAAAAAATTTAAAAAAACAGAAAGAAACACACAATTAGCCTTAAAGAAAAATTAATGTTAAAAGTTGTAACAGCTTTCCACGCCATGTTTAACAAAAATGACAAATAAATATAATATATTTATATATACATATCAACGTGTCGAAATGTAAACAAAACTTAAATCACAAGGCTTAGCAATCAGTATTAAATAAAATCGTTTCTATTAATATTAACACATTTTTTCAAACTCACACCTTCTTAATTTAATAATATGAACTGTTTCTTACCAGAAAAATCAGTTTTCTACTGAAAGAAATCTATTTTTTTATAAAAAAAATTGAAATAACAAAGTATCAGTATAAAGCCTATTCAAATAGCATTAAGCTGCGCACAAGCGAGGTTTGTTTAGATACGGTCAGAAGAGGGGGGCGCCACCACTATTCTCGTCTATTGGTAACTGGGCGGAGTGAGCTTGACGCTAGCTTTTATCCATCAATCTTCTTATAACCCTATATTGATTGTGTGACCAAACTTTTTCGCCAAAGCAATTGGCGTTGTTTAAACAAAAGCTATTGTTAGAGGAAGCCATTTTCTGTATTTGGCTGCGCGGGATTTCATATTTTATCATTATGAATGTTTTAATTACAGGTAATTCTTATTAATTAAAGATTTATAATATTAGTGTATGTTTCATAGCAGTATATAAGAAAATTACATGAAATTTAAAAAAGATTAATGAATTTTATTAAATATCTGTGAATACCACGCTTTAGATTTTAAAGTAAATAGTTTGCTTCTCCTGTATATGTAAAATGTATGTATTTTAAGAAAATCGTTATAAAAAAAATTCATTTATCTAAGTTTTTCTCTGCTTCCTTAGAAATCCTTGGTTTGATCTGCCGAAATTGTGTGAAGCAGTTTAGTAATGAAATTTCATTTAGTTAAATTACTTGATTTATGTTTATTTTAGTGACATAATACAGAGGTATCTTTTTTTTCTATGAAATATATTGCTAATTAAAATTTATTTTATATAGAAAGATTAATATTGAATTTTCTTAAAAATAGTGAAGAGGGTTTTGATCATGTCTAAAATAATTTGTTTCAATTTTATTGTAAACTAATCTAAAAAAAAAATTCTGAGAGAAATGGAACAAATTTAGATAATATTTATCATTTTCATTCACAGTTACTGCATTCATTATTATTCTTTTAGGTTGTCTTAACTATTGAATAAATTATGAGCATGCATACTTTCAAAAAAAAATTTTATTCTATAGGTGTATCACATTTATGTGCAAAACAATTTGTTTTATTTAAAATACATAATACAAATACTATAATAAATTAGAAGATAATTCAGATTAGCAAGTTATCTTAAATTTAAGTTATCTTTATTGGATATTAATATGAAATTGAATTTTTTCAATTATTTAACTTCTCAAACTATATCTATAATTGTATTTTTTTCATTACCCTAAGATTTTTGACAGTTTATGTGGACAATGTAAAGCAAACTTTTCATATTTCTTCTTTCTCTTCATAAAATACTTTTTTACTAGGTGATTCCCTGGCGAAGTATTTGGCTAATTACTTAAATGCAGAATGAAAATGGGATATCGATGTTTGCACACCCTGGAATCGGTGTGGACAAATTAAGTGTGCAGTTGTGAAGGGACGATTGTGTTTTTGTCTTAATTCATGTTGGTAAGTTGAAATGTAATTTATTTACATATTTAATGATTATGTATATAAACCATTTGTTGGCATTGTTAGTATCTTGTGTAATTATTCTAATTCAGATACTTATTTATTTTTTTATTAATATTACTTATGGTTGTGCTATAAAATAATAATTTATTTTGCTTTTCTTAAAAATAAAGGAACTAATGATGTGCAATTGGGTACAATGCCCAACTTTAAAAAACTGGCTTGTGTGGCTCATAAAATTTGTGGGGTTATTGGGGAGATCTTGTTTAGTGATCTGTGAAAGAATAATTCTGGGCCGCCAGGCTAAAAAAAAGGGAAAAGAACTCGGAAGGTATAACTCGTAACCACCCCCGGCCAACTATCTACATGCATTATTTTTTTGTTTGTTTGTTATTAAATTTGCAAGTTTAAAATCTGTTGAACTCCTTGAGGATTGTAGTTGGCGCGGCGGATCACTATACAGAAATATTCCTGAGTTGTTTTTCTCGAACGAAGAGTTTAGAAATTTCTCTTGCTAAAAGATCAGTGTATGCATCAACATTTTGTTAATCTTGAAAACGTCACTGTAAAGCGATTCAATGAAGTAATTAAAACTTTGTGAATTTTACTTGGGCTAATGTTCTGTGAATCAGCTTTATCTGTGGATGAATGTATTGGTTAAGATCACATGCATTTAAACTGCCAGGGCCATATTCAACTGGCAAACATCTTTGAAGAATGCATAGCAAAGTTGCTTAAAAAAAAGTGTATTTATACACAACTTTATATACTAATAATATAAAAATATTGTAATCTTGTCTTGACATTTAGCCAGATAACCAGAACTCATCCCATACAAATAAGAAAGAGTAGTCACTGTCAGATATCTGTTTAGAAGAGATTTGGGTCCGTTAACGAACTATTCACAAAATATCTTTTCATAGAAACGGACATTTCACAAAATAATTTATCCTTTACTCAGACCCTTCACAAATTCATTTATCTTCATTATTGTTTTGTTAATCGAATAAACCCTTCCCGGGGGGGGGGGGACGACAGATGTAATCTAAATAAATTCTGTCTTCGGCAGATGTGTCTGCCTTTATTTGTCCGAAATGAATATTCTGCGTTCAGCAGTATAGGCAAAATACCAAATATTTGTATGTTGCATCTCTAATTTAGTAGCAGCAATTGCTGTTTATTTTTTAAATTTTAATTTTTTTAATTATAATTTTACAGTGTTGGGCATAATCTTGTAAGTGTTTACAATTTAAAAACTCCTTGAAAAAGTTTTTTTTTTTTTTTTTTTTTTTTTTTTTTTTTTTTTTTTGCAATAACAGACCCTATTTGCACAAATTCACAAAAGCAGGACCCTGGTTGAAAGAATGTGACTTAACATTTATTTTATATTCACAAATTACAAGTAATTTTTCCCAATTTTACAAATACGGACCTTTTACAGAATGTCTGGACAGATCCCTGACAGTACTTGAACAGATTTAGTACTATGATGCTGTAAAGAAAAATATTCAGTAGAGAGTGTTTTTTTTTCTAATATTCTTATCTGTGCTACTTTACACAATGCAGAAAATTTTTTAGCTGCAATAGAATATTTTATGACTAGTTCTCTCTCTCAATGATTCTGGTTCTACCCTTAAAGGACAGAGGGAAGATTGTTTAGAGCATTGTACCTGAATTAATACTCTTCCACTTTAAATGCCTTTGGTAAAATATACTAAATGAATAATGCTAATAACGCTAATGAATAATGCCAATTGCTATTTCTAAATAGCAATGGGTATATGTTCAACACTAAAAGAGATTATAAAAAATTTTAGATTGCACGGAGATTGATCTAATTCTATTCTTTGTTAGCTTAAATTAGATCTAGACTCAACAGAAGCTAATATGAGTGTCTCAGTTAGTATCTTTCTCTTTTATTACTATAATGTTTTGATTATTTGGAGAATTGTATATTTTTAACCAGGGTTGGGTTTTTGACGTCAAAAAGTGGTTTTTGACATGACAAGGGTATAATACTAGTTTAAACCGTCAAAAATGTCAAAAACTAAAGTTTGCCAAAAAAATATATAAACTTCAAAACTACCAACAGTTGCCATGCATTATATTGAAATTTAATTATACTATAGGTAATCAGCAGGTTTTAAAATATTTTTTAATGAAATTAAGGTAAAATAACAGATTTAAAATCTCAGAAATGTATATTCAAATGCATGTGCAGAAAAATTTTGCACAAAATTTTTTTAAATATTTATATTTTGAAAAAAAAATTTCTTTTTTGATACTTAAGAAAATTAAAAGTTTATTACTATGCATTTTTGACATATAAGGAACATATAACTAATATTTATAAGGAACTTACAAGTTATGTTGTATAAATACAAACTTGATACAAGTGTATGAAAAAAATTTTTAATGTTATACCGAATATCTTTATTATCCAGTATGTTAATTTGAATTTAAAAGTAGTTATATTTGTGAATAATGATAAATATAATTCATATTGTTTATTATATTTATTTATAATTATTACACTTATCATTTTAAAGCAATTTTTACCTCTTAATTTTTTCCCCTTCTTGTATTAAGAATACAAATAATGCATATCTTGAAAGCAAAAAGTAATTATTCAACAGCTGAATATTCAGATATTCAACAAAACTATATATATAGTAGTATTCAGCAAAATGAAATTCACAAGTATTTGGATAAACTAAATTTTCAGCATAATAAATGAATAGGCTGAATATACTGTAAATCGACACTAACTACTCTGTGTATTTAACAGAAAGCACTTAAATTTGTATTGTCTTATGTTAAAAAGATTATTAAGAAGATTTAAAAGAATATTAAAAAGATTTTTCTTTAAAAGATGTCTAGTGTACAAAACTGCTAATGTTTATCTTTAAAAATGTCTAATTTTTAGTATAATCTGTACTATACACTAAATTTGGTTATAAATAAATTTCTTAATAATATCACTGCAGATTTTCAATAACTCATGAAAATGAATACATAATATTACAAAAGATGTGAGCTTTCAAAAGTACAAGATTTTGGTTACTATTCAAAATATAAGTGTTTCTTCAAAATTTTAAATTTATTTTTTCTAGAACATATTTAGAAACACTATCCTTTATAAAAAATATATAAATTTTATGTATTAATTAAATTTCACATATGAATATAGGTTTTTGACATTTTTGACAGTGAGGTTTTTGACGTGACGGTTTAAACCATGGTTTAAACTGTCAAAAACTGTCACGTGTCAAAAACCTGCCAACCCTGTTTTTAACAGTGGCATTATACCTTAATCGTTGTGAGTTTTTTTTTCCCCAACTGTATTGTTATAGTACGGATTGTTTACTGTTAGTACAGCACTGTTTATAAATTATTACAGTATTAATAAAATAATTAAAGTCAGAATGAATTAAATGATCTTTTAATGTTTATCAGTATTTGTCTTTAATCACACCGTGGTTAAGGAAAAGACAGTGCCCTACCAGTTAGTATATTCCTCTTTTATTAATAATATATATTCTTTTACTTTGATTATTTCAAAAATATTTATTACTTTTGTTTTTATCAGTGGCATTTATTGCATTCTAAATAAAGACTAATTTAATGTTTGATCTAGATACTAATAAGTTTAGAAAATTAATTTATGATTTTATTTTTTTATTCTTGTAAAAGGTTTAGAAAATAATATTCATTAAGGAACTGGTGATGTCAACAGAATTTAGATGATTAGATACTAAAAAACTGGGAACAGTGCAATCAAACCTGAACAATGGACAAACACATCAACATGTACTGGCTCATCATTAAAAGTCAGCGTGGGGATAACACAACATGCACATTCCATGATCCATCATGGACTCGTGCCTTTAAGAAGCCTACGTGGCTGTCTCTAGGGTAAACGGTGACTCAACAGTGCACACACCAACTGAACAATTGGCTGTGGGGTCATTTATGTTGTGTAAAGAAAATATAATAAAATCTGTGCTGTGACTAACTATTAAATGCTGTGATTGTCTTGTTCTTAAAGCCATTAGTCTTTATATGTAAACCCTGATTGATGCTGCAATAGAAATATTAAATAATATTAATCAGACACTTTCCCTCTCTTTCAGATGTAAGTAACCTGACTAAATTGGGGATCTGCAAAAAGAAAAAATCGAGCAACGAAGCTAATGTTGCAATAATTTACACTCCTTTTTTATGTCTTGATTTTAAAGTGACAGATGTGTCAAATCCCCCGAGTATGAGTTTGAGCGATGCTTCCACCCAAAAGAGTTGTGAGACCACTCTGAAAGTGTCGCAAGTATGCCATATGCGTGGAAAAAGATGGATATGCCAGATTTAATAATAAAAAAAAAATTCTGTTAATCTGTGCTTATAACTTAAAACTTATACTTCTGTGCTAAATGTTCTTTCACTCTATAATTCAAATTGATTTAAACTAATGTATGCAATCCTTTATTAGATTCACAATTTGAAGAGTTGTGCTTTTATCTATATACTTAACCATTGGTTGAAATCTTAACAAGGTATCTTGATTACAATATTAATTTGAAGCAACTTGTTCTCTTCTAGCTTTTGCCTGGATTCTGCTGATGATTCATGTTTGTCCCGGGGAATGGTCTCACAGCATTGTCTGCTTAAAGCTTTTCTGTGAGATATATTTACCAGGACTTGATTTTCTACAATGGTTTATGCAGAGTCTCATTTAGTTTGAAGAATATCTCTGTACCGTAACAAGATAACATTTCAGTCATTGATTTTGCTATATGTATTAAATATAATTGTATATTTTTTAAATTCATAAAAATAATTAAGCTCTTTATTTTCCGGCACGGTTGTCAGTTATTAATATAACTGAAGTCTTTGATTGGATTCTGATCCACTGTAGAATTTTAAAGTAACACGATTTCTATTTTTTTATCTAGAAAAATGCTTTTATTTTACAGCTGACTAAGCAGACAATAGCATAGCTGCCAACTGTTCAGAATTTTTCGGATTTGTTCCTAATTTTTAAATCCAATCTGATATTTTTATAAAAATTCTGAATTTTCATAAAATTTTTGATTTTAAACCAATCCTTTTTTCTGATCGCCACAAGCATGCATCCTGTGATTATTGTGCTAAAGTAATTTTTAGTAGCTTTTTATTGGAAAATATTATTCCAATAGCTGTCTGTTGCTGATTATTTCACTAAATTATTATTTTTGGAAATTTTTTTTTTTTTGTAGTATTTAAACACTTGCATCAGAAATATTTGTTTATGATGTAGATTATTATTTACCAGTGTTTTATAATTTGGAGATAAATAATTATATATTAATAGGTAATGTTTGTTTTTAATATATTATACCGGTATTCCTAATTGTAAAACATTAATATTATAAGTTTCCCACCAAAGATAGTGTTTATAGTTTTGTTTTACTAATTTACATATTTAAATATATGTCTATTAATGTTATGATTTAATAATTAAATTTTTATCTTACTCTCGTAATTAGTGCGTATAATTTTGTCGCATATAGTGTTCCTCATTTTTGATTCCTAAGGTTGGCAGCTATGCAATAGTTATAAAGAAAGACTTAGCTGCTCTTTTTCTCAGGATGATGCCACTGATAGTGGTCATAGACCTTATATGATTGCATCTGCAAGCACCTTCATAGAGTCAAGCTAGCTACCATACTCTGTCTATTGTGTAAGAACAAAAACAAATATACGTGCTTCAAATTCTCAGATCCAACTTGAATAATTTTTTTTTCTTCCTTTTTTATACTTTTTACATATGCTGTACTCTTACCACTAAAAATAAATATATTCAAAAGAAAATTTATCTCATTTATTTATTCTTTCTTGAAGATGTATATCAAGAGAAAGATACTATTTTATAGTACATATGTATCCAAGGTGCTACTACTATAACACTGCAACTATTTCAGTTTAAATGAATCTCAAGTTAGAATTTAATGCTACTATATTTAATTAAAATTTTGAAAATACGTCCAATAGTACGTTTAGAAGTTATTTGACTAAAATATTGATAAGTATTGTACAAGGGCTAGCTCTTGACCTGAGAAAAATTCGGAAAACGAAAAGCGTTAGTTAACTTATTTTTAACGAACTGTAATTCAACTTTTTTTTATTTTCAACTAGCTGAATATCCACTCTTCGAACAGGATTAATAAAATCAAAAAAAACAATAACTCGGTACTGAACAACCCAATGAAATCGTGGACAAAACTGAACGGTATATACTGACAAAATTAATAAGCAAAAACATAACAAAACCTGTTTTTTGTTGTTCAGCCCATTAAAATTGAGATTAACTGTATTCAACATTATTAGGCATACTATCGAAATTAACCATTAACTTGGAATTTTTGTAAATAAGTAATTTTTTTAATTTATATAATAGGAATTACCCATATTAATTAAGCATCATTGGCGACAATAATAGTATGGCGCTTGTTTACGATTAATCTATACGAATAAGTACCTGAACTCCATAAATGTTGCTTTTTGTAACATAATGGCTTACTTTTTAGTATTTCAATATGCATCTATTACATTACTTAAATGAACTGAGCGTCAGCATTAACACTTTGACTCGGAATTTTCATTAAATATATTTTTTTTCATTATTTCTTTTTATTTATTCATGTCAGGATAGGTGAGAAATAAATTTAGAAGTTTAATAATATTTGGTGAGATGAAATATAACGTGAAACACCATGTCTTTTCCTGCATAAAAAGTCAAATATTTCAAACGCGGTTCACTTCCAAACAATTTAACTAATATGCAGTTATTTAAATCTTAGCGAAACAGTTATTTATAATTGAAACTTCTTTAATTTACAAAATCATTAATACATTTTCGAATATGAATCAAAAAAAGATTTTTCCAAACTAATTATTTTGAATTTTATATTTCAGTAAAATATATAATTCCGTAATCTAACAAATATTTTTTATCAGCTGTTTGACTTTTTATTTTTAAAGAGAGAATACCAAAAAAATATATATATTCTTACTAGGAATTAAAAGGCCAGAGAAAAAGAAAAGAGGGACAGCGGTTAATAAAACTGAAGTAATTTTCTACGTTTTTCCTAAGCAAATTAGTACCATTTTCCCATTAATTTTGCCTTTCATTGCAAAAGAAAATTTTTTTAATTTTAATTACCGCTGTTTTTAAATTATTTACTTATACCGAAACACATTTTGACAGACGTGACAAATTAAATACGTGATTTCAGATAACTTTAGAGATAATTTGGTGACATATTGCTACCACGTAAATTTTTTTTTCATTGTTGTTGTTTACGTCGCACTATGGGCTATTGGTACGCTGCTCAATGGGCTATTGGTAACGGTCTGGTAAACATTCCTGACAATCATCTGAAGACATGCCATCACAATTTTGAACTCTACCGAGGTGAGGCTCCCTTCGCTTCGATAGACCGACGACATGCGCGTGAAGTCAAGTACTTACGTATAACATTTTAACGAGAACCAATACCTCACACCCTCGGTCCCTTCACAGATTGATCCAAGTAGTTTTTCACCCGCACGCTGACAGCGGCCAGATATGCTCGACTTCGGTGATCTGCTGAGAACGTGACAACAATCAGTCAATTGCGGAACTGTTGTTGATTGAAATTATGACGTAGCGAGAAAAAAAAACTAAATAAAGTACAAGCAATAACTCTTTTTTATTGTTATTAAATAGAGCTATAAAGTATCGATGATGTTATCTTTAAGATTTTTGAGGAAACAACGGCTAAGGCTTAACCAGTCAACCCCGCTTAAAGGAATATCATCAGTTCCAGCCAAATCTATGCAATCGAGCGGGTTATTCGATTAAAAGGATAGTGCAATATTCTATCCTAAATTTCTGCGAAATTTTATTTTTAATGGTATTTAATGCAAATTATAGTGTTTTGATTAAATAAACTTAGTTTTATGATCAATAAACAATTTTGATTAATAGTATCTGTGTTAGTATTATAAAATATAAATGTCATTTAAAGTTATATAAAAATAAATCAATATTAGTGAATAGTATAATATATAGGTACTAAAATATTATTTGATCCCTTCCGAAAAAATCTATAATTGAAGACTATTTTTATACCCGTTTAATTCGTCAATTTATCAAAATTAGATTTTCCCTTTCAGTTTCTATTAAGACTTTCATGAATAATTGCGTATTCCTCTCAAACGCATAGTCAGATTATTTATTTTAAATTTTTTTTTTCTAACCTCGTCTTGAGAATTTCCAAATTAATGAGCTATTTTAGTTTGGAATTTTTTTTAATATATCGTTTCCCAGATTCATTGCCCCCCCCCCCCTCGATTAAGTCAAATCCATCCTTTTCTCGCTGAACTTGCAATCATTCTCAGAGTTATTCTCTGGATTAAGCAATAATTATTCTTACTTAAGAGAAAGACACACTGTATACTGATTTGTTACGTTTTTGAAATTTTTTCTTATGAAAGCTAATAGCGCACCAGGAGGGGACCACAAATCTTGACTACAAAACAAATCACTCTGTACCTTTTTAAAATTCTAAATGATGTGTAAGTAAGTACAATTTGTCTAAAGTAAGAACTCCCCTATTCGTCTGGACCTGTGGGGGTGACTATGGTAACAAGGTATAACTATTTCAAATAGGGGTGTGGGTCACTATTTAGGATATATTTTGTCTCGGGTAGGGGAGAGAAAGGGAATCATTTTTCTTCATATTGCCCTAAAGCAGTGTTTCCCAAAGTGTGGTACGCGTACCCCCAGGGGTACGGGAACAGTTTAGCGAGGGTACGCGTCCTTATGCAAAATATCTTGCAATAAACGAAAATTTCAAACAAACTTATTTAAAAACAAAGCTAGCCATGAAAATTTACGATTACGTATTTTTCTATTTGCTATTTTTTGCGGAGTTTGCAGTTAATAATTAGTGGTGTCAACAGCCAGTTGTGATTTTTAACTTTTGTGCAATTTTTTTTATAGTAAAAAATACACTCATTTTTTTATTAGTGGTACACAGCATTACGAAAAATTTAGAAAGGGTACACAAAAGTCATAAGTTTGGGAAACACTGCCCTAAAGTAAAGAGAAGCTGCCCTCCCTGAAATTCGCTATTCTTGTTTCCTTAGCAGCAGACGGCCTCAGATTTAGTGGCGGGGGGAGTTCTTACCGTAAACAAACTATAATTCAAAGAGGGGTAAAACACTCGTCGCTCACTTCAATGTATAACTAGCAGCAAGATTAGATTTTTTTTTTCAATTTTACCCCTAACACCTGTTTAGACCAACTAATGAACAGGACCCTTTTGAAGTGACCACCTATTGTATCCTTATCTTAACTGAAAAACGAAAATTTCATTTTAGTTAGTGAAGCATTTCTCCAAAATAAACAAATTTTTTTCATTTCAGTACCTCTTCTTCATGCAATTAGGCGGGGACAAAAAACAAAGAATGTCAGTTTAAACGGGGAAGTTTAACATTAGGTGCATACAAAATGATTTGGTTCCATTCGTGTAAGCTTGTTATTCGATTATCCGGCATGTAATTAAGTGGACATGACGCAAGAAAGTTCCAATCCGTTTTTCGCTCGAACGGTTTGTAATATAATGTTTTAATGTGAACAATAATCTTCGTGCGACGAACTATTAGTATGCCAAATTTCATTGCTCTCTGTCGGATGGTTTAGTCCAGGGGTGGCAAACCTTTATGTCTCAACGTGCAATTTTTTCTAAAAAAATGTTTAATGAACTAGTTAATGTATAGTTTGTCTAAAGTAAAAACTCGCCTAGCCATTTGTCAAGACCCTTGGCGGTGACTATGGTAACGAGATCTAACTATTTCAAGGGATGTGGGGTCATTGCTTAGGACAGATTTTGGCTAAGATTCAGCGAGAGTAAGAGGACTTTTTTTCCAGTCTATTGTGTTAGCCCTAGAGTGAAGAGAAGCTACCTTCCCTCCCCCCCCCCAATGCCCTCATGTGTTAACATTGTTCGTCAATTCGGACATTAACAGGGCAGATTTGTTGGCCTCTCTTACAAGGGCACCATATTAGGTGGGCCAACGTTGCTCCCACAGTAAGGACAGATAGTACAGAGAAGAAAAGAACATCCATGCCTTGCCCGGGATTCGATCCCAGAACCTTTCTGGTGCAAAGGCAGTTCCCTAACCCCTCCACAGGCCGGTCGGCTAGCTACCTTCCCTGGAATACGCTATTCTTGTATCCATAGCAGCAGACGGCCTCAGACCAAGTGGCGGGGGGAGTTCTTAGCTTAGACAAACTATAAATACTCTGTTAAATTCTGCATCCATTTATAATTACATTCATGTTTTTAAAATATAGGAAAAAACAAGTGAGTGCGAGCGAAAAGGACACAAAGCCTCTAACATAATTAGATATAAATAGGAGAACAGATTTTAAATTATCTTAAGTTAAAGCTAGACGCCCGGTGGCTGAGTGGTAGTGCTTTGCGCTCCCGTGCCACCGGTCCTGGGTTCGATCCTCAGGCCGGGCAAGGTTGACTCAGCCTTTCATCCCTTAAGTGGGTAGACAAATGAGTACCAAGCATGCTTGGGAACTAAACACTTGGGGTTCCGCGTTCGGCTGACCACCTAACTGGAACATCTGCTCCTGTACCCCAGAGCCCAATGTCAAGAAAACTGAGATGGGCCCAGTAGGCCTTGGCCCCCTAGGGGCTGTAGCGCCACTGAGTTTAGTTTAAGTTAAAGCTACATTTTATTCCTTCGGCGTAATTTAGTTAAGCTAAGATTATAAGAAGTAAAATTATGACCGCGGCAGTACCTATAGAGTGGGGAGAGTCTCTCCCCCCTCCCTATATATATGTGTGTGTAACATAAAGCGCTTCAACTAATCTTTTTATGTTATTCCTTTGTCGAAGTCTTTTTCTTAATTTACTATTCTAAACTAAACGCTCTTGCACTTTAAAAACCACATCCTGTCTTGTAATCTACTTTTGGTTACTCGAGTAACAGTTTTGATTTTCCCCCTTATTTGAACTGAGAGAAAGACTTTTTCACTCGCCTTATTTAAAATATAGATTTTGTTTTATAACCGTCGTTGAACAGCCGACCCAATTTTAGGTTTACGACTCCTAATGTTCAACTCTGTAACCTTGTAATTTTGAACAAATTCAGAAGACAAGGAAATTTTTGTTTCAGTACCCTCAGAGGTATTGATTTGTTATAGGAACATGGAGGACTTTGCAACTCGATAGATTTAACTTGCATCAGTCACCATTTACTACACGGGCAGTCTTCGCTTCGGCCGGCTGTGGATGAACCCACGAACTCTTGGGCATGGGTTCAGTGCCCTACTATCCAGGCCTATAATAGATAGATTTTATTTTATTTTATATCCGTCGTAGAACAGCTGATCCAATTTTTGGGTTTACGACCACTAATGTTCAACTCCGTAGTTTTGTAATTTTATAATTAAAAACTGGAAAGTTCCGCCCCTTGTTTACGTTGCTGATCAACCCTCATGGTTGCTTCTCATTAATCATTGCGGATTAAGAGAAAAAAACCGTTTATTTCCATAAATTACGATCGAATTGCTATTTACATTTTGAAGATGACTAAATTTAGACAAAACAATAAAATTGGAACATCCTGTAGAGTTAATACTCAGTGAAGATGGAACCAAGGGAAAGAGTATTCGCCTCCGAATGAGGTGAACCAGATTCGAATCCCAATAATGGCTGGTCGATACGAATTCCGCACCCGGCTTGCACCTACTACAGTGCTGATGCAAAATATCCTCCACGGTAGACGGATTATAGGATTTCGTGGTTTTTTTCTTCGTGTAACGCAAACGCGGGTTAGTTTCAATAAAAAAAATTTCCCAACACTTGATCCAAGAGTTCCCTTGTCTTCTGGATTGGGTACAAAATTACAAGGTGACGTTGTTGAACATTGGTAACAGTAAACCCAAAATTGGGTCGGCTGTTGAACGACGATTATGAAATAAAATAAAAACCACGCGCTCCAATCACAATATTTTTCAGTAATATCCCGATTTTTTTTTTTTTTTTTTGAGAGTCAGATTTAAAGCTCTTAAATATCATTACTTAAACTGCATATCATATTTGAGTTTGGATGGAGTTGGATGACTGCATTCAAATCATCCTATTACAATCATTGTTGTCGAAACTGGCTGTCGTACTAATTTCATTTAAAAACAATAAAAGGTTTCAACTTAAACAGGGCATTTCATAAAGTTCAACCTTAATGTATATTTTTAAAATCCTTGATGAAATTTAAGTAAAAAAACGAGTACACACATTAAGGGTCATAAATTAATATTTAGGCAAGGAAAAAAAATCAAAATTTAATGAATCACGACTGATGAAGGTGGGATTGACTAAAAACTTGTGATTACTAGAGTAAACAAAACTTAGAAGGCGATTAAAACTTAACACGTTCGTGTGTCATCGGCCATTCAAACTGGTTTTCTATTTTTCATACCGCCTTTTTACCAATTAATTTAACTGATACGATGAAGTTGTTATTTTTTCTCCTCTATGAAATATCAATTTGCAGCTTTAACAACGTGTTAGATGTAATTACAGAACACCCTGCATGATATACAGTATTTTACGTGATTATTAATTAGGTAATTTTCACAATCAAATTTAAATTTTAATAAGATAAATAGCTTTTCTAATACCTAAAATTTAAAAATATCATTTTTTAACTTCTTGTAATTACTACGTCTCTTCAAAATTATGTTGAAAAATTATGATGTTAAGAATGATATAAAATGTTTCATACCTTTTAAAATACACTTCTTTTTATAATCATTAATGAATAAAATACAAATAATATTTAATTCTTAAAGGTTAACATTCAACATTAGTTTTGGACAAATAAATTTTACTGTAATGTGAAAATATTTTTAAATTCTTGAATTTAACTTCATAGATACGACGGAAATGCGAATTGTCATAGCATTTGTGCTCATATTTTCGACCGCTCTTTAGAATGAGCTATTGTAAAAAGTTGCATAGATTTTACGAAAAAAAGAACAACTTAGTGTTCAAACGATATTGAGGAGCATTTAGAATGAAGGCACTCTGGAAAAAAAAAAAAGTAAATAAATAAAATTTTGCTGCTTTTATCCTTGTGTTTCATACTAGGTTTATCAGGCATGTTGCAAATATTGATGAGCTTTCTTTAATATCATTGATGTTTGGAACAGTGTAGTCGATTCTGGTAATGCTGTCATTAAACTATAACTGAAATTTCATCTAGAAAGAGTCAGTCCAGTTTGAGCTTTATCCTAAGCACACTTCTCTTCAAATACAATTAATTCATATATAAAACGTAGCAAATCAAAATTGAAACATTATTTATTGATTACCAGTTAACCTCACTATTTTCCTTAGTAATAAGCAATGAAAACTCACCACTCATGCTCTAAGGAAAATCTTTTTCAATGGTGCATTAGAGTTCAAACAGCGATTTTACAAATAAACAATTAAAAATAAATAATAAAAAGTACTGTTAAATTAATGGGGTATGCCTTTTTATTCTATGCATGAATCATGGGGATAAGTATAGGCTTACTGTTTGCGGGTTGCAGCCCAAGGATAGTCAAAGGGTCATCTAAGAAATGACAAAAATAAAAAAAGCTATATTCAATAATTTTTTTGAAAAAAAAATGTCAAAATTCCAAAACTGCTAAACAGTATGAGAAAGAGCCTTAGTGCAGATTATACATAAAATGCCAATTCTATACATGCAAATAAAATAAAAATTATATATATATATTTTTTTTTTTTCATGAGTAAAAAAATTAACTAAATATTTAACAAATCTCATTTTCTGTATTAAATTTATGAAAATTTATTTTAGCCATGATAAAAAAATGAAAAAAAAAATTATATATGTGTAACATGCTATGAAAAAATGAAACTTTACTTTACTTGTAGCTTTTTTTTAAGACTATGTACAAAAGCAGCTTCTTTTTTATATTAGGTTTTATTTCATACCAAACTTTGAGTACATTAACATTGATATAAATGGTAAATAAATTAAGAATTTAATATACTTTTTATGACCATTTAAACTGTAGTTGATTTAGACTAAGAAGAAATAATACACTTCTCCATTTGATTACAAAACAAGAAATTATTATTTTAGGCTATAAAGTAGCAGTAACCATGTAAGCATAAACAAATACTGTTAATTCAAATAATAAAAAACAATTTAATTCTATTTACTTAAGCTGATTTGAAATGAGATCCACAATCCCTTAAGATGTTCTTTGGTCTCTTTATGTTTCTAAACAAAGCATAAAAAATAAATGCCCTTTTAACATAAAACGATAGTTGTACTGTAAAAAAAATTTCTTCCTTCATGTTTCAGCATTCATACATAACTTTTTCAGAAAAAAAATCTATATATATATATATATATATATATATATATATATATGCTAGCAACATTTAGACCAATTTAAATTAGATATTCATTCAACACAAAACAATCCTATAAAAAATTTTAAAAAAAACTTTGATGAAATAAAAATTAGAGTAAATTATTTACACTTTTTAATATTGTGTTCAATAAACAAATTTTGTGTATTATAAAATCATATTATGATTGTGAGAAATAGAGACACTTTTTTCAAAAGCCATACAATCTCCGGTACACAAAAAAATATATGAAAACAGACACGAAAGCCACACATCAATTAAAACGAAAATGTATTAAAATTCATCTGAAAGTAAGATCCAGTCAGTGGTGTTACATCCTTTAGAACTGCTCTTAGAAGATATTAGAGGGTATGTTGTAATTTTGCAGTACAGCCAATGGTGGATACGATGTATTTTAGATGTAAATATAAACTATGAAGAAGTTAAGATACGTTTTCTACAGCCTCATGGACCCTCACCTCGTACCCACAGAAGCCTTTGATATTGAAAGTAAATAAATCACAGATCATTTAGAAGGTTGAAGTACAACAGGTTAAGATTTTTTCATACCGTCTAATGAGATAAAAATAATTAACAAAAAAATAGCACTACATCATTCCTAACTATTTCATAAAATTTTATAATGCTTATATGTTTAAAAAATTACTAATTCTGTTCATAACATATTGTAACAGAGTTAATAGTCATAATTTTAAAAAATATTTTCAATGAAATAAATGTTATTCATATCTTGTAACTATTTCACATATTTTTTGCATATCAAAAGGTAAACCATTTTTTAATAAGAAAAATATAATACACTTGCTAAAAATAAAAATGTTATTTTCGATACATTTTAGGAGACAAAAGTATGGGATAAATACTACTTTTGATATGAATGATCATTGATTTATATATTGGTTTAAGAATTTTAGGCTTTTTACTCAGTTTTCCATGCATATTGTATGAAATGTCTTAAAGGGGAAAAAAGTTGTACAGCATACCACTTTCAATTAATAAAAATTTTGGTTTGCAATAATTAATGTTTTTTTTTTTTTTTTAAATTTCAATTTCTATGCTACAAATTTGAAAGGTGTAGAAGAATGTTGCAGTTAAAAAAAAATATTTCTTTCATAATTCTTTGAGACCACATATCACAGGTCAAATCAGGTTGCTTTGAAAGTTGACCTAGCCTCAGAAAGTCATATAAGGTATCAAATGAAAGGTTTATTGCAATGGTGTTTCAAATCTTTTTTTAAACACCATTTACTTTCCTCTAAAGTAAAAAAAAAAGTAACTTATAAAATAAAAGTTCTTAAAGTAACTTTTTTCAAGTAAAAAAAAAATACAGTTATTTATATGTATGCAAGTTAGTGGTTTTTTCAGTGAAAATTTTATTTTTTCAAGTGTTTATAACTTGGACAAATTTCAAATTAAAAACTGTTCGAATTGTTTACTTTATCATGTGTGCATGTTCCACCAAATTTCATTAAAATAGTAGGGGGGTCAGTTCAAAAGTGATTGATATATTGTTCAATGACTCATTATGAAATTTTTCCTTTACTAATATTTCTTTCTACTTATTATATAAATATAATTCAAATTTTAAAGGATCTTTATGATTGATAGTTTCTAAATCAAAAAATAAAAAATTTTACTCTTATATGCTTCAAATATAGATTTTTATATATTTATTATTTGATTGTTACAAAATTGTTTTTCTAATAAAGCAGTGGTAAGTTTAAAAAAAGCAACATTTTTATACTAGCCACTTGATGCACATTTGACCTAACTCTTAATGCACAGCAGTAAATAATATGTAATCAAAAATCTAATATATCATCATAAAAGTAAGTAGTCAACTATTCGAAAATAAATTTCATGTAACATGAATTTTTTTCATTTCCAATATTATTGTTATTTCCACAGAATTTTTATCATTTCAATATTATTGCTTATCATGATGTGCTTAGATTCACAAATATATTATTACTTTTCATTACTTCCAAATAAATATATAATAATTGATAACCACATAAAAATTTTACCGATAATTTTTCTCTTGCCATAGTTTTATTAACTAGCGATAATTTTATTTTATTAAAACTGCGGGTTACAAATTCATTTATAAAATGTTAGAAGTAGAAACACTTTTAATGTCGAATAAACATAATATATAAACACTTAAACATCAATTTGAACTTTACTCCAGAATTATTTTTTATGTTACAATTATAATGCTTAATAATTAAGTACAAATGTTAGGAAATATGCATAGGATGATTCGACATTACATGGCATAATTATTCTTTTAATTTAGATCTGAATTTTCTTTTCCTTACAACAGAACGTAAGAAAATTATATAAATATTGCAGCTAAGCTTTTATAAGAGAATACTTAATTTAAAAGTATTTAAGAGCACCCGTTAACATACTCTTAATATCAAAATGACATACTTTTATTTAAAAACAAATAATAAACATAGCAAAGAAAACATTCATTTTTATTGTTACATTTATAAATATCTAAAAATTCGAAAACATTTTCGCCTAATTTCTTTTTTAAACACAAATCTCCTCTTTTCCAGTGTCTGTTTACGAAATAAATGTAAACACAATCCATCAATGAATCAATTGTTTTATCACACCAAATACGAGATTACGCGAGAACACAGACAGGCGTGCACAAAATTATTGAAATTTTTATTTTAATTCACAATAAACGCGATAACTTCCCAAATTCTTGCAACCATGAGTGATAGTCAACAGCCAATCACAATGCGAAAAGCCCATTGATCCGACGTTATCATTTCCTTGTTGCCATTCTGTAGTAGAAACTATGGTTTAAAATTAGTTACCAATTCCTTAAAAGATAGAGACCCCGAAAATAATAACTTATTGTTCAGCGCAGATGCAAGTCTATCCAATTCCCTCACTTGCGAAATCGGAGTTGACGGAGCGCGACAATCAAGTCAACTCCATCATTAGTGATCCCGCAGTGGACTGATCGTTAAGACACGGTTCCCTGCAGATCACCGAAGTCAAGCATCACTGGCTGCGGTCAGTGTGCGGGTGGGGGACCACTTGGATCAGTCTGCGTAGGGATCGAGGGTGTGCGGTATTGGTCCTCGTTAAACTGTGCTACCGTAAAGTGCTTGACTTCGCACCTAGGTCGTCTGGCTACCGACGCAGGGGTGCCATCCCCTCTGCAGAAGATCAAAATTGTGATGGCATGTTTTCGGATCATCCTCAGGGATGTTTCTCAGACCGTTGCCAATAGCCCATTGTGCAGCTCTAGTGCGACGTAAATGAACTACACTCACTCACCCATCATTGATGATGACGCAAATAATGATCAATCGCAAATCGTCATCCTCTCTACAGCATTCCAAACGTTGTCTTGAACGGAATCCTTAACGTGGTTTCTCTTCAATTTTTTATAACTAAATTGTTCATTTGACTGTATTAAGTAGCTGGTTTCGATTGAAAATAATCGATTTGTTGCATTGACATCGTTGATTTTTAGTTTAAAGACATTTAAATTGGGGAAAAAATTGTGAAGATGTCGGGGGGGGGGGGAGATGTCGTTGGTAATGACGATCTTCCTGGTAATGATCCGCTTGGTGCATTTTTACTCAAAAGACTCTAAACTGACAGGAGTTTCCCTTTTGAGTGTTTCATAAATTCAAATAAAAAGACAAAAACTACGCTTTTCAAGTGGATTGTTGTTGTAGTTTATTAACGTCGCACTAGAGCTGCACAATGAGCTATTGGCGACAGTCTGGGAAACTTCCCTAAGGATGATCCGAAGACATGCCATCACAATTTTGATCCTCTGCAGAGGGGACTTTTCAAATGGAAGAAGGGGAAAATAATTCTACTTTTATCGCAATAAAAACGAAAAGCATGGGACTCATCATTTTTGGGGCCTCCCTGGCGAGCGGTATCGCCCGCCAAACGCACTGTTAAGCGTGGCGGGTTCGAATCCTGCCGTAACCCTGGATGTATTCTTTGTGATGTCCTTCTACTTGACAAAGGTTTATAAGCCTGCTTTTTAGGTTTATACCACACAAGCCTGCAAATGTATGTTGTACCAATAAGCCAAACCAAACTCATCATTTTCGAAAGACACGCGGGGAATTTTTAGTTATTTTATGTTTGTTATTGTACAAAAGTGGTCTGCCTTGTTTTCTAGTTAGAGATTTAACAAAAATCGAATTGATTTCTCCTTATTAGCGGATTAGTAAAATACTGTTTTTAAAATATTAAATCTATTTAGTTATTTTCGATAATTCGATTTGGCTAGTTTGCGTCGAAAAATTGTTGCAATTTCAAATGACAATGTAATAGAGGTATAGCTTGTCTAAAGTAAGAGCTCCCCTATAGCCATTCGTCTGAACCCGTGGCGGTGACTATGGTAACGAGGCATAACTATTTCAAGTTTAGGTGAGGGATCATTGTTTAGGACAGGTTTTGACTCAGATCTACGAGAGAAAGGGAATCTTTTTCTTCGGTCTAGTGCTTAGCACGGTTACGGATGATTTTCTGGTTCACTTGTTATACTAGCTGTAAACAAACAGTTAAAAAGTAATCTATACCTTGATGCTATCTATGTTTTATTTATTTTTGTGTTTCCTTTTCTCAACTGCGGATTTTCACATTTTTTAAAATTCCTATCAATATTGTAAATATTTTTTCCCATATCAAATATAAACTCACCCGGTGTTGAATTTTTTTTCTGAAAGCAAAGTTCAGCTGAAAAAAAATCTGATATTTCAGCAAGTTAGTGAATGAAAAATTATTAACTCAAATAAGGGAACATATATTTTATAATTTATAGCCAATTTCAATTCAAATCTGCGTTAACTGCTTTCTTTAGATTATCTGGCCTTTTGATGAATTTTATGAATCGAAAAAACTAGCTTAAATTCATACATTTTTTTATTGATTTGTTTAGCTAAGCTGTACTTTAAAATTAATTTTATGAATTAAGACAATAATTTGAATTTATACCTTTAATTACTGGTTTATTTAAATTTAAAGAAAGTCAGTTGTTTGAGAAGCTAAATAAAAATAATTTTGAAGTGGCTTTCTAGCGGGCCACTGCCTAAATTCTTGTATTATACTTAGTTTCATGTAGAGAACACCATATATATAGTGAAACATAATTTAAAATGAATAAAACAACTCAAAGCTTTAATATTTATTTATAAATTCAAACAATTATGAATTTGTTAAAATAATACAACGCAGTTAGATTAAAAAAAAAATACAGCTATGCTTCATGAAATGAGCTAAGAATAAGTGAAAGACTAGAATTGCACATTAGACATGCCAAAATAATACCCCCACTAATTATTTAAGAATATTTTAAGGCACTTACAGTAAAATTCATTTAAATACAAAAATCATTTTAATACAAAAACTATTTTATCAAAGCGTTCTATTTCATGTTTAAAACTAATGCATATATTTTTTAATTTCACAAATTAAAATATAAACATGCACAACACTCAAATGAAAAAAAAATGGATAGTTGTAAAATAAAATTTTTTATGATTAAAAACTATTATAATCATAAAATTTATAAGGATATAATTATTAACTATAAAAAAAAAACAATATTAAGTATAAAAAAAATCTTAACTTTAAAATAATAAATCTACAAAATGATTAGTAGATTATCAGATTATGTACTTATTTTACAATGAATATATATCTGTACACAGCAATTAAAATTTTTCATAAAGTATCAGATCATTTAAAACAATTTAAAAAACATATTTTCCCTTATTATTGCATTGCATGATTAATAAACATACAAAAGTAAAAAAAAGTTTATTAAACTTATTAACTAATATTAAAAAAAGAATTTTAAAAAATTCTACATATTGATTCACACAGTAGACATTACAAATTAATTCATTATCTATGTAAAATACAACTATTAAAAATACTAACAACAATGATAGAATGAGGTAGTTAATACAAATATATGATTGTTTTAGAAGTTTCTTGAAGATGATATACAATAAATAACATTTTAACATTAACAAAAACATATAGATTATTATGATTTTTAGTAATTTTCCTTTTATGCATTAACACCGTCGCTGCTGACCATTGCATGATGGTCAGTAAAGTTGCTTTTTGTTTCGTTGTGAGATTGGCAGCAAACATATTAAAGACATTTAAATTATTTTCATTGTTACCAAAAAAAAAAAATATTTTCATTAATTACAGTTATTTTAGCAGTGCATTTTCGTTAATAATTGAAATATTTTTTTCATTAAAATTGAATAAATAAATATACTATAAAAACAATTGCAAACAAGGTATTACAGTATCATATGCAAACTCTTCCACATCTAATTGATATGAAATAACAAATCTTTATCTCTACTATATATAGATTGCCTCTAATAAAAATAAAAAAAAACATTTTTAAGTAGTTACGTTGATCAATCAAAAGAAATTCACAGAATAATTTTTATAAGGCACTTTTTTTTTTAATAAATTAGACACTGATGGATAAATATACAAGGGGTATTTTTACCAGAATTTATTACATAACAGAAGAAAATCTTTAAGATATAAAAAAAGAACTTTTGAGAAATCAAACTAATTATGGTTTATTACTCACAAGACTGAATCTTTCAATTACATATAAACAGTAAAATTTAAATCAAACAAAGTATTTATTCTAAACCTACTTTGAATAAAAAAAAAAGATTTATGGATTATACACATTACTATCCATTTTCTACAATTCAGAGTTTAATTTTAAGAATGGAATATGATAGGTCAAGATAGCAATCAAAATTGATGTACAAAAGAATGATTTTGAACGAGTTTTAGCAGGTTTGCTTACAAAGTTGGTAAAAAGCAAGATCTCTTATAAAGGACAGGACGGTTTAGTGAAATAAGCTTAAGGCCATGGGGATGAAGAGGTTAATAAAATATTTTAAGAAAAATCTATCACTTTTTAAAAATACAATTTAAAAGTAAAGCACTATTTTTAATAATTTTTTGATTACATGTACTAACACATACTACATCTATGTTATGTGCGTGTGAACATACTTCAGTTTAAGCTAACTTAACAATTGAACCACACCGAATTTAGAATTTCTGTACTCTTGCAAGAGAAGTGAATAAGGTGTATTCAGGAAATCTGTTTTGTCGATTGGAATAAAGAATCACAGATGGAAAATAATTTTCATTGGCTTATAACAAATTCATGTGACTTGGGAAAGTTGAGGTGTAGTGAACAGATAGATCAGTTCAAGAAACTGAATCATTTAAAAAGTTATAAATACTTTTTTACACTTACTTTGAAATGCAATCAGCATGTTATTTACAACTGCATTAATATAAGAATGAAATAATAAGACTTATACCAGAAAACATCCTCAATTGCATTATTATTTTTCAAATGAGAAGATTAATTAAAATCTATTTGCATACAGACTTAATGAATTTCTTTAAAAAAAAATTATTCATTATTGAATAGCTAGATTTACTCAAACTGTTGTCTTTAAAGAATCAGCTATATTTTAAACATTCCTAAAAAATTAAAGGCTTATAATTGTGAAAAGGAACTGAAAAAAATAATTTATGCAGAATATTAATAACAGTGTAAACTAATTAAATAAAATATATATTACTAACAATTGGTTCGAAAAAAAAAATGCTTTTGCTGTGGCAAGAATTAAATTTTAATTCTTAGAATAATAGAATAATGATGTTTAATATGCAAGCATTCAAAAAATGGCTAGGATTTCTTCTTATTATCTTTATGTGTAAATGTTTATGATGCTAAATCTCCTAATTAAATGTTTCAAAGCAAAAAAAAAAAAAAAAAAAAACACAAGTGGTTTAAATTTGAAGCAATGCTATAATTTTAAACTATATATACCATACAGAATTATATGGACCATATAAGAAAAAATTTAGAGATTAAAAAAAAAAGTTAAGCATTTTTAAAAACTGCCAGTTTAGTAAAATTTTTCCACCTTAGATGAAAATTACTGAAATCAGTCAATATTTCTCAACTTTTGAACATTTTTAATAAGCCAGACAATGCAACATTGGAGTAGCTTCCCAAATAATAAAAAAATTAAATCCTACACTTTTCTTTATACAAAATTTTGTATATTTTTCATATTGTCATTTCAAGCCTTTTTTAAAATTAGTATAGAAGGCGTTGGTTAAATATATGTTAAACTTAACCTCTTTTCTGTCAGATTTTTTTCCTTCAAATTTCCAACCCACTGAAGAAAAAAAAAATGAAAAAAAAAGCGTTTTTTTATAGCTGAAAATGTTTTATCCCAAATTCAATAATGCAAAATATTTTTGTCAGCAAAGGAATTTTTTAATTATATGGTAAAATATCTCCAGTTTTCCCTGCAATGCACTCAAGTTTTATCTTTAAAAAACTCACTGTGATAACATATTTATTAACTCTATTGCTTTAAGGCATTTACAATAAATATCTGCATAAAATAATTATTAATATTAGGTAGAAAATAGTTAGGAAAATAATTTTCCAACCTTACCGTTAAAACAGCTTTGCAATCAGTCTTGGGCATCAGAGCGTAAAACTTACTTTTATCACAAAACCATCATAACTATTTTGACATTCAAAGGTGACACTAATGAAAGCGAAATTACAGAAAGTACAAAATGATTTTGATTGCAATTCAAGGTGGGAAATCTCACTGTATTAATTGTGAAGAAAATGGGACTAGTTGCGCCATTTCTTAGCAATATTCTGAAATATAAAAATAATTGCAAGATTTAAAGAGATGTGTATGTAGAGACTAATTCAGTTGGGCGATACAATTTTTCTTTTCGTCACATGGCATACAACGGGGACCATACGGGCACAAAAAAGCTAAACTTCTGAGATGCGACGCTGCCAGAGAAGGCTTTAAACTTAATAATCTTGAATAACTATTGAAAATTCTCAAAAGGTTATAAAAATAGCATCTTATTCAGCAAAAACTGTCATTTTAGAGACTACAGAGACTTTAATGAAGAGTTTTAATACCTTAAACATATAATTAGATTAAAATAAATATACTTTGTTTGGAACCGTTGCACTTAAAACATTTGTATATTACTTTGCATAGCTTAAATCAGTTGTTCCCAAACTTTTGTATGCTTATTGCCATTGATTGATATGTAAAAAAAAATTTAGTGTACACACATTGCAACTACGTTTTCACAAGAAGAAATCTCACTGGAAGTTTAATATCACACATCAACAAAAATAAGGAACATTATTTTCACATAAGTAATAACTTAACATTAATTTTCAAGTAGTATGTGCTTAAGATAAACCTATAATAATTTTCAAAACACCTAAACTAACATATATATAAACATATAGAGATAGAATGTATAGATGTAATAGACTTTGAGCAAAATAGTAAACAATACCACTCTTCATAAAACAAACATAAACATTATGAATCTATTTTTCATTCAAAATTATTTTGTGAACCAACTGGATCAGGCATAATTGACGCTTGAGAAGAATAAATATCACCTAAAAAAAGTAAATTTCAATCACAACAACAAAAAGTATAAATTAAGAGTAGAATAACTGAGCTGTAATTATTGTCTTCTCAAGTATAACTCAATTCAATGATATGAAAGAAAAAATATATAGCACAGATTAAAAAAATCTCCAATATTTATATCTTTAATTATTGTATTATACGAAAAAGAAAAATAATTTTAAAGATGTTCATATTAATTCATACATTTAGAGGTAATATACACTGCTGGACAATTGCTAAGGACGGATAACACTATCATCCATAGCAACCTCAAAATGAAAGGAAGCAAAATGTGGAAAATTAGAATAAGTGCAGGATATAGTAAGAAGAGGTATGCGTATGAAATTATTTTTTTCCACGTCTGTTCATTACGTCATAGCGCTGATAAGAGCTTTAAAGATTTTGACGCGTGTGAAGAGTTGTTTCAAGTCAAAGTTTTACAGGAAAGATTTAGTTGACAAACTTGAAATTTTCGGCATGTCTTCCCGGTATCGCTAAGATGATTTTAAGCGTGACAGAATTATTGGAAAGATTGAAGAAAGGCGAAAAATAACAGATGTTGCCAGAGAGTTCGACATAGCTCAAAGCGTTGTTTCACGGCTGTGGAAATCATTTAAAACTACTGGAATGTGTAGTAGGCTGTACGAGGAAGGTCGTGTTAGCTCAGCAGGTGGCAAATCAGTTTCCTGGCTAAGAATATTAAGGAACGGCCTGAATATTAAGGAACGCCTGCAGAAGACAGATACATCCTCCTATCAGCAAAAAGGAACAGGCGCACCACAGCTCAGCAGGTGGCAAATCAGTTTCTTGCTGCCACAGGAAAGCAGATTTCCTGAAAAACTGTTGCCAGACGTTTGAGGGGAGGACTATATGCCCGCAGACCTGTTGTGTGTGTCCCATTGACCAGACAGCACCGTACGGCCCATTTGCAATGGTGTCGTGAGCCTCACAATTGGACTGAACAGGACTGGGTATGCGTACTATTTTCAGATGAGAGTAGGTTCAGTCTGTCATCGGATTGTAGACGCCAACTGATCTGGCTCGAGAGTGGTACTGGTTATCGTCCAGAAAATATCCAGGAAAGGGACCGATATCTGACATGCATTGTAATGGTGTGGGCCCGCATCATGATCAATGGCTGCACGCGCCTACATGTGGTTGCGAATGGGACTATGACGGGCCAACGATACATTGATGAAGTTCTACATCCTCATATTCGTCTTTTCCTTGGTGCTGTCGGTGATGAATTTGTTTTTATGGACGACAACGCAACATGACATTGAACACTCGCTGTTCAGGATTGTTTAGACAGCTAGGGTATTCAAAGCCTCTTATGGCCATCACGTTCTCCAGATTTAAACCCCATTGAAAATTTTTGGGATGCTTTGGGGAGGCAACTTGCTGGTCGAAACTATCCTCCGACAAACAAGAACACCCTCATCCGTGCACTGATAGAGGAATGAGATAAATTGCCTCAGCAGCTGCTGGATAATGTTGTGCAAAGTATGATACGACGTGTAGAATGTTGCATCACACTCCACGGTGGACATATCCCGTACTGACACCTTTCTTCAAGTTGCCTGCTGACATTTAGATGCATTGTTCCATTTTTTCGTACGCAGCATCAAATGAACATTTTTTTTCCTTCAGGTGTTTCATAGCTTTTGTACTCTCCAGAACAATGAATATTCTTTATACTAATGTCTGAACAGTGTGGCAACTATATTTTATCCTACTAGGCCTCATGTCTTGCTTAATGTTATGCTACATTGCAAATTTGTGATCCCTCCTTAGCAATTGTCCAGCAGTGTAATATTGGGATGAATAAATTTTGAATATTTTGTCACAATATGTAAAGTTACAGAAGTGAAAGTATAAAACACCTTTTTTTTGGATGTTAATTCTGCTCGAATAGAGAAGAAGCAGACATTTAAAGCCATAATTACTTTCCAAAATGTAAATTATTATGCTGGTATTATTTACTATATAAAGTGAATATTGTGAGGGGTAGGTTAATGAGGGGTAAGAAGAGCATGCAGTGTTTTACAAAAATAGATATTTATCTGCACATAAGTCACCTAAACATAACATGGGTTAAATTTTAAAGTTATAGTTAAAGATGTTAATCAATAAAAATGACTTTGCATAAAATGACATTACAGAAAATTATATATTTAGTTAATAAAGTCCATTATAAATTTTAAAAAGCTAACTATAGAAAACAAACACACAGAAGAGAAACGCTAAAAAAAATTTCATTTACCATGGGTTTCCTTAGTACATTTTTCCTTGTCTTGAACAATGTAAAATGAGTTTATGAAAAAGAAGGCTGAACCAAGGACTAAAATAAACATTGGAAGAAAGAGAGCATATTGCTGACTTTTAAAGGTGGATAAAGGACTTTTATCACCATTTGAAATTGCATCAGATAACTGAAAAATAAAATGAATGCAGAAAAGGATTAAAAACTTGAACACAATATTATGTTACATTCACAAAAGTATTTAAAATATTTCAAGATAAGAAAATACTTACAACACCCACAATATAAGGACTACAGGCATCACCAAGAACATGAGACAAAGAAATTTGAATAGCTTCAGCCATTGATCTTCTTTGAGGTATGACAACATACTAAAAGAAAAAAAAAATGCTGAATTAAATTTTTTTTATGCAACACTTACAAAAAAGAAAAAGTTTAAAAGAGTGTTAGTTATATAAGAATAAAAAATAACAAAAAATATGTAAGTTTTGGCTATGTTTGAAAAGTAAAATAATTGTAATAATAATAAATAGAAGGAACAAATTAACTGTTAGATTTCCAAAAATGGAACTGATAACAATATTATAATATAAAAATATTTTAAAGATATCATTTAAAAAAATTCAAGCCTTAAACAAACCATTCATCAAAAAATTTAGGTTTAAAGAAAAGAAGTCTAAGAAGAGGTATTCATTTATTTATTGTAAAAACTAATTTATATAAATGTATATGCATATGGATAAAAGTTTTTTCTTGTAACTTTTAGACATAAATTTGTATTTACTAACAAAGTTGAATTTTTCAACAAAAAATTAAAACTTTCTAAATTCCTTTTTTTTAAAGTCAAATAAATTTTCAGAAATTATTACGATTATTTTTTTTTTAAAAAAAGGATCAAATTTTAAATATTTTACAACAGAAGATTCAAATGAAAAGCTTTTCAAAATTAATTCAGTATTTCCTCAAGAAGCCTCCAAATTTGCCATTTTAACAAAAGCTGGAAAAGAATAGTTGAGTAAAATAAACTCAAACTGGAAATAATTTAAAGGAATGTTTGTAACATGTGGTATGTTTCTGAACTACAGTTGCAAAGTAGTTTTTAAAATTTTTTTAAGAAAACTGAAACAATAAAATAACATATATATTTTTTAATAAACAGCTTCAAAGGTAAAATGACATAACGTGACCAACATCTAGAGCTTGCTTTAACTGTATAGTTTCCCTCCTTCAAAACTTACCTCTTTATTCAAAATTTTGAAATTTCAGCTCACCTGCCTTGTCGCTGTTTTTCATTTCCATGCACACAGACTAAAGTTTTCGAATTATGAGTGAAGAAATCTGATTTTAAGTGAGAAAAGCTGAAAAGAAGTAAAATAAATAATTTTTCTTTGGCTTAGTGGTCTTAGTAGGAAGATTAGGCAGACAGAAAGATCCACTGTCTGCCTAATCTTCACTGTCTGCCTACTGACTTTAGAAGTGACGTCACAAATTAAATCATTCCAAGTCATATACTCTTCATATAAAGTCGACAGTTGTTATCTTGATTGACGTTTAAAGACTCGATAATGTCCAAACTATAATGTCTAAAAAGGGACATGAGGAAAGAAGCTTTGGTTTCCACTGAGTTTCTAGACAGCTCCAAAGAAATGCTTCTGAGGAAAATTAGAATAAATCGGGCATTTTTTGAATTGTGGTGGCCTAGGGGATAGAGCACTCATCTTCCAATGAGTTGAACTGGGTTCAAATTCTAGCGATGACTGGTTCATTTGAACTCCACACAAGGTTTGCACTGACTACAGTCACACACATTCATTAAAATTATTACAGTTAATTTTATAAGAACATTTTTAAATGAAATTAAGAACTCACTAAAACAATGTCAGCAACCAAAACCCAGTTCATGCATAACAATGTTACGCCAAAGAATATACACACCTGTAAAAGACATAAGATTTTTAATTTTAAAAAAAAAATAAAATTTGTGTCTTTCTCAATGCAATAGAATAAGACTACAAAGATTAAATTAGTACACAAAAAAAATAATTTTATTAAATTAGTTTAAAAAAAAAAAACCTTTGGTAATTTAAAACAATAATTTGTATTTTGATATCATGTATTTCTTTGGTTCTTTTTTTATAATCGCAATTCAAGACATTTTTTTCTTCTTTTTACATTATAGTTAACCATTGAGTAGCTCCATATTACTTGAATTCATTCATGCAAAAAAGAAAGAACTTACAGAAAACGTTAATAATCCAAAATATCATAACAATAGGAATAATAAAATAATTTGTGTTAGTGAAATTAACAATGAAAATTTAAATGTGATAAATGATTGCAAATGAAATTTAACATGATACATATTTTAGATAATGACTTGCAATTTTTTTCTCATAACATAGTTAGAATTTCCAATTCATAATCCTTCAACAACATGCTGGCAGATATTCTATTTCCTAGATTAATCCTAATATTTGCTTAATAGAAAACTTATTTTTTAATAATTGATGGTAGAAATTTTAAGAACATTAGACAGGATTTCCACTACATTTCAGAAATTAAACTCCCTGACTTTTCCAGGTATTTCAGAAAAATCTCAATACAATTCATGACCCTATTTCATTTATAAATTGGAAAAAAAAGCTCTTATTTTACCTAATAAATCAAATACTATATTTGTTGAGAAAAAATATAACTTAATGAACGTGTTACATAAATACTTCTTGAATATATTTTATGCATATATTGAAAAAAAAAAAACACTATTTTATTTTATTTGATACATTAAATGCCATATTGAGAAAAAATATCACTTAATGAACATGTTTCTTTAAATTTTGTACTCTTAAAAATTTGACGGCCTAGAGCTTCAGTTCCAGTAGCCCTGTCTTTTTCTCTAATCAAGGCTACAATACAAATCATGCTATGTCAAAATAATTTTTTATATTATAAAAATCAATCCCGACATCATGACAGATAGACTTAAGACGAAAAAATTGCCGATTTCTCTTGTTCCTGACAGTAAAAGAAATAATTTCCATCCCAAAATAATAAATTTTCTTTTTTAATTCTTTTCATAACAAACGCTGAAAGAAGCGTGTTTTATCTATACACAGGTAATAGAGAGCACATTGATTTTTTTGAAAAAATTTTAAAGCTTATAATCGAGTAAGTTTAATATTAAAATACATTTTTGAAATTTAATGTTATGTTTTAATTAAAGTAGTGATGATTAAATCTTATTAAATTAAAAACCATGACATGATTTTCTATTAAAGGATCTTGAATACTTACATATGATAAAGTATTATTTGATGAGGCAGTAAGACAAGCAGCATAAACAAGAGGGATTGAAAACATCATACTGTATGCACAGATTAAAGGATCTGCTCTGGGATTATATCTTCTCCAATACTGAGAACATATTGACCCAAGCACAACTCCAACTATTCCTGCAAAGCATGTGATCACTCCAAATACAAGGGATAAACTACAAGATAAAACGAAACTTGTAACATACACTAAAGGGGAAAAAAATGTTAGGTATGGAACCTCAAATAAAAACCCAGTGAATAACTTACTAAGTTTTATCTGGTTTTTCTCCATGTACTTCAATAGCGGAATCCATAAAATCTGGTACCCACCAAGCAAGAGCTCCTACGGAGAATGTGACACAAGTGAAACCCAAAGTCACCCATATGAAAGATGGTCTGGAAGAAGAAGAAAAAACCCAGTTATACTCAAGAATAAATTTTAAATTTAAATATAAAAGAAAGAAGCCAGAAGCAATTTCAAAAGAAGAAGCGAAATTAATAGAGGGTATCTGCTACATTTTAGATTTTCAAACTCATGACTTTTCATGAATAATTTCAAGAATTTTTTATGACTTCCTGAAGTTACTATTTTCTCTGACAAAAACACAACAATAAATTTAAAAAAGCATTATAATAACATTAATTGAAATGAAAGGTATAACTAAAACTGTCATACTCTGCATCTTCATATTTATTGATTTTAAACTTAAAAAGCAGAATAGAGAAAGAGTTGAAGCGATAAAATAGCTGAAAAAATACAAAAGCAAATAACTTAATACAGTCAAGAAATATTTAGTTACTAAAGCTGTTTTATTTCTTCTTAAAAGTAAGTGCAGTGTAAAAAGCCTAAACTAGAATTTTAAATTGATAAAATAAAAAATAATAATAAATAAATAAAAAAATTATGAAATTACTGAAGTTTAACAGATAATTTTCTCTAGAAATTATGAAGTTCTTTTATTTTTCTGAAAGAACACCATATTTTTTAAAGAACATGATAAAAACATTTCATATTTTAATAAAATATGACTGTAAGAGGGGATTTTGTTACAAGTTTAGATAATCGGAACACTGTGAAATTGGGGGGGGGGGGGAGACGAGAATTCCATTTAGAAAATTAGATATTTCGGCTACCTAAATGCATGACTTTTCACGATCTTTTTAAAAATATCGTTAAAATCATGACAAATTTTATTCAATAACGAAATCCATGACTTCTGTATTGAACAAAACTCTGTTAATAACAAAAAAAATATTTTTTAAAAATTAGAGTTGTTTATTACTACTTTGATACTATGGGGGATTCCACTTGTAGCAAATTTTCAATTTGTCAATTTAGTCAAAAAAATTTGTTTACAACTTATTTAAAAAGATATGGACAATTCTAAGAATTTTTGTGAAAAAAAAGTCTAAGAATCCATTACACTGTAATTTTTTAAAAACTTACAGGAATTTAATTGCTTTTCAAAAAATTGAAAACTAGGTGTTCTGACTTAACATATTATGTTATATTCCTAACAACTAGTTTTTAACTTTTAAAAATTTTTCTAACTTTTGAAAGTTACCAAAACGTTTGTATGATTTAAATCACTTGATTTAAATGAAGATTAAAATTGTAATTTAAATCTCTTTAATTTTTTTTTAAAAATAAATAAAATATTTTTAAGTCAACTATGATTACTTTAAGAAAATCATAGATTTAAACTAATTGATTTTTTTTCAAAAATAAATCAAATAAAAAATATTTTTATAAATATATTCTTTAGGGTGTAATCTTGTTAAAGTCTGATTTCATTGACAATGAAGGTTTTATCCAAATAAATAATGAAAGGGTAAATTATTGTATTTCAAAATTGACTAATAAATAAATAAAATTAGAGACTAAAAGTGATTAAAAGTAACGTTAAACTGTTAAGTTATAATTTTCCATTAGCTGTATGTAAAGTTATTTGCAAATAACAAATTTATGATTTAGTTTTATCTAATAAATAATGAAAGGGTAAATTATTGTATTTCAAAATTGACTAATAAATAAATAAAATTAGAGACTAAAAGTGATTAAAAGTAACGTTAAACTGTTAAGTTATAATTTTCCATTAGCTGTATGTAAAGTTATTTGCAAATAACAAATTTACGATTTAGTTTTATCTTTATTTGGATACTTTAAGTTTTTTTTAAAATATGTTGAATATGTAGTTAGTGTCAACCAATATTGAAAAAAAAAATGTGTTCTGCCCAAAGTAGCTTACGATATTGTTTTTTTTTTCATGAACTTATTTTGATATAAGCTAATTTACTTTTCATTCGATATCTAACTGAATAAGTGCCTCTTTTTCTTTAATCAGTGATTAGTTTGCAATAATTAAAAAATATTTTCAAAATATTTATTTAGGAATATCAACTATTTTAGCCATGCTTTTAAATAATATTAAGAACTGTTAAAATATTTTATTGGATGATTTAGTAGGTAAATATAAAGAAATCTGATTAAAATCAAATAAATCTAATTAAAAAAAAATAATCCCGAACAATTGGAGCTATTATAAACAACGCCAACACTTATTTTCACAAATATTATTAACTAAATTTTAGATTCTTCTTAACTGAGTCATAAGCTTTAAGTAACGAGCTAAGGCTGAAGTCTTTAAGTACAGCATTCTTAAATGGTGAAATCGCACTATGGATGATTGATCGTGTAAAACTAAGTGCAGATGGCTGAGGTTAAAATTCGTCGTAAGGGTTACTACTTCCGACTGATCTGTGAAAAAATAGAATATTACTATACTTTGCATTCTTAAAATCTTTTAATTTAATTTTCAACAAATGAATTCGGAAAACTCTGCAAGCTTGCTATGATGCTACCCAAAAAATAACAAACGGTCTATCTCACTCAAATATAGCCGAATAAGAGATAACACTCAAAACATGTCTAACCTTACACTATATTTATGCAGTGAGTGATATTAATTTTGTTAAATTTCTTTTAGGCTGACAACCTGTTAGAATATATAAATCATAGAAAACTCCGATGATGAATGGTAAAATTGCGTGTAAATTTAAACACAATTCAGAATAATAAAACTTCCCAGAACATTAAGACTGTTCACACATAGCCTCATAAGCACAACATAAGCAGAGGGATACACCGGAAGTTTTCTAAATTTCTTCCGGTTTAAGGAAGCTTGTTATTGCTTACATTCAATCAACCATCCATAGATAAACATTTCTAAAAATGGCATACATTTTTAAAACTTCAATGATATCTTGAAAAACACTTGTGGTATTTGAAACAACTCCTCCATCAGCTCTTCCACGTGGAGGTTCAATCAAAACAGTCAAACATAAGATCACAGCTAAAATACCAAGGCCCGGAGTCACCTGAAGAAAATCAATAAGATATTTAATGAGCCAAGGAAGATTTACAGTTTACCCTATCATAAGAATTGATACCTTGATTGAATACCATCATTAAATTATATTAATTTTATAACTTTTGTTCAACAGTCGACCCAATTTTGGGTTTACGACTACTAATGTTCAACTCCGTAGCCTTGTAATTTTGAACCAATCCAGAAGACAAGGAAACTCCTGCATCAGTACCCCCAGAGGTACGATTATTAGAACATGGAGGGCTTTTGAGACTTGACAGATTTAATGTGCAACGACCCCTTGGACATGGGCCCAGTGCCCTATCAACCAGGCAATCCCGGTCGAAATTATATTAATTAAAAACATAATTAGAGTCTCAATGGCTCAAGGGATAGAGTGTTCGCCTCCCAATAAGGTGAATGGGGTTCACATCCCAGCGATGGCTGCTCGATACGAATTCCGCACCGAGCTCGCACTGATTACAGTGCTGACATAAAATATCCCCAGTGGTAGACGGATCATGGGTTAGAGTCGCCTTGTGGTCAGGCCATGGGAGCTTTTCGTGGTTTTCCTTTCCATGTAACATAAACACGGGTGAGTTCCATCAAAAAGTCCTCCACAAAGGCAAAATTTCTCCCAATACTTGATCTAAGAGTTCCCTTGTTTTCTGAATTAGGTTCAAAATTGCAAGGCTATAGAGTTGAACATTGGCAGCCATAAACTCAAAGTGGGGTCGGCTGTTCAACAACGGTTATAAAATAAAATAAAATTAAAAACATTAAATAATTTGCATTAATTTAAATACCTTGATTAAATTATGCTAAGAATAAAACTGTAAATAGTTGAAAGTTTACAAGTAAGGAACAGTTCCTGAATAATATGACAAATCTGTAGCAAAAGGAATTTTAAAACATGCATCTTAAATCATTCAAAATATTTACTGCCTCTGTTGTTCATTATCAATATACAAACAAATTGCAACATTAAACATTTTACTATAAATATCATATGAATAATAAAATTTAAATAATGTTCACTAACTTACTCTCAAAGCCCAGTACCAATGACCAATTCTATTTGCTACCTCAGGTCCAACGATGTAACCTAAACCACTGTAACAAACAATGTGTTTAAGAAAAAGATACATAAATATTTTGAAGACTAAAATAAAAGTATATATAATGGTTAAAATTACACAATCTTTAATACTTTTAGCCTAGGCGTGCACAACCTTTTTGAGGGAAGGGCCACATGCACAGCAGATTGATCAATGAAGGGCTGCATGCCAAAGTATTTAGACAGACATATTGACAGTAATTGTTAAACAGCAGTGTTCTAGGCACTAAATTCTTTTTGTCTGTTAACCTTGTAATATATTTGCACAAAATTAAATACTTTTAAATGTTTAAAATTAGAAACTGCAAAAGTGATTATTTAGGAAAAAAAAAACAGAATCAATTTATCAAAAATAAAATTAAGATAAATTGAAATAATTAAAAACTATGGGGAAATTCATGTTTTTTTTTATCATATTACATAATACAAAAGTCCATTTAAACATAAATTTCATTAAAAAATTTGCTCATAGAATTAAATTTTTAAAGAAATAAATATTCTAGTTATTAAAATAAATGCAAGTTAAATACTTTGATTTAAAGAAAGTTTATAGGGTTAACAATTATTAAAATTAAAACAAAATCCCTTCAGCGGCAAATAAGATTTAACAATTAGTAGTATACTTTAAACTTTAAAACATTCAATATAAAATAATTATAAGAGGCAGGAGCTGAGAGGGAAGCAAAAGAAAGAAAGAAAACCTTAATTTTGAAGGAACTATTTTCTTTAATAATAAAAAACTTATTAAGATACTTGTTCACAACTTTTCATGATCAATACTTTGAATTACTATTTACTTACTTACACTTACAATTACTTACTTACACTTATTATTTACAATAAATACACATATATATTAACAATTAATTAAAATTTTACATCACTTTACGAAACTTATCTTGATTACATTTTAATGCAGTTAAAACTAAAAATTATACAAATCTTTTCCTCAGCATATAATCATAACTGATATAAAATGGTCCAAGTAGGTAGAAAATTGTTTAAAAAATTTCTTAACGGTTATCCTGTAATTTGCAAACTTTTTAAATATTTTGATAATTTTATCTACTTGATCAAGTGGTAGCTTTTTTGAGCCATTAAATGATAATTTAATGATTTTGTTTAAAGACTGCTCTGGAATTTTGAACAGGCCAAATTCATTCTGGAAAATAGTTCTTCGAAAGAAGCTGTTGTTGTGGGCAGTATTAAACTTAGGACAAATAACTTAATCAGTTTTGGAATCTGCCCCAGATGTTTTTCCATTCCTGATTTTTAAATCGCGTGAACACAAACAGCGATGTGTTATTTTTAAATTGCTTGAACACAAATTGCTTTATGTGAATTTTAAATTGCGTAAATAAAAAATGCAATGCGTGGTTTTCAAATCGTGTGAATACGAATCGAGATGCGTGGTTTTAAAATTGCGAGAAGAAGAGTCACAACATATGATTTTTAAATCTGTGAATATGAATCACGATTACCTGTGATCAGTGAAAATTCGAGAGATTTTTCGGTTCGATTTCAGAGGGCAGAAAATGAAATCTGAAATTGAGAATATCTTGCAAAATGCAGCAGTTTCTCATGAAAGTGCAAGAATTCTCAACACTGAATTCCGCTTAGCATATAAGTACACGCAGACGCACAAGTATTTCGTTAAACACAAATAAAATGATCAGCACTTTCATATGCTAAGGAACGAAAGTATGCTAAAATGGATTGTGGTTGAATGAATAGTGAAAACGTTAATAAAACAGTGTGAAAACCACGTTTTCCGCATAATTCATGGCAAAAATCGACACGGTAAAAATATATCTCATTTTGGAAAAGGAAAAATTAAGAACTTTTTAAAAACACCTAATGAAAAAAAGCACCTTTAAGGGCTTTTAAAAAACGAAAATCAAAAATAAGCTCCTTTAAACATTTTTTTAAAAAAGCTACGCACGCTGTTAGTTAGATATAATGCATGAAATCCTTTTCTTTTCAATTAAATATCTAAGCTTATGTAATCAATATTATGCAAATCTATATGTTAATGCAATAAAAAAAAGAAATTTTGCACAATTTCATTCAATAGTAAAGAGCAACATCAATTCCTTAAGACAAGTATCATTTATTTTTTCATCAAGTGATTAAAAAGAGAATTTTCATTAAAGTCTACATAAAAATTTTATTTTTAATAAATACAAAAAGAATAAAACAGTAGACAAACCTTCCAACAGGAATTGCAAAATAAAACAAGGAAAGCATTCTAGTTCTAGTTGTTCCAGTAAACAAATCAGCTATAACAGTGGGTGCTATAGTTGAGTAACTTGCTTCACCAGTACCAACCAATGCACGTGAAAATATAAACAACTTGTAATACTGTAATGAGTAAAAAAAAGTTTTTTTTGTCTTTTTTAGTTTGAAATCAATTATAAAATATAAAGAAAACATTCTTACAAAAAATAAGCCTATAAGGTAATAAATATTAAATTTTTTTCAAATTAGATTTTTTGGCTAATATACAGACGAAACTAAACAATTTTAGGCATTTTTTTTCTATTGCTGGTTCTAATTGATAATATTAAGAATTCTTCTAATTGATAATGTTAAGAACTAGAATTTAAACATTTATTTATTATCCTTTTATGGAAGTCATAAAAAAACATAACCAGGACCCCCGTGGAAGAATATTTTCTTGCTTTCTGCGTCATACCTCTCTAATACTAACATCTTTCTACAAGATACTTTTGAAAATAACAAATATACATGTCACTAATTTAAAGTAACAGAAGCGCCAACTTCAAAAAAAAAAAAAAAAAACTTTTCAGAAGCTATAGAATAATTTTTTAAATTTAATATGTAATATTTTTTTATTCTAATATTATGTATTCTTGAATTTTTTAGGGGGAAAACACATTAGTTATTTCTTTTTTCATCTTTAGTAAACATCCTCACATTAAAAAAATAATTAAAAAATCATGAAATCCCTAGCAGTAACTACCAAAAAAAAAAGATCCGATGAAAAAAGCAGGCGATTTGAACTCTTCAAAAAAGGGTTACTAAATGTGTGTTTTTATTTAGAGATTCAGTTGTTGTAATCAGGGTTGGCAGGTTTTTGACATGTGACAGTTTTTGACAGTTTAAACCATGGTTTAAACCGTCACGTCAAAAACCTCACTGTCAAAAATGTCGAAAATGTCAAAAACCTATATTCATATGTGAAATTTAATTAATACATAAAATTTATATATTTTTTAAAGGATAGTGTTTCTAAATATGTTCTAGAAAAAATAAATTTTAAATTTTGAAGAAACACTTATATTTTGAATAGTAACCAAAATCTTGTACTTTTGAAAACTCACATCTTTTGTAATATTATGTATTCATTTTCATGTGTTATTGAAAATCTGCAGTGATATTATTAAGAAATTTATTTATAACCAAATTTAGTGTACAGTATAGATTATACTAAAAGTTAGACATTTTTAAAAATAAACATTAGCAGTTTTGTACATTAGACATCTTCTTTTAAAGAAAAATCTTTTTAATATTCTTTTAAATCTTCTTAATAATCTTTTTAACATAAGACAATACAAATTTAAGTGCTTTCTGTTAGATACACAGAGTAGTTAGTGTCGATTTACAGTATATTCAGCCTATTCATTTACTATGCTGAAAATTTAGTTTATCCAAATACTTGTGAATTTCATTTTGCTGAATATGATATAGTTTTGTTGAATATCTAAATATTCAGCTGTTGAATAATTACTTCTTGCTTTCAAGATATGCATTATTTGTATTCTTAATACAAGTGGAGAAAAAAAAATTAAGAGATAAAAATTTTTTTAAAATGATAAGTGTAATAATTATAAATAAATATAATAAACAATATGAATTATATTTATTATTATTCATAAATATAACTACTTTTAAATTCAAATTAACATACTGGATAATAAAGATATTCGGTATAACATTAAAAAATTTTTTTTATACACTTGTATCTTATATCAAGTTTGTATTCATTCAACATAACTTGTAAGTTCCTTATAAATATTAGTTATATGTTCCTTATATGTCAAAAATGCATAGTAATAAACTTTTAATCTTAAGTATCAAAAAGAAAAAAAAAATTTTTTTAAATATAAATATTTAAACAATCTTTGTGCAAAATTTTTCTGCACATGCATTTGAATATAAATTTCTGAGATTTTAAATCTGTTATTTTACCTTAATTTTAATTAAAAAATATTTTAAAACCTGCTGATTACCTATAGTATAATTAAATTTCAATATAATGCATGGCAACTGTTGGTAGTTTTGAAGTTTATATATTTTCTTGGCAAACTTAAGTTTTTGACATTTTTGACGGGTTTTTGACGGTTTAAACCAGTATTATACCCTTGTCATGTCAAAAACCACTTTTTGACGTCAAAAACCCAACCCTGGTTGTAATGAATAATACAGTATTAAAAATATTAATATTTTAAAAGCTATGAGGAAATCAATAGTAATTATTTGCATAAAAAATAGAATGAACATTTCCGCAGAAAAGAAAACCAAATTTTTTTACTTCATTACTCTTTATTTTTCATTATTCTCCAATAAGAAACAAAAAATCACACAATTACAAGTGTATTTTTTCCATTCTGATGAGCGAGAAAAGCATCTTTTGAATATAACTCTGAAGAAAGAAAAAAATCTTTTGAAAATTTTTGCAGAAAAGAAAACCAAAGTTTTTTTACTTCCGAAAAGAAAAATCTTTCAGCAAAGAATTCGGTAACGTTCTGCGACAATGTCGCCGTGATTCTGCAAAAATTTTACACTTGCATTAAGGTTTAGACATGACAAAAGAATACCAAGATGGAATACTCACATGAGGAGGAACAAAGGAACCAAAGAATGTAGTTGCACTCCAAAATGAAATGCCACAAGCCATAATAATTTTCCGATTGTATCTATCCCCAAGATAGCCAAAGATAGGAGCCATTATCAAATAACTTAGAATGAATGATGTTTGTAACAGACCAGCTTTTTTATCATCTAATCCATAATAACCTTTAACATCTTTTAAGACACCTGAAACACAAGTATTTAGTAAGAACACAAAAATATAGCTTATTTATTTAATTACTTTAATTAATAAACTAGTCTCAATGATCAAAAACTTCTAAATATTTTTAGAATCTTTAGTAAAGTAAAAAACTTACACATTATTAACAGGAACATAATATTTACGTGTAAGAATGTTATCAAATGTCATGAATTATCAAATGTCACAGTACAGTTTGAACTAAAGCGTGTGACAGTCAGACTCCACTTTCCTTGTTTCCTATGTTAAAATATCAAGAATTACAAGAAATAGTTTTCTTGTTCAAGTTTTACTTTGATGTTAGACACAATTTTGACCTGTTATTTTACATATTTTGCTTATTAGATATTGCTAAAATTTATTCAACTGATTTTTTTTAAAAACTTGTTATCTAAAGACATTGAATTTTATTATCAACAAAACAAGCATAAATAATTTTAAGTAGAACAACAAAGAAAAAAAAAAAAAAAGAAGAAGAAGAAAAATTTGCATGATAAAGCAAATTTAGAGTCTGTAAGAAAAAGAATTTTAATTCTTACGTCATAAATAGATTTTTAAAAAAGTAGTTGTGAAAAACTTTTAATCTGTTAGTTCTATATTAAATTTAGCTTGTTTAAATTTAAGCTATTCTTATATTACTTTAGAGGTTTCAAAGTGTAGATTGATTTCCTCTAATTACTAATTATATTATGAGGACTCCAGTGTGTGAAAAGAGCAAGGATGACGATTCTAAAACTTAACATAAATTTATTGAAACGTAACAAGTTTTGTGCGACTGCTCGCTGACGGGATACTCTCTGGAATGAATATAGAAATCCTTAATCCCGGCCTCTCAGGGTAGGCTGAAGAGGCACAATTTGGGGGTTTGATCTAAAGATAGATTTTCTAGAAGGGAATCGCTACATTACTAATAGATAAACAATTACATGGGACATTTTAAAGTTAATCAATCTTGAGCTCTAAATTTGCACCTATTGATCGAGCAAGGGATAGAAAAATGACCTTATTCTGACGTTATGCTTTTACATGAGAAAGAAAATCTGTAAAATTGCATTTTCTTACAGATTGTATTAACAGACTGTGATCTTTGTTCTTTACACAAAACTATTCAGATGTTTTCCACCTAGTAATTTGCTCGTGAAAGCATTTTCAATGTTTGAAATTGTCTGTAACACTAGGATTGAATTAGATTTCTGTATTTAAAGATAATTTTTGAGCATTCATCCACATATTTTATGAATATATTTCACGAACATAATTGTCATCCTCCCAAACTTAGTGTTTCAGATAAGAATTTGATTAAATAAATTAGTGTCTTGCTCAAATTATTTCAAAATAAAATGTAAATAGTTTACTGATCTAAATTTTCGTGCGAACTTTAAAAAATACTTAATTTAATAAAATTGTAAATCAGAGGGGGAAAAAAACAAACAAACAGAAATAAGCACAAAGACTTTTTATTAAATATTATTAAGTATATCTAAAGACATTCTGTTCATAGGTCATTATTATATTACCTTGTTTGACTTTATTCAAATATTATTTTAGATTATCCTAAAGAATATGATTAATTCCAGCTCAAAAAGTGTTGCAACAAATTTGCGTAACACGTGAAAGAAGTATTTTTGCATTATTTATTACAGAAAAAATTTGGGTATCAAATGGTAATAAAAAAAATAAAAAAATTGAGATTGTTTTGTAATTGAAAATTTGTTTCGTTAAAAGTATGAAAATATTTGCATCATATTAAACTAATAGTAAGATATAATAATTTGTAAGGTTAGTATAATTTGTAACATAGCAAAAAAAAAAAAAAAAAAATCATGAATAACAATTTTGGCTTGACTGGCAGCTATGAAACCGTGTATCTCACATAGGCCTCACAAAGTAGTATGCATAGCTTCCATCATTTAAAGTTTCTTGTATAGATCCAGAGAAACAAATACAAAATTTGTAATCAAGAAGAGCCAGAGGTAAAATGCCTTCTTTCTGCTCATTGAAACATTGTAAGAAATATTGACTTCGTTCAATGTCGGATTAAGCGTAAACGGGGTCCTAGGCCATTCAAATTTTTGGGACCCTTAGATTAAATTTTTTTTCCTCATATATTTTTAATTTATTCAAATATAAAAGTATTTATATATCTTTTCATTTAAGAAAGTATATTTAAAATAAAAAAAATAATAAAAAATTAAATTTTACTTTATTTTGTTAAATTAGAACTAAAAAATAATTATAAAATTTTGAAAAAACTTGAAATTTACTAACACTTTACAAAATCAACGCTACTATAAAATTGGTATTCAAAAATCTTTTTTTCTGCTCTGGCGATCAATAAGCTCATCTATAAAGTTATCTAAATTAATTTCACGGAGAACATCTGATTCGATAGGCAAACTTAGCATGTTTAATCGTTTTTAAAAAGTGACATTTCCTTGCTCACTCTTCATTTGTTTCATTTTTAAAAACGAGCGATCCGTAGAACAATTTGTCAATCAAAAACATTGAAAAATCTTATAATACATAAAGTATAATAATACTCATAAATAATAACTAAAATAAGTAATAAATAAATATGATTAACTTTATGTAAAAAAGCTATTGTATTTTATTAATATATATTTGAAATTGTTTTTTTTTTAAATCATTGTTTTACTTAATTTTTTAAACTTTATTTTCAAAAAATCCATTTCAGAAGGCCCCTAATCACTGGGAGCCCCATTCCATGGCCTAATAGATAATCCAACACTGACTTCGTGGAAGATGAAAGTTGAACTTAGAAAACTAACCATGAATCAAAATCTTTTCAAACTTAATCATCAGCATCTCTACACAATGCTGCTTGATCTTGAGAAGTGCAAAGTATGATGATTTGACATTCTTGTCTTCTCAGCTCAGGCTCAAAATAAGAGGGTAGTAAAAATAAACATTACAATATAGCAGAGATTTAGTTACCAAATCCCATTCAATAACACATAAGGATAAAGTCAATTTTCTATAAAAAGAGGCAAATTATTAAAAAAAATATTTGAAAAGAGGTTGAAAGTTTATTTTGGAAAATAACTAACAACTATTTTTTAAATTTTTTTTTATAATTTTCAGCTGTATTCAAAATGTATAGGTTTGCAATTGAATTGAAAAGACAATCATGAACAAAACAAAAGCATTGTTTTATTGTTAAAATTGTCTCTGAATCTTTTTATTTTTCTTACAGACTATTGAAACTAACAAATATTTCAGAAAATGCTAATATTAACTATAAAGTATTTAACAAAAAATTAATAAGTTTATTTCATTCATTCTACTTTTTTTTATTAAGTATTACACATTATTTTGGCATTTATTATAACTTTAAAACTAAATGTTACACATTTCATTAATCACAAAATATAGCATAAATAATTATAAGTAACTATCAATAATAAAATTTTAACAAATTATTATTCATTTAAGATAAAATATTTCTAACTGAAAAGTTCAATCTTGTGATCTAATTTCAGCAGGGATCAGTTAATGCATTTTAGAGCATTCAAAACCTAATTTTCACAGAAATTTAAAAAGAAATTGGCGTTGAAGAAAAAAGCCAACTATTATTATTTAATTTTAAGATTACTTCTTTTTATTTTGAGCAAACTTACAGTAAATTAATAAATGAAGATTAACTTACAACAGTGAATAAATAAAATCTAAATATAAAAAATTAAATTGTTGAAGAAAGTTCAAAGATAAAATGAAATAAGACATTTTATTTTAGACTATGTAATCAAAATAAAATGAGCATTCACCCCTCCTTGAACAACAAGAAAGAGGCCACTCCTAACAGAGAGAAAACAATTAAATAAATATAAACAAAAGCTATTGGTCACTCTCTTATAACTGCCTATGGACAGCAGCACTTCCACGGAGGAGTGTTGAGAACTTGTTTCAGTAGCTGGGATGCCCTTTATCCAGATCTTCGAGGGTGGACAATTCCAGGGTTGGATCCAGAAAATTTTCCTGGGTGGGAGTCATAGACTCAGATTCTCCCCCCCCCCAAAAAAAGAAAAAAATTAACTTTTTTTATTAAAAAAATTTCTTTCAACCTTTTTTTTGGAAAAAAAAAAAAAAACTGGGGATTTTAATGCTAAGTCTTCTCATTTATTTTCTTCATAATGAACAATAGAACAATACATAAATAATTCAAGTATTCAAAATCTTTAAATAATACATGTAATGTGTTTTTTAGAAACTTTGGCAAATCTGTCAATGATTTTTTCAACATCCAAATCAATTTCTCGATGAATGTTTAATAATAGCCAGATTTTAGTAACGAGTTTTGCAAGTTTCCCATCTTCACCTTTTATACAATCTTTGGTTAAACCTGTTGAAGCGCACTTCAACAACATTGTTAATGTTTACAATGAAACTATGATGAATTTTGTAATCTTTTGGATTATGATTCTTGAAACAGTGAAGAACATAATTTGACGGAAAAAAAATTATTTTTCCAACCTACCTAGATGTATATGTCCCCTTAAATAATTTTTAAAATATTTTATTTCTTTTATAAACTATTAAAAAAATTGTTATTAAAATTTGTTTTCTAAATAAATTTTTTGGAGGGGGGGGGCATGACCCCTATGACCCCCCCCCCCGCGCTGGATCTGCCACTGGTCAGTTCAGTATTTTTTATTAAACTATTTAATGGAGGTATCAAATGGACTTTGGATAAGAGTGACATCACTGCACAAGTTTTAGGCTGCGAATTTTGACATCCTTGTAAAATTTCTTCCATTTTGTCTAGTTTCTTCAAAACACCTAGAAGAAATAGGTTTCTTCCCATCTTCCCAACAACATGCCAATCTTGGAAGAAATTATATCATGAAATTAATGAATACTATTGATTTTCACTGTTTTATGATCTGATAAATGGCAATCAAGATATGGTTTAAATAACAAATCAAGTTAATCTTTTTAATAACAGAGGTCTGTCCAGACATTTTGTGAAAGGTTCGTTTTTGGTAGAATTGTGAAAAAAATTACTCGTAATTTGTGAATAAAAAATAAGTCACATTCTTTCAACCAGGGTCCTGCTTTTGTGAATTTGTGCAAATAGAGTCCTGTCATTGCAAAAAACTTTTTCAAGGAGTTTTTAAATTGTAGAGATACAAGATAATGCTCAACACTGTAAAATTATAATTAAAAAAAATTAAATGTTAAACAGTAAACAGCAATTGCTGCTACTAAATTAGAGATGCAACATACAAATTTTTGGTATTTAGCCAATACTGCTGAACGCAGAATATTCATTTTGGACGAATAAAGGAAAAAGCGTCTGTCGAAGACAAAACTTAGTTCGTTCACATCTGTCTTTCTTCCCCCGCCCCCTGGGAAGGGTTTATTCAATTAACGAAACAATAATGAAGATAAAAAAATTTGTGAAGGGTCCGATTAAAAGATTTTGTGAAGGGTCCGTTTTAAAGAAAATATATTTTTTGAAGGGTCCGTTAACGGACCCAAATTTCTTCATAACAGACCCTTGAATAAGCAAAACACGATTTATGAAAGCAGTATGAAGAAATTTTCTTAGCAAATTTCCTTATCACTACAGATTACTGTAATAAACGAGAATGAAGTGTAATCTATTAAATGTACTCCATTGAAAATATGCATGAAGTTATTTATGTGAGGCAAAGTCATTTACATTCATGTTGCTTAAACACTAATAAAATATAACTATCAAAAAACACTATTATATAAGATAAAAGCATAAACATGAATTGTAAATGATCATTGATTTCATGTAGCGCTTTTGAAGTCAAAATTTTGAGATAAACAAACCTGCAAGAGTGTATCTGTCCATGTAATTTATGAGATTGATATAACAAAGAATAATAACCGCTATGTTAGCCTTTCTACTGCTAAAGTTGGATGATGATACAGTACTGTCAGTTCGTTCAACAGCATTTGAAAAAGCGGGAGCATTAACTGTTTCAACATTGTCATTTTCTGAAATAGCGATTGTTCCTGTAGAGGCGAAAGGGGCTTTAATTAGATGCCTATTTACAACAGTTTGGTCATTTATTAAATTTCTTTCTTCCATGATTAATTTTAGAAGTATAATTACGATATCATGACATTCCAGATGACACAGACATATTAAACAACTGATTTCAGATAAGAAAGTATACAAACAAATGCACACATTGAAATCAAAGTAGTAGTAAATGACGGAAAGTTTTCAACTTCTTTTTCTTCACTTTGAAAAATTAGGTAATTGCTTATGGTTCAGCGCTGCCGCTACATTCCGATTCACTCCTGGAAATCAAAATACATCACTAATTTCGATTTTTTTTTTTTTTGTTCCTCTGGGGGGTACTGAATGGGAGATTGATAGTGCTCAGGTCAAATTTGGGGGTGGTGTGTGACACACTCACCCACAGAACACTAATTTTTTTTTACACAAATATTATTGGCGATCGAAATGGGCTGCAGGTGGCGTAGAGCAGAACTCTTTTCCTATGGCAACACTTCACATGCTTTCCCCATTAGCGTGTGGAAAGTCATAGAGGAAGGAAGTACGTTAGTTTCTCTCTTGATTTTCATATAGATTAAAATCTTTCAACTTGAAACACTGTATGAAACTGAAAACTGCATTAAACATAGTTCTAAAGAAAAGTATCATGGAAATTTTAAAAAATATTTTGATTAAATAAAAAGGAAAAATATTAAGAAAAGGGAAAATATCGTAGTACATTCCTATACAAATGAAAAGAGGAGGAGAGGGAAGGGAGAAGGGCTAAAGGCATGAAACCGGTCTCTCCCCAGATGGCGTATTCGAGTGTTGCGATTGCGAATCAAAAATCGCTAGAATATTTTAAGAAGTTTGGGGCATATATAAAAATAAATTAATTATATTTTTACTAGATATAAGATTAAAATAATAACGTGAATTTCTAAGAATGTCAGCAAAATATTTAAGTTTCAGCTCTGCCACCCAGAAGTTAATAATCATAAAACAAAGCTATTTCATAACTTTGTAAAAAAAATTTGATAATTATTCTGACCTATTTATGAAGAAGGCATCACAGTTAATCTAATTTATTAGGATTTAAACAAAAATTTAACTATTATTTATAGTATACATCATAATAAACAACAACTGTGAAGAGAAACAGAACTTACTCACCACCCACAAAAATCTAAACTTTTTTTCATACAAAGAATGACACAATTTAGCCAAAACTTAGTATACAGTTTATTATAACTCTATTGTACACGAAAATCGACCGTTAATACTTCAAAAATTTAAGGAAAATATAAAATTAGCTTATTTTTTACAAAATGACATCAAAATTCCATAGACTTACATTAGAGTGCTCGCCACCCAATCGATTGTAAACAAAGATCGTGACGTCACGCGCCCGTGCCCCATATGACCCATGTATGTTGTCTCCGGATCATCCTTAGGGATGTGTCCCAAACCGTCGCTAATAGCCCATTGTGCAGCTCTATTGCGAATAACCTTATTTCTAGAAAGTGTGTTAGTTATCAGAATTTTATATAGAGAGCGTTGAATTTTTTTTTTATACCAAGACAAATGTGGTATAGATTGTTTGATTGGACCAATGCCAATAGTTTAAAGGTAATATGTTTTATGCCTAAAAATTAGTTTTTGACTTCTACCTATTTAAGCTTCTTATAACGTTGCTAGGCTCTAACTATCTAAGAACTGTATTGTTACTTATATAGTTCTTTTTACAAAAAAAGAAAAAAAAATTGAAATAAAGTTCATCCATTTAGACATATAAACTTTATTCAAAACTGTTATACTCTATCGACTTTTCGTTTTCTTTCATTCATATCAGCATAATAAATAAACAAATTAAAAAACGAACAAACATGAGAAACAACATTTTTGTGTCGATAATAATATCACACACGTAAGTATAGGCATAAGTTTAAAATTTCATTTTTTTTTCATGTTTGGAGTGAGAACTGAAAATATTATTTTATTACAAAAAAATATTTTTTATATCTATTTTTCGATCCATGCGACAGTTCTTCCTCTTTTGTAGATTAACAATTAATTACAAAAATTATTTTCATTTTCTATTTGGGGTAAAAAGTATTATATTTTAATGAAATTCGAGTACGATGAGGGAGTGGAAGATATTTTCTATTTTTTAAAAATTCTTTACACCATTTTTACTAAACTCACAAAGAACTATTTCCATAATACTAAAATAGCTATTTTTAAAGAAAAAAAAATTGGTTAGCCGTTTATTTATCGCGTAAATATAGGCAATGCTGTACAATGTAATGAATCACAGTGAGTCGCAGTTTTATTACATTTTCTACACCCTTACTACTACCTACAATCTCGCAACAAAATTATATATTATGCTTAGGAGGTTCCGCCTCCATCTCATTCTGCTCACCAACCGCTGTAATTTTTTCTCATTCATCATAGTTTATTTCTTCATAAATATTTTCCACATAAACACTGAACATTTGAGCTGCAAAAAAATATACGATTATTGTAGCTTTATGTAAGAACATTTCGTTAATATATCATAGCGAACAATTCGAACGAACAATTCGTTAATAATCATAACGAAATAGACCATTACCTAGATTTAAAAAATAATCATCTTCACTTTAAAAAAAAATTAACCTAAGGATTACAGATTGTGAGACATAATAAGAAACAAATGTGACGTAATTTTATTCGTTGACGAGACTTACTTCTTCCTAATCACTTAGCTCACCTCTCGTTCATCATTGTTTATTTCCTTTTAAACGTGAATGTTTCCTACAAAAATCAAAATATACGATTACGAGGGTTGCTATTTATATTTCTGGCAACAGTAAGTGTTGCTAGGCGACCGCAGACGATTTTAATCGAAAGTTTGATATTTTTAAACATAAATTCAGCTGATGATTTACCATTATAGCTTCATTTGTGCTGTTGACAGAAAATTGAAAAGTTCTTCTCTTTCAAAAAATGGAATTGAATCGTGAACATTTTCGTGCCATTATTTTTTGTAACTTCGACGTGGATTGTCAAGACAAGAGTGCTTCGATGAACTTAATTCTTTATTCAGCGATAAAGCGCCATCCTACAGCACTGTAAAAAATTGGTATAACGAATTTAATCGTGGTCGATGTTCGATCCAGGACGAATCCCGTGCAGGTCGCCCAAAATCCGTTGTTGTGCCAGAAAAGATCGATGCTGTGCGTGAACTGATAAAGCAAGATCGTCATGTGACATACCGTGAGATAGAGGCGTCTTTGGACATTAGTATGACTAGCATCAATAAAATATTGCATGAACATTTGAGCGTAAAAAAAATTGTTCGCGTTGGATCCCGCATAATCGGACAAACGCTCAAAAAAAGGCTCGTGTCGATTGGTGCAAGGAAATGATGGAAAAATACGTTCAAGGTACATCAAAGGCTGTGTATAACATCTACACAGGTGACAAATCATGGATCTATGCATATGAGCCGGAAAAAAAACAGCAATCAACTGTATGGGTCTTCCAAGACGAGGCAAAACCAACAAAAGTTGTTCGAGGAAGAAGCACATCGAAACAAATGATTGCCTGTTTCTTCGGCATTAACGGTCATGTGGCAACAGTGGCGTTAGAGCAACGCAGGACGGTCAATTCTGAATGGTACACGGCCATTTGTTTGCCAGAAATCATTGGAGAAATTCGAAAGAAGTAGAAGAACAGGCGAATCATTCTTCATCATGACAATGCGAGCTCTCACACATCGACTCGAACAAAGGCATTTCTGACGGAGCGAAAGATCGAACTGATGATTCATCCGCCGTACAGCCCTGATTTGGCACCCAATGACTTATTCTTATTCCCACACATCAAAAATAAATTACGTGGACAACGATTTTCGACCCCCGAAGAAGCGGTTGATGCATTCAAAACGCATATGTTTTGGAGTTACCTCAATCGGACTGGGAAAAGTGCTTTGAAAATGGGTTCAAACGCATGCAAAAGTGTATTGATCATCATGGATTAATATTTTGAAAAACAATAAAACCAATTTCGAGGCTACATATTTGTTTTTTCATTATTAGGCCAGAAATATAAATAGCAACCCTCGTATTATAGCTTTATGTAAGAATATTTTTATAATGTGTTAATTGTAACGAAATCGGCAATTACCTAGATTTAAAAAATAATCATCTACACTTTAAAAAAGAATTAACCTAAGGATTACAGATTGTGAGACTGAATAAGAAACAAATGCGACGTAATTTTATTCGTTGACGAGACTTACTTCTTCCTAATCACTTAGCTCACCTCTCGTTCATCATTGTTTATTTCCTTTTAAGCGTGAATGTTTCCTACAAAAATCAAAATATACGATTATTATTGCTTTATGTAAGAATATTTTAATAATGTGTTAATCGTAACGAAATAGACAATTACCTAGTTTTGAAAATTAATGATCTGTATTGGGATACAGGCAAGTGATGTAGTGTGGGTATCTCGATCCTGATTGGTCGTTTAAACGTAACATTTGTTTACGTTAGTAACTGTACTTTTCCATTCTGTTTCGAGGAAGCCAAGCCAGGCAAATATCTACTCCCTTCTACTCATTCTATATTCTTACACGAATATTTTTTTCACAAGGATTTAAATTCTTTCACTATATATTTCCTACTTAAGGCATGAAACCATGTAGAACATAAACAAACTAATTATGCATCAAAGTTGCCAGGTACACAAAGCAAAAATATTTGACGGTTACAATAAAAAACATACACAAATAATAAATCTAAGTTAAATAAAACGTCGCCAATAGCCCATTGTGCAGCTCTAGAGCGACGTAAATTAACAACAACAACAACAAACTTAAATAAAAGACGTAGATGAGAAAGAATTATGTTTCTACAAATTCGATGTGCGATACGGCGCTGTATTTAAATAACTTCACGTTAATTAACATTCTAACTTATGAGGAGACATTTATCTCAACTTTAACACTCCATTTTGTTTATAAACAATCAGCTGGCGCTGACGTCCTAGGTCACATGCGTGGGTTTCCGTGATCTTCTTCTTGAAATACAAGCATCCAATTGAAAGAAATAATTTTACTCGTTGAAGAGGTAGGGAACGGTATTTATCAAGTTTTATTTTAAATATCTCACTATAAGTTTTTAGTTTTACATCTGGCAACAAAAACTTTCTCACTCTTTTGCCACTGTTGATTGACATCTACTCAAGCATGAACTTTTAAAATAAATAAATAAAGATCTTTTAAGCGAAAAAAAATTTATGTAACGATGGATAGATAGTCAGTACTTAGAGCAAAGAAATATTGAAGCAAAAAAATATAGAGCAAAAAAAAAAAAAAAAAAAAAAAAAAAAAAAAAAAAAAAATTTAAAAAAAAAAAAAAAAAAAAAAAAAGAAAAAAAAAACAATCGCGAAAAAACATTTAAGTTCGTAACATCTTTCGAACAAACTCTCCTCAAAATTATAATATAGAATGGTCCTATTAGCATTCAAACTTAAATTCTGCAGTTTCATCTCAGGAGACAGTAAATCAATGAATATGTTCATTATTATTTTTTTCATTTTTAAATACAAATTTAACCAGTTAATATTTCTCGAACTAATTATCAAATCTGAAATTCCATCGCACTCTCTATATAGTATATATTTTTACACAACTTCGTAATTTCCAGTTTTTAAGTCTTATAGATTTTGAGACGTCACTTCACTTCTCTCACCTCCGAATGAAGTGACTCAGGTTCGAATCCCAGCAATGGCTTTTTGATGCGAACTCCGCACCCGGCTCGCATTAACCCCAGCGCTGAGGATAAATATCATGGGTTTAGAGTCTCATTGCCATCAGGGTAACCGTAGTAGATTTTCGTGGTTTTCTTCTCCATGTAACGCAAATGCGGGTTAGTTCCATCAAAAAGTCCTCCACGGAGGCAAATTTCTCCCTTTACTTGATCCAGGAGTTTCTTTGTCTTCAGAATTAAGTTCAAAATTATAAGCGCTACGGAGTTGAACATGAATAGCCATGAACTAAAAATTGGGTCAGCTGTTCAACGACGGTTATAAAATAAAAATACAAAACCATTTTCAAAAATATTTATTGTTATTATTATGTTATTATTACATAATCAATGTTTAAAACGAAAAGTGAAGAAAAAAGAAGAAAAGAAATCGTGCAAACGTACATTTAGTACTTCGAATTTCAATTTTGTGCTTGCAATTCTATGGGCTGCAGAGTTGCACATTTGGTATTTTTTACTATGAGATTAACAGTTAACAATTTTCGTACTAATAACCTAATACTATTAAATTTTTTTATTTCCGTGTACTTTTTGTATATTTTGCTGTTCTCTCTCATATTTTCAAAATTTTGAGCCTTATAGTTTTTGTCCAGAAAAACGAAATGCAACTTAAAGTTGAGTTCTAAAAATAGAGATGGTGGCTCTTTGATTTTTTTTAAATCTGGCAAGGAAACATCATAGGAATTCATTTTAGATCCGAATACAGACTTTCAAACAGATAATTTGCTCATCGTAAAATTTCTGATACTGATAATTGGATTTATTGCAGAAAAATAATAAACTGCAAAAAAAAATTTTTTATACTAAAAGTTAAAACAATTTTCAACGTAATAAAAGAAAATAAATTTGATTTAATATTTGAAGTATTTGTTATGAGAGTGATAAGCCACCTTTTCCTACTATTTTACGTATTATTAAAAAGTGTTGGCAGAAAAATCCTCTGCTATAACTTCTGGATAGAGATTGCAAAAAATATTTGCCGTTAAATAAATATATATAAACTGCTGTTTGTAGAAAATGCAACACCATGAAAGAATCATCAGAATCAAATGAAATTTAATGCAGAAACGACTTGTACTGATACAAATAAATGATGAAATTTTCAAAACAAAAGAAACAAATTAAGCGTCCGAAATCAGTATTTGGTGCAGCCACCACGCGCTGCAATAAGTGCTGCTATACGACGTGGCATGGAGTCAAACAGATGTTGAATATCTGCTTGAGGAAGAGAATTCCATATCGCTTGTATGCGCAACCAAAGTTCGTCTTTGGAAACTGCAGGACGCGGATCACGAGTGAGACGCCGACCAACCATATCCCACACGTGCTCAATAGGCGACATATCCGGCGAATAAGCAGGCCAAGGAAGAAGTTGCATGCGTTGTGCTGAACAGAAGTCTCTAACAGTCCGCGCAACATGTGGGCGTGCATTATCCTGCTGAAAGATAGCTCCAGGGATGCCTTGAAGGAAAGGAACGACTTCGGGCTGTAGCACTTCACGGACGTATCTGTTGCTATTGAGATTACCCTCAATTCGTATCAAATTGGATCGTCCATGATACGAAATCGCACCCCAGACCATAACTCCGGGTGTTCGACCACTATGTCGTTCAATAATACACTCAGGAAGGCAGCGTTGACCGGCATAACGTCTAACACGAACACGGCCATCATGGGTCCACAAATTGAAGCGTGATTCATCTGAAAAGACAACTTGGTGCCAATCAGCTCGCCAGTCTCTGTGCTCAAGAGCCCACTGCCGACGCAGCCGTCGATGATCCGCCGTGAGGGGAATCCTGTATAATGGCACCCTTGCACGCAATCCACGGCGCAGCAGACGACGACGAATTGACGAAGCCGACAATTGTACACCTGTAGCAGTAGACCAATGTGCTGCCAGCTGCCTGGAGGAAGCTGTGCGATCATTCACCGCCATGCGGAGCAGGTGTCGATCATCGCGCTCTGACGTCACCTTCTGTCGTCCAGTGCCTGTTTTTCGAGTTGTTCGGTGCTCGTCGGTCCACTGCTTCCAAACTCGCATCACTGTGGAACTGTTCCGCTGCATACGAGCTGCTATTGCGCGATAGGAAAATCCTCCTTCTCGAAGGCCGATTATCCTCCCTCGTTCAAACTCCGTAAGTTGCTTGAATTTCTTATTCTTCCGTCGTGGAGGCATACTCAGGTCTCACTAAACGTTTGCCACTAACAAATAATCATAGACTATTTTCAACGTCCCGCTACAGCACTTTATTTATACGCTTTCAGCATCAATTCAGAGGGCGCTGCGCGCGCCACGCACGCGCGATGGCTCTGAAACTTTATTAATTTGCATAATATCCTATAATTGACATTTGCTGCGAATTTCATTTGATTCTGATGATTCCTTCATGGTGTTGCATTTTCTACAAACAGCAGTTTATATACACGCCGTATCTAAATGAAGTAGTTCCTATTTTATTTTTACAAGAATACGTAAATTTATTTATTACAATTATAATAACATAATATTTTGATTATAATTAAAAAAATAAATAAAAGATAAGATAATTGTGTTTGGATATAAGTAATTTCAGATTATAATAAAAACAAAATGCGATTTATTTATCATTTTGATTAACTCGTACCCTTATTATTAGCTTTATTTACAAGAAAGAAACTCAAGTCTGTAAATATAAGTAATGGAGGTTTCAATAATTTATAAGTTTCTCCCAATTTGTGCATAGTTAATTAATGATATAGCATTGAACATCGGAATGTCACAAAAGATAAAACTGGTTCCGCTGAATTCCTTTAAATAATACGGAAACTAAATAAACTTTAAAGGGAAGTTATTTTTAGAGCATTTGAGCTAAAAATAGATAACCTACAATGCAATTAGCGATTTAATATAACCTGCTACACTGTTTTTACACTATTGTTGTCACTCAAGATTATTTATTAGAACCTTGAAAGGTAGTTTGATTAATCTCCCTACAAATAATTGAAAAATAAACAGGTAAAAAAGTAATAAAACATCGAATACATTAAACATATGTTGTTTAAAAGAGTAAATATTCGAATAGTTCTTAAAGAAAAGGTATAAAATGTTGCAAATTTTTTTTCTCCTTTTATTTTATTGTTGAAAGCTTGACCGTTATTATCTTACCCTATTTCCGTGACACTTTGTTTGGATTCGTCTTTTTTTGAACTACCTGTTTGGAGTGCTTTCACTGATTTTAGATGAAGTCATGATTTCGAAAAGCAGAACTGATTTTGATGATATTTTAAAAGAAATCGGTGATTTTGGGAGTTACCAAAAGAAATTAGTGGCATTTTTTCTTATACCATTAGGTATTGTGATTCCTTGGATTACAATGAACATTTTATTCATGGTTTTTACACCAAATCATTGGTGCAGTATGACAGATAACAATTTCAATGATTCTCACCATCAGTCAATAGATTCAAGAAATGCATCCAACTGTTACATAAAATATTTAAATGATACCGAAGCATTGATGCCAGATGAAGTACTGAAAAGTACTCTAAACGTACCTTGCAAAACATGGCATTATGAAAACGTTTATTTTGAAGAAACTGCTTCAAGCAAAGTAAGATTTTTTTTCTCCAAAACTAATTAACTGTAGATAACTAAACTTAAATTAGTGTTATTCTCTAACTAATCAGACTCATAGACAATGACATTTATACCTATCTATTTTCCAAACAAAATATCATCATTATTATTATACTTAGGAAATATTACTTTTTACTTAGTATTATTATCTGGGACAAAAATTTACGCTTGTAATATTAGAACAGCAGTGAAGGAATATTTATATACTCATTACTAACTATAAGTGAGGTTAATATACACATCAATTTTGCCTTCTTCTGGTAAATACGAATTCCTCGACTCCTCAGTGCCTTTGATATTTTCTCATTTTCTTGAGATTTTTCAATGTTGTTTGAATTCTTCCATAAATTGAGATATAACCTCTTAAAGAGATATACTTATACTGGAGATATGCGTTTTTCACCTATATATCAGATATGGATTTTAGCTTATAGCACCGTTTAATTCGGCATGCAATGTTGAGATATACCTGCTTCTGCGTAATTAAAAAATAAATTTAATTCATTGCAAAATTGGAAGGATATTATTGTAGACGAATGTTTAGTTATTTAGGGTTAATTTCGTAAGATAAAAACAATAGTTTTGTAAAATAATTGAGAATTGGAGATGATAATTTAACTTTAACAGGGACTATAATATATGGGAAAACTTTTTAATTTAACTTTTTAATTAATTTTAATTATGGTTAAGGATTAAAGGTTCTTATGGAGATATTTGCAAAGCAATTAATCAGTACTTTCTTCTTGTTCAGTGTGCAAAATAAAAAAACGGACCACCCTGTATAACTTTTGATCTAATGATTAGATCTTCATGTTTTTTAGGACGAAAGGGTGACCTCAAATATGTTAATTAATTAGTACAGACGATATTTTAAATTACGAAATCAGACTCCAAAACGTACCTTCATTGAATAAATATACAATTCTTACGATAGAATTGGATTTCTGACTATGAAAATATAGTGGTTTGGCGCAATCTGGTCTCATTAGTTTGGTCAGGAGAGCGATTAAAAGTTTAGACTCCATAATGTTAATTTTAGATATTGAGTATTTCGCCATACCTCGAGAACTCAGTGCTGACGTGAAATATCCTCAGTGGTAGACGGATCATGGGTTAGAGTTCCCTTGCCGTCAGGCTAACCGTGGAAGGTTCTCGTGGTCTTCCTTTCCATGTAACGCAAATGCGGGTTAGCTCCATCAAAAAAATCTTCCACGAGGGCAAATTTCTCCCAATACTCGATCCAGGAGTTTCCTTGTCTTTTGGATTGGGTTCAAAATTACAAGGCTATGGAGTTGAACATTAGCAGTCGTAAACTCATAAAATTGGGTCGGCTGTTCAACGACGGTTATGAAATAAAATATTTCGAGAACTGTTAGGGTGAATTGAAAAATTTTGCACTCAACTGTAAAATTCGCTTATCCACGGATAAGTCAATGCAAAATATAATTTTTATGAAATATTTATGAATTTTTATTATTTTATTTAATAATAGTCGAAAAAATTTTAAAGTCCAAATTTTTATTTCATTTTAAAAAATGCAATTTAAATGGCTAAATACAAAATTCAAACGAAATTGAATAAACAGCTCCTGAGAAATCGAATTTTGAAAAAGCCATATTTTTAAAATTCGATTTTCCAGGAACTGTACAATCAATTTCACTCAAACTTTATATTTTGCTATTTAAAATTGCATTCTTTGAAACAGATGTTAAATATTGTATTACTTATAATTAAAGAAGTTTTTTTTTTTTTTTTTTTAAGTAGAATAATAAAAAATATTAATATTTACTAAAAGTTATAGCTTGTATGAAATAATTTTTCATGAATGAATTTTAAAATTGTGTTCATAAATTTTTTAATTCGATTAAAATGTTGATGAAATACGAAAAAACGGTACGAGATTAACTCTAAAGGGTCGAAGCTTTGAACCGCTCTCTTTATTCAACTGTTGGGATTATATTTCTTTGCCTGCGGCTTTCCCTTATACTTTAAAGGTCAAAATCCGAATCAATGAAAAAAAAAGGTATATTTATTCAGAGAAAGTATGTTTTCGCCTCTGATTTCGTAACATAAAATATCCTCTACACTAATTAATTAGCAAATGTGAGGTCGCGCTCTCAAGCCATTAAGATTGAGTCCTAGAATGTGAAAATCCGATTATTAGATCAAAAATTATAGGGTGGTCCGTTCATTTATCTTTGCTTTGAAGCAAAAAAAAAAAAAAAAAAAAAAAAAAAAAAACATTTTGACACTTTGGAAAATTTGGTCGAATTTTTATTCTGTAAAGTCCATATTTTAAGAGATCTGAAAGAAATTTCTTAAAATATATATAGCAGTTAACTGAAACCGTGGTGGAATAAGCTTGTTTTACCCAAAGAAACGCACTTCTTTGAAACATGCCATCTTTTCTTCAAATTCTGATTTATTCCTCCCAAAATGGGCGGGGGGGGGGACAGAAAAGAAAAAGCTTTGAAAAACTTGATTTTATAGTTTAAATGCTTTAACGATTTCAAAAAATTGTTACTCTAATGTTACTTTAATGTGTCACGTTTGTCTTCGTATCTGTTGAATGATAGGTAAAAATACAATAATTTTTTTACGAAAAGTTAAGCACTTAACCCGAGGATAAATACGTAACATAATGGGGGAATTTAGGTGAATTAAATAATTTTATAAATTTGATAATGATGAAAAAAAAAAATTTAATCACGAGGAACAAAAATTTTTATATATCAAGAATTTTTTAAGAACGTTTTTTAAAAATTTTCGTTTTGCTTTAAAATGAATATAAAAAATTAATTATACAATAGAATAGTATTGAAATTATTCCCCATTTTGAGATTAAATCGCCAAATTTTATTTTATTTTATAACTGTCGTAGAACAGCCGACCCAATTTTGAGTTTACGGCTACCAATGTTCAACGCCGTTGCCTTGTAATTTTGAACCCAGTCTAGAAGACAAGAGAATTCCAGGATCAAGCATTGGGAGAAACTTCGCCTTAGTGGAGGACTTTTTCATGGAACTAATCCGCCTTTGCGTTATATGGAGAGGAAAACCACCCATGGTTAGTCTGACGGCAAAGGGGCTCTAACCCCATGATCCGTCTAACACTGAGGATAGATTTACGTCAGCACTGTAGTCGGTGTCAGCCGAGTGCGAAAATCGTATCCACCAGTCATCGCTGAGATTCGATCCCGTCACCTCAATGGGAGGTAAACGCTCTATCCCCTGAGCCTCCAAATCACCAAATTTTATAATCTTCGTTGAACAGCCGACCCAATTTAGAGTTTACGACAACTAATGTTCAACTCCATAGCCTTATAATTTCGAATTCAATCCAGAAGGCAAGGGAACTTCTGGATCAAATATTGGGAGAAATTTGCCTTCGTGGAGGAGTTTTTGATAGAACTAACCAGCATTTGAGTTACATGGAGAGGAAAACCACGAAACCGGAATTCGTATCGACCAGCTTAACTGGATGCGGAATTCGTTTTGACCAGTCATCGCTGGGATTCAAACCCGGTTCACCTCATTGGAATGCGAACGCTCTATCCCCTGAGCCATCATGGCTCAAATCGTCAAATTTTATAATTTTATAACCGTCGTTGAACAGCCGACCCAATTTTGGGTTTACGACTACTAATGTTCAACTCCGTAGCCTTTTAATTTTAAACCTATCCAGAAGACAAGGAAACTCCTGGATCAGTAAACCAAGAGATATGATTTGTTATGGGAGCATGGAGGATTTTGGGACTCGACAGATTTAACGTGCATCAGTCACCGTTTACTACACGGGGAGTCTTCGGCCGGCGGGGATCGAACCCACAAACTCTTGGACATGGGCCCAATGCCCTACCAACTATGCTGTAGTACTTCACATTATACTATTAGTTGATATATAAATGAAAAAGTTTATTCTTTCATTAATCATTTATGCCAAAACTAAGAAGCGTTCATATTTATAAGAATCTTGTTGATTGAAAACTGGTAGGTAGTCATGTTTTTTAATTTATTATTTTTCCCTTTCTTTAAATCATAGATTTTAGTTTTCGAATATATTTCTAACTGTATATCTACCCACTTTCACTCTTTCCAAGAATGGATTTTTCAAGTGGTTGCAAAACGTTTACCGAAAAACAATCTAAATTAAAAGTATATTTTTGTCTTAGTTTTTAACTGGGCTGGAATTCGCTACCGTGAAAGACATAGGCTGAAGTTGAGTACAGAATACTTGTCCGCGAAGCGAGCCCGTGGTCAGCTTAGATAAAGGCAGTATTAATGGTCAGCATGTGAAAAATATAGAAGGACTTCTAGCTATATTAGGAGTCAAAGTATTGATGAGATAAATTTGAGAGAGATTATTCTTGGCATTTAATTCATCATCACTTATGGCCTTTTTCCATTGGCAAATTAGTTACTCAATAATGCTTTTATATATTTGTTGTAATCATTCATATATAGTGGTGGTCAAACTCATTTTTAATTGCTATTATAGATAATTCAAAAAATTTTGCAGAATAATTTGAGTTTCGCCACCACTTTAAATATGAAATAAAATCATGTTGGAAGAAACCATAAAAGTTGACAACTATGCTACCGATCAAGTTTGTATATACTCCAAATCATGTTTATATTCCTGTAAGTGTTACCACAATGTCACAAAAACAAAATGTTTTATTCACTGCATAATTTTCATGATGAATGGGGTAAAGCCGCTGCGCGGCCTAGGTACCCAATTTTTTTTAATAAAAGAAAAAAGACAACTATGCTAAAATTTTCCTTAGTAATCTAGCAATAGATTTATGTAAATATTTTTTCCTCTCTATAGTGTCATTACTATTATATCAGACAGGTTCTGATTCACGAACGTAGATAAGGTAATATTTCAAAAGATGGAGCTATTTAAATTTTTACTACAATAAAGTTCTAATCAATTCGTAATCAGCTGTTTTGATATTTTGAATTAAATACCAATAAAATATAAAAGAAAACCATGTATAAATTTTAAATGTTTATTACGTGTGTAATTAATTAATGCCTTACAATTTAAATTGCCTCACTTAGGGAGAGGATAATGGGATGTTTAAACTTTCGTAGATAGAAATAAATCATGAAATATAATTAAATGAAATAGATCATTGGTACCACGTCCAAAAGGTCGTGAGTTCGATGGCCGCCTGCAGAAGACTACCCGTGCAGTAAATGGTGACTGATGCACGTTAAATCTGTCGGGTCACAAAGTCCTCCGTGTTCCTATAACAAATCAATACCTCTGGGCGTATTGAATTTGAAATTGATCCCCTATAAACGGGTCCGCCCCATAAACGGACTAAAACGTGTGTGTGTATCTGAAGTCATGTTCTTGGCCACTGAAAAACATGATACGCATTTTCTGCCTTATATACGCTTGGTTTCACCAAGCAGGCATGTTGGATTGGCAAGTGACATTGATAACAACAACAACAAATAAATGAAATAAAGATAAATATTGGAAAGGCACCCATAAAAAAATAAATTATCATTATTAAACATATTTTGTGAAAAATGAGAGAAGTTAGTATTGGCGATCTTTTTTTATTCGAATTATGTAACTTAAAATAACAATGAAATAAGTTTCATTTTTTTCTCTTTTTTTCAATGCATACCTGATTGACACTCGTCGTTTAGGTATTAGTAGGGCAGATTATTTGGCTACTATTTCAGGGGCAGCATATATTAGGTGGGCCAACTTTGCTCCCTTAGTAAAGACAGATAGTACAAGAGAATAAATCAACATCCATGCCTTGTTCGGGATTCGAGCGCAGGACATTCCTGATGTAAGATATGGTCTCAATCACTACACAGTCCGGGCATCAAATTCCGATTGTTTTTCACACATTAGCGCACGATATTCAATATTGAAGTCCCTTAAAAAAATCTCCCATTATAAAAGTAATTGTGTATATACGAGTACATTTAAGCTAGGTGAATATTGACTTCTTTAAATTAAAAAAGAAAAATGTGCGCATAGTTCCTTACATGTAAAAATTTTTTTGTACAAACTATTTTATGATGAATACAAATGATTTGTTAACCAAGACAAATTTCAATAATGAAATAATGTTAATGTCACTAACTACCTTTTTAAATAAAAATACCACCTGTTCTGAAAGGATGACTAGGCAACAACGAGTCAGTAAAAATCTGGAAAAAGAACTTTCCTTCAACAATAAATGCAAAAGCCCTATTTCTTTTTTGCATTGATGGATCATTTCATTTATTGATAACCATTGAAAGTGATAGATGAAAGGAATGATGATATGTGTGTAGATCATGTAATTCTTTATTATATACCACTTATTCCTTAAAAAGTAATAAAGACATATTTACAGTTCCGAATTCAAATCTAAATATTAATTATCTATCTTGGTAATAGAATTAAATTGATAATTTGGAGCTTTTCATTTTATATTAAAAAAGCATATCATGAAATAAATAAACTATCAGTTTTTGTGTTTTTTAATCATTTAAAATTTGTGGGATGGGGGAGCAATGATTAATTCTTGTCTTTGAAAGTGTATTTCTTCCAAGACGAAAAAAAAATAATAATCAAGTTTTGTTTTTAAATTCGGGTGAATTTAAAAGAAAATAATTATTTCGAGAATAGAATGTTATGTTAACACGCTGCTTGCGGGCAACTTTTCCTTTGACTTGATATGTTGTTTTGCGAAGTACCTGCCGGCGAAGAGGTCATGTGACTTCTTCATCTGTCTATATTACCCTTGGGTGACTAAAACTTTTGGCATTAGGCAACTTTTGTTTGCTTGCTTGCGTTATTTAGAAAAACTGGGCACCTGGGCCGCCATCATGAAAATAAAAACATTGAGTTTAACAACATTGGGGCAGCTATAAATAGGCAACTTTTCCAAAAAATGTATTACCGGTGTTGGAGATTAAAATTTTAAACAAGTGGTAGGGAAGATTTCATAAAAGTTGGAGTAAAGTCGTCTCTATAGCAACAACCTTAATAAAAAATTTAAAAAAATTACGACGAGCGATTGTAGTACTGAGTGCATATTTACTGAATCAATATATGTTCGTGATATTTAAGAATGGATAATTTCTTCGAAAAACAGAGGATAATTGAAAGAGTTTTGCTACCACTTTTTAAATTTTCGTATGGATTACACAAATTTCTAAAACGTTGTTTTACGTAACCCTTTTGCAATGCGTTTAGGCAAAATCCACTTGAACAGAAACAGTCAGAAAAAAAAGTAATGAAATACTTTATTTTCTTAATTTTTATTTAAGGAAGGAAAAACATGCTACCACTTTTATTTATTTCATGAATCTGTGCACAAATTTACTTCATAATGCGGATTTATTAGTTTACGCAATGAATAACTTGAAAAAAATCTTCTCCTTTTGATTTATATCTTAACTCGTTCACGCCGGGTGTTGTGCCTGAAAGCGGGACGGAAAAGAGAAAATACTGGTAGAAGAACTATTTCAATATTAGATAATATTCGGGAGGAGTTAATCTATTCTCAACAATAGCAATTCACTGTAAGGAAATTTATCACGGCGAAGAAGCAACTCTATATAACAATTGCATCCGTTAAAAACAATTGGTAGTTATGGATTTTTATTATTCCCGGAAAAAAACTAAAAAATGAAATTTATTTGTTACTAGTTTTTACTCCGGTGCCCCGCCCGATGAGACAATCTAGCGTCACCCACAGGTGGGTCACCCCGGCTTGAACGTGTTAATGTAGGGGTCACGTTTTACTTCTCTAAACGTAAAGATAATTTACGCAAGAAATTATTTAAAGGCAGCCCGATTCCCGAGTGATATTTTACATAAATCTGTTCCTACCTATGCCAAAAATTGGAGACATCCCATTTTTATGTTAAATGTTCATTTATCTTTACTAGTCCCCTAATTGTCAGAATTTAATGAAATTTGGTTTCGTGGGCTATTTTAGCATGCTAAATCGAATGCAATAAAAAAATGATAAAAAAAAGTGCGTTTTTTCGTCAAAATAAGCATAAATTAAGGTTACAGTTTATTGTTATAAATAATATTATTTAAGAGATTTCTTTCAGATATTGCCGTAAAACTTCACAAAATGAAAATCTGAGCAACCGTTTAAAAGTTATAAGCGCCGTGATCCGTTTTTATTATTTTTATTCATTTAGTTTTTGGCAACTGTGCATATTAGTAATAACTTTCTTCTCTCATGTGTTTGTTTTAGTGGAACATGGTTTGTGATAGAGCTTATTTGGCTAGTTTGGTGTTGACGCTATCTTATGCAGGAAGTACAATAGGAACACCCATCTATGGCACTTTATCTGATAAGTATGATTACATTTATGTATAAGGATAAAAGTACCCAACCAGTGAATAATCAGAAGGTGACCCTTTGCATTTAAACCAAAAAATAGCTAAAAACTAGCTTTTAAATAATTCATATTGGATAAGTATCTTTACGTAGTAAAGGAAAGGCTTATCCTTTAATATTTCAGTTTTTTTAATGCTAGAATAAATGCAAATGTAATTCCAAAGGATTTATAATAAAGAGCAGTATGATTCTAAGCAATAATAAAAACAATTCACTCTTCTTTAAACAAAATTCAAAGTTCCTATATTTTAAGTTTATTGAAAAAGATAAAGATTTTAAAATTTCAAATTTTAATTAATTCGAAAATTAATTATTATTAATTCGAAAATTAGTTATTAAATACTCGCTTCGCTCACCAGGTCCAATGATTTGAGTATCGAACCATTAACTGATTTCACATCGAAATTATTAAAAAAAAAAAATTCAATTAAAAGACTTATTTTATTGTCTTGACATAGATTTGGTTTTACATATTAAGTTTCCAATTCTATTCAGATCAAATTTAAACCTTAGCATTTTATTCGGCTACCATTGCACTTCATTTACAATTTTAGTTTTATAATTCTTATTTAACTTTCGTCTCTTATAAAAATTTGTTACTGTTTCGTCGTTTAGCATTTTTGAGAAAGAAGCGCCAACAAATATCAAGAAAAGGCTGTGCTCTACCATTAAAGTTATTACTTATTTTATTTTATAACCGTCGTTGAACAGCCGACCCAATTTTGGGTATACAACTGCTTATGTTCAACTCCGTAGCCTTGTAATTTTGAATCCAATACGAAAGACAAGGTAACTCCTGGATCAAGTATTGGGAGAAATTTGCCTTCGGGGAGGACTTTTTGTTGGAACTAACCTGGGTTCGCGAAACATTAAGAGGAAAACACGAAAATCTCTCAGGGTTAGCCTGATGACAAGGGGACTCTAACCAGCACCTCCTACATCAAGAAGCCTCCACTAGGTCCTTTATAAGTAGTCCGCGCAGATTGTCTAAAAAGTGAACCAGTTGTGCGCATGAACCCAAAACCTTTTATAAAAGTAATTGAAAGAAATTCAACATATATATTTGAGAATTGAATCTGTAGTGGTTGACAAGTGAATAAGGCAAACCAATAATATTCAGAAATAAAATAAATTTTTAGTCATATATTTGCTACCACTTTCTTATTTTAACTAGATTTTGCATTAAGTGACTCGTTCGGAAAGTGGAAATCCTTCACAGTGGTCTAATCGGACTACCTATAAAAAACCGTGTGGAGGCTTTCAGTTATAGGAGGCGTTGCTCTAACCAATGATCCGTCTATCGCTGTGTATATTTTTACGTCAGCATTGTGGTTGGTGCAAGCAGGGTGCGGAATTCGTACCGACGAGCCATCGCTAGGATTTGAACCCGGATCACATCATTGGAAGGCGAACGCTCTATTCCTTGAGCCACCACAACTCTAAGTTATTACTTATTAAGATATTTTAATTTGTGACACAGGGGAACAAATTTTTTTGCTTGTTTTGTTTTTTCTGTTGCATGCGATATTTTAACAGATCTTGGACACCTTCGCATTGCTGATTTAATTCTGGAGTCGGTTTCTCTATGTAAGCTACTTTTTTTTTTTGCAATTCAATATTATAGTGCAGACGAATATTTTTTAACATTTACTCGAGTGATTAATAACTGTCTCTACTTCTTTGGCACGTAGGACATTGTAGGAAGAAAGCTATAATATAAAACATTTCAGTTTAGGATCCGATATGTTAAGGTCATTTTTTTTAAACTTAAGTGTTATTTTCAAAGGAGCAGACAAGTGTATATGTATGTATAGACTATATGTGTGTTTTTGAATATGCTGGAGTTACCCAGTAAGGATTTTCCGCAGCATATTTCAAAATTGCTTCTCTGGGATCTAATATGTCATCTATCTTTTTCTTTAAACCAAGATTTCTTACAATAAATGAAGATAATGTGTTTCCCGCTGGCGCAATACGCCCACCTTGGCCAGGACCAGTCACCGGAAGATCAGGTCTCTGGTCTATCTGTCTCTGATCTATGCTCTTTATAAATTTGTACTTTCAGACAAAAATTAAACGAAATTTAAAAATGCCATTTTACAAAATTCATAGCTTTCGGAACAAAACTAATTTTAGATCTGAAATCCTCTAACTCGAATTAAGTAAGATCAAATACTTGTATAAATGCAACAAAAAAAATTGTTCCCCAGTATAATTTAAAAGTCCAAATGCTTTTTATAAAAAATAGGAATTTCGTTTACGTAGTTTAGTCATAGATGAAAGCGAGACCGAAAAGAGGAAACCATTTCTGTTTAACTAGTTCTCGGGAGGAGTAAATTTATTCTCTTTTTTAAACTATTTAACAATATCACGTTTCGTGAAGAAAAAAAGCAGTTTTATATATATGTTATAATTGTAAAAAAAATCTCGGTAGTTACAGACAATTAGTTTTTCTCGAAAAAAATTCTTGATTGAAATGTCTTTACCAGTTTTTGCTCTTTTCCGTTTTGGTATACACCGACTTTCAGCCCTGAGTTTAATAGGAAGAAGAAAAAAAAAAAAGATATCTGATTCATTTAATTTTCCCAGAAACTTCGTTAGCGTTAAAAATCAAGAACATAGTATAAATTTATTCAATTATTCATATCAATTATTCCTTTGCAAAGCCAACTATGCCAAGGAGAGACTTAATTATTGGTGTTCGTTCCTTTACATTGACCAGTCCTTATAATTAAGTTATCGCGGATTGTTAGAATGAAACTGATAAATTATATTTAAATAAATTTATTAGTCATCGTAAGGTTTAAAAATTGTAACAAATTAAAATATTTTAAGAAATTATCTAATTTTTATTTTTAAATTTTCTATTAACTGTAAAAACAAAGTTAATTGCAAAATCCACAGAAACATTAATATACGATTGCTCCATCTTCTTGTTTTGTTTTGACACTGTAATTTAACTGCAATTGATAACTTTGTTATACATAGCTGACAAGTTGTACAGCTCTTGAGAACTAATAAACATTAGCGTTTTGGCTTATTAAGTCTTGAAGTTAAAAGTTCGAAACAAAATTTTTTTTAAGCAACCACGACGAGTCAATAATTTAAAATAAAATATGCAGATAAAATCTATTTGTTGGCTAAATATGCTTATAGATGTCTTAATAGTTTTGTTTTTAGAAAGTTCTTCCAAAATCAAGTGTCATTTTACTATCACTTTGTGAAATCTTTTTCAGTGACAGTACAAGTTTGCAGGTATTGTTTATAGGTATAGCATACAATTGCAGTCTATTGTGCTCAATTATGACCTATAAATCTTTGCCATGTAGAAGGACAGATAGCAAAATATAGAGAAGGACAGCACGGAAATAAATCCAAGTTAACACGTTGAATTCCATGGGGGTCACCGGTGACCGGCACTGAGTTTGTTAGCAGCTCCACTAGGGTCACCGGTGAACGGTAAAGCCAAGATTATTAGAAACACACAATTCGAGTAAATTTTTAATCGTTACTGAAATTGTTTGAAGATATTGATGCAATATGGAACACACAGAAATAGTTTTATTTATATACACAGAGATGCTCCGGACAGCGAATAAATATTTTTAAGTGGTAGTTTATTAATTGTGATTCTTGATTTAATAAATTCAATTTAGTAGATTTTTATCCACCACTATTTCTAAATAATTCGTAGGCTTAGAGAATTCACCACTTTTTTTCTGATATGTTATGCAAACCTCTCATACACTAGCAAAATCAGTCTAATATTTGCATATTTATTTTGTTGTTATTTACCGTGTGGCCAGACGGGCAAGCCACGTGTTACTTTACGCTCCGCACAGAATTTGGCCGGAGAAACAGCTTGGTTAAGGAGGACCCGCAATTGATAAGAAAAAGTTGTTTAAATGAGTAGTGTTCATTAGTTACAAACTCAGTTTTCTAATGTAGTTAAACCATCAAGCTGCTATCATTATTATTTATTTTATCTTATGAAGTGTGTTCTACAAGTGAAATATTTTTATATCAGCAACAATAATAATAATATGGAAATACCAAGTTCTTAAAATAACTAGATACTTTTAAGCACGAAGTACAAAATATCAGATACATTAATACAAACACAGGATGCAACGGGTGGCTAAAAGTGTAAGAAGTGGTAGAAACTTAATTCATTTAATCTTATTATTCAATCGAAACAACTACCATGAATTACATTGGAAATTATTTTTATTTAATGAACTTTCGAAAACAAAACGAAAACATTCTTGGCAATTACTTTTATTAATAAACTGAAAGAAATATGTCAGGAAAATTTGCTAATTTTAATAGCTTTTCACCCTTTTGCGCCGACTGTCACAAATACGTGCCAGCGTAAAACCTTATCAACCAGGGTAAAAAGATAAAACTGGTAATCAAAGTAATTCTTTAGCAGTTTATTTGTGGGAGGAGTTATAAATGTTTGATTTATTTAATTCACCATTTCTTTGTTCAAAATAAAACTATTTAGTTATACTTTGAATTAACATTGATTATATATATGATTAAACTAACAATAATTAAAGTAAAAGCAAAGTAAGTCTGTCAAAATAGAAACGACTACATTTAAGTTACCGTTTATTTTATTTAATTACGTCCTGATCCTAATTTTGTACGAATGCTTTTCTGAATCATCCGTCCCCAAGGGGTTAATAGATGTTTGCTCTGTATTTGTCACCACATGGTTTTTGTTACCTGCGGCAGTTCAGCACCTTTCATCTCTAATATACTCTGGTGATCTGCGATTTTAAAAGTAAAGTGGTAACTGAAACGTAAAGTTTAACAGGGGATTGATGTTTTGAAGCATAGCTGCTAACTTTTACTCATTTTGCGAAAGAATTTAATTATATATTTTAAGTGGTAATAAAATTTATGATTTCCATTAATTTCTTACATTTATAAATTTAATTAAATTTTTTTTTTGACTAGCACCGCATACAAATAAAATTAAGCCTAGATATAAATGTAAGATCAATCCCTGTGGTAAAGACACGCACTCTTGTACCAAAGCACCCTGGGGTACATCAATCGTCATGGGAGCTGCTTTTTAAGCTTGCTGCAATTAAGCGTGCAATCAATTGTTTAGTCTTTGCGCACTATTAATATATTTATTTCTTATTTCAGAATTGGTCGGAGGCCAGTATTTTTCTTACTCGTAATTCTGTCGACTATTACGGGCGTCGCATCAGTTTTTGTACCTGATTTAACCACCTTTATTGTTTTAAGAGCCATCAATGGGAGTTTAATGCCCAGCATTTATCAGCTACCATACATCATAGGTGAGTAGATTTTACGTATTTCAGAGTAAAAATTGAGGTATATTCCACTAATATTAGCAAATAAATAAAATAAAATGCAATGAATAAATAAATAAAAAATTAATAAAAGAATGACTTTTGAAAAATTTAACATCCAAGATATTTTTTGGAAAAAGTTTTTTTATGTTATTATAAAGGATACCAGAGAAGTCCCTTAATCTCCTCTGTACGGTTCCCCCTTTTATGAGAGAAAAGGGGGTGAATTGTGGAGGAGAATTGAGTTTCTCCCTGAATTAAATTATACCTGATAACTCCCCAATCTCCTGTATGCTTCCTTCTTTTATGAGAAAAAGGGGAGTGATTTGAGGAAGATAATAGAATTTCTCCCAGAATTAAATGATACCCATACCTGCCAACTCTTCCGGAAGATTTTATTTTCATATTTAAAGTGGTAGTAAATATATACTACTTTTTCTTTTATAATTTTAATTTTTAAATGATTTTGATCACCACTATTATTACACAAAATTAAGCACATATATCAATATGCGTTACTATCATGGTTGTCAACTTAAGTTTTCTCAAATACAACGTATTTGTTTGCTTAAAATTGAAGTTTTAATTCCATTTTAATACCACTGGGAAGAATGATAATGGAAGGGATTAAAAGTTGGCAGGTATGCCACTGGGAAAAATTATAATGGAAAGGACTGAAAGTTGGCAGGTATGGATACCTGATAACTCATCACCTCCTACATCAAGAAGCCTCCACACGGTCTTTTATAAGTAGTCCGCGCAGACTGTTTAAAAAGTGAACCAGTTGTGCGCATGAACCCAAAACTTTTTATGAAAGCATACCTGCCAACTTTTAATCCCTTCCATTATCATTTTTCCCAGTGGTATTAAAATGGAATTAAAACTTCAATTTTAAGCAAACAAATACGTTGTATATGAGCAAGCTTTGACAACCATGATAGTAACGCATATTAATATATGTGCTTAATTTTTGTAAGAATAGTGGTGATCAATATAATTTAAAAATTAAGATTATAAAAGAAAAAAATAGTATATAATTACTACCACTTTAAATATGAAAATAAAATCTTCCGGAAAATCCGAAAGAGTTGGCAGGTATGTGAAAGTCTAGTCCTAGTGTTTAGATTTTACTGGGCACCTGGGCCGCGAAGGAATTTTTGAACATCAATTTTATTTGGAATTTTTGAACAGTTTTGGTTGAGCAATGAGGTAAGCAGGCAATGGAGTTGCTTAATCGCTCATCAATTTAAAAAAAAAAACTGACTGAACATGAAGAGTTTACAAGACAGAATCCTTTGCAATATTATCGGTATGTGAAAGTATATGTGAGAAATTTATCTTATATATTTGAGAATTGAATTTGTAGTGGTTAACAAGTGAATAAGGCAAACCAATAATATTCATAAATAAAATAAATATTTAGTCATATATTTGCTACCACTTTCTTATTTTAACTAGATTCTGTATTAAATGACTCGTTCAGTATGTGGATGCCCTTCATAGTGGTCTGATCGGACTACCTATAAAAAAACCGTGTGGAGGCTTTCAGTTATAGGAGGCGTTGGATAACTCCCCAACTCTCCTGTACGCTTCCTTCTTTTATGAGAGAAAGGGGTGTGATTTGAGAAAGAGAATTGAATTTCTCCCAGACTTCAAATATATGTACCTGAAAACTCCCAACTCTTCTGTACGCTTCCCTCTATTTTAAGAGGAAGATAATTGAATTTCTCCCTGAATTAAATGATACCTGATAATTCACCAACACTCATTTGTGCACTTATACTGTCAATAAAGTGTCTCTACCGCAAACAGTTTCTCACTTGACAGTTGCGAAGAAATTCAATTCTAACCCTCAAATGACCTCAATAAAAGGGTAAAGCGTATAGAGGAGAGTTTTCAGAAATCATTTATAATAACATTACAAAGCTTTCTAGGAAAGAAACCTTGGGAATTAATTTTTCCGAAGAAAAAACTCTTAATTTTACTGGACTAGTAAGAGAAAATCTTATTTTATCGTAATGTTCGACTTCATGTTTTAATTTTATTTAATAATGAAGTTATTTTAATTAATTTTTTTTTATTTACTTCAATAATTATTAAAATGAGACTATTGAAGCAATTAAATATTTATTTACGTCAATAGAATCATTTTCACCCTCTCGAAACTCAGATCGATAAAAAAAAGAAGAGTAAGATAATAATTTTTTTTTAGTTTTAATACTAGCAATTTTGAGAATATTTTATAGTATTTCAATAATTATAATTGGATGCTATTTTAAATATAGTGGTATTGAAAATTAAGAGATGCTTTTAATTTTCTCTATCATAATAAGTTAGAAAGCTTCACACAAGATCTTTCGAATCATGTCAACAATTTTGTCATAGAAAATCTTCCATAACATTTACTGCTAAAAAAAAGATTATTTACATTGACAAAAATAAGGAAACATATCCATATTTTTGTCCAACTCCTGCATATAAAATGTATTAATAAGGTAAAATAAAAGAAAGTATGATACTATTTATGGATAGTCCCTAAACTTAAATATGGTATTTATTTTTACCTAATAATTTTTCTACTCATGTTTTGCAACTTTTACCGGAAGAAAGATGTGGCATTTTTAATGCGCTTAAATCTTTATCTTTTTACGAAATTGTATCACTTCCTTGTTCCGAATATTGATTGACTTTTTACGAAATCTCAAGTCAATCAATAATAAATCAAGGATAACTAGTTTCCGATAGATACGATGAATAAAGAAGAAATGATGAAAATTTAACCCGCAAGGAATTAAATCATAATTGAAATATGATTCAACCTTAGCAGAATTAAGAGAGAACAACAGTGTGATGGAATGGAAAGGTTAACTTAAAACCATCCAACAATTAAGTTTGTTGTGAAATATTTTATCCAGGGATAGAGAACAAAAGGGGAATTTCTTTTTAAAAACTTTAGTTTCATGAGGCTGTTGATTTAACTCATTTTCTCGCAAATTTTTACATAATTGGAAAAGTGATTAAGAAAGGGTGGTAGTACCGTGCGTAAAATAAAAAGGAATAATTCTGAATTAATTTTATTCTAGTGATCGGATTTTCACAAATACTGGGTTGTCAGAGGCGGCTAAAAATTCGATAAGTAATGATTAATTATATCATATTAATAGATACCAAAATTATTAACTTTTATTAACATATTTTTTTAGTTTACAGTTGTAAGCATACCCTCCAACTTATGAAGATTTTGAAAATAATTCTTTCTAGTGGTAGCGAACCAAAGTAGAAATTTTTAAAGCAAATGGATCTCTCATAAAACTTTTATCAGAACCTAAGAATCTAGCCATATGGCCTGCACTTTTATAAGTAATAGTGGACAAGTTACGCTAAAATTAATTTTTTTTAAATATTAAGACATTAATTTTGCTACCGTCTGAAAAGAAGATTTCTGAAACTACGGAAATTCCGTAGCAGTTGGAGGGTATGGTTGTAAGCATAAGCTGGGAACTGAACTGAACTGTATTAAATATCAGGACTATTCATGTGGTTAGATGATCGTTGAGTTTTGACTTTGTAGTTATATGGCATAAGCGAAATCTGGCCTGGAATGTATAACCAACGCCTCCGATAACTGAAAGCCGCCACATAGTTTTTTATAAGTAGTCCGATCAGACCACTATGAGTGTAAACAAGTTTACAAAAGAGCAGTTTAATAGAAAATCTATTAAAAATTAGTAAGTGGTAGCAAATATATGACTAAAAATTTGTTAAATTTATGAATATGATTGGTTTGTCTTATTTACATCTCAACCATTACAGATTCAATTCTCAAGTATATGTCATACATTTCCGTCAAGTACTTTTAAAATGGAATTTGGGTTTATGCCCACAACTGGTTCGTTTTTTAAATTATCTGTGCAGACTACAAATAAAATCCCGTGAGGAGGCGATGGTATAACTGGGGGTCTAAAATTGACCCTTTTTCCATTCATGAATATCTCTAAAAAGCTGGCTACATAGCAGGAACACAAATGGCAAAACAGAGATTTAAAAAAGAGAATGGCACATTTCATTGGCAGTTACTAAATTAAAACATGAAAGTACAAATAGAATTATGCAGAATTACAAATAGAAAAACAAGTAGAAATTATTTACAAAAATATTAAAAATCCAGAAAGTAAATTGATCATAAATACAAGTAAAATAAAATCAAAAATATTTGCAAAATAATAAAATTACAAATGAGATAATCAATATAATAAGTTCTGATAAAAGGTTAGTTACCTGTAATTGTGGCAGAGAAATCAAAATAGTTAAATTGCGTACCTCTGTTAAAGTAAGAACGCGTGACAGTTAGGTCACGCCTTTAAAAGACCAACAAGGGATTGGCATAGATAATAGTGGGATCGGTTTCACATATAATATAAATTTGAATTGTAAGTTGTAGTGGTAATTTATTTATTAAAAGGTTATAGATAAATTAAAATGACCTGAGTTTCTACCTCTTTATCATACCTGCCAACTTTTAATCCCTTCCATTATCATTTTTCCCAGTGGTATTAAAATGGAATTAAAACTTCAATTTTAAGCAAACAAATACGTTGTATTTGAGAAAACTTAAGTTGACAACCATGATAGTAACGCATATTAATATCTGTGCTTAATTTTTGTAAGAATAGTGGTGATCAATATCATTTAAAAATTAGGATTATAAAAGAAAAAATAGTATATAATTACTACCACTTTAAATATGAAAATAAAATCTTCCGGAAAATCCGGAAGAGTTAGCAGGTATGCTTCATTCATTTGAATCGACCGTGGCTTCCCTGCAAATAAGTGCGATCATCATAGTTTAAAAAAAATAACCTATAAATATTGCTTATTTAACTATTAATTAAGCTACATAACCAGACACAAAAAGTACTTTCTCCGAATAAACATATTTTTTTTCAACAACATATTATTTTTTGAATTTTGGATCCTAAAAATATTGGAGTAGTTGCCGTTTGAAAATTATGGTTCCAATAGTTCTGTCAGGAGAGCGGTTTAAAGTTTGTGTCCCTTATTGTTAATTTTACTTTTTGAGTCATCATATCTCAAGAAGTTTCTTAGTTATTTGTATATTTTGTGCATATAAGTTTTGTTCATCCTAAAGTAATTCCAGGTAAAAAATCATTTTAATAATTATTATTTTTAAAAATATGTATTTTATCCCTTTAAGACCTGATTCAGTTTGAAAGTATTTATTTTTTTTCTTGTAATAATAGCTCAAAACGTCAAAAGGTTGTTGTTAATTTATTTTGTTATAAACATTACTCTAAGAAACTAAACGTAATCCAAGCGCATTAGAATACATTATAGATATCATGATCCAATTTTAAGTTTCTGAAGATAATTATTTTTAATATTAAAATGGTACTTTTTAGAGAAGAAAATTTTTACTCAGTTTAAACTTCTTTTAAAATGAATATATTATATCACTATGCACAGACTGGGAAAATGTGTATAGGCACAATCGTGCAGGTTGGATGTTAAATGGATATTTAATAAGGGCGAAGAAAAATGGATTTGAAAAGTTTACAAATTTTTCCATCATTTGAATTGATGTAATTAGAAATGGTAAAATACTAAATTTGAAATAGGTCAAATGGTTTCTGAATTATCAACTTTTTAAAAAAGTTGTATTTTTTAAATTTGATTCCTCGAGAGCTATTCGACCAATTTCGTTTTGAAACATACATAAACTATTAATACCTCTGGTTAAGTCATTTGCCTGTAGTGTTATACCAATGCCTCTACACGGTTTCTTATAGGTGGTCCGATCAGACAACTATGACGGCAAATTTGTAAATGAAGAGACATTTAATACATGATCTAGTAAAAATAAGAAAGTGGTAGCAAATATATGTCTGAAAATTTGTTGAGTTTATGAATATGATTGGTTTGTCTTATTCCATTGCCAACTTATACAGATTCAATTCTCAAATATATATATGATAAATTTCTCTCAATTACTTTTATAAAAGGTTTTGGGTTTATGCGCACAACTGGTTCACTATTTTAGCAGTCTCCGCCGACTACAAAAAAACCTACTACTATAAAATACCGTGTGGAGGCTTTCTGAAGTAGGAGGTGATCTCCTACATCAAAAAGCCTCCACACGGTTTCTTATAACCACTTGTGCGCATGAATCCAAAACCTTTTATAAAAGTAATTGAGAGAAATTTTTCATATATATTTGAGAATTGAATCTGTAGTGGTTGACAAGTGAATAAGGCAAACAAATAATATTCATAAATAAAACAAATTTTTAGTCATATATTTGCTACCACTTTCTTATTTTAACTAGATTTTGTATTAAGTGACTCGTTCGAAAAATGGATACCCTTCACATTGGACGTCTAATCGGACTACCTATAAAATACCGTGTGGAGGCTTTCAGTTATACGCATGTCTTATTTGGAAATTTTTTTTTATTGTGCCTTGACTTCAAAAAAAAAAAAAAAATAATAATAATAATAATAATTATTTCATATATATTTATATTAAGTATATATTTTCAGTTCAGTTAATTTTCAGTAAGTTATATTTTCAGTTCTTGAATTCGTTGGATCAACAAAGCGTACGAACATGAATGGGATTTTCAATCTCGGTTATACAGCCGGATTGTGCACATTACCTCTGATTGCTTATTTCAGTAGACACTGGATTACATTTGGATTAGTCACATCTCTTGTGTCAGTGCCTTTACTTTTGTATTGGAAGTGAGTATGCATTCCTGGATTAAACGCAAAATTCATATCATTTTTATATTAATATAAAGTGATGCGTTAACGCAATAGCGGCTGGGAGGGGTAAATAAATAAATAAAAAATGATTTTTGAGATAAATATTGTGGGATTCCCTCTTCCCTCTCTGGGATGGACACGAAGTGTCCATTTGAATGTAAAAGTTTAAGCCTTTCTAGGGTGGTAGGATAAAAACTAACTATTTTAGTCAAATTTTCTCTAGAACATTATTAAAAATTGCAAGTTAATAACTTTTTATGAAATAATATGCATAAAATAGGCTTAAGGTATAATCATGGGTTAAAATTATTAAATGAAATTTCCAAATAGTTATAAGAAATGGAAATTTTTATCATAATTTTTTTTGCACTTGTTTATTTAAAAAATATATATATACTTCGGGAAATTAAACAAAATCAAACAAAAATTAAAGGAATTACGTCAATGCATTTCAAAGGAAATGCTAAATGTTATAAAAATTGATAACATTGCGAAAATACCTATTTTTTAAAGTTTTAAACTCAAAAATATGCCCTCTCTCAAACAGTAAATTTGAAACAGTAGGAAATTAGAGGAATTAATCGCAAAAAAAAAAATGAAAAAAGAAAAACTCTTCCGAAACTTTTAAAGAAAAAAAAATCTGAATGACACTGGGGAACAAAATTTTTTTTTGGTTCTGTTGCATGAGATTTTTTTAAAGAATTTTAGATATTTTCATGTCGTTGATTTCAATTCTACAATTGGTTTCTCTCAACAACCCTTGCAGCAAAATAACTTGGGCCCTCATTGGGCCAATATTCATAAATCTTGGCTTACGAAGGGTTTAAAGGGCCTTTATTTTTCCGATATTGCTCCTATATAGAACTTTCCTATTCACCCCATATTTTACAGCCACTTTACAAGCAATATCGGTCTTATATAGAATTATCAGATTCACCAGATATTTTATAACCATTTTAAGCCAATGTAGGTTCTTGGCCAATGTAAGCCCTATATAGGCCATTCTAGAACCAATATTAAACAATGTAGACATTCCAATATTGGTCCCTCGGTGCACGTTCTTATAGGATTCATATTGAGAAAATTTCACTCCCCCCACTCTTTTTTGAGTAGGGGAATTCACTCTTTCATTTTAAGAGAGTGTGTTTTGTGAAAACCTCATTATTTTTTAAATTTATTAAAGTAACTATTAATTATAAACTTTGGTATCTCGAGTCATTTCATCTTCCATGATTTTGAACCTATGTTTTTCGAAAACTTTATTTTTTAAATTTACTAAAGCAACTATTAATTACAAACTGTAGTATCTCGAGTCATTTCATCTCCAACGATCTTAAATCTATGTTTTGTGAAAGCCTCATTATTTTTTAAATTCATTAAAATAACTATAAATTATAAACTTTAGTATCTCGAGTCAATTCATCTTCAATGATCTTGAACTTATATGTTTTGGAAACCTATTTTTTAAATTTGCTAAAGTAACCTTTAATTATAAACTTTAGTATCTCGAGTCAATTCATCTTCAATGATCTTGAACCTATGTGCTTTGAAAACCGTATTTTTTAAATTTACTAAAGTAACTTTTAATTATAAATTTTAGTATTGCAAATCACTTCAGTTGCAACAATCTTAAATCTATGTTCTGTGAAAACCTCTTTTTTATTAAAAATTTATTATAGTGACTATTAATCATATACTTCAGTACATCAAATTTTGACTATATTTGATCAAAAGTGAAATAAAACATATTTTTTTTCCTTCTTCATAAGATTCCAAGGAGTAGGATATTACATTTTCAGTAGAAAAAATATAACGAATAAAATATATATTGTAGGTTTGAAATTCCTTCGGCGTAATTTAATCCTTTGCACTCCGCTGTCCCCACGGGGGCACCATCAACAGTCACCATTTTAAAATTAAAAAGTTTTATAGCTTAAAAATTTGTAACCACATAATTTTAAGAATTTTAAAATTAAATAACAATAGTATATTGTATATTTTTAAATGCTATAGTGCTGATATTAGATGAAACAGCATTTAAAAGTAGGGGAGAGTTGGATAAAACGGGACAGTCGGACAAAACGGGATACGTCGCCTAGGGACCAGACTATTGCAGCTATCTAGTGGACAACGACAGAAAAGTGTTATTCGACCGTGATTATATCATTCTCGGTGCGTCCCGCCTTGAGATCACTATTTGATAGAAAGTTGTAGGTCTCAGAATTTTTTTACTCTATTTTTTTGCCATTTTCTACATTTACGTGCGTTGTTTTTTACATTGTACTGCCTACATATATGGGAATAAAATTCCGGTGAGTATTAAATTTAATTAACCATTTATTTACCAATATTTTTATGTGCAGTCTATCTAATTTTCTTTTCACATTTACGCAGCAACCATGTTTGTTTCAAAAAGTGACGGAGTCGGACAATACCGGAACACTTGTGAGTTGGATAAAACGGGGTAGAGTTTTTCATGTCCCGTTTTATCCACCTATTTATTTATTGGATTATTACATTTTAAAATAGCCATATATTAATGTAGGCCTAGACTTTTTAAACAACTTATTTATATTAACTATGTATATTTTTTGAATAATTTAGTCTCCTTATATAGTAATGCAAAATTTGTTTATTAACGTTCATTATTAAGCATTTTATTTTCGACTCTAGGATTTCACATCTTTCTTTAGAACTAATTGTAATGTATTTCTCTGATGAAGACTTTTTTATACATAAACAATTATTATACATAAACAATTATTTATATATTTTCATTATTTATTATTTTATCTTTATATATATGCAAAAAATTAAACATTGTAAACCCTATCCCGTTTTATCCAACCCAGGTATGCTAAAACGGGATATGTAAGAGTTTGGAAATGAATTTTTTTTTTCTATTTCGCTGTCATTAAAATTAGTTGAAAATATGTTTTTTGTGTGCTTCAATAAATGTTGAAGCTACAAAAAAATAATGTATTGTTTTCCTAAACAGATATTCCGTAGTAAATAAAAACAATAATGGTATCCCGTTTTATCCAACTCTCCCCTACTCGGAGTGCAAAGGGTTAAAAAGTAATTTTTTTTTAAAAAAAGAAGAAAAAACTCTTAGTCATAAATTTTTTTTATATATCTTCGTTTTTCAATTTTCGTGACTTGTAAATGTTATATTATAAGCTTTTTTCTTTAATTATTAGACCTTTATTTTCAGATTTCTACCTGAATCACCACGATGGCTAGTTTCCCAAGAAAGATACAACGAAGCTGCAGTTATTTTATCTGGAATTGCTCGTGAGAATGGTAAAATATATGATGAAAAGCAGCTATTACCAAAATTAATGGTAAGAGATAAATAATGAGTTATTTCGGTTTGAATTAGTTTTCTGATCTAAACCTCTTTACATGTTCCCATTTCGGGGACTGATCTTTTTTTATTTTCTCAGTTATGAAGAAAATAGTCACAGGAACTAAGAACATTGCTGTGAGACACGTAATTCTCGTCTTCACAGAACTATTTTACTAATAAATTGTCATCAGAATGAAAGTACGGATGCTTCAAATAAAAAAATTTTAACTATCATATTTCATCAGACAGATACTTTAGTTTTATATAAGAAAACGACTTCATGAATAGTTCTATTAACGAGTTATCGATTATTAATTGACTGATTATTAATCGATTCTTTTTGTTTTGAAGGGAATTGCTGACACTACATCTCAAATTTCTGTCGTAGTTTAGTTTCATAAAAATATAATACGCTGGTTATAAATATAATACGAGAAGTGTTGAACTAATACGTTTATCCGGCCAAAATGTAAAGCCCCAATAATTTGCTTATCAGTTACGATAATTGAACATGAATTGTACCCATGTACAGGGTTTGGACAAAAATATGGAAATACTTCTATACTAACTATATTCTAATATTTGTTTTCTTCTTCTTCTAAATCTTCCTCTTCTTCAAATACTTCTATACTGTTATTTCTTTCAGCAGCAAATGTTTTGGCAGATTTTAAATCACGAAACTGTTGGCACAATTATTGAAGATCGTGCTTGAAGCTTTTAGAAATGGTGTCCTTTCTAACCATACAAAATTTACACCTACCAAAATGAGCGTAGGAAGTTAAAATTGTTTTTCCTTTTTAATACCACTATAATTAAAAAAACTTTCTTTAATAAATAATGCAATTGCATATCAATTAAAATTGCCTGTAATAATGCGAAATAATTATCATTCGCGTCCTTTCCTCATATTGATGGATCTAAATTTTGCATGGTTAAAAATTACGTAACCAATATTTACGTAATGTAAGGTCAAAAATTACGTAAAGTTTTGCTACTTAAATTTGTCTTTTAAGACACTTGTGCTAAGAAAGATTGCTTACATAGAATAAATATAGAAATGTTACCGTAATTTTCTCCAACCCATGTAAGTATCTTTTGCTAATGTATTCGAGTTTGTCAAATATTTTATTTTTGACCGTTAGAGCTCTCCATGAATATGAATTCAATTCTAATATTGAAGGTATGAAAGTATAGTAAGTAGTCTGCCAGACTTATTCAAAATTGAACCAGTGTTGCGCATGAAACCGAATTCTATTTCAATAGCAAGTGAGAGAAAAATTCCATATACATTTAACAATTGAATCTTTGGTGGTAGACAAGTAAATTTGACAATTCAATTATTTTCATAAATTAAAACAATATTTTAGACGCGTATTTGCTATCACTTTCTTATATTTATAAAATTTTCTATTAAATGGCTTTTTTATAATTAGTTAACTTTCCTAGTGGTCTGATAGGACTACCTATAAAATCCCGTGTGGAGGCTTTCGAGTCGAAATATGCTGGGTATTATTAGTCTCTACACAAATTTGTAAACACTATCTTTTTCGATACATAGTTTACAAAATGATGCATTTTTACTTCGTGGTAGTGAAACGGTACTTCAGTATTATTTTTTGTAGTTAATCATAAAAGATTATCTTCCACAGTTTAATTAAGTTCATTATGTATGCTATTAAACGTGATCTGGGTAATTCAAAAGTTTAAACTTTCCTTAGTTGCTATGGAGTAAAAAATTGCATTCAAATTTAAATTGTTTGAAATGTATACAATTGCTTTTTTTTTATATAACATGTGTTTTAATTTTATTAGTGTAATTCAATTATTTAACACGTTCACGCCGGGTGTTGCGCCTGAAAGCGAGACGGAAAAGAGAAAATACTGGTAGAAGAACTGTTTCAATATTAGATAATATTCGGGAGAAGATAATCTATTCTCAACAATAACAATTCACTGTAAGGAAATTTATCATGGCGAAGAAGCAATTCAATATAAAAATTGCATCCGTTAAAAACAATTGGTAGTTATAGATTTTTATTATTCCCGGAAAAAAACTAAAATATGAAATTTATTTGTTACCAGTTTTTACTCCAGTGCGTCGTCACCCGATGAGACAATCTAGCGTGACCCACCGGTGGGGAACATGTTAAGGTTAGGGATTATTTTTTCAATGGCATTGCACTGAAGCAGAACTTTTTGATAGATTTTTTAAAATTTTTTTTCCATGAACTAAGAATTCGTCTTACCTTATATGTATCTGTTTATATTACTTGTGTTTAGTGGTTATAAGCTTTTTAATTCTAATTTATTAAAATATGGTAGTAGTTGAAGTCTCTAGCATAACCTCAACTGAAACATGTACAGAGATGCCAACTGCTCCGGACACGCCAAAATAATAAAAAAAACGGTAAATAACTGCAAAGTAAATTTTGCAAATATTTGACTTTTTCTGCATGCTTTTTAGAAGGTAAAGCATGATTGAACAATTACAAATTGGTGAATTAAATAAGCCTACGAATTATGTAGAAATAGTGGTGGATAAAAATCTACTAAATTGAATTTATTAAACCAAAGATTACAATTGAGAAACTATCACTTTAAAATATATATTTGCTGTCCGGAGCAAGTTGGCATCTCTGCATGTATTAAGCTCCAGGCAGTTCATGGAAATTATTTTGACATGACGTTTAGATGACCACCATCAGTGCTTCTGTTCTTTAGGTGTATTACAGACATGCGAATTTGCTCCGGACAGAAAATAAATATTTTGGAGTGGTAGTTTATCAATGTATTATTCTTGGTCTAACAAATTCAATTTTTTAGGTTTTTATCTACCACTATTTCTAAATAATTCGAAAGTTTATATAATTCGCCACTTTTGTTGCAATTAAGTCATGATACAGCGTTTAAAAAGTGTGCATAATTAATATAATATATGCAAATTTTAGTTTGTAGTTGTTTACCGTTTTTTAAATTATCATGACGCGTCCGGAGTAGTTGGCATCTCTGGTACTACCATCAAAATTTTAAAAAGCACCTTAGGGATGACGAGACCGGACGAGTTGCTGAACCCGATTTACTTTTAGGAATTATTAATACCCAGACTCTTAATTATTTTTTTTTTGACTTAGACTCTTCTCATTTTAACTTCCAAATTTTATATTGAACTTTTAACTTCCAGATTTTTCAATTTTTTGATCTTAAACTTTGATTTGACATTAAATAATGTTTGTGATTTTAAAATTTTAGCCAATCAAATCAAATTCTGAATTTTAATTAACTTTGTGATTTTTGATTTTGACTTTTTAACCTCCAATTGTTTATATCCGTTGTGATTTTTAATTCTATTCAACTTTATTACTTATTTAACTTTATTGCCACTTAGAGTTTTTAAAATTTTGATTTGCTGTATAATCTCTGTATCTGTATTCATACGTTATCGTTACCACCCGTTATTTTATATTGTATGTTTTTTGAGGATCTGTATATCTTTGCGTATATTCTGTATTAGGGGTGGACGAAGCACCCAATGCTTATTAGTATAATAATTGTTTTTTAATATTTCAGAAAATTGCAGACATTGAACATAAGGAAAGATTGGAAGCAAATAATTCTCCGGTAGACTTAGTTCGATATCCTAGCTTAAGAAGAAAGTTCTTAATTATCACCTTGTGTTGGTAAGAAGGATATGAAGTAGAGTAACATAACTTGTCAACTTTTTACGTTTTTTGCTCGCCATTTTTTCTTCAAATAGTTGGGGGAAAAAACAGAGTAGAAGCGTTAAATTTAGCAAAACTCGCTTTAATTTTGAGAGGGTTGAAAAATTAAAGAGCTGAGTAAATGAAAAAAGTATGCGATATTTTCCAAATTATTTAATAATTAAGGGAAATATCATAAAGAGGTCGAACCAATATGGTTACATTTAATATACAGGGGGTGGACAGAATAATTGAGACACTGCTATACTAATACTATTTTTTATATTACTGCAGAAATACTTAAGGGATTATTTTATAACTTCATAAGTGTTTAGAGCATGTGATTTCTTATACACATCAATGAGGGTTGAGGGACCCGCAATAAATTACAAACGGAAAATAAAATTTTTGGTCACCCTATGCCAAAAAATGTAACAATCGATTTGTAACTTGTAACAGTTATTTTGGCTATTATATGCAATAATTATGCAAAAGTTCGTAAGGTTAGCTTAAATATTTATGGAGATATGGACATTTATATAAGAAAGTAATTATTTTGTCTTACGTTTTATTGCTATAATTTTAAAAAATTGAATAAAGCTAAACAAAATTATTCGTGCAATTTAAAATTATTTTTAAATATTTTTCTTTAAAATTTGAGAGAAATTCGTTTAAAACTGCGCAAGATATAAGCAATTAAAGTAGTTCTTTTATTCTGCTCATGTGCGCGAAAAATCAAGAAAATATTTTTCTTAATTTTGTTGCAAATCGTATTTGGCAACTAATAAAAAAACGTACGATTTGAAGATCTTAAAACTGTAAAAAGTTTCAAACAATTTTCTAAGAGGGTTTCGTACTTTTTAAGAGAATGCAAAAAATGATAGAAGGTTTTCCACATATTTTAATTTTGTACTATTAAACAAGATTTATTAAAAATGACCCGGCATTGTTGGGAATCAGTTGAGGAAAGTATCTTTTTTTCGTCTGTCTTCTTTCCTTATTAAATCACATTTTGCTGTATGCACTTCATTGCAAGATATTATCATTTGTTCTTAAATTCTGTCTTTTAGCGCACAAAGTTAGTCCCTAATAATGTTTCAAACTTTTGTATCAATTATTAAAATTGCATTTGTTGACTAGATAAAATTTTATGAAAAGCTTAGACGAAAGAAAAAGGGAATTTATGAATTTTTTTATTTAAGATGGGTAATAAAGTTTAGACACAAATTTAAATATATTTATTGTAAATTGTTACGCAATTAGATAACAAAAGAATCGTACGCACCTGGAAAAAATTAATAACTGGTATTAATTTTGTTTTCACTAATAGCTTTTTCGGATTTATCTATGTATATTTACTTAGAAAAATTAAAATATTCCTGTACCTACAGTCACAATAATATAAAAAATTACTTTAATATTTTTTTAATTTCTTCCCGGTGTATATGAATCCTGTAATATCCTAGTATAATTTTAAAATAAAGAAACACAGATTTTAGTTTTAAGAATTTAATTTGGAATAATAATCAAAGACGTAATATTAGCGGAAAAAGGTCCGAAAGTATGACAATTAGATAGAGAGTGACCACAGGCTGAAGTTTATTTTGCAAAAATCTAGACGTCGATCGAAGAAACAAAGTATTTTAACTGATTCCTACTGAAATGTACTTGCATAAAGATTTGTGTTAAAATTGTCGAACAAAATTCTTAAAAAATAAAAGCAAATTGAAACTTCTTAAATTTACACAGGGTTCGAACAATCTTTAAAAATTTTAAAAAGGAAAAAAAATAAGAAAGTGAAATTCCTTTAAATAAATTTGCAGTTACCAACACTATTAATATTTATAAATCAATTTACATATATTTGAAAAATTCATGGTATTTTATATTTCTAATGAAGCGTTAAAGATAAAAAAAGAAAGGTTTGACTTTTTTTTACCATACTCCACTTTTTAAATTTTATGAAGACCACACGAACCCTGCTTACTGCAGTCATGTGAAATATTAGTGACCACTTTTTAATTCTTTCCAGACTGTGACTATTCTAGAATATTACGGGTAAAATCCTTTAATTTAGTTATAAAGAAATATTCTGCAGGTACAAACAATACCTTTAAAATTTTTATTAATTTTATGCTGATGACACCCTAAGAAATCTGGATCTTTCTATGAGGAAAGGATCATACCGCGTGATTTTCTAGGACGGCCAACTACTACACTTTTTGCAAAATACTTTTTAGAGTAGTAGACAATTAAAAATTAAAGCTTACAGAGTTTTTGGTAATTTAGTCAACATTTTTATAAGCTTTACCATGATATATCTGTAACAAAATTTTTAAATATAAACTTAGCTACCACTAGAACAAAATTTCCAAATCTCCAATTCCAATAAAATTTGCCGACAACTATAGAAAACGGTTTTATGTTAATACGTTTTTAAGCCATATAAAGATATGTAACAAAGCTCAATTAGAAGTAAACTTTTTGCGAATAACTAACTCATGCAAAGACAATTTTAATTTTATTAATTCAAGAAAAACTGCTAAATCAAAAATTCTTTTACTATTTTAACCCGATGTCGCCTCTGAGGATCCATCAACAATCACCATTCTAATATTAAACATTTTTATACCTTAATAATTAGTAATCACATTGTCTTAAGAAATTTTAAATATTATATATGTATTATGTATTTTAAATGATTTAGTGCTTAGATTAGTTCAAAAAGCATTTTAACACGTTCTCGCCGGGAAAAGTGAAAATACTGGTACGGGAAAAGAGAAAATACTGGTAGAAGAACTATTTCAATGTTAGATAATATTCGGGAGGAGTTAATCTATTCTCGACAATAACAATTCACCGTAAGGAAATTTATCACTGCGAAGAAGCAATTCAATATAAAAATTGCATCCGTTAAAAACAATTGTTAGTTATGGATTTCTATTATTCCCGGAAAACAACTAAAAAATGAAATTTATTGTTACCAGTTTTTACTCCGGTTCCTTGCCAAGATGAGACAATCTAGCGTGACCCACCGGTGGGTTACCCCGGCATGAACGTGTTAAAGTATTCGGAGTGCAAAGGGTTAATGCATTTGTTTACTGTTTCAAGACTCTAAAAGCTTTGTTGTGACACATTTATTTCAGTTAAAATAGTCACATTATTCTCACAGGATTGCTGACATTTTCGCTTATTATGGACTGATTCTGAATGTTTCTAACCTGTCTGGAAACTTCTTTCTCAATTTCTTCTTATCATCAATCATTGAAGGACCCGGCCTTATTTGTGGATGGTATTGCATGGAAAAGTATGGAAGACGGTGGATTGTTGTTATAGCTTTGTTACTTACAGCGATTTCATGCTTTTTTCTTGTCATCCAAGTCGGTAAGTAATTAAAGGAATTAACTTACTCTATTTAAAATAAATCTAACACAGATGGAATGTTGTTTTACCATTTTCCAAAATTGAGAAAGGGTTTAAATTGTTGCATGATATTTTCATTACTTATTTGAGTGAAGTTTAGATGAGCTGAGAGCCGTGATGGCTCCCTGGTACTAAACTGTCATTGTGAGCCGTGAAGCACTAAATTGTCACTTTGAGGAACTGGGTGTCGACCCACATCTGTTTGAAGATCACCCAACTTCAGATCCTTGGATACTAGTTTTTGGGGGAAGTAAAATTGTGGCCTGTACCATCACCTCCTACACCAAAAAGCTTCCACACGGTATTTTATAAGTAGTCCGAGCAGACTGTTTAAAAAGTGAACCAGTTGTGCGCATGAACCCAAAACCTTTTATAAAAGTAATTGAGAGAAATTCATCATATATATTTGAGAATTGAATCTGCAGTGGTTGACAAGTGAATAAGGCAAGCCAATAATATTCATAAATAAAACGAATTTTTAGTCATATATTTGCTACCACTTTCTTATTTTAACTAGATTTTGTATTAAGTGACTCGTTCGGAATGTGGATATCCTTCACAGTGGTCTGATCGGACTACCTTTAAGAAACCGCGTGGAGGCTTTCAGTTGTAGGAGGCGTTGCCTGTACGCACTTCTGACTATATTACCACAATCATGCCGTTGATCACGAAATTGTGGAGCTTTAATTTACGTGATCCCCTCTTGCCCACAATGGGCTGTTGCGGGAATGCTTTTCAGATGGGTGGCAAAATAAACGGGCACTTCTTTACTAATTTATGTAAACGATATTTCTTTTAGCAGCAAATGTTTTGAGCGATTTTGCATGACAACACTGTTGGCATTATTTAAAAGATCATGCTTTTAGAAATTGTCACCTTTTTACTCAAGCAAAATTTGAGTTTAGTAGTATCGTGATCTAAGCATGTTTATCCTATTTTAATGCTGTGGTAATTAAATTTAAATTTGTTGAAGCAACAATTATGTACGAATGAAGGTATTTTGCTTTAACATTAAATGTTAAAAATTAATCTTCTGGAAAATGTGAAGGAAAGTTCCGTTATGGAATCTAAGTGAACGAGATAAAACGTTGAAACCGTAGAAGCTGATGACGGATTTAATTCTAAGCATTCTTATGAAGATATTCTTGTTAAGAAATGATTTATTTTAAGCGCCAAAGGCTACAATTTGCTTAAGCGCCCAGCGTTTAACTCAATGAGGCGACAATGTCAATTCATTGCTACTTGATATAGCCTACTTAGTAACAGAAGTTGAAAACTCCACCGACCCACATCAAAAATATTGATACTTTGATTTTTCTCTCTCATTTTCTATGTACAGTGCGCCAAGAAAAACGGACCAGCCTGAATAAATTTTCATCTAATCATCGGATCTTCCTTTCCAGAACTCGATCTTAATGGTTGAAGGTCCCGCAGTGGACTGATCGTTAAGACACTGTTCCCAGCGGAGCACAGAAGTAAAGCATCACTGGCTATGGTCAGCGTGCGGGTGGGTGACCACTTGGATCAGTCTGCGTTTTGACCGAGGGTGTGCGTTATTGGTCCTCGTTAAACTGTTCTGCCGTAGAGTGCTCGACTTCGCGTGCAGGTCGTTGGGCTACCGAAGAGGGGGTGCCATCCCCTCTGCAGAGGATCAAAATTGTCATGGCATGTGTTCGGATCATCCTCAGGGATGTTTCCCAGACCGTCGCCAATAGCCCATTGTGCTGCTCTAGTGTGACGTAAGTGAACTACAACAACTTAATGATTCAAGGGGGTAACTTCAAATATGCTAATTAATTAGTGCAGATGATATTTTAAGCTACGAAATCAGACACAAAACGTGCTTTTCTGAATAAATACATCTTTTATCAGCAGATTCGTATTCCTAACAACCAAAATATGGAGAGTCGCTTACATCTGGGAAATATGGATTCCACAGTTTTGTCAGGATTGCGATTCAAAGTTTGGGTCCCTTAATGTTAATTTCCCTTTTTGCGTATTTAGCCATATTCCAAAAATGAAATTGACTTAAGTTAATTAACAAAATTTTTGAGCACAATTATAAAATTCGTGAAAGAATTCTAAAGATAATTCCGTGAGAAAAATAAATTTTAGTAAATATTTCTTATTAGTCAATTTAGAAATAGTCGACAAATTTTGGCACATAAATTTGTAAGGTATATAAATTTAGACATAATTCTTAAGTACATAAATTTACATTCCAAAATACAAAATTTGAGAAAAATCGGTTGAATAGTTCCTGAAAAATCGAATTTCGAAGAGTCGTATTAAAATTCGATTTTTTAGGAACAGATTTCGCTTAAATATTGCATTTATTATGCAAAATTACGTACTTTAAAATTATTTTTAAAATTTTTTACCTTACAATTCAAAAATTTTATAATGAAATAATAAAATTTAATGAAATAATAAAGAAAAAGAAAAAGAAAAAAAAAAGAAAAAGATTTCTGCTGAAAAAGAAAAAGATTTTTATTCATGATGAATCTGTAGTGGTTGACAAGTGAATAAGGTAAACCGATAATATTCATAAATAAAATAAAATTTTAATCATATATTTGCTACCACTTTCTTTTCTAAATTATATTCTGTATTGAACGACTGGTTCGGTAAGTAGATATCCTTCAGAGTGGTCTGATCGGACTACCTATAAAAATCCGTGTGGAGGCTTTCAGTTATAGGAGGCGTTGGCTCGGCTCTCTACTAAAGTCTTAATAAATTGGTAGCAAATTAAATAGTAAAAAAATAGTTATATATAATAATAAGGATGAGTACGTTTACTCTTTAACCCCTTGGGGACGGGTGATTCATAAAAGCATTCCAACAAAATCAGAATGTAAATAAATAAAAAGCGGTAGCTTAAATGTAGGCGTTGCTAATTTGACAGACTTTCTCTGCTTTTACTTTAACCGGTTAACGCCCAGCGTCATATATTAAGGACAGTTCCTTTTTTCAAAGACATTCATTGTGGTGGGAAACTTTTTTCAGAATTTTCATTTATCTGGGTGAATTAAAAGATTCTCAGATACCACAATGATTTAGTTATTTCTGATTAGATCTAGAATTATAAGGGGCAAGTACTTTTTGATCTACCAAAGACTTTTTGAATGTCCTAACAGTAGAAAAACCAATTAATTTCAAAAATATATTATACCACTTTTTGTACGATTTCAATACATAAATTCGGGACATAACGGGTTAATTATTGTTAGTTTAATCATATAATCAATGTTAGTTCAAAGTATAACTAAATAATTCCATTTTGAATTAAAGTAATGGTGAATTAAATAAATCAAACAGTTATAACCCGCCCACAAATAAACTGCTTAAGATCTACTTTGGTTATCAGTTTAATCTTTTTACCCTGATTGATACGGTTTTATGCTGTCACGTATTTGTGACAGTCGCCATGAAATGATTAGCCGTATCATCACGAAGATAACTGAGACAAAGTTGTATTGCATATAATTTTTTGAATCCTTGATATAAAGTGGTGAAAAAATCATTTCAACTGAAAAATACTGTACTAAAAATTTACTAGAATTTCGCCACCACTAGAAAGTATTCTTTTACAAAGCGGAGTAAGGTGGCATCTTTTGTAATGCATTGGTATTTTAATAAAAAAGAGTTAATAAAATTTTGTCCTCATGAATGAATGAATTGTTTGAATGGTCATATGAAAGGTCAGATGTACAAAAATTTACGTCTGTAAGTCCTAATACTTACCTGCCAACTTTTACGCATTTGGCGTAAAATTTTATTTCTATATTTAAAGTGGTAGTAAAATGTATGCTTTCTATACATTCTAGCATTTATAAACTTACTTTATAATCTTTTTGATCCACCACTATTTTCAAAAAAATTAATTATATATACTAATTTGCAATACTGTATTGGTAGTTTATGCAGCGTATGTTTCTGCCTAAAATTATAATTTATAAATCTATTTTACTACCACTGGGGAAAATCATCCTCGAAAGGATTAAAAGTTGGCAGGTATGCTAAAAAATGTTTCAGTAATTTCCGGTTTAGATATTTCCCAGATTGCGGTTACTTCCTATATTTTGAGAGTCAGAAATCAGAATCCATCGAAAAAAGGTATGTTTATGTGTCTGCTTTCGTAACTTAAAATACCTTCTGTACTTATTAATAAGCATATTTGAGGTCAACCCCTCGAACCATTAAGATTTAGTTTTAGAACATGAAGATCCTATCATAAAATCAAAAGTTATTAGGGTGGTCAGTTTTTTTTGTGTGCGCTGTAGATATTTTTTATTGCATTAAAATATAAAGAGTTGGCAGGTATAAAATATTTGTAATTTTATTTCACTTTTGGTAGGAGAGCCTTCATATGCGCAAGTGATTTCTCTCATCGGTAAATTTGGTGCATCTGCAGCATTTTTTGGAGTTTACCAACAGAGTTCAGAGCTCTATCCGACAACAATGCGATTGATCGGTATGGGTGTCAGTGGTGCAGTAGCCAATGCAGGAAATATTATTTTACCGTTCATTATATACTTGGTAAGTAAGAATTTAACACATTTTAACTCCATAACAAGATGATTTAATAGAAATTCTTCTCTCTTTACATTTACGAGTAATTTTTTTGCATAGTTTTTATTTTTAACTCATTTGTACTTATGGTCCATTTAGAAGAACTGTTCTTTTTCTCAAAAATGGGAAAAAGGTCATAGAATAAGTGCTCTATTATCAGGACTTAATTTGCAAAAAACTAGATGGATCTTTCTATCATAATATGCTAAAAATTCAGAGATTTCAAGTCAATGTACAAATTTTTTTTTAAGTTAACGAGTTAAATAACGGAATAAATACTCGCTCATTAAATGTATACCACCACTTATCTCATATATAGACCTTTTTAAAAGTTAGGACTTTGAAAAGTCAAAGTTTTTTTGAAGTTTCCTAGAATTGTGAATACTACGGCAAATTTTTAGTTAATAGGTATGTTCTTTTTTTAATGCTTGCATGAGTAATTTTTTAAATAGTAAAATGAACAATAAAACTTTTGATATATCTAATTTCTCCTAGAACGAAACAGTTCAGTAAATATATTTTAACCCATATATAGCAAGCGTCCTCTTAAAAGTACAGTTCTTTTTTCTTTAGAAATGAAAGATATGGCAGTTCGAGTGCCTTATATGAGGAATAATTTTGAAGAAACCAGATAGGTTCTATACAACATAACATATAAAGTATATTAATATTTTATTTTTATTTGAAATTTCGAAACAGTATGTTTTTTAAAAGGGCTGATTTTCCGACAACCGTTTATACGACAAGCATAAAGAGATCCTCATCATTTTTATAGTTGACGTTACGCAATAAATGTTGCTTTTTTTGGCCTTGCTCTACTACACACAGCATTCGATTTAATCTCAATACTGTTCTGACGAGGAAAACAAAGTTAAGCAGCTGGAACACAGAATGATACAGAAAATAAAGTACCAAGGATTATTTTTCTTAATAATATTGTATCATTATTAAAAAAATACGACGCTGGTAAGTTTTGTTTTAAAGTTATTGTAATTGCTCTAGCTATACTAAATAATTTCACTCATTCTTTAATGTTTATACCATTAAAATTCATTTTGGAAAAACCTGATTATCTGCTGATTTGTCTCCGACACGTGGGAGTCAGATAATCTGAAATTTACCGTACTTAAAGACGACATATTTCAGGCAAATTCAACAATAGATTTTGGCGTTTTCTACCTAATGGTATTCAATTGTTAAAACACGTTTAACATGACGTTTGAAACTTGTTAAGCCGTTTATTGTAAACTCACGCTGTTGAGTGAAACCGGTACTTAAGCACTCCGCTATAAGCCAGTATATATGCTTTGATTTAAAAATAACTACGTTGAAAATGTCGTAGATAGCAACATTATTGAGGAAATTCTTTTAATATATTAAACTTTAAAGCAATTGTATTAAGTGAGGTACTTGCTCTGCTGCACCTCGAAAAATGTTTACCTATAGGCATACCCTCCAACTGTTACGGAATTTCCGTAGTTTCAGAAATCTTCTTTTCAGACGGTAGCAAAATTAATGTCTTAATATTTAAAAATTTTAATTTAAGCGTAACTTGTCCACTATTACTTATAAAAGTGCAGGCCATATGGCTAGATTCTTAAGTTCTGATAAAAGTTTTATGAGAGATCCATTTGCTTTAAAAATTTCTTCTTTGGTTCGCTACCACTAGAAAGAATTATTTTCAAAATCCTCATAAGTTGGAGGGTATGCCTAAAAAGATTTCTGAAACTACGGAAATTCCGTAGCAGTTGGAGGGTATGCCTATAGCCAACAGAGGTACGATATCGAGAAATTTATGTAAAAAATTAAAGTTTTTTTATTTTAAATTATATATTTTTCTATTAAAATAGTGGTAATATTAGGAATAAGTGTTTCTCTTTCAACCTAAAATGTCTACCGGGTGGCCGAGTGCTTACCGTGCCTGACTGCGGAGCCGATGGTTGCGGGTTCGAATCCCGCCCAGGGCATGGATGTTTCTTTCTCTCTTTATACTCTATGTCCTTTCTTCTGTGTGATTGTGCGAATGTAACCCGCCCTATAAACGAGTTTGTGGTTGTATGACGTTGACGACGCTACTCCACCGCCGCTACACCATAGACCAATATTCCATCTACCTATATTGGATTAATGCCACAAAAAATATATTTTGAACGCGTTTAATATGTCTTGTAAGTTGAAGCAAGTTTTCTATGCGTATTATACTTAGGGATAAAGTATTTTCTGGCTACGAAAGTTAAATATACTGAAAAATCCTAGCATGCAATGTGTTGATTTCGCGGTATGGTGCATCCCTGAGGGAATATGACATGGAAAATATATGTTGTACTCCTAGTCATAATTCCTGCCAAGTTTTATACAGTGCCTCAAATATAAACGATGGGCTCGTGGAGCTTGTTGTAGACGTTTCGATGGCACAGTCGCTTGTACTGCTGGTTGGAGAGTTGTTCCGATACTGAAGGCATACAAAACAACCGGCGTTTATGCAGAGTGTGCATGTTAAATCAGTTGTGGCAGAAAGTTCCCTTATTGGTTATGATAAGGAAGCATGGAAAGAGGGTACCAGCTCAGGAGATGTTCATGTCGTGTGACAAGGCTGTACGAGTCGTTCGTTGCATGAACTTTAAACCCTTCGGGACGGGTGATTCAGAAAAGCATTCGTACAAAATCAAAATCAAGTTGTAATTAAATAAAAAGCAGTAACTTAAATGTAGTCGTTGCAAATTTGACAGACTTACTTTTCTTTTACTTTAATTGCTGTTAGTTTAATCATATATATAATCAATGTTAATTCAAAGTATAACTAAATAGTTTAATTTTAAACAAAGTAAAACTAAACTAAACTCAGTGGCGCGACAGCCCATAGAGGGCCAAGGCCTACTGTGCCCATCTCAGTTTTCTTGACCTTGGGCTCTGGGGTGCAGGAGCAGATGTTCCGGTCAGGTGGTCAGCCGAACGCGGAACCCCCAGTGTTAAGTTCCCAAGCATGCTTGGTACTCATTTATCGACCCACTGAAGGGATGAAAGGCTGAGTCAACCTTGCCCGGCCCGAGGATCGAACCAGGGACCTGTGGCACGACAGCGCGAAGCGCTACCGCTCAGCCACCGGGCGTCTTAAACAAAGTAATGGTGAATTAAATAAATCAAACAATTATAACTCCGCCCACAAATAAACTGCTAAAGAATTAATCTGATTACCAGTTTTATCTTTTTACCCTGATTGATACGGTTTCATGCTGGCACGTATTTGTGACAGTTGGCGAGAAAGGGTTAAGAGACAGTGGCCTGAAAAAAAGGGCTAGGTTTTGACCATGGTGGGATGGTGTGTGAATCCTTTATCATTGCAAATGAATATGATCGTTTCCTGTTCTTGAATCTGAACAGCTAACTAAATTGCGATAAGTTCCGCACATGTACCATATATTATATGTGTAACAATAGAGTAATAATTACATGTGTAATATATTTAACCACCTGACCCAAAATCTGGGACGTTGATCTATGATGAATTGTTTAAAAAAGTAAGTTAAATTTTGCATTGATTTGGTTGTTAAATTTGGGGATAATTCTTTACCATTGGAAAGTCACTTTTATTGATATTGTATATTTTATAAGGGCATATTTAGAGTCATATAATCTATTTCTTATATGGGCATTTCAAACTTTGACCATTTCTTAACCCCTTGGGGACGGGTGATTCGGAAAAGCATTCGTACAAAATCAGAATTAAGTTGTAATTAAATAAAAAACGGTAACTTAAATGTAGTCGTTTATAATTTGACAGACTTACTTTGCTTTTACTTTAATTATTGTTAGTTTAATCATGTATATAATCAATGTTAATTCAAAGTATAACTAAATAGTTTTATTTTGAACAAAGTAATGGTGAATTAAATATATCAAACAATTATAACTCCGCCCACAAATAAACTGCTAAAGAAATACTTTGATTACCAGTTTTATCTTTTTACCCTAATTGAGACGGTTTTATGCTGGCACGTATTTGTGACAGTCGGCGCGAAAGGGTTAAACACGCAATATGAGCAGTTTCCACAATTAAAAAGCTCACCGGCAATGCACTTGGGTTGGTATCTCTAAATTGCAAGCTCGCAATTGCAAGCCATTTCAAAATTTGATAATTTTATTTAATTTAAGAAAATTCATGTATCAATTTTATATTTTATATTTTAATTTCTCTTTTTTAAATAGTGGTAACATAAAATATGCTAAAATATTTATCTATAAAATGGCGTTGTTACGTAATACCAGGACCCGGTATATTTATGTCGTAATACTCCCCGTCAAAATTCCTGTAAATGCCTTAAATTTGAACGATGGGCTTATGAAGCCTGTAGCATTGCAGATGAACACGATTGTTTTCTGCTCTTAAATCTGATCAACTAATTTACGATAAGATCCAAATACATTCCATAAATTGCATACAATTATAATAATGGAGGTTGCAAATATAACATATTTAACACTAGGTTTACGGGAAGCGTCATTTTGTGACTCAATTACAAAACCAGTTGGCATTTCTATTTTATCTCTTGTTATGACTTTTATCCATTGATCGAGGAAAATATATATTGAAAAATAGACTTCAGAAAATAGACTTCAATATATATTTATATATTCAGTAATATATATATATATATATATATATATATATATATATATATATATATATATATATATATATATATATATATATATATATATATATATATTCAGTTGAAATATTGAAATTCTCTTTGTGGTATATCTATCGCTACCGATATGCGTCATTTTGACGCGATCGTAATTTAGACAAAATTTTGAATAAACATGCAAACTTCGCATCAATAATAAATAGGAATGTACCGACAATACTTCGATCCGTTATCCGATATCGTCATCTCAAATGAAACAAGCGATAAACAACTGTTGCCCATAAGCAATAATAGAAAGAACAAACGCAGAATATCAACTGATGTCAGGCCTCAGATTTTGAAGGTGTTCGAGTATTGAAAAATAAAATACTCGCTATTATCGAGTATTGAAAAATAAAATATTTCGCTGCGAGAGCAGCATAAATGTCAGAATTATGGAACACTAGCACAAATGGTTCGGGAGTTATGAGAGATTCGACATAATGATTCCGATACTGCAGGCAAACAGAAATACTAAACAACGATCAAGTGTTAACTGGAAAACAATAATGTTAACTTATCATTAAAATTACATTCGAAGTTCTAACTCACTGAAAATTTTAAGCGATTTTTAGTCGATGACAGAATTTTGGAACACTAGTACAAATGATTCGGGAGTTATGGGAGATTCGACATAACGTTCCGATACTGCAGGCAAACAGAAATACTAAACAACGATCAAGAGTTAACTGGAAAAAAATAATGTTAACTTGTCACTAAATTACATTAGAAATTCTAACTCATTGAAAATTTTAAGCGATTTTTAGTCGATGACAGAATTTTGGAACACTAGTACAAATGATTCGGGAGTTATGGGAGATTCGACATAACGTTCCGATACTGCAGGCAAACAAAAATACTGAGCAACGCTTAACCCCTTGGGGACGAGTGATTCAGAAAAGCATTCGTACAAGATGAGAATCTAGTTGTAATTAAATAAAAAACGGTAACTTAAATGTAGCCGTTGCTAATTTGACAGACTTACTTTACTTTTACTTTAATTATTGTTAGTTTAATCATATATATAATCAATGATAATTCAAAGTATAACTAAATAGTTTTATTTAGAACAAAGTATTGGTGAATTAAATAAATCAAACAATTATAACTCCGCCTACAAATAAACTGTTAAAGAAATACTTTGGTTACCAGTTTTATATTTTTACCCTGATTGATACGGTTTTGTGCTGTTACGTATTTGTGACAGTCGGTGCGAAAGGGTTAAGAGTTAACTGGAAAAAAATAAAGGTAACTTATCATTGAAATTACATTAGAAATTCTTATTTTTTTAAACTACCATTATTTAAATAGAAAAACATAAAATCTATAACACAACATTTTGTAAACTAGTAATTTATTTTTTTAAGTTAATTATCTGTATTATAAATTGCTTGCAGTTGCGAGCATGAGCTTTAAAGGTCACAAAAACATGGTTGAGCTCGAATTGCCTGTTTAAAAAATTAAGCTTATCTCAAAATGTGTGCTTGAAAACAAGAGCAAAAAAAAAGTTACTTTCCTATGCTGAAAAAAATGAACTCAAAATTTAACAACCAATCAATGCAAAATATCACTTATTTCCTTAAACAATTCATTACAGATTTTCGGGTCGTGTGATTAACTCTAGGTTTACGGACGTTTGCATAGCAAATATATATAATAAAGTGGAAGTTTATCAATTGTGATTCTTGGTTTAATAAATTCAATTTAGTAGACTTTTATCCACCTCTATTTCTAAATAATTCGCAGGCTTATATAATTCACCATTTTATGTATGAAAAATTTATAAGTAGTTATTTACCGTTTTTTTTTAAATAATTTTGTCTTGTACGGAGTAGTTGGCATCTCTGCATTTAGAAAGTAACGTATTTATATACTGTAAGAAAAAAAAATGAAAATATGAGATATATATTTATGAAATATTCTAGTATTTTATTTTTCAATACTCGAACACCTTCAAAATCTGAGACTCTGACATCAATTGACATTCTGAGTTTGTTCTTTCTATTATTGCTTATCGGCAACAGTTTTTTATCGCGTGTTTCATTTGAGATAACAATAACGAATCGAAGTATTGTCGGTACATTCCTATTTATTATTGATGCGATGTTTGCATGTTTATTCAAAATTTTGTCTAATTTAATATTGCGTGAAATTAACGCATATCCGTAGAGATAGGTATACCACAAAGAGAATTTCAATATTTCAACGCTTTTGAAGAAAATAGACTTAAATATATATTTACCTCGATCAATGGATAAAAGTCATTACAAGAGATGAAATAAAAATGCAAACTGGTTTTGTAATTTTCCTCATAAAATTCAAAATGTGTCAAAATGACGCGTCCCGTAAACCACGTTTTAAATATGTTACATTTGCAACTTCCATTAATATAATTGTATGTAATTTATGGAATATATTTGGAACACTAGCACAAATGGTTCGGGAGTTATGAGAGATTCGACATAATGATTCCGATACTGCAGGCAAACAGAAATACTAAACAACGATCAAGTGTTTAGGAATGACGATCATTTATGGAATATAGTTGATCAGATTTAAGAGCAGAAAACAATCTTATTCATCTGCAATGCTGCAGGCTTCATAAGCCCATCGTTTAAATTTGAGGCATTTACAGGAATTTTGACGGAGAGTATTACGGCGTAAATATACCGGGTGTTGGTATTACGTAACAACGCCATTTTATCGAAAAATATTTTAGCAATTTTATGTTACCACTATTCAAAAAAGAAAAATTAAAATATAAAACTGACATATGAACTAAATTTGGATAGAAAAGATTTTTCAAACTTTGAAATAGCTTGCAATTGCGAGCTCGCAATTTAGAGGCACCAACCCAACTGCATTGCTGTTGAGCATTTTGATTGTGGAAACTGCTCACATTGCGTGTTTAAGAAATGGTCAAAGTTTGAAATTCCTGTTTAAGAAGTAGATTCTATGACTCTAAGTAGGCGCTTAAAAAATATACAATATCAATAAAAGTGACTTTCCAATGGTAAGGAATGAACCCCAAATTTAACAACCAAATCAATGCAAAATTTAACTCACTTTATTAAACAATTCATCTTAGATCAACGTCCCAGATTTTGGGTCAGGTGGTTAAATCTATTACACATGTAATTATTACTTTATTGTTAAGCTGATAAGGTATGGTACATGTGTGGAACTTATCGCAATTTAGTTAGCTGTTCAGATTCAAGAACAGGAAACGATCATATTCATTTGCAATTGTTAACCATTTCGCTGTTTGTGCCGTATTTAATCGCCATCCACGCGATGATCTGTGTGTACGAGAACCGTAATTAGTCGGTGTCGGCGGTTACCAACGGTGATACCGTTTGGTAACCGCCACGATCTGATTCAAATTGTCACTGGCTAATATTCCATCAACTGTAGATCAATATTTCATTTTCCTATATTGGATTAATTCTTCTGAAAGTATATTTTGAATGCGTTTAAAGGATCCACACACCACCCTACCATCTTTTTTCAGACCACTATCTTTTAAAGATTATGCAACGAACGACTCGTACAGCCTTGTCAAACGACATGAACAGCTCCTGAGCTGGTACGCTCTTTCCATGCTTCCACACCATAACCAATAAGGGGACTCTCTGCCACAGCTCTCGGAGCGAAATGGTTAACAATAGCTAATGCTAATGCAAAGTGAAAAATTCATATTTAAACAACTCTGCCGAACGTACTTATTGAATGCGGAGTGTGCATGTTAAATCAGTTGGGGCAGAAAGTCCCCTTATTGGTTATGGTGTGGAAGCATGGAAGGAGGTTACCAGCTCAGGAGCTGTTCATGTCGCGTGACTAGGCTGTACGAGTCGTTCGTTGCATGATCTTTAAAAGATAGTGGCCAGAAAAAAGGGCCAGGTGCTTGGCCATGGTAGGGTGGTGTGTGAATCCTTTATCATTGAAAATGAATATGATCGTTTCCTGCTCTTGAATCTGAACAGGTAACTAAATTGCGATAAGTTCCACACATATACCATATATTATATGTGTAACAATAGAGTAATAATTGCATGTGTAATATATTTAACCACCTGACCCGAAATCTGGGACGTTGATCTATGATAAATTGTTTATAGAAGTAAGTTAAATTTTGCATTGATTTGGTTAAATTTGGGGTTCATTCTTTACCATTGGAAAGTCACTTTTACTGAAATTGTATATTTTTAGGCTCGTATTTAGAGTCATGTAATCTGTTCCTGAAACACGCAATGTGAGCAGTTTCCACAATTAAAAATCTCACCGGCAATGCATTTGGGTTGGTACCTCTAAATTGCGAGATTGCAATTGCAAGCTATTTTTAAAATTTGAAAATCTTTTCGAAACAAACTTAATTCGCATGTCAGTTTTATATTTTAATTTTCCTTTTTTGAATAGTGGTAACAGAAAATTGCTGAAATATTTTTTTTATAAAATGGCGTTGTTACGTAATGCCAACACCCGGTATATTTATGGCGTAATACTCTCCGTCAAAATTCCTGTAAATGCCTCAAAAGTAAACGATGGGCTTATGAAGCCTGCAGCATTGCAGATGAATAAGATGTTTTCTGTTCTTAAATCTGATCAATTAATTTACGATAAGATCCAAATATATTCCATAAATTACATACAATTATAATAATGGAGGTTGCAAATGTAACATATTTAACACTAGGTTTACGGGAAGCGTCATTTTGACTCATTTCGTTTTTTAAGGAAAATTACAAGACCAGTTTGCATTTTTATTTTATCTCCTGTAATGACTTTTATCCATTGATCGAGGTAAATATATATTGAAGTCCATTTTCTTCAAAAGTGTTGAAATATTGAAATTCTCTTTGTGGTATACCTATCGCTACCGATATGCATCAATTTGATGCGATCGTAATTTAGACAAAATTTTGAATAAACATGCGATCATCACTTCAATAATAAATAGGAATGTACCGACAATACTTCGATCCGTTATCCAATATCGTTATCTCAAATGAAACAAGCGATAAACAACTGTTGCCGATAAGCAATAATAGAAAGAACAAACGCAGAATGTCAACTGATGTCAGAGTCTCAGATTTTGAAGGTGTTCGAGCATTGAAAAACAAAATACTAAAATATTTCATAAATATATATCTCATATTTTCAACTTTTTCTTGTAGTATATAAATACGTTGCTTTCTAAATGTAGATATGCCAACTGCTCTGTACAAGACAAAATTATTTAAAAAAAAAACGGCAAATAACTACTTGTAATTTTGCATATTCTGGATAAGTAGGGTACCTCGGTAATTGGCGCGTAGCGCCACCAACCGATTCATCTTATACTGGTTTGTTCTGTGCTCAAAAGTCATGAAGGAATAAGCTTATACTGGTACGTAATTTTGCATATAACTAACTAACTAATCAACTTTTTTCAGAGTACCTATCCATGTATGGATATCTGCTCTTTCATCTAAATTGGATAATATGTGGTGGAAGGGAAGGGAGGTGCTGCGTTAACATTAAGTTAAATCTCAGAATGAACAATAGTTGATAAAATCAAGTCTGGGTCATACATAAAAATAAGTCGCAAGTTGATACATAATAAAGGGAACAAATTGAAGATAAAGATAAAGAAAGAATATTTACACTATTTACAAAAGGGGGAAGACTCCCTGTGCACTCTCTCGCCTCCCACCGGTTATAGCCGGGCTTCATTGATTTTGCATATATATTTTGCATATATAAAGTGGTTATTTATATAAGCCTACGAATTACTTTAAAATAGTGGTGGATAAAAATCTACTAAATTGAGCTTATTATACCAAAGATTACAATTAATAAACTACCACTTTAAAATATATATTAGCTGTCTAGAGCAAGTTGGCATCTCTGTAAATGCTGTTACGAGGGTTGCTATTTAAATTTCTGGCCTTGGCAACAGTAAGTGTTGCTAGGTGACCGCGGACGATTTTAATCGAAAGTTTGATATTTTTAAACATAAATTCAGCAGACGATTTACAATTATAGTTTCATTTGTGTTGTTGACAGTAAATTGAAAAGTTCTTCTCTTTCAAAAAATGGAATTGAATCGTGAATATTTTCGTGCCATTATTTTTCATAACTTTCGACGTGGATTGTCAAGACAAGAGTGCTTCGATGAACTTAATTCTTTATTAAGCGACAAAGCGCCATCCTACAGCACTGTAAAAAATTGGTATAACGAATTTAATTGTGGTCGATGTTCGATCCAGGACGAATCCCGTGCAGGTCGTCCAAAATCCGTTGTTGTGCCAGAAAAGATCGATGCTGTGCGTGAACTGATAAAGCAAGATCGTCATGTGACATACCGTGAGATAGAGGCTTCTTTGGGCATTAGTATGACTAGCATCAATAAAATATTGCATGAACATTTGAGCGTAAAAAAATTTTTTTCGCGTTGGATCCCGCATAATCTGACAAACGCTCAAAAAAAGGCTCGTGTCGATTGGTGCATGGAAATGTTGAAAAATACGTTCAAGGTACACCAAAGGCTGTGTATAACATCTACACAGGTGACGAATCGTGGATCTATGCATATGAGCCGGAAACAAAGCAGCGATCAACTGTATGGGTCTTCCAAGACGAGGCAAAACCAACAAAAGTTGTTCGAGGAAGAAGCACATCGAAACAGATGATTGCCTGTTTCTTCGGCATTAACGGTCATGTGGCAACAGTGGCGTTAGAGCAACGCAGGACGGTCAATTCTGAATGGTACACGACCATTTGTTTGCCAGAAGTCATCGGAGAAATTCGAAAAAAGCAGAAGAACAGGCGAATCATTCTTCATCATGCAATGCGAACTCTCACACATCGACTCAAACAAAGGCATTTCTGACGGAGCGAAAGATCGAACTGATGGGTCATCCGCCGTACAGCCCTGATTTGGCACCCAATGACTTCTTCTTATTCCCACACATCAAAAATAAATTACGTGGACAACGATTTTCGACCCCCGAAGAAGCGGTTGATGCATTTAAAACGCATGTTTTGGAGTTACCTCAATCGGACTGGAAATCGTGCTTTGAAAATTGGTTCAAACGCATGCAAAAGTGCATTGATCATCATGGAGAATATTTTGAGAAACAATAAAACCAATTTCGATCCTACATGTTTGTTTTTTAATTATTAGGCCAGAAATATAAATAGCAACCCTCGTATACGTATTCCTTCATACGTCAAATTGACTTGAGCTAGTAGAGATAGGTATATAAGAAACGTCCGTAAACCTAGTGGTAATTACACGACCAGAAAATTTGTAATGAATTCTTTAAGAAAATAAATGATATTCTGCATTGATTGGCTGTTAAATTTTGAGTTCAGTTTTTAACATAGGAAAGTCACTTTTTTTTTGCTCTTGTTCTCAAGCACACATTTTGAACTAAACTCAATTTTTTAAGCAGGCAATTCGAACTCAACAATGTTTTTGTGACCTCTAAATCTCATGCTCACAATTGCAAGCTTTAATAATATAGATAATATAAATAAAAACATAAATTGCAAAATTTTGTGTTATAGATTTTATAATTTTCTATTAAAATAGTGATAATTTATAAAAATAAGAATTTCTAACGTAATTTCAATGGTAAGATCTTAATCGTTGCTAAGTATTTCTGTTTGCCTGCAGTATCGGAACCATTATGTCGAATCTCTCATAACTCCTGAATCATTTTTGGTAGTGTTCCAAAAATCTGACATCGACTAAAAATCGTTTAAAATTTTCAATGAGTTAGAATTTCTAATGTAATTTCAATGATAAGTTAACATTATTTTTTTCCAGTTAACTCTTGATCGTTGCTTAGTATTTCTGTTTGCCTGCAGTATCGGAACGTTATGTCGAATCTCTCATAATTCCCGAACCATTTGTGCTAGTGTTCCAAAATTCTGATATGGGCTAAAAATCGCTTAAAATTTTCAATTAGTTCCGTTCGGCAGAGATATTTTAAAAATAAAATTTTCACATTGCTTTAGCATTAGCTATTGTTAACCCTTTCGTTACTTGTGCCGTATTTAATCGCTATCCACGCGATGCTTTGTGTGTACGAGAACCGTAATTAGCCGGTGTCGGCGGCTACAAACGGCGATACCGTTTGTTAACCACCACAATCTGATTCAAATTGTCACTGGCTGATATTTCATCAACTATAGATCTATATATCGTTTTTCTTTCCTATATTGGATTAATACCTCTAAAAGTATATTTTGAATACGTTTTATACGTTTTGTGAATCGAAAAAACTTATTTTATGTGTATTATTTTAAGGAGTGAAGAATAGTAAAAAACCTAAATATGCAATGCTCTTACTTCAGTGGAACGGACTGAGGAAGTGGGGAGTCAGGAGGGGGGCTTTAGCCCCCCTACTTTCTCTAAGCGAAGGGGGCACAACCCCTTCTAAAATTACAATTTTTAACTTAATATATTCGTGTAATTTAATTTTCCATTAAAATTTTTTTTTCCGTCTGAATTAAAAAAGAAAGTCTTTAGTTCAAGTGAGCTTTAATATTTCCTTGGTGAAAACTGCTACCAAGTAATCCCCCGCTCATCCTCCCGTAAGGGAAATATGTGTCCCTATTCCTGCCCGATGGGAAAATTTTTGGTTTCATACGCCACAATGATAATAAGAATTATAAGGATATATTTAAGGAAAAAAAGCGTAACAGAATAAAACTAAATACCGTGAAATCGTAAAAGGAGAAATATATATACATATGTGTGTAACATAAAAAGTCTCAATTAATCTTTTTATTTTATTCCTTTTCTGTAAATCCTTTTCTTAATTTATTATTCAAAATGAAACGCTTTCTCACACTTTTAAATTCACATCCTGTTCTTTAATCTGTTTTTGGTTCAAGTATGCATTAATTAAAAGACATTTTCCCCCTTTGTTCTTTGTGCGAATTGCGTGACCTATTTAACTAACCAATTACAATTACTGAGTTTTCCCTCATTCTCTAAAATGAAACATTTTACGGTTTTACTTTGCAAGATTTCCCCCAACTTATATTGAGGAGCACAACATTTCGTGTTCACGTTTTTAGCTGTTCTCACTCTAATAATTAATAAATAAAAAATTTAGTACCCTTTTCTGTTTTTATCCTTCCACTCGGCAACGTTATCTGTCTGTCTGTCTGTCTATATATATATATATATATATATATATATATATATATATATATATATATATATATATATATATATATATATATATATATATATATATATATATAGATCCCTGTTATCATAGGTGTATTCAACTTTAAGAATGCAGTCAAAAGCCATAATACGTTATAAAAAGCTTTATTTAAAGATGTGCTGGTGGTTATAACAGTTCACATCTCCACTCCACAAAGGAGGGGGTGTGGACAAGACGATGGTTCCGGCAGATGTTTATTGGAACACGTTATTCAGCAAGAAACATGCGAAAACCATCAGTCCCGCATTAAATACTACAGAGATTGGTGTAATTAGGTTTCAGTCGTACATACCTTTGTAACTCTACGCATTATGGAAAATCATTTAATGCTTCCTAACATGGAAGTGAAAGAGGGATAAGATTCTAAAAATAACTCCTCCTTTGAAATATAAATCTAATTATTATTCAATGGTATGTTTTCAGCCTTGAATTCCCAAAATAAAATATCTCTATGCTTACTCTTTTTAGACATTTTATGAAAACGAAAGAGTTTTAATTCTTTTATTAATACAAAAGTATTTATAATTTTTGTATTACTTTATAAAAACCTTATATATATATATATATATATATATATATATATATATATATATATATATATATATATATATATATATATATATATATATATATATATATATATATATATATATATATATATATATATATATATATATATATATATATATATATATATATATATATATATATATATATTAACTGTAATCAATTCTGTTTAGGAACTTGTTGTCCATTCTTTAATGCTTAATTATTTTTTTACAAGTTCAGTGATGAACTTGGATAGCACGTGAAGGCTATGTCATTGAATTAGCATTTAAGTCATTCTGAGACCACATGTTTACTTCGTTTCTAGTTGAGTGTTTCGCAGGCTTGCTGCCGAATCAAGCAGTAAGGCGTAACGAATTTCTTTCCCGCAATTTATGTCCATAAAACAGATCAAGTGGTAGGAAGACGCATATTATCATCCAACTATTTTTGCAGAAAATATTATGTTTATCTAATGACAATAACATGTTATGTATAAAGATAAACTTATTGTAAAATTTAAAAACTAAAATTAGTGCTAAAATTAGAAAATTTAACTTTGGTTTTAGCTTTACGCATTACCATTCTTCAATGATAGGTCACCTGCAATAGGCTGGCAATGAACGTGTTAAGATGTGTTTCTATAAAAATAAATAATTTGTAATAAAACGTAATTGAAATAAAGAAAAATAAATTAATGGTGAAAAGGTATTGATTCGTTTAGGGCAATCGTATGAAAATCGCCTCACTATTATTAACGTCAATAGTGCTGAATTAACTTTGGTAACTAGTACTTTTGGTATTATGGTAATTAGTACTGATTTTAATAAAAACCATACTATAATAATAATATGAGGATTGCTACAACTACTGAGATTATAGGATTTTTAGGGTTTATAAAGAAACATAAGTTCCAGAGAAAATTTCTTGATTGTGGTAAATTTGAACTATCATGAGTTGCCCTGAAGCAACAATATTTTGTTGTAGGACACTGGTTGCAGTTAATCTTCATTTTGAAAGGATGAACTTCTAGAATAGAATTTTTCTTAAATTAATAAAGTAGAGCCATCGGGGAGCGCAATAAATGAGACATAAAAATAGCTTTATTAACACGTTGAGCGCCACGTCAGCCATCGGTGGCTGACACTGACCTTTCACATAGGCCGCGAAAAACAGCTGGCTGACAGCGTATAACATGATATAGAACTATAAAATTTACACTCTTTTATGGTATTGCGGAAAATTTTTACAAAATTTACTTAATTATTCATACCTGCCAACTCTCCCGCATTTTGCGGGAGATTTTATTTTCATATTTAAAGTGGTAGTAAATATATGCTATTTTTTTCTTTTATAAATTTAATTTTTAAATGATTTTGATCACAACTATTCTTACAAAAATTAAGTTTATATATTAATATGCGTTACTATCATGGTTGTAAACTTAATTTTTTTCAAATACAACGCATTTGTTTGCTTAAAATTGAAGTTTTAATTCCATTTTAATACCACTGGGAAAAATGATAATGGAAGGGATTAAAAGTTGGCAGGTCTGATTATTGTAATTCTTAGTTTAATAAATTCAATTTACTAGGTTTTTATTCACCCCTATTTCTAAATAATTCGTAGGCTTATATAATTCATCATTTTTTCAGATAAGTTATGCTAAACCTCTTAAAAACTAGCAAAATCTGTCCAATATTTGCAAATTTAGTTCGTAGTAAATTGCCGTTGTGGCGTGACGGGCAAGACATGTAAAATTAGCGTGGCGTTCAACGTGTTAATTGGGTGGTCACGTCTATTAGTTTTGTGCTTGTTGTGTTGATCCACCACTGTGGAGTCAGTCGTTGAAATATTTGAAACACCAACAAAGTCTTCGTTAGGATTTTTCTGAAAGATCAAATCCAATTCATACCTAATTAACCCTTTGACGGCCAGGGAAATGAGCAGTTTTTGTTTCATTAATTCGCGCAGTATTACGTGCAAACAGCAGTCGAAAGTGGCATCTATTTTCCACCTCCGTTCTTCCGAAAATGTCACCCTTCTCTGGCGATGCCAACAGCTCCGGTCTTCTGGAATTGTTATAATAAAGTGGTAGCAAATTATGTAGTAAATTTCGTTGGAGATGGACAATTACGCCTACTTTTTAATTGAGTAAACAGTGGATTGTTGCTTTAACGTTGCATTTCATATGTTACTTATAGTTATTGATATTTGGTGGTGAAAAAATTACTTAAAAGGAAAAATACTCAACTGAAAGTAACTTGACTTTCGCTATCACTAGGAAATACTATTTTACAAAGCGGAGCAAGTGGGCATCTCTGGATACGGTAGATAGCACGCCTCACGCGTTTTAAAAATTTCTTAAAGTATTCGTAGTACATAAATAACAGTTTATACGTACTTTTCGTTTTTAACATAGTCAATGCAGAATAATAATGGCGAACGAGCTCAGCCAACACCTCCTAGAAGTAGAAAGGCCTCAGCACGGATCAATTTAGTAGTCCGATGTGACGAAGTTAACTGCGCAGTTGACGAAAAATAAGAAAGATGTCATTACGTTAAGGGTACAAAGCTGCGCAGTGGTAGAAAATACAAAATATGTCATTACGTTTGGACTACTAAGGGATATTTATGGTAACCCGTGCTGAGGCCTGTTCTTTCTAGGAGGTGTTGGCTCAGCTCGTCAGCGCGCATTGGGGAAAAATTTCACAACGCGAGTAGTTCTCGTTACTAACCATTGCTGTCAAAATCTTGCTCCCGAGAGGAACTCGTTTGCGCGCATTATGAGGCACGATTCGATTGCGAGCTGAACTCGTCTATAACCGTCAAAGGGTTAAAATTTCCACTGAATTCCAGAAAATTATCGATTACTATTTACAGCGTTGTCACGGGCGACGAAAAAAGCAAAACGTGATGACAAAATAAGTTAATTATTAAGAGTAGATTTATTTAAAGGTAGTAGATTTATTAAGAGTGATATTATATTGATACTAGGAGGCTTCGCCCCCTGCTCGCTGGCTCTCACCAACCCCCGGAACTGCTTTCGCAGTTCATTTCGGATTGCTTCGCAATCCAATGCTCGCTTTGCTCGCTCATTGGATACGTTCTTAACGTCTAGTTTTTGTATACTTTTTTGAATACTGAAGTTCCGAAAACTTTTCACTGTAGAAAATTCTAAACCTGTACATTTCAATATTAATTTGAAATTGCAAACAGTTCACATATTTTTCTTATTCACACTATTTTAAATTTCAGTTCTTGAGAAAAGTAACTGTTGTAAGTTTTGTTTTAAAGTCTTTCCCAACAGAGGGCTAAGGCCATGTGTTGTAAAACAATATGAAATAGTAGTCTGCTTCTGAACGCCGGATGTAAAGCATCGGCTTTGATGAAGATAATTTTGTATTTTTAATTCTCTGAAAGGCGCAACCTTAATAATATGGAATTTGTAAAATAAATGTATATATTTTTCATTGTTGACGAAGCCCATCATTTTGTGTTTTCATCAGTGTTCAGAAGCAGAACAACTATAAGTTTTTTATTTCATCACAGAAATATAAAATGAAAAAAAACGAAGAAAAGAGTAAGAAAATTAATATAGTCATAGAAAAAGTCAAAATTATAATATAGTATTTGTCAGTTAAAATAAAACTTTTTGTTTAAGTCATTGCTAACAATTCAAATTTCTCCGAGGCAATTCTAAAGTATAAATTAAGGTAGTATTGTTAAGTTGAAACACAATATTTTTAGTTCTGATGTCAACAATACAATTCAATTTTTCACAAAAACGATTGTTTCCATTGTTAAGTTCAATGTCAACAATTCAAATTTTTCTGAGGCAACTCTTAACCTCTAAATATTATTTTTTTATGTGCACATTTCTGTCAGTATTCAACCACAAAACAACTTAAAGTCCTCAAATTTAGCATGAAATTGTAAAATGTAATGAAAGAGGGTCATAGCAATAATGAAAGTAGAAGTAAAGTTAGTACTGTAAAATTAAAACAATATTTTTAATCAATGAGCCAAGTTCTTCAAGAAGCAGTTGTGGAAGTAGGTTGTTTATTTAAAACTTTTTATAGAATTTCTTTAAGAACACAATTGTTAATTTGGGCTTTTGGCGATACAACACTTTTAGAATTGAAGGATTTGTTACGTCAAGCGCTCAGGTATCATAATTTTGATCTAGTTGCACTTCTATGTCATTTTGATTTATGTTGCTAAGTTAACTTTCAAAAAATTCTATGGCTGGCAACAGCATTTTTATTTTTTAAGTTGTTTATTTTTATTTCTTTTAGAATTCGTTATTTTTTTAGCGAAATGCTTTTTAACCTAACAGATTTCTTTGCCGACTGTTTTCTCTATGAATGAAGAAAATAAAGTAAATATTTAACTGTTGTTAAAAGGATCTTATTTAGTTGTACAAAGTACTTCAGCCAAAATTTGGGAGCAACGTAAGAGAATTATATATATTAGATCAGAAACACATCATTAAGGCGACAAAGGGCTTTCAATTTTTTTTTTTTTGAAATTATAAAGGGATTTGCTTGAAATTTTCAGGATACATTTATATTGCTAAAAACAACTTTTATACAAAATTTCAAAAAAATATTTCAAAATTTAAGAAATTAAAAAATTTAAATTTTTCAATTTTTTATGTTTTTTTTATATTACTCCTCGCGTCTGAAATTTTGTCAAAATGACAAAATTCTTTTAAAATATTACATATTAGGTAATATTGGAAAAATTGTTGGAAGTACTTTTTTCATTTTTTATTATAGAAACAAGTAACATTAAAAAAACAGTAAAAAACCTACATTTTTAGGAAAAAATCATGATACCTCTATAAAATATCATGTATAAAAAAAATACTATTCACTTAATTCAAAAAACTTTTCCAACAAAATGTTAATAATATTCATAAATATGTAGCATTAAATTCTCAGGTCAATAGAAGGAAAATTCATTACGCTGGAACAGTTTGAAAATTGTAAATTTCTCAAAATAGACATTTTGAGAAAAATGACTTTTAGTACTTTTTCATTGCAAATTTTACACCTGAACAAATATTTCTTGTTTTTAATATAAATACCTATAAATATTGTCTAATGAACTAGTTTAATAATTATATACTTTAAATTTTTTAAAAAAAATTAACAAAATATTAATCTAATTTTAAATTAATTTTAAACTAAACTAATTTTAACAGTTACCTGCAGACAAAAAAAGGTAAAAAAAGGGGCGTGGTCAAAACTGAAATGGCCATAACTTCATCAATTTTGCTCTTATTCCAGAAATTTTTTTTTTAAATGTTCAGTTAAATGCCTAAATTTCAAAAATATAAAATGTAAAATATCGATTTTTTGACAAATTTTTGCTTCTTTGAAAGTCCCTTGTCACCTTAAAAGGCAGAATGCTTTGGTGTTTTTAAAACAAAGCAAACGTTGCCACCGGCGGAAAAGAAATACAGCCAAAATTTGGGAGCCACGTAAGAGAATTATATATAATAGATTATATAATTTTTATAAATGATATTATATAATTTTTTTCCAGTTTACTATTGAGAGTTGTTGTTTCCTATCTTTCATAATATAGACTTTTTACTTTGCAGTCAGTGATAAACCAGAGCATTCCATTTCTCATAATTGGATCGATTAACTTAATGGCTGCCTTCGCTGCAATTTTTCTACCTGAAACACTCAATGAAACTCTACCTTTAACAATAGAAGATGCCGAACAGTTTGGAAAGGAACAGACATTTATCTCATGCTGTCGGTAAGTTGATGTTTGCATTGAAATATAGTTGGCATTACTATGAAATTGTTACCGATACTATAACATTTATTATTTAAATTATAAATCTAAGTTTTTAAAGTTAGCTAACAAATATTCATGGAGTCGCGATAGTTTAGTGGTTAACCGGTTAACGCCCAGCGTCATGTATTTAGGACTGTTCCTTTTTTCAAAGACATTCATGGTGGTGGAAAACTTTTTTCAGAATTTTCATTTATCTGGGTGGATTAAAAGATTCTCAGATACCACAATGATTTAGTTATTTCTGACTAGATCTAGAATTAAAAGGAGCAAGTACTATTTGATCTATCAAAGACGTTTTGAATGCCCTAACAGTAGAAAAACCAATTAATTTCGATAATATATTATACCACCTTTTCCATAAAACCACTTCTTGTATCATTTCAATATATAAAGTTGGGACAAAACGGGTTAAGGCTATTTTATATTTTATTTTATACTCGGCATTGAACAGTCGACCCAATTCTGAGTTTACGATTGTCGATAATAAATTACATTCCGCAGCCTTGTAATTTTAAACCCAACCCAGAAACAAAGGAACTTTTGGATCAAACATTGGGACAAACTAGCCTTCGTGGAGGACTTTTTGAGGGAACTAATCGGTATAATCATGAAAAAGAAAAACCACGAAAATCTCTCTTGGTTAGCCCAACGTCAAGGGGATTTTAACCGGTCTGCCAATGAAGATATTTAACGTCAGCATTGTGGTTGGTGTGAGTCTGGAGCAGAATTTGTATCAACGAACCACCACTGGGATTCAAACCTGGATCGCCTCATTGGGAGATGAATGCTTTATTCTCAAAGCCACCGCGGCTTGGTAAAGGCTTTTGTGATTAACTGTCATCGTTAAGAACTGAGGCTCGATCTAGAGCAGCAACTTAAAACCCACCCAATTTCAGATCAATGTTTACCAGCTTGTCCGTGAAGTAAAGGCTGCCTGTGCGCATTGTCACAATCACAAATATTCACAAATATTGTGAAATAAATAAATCAGTCACAAATATTGGGAGTCTTAACCTATATGAATTTCTTAGCTCATCATGGGATGTAGGAAATATTCTTGTTATTTCAAATATTCGTTTTTTATACAGACGTACCATAGCATATAAAGTAGAGTGTTATAAGGTCAAGAGAAGAATTTTTTTTTTCAAAAAGAAAAAAAATGATTTAAATAGCAATCGATAAAACTGTATAATATACTAGTTAAATATTTAATTTTAATTATTATCCAATTTTTTTTTCTATTGCAAACAGTTTTTCTTTTTTTGCATTTTCTCATAGTATCACATTATTGTCTTAAAATATTTTAAAATATCTCCAATTCATGTTTTTAAAAATGTTTAACTTTCTTTTCAGGACGAAAACATTTTCTGTGACAGAAAGAAAATCTAAAAATGATAATACATCTTGATAATAAATGTTTTTCCAGTGGTTTAGAGTTGGTACTTTTTTTAAAAAAACAAGGAATAATTACACTCTAAACAGTCACATTAGTGAAACATTTTAGTTTCAATTAGGTTATTACAAACCTTTAAAATTTCAAAGAAAATAATAATATTTTATTTAAAATTTAAAATTCTTTTATCTTATCATTTTATTTTATTAAACTAGATAAAGTATCATGGATGCCAATTTTTAGGTTGTAGTAAGCATGTTCATTGAAATAAGCATGTTCCACTAAGGTTACAGTTACACATATTTTCATTTTTAATTCGAAATATTATACTTTATAACCGGAGAACTTTTTTACGGAACTGACCAGCATTTACGTTACAAATACGCCAATTCATTAGTGCATAAGATATTTTAAATTATGAAATTAAAAACGTACTTTCTTTGAACAAACATACCTTTTTTTCGACGGATTCGTATTTCTGACTCCCAAATTTTAGGGGTAGCCGTAATCTAGGAAATATGGTTCCAATAGTTTGGTCAGGAATGCGAACCGAAGTTTGATCCCTTAATGTTACTTGATATATCTCGAGAACTTTTTAAGAGATTTGAAAAATCTTTGCTCACAATTATAAGATTTATTTATCGGGTGATAATTCCGTGCAAAAATCCAGTAAATATTTATTATTTTTTATTATTTCAGTTAATAATAGTTGAAAAAATTTTTGAATTCTAACGTAGGGGAGTGTCGGGTACCCCCACCCACTGTCAATTTCATATGTATAGAATATTTTTTCAAGTCAATGGGCCATCGGACATTAACTGCTATATTAAAAAAAGATTATTCTCAAAGTTTCAAGTATTTATGCAGCTGGTAACATGGTAAACAATAGTTTTGAAAATATGTTGAATAGAGTAGTCAAATTTTTTAAATTTCTATTTTTTTAAGTTAAACTATTCTTTTTCTGATTTATTCTTTTTGCATTATTTAATTAGATGATAAAACAATAGAAACATACAAAAACATTGATTATTACTCAATATTATACAGAAATATAAGCAATACTCCTTAAGTGGGCGGGGCTACCCGACTCACCCCTATACATTTTTACACCATTTTAAGGACTGCAATTTTAAATGGCAAAATACAAAATTTGACCGGCTGAATAGTTCTGGAGAAATAGAAATGTTTGCACATAGTTATAAATTTTGCATGTAAATTTTTTCAATACCACTTTCTTATTATTTATTGTATTTTATATTATACTGACTACTGTTAAACAAGTGTAAGATTTGGAGGTGAGGAAATGATGGTCCATGCTAACATCTCCATGTCATTTGAAATGGAGCTCTGACCGATCACTGATATCGATATTAGATCCTGAGACCTATTGTAGTCTCTTACGCTGCAGCAATATGTTTTCAGAACAGTAAAATAATTTTAAAAACAAAACTTCATAAAAGTCGTTAAGAAAAATCTTAGTCGTTTAATGGATAATGGACCCATTTTCAAATTATCTATTACTGCTGATAATAGAAAATTTAATAAGATATAGAATAATTACTTCAAAGTAAGTACAGATCCTAACTATTACTTTATCGTAACTAGAACACGGAAGTAAATAAATAAATGTTTTATTACAATTCTGTCTTTTCTTCACTCAACGGAGTTGTTAGTGAATATTTCATACATTGACATACGAAGGTAAGAATCAAGCGATGATCATAATATTTTTTGAAGTCTCTATAAATACTTTATGTATTTCCTGTCAAATAAAAATAGATAAAATAACAATAAATTTTAATCACGTGGGATCGTTAATCATAGTATAAAATAAACACTTTTGAAAATATGTCATATTTATGGTTAGAACTTTCTTTTTGAGGAGGGAATATGTTTTTACGCATTTCATACTGCATAAAAAGGAGCAATTTAAGCATATTCTTTCAGACATTAGTTCAGGAAAGGTGAAACTTTGTTACTATTAACTACTTGAAATACTTTAAAACTGTTGCTGAGTGGTGGACTTGTATATCAATAGATTTACTGATCCATCGCTTTAGCCCAGGAAGGGAGTTATTTACTATTATTTATTTGAATTATTATAAAATTCCGAGCTGTTGTTGAGTTAGTGGACTTGTATATCAATAGATTTACTGATCCAAGCATCGCTGTAGCCCAGGAAGGGAGTTATTTACTATTATTTATTTGAATTATTATAAAATTCCGAGCTGTTGTTGTGTGATAGATTAGTGGACTTGTATATCAATAGATTTACTGATCCAAGCATCGCTTTAGGCCAGGAAGGGAGTTATTTACTATTATTTATTTGAATTATTATAAAATTCCGAGCTGTTGTTGAGTGGCGGATTAGTGGACTTGTATATCAATAGATTTACTGATCTAAGCACTTTAGCCCAGGAAGGGAGTTATTTACTATTATTTATTTGAATCATTAAAAAATTCAGAGCTGCTGTTGAGTGGTGGATTAGTGGACTTGTAAATCAATAGATTTACTGATCCAAGCATCGCTATAGCCCAGGAAAGGTGACATTTCCTACTATTAATTTGAAATATTGTAAAAGCCTGAACCATTGCTGTGTGGATGAACTAGTAGACTTATAGACCAATGGACTTACTAAAATAAGGATCACCAAAGAAAAAGTGGCACTTAGTTACTTTTATCGACTTGAAATATAAAAGCTTGAACTGTTGCAGTGTGGTTGATCAGTGGACTCATAGATTTGTGGATTTATCGATCTGATAGGACTTATAGATTCAAATTTCTTTAGAATATGGCTATTTCTAAAAAGGAACTGGAATTTGAGGACATTCTTGAAGAAGTGGGGGATTTTGGAAAATTTCAAAAAATGTTGGTTTGGGGATTTTTGTTACCAGCTGGTTTTCTATTACCATGGTATGTCTTAAATATTATTTTCTTAGTTTACATTCCTGACCACTGGTGTTATGTGCCCGTGGTGGCACATAGCAATCTATCAATAGCAGCGCAACGCAAAATATTTGAAACTCACAAAGATGCGGCCTGTTTTATGTATGATTTGAATTATAGAAAAATATTAGATTCAAATTCCAAATATGTGAGAAATGACAAAAACTTTGTACCATGCACAAGTTGGCAATACGATACAACTCATTTTGAGGAAACAGCAGCAACTAAGGTAAGGTTTATAAGTATATTTTTTACTTTGAAAAATATGCATCATGTTATCGATGCTATTCTTAGAGAAATAAATCTAAAACTCTTGTTAAACATTTTCTCCAGCAATTTTTTGGTAAAAAAACTTTAAAATATCATTATGGTTTCCATTATTAAATATAAGGTAAAGAAACAAACATAATATAATGGTTATTACCTTTTTATTCTCCGTTTGGACTATTTATAAAATATGATATAATTGTAAAATGTGGGTAGACTTTTTAACAGCTTAATTAATAGTATTATTGACGGTACTGCTTATTAATAATATTTATAAGATATGGGTACACATTTGAAGTAGCTATGCAAACGAATGAGTTCACACTTAATTTGTTGAAATATGTACTCCAAATACATTACATTGAAAACTATTTTTGCAGACTTACCGACACATCGACAGGAGCTTTACCCGGAAATGAGAAACAAATAATATTAAAATCATTTCTATCCATTATGTTTCCGGGAGGAGTGAAATATCCATGACTACTATAACTTATTAAACGATCTGATAACAGAAAAAGGCTATGGTAGTAAAAGATATTTTACTCCTCCCGGAAACATAATGGAATTTAATAACAGTTTTTCTTCATTTCCAGATAAGTCTCCCTCGGATTTCTCGTGACGGAAAGTCAATATATTTCTCAAACCCTTAATGGTTATTATTCTTATTTCGTTAAAAATTTATATTAAAATAATAATTAAATCCATGACTACTATAACTTATTAAACGATCTGTATTATAACAGAAAAAGGCTATGGTAGTAAAAGATATTTTAATTCAAAAAATAGAATTCTACTCTACATTTAGTATGCTACAAAATGACATAAAGAAATTTAGCACCTGTACTCAGAATGAACCAAAATGGAAATCGAATGAACAATTTTTTAGGAATTGATTGTACAAGGCTCATTGGCTTTGAGAAACTGAAGATTCGTATATGTTGCAGATTTCGGCTTTGTATTAGGAGCTGTAGCAATACTAAAAACTTACGTAGACTTTCTATGGTTCTGAAATAGTTAAAGACCATACACTAACCCATTATTGGGCAGCCACAAAAAGGGATTGATGCATGTAAAGCATTTATATGAAGAAAATGGTTGTAGATATTTATAATAAATCGACTGTGCTTCTTCATTATCATCATATTTTTTTACCTGTAAGTGGCTTCGAGTCATAAATGTATTCGTACGAAATCAGGATTTAAAAAAAAAGCGGTAACTTAACCCTGGGCATGGTTTATTTTTTTAAAATTTGCTAGTGTTACTTTTGCTTTCGTTTGAGATTATTTGTTTTTAATATTCTTAGAAGCTAAAATAATTACTCAAGATTTCTCCTAATCGAAAACAAAAGTTCAGTTATTAAAGTAAATTTATGAGCCACGCAACTTTTTTATTAGATTTCAGAGTTCGCCAAACAATACATTTTCTATTTATGTCATTGAAGCACTTAATATGTCTATTAATTTTATCGTAATGTATTTAAGTTCAAATTGCCAACATTTCTAGTCACCTGGACAAACAAATTAAAATGACATTTTGAGAATATTCTTCCTGAAATAGGAAAACAATTTGATGTGAGCGATAAGTTAAAGTTTCATTTAAAATAATCTATTTTACGTTAAGTTTATGCTCTTATGTAATTTTTAGTAATGTTTAATGCCTTAAATTGGTGAGGTTTGTTTTCAATTTCGTAATAAATTCCTTACTTTTCTTTCTACTGGATTTACACTGGATTATCGGTAGCTTAAGCATGGCTTATTTTTTTTATAATTTGCTAGTGTTACTTTTGCTTTTATTTTAATTCTAACATATCTTATTAATGTTAGTTCAAAGTTTAACTAGAAAATTTTTATTTCGAATTAAGTAGCGATACATTAAATAAACCAAACTATTTCAACTCCCCCCCCCCCCTACATTAAATGCTATAAAAATATTTTACCTACCAGTTTAATTTTTTTCCCCTGATTGTCGCCACCCTGAGAATGCGTAGATGACTCGCCCGTCTCGAAGACGTTAAAATGCTCAACGCGTCGTAACTGCAACAAAGTGACGTATTAACAAATGTCTTTGAATTATTTAGAAGTAGTAGCGAGTAAAAATCATATAAATCGAATTTATTAATTTAATAATCAAGATTAGCATTCGAAAATATTTATCCGCTGCCCGGAGAAAGCTGGCTTTTATGTTTTCATCCCAAATGGAGTTTAGAAGGATTGCTTACCAAAACAAATTTTTAATGAGTTCATTTTAATTATATATATATATATATATATATATATATATATATGATGGAAGATAAAGCTTTTTTATTCTATTTAATTACAATATTAATACATTGCACGTGAGCAATTTTTCCAAAGAAAATATATTGTTGCTGTTGCACATTAAAATTTTAAAAAAAGTAGTAGGCAAGATTTCATAAAAATCGAGCAAATTTATCATAGCTACAAATTCGATTTTTAAAAAAATTACGATGAACGATTGTAGCACTGATTACATAGTATATACTGAGTCATTTATGTTTATTGTAACTACGAATGGATAATTTCTTTAAAAAAGCAGAGCGGAAATGAAATAGTTTTGCTACAACTTTTTAAACTTTTCTATGGATTGTAGAATTTTCTAAGACATATATTTGGGTGACCCGCTTTAAATATCTTAATACTATACCTTTGTAACCATTAAAAAATATTATCTGAAATTGCGGAAATTCTGTAGCAGTTGAAAGGTACGTATGATTTTAAGCTCAACAAAATTAAAAGAGAAATTGCTGATAACTTTAATGCTATATACTATAACTATAAATTATCAGCTATAGATAGGGCATTAGTGAGTTAAACGAAATTATTGTTACATGCGCTCCAAATTTTCTTACATTGAAGTTCCAAATAATGGCTTTTAAATACTTGTTCTATATATAGAATTCCTGAAACATTTTAAAGAATGATTTGATTTTTATAGTGGAATCTAGTATGTGAGAACAGCCATTACGCCAGTCTAGCGATGGCATTAACATATGTCGGAAGCATAATTGGAACGCCACTATATGGCTATTTATCTGATAGGTAAGATTCTTTTCATGTACTTTTGGAAAATTATCAATAAAAGAAAACCAGTAAGTTTTTCTGACACTCCTTAACCAGAGTCACTAACCAGAAGCTTAACCGGTTAACGCCCAGCGTCATATATTTAGGACAGTTCCTTTTTTCAAAGACATTGATTGTGGTGGGAAAGTTTTATCAGTATTTTAATTTATCTGGGTGAATTAAAAGATTTTCAGATACCACAATGATTTAGTTATTTCTGATTAGATCTAGAATTATAAGGAGCAGGTACTTTTTGAATAAATTCCTCAGATATATCACAGGAGCCCCCAGATCCATGAGAATGAAAGATCTAAGACGAGAGTTAAAAATCAACAAAATAGATGAGCACATAGCTGAACTATGTGCAAGCTTCTTCAGAGATGCACTCTCTTGTCATACGTGCAATTACTTCAAAAATTTTGATTTTGAGCTCATCAAAGACAACATAAAATATAGCCCGGCAATCGCCTTTTTCCTATCCGACGGAGTTTTGTCCCGTAAATTTTGTAAATAGCTGTAAATACTTGTAAATAATTTTGCGCATTTATTATGTATTTCCCCTTTTCCCTGGGGCTATGTGGCTACTGTGCACCTGTGAAGCTCGGGGTAATACCTCAAAGGGAGGATTACTCAGAAAAGACTTAAACATTGATGATATCAATTGCTTTATAGCTAAATTGACCACAAAATTTTACAGCGACGCAAAAACATGCACCACATCAGATTTCAATAAATTGTTCGATATTGATATAATCCGTGATAATTCGAATTTCAGCCCAATTACCGCCTTTTTATGCTCAGACTGCATACTATCAAAATACTATTAACTTTATCATACAACCCTACTCAAGGGGATCTCCCCATTCCAAAGATGATTTTCCCTTCAAAACTAAAGATTTACTTCTTTAAGGACTTGACTTGTTGTTACAACATACTACAACTTCAAAGATACGAGGGCGTTTCGAAAAGTAAAGATACAATGGATCGCATTCCTTAAAAAAAAACTTTTATTTAGAAAACGTCAGTTACATCTTATTAACTCGATTATTTATTATTTTTCGACATAATCACCCCCGTTATCCAAACATTTGTTAAGTCGGTGCGCAAGCTTTTGTATCCCACAGTCATAGAAGGTTGCCGCCTGTTGTCGGAACCACATTTCAACTTCATCTTTGATCTCATCATTGTCGTGGAATGATTTTCCACGAAGGTGTGACTTCAGGTAAAGGAATAAATGAAAGTCGTTGGGCGCAAGGTCCGGGCTGTATGGCGGATGGTCCAATACTTGCCATTTGAATTGTTTGAGTTAGTGCTTTGGTTACGAGCGCTGTGTGAGGTCGAGCGTTGTCATGAAGCAAGTGGACTCCATTTGTCTATTCATAACGTTCCCATAAACAGAAACAATTTCTTTGTGAATATCCGCTGGTCTCTGACCTTTTGCATGAAGAAAACGTATGACGTAGCGCACTTCGCATTTGGCGAGATTCTGAATCGCCGCAACCATTTCAAACACGACCTACTCCAATCAGAATCAACGTTGAAATGCCGAACGACCGCGAGGAGAAAGCTAACGGTTCAAGGTTAATACCTGTGTTGCCAACTTGCTCGCCAAAACTTTTCTTTTCCTCTGGCGTACGGTGTATCTTTACTTTTCGAAACACCCTCGTATATAGGACCTCCCAGAATACAACAAAACAGAATCGATGAATCGGTTAGTGGCGCATCGCGCCAACCGCCGAGATAACCCCAATATCCAGCATCCAGTATTACTCATGTTATACTAAAAGGTATAACATGAGTAATATGAAGTGGTAGCATAAAATAGTCCAAGCATAGAAAAGCAAGCAAAAATAGTCCAATATTTGTTATCTCATCCATCATGATTTTATGAGTAGTTGCAGTAAAAACTTCTAGTGTTTAGAAGTCTGTGCGGTGGCTGTTATATTTTATTTACCCACCATGACAAATGAATAACATTTACTAGTTATTATTTTTGTCATAGTGGGTAACGTCGGTTTCAAACTATTATTTTTTGTTTATTTACCGAGACAAGTCAATAAGATTTACTAATTACTGATTCACAATGGTGGGAAATATTGATTTTTAATTTATTATTTTTGTTTAATTACCCTGGAAAATTAATAAGCTCTTAGATATTGGTTTTTAATTTTCTTTTGTTGACCTACTAAAACAAATCAATAAGATCTACTAGTTATTGATTTTTAATGGTGGGTAATGTTGATTTGTAAACATTTTTTTTTGTTTACTCACTGTAGCAAATAAAATCTACTTAGTTATTGATTTATAGTGGGGAATATTGATTTTTAAATGTTATTTTTTGTTTACCCACCTCGACAAACCATTAAGATTTATTGACTAGGCAGTTTTGTCCTTAACTATTGGAAGAGTAACCTAATTATCAGAAAATTCTTCCTTCTTTAATTATTATTTAACTATCACAATATAAAATATTTCCCGAATTACCAAACAAGTAGAAAAATTTCTATTATTTGTAATTTTTGTTTCAGAATTGGGAGGAAGCCTGTATTCTTCATAGTTGTTGCAGTAACGACAGTGACTGGAATTGCATCTGTTCTTGTAAATAATTTTATCGTCTTTCTTGTTCTTCGAACTATAAATGGAAGTCTCATGCCATCAATATTTCAGTTACCTTACATAATCGGTAGGCAAGAATTTGATTTAATTTATTCTTACCAGAAGGGGGGCAAATAAATGCATACAATTTGAGATCTATCAGAGATATAGTAATTAAATAACACATTTTAAAGCCTCGTAATTCTGAATACTATATAGTATTGTGGGTTATGCCATACCCTCCAACTGCTACGGAATTTCCGTAGTTTCAGAAATCTTCTTTTCAGACGGTAGCAAAATTAATGTCTTAATATATAAAAAAAATTAATTTTAGCGTAACTTGTCCACTATTACTTATAAAAGTGCAGGCCATATGGCTAGATTCTTAAGTTCTGATAAAAGTTTTATGACAGATCCATTTGCTTTAAAAATTTCTACTTTGGTTCGCTACCACTAGAAAGAATTATTTTCTAAATCCTCATAAGTTGGAGGGTATGGTTATGACTTAACTCATTCAAAATAACCAATAAATTTCAGAAGCGATAATACGATTTCATACAAATACACGCATTTACCCATTTAACACGTTCACGCCGAGTGTTGCGCCTGAAAGCGGGACGGAAAAGAGGAGATACTGGTAGAAGAACTATTTCAATACTAGATAATATTCAGGAGGAGTTAATCTATTCTCAACAATAACAATTCACTGTAAGGAAATTTATCACGCCGAAGAAGCAATTCAATATAATAATTGCATCCATTAAAAACAATTGGTAGTTATGGATTTTTATTATTCCCGGAAGAAAACTAAAAAATGAAATTTATTTGTTACCAGTTTTTACTCTGGTGTGCCTCCCGATGAGACAATATAGCGTGACCCACCGGTGGGTCCTTTCGGCTTGAACGTGCTAAACTCTGTTGTAAGGCTAAAATAAGACCAAGTCTATAAAACAAAACACTACGTTTTCTGTAAAATATTTTAAAGAGTGGTTAATATTTGAAAAACCAAAGCTTTCAGATTTTTTGGCAATTTCGCTAAGATTTCAAAAGCCTTACCACGCGAGAACTAAAGCAAAAAAGGCGTTGCATGTGAAATTTTAAATCTGTTATAAGTAGTGGTGTGGAAAACAAGTCTAAATGAATGAAAAGTAATAAATAACCATAACCATACAAAACATAAACATAGCTACCACTAGAATAACTTTTTACAAAATGCACAGAAAGTTGGCAGCTCTACACTACTGTGACCTTGCAGTGCAATAGGTCAAAACACAACCATTACCGGTTTTAGAAACTCATTTGACCATAATCTTAATTTCTTCAGACGTACCTTTTTAAAGTTAAACCCAGGGTGTTCATTTCTTTATCCAAGTTCTCGAGATTGAAACTAGACCAGCAATAGGCATTAATCTAAGTTAGATCATTCTAAATGGGACACTTTCCATTCACATTCTACTTCAGCTAGACTCTCCTGGATGTGGAACGGAATCCTGCTAAAATACCTATAAAAAAGGAACTTTAAGGTCAGAGATAGCAAACAGATTGGTCAGAGTCTTCAGTCAGCAAATAACCGCTCTCACTCGAACCCACTATCAAAACTCAACAGAAGCTGAGACAAAGAAAAAAAAAAAAAAAACAATTGGACGATAGAGATTATAGTTTGTTCTTTTTTGCAGGTTAAATTTTTACTTATGGAAGCAAAATGTATGTTTTGGTGTATAATCAACATAAGTTGCAGCAAAACTAATTATAACAAGTAATAATTACAAGTAATAAATAAGTTGAAACCAAAGTGCTGTTTTTAACACTATACTTGCTTTCCACTCCTTGAGGTTTAGACAATTTTGTTTTAAATTATTTTAATCTTATAACAGCACTTACAGAGATGCCAACTCGCTCTAGACAGCAAATATATATTTTAAAGTGGTAGTTAATCAGTTGTGATTCTTGGTTTAATAAATTCAATTTAGTAGATTTTTATCCACCACTATTTCTAAATAATTCACAGGCTTATAAAATTCACCACTGTATATTTGCAAAATTTACTTAGTAGTTATTTATCGTTTTTTTAAATTATTCTGGCGCGTCCAGAGCAGTTGGCATTTCTGCACTTAGAAAGCAATGTAATTATATACTATGAGAAAAAAATGAAAACATGAGATATATATTTATGAAATATTCTAGTATTTTATTTTTCAATACTCGAACTAAGCAACTGAAACCTTCAAAATCTGACATCAATTGACATTCCGCGTTTGTTCTTTCTATTATTGCCTATCGGCAACAGTTGTTTATTGCTTGTTTCATTTGAGATAACGATATCGGATAACGGATCGAAGAATTGTCGGCACATTCCTATTAATTATTGATGTGATGTTTGCATTCGAACTCAAAATTACGATAGCGTCAAATTGACGCATATCCGTAGAGGTAGGTATATCACAAAGAGAATTTCAATAACGCTTTTGAAGAAAGTAGACTTCAATATATATTTACCTCGATCAATGGATAAAAGTCATTACAGGAGATAAAATGAAAATGCAAACGAGTTTTGTAATTTTCCTTATATAATTCGAAATGCATCAAAATGACGCTTCCCGTAAACCTAGTGTTAAGACAGCATAATAAAATCGTTTTACGAGCGAAACGTTGTTTGCAGGTAACCAATTAAATCTGACCAGAAAATTGATTCAAAGCGTTAAGAATCATAGTCTAATTGCTGTAACGTTAACCCGCCAAGTACAGCCACGTGATTTAAGCCACATGATTAAATCTAATCATGTATGTTTTTTTCTCAAGCTGCAAGTAACTAATTATTTATCACTACTTAAACTATTACTTAAGAAAATCTAAAAAAATGAGGCGAAATAAATACTAAACGTATAGATGCAGATTGCTTTATCCCCTATTGATCCCATTAATGGTGAAATAGCAATAACTTCTTCCTTAGTGGGTGCTTCGTCACAGGAACCTATTGCCCAAATTACGAGTTTCTAGTTTCAATAGTTATACGACAAGAAAGTGATAGAAAAATTGAGCGATATTTTATTTTTTGTGCATATTGCATATCTTTTCGGAACTAATGGAGTAAATCATGAACTATTTTACACACAATTGCGAAACTTGTTTATTCTAAGATAATTCGATTAAAAAAAAATTTTTTTTCTATTAGTTATTATTTTTTTATTTTTAATTTATTGATGGTTTCAAAAAAATTTAATCGGAGCTTAATTGTAGAAGGTGCAAAAGTTTTTGCACCAATTTGATTGATGTAATTTTGATTGCAAAAATCCGAAATTTGAAGGGAATAAGCCGAATAGTTCTGGAGAAATGAAAATTAAAAATTTGTTTTCTTTAAAATTATCTTTTTATTTATTTAATGTTTTTTTATTTACTAATAGTCTACAAAATTTTGGATTGTAAAACAATTTAGGTTATATATTCAATTTTGCGTTAGATTTGGAAAATATATTTAAAATATATGTATTATAAGAATGTTAATAACTCACTTGATTTAAGTAATTTTAAATGATGAAATCTAAAGTGTAATGCGAACTGATTAAATATATTTTGAGGAATTAAATTGTAAAAATACAACTTTTTTGGAATGGTGAGATAAGCAAAATGAGACATTTACATAAAAAAAAAATTGTCTGAAAATATTCTATATTGATTCAAAGAAAGCGCGTTTTTATGACTGCTTTCGCAACTTTATTGTCTGTTCTAGTTAATTAGTATATTAACTATTAAAAGTTCTTGATGTATTATAAAACATAACATCGTAAAAAAAGCATAAATAAAATTACGGAAATTATGCTTTATTCACATTGGTATGCTTTATTATTTTATCTTATTTTATTTTATTTTATTATTTTATTTTATTTTATTTTATTTTATTTTATTTTATTTTATTTTATTTTATTTTATACCTGTTGTAGAACAGCCGGCCCAATTTTTGGGTTTACGATGACAAATATTCAACTCCGTAGTCTTGTAATTTTGAACCCAATCCAGAAAACACGAGAACTTCTGAATCAAGCATTGGGTGTAATTTGCCTTCGTGGAGAACTTTTTGATGGAACTAACCGCATCTGCGTTACATAGAAAGGAAAAACCACAGAACCTCCCATGGTTAGCCTGACGGCAAGGGTACTCTAACCCATGATCCGTCTACCACTGAAGATATTTTACGTCAGCACTGTGGTTGGTGCAAGCCGGATGCGGAATCTGTATTGACCAGCCCTCGCTGGGATTCGAACCTTTTACACTTCATTCGAAGGCGAGTTCTCTATCCCCTGAGCCATCACTGCTCTGGTATGCTTCATTATATGTAACACAAAGCTTATCTTACCTTCTATTGGTAATTAATGTGTTTTTTTACTCATTACTTACAATGATAAAAAATAAATATTTTATCACCAATAGCCCAATTCTTACACATTTTTAGACCATGTTGTTTCACAAATTTTTTTTTATTGAAAACTTTTAATGAGCATTAATAATATGAGGAAAAATAATTTAATTATATATGCATGTATATTTCAGCTATTGAAATTGTTGGTATGACTAAACGCACTTTGGTGAATTCAATGGCAAATATTTCTTGGGGAATTGGCCTTTGTATCTTAGCGTTAATGGCGTATGTCACCAGGCACTGGGTCACTCTCGGACTCTTCACCTCCTCATCCTGCGCCATTTTTTTCTTATATTGGAAGTAAGTATTTTCGACCAAGATTGAATTGAAATTTATAAACTAATTGTAAAATAGATTGCAATCGAAAACTTTTAATTGTTAAAAATACCAACGTTTGGTTGTTACCAAGGTTAAGAATTGTTGCCGAAGTTATTGTTGTAACCCCAGGTTGAATCAAAGTTAACACGTTGAGCACCGTCTCAGCCATCGGTGGCTGACACTGAACTTTCCATTTAGGCTGCGTCAACCACCGCTTGCTGACAGCGAAAAACAGCTGGCTGACAGCGTAGAACATGATATAGAACTAAGAACTATAAAATTTAGATTCTTTTATGGAATTGCAGAAAATTTATCCAAAGTTTACCAAATTATTGTGATTCTTAGTTTAATAAATTCAATTTAGTAGATTTTTATCCACCACTATTTTTAAACAATTCGTAGTCTTATATAATTCCCTACTTTTTTCATATATTTCATGCAAAACCTTTTAAAACTAGCAAAATCTGTCTAATATTTGCAATTTTAGTTTGTAGTTAATTACAGTTTGGCCTGACGGGCAAGGCATGTAAAATTAGCATGGCGTTCAACGTGTTAATTGTTAAAAATTGTTGCCAATGTTAAGAATTGTTGCCGAGGTAATTGTTGTCAGCCCTGGTTGAATGAAAGTTAATAAGGTAATAAAATAGAGAGCACGGAAGAAAAAAAATGACCGTTTTCTCATCAAAAAGCTTAATTCCCGAAAATTGTTGCCTGGACTGTTTTTGTTTGCCAAGATTCAAACGTAGTTTATAAGTTGTAAAATAATATAATAATAGTTTATAGTTGTAGTTTATAAGTAAGTTTCTACTGAGTGAGATGAAGAAGAAAAAAAAACGAGAGTGAACGTTCTTAAAAATTATTGCCAAGGTTAGGAATTGCTGCCGAGGTTATTGTTGTCAGCCCAGGTTGAATTCAAATTATTAAGGTAGTAAAATATAGAGCACGGACTTAAAGAAAATGATCATTTTTATAATTAGAAGCGTTTAATTCCTGAAAATTGTTGCCAAGGTTGTTTTCATCTTCCGAGGCAAAGCAAAGTATAAGCTAGAAGCAAAATAGCATACTTGCCAACCTTCAGACCGAATATCATTTTCTCAAGCAAGTGGTAGTAAGAGGGGAATTGAATTAAAATTATAGACAGAAATGTCTTTTTCATTTTGACAGAAACTAAAAATATAATAAGAAAATTGATAAGTTTTATTAATTATAAACTTCTTTAAATTATTCAGTATAATATTATCGTGAGCACATCCATTTTCGTGTCAATCATTGGTAACTAACACGCCAAACGAGGTTCAGTACAACAGTAAGAACGCTCTGTGAAACAAAACCTACCTCAATTTGCGCTTCAGTTTTCATATTTTGTAATCTGGCAATCTTATTGCGAAAATATTTTAAATCATTCTTGAAATTTCTCCCGTACTTGTAAGTTCATTTGAATTCGCAACTGGCTCAATAGATTTCGTTTTGTCTTTTGTTCTGTTTTTTTTGGGGCATTTTATTTTCTGTTTTTCACGTGATATTTATTACTTAATGTGTTCTATTTTGTTTCAAAAATTTTCTTGAGTGCTCCTCACACTGTTGTAGTAATATATTTTGCTTTGGGTATATTGATACAATATTAGAAAGCACTCCTTTTTGCGGATATAAAGAATGAAAAGATTATATCTTTTTTTACAAATTTGTATTGAATTTTTTTTAAATTTTAATTTTATTTTAGTTTAATAATTTTCTTCTCTCTTTTTATTATTCCGTAATTTTTCCATGTTTTCTTTACTTTTCTCTGCCTTTAAAAAAAACTTGAATTCGTAGGTATTGAAGAATCGGTTCAAAACAAACAGCTTAAAGTACAGGATATCCATAGTTAAACAATCCTTGTTTAAATTTGTATTCTATGGAAACTAGTATGTAACCTAAATTAGAGAGTTAAGACAGCAAAATTGTTCAAAATTGAAGTTGAGAAAGAAGAAGTTAAATCCAATTTCTCTCACACTCAACCTTTTTACTCCATTTTTGGAAGCTTTTCACTTGCAGTTTGATTTTAACTATATTTTCATCATCTTTTATTTAGTTTCTTTGTTATTTAAATTATGAGAAATTGAGAAAGTTAATGGAAATTAAAAAGCAAATAAACAGTAGACGCAAATTGTAATTTTTTCCCTTCCCTTTTGTGTTTTGTGGCTACGGTAGTAGTATACACCTACGTTAGGTTTCATTTTTTTAGGCAGCAGATTCTCAAAATTCTCGATGAGCTTGTTTAGTTCTTTAACAACTAATTGGCAACTAATTGACATTAAACTAGAATGAAATATGAATGAAATGGTGATACATAACACTTGGTTCTTGGTGTTTCATTACACTAATATATTTGCCAACTCTTCAGGATTTTCCGGAATATATTTTTGTACTTTATTTTTGTATTTGTTTTTATATCTTGTTGCTTTTATTTCATAGATTTCTTCCAGAATCTGCGAGATTCCTTATTTCCCGTGAAAGATACGGCGAAGCGTTGGAAATTATGACTAGAATCGCAAAGACAAATGGAAAAACTGTAGATCCAGCAGATCTGCTTTCAAAGTTAAAGGTTTGCATTTTACTAAATCTTTTTATTTTATTTATTTGCAAAATGTGTTTATTTTTCATTATTTGTAATCTATTTGTCCTTCATTTAAAATTCTTCAACTGATTTTGACGGGATTGAAGTTGCAAAATTGATAATTTGCAAAATAGATAAAAAAAAATTCTATTTTTGCTTAAACTCTACCTTGGATATTTTTTGTAGCTTATCTGTAAAACTCGTGTTTAACAAAACTCGAGTCAACTCGAAATGTCGAGTACTCAAAAATATGAGGTATCCATCAGCCGCATTAAGTCTTACGGTTTTAGAGAAATACTAAAATGTCTGTAAGATAGGTGGATAGGTTATTCGATTTAATACTGGCAAAGAATGTTAATATGAAAGAGCAACTCATAATTTTCAAAATGTAGAGAATATTAACTGTATGGGAAATTTAGAAATACTAAAATTTCGGAGAAAAAAGTAGCAGACATATCTATTTTAAATGACAACTTCAGAAAATTGTGTATGTAATTTACATGTGATGTAGTCAAGGCCGTACTCAAGGAAGAGAGACAAATGGACACTTGTCCTGGGACCTGGAACTGATGAGGGCCCGATAAAAATTCATTATGAAAACATAGTGGTTATTAACTAGTTTTTTTTTTAAAAAAATGCAGAGAATTTTTTGACATGTATATAAAAACTACGAGGTTGAATTAAAGGGAAAGGTTTCAAAAATTTTACAAAATATGAAAATATGGCTTTATGTGCTTTGAAGAAGAGGCCATCAATAAATTTTGCCTTGGTGCCCGTGAAGCCTTTGTTCAGCCTCGGAAGTAGTTGCCTTCTTCCTCTGCTGCACTACAGTTTTCGTGGGCCCAGCAAAGATGCACACTAAGGGGTACTCGGTTTTACCCAGAAAGATGTTATCAAAACAAAACAGATTGTTATTGTTTGTTAGGGTGTGAATCTTAGGTAAAGGTATAATAAGCTGTACTAAAAATAATTTTATAATTCTAATGACCAATAATTTAGGGTGGCAAAAAACAAGAAAAAATTAGAGAGCTGACATAGTTAAACTAACTTATCTACTAAGACGGACGTGAATTGATCTACAACAACAACACGTCAGTAAAGTAAGCCCTTTTTCTTGATTAGTAAAGTGCAATTCAGAGTTAGTCCGCTAGAAAGCAGCTAATTTTCACGCAATCAAAAGACCCGGTCTAACCTCACTTTTTCCCCATCGCCAAATAGGAAATCCCAGCCAAATAGGAAATATTTTTGAACACAAAGTTTGAGATGAAAGATTTCTCGTTTTATTGTTAGATAAGAAGATGTTGAATAAGATAAAAAAAAGAATATATTTTTTTAAAAAATATTATTATTTTTGTAATTTTCAGGCTCTTGGAAAAAAGGCTAAAGAACAAAAACTTCAATCGCAAAGTAAAGATTCCGCAATAGATTTATTACGCTCTCCTAATTTACGAAAAAGATTTTTTATAGTTACATTTTGTTGGTAAGTTTATTTATTTTTCTTTAAAAAATTTTGCAAACGTAATAAATCTTTGTATATTTAATTAAACAAAAAATTTATTATGTAACATGTTGTTTTCCCAAAATAGAATTATTTTTTAAAAAAATTACACCCCGGAACAAATTTCTTCTTGCATTAATAGAAGTACTTGATCTAATTCGGGTGTGGGAATTTCGAATCAAAATTACTATTGTTGGGAAAGCTATCAATTTTTTTTTCAAAAATGATATTTATAGTTCAATTGATTCTTTATCTAAACATACAAGTTTTTAAAGAAAGTACGGGCTTATACACATACATTTATCTGCTTCTTTGGAAATAGTACTTTAGACAAAAAATATATGACTTTAACGAATCTCATCATAAATGAAAACATATTATCGCCTTCTTCTTTCCACTCCCTACGTAACAGAGAAGCGGGGACACCAAGCATCCTCTCGAAAGAATTTAAAAAAGGCCTGGTTAACAATATATTATTAAATTACATATAACATTGTGGCCTGTAGTAAGAAACCAATGGCGGATTTGAAATCAGTGATGCAAAAATATTTAAGATCCGTTCAAAATCGCATGAAAAAAAATTGTTTACCCGTGTTATGTTACCCCATTGGTAAACATATGGGCTGTTTCAATTCCAAGTTTGTTACAAAACTCGAATTTAAATGTATAATGAATGAAAGAAAATTATAAATGAAAATAATGGAAACGGCTTTCTTTAATAAATTTCAATATTCAGTTTATTCAATGTATATATATTGTGTACAATGTGCAAAGCACTATAACTGCCTAAATCATTTTTTTATCTGATGAATGAAATTCGACGTAATAAATGTAATCTTGATGGTTTAATGTGACCTTAAACTTGTTATTTATTGCTATTAAATTTCCTAATATGATATTTGAATTTACAAAATCAGAATACTTTATACACGTAATAAAGTTTTAATAATTATGATAAATTCTTCATCATAATAATCTTTCATCATTATGACTTTAAATTATGATAATAATCGTAATTCAAAGTTGCACTACAAATCAATTGACAATTTGCTTGTTTATCAGCGTATTTGCTTTTCCTATTATTCTCAAAATGATAGAAAATTTCTTTCTTATCATAATAATTTTCAATTTGATTTTGATTAAATAATTTGACCATACCAATGGCTAAATTCATGTTATCTATGTGAATTCTGAAATGATTATTCAGTGATGCGTTTAAATAATATCGTAACAGAAACATTCAGTTCACTTTAGATTTTTATTTGATATCAGTTTAACCCTTTACGGCACAGCAAATTTTAGTCAGACAGGAGACTTTAAACTGTGACCGCAGGCAGAATATTTGCTTGCTTGCTTTATTTAAATAAACAGGGCACCTGGTCCGCGAAGCGACCCCTATCCCATTCATCATTAAATTACATACAGTGAGGTAAAGTACATTGATTTGGCAAACATTGTGGTAGCCATAAAAAATCAAGACGTTTGCTTGAGAAATAATAAAACAATGAAAAAATTCAATATGACAAATTTTTACATAACACTAGAAATATTGATTGTAGACTTAAACTAAAAATAAAGATAAAACATGATTTGATATGTACAATAATTGAATTTTGAAAAACGAAAGACATAAATGATGAAACAGGGCTATTCCACGGTAACTTACGTTACATTCACATAAACTTTATTGCATTGAGAACTTAGAAGCAAGCAAATAATATGAATACACATATTAAAATAAAGTGATTTCTTAAAATTACAATCAAAACCAAAAGGAATCTAATTAAAGTAATTATTATTTTTCAATTTAAACAGTGTAAAAGCCTAAATTTAGTGTGGTAACTTACGTTACCAAAAAAGGAATGGCATAAATTTGCAATATACTTGAAGGCAAAATTCTGTTCTTATACAAAAATTTCATGATTAAGATTATATGTATCATTTTTCTGACATGTTTAAATATTTCTTATGCCTAGATTTAAGATTTTATTTCAAAAGTTAAATTAAATATAATTTTTTAAGTGGGTAACTTACGTTACAGTAACTTACGTTACGAAATTCCCTTTGTATCAAACTTTTATCAAATAATGTTCAAATGCAAATTAAGTTATTTAAACAGTATAGTGCAAGGGAGAAAAAGTGTACATGAAGTAAATTCAGATACTTTTGATTCACACATAACTGCAAACTTATTAAGTCCTCTGTTATTAACTAGTATACGGGGCTCAATTCTTTTCACCATGCTTTCTTTCTGGTAGAATACGTATTTCATCTCTTTTTTCTGGCCATTTACAATAGATTCCCACAGCAGCCATTACATTGACTTTAAATTCTTTCTCTGCAACAGACATTACCACACCAGGATATAACATGTCCTCCTATCTAACCATATATCAACCCCCAGCATTTATCTTGTATTCATCATTTTCTTTTTCAACTTCTTTCACTAAAAAAAACTCTTCTGGTATGCCTTCTTGTACTCTTAAATGGTGGATCTGCTTAATGTTTTTAATCTGTGGAGATTTTGAGAATAGACTAGACACTCCACTCATCTCTTCTAGAGACTCGCACTCAGCTGTTTTTTCTGAACATAAAATAAATTTCTAAAGAACTTCGTAAGATGGAACATTACAAATTTTGCTGAAGGCGTCCTTAGTCAATCCGAACCTTTCATGATGCTTACAAACACAAACATTGTCTGGAAGTTTGCTACTAAGCAAGACATGCTTTGGACGGAGATCAAAGAATTTAGTTTTTCCAATTTTGCATTCTGGATTTTCTTCCATAAACATTTGGTGCATTTCTCGAACTGAATGATGAAGATGCCGTGCTTGTACCTTCTTTTTGCTACCATTAGCATCTCTAATTATTACTACATCCTTAACCCCCGGTGCCTGTCGAAAGATTTCGTTCAACTTTGAAAACATATGAATGCCAACACCCAAATTAATAACTTAAAGCACAGAGAGTCATTAAAATTAATATCTTAAGGCAGTGATAATTTATTTAAACTTTGGCATTGTAACTGGATACATCTTATTTAGTTTGTATGCCAATTTTCAAGAGGAATAAACTCATTTCACATTGGTAACTTACATTGCATGCATGTCAGTAACTTACGTTACAAATATTGAATGGGGCACAAAACAATAAATATTTGAGTAATATTTGAAAAGAAAACTATTGCTGTTTATTTAGTGTTAGCCTCTAAGGAAGAAAAAATATTATTCTTACTTTTGTATCACTTGTTTTTTTTACACAGAAAAACTTTTTCTAGTTTTTGGTAACATACGTTACATGCATTAATGTTTAGTTGAAACTTATATAATTAAGTGAATTTAACAACAAAAACTTATTTTAACACTGCACAATATTTCTATTAATTGTAATAAACAATATTTATTCTTTGGAACATTTTGAAATTAAATTAATGTTAACTTACTGATCTTCAAAAACTGACCATGTTCTTCACCCAAATCAGAACAAGTAAATGCCTATGTTCAATGGGTTACCAACACTAAAAAACTAAATTCTCAAAAAAAAATAATTATAAATTGTCAAACTTCAAACCTTTCTAATTCAGAAAACATCCAATATGATAACATTATTCTTATTTGAATTTTCCAATGCTTTTCCCCTTTTTCATGGAATTGCCCAACAGATATATATATATATATATATATATATATATATATATATATATATATATATATATATATATATATATATATACAGGGTTCCCGTAAATCTTGAAAAGTTTCAGTAGGGGTAATGAATTAATTTTAATGATAGAAGACGTTTTTTAGTTCAATATACCACTTTATCGTTAAATGGTTTACCAACTCGATTCACATGAGGATATACTTTGTTTGGAAAAAAATTTTTAGTGGTAGTTACCTAGAAATTAAAACATCGGTATTTGTTTTATTTTCATTGCCACTTTTTAAAATTTTCCAGGCCCGCAGAAACCCTGTATATATATATATATATATATATATATATATATATATATATATATATATATATATATATATAAATGATAAATTTTATTGAAACCTCAGCAATAGTCTCTCTCATTTCCGTGCCACTAGGAAAAAACTGTTTTGAAATGAATAAAAGTTGGCAGGTATGCTGTAGTACTTAAAGTTGTGCAAAAAAAATAAGAAAAAATTTAATTTTATTTCCATTAAATGTTATAGGTTGTCTTTGAATTCTTCGTATAAGTTTTGAGGTATTACTATGAACTGATAGTTAAAATCTATTGAAAATCATAGCTATTATAATGAAGAGTAAATATTAAAGTATCTAATAGGCTATTCTTTCGAAAGTGTTACATTTCTGTTCGTTGCCTCTATCAGAGTTAACACTGACGATTTAAAACCAAAATTGTCATGACTAAAAAAATCCTAAACTTTATTAAAAGAGAATAAAAGTAGCAAAGTCTTCTGGTATATTTTTTTTAGTTTACTATTGAGAGTAAATTTATTGTTCGTTCGTTCGTTGTTGTAGAACTGGGCATCTGGGTAAATTTATTGAATGTTTATGATTTATTGAATAAATTTATTGAATGTTTAATTATGAATAAATGTGAAATGTAATTCATAGCGGTATTTACAATTGAATAAGTAAAAATACTGTAAATAAATAAAAAAAATGTATGAAGTTGATACTCCTTTTTAAATTTTTAGTCACCCGTGTCATCCTTTGTTCAACTAACTTTTTTATAAAATTTTACTAAAAATTTTAAATTTTATTTGCTTTATATTTAACAATAGAAGGTAATAGAAACGTTGCTTGGAGTAAATGTAGATGGAAGACGCTATTAAAATTATAGTGTATCAACTTTGTTAAGACAAGAATCAAGTAAGAATGCGAAAATTTTGCACATTAAATAAAATTGATCAGAAGAGTTAGTATAATCTTAGGTGGCAGGTATTGCTTTGGAAAAAAAAACAGTTGGATTTAGTGGGGTAAGACAACGTTCTCCAATCCCTGGGGCATGCACCGCTACTGGCACCCGGCAACCCAAGTTCCGGGAAACTCCTAAAGTCACAACAATACCGAGCATGTCATTGCTATTTCATATTGACTATAAAAGTCATGTTTAATTACAATTGAATTAAAAAAAATTTAAGAGGTAAGCAATTTATGCCCCCCCCCCCCCTACCTCAGCGGGAATAGGTCAAATAATCAAACGTCGTAGGTAGGAGAGAGTTGGCTTCAGACAGCTGCGCATTGCGTTATCTGTTAATTTTACAATTCACCACTCAACTTTTATGAGCAGTGACGCTGTAAAAGATTATGTCTAAATCATTTTCATTGTTTATCTAAAATTTATTTTCTTAAATATATATAAATCTTCATTTAAAAAATTATGTGGTGTTTATAATAGATTTTTTTTTTTATTTTATCGCATACTTGCTTCAGACCTGATATATTTTGAATACGAACGGCATGAGAAATGTTTTAAAGTGATAGCTTAATTTTAAAACGTATGCATACTTTGATTTAATAGATGTTGTTTGCACAGGCTAAAAGTACTTTCATTTTGTTTATCGTGATAGAAAATATTCAAATATGATTCTGTATGATTAAATTGAAAATTAACTTTATGAAATTTAGAGCAATAAGAAAAAGTTACTCGATATTCTTTAATTTTTCTAAGTTGTGGGTACCTTCTATTTTGTGAAGTATCCTAATGGGCACTAGAAAAAGTACATTAGTGAAAAGTGAAACCATATTAATATGGAGCATAATTTGTTAGTGGGCGAAAGACATACAGTAGTTTTTCTTTCTTTTTTTTTGCGTGTGTGTGTGTTTGTTTAGAACTGATGTTACATTGTAGTACAAATTTGTAACCTTCTAGGTAAATGTGACTCAGAATACACATACAGGGTTCCCGTAGACCTTGAAAAGTTTTAGTTGTGTTAGCAAATTTAGGTTAATGCTAGAAGATAATTTTTTATTTTAATATACCATTTAATCGTTAACCTGTTAGTGCCCAGCGTCATATTTATAGGACAGTTTCCTTTTTCAAAAATATAAATTGTGGTAGGACAATTGTTTCAATTTTGTCTTTTATCTAGGAGAATTAAAAGTTTCCCTTCCACCTTAATTTATTAGTGATTTAAGTTTCTATCACAAGATGTATAACTATAAGGTGCAGGGACATTTCGAACTGAAATGGTAACAAATAGTTGATATTAGACATTTAGTTGAATAACATATTATACCACTTTTTTCATAAAGCCACTTTTCGCACCACTTTAACATAAAACATCGAAATAAAACGGGTTAGTACCTCGAATTCACAAGTATATATACTTTATTTGGAAAAAAATCTTTAGTGGTAGTTACCCAGAAATTAAAACATCGGTATTTGTTTTATTTTCGTTAGCACTTTTTATAATTTTCAAGGCCCGCAGAATCCCTGTATAAATATTATAATGAAGACTAAATATTAAAGTATCTAATAGGCTAGTCTTTCGAAAGTGTAACATTTGTGTTCGTTGCCTCTATCAGATTTGGCACCGACGACTAAAAACCAAAATTGTCATGCCTAAAAAAAATCCAAAACTTTATTAAAAGAGAATAAAATTAGCAAAGTTTTCTGGTACATAATTTTCTCAGTTTACTATTGACAGTAAATTCAGTGAATTTGACTGTTGATGATGATGTGGGGGGGATCTCTGCTACTCGCTTTTATCCCCCTAAATTCAGTGAATGTTTATGCTTTAATTATGAATAATATGAAATGTAATTCATAGCGGTATTTACAATTGAATGAGCAAAAGAATTATAAATAAATAAAAAAATGAATGGGGTTGATACCACTTCTTACATTTTTAGTCATCCGTGGCATCCCTGCTTTATTCAATTAATTTTTTAATAAAATTTTACATTTTATTCGTCTGATATGTTAACAGTAGAAGGTAATTATAAACGTGGCTTGGAGTAAATGAATATGGAAGAAGCGATGAAAATTATAGTGTATCAAATTTGTTAAGACAAGAATCAAGTAAGAATGCAAAAATTTTGCACATTAACTAAAATTGTCCAGAAAACTCAGAAGAGTTAGTATAATCTTCTGAGTGATAATGATCTAACGTGGCAGGTATAGCTTTGGAAGAAAAAACAGTCGGATTTAGTGGGGTAAGACAACGGTCTCCTATCCCCGGGACGCGAACCGGTACTGGTACCCGGCAACCCAAGGTCCCGAGAGGTTAACCGGGAACTGGGAGACTCCTAAAGCCACAACAATACCGAGCATGTTATTGCTATTTCATTTTATAGTCATGTTTAATTACAATTAATGTCCCCCTCCCCTCAGCGGGAATAGTTCAAGTAATCAAACGTCGTAGGTAGGAGAGAGTTGGCTTAAGAGTGCTGCGTATTGTGAAATCGTTTTATTTTACAACTCACCACTCAACTTTCATGAGCAGCGATGTAGTATATAAATAGTTTTTAATTCTTATGATTTTAGAACATAATTAAAATTTATATTTTAAAGTTATATAAATCTTTATTTAAAAAATAAAATGGTGAGTATTGATATACAATATAAATATAATAGAAATTTTTTTTCATCGCATTACTTGCTTCAGACCTGATATATTTTGAATACGAACGGCATGAGAAATGTTTTAAAGTGATAGCTAAATTTTAAAAAATATACATACTTTGATTTAATAGATGTTGTTTGCGCGTGCTAAAAGCACTTTCATTTTGTTTATCGTGATAGCAAATATTCAAATCTGATTCTGTATGATCAAATTGAAAGTTAACTTTATGAAATTTAGAGCAATAAGAAAAAGTTACTCGGTATTCCTTAATTTTTCTAGGTTATGGGTACCTTGTATTTTGCGAAGTATCCTAATGGGCACTAGAAAAAGTACATTAGTGAAAAGAAAAACCACATTAGTATGGAGCATAATTTGTTAGTGGGCGAAAGACATACAGTAGTTTTTTTTGTGTGTGCGTTTGTTTATAACAGCGGTTACATTGTAGTACAAATTTGCAATCTTCAAGGTAAATGTGACGCAGAATTCACTTAAATGTAAATTTACTCCTTTTTTTTTTAATGCTCCTTTTTCGCGATAAACATTTTAGAACTATACGTTAAGACGGTTCTTACAGAACCCGTCTCCTGTGTAGAGTTACAGGAATAAGATTATTGAAATATAACGATACTTCATCCCCCACATTATTACGCTATATATACATGAATAAGATTATTGATATACTATAACGATACTTCATCACCCACATTATTACGCTATATTTACACTATATATACAGGAATAAGATTATTGAAATATAACGATACTTCATCGCCCACATAATTACGCTATATATACAGGAGACGGGTCCTTACAGAACCCGTCTCCTGTGTAGGGTAGCATGAATAAGATTATTGAAATATAACGATACTTCATCACCCACGTTATTACGCTATTTTTCGCAAGGAAAACACAAATGGCATATAACAAGTTTTTACCATAATATATAATTTTAATTACTTCTGTTTTATATTTTTTAGGATTGCAAATGTCTTCTCATATTACGGTTTGCAAATCAATGTTCAAAATCTGGGCGGAGATCCTTTTTTAAATTTCTTCCTTTTGGCTGTGGTCGAGATACCAGGTCTTTTTCTCTGTTGGTATTTCATGGAAAAATGGGGACGACGATGGGCCACAGTTACATTTATGAGTACTTCGGGAATCGCGTGTATTTTCGTTGGTATCCTACCTGGTAGGTATACTAGTCAAGTTTTTACAAAGTTACTTAAGTAAATTATTTCTACATCTAGCATTACTTAACTATTGTCTATTGTAACAAGTACTGGTACATTGATAAACTACTGTTAGTACTTGCTTTTGCTTGATGATAGTATTTATCAAACATGTATACTTGCGATTAATCACACAATACACAAAGCGAAAGTGGCGGGGCATTTAAATTGCATACGTTTGAATGTTTATTTTTGCCCAATATGCAAAGTCATATAGGTCATATATGTTACCGGCAAAGTATGAAACGCCGGCATTGTATAGAGTGCCAAGGCATTGTATCGAATGCCGGATGTTTTTAGGCAAAGTATGAAATGTGAGAAGTATTACATACTTTCCCTAGGCATTGTATAAAATGCCTAGGCATTCTATAGAATGTCAAATGCTATTTAAGCAAAGTATGAAATAAACGTATTGATGAGGTTATTATGTGAATGATGTGCATGTTACTGTGAATGACCGAAATCGGTGGTTGTTGACTTTCACCGGTGAATGTTGACATTCACGAGGTCGCATTGGTGAATGTCCGAAATATTTATTACATCCTATTTTATATTAATTTATTCGTGGATATAATTACATTTATTCGATATTTTAATACTTACTGACGATAGAATCGAAGAAATATTAGTGTTTGGAGTATCGGGCAAATGTATACCGGGCAGTGGCACTTAACTAGACCTAGTATGATTAGACCTTTGGTAAATGTCCGAAATATATACTAGGTCTAGTTAAGTGCCACTGCCGGTATATTCAACACTGATGTTTTTTTAAGGTCAATAAGTGCACTACCTTGTATACATTTGCCCGGTATACCCTACACTGATGTTTTTTTAAGGTCAAATGCCATTGCCCGGTATACCCCACACTGATGTTTCTTTTAATCTATTGTAAGTAAGTATTAAAATATCGAATAAATGTAATCTTATCCACGAATAAATTAATATCAAATCGGATGTAAGAAATATTTCGGACATTCACCAAAGCAACTATGTGATTGTCAACATTCACCGGTGAAAGTCAACAACCACCGATTTCGGTCATTCACAGTAACATGCACATCATTTACATAATAACCTCATCAGAATGTTTATTTCATACTTTGCCGGTTTCTCATTTGGCATTCTATAAAATGCCTAGGCAATGTGTGAAATAGAAATCATTTCATACTTTGCCGGCTAGTTTTAGGCATTCTATACAATGCCGGATTTCATACTTTGCCGGTAACATATAATGCATCAGATATTTATATATGTTTGAATTATAAAATTTCTTTTTTTTTTTTTTGTAGTACAAAAATTTTAGAAATGTAAAGTTCATGTTTTGTTTTACCATATTTTTTTCAATTTTTTAAATTATTATTGAAAAAATTGAATAAAATAAGGTTATCAAAAATTTGGTACATGCAAATATTTTTGTTTGTATATTATTCAAATATTTTTGTGTTTGTATTATTTTTGTATTTATATTGTATTCACATAATATTAATATTTTTGTATATTTCTTTTGTGATGTTCAATGATTTATAGATATGCCACACGTCGCAACAATATGTTCTTTGATTGGAAAATTTCTAGCGACGGCTTCGTTTATGGTAGTTTATCAACAAAGTTCAGAATGCAACCCGACATCACTCAGAGCAATAGGCATGGGTCTAAGTGGTACAATGGGAGGAGTAGCAAATCTTATAGTTCCTTATGTAATTTATTTGGTAGGTTTCATTTTTTAACTCAAAATGTTAATGGTCCTTGTAATTTTCAAATTTCGTTTACATTTTTTTATGTGGTAACGCATTCAAGCATTAGCCACTTGTGGGTCACGGGGAATCATGGAGGTTAAGGATCCACAGTTTCGTGACAAACAGCATGATTGTGGCAATGTTGTGGGCAATGCGCTTAGGCTACCTTTGCTTCCCAGACAAGCTAGAACCCATCAATTTGAAGCTGAGTGGAAAGACACCACTGGGTTCAATACCCAGTCGATACGAATCCCACATCCGCCTTGCGCCGACCACAGTACTAATGTGAAATAACCTCAGTGTAGACGGATCATGGGTTAGAATCCCCTTGCCGTCAGGCTAACCGTGGGATGTCTTCGTGGTCTTCCTCTCTATGTAACGCAAATGCGGGTTAGTTCCATCAAAAAGTCCTCCATGAAGGCAAATGTATCCCAACACTCGATCCAGGAGATCCCTTGTCTTCTGGATTGGGTTCAAAACGACAAGGTTGCGGAGTTGAACATTAGTAGTCGTAAACCCATAAAATTGGGTCGGCTCATTAACGACGGTTATAAAAAAAATAACAGTTCATTGAGCCTTGGTGGCTCAGGGGATAGAGCTTTCGCTTTCCAATGAGGTGAACCAGGTTTGAATCTCAGCGATGGCTGATCGATACGAATCCCGCACCCGGCTCACACCGACCACAGAACTGACGTAAAATATCCTCAGTGGTAGATGGAGATCATGGGTTAGAGTCCTCTGGCCGTCAGGATTACCGTGGGAGATTTTCGTGGTTTTCCTCACCATGTAACGCAAATGCGGGTAAGTTCCATCGAAAAGTCTACCACGAAGGCAAAATTTTTCCAATACTTGATCCAGGAGTTCCTTTGTCCTCTGCATTGGGTTCAGAAATACAAGGCTACGGAATTGAAAATTAGTAGTCCTAAACCTAAAAATTGAGTCTGCTGTTCAATGACGGTTATAAAATAAAATTACAGTTCACTACCTTAACCACTGAGTCAGGGCAGTGATAGCATTAGTGATCGTGGCGAAAAACGAATTTACAGATTGCAAGCAAATAATTCTTCCAAAAAATATATTTCCTCTCTTAAAAATAAACAATTTAAAAATAGCTCTAGAAAGTTTAATAAAACTCGTGAAAACTTGCGATTGGGTAATATTAAAACTTGAATGTGTGTTTATTGAAGTATATTCGATCTATATATCGCCTCGATAATTTCTATTTGTGATAACAATGAATAGATAAATTCTTTATAATATATGCGTGATTTCTCAGTTTTCTCCAATCATCCAGATAGTAAACAGAGTAAGCACAGTGATTTCAGTGAAATTAGCCTCCTGTAACTGAATGCGAGTCTGATCTGACCACTACGAAGGTAAACCAGTTTACGAAAGAGCCATCTAATAGAAAATCTAGCAAAAATAAGAAAGTGATAGCAAATATATGACTAAAAATTTTTCATTTATGAATATGATTGGTTTGTCTTATTTAATTGTAGACCACAGCAGATTCATTTCTCAAATATATAGGATAAATTTACCGGAGGCACAATACCATTCTTAGAAATCTGCGAAGTGGCCAGCAATGAAGAACATACTGGTATTCCATCAATAAAATCACCGATAAAATCTGTGCCATGAGTAACTAAACTCTTGAACTCAGAATGCCATTTGAGTGTTCGTTTATAAAGCATTGAGATTTATAATTCCCAAAAGTATCATTCGTGTGATCGTGTTGAATAATATACAAATAAGGAATTGAAGTGTAAAAATCCCTTTGCGCTTTATCATCCTTACAAACCTCTTCCTGACTAACACTCCCTCAGTTCAGATGTAGCTGCATCAGACACCATCATTTATAACAGTAGATGGACTCAAAGTGTCACGTGAAAAGCTTTACTTAACCCTTTGTATCCGGTTTATTTAAATTCCGAACAAAGAGGAAACGTCCAAATTAAAAGGCCAAAACAGTAAATAACTACAAACTAAATTTGCAAATATTAGGCAGATTTTGCTTGTTTTTAAAAAGAACGCCGGCCAGGTGGCTGAGTGGTTAGCGTGCCTGACTGCAAAGCCAATGACTGCTGGTTCGAATCCCGCTCTGGGCATAGATGTTTCTTTCTCTCTGTGTTGTCTTCTGATGAGTGAATGTATGAATGTGGCCCACCCTATGAACGGGTATTTGTGGCAGTGTGGCGTGGGTAATGTTGCTCGCCTCCGTGACTTTGGTTCACAGGCGCCCACTGGGTAACGATAAATGAGCAACACTTCTGGCATCTTCTAAGGCAAAGAACGAAAGTTCAGTGTCTGCCGTTATTAAAAATAAAGAAAAGTTTTTAAAAGATTTAGCATGACATATCTAAAAAAAGTGATGAATTATATAATCCTACGAATTGTTTAGAGATAGTGGTGGATAAAAACCTACTAAATTGAATTTATTAAACCAAAAATCACAATATTTAAGTACATTTTGAATAAATTTTCTGCAATTCCAAAAAAGAGTGCAAATTTTATAGTTCTATATCATGTTATACGCTGTCCGCAAGCTGTTTTTCGTGGCCTATGTGAAAGGTCAGTGTCAGAACGCGGTGGCAGACGCAGCCTAAATGTAATTTCAGTGTCAGCCACCGGTGGCTGACGCGGCCTAAAGGGAAAGTCCAGTGTCGGCCACCGGTGGCTGACGCGGAGCTCAACGAGTTAATGAGATCGTCGACGATGGAGGCCTATTTTTTTAAAAAAAAAAACATTTTAATAAGTTGTACCAATTAAATAAATAAATGTTCGTAATTAGCTCTATGACATTATGTTTCGGGAAGAACTCTGTAGTCATCAACTGTACTTGGAACAAACATCTAAATTCAGACATTTTTTGTTTTTGCAGGCATACATCGAAAAATATATTCCTTTCCTTATCATTGGAGTAATGACGCTTTTAGCTGCAGCTAGTGCAATGTTTTTAGATGAAACTCTCAATTATGTTTTACCACAAACAGTGCGAGACTCTGAAGAATTCGGAAGAGATCAAAAGTTTTTCTCTTGCAGCGGGTGAGTTGAATGTTTTCTAACCATTTTTTTCTTTTTATTGAAAAAAAAAACTTAAAGGCCGCATTGATTCCCACAGGCCAAAACGTAGACAGCTAAATCATTATTAATATGCTAAGGGGTTATATCTCCTTAACTAAAGTAATATTTAACCCTTTAATTACTGGGATCTGCTCTACTGAAGTGAGGCCACTTGAACAAAGCAATGCACCTCGAAGTGTGAATGTGTATGTAAGACTTTTTGCTACATTTTACTCTTGCAACTAAAAAATACTTTACTCTAAAGAATAACATGTACAGAAGGAACTTGTTACGACTTTCTAAACATATTAAGAGCAATAAAAAAAAAAGTCTGTGGTGTAGATTCAATATAAGTAAAGGGAATATAAGTAAATAGAATATTAGCAATTTGCAGTTTGAAGCAGCAATTATTTTTGAAAAAGTTTACATGGCAAAATTGTCGGCTAAATTTGAAAGGTCATGCTTCGAGCTTTTAGAATTGGTGTTTATTTTGCCCATGCAAAATTTGCTTCGACTAAAATGAGCGTAGGAAGTTAAAATCTTTTTTAACTTTTGGAATCTAAAAGCAATCTCATATAAATATCAAAATCCCAATGAACGCTGAACGTTCTCCAAATATCTGACATAATAGCTAGGAAAAAAAATTATTAATTTTTCTCCTACTTTTGGTCGATCTGAATTTCATATGAGTGAAAATTACACCATTTCTAATAGATTAAAGCATGATATTTCCAAATGTGCATAAGTTTTGTCATGTTTCAAATTCAACCAACAGTTTTTAATTGATAAATTCAAGATATGAAAAGTAAATCTTAAATTTTGCTTTCACTTAACAAAATTGAATGTAACGAAAAATTCTTAAAAATTGGCAGTTATGCGCGGAGCTGAATGTAATACGGAAAAGATTAAAAACTGGTTGAAAAATCATTTCCTTTACAGCTGGCTTTTGGAAGGACTAAAATAAGCTTTTGCTTTAAATTATTCTTCAAATTTTTAATTTCCTTGGCTAAAAAATGTCTTGCATATCCGCTATATTTGTCAAAAAAAAAAAGTTTTGGTTTCAACAAATATTTTGATCGTCTCGAAAAAGAGCTATATTTAAATTATTTTCTTAGTATTACCTTTTGCTCTTTTCAGTCTTGGTTTCGATGTTTATTTCAGGAATGCCGCTGACTAAAAATGTAAATAGTGATGATTAATAAATATAAAAAATCTATTAGATATGATTAAAATTAAGAACTTATGCTCTAGCATATTTTTAGCTTGCAGAGACCGAGAGACTGCAAAAAACAAGGCTCTTGTGGGCTTTGTCTATTTTAAAAAGTGGTAACCAAATGACAATAATTTAATTTCTGTGTAACCACCACTAAAAATTGTTTTCCGAAGAAAGTATATGTCAATGAAAATTCCAGCTTCTGAACCTCATCAATTATGTCTTTCATTTTTCAAAAATCAATTATTGTACAGATCAAATCATGTTTTATCTTTATTTTTAATTTAAGTCTACCATCAATATTTCTAGTGTTATGTAAAAACGCCAATGTGTCAAATTGAATTTTTTCATTGTTTTATTATTTTACAAGCAAACGGCTTGATTTTTTTTATGGCTACCACAAATCATTATCACATGCTAGATGGCGCCACTAAGGCTTAGCAAAATTTATGTAGAATCTTCATGAATTTTAATCCCGATTTTCTGTATATATGCTATCATCAATTTTTAATCCTCAATTTCAAATTTCTACTGCAATTAATGTAAATATCACAGATTAAGCTCGTATTTCGTGTATATCCATCTAATCATGGCTGTATTCATTTTTCAATGGCAATTAATGTAAATCTTCGATCAAGTTTGTACATACTTCTAATCATGGTTACCTTATTATAATGTTACCACATTGTTACATAATTCAAAATGTTTTATTCACTGTATATAATTTTCATGATGAATGGGGTAGGGGCCGCTGAGCGGCCTTGGCACCCAGTTTTGTTTAAATAAAGAAAGAAAGAAGCTTCTAAACCACTTAACAACAAAGTGGTACAATTAATTACTTCTAGCAATAAAATTATTTCATTACCACTACTAAAATTTTTCAAGGACTGCGGAAACCCTGAAAGAAAGATTTAAATATGAATAATTTGCAATGTTAGTCATGATGGTAGTAACAATTGAATAATTAAATAAATAAAGATGAATTTAGTTTCTACCACTTCTTACATTTTTAGATGCCCTCTAATATCTATTTTACTCTATCATGATTTACGCAATTATTCCTTATTTCAGGAGGAGAAATAGTTCCGAAGTTGAGAATGATGTAGAATTATCTCCTAAACTTCTGGAAGATGGATTGGCGGAAAAAGCATAAGACTTGCTAAAAACATTTTCGTATGCAAAGAACTTATTTACAACACATGATTATTAGTTATCTTGTATTCATAATAGAACTGAATAGGTAAAAAACATCATTTGAAACAAATATGAATTTTAAAAGAATAAAATTTATTAAAGTTTATTAAAACTGTGACTCATCAATTTTTCTCAATCGATATATCATCACGAGGAAAACTTAAGTGGGAAGATGGGAAAAGAAAATGGTTGCAAAATTATTTCATTTCTTGCTTGTTTTCGTAAGGTATAAAAATTCACGACAACCATGACTTCATATCCATGTAAAGTACATACAATACCTGAAATACCAACTGCTCCGGATACGCCAAAATAATTTAAAAAAAACGGTAAATAACTACAAAGTAAATTTTGCAAATATTTGAATATATTTGCTTGCTTTTTAAAAGGTATAGCATGACTTAAGTTCTATAAAGTGGTGAATTATACTGAAAATATTACATCATGTTTGAAGATGCATAGCTTATTCTCTGTTATAGGCATCCCATCCTTATTAGTTCTATTGTTTAATTGTAAAATGGCCATTTCTACTAAAATAAAGTAATTATTGTTTTGATACATCACAGTTCTATCAATTTTTTACCATCCCTGAGTACAGTACACACAAAAAAATGGACTACCCTGAATAACTTTTGATCTAATGATCGGATTTTCACGTCCTAGAACTCATTCTTAATGTTTCAAGGGGTTGACCTCAAATATGCTAACTAATTAGAGCAGTTGACGTTTTAAGTAATGAAATCAGAGGCAAAAACGTACTTTCTCTGAATAAACATACGTCTTTTTCTACTGATTCGGATTTTTGAACCCCAAAATATAGTGGTTAGCAGCTATGTAAGAAATGTGGTCCCAATAGTTTGGTCAGGAGAGCTGTTCAAAATTTGAATCATTTGAAGTTTATTTTATTTTTTGCGTATTTCGTCATATCTAGCGAACTTTGTAAGCAAATAAAAAAAATTAGCACACAATTTTAAAATTCGTTTATCCAAAGATAATTCCATGCAAAAAAATATATAGTAGTAAACATTCATTACTTTTTCAAGTTATTGCCGAAAAAATTTTGTACTTTAAGGCATAAAATTTTACATGGCAGAATACAAAATTTGAGCAAAAATTGTTGTACAGTTTCGGGGAGATCGAATTTTTTAAATACGGCTTATCGTTTGGTAGAAATCACATAAATCTCGGTGCGCTGCCGCGAAGCGTCATTAACCAATTCATTTGTATTAATAAATCGATGATGCGGAGTAGAGAGGAGGAATGGAGATGGGAAGAAGAGGGGGTTTGTGTGAGTCCGGCTTATCGTTTTGTTAAATTTGGGGTTATATATTGTTTACTTTTGAACTAAGTAGTGGTATATTAAATAAATCAAATTGTTATTTAGCGGCCTACAAGTAAACTGCTTAAGATATCGTTTGGCTGCCAGTTTTATTTTTTCCTAACCCTGATTGTTGCCAATCTGAGAATGCTTGTATGAGGGGCCGTTCAAAAAGTACGTACACAAAATTGGAGAAATTTTAAACCCCTCCCCCCCTTCGTACATTACCGTACATAAGGTCTTACTCCCCCCCTTAGAGTACGTACATTTTATTAGTCTACCCCCCTTTTTCATAAAAATTAAAATAATTATGTTTTAAATAAAATTAAATATTTACTTAAGGAGTGTGTAGGATAAAGTCTAATTTAAATTTGGTGTATGTTTATAAAGTACGTACTTTGTATAATACCTCCCCCCCTCCCCATCGTACAAAACCGTACATAATAGCAAATCCCCTCCCCCCCCCTTCGGGATGTACGTACTTTTTGAACGGCCCCTGACTCAACCATCTCAAAGATGTTATATATAAGAATATTACTTAATTTTTAGATCATTTGCGAATTTTTCCACTACAAATAATTTTTAAACAAGATAAGTAACTTTTATTAGCACGTTGAATGCCAACCTAATTTTACATGGTTAGCCCGTCTGGCCAAACGGTAAATAACTAGAAACTAAATTTGCAAATATTAGACAGATTTTGCTAGTTTTTTTAAAAGATTTAGAAAAGATATATCTAAAATATTTTTAAAAGGCTTAGCATGACATACCTGAATAAAATGGGGAAATTATATAAGTTTACGAATTGTTTAGAAAGAGTGGTGGGTAAAAATTTACTAAATTGAATTTATGAAATCAAGAATCACAATTAATAATCTACCACTTGAAAATATTTATTCGCTGTCAAGAGCAAGTTGCCATCTCTTTGTATATAAATAAAACTATTTTTGTGTGTTCTATATTGCCTTAGTTTCTTCAAACCATTTCAGTAAAGATAATAATATAAAAAAATTAAAAGCATTAAAAATTTACTCGAATTATGTGTTTCTAATAAACTTGACTTCGCCGGTCACCGGTGACCAGCATGGCATTCAACATTTTAAAGAAATTACTGTTTATTTATCTAAGTATTTCATTATTTATTTGGTATGTAATGATAAAAAATAACCTAATAAAAGTGCTAAGTGTAATTACAGCTTTCAAGACCAATTGTTTCGCATAACGTATGGGTATTCAACCTTATTTTTGCCAATAATATACACTTGGAATAGTTAAATTTATTTTTGTAAGCAAGAAAACTGAATGCATATCAATTATCTCGATATTTTACCGATTAATGTGTTTTTAGCAAAGCTCTCTCCCCAAGGGAAATAAAAAAAAAGCCTCAGTTTAAGTGAAGCAAAGCTATAATTTTAAAATATATATTGCATCTAGTTTTAAAGAATTATCTACATCTTAAAGGAACAAATAGTTTGGACGCTAAAAAAAATATTAAAATTTTTAATAAATTGTTTTTGTGGCATTCTTCCACCAGGCTGAACCTAATAAAATCAATTCAAAAATATTAGTTTTTGGAAAATTTTCAAGAATCCAGACAATTTAGAGTAGGCGTAATGCGTCAAGCAGTAAAAAAATCGTACGCAATCGCTTTTTATTTTCATAAAACTCACCAAACATAAACATGTAAATTTAATAAAATTATTACTACTGTTATTCTCATTAATATAGCACAATATTCATGATTTGCAAAGGATGAAGATAGCAAAAATTCCATAAACAAACATGAATTGGCCCATTTCTAAAAACTGGTGAAACATAAAAACAGCAGTACTAAAGTATTCAAATATAACAGCTAATTTGGGACAGAGAGAGAATGTTTTATTAGATTTATAAATTATCATTTCTTAATTTAAATTAATTTTTCTAAAAGATTTTCGTATTTGATCTTATTTGTTAACTTATGAAAAAGGTCATATTTGTATATCTTGAAAATGTTAAAAAAAAATTTAGAAATTTTGTAAGTAGTATTAGTATTTTTTCTTAAATTCTCTAAATAATATGAGGTTTTCTATAAATTTTTATTTATCATGTAACAAAATTTAATAACAAATTAATCATAACAAATAATAATAACCAAAGACGATGGTCTAGACAACGAAACGTGAAGGTATTAGGGTTTCTAACCCTGTTTCCACTAGCTGTAGATAATCTGGATTGCCAGTAATCTAGATTACACGAAATCCGATCGTCAAAAGAGCGTTTCCACTTCTGTATTCTCGAAACTAGATTAAACTAACGATTGCATCTGGTACCTAGATTATTTAGATCATTCATGTTGAGCAAAGTAAGCTAAAAGCTTGTTACAAGTGTGGCAAAAAAGACTTCGAAACTGAAACTGAAACCCTACTTAGCGTCGTTTGACATCCATTATATCCTGAGTTGCCTGTTGCTATTTAATTTATTCCTCCATCATTCATTATCTTTAAAAAAAACAGTTCTTTTCAGAACTAATATTTTCATTGATTTTTTCTTGTTTCTCTGTTTTACATTTTTAAAATAACATATTTTATTGCATTATCTTCGATTTTAATTTTTTCATATAACCATTTGACTGTTTTGCTGTTCTTTAAAACCGAATTTTTAATTTTCATTTCTATTACTGCTTAATTACTTTACTACATATTTTAACACTACTTTTTTTTCTTATCTTACTTTCTTCATCTCAAATGTTTTAATTTTGGATGGAGTCCTTAGAAGTCAGTTTGGTTCTGCTACAGCAGAATCAGCAGCTTCTACTAAATTTACTTCAGCAAAGAAGAAGAGAGCGAAACAAAGTGTTGCGCTTGTTTTTAATCTTAAGTGCATCCATTCGTTTAAGGAGGCATTCTGTGTGGACTTTAGAAAGACACAGTTACTTTTGGCAAGATTTTGTTCCTCCAATGTCTGACAGCCAGTGGAGAGAAAACTTCAGGATCAGCAAAAGAACGTATCAGTTCTTGTGCGAAAAGCTATGCGTCCTTGACAGAAAGGATACAAAATTCCGGAAGGCTATTCGTAAAGAAAAGCGAATTGCCATTGCTTTGTATGCTTTAAGTTCATCTGCAGAATATAGAGCAGTTGCTCACTTGTTTGGTGTATCCAAAAGCATTGTTTGCAAAATTACCCTTGAATTTTGTAAAGTTTTTGTGGAGGAATGTGGTGATCTAATTCATCTTCCATCAACCGAAGAAGAATTGATAGAGGCCAGAGATGCATTTAAGGATTGCTGGGGTTTTCCACAGTGCTTGGGGGCTATTGACGGAACCCACATTAAGATCCAGCCACCGAAAATGCATGCTACGAGCTACTATAACTACAAGTCATTTTATAGTATCGTGCTGATAGCTGTTGTGAATCACAATTATGAATTTACGTACGTGAATATTGGGTCTCCTGGACGGAACAATGACGCTTTTGTATTACAGAATTCTGCGTTCTACAATTATCTGACTGAAAATCCTTTGCTGTTCAAATTATCTGAAACAATCAAAGGGTGTTCAGTCCCACTGTGTTTTCTTGGGGATTCTGCCTTTCCACTATTGGAAACTTTACAAAGCCTTATGAGGAACATTCAGCAATGCCCGACATATTGAAAAAATACAATTCTTCTTTATCAAGAGGACGGGCAATTGTTGAAAATGCTTTTGGAAGGTTGAAAGCTCGATTCAGAATTTTAAAGTTGCTGGAGACCAGAATAGACAATGCTGTACCAGTTGTGCATGCAGCTTGCATTTTGAACAATTTATGTGAACAGTTTGGGGATTATTTTAATCCAGATTGGAAAAAAGATGTTGTATTGCATAGCAACAATACAACCTGTGTTATGGGCAATAACAAAAATCAGCCTAAACTAGTAAGAGATGCTATGGCTGCATATTTTTATGAAAATAATGAATGATGTTTTTTGTTATGTTTATATTTTAAATGTTTATTTTTATTACTTTTTCTAATTAAAGATTCATTACATAACTTTAATTAAAAATGTCTTTTATCGAGTTGATTTATTGTTAAAAATCAGTGAAAATAGCTAAATTTGTCAACAAAAAAAGAATTCCTATTCATACATACATCATAATTAGTGTATGCTTACCAATAAAAATTCTTTTTTATTCCTGATACATAATTTTAATCTATATGTATGTACATTCACAACGTGCAAACATTTACTAGGACATCGATTTGGAGATAAAGCAACTTGTTTTTGGGAAATAGTTTTTATATTATTCACTACTAAAGCAACTTTTACATAATTTTAAATTAACTTAATATTTAGTGGCTCATTCTATCTTTTTAATTAATAGCTGTCTTTTAAGAATATAAAAAATATTTTAACTATTCAGTTATTGAATATATTTTTAAATAAAAATTATTTATGAAAGCACGTTTTACAAAAATATTAACTAAATGAATAGAAACATGTTGCTTTTCACTGCAGGCTAGATAAATAGCAACATAAACTTGCAGTTTGCTATAGAACTGTTCTTGCACATAATTGAACATGGTAACCATTTTCTGATAAATTGTTACTTTAAGTAATTATTAGAGGACAACTATTTTAAGTCAACAGTTTGGCTTTGTTTTCATCCCGGTACCCAGGGAAAACAAGTACCAATGAACATTATTATTAATGATCATACTCAGTTCATAAAAAACACGTTGTAAGAAACCGAAGGAGAAATTCCAGATCGTTCATGGGCTGCATCTACCAGATGCTGGGTGCATTGGAAATAAAAGTGACACATAGGCCTTCTAAATACAAAACGAACATTTATTCAACAAAACAAACAGCTCCTTGGTCAGAGCTGCTTCTCCGACGGAATCATAACATTGAATGACAAAATCTGACGCCAAGCGCAGAGGCGCGCCTCGCCAACACTTTACTCACTGCACTTCATTTCACAACACACGTAAATGTATGTGTTCTAACTGGTTTTTCAAATAGGTTAATGGTTTTTTTTCCCAACTTGCAACAGAATATAGAATTAAAATTCTCAATAATCTTCATCTTTAAAATAAATGAAATAAAGGAAGATGCAAATTTTGAGAGTAGTTTGCGATCGTTGACTGCTTTGGACTATCTACACAAAAATTAAACAGTTGATAAAAAAATGTTTTTGTTTATACAAATTAAGATTTTTTTTATATACCTAATTAAAATATATCTAACCCAATTATTAGCTTTAAATTAGTTAATGTACCATTATATTTACACGTAGAAAAATTTCATAAGAAAATTGCAAATTCTTTCGTAAACAGTTTTATTTCTTTTTGCCTTCAGCAAGTCATTGTGGTGTGTCTTCCACAAATTGATTAATAACTCCGTCTCACTATCTGTCCAAGATATTTTCATTTGCTTATCCATATTTGTTTCCATTTTCGAAGACGAATCTCGATTTGCGCGCTCTAATCTAGTTTCTCAAACTGGATAAACTGTAATCCAGTTCACTCAGACTTAATCCATCACGTGACCAACTGAAATCTAGATTACGCTTTAATCTGGATTTACTTGGGCTAGTGGAAACAGGGTATAATACCCTGTTTCCACTGGATTACAGTTGAACTGGATTACAGTTGTTACAAGTGGAATTTTTAAGCAGTCAACATATTCGTCAACTCGCCCCTTCACCTCCTCTCTCGCAAACTGATTCTAATATTGCAGCAATTCTTGCTACATTTATGGAGACTCAAAAACAATTACTGGACAGACAAGTAAATCAACCAAATATCATTCAAATTACATCCACTAATGATACCGCAAATTCCATTTCAATATTTAAAGGAGATGCTATTGATAATGCTTCTGAATGGATAAAAGAAGTAGATAGAATTGCGACACTAGCCAATTGGTCAGATGATCTTAAGCTAACTAATGCTATTTCTCGCCTCTCTGGATCTGCAAAAAATTGGCAAATGACACGAGGTAAAATTTATAATGACTGGACTGAATGGAAAACTGCCCTCGCTGCCAGATTTAAAAGGCGTATTACGATGCAAGAATTTTTAGCTCATCAGAGCGCTCGTAAATTAAAAATTAATGAAAGTTTAGTTGATTATATTTAGGCTAAGGATGCTCTTCTTGAAAAAGCTCCGTTTACTATACCACAAGCTGATCGCATTTCTATGATAATTGGTGATATTACAGAAGAAAAATGGCAGATTGCATTAGCTACTCAGAATTCCATTACTGTCGAAGAATTAATTGACAGAGCTGCCGCACTTGATGCAATTCGAAGTTTCAAACAAGAAAATATGTCACGCCAATCAGCTAACAATTTAATTTCAGTACCTAAAAATCAGTCAAAAAATTTCATTTCGCACGTTGAACAAAGACGTAAATATAACCCTGCTACTGACGATGTTCAAGATATTACTTGCTGGCGATGTGGAGAAAATGGTCATGCTTCTTTTATGTGCAGTTTACCTCCTCCTCAACGAAATTTACCTACAACTCATTTACGAAATTCTTCACGATCCGTTCAAGAATCCAACAACAAACCGAGAACTCAGCTCCCGTCTACTAGACACTCACTTAATTCCAGTAATAATGAACCACGCAGCTCCACCAGTTCAAATTATCCAAATTTACGTCGCAACACAAATCGCAACATTCCACCCACAAGATCTGAGCCTGCAAATGAAAATGATCATTCTATAAACTGTATTAAAACTCAAACAAATAAGCGTGCCTTAATACCTGTTACTATTGACAATAATACAGAAATTCAAGCCCTCTGTGATCCGTGTGCAGATATTACCGTTATTCAATATTCTTGCGTTCCTATTAATGCTGTTATTCACCCATGGACTGATGGACATTTTCAAGTCGTCGACCATTTAATAAACCCTATTGGATGGATTTCGTTAAACATAAAGGTTGGAAACATTGACCATCTAATGACCAAGGTTGGAATTTGCTCCGAACTTCCATTTTCGCTCATTTTGGGATTTGATTGGCTACACCAAGTTCAGGCTAGATGCACTTACGACTCTAATGGTTCACTATGTATTTCTACGCCGTCTGCACTCCATCTATACGAATGTGTTCATTCTTCGAAACCTAGCATTAACTGCATTGCTTCCAGTGAACTCTCAGTACCATCATTAGACGACGCTGTTAAACCAAGTAAACATCTTCCTCAAATTGAACTTATTTCAAATTCTGCAGGACTATCTGAGCTTCATCAAACTCCACTTGATGCTATAATTGGACAATTTGCAGACATATTTTATTCTGACGATGACAATATTGGGCTATGCCCGTATGTGGAATTCAAAATAGAATTGCAACATGACAAGCCTATTCTTTGTCGTCCATATCGCCTTACAGAACCAGATCGCCAATTTATGAACACTCAAATTCAAAAGTGGTTGAAACAAGGAATTTGTCGTCTTTCTAACTCGCCTTACGCCGAACAGTAGGAAAATGCTTTAATTCTAAAATGGATGTAAAATCAGCATTCAATACCATTCGTATAAGAGAATCTGACGTCTACAAAACTGGTTTTGTAACAGCTGACGGACATTATGAATTTCTTCGAATGCCATTTGGTGTCACTAACGGCCCATCTACGATGACAAGAGCAATAAAATGTGCATACGACCACCTTGCTGAACATAATGTAAATACATATATTGACGACATTTCAACTTCACATGATAATTTTGATTACCACCTTAAAATTATTTACAATATTTTTCTAGCTACTCGTAAAGCCGGATTCAAGCTAAATCCAGGAAAGTCGCAATTTGCTGCATCAGAAATTTCTCTTTTTGGTCGAATTCTTTCCCAAGATGGCGAACGCCCTGATCCAGAACGCACAGCAGCAGTTGAACGTTACTCTACTCTAAAAACAATTCATGAAATCCGCAGTTTCCTAGGATTTGCCAATCAGTTTAGAAAGCACATTCGAAATTATGCTGTTGTTGCAAAACCGCTCACAAATATTCTTAAAGGATTAGAAAAGAAGACAAGTAATGCGACAATCACTTTAACTGATGACCAACATCGAACATTCGAGACTTTGAAAACCAAGATCACTACCGCTCCTATTCTTGCGTACTTCAAACAAGGACTACCAACCTTTGTAGAAACTGATGCATCTTATTCAGGACTAGGTGCATGTTTATCTCAAGAGCAAAATGGAAAACGATGTATTATTGAATATGCATCACGGACTTTAAAAGATGCTGAAACACGCTACCACAGCAATGAGCTGGAGTGTGCTGCTGTACACTGGGCACTATCTGAAAAATTTCGTCTATATCTCATTGGTCACAAATTTCAACTGATAACAGACAACTATACGACAGCATATGTTGTTACGAAATCATCTCTCAATCGGAAATTTGCTCGATATTTGGTGGATTTTGCACAATTTGACTTTACAACTATTCATCGACCTGGAAAAGAAAATGTTATTGCCGATCATCTCTCACGTTATCCAAAACCAGCTATTTGTGTAACTGTTACTGCAAGCCGTGAATCTCAGATTTGTGAAAAACAGAACAGAGATGACTTTTGTCAGTACATTTTTCGCCTACTCAATGAAGATAACCCTAATAAAAAGACTTTGTCAATTATATCCAATTACAAGATTGATAACAATACGCTTGTAAGACTTAAAGACAATGGATTGAAATCTGTTGTTGTAATACCGAAATCCATGAAAGACAGAACATTGATTGATTGCCATGATGATGTCGGACATATGGATGCCAAGAAAACCCTTCACAACTTGCAGCAGCGCTATTGGTGGCCACAAATGCGAAAGGATACCAAATTATATGTTCGAAGTTGTCATAAATGTCAAATTGTTAATCGTCGAACTGCCAACGCTTATGGCTTATTACAGCAATTGCCGATTCCTACAACACCATGGGAAATTGTATCTGCTGATCACATAATTTTCTTACCGCAATCCAAATCTGGTAACACCAACATGCTCGTTCAGATTGACCATGCCACACGCTATGTTATTGCGACACCTTCTGCTTCTCTCGCAGCACATGCAGTGACTGACGCACTATATCACAACATCATACTTCGATATGTGCCGCCCAGCATGTATTTATCAGACAGAGGAACTGCGTTTACAGCGCGCCACACGCAGCGCTTTTTACAAAAGTGTCATTTTATTTGCTTCATGGATATGAACCACGCCTTCCACGTGAATTGCACATTGCAAGTTTCATCGATGACACGCCACGTGAAGATCAACTTGACCTTCTTACTTTAGCCAGGGCCGAAGCCGTAAATAATGTGTACGAAAAACATCTAGATAATAAACGCAGATTCGATCTTCACCGTCGATCACATTCATTTAAGACAGGAGATCTCGTCTTGTACGACTGGCCTAAACAAGGAGCTCATAAACTTTCTCCCATTTATAGAGGACCGTTTCTGATTGTTCGTCCAGTCGGGGCCGTATGCTACGAGATCAAGTCTATGGATCAAAGAAAGAATCTTTTGAAAGTTTTTCACGTACAACATCTTCGTCCATAACACATGCGAGATACGCCAGTCACCCAGGAAGAAGAGAGCTCGGAAGAAGAGGAAGAATCAGTTTCCGAATTACATCCAGTAGAAAACATCTAGGATCCTGAAAATTATCCGAACATCATATCGAACAGCTACGATCTGCGACGCAATCGACGCCCGCCTGAAAGACTCATTTTATTTTATTTTATTTTATAACCGTCGTTGAACAGCCGACCCAATTTCATGGGTTTACGACTACTTACGTTCAACTCCGTAGCCTTGTAATTTTGAACCAATCCAGAAGACAAGGAAACTCCTGGATCAGTACCCCCAGAGGTATTGATTTGATGTGGGAACATGGAGGACTTTGAGACTCGACAGATTTAACGTGCATCAGTCACCATTTACTACACGGGGAGTCTTCGGCCGGCGAGGATCGAACCCACGACCTCTTGGATATGGGCCCAGCACCCTACCGACCAGGCTATCCCGGCCCTCTGAAAGACTTATTAGACAAAATCTGTCCTAGAACCTTAATGTTTACGCTTCAATGTAAATATCTACATTTAGCATTGAGCGGGGCCGAATGTAAGGTTCGCATAAGTTTGATTTTATTACAGCAGAGAATAGTTTAACTTTCATATGAAAAGGTGGCAACATTCAGAGATGTAAATAGAACGCTTCGCAAACGCATATATTTCGCTGTTATTATTTTTCATTAAATACTTTTATAAAATATCTCTTCGCTTATTTACTGTAATGCATATTAATTAAATTCCTTGTCATTCAACTTTATCTTGTATACGATTCAAAGTAAAATTATGAAAGTAAAAAAATCTACCAGTGCTGATGGTTTTAAAAAAAGTATGGTATTAAGAGCACTCTTTCGTATAATATATGAAGCATTTTTCAGGCAAAGATCCAGAAGGAAGAACCAAATCACTGTGTTTGCGCGGAAATGAAAATTTACACAAAGGACCCAAAGTTACGACCACTCACTTGACGAAATATCATGGCCATATTTCTACCTTTGCAGATCCCCCCCCCCCAGTTTTAATTATCAAATAGGCACGTTTTTGTATCTGAGTCTCTAGCTTAATTCATAGTTAACGCTGACTAATTAGAAATTTGAGGTTCCCCTTTTGAGTCATTATGAATGGTACTTTAGTCATGAAAATCCAATCATTAGAACCCAAGTTATTCGAGGTGTTATTCTTTTTAATTTGCAAACAGTACACTCCCTGAGAAATCATTAACACGTTGAATGCCACGCTAATTTTACATGGTTTGCCTATCTGGCCACTACAAACTAAATTTGCAAATATTACACCGATTTTGCTATTTTTTTAGAAGGTTTATCATAACATATTACTAACTAACTAATCAAATTTTTCAGAGTGCCTATCCCCTAGGGGATATCTGCTCTTTCATCGCATTGAAATAAATAATGGGTGGGGCGGAAAGGGGGGGGGTAAAGGTATGCCAACGGCACGCGGTGTTCCCAGGTGGTCACACTCCCAAGTACTGACCGCGCCCGATGATGCTTGACTTCGGTGATCGGACGAGAACCGGTATTTTCATCATGGTATGGCCGTTGACCATAACATATTGGATAAAAGTGTTGAATTATATAAGCCTACGAATTGTTTAGAAATAGTGGTGGATAAAATCTATTTAATTGAACTTATCAAACCAAGAATCACAATAATTAAGTAAATTTTGAATACATTTTCTGCAGTTCCATAAAAGAGTGTAAATGTTATACTCTGCCAGCCAGCTGTTTTTCGCGGCCTATGTGTAAGGTCAGTATCAGCAAGCTGTGGCAGTCGCAGCCTAAATATAATTTCAGTGTCAGCCACCGGTGATTGACGCGATCTAAATGTAATTTCAGTGTCAGTCACCGGTGGCTGAAGGGAAAGTCCAGTGTGTTAATTAAAATGACGCTCAACGTGTTAATTAAAATGAATAGTTTATAATTGAAGTTTTTTTTAACAAAACTACTTTAACATTTGGCAAACATGAGATGCAAAAAATATCATCTCAGAAATTTTGAGATGTTAACCGGGAAAAACTATTTTGTAAAAGAGGTGGTAAAGCCTCCCTCATTTATCCTATATTTGAAAGGCAACATACTGACCACGGAATACAGTTAGCAAAAAAAATAAAGTACGAAAGTAATAATTTATTATCGACTGTGTTATAATTGTTTTTCTCTTGCTGTATTTATTATTATTCATTTCTATATTACTCTTTACTTTAAACAACGAGTTTCCATTCCAGAAAATGACCCGACTTGCAATTTACGCAGATGTCATATTATACAAGTGCAAAAATAAATAAATAAAATCGCAAGAAGTGAACCCCTGACAGAAAGCAATTTATTTGTTATTATTTTTGTATTGAAAGACACTCCTTATACAAAGTAAAATTTTATTTTTAACTGTAAAAATCATATAACTTTACTCAAATACTTAAGTATATATTTGAATACTTTGAAAGAAAGTACATTTATATAAAATGTACGGTTTGGTAAAATTTGAAGTATCGAAACAAAACAAAAATTTGCAAGGTATGGAATACTTTTATCTTTTATTCAACACATAACTAGTTTTAGGGGTGGGGGAATACGCCGTTAGCTTTTTAAGTAATTTTAAATAAATTAAAGATCAATAACTAATCGTTTTTGGTGATTTTGAAGCTTTCATTCCAGAAGCATAAAAGTTAGCTTTTTACCACTTCTTCCACGATTAATAATCACGCAATTTGTTTTCCAATCAATATATACTCAATAATATCGATTGAAAGGTGGGAAAAACAAAAAAACCAACTACAGCAATAATTTTATTTAATAGTATATGCATTTAAAATATTTCAAGTACGCTTTATGAAGAAATCTAAACTATTAAGAGTAAATAACTTTAGAATAAATATCACGTCTGTGTACTAATGTTAATTAACGAAAGCTAAAACTTCATTTGTTCGAACATAAAAACATATTTACGAATAACAAAATACTTGTGGAACATTACACGCAAAAAATGGATCTTCTTGCATCTCATTCTGTTTCTTTACTTGTTTTTTTTTATTATTAAATGATGAATAAAATACCTATAAAAGTTTGCATTTGATTATTTTATGTGGAATTATCTATTCATTAAAGATCTGATATTTTAACCACTTTTTTCCAATCATTATAACCTCAATAGTATCGATATAAAAGTGGGAAAAACAAATTACCATAATAATTCTATTTAATGGCATATATAATTAAACTATTTCAGAGACGCATTTAATTATTCAAGTATGCATTAAACTAATTCAAGCACGTATTTTGCAAGCATTTTGTTCATTTTTGTTTTGAAAAACTAATGAATAAAATGCATGTATAAGCCTGCATTTGATTATTTTATGTTAAATGTATTAAAGATCTAAAACAAAAGTAAAAACCCATCGTTCTGTTTTGCATTCATCAATTTCCTGATATTTCTGATAGCAGATATCCCTTTAATATCTGGAACTTTTACCATTCAGTTTTTAGCCTGGTAACTGTCGTAGACTAATTTGTGTGTTAACAATTAGAGCATTTAATATAATCCTGGGTATTAATAATGGTTCTTATCTAGACTGAAAGTTTTCAAACTATATAGCATTAAATAATTCGTTAAAAATAATTATCTAATCATAAGGAAAAAGAAACTCGTTCTCTTTAGGAAGAATAGCCAATTTTCCTTGTCAATTCAGATTATTTATTCTCTGTTAGCTTTAAAGAACTGACTGGAGTTAATGAATCTAAACTAATTTTCAACCTGAGAATCGACGTGAGACTTTATATAAAGGCAAAACATCCGCAATCATTGCAGAAGAATATTTCCAAGAAGAATTCACTCATCTTACAAAGAACTGCCAAATTTTCTAACCAATTCAACAGGCCCATATTCGTTTAGCCACCAAGAACTGACCTAACTCAACTTCAACTGAATTTCACCCTAAAAAGATTTTTGTATAAAAATGGTGGCATATTTTCCCTCTAAACTTAGAATTGCAGTTCTACCCAATACCAGAGCCATAGAAGTTGAAAGAATTAACAACAAAACCATTATCTCGGGTATTGAGGCAGAACTTATAAAACTATTGTCACAAGGATTAAATTTCGAATATGAGATTCTTGCTCTCTCAGACGAATCTTACGGAATCAAGGATACGTTTGGAAACTGGACAGGAATGGTCGGAATGCTCGCAAGAAATGAAGCTGACATGGCCATCTCGCTAATAGGTATCACCGAAGAGAGGTCAACTGTAGTGGATTTTAGCTTACCTTACCACTATATCGAAAAAACATTTATGATGAATTATGCTTCATTCTTGCCAAAAACGGCAGCATTCTTGTATCCTTTCAGCACTTTCACGTGGATTTTAATTTTGATCGTACTGCTCTTTATGACAGTGCTATTTCGAACTTTGATATCGCCAAAAGATTCCCTTACTTCTGTTTTCTTCGATTTGTGGGGATCTTCTTTCGGACAAGGAACGAACTACAACCCTCGTTCAATGTCCAGGCGTATACCACTTGGAATTTGGCTCATTTATTCATATGTTCTGATACTCTGTTACAGCTCAGTTCTGTTATCATTTTTGACATCCCCCATCAGAAGGAAACAAATGAGCAATTTCAAGGATCTCTACACCGCAATCAGAGAGGGTGGAATGGAATGCCGAGCAGCGATTCATACACAGGAAGCAGATTATTTGTCGAAAAGCAGTATACCCTATATGAAAGGATTAGGGGAATACATTAAAAAGAATGAATGGTATTATCGATCTCTTAGTAACACAAGAGTTCCGGAACATGTGGCAATAATTGGGTCACCCATTATGTTTCACGCATTTATTGGGTCCTCTGAAAAGTATTTTTATTCGAAGGACGTTTTTGAAAGTTTTCCGATGGGGGTTGCAATCAGAAAAGGCTTTTGCTGCAAAGAGCGCTTCAATACAATCCTACTCCGGATTTTAAGCGGTGGCTTATATAATAAATTCATAGACACTATCAACTACAAAATGGAAGTCTTGAGAAAGTTTAACACTGACCACTCTCAGAGTGTATCAGTTTTAAAGTTATCGGATTTAAGTGGAGTGTTTATTATTCTTGGGATAGGTTGGACAACTGCTATTTTTACTTTGGTAATGGAAATCACCTACAGTCGATGGTTACGCTCAAAACCCCGCCAAACCTGATATGCAAATGACCTTTTGCTTATACAGCATTCACTATCACCTTTTTCTTTTCAAATTAGATGCTAAATCATTTTTTAACTACATAACCAGATTTCTATGATATAACTACTTGCATAACTGAACAATATATTATTAGAGGATACTTTGATTTATCAGAGGAAAATTGCTTACATTTTAACTTTCCAAGATCGTACCCATCACTATTAAAAAAAAGCATTGTATTAAGAACACTTTAGCGATAAATTAAGAAGCTTTATTCGCGTTATCCATTAGGAAGCTTTTTAATAAATTTTCATTGTAATGTTTGAACATCCTCTGGACGTTAAACATTGCTTGTTGAAGCCGCATGCATAAAGCAGAACTAAAGTGATGTACAAATTATTAAATACACCATATATAAATGTTAAGCAACTTATTTGGTTTTGTTCTACTTGGTTCTTTTGATAGCTAACTAATGTTTGAAGTTTGAAATAATGCTTTGCGTTGTAGCGCAGTTGTCTAAATCGTACATCGTTGGTGTGAAATCTTAAAACTTAGCATTATAGTACGATTTAAGAGCACCATATTGATTTCAACTATTGAACAGGTTGGTTTTTAAGCCAATTAAACTGTACTACATCCAAACTGTCAGCAAATATCTGAGAACTATTTCTAAGTTGGTTTTCAAAGACTACAATAATTGAGAACACTGCTTAAAAGGATTTAACTGCTCTGGCTTCAATTAAACTGACCATTTGATAGCAGAAAACCTGAATCTATACATCAATTAATTGGAGAGAAAAAAAAAGGAACTGTTCTAATAAATTCAAATCCTTATGATGAAATTTAATTCCCAAGAAAGGAAAATATGATTTAAAAAGACATCTAAGTAATGATCTAGTAATTATTTATAAGTAATGTAATTTGTGACTCACCTGTTCCAGTACCTATGCAACGCCTCCTACAATTGAAAGTCCCCACACGGTTTTTTATAGGTATTCCGATCAGACCACAATGAAGGTAAACCAGTTTACGAAAGAGCCCTGAATTCAAGATCTAGTAAAATTAAGAAAGTGGTAGCAAATATATTTCTAGAAATTTTTTTAATTTATGAAAATAATTGGCATGTCTTATTTACTTGTCTACCACTACAGATTCAATTCTCAAATATTTATGATAAATTTCTCTCAGTCACATACCTGCCAACATTTAATCCCTTCCATTATCATTTTTCCCAGTGGTATTAAAACGGAATTAAATCTTCAATTTTAAGCAAACAAATACGTTGCATTTGAAAAAACTTAAGTTGACAACCATGATAGTACCGCATATTAATATATGTGCTTAATGTTTGAAAGAATAGTGGTGATCAAAATCATTTAAAAATTAAGTTTATAAAAGAAGAATAGTATATATTTACTACCACTTTAAATATGAAAATAAAATCTTCGGGAAAATCCGGAAGAGTTGGCAGGTATACAGTCACTACCAAAAAGGAATTTGGGTCCATGCGCACAACTGTCTCACTTTTAAGATAGTCTGAGTAGACTACTTAAAAAAGAACCGTGTGGAGGTTTTCTGATGTAGGAAGTGATGACATATGTCATAGGCTTCAATAGAACAAATTTCTAAAATCTAAGAAGAAATAAAATTGCTTATACGTACCGTAATGATACAGCTTTAACACGTTGCACTTTCAAAAAGTCACTATTGAACGTTATAGCACGTAGCATCATGTTCCTTTAGAAATTTATAGGCTTATAATATGCTTCTAATAATTAAAAAATTTGGTGACTTGGTGTATTTTTTTTCTTCATACATTTAAACTCATTTTCCACATCACTACATACAAATGATTTAAAAGTTCATATGCAACTCCACTTCGTTTTTGCTATTCGTTAAGAAGCTGCTAAAATGTTGGCAAAATTTTCTGAAGCGTTGATCTTTACATGTCTACCGTTCTGTTAAATATTTTGCAAAAAGCGTAGTAGTGGCAGGCCTCACACATACGCGAGATATATCATTACTTTTGGAAAAATTCATATCTCCTGACAAAGCTAATAACTTTTAAGTATTAGAAAGTTCAAAACAGTCCGTTAGCATTATTATCTAATGATTTTGCCAAAAACCGGTTTTAACTGCTAAATATAGGGACTATTTAACACTAGGTTTACGAGACGCGTCATTTTGACGCATTTCGAATTTTATAAGGAAAATTACAAAACCCGTTTGCATTTTTATTTTATCTCTTGCAATGACTTTTATCCATTGATCGAGGTAAATATATATTGAAGTCTGTTTTCTTCAAAAGCGTTGAAATATTGAACTTCTCTTTGGGGTATACCTATCTCTACGGACATGCGTCAATTTGACGTGATCGTAATTTAGACAAAATTTTGAGTAAACGTGCAAACATCACATCAATAATAAATAGGAATGTATCGACAATGCTTCGATTCGTTTTCCGATATCGATATCTCAAATGAAACAAGCAATAAACAACTCTTGCCGATAAGAAATAATCGAAAGAACTAACACAGAATGTCAATTGATGTCAGATTTTGAAGGTTTCAGTTGCTCAGTTCGAGTATTGAATAATAAAATACTAGAATATTTTATAAATATACATATCATATTTTCATTTTTTTATAGTATATAATTACATTGCTTTCGAAGTGCAGAGATGCCAACTGCTCCGGACACGCCAAAATAATTTTTAAAAAACGGTAAATAATTACTAAGTAAATTTTGCAGGCATAAATTGGTGAATTATATAAGCCTACGAATTATTTAGAAATAGTCGTGGAAAAAAATCAACTAAATTGAATTTATTAAACCAAGAATCACAATTAATAAACTACCACTTTAAAATATATATTTGCTGTCCGGAGCAAGTTGGCATCTCTGTAAGTGCTGTTATATGTATTCGTTCATGCGTCAAACTGACGCGTGTTCGTAGAGATAGGTATATAAGAAACGTTCGTAAACCTAGTGTTAAGTATTATAACGCTATAAAATTGCACTATTTTCGGATTTTTTTAATTAATTTTTAAACACCTTGATTTATTTGAAACTTATTTCATGTTAGAATATGATCGTCCTATTTACCATAAATATCGATTAAAAAACACTCACTCAGCTGCAAGATGGATGGGCTGCAACGGGGCCATGGAGATTAATTTCGTGACCAACAATTCAGCAATTTCATGACCAACGGCATGATAGCGATAATGTGGCCAGCAGTGTGCACCTGCCGCTTTTACTTCTATGACAAGGTAGTACTCATCGATTTGAAACTGGAAAGAGGTCAAATCACCACTGGGGATAAAATTACTTGCGTAGATATGTTGTACAGTGCGCAAAACAAAAACGAAACGCTCAGAATAACTTTTGATCTAATGATCAGCGTTTCACATATTTTAATCATAATGATTCGAGGACTTAACTTGAGTGTGTTAATTTATTAATGCTGACTATTTTTTAAGTAACGAAATCAGACAGAAAAACGTTCTTTCTCAGAATAAACACACCTTTTTTTTTTAAGGGCGGTTTTGGATTTTTGACCCTCAAAGGGGAAGGGATAGCTGCTATCAGGAAAATATGGTTGCAATAGTTTGGACAGGAAAGCAACACTTAATGTAATTTAACCCGTTTTTTCCCGAATTTATTTATTGAAATGATACAAAAAGTGGGATTTATGGAAAAAGTGGTATAATATATTTTCGAAATTAATTGTTTTTTCTACTGTTAGGTCATTCAAAAAGTCATTGATAGATTAGAAAGTACTTGCTCCTTATAATTCTAGATCTAATCAGAAATAAGTAAATATTGTGGTATCTGAGAATCTTTTAATTCACCCAGATAAATGAAAATGCTGAAAAAAGTTTCCCACCACAATGAATGTTTTTGAAAAAAGGAACTGTCCTAAATATATGACGCTAGGCGTTAACCGGTTAATCTTTTACGCATTTCGCCATGTCTCTAAATTTTTTTAAGCGTTGAAAAAATTTTGGACAAAAAAATTATTTATCCAAACACAATTTAATTATATTTATTATTTTTGTTATTTTATTAAATAATAGTTGAAAAATTTTGTATTATAATGTACGCGAAATCTTATATCTATCATTATAAAGAATGTAATTTTTGTATATTGCCATGCATGAAAGTTGAGCGCAATCGGTCGAATAGTTCCTGAGAAATCGGACTTTAAAGAAATCATCTGTTTTAAAATCAATTTCTCAGAAGCTATTTAACCGATTTCGTTCAAAGTTTGTACATTGCCGTATATAATTCGATCAAATAGTTCCTAAGAAATTGAATTTTAAATATATTTCTTTATTGCATTGAAACATCATTTTTTTAATACATATTGGCCATATTTTCGAGAAATATTCATGTTTGTTTATAAAATTTGATATCGATATTTTTAAAACAATATTTAGGGTAGATAATATTTTGTTCTAGCATAAGTTTACTCATGTATATTTTTCGATTTTTTTAAAAAAAAAAAATTGTTAAATACGCGATTCAATTAAAATGGTTTCACATTAGAATATGTTTCTTGCATTTTCGGAAAGTATCATCTCCAGATTAATGAAATAAATATTTATATTTCTGTCTGAAGTCAAGGTTCATTTTCAAAGAGGTGGGTAGCAGATGAGAATATTTACTTGGCTTTAGCGTGTAAGTACTGCCACTTACATCATAAACGCACATTTTACGTCATTGCAATATTTGCAGCCTCAAAACCAGCAAACAAATTTATTAGATGTTAGTTCCTTGAAATTTTCATTTTTCCTGTAAAGTAGCGGAAAAGGAGAGGAATGTTTGAATAAGAAAAAAACAATATTTAACAAATTTCATCAAGAAGATCAACATTAAATAAAGTTTGATTGTTATATGTTTATTTATACAGTTTTCAAGTAACGTTTTACGTATTATCTTTAATCTTATATTTTAGAGGCCATTTTTATTTGAAGGTGAAAATATTCCGAAAATTTCCATTTATCGATTACGAGTCATTGGGATTCTTGGATTATGCCACGTCAATTTAATCTTCCTTAATTATTCACCTCAAGTTTCAAATAAATATTTAATATTTAACTCAAGCTATGTTACAGTAATCATTCATGCGCTACCAGCTTTGTTTCGCTCAAATTAGCAGAAAAGTTGGTTTATTACTCTCCATTTCGGATTATTTCTTACCTTTTAATGAGGCAAATAAATTTCGTATTCCTAATTCAAGGTCAACATATAAAACGAAAGTCCACCGATAATATTCTTGCGAGAACAAGATTTTCTTCCGCGTCAAATAAAGAAATGAAAAGTAAGGGTTTTTTATAATCCGCAAGAAGGCCATTGGTTCCGCTGTGGAAAAAACACTTTCCCTACATATTTCAAAACAGAGCAATTGCTTCTTTTTCTTTTAGCAGTTTTTTTTTTCATTCTTCTTTCGTATCATCTTTAGGAAGTTCATGACCACTTGCAGGTGCTTTCTGCGATCTTCGTGATAACGTTTTGAAATATCGTTTGCAAAACTTTTTTATATTTATATAATTTGCAAACGACAAAGTATCAAACGATAAGCAATTTTTTTTCTTTTTAATTATCTAAATGGTTTAAAAATTTCGAAATTTCTAAATATTTTTCATTTAACAAATGTTTGGCTCGCAAGCATATTTTATGATCATTGTTATTTACAGAAGTTGGAATGGCCGGTACTGAACTCCGGTACTGAAGTCAGTTAGTATACTGCCGGTACTGAAGTCAGTTAGTAAAATTTCCTTATTATATTTTTTACGTTAAGTTTTAATTAACGTTAAGTTTCAATTAAGCCTACAATTTTTTTCATGTTTAACGAATGTACTATAATGTTTGGAACTTCCATTGAATTTAAGGAATGCAATAGATTGGACTGAACTTTCAACTACTTTTCACTGATAATTAATAACTAGGTTGGACTGAACATTAAATTGCGCTTTACCAATAATCTAGATTGGATTGAACATTCAATTGCTTTTCACTAATGGACTAGATTAAATCCAGCTTTCAATTGCATTTAACTAATGAACTGGATGTTTCACTAATGCATTAGATTAGTCTGAACTTTCAATTGCTTTTAACGTTAAAAAGTATTAAATCAATCTTTGCATATCAATCATGCCATCATCAAAAAAGGGACCGGAATTCGAGGATCTTCTTGAAGAAATCGGTGACTTCGGTAAATATCAGAAACGTTTGTTAATTGTTTTTCTGATTCCTTCAGCACTTGTTCTTCCATGGTTCAGCATGAATATTATTTTCATGGTATTTACGCCAGAACATTGGTGTTATGTACCAGAAGTTGTGAACAGCAATCTTAGTCTTGAGGTACAACGCAACATTATTGTGCCTCGAGGAAATTCTTCTTGTTTCAAGTATGATGTGAACTATACAGAACTATTCACCTCCGGTTCTCTCCAGATTAAGAATGATACTCCAATTATTTCTTGCAGAAGTTGGCAGTACGATACAACTTACTTTGAAGAAACAGCAGCAAGCAAGGTAAGAAATTATATTTTAAAATGAAATTCGTAAAATCATCTTGTCTTGTGAACTGTTAAAATACTTGTAATATTTTTTATCCCTTACTCACAGACGGTACTTCATAGTATCCCTTTCATATTAAAAATAAGAAAGGTGGTAGAAAATTATATTATTATGTAAACACTCATTTGAAAGAACATAGGCATATAGTTATATATATTTACGCATCAAAAATTCATATTTGGATAGGATGTATGCGAATTTTATAAAGGTTGTCTAAAATAGTAAATTACAATTAAATTCAGAGATAACAATTTTTGTAGCTACACCGTGTTTGTATCATGAAATTAAGTCGTCAAACGAAGAGTTTAACCCTTTCAAAAGCCATGGTAACTTACGACCAATTTTTAAGTCGATGGTGAACTTTTTTACCACTTTAAATTTACGTTTCCATTTGTTAATAACTTCAACTCTCTTGAAGTGCTTTTCAATTCAATTGGTAACCATTTGTTAGTTTAAGAAAACGTATAAAAGTTATAAAAATGCATAACTCCTTTTGAAGATTGTAGCATTCATAAAATTTATTTCATAAATTACGAAAAATAAAAGTCAATAAATTCCTAATACTTCGTTTTAAATATACTTACCATCAAAGAAATGGCATTCTTATGAACTAAATGAGTTTTTTTTCTTATATCAATTACTATTCTTCTAACAATTTCAATTCAATTATCTTTACTAGAAATAAATAGCCCATTAAAGGGTTAACGCAGGAATGCCAACTACTTCGCATCTTTAAGAGATTGTCATTCAGAACAACTGCAACAGATATTTAGTTAATATCGCCGTCATTTCAGCCCATTCCCTGCCGAAGAGGGCTTTGACGCAATCGCTCGGTTAAGAGGAGAAACTTGTTTTGATCTGGGTTGTTTATCCCTCCAGAAAAAAGAGAAGTTGGTAGTAAATCCATTTCATATCTATCTTATTTTCGGCAGAAATAAGGAAAAAACTCTGGTAACCAAGACTTATTAACATGTTGAATGCAAGCCATGGGGGTCACCGGTGACCGGCACTGAGTTTGTTCGTAGAGCCACGGGCAAATTTAGCCAGACGGACAAATTTAGCCTGGCATTCAACGTGTTAAACTAAAAAAACTAGCCAAATATGCCTAATATTTGCAAATTTATTTTGTAGTTATTTACCGTGTGGTCAGACGGACAAATTTAGCGTGGTATTCAACGTGTTAAACTAAAAAAACTAGCCAAATATGCCTAATATTTGCAAATTTATTTTGTAGTTATTTACCGTGTGGCCAGACGGACAAATTTAGCGTGGCATTCAACGTGTTAAACTAAAAAAACTAGCCAAATATGCCTAATATTTGCAAATTTATTTTGTAGTTATTTACCGTGTGGCCAGACGGACAAATTTAGCGTGGCATTCAACGTGTTAAACTAAAAAAACTAGCCAAATATGCCTAATATTTGCAAATTTATTTTGTAGTTATTTACCGTGTGGCCAGACGGACAAATTTAGCGTGGCATTCAACGTGTTAAACTAAAAAAAACTAGCCAAATATGCCTAATATTTGCAAATTTATTTTGTAGTTATTTACCGTGTGGCCAGACGGACAAATTTAGCGTGGCATTCAACGTGTTAAACTAAAAAAACTAGCCAAATATGCCTAATATTTGCAAATTTATTTTGTAGTTATTTACCGTGTGGCCAGACGGACAAATTTAGCCTGGCATTCAACGTGTTAAACTAAAAAAACTAGCCAAATATGCCTAATATTTGCAAATTTATTTTGTAGTTATTTACCGTGTGGCCAGACGGACAAATTTAGCCTGGCATTCAACGTGTTAAACTAAAAAAACTAGCCAAATATGCCTAATATTTGCAAATTTATTTTGTAGTTATTTACCGTGTGGCCAGACGGACAAATTTAGCGTGGCATTCAACGTGTCATATACTGCACTGTTTCCTGATTTGCAAAATCTTCGTTAGTAAATCTCCATAATGAACGACATATATTTCTCGCAAAAAAAAAAAAATGCTGGAAATGAAATTGTTTTACTCCCAGTGTTTTTTTCTTTACTCAGGAATACAAGCAGTCAGGGATGCCAAGTACGTTAAAAACTGTAAAAAGTGGTACCTAATAAAAGTCGAAAAGCTATCAAAAGAGATTAAAATTTATATCTATTTTAACATATTACTTTCTGCGTGCTATTGAAAGTGAATGCAAGGAATATTTTCGCTTTAATTTATACATAATGTGTTCAATGTAAGTCATAATGATAATTACCATTGAATAATCAAAAAGATTAAATAAAAAAGATGAAATGAGTTCTTCGATTTTTTGACTCACAAGACATCCCTGTAAACAGTCCTGTTTTACAAAAACATTTACTTACCTGCAAACTTCGACCGTTTTTGCTTAAAATTTTTCATAATGGTAATTGTAAAGCAACGAAAAAGCATCAAAGAAACAAGTAACTTTTTAAATATGGTCAGGCTTTTACACGTATTACATCATTTTCAGGAATCTCACATTTAATTCCATACCTGCCAATTTTGACGCATTTTGTGAAAAAAAAATTATTTTTAAAGTAATAGTAAATGTATACTATCCTTATACTTATAAAAGTATTAACTTAATTTTAATGATTTTGATGACCACTATTCGTAAAAATATTAATCTTACATATTAATATGTGAGACTATCATGATTATCTTATTTTCCATGGTTGCGAGTAGGAGATTAAATAATGTCGACATTAGTTGACAAATAATCTATATTATATAAAACGCTAATACGTGCGTATGTATGTATCAATAAAACCAATGATATTTCTTTTCTCGCGCTGGCAACAGTTTTCATTTTTAATTGATTGAATTCGGCGCGCAAGAGCACGTAGTGAGCAACCAGATAACAATAACCAGAGTGAGCATTATCAGGTTGTTCAATTCAGATTCATGCACTAAAAACATGACAATATTTAATTTAAACTCAATTAGGAATTAATTAATTAATTGAAGTGAGAATGCTTTAAAAGGCCGCTGTTGAATTGATATTTTTCTACTGGGAGCAACCTAAACGTCTAAAAAACGTTTAAGTGTTTGTATTGAATGCAATGAATTTTTTTATATTTCGCGTTTATTTATGCATTGAATTTTCACGCTTTAAAATGCCGAATATTAGTGAAGCAATATTTGATAATTTATTTTGCTAATATGTTTCTTATTTAGCTAATGTTTTGATTTTTTCACCATGTACAATCTAAATAGCTAATATACTTTTTTAAAAGCCAATAAGAACATTGGTAGAATTCTTCTACATAAGTACAATACTATGTCTTTGATGATAAAATACTATGTCTTTGATGATAATATATTATGTCTTTGTGCTAGAAAATTGTGTTCATTGGCGAGCGAGCGCAGCGAGCCATGGTTCACGGCTTGAACCACATAGGATTGCGTAACAATTCTCGGGGGTTGGCGAGCGTTAGCGAGCAGGGGGCGGAGCCTCCTAGTATGATTTATTATTATGCTTAAACGGCGTGCTTACTTTGTAATTGTTGCTACTTGCTATAATTTTAAAATATTACGGTGAACAATTTCATACCTGCCAACTTTTACGCATTTGGCGTAAAATTTTATTTCTATATTTAAAGTGGTAGTAAAATGTATACTTTCGAAATATTTCTTGCATTTATAAACTAAATTTATAATCTTTTTGATCACCACTATTTTTAAAAGAAATTAAGTATATATACTAATATTGAATACTCTCACGGTGTCCCGCAGAGGCGACAGCAAAATGCAACGTTTGCTTTGGCCTAAAATTGTAATTTACATTCCATTTAACTACCACTGGGATAAATCATTCTCGGATGGATTAAAAGTTGGCAGGTATGCAATTTTCTATTCAATTTGATAATATTCATTTCGAAAGTAAATTATAAGTTAACAAAAACGGCATAAATTTGCTGAACAAATACTAAGAATTAAATCAATTACCTTTTTTTTCTTTTTGAAAAAAGGACGTAATTCCGAAATAGAAGTGGAACTTAATATTGCGTTAAATGAAATATTTATTTCAGGAGTTTATTTGAAAACTATACGTCAATTTATTAATCCGCTGAACTAATAATTATATTTTATGAACTACGTTACAAATAAACGAAACAAAATCACTTTTTGGCGTAGTTATTTATAATTCAGTGTTTTTGAAAGCTGAAACTATTATTTATCGTGAATACCTAGTGAAAAGTATGTATTTTTCATTTTTGCAGCAATGTTATTTTCACAAAAATATCACCTCTTACAAGAAAGCTTTAACACGTTGAATGCCACGTTAATTTTACATGGCTTGCACGTCTGGTCACGCGGTAAATAACTACAAGGGCGATTCTTTTGTTACTTTTACACGACATATTTCAACTTTAACACTTATTATAATAAACTTTTTTGATATTTTTTATGTTTTTCTTAATTTGTTGTTAAATCTATATGTGTTTTAAGTTTTCAAAACGAAGATTGAGGGTGCAAATTAATTTGATGTTGAAAGAAAAATTTCTGAAATTTTGTTACGTGTGTTACCTTTTATAATGCTAGATATTTGAAACTTTGAATATATTCATTTAATTCTGTGAAGTATAAAGGTAAAAAATTAAGATATTTTCTTTTATAGAGAGATACAATATCGAAGCTGTGTTTAGTGATTTTTAAAATTTCTTGCAACAGTAAAAACTTCTTTATTTTGGTGAAATTGGTGCGTTACGTGTGTTAACTGAACGTTACGTGTGTTACCCTCTGTGAATATTTCAATTGAAAAGTCATAAATGTTGCACTAAAACATTTATTTATTTTAATTTAGCGGGAAAAAAACAATTAATTTTTACAAATAAAATAGTTAATGGTCTGGAAAGATGGTTGTAGCCCTTCTTTATACAGGTTTAGAGAGTTAAACATAGCAAATCTTAGGCACATCTATTCCTTCAAAATCATTTCTGTTTGGAAACAAAAAATATGCATCTTTTCCAATTATTTTATGCAAATATTGCGTTTTAAGTTTACATGCATGTGCATTTGCGTCAATAATGTGCCCGAGATAGAGTATATGTCGTTTTAATTTCAGTTATAAGCGCACTTCTGATCAGGAGGGAACGGAAATTCACTTACTGACTATTTGTGTGCCACAATCTGTGCATCTATGCATCTTATTCAAGTATCTAAATATACTTATGCATAGATTTTATGCTTTGTATTGCCATTGCCATGTATTGATCTTTTCAATTAATATCTTTATTTCATTTTGGCTAATATATAATACTGTTGTATTAGGCATGAGTTGATTGGTTAGCTTTGCAAACAACACTGGATAGTAAATCAATTTTTTTGTATAACAACACAATGATTTAAATAATTTTGCTTTTTGAATCGCTTTCAAGATTTTGTACTACACACCTATCCTATAGAATGCACTTCTGCATGTGATATCGCAAAATATTTCCAAATTAATTTCCTTTTTATATTTTGATTGACAAAATATGAAATAATTCAACCATATATTTATTTTTAAATTCTTAACTTGACTTATTACTACAGAATTTTTCTATTAGCTCATCTTCTGAAGTAGAATCATTTTGAAACAGTCTTAGAATAAAAGTGTAGAGATTGTTTCACCTTTGTCTTTTTAGGAGAATATTGTAAAGGACTCTATTTTAAACTCTTTAGGAGAGTATCGTCTAAGGAAACAGCTGCTGTGAATAACGGAACAGAGGCTGGATAGCATAATGCTGATTGAAATTCGTTTTGATATTCAAAAGAATATGCCATTGCAAAGTCAACTTGAATTACCCTGATTTTAATGCTAGATATGTTTGTTTGGAAAGTATCACCTCGGATTCTTTTAACTCTTACGTATTATTGAAAGTTAGTCCAATTTTCAAGAGTTATTTCAAAACATTCTTCTTGCACATTCGTCATTATATATTTGTTATTGTGAGCTATTGTCATCTTTTTCTCATCGTTACCAAACTACAATAAATGATGGTTAGAAACCTATAACAAGCAATGAGAAATTTATGTAAGTATCAGAAGCACCCTTCCAACAATTGGATCCAAAATTTCTTTCACTTTATTTACATAAATACTTTTACCATCACCATGTATTGTCATAAACTTAATTTTAGCCTTCCAGTTAAAGAATAAAAATTTCATGATATTTGTTTTGATTCTAAGTTTTACAGTAGCAATACATTTTATAGTCATAATGCACTAAATATGAAAAATTAAACAATGTTTAGGATGCAACTGACAAAAAGCAGTATAAGCTTCTCTTAGAAACATTGTTAGATAGTTCTTTCGTTTTATTGCCCGTTTTTTCCCGTAATAATCCAGAGAACCAGCTCTTGTTTCAATACAAGCATAGTATAAACAATCTAACTTCTGAAGAAAATCCATTTATTAATAATTAAGTTCGTCTGAAATACTTAGTGGTGAGCCTTTTACATCATTATTAATCTGTTTTGAAAGTTCAAGTCTAAATTTCTTTATTTTCTTTCCTTTGAAGTGCAGAATCTTATGCTCTTTTCTTTTTTTCTTCATCTTCTTATTCTTTTAAATCCAGATAAGGACACTATTTTAAACTTATCCATTTTATAATAATCTAGCAAATGCAGTCGAAATATTCTACTTAAACATAAACGTATGACAAATGGAAGTTTGGGAAAACAATTTCCAAAAGTTTCAAAATTATCGTCTTATTATGCTGTTTTTTTATTAATGCTTATGCCGACCTGATTTTACAAAAAAACCACAATCTTACAATCCCGTATTTGTGGCATTGAAGTTGCGCGGCGGTTATAAAAAATGTCCGAACATGATTCAAATTTTTTTATTGAAAATAAATAAAAAATTAAAGTGTATAAGTACCTCTAACACACATAACAGTAACACGCGTAACTTTTCGTTACGTGTGTTACCTTGAATAAAATTAATTATTAAATTTTAACTATTGGCACTTTTAACTCGAGAATTTTTTCCGTTGCATATCCTGCCTTCTTAATTTATAAAACAAAAAATTTTTAAATAATCTTTTTTACTGAAGTTTTTACAGAAAAAAATGCAAAATTATGTTACGTGTGTTACTGGGAAAATGAGACTATCTTGATTAATCAACTTTTAATCAAGTAAAAAAATTTAGGCCAAATTAAAAAAATACATTAAACAATAATAAAAGAATAAAATAGTTATATTTATTACTAAAAACTATTTTATTGCTCTTTAATATTTTAAGAACTCCATTAGAATATAACATAACAAAGTAGAAAACTGTTAAAATTCAGAGTGTTCCACCTTTTGTTAGAATTTACATAAATATTTTTTATAATTCAAAAAACCATCTTAACTATTAAAAAATGTACATCTTCTAGATTCCGAAACTGTGTCATTTTAGCTTTTACGATAATTTTGAAAATTTAGTCACTCAGGACCACTTTATGTGGAATCGCCCACAAACTAAATTTGAAAATAGAGAGATTTTGCTAGTTTATAAAATGTTTAGCATTACAATATGAAGAATAGTGGGGAATTATACGTGTTGAATTATATATGTCTACGAATTATTTAAACACAGTGGTGGATAAAAATCTACCAATTTGAATTTATTAAACCAAAAATGAAGTACATTTTGAATAAATTTTCTGGATTTCCATAAAAGAGTGTGAATTTTATAGTTCTATATCATGTTGTACGCTGTCAACCAGCTGTTTTTCGCAGCCTATGTGAAAGGTCAGTGTCATCAAGCTGTGGCAGACGCAGGCTAAATATTATTTCAGTGTCAGCCATCAGTGGTAGACGCTGCCTTAATGTAATTTCAGTGTCAGCCACCGGTGGTTGACGCGGCCTTAATGTAATTTCAGTGTCAGCCACCGTTGGCTGACGCGGCGCTCAACATGTCAACTAACATCTACAAGCAGAATTTATAGCGATATTATCACCAAAGTGTATTTACAATCACCACCAATGGGTTTTTAGAACATCACATCTACAAGCGGAATTTTTTTGCGATATTATCACCAAAGAATATTAACAATCACCATCAAAGGGTATTTACAAAGGGAATTTCCCGGAACTTTCTGATTGTTTAGAACTCTCTAAATTTAACTGGAGCTTTGTGCAGGATGACATTCAATCATTTTCTGATCACTGCAAGCAAAATTTATTGTCATATTAGGAATAAAAAAAAGTTATTGACAATCAGAATTTCAATTACTCTCCGACTACCAATAGAATTCAACACTTTTAACTGGAGCTCTGTTCTGGTTGAAAATGCAACTTTCAATCTCTTAATGTCTACTGCAAACTGTATTGTCGTTTTAGCGACGAAAGAAACTCATCATGAATTCAATTTTCAGCCATTTTTTGATTAACACGTTGAGCGCCGCTTCAACCACCGGTGGCTGACACTGAAATTACATTTAGGCCACGTCAACCACCGGTGGCCGACACTGAAATTACATTTAGGCCGTGTCAACCACCGGTGGCTGACACTGGAATTATATTTGGGCCACGTCAATCACCGGTGACTGACACTGAAATTACATTTAGGCTGCGTCAATCACCGGTGGCTGACACTGAAATTACATTTAGGCTGAGCCTGCACCACTTGCTGACACTAACCTTTCACATAGGCCGCAAAAAACAGCTGGCTGACAGCGTATAAGATGATATAGAACTATAAAATTTACACTCTTTCATGGAATTGCAGAAAATTTATTCAAAATTTACTTAATTATTGTGATAGTTGGTTTAATAAATTCAATATAGTAGATTTTTATCCAAAACTATTTTTAAACAATTTGTAGGCATATATAATTCACCAATTTTTTTCAGATATGCCATGCTAAACCTTTTATAAACTAGCAAAATCTGTCTATATTTGCAAATTTAGTTTGTAGTTATTTACCGTGTGGCGAAATGAGCAAGCCGTGTAAAATTAGCGTGGCGTTCTACGTGATTATTAGATTTCAAAGCTAAACTGGATTTTTCTGATAGATGACAAGGGAAAATTTACGCTACAAACGTTGCAATCTAACTCTACAAATGCTATAAAAACATCCTGAACGCTACACAAAGAAATTTAAGTACCAAATAGAATTTGTCGAAAATCGAATTTCCAACTACTTCTAATAGTTCAAACACTACGTTTTTTTTAAAGTAATATAAGATGGAAATATAATTTTATTTTCCTCAGACCTAAAACGAAAAAATGTAGGGTACCTCAATTTCATAGTAAACTTCACTATCAACATTACCTTCCCACGTCTTTCGAAAGTGATATGTCTTATGTGTCTCGTTTTATTCGTTTCCAGTAAGCTACAAGCAGTATTTTAAATACCATATAGAATTTGTCATGAATGTGAATTTCAATCTCTTTTCCTAGTTAATAAACTATGTTTTTCAAATAAGCTAAAATGGAGAAAATAATTTCATTTTCCGTCAGATCTAAATCAGAAATGGTCTGTCTCATCATTTTCGCTATGAACCATCACATCCTACTTCAAGAAGCCTCCACACGGTTTTTTATAAGTAGTCCACGCAGACTGTTTAAAAAGTGAACCAGTTGTGCGCATGAATCCAAAACCTTTTATAAAAGTAATTGAGAGAAATTTATCTTATATATATGAGAATTGAATCTGTAGTGGTTGACAAGTGAATAAGGTAAACCAATCATATTCATAAATAAAATAAATATTTAGTCATATATTTGCTACCACTTTCTTATTTTCATTATATTCTGTATTAAATTACTCGTTCGGTAAATGGAAATCCTTCACAGTGGTCTGATCAGACTACCTGTAAAAAAACCGTGTGGAGGATTTCAGTTATAGGAGGCGTTGTATGAACTTAGTATATCCTGCCGAAATTACCTCCCTCCCCTGTCTTTCAAAAATGATGAACCTGATGACTTTGACTTATAGTCTTATCAACATAGTACAATTTTCTTCTTTTTAAAATACTTGGAAACTGTATATCTTTAAAAAATATATATATATACATTGATTATTTTCTTACAGTGGAACATGGTATGTGACCACAGTCATTACTCCAGTTTGGTGATGACTTTAACAAATGTTGGTAGCATTATAGGAACTCCTTTTTATGGAACTCTATCTGACAAGTAAGTCTATTTTTTATGTAAATAACAAGTTGAAAATGCAGTCTGATCTCTATTTAACGAAGTCGATGAATCCCGATAAAAAATTCCTTATACGGAAAATTCATTAAATTAGTGGGCTGCGCCAAGTAATTTCATAAATGCATATCATTTTCCTTATTCATTCAATATATAGTTTTTGTAAATGACATTTTTTAATTTTACTTTCTTTTTTTTCAGAAGCATTAATTAAATAATTTCATAAAAATGACGGCAATGTTAAGTAAACAATGGATAATTAATAAAATATAAATTTAATGACAGGTTTCAAAATTCGTCATTAAAAATGTTCTAACTCTCAGAATCCCTGTAACCTATCCTCGGAATCTTAGGGTTCCGCAAAACACCATTTGGGAACCGCTGTTGTAAAATATATATTTGAAAGCAATACAAAAGAACGTTTGAGGGCGAAAAAACGAACAATTTAACTCAAATAATTAGATAATACTCAAAAAACGTCCATTGTTACAGCAACGAAAAAAACATTGAAATCCAGTCTCTGAAAACCGAAAATTACATAGCCAGATTTTAAATTGGAATCATCTGCAAGCTCACTTATTTTATTTAAAGTGTATTTATTCAATGGTTTGTCTTTAAATCCTCTAAATTATCTAAATCTATCTAATCTAAATCTTCCTAAATCTATCTAAATTATTTTCTTAAATCTTGTCTATTTCTTCTCAATTCACATTTTTTCCATTTTGCAAGGAAGATATCTCAACTTCGAATAAGCCTATTAAGTTAAAACTTGATAAATTATTTGAGAATAGCATGTAGCTTAAACTCATACTAGCACTTTAATATCAGAAAATATTTATATTTCTTCTGTGTTTAAATTAAAAAACTTTTTCTGTAAAAATTCAAAAAAATTAAGTCTTTCTTAATTTAAAAACTCCTTTTTATTTTTTCAATTTCTTTAAGGTTGTACGGTTTTAAAAAGAACATATTTAATTGTTAAAAGTTATTTAAAAGTAAAATATGTCTATTAAAAGTTTTTTCAAGTAAAGTATACATGAGCTTCAAGTAAGTTAAGAAAAGTTATTTCATGATTTTAATTACTTTTATCGTGCGTGCAAGACGCCACAGTTTTGTTTCTTCACATTAAAGCATTAAAGAACATTAAATTATAGTACTTTGCAATATTTCATGAAAGTGTGCGAATAATGTCTAATCTCGCTGTATAAAATGTATAATCCAAGGTTAAGCTTTAAATAAGATATCGAAAGATAAAAAAAAGATGTACATTGATGTTTCTCAATGAAATCAAAACTATCCAAACTAATTAACTAAACAAACTACAAGTTTTTTTGTTTAAATATTTAAGTTGAAAAATTGGTTATAACCAAGTATTAAATATTTATAAGTTGCAAACAATGGTAGAAATATTGTGGTTTGGAGAATAAATTTCTGATTGTATACACCCCAACTATACAGTAACCCGTTTAATGACACATGAAGGCCTTATTTTACTTAGAAATTCTATTAAGGTTTATTCATTTTTAAGGAAATATTTCTAATCGCAATATGAATGACTCAACTCGCCTTCAACCTTGAGAATTTTTCATCCTTTGTTTAACTAAACATGACAATGTTTTTTAAACTCCTACTTATTACCCGTAAAATCAGTACGTTTCATTTGTGTAGCCTATTTCTTCATTTATCCATCTATTGTTAAGTGAAACGTTTCCATAACAAATGCCGTATAAATAAAAGTTATAATCAGTGTCAGATGGCTGTCTGTTAACTTTCATTTGAAAATGATTATGTTACGTGTAGTGGTCATGGTGTACAAATGAATTCGAAAATAAATTCTTGACTTTGAATGGAAAACTTTTTTTATGATCAAATAAAGTATTATTAGGGGGATGAAGTAAAAAGTTTTATTCTTCTAGATTTGTTTTTATGCCTGTAGAGCGTGCAGGACAGGTATGAGCAACAGAAAAGGAAGAAAAGCGTTTACATCATGTAGATTAATAGAAGAGACATGAAATTAGATATTATTTGAATATTGTTCTAAAGTGAATCAAGAAAATAATGCGTTAGTGAGCTTTTTAGTCTTCAAAATGACATCAGAAAATGGAAATAGCTTGAGTTTACAACAGTTATCTATTACAGTTATGACATGTTTAGCCTATATTTAGCCAGCGATCTCAATGTTGATTCTGAAAATGGCACTTAACGTCAATATGAAGAAAAAACACAGTTTTGTGCACAGAAAAAGCAGTAGGAAAGAATTTTTTAATGTTTAAAATGTTACGCCAACGCATCCCCTAGACTCTGAAAGAAACTGGGGATCAGTCATTGATTTTGATTATTTTCATTTAAATGGAAAAGTCTTGTTAAATTGTTTATTTTTTAAAAAAAAGTTTAATGAATTTTAGAATTGTAAGTTGTTTATCCATTCTGAAACTCAAACAACTCTTTTCGGTAAAGTGGTAAAGCATATCACTTATAGCTTTATCTAAAGTGTAAGGCACTTAATCTGTGGCTACTTTTTTTTAATATTTTTTTTTGTCGTAAGAGCTTCGAAAAATGCTGTTGAAAATTAGTCAATTAGGAACACCTATGTTACTTCATTTATACATCTCGGAACACCTATGTAACATAACTAATTTACACCGAAATTCGCTTGTTTTTTTTTTTTCTTAGATTCTACAAAATAGTAGTTTAAAAATGGAATAAAATGTTACACTCATTTTCGTAAATAAACAATATAAGTTTTGTCCAAACAAGCGCTTCATCAATAAGTTATTGCTTACAGAAGTGAATCGCAGTTTGTAATTTGCGTACCATTCGGGTAATTGAAAGTATTATTAGTAATGCTGTGTATATAATATGAAGCACGTAATAAAATCAACTGAAATAAAAATTATATATTAATGGCATTCTGTTATCATTTAAAAGAAATCAAGGGGTCGTTTTGATTATATATTTTTAAACAGAATGGTAAAGATAATAACTAGGTTTTAAATCTCTTAAATTAACTATTTTAAGTTGATATTTTATGCAAAAAAGATAATAATAATTATTTAACAATACAAATCGAAATCCGATTTCAAAGATAGTAATCATATAAATTTCTTGTCAGAGATTCTAGAGATATTTTATAATTTTATAACCGTCATTCAACAGCCCACCCAATTTTCGGTTTGAGACTACTAATGTTCAACTCCGTAGCCTTGTAATCTTGAACCCAATCCAGAAGACAAGGGAACTCCTGGATCGACTATTGGGAGAAATTTGCCTTCGTGGAGAACTTTTTGATGGAGCTAAGCCGCATTTGCATTACATGGAGAGGAGGACCACGAAAACCACCCACGGTTAGCCTGACTGCAAGAGGACTTTAACCCATGATCCGCCTACCACTGAGGATATTTAACGTCAGCACTGTGGTCGGCGCAAGCCGGATGCGGAATTCGTATCGACTGGGATTCGAACCCGGTTCGCCACATTGGAAGGCGAACCCTCTATCCCCTGAGCCATCGCGGCTCAGATTCTACTGATAGTAAAAATTTAATAAGCATTTCCAGAGCTAGCATGAAAATAATCAAATACTTACTAACCTTTATTATTTCAGAGCACTTTAAAAGAGCCTTTTTTTCATATGCTTTTATTAAGAGCAAGCATCGTAACAAACTTTGCGCTGCTCTGAATTTAAAAATGCAACTGAGGTAACTGAGTCCATCGCTTTGGAACAAATTTAAAAATTCCATTAAATTATGTTTCACAAAATATGCTTATTTTTCATGAAGGCTTAGTTCAGATAATCGAAAATTATTATGTTTTAATTCAAAGATAATATGACACGAATTATTTTATTTCCAGATTTAAAAACAAAAATTTACATTTAATTTAAAAGTCTGCTAAATTTCATTAATTTGAGACATTTGATTGCTTTAAATAATCTAAGAACAACTTCCTTGTCTTCACTAACATGAGTTGTTTTGCTTCGATGGGTGAGACTATTTAGATGAGAGTAAATATGCAAAAAAGGAAAACTTTCATCAAAGGTATTAGAATGAAAAAAGAGTGGGAAGCTCTGGTTTAGGAAGATAAAAGCTCCTAGGAAGATAAAAGCTTAGGAAGATAAAAGCTCCAAGTCCTAGGTCCAAAAGTAGAATGCTCAGACTATTTAAAAAGTAATCGATATACGCACAAGGCAATTTTTTTCTAAAGTAGTAAAAAAAATTACTTTATTTTATTTATAAATCTGATTTATCAATATCCATAGGTTCACAAAGCAGGGGAAAAACAGTTTTATTTCCCAACAAACTGTATTAAAAGATGCATATTTGCTACCACTTTAATTTCTTTTCCCTTAACATACTCTCCAACAAAAGTTGGCTAATGTCCTTATTAATACCCTATTTAATTAGTTCATTTAAGCATAATTTGCGTTTATTGTTGTTGTCATCAGCTATTAAGGCAGAGGGAGAGCGATTAAACTTGTTTTCCAGTGGCGCCATCTATGGTCAAGAATTCAACTTCTGCCACACCCATACGTCACACCCGTTTATAGAGCAGACCCATTCATTCGTCCACAGATCGTTATTTTGACCTGAATCAAAGAACGATCAATTTCCAATTTAGTACCCCCAGAGATATTGATTTGTAATGGGAACATGAAGGATTTTGTGACCCGACAGATTTAACGTGCACCAGTCACAATTTACTACAAGGGGAGACTTCAGCCGGCTGGATTTGAACTCCCTTTCTCACAAACGTGAGTACTGCCCCCTGCCAACCAGGCTACCCCGGCCTATTTGCGTTTATTAAAAAAAACTATTCAAATAAATTTTGAAAAATGTATGAAAGAAACATCAGTTTTGAATTTCAAATAAATCTATCAACCTCTTTGGGTCACTATCCCACGATTAATAGAACAAATATACGAACTTTAAAGTCATTTATATATTTCAGAATATGCTTGTTCCTTAACAATATATCATTTGTATTTAAAACAACAATGCTCACTTATGTATTACGAAATCAAAGAATCCATTAAACTTGAAATTCAGTGAACTTTCGTTTTCGTTTCAGAATAGGTCGAAAGCCTGTCTTCTTCATCGTCATTCTAGTCACGGCCATCACGGCTATTTCCTCCGTCCTCATGACCAACTTTTGGACTTTCCTCATCCTGAGAACCATCAATGGAAGCCTCATGCCGTCCGTCTTTCAATTACCCTACATCATTTGTAAGTACGGATTAGTCTGCTTTCAACAGCTATTTTTTTCTCCAAGTGATTAACCAGAAGTATCATGATGAAAAGTTTATAAGCACCAAACAATATTTTTGTTTCTTCAAAATTTCTGAAATAAAGAACATTTTAAAGGAGAAAATAAGACCAAAAGGACAAGTTTTTCATAAAATAAAAACTTATTCTTTTTGTATAATATTTAAAAATTATGAATTATTTGAATTTTCCGGACTAAACCCAAATTTAATTTTTTAGGAGGGGGGAGGGAATCAAAATGTAAATGTTTTTTTTAACTATAATATACATAATTTTTGATTTCAAGCTTAAAGTAAATTATATATATATAAATATATATATATATATATATATATATATATATATATATATATATATATATATATATATATATATATATATATATATATATATATATATATATATATATATATATTCCAATGCCCACTTTTTAGGATTACTCATCTGGGCATCATAACCTAAAAGTGGTTCAATTTTACTACATAATTCAAAAATTTCAACCCCCCTAGATGAACGCCCCATTAAAAATCTTAAAACCTTGCATGTGATTTTGCAATTTTAACACCTTGCATACTCTTAAGAAGATTCCAGGCAATTAAATGATTTCGAATATTAAACTTTTAAACGACAATTAAATTATTTCTAAGGAATATGTTAAAGAAATTACTTAATTGCCTTTTTTAAAAATCAGAATGTTACGACTTTGTAGTGTTACTATAGACGTAAAGACACAAATAAGATAAAAAAAGCTAAGTAATAATTAAACTTACATCTGGAGCAGATGTTACTATTATTACTTTAACTTTGTCTTATCTCTTTTAGACCAGAAAAGCTCTTGTTTGCTTTGATACGCTTCGTTAATTTTTAAAAAAAACAACAACAAATAAATAATAATTTGCAATTCTCTTACGGAAATGTTATACCTTGATCCCAAAATATTCTTTTATTGAGAAGGTTTTGACCTTGGCCCTGACCTACACGCATTTTTTTTCTTTCTTTTTTTTCCCAGTAGAGTAAATACCGTAACTACTTATCTGTGAAAACTTCTGTTCGTAGAAAATATTGCTACTTCTTTATGGTAAACAGGTTTTTAATGATGGAGTAAAACAAACATAAGTTAATTCACATATTTGGGATAATAATGATTGTTATTTAAATAAATTAGGATGATTATACTGGGAAACAAATTATTTTTTGTTTTCTGTTGCATGAGATTTTCGAACGGATCTTAGATATTTTCGCGATTTTGATTTTAAATTTGCAATCGGTTTCACTCTGCACAGTTTTAATGCAATTCAATAACGAATTCCTATCCAGGGTCTTTTTTTAAATTCACTCGGGTGAACACTAAGTGTCCCCACCTCTCTGCTACGCTGGATGTGGTAGGAAGGAGGCGATAATACATTTTAGTTTACGATGCGATATTGTGTGTTTTTTGTCTTAAACGTTATTTTCAAAGGAGCAGGCTGGTGTACATGTGTGCATAGAAACCTATACTTTCTATATAAATTTTTATATTCAGACGAGAAAGAAAAACACTGAATTAAACTTGGTATTTTAAAAAAAAACTGCAGCTGTTGGAAAAAAAACTAATTTCAGATATTAAATCACAAGCCAGAATTTGGTAAACTCAAGTATTTGTATGCATGCAACAAAAAAAATTTGTTTCCCGGTGGCCCAGTGCTATCTTATGGATTTAATTCCGCACAATGTTTCAAGTTTATTTAACAGGATAGAGGTATAATCATTAGTTGGCTAATCTAGTAGTTGGCAGCTCTGAAAAGGACATTATATATATATATATATATATATATATATATATATATATATATATATATAATATATATATATATATATATATATATATATATATGTCACGGCGAAAGATCGAAATCGGGGGTTGTTAGCTTTCACCGGTGAATGTCGACAAACACCAAATACGTCGGTGAAAGATCGAATATTTCATTACATTCTTGTACATTCGGACCCTCACCGGTGTATGTCGACAATCACAGATATGCTTTAGTGAATGTCCGAAATATTTATTACATTCGATTTGATACGAATTTATTCGTGGGTGTAATTACATTTATTCGATATTTTAACCCTACACTGATGTTTTTTAAGGTTAAGTGCCACTGCTCGGTATACCCTACACTGATTTTTTTCTAAGGTTAAGTGCCACTGCCCGGTATACATTTGCCCGGTATACCCTACACTGATGTTTTTTTAAGGTTAAGTGCCACTGCCCGATATACATTTGCCCGGTATACCCTACACTGATGTTTTTTTTTGCTGTCAAGAGCCATTGCCCGGTATATATTTGCCCGATACTCCAAACACTGATGTTTCTTCCTATATATCGTCAGTAAGTATTAAAATATAGAATAAATATAAATATATCAAATAAATATAATAATATTAACGAATAAATTAATATAAAATTGTAAATAACAAATATTTCGGACATTCACCAAAGCGACTGTGTGATTGTTGACATTCACCGGTGAGAGTCAAAAAAAAAGGGTATTTAGCAAATATTTCGGACATACACCAAGCGACTACGTGAGTGTTGACATTCACCGGTGAATGTCGACATTCTCCAGATTTCGGGGTTTCACCGTAACATGCATATATATATATATATATATATATATATATATATATATATATATATATATATATATATATATATATATATATATATATATATATATATATATATATATATATATATATATATATATATATAATGGCGAGATGGTATGTATAGTTTAAAATTATAACTTTGCCTTTGCTTCCAGTTGAAAGTACTTAAACTATGGCTTTTTTAATTTCCTTGTAAAAAAACATCCTTTAATTTCTGTTTTTTAAAAAGATGCCAAATGATTATATAATGTTAATTTTAAACTTGCCATCATTTTAGGCGAACGGGTTTTAAATATTGATGCTTGTTTCAGTGCTTGAGATCGTAGGACTCTCACAACGGACAAAGATGAATGGAATAGCAAATGCCTCCTGGACTATTGGTCTTTGTTTTCTGGCACCAATCGCTTACTTCACCAGACACTGGGTGACATTTGGACTGGCAACATCCTCGGTATCAATCTTGATGTTTCTGTACTGGAAGTGAGTGCTGTAGTTCAAATATTTGACAATAAAGAACCCCCACCCCCCCATGAGTTTAAGAAATATTTAATAGTGGAATTAAATTTGTGTCAATGCTAGTAAGAATATCCTCATTTGACTTAATACTTTAACCCTGAAGGAACTGATGGGACTAGATAGTTTACATAGACACAGATTTTTTATAAAAAATAACGTATAGAAATACAGTTGGACTTCTATTTAACGAACTTTCATTTTGCAAATTTCTCTATTTTGCGATTTTTTTGGAGGAACCAAGAACATTTGGAAATTTCTTCGTAAAATAACTTCCAAATAGCGAAATGAATTTTCTATTTAACGAACTTTTCTTTGAGATCCAGTTTCCCTATTTCCCAAAATATTTCAGAGCCTTGCAAACATGTTGATGCATTTTGTGGGGGAAATGTCCTTGAATAAATTTTCGAAGCCATTTAATTTTTAGAGAAAGCAGTAAATTCCCTTTCCCCTTTTGTTTGCATTTCAAAAACAAACAAAAAAAAACGCAGACAAAATTAACTGATTTTACCAGTAGCAATTAAACGTATACCGCATGTGGCAATCTATGTTTAAAATTACTTTTATAATAAACACAACTATAATTTTATACATAAATTTAGCTTTTTTTAGTTGAAAATGTATGTGGCATGACAGTGTAACACTGGATAATGTTTTTCTCCATTCTTGCTTACCCTGCAGATTTCCTTTAGGGTTAAGATTTATAAAATAAATAGAAAATACTAGTTTACAAGATAAAGGTTGATCAAGAGCTATTTTAATTATGTCTAGTGTTTATGAATTTAAAACCTGTTTTGTGTTGTTTAAGTATTTCAAACGGTGATTTTCTATTTAACGAATTTTCCATATCGAGTCGAATTTTCCATATAAAGTCGTGGGGAGCCTTGCATTATAAGTCCGATATCAATTTATTAGGTAGACCGGAAAATTCTGTCTGAAAAGTACAAAAAAGTTATGCAATGATACAACATGAACTTTCATAAAAATTTTAAAAAAATTCAGTGATAGGGCATTTTACTCTCAAATGTGTACCGTTTGTAACAGTGTAATACTTTCGTTGCAATTGGAATATGTATGTAAATGCTCTTTTGTTCCATGTTTGCTGGGCCACTTTATGCTAGAACATTGAGTGAAGGGATAAATACCCTATGCCTTTTTCTTTTATAAAAGTACCTTTTGCAACAATGTAAAAGGAGGTGTGTAATTTCTCGGGCAGGATTTTCTGGGACACCTGATTGAATAAAACTGAACAATTATATTTTTGCAGATTTTTACCGGAATCACCCCGTTGGCTTATATCCCAAGAGAGGTACAAAGAAGCAACGAGAGCAATTAGCAGAATTGCTGAAACGAATGGAAAGACTATTGAACCCGTAGAATTGAGAATGAAAATACAAGTATGTAATTGAAAAATTAAATTAGCGTATCAAAACACAAGTATAATGCGTGTTCAATGATAAATTTTTTGATATGTTAAAATTTTGTGTGATCCAAAAAAGGTTTACCATCGTGTAGTTGAAAAAGTGGGGAGGGATATTTAAATATACCAAACTAGCAACGAAAATAAGAGGAGTAATGTAAATTTTCATATTTAAGAACCGTCCGCTCATTTGCACATGCACCAGGTCTGCTGAGATTTCAACGAACTGGACGCGATAAAATCTGATGGGTTGTTTACTTTGCAGTAAGCCACGTCTTCGAACTTGAGTTAGTGCACTACTCACTATCAGTATAGATTTATCTTGGAGGCGTTTCAGAAAACGAAGAAAAGAATATAAAGAATATTTAAAAAAAAAGAATTAAGAAGACGGGGTAAATTTCCTCATCATCGAAATTTATCTGGGCGCCCTTTTCCTATCCATCTTGAAATTTTACAGGATAAATTTACTTGAAGAAGATCAACCTTTAAGGACGTATCATATTTTTGAGATAGGTACTAAATATTATGTTTATTGAGTGAAATTCATTTTTTAATCAAAATAAAATTACCATTTATTTTCATTACAAAATCATAAATAATTTTTTTACGTGTTAAAATATTATTCTTGTTTATCCTTTAAGGCAAAATTATTTTTCGTACTTTTTTTTTTCATTATTTTGTTTTAATTTAGGTCAAAATAAAAGAAAAGTATTATATTTAGCATTTAATAATTTATAATTATGAAACACAGCATAAAACACTGGTGTCTTTTTTCTGCTTTAAAGGCAAAATCTTCTAAACTTGGCTCACTTCCAAACAATAATTTTTTTCGAAAATAGATAGATCTTTATTTAGTTGCAGTTATTTAGATCTAAGATAAACAATTATTCATCATTGAAAATACTTTAATTTACAAAATCAATCTATATATATATTTCTCTTACACGGCGATAAAAAAAAGCCTCATTACAACTCTCCTAATGGCAACGCTAGAAAATCAACCAATAATTGCCGCTAAAAATGTCACATGCCAAATCTAGATTGGGTGGCTCAACATATAGCACTTCTAAAAACGGAAACGGAAATAACCAGAGTGTAAAATATTATGTGCTTATGCGCATCGTATTTTTTGTTAAATAATTTATTTATTATATATGAGTTTATAGATGGTAACGAGAAGAGTTTTGTGGTTGCTATGGTGACTAATTAGAAGGTAAATTGTTTTTTTGAGTGAGTGTGAGATTTGTTTTTTGGAACTGCGATGCTGTAATTTTGTTGTTTAGTTAATAAATCTTCCTTTTATATTAAACGTGATAGTAGTTTCCTTAATTATTTGATTCGAAGTCCTTGGAGTTTTATTTGAGGTCAGTTTATTTTGTATTTTTTGACAAGAGAGAGCATTCTCACCAAACGAGATTTCTTCCGAAATTCAATGTTTTGTTTATGCAGGGTTTTTTCATTGCAATTTCTCTTATTTAAATTTTTAATAGACTTAATTATAGCCAAAATTTTAACCTTTTTAAAGAGATATCAGTTTTAGAAATTTTATCTTAAGATTTTATACTATAGCACATTTCTAATAGGTTTAACGAATTACGTGTCATTTATTTGAATTCTAATTTATTTTAATGACTTAGTATTTACTAAAAAGATGTAATTTTTTTTTAAAAAAAAAGTTGTTATATGGATTTGAATGATTGTTTTGAATTCTTAGAATTTTGTGCATTTGCAATGTACCTAAGTTAGTAGCGAGCGAAGCGAGCTTGGTTTGCGAAGCAAACCATATAAGATTGCGTAGCAATTTTCGGGGGTTGGCGAGCGTTAGCGAGCAGGGGGCACAGCCCACTAGTTATTAATAAATTGTTGAACATGAATGAAAAAAAAATTTATTTTTTTTCAAACTACTTTTTTTTAAATTTAATATTTTAGTACAAATATAATTTCGATAATCTAACAGATTCTTTTTCGTAACTATTAGACTGTTTTTTTTTTAAATTAAAAAATATCAAAATATATTTTTGCGTGTAATTAAAGCGTCAGAAAAAAATACATAAAAGCTGTCCCATCTGCGCCAAAAGGTTAAATGAAGAGCTTAGTGGATGAAACAGGTAAGCGACTTTTTTTAAAGTGGTGAAAATCTGGGTAAAACAAATAAGTGGTATCTAAACTATTTTATTATAGATTCGTCAGAAAGCTGGACTAATAAGTCCTTGCCTTATTTTATTTCCCATTACCTAACATGAAATAAAATATCATGGAAAAATGCTCAAAACTGATTTGGATTAGTTACATTAAAATTAAAGTAAAAGTAAAAAAAAAATCTGTTATATAGCCATACTGATACAATTACTTTATTATCCCTGATTAATAAGCACCTCTGATAATGTCACATACTCGTATTATCTTCTTAACTATTCAAACGTGTATCGCTACATGCATTTGACATTTAATTTTTTTTTTTCAGAAACTTGGTGAAAAAGTTAAGAAGGAGAAGTTGGAGTCTGCAAATAATACTTTTTTAGATCTGTTTCGCTTTCCGAATTTAAGGAAGAAGTTCTTAATAATTTCATTTTGTTGGTAAGAAGATGTTTAATACATAAGCACACACTTTCTGAGACATTTTTTTAATCTTTAAACGATTTTAATTAACTTATTAATTATGATATTAACAATTATAATTAATTAAAAATTTGGCAAACGTCTCCTTAGATGATGTTTTGCTAATCAGAAAAGGAAAAAATTGCAAAATCATGAAATTTTGATAATTTTTACTCAAACAATTTAAGCCTCAACAGCAACACCACACTACCCGACTTCTATCATAAGCATAACTGCCAAGAGTAGAAATATAAGGCCAAAAAGCAGTGATACTGCTGTGCAGCAAATATAATATTGCACGGTTTGCTCCAAAAGCAAAATAAAATTATCTAATAAGGGCTACAAAGATTTTAAAAATAGTGTCAACTATGACTACTTGAAGAAAACAACAGCACTCTAACAACTATTTTTATGTATTAACTAATTAAAAGAAAAGATTGCTTATTTTTCTGTAGGGTTGCAGACATATTTGCATACTATGGTCTCCAAATAAATGTATCAAATCTTGGAGGTGATCCATTTTTCAACTTTTTTTTCTTGGCTCTTGTCGAGATACCAGGACTTATTTGCAGCTGGTATTTTATGGAAAAATGGGGAAGAAGGTGGTGCTCAGTGTCGGCTTTAGCTCTCACAGGAAGTGCATGTCTTTTAGTTGCTTTAGTACCTGGTAAGTCAATTAATATTTATTTTCAATGGATGTCAAATTTCTATGCTTATAGGGAAAAAAAATTTAATGGTAGCTAAATTTATGTTTTAATGCATTTTTTCTTTGCACTGTAAATTTGACTTAAATTTATAATCCAAACCACTGCATGGGTAAATAATTCAAAATTTTATATGAAATACCATTTTGTTACAGCTTTCGCGTAGTGAAGTTTTTAAAATGGTGGTATATCTTTCAAAGTTACCGAAAATTCTGGAAGCTTTAGTTTTAATTTTTTACTACTTCTTAAAATATTTTCAAAAAGCATTGTTGGCTGCCCTGAAAATCGTTCAAACTTTTAACCTTGCTTGGGTTTAAAGACATTTTTACTGCAGTTTCTTATCCATATTTCGTTTCATATTTTATTTTAAACATCGCCAATAGGATAAATGCTTAAACTTGATTGGCTTACCGTTATTCGTTTTTTGAATTAAAAAAGAAGTGTTAATTTTGGGAGCTACTCAAAGATATTTAGGCTATCCGTAATGAAGACTTCATAATGATTCATAATAAGAACTGGTTTTGATCAGGCGAAAAAAACTTTTTCAGTTTCTACCTTAACACTTAAATCTGACTCCAGAAAACACTAAAAAGATTCTTTTTTAGGATTCTGAAGGATTTAGGATTTATTCTATTCAGGATTTTTAGGATTTTATGGATTATTTTTCAGTTTAGTTACTAATAAAAATAGTTGCATTTAAACAATAGATATAGATTATTGCATCTTAATATTGATGATTTTACTTAGTTTTTAAAGTTTTGGTTCCCAATAATGAAAAGCGGGTTGCCATGCCACAAAAAAAAATTTACAAAAATTTAAATATTTTCCATAATTGGAAATTGCATGAAAATGATCCAATGAATTATATATTCCAATAAGTCTTTTTAAGACACATAAAGGAGTTATATTGACTATTTAAATTTACCAACTAATTTTTATATAATGGATAATTTATGGATATTTTGGTAAACTATTTGTACTTTTCTAATATTGATTTTTTCCACACACTGCAAAAAAAAAGGTTTTTATGTTGTGATGACAGTAGGTAACACTTGTTGCATGAACTGAATTTTAATTATTAGGATATTAGAAAGACTGTAAATTTGTAACTAAAAATCGTACTGTAAAAACAGAAATCGTGAAAATGTTTTTTTTTTTATAAAAATCTTAACCATTTTCTTGTTGCAATGCTTCAGTGCCTCACTATTTTACCATTTCTTAATTTACCTTAAGATTTTTGATTCCAAATAAAATTTTCATTTTGGCACGCGTGTAAGGTAGTGCATTTTACTGAAAAAATAATTAATTAAATTCTTGCTTCGTACTTTATTTTTATGTAAGAAATATTTAAACTTGTTTTCTATTTCATGCAAATTGAATACAAAAGGGTTTTAGTCTGTCATTATTGGAATTTTATTATTATTAAAGGTGAGGCAGTAATTTTTTAATTAAAATTCTAAAAGTAAAAACATACATCGTAAAAAGAAAATTTTTTTTAAATTGAACTATTTTCTTCATTACAATTTATGCGGAGTTTCACTATTCTACGATTTCTGTATTTATCTTAAGATTTTTGACGAAAACAATATCTTCATTTTAGTTAGCTTTTGTACAGTGCAATTGAAAAAACAACGCAAGAGCGACTTTTTCGTAAAGAATTTTCGATATTTTTCAATTGCACAGCAATATTATAAATTGGTTTATTTTATAATACTACCGTACATAATAATGTATACAGTCCTTGGCCAAATTATTAGACGCACTATAAGATTCTGTCGCATCTTTTCTTTCGTTTCGGGCTCAATTCGTCCCCTGACTCAATTTTATTCTTTATGCGTCGTACGCTAGCTTCAGAAACTTCAATCTTCGCGATATTTCGCTGTTTGAAAATATTTTAGCACTCACTTTACTTCAACTTTTTTACATGGTAAAAGTTCGCCTTTTTTACTCATGATGAAAATGTTCCAATTGATTGAATTGACACACTGCACACAAAATAAACAAATAACTGCGTAGTATAAAACTGCGAAACTAATAAACACAGCTCATAAAGCCACAAAAACACGCCCGCAACTGACTCACACGAGAACGAGTCTGAAACCGGAATGCACTTGTTTACGTTTACACAAACGTAAACAAGTGCATCAATTTGGGTTAAAGGCCTGTTTACACTGTCCAAGTTCTAGAATCCGAGAAATTGGAGGAATTTCTCTGTCCAAGAAATGGGATGATCAAGTTCTTGAATGTCACCGATTGGTCGGAAGAAAAACTTGCGCACGCGCATTGTTCATATTCAACATTATAAAATAATACTTACATAAGTTTAAAATTACTAAATAAGTTGAAATAAAATTATAATAACACAAATAAACCTTAAAAGATCAATTTATTTGGACTAAAATGTATGAAAACAGACAACAAAATGACATGATCTGATGCCAGCTCGTTGATGTCACAATGCGTAAGATTCTGATTGGATAAAGGAGGAAAAACTTTGATGGAAAGGTAGAACATGCTCTACTATCGTCCAAGAACTTGGACCAAGTACTTGGATGATCGTTTGCACGATCCAAGCTCAAAGCAGAACAAGTTTCCATCAATATCAATCAATCTTCGTCCTAGAACTTGGATCGTCTCAACAGGCCATAACATTGCAATTCAATACGTTGAAAATAAATACAAATAGGAAGCATATAAAAAATCTCCTAAATAAAAACCCATTACATGTATGTTTTATATTACAAAAGTATTGCATATTAACTCGTGCGAAACATGTAATTATTAGAAAACTACGCCGCGTCTAAAAATTTAGCCAGGGATTGTATAGTATTATAATGTGTGTATTTTGTAGAAAAAAATTGTAAATGTGTATTTTATGGTACGTTTTTTGTCAGGAGCCCCAGTACTTGCCGTGGTCTGTTCTCTAATAGGTAAATTCGGAGCTTCCGCGTCATTCATGGCTGTTTACCAACAAAGTTCAGAATTGTATCCCACAACAATAAGAGCCATCGGAATGGGCATGAGTGGTACGTTTGCAGCGGTGGCAAATATCATAGTGCCTTACATAGTCTTCTTAGTAAGTACAACAGATTTGATATGATAATTTTATATTCAGGTCTGAAAGTTTACCATAGCTGCCAATATTCTTAGGGATTTTCCGAAATATTTTATTTTTAGGTTCAAAGTAATGGTAAAACTGTTGCTTTTTTTTTTTATCTAATTCTGTGATTTATAAATTTACTTAAAAATTATTTCATCTACAACTACAAATTTATAATTTAAACATCTATAGAATTGCATCTTAGCATTATGATTGTGTATATGTTAAACTGTGGCAAAATAAAAGAATAAAATTTTATTTAATTAATGCTTCAATTTGCTTTTGATTACTACTTCGAAATTTTTTTTATGAAAAAACAAATTTTACAAGTTCGGGTTATATATCTTCTTCTTAAACACTACAGTTGGTTACCGACCAAAGCCATGTCAGTCAGTTTGTGCCACCTAGATCTATTTGATGCTATATTTCTCCATCTATTAATTCCCAAGTCATTTAACACGTTCACGCCGGGGTGACCTGCCGGTGGGTCACGCTAGATCAGGGTTTCTTAACCTGTGGTTCATGAACCTCTAAGGGGTCCATTCCATGAGTTATATTTTGGGGGTCCGCTGACCACTCCTAATTTTTAAAACGTTTGGAAGCCTACCCATTGCTTGTACAGCGAGCTATGGCAGCTATAATTCCGTTTGCTACAGTGTATCTTTGCAAAGAGGGATTTTCCTCACTTGTGACAATAAAAATCGATTGAATGTTGAACATTATATGCACGTTGCTTTGTCGAAAACCATCCCTCAATTCAACTTATTAATTAAGGAAAAGCAGCAGCAACCTTCACATTAAAAATTTTAATTTTAAAAATTTTGTATACTATTAAAATAATAAAATTAAATGTTTTCTAATAATTGATGTTTTTTACAATTAATTTTTTCACAGGGGGGTGGTCCGTGACTTCTTAAAAAATTTTAAAAGGATTCCGTTATATCAAAAAGGTTAAGAAACACTGCGCTAGATTGTCTCATCTTGGCAGCGCACCGGTGTAAAATCTGGTATCAATAAATTTCATTTTTTAGTTTTTTTCCGGGAATAATAAAAATTCCATAACTACCAATTATTTTTAACGGATCCAATTTTTATATTGAATTGCTTCTTCGCCGTGATAAATTTCCTTACAGTGAATTGCCATTGCTGAGAATAGATTAACTCCTCCCGAATATTATCTAATATTGAAATAGTTCTTCTAGCAGTATTTTCTCTTTTCCCGTACCAGTATTTCAACTTTTCCCGGCGTGAACCACTTCTTTACTCTACTTAACCATCTTGTTCTAGGTCTTTTTTCTTTTTCACTCTGATGTTTGGAAGGTTCTAATTTTAACACCATTTTCATCGCTATATCGGTTTATATATGTTACCACCAAAGTTTAGAATCCGGCATTCTTAGAATGGCTAGGCATTGTATACAATGCCTTAAACTAGCCGGCGATGTATGAAACGGTGCATATTTCACACACTTCCCAGGCATTCTATTAATTGCCAAATGAGAACCCGGCAAAGTATGAAATACATTCGTTTCAAATATCAAGTGGCAAGGCCCATGGCTTTTAAGACATTTTTCAGGTTTAGAATTTGTCAGTTGAACTTGGCGGTTTGCTCGTGGGTAACACACACTTGCGTTTCATACTTTGCCGGCAATATATACAAAAGCTTTATCAGGAGTTTTTTTTTTCAAACTTTGCCTAAATAGCATTTGTCATTCTATGGAACGTCTAAGTAATATGTTTAATACTTAGTAAGAATATGTCATAATTTTCACACTTAATACTTTGCCTAAAAACGTCCGGCAATATATTCAATGCTAATTTCAAATGCATGAAACATTATTTTTTGTACAATAATCAACAATCACATAATAATGCGGTTACTGTACATTAAGATCTAAAATTTTTAAATTTTCAGAGGCGTAATTTTTCATGGAACATCGAGTACAGAGGGTTAACCCATTAATGCCCAGCTACAAATATTACAATGGTATAAAACACGCCTTTATGAAAAAGTAGCATCATATATTCGCTTAATCCACCTTCTGTTTAGCTTTGAAAAGACACTGCCTTAGATTTCAGATTTATATCATTTTATGCGTCATATTTTGCTTCATTTGCTTTTGATGAGTTAATGCAAATATTTCTCACGCATTTATGAGTCAATGAGAATTATGTAATAAAGCAAGCAAATTATCGGAAATAATTATTTTTTTAATTAATTTCATAATAATTCAAATATTTTGACATTGGAAACGTGTAAAATTTGTGATATAATTGGAATTTTCATTTTTTTTAATTTTTGAAGTCTAAATATAGTTTTTCGTGTCATTTGATCCATAAAAAAAGTGCTTACAAGCCATTTGAAAAGTTATTTAATTTCTTATTCAATATTCTTCTTATTCATAGGCGTTTATAGAAAAGTATATACCATTCCTCATCATCGGACTTGTGTGTGTACTTGCTGCTGTTAGTGCAACGTTCCTCCCGGAGACTCTAAACGAAGTTTTACCTCAAACGATTAACGATGCTGAAGCTTTTGGTAAAGGACAACAATTTTTATCCTGTAGTAGGTAAGTCGATGTCTGTTTAAATATCGATATGCATTAATTTATCCGCCTTCATCACAGCATATGAACGCTTTAAAATAAACATTTAATAATACTTCGCCGACTCAAATAAATTTTAATTCAAGATTTCGATGTTCCTTTTAAAGTTTTCAGTAAATAAACTTTGCCCCATTTTGAAGGGTGCTCTCTACTTGAACGAGTTAACACTGGCAATTATTTGTATGGTAAAATAAAACGTCTTCATTCCTTAAGATAAAGTGAAATGGTTGTTTTTATCTTTAGAAAATTTTTTCTTAAAAAGTTTTTATTTTAAATGCTAATTACGAAAGATTTGAGTCACAATTCTTTAACATTTTTAAAAGGAAACTTCCTCCAAAAATGGAACATTGGTGTTTAAACGTTTTTTTTTTTTTTTTTTTTTTTTTTTAAAAAAAAAAAACTTCTGGCAAATTTTTGAAATCTGTTTTACTGGATGCTGGATATCTTTTTAACTCGCCGTTTGGCTCGAAGCGCCAATGACCGATTCGTCTGCACTAGTATGAAATATGAATAGAGAGTCATTATTAAAGTCATAAACTGGTTTAGGTTGGGGAAAACCCCATAGTCAAGGAGAAGAAAAAACAAAAGGAAAAGTATAGCCAGGCTAGTAGTCAAATACACTGTAAGCACAAAAAGCGAGTGTGATTAGAGTAATGTTGATATAAAATGTAAGTAACATTAAGATAACTATATACAAAAGTCTATACAAGATATATAATTAAGACTAGTACTTTATTTTATAGAAATCTGTTTTATTCCATACGAACCAATTTTATTCGTTTCAAGGATATTTCCTACTGGTGGTAAAATAAAATTGAATTGACATTCATGAGCAAAAATATTTTTTTAAATCCGATACCATAATTAGGCCTGTATCGCGATATCTTGCTTCATTTTGTCTTTTCTTGTTTATCATTTTATGCGAATACGCTGGCAACAACAGCATACACAATAACATTGGCATAATGTCATCTAATCCTTAATTCAATTGCTTTACCGTAGTTTGGTTTACGTTGCGACCTAAAAAGGACAGCATTTTAATTTTCAGGAAATCTTTTTAAGCTCAATTATAAAATTCATAAATGGTGTTAACGAATCAGTAACAATAAATTTAGAATTCACGCTTTAATTCGATAAGATGTGGTTGAAGAAAGCAACTTCAGATTCAAATATTGCCGGGCAATATTTGAATCTGCAAGAAGAAAAGCAAAAAGAATAACAAGAAGATAATTTCATAGAGAGGAAAAAAATTTCATGCTATCATCACTGACCACTTTAGGGGATAAATAGTTATTAATGCTGAAATTGTTGATGAATAGACTTTAATATGTTGATATTTTTGTATAACCTAAAAAAATAAGTTAAAATAATATCATGTTAAATTGCTAGATGTCTCAAAAACCTGAAGATTTGAAAAATCAACAAAACCCAAAAGAGCTAGAAATATGCGATTTATTGCATTCTGTTTAAACTAGGTTTTCAATCTTATAAAGTTTCAAAATTGGTTTCTAAGTTCGTCAATGGATGGGGTGATTAACTGATATATACGACAAAACAATGTTTTCGAAATAGCCACTATTTGCAGCAACAACGTGAGCACGAAAACGAAAGACTTTCGTGAAAATATTTCAGTTGGAACTGTCTAATATACAGCAGATAACATTGTTTCCTAGTTTTTCCAGTAAATATCGATAAACTTTGTTTTACGAATTACTGAAATGTTTTAGTAATAAATAATTTTATTTCAAAATTTGAATGGAGAAAACCGTACTTTTTTTTTTATCTCTTCACGATTTTCTTTAGCTTTTAAACTGGACATTTAAATTACTAAATTTTTAGTAATTTTCTCTGTGTTAACTTTTTTTACTGTAATTCGGCCTCCTATATGGCAGGATAAAAAATATTAAATGAAATATTTGCCGCAAAAAAAGTAATATGTGGATTTCAAAATTCCATAGAATTGCGAACTATATTAAAACTATATTCTATTAAATTTCATTTTATATGTTTCAGTAAAAGGAGGAGTTCAGTAATATCGAATGAAGATGAAAAATCACCACACCTTCTGAAGGATACAAGTAATGATGAAAACTCTTGGAGAAAGATCTCCCTTTCATAGCATTGCTTAGTGGCACAACGAAGGATTCGGCTACAATATTTTTTAAACGAGAATAAATGTGATACAAGAGGATAATGACAGAAACGCAACAAATAAAAACAGGAGTAAAAAGCATTTAACTCTTATTTTCTGTTATCAAAAGCAATTGAATCTTCTGATTTTTGCTGGAAATTTTCTTTTTATCTCTAAATTTACAAAGTATATACGCCATCTTTTTTTTTTTTTTTTTTTTTTTTTTTTTTTTTTTTTTTTGATTACTTAAAAAAATTTCAAACTCTATTTATAATAAACATTATGCCATTTTTCCCCTTCAAGTCAATTCTAATCACCTTTATTTATTATTATGTATCATCTTTTTCACCTTTATTTATTTTTTCCTTCCCCTCCACTTATCTCTCGGCTACCGAATTTTGTCAAGTTTTATTTTTCACTTTTATTTTCCATTTTTCATTGGCATCTTTACGTTTTTTGTTTAAAATCTCTCTTAATATACTTATTCACGTATAGCAAGTCTTGAGAAAAAAGGCACTTGTTTTTTGTTTTGTTTCAGTGAGATCTTGAATCACGTTGATTTTAATTACCATGTTCATATTTTTTGAAGCAAGAGACGTTTTTATATCATCAAGTGTACAAATTAACTTTGTTTTAAAAAGCCTGCAATTAATTTTAAACCAATGTTTGAGCTTTCATAATTAATTTCATTATTTTCAAAAATCGGACCAAATAAGAAAAAAACATTTAAAAACAATTTCGAGTATTTCGCTACCTCCACCCTACAGAACTTTAGTCGCATAGGCAAGATCTCTCGGCCAGGATAGTTTCAACAAAAGAACGGACTGCTCCAATGCCAACTGCTCCAGATTCGACAAAATATTTTTAAAAAATAGGTAAAGAACAACAAACTAAAATTTGCAGATATTATGTTAAGTTTGACAACTTTTTCAAAGGCTCAACCCGACTTAACTGTAAAGAAGCAGCGTATCGTTTAACACGTTGAGCACCGCGTCAGCCATCGGTGGCTGACACTGGACTTTCCATTTAGGCCGCGTCAACCACCGGTGGCTGACACTGAAATTACATTTAGGCTGCGTCTGCCACCGCTTGCTGACACTGACCTTTCACATAGGCCGCGAAAAACAGCTGGCTGTCAGCGTATAACATAATATAGAACTATAAAATTTGCCCTCTTTTGTGGAATTGCAGAAAATTTACTTAATTATTGTGATTCTTGGTTTAATAAATTCAATTTAGTAGATTTTTATCCACCACTACTTTTAAGCAATTCGTAGTTTTTTATCATTCACCACTTTTCCATATATGTTGGGGCCTCCCTGGCCGAGCGGTATCGCCGGTCCAAACGCTCTGTTAAGCGTGGAGGTAGCGGGTTCGAATCCCGCCGTAACCCTGGATGTATTCTTTGTGATGTCTTTCTCTGAATTGTTCTATCTGTATTTTCTACTTGACAATAAGCCTATATTGAGCACACAAGTCAGCAAATGTATGTAATTTCAATAAAAAAAAACATATATGTTATGTGTTTTCTAATCATGGTAATATTATTGTAAAGCTACCACAACGGCTGCTTATATTCAAGATGTTTTTAACTCATTGTTGTAATTTCATGATGAATGGGATAGGGGCCGCTGCGCGGCCCTAGTGTCCAGTTGTTTTTAAATAAAGTAAGTAAGTATATGTTATGTGAACTTAAAGACTTGCTGAAGGACCAAAACGTGCTGTATCTTCTCACAACTTTAATCCAGGGGAATGCCCCATACAACTGATGTACTACTGAATCAACTCATGCCTCACCTCATCATGGACTTATTATCTGATCCTAACTTAGAACTTTGAACTGTATATGACCTCTAGACTAAATGCCAAAACAGTATAGATGAATCGGTTAGAAGCGCTTCGCGCTTAACACCGAGATTCCACTCATATCAATCAATCAATCATATATGTTATGCTAAACCTTTTAAAACTAGCAAAATTTGCTAATATTTGCCATTTTAGTTTGTAGTTAATTACAGTTTGGCAAGACGGGCAAGCCATGTAAAATTAGCGTGGCATTCAACTTGTTAAGTTTTGAATTATTTAAAAGTAGTATTTTGGACCTAAAATCCTACGAATCAGGACTAAATACTAAATACCTACTAAACCATGAATCCTACATTAAAGAACTACCACTCGAAAATATTAATTCGCTGTCCGGAGCAAGCTAAGAAAGAATATAACTTTCTAAACCCCATAGTTTTAAATTTCTAGTGATATTTAATGTTTTTGAAATAACTGGTTCAGTCTGGGCTACTTGCACGTGGTACGTATAATTTTAAAACCTAATTTTTTTTCCATTCAGAATAATTGGTAAGGTAAGCTGTTAAGTAAGCAGAGCAGACTACTTTTACGATACCAAGTGAAGGTACTGTACTTATATTTCAACTTAGTCGAGGTCAGTATTATAAAATAAATGACCCAGAAATTTAAGAATTATTTTAACCGAAAAAAATCTGTGCAAATAATTTTGGAATTTTGATCTGTTTTAAGTTTTTTGAACCCTAATGAAATTTTTTTAACATTATCCTGCAAAAAAGTGCATCTGTGGTAATAATAATGAATCAGGGATAATAATAGAGCCTTACTTACTTTATTTAACAAATTTGGGCACCTGGGCTGCGCAGAAGGCCCCTACCCCATACATTATATGAAATTTAGAGAGAAACACTTTTTCATGCAGAAAAATTATACTGCATTATGTTTGTATACCTACCAGAAAAATTTAATAAACCTAAGTAAATAAATTTAAATCTGAAGTTATGGTCAGAGGATTTGTTTCCCATTAAAGAGAAATTGCTAGAACGCTATATAAAATAATTACAAAAACATAGTTTTCATCATTTTAGGTTTTATTATCATTTATGTGAAATATTCATATTCTTGTCTAAACATTTTGTATTGCAATGCATGAGTAACGTAATTTCATAAATATCATTCTCATGTTTCTACATTTAAATATTTTGTGTAGCAATGTTAACTTTCTTTATGTTGTGTATTAAACATTTGTGAAATAAACTTTTTCTGTTTGAATCTTTATCTATAAAACTGTACGGTCGATAAAAAATTCGTGCCGATATACTGTAGGCGAAGCTTAAACAATTTTCAAGTGGTTGCAAATTTTTAACTAAAAATCTAATTCTTGTTTCTTAATAATGATTCATTAAATTTTCTTAATGAGCCCAAAGATTTGGAAATTTATTCCATAGATTGAAGTCTAATATATGCTAGATAAATATTATCTAAATTCAAGTAGTTGCGTCATTAAAAAAACTTCAAACAGCTTTGATAAGAAGCTGGCAGTCAATTGAATATTTTTTGCGAACCTTTGGGAGCTCCGCCTATCGAAAATCGGCACGAACATTCCAGACGACCTATTAAAAAGATTTTAAGAATTATGAAATAGTATAATTGTTAATTATTATTAATTTACCAATACTGAAAAATTTACAAACTAGTGTTGTTTATGTAGTACTTAAGTTTGAATTACTTATTCGTCGTAGTAGGTAAAACAATTCTATCTTAAACTTGATGAGAGGGTGAAAATATGAAGGGATGCTAAATGCAACTAAAATTGTAAAAAGTGGTAAATAATAAATAGCTACTATTACTGGCATGTTTCTTTCAATTTACTATTGAAAATAAATGCTAGTTCTAGTATCATACCAGCCAACTCTTCCGGATTTTCCGGAGGATTTTATTTTCATATTTAAAGTGGTAGCAATACTCATGTTATTCCAATTAACTTTTTGAATTATAATGATAATTACAAATGAGTTTGATCACCACTACATATAAATAATTACAATAAATACAAAAAACACATAATAATCCATGCGCAAGCGAATTTCGCCAGGATCAAAATATAAATATCTTTTTGAGTCAGATTGTTTTTCGTTTATTGTTTTGCAACCACTCTGAAAATACATTCTCGGAAAGAGTAAAAGTTGGCAGGTATGTAGTATGTTGTTGAAGCTGGGCAGCGAGGCGGCCCTCATCATGCACCGTTTGAGATTGATCATGGTAATCATCAGGCAGTGGGGTTGCTTAAAATAAATGCAAAAATTGCTTTTGTTTTAACACTAGGTTTACGGATGGCATTTACAGAGAGCGAATTGACAAAACATACCGTAGATTGCAAAGGGTTGGCGAAAATTTCTATTGGCGTTAAAGGAGCGTTCTCGCAAATCGCCAAACAGCTGTGTGCTTTTGATTTTGTTTTGTTTTCGGTATCGCATAACATTCAACAAGTTAGATATGGGTGCGGGTCTTCATTTGATTCTTCTGCATCAAATAAAATATAAAGCGTATGTTTTTGTTATAGCGCCGACATAATCGTTTGTATCTGTTGACTAAATTGTGTTTATTATAGTTTTTTAAAAGGTCGTAATGGAACTAAGATAGAAAAATTACACATTATTACATATTCTATAGTTTCATAACTTTCATTAAATGTATTTCGAGTAGTGAAATTCTTTTCCTACTCATCCACTAATTCGAATTAATAATATCACAATAATATTTAATCCTTAATAATGAAATGATTATTATAATAAAGTTTGTTTACTTAAAAGATTAAAAACATTTTTTTCATTGTTTAGCAGAGACTGTTTCCGATTCTATATTCATTAATTAAACTTAATGGTTTTGCTCGATAACCATTTACAATTTTTTTTAAATTTTATTTAATTTTCTGTTATTCTGAAATTCTTTAAATATTTTTCGACGTAGAGATTATTTAGCAATAATGCGAAAAGCTGAAATTTATAAATGTATAATATTTATAAATATTTAAGAGAATTTTTAGCAGCTATTTTGTACTAATTATTTTAATTGGAATGTTCATTATACGCAGTTTTATAATAATAATCGTAAAATTCATTGAACAATTGAGTATTACATTTTAAAATTCAAGTATAATTTAATAATCATTTCATTTTATAACTGCAAAACGGTAGATAAGTAACTTCGTTATAAAGTTTTACATGATACGAGAATATTATACGATTGCTTTATAATGAAAGAACAACAATTTAAGTTTTAAACTTTTTGCGGAAAAGAAAAAATTTAAAATTTCTCTTGTCATCGGTGTTAGCGATTAGACAGTCTTTTATCGTATAAATATTAAGTCAGTATTGTTCTCTTTTAAATAAAAATGCATTTTGGTCTGGAAAAAAAAATTGCTTGCATTTTGTCGATAGAAATTCCCTAATTATAGCAGCAAAAACTTTTAAATTTCTAATCAAACTTTCCTTCATTATAATTTTGTGTAAATAATTATTATTAATAATATAAATGACTATTGAAAGGAATTAATTGAGAATGTCCAATTTTAATGAATTAACTGTTTACGCAATCAGATTAATAATTTTTTTCATAATTTACATGAGGAGAAAAAGTCTTTACAGTTTAAAAGTTAAGAGAAAAATATAGTTGAGATTAAATTTATAAAGTAAGCAAAACCCGAAGGAGATTGAAGTAATGGCATTAAAATCGAAATTTCAAAAGAAAAAAAAATCACGTTTTAGTGTACAGTGAGCAGTAAACAAAAATCTAAAACTAACTTTTGATCTAATGATCAGATGTTTACGTTCTAGGACTTAATCTTAATGGATCGAGAGGGTGAATTCAAATATGCCGCTTAATTATAGCAGACAATATATTTTAAGTTCGGAAATCAGACACTAAAACGAGCCTACTTTGAGAAATTTTTTTCCTGCGTATTCGGATTTTTGATCCCCAGTACATAGGGGTTGCCGCAATCTGGAAATATTATCCCAATAGTTTGGTCAGGAAAGCAATGCAATATTAGGACCCCTTAGTGTTAACCTTACTTTTTGCGCATTTCACCATATCTTGGGAACTTTCCAGTGAACTTTTAAGTGAATTGAAAATTTTTTGCACTCAATGTTTTAATGTTCATTTAATTTAGAATTTCCTTCATTCCCTACCACTATTGTAAGAAATTTACTTTTCACCTAACTTGTAAAATTAAAAAGTTTAGAATTCTTTACAAAATCACTCAGGCGAAGTGATTGCGTTTTATTTAAATCTTATTTAGAAGGTATTTTTCTTAAAGTATTTCATTTAAAGTTTTTATCATTTTAAGTTGAAATGAATGTCGCCCTGCTTTGTATAGTTCAAAAATTTTTTTCAAAGGAAACATAACTTAACATTAACACTCAGGACTTACAATTATAAATCAAACAATCACTACATTTATTTATTAAAAAACACTCTTATGAACTGATAATAAATTGATCTAAGTCCTAAATGTGAGTTCTATAATATATAATTTATTTAAACTCAGAATATACATCTGACCTCTGTTGTCGCCAATGGCTCAATTTTAAAATATAGTTTTTCTTTTACAAATTTTCGGATATTTTCATATGAAGGATAGTATTAAGTTTGAGAATTAAAAATTTTTGTCTAAAAAAGTTGTTAAAAATTATAATTATTATTAATACTTGACAACAGGAAGTTTTCAATTAAAGGTTGAAATTTTTTTTAAATATGTTATTTTTTAATTATGTTATTTTTTAATTCTGTTATTTTTTTAATTATGTTTTTAATCACCTATTTCATATAACAGTATTTAGGAATCTATAAATTTATGCTACGTATGATCGTTGCAGAATAACCTGCACCCAATATATGTAAATAAAATATATTTTTAAAATTGTTGTGCATTTTCTATTAATTGCATTTATTATTCTTATATTGAAAGAGTATCAAGGTATCTATGACCTCCATAATAAATGAAGTATTTACAGACTTTTATGTATATTAAGGAATTGAATCAATTTTTCACGAAGTTTAAGATCTCATCCCATTGAAAAAAGAGTTATTTAATAAATATTTTTGTTACAATAAATGCTTCTAGTAATAAAACAAACGCGATATAGGTCATTGAAGAAAAATCCATTCATTTGTACATTTTTCCCTTCTTGAAATTATTTCACATATTTCTTTTTTCACTAGCGAATTTCCGATTACTTTAAAATTTTAAAAATATCGATTTTTTCATTTGCAAGAAATGTTTACTTTAAAGCGTGATAACATTTTTGAATACTCCAATGTCTTTTTCTAATAAATAATATGTCTTTGTTAATTTCAAAAAAAAAAAATGTTCATAAAAAAGTTTACATTATTCTTTTATCAAGATTGATTTAACAGAGAAAATCACTAAATTAAAACAGGTTATGTTTTCTTACAATAAAAGTTAAATAGAATTCTTTAAAATAGCGTTCCAATTAAACATGGTGTTAAAATGTTACGTTATTTTTTGTGATTGGTTCATTAATAAATTATTTTTATTTCTTCACAAACACAATTCTTGTAAATAAAATTAAATCTGTTATATCAAAAAACTAGATTTATAAAATACAAATTATTGCGCTTAATAAAATATAAATACAGTTTATTTGTAACGTGATCCTAAGAATAAAAAGGTTATTTTCTTTTTTAATTCTCTACTAAAATGAATTAATGAGTTATTTTTATTCATCATGGCTAGTCGAGGAGGAGAAAAAAATATCGAATTTCACTGTTTAGGTTAATGTAATTTCGTTCTCCCACTACATTTAAGCGCAATCCATCGCCAATTCCACTTGTAATCGCCTAGTTTACAATCTACGGTATGTTTTGTCAATTCGCTTACAGAGATGCCAACTTGCTCCGGACAGCAAGTATATATTTTAAAGTGGTAGTTTACCATTATGAATCTTGGTTTAATAAATTCAATTTAGTAGATTTTTATCCACCACTATTTCTGAATAATTCGTAGGCTTATATAATTCACAACTTTATATATGCAAAATTTACTTAGTAGTATTTTACAGTTTTTTTAAAATTATTTTGGCGTGTCCGGAGCAGTTGGCATCTCTGCACTTAGAAAGCAATGTTATTATATACTATAAGAAAAAAAATGGAATTATGAGATATATATTTATTAAATATTCTATTTTATTTTTCAATACTCAAACTAAGCAATTGAAACCTTCAAAATCGGACACTCTGACATCAATTGACATTCTGCGTTTGCTTCTTCTATTATTGCTTATCGGCAACAGTTGTTTATCGCTTGTTTCATTTGAGATAACAATATCGGATCGAAGTATTGTCGGTACATTCCTATTTATTATTGATGTGATGTTTGCATGTTTACTCAAAATTTTGTCTAAATTACAATAGCGTCATATTGACGCAAATCCGTAGAGATAGGTATACCATAAAGAGAATTTCAATATGTCAATGATTTTGAAGAAAATAGACTTCAATATATATTTACCTCGATCAATGGATAAAAGTCATTACAAGAGATAAAATAAAAATGCAAACGGGTTTTATAATTTTCCTTATAAAATTCGAAATGCGTTAAAATGACGCATCCCGTAAACCTATGAATAATTTACAATTATGTCGTGTTGGTAATTACGATTGAATAATTAAATAAATAAAAATGAATTGAATTTCTACCACTTCTTACATTTGTAGTCACCCGTGGCATTCCTGAAATCAAGAGATATCCGTCCAGGTTTCGACATCAGGCTGAAAAATAACAATAGATATTTATTTGAATAATTTTTACAAGAATCGGCTCAAATCAGGGGCTTCGAATTCGGAAAATTGTTTCGTTTTCGGCTCCGATTACTTAAAAGTTTTTGTTCATATAGAAATTCTTTAGACAAATATTTATAATTAGATAAATAAAAAGTTTACTCAAATGAATATTATGAATATTATTCAAGTGAATATTATTTAAATTATAACTTATCCTAAACAACATAAATCATATTTGAACACTTTTTTAGCCTATGTTTGACTAAACTATTAAAAAGAAACACCGGAAATTATTGCAACTATTATAAAAATAGATATCAGTGAACGACTTTCTAATAATTTATCTTTCAATTTATTAATTTCGAAACAAAATTTATTTTGCTGAGTTAATTAAAATGAATATGCGAAGGAATTTCGTAATTTGCAATAGTTTCCAAGTTTGGGAATTTTCACTATTCAATTTCTTTGCAAAAAGACCTTTATGTATGTAAGAGCGTGCGTATGAAAAAGTAATGTCAAGCTCTTCTCTCAAAATGGTTCTGTAAAATTTCAATATTTTAAATAAATGTATTTTTTAAAATCTATTTTTTCAAATTTTATTATTTATTTATGTAAAAAGTGAAGTGAATTTAAATAAAGTGAATTTTACTTTAATCGTACGTTAAAAGTAGAAAAAATGTAATTTGATATTAGCATTAAATAAGTGATAGAGAAATTTTGCAAATTTACGTTAGACATCGTAAAATATCGTGTGTAAAAAATTTGCAGAAAATACGCATGCTCACATTTTTTTCCCGTTAGATTTTACGTATTTTTACGTTTTGTTAACGTACAAAGCTATAATTCCGTTGTTAATTGCTGTTAAATGATGTTTTCTGTTTAAGCATGCTTCGAATTAACAACATGGACATGTTACAGATATATCAAAGAGAATGTCAATACGAAATTAAAATAGGGGATCCGTTATTACAAAATGTTAAAATTAATCGCGTGGTTTCATGACAATATGTTGATTTAATTTTAAAAAAATTATTAGTTTTAGTTTAAAAATATATGGTTGTTTAATTGTAATAAATCCATCAGAAACGAAATATTTTTTGTTATTTATAATTATAGAATGTATTTACTTTAATTATGCAGTTTAGTTGAGAGAAGTTTATCTTCATAATGAAGGCGAATGATGAACTCTTTGTTGGCAAAGTTAAAATCATATTCCACTACGCCAGTGGTTTTTGACTTTCGGGTTTTTGCAAAATCTCTTGTTTTCTTCCACGTAAGTTTGACATTTTTAAATGGGCCCCTGCGCGTTTCACCAGAATTGAAGCATGCGCAATTACTTCAAATATTACGTATGAGAACATACGGACTCCAACGTAAAAATGAGAAATCTCCATAATATTAAGGCTTTCAATTCGGTGGGAATGTTTATTGCGTACAATTCGGAGAAGAGTCAAAATCGAATGCTTATGAAAATTCGAAGTAGGACATTTTAGCCACCATCTCCCCAGCTCTGGTTTAAAGAGGCGTCTACTGATTTCAATGCATTGTCTACAACGACGTAAAACTGATTCCCGTTCACGTATGAGGATACCATGGATACTTTTGATGTCTTCCGAAAATACCGCACTATAGGATCTTAAGAGTTTTCTTTTTCTTTAGATTAAGATCCTGGATACGTTTTCCGTGAATTTCACCCTCTCGATATGATATGTTACCTCTTATTTTATGGTAAGTCTACAAACTCACGATGCCTTATATCGTCGTTGCTAATTCTTTGGTCGAATTTTGGAACACCCTCTTCTATTAAATATTTTAAAATGTTTTATTATTATCTTAAAAATACAGTGAATTATAGGATTTTTAGTTGATATTGAGCTAATATATAAAATTAAATATTAGAAAAAGAACATTAATTTCTTAGATAATTGAGTTTCTTTTTCTCTATCAATAATAATAATAGATGATATGTCCAAATGCTCTTGTTTTTTTTTCTAATGAAGCTGGGGTACCTTATGCACAAAACTACCTAGGTTATGGGGTACCCACTAAAATAGCTTAGGGTCCAGTCTGGTCTCTCCCGTCGCTCTGTATAAGGTTCTATACATATATTCCTGTAAAGCTGATGCATGAATGATTAAATAGGCACTTAAATTTTATCAAATTATGAAAAGTCAGAAATACTCAATGTTTTTAGTAAATTATCATACCTGCCAACGTTTAATCCTTTCAAGAATGAATTTCCCCAGTGGTAGTAATATGGAATTGAAATTACAACTCTAGACAAAAACATACGCTGTAATTTGAAAAATTTTATGCTAACTGACTCGTCGTCGCGAATTTGACAAGGCGTTTAGGCCCCGAAGGGGCCTTTTACCTTTCCATATGAGTTGCTATCTTGCCAATATGAGCTAACTGACTCAAGTTTGTTACAAATTTATATATATGCTTAAATTTTTAAGATTAAAAAAATTATAAATTAAGTTTATAAAGGCAGGAAATAAATAGAAAGCATATATTTTATTTCGCGTTTTCGTGGTGACTAATTTAAAAAGTGGGCGTAATATTCCTTACTTTTCAAGTTTTACTATTTAATTCTCCACCAATTTATTATAAGTTTACGAAATAAGATGTATTTGCAAAACTTGAGGTGTACCATTACGCGTAGGTGATTGTTATACTTTTTATCATACGAAAAGGAAATATTAAGAATTGAATAACAAATAAAAAATTTTAAAGTTTAATTATATTGTTTTACTTCCATATCCGCTTTCAAAAACAACAGCCGGGCGCGCATGGAAAAAAGTGGCAGAAAAGTTGCCGGTCAGCTATGTGTTAAAATAGAAATGTCAGATGCATGAACAAGCACAAATAAAAAAAATTCTTTTATGCATAAGACCTTTGTACCTTCAAAACTATTAATCTGACTGCCTTAAAATTGATCTCATGTAATTCAGCCTAAAAAAATACATCCGAAACAATGCCTCACTTGCATGTTTAGAATTAATTTAATTCTTGCCCTCAAAACACTCATAAGAAGTAGAAGTAAACAGAAGAGATATTATTTATAATGATATAACAAGATTTCCTATAGGAAAAAAACTAGGGAGATGAATTTTTCCGAAGAAAAACAAAAGATAAATTTCAAGAATTGAGATAATAGTCATTATCTTCTTGATAACACTTTATGGGGGAAGTTAACCTGTAAAGGTTAATAAGTTTATTTAAAAACACTTTTATCGATTGAACATTCAACTCAATTCATTAAAGATCTATTTAACTTTAACAATGGAGTGGTTTCAACCAATCCCACTCTTTGACCTTAAAGGAAACGAACATGTTCATGAGTTAAAAAAAAATTTAATTTATTCAAGTTCTTACGTAATGAATTGAATCTAAATAAACACCGAGGAATTTCATACCAGATGAATTCAGTTATTAATATTATATAATATTCGGAGGGCATAAACTCAAAATTCATAACTCAAGGTAAACTAGTATCCTAACAAGTCGTTCTAAATATTTTCTCTCCTATCGGAGCTTGGTTTTCTTACATCTGTAGATAAAAAAAAGAATTACAAGAATTTTTTTTTCAATCAGAAAAAAACATACTGGTTTTCGTGCAGGAAGAAACAACTATACAACTAATTTCAAAACACTAAAGCACATTTTTCATTTGTGAAAGAAAATACTTTTATCTTCATGTCATTAATTTCTTAGTCCAGCTTAGAGTCACTTGCAGTATCATTTACTTCCTTAGCAAAGCAAAGACAAAAAAAAACTATTATTTCAGAATGATTGGTGAATTGTCCTGCAGTTTAATTTCTGACATTAAGTCGTAAATACGAAATGGAGTAGATTTAAAATCGCTATTTATTTTGTAAGAGAAAAGAATTAACCATCGTGATTTCAGAAGTGGTAATTGTAGGATTGTGACAAAAAGTGAGTCATAGCCAGTGGTATTTTTGATTTATATATAAATATAACTATGTATATTGAAGCAGTAAATTATAAATGGTGAAGCTGTTTGAAGTCGTGCTAAATCTGTAAAAAAAGCGAGTCTTTACTAGTACTGCTTTTGGTTTACAAGTATACTTACAGGAAGTAAATTATAAATGGTGGAGCACCTTTAAGTCGTTCTGCTACTGTAAAGAAGTGAGTCTTTACCAATAGTGCTTTTGATTTAAAAACATTTGCTCCAAATGTAAATTATAAATGGGAAAGCTGTTTAAAGTTGTGCTGCATCTGTAAAAAAAGTAAGTTGTTGTCAGTAGTGCTTTTGGTTTACAAGTATGCTAACAAGAAGTAAATTATAAATGATGAAGCAGTTTTAGGGCTATGCAACAACCATAAAAAAGTGCGTCTTTGCTAGAAGTGTTTTCGATTTAAAAACCATATACGCAAAAAGTAAATTATAAATCGTGAAGCTGTTTTGAATTGTGCTGCATCGATATTTCCAGAAAATAGCAAAACACGTTTGACAATGCCTGAATCAAAATCACAGATGGAGTTTGAGGATTTGCTTGAAGAAGTTGGCGATTTCGGAAAGTATCAGAGTAGGTTGATAATTCTATTCTTGATTCCATCAGCGATAGTTCTTCCTTGGTTTACCATGAACATTCTGTACTTGGTTTACATTCCTGATCATTGGTGCCACGTACCGGAACTGGCAATGAGCAATTTAAGTGTGGAATCGCAAAGAAGCCTCATCGCTCCTCCCGGTAACTCTTCTTGCTTCAGGTATGACATAAACTATACAGAGCTCTTACTCTCTGGTGATTTGAATATTAAAAATAACACTCCAGTGATACCCTGTAACAGTTGGCAATATGACACAACATATTTTGATGAAACTGCAGCAAGTAAGGTGAGAAAAAAATTACATTTAATTTAAACTTTTGTTTTATATTGCAAAAGTATGTAATCCCCCATTGAACAAATTTATAAGCACTGGCAAGTTATAAAAAATATTTTTGTCTTTCAATAGATCTTTCAACTTCCAGTTCACTACCACTTGTGAAAATCATTCAGGAAAAAAACACAAGCTGGTAGATATGAAATGCGTAGCATTTTATTACTTTAATTATGAAAAGAAAAGCTCTCGAGAAAATCGGGAGATTCGATGATAATAGAAGTGATGAGATTTCGGAATCTATTAACTGGCTAGCGTCATATTTAGAGGACAGATACTTTTTTCAAAAAAATTTATTGTGGTAGGACTATTCTTTCAAAATCATCATTTCTCTAGGAAAGTAAAATAATCGTGATATGATTTCAGAATATATTAACGAGTTAGCGACCAGCGATATCCTTTACTAGAACTGGTAAAAGAATTAAATGAAATAAAATGGTAGTAATAATAGAAAATATTCACACAGTCTTAACGCATGCATCATACCTCGTTTTTTTTTCATAAAGTTACATTTTGTACAAGTTTACTATAAAAAAAAAAAGATTAGATAATATTGGTTAACCTAGTATAAATGAAATATATTAATGGGTATAAGCGCATGTCTTAATACGCATGTGTGAATATTGACGTTTAAACAGTTAATTGGGTAACACAAAAACTTTTATTGGATTTAACCCTTTGCTCCCGAGGTTCTTTTAACGGTTAAAATACAAACTCTTTCACTAAAGGTTTTCAAGACAAAACTCACTGTTTACACACTTACTATATAATAGCCGTAGAAGAGCCATGGTGGCTAAGAAAATAAAGCATCGCCTCCCACTTTGTTGACCCATGTTCGAAACCCAGCTGTGGTTCGTTGACGAATTCTGCTCCGGGTTCGCCCCGACTACAATACTGACATACAAATATCATCAGTGGTATACGGATCATGGGTTAAAATCCCTAGGGTGTCGGACTAATTGTCGGTGCTCTTCCTCTCTTTCCCTTCCATGTAACACAAATGCTGGTCAGTTTCCTCTAAAAGTTCTCCTATAAGCTAGTTTATCCCAATGCTAGATCTTGGAGTTTTCTTGTCTTCTAGGTTAGGTTCAAAACTACGTAATTCAACATTGATAGCCTTCAACGCCGATAATGAAATAATATAATACCTGTAGACAACTAAAAAAATTGGTCACTAAACATTAGGACGTAAAAATTTCAATATTTAGGGTGGCAAATTATTTATAGGTGATATCATTCGGGTGCAAAAGGTTAAGCTTAATATTTATTTTCGATATCGCAATTGTAAATAATATATTGTTTTACTGCTCATAAACAAATTTATAACTAAATAACTGAAATAATACTAAATCAATAACTCATAAATGATATTAGACCAATGTCAGAGATGCCAACTTGCTCCGGACAGCAAATAAATATTTTAAAGTGGTAGTTTACCACTTGTGATTCTTGGTCCAATAAATTCAATTTAGTAGATTTTTATCCTCCGCTGTTTCTAAATAATTCAGGCTTATATAACTCACCACTTTCTTTTAGTTAAGCATGATTTACAGAGATGCCAGCTGCTCCGGACACGCCAAAATAATTTTTTAAAAAAACGGTAAGTAACTACCAAGTAAATTTTGCAAATATTTGAGTAATTTTGCTTGCTTATTGAAGGGTATAGCATGAGCTTAACTCTACAAAGTGTTGAATTATATAAGCCTACGAATTATTTTGAAATAGTGGTGGATAAAAATCTACTAAATTGAATTTATTAAACCAAGAATCACAATTGATAAACTACCACTCTAAACTATATATTTGCAGTCTGGAACAAGTTGGCATCTCTGGATTTAATACCTTTTAAGGCGCTTGTGTTTGTGATGGTGCTGGAAAATTGTCGCCTTTTCAGATATTGAGAGTGAAAAGTCTATTTCCTTTTCAGGCGTTGGATTTTGACAATACCATAATTGCCTCTCAAGCGAGCAACATCTGTAGCCAATTAGTCCAGGGGTTGCTGTTTAATTGTGAAACTACTTTTTACCTTCGTTATCCCCCAGTTTATGATTAAGTGTTGTTATTGAAGCTTAATAGCAAATGATGGGGGAAATCTCATGATAATAATAGATACTATAATAATAACCATTGTTTGCCCAGTTTACCTTCGTCATCACCGAGTTTATGATTAAGTGTTGTTATTGAAGCTTAATAGTAAATGATGGGGGAAATCTCATGATAGTAATAATAACCATTGTTTGCCCAGTTTACCTTCGTCATCACCGAGTTTATGATTACGTGTTGTTATTGAAGCTTAATAGTAAATGATGGGGGAAATCTCATGATAGTAATAATAACCATTGTTTGCCCAGTTTACCTTCGTCATCACCGAGTTTATGATTACGTGTTGTTATTGAAGCTTAATAGTAAATGATGGGGGAAATCTCATGATAGTAATAATAACCATTGTTTGCCCAGTTTACCTTCGTCATCACCGAGTTTATGATTACGTGTTGTTATTGAAGCTTAATAGTAAATGATGGGGGAAATCTCATGATAGTAATAATAACCATTGTTTGCCCAGTTTACCTTCGTCATCACCGAGTTTATGATTACGTGTTGTTATTGAAGCTTAATAGCAAATGATGGGGGAAATCTCATGATAATAATAGATACTATAATAATAACCATTGTTTGCCCAGTTTACCTTCGTCATCACCGAGTTTATGATTACGTGTTGTTATTGAAGCTTAATAGTAAATGATGGGGGAAATCTCATGATAGTAATAATAACCATTGTTTGCCCAGTTTACCTTCGTCATCACCGAGTTTATGATTACGTGTTGTTATTGAAGCTTAATAGTAAATGATGGGGGAAATCTCATGATAATAATAATATAATAATAACCATTGTTTGTCCAGGAGTTTTAAATTTGCAGCTTGAAAATGTTTAAAGTAAAATATTTTTAATTTAACGAATTCAGTTGTTATTTATAACATGTTTTTTTAGTATTAAATTTTCAAATTACCATATTAAAGTAAATAAATTATATTTGCATAAAGATGACAGTTTAATATTGAAAAAAAATCTTTTATTCGTTAATTATAATAATTTTAACCCTATAATGGTCGGATAATTTTGAAGAAAATGGTCATGAAAATTAAAGAAAGGAAGACGTGAAGAAGAAAAGTGAAGTTTATTCATGAATATTGTATAAAGTTAAGTGTTCATAGAATATGTGCAAAGTTAAGTGTTCATAGAATATGTGCAATAATTTTTAATTTTTTGTTTAATTTTTAGCTTACATGTTTAATGAGTTCTGACATCTAGTTTAAAATAAACAAATTATCTCTAAACACATTACTAATAGTCTAGTGCTACCATCTTGGGTAAAAATTGAAGATTCGGGACATTTCGGGAATAAGAAATTGATTGATTTAATCTTAGTGTCACTTTACTTTCGAACATTTCAGCCCCAGAAATATCACGGGGACGAGAAATAGAGGGTGAAACTTCCTCTCGTCGTTTTGACGAGAGGAAGTTTCAGGAAGGGATTATAAATGTGCTCATTCTTAACGAACAAATTGTTGTGCTTTCGCCATTTGCCAGGACAGCCTGAGTTAATTCGAAAAATTACTGTCATTTTAAAAGCTATACAGAATGCACGGAAATAGTTTTTTTTTAAATTATGTGTTCAAAATCACCAACTATATAACTTTATAAAGCTTAAGTTTTGAGAGAAATTCTTCAAAGTTCAAATGGAAGTTCTAAGTTTTCAAGCTTTGCTCTCAAAACGTAAAGGGGCCACGCACCGAATCATTGTCCACCCTCTTCAGGGCTACCAACTTGCAACGCTTTTGGTAAAAAATTGTTTTAGGGGTAGCTATGTTTGTGTTTTGATATATTAATGTTTATTCATTTAAATTTATTTTCCACACCAATTCACATAAATAATTCAAAAGTTCATATGCAACGCCAGCTCTTTCGAGCGGAGCTTTTAAAATGTTGGCAAAATTACCTAAAATTCTGAAAGCTTTTGTTTTTAAGAGTCTACCACTTTACAAAAAGCGTAGTAGTTGGCACGCCTGCATTTCAATTTGCCTTTCACTATCGCTTGGAAATACTTCCACGGAAAGAGCTTTGGTTTTTGAATGTCTAGCACTCTATAAAATATTATGTAAAAAGTGTAGTATTTGGCAGGCTGGATTATATCTCATTATCCCATTATGACAAAGGAAGTCTTTCTCTCTCCCCTTTTTAAAGGCATTGTGCTGCTGTCTGACATCAAAAGTTTGTATAAGAAAAAAAATCGAAGTTGATGAGAGCTCTTGACGCCAAAAATATTTCCTAAAACTCTTATCAGTCGGTAATATCCTCCACACAATAAATTACGTAAAAAATGGAGTTAACGTCAATTAATCCTTTGTTTTTTTTTTCGTCTTATAGTGGAACATGGTCTGTGGAAATAGTCATTATGCTAGCTTGGTGATGACTTTAACAAATGTTGGAAGCATTATTGGAACTCCAATCTATGGTACACTCTCTGATAGGTATGTATTTATTATTCTCATACCACTTCTTTAAAAAGAGAATAAAAGATAATAATAAATTAGATCGATACAATGTATTTTCTGCTTCGGCTGTAGTGAAGGACAATTGTTTCAAGGATATCCTTATTCATCAATATTTATATACATCCGTCGATGAACAGCTAACCCAATTTTGGATTAACATCAACTAATGTTTAACCATCACATCCTACATCAAAAAGCCTCCTCACGGTCTTTTATAAGTAGTCCGCGCAGACTGCTTAAAAAGTGAACCAGTTGTGCGCATGAACCCAAAACCTTTTAGAAAAGTAATTAAGAGAAATTCATCATATATATTTGAGAATTGAATCTGTAGTGGTTGTCAAGTGAATAAGGCAAACCAATAATATTCATAAATAAAACAAATTTTTAGTCATATATTTGCTACCACTTTCTTATTTCAACTAAATTTTGTATTAAATGACTCGTTCGGAAAGTGGATATCCTTCACTGTGCTTTGATCGGACTACCTATAAAAAACCGTGTGGAGGCGTTGGTTTAACTCCGTAGCCTTTTAATTTTGAACCAATTCAGAAGACAAGGAAACTCCAGGATCAGTAACCCCAGAGGTATTGATTTGTTATGGAAACATGGAGGACTTTGCGACTCTCTCGACAGATTTAACGTGAATCAGTCACCATTTACTACATAGTCTTCGGCCGGAGGGGATCGAACCCACGAAGTATTTGGCAATTTTCTTTCCAATGTAGTGAATTGGTTTGAAACTTTTAAAACTAATAAAAGTCTCATCTTCAAGGGGCGTCAACTTCCTTGGCTTTTTGCAAAAATTTATACTAGTGCTAGCTAAGTAGTATCTGTTTTTTCTGTTTTAATGCATTATTTTTTATTAATTTAACCTTATTCTCCAAACCACTACAGATAAACGATTTAAAAATTGCTATGCAAAGCCATTTTAATTTAGCTTCTTGGGGCCTCCCTGACCGAGTGGTATCGCCCACCAAAAGCTGCGCAAAGCATGGAGGTAGCAGGTTCGAATTCTGCTGTTACCCTAGATGTATCTTTGTGTTGTCCTTCTGTTTGACAAAGGTTTATTGGCCTGCAAATGTATGTAAATCCAATAAACAAATCCAGCTCCTTCGAAGGATTTTAAAATGTTGGCAAAATTTTCGAAAATTCTGAAAGCTTTGGCTTTTAAATGTCTACAGCTCTATAAAATGTATTGCAAAAAGCGTAGTAAAAGGCGTATTGCGTAAAAGCTGCCCTGCATCTTCTTTAATAAGAAAATTATGAGTTTTTCTGTCTGTCTGTGTGTTACTCTCACAACTCCAGAAACGATGCCATTTTAAACAGAATTTTAAAAAACTATATTAAATAGTAAAATCCATTTTAATTACCAGATATTTTTATGAAAACCTTACCCATGAAAAATGTTTTAAAAAGAACTGTAGAATTTTAAATTGAGATAAATACTTAAATTTATATATAAAGTGCTTTAACTAATACAAGTTTACTTAATTTCTCAGTGTATTTCTTCTAAAATAATATAAACAAAACGGTAAGCTATATGTGACCTCCTAGACCAAACATTATCACCAACCAAACGCTCTATATCGAAAAAATAGCGGGTTCGAATACCACTATAACCATGGATGTATCTTTGTGATGAATTTCTCTAACTTGTGCTATCTATTCTTCAAACTGACATGGTCTAATAAACCTTACATATGTATATTTTACAATAAATAAACTCACGCCCACCTCAATAATCAAGGTTTATAAAAACGATAATTGTTTTTAAAATGTATACTTTAATCGAATGCCACTGGAAAAAAATAATTCGTAAAAACCTCAAATATTGAAGGATATGAAATTAGTGGTCAATAATAAGAGGCTTTACAAGTTGTTTTTAAATTTGTTTTTACTTTTTATAAATTAATTATAGATTCTAATCATGAAATCTATCTACTCATTGATGAGGTCATTTCCCATATCTACTATGGCGGTTACGTATTGCTATCCAAGGCTTTTTGTTATATTTTTTTTAAAAAAATGAGTACGGATATTAATTTATCAGTCTTAGTTAAAGGTCAGTTGTCTCCTTTAATCATACCGTCGAAATAGGAGAAACCTCCTCAATGGGAGAAAACTGATGTGAAAGTGTTTCATTTTATTATTATTATTTTTTTCCTCTTACTTTCAGATATTTCCTTCTATTTGATTTTTATGAATGAAGTATATTTCTTATCTACATGCACTCAAGGTCGAGAAATTTTGGGCACTGATGCAAAATAATTATTAGGCCAATTAGATTTTGAATGTATCTTGTCTTACATGAAGTAATGATAAGATTTTTCATAAATAAAAAACAAAAACGCTTTAAAATAATAGAGAAAAATCAATGAAGAATAATTTTAAATGAATTATTAAGAAATGAAGTTGTTTATTCATTTTACATAGTTATTTCAAAAATAAAAGCTTTCAACAAAGTACCTTTGTGACGATTTTCGTATTTTTTTTTTAAAAAAAAAGAAAGAGATTAAAGAGAAGAAACATTAATTAATATTAACTTTTTCGTTACAGCAGGCTACTCCTCTCAAGTAACGCTAATGAACCACGGGTGAAAGTGAGGCGGAAAAGCTGGTTGAAAAACCATTTCAGTTTTAACCTGTTTTCGGGAGGAATAAATATATTCTTTTTTTAAACTATATAACAATACCTTCACTCAGAGAAGAAACACTTTTTTTATATATGATATAATTGAAAAAAAATATCGATTGTTACAGAAATTTAATGCTAGAAAAAAAAGTTAGAATGAAATGCCTTTCGTGCCAGTTTTTACACTTTTCCGTCTCGGTATACATAGGCTTTAAGCCCTGTACTGAACGGAGCAACAAATTATTCACATCGCATGTCGGTAGTCTGCTTATCGGACTTTCTTATTTATGTGTTACATAACAATTTATTTGGAGATTTTATAAATATCATAGAAATCCAATTTAATATACTTTAAAAAAAATCTTAATAACTAAATTCAGTATAATAAATTTTAAAACAATGGTGGGCATACAAAACCACATGACAGTTTTTACACCTATACTTAAATTTTCATCTTTTGTTGTTCGCACTGCAAACGTTGCCCTTTCTATTTCGTTTTTTTTTTTTTTTTCTATCTATTTATAAACTGAAGGAAAATGCTTTCCTATCATACAAAACACGTTTAGCGCATTCAAAATGTACTTTTAGTAGTATAAATTCAATATAGTTCAATGGAATATTAGCCAGCGGCAGTTTGCAACAGATTTGCTAGGTTATCAAACGGTATCACGCTGATGCCGCCCAAATACGGTGCTTTTACACACAGGGCATCGCGTGTATGTTGGCTAAATATGAAGTTCCTACACATAGGGCATCGCGTGTATGCTGGCTAAATACGGCACTCGTACACACAGGGCATCGCGTGGATGTTGGATTGTTAGCTAAATACGGCGCTTTTACACACAGGACACTTGTATGTTGGCTAAACACGGTACTCGAACACATAGGGCATCGCGTGGATGTTGCCTAAATACGGCACTCGTACACACGGGGCATCGCATGAATGTTTGCTGAATATGGTGCTCGTAACGAAAAGATTTTTAAAAAAATTAAATAAAACTAAATAACGTTAAAAAGTTCAGATAAAAAAACCACTTAAACAGACACTCAATAGATTCGGTTTTCCAGTGAAGAATTTTCCTTAATGTCAGACGCTGATGACTGATGAACTTTTTTCTTTCAAAAGTATATGATGTTTGATTATGTGGTATTTTTTCACGTTGCTTATTTTTTAAGATTTCTCTTTATATTAAATTAAATTTGAGTCATTTTATCTAAATCTCTAAAAAGATTTCTTGTTATTTCATTTAGGATTTCTTATAAACGATTTTTCTTCTTTATTTTTTCAGAATAGGTCGGAAGCCCGTATGGTTCATCGTCATTCTAGTCACGGCTATCACGTCCATTACTTCTATTCTAATGACCGATTTCACGGCCTTTCTCATACTCAGAACAGTCAATGGTAGCCTTATGCCATCAGTTTTTCAACTGCCTTACATCATTTGTGAGTAGAGGATTAATTTATTCTCATTTCAAACTTTGACAATATCATTTTCATTATCATCAATAATCAGCAAAAAATCCCTCTCAATTTTTTTTTTTGAAGGTAAGAAACAAACATTAAAAGATACCTCTTTACAAACAATATTTCTTTATAAATCAATTAAAAGCAAATATTATCAGATAAAGTGTACTCACGAAATAATATTTTCATATCTTCGTTACGAACGCCGTATCTAGCCTACATCAACGTGATGTTACTATGTGTGTGCTAGAGCCGTAATTAGTCGGTGTCAGTGTTGATACACTTTTTTAACCACCCTAATATGCTTCGAACTGCCATTTCACTGGTTAATATTCCATTTATATTCATCAATTAATATTCAATTTACCTCAATTGAATATATATTTTGATTATGATCACTTGAATATATATTTGCCACTAAAAATATATTTTGATTCCGCTTAATACATTTTGTAAACCAGAAACCGTTAGCTTTTTGTTACATTCAAGAATAAAACATTTTGTAAGGCAGAAACCATTAGCTGTTTGTTACATTTAACAATGAAGTATTTTCTAGCTACAAAAGTAAAATATAACAAGAAATCTTCGCATACAATGTGCTCAATTCATGGTGGAGTGCACTATTCAATGGCGTTACTTCAGAGCTGATTGTGGAAATGAAAGGTTGAATAACTTATTTTCTAATTATTGGACTTGAAAGTACTAGATGGAATGCCATTCCTTATGGGTTTTCGGGAGATATAAAGAATTCTATCTATCAATAGACTTAAAAAAGTTTTAAATTTTCTAACAAAGATGCAAAAGTAAAGCTATAAAAATTATAATAGTCTCTCCAAACCCATTAAGATACCTCACCAAATACTGGGTACTAGGTACCCACAATCTGGCAAGAAAAAAAAAGAGTGGTGATGGAATTTTCCCATGACCGCTTAAAATTTCCGAAAGTTAACTTCGAATTATTTTCATAAAATCAGTTTTCCCACCATGATAAACAAAATGAAAATATTTTAAACAAATATGAATGTCTCGTTTATCACTTAATTGTACTAGACATAGATATTTATAGTCAAAATTATGGTAACACTTCTAACTCTATGTGAACAGTCTTTCTTTTCGAAGCAAATGTGTTTGGAACATTTTACATGGCAAAACTGTTGGTACAATTCGAAATATCATGCTTGACGCTTTTAGAAAGTTATCAATCTTTTTAACGGCGTCGCTTACGAACTACTTCAGACCACAAGAAAAAACTTATTTATTCAGTTATTAGGTAAATATAACCTCTTCTGACCTGATATTATCATTTTGTAAAAGTGGTAACTTCATTTTGAAAAATATACATACTTTAAAGTATTCATATGTACTAAAAAATAATTTCATTTTGTTCACTGTGAGTTTAAAATTCAAAACTGATCTCATAAAATCAATTGGAAGTTAAGTTAATGAAACTTTCAGCAGTCTTGAGAAAAGTTCGTCACCACTCTTTAATTTTTCCCACGTTTTGGATACTTTGGGTCTGAAGAGGTTAAGGAACTGATTTAATTACATGTAGGTTAATCCTTTATACTACATGTCGTTTATCCGCATTTCAAAACAAACAAAAAATTACTAACTACAAGAAACTTACAACTTACTCCCAACATTTATCCTAAACATTTAATCCTTTGTAAGAAACTACTATTCTGTAAGCAACATTGGACTGAAGTATATTTTTTTTTATCTTCTATATATATCGTATACAGTCTCAGGTAATATCTGAAAAAATCTGCAATCTGAAAAATATGACAAAAAATCTTAAACTTTCCCGAAACACGAAAAGTTAAGTCGAATTTTTAATTTCTTTATAGGGAAGGTTTTGAAACAAAATTTTGCAAAATGCCAATTAGAATGGAATATTCTCCTATTTCGTGTAGTAACGAAATCAAACAAATCACTGCTACACTCCTGTTTTCTCGGGATAATAAGAAGGATAATTAATACGATAATTAGTTATAAAAATGATTAAAGAAATTAGAAATATTAATAATTTATTTAAATTCAAATGAACTCATGAGCTCTCGAAATAATCATTGAAACTACTGAATTAAATTTATAGATTCAAGAACTATGAGATTTTTCGGAAAAATTCCTTAAAGTTGGCAGCATTACGAATGCTGAAGTTCATGCAAAATTCATGATATTTTTTACAACTCGACAGATATTCACTTCCATATTGATTACCAACTGTAACCCTAAGTAGTCACTTCAATTATTACTTGTCTATAAGCAAATAAACAAACATCCGTGACCTCCTTTCAACTGGTTTTCAATAAAAGTCTGTAAAAAAAACTCCATTCGAAGTTGTTCGTTTTAAGAAACGTGATTTAAATTTAAACGATGGGCGTAACTTTATAAATTATTAAAACTTCGAATAAATATTTTTCACCTATAAAGCTCAATTGATTTCATTTCTTATTTAACAGTGTTAGGTTTTTGGTAAAACGTCATTTTGACGCATTTCGAATTTTATAAGGAAAATTTCAAAACCCGCTTGCATTTTTATTTTATCTCTTGTAATGACTTTTATCCATTGATCGAGGTAAATATATATTGAGTCTATTTTCTTCAAAAGCGTTGAAATACTAAAATTCTCTTTGTGGTATACCAATAATGGAAAGAAGCAATAATGGAAAGGACAAACGCAGAATGTCAATTGATGTCAGATTTTGAAGGTTTCAGTTGCTTAGTTCGAGTATTGAAAAATAAAATACTAGAATATTTCATAAATATATACCTCATATTTTCATTTTTTTCTTATAGTATATAATTACATTGCTCCGGAGGCGAATTTCCAAAACATACCGTAGATTATAAACTAGGCGATTGCACGTGGAATTTGCGATGGATTACGCGTAAATGTGGTAGGAGAACGGAATTACATTAACCTAAACAGTGAAATTCGATATTTTTTTTCTCCTCCTCGACTAGCCATGATGAATAAAAATAACTCATTAATTCATTTTAGTAGAGAATTAAAAAAGAAAATAACCTTTTTATTCTTAGGATCACGTTACAAATAAACTGTATTTATATTTTATTAAGCGCAATAATTTATATTTTATAAAACGATCTAGTTTTTTGATACAACAGATTTAATTTTTTAATTTTTTTTACAAGAATTGTGTTTGTGAAGAAATAAAAATAATTTTTTTAATGAACCAATCACAAAAAATAACGTAACATTTTAATACCATGTTTTATTGGAACGCTATTTTGAAGAATTAATTCTATTTAACTTTTATTGTAAGAAAACATAACTTGTTTTAATTTAGTGATTTTCTCTGTTAAATCAATCTTGATAAAAGAATAATGTAAACTTTTTTATGAACATTTTTTTTAGAAATTAACAAAGATATATTATTTATTAGAAAAAAAAATTGGAGTATTCAAAAATGTTATCACGCTTTAAAGTAAAAATTTCCTGCAAATTAAAAAATCGATATTTTTAAAAATTTAAAGTAATCGGAAATTCGCTACTGAAAAAAAAAATATGTGAAATAATTTCAAGAAGGGAAAAATGTACAAATGAAGGGATTTTTCTTCAATGACCTATATCGCGTTTGTTTTATTACTAGAAGCATTTATTATAAAAAAAATATTTATTAAAAAACTTTTTTTTTCAATGGGATGAGATCTTAAGCTTCGTGAAAAATTGATTCAATTCCTTAATATATATAAAAGTCCATAAATACTTCATTTATTATGGAGGTCATAGATACTTAGATACTCTTTCAGTATAAGAATAATGAATGCAATTAATAGAAAATGCACAATTTTAAAAATATATTTTATTTACATATATTCTGTACAGGTTATTCTGCAACGATCATACGTAGCATAAATTTATAGATTCCTAAATACTGTTATATGAATTAGGTAATTAAAAACATAATTAAAAAAATAACAGAATTAAAAAATAACATAATTTAAAAAAATTTTAACCTTTATTAAAAACTTCCTGTTGTCAAGTATTAATAATAATTATAATTTTTAACAACTTTTTTAAACAAAAGTTTTTAATTCTCAAACTTAATACTATCCTTCATATGAAAATATCCGAAAATTTGTAAAAGAAAAACTATATTTTAAAATTGAGCCATTGGCAACAACAGAGGTCAGATGTATATACTGAGTTTAAATAAATTATATATTATAGAACTCACATTTAGGACATTCATTTCAACTTAAAATATATCAACTTAACTTTCAATAACTATCGATAAATAAGAAACAAAAATTAGATAAAAACTTTAAATGAAATACTTTTAGAAAAATACCTTCTAAATAAGAATTAAATAAAACGCAATCACTTCGCCTGAGTGATTTTGTAAAGAATTCTAAACTTTTTAATTTTACAAGTTAGGTGAAAAGTAAATATCTTACAATAGTGGTAAGGAATTATGGAAATTCTAAATTAAATGAACATTAAAACATTCAGTGCAAAATATTTTCAATTCACTTAAAAGTTCACTGGAAAGTTCCCAAGATATGGTGAAATGCGCAAAAAGTAAAGTTAACACTAAGGGGTCCTAACATTGCATTGCTTTCCTGGCCAAACTATTGGGATAATATTTCCAAATTGATATTTTCAAAGTAGGCTCGTTTTAGTGTCTGACTTCCGAACTTAAAATATATTGTCTGCTATAACTAAGCGGCATATTTGAATTCACCCTCTCGATCCATTAAGATTGAGTCCTAGAACGTAAACATCTGATCATTAGATCAAAAGTTAGTTTTAGATTTTTGTTTACTGCTCACTGTACACTAAAACGTGATTTTTTTTCTTTTGAAATTTCGATTTTAATGCCATTACTTCGATCTCCTTCGGGTTGTGCTTACTTTATAAATTTAATCTCAACTATATTTTTCTCTTCACTTTTAAACTATAAAGACTTTTTCTCCATTTGTAAATTATGAAACAAATTATTAATCTGATTGCGTAAACAGTTAATTCATTAAAATTGGACATTCTCAATTAATTCCTTTCAATAGTCATTTATATAATTAATAATTATTATTTACACAAAATTATAATGAGGGAAAGTTTGATTAGAAATTTAAAACTTTTTGTTGCTATAATTAGGGAATTTCTATCGACAAAATTCAATCAATTTTTTTTTCCGGAGCAAAATGCATTTTTATTTAAAAGGGAACAATACTGACTTAATATTTATACGATAAAAGACTCTCTAATCGCTAACACCGATGACAGGAGAAATTTTCAATTTTTTCTTTTCCACAAAAAATTTAAAACTTAAATTGTTGTTCTTTCATTATAAAGCAATCGTATAATATTCTCGTATCATGTAAAACTTTATAACGAAGTTACTTATCTACCGTTTTGCAGTTATGAAATGAAATAATTATTAAATTATACTTGTATTTTAAAATGTAATACTCAATTGTTCAATGAATTTTACGATTATTATTATAAAACTGCGTATAATGAACATTTCAATTAAAATAATTAGTACAAAATAGCTGCTAAAAATTCTCTTAAACATTTATAAATATTATACATTTATAAATTTCAGCTTTTCTCATTATTGCTAAATAATCTCTACGTCGAAAAATATTTAAAGAATTTCATAATAACAGAAAATTAAATAAAATGTTAAAAAAATTGTAAATGGTTATCGAGCAGAACCATTATGTTTAACTAATGAATATAGAATTGGAAACTAAGTCTCTGATAAACAATTAAAAAAAAAAATTTTTATATTTTAAGTAAACAAACTTTATTATAATAATCACTTCATTATTAAGGATTAAAGGTTATTGTGAAATTATTAATTCTAATTAGTGGATAACTAGGAAAAGAATTTCACTACTCGAAATACATTTAATGAAAGTTATGAAATTATAGAATATGTAATAATGTGTAATTTTTCTATCTTAGTTCTATTACGACCTTTTAAAAAACGCTAATAAACACAATTTAGTCAACGACAACAAACAATCGTTAGATACAAACGACTATGTCGGCGCTATAACAAAAAAATACGCTTTATATTTTATTTGATGCAGAAGAATCAAATGAAGATCCGCTAAATTGAAATGTCGCACCCATATTTAACTTGTTGAATGTTATGCGATACCGAAAACAAAACAAAACATGCGCACACAGCTGTTTGGCGATTTGCGAGAACGCTCCTTTATCGCCAATAGGAATTTTCGCCAACCCTTTGTAATCTACGGTATGTTTTGGCAATTCGCACTCCGGAGACGCCAAAATAATTAAAAAATACGGTAAAGAGCTACTAAATAAATTTTGCAATTAAATAGTGATGAATTATATAAGCCTATGAATTATTTAGAAATAGTGGTGGATTAAAAAGTTTTAAATTTAATTTATTAAACTAAGAATCACAATTGATAAACTAACACTTTAAAATATATATTTGCTGTCCGGAGCAAGTTGGCATCTCTGTAAATGCTGTTATATGTATTCGTTCATGCGTCAAATTGACGCGTGTTCGTAGTGATTGGTATATAAGAAACGTCCGTAAATCTAGTGTTAATGTAACGTCATAGAAACAAAGGTGGAATTCAATTTTAATTACGGAAAATATATTAATCTAATATTTAAGAATTACACTTAGGAACAAATTTTTTTGTTCCATTTACACAAGATCTTGATCTTACCTAATTCAGTTGAGGGGATTTTAAAATTTAAATTAGTTTTGTTCCGAAAGATACAGATTTGTATACAATATGATATTTTTAACTTAGTTTATCATTTATCTAAAGGTTCAAGCTTATTAAAAAACGTATAGGTTTAAATACATGCATATACACTTGTCAGCTCCTTTGAAAATAACACTTGAGATAACATTAATGTATCGCGTCATAAACTGAAATGTATTTTCACCTTTTTTCTACCACTCCTTGCGTAGCAGAAAAGTAGGGACACTTTGCATTCTCTTGAGGGAATTTCAAAATATCCTGGATTCGACTATATTTTTAAATTGGAAGCAAAACTGTAGCTTGTAGAGAGAAATTGACTGCAGATTTAAAATCAGTGACACGAAAATATCTGCATTATTTACGCAATACTATATTACGAGGCCTCTTTCCATCCGTCTGAACCAAACTTTCAAAGACATGAAAACGGAAGGAGAAAATTCTAAATATGCCTTTTGTTGTCCTTATTTAATTTTCTCAAATAAAAGAGAAAAAAGAAAACTGATTTTGAGTATGTAATCAAATCGGATGTGTCATTCAAAGAATCTAAAATACAAGGCCGTCTTCCAATCAGAATTTGAAAAATATAACACATTGTATTGAAGGTTCTCTGTCTAGTTTTTCTGAAAAAGTTCTACCTATACAACTCTGAAAGCAGAACATTCCAATAGACCTAATAATGAAATAATATACTACGTAGTTTAAATGAATTAGTGTTTGCATTAGTTCAAACAGCATATTAAAATACTCGGAGTGCAAAAGGTTAATGTTAATTGCTTTATCACCAAAGTATGCTTTAAGATATTCATAGTTTTGATATTCATGGGAGATTTGTTGCATTAGTACTACTTTTTTTTTATAAAAGTAGTATCTTCCGAAGATTCTCGCTTGATATATTTAATTTAATTTAGCTAATGTAGGTTACTTAAAAACTTCATTTAAAAGGAGTTTCAATTGCTTGAATATCCAACAAGCCGACCGGTCTGTGTAGGGGTTAGGGAACTTCCCTTGCATCAGAAAGGTTCTGGATTCGAACCCGGGAAGGCATGTATTTTTTTTCTTTCTCTGTACTATCTGCCATTACTGTAGGAGCAACGTTGGCCTTCCTAATATGGTGCCCCTGAAAGAGTGGTCAACAAATCTGCCCTTCAGATGCCTGTATGACGTAGGTCATTCCCCAGGCTGGCATTGGAGAAAAAAATATCCAACAACAACAGCTAATAAATATAAAAGACAAAATGAGTATTATTCAAGGGTCTGAGGTATAAAGAGTATGTTGGATCAACTTTCCTTACTTTGAAATGAGTAGACATTTTATTAACTCTAGATTTACTGACGTTTCTTATATACCTATCTCTACGAACACGCGTCAGTTTGACGCATGAACGAGTACATATAACTGCACTTTTAGAGATGCCAACTTGCTCCGGACAACAAATATATATTTTAAAGTAGTAATTTATCAATTGTGATTCTTGGTTTAATAAATTCAATTTAATAGATTTTTATCCACCACTATTTCTAAATAATTCGTAGGCTTTTATGATTCACCACTGTATGTTTGGAAAATTTATTTCGCAGTTATTTATCGTTTTTTTAATTTTTTTTTGGCGTGTCCGGAGCAGTTGGCATTTCTGCACTTGAAAAGCAATGTTATTATATACTATAAGAAAAAATATGACATATATATTTATGAAATAATCTAGTATTTTATTTTTCAATACTAGAACTAAGCAACTGAAACCTTCAAAATCTGACATCAATTGACATTCTGCTTTTGTTCTTTCTATTATTTCTTATCGGCAACAGTTGTTTATCGCTTGCTTCATTTGAGATAACGATATCGGATAACGGATCGAAGTATCGTCGGTACATTCCGAATTATTATTGATGGGATGTTTGCATGTTTACACACGACACACTTAATTTGTCTAAACATGCGATCGTAATTTGTCTAAATTATGATCGCGTCAAATTGACGCATATCCGTAGAGATAGGTATACCACAAAGACAATTTCAACGCTTTTGAAGAAAATAGACTTCAATATACATTTACCTCGATCAATGGATAAAAGTCATTACAAGAGATAAAATAAAAATGCAAATGGGTTTTGTAATTTTCCGTATATAATTCGAAATGCGTCAAAATGACGCGTCCCTTAAACCTAGTGTTAAGTTCACGGCCATCTCATTCACACCAAAAAAAGTTGTAATAGAAGAACTTCGTGCACAACTGATAGAATTGGTTATATTGCACAAAATATATAAGAAATATTATATATTCTTGATAGACTAATCACACAATGCTAAGAACTAAGTTTGATGCAATAAAAAGAAAACAAAGAAGTATCATTGGGGCCGGGGAAAACGTGTTTACTTGAAAAAGGTAAGTTTCCTGTGAGAAGCGCAGTAATTGAAAAAATCTTATTTAAACAAGTTCTAAATTAAAGCTTTATTTAAATAATGAACAAATTCCATTTTAATTGATTATGAAATACTAAGCCTTGAAAACTAATAAATACTGAAAAGTCTGTTGCTCTTGTGATGCCCTCTGAAGGTAATATAAATAAGTTGAAGATGTACTATATTTGAAATATAATAAAAAATCATTTGTATGGATATGAAAGTGTAGCTAACTTCATTTCTTTAACTAGTGGAACTGGCCCACTATTCAAATAAAATTTTCATATGAAAGCTTTATTCAATAGTGAAACAACTCCACTTTGTTTGAGATATAGAGCCTCAGAAGTTTAATGAGTGTATTAATTTGTCTGGTTTTTAATGTGATCTGTTTGGCAACAAAAATAAACTGAATAAACTTGTAGAAAAAACTTGTACGAACATGAAAGTGAAGGTAACTGTTTGTTTAAAAAAAACGGCGTTAACTTACTATTCAAACATGATCTTCATGCATTAATGCCAGATTGTACAGTCTTTGGGGAAGATTTTACAAATAATGTAGTAAAATAAATGTTGAAATATGAAAATAATTCTAAAAATAGAGCCACTTAACTAGCCCTTAAAAGCGTAACTGCTTGATACATATTATATACAGATATGGGAGATTTTCATCGGCCATTGTGGGAAAAACTTTAATAATCAAGATTTATATATTAAAACACAAATGTTTCTTCTACTAAGAAAAATAATCTTCAACAACCGTATTAGTTGGCAGCTGTGTTCATAAACGTAACTATTGATAATTTGTTATCTTCAGTGCTGGAAGTTGTTGGACTCTCAAAACGAACTCTGATGAACGGAACAGCTAGTGGATCATGGACTGTTGGACTCTGCTTTTTACCACTAATAGCCTACTTTACGAAACACTGGGTTCCTTTCGGATTGATAACTTCTTCGGTTTCAGCACTGATGTTCCTATACTGGAGGTAAGAACTTTCGGTCGAGTACATCACTTTCCAGAAACACTTGCAAATCCTTGAAAGTTTTTTTTATCTGCTTATAGATACATGCCAGAATCACCAAGATGGCTGATATCCCGAGGAAAATACAAAGAAGCTGTGAGAGAAATGCAAAGAATATCCGATACAAACCGCACAAACATGGATCCTGTGGACTTGCGAATGAAACTTCAGGTATGTACCTGCTGACTACGTGCATTGTAAAATATACCAATGAGGATAAAATATACCAAATATACAATGTACTGTCGGTAAAAAAAAGGATTATCCTTATAACTTTAGCCAAATTGTCATTTTGTAAAGTGCTTTGGCATCATCACAAAAGAATGTCTTAAAATATGCATTACAATTTACAGTAAACGTGGTAGATGTTGTTGTTGTTGTTCATTTACGTCGCCCTAGAGCTGTACAATGGACTATTGGCGGCGGTCTGGGAAGCATCCCTGAGAATGATCCGAAGACATGCCATCACAATTTTGATCCTCTGCAGAGGGGATGGCACCCCAGCTTCGGTAGTCCGACGACCTGCACGCGAAGTCGAGAACTTTACGGTAGAACAGTTAACGAGGACTAATACCGCACACTCGGTCCCTATGCAGTCTGATGCAAGTGGTCACCCACCTGCACACTGACCGAAGCCAGTGAGATTTGACATCCGTGATCTGCTGGGAACCGTGTCTTAACAATCAGTTTACTGCGGGACGTAAACGTAGTAAAATAAGCGTATTTTGATGCAAAATAACGATCTTTTTCTGAAGAAAATCATCTCTTTTCAACAAATTTGGATTCAGTACCCTAAATTAGTTTTGAAAATAGTTAGCAAACTAAGTTTTGAAATGCTAGGTTTTTTTCTGTTTTTTTTTTTTTTTTTTAATTTAATTTAATCTGCTATAACGGGTCAAAGTTTTGTTCGTATAATTTCTTTCAAATGGCTCAGAATTTCTATTCTTATCTTTTGAAAGCTCCGTTCCCATCTTTTGAATAATTCTTTTACGGAAAATTTAAATTCTCCGACCCAAAGAACAAAATACGAGAATAGTAGAATTCACAGAACGAAAATCCGTGCAATAGTTCAAATATGAGGGGTTTTTTTCAGTCTATACTTATAAAACTACCGTTAACGACGCTAAGACTACTTTATGTACCACTGTGGTACCGGTACCACACGTTGAAAGACCCAGATTATAAAAATAATTCTGTAAATTCTAAATACTCAGTTAATATATCCAATATAAAATATGCAAAATTGTTACCACTTCGCGGTCGTATTGCATCTCTCAGTCACGAATTAATAAATGTAATAATAGTATCAATAAAATACGACTGTAAAGGATTGAATGTACAAAATATGATTTATGTTAATTAAGTCACTCATTTCATTCCTCATATGTATTAAGCTATATCAAAGATTTTTCTCATTTCAGAAACTAGGAGAAAGAATAAAGAAAGAGAAATTGGATTCCGCCAGCAATACAGCCTTCGATTTATTACGATATCCAAATCTGCGGAAAAAATTTCTGATTCTTTCATTTTGTTGGTAAGATCATCACCCTGCTCAGACTACTTGAAAAATTTACCAATATAAGTATAGGGCCGTTCAAAAAGTATGTACACAAAAATGGAAAAATTTTAACCCCCTCCCCCCCTTCGTACATAACCGTACACAAGGTCTTACTCGCCCCCCTTAGAGTACGTACATTTTATTAGTCTATCCCTCCTTTTTCATAAAAATTTATATAATTATGTTTTAAATAAAATTAAATATTTATTTAATATAATTTATTAATTTAAATTATTTAAACAATAACACCCAACTTTATGTAGGTACTTTGAATTAATACCTCCCCCCCTCCCCATCATACAAAACCGTACAAAATAGCAAATCCCCCCCCCTTCGGGATGTACGTACTTTTTGAACGCCACGTTAATTTTACATGTCTTGCCCATCTGGCCACGGTAAATAACTACAAACTAAATTTGCAAATATTATACAGATTTTGCTATTTCTTTAGAAGGTTTATCATGACATATCTGATAAAAGTGGTGAATTATATAAGCCTACGAATTATGTAGAAATAGTGGTGGATAAAAATCTACTAAATTGAATTTATTAAACCAAGAATCACAATACTTAAGTAAATTTTGAATAAATTTTTGTGCAATTTCATAAAAGAGTGCAAATTTTATAGTTCTATATCATGTTATACGCTGTCAGCCAGCTGTTTTTCGCGGCCTATATTAAAGGTCAGTGTCAGTAAGCGGCGGCAGACGCAGCCTAAATGTAATTTCAGTGTCAGCCTCCGGAGGCTGACGCAGCCTAAATGTAATTTGAGTGTCAGCCACCGATGGCTGACGCGGCGCTCAACGTGTTGATCAAACTCCATTATTAAAATCGCGACAGAAGCTTGTCTTGTTTCCTTATTTAATCAATTGAATTATTGATTTGAAATGATAACTTTGTTATTAATTTGATTTGGTTAACAAGAAAATGAGAAAAAAATATTTTTTCTCGGAAAAAAAAATATTTTAACATATATATTTTCTAAAACTTCACTTTTTTTTGTTTTTACTTTATTCCTTCTTTAAAGGTTTGTTGATGCGGATAGTCTAAGCCAGTTTGTTTACCCTTTGGCGAGAATATCAACCAAAAAAAAAATTTATGTGGTTCTTTCAATTACCCTTCTTTTTTAAAACTAATTCCTATTCTTCAATTTTGAATTCGTTTGATATATAGTATTTTAAAAATCATTCCGGAAAAAAGTCCGCGAAAATCGTCGAATTTGGTATGAAAGTCATGAAAATTCTCGCGTTTGGTTGACACTATGCCGTTCCCTGCCATCTTTCAGTATTTTTGTAAAAAGTGTCTTACGAAAAAAGTGATAAAATTCTAAAATTTAATCTTATTGAATAATTTAGAGATTTAGTTTTCACGATATACAGATGAAATATGTATCAATTTATGTTAATATTTATTTATGTCAACTTATGTATATATATGTCAAATTATGTTTATATTTATATATGTCAACTTAGATTGGATGAATCAGATATTCAAACGTTATATTTACTCAAGCAAAGTGCTTGTTTTTCTACTAGCTACCACATCGAATGCTGCATTCAAAATGTTATTACTATAAATTTTCTGAAAATTTCTAGATGTATGGGATAGGGGCCGCTAAGTGGCCCAGGTGCCCAATTTTTGTAAATAAAGTAAGTAAAGTAAGATATACAGAGATGCTAACTGCTCCAGATTCGATTAAACATTACAAAAAGCGGTAGAGAACTACTGGTAGAGAACTACTGGTTGGTTTAACCAAAATGTGCAGATTTTTGGTTAAACCAACGCCAACTACAATTGAAAGCCTCCACGCGGTTTCTTATAGGTAGTCTGACCAGACCACTATGAAGGCAAACTAGATAACGAAAGAGCCATTTAATAAATAATATAGTAAAAATAAGAAAGTGGTAGCAAATATATGTCTAAAAAATTTTTTAATTTATCAATATAATTGGTTTCTCTTATTTACTTGTCAACCACTATAGATTCAATTCTCAAATATATATGATAAATTTCTCTCAATTACACTTTACATACCTGCCAACTTTTACGCATTTGGCGTAAAATTTTATTTTTGTATTTAAAGTGGTAGTAAATATATACTATTTTTTCTTTTATAAACTAAACTTTTAAATGATTTTCATCACCACTATTCTTAAGAAAACTAAGCATATATATTAATATGTGTTACTATCATGGTAGGAAGTTTAAGCTTTTTCAAATACAACGTATTTTTTTGCTTAAAATTGAAATTTTTATTCCAATTTAATACCACTGGGAAAAATCATATTGGAAGGGATTAAAAGTTGGCAGGTATGCACTTAAAATGCCTCCTCATCATCGATTTATTACAACGGATGCATGCCTGCCAACTCTTCCGGATTTTCCGGAAGATTTTATTTTCATATTTATGGTGGTAGCAATACTCAGGTTATTCCAATTAACTTTTTGAATTATAATGATAATTATAGATGAGTCAGACCACCACTACATATAAATAATTACAATAAATATATGAAAGCATAATAATCTTGACGCGAGCAAATTTCAACAGGATCAAAATATAAATATATTTTTGAATCAGATTGATTTTCAGTTATTGTTTTACAACCACTCTGAAAACCATTCTCGGAAGGAGTGAAAGTTGGCAGGTATGCAGATGAATCGGATAATGCCGCTTCGCGGCAGCGTACTGAGATTTATGTGATTTCTACCAAAAACTCTACACTTAAAATAGAATTTGGGTTCATGCTCTCAACTGGTTCACTTTTTAGATAGTTTGCGCAGACTACTTTTAAAATACCGTATAGAGGCTTTCTGATGTAGGAGGTAATGGTAGTAGTAACGTATAACAAAGTAACGTATAACATAAACCTTTAAACTATTTAAAAGTAGTTGAGAGTAAAAATCCTATAATTTGAACTTACTAAATCAAGAATTCACATTAAAAGACTACAACTCAAAAATATTTATCTGCTGTCCGGAGCAAATTACCACGTCTGAATGTACATAATTTCCGAAAAAATAAATTTTAAATTCTTAATATATTGTGGTAGAATCAAATTTCTCATCTCTTGAAAGAAATTCTAAAATAAATAATTCTGCAAATAAATAACTGAATATCTTTAAATCACAAAACATAAAAAATTGAGTTACCAATGAATACTTTTTATTTTTTAGCACCGTTGGTATGTTAAATTTCGCAGAAACAAAGAAATTAGGTTTTTCAAACGAAAGAAAAGCATTTTAAACCTATATAGATTTTGTACGAAAATTGTCCCCAAAAAATGACAACTAATATATTTTATTTCGCGAACCACAAAAAAAAGGCTTCGCGGTCTGCCAGTTAGTAACCACTGTTCTAGAGAGTATTTCCTTTTTCAGACTAATAGAAGTTACAATGTTCTACGTGGACCTTGCGCCTTTAAATCCTACATACAATTCAATTCAATTCAATTCAAAGCAACAAAAAAAAGGTAGGCGATGAATAAAGTTTACGATTGTTTCTTCCTTGCAGGGTCGCAGATATCTTTGCCTATTATGGCCTTCAAATCAATGCTTCAAATCTCGCTGGTGATCCATTTCTGAATTTCTTTCTGCTAGCTCTTGTTGAGATACCTGGACTTGTGTTTAGTTGGTATTTCATGGAGAAATGGGGTCGACGATGGTGTTCAGTAACAGCTTTGGCTATCACTGGATCTGCCTGTCTTCTCGTTGCAATCATTCCAGGTAAGTCCCAAATTAAGCATACTTCCCAAAAAAAATACATTTTTTCCACGAAACCTTTCTCGGTGGTTTATAGAGTTCTGAAATGTAAATTCTGTTCGCCCTTTTTTCTCTTTTGCTTGGAAGCAGCTCCGTTTTTTGCGCTTAGAATATATTTGGAAAAATGTTTTAGAGTAGGAAATACCGGGCAATGACCTTTAAACTTAAAAACCATTAGCGTAAGGAATATAGGGAAAATGAATATCTGGCAATGGCTCTTAACATTAAAAAACATCGGTGCAAGGAATACCGCGCAAATATTTACTGGCCAACGATACTTACCCTTAAAAAATAGCAGTCTAAGAAGTACTAGCAGATACGCCACAGGCGACTATTTATGTAAAAAATAGTAGAAACTGAATTCATTTTTATATATTTATTATATCTACCACTATGACTTCATATTATTCATATACAAACATTTTTGCATTTACTTTCTATAGTAAAAAATTGATAAAATCGACAAATACCTATTTAAAATTAATGCTTCCTTTTTTTAAAGGAGTTAAAGAGTGTTCTACCTGCGATTTTAATAAATTACTAGACATAGATTTTATAGACAACAACGTTAAATTTAACTCGATTACCGCTTACTTTCTAAGCGATTGCGTGCTTTCAAAGCATTTCCGATAATTAAGTTTATCCCCTCCACCTTAGACGAACTATGCACTCTGCACCTGAGAAGCCCGGTTACCGGGGGAAGGCGAGGGAATGCATAGGGAGTCTTCCCCTCATGTATATACTTGTAAATATTTTTCTTTTTTCACCTTTTTATCTCTTTTTCGCATTCGTATAATTTTTTTTATGTATCAAACTGCGATTTTGCTTCACATGTAACCCAGGTATTAAATTATGTACCCCAACTTGAGATTTAACTTTAATTTAAAGCAGCACCACCCTTCCCATCCTCCAATTATCCCATTCGGATAGGAACTCCGAAACAACTGTATTAGTTAGTTTGTTTCAATAGTAAACTAAAAAAAATATATGCTTTTAAAAGTTGCAAATTTTAATTTCTTTTAATAAAATTTCGAATTTTAACAGTTAGCACTTTTTGCAATTTTAGCAGCCCGTGGCAACCCTGTACAAGTCAAGAATATATGTTTCTGGGCAAGAATACCGGGCAATGGCCCTAAACTTTAAAAAAATATTAGTGTCGGTAATGATGACTCATTACCTTAAAAATACATCACTGTAAAGAATGCTGGGCATAAGTAGATCGGGAAATGACCTAAGCATTCCAGGCAGTTCATTACCTCGGTTAATCAGATTATTACTATTACTCGGTATTACTATTATCAGATTATTATTATTTTTTAGATCAGATTATTTTTTTTAAGGATGAAAGCCAGTAAAATTATGGGCTTCTATAGGGAGGGAACTTGAAATCGGAGGGTGAGGATTTTATATCTAAAGAGAGTTGCGACAAAAGGTGTCAAAATTGTTTAGATTAGAATAGCAAAAGAAAAATGATATCGGGATCCTTTACCATCCCTCAGGTCTGTAGTTTTTATTCCATGTCAACATCATGTTAGGTATATCAGGGGTTGCGTTTACCCCCCCCCCTCCCTACCAGCCAAGAGGCCATAGATGCCAACTTACTCCGGACAACGAATGGGAGTATTTTAAAGTATGGTTTTTCGCTTAGTAAATTTAATTTATAAAGTTTTTACTCGCTATTTCGTTCAAATAATTCAAAGGTTTATGTAGGTAGGTAGGTGCATTATTTACGACGCACTGGAGCTGCACAATGGGCTATTGGCGACGGTCTAGGAAACATCCCTGAGGATGATCCAAAGACATGCCATCACAATTTTGATCCTCTGCAGAGGGGATGGCACCCCCGCTTCGGTAGCCCGACGACCTGCACGCGAAGTCGAGCATTTTACGGTAGAGCAGTTTAACGAGGACCAATACCGCACACCCTCGGTCCCTGCGCAGACTGATCCAAGTGGTCACCCACCCACACACTGACCGCAGCCAGTGATGCTTGACTTCGGTGATCTGCTGGGAACCGTGTCTGAACGATCAGTCCACTGCGGGACCAAAGGTTTATGTAAAACACCACTTTGCCACAGTTAAGTGTGGCTTCCCTGGCCCAGCGTTATTGCCCACCAAACGCTGTGCAAAGCGTGGTGGTAGCGGGTTCAAATCCCGATGTTACCCTGGATGTATCCTCGCGCTGACCTTTAATATGACAAAGGTTTATAAGTCTTAATTGAGCACACAAGCCTGCAAATGTGTGTTTTACCGATAAATAAAAGCAGATAAGTCGAGATGACCCTTTTATAAAATTAGCAACGCTAACCAAAAATTTACAAATTTTAGATTGTAGTTCTCTTCAGTTTCTAAAAATATTTTGTGGAATCCGGAGAATAGGCATCTCTGCCATAGATATGCTGAAAGCAACTTCGCCAAAGTTGAGTTAATTGATTAGCTGATTCTGTTTTTTAAATTATAAAAATATAACTTTATTTTTAATTTGGTTGCAAAATCTTCTACTAGAAATGACTTTTCTGTAAGAAAACTAATGTTTTATAAGAAAATTAACAGTTTTTCTTTCCCATATAATAGCTTAACTTGATTCAAATACCAAATATGAAGTATAACAATCGCAGTTTCCAAAAATATATGGTTATTTCGCACTAGCTTTTTCACATGATCGAATATTTTGAATAATTAAGATAAATATTAAAGTAAAGAAGAAAAAATACATACTTACAACTCTGAGATTGAGCCCGATAAAAATACCTCGTTGATGTACTTCATGTTACATCCTAGTGGAAATTTCGTTTCCTTTTTTTCGGTAAACTTGTCTCTCAACGAATCTTATTCAAAATATTACCCACAAGTCAGAACTCTTTAACTTTTAAACTGAGTTCAGTTATAGGAACTCAAGGATGCACTTAATGACTAAAATGTCCTAATTGGGTACTTACAACTCGAGAAGAACACTGCCTTATCACATGGTTGTTCTTACCGTGTTAACGTTACAGCTATTAAGCTTGTTTTATTATCACGCTAAATAAATTTTCGAATCAGATTTAATTGGATACCAGCAAATGACGTCACGCGTGTGTCGTACCTAATTGGCTACTGAATCGTGGCATAAACAAATGCTCCTACGATTTACACATTCGTGACGTCGCTTGTAGGCATCTAGTTGTTCGAATGTTAACAACAGAGGAAGATTTTTAAGCAAAACATGATGACCATCAGACAAAAAAAAAAAGAAACGATGCTGTTTGAAGAACCCTAATCATTAATTGGATAATTTAACATAGTTAATTAATTTTTCGTTAAATCTCTTAAACAGGTGTACCGTCTTTGGCAGTGGCTTGCTCATTAATCGGTAAGTTTGGTGCGTCAGCAGCGTTCATGGCAGTCTACCAGCAATGCTCAGAGCTGTATCCAACAACAATTCGAGCTATAGGCATGGGAATGAGTGGAACTTTTGCAGGTGTTGCAAACATCATAGTGCCTTATATTGTGTTTTTGGTAAGATATAAAGCAATAATAAAACCCTGTCTTTCATTTTTTGACGCGCTATTTCAAATTTAATGTGTAATAATGAAACAACCTTTAAAGACGTAACTATGGGTCTAAAGGCTATTGAGTTTCAGTCTCACATAAAAACAAAATATTTGATTAATTTTTATCTAATTTTTCGACAAGAAACAGTTTTAAAATAGTATACTAGTCCTTTTTTTTACGATGTGTATTATTAAGAACACAAGCCTATTTACAATTTTGAAAATCTTTCAAAATTAGTTAAACAAAGGAAACAAGTTTTTTTCTGTTGCATGAAATTTTGTAACAGACACTGTCATATCGCTAATTTCAAAGCTGCAATCGGTTTCTCTCTCCAAGCTAGTTTTTTTTTAGTCTGTTTTTTGATGAAATGTGCAAGTTTAAAAACATTATATATAACCGAGGGTCGTAAAATGTAGCAAAAAGATTGCTGATTTTAAATCTGCATTAGGTTTCTCTCTCCAAGCTACAGTTTTTTGTTAGACTATTTTTTTGTCGTAATGTGCAAGTTTAAAAACATCATATATATAACTGAGGGTCGTAAAATTTTGCGATAAGATTGCTGACTTTAAATCTGCAATAGGTTTCTCTCTCCAAGCTACAGTTTTTGTTTAGTCTATTTTTTGACGAAATGTGCAAGTTTAAAAACAATATATATATAACCGAGGGTCGTAAAATGTAGCAAAAAGATTGCTGATTTTAAATCTGCAATAGGTTTCTCTCTCCAAGCTACAGTTTTTTATAGTCTATTTTTTGACAATATGAGCAAGTTTAAAAACAATATATATATAAGCGAGGGTCGTAAAATGTTGCAAAAAGATTGCTGATTTTAAATTTGCAATAGGTTTCTCTCTCCAAGCTACAGTTTTTTTAAGCCTATTTTTTTGTTGTAATGTGCAAGTTCAAGAACACTATATAGAGGGTCGTAAAATGTAGCGAAAAGCTTTCAGGGGAGTTCATACCTGCCTAAAATTGATTTTCCGAAATAGTAGTAAAATTTAAAGTGAAAAATTAATTATAGGTTAAGATATTATTATATTTTGCCGGAGTTTAATAATACCAACGACTTAGATTTGCTCTGGTTACTTAGTACTAACCTTAATGGGCTCTCACTGATTCATCGGATCTGACATGACTCAAAGAGATAAGATAATGACACGACTAGGCTTATGGTATAGTGTATAGACGGCACAAACATTAATATAGAAAAAACAATGGCAACATAGGTGCCCCCACTTTATTAAGCCACCTTGATTGTCTGAAATAGAAAATGCATTTGAAAAGCTAAAGAACAATAAATCACCTGGGCCTAGCAACATCCCACTTGAATTTCTTTAAATTGTAGGGTCTAACTGCATATTGTTATTGACTGATCTAATTCAAACATATGGAACAGTGAAATGCTTGCTGAGGAATGGAAGATAGGTATCATAAGTATGATACAAAAGATAGGAGATGTGCTTGACTGTTGTAACTATAGAGGAATCAGTCTGCTGTGCTCCTCCTATATAGAACTCTTTTTTAATTCAATTTGATAAGCTGTCACCATTTGTTTGTAATGTGATTGGTGACTATCAGTGCAGCTTTTTAGAAAGGAAATACCAACAACTAAACAAACATTCAGCTTTTGGCAACTTTTTGGAAAAATGCAGAGAGATCGGCCTTAAAACCCATAATCTTTTTATAAATTTAGTATAGCTTATGACTGCATTAACAGGGATTTCCTTTCGGGTGCTATGCGTGAACTAGACATACCAGAAGAGTTTTTTCTCCTGAGACCTTAAACCTTAAAGAAACAAAGATTCAAATTGGCTTACAGGGTGATTTAACTGAAAAGCTAGTTATAAAAAAAACGGCGTTCATCAAAGAAATGCACTGGCCTGTCTCATGTTTAATATAACTCTAGAAATGGTTATAAGAGACTCTAAAATAAACACCAATGGAAACATTTCTACTTATTCTGTGCAGATACTTTTTTATGCAGATGATATTGCTTCAGTGACTCACGCATCACTCAAACTCTTAAACAGGCTTTATGTTGTTAGAACAAAATGCAAAAGAAATTAACTAACCGGTAAGTGGAGAAAAAAAACTAATATACGCCATGTTTTAATTCAGATCTTCAAATCCGTCATCTGGAAATTGGTGATTACAAGTTTGAAAAGGTAGATAGTTTCGCTAATTTAGAATCAGAATTTAACAGCAACAATGATCTAACCTCATTAATACATAAAATGAATCACAAATGCAAACAGATGTTTTTACTGTCTCGAAAAATCTGTGAAGTCCAGTTTTCTAATGTTAATAACAAGTTATTAAAACGAAAATATTCTCTTCTCTCACTTTCAATATTGAACTGAAAAAATAAAAGTTAGCAAGTGTTGCTAATTTTAATATCTTATAATCGACTTTGAGACGCCCGGTGGCTGAGCGGTAGCGCTTCGCGCTGTCGTGCCACAGGTCCCTGGTTCGATCCTCGGGCCGGGCAAGGTTGACTCAGCCTTTCATCCCTTCAGTGGGTCGATAAATGAGTACCAAGCATGCTTGGGAACTAAACACTGAGGGTTCCGCGTTCGGCTGACCACCTGACCGGAACATCTGCTCCTGCACCCCAGAGACCAAGGTCAAGAAAACTGAGATGGGCACAGTAGGCCTTGGCCCTCAAGGGCTGTCGTGCCGCTGAGCTTAATTATAATCGACTTTAGCTCTTTAATGATCATCACTTTCCACATTTTTAGGCGCAATTATCATTTTTGCTTGATGGAACTAAGTCACCAATTTTAATTTTAAAAAAAAAGGATTGTCCTAAAGTTTTTGGAAAGCTCCATTTTTTGCTATCATTTTACAAAGATATAATAGTACTATTCACCATTATAAATTCAGTATAAAGATGCTTATTTTTAGGTCAAAACAGTCGAATAGCAGAAAGTATTTCATTTTTGTCAGCAATATGCTGTTTCTCTATATATTTAGAGATAGGAGAGGAAACAAAGTGAATTTAGTGCAGATCTTCAGAAGAAGTGTGTACTGTGCATGTAATAAGAAATCTTCCGCGACAGAATCTGGGGCTATCTCCTGTTATAAGAAAAAGCGCGTTTTAAGAAGTGGAGAACGCGAGTCAAAGCTAGCCCATAAAGTTAACCCCACACCCCTTTTTGAAATGTTTTGACGTCGTAACCATAGTTATCAACAGTGCTCTAGACAACTCGCGAAGAAAGTTCTTTAATTAACCAAATAGTGTGTTGTTCAACTGTAAACTCTAAAATTTAAGTAACTTCACTACATGAGCTTCGAACTGTCCATCTTTTCAGCCACAGTTCCAAAGAATTTCTTGACCACTTGGACTATTGTTCGTTCTTAAAATCTTTTAAAATGTTCGTTCACTTAACGCAATAACCGCATTTTATTTTTATGACATTAAAAAATCATACCAAACTATTGTTCTAATTATTCAATTAATGTTCTCTTCTTGTTTAGTTACATTTAGTTCCGTATTTTCTTTTTTCAGGCATTCATTGATAAATACATCCCTTTTCTTATTTTCGGACTGGTGTGCATTTTAGCATCCATAAGCGCAACATTTTTACCTGAAACCCTCAATGAAATTCTCCCACAGACGATCAACGATGCAGAGACATTTGGAAAAGATCAAAGATATTTTTCGTGCACTGGGTAAGTGTGAGCAAAAAACCTTTAAAAGCATCTCTAATTCACGGATGCCCCTTAAAATGTATAGAGAGCTCGGCTTGTTTGTTAACGTAGCACTAGAGTTACACTAATGGACTTTTGGTGACGGGTTAGGATTCGTTCTTAATTGAGACCAAACGATAGATGTAGATATTAATACCACGGCCTTTGTAACTACCTCCACAATCAACCGTAGACTTTTCCTGCTCTGAAATTGTGGTATTATTACGTTTGAGAGATTTTGCACGCATAATTCCGCACGCTTACCTGCGTAAGTTTTGCGCAGCGCAGTTATCAGAAACCCTCGGTTCTCTGCAGAGCTTGCGTAGAAGAATATTCGAGATAGTATGTCAAGTGCAAAATATCTTTAAAAGTGGTTTTCGAAGTCACGATGGGCAGGTCCAACGCAACACTCAGCTTTTAGAACGAGGAATCAATCCCCGGCTCAAGTGTGGTAGTCGAAAATTAATCTCTTTAGTACGAGGAATCAATCCCCAGCACAAGTGCGATAGTCGAAAATTAATGTCTTTAGTACGAGGAATCAATCCCCAGCACAAGTGCGATAGTCGAAAATTAATCTCTTTAGTACGAGGAATCAATCCCCAGCACAAGTGCGATAGTCGAAAATTAATCTCTTTAGTACGAGGAATCAATCCCCAGCACAAGTGCGATAGTCGAAAATTAATCTCTTTAGTACGAGGAATCAATCCCCAGCACAAGTGCGATAGTCGAAAATTAATCTCTTTAGTACGAGGAATCAATCCCCAGCACAAGTGCGATAGTCGAAAATTAATCTCTTTAGTACGAGGAATCAATCCCCAGCACAAGTGCGATAGTCGAAAATTAATCTCTTTAGTACGAGGAATCAATCCCCAGCACAAGTGCGATAGTCGAAAATTAATCTCTTTAGTACGAGGAATCAATCCCCAGCACAAGTGCGATAGTCGAAAATTAATCTCTTTAGTACGAGGAATCAATCCCCAGCACAAGTGCGATAGTCGAAAATTAATCTCTTTAGTACGAGGAATCAATCCCCAGCACAAGTCCAGCTATTGGTGAAAAGCAGAGAAAATTCACTAATTGTTTATAAAGATTTGAAACTTTTAAAAAAACAACTTATTGAAATTTTTTAGCTTTGCATAAATACATTCGCAATTCTTGTAATGCAAAAACTATTTTAGATCTCAAAAAGAAAAGGGTATTTGAGCTGGAATACATAAAACTGGGTAGTAAAAGCATTGGTGGACGTAGAACTGCTTAGTTGCAAAAAATATAATATCTATATCAAACTCTAAATACAGAAAATATGTCTGATTTGGACATGAGAATAACATCAAAACAGTTATATATAATTATTACTTCAAATACCATAATTACTTCAAATTAACTGAAGCTAAATTATACTTTTAAATTTTTGGTCATCTATGGTTATTGTACAGCAAAATAATGGACGCCCATAAGCACTGAGCATGATCATGGTATGGTGTCTACTAGATGTCCAATGATGACTAGTACACATCCAGTGGATGATTTTGGGTCTTATGTAAACAATGGTCTCATGTAAGGTCACATCATGGTAATTACATACCAGTATGTAAAGCCTGCATGTCAGGTCATAAGTTATTAAGGTAGGTAGGTACTTTATTTACGTCACACTAGAGCTATGGCGAGAAATGGGTTATTACCGACAGTCAAGGAAACATCCCTGAGGATGATCCGAAGACATGCCATCGCAATATTGATTCTCTGCAGGGAGGGTGGTTCCCCTGCTTTGGTAGCCCGATGCCCAAAGTCAAACACTTTACGGTAGAGCAGTTTAACAAAGACCAATACCCTTGGTCACTTCACAGGTTAATCAAAGTGGTCACCCATTTGCTTACTGACACAGCCAATGATGCTCGACTTCGATGTTCTATTGGGAACCGTGTCTTTACTATCAGTCCACTGTAGAATCATAAGTTATTAAAAGTATAACTTTTTTTCCCAGCATGTATAGCATATTATATTGTACAATAATCACAGATTTTTAATCGATTTGTTTTAATTTAAATATGAAATCGTTTTTATTAACATTTCAGGAAAAGAAATTCAGTTTCCTCAACTGAAGAGGAGTCTCCAAAATTCTTCAAAGATCTTTTAAAAGACACATAAAGCAGCTAAATAAATTTTCTATTTAACAAATTTTTGTTGAAAATTTTTTGTTTTCTCAGCTTGCCCCTTTCGTTACTGTAGTCCACTCCACTAAAATGGCACCACAACGTGAAGTGTGCACATTGCATGTTAAGATTTCTTATTATATTTTACTTTTGTAGTTAGAAAATACTTCACTGCAGCACACAAATGAAACTTGTTTCAACTTAGAAACCTTATTAATCTCAAGCAAAATATATTTTTGGTGGTATTAATCTGTTGTAGGTAAATGGATAATAGGATTAAAGGTTAATGGAATAATAATCAATGATACCTAGATTGAGGCAAATCGGAGTGGTTTCCAGACGGTTTAACGCTGACATCGCCTAATTACAACACTCGTATAAACAGGGCATCAAGTGGACCCCAGCTAAAGATGAGGCTCATAAGAAAAGGGTTAAGGTGGATACTTTTAAAAATCTAGCATATGAGTAGGACGAAACTATTTTGTGTAAAACCTAAACATTACTAAATAAATGAATGTGTAACCAAATCAAACAGTGTTATAAACTAAGTGTGGAGCAACAATAAAATTAAAATCAAACAAAATAAGATGAAAGACTTACAGTGTTTCAGAGTTGTAAAACATGTATTTGAAGTGATTCCTTTTACTTCAAATTTTTGTTAATAATATAATCTTAGTTTTAATATTTTATCAATTATTTTTTCAGTATTTAAACACTTCTTCATGCCTCAAAATTATAGAACTTTAATAAACGTGTTAATCAGATAATAAAAAAGAAGATTAGGAAAAAAATAACAATTAATATTATTGCAAGATTGCCACCATCTTTTTGATAGAGATTTTTATTATAATCATCAATAGCTCAACAGTCCTGGATGAAATCTGGCAATCTCAAGAAGATGAGACCTTTTGCACACCACTGCCACCCAGTCTCTGACGTTAATTGAGACAAGACACTCTAGAGGCAGTCCCCCCACCTCAATATGGGTCTTCCTTTTCTTCTAGCCCCTATTAGCTTAGCTAGAAAGCTTTATTCGTCGTTTGATCATCATTCATTCTTAAAATGTGTGCGGCCCATTTCATACATTGGATCTTATGATACTTCAGAATGTCCAGTTCCCTGAATAACCCGAGAAGTTCAGAGTTGATTCTCCTTTTCCAAACTCTGTTATCGCAAAAGCCACCAAAAATGGATCAGAGAATCTTCCTCTCAAAAATTGGGAGAGTTCTCTAATCAGCTTGGGACGTAGTTCACGTTCCAGATAAAAACGTGAGAACTGTCCGGATTAAACTTTTATATATCAGCAATTTAGTGTTCTGTTTAATGTTGTCAGAATTCAGAAATTTTCTTAGATTATAAAAGCATCTGTTAGCCACAGTTATTCTCTTCCTTACTTCTGGGGACAAGAGATTTTTGGAGTTGATTTGATTTTTATTATAACTTTATGATATAAGATTAAGCATTATTGAATTCAAGGGTTAATATGATCCTTGAATTTGAAGTGGGAATAAAAGACTAAAAATTATATAAGTAGCTTTTATTTAAGTCCCCAAAATATATAACTTTCCAAAAAACAATAAATATCTTTTTATTTTATAAAGATTTATACATATTTTATACTTAATAAATGATAAGATAAAGCACATTCTTTAGTTTTAAAAACAAAATATAAAATTGGAATGCATTAACAACCATACATATTTTTAGCCTTACACAATTATAGATAAAATGCTTTTTAGAATAAGTTATTGATAAATTAAGATCATCTATAAATATTTTTTTCGTAACTTTATAAAAATGACATCAGAAAATTTCAAAGATTGTTGGAAGATAGGAAAAATGTATTCCTTTTCTTGTAATGTCAGCCATAAAAATTTTATAAACATCTGTGATTATGTATCATTCAATTCTACATATAAGTGCAACAAGATAAAAACAAAAAGTTAATAAATATGTGGGTAAAATAAATATATTAAGGCATAAATATTGATGACTCTTACGTAAAGGGTGTAACATTGAATTTTTTTTCTAATATTATACGCCTCATTATAATTTACAAAATCTTTTTATCATATTATGTGCCATATTGCAGTTTACAAAACCTTTTTTATCATATTAATTACCATATTGCAGTCTAAAAAATCTTTTTTTTTATCATATTAAGTGCCATACCGCAGTTTTCAAAGCCTTTTTTTTTAAATAATATTACACATTTGTTTATATTGTAGTTTTCGGAACCTATTTTTGTCATACTTACTTAGCTATGCTTTTAGAAATCCTTTCATTTGGCAGTTGTTATCAAAAGAATTCTATTTTATGAACATTTTGTGGCTATTTTTTAAAAAGAATTTTAAAATACTCCTCATATTGAAAACAAGATTCTTCCTTTTTAAGTTTAAAAAAAAGGCCCCATTAATCTTAATTTGCATTACTTATTTATTATTTGTTTTTATCCCTGAGAAATTTTTTTTAAATGTGAGAATTTTTTTTAAATTTTTCAATCATATGCGATTGATAACAAAACTTCAGAAAAATCATGTTCACGCTATCCAAAAAAAACCTAACTTTTAGACAAATGTTTTTATTATCTAGTATTTAAAACTGTGCACAGCGATAAATATATTGACACTATCTGAAAATCATAATTTCTGGATAAAGATTTTTTATCAGATGTAAAAAAAAAACATTCACAATATCAAAAAAAAAAAAAAAAAAAAAAAGCATATTTAGATATAAAAAAAAATCGCTTACAGTAACTACGATTATTTATTCTTGGGTCATTAACAATAAAGCTCTCTCAATAACAGATTCATTCGTCATGCAGATCATAGTATTTAGAAAATATAATGGAGGCACTATACCTACAAATAGGATTGTGTGATAATATGTTTTGTTGATTCATGAGTTCCACATAATAAGCTACAAAGCATGCAGAGTTTAAAACTTTGAAATCCTAATAAAAAGTATTTATTTCATGAGGGCGTGAACAACAGCTTTAGGATTAAGGCTTTTGAGGTCTGTATAAGTCTGTCCAGTTCCAACAAATATAATGGGCTGACCAGTAATGTAGGTCATTGATATAGCAGCTCCCACCTAAAACAACAATATATATATCAAGAAAAATATATGCCAAGATGTTATACTCAATGAAAGATAAAATAAATCCTTGAGTTTAAAAAAAAAAAACTAAACTAAACTCAGAGGCACGACAGCCCAAAGAGGGAAAAGATCTACATCTCAGTTTTCTTGACCTTGGGCTCTGGGGTGCAGGAGCAGATGTTCCGGTCAGGTGGTCAGCCAAACGCAGAACCCCCAGTGCTTAGTTCCCAAGCATGCTTGGTACTCATTTATCGACCCACTGAAGGGATGAAAGGCTGAGTCAACCTTGCCTGGCCCAAGGATCAAACCCAGGACCTTTGGCATGGGAGCATGAAGCACCACCACTCAGCCACCGGCATCGAGTTTTAAAGCAATATAAAATTGAAATGCATTAATTACCATACATATTTTGAGTTACTTATATTATAAATCAAATAATTTTTAGAATACATATTATAGATTAAATGATTTTTAGAATTTAGAATTGATAAATTAAAATTATCAATAAACATTTTTTTAAATAATTTGATGAAAATGAAGTCAAAAAATTATAAAGATTGTATACACAGATTTTATAAATGAAGTAGATAAGAAATTCAAACTTTTTTTAATTCCAAAAAAAAAATTTAATCATATTGTTATCACTTTAAAGAGGAAAGTCAGATATTTGGCATTGAAAGGGGGTATGGGAGTTACATTTTTTATATCAACTTTAACTTCTTTCTGAAAACATTTTTCAGTTGGCATGATCAAATGAAAATATCTAGAGAACTTATATTAGTCAATAAATGCAAATAAAGAACAAAAAAATTTACTTTATATTTATTATATTGGCAGCTATTTAATAATTTTGCTTTCTATCTTAAAGTAATATTTTTAAAAATGTGTGATTTCATAAATATTCAGTTGAATCTAAAAAAAAATCAAAATCAAAAATACTATTTTTAAAAACCACGTTTTTGTAGTGGAGAATAATAATTTAAAAATAAAAATTTGAAAAACGAAAAACGTGGGGCACATGAAATTTATTACAGTAATGTTATATCAGTGTATGTATGTGTGCTCATGAGAATATGTGTACGTATATCTGTAATTGTAATTGTATCTGAATGCGGATGTGTATGTGGAATATGTTTGTGTATATGCATGTGCATGTGGCTGTGCATGTGTATAAGTAAGAAAATGTGTATATGTACTGTTGTGTATTTCATGCGCCCCACGTTTTTCGTCTTTCAAATTTTTACTTTTTAATTATTATTCTCCACTACAAAAACGTGGTTTTTAAAAATAGTATTTTTTATTTTGATTTTCTTTTTGTACTCACTTCCAAAATCTCAATTTTTTCACTAACTGTACACAAAACTTTTCAACTGACATGTGACACTAATTTGAAATAATCGAATCGACAACAAAAGACAATCGCGAAAATACTAATTTTTCCTTAATTTTAATTTTATTTTACTTTGTATGTCTTCTTTCTCTTCATGCATTGTCATCCAATTCTGAACTATGTGCCAAATTTGAAGTCTGTAGCTAGTCGGGAAGTTAGTTTAAAATCGATCACAAAATTCCACCCGAACAGACATACCCGAAGGCAAGTTAACATAAACGTGGTAAACTAATTAAAATTTAGGCTTTTAATACAGAATAAAAAATAAAAAAACTTTACATAAGTTAGTTATCAGAGGATCTTACCTTATCATCAATGGTGTCAAACTTAGTGAGTACAATGCCATCGATAAGTTGAGGATTGTCACGGCTAGAATGATCAGCAAGGGCCCTGTTGAATTTCACCAGCTGATCGACAGCTTCATTTCCCACTAGAGCTTCACCCACAAATGCAACCAGATCAGGAGAATTTACTTTGATCAACTAAAAAATTACAATAATTAGTAACACAATTAGGAATAAGTAAGTAAAGAATAAATTAAAAATAAGTAAGTAAAGAATAAATTAAAAATATAACAATAAGCACATCACCTAACCTTCCAATTGATAAAAATAATTGTCAGGGGTCTGTCCAGACATTTTGTGAAAGGTCCGGTTTTTGTGAAAAAATTACTCACATTCTTTCAATAAGGGTCTGCTTTTATAAATTTGTGCAAATAGGGTCTGGTTACTGCAAGGAGTTTTTAAATTGTAAATAGACACAAGATTATGAGCAGCACTGTAAAATTATAACTAAAAAAATTAAATTTTCAAAAATAAACAGCAATTGCTGCTTCTAAATTAGAGATGCAACATACAAATATTTGGTATTTAACCTATACTGCTGAATGTGGAATATTCATTTTGGACGAATAACGGAAGAATCGTCTGCCTAAGACAAAACTTAATTCGTTTACATTGATCTTTTTTGTTTTCTGCCCTGGGAAGGGTTTATTCAATTAACAAAACAATAATGAAGATAAACAAATTTGTGAAGGGTCCGATTGAAAGAAAAATCATTTCGTGAAGGGTCCGTTTTTAAGTTAAAATATTTTGTGAAGGGTCCGTTTTTATGAAAAGATATTTCGTGAAGGGTCCGTTAACGGATCCAAATTTCTTCTAAACAGACCTCTGATAGTAATTAGATGAAAATGCAGAAATTAGTGAAAATTTTTAGATTAGTTCCTAATGAAATTTTGAATAAAGGAAAATGAACTTATAACGCATTTTTTGTACAATGACTACAATTATACTACAATGATAGTAAATAAATACAGTCAAACTTTGACGATATGAATATTACTTTGACGATATGATAAAAACGTAATTCCCTACACTTTTGCTAACCTGATAATAGCAAAAAAATCTTTTGCGGATGAACAAATTTCTCTTGATTTTGGGAAATATTTTCTACTAACCAACTTATTTTTTTCCTAATTTCTGAAGATTTTAAAATGCTTTCTTATACATGAATTCTTACAATTAAAACGCATTTCGTTAATAATTTAATGAACTAATTCTTGAAGCTATAACAAGAAAGAAATTGCCCTGTTTAAAAAGAATCGCTTGAATCATCCACTTCTTAAAACCTGAGGCGTAGGACAGTGTGTAGATAAGATCTATAAATACCTAACAATGAATTATTCAAAATTAGAAGAAGAAAAAACAATAGAATAAGAAATCAGAGAACACAAGTGGCAATAGACAAAGACACACTATCAGAAAACCAAAAGATTCAAAATAAGACAAGCACTGGACTGGACACCACCCCAGGGTATATGTAAAACAGCTATACCTAAAATGACATGGCACAAAACTGTTATGAATGAATAAAATAATAAACAAAACATATGGAGCGATTAAGTGCTTGGCTACGAACAAGATGAGACAGAGAGTCCTGACAAAGGCCTTATACTCGCTATAGAGTGAAGAGGTGTAAGTAAGTAAAAAGATCTGCAGATAGGATTGAAAAGAATTTGCTAATTCAATAGATTTAAAAAGCAAAAACTGATACCAGGGTGAGCAGCCCAATCTTTCAACAAAAAATAAGCACCTTTTAAGTACTTTTTAAGCACTCAAAAAATATTTTTAAGCACTATAGACATCAACAAAATGCAAAATAATTTTCAAAGACTTTATATGATCATGATAAAATAACTAGTTTCTGACAAAGAACTCTTTTTCCTGATTACATTAGCCATTATAAAATGATCAAGAGATTTTTCGGTTCGATATCAGAGGGTGGAAAGTGAAGCCTGAAACGGAGAATATCTCGCAAAATGCAGGAGAGTTGCACATAAGAATGCAATAACCTCACCGAACCCAGCTCAATAGACACACATGCGGACTCACACTTTATCAGACCTGTAAAATGATTGGCGCTTTCATATGCTATGGAACAACGGTTTGCCGAAATAGATTGTGATTGAATGAATTGTGAAAACGCTAAAAAGAACAATGAGAAAATCTCGCTTTTGCATAACACGTGCAAAAATCGATATGGTAAAGAAAAAAATCTTATTTTGGAAAAAGGAAAATCAAGCACTTTTTAAAAACACCCAATGAAAAAAGCACCTTTAAGGGCTTTTAAAAAGCGAAAATAAGCACTTTTTAAAAACGCTACGAACCCTGGATACTTATATAAAGAGAATGACAAAACAGGATAACATTTTTTTAAGCACAAACATATTGTATTTGGTTTAAAATACTAAAAATTGATGTTTCTATATTTGAATAGTTGATATTTCATAACTTTATGTGCCTCTCTTCAAGTTTGTGATATCAAGGTTTGACTATATATATTACTTGTAATAGAAATTGAAGGAATATTGAAATAATTCTTTCAGCACCAGAAGTTTACATTTAATAATTTTGACGATGTTTCAAAGGATAGAGCTTATGCAGTAAACGTTATGATTGTTTAAAAAGTAGAACCGGGAACACACTACTAAAATTCATGTTTAAGTGCTGTTTACAAAACTATAAACATGTAAGAATTTACATTATAATTTAGATAGTGTTCACGTCATCAATATGAGTTACTTTTAATCTCTTTTCTATTCACTTAAAATTTGCTCATTTTTAATACACATATATTTCAAAATTGTTTAGTATGAATTAAAAAACATGATAATTTAGTTCAGATAATACAAACTACTTTGAAAATGTTGTAATTAATTTTTTAAAAATTTGTTCATTTACACAAACAAATTAATGTTAAAATATTCTTTAAATCTTGTAAAAATCTTGTAATGAAAGACTAAAAAAGTTATGAAACTCATAGTTTCAAATCTAGTTGGCAGTTTTAACGCAACTTCAAAAGTAATGAAAGTTTTTTATTCTTTCATAAAATTTTCATAGCTTCTATATTTTTTTATTAATTAATGGTGATTACATTGGTAAATGAAAGGCAGCACATAAGTTGGAGGAAAAAAAACATTTACACTGCATTTATTTTGCTTTAGAAACAAGAAGTTCAACTAATTAATAGTATTCATTACTTACCTTGGCTAATGCCCTCATTAAAGGCTCATTATCTTGCATTCTGCCAGCAGTATCAATGAGAACAACATCGATTTTCAAATCTCGAGCTAGGAGAGTAACAAAAGTATAAAGTCAGTTGATAATACTGCTAACAACACTGCCGAGCAATAGAAAAATTGGCGTAAGCGACAAAAAATACACAATTAAGATCTGCATATTTTTGGTTATTTTCATATAAGCTACCTTTACCTAAAAAAAACTTTATAAAAAATAAATTTTTTTTATCAATTACAGATATGGGACTTTGAACTGTATGTATTAGCTCCAAACTTACATACAAAAAACATAAATAAGGTTTTTTATAATACATCTTTTCTTCGATAAGTTTTTTATTGTAGCAAAATATTGTACAGTTAATATAGAGAAGTGGTAAAAATGGAATCTTGCTTATGCCGAAAAACTTAACAGAACAATCTTCACTTTCAACAACCACTTTTTTACAGCACCAATTTTTTACCTAATGTTCAACCTTACGATACAAAGTTTTCTAGGAGAGAAAAAACAACCCTCCATAAGGGGCTGACTTATAGCCTCTGAAAGAAACTTTTCGTGCCTTGATCCTCCAGCATAAACATATTTCTATACATCTATGGAAGAATGCCTGACAGAAATGCTATTGCATTCCAGGTTTAAATAATGTTTGAATTTGAAAATATATATATATAGTACAGCTCCTCTATTTACACATGATAATGTAAAAGCTTCATTTACTTCAAAATTCAACAGGTCGTAAAAGTCAACATAACTCAAGTACTAAAAAATTAGAACCCATTCCCACGATTCGCCAAATGTAACTGAAAGTTGCCGGCGATAAAATAATATATTTATATTTAATACAAATGTAACAAACTATGAATACTAAATGTAACTAGTTTCTTAGTAAATTTTTTTGATAATTCAATGTTGGCGATTTTTGGATTAATTACATCCCTTAATGGCCTTTTTTTTTTTGCATTCTGGAGAGTAGTTGCTCATGAGAATTTTTACTATATTTATTACTATAACTTGTAATATTGAACTACCTCAGTAAAAAAATAGTGGTCAACATTCAAAAGTCTCATAATAATCACATTATTATACTAAAACAGGTCACATTATCCCAACAGAAAACATGAATATTCAATTTAAAGAAAAAAAAATTAAATTAAACTTGTCCAAAAATAAAACAGCAAAAAAGCACACATGGTAATTAAGTTACATAAAAAATTTCTGCTTGGAAAGACACCTTATATTAATTACATAAAAACTTTCTAAAGCTTGCAATAAGAAACTGCTTTATGTTAATCCTGATACATTATTCTTAGTTAGCCATGATAACAACAAATTGACACTTTCAAAATAAGTAAATAAAAGAAAGAAGATGTGGCTTACCAAAATTTATGGCTTCCATAGCAATTCCAGCTGCATCTTTTCCATATCCTTTTTCATAGAGCTGCACCATCTGCAGACCATTGTGAGCTTCAGGGGGGTGAAGAGCATTAAGGTGGCGAGTGTGAGTGCGCAACTGTTCCACGGCACCCGCTCGAAAAGTATCACAGGCAGCAATAAGGACACGTAGATCATTTTCAATCAACCAAAATGCTATCTAATCACAGATAGGAAAAATAGTAAATTAAATATAAAAATTCAACATACACAAAAAAATGAGTTACCCTGAATAATTTTTTATCCTAATGATAGAATTTTTACAGACTAGGACTCAATTGTAATGGTTCGAAGGAGTGATCCCAAATATGCTAATAAGTTAGTACAGACTATATTTTAAGTTACGAAATCAGACAAAAACGCACTTTCACTAAATAAACTTTCATTCGACTGAATTGGATTCCTTGCCCCCAAAACATGGGAATTAGCTGCAATCTGGGAAATATGGTTCCAATAGTTTGCTCAGGAGTGATGACGAAAATTAGAACCTCTTAATGTTAATTTTACTTTCTACGTGTTTAGTCTTATCTCGAGAACTTTTTTAAGGATTTAAAATTTTTTGCTAGCATTTAAAAAATTCCTGCATTCAAAGATAATTCCAAATTTTACATTTTGCAAAAAATAATTTTTACATATTTATTATTTTATTTCAAAAATATTTTTAAAAAAATTTGAATTGCAAGGTATAAAAAATTTTTACATCATTTCTAAAAATTTAATTTTATAGGGAAAAATACTTTTTAAAATTTTATTTCTTAAGAACTATTTCATTCTTTTTAAATTTTGCGTTTTACGATATAAAATTTCGTTTTTTAAAATTATTTAAAAATTTTAATTAAAAAATTTTTTACCCATTAAATAATAAAAAATAGCAAATAATTTTTAAAAATAATTTTTTTATAGCATTATCTGCGGTTAAACGAAATTTTGAATTGCGATAAAAAAGATTTGAATTCCTTATAAAAAATTCTAGAGACATGGAAAAACATATAGAAAATAAAACTAATATCAAAGGGTCCATCCAAACTTTCGACCACTCTCCTGACCAAACTATAAGGACCATATTTCCTAAATTGTGGCTACTGGATGTATTTTGGGGAAAGAGGTTTTATCACAATAAATTGTCTAAAAACCATTTCAATAAAAAAAAAAATTAGTGATCAATTTACCTTAGCTAAGTTGGTTGATTTTCCAACTCCATTTACACCACAAAACACAATATTGTAGGGTCGATGAGCCTTCTGAGCTTCCATAACATCTCTCAAAATATCAATTCTACGTTTGGGAGAGAGTAGTTGAACTAATGCATCCACAAGAGTAGATTTTACAGTTGAAGTGATCCCAGTAAATGTTCCCAAAACTTTTCCCTCAAGTTTAGTAGCCACAGATTCACACAATTTATCAGCAATATCAGCAGCAACGTTTTTAGCTGAAACAAAACATTTTTGAAGATAAGCATCATATACTCTTTACTGGATTAAATTCATTTTAGAATCTCACATAAAGGAATAGGTAAACAATTCCTCATTTCTTTTAATACTTTAGATACAAATACAAGAGTAGAATATTCATCAGTTCAGAATCAATAAAGAAGTAAGTTTTGTAAAGTTATGCATAAATATATTCATCTTGCGTACATATTAAGTAAATGTGCAATGCACATCTTCTAAATTTATTACATTACAAAACATGTGCATACACTTTTCTCTTCAATTAGGAGTATAATATGAAATAATCAGCTAGCTAAAATTAATGTTTACATTAAAATAAACAATACAATAGTTACATAAATTAGTTGAATTTCTTTTACCTATCATGTGATCTTTCAGTTTATCCAAAATGGGTTGCATGCCTTCTCGAGTAACATTTTTTTGTCCCACCAATCCTTTAAACATGTTGAACATTCCATAACTTTTAGTAGCTCTATATTTAAGAAATGTAAAAAAAATATATATTAGTGCTGTATGAATTCAAATTGCATTTTTACATCTCAAGATACACTAAGGATATATCAGCTTGGATAAAATAATAATATAAAGAGATTCTCAGAAAATTAAACAAAGTAAATTAATTAATTTATAAAAGAAAACTTATCAATTATAAATCTATTAGAAAGCTATAACAGAAACTAGTATGCTATTAAAAAGATAACTACATTTGTAGTTTTAAAATAACAGCAAATTTCTATAGTTATTTTAATGAATAAAAGGAAAATACAAACCCTTTCTTTGGTTCTTCCCCTTCTTCCTCTGATTCAGATTCACTCTCAGATGTTTCAACTCGCTTCACTGGTCCTCTGTACTTACCAACATCCTAAAAAAAGAATTAAAAAAATCTTCACACTAAAATAAAAGGAAGCAGTATTTCAAACAAATTGAAAAATATTACTATTTTAAAAACATTCAAAAAATATCTAGAAAATACACATAAGAAAAGAATTTAAAATGCCTTACTTACAAAGTGCTTGAATGTTAACATTTTAATGAGAAATTAAAACATGCTAAAACAAAATAAGAGATGCTTCTAGGCCATTTAAATAAATCAATGTTGTCATTGTCATAGCTTATTCAATTTTAGAAAAACAAATATACCAAAAACATCATTTTTAAAAATAAAAAAATATCATATTGAGAATTCCATTAGAGTTCTATAGAATTGAGTGTTCTTAAGAATTCTATTAGAGAAGCTATTCTTCCCTAGTACTATTCATATTCAAACCATTCAAACCATGGAAAGAGTCAAACCTCAAATGTAAAATTAATGACAATTCTTTCTTCCCTGCATTGTTAACTAACAATATCATAAAATTAGTAAATGGTCTATATTTTACAGTCATTAATTTAAATGCATGCAATTAATCTTACGAGAAATAGATAAATGTAGGAGAATTATTTAAAGATTATTATTTTTATTACATAAGAAAATGAAATAAAAATGCTGGTTTTTCATTTACCTTTTTTTATTTTCATTAACATTTTATATAAAAACTCCTCTCACATGTTTTTATGCTTTATTCACAATGCTTAGCTTTATTCAGAGAATATTAATTTGCGATTTTTAAAAAGGGTAACTTTTAGCAGCTAACAGACTAACAAAATCTATGATTTTTTTTAAAATTGTAAGCATTATTTGCAACTTGACTTTCAAAATTTATAATTTTTAAAATTTAAAACATTTTTAGCCATTTTTCACAACTTTTAAAGCGAATTAAGGTGCAGAAAATATTAATTCAATGTGATAGAATTTTACATAAGTTTCAATTATTGTTAAGACAATTTCGACTCTTTTTCTTATAAAAAAAGCATTCAATGAATTTAAAAACTCAACATTTCTTAAACAGTTGAATAAACTGTTAATTCCAATGTGTCTGAATTAAAAACTTTAAATTTTATCTTTATTTCTAAAAAACAGTTGTAAAAAAAAAGTTTTCGCTCGTAAGTTTTCCTATTGAGAGTCAAAATATTGAACAGTAAAAGCTTCAGTGAATTTAAAGAACACTATTGTTACAAAACAGGTTTGAAACATCTTGAACAATATGAATGTTCATCAATCAGTTGTCCTTTTTAACATGAAGAGATTCAATCCGCGGAAATCAAAGTGATCAACTGTTAGATATGCAATCTATCTGACAACAATAAAGAAGAAATTTATACAATTTAACTTATAATAGCTATGAATCCTGATGTTTGAAGACCTTACAAAATCAGGAAATATAAAAATGATATCCCTTATATATAAAATCAAAATGATAATATTTTGAACACAATTTATAAATCACCTTTTAATATATATATATATATATATATATATATATATATATATATATATATATATATATATATATATATATATATATATATATATATATATATATATATATATATATATATATATATATATATATATATATATTTTATATATATTTTTTAACATAGTTCGGGAATTTTAATTTAGATGCATAATTATATTAGTGGAAACAACAAATCTTTCACTTAATAGGAATTTAAATAAAAAATTAAACTCACTTTTTTAGCATTAACCAACCTAGTATGTACTTCCCTCATTTCAAGCAGTCATTTTTTAAATAGATATATATGAATCAAGTGAAAATTTGCAATTTTTATAACTTATATTATTAATTGAGTACTAGACAAAAATCTACATCAGATCCTATGCTATAATGATAGCAGTATCCTTGTCACACAAAAAAACTAAACATGAATGATAACATTCCTAGCCACCTCCAGACAAACAGCAATAGATATTTTTTTTAATTTATAGCAAGTACAAGAACTGAGCAGTAATATTTCTGTGCCTCAACTACAGTACAGTTAGCACAATCAGATTCAGATACAGTAGTGATTCCCAAAGTGGTCTATATTGACCCCCAGTGGTCGATGACAACTTGTAAAGGGTCCATGCCAAGTGAGAAAAAAATTGGGGGTCCATGAAACAAAAATGGGGGTCAACGATACTGGATCTTATATAAGCAGGTCGTGACTTTAATTTTGACATTTCATGAATGGAATAATCAACATACACTGATAGTACCTATTCACTTACATTTACTACCTTATAATATAAAGACATATACTTATCTAAATTCTACATAATTTATTAAAGTAGCTATGAAGTAAAAATTTCATTAAAATTTAAGTTATTAAGTTTATTTTCTGATATATGAAACTGAATTATTTTCTCTGTGTGTGAGGTTTTATTTTGTAACAAAAAAAATTTTTTCCACGGTAAATTAATTTGAATTTAATTAATAAATGTATAAAATTAACATGTGCTTTTTCTTAAGTTTATCATACTACACTTCACTACAGTTAGAAGTTTAAATCTTTCACAGTAGCATTATACCAGCTGTCAAAAATACATTTGAAGTTGATGAATTTACAAAAAATCAATATCAGGTAAATAGGGGATCTACCCAAAACTGAAAAACGTGACAAGGGGTCTACGAGACAAAAAAGTTCAGGAACCACTGAGATACAGGAATGCCCCCAATGTAAACAAAAGTTCACCTGAGTCAAATATTCTGGCACCAAACTATTGAAAAAGACCTTAAAATTAAAAAACCATTAGTTTAGTAACTCTTCTACCACTAAAATACAAAATAATACTGTCAGGGTCACGTGATGTAATAACACGCATTTTCTGATGTTGCGAGCTAAAAGCTTGATATTATAGATATGATCATTTTTTCTTGTTTTGGTTTTTTGAACAATGGATGAAAAAAGAATAATAAAATGGTGAATTAGTTTTTTGTAGAATTTTGCGTTATTTCTTTTGTAAAAGGTTACGACTGACAAATGTGCGGGGAAACCCCAATGGATTTCGAAATAAAAGATTGGTAGTTGTTTGTTCTATGAATTTCAAGTTGTTTGATGGAAGATAGTGAGTTATTTAGATTGTCTTGAAATTGGTTTAGGAAGTGGCATTTTTTTTTTGTAAGAAGGTGCAGTTTAGAAAGTAGTAGGTGAAAAATGGCATTTTTAGGAAGAGCTTTAAAAGTAGATTTGAAGTGTTTGGCGGAAGAGTTAGGAGAAACGGCAACGGAAGACATGAGAGTTACCGAATTAAAGAAGATTATATTGGCAAGTACGGAGTACGAAGAGGAGTTTGTGAAGGAATTATTAAAAAGAATAGTTAGTGGAAGAGAAGAAATAAAGCGCCAACAAAAAGAAGATGAAATTAGGCGACAAGAATATGAAATTAAGCAACAGGAAAGGGAAGACGAATTAAAGCGGCGAGAACAGGAAAGGGAAGATGAATTAAAGAGGCGAGAACAGGAAAGGGAAGGTGAATTAAAGCGGCGAGGACAGGAAAGGGAAGATGAATTAAAGCGGCAAGAAAAGGAATATGAATTGGAGAGGTTGAAGATAGAAGCTTCATTGGTACAGTCCGCAAAAAAAAAAAGATATCACCCTGAATAACTTTTGTTCTAATGATCGGATTTTCACGATCTAAGTGTCAATCTTAATGGTTCCCGGGGGTGACCTCAAATATGCTAATTAATTAGTGCTAACTATTAATTAAGTTACGAAATCAGACACAAAAACGTACTTTCTCTGAATAAACATGTATTTTTTTTACATATTTGGAATCCTGACCCTTAAAATAGGGGGGGTAGACAAAATTTCGAAAAAAATGGGTTGTAAATTAGGTCGCAATAGGGATTTATATATCTGGCGATGGTTTAAAAATATGCCAAATTACCTCGCCATAGAAGGGGAAATAATTTATAACAACCATAAAGAAACTGAATGAATGACAAGATGGGAAAAGATAGTGCTTCTCGTTGCTAAGCAACCAAAAGAATTTTTCACGTTGCTTTCTGGGCTTTTTTTTTTTTTTTTTTAAATCTCCTTTAAAAAGGAAATTTAAATAAATTAATAAATTATTTTTGATTCTCCAAGATTATAGAATCTTTGAATTTTTATCTGACATTATTTATTTTTGTAAAGCTGTTTTAATGTAATTTGTATGACAGTTTTGAATTAAAACCAAATTTTCATAAGTTATCATAAATTTATGAAGAGTTGTAGGGTTAAATGCTTCTGCCCCGCACTTCGAGTTTCTTAGGAAAGGAAAAAAAAGTGATCAAGCAAAGGTGGACCTGAAAAAAGATAGCTATTCTGATGCATAATCGCAAAATTTTATAGAAATCACGGTATTTATTTTCGATAAAATTGTAAAACTTAATAAATGTTATAAGGCATTTTAAAAGCATTTTGATATATATATATATATATATATATATATATATATATATATATATATATATATATATATATATATATATATATATATATATATATATATATATATATATATCATAATAAATGAAAACAAAAAAAACACGAAGAAAATTACGAAAAATAATAAGTTTTATTTATTGCGCATAAGCTGCAAGTAAATAGAACTCATAAAATAAGTAAATAAGTTCAAAATGTAGAAAAAACTTGGGAAAAATTACGGAACAATAAAAAAGGGGGGAAGAAAAATAATAATAAAAAATAAAGCAGCAAGAAACCGGAAAAAAAATTCTAAAAATATCCGGAAAATAAAAGATATAATCTTTTCATCAGCTTACACGATTATATCAGCAAAAAAATAGTACTTTCTATTATTGTATCAATATAGCCAAAGTAAAATATATCAATGCAATAGTTTGAGAAGCACTCAAAAAAATTTTACAAAAAAATTACAAACATAATGGAACACAATAAGTAAAAATATCAAGCGAAATCAGAAAATTAAGTATAAAGAAGAAACAGAATAAAACATGAAACGAAATCTATAAAGCGAGCTGCGAATTCAAATGAACTTATTACATGAACGTGAAATTTTTAAAGAATTATTTAAAATATTTTCGAAAAAGATTGCCACATTACAAAATATGAAACCAAAAACGGGAATTGAGCTAAAAGCTTAAATAGAGGGGTTTTGTATTAAAGTGCGTTCTTACTGCAGTGTTTTGGTTATACCTATTTTATATAATGTGATTATAATGCTTTTTGAATTTATTATTCTGTTTTTATCGGAGAAAATAGTAACTTCGTTAAATCATGAAAATTCTTGGAATTAGACATGAAAAATTATGAATTTGAAAATCTAAAATGTAACAGATACCCTGTATTAAGGAAAATAAAATATTTCATTTGAAATCTATTTTTTTATTCAACATTATTTCATTTTATGCTTTACAGAATATTAAAACGGTGCGGAGATCAAGGAGGTATGTAAATAGGAAAATATATTAAAATCCATATCTTAAGTTCAGAACCTTTTTTCATGGCACTTGTTAACCAAAATGCTGTAATGATATTGTCAGCATTTCAATTAAAAGAACTAATTCGTTCTGTTTAAAACTATCTCTATCACACGACTTTTTTTTTCCGAATGTCGCATACCTCCCTTAACTATATCCGTACTTCTTCAACTACGATTAAAACAAAACTTTATTTTAAGGAGCAAGTCAAGAATTTGTACTTCTTAATATTTGCAAATGATATTAAGTAAACTTAGTTTGCAGTAAAAAGAGTTGATGTTATTTACACACTCCTTTCGTTAGTTCTTTAAAAAACATGATTAAACGAAAATTAGGTTTATAATACCCTTAATTAAACAAGAGTAACAATTGTTACAGTTTTTACAATAATTTTTCAACTCTGACACTCTTTTCATGAGATAACTTCTTTTGCCAACGATTTTGTCCCTTTTTTTTGTTAGTTGAAACCAGCTTACGCATTCTTGTAATTTTTACATTTTATCTTTGAAATTTCAATCTCGAAAGACATGCATGAAGTGACGCCTAGTCCAAAGAATCTAAGTTAAATAGTTGTAAGGCCGATTATTACGAAAACAATTAACTACTCTGGTTCAATGAAACAATTACAGTAAAACTTGGGTAAGTTGACCACTTCATGTGCATTGTTTTAGTGGCCAACGTAGACAAGTGGTCAACTTATAGAAGGGGTGGGACATTGTTTACTTTTTCGTTTCCTACATGTTGCTATACATTAAATTTTTTTTTTTACTTGACTTAAAAATTTGATTTAGCAAATGGCCAAATGAATATCTCAAGAAATGTGTTTAAACCTAAACGAACTTCAATTTGTTACACAGAAATAATTTTAATATTTAACTAACTTTTAAAAAAAAATTATTTTGTTAGTTATGCATGTGAAGTGTTTAATAAAAATTATTTCTTAAAATATCAGAACACGAAAACATTGAAAACTTTAACAAAACAAAATTATTTTAACACTTTAAAATTTATTCTGTTATTACTACGCATACAAGCCTATTTGCTCACTATTGCAACTGGAAGAGCAACTTTTCAACTAACACACCTGTTTTCAATGAATGAATGAAAGAAATGGTCAAAAGCTGACTCCCTACAGTTTCCCCAGATGGTCAACTCACAAAAAGGTTTAGATTAGCTTTTTACACTATTTCACCAAACAAGTGAAATATTAACATACATTGCGAAATGACAGAAAATTTTCTGAATTTTTTTTTTCTGGTCAATTTATGAGGGTTTTAGAATAGAATTTCATAATACTCCTAGACAAAATTAACTTATTTCAGTGGTCAACATACAAGATAGACAGGTGGCCAAGTTACAAAGGGTTTGCTTCTTTATTATGTAGGAAAATTTCCGTTCTTGATAATTGAGGTCAACTTATTCAGGTGTAAAACTTACAAGTGTGGTCAACTTGGCAGGTTTCACTGTATAAATAAATCATTAATATTCTTGTTTTTTTATTACGAAATATTAGGAGAAATTTGTATACATAATTTCTTCAAAACGTGTGTTAAAACTATGATTATAAGTTATTTAAGAAGAAAAAAGTCAAATGGAGTAAAAGAACAATTTTTGAGATGATGATTCTAAAAATAGCACATTTTTCAAATCTTTTTGCAATTTTTTATTTTAGTAGTTGTTTAACAAAACAAGGCATATCGAACATTTTCCTGATATAGCAATACTTTTTTGAACTGTGCAAAAGTTGAGAAATTATACAAACAACTTTTAAAGAAAATATTTTCAACTTTTTAAGACAAAAGGGTAACTTAAAAGGGTTAGCGCACAAGATTAACTTTGAATGTTGAATTAAAATTGCATGCCCATAGTTTTTTGTTCATTTAAAAAACAAAACAATCTGTTAAATTTTTCCCCTGTGCGCACATACGCATTTACTTTTCATTACTCGAATAAATAAGAAGTAATAAAAAAAATAAAATTAATAATTTATCTTCATTTTTCGTAAACAATAGTATTTTTAGTAAATAGTCAGCTGTTCTGCTTCGAATGATATTGAGTGTGATCAGTAGAATATTTTTAATTTCTTAACAAGATTTAATTCTCAGATAGCTGGCAATAATTTTAAGTTTTCTTTCAATAAGAACTTAGCAATAATTTAAAAAGTAATTTTATTTTAAAGAAAAACATAAATTAAAGTACTTAAACAATTGATTAGTATATTATTGGAAAAAAATATACATAATAGAATTTTAAAAAAAAATTGCATTAAAATTCAATTAAAAAAGTTAGAAAAATAATTCTGCGAAACACGCATAGACAGGTAATTTACAAATTTATTTTAAGATTAAGGCGATATATAAGATGTAAAGAAGTTTTAAAAAACTCTACTCTAAACTCAGCTGCACGACAGCCCATGGAGGGCCAAGGCCTACTATGCCCATCTCAGTTTTCTGGACCTAGGGCTCTGGGGTGCAGGAGCAGATGTTCCGGTCAGGTGGTCAGCCGAACGCGGAACCCCCAGTGTTTAGTTCCCAATCATGCTTGGTACTTATTTATCGACCCACTGAAGGGATGAAAGGCTGAGTCAGCCTTGCCCGGCCCGAGGAACGACAGGGCGAAGCGCTACCGCTCAGCCACCGGGGGAAGTTTTAAGATGATTAAAAATGTTGACTACGCATTCGTATTAATAATTATAAAATATATATTCAAGAAATTGATAAATATATTATTCCAAATCTATGCATACGTGTGTATATTATTGAAATTGTATCAGTTATTGAAAAAGAAAATCAAAAATTAAAAAATAATCACATTAAGTAAGCACAATCTGGTGCATAATCATATTCTATCAGAAGCACGCCTTTATAAAACTAGACATTCGTTGAATAAAGTGTTTTTTATTCAAAATGTTTTATTCATAATTTCTTTACTAAATTACAAATACATTATTAAATGACTAAAAAGAAACATCGTATTTTATAGTTTGAAAGAAATAAAAATAAAAAGATTAGCAAACGATTATTAGCGAAAAAAATATGAATGAAATTTTACACTACGCGCGCGAAGTCAAGTTCCTCGCAAGTTTATCACATTTTAATATTAATCGCCCCATTTAATCATTTTTTTATTGTCGCCAAATTATTTTTTTAAAAATAATTAATTTTAATTTTTTTCAGCTTCTAATAAATAAAAACAGTTGAAACTTTAGATTTTTCTATTGAAAAATATGTAGATTATTATGGTATTAAAAAATTCATACCTTATAATTCAAAATTTTTTCAACCTTAATTTAATTAAATAATAAAAAATAATTAATAATTATTAAAAATTATTTTTTTCATGAAATTATCTTTGGGTAAATGAGTTTTATGAGTGGGTGCAATTTTTTTTGAATTGCTTCATTAGTTTTGAAAATATGACTGAAAACGCAAAAAGCGAAATTAACATTAAGGGGTACGAACTTTGGATCGCTCTCCTGACCAAACTATGGGGACCACATTTCCCAGATTGCGGCTACCCCCTATATTTTGAAGGTGAGGAATCCAAATATGTAAAAAAAAATACATGTTTATTCAGAGAAAGTACGTTTTTGTGTCAGATTTCGTAACTTAATTAATAGTTAGCACTAATTAATTAGCATATTTGAGGTCACCCCCGGGAACCATTAAGATTGACACTTAGATCGTGAAAATCCGATCATTATAACAAAAGTTATTCAGGGTGATATCTTTTTTTTTTTGCTGACTGTACATACTGGTACTATAGGAGAGACGAGCAGCTCTCGAAATGAAGAAACAAGAGAACATGTACCTGGTGGATTGCAAAAATTAATGCGTACTTTTGATCCAAAAGAAGGTGATATAAGTTTTTATCTAATATTGTTTGAAAGACAAGCACGAAGAGTCCATATAAAAGAAGAAGATTGGGTAACGCATCTTGTTGGATTATTGCCTCTAGAAATGGCGAATTTAATTGCAAGGGAGCCTGAAGAAAAAGCAAATGATTATAAACATGTAAAATGCATGTTATTGAAAAGGTTTAAATTGAGCCCAGAAGCATTTAAAATAAAGTTTAAGAGACATTGTAAAGCGGCTGAGAGCACTTGGCGAGATTTTGGATTTGAATTGGCGAACTATTTTAACGAATGGGTTTCGGGACTAAAAATTAATGATTTCGACAGCCTGAAACAACTTGTCATTGTCGAACAGATAAAAGAACGAGTACCTGGAGACATACAAAATCATTTTATTGATGAGTGGAGTAGAATTTGCTCAGTTGACACACTTGCTGAGAAGTTAGATGAGTACGAGAATGCAAGGAAATATAACCAAACTACTAAATTCATTGCTTCTCAACCATATAGGAACTTATACCGGGAAAAACCAAACCTGGTTAGTAGAAGATATCATACATTTGGTGAAGGATATAAACATGAGCATAACAACCATGGCAGAATTGATAAGCGGAGTTCTTCCCAAAATCCAGTCACATGTTTTAATTGTGGACGAGTAGGACACTTGGCACGATTTTGTCGAGATAATAAAGAGAGGAGAAGAAACATTGAAGGCAAAGTGGCCGAGGTTCAAGTATCGGAAGGGCAAGTATCCGAAGTTAAGGTACTCAGAAATGGAAATATCGAAAGCAAAGTAGTCACTGCAAGATTTAACGGTGAAGTCATGATAGGAAACAAAAAATGTAAAGGCGTTCAACCAAAAATAGCTGCCCTTAAGAAAGTTAGAATTTCATATAATGGAAATGAATACGAAGCTGTAGTAGATTCTGGTGCACAAATAAGTGTATTTAAAAACGATATAGTGGGTAAGGAAGTGGATTACAAAGGACATATAATACTACAACCTGCGTTTGGCGAAAGTCTAAAAGCTGAATTAAAAGAAGTGGAAATCGCTTTGGTAACGGAAGGATATATTACGCCTATAATTAAAACGATGATAGCAGCCGTCAATGGGTTAAATGCTGACATTTTGTTGGATGCTGAAACTTATGAGGCATTATTAGAACAAAAAAGAGTATACAATCCCAGTTTTACTGCTGCTATGAAGCTAAGATCAGATTCCCGAAAGGAGCAGTTATATATGAGTGCAAGTGACGGAGAAGAGCAGCAGGAGCCAACAGTAGGTGAATGCGGTGATAAAAAGAATGGAAATGAAACCGAACGATTCAAGATACAACAACAAAGTTGCGATACTCTCCAAGAAGCATGGAAATTGGGGAAGCAAAATAAAGGAGGGTATGTGATACAAAATAATATACTATGCCATGAAGAGCTGTTGGATGGGAATAGAATACAACAATTAGTAATTCCCGAAATTAGAAAAGGTAAAATACTAGAAATTGCCCACGAGTCAGTATTCGGAGCACATCTAGGAGCTCGTAAAACAATTCAAAGAATTAAATTTTCCTTTTATTGGCCAGGGATGGTCAAGGAAATTAAAGCTTATTGTAGCTCATGTCATGGGTGCCAAGGTAGAAGAGTTGTTCGTTCAGTAGACAAAATTCCGATAACACCTGTGTCACGTCCTGAACTTCCATTCCAAGTGGTGAACGTAGATCTAATTGGTCCTCTAGATCCAGTATCAGCACAAGGACATAAATATATCCTTTGTTTGATGGACCAACATTCAAGATGGCCTGAAGCAGTCCCGCTCAAATCGTTAACGGCAAGGAATACATGTGAAGCACTACTCGAAATATTCTGTAGGACAGGAATTCCAGAAGTAATCGTGGTGGATAATGCGACAAATTTTACGGCAAGTTTAACGCAAGAGTTTTTGAAGGTTTTAGGAGCTTGTCCGCGATTTTCAACGCCATACCATCCGGAAGGGAACGGATTGATTGAAAGATGGAACCAAACTTTCAAAAATATGCTACATCACATTATTAGAGAAGTAGGAAGAAATTGGCATCGACACATACCATTTGTACTATGGGCTTATCGAGAAGTTCCAAATGCAACTACAGGAGTACCACCTTTTCTGCTAATGTACGGGAGAGAACCGAAAGGCCCGTTATCTATATTGAAGTCAATTTGGGCCGGAGATATGTTTTTACCTTTGAATATGAAAGGATCAGCGGAGGAATATTTAAAAGAGTTAAAAGGAAAATTAGAAATAGCAACCGAAAAGGCAAGGTTAACAAGTGATGTGCAACAAAGTAATTATGCCAAATATTACAATAGAAGGAAAAAATACCGGGAATTTGCGCCAGGAGATCAAGTACTTGTGCTAATGCATGATTCATCCAATTCATTATATGCCAGATGGATAGGTCCAGTAAAGGTAATTAGAAGAGTGAAACCGAATTCGTATTATTTGCAAATGCCTGAAGGAAATTTAAGATTATTGCATGTTAACAAAATGAGAGAATACAAAGCGAGAATTCAAACAGTTGGAGTTGTCTATGATATTGATGATGAATTTGGTGAAATATACGAAACAGCAACTCTTCCTACAGATGTGGAAAGCTATGAAGCATTGAAAGGATTAAATTTGGATTACTTACCCAAAATGCAACAAAATCAATTGAAAGATCTTTTACATAGACGCAAAACGTTGTTTTCGGGGAAGATAAGGATAGCTAAAGTTGGGAAACATGCGATAAAGCTGAAAGCTGAGGAGGATACGATGAAACCAAAAACGTATAAGATACCAGAAAACTTAAAGGGGAAAGTGGATGCACAGATCAATGAATTGCTAGCGTTAGGACTGATTGAACCGGTGGTAAGTGAGATAGCACACCCGGTAGTATGTGTTCATAAGAAAGACGGAACAATCAGGTTATGCATTGATTTCAGAAGTTTGAATGCTCTTACCGTTCCGGATGCATATCCAATGCAAAATATGATGGAGTTGAATTTCTTAGTAGGAAAGAAGAAATTCATTACTGTGCTAGATATGTTGAAGGGATATTGGGCTATACCGATGGAGAACGGCAGCAAACACCTCACAGCATTCCGAACTCACCGAGGCCAGTACCAATGGAATGTATTACCCTTTGGATTAAGAAATGCTGCTGCAACCTACCAAAGAGCTATGTCTAAAGTGGTTCAGTCCATGTCTGATTTCACTTGTGCTTATATCGATGATTTAGCAGTATTTTCTGATACGTGGGAGGAACATTTGATTCATCTTGAAGAAGTTTTTAAGAGATTGGAATATTTTAATTTCTCCGTGAACTTGAGAAAGTGCGAATTTGCTAGACAAAAGGTTAAATACTTAGGACATATTATTGGTTCAGGTAAACATGCTCCTGACAAAGAACGAATAAGAGTAATACAGAAATTAGAGGCACCCAAAACCAAAAAACAACTGAGAAGTGCTTTGGGATTATGCAACTTTTACAGGCAGTATATTCCAAACTTCGCAAAGATTGCTCTTCCACTAACAGAGCTTACTAAAAAGAAAGTTCCTAATGAGATTACTTGGAGCGAAGAAGCTGAGAAGGCATTCAAGGAATTGAAGACGTCGCTATGTAAGATCGCAGAGTTACAAGTCCCAGACATAGAGAAACCATACTACTTGCATACGGATGCATCTCAAAATGCGGTCGGATGTTGTTTAGGTCAGTTAGATGAAGAAGGAAATATTCGTCCCATAGCTTTCGGTAGCCAGAAGCTGAATTCAACTCAACAGAAATGGTCTACAATTGAAAGGGAAGCTTATGCTATTATTTGGGCTTTGCAGAGATTTGAAACCTTACTCTGTGGTGCTAAGATTATTTTATTAACTGATCATAATCCCCTAGTATTTCTGACGAGTGCGACACCCCAAAGCCCGAGGTTGCAGAGATGGGCGTTAGCCATTCAACGCCATGATATTGAGGCAAGTCACATCAAAGGATCGAAACTTAGTAATGCAGATGCATTGTCCAGACTGTAAATATAAACTAAAATAAGACTCTGAACATTTTTTCCTATTATTATTATTAGGTGATTAAAGTAAATACCTAGTGTTAAGTTAAACCTAAGATTCAGTGAATATTTGGGTGAATGTGAAACATAGTTTGTTTATGTGTAAAGTGTGACCCTTAAATTATTTGCCATATTCGATCTTTGGATCTAATATGACTCTGGGGGGAAGGTGTCAGGGTCACGTGATGTAATAACACGCATTTTCTGATGTTGCGAGCTAAAAGCTTGATATTATAGATATGATCATTTTTTCTTGTTTTGGTTTTTTGAACAATGGATGAAAAAAGAATAATAAAATGGTGAATTAGTTTTTTGTAGAATTTTGCGTTATTTCTTTTGTAAAAGGTTACGACTGACAAATACCATACAGGGTTTGTCACTTTTGAAAATTCAATATTGCACAGGAGTAAAATAGCAAATGTTTGTAAAAAAAAACTTGAACACTCATAAAAGATAAAGACCTGTTTCATATTAATAAAAATTATTAAAACATTAGAGGCATTTAAAAATTAACCTGAACTTGAAATGTTTATTTAATTAGTCTCACCATTCTATCGCAGAAAGCTTCTTCAGATGGTTCATGTCCATTAGTTATGGTACCATCTTCATTACTATAATCCAAAACAGATGCTTCTTTAGAAGATCCACCATTATCCCACACTCTAGGCTTTTTAGATTTGTCTTTTGGAAGAGGACTTTTTCTACAATAAACAAATACATACATTTTTCTTGAGTAATGAATGATAAATACCAATAACAATTTAATTTTGTTAAATAGGAAAAGATTTAAAAAACAAACGAGAATTAGATAGACAATAGTCAACCCCCTAATTTGGTAAATATACAGCTGGGAAAAAAATCCTCTGGTACCAAAATTTCTCTCATACATGCATATTTAAAATTTCCCACTCACAAAGTTTGCATAAGACCTCCACAGTACACAAATAAAAGCTCCTAAAATTTTCTAAATCTTGCACACAGGTTGCAAAAATTTTCTGAATTTTGAACTACTAATTTTAAAAATTGAAGTAGCATTAACTTTTTTTTGAACAATTTTTAAAAATCTATTATTTTGAGATCATAATTTCAGAAAGAATTTCCATTCATATAAATCTATTTTCCTTTAAGTCGATTTTAAGAACCAGAAACGTATGACCAACTATCACACTAACTCCTCCAGATACATCTATTTGCTCTAATAGTTATTACAGTTACATAGAATAAAGGGATGCAGATGTAATATACTGGCATGTTATCTACCATTCCTTCAAACAGAAATAACTATAAGTGCATTTAAAATATATATATAATCTAAAAAATTTAAATTTTAAATATGTTTACTTCTTGAAAATTCTAAAAAATATATATAATTTTTTATCTTGTTCCTCATGATATTTTTTAATTAAATAAAAGAGTAAAGTATATTAGTTCTTGGATGATTTTAATCCAATCACGGAACCTCTGACCAAGTTTAAGCAGAACGTTTGCCATAATACACTATGTTCATTATAAGAAACATAGTGTTTCAAACAAAAAAAAACAAAAAGTTTGTTTATTCAGAAGAAGTATGTTTTTATGTCTGATTTCATTACTTAAATTCTCATCTGCACTAATTAGTTAGAATATTTGAGGTCACTTCCTTGAACTATTAAGATTGAGTCATCGAACGCAAAGATCCAATCATTAAATCATAAACTAATTATGGTGGTAAGTTTATTCTTTTGCACCTTGTAAATGAAAACATTTTCATGAAATATAACGTCCGACTATAATTTGTATCACTCTAAAAATATTGAAAGTATTTTCTTTTTTAAAAAATAGTTTTCGTATTTTATTTTCATTCTCTCTAAAGATTACCATGCTCAGTTAATTTTTTTTATTAATATATATACATATATATATATATATATATATATAAGAATTAATTTTTTTCTTTTATTTTTATTTATAAATTAAATTTATATGAACATAATATAAAATCTTATTGTTTTCATTTTATACTTTTCCTGCACTTGGTTTTTCTTAGAATACTGTTGAATCAATTTGTAAAATGATGATGTAAAATGATGACGTAAAAAGACGCTTGTAGCCATAATATGGTACACATTTGTGACCACCTAGAAGTTCTGATGCAAGGGGTCTATAAAAATGTATCAACTCATGTTAAAGAACAGAAAAGGATTTAAATTTTGAAATGGTATATTTTTTTTAAAAAATTAACTATTAAATAATTAATAATTATTATTACAATTAATTATAACAGCCAATCAAGATCAATATTAACATTTTCAGATAGGTACAATGGTGTTTGATGGAGATTGTAAGCTGTATCATACACCCGTTTCAGATTTACAAGTTCATATATGAAATATGATTTGAAAGCTAGGCTTTTTTTCAATTTTTCATGAATAGTGGATGAATCATTTATATTGCGTGGAAGACAGTCGACGGTTTTGTGCAAGTTATTGGGTATGTTGACAATAGATCCTTTTATCCCTAACTGGTGATCAACACACAGTTCTCATATTTGCATGAAAGGGGTTCGGAGAGTCACCATTCCCTCTTCGGTAGAGTTCAATTCTCTCAACCAGTTTGGTACTTTTGCGAGGGACGGACTTCATGCTTGCGTTTGCGAATGGAATCTTTTGTTTTTCTGTCTGTGTGTAACGCTTAAGGTATTCTCGTCTACGTTTTTTGGCTTTTTCAGCCTCGGTAAATTTAGGCCTTGGCATCGTTTTTTTCTTGCTTCAACTCTAACTTTTGGGAGAGTGTCAAATCAGTTTGGACAATCTTTATTTGTGATCTTCACCTGAATTAGTATTGAAAACAATCCAGTCTGAACTGTAGGTTAGAATTTCTGATTCTTAATTAAAACAATAAAAACAAAAATATCGTTCAAAAGATGAAATTCTCTTTTATTCACAACTGAAGAAGTATTTATGGGATCTCTCTGGTCCCATGTCTCAAAAATAAACTCACCAACTTAATGCATAACAAAACTAAAAGTGAAAAAAAGAATTCTAAAAAAATTATCAAAAATGCATGTGCACTGTTTACTATTACTCTTGATTATTGTAGTTGAAAAGTGAGGATGCCATGAAATCTAAACCAAGACCCATTTTGCGAATGGTTAAAAAAGACATGTAAAAATACAAAAAAATGGGTAAAAAAGAAGGCATGTAAAAATACCAAAAAAAAATCCTCTCAGATCTAATACTAACCAAGACTAGTCAGAAATGTTTCTTGAAAATCATTCTACGTAAATAAAAAATATTTTCTGACGGCCATTTTAGAAATATAACAGTAACTATGGAGTCTTATGAATAGTCAAGCTTAAGCAGAGTACTAAGATGGATAAAATATCTCAACCTAATTAAGTACTCAACTATTTGAATAATATATAAATCACTAACTTTCATTTAAATGGAAATTATAGTACTGAAAAATAAAATACTTGTCTACACATTGCTTCAGGAAAACAATAAACATTAATTTACAATCTAATTTGACTTTATATGTTATATTAAGATAGCTCTATCAATTTACAAAAATTTTAAAATCATTGAGCATACAAAAGATAACATGAAAGAAGAAAAATATTGATAATACAGAAAATTAGCCATTTTGCTTATCTAGAATTTATTGGACAAAATTTATGATCGCCACTGCCCACAGGGCAACAAAATTGTCTGTCAGTCATGAAAATTGCACTCCATGCGCATTTTGCTATTGTTTTTGCTTTTTTAAATAAATATTAAATTGTTATGGATATCTTAAAATATCCTAAAAGTTATTTTATTTCACATTTTGTTTCTCAAAATTTTTCTCTATTAGAAATGAACCTTATAATGTTTGACATATTTTGAGAAATACTTCAAAAGAAATAACATTATAAATAACAACAGTTTTTTTTTCTAATAATTTAAAATTTCCAATTGCCCTAAAGTGCTCAGTTTTTTAAAGAATAAAAATGGAGTTATCTCATTCTTTGCAGAAAATTAGGCTATTACAATAAATATAAATTAATTATTTTATGAGCATCTTAATAACATAGTGTTAATACATATTTTGTTTAAATGAAAAATAATATGCACTATTTTATAATTATGTGTCATAAAAAATAATTAATAATTTACTTTCACTATATATGCAATTTCAAAATTAGTAAAAACACATTAAAACATTTTATAAAATAATAAAAAAAAGAAAAACTTACGTCACACTATAAAAAAAAAGATAAAAACATTAAGTAAAACAAGTATAACATATAAATTAATAATTCAATGGTGAGATTTTAAAATACATACTTAGCTTCAACTTTTTTTCCTTTCACTTGCTTTTGTTGCAATTTTGAACGCCTACGCATAACTGCTTCAGCCTCATCTACAACACCATTTTCTTTATTCTCCTCCTCAATTTTATTTGGTAAAGGCAATTTGTTAGCATCATTTTTTGCACCTAAAATATTTTACAAAATACAACCATAATAAAATTATTATAAGTCTAAATTCTACTGTTATCAAAATTTATTCCAAAAAATTAATGGTTTTATTTAACTAATCTAATAAAAACACTTATAAGTTTTTGCTTAGGTTTGAACCTTGGAAAGATGCGTTATATTTATTTTAAATAAATTACACAAATGTAACAGAAAACAACACACTCAAAGTGGAAAAATACATATCAAAAAGAAGAAAAAATTCATTATTGAACGACAAAAACTGACTTAGTTAAAACAATTGATATTCTTAGTGGAAAAAAAATATGTTGCATAAAAAAGCTAGACAAAACAAACAAGAAAGCTTAGTGAAAATAAAGTCACTCTTGTCCACAATATTTACAACAAATTTTACCAATATATCTTTCAATTCATTCAAACATATATAAGTACTTAGTTAAAATTAATTTTTTATTATTATTAATACAATTTAACACAATTCATTTTTATCCATTTTAGGGGTGAATACGGGAATTTTAATAAACATTGTTTGTCTTTTTGTGAGCAAAACTTAAAAACTATGCTTCTAAGCCAACTGCAACGGTAGTGTATCCCACTGCCATGAAACGATCAATGGATGGCTAAGACATCCACTTAAACTCAGTGGCACGACAGCCCATAGAGGACCAAGGCTTACTGTGCCCATCTCAGTTTTCTTGACCTTGGGCTGTAGGGTGCAGGAGCAGATGTTCTGGTCAGGTGGTCAGCCGAGCATGGAACCCCCAGTGTTTAGTTAACAAGCATGCTTGGTACTCATTTAACAACCCACTGAAGGGATGAAAGGCTGAGTCTACCTTGTCCGGGCCGAGGATCGAACCCAGGGCCTGTAGCATGGGAGCGCGAAGCGCTACCACTCAGCCACCGGGAGCCAGACATCCACTTAACATCGAAATATTTAGGCAGTACAGAATACACTTAATAATCTAGATATATTATTGCGTTGTGGAACAATATAATGGAACTTTTGCCATTTTGTATTTCTCCCTCTGTTTATATTCTAATCAATCAGGTGTTGGCAACAAAAGGAAGTCAAATAAAGGTTAGGAAATTTAGTACATATAGAAGAATTACTTCAAAGTTTCTACTACAGTAACTAGGAAATTACCAGAATTCTTAACTTCTTTAGGTTTTATATCTTTTCTACTCTCTATCATTGAAGCAACTGTTTTTTTAGACTTCAAAGATTCATCAAAAGTTCTCATTTTTTTCGGCTGATCAACAAGTTTACGACCAAATTCTTCACATTTTTTCAAAATCTAAAAAATTAAAAAAACAAAAGTACATATTTATGAAACTAATAACATTTTTAATAAAAAGTTTCATCATATATCACTTGATCAAATGTAATAAACATTTAGCAACTTAATTAAATTAGATACACTTAGAGAAAATGAGTCAACTTAAATAGTTTTTCTTAAAAAGTCAAAAATTAATATTCTGACAACTCAGAGAATTAAATAGCTAATTTGTTTAATGCATTTTTAACACTTTCTATCTTTAACAACTTTTCTTTTTAACTACTCAGCATAAGACTTTCATTTATAATAAATAACAAAATTTCATGAATAATGACAAAAAAAAACACTTCTTTTTATAAGACTAAGTTTTCTTACCTAATATAATTATAAACTAAATTTACCTTTTGAAAAGAAACTAAGAACTTACCCTTTGAAACTCCCTATTAAAATCATAATTGGAGAAAAAATCACAGCCTTCTAACTGTTTTCTGTATTTATCTCTGAATTCCAAATGCACATCATCAAGAAATTTATCTATATAAGACAACTGTAGGATTTTCTGATAGGCTACCTAAAAACAAATAATAAAATTCATACACAATAAGGGAAGAATCTTAATTGAAATATGTTTTAAGTAATACAATATAATTCTGAACCTTAACAAAAATTTAGTTTCATCATAAACAATAAAAAAAAATTATAATCTAACTTTAAATATTGCTAGACTAGGATTTTTTTAATTTGTCTGGTAAAAAAATTTTTTTAAAAATTGGTTATGAATTTCAGTGAGTATTTAAGTATTCATAAATACTTACAGAATAGTGTCAATTGATTTAATCTTATAAAAATATGATTTTAAAATTTAATTAAATACACACATGCTTACAAAACTTTTTAAATACATTGTCACATTTCTGGTAAATAGATAAAATAGCAATGCATTAATGTAATTTCTGAAGTAAGTTCAAGAAAGACACACCTCAACAACAAATTCAAAAAAAATTAAATGTCATGAAAATGCAGAAACATACTAAAAGACTTCCACTAAAAAAAAGGCCAATTTGTATTAATGAATCTACAATATTTTCACATTAAATTCCCTAACTGAGCAAATCAATGAAGTTTAATGGCACAAGGTCCAGGACAGAACATGTTGCGCCAAACAAACAGTTTTTGAAAAACAAATCAAAAGGCAATATATATTGAACAGATTTATTAAAATACAGGCAATTATTAAAAACAGTACACAGCACAAAAATGTATTCAGAAGAGAATAAAATCAAATAAAAGTGTAAATATGATCAAAAGTACTTAAAAAGAATATTTTATAAGTAAAACATGATAGATGTTTTGTATGATAAAAACATTTCTAACTTTTAGCTTTTAACAATAAAATAACAAGGCACTTCATTACAATTCCTAACAAAAATAAAATTCTATCAAGGTAAATAGGGAAAAACTTTTATGCCTGCTACATGATTAATGCATTGACATGCAGCTATAATACTTTGATAACTGTATAATTAATGCAAGAAACAAAGAGTTTCAATTTGTAACAGAGCCCTTCTATAGGGCAAAATTGATAGCTGCCATCAACTTCTAACTATGATGAAGGGGGATTTATGTCAGTGTTGCATTAAAACGTAACTCCTGAATTCTAAATTAAATTAAATGTTGTTAATTATTAATAAATTATGCTTCTTAAATGCTAGAGTGTTTTCTCTTTAAACTCCACACAATGTCATTATTTAAATTCTGAAAATTACTTTATTTCAGGCTTCTTTCTCAAACTTTTTCTTTATTTTAGAAATTAATCTTGAAGTGTTTACCGAATTTCAAGAAATACTTTACAGTATGAATATCAAGCTCTTTTTATTAGTTTTAAGCTTTCAATTTCTTAAAAAATGGCCACTGTTAAAAAAGCTACAACTGACCAGTAGCAAAGTTTTCTAATTTTCGCTACAAGTTATCTCACTTTTTCTTTGCTAGACAGTCCATGATAAAATGTGTTAACCACAGAAGAGAAGCAACATATAACAATAGTACAACACTAAATTAACATAAGCCAAGTCAAATTAAATATGTAAAAGAAATTATATAAGGTCTAGTCTACTTACCACGAAGACAAGCTCAAATTCATTGTCCAGTTTGTACTTAAGTGTAAGGCTGTCATGAGTGAAGCTTTCATTTCCACCTCGTTCCTAAAATTATTTACTTATTTTAATGATGCAATGACTTTTATCATTAATCAGACATATAACTAGTATTTTTTTTTCAAGGGAAAAAAATACTCCTTGACTTTTTTGATGCAAAATTCCTTTTGGAGGAGTAAAATAGATATTTGGAATACAAACAAATAAAAGAGACCAATTTCATAAAAAGACTTCTATGGATGAAATAGCAGATTGCAAAAGAAATAAGTGGTATTTTCATTTTTTAATATTTAGCTTGACATACGTCTAAAAGAAGTTCTAAAAAATTGAAAGATTTGAATAAAATATTTTATTTTTATTAAAATTCTGACACATTCCATTCCTTTCTGACATTTTCCATAACTTTACAACATTATCAAGCTTGAAATCCCAAACAACCATTTTGTTCTTAAATTCAGCTCCTTTCTTTGATATTCAAGTCAATATTTCCAGCTGCATTTCAGACAAATTATTATTTTTTAATTAATTTCTATAGTAGTGTGGTTCAAAAACCCTCTAGCCCTCTTTTACATACAACACTTCATACAATCAGTCAAAATCCATAATATATTGGAACACCATCTAAAGATGATGCAAATATAAAATTACAAATCTGAAAAAATTCACTGACACTTAACAGTACAAAATTGGAAATATTTTTTAAAATATTTATTCTTATTTAAACTAGCAAAATTTAACTTTCCACACGTGACAACTAACCAGTGGCAATTAACTAGCAAGAGGACAAGAGAGGACAGCAGCAGCTGGACGTAGCTTCAGATTGACACCTAATCCATGCTACACAATTACAAATTCAAGAATCACTCCTTTTAAATTCACTTCACATGACAATTCTCATTTAATGCATAACACTATTCCAAAATATTTCAAATGGCACTACAAACAACCAGTTGTCAGCTCTGGTTATCTCAAGCAGCTTATTTCCAAACACCAGTAATCTCCCTCGATTTGATTTACCGATTTACTCTTATACAGATAAGCCACATCGCACCATCGAACTATTAGTCGTGATCAGAGTGTGGTTTGCTTCTCTTTTTCCCTCAAAAAGTTGGGGTTTTTTTCTTTTTTTCGACTGGGTTATTGTTGTCATATCTATGGATAAGGCTGAGCAATTTCATTGTACTTTAATACATTTATAAGTTTGTATTTCAATTACTTAACCATGTTAGGTTCTCTAAATTTATTAAATAAAATTCTATGTTCAGATAAATATTTAAATTAAATTATAAATTAATTTGTTATAAATAAGGGATAAATAAAAATATTTTTGTAACTTTTTTTAGGGATTTTAACTTTAGTTTCATTTCTTTTTCTTTTTTTATTTGAGAATTTTTGTCCTATTTTTTAATTGCATATTTTGCTTTCTTACTTCCCTCAATATTTCTACTTTAAAATCTGCTCAATCAATTTTAGTAAATAATATATATGTAAAATAATTATTAATCAAGCAAGAACTATACATATTTTCAACAATCTAAAGGAAATTCGTACATACAATTAGCCATTGGTTTAGACATCATGAAACCTAGCTTAATTAAAAAGATTTCAGTAAAGCCATCTTTAAAATTTTAATTTTGTACATAAGCATCCGATGTATGTTATGATTGTCTAAACGTTTTAATACATTTTTTTTTATTTTAAATTGCTTAGAATACTTTTTTAAAATTGATACTATTAATTATTACTAGAATATTATAAAATTATTTTTAACAAAAAATATCAATAACTGAATATGAAAAACATTAAATCAGATGAATTTTTAAAGAAAGTCTTAAATTTTCCTGTTATTGTAGATCCCTCTAAATTATTTTAATAAACAGAAATATTTTATATATCAACTTTTTTAAGGTAAGTTAATACTTTTAGTGATTTAGTGACAGTGATTTATCTCTAGAGGGATGTTTGATGAATCCTAACTGCCAGATAATAGGCAAACCTTCGCGACTCTCTTGGCAAAGGATTGTAGTCACTCAATTTCCCTATTTTTAAAATATTTAAGGTGTAGTAATCATTGATAATTTATTGCAAGGAGAAGATTTACAAATTGTGATCTGGCAGCAGCCGGAAGGAAATTTTTTTAAAAAAATACATGACAGGAAAACCACACCTGGGAAAATATCTACATGTATTTTTTTATATATTAATAATTTGCAAGTTTAAAATCAGTCTGGCAATTGTAGTTGGTGCCACAGATCACGATACGGACATATCATTATTGTAGAAAATTAATGTTGGGGATATTACCGTAAATCAACTACAAATATTAAAGCACCAAATGGACTTTAAACTTGCAACAAATTATAAAAAGAAAAACATGTGTAGAAGTTTGCTTAAAAATGGCTACAAAATATAGGTATTCTTCAAATCTGGCTCTTTTCGTGATGTTTTGGGGGAGATTTCTATATCGGGATCTGTGGAAGAATAATCGCCAAGACTTGGAAACTTCCGCGAGGTGGCCCGCGAGAAACTTAAAAAAAACATCACAGAAAGGGACCAACTCGAAGCCACCCCCGGGCAAACATTTACATGTTTTTTTTTTTTTTTTTAAATTTGCAAATTTAAAATCTATTTGGCATCTTGCCGATTGTAGTTGGCGAGACAGATCACGATACGGAAATATCCCTATGTTTTTCTTAGTTTCTTGCTAGCCACAGTTCACACTCTGAAAGTTGCTTAAAGTTGGTGAATTTTTTTTGTTAACAACAAATGTTTTGTTTCGCACCAGTTCAAGCACCTGAATCCCCCCATACTTTTTAAATAATAAATAAAATTTCAGTATTGGCTACAAAACACATACTTTATGCTGTTTACATAATGCTTTGTACTTGTATTATTCAAGTAAAATCCATTTTTTGAAATAATGGCAAACTATATTCATCAAAAGGAAGTTTTCACATTAATATGTTTATTTTATTTCAGTACCTATTGTAGCCCTTACAACATTAAAAATAAAAATATGGCATGTGTCATTATAAAAATACAAGACACAGTTCATGGAATAAAAGTATTAAAAAGGGTGAGTTTATTCTATAGCATTTACATTTTTCCAAATAAAAATTTAGACAAAAACCCATGTTCTAGACGGTTTTCGAAAATAATAAAGCAGAATTTAAACTGCGCAATACCAGTGGCGAATTTCGTTACGTCATTTAATTTAACGCTAAAAATTGTAAAACTCAAAATTTCAGCAAAATCACAGAGAAAATTAAATTATGCACTTTAAATATCTAGCAATAATTTTATATGCTTAATCGAAAAAAAAAAAGAATTTCCATATAAATTATACAAATTAACTAACCTTTAAAAATTTTCAATTACTATCAAGAATACAATAATGAAATTGAAATCCTATATCCTATCACAGTGTTTCCCAAACTTATGACTTTTGTGTACCCTTTCTAAATTTTTCGAAACGCTGTGTACCACTAATAAAAAAAGTTAATGTATTTTTTACTTTAAAAAAATTGCACAAAATTTAAAAATCACAATTGGCTGTTCGCACAACTAATTATTAACTAACTGTTAACTCTGCAAAAAATAACCAATAGAAAAATACGTAATCGTAAATTTTCATGGCTAGCTTTGTTTTTAAATAAAAAATTTTGAAATTTTCGTTTGGTGCAAGATATCTCGCATAAGAACGCGTACCCCTGCTAAACTGTTCAAGTACCCCTAGGGGTACGCGTACCACACTTTGGGAAACACTGTCCTATCAAATACGATTAAAGAGCTTTATCGTGAAATTATCCCCTAGATTGTGATAATTTTAATCTCAAAATAAAACTTTCACTTATAAAATAGACAAACAAAAATTTATTATAATTTAAAAGTTAATTGTAACAGTGCTAAACTTTAAAAATCGATCCAATAGGTAATAAAAAATAACACGTATAATGGCCTATTAAAAGTTGTATTAATTTAATTAGGGTAACAGATCAAAACGCAATGTTTACCTGCAATATAACGGAACGTATCAAACTATTTACAGGTGACGTAAATATTTGTGATGTCCCTTGAAAACACCAAAGAACAATTCCACTCTTGCTAAAAATGGTAAAAAGGTCGAGCATCTTGAAAAAATTTTGAGTTTATTGAATGGACAAGAAAAGATCTAACAAATTGCCTTGAAACATATGTTTCCTTTAAATTCACTACGTTCACAGACGAAACGTAATTAATTAGTTTTGGTATCATAGTGACGGTTACAAAACTGATACTTTTCAAAATTGGCGATAAAAATGGGATGCAGGTGGCGTAAAGCAGAACTCTCTACCTATGGCAACACTTCACATGCTTTCCTCATTAGTGTGTGGAGAGTCATAGAAAAAGGAAGTACGTTAGTTTCTCTCTTGATTTTCATATAGATTAAAATTTTTTAAGTTGGAAAACAATATGGAACTAAAAACTAAATTAAACATAATTCTAAAGGAAAGCATCATGGAAATTTTGAGAAATATTTTTATTAAATAAAAAGGAAAAATATTGGGAAAAGAGAAAATATCGCATTACATTCATATACAACTGAAAAGAGGAGGAGAGGGAAGGCTTAATTTTTATTAAAGTCATATTTTCAAAGAAAATAGCATTTCCTAAAATGAGAATGGCTGCATTTTGGACTTTGAAAACTTCTACACTATATGCAAAAACTTCAAAGGAGAAAATTTTACCTGAAATTATATTTGCACCTGAAAAGCTTACCAATCATATTGCCGTCACACTTCCAAAATTGCGAATTTTTCGCATACAGTAAGAGTGTCCCTTTAAGAAATGCAAGCTAACCCCTTGTAAAGATAAGCGTAGATAGCGCTAAGTGTTAAAATTCGTCGTAAAACTTTCGTCTTATTACTTCCGAATGATTTTTACGCGCTTAGCTTGAGAAAAACGCACCAACCAGTATTGCAGTTGCAGTTCCTTTTTACGTTACACTACGAGCTGCACAATGGGCTATTGGTGACGGTCTGGGAAACATTCCTGAGGGTGATCCAAAGACATGCCATCACAATTTTGATCCTCTGCAGAGGGGATGGCACCCCCGCTACGGTAGCCCGACGACCTACCCATGAAGTCGAGTACTTTAAGGTAGAACAGTTTAACGAGGACCACTACCACACATCCTCGGTCCCTACGCAGACTGATCCAAGTGATCACTCACCTGCACACTGACAGCAGTCCACTGCGGGACCCAACCAGTATTATTATTATATTTGTAGTGTTTAAAATGTAACTCGTTCTTTCAATCTATCTTTAGCTCACGACCAGTTAAAATTTATAAATTACTGAAAACTCTTAATAATGGTAAAATTACGTGTAAATTTAAACACAAATTACAATAATAAAACTTCCTAGAATATTAAGTCGATCCCCGGATCATTCTCAGGAATATTTCCCAGACTGTCGCTAATAGCCCATTGTGCATCTCTAGTGTAACGTAAATAAAAGTACCGTGACTTATCAAAATTATACACTTTGGCAACACCAAATAAGCTGGACAGTCATAGGAAGTATGCTGGGTTTAGATTGATTTTAAAACCGATTAAAAAATTACTGCATTGAACATAGAGCTCAATGTAATTTTCGTGGAAATTTTAAATTATATTTTTGATAATTTAAAGTGAACAAATTTTAAAGAAGGGGAAACAACGCAATACACTCCCATTCATCTGAGCATAGCTGCAGAGTGAAGGAAGTTATAGACATGAAACCAGTCTTTTCCCCAAATGGCATATTCGAATTATTCAATTCTAAAAAATTTCTCGATTCGTAAAAAATTTTTGAGATAAATCGCGATCGTAGCGCTTGAATACGCCATCTGGGTAGAATACCGATTCCGTGTCTTGAGCCTTCCCCGTTCTCTCTCCTCTTCTTCTCCGTTATATAGAAATGTACCACGATATATTTTCCTTTTTCTTAATATTTTTCGCATTTAATTATCAAAAATATTTCTCTTTTTTAAATTTCCACGTTTTCTTCTAGAACTATGTTCAATATAGTTTGAAATTCCAAATAGTTTCCCAACTTAAAAGTTTTTAATCTATTTAAAAATCAAAAGAGAAACTAACGTACTTCTTTCTTCTATGACACACCACAAGCTAATGTTAAAAGCATACGAAGTGTTGCCATAGGTAGTTCTGCTCTATGCCACCTGTAGCTCTTTCGATCGCCTATAACGAAATACATAAAACTATTCGGATCACATTTATCAAATTCTAATTTGGCAACCTCCCATATTTCGAAGGTCAGAAATTCAAATCTGTCTTGAAAAAGATATGTTTATTCAGAGAAAGCGCATGTTTGCGTCTGATTTCGTAACTTAAATTATTATCTGTGCTAATTAATTAATATATTTAAGGTTAAGCCCTTGAATGAATCGAGTCCTTGTACAGGAAAATCCAATCATTAAGTTAAAAGTAATGCAGGAAGCTAATTTTTTTTTTTTTTTTGCGTAGTGATAGGGATTTTTTGAGGGTGCGTATTACAGTCATTTCCTTCTTAGATCAGAAAAGAGTGAAGAAGATCATGAAAGACTAAGACAATAAAGGCAAATTAATCCATTTGATAGAAAAAATTCCACTTCGTCTCCACGTGTCCTTTTTTTCACAAAAAAATAAATAATAATACATAAATAAGAGGGAATATAAAGTAGTAAAGAGTTCTTCGTCACATCGGACTACTAAATTGATCCGTGCTGAGGCCTTTCTACTTCTAGGAGGTGTTGCTTGTAGTCGATGTTCATATCGAAGTTCCTTACAGAATATTATTTTTTTATTTTGCATTTATTTTATTTTCTGAAATCGTTAACACTCCCAAATATTTTCACTACTCGGCAAATTTTGCTTGACCATTCGGCATTTACGAAAATTCTTTTTCTCTTATTTTATTTAGAAAAAAACAAATGAAATTATAGACAACGTATCTTTGTTTAAATTTCTCTTTTTTGGTGTAATTAAATTGTAAAGCTAAGAAGATTGGAGAGCAATAAATAACAGAGGGCGCATCCTTTGAAGTAATATAAAATAATGTTAAGACAAAAAAATTGGGGTATTAAAGAAGAAGAAAAAAAAGAGAAGCTCGTTTGCAAATTTTCGGGGGTTAATGAGCGACAGCGAGCTCTCTCTTGTGTTCATAAAAAAAACTTTGAGCTGACAGAAATTATATACGTATCTTTATAATTGGTGGGAGGTTCTTACAAAATCCTTACGATTCAGCGAGAAAAAAAGTAAAAATGAATTCAACTGTGAATTATCAGAAACTATATTTTGCGTGATTCTCATTCAACCTAATTTATTTCTATCCAGCATTCGACGAGATATGCTGATTACTAAATAATTTGTCATTCGATTCATGGGATAAGCGGATAAGAAATATTATGTCCTCATCTTAGCCAAAAACTGACGTCTCTCTTTTTTTAAATGTTTATTTATCAAATGGTTCAACTTTTTTTCTTACTAGAATAAGTGTAAAGCATCACTGCAACAGCCCGTTGTGTGCCAGAGGGTTCATGGAGGTTAAGGCTTCACAATGTGACAATTTCAGACAATGGATGGCGAACGTGGTCAACACGTTGCTCTCCGACAGTAGTTACCTCCCAGGCAAACTGGTAGTCATCGATCTGAAGCTGGGCAAGTGGGCTTCGAGCTGTCACTGGGGATCGAAACACCAATTCTTCACAACGGTTCAATTCCTTATCGAGTGACAGATCGCAGCTAATTGGTTAGAATAATTTCGTATGAAGTCGTTAAATCAACAATACATTGGGGGGGGGGATTAACGTATTGTGAAAATATTAGTAACAAAATATTTTTTAAAATTAAAACTAATGAATTACCTAGTTATTAACGATTTGATCAAATTAAAAATTTCATTCTTCAAAACGTGCCCCCTTCCAAAAATATAAGTTCGTGATCCCTCTGGGGATGAGTAAGGATAGAGTCTAATCTATATTACAAATAATTTCATTTTATTTCCAGCGCTGCACAGCTATCCATTTTTGGGTTTATGACTATCGATATTCAACTGAATAGCCTTACAGTTTTGAACCCAACCCAGGAGACAAAGGAACTCCTGGATCAGGCATTGGACTTAGCCTTAGGACTTTTTGTTCTCTAACCCGCAATTGCGTATTTTAAGATAAATTCTAACAACAAAAACTTTAATGTTAATAGAATTTAATTTAAAAAAATATTCTAATGAATAATATATTATAAAATTAAATACTTTTAAACATTAAACATTTTATAATTAAAGAATGCAAGACTTTTTTTATTTTATAAAAAAATATTCTTCTAAAAAAAAAAAGTTTGATTTGAAATAAATAAAATTAATGGGGTTAAAAGTAATGGTTCCTTTTATTTAGAACAATAGTAAATTTTAAGATAAATTCCAACAACAAAAACTTTAACGTTAATAGAATTTAATTAAAAAAAATATTCTATTGAGTAATATAGATGCAATTTAAATACTTCAAATAAAGTAAACTTATAGGGTTTAAAACCATTTAAAAACTATTATAAAAAAAGATTCATCATTCAGTAGAAAATATACTTCAAAACTTTTATATTAAATAAATTATAAGAGGCTTTACTAATTATAAATATTTCTCTTTTTTCTTTCGAAAAAAGAATTTTTCAAGCTTTAAAACATTTGAAACAATCGAATTTCGAATTGAAATAATTTTGTGTTAAACTATCAAGATTTTCGAAACTAAGTGGAAAAACGTGACAATAATTGCTTAAAGAAATCACTTGTATTTACAATGAAAATTGCACAAATAAAATTCATCAAAACGCGTTCATTTAAATGCACAGATAAAAACTCTAGACAGGTTAGAATGCATTAAAAATATCGCAATTTTAAAGTATTAGTGGATATCAGTAGCAATAACTACAGCAAAAATAATCGAAAAGAGAGCTATTGAATTTGATGGGAAATTAGCACAAATAAAGGGTGTCAAAAGTGATTACAAAAATTCGAAATTCGCGTTTTGTATTAAGGTTGCATAAAAAAAAAGTGTGGAATTTTTAAACCGACGAGAAAAGCGATCGAAAAACTATGTTAAGATTTCGTTTGTCAAAAACTTAAATGCGAAATTCAATTTTTTTTTTTTATTAAGTTCAGGTGCTTTCGTGGGTTGCAGGTAATGAACTCCCATTTTACATTATGAATTAAGAAAAAATTATCATGCATTCATACCAGAATTGATTTTATATAAAACAGATTTTATATATTAAATTTTTGTTTATTTCTTTACAACTTAACACTTATAAATTTTCTCCTAATTGCTTTTTTAACATAAAATGTGAGTATTTTTCTTAGCATATTTAGAAAATATGTTTTGAAGAGAAGGGCAACTCTTTAAGATATAAAATAAAAAAAGGTTCTAAATATTCAATAATAAATTTTTTTAAAAAACAAGTAAAACCTCTTTAGTGTGGGTTTTGCCAGAAAAAGAGGTGCTTTTTTTGTTGATAGATTGCTTCATATCGACCAGCCATTACTGAGATTCGAACACGGTTCACCTCATAGGTAGTCAAGCATTCTATTCCCCGAGCCACAACATCTGCATTGCAAAAATTTCAGTGCATCAGTATAACATACTGCGCAGGTATTTTCATCAATGAATTCTATTTAACTGATTGAGCCACAGTGGCTCATGGGATAGATCATTTGCTTACCAGTGAGGATGCCCAAGTTTGAATCCCAGCATTGGCTGGTCGATACAAATTCAGCTTACGCTGGTCATAGGGGTGACATAAAATATCCTCAGTGGGAGGCAGACCATGGGTTAGAGTCCTTTCGAGGTTGGATTAACCGAGGGAAGTTTTCGTGGCTTTTCCCACCATGTAAAGCAAATGCAGCTTAGTTTCATCAAAAAATTTTCCATGAAGGCAAATTTGCTTCAACGCCAACTCTGGAGTTCTCCTATCTTCAGCAGTTGGTTCAAAATTCCAGGGCCACAGAGTTTAACTTGGATAGTCATAAACTCGCAATTGGATCAACTATTTAACACTGGTTTTTAAATAAAATACATAACCGATCAGAGGAAACCTCCTTGCTTTTGATTTAATGATAGTTACAACTAACCAGCAATTAAGTATTCAATGCTATTCCATGGTTGGAAATCAAAGCATTGGCTTACAGATTGTATTTTAAAAAAAGAAACATTACTAAAAGGACACTGGACACAAGAAAATAATGAATTGGAGTTTTTACTGGTATACTAATCAGGAAAAGGTTCACCATTTCAGGTCTAGCATTTCAACAAAAAAAAGATTGATAATTTAGGAATAGAATTCCATAGTTGAAACAAATTAGGTACCACTGATTTAGATACTTAATTCCCCCCCCCCCCATACATTTCTGATTAATCAGAAGTGTTTGATCCAAATTGATCAAAGATTCAGAACTTCTTATCTGCTTTTTATGTACAAAAAATGGAATGAAATTCATAATTTTTCGGTACCAATTACAGTGGAATTTATTTCCTAAAAGTTTTGTTTTAGCAGTGCAAAACACATAAAAAATAAACAGTACAAAAGTTTGATAAACAATACAGAAGTGTTCTTAAAAAATAATTTATTTACAATTTTTACAGATTATTTTAGGCTTCAATTGGCACATATCTCTGAAAAAAGAAAAAAAAAACTTTTAGCAATATATATATACACACAATAAAGACAAAAAGGATAAAAGAAAATCCCAATATCTTTTAGTTTAGTAAGGGGAGTAGCTTTTCCCCTTCGAAACTAAAAGATGTTCATTATTGGGAAATGCTTATTAATATTTGTCTTTTTAATAATTATCTTTTCAATGGAAAACAGATTTCTGTTCCAATTGATGGAATACTAGAAGAATCTAATTTTTCATCACTCTTAGCTAACTTATTTTTGCACTATTATGAAATAAATTATACTATTAATATTAAGTTTGTTTTTAGATCTATTGGTGATTTCAGAGTTATTAATTTTCAAAGTTATGGAATTTTTTTAAATACTATTTATCCAAAGAAATTAATATTGCTTTGTAATCATGACGATAATATTAATTAAAATTTTTCAGATTTAAGTATTAAAATATCTGCATTGTTGAATGATACGATAAAAGAAATGATTTTAAACTTCATATAAATAAACTAATTACATGGAATACTAATGCTTCTAAAAACATTTATTAACAAATCAAGCATGCTTCCAGACTTTAGCTAAACATGCTATAAAATGACCCCATCATTTTCTATTTACGTTTCTATTTTCATATTTTATAGTCTGGCAGACTTGTTAGGAAAATATTTTAAACCATTTTTGAAAGTTGCCAGTAAGTGGAAACTAAATATGAATTCGTTACTCGCTTTATATTTTACACGAGCTTCATTCAGTATTTTCTTGAATTATTATTTTCTATTGTTCGCTTGATTTGTTTTATTTTGCATTTTTTGCTTAGTTTGCACTATTTTAATTTTTTTTACGGCTATATTAATACATCATATTACTACTCCTTTTGTGGACATAATAGTGTGAACTGATGACGAGATATCTTTTCCATATCTAGTTTTACGGCTTTTAAATTTTTTTAAAAGTATTTCAAATTAATTTTATCTTCTTCTCTTTCAAAAAATCTCTATTATTTTTCCATGTTTTCTCCTCCTCTCTCTATAAATAATTTTTACAACTGAATATTTGAATTAAAATTTTAAGAAATGCATATTGCATTTTTTGACTGAGACAATACAGAATGAACGGGGAGAACAATTCGAACTAGATAGTAGAAAGAATATATAAAAAGAAAAAGTATTGAATATTGCAGAAACAAAAATTTTTGAAAAAGATTTTTAAAAATAAATAATCAAAAAATAAAGTACGAAAATAGTTAACTGATTAATAGCATAAACACTACTTTTGTGTTATATTACTAATTCAATTAAGCAAGTAAAATAAAAACTGATTATTATTAAATGCCAAATAAAATTTTAAAAGAAATATAGTGTATTAAATCAAGAATAATTTACATACTAAATATTTTTTTTCTTTTTCTTTTTAACTGGTTCAGCCATATCATTGTTTAAAATTTTCTTTATTTTTTTCCCTTCTTTAACTACAGGCATAGCACTCCAAATGTCATCCTCTTCCTCATCATTTTTAGCTGGTTTGACTGGTACTACACTCTTCTCCGGTTCATTTGTTGCACTGTCTGTAGTTTCAAGATTAGTTTTATACAGAAGAGTGTTCAGTTTAGTTTTTAGATATATCTGGAAGAAAAAATAATAATAATGCTTTTAATAAAACGTCAATGACAATTTAATAAAGATAAATAACTAAGCTAAAGTTTCAGCAGGAGTAAAAGAAACTTAATTCGAAGCAGTTAGGGTTTTATTAAAGCTGTAAGAAAATCAACATTTATAATGCTAAAAATCCTTTATTATTATTATCATGTATTAAAAATAAAATAATTATGGAAAAGCATTTGCAATTGCCTATTTTTTTTTTTTTTTTTAAATTGCAATATACAATTTTAAACAATTTCTACTTAATTCTGTCTCTAATTTCTACTTAATGCTATTCTTCTCTAATTTATATTTTATATAGAAACCTAACATTCTCGACCTAAATTGGCGTTTCTTCTAACTTCTTTCTAAAATCCTTACATGTCATTCTTATTAATATCAGTGAAATTCTGGTTGAACTTTGGTTGATTATAATAATAACTTCTCTTAAAATGTTTTAGAAGAATAAATTTCAAAACACTTTTTTTTCAGAATAGCAATAAATTTTCTGTATTACACAACAAAAGGAAAGTGTAATGCATGATATATTTATGCAGAAGAGTTTTCAAAAAATTATTAAATGCTATGTGCATATATTTTTCAACACTGTATTACACATTAATAAAATTTATTGAATCAGATAAAATTATGCCATGTATTTTTCAATAATAAATCGAATAATAATTTACTGAATTATTTTTCCCCCGTAATATTTCATAAGTATGATAATAATAATGTTTCCCAATAATGTTTCTTTTAAGTTACAGGACTTTAAATTAAACAAAAATCAAATTCAATGAAATTTTGCTTGACACAAGAGACCTAGTAACTTAATCAGAGCAGGTCTCTTTTTAGTACTTTATGTAACTTTTAATAGATTTGTTACCTGCACAAATTTGTACATAAAAATGGCTGTTAAGTAGATTTTCAGCATGGAATATTGGGACAGAAAGCAAACATAATGTACTCGGATCTGAGTTTGGTGTCAAAAGTTGAAGGGTTAAACTTTTTCTGTGAAGTTAAGTTCATCTACATATATTTCCAACAAATAAACCAAATTATTAGTTTTTGCCACTCTAAAAATTTACAAAATTTTTTATTATTATTATTTATTTTTTTTTACATATTTTTGTGAAGTTTTATTCTTTTCGCTAATATTTTTTCTATGAAATATAAACCAAATATTTACTTTTTAGTTTAAGTCTAAATAGCAATATGATGTACTCTTTTCAGGATTTTTTTTTCACGATTCATTATAAATAATAAATAGTTGATAACAATATATTTTTCAAGAGCAAAAAATACAAAAGTTGTTGATACATACAATTAAAAAAAAAAATATTTGTATGCCATTAGTAGCATTAATTTTACTTTACAAATAGAGAAATTTATATACAACTCAAGTGTTCTGTCAGCAAGAAAAGCTTTAAAATATTTACAGAAGAAAAAACAGGATGTAAATTTTTAATAGTCACAAACAGTGCAATGAAGCATACAATTTTTACCTTTTTTAAAAGTTTGTGTTGGTTTAATTCATGTATTCTGAGAAATCTGTCCAAGCCACAAGACGCTACTAACGGTTGAGTAGGATGACACTGAACACATCTAATGCTTCCAGCAAAGCCTTTAAAGACATGAACAAGCAGCTTTTTTCTTAAATCGATGAGAGCCATTCTGCCTCGACTACTTCCAACCACAATTTGATTCTCATTGTGTGCAAGAGACAAAGACATGAGAGGATATTTTTCAAACTCCATATCAATCACGGGACGTCTCTGAGCTCTGGTATCATATAAGCGTACCTGCAACAAAAATAAATAAACTATCCAGTTTATAATGGATCATTTTTAAGCACATTCGTACCCTTTCATTTCATTTTTACCAATGAATGAGTTAAGAATTTTTGACTCTATCAACTAAATGATAAAAGTTCCTTAGCAGAAACCAGAAAGTCCTCTATAAATGACTAATATACAAATTACTGCCTGAGATTTTCTATGCTTATTCTCTAGGACTAAAGTAAATAAACCTACAATCAGAGCAAGAAGGTTGTGAATGAAAAATTACGTTTTTGATACTGAGCTATTATCATATTTAATGAGAAATGCATGGAGATTAAGTAGGAGAATAACAATCTAGAATACTGAACAATACAGATTTATTAACGATTTTTTCGGCTAGAGATGTTTGGAAAAAAACTATCTATTAAAAAACTGTTTTAAAATAAAACTTTTCTCGGAAGCAAACAATCTTAAATAAATTCTAAACTAAACTCAGTGGCGCTACAGCCCAAAGAGTGTCAAGGCCTACTGTGTGTCTCAGTTTTCTTGACAGTTTTCTTCTGAGGTGCAGGAGCAGATGTTCCGGTTAGGTTGTAAGCCTAACGCGGAACCCCATGGGTTTAGTTCCCAAGCATGCTTGGTACTCATTTATCGACCCACTTAAGGGATGAAAGGCTGAGTCAGCGTTGCCCGGTCCGAAGATCAAACCCGAACCTGTGGCACGTGAGTGTAGAGCGCTACCGCATCTAAATAAATTCTAGCAACAAAATATATTTGAAAATTAAAAAAATAAATAAAAAAAGACTGTTTGCCTTATACAGGGATTAGAGTAAAAAAGAGGAAATCCAAGAATATATATATATATATATATATATATATATATATATATATATATATATATATATATATATATATACATATATATATTTACATATGTATATATACATATATATATATATATATATATATTTACATATGTATATATATATATATATATATATATATATATATATATATATATATATATATATATATATATATATATATGTATGTGTGTGTGTGTGTGTGTGTGTAGAAGCTACAATATCCAAAAATTTGACAAAGAAAAAGAGTGATTTTTAAACCCAGATGATTACTTTTAAAATTGTATGAACATGAATAACATAAATATGAATAACAATGCATAATTTTTTGATTGCGTGAATATGATTCCATATTAAAGCTGCATAAATGAATCTCGACATTGGATTTTAAATTCGCGTGAATATGAATTGCTACATAGGATTTTAACAATGCGTAAATACAAATCGCACTATTGGATTTTTAAATCTCGCAAATAAGAATCGCAATGTACTATATTCAAATCACTTGAATAAGAATTGAAACGAGCAAATTTTAAATCACGTGAATAAGAATCAAGATATTAGCACATTCTAAAAGGCTTGTTCGTATTGTTCTTGTTTAGAAATTGTTAATTAAAAAAAAATTTTCAAGACTAATTGAATGAGCAAATAAATATTTTTACTGCAAATCCACCACTATTTTCTTTTATTATTTCGTTACCTTTTGCGGCAATAAACAAGATGCAGCGAGACGTCCTAATTACGAAAACACAAGTTGTCTGACGGGCCGGCAAAAATACAAAAAATCTCATTTTCTGCGTGTATAAGCGAAGAAAATAGCTAAAATAAGTAAAAATGCGGAAGGGTTAGCAGCTAAGTAGATTGAATTTTCTGTTTATTTTTGAAAATCGGAAATAGATAAAATTATTTTATTTGAACGACTGAATTTCCAGAAAAAGCAGAATATTAATTTCTTTAAAAAAAGAAACTTTTAAAGAATTGGAAGTTTTTGATAAGGAGGTTGAAATTTGCGAAACAATAGCGAAAAAAACTCATCCCTGTTAATTGTTTGTTAAAAAGAAAATGGAAAAAGTTTAAACATCTTTATAACATTGGAGAATTGTCGCTCTCTTTTATAACAAGGATTAAAAAATACTCAACTAAAAATATATAAAAACTGCTTATTTAATAATTTTCTTAAAAGATTTTTGAATTGCTCTTTAAACTATGTTTTTCTGTAGAATCAGTTTTGCTGTGATCAATAATATAATTAATCAATTATATAAACTTTTATTAAACAAAATTTAAAATGCAAAATAAGAAAACGTTAATTTCATATTACTCAGTATTTTATTATGGTTTGAAATTTGATGAATTTTTAAAATTAAATTATTATGTTGCAGCATAAATATATAAATACTAATAAAATATTTTGATCTACCCATATGTATATTTTATAAAACAAAAATATTCTTTTGAAAAGAAATAAAAAATTCTACCCTTAATATTTTGTTGCGATTATATATATGCTTATTTTATTCAAATTTGAAAACTTATTTATTAAGGAGTAAAAAGAATGACAAAGTTATTCCAGCCTAACAATGCAACTGTTCAAATCAAAACTGAAAAAAAAAGTGATTTTTCCTAATGTTGAAGCAAGAAAAATTATTATATTAATTTAAAGTTACATACATATTTATCTAAATACACTACATTGTGAAAGTAGGGTTATGCATATCTGTGTTTTATGTATTAATATTTTTAAGTCAAATAAAAAATAACAATTGATATATGGATAGATTTTGATTATGTTAATAAAAAACCCATTTGAGCATGGGTCTTTAAAAAAAAAAAACTATGTGAGGGTTTTGTGGGTGGGTCAAAAATCCTGTATGACAACACATGAAATATTTACAATTTGAGTGTTGATTATGTTCCTAGATATAAACTGTATCTTTTGGTGTTCTTGTTCTAGATCAGGGGTTTGCAACTTACATGAGGCCGGGGGCCACAATTAAAAACATCAGTCAAATGGCAGGGTATAACTTTATCAAAATTTTATAAAGGACTATTTTATGTTTGAAGAAACATAAATATTACTGGCAGATTTTTATCAAGTTGTACAAAACAAAAGTATTGAATTACAAATTAAATAAGAAGTAGATTTTTAAAAATATTTAATTGCATATAAAAAAAAAATTCTGGCTACAATAAGATAAGAAAGTATAAGTTAAGATATAAAACTTTAGAAAGGTTGGTATTAAAACTTACATAGTAGCACACAAAATGTTCCAATGAGAGAATTGATTTTTGTCTGCTGCAACCACCAGAGAACAGATATTTACATTTTAATTTTAAAATTTACAGATGTAAATAATTTTGTCCAAAATGAGTGGTTTTAAAAAGTTAAATTGGAGAATTTCTTCTAGAAAATTTCTGATATGCACATGCTAAATTATGTTCACAAAAAAAAAAAAAAAAAAAAAAAGAGCAACATACATGATTATTTTTGTATTTGAATAAATATTTTCTTGGATGCAAACATGGGAAATAAATTTTTTTTGCGCCTTTGTTATTTTAAATTTCACAGAAACAATGAGAAAAGTATTATAAACCAATTCAGATTTTGTATGAAAATTGTCCGCAAAAAAATCACAACTAATATAATTTAGTTCGCGGGCCTCCAGTTGGTAACCACTGTTCTAGATATACAGCTTTTAAGATGATGGTTCAAACTATTTAATAACTTAATGAAGTAATCAATAAATAAGGGAATAGAATTCAAAAATAGTTTTACTTACTTGATGGTGGCGAGTACACGTAACAATTTTATTCAATTCTTGAAACTTCATGTCTGTAATCCAAACTGGCACTCTTAAATCTAGAAAATCATTTCTTACCTTAAAAGGAGAAAAAATTATTTAAAAATACACACATATTCAAATAAAATTATTTTACATTAAATAAATAAATAAATTTAATTTTTTTAAAATCATTTGTAGCCACATTAAAAAAATTATTTCTTAATGTCTTATTTTTAATTTTTTACAAAAAATAATTTTTAGCTACAGCAAAATTCCGATTAACTCAAAAAATGAAAATGTTTTGAATATCAATATTTAATAATAATAAAGAAAAAAGGTGCATAAGGAATCATTTTCATACTGCATGAATTTTTAAACTTTAGTAAAACAAAAATGCTTAGCCAGATGATTCGCTGAAATTATATGGCAAACTTCAATTATATCAAATGAAGTTTTGAGTATAAGCACTTATAACCCATATATATTTACTTAGATTGTGGCGATGATGATTATGGGCAGATATTTTTTAGCTAACTACATTCTTGAAAGCACTGATATGCTTTTTGGTGAAACCAAATACTTAACTTGTGATTTTTTCCTTTCACTTTATTTAATTTTTTTTATTATTAAATAGGTTTAATGCATGAATTATACTATTCCTCTTTGCAAGAACTAACAGAATTTTTTGTTTACAGAAATAAGGTGATAAATTAACAAGAACCATTCTTTGTAAATGCTATATTGCAGAAAGAGAAATTATAAATAAAAATAATTTCGATACATAGAGAAAAATCTATTTATTCAAAGAATAATATTAAGAATTGATATGCATGTGCATTACCGAGTATTTGAACAATTAAAGCATAGTAAAAAAAAAAAAACTGCATTAGTAAATAAAAAAAATCCTTCAGTTTTAGTAAAAAAAAAAACTGTTAGCTTTATAATTCGCTGAAATTATACAGCAAAATTAAATTACATCACCTGAATCTTTGAACAATAGCACATACCCACTTCTAATCAATCTTGTTAGTGATTTTGATAAAGTAATTAAGCTTTAAGTATTTTAAGACTTAATTATTTTAACTTTGACAAGGAACAATCATACAATATAAGTGGTATCAAAACTAAGAGCATTGAAATAGCCTTAGCAGATGTATGATGAGTTTTTCCAAAGATGCATGAGGATCCCCGTACATCAGAATCAATCAAGGGATAGTTTTTTTATCGAATAACTTACGGAAGCTTTTTTTAGGACAATTTAAATGTTTAACATTAAATAAACATTTGTTGAAAAAAATAATTGGATTTTCACATTAAGGAGAAAATTTCCAATAAGTAGGACAAAAAATATAAATTTTGAAATGATGCTGTAATTGTCCATTAAACATCTGATAATCAAATACACTTAAATAAAGTTATGGTAAATTTTTTTAAAATAATTCTGTTTACTTTAATTGTTTCTTAGCTAATACTTCCACAAAAACTTTCACAAGAAAAACTTCTTCAAAAAGTATTAAAGTTAACAGCAATGGTATGTTTGTCAAAATTATAATTTCAGCAGTTCCAAATTTTTTTCTTCAGAATCTAACTGTACAAATAGTCATTAAAATTCAAAAATAAATGCCTTAGTTTTTATTTCAATAATTTATGTTTTGGTAGTGAATTAAAAACTTACATTTTTAGCCATAAATATTGCTTTTTCAAAAGCATTCAAGTCCCATACTTTAAGGTCATTTTCTTCACCGCCAGTTGCAATTTGAGATTGAGAGAAAGAATTTCTCTCCATTTTACAAATATTGCCCTCAGTGTTTATCTCAACCTTCTGTAAAACAAGCATAAAAATTAAACAAACATAAAAATTAAGCAAACATAAAAATAAATAAATAGGATGGATGAAATAAGAAAGGACATTTATATAGAGTAAAATAAATACTGAAGTTATACAGTATATGTGAGGGGTTTTCGATTAACTTTATGAAACAGATATGAAATAAAAAGGGATATTTATAATGTAAAATACATATATTCAAATTAGAACTTTATAAAACAGACACCTGTTTCATAAAGTTATAAAACAGATTAACTTTGTGAAACAGATATGAAATAAAAAGGGATATTTATAATGTAAAATACATATATTCAAATTAGACTACATAAAAAAAGGTTCTTGACCAATTTTAACTGTAACCTAAAACAATTGTTTAGATTAACTTCATGAATCAAATATCTAGTTTTAAATTTGAAAAACGGTCAAACCCAGCTATAGTGAAAATTTTTAGTGGTCCTGTCCGAGCTCATATTTAGATAATATTATTTTAAACACATATAGTGAATAGCTTGTAGCCAAAAATCGGTAGCTAGGTTATAGAGGACTGACATTTTATTTTGACAGATTTTATTTCCAGTCCTACAACTTTAAACTTACAGGTGTTAAGACTACAAGTGACACCATTCTTTTAGGTTGTCGTATTTCACTCCATTATGATCGCCTTTAACTACCATGAACATGTTTAGCAGCTCATTCTTCTCGTATCCCCTCACCCCAGATACAGGAAAAGACTTGTTCTACAACTTATTAACATGGTGCCCTACTTAATTCTTGCAATCGTCCTATCTCTAGAAGTCCTAATCTTTACAGATCACTCCTTGACAACGGATAGGGGAAAAGAATTTAACTCATAATTTAACTTCTGTAAAAGGGAAACAATTTTCGACTGAGGACAAAGTTAATTTAGTAATTAGTCATAGTTAATAATTTGAGAAAAAGGGTTTTGTGTCCTCCATAGAATGGTTGGTAAGATTTCACAGAATAATATTTCTTCTGGAAAGATTGTTTGGGGGAGAAGCAAGTGCTTGTGCAACAGATGTGGAAAAGAGGAAAGCTGAACTGTGGCCGGATATTATACAGGATTATGAAGAGAAAGGTATTTTTAATGATGACAAACTGACTTTCAATCAGATGTTAAAATTTAAAGGAGAAAACTAATGGAAAGCTCTTCAAAGGAAGAGTAACAGTTTTTGTGTGCACAAACAGGAAAGGCTCAGAAAAGCAAAAATTCTCATAAGAATATCTCAAAAACAGAAGTGCTTCAGAAACGTTAAAAAACTGCCCATTAACTACAAAGCCAACTATAAGAATTTGTTATGATGATATAGTGTGCGCTTCTGGTAGCCTTACTGAAATTCAACAAAAGAAAGGAGTTATGGAAAAAGATTTATTAAAAGAAAATGTAGGAGGAAATGAAATTTCAACACCAATTTTATCTGAAGTAAAATTAACAGTAAATATCCAGAATATTTTTTTCTATAGCAAAAGTGAATCAGAAAATACTGAATTTTTTGCAGGTTGCAGAGAAGAAAATTGATAAACTCTACTTAAAAACAAATTCTACATTAAAATCAATTTCTAGCTAAGTAAAGAAATTTTGCTTTAATTTTTGATTATTAATTAATTAGTTAATAATTTTTCAAACAAATTATGAAAAATTTCAATCTCTAAATTCAATAATTCAACTATGATATGCTAAAACATGTTTTTCAAAAAATTTGGATATAGGGAACCATTGTTTATAGTGGACATATTGCTGGAATTGCTGATGGTTCACTATAGCAAATAATATAGTTGCGTCCAGCATACTGGGCAATTACAATTCTTAGCAAGCCATTTGTTGAAGATACATCATGGAAACAATAACTGCATCTTGTTTAGTCACTCGAATGTTTCGTGTGAAGGGCAGGATGCAGTTGCGTATCACAACGAAAATAAATTCTCTGCTTTGACTGTACTTAAAAAGGGGATGCACAACCTTTGAATTTCAAGTTAAAAGTTAATTTCCAAGCCTTTCACTAGGCCTATTGGATAGTCTTAAAAATATTAAGACAAATTTTCAAAAAAATTAATAACAAATAAATTTTTTAAATCTCTACAGTTTATAAATGCAAATGAAGCAAGTATTATGGATATTCAAAAGTAGAAACTTAAATGAATTTGATAAAATGTATAGGTATAAAACTTCATATAAAATAAGTTATTAGACTTATCTAACATTTATTAATTTTAAAATAATAAATAGAAAAAACCTGAGCTCAAATGACATTGTTAAGAAATAATTAATAGATAATTTAAAAACATTCCTTCATAATCAAATAAGAAATTAAATAAATTTCAATAGGATAAAAGAATGATTAAATTTATAAAACCTGTACAAGGTTAAAAAGATGAAATTTAAATTCTTTCCACAAATAATAACATTAAACTAAAAACTTACTTTAGGGTTATCTTCATTCCAAACTTTAACAACTCCAGATTCTACAGCTGTTACAAGATTTCTAAAATGTTTAAACATTCTATTATAATTTTTCTTTGTTGGAGAAATGAGACAATTTTTCAACAAATTAATAAAAATGAATAATGACAAAAATGAGTACAGAAATGTAAGCAAATACATTTCAAAAATTAAATTATTTTAAATACTTAAATTTTATCGCATTTAATTTTAAATTAAATGCGATAAAATTTAAGTATTTAAAATAATTTAATTTTTGTTCAATATTTACTCTGGTTAATAAATTAACCACGACCATGTTGATTATATATCACATCTTTACAAAATTGAACATTTAATAAACAGTTTGAACAAATATGAGTGATCACAACATACCACAACAACAGATTATTAGTAATTAAATTTACACCTGAATTGGCTCTAAATTAGAGACAAAGACAAATGAATTTAAGAGTAAGATTAATCTCTTTCATAATTTCTTTCATCTCTTTCATAATACATAATTTCCATTTTCATCTTTTCTTTTCAAATTAATATGACTGTCAACACAAACAAGTGAGCAGTATACCCGACTAAAATTCTTGAGGTGGTAAAGAACTTTATTATGTCCAAAGCTGATCTAATAAAAAGTTTTTAAAATTACAGTAGGGAACCGATTATCCTGAACGATCGGGACCATCGCTATTCCGGATAACTGATTTTTCCGGTTTTCTGAATCGCTACAAAAAGCTGTTATTTTTTATTGTTAAACCCAACTAAAAAAAAAATATTTGGTAATGATCTTAAAAAGAAGAAAAAACGATGAAGTAATACACTAATGATTATTTCCAAAATGATTGTAAGGTAAACATCTTTCAAAAAAGAAAGAAAAATCCTAAAATTTTGAGGAAAAAAAAAATTTTTTTTTCAAATGGCGAGAAAATTTATCGAATTTCGTTCCGGTTTTTTGGTTTTCCGAATTCCGTATAACGGGCTCTGCACTGTATTATGAAAATAACTTTGAACAGTATAAAATTTTGTAAATTTAAAGCAAATGACCAACATGTATTTTGCAGACTAACATAGCCCAAAAAAGTTGTAAAAAGCTGCTTTCAGATTCCTAATCTATATATAACTTAACCACTACTTTTTTTTAAAACATATTTGTAACAAAATATTTTTATTAAACCTAAACACATTTCATGAATATGACTTTCATAAAAAGTTTTTTTCATTAATAAAGGCAGCTTCCGTTTTATTACTATTTTCATGAATTTAATGGAAAAATATTTGTATTATAATAACTTTTTATATGACTTGACTTAACTAAAAACTGACAAATTAAATAAAGTAAAAGTCACAAAGATAAATTACTCATTAAAAAGACAGAGTCCTTTGATAGCTCCTTGTCCAATTTCTGAGTCATGAATGGTCGTATATATTCCCGTATCACAATCATATGCTTTGATCAGCTGGTTTTTATGACCAGTGTATACCTAGTGGAATAATTAAGAAAAGAATGATAAAGATTTGAACAAGCATTGATAGATAATATTTTAATTTCGAAACAGAAATACATTTAAATATAATATTTGGAAAGGAAGTAACAGAAGGTGTTCTGATTCTGGGTCAAATAACATATAAACAAAAATTACAGCAGAAATCATTTTTATCCCCTCAAATAGTACTAGTAATACTTAATCTCGCAGTAATTCAACATGTTGGCGGATGATTCCTACAACTGATCAGCACTTTCTTTTTCTTCCCTTCATTAAAATTTTTGAAAAAAGGAACTTTTAAAAAAAGGATTTTTTGTTTTTAATTTTTCTCTTAAAATATTTAATAAAGCACTTCTTTTTCAATTAAATAATAAATAATTTAAAACCAAATGGATATTTTGTAATACTACTATTAATGTTAGCTTTATGATATTGTCAAGAGGAGAAGAAAAAAAAAAGCAATGAGATTATTCAAACTTGGCAAATTTATTTAAAAAACCCGTTCTATGTAAAATCATTGAATTTCTAACAGAAGAATTATAAAGAAATCATTGCTAAAAAAATTTATATGAAACTTGGTGATTGTATTCTAAACACTGATGAAAGAATATTTAAATTTTTTTGCTTCATTACATCCATTAGTTTATGAAATACAGCATCTTAAAATTTAAATAAAAACATAAAAGAGATAAATCAGGTACTTTTTCATAAAACCAACTAGTGCAATTTTAGCTATATAGCAATCAATTTTAAAAGCAAAAAGACCATCACATTTGTTCACTATCAGGGGTCTGTCTAGGTTTTTCTGACAGGTACCTATTTTGTGAAAATTTAGACGTAATTTGTGAAAAATTAAAAATTATATTAAGAAATCAACACAAAAATATGGATTTATCGTTTCTTAAGGGATACAAAAATGAAACTTTAAGAAAAAGTATTTTGTGAAACTACCGTTTTTCCAAAATTGAATTTGTGAAACTACCGTTTTTCCTAAAGTTGAATTTGTGAAGGTACCGCTAAACGGTAGTAAATTCGGCCTGGACAGACCCCTGACTATAAAATTGTGCTTTTATCCACTTAGTAAGGTTCTATATAAGAAGTAATTAAAATAGCCTAATTCATTATACAGTAAAATTTAGAGCAAGTAAAACACTGACTTATAACCAGAAATCACTCAAAAATATTTTTCTACAAAACACCATTATACCACTATAAACTAGATAAAAATTTTAAAAAGCAATATAATAAAAAGAACATTATATTAATCACATATTTATACTTATTAATTTTAATACCTTTTCTTGCGAAGAGCTTTCCCAACACATTGCTGTAATTTCTTCATCTCTAGACGAATCTGACACAGAATTTAAATTGGAAAATGTCTTTTTCTCAGTATCAACACCTTTAATTAAAAAATGTATATAATAATATCAATAAATTTAAATGAATAAAACATTTTTAAAAACATCACATTTTAATATAATACATAGACTAACTTTAATAAACCATCAAATTACATATTTTAACTCAATATCTCTATTTCTCCAACAAGGTGCATTGATTACAATCAATTTGGTTTTAAACACTATAAACTTATTTCTAAGTAACTATAGTTTTAAATCACACTTTTTTCATAGAGAAATCATTGCTTCAAAAATTTAATTAGAAAGTAGTTTAATATGAGATTTTTTAAAATTTTGTATTAATTTTCATGGATAAAACCTGTTATGAATATAGTGCTTTGTCCAGGGGTCTGTCTAGGTTTTTCTGTGAGGTACTTATTTTATGAAAATTTAGACATAATTTGTAAACATTAAAAACTATATTAAAAATTAACACAAAAAATGCGGTAAAAATATGGATTTATTGTTTCTGAGTTAAACTTTACTGATACAAAAGTTAAACTTTAAGAAAAAATATTTTGTGTTTCCTAAAGTTGAATTTGTGAAGGTACTGATAAACGGTCATAAATTTGGCCTGGACAGATCCCTGTTGTCAAGCTGATTTAATACGTAAAATTATGTTAGTTTGTAAAAATTATATCAATTTTGACGTAATATATATTTTAAAAATCTTCAAATGCTTTTGGATATTTCCCAAAGTAAACTTAAAAAAAGCAAAAATTTTAGTGAAGATGTTTACATTAATGAAAAGGGATTTATTCAATTATTTCGAATGTTTAAAAAAATTAGCTAAAATTAAGTCACCAAAAAGTAGATTATCTAAAAAATTTCATTATTTAAGAGATACTAAAAGTTACTTTCACAATTTTTAAAACATTTCTAAAAATATGAGCAAAAAGAATTCAGCTTTGTCTCTAAGAAAGAATCGGAACTTAGGGATAGTTAAAGGAATACTTAATATAAATTAAAAATTTCTTCATATGTCATGTTAAAAGAGCTGGTGACCATTTACAGTAAAATAATTCTAAAATTTCTTCTTTTTAGAATACTTATTATTAGATTTTTTAGTAGGCACATTACATACATAAATAAATGACAGTAACTCATTCGCAATTAAATAATTCATTTCACAAATATATCTATAATTTATTCAATGTGTAGATATAAATACTTTTATAAGGGGCTTAACTTGAGTGAGAGTTACACAAAAATATAGCTCCAGGACTTTTCAATCCTTTAAAATTTATAAGAATTCAGTCATACTAAATTGCTAAAATGTGATATATTGTATGTGTTTTAGGGCATAGTTATGTACTCACTGTTAAGTGTTGTGAGCGATTATTTTGCCCCGATTCAAGATACGGAAATCTTCCCAATTATTTTTTATGATAAAGGAAGTGTAATATTGAATTTTGGGGGTTTTGTACAGGGTATTAGAATTTCTAATTTTCATTTATCTGTAGTTAAAAGTAGTGTTAAAAAAATTGTTTTCAAATGTTAAATTACCGAAAAATTAAACTGTGAAATGCAGAGTAATGAAAAAAAAAAAATAAACTCCCTGCGCACACAAAACTAACTGTAAAATCATATTTCTTGGCAACAGAATGATTTTATTCCAATAATGAAATAGATTAAAATTTTCTTGATTTTCGTTGAAAAGCAAGACTTTACTATGCTCTTTTTTCCTTGGCTTGCTTTTTCAGCTGTTTAGAGATCAGAATTTTAGGAAAAATTTGATGGAAATAAAAACTTATTGTTACACTTTAACAGCACATAAGAAAACTTTTGTGTAGAGAGAGCTTTTATTAGTGTAAGCTGATTATTAGATAAAACTCGCTTCCCATCACCTACTTTTAATAAATCCAAAATGATTGTTGTTTATTTTAATAATAATATACCTTTTAATAAACCAATTTCAGAGCCAACAAACACGTGAAAATTTTTCAGCGACATCTTAAATGTAAACAATAAATAAACTAAATGTGTTGCCAGTCAGGAAAAATATTCCAGGAACTTTAGCTTGTCATCCGCGTTAGCCGACCGACGTCTTGATTACGTTCACACACTTGCGGCTGGGACAATTCGCAATTGCAACGCTTGAATACGCCCTTTAACGGGAAAAATATTTTCAGGCTTTTATTTACTAAGTTTTCATTTAGTTCAATCAGAATTAGGTCCCGCAGTGGACTGATAGTTAAGACATGGTTCCCAGCAGATCACCGAAGTTAAGTATCAGTGACTGCGGTCAGTGTGTCGGTGGGTGACCTCTTGGATCATTCTGCGTATGGACCGAGTGTGTGCGGTATTGGTAATCGCTAAACTGTTCCACCTTAAAATACTCGACTTCGCGTGCAGGCCGTTGGGCTACCGAAGCAGCGGTGCCATCCCCTCTGCTGAGGATCAAAATTATGATGGCATGTCTTCGAATCATCCTCAGGGATGCTTCCCAGACAGTCGCAAGACAGCCCATTGTGCAGCTCTAGTGCGACGTAAATGAACTACAACAACAACAAGTATCTGAATCATAGGTAGAGAAGAACACTTTTTGAGCAGCAAATAAAAAGCAAAATTTCCCTTAGGTAAACGCAGAAGAATTTGAGATGGGGATCCAGACCACTGGTTAATCATTTGGAAACAGAAAGCGTTCAACATTTGAAGAAACATTTCTCAAAAATTTTTTCTTTGCATTATCAATCAACTTTTAACTGATAACTTCCGATTACGGGATGGTATACTCTTAAAGATGTGTGTATTAAGGTAAAATACATTTGTTCTGTCCTCAAATTCTTTATAAATTAAAGGGAGGTTATTTCATTCCGTATTGCTTACTTCATTCTAATGAATAAATGTGACTTCAGAACATGAAGAACTGTAATAGTCATAGAATATTCTTCTTTATAGAATAGTTTATCTTTTTGTATCTATATAATACGATAAATTTTTATCGTTTTCTTGGCAAATATTTTTTAATTTTTAATGCGTAATTTCAACTGGAATTCAGCTCTTCTGGTTTTTAAATTAAATAAGCTCATTGCTTTTAAATTATTGAAATTCACATCCAGATCTTACAATTATAAAATTTTATTGTGTGGTATGTCATCTTAAATTAATGAAGATATGATGATTAATGTATATGTAATTTGAGAATAAAATTTTCAATTTGGAATTCTTCAGATTTATTAAGCAGGTAAGTGTTATGATTTATATGACAATGAAAAATTTACTTATACATAATTTTTATCTAATTAGATGATAATTCTCTATAGAATGATTTTCTACGTCTAATTAAAAACTTTAAGACAAAAACAATATAAAATTTTTGTCCAATATAAGGAGCTTTTTGAATTTTTTTTTTTTAATCGTGGGCTTTCTTTATTTTAGGTTTTTTAGTTTATAAGTACTGATTTTTTTCGTGAAGCTTCAAATTGTTTGATAAAAATTGTCAAAAAAGCTTTTTTGCAAAATTAAATGTTTCAACATTATGTGTTTCTGTATGCTTTTTGCATATTTTAATGATTGAAGTAATATGATTCAGAAAAGTATTGAATATAAAGTTTAAATAGACCTTTCATATGGATGGTGTTTTCTACACTAGGGAACGCTGCTAGCTCGGTACCGCCTAAATTTCCGGGTTACTGTTTCCGTTGTATTTTAAAGCCATTTGGCATCACTGTGTTTTGAGATTCTCGCAAACAATGTATTTGATTACTTATTACTTGTGTTTACAATGCTAAAAGTGTTAACACTAACGTAAGATGGTGCACAGCTTACAACACGAACAAACAGTAATAAACTTATAGAAAGAGGCCATATCAAGACTGCCAAAAAAGCGAGTTATTCAAAATCTAGCAACCATGTCACTTTTTTTAACAATATATCTGTAAAAAACTAAAACAAATTTTCACTTCAAACTCACCAGAATCACATATTAACATTAATATCTTATAAAATGCCATATATGGCAGATTTGAGCTCAGAAATTATCTAATTTATTTCTTTTATTGAAAATAAAATTATCCGTTTGAAAACATCGCCTATCAGAATAACATGTAGTAAGCAGCTGCAAACTTTTTAACCGGAACTAGAGTAGGTCCCGAGTTCGAGATTGTTTACATTTCTATTGAAAACACCATCCATTAGATCAGCGGTTCTTAACCTATGGGTCGCGACCCAAAATTGGGTCGCGAAGCATATTTCTTGGGTCGCGCTGAGTTGAACCAAAGAAGTTAGTAATACACCAAATCATAAGTAATACCAACACCTCCTAGAAGAAGTCATTGTGGCTTACTCAGCCTATGCTTAATGAGGAATGAGGAATTTGTTAATATTAATCAATTTCAAGAACAATTAATAGAAATACAAAGTGGCCAAGCACTTCGATACAATTTCTACAAAAACACTGAATCTTTATGTGCTTTCTGGTTAAAATTAAAAACCGAAAAGCCAATAATTGTTAAAGAAGCCCTAAAAGTATTATTGCCCTTTTCAACAACATATATGTGTGAGGCTAGTTTTTCGGCTCTGTGTGCAATCAAAAACAATTACCGGAACAAGTTAAATCCTGAAATAGATATAAGTTGCTCCTTGACAAGCATTCAACCGAGTTTTGAAGATCTTTCAAAATCTATTCAAGCACAAGGTTCTCATTAAAACTGTATGACTTGCATTTAAAATTTAAAAGACTTAACATATGTATTGATATTTCTTTTTTTTTTTTAGGAATAAGTTAAAATGTCAATTATTTTCAAAAAGTTATAAATATATTTTAATTTGGTCAATAAAAATTATTAAAAACACTTGATTATTAATTAAATTTTCCTTGGATCGAAAAGTACTTTTGTTTATCTTTATTATTAAAAAAATAAATAAAAAATTTGTAAGTTAAAAAAAATCCTCATCGTAGGATTGAAGATTTTTTAAAAATACGATCTAAAATAAAGCAATGAGAAAAGTTTTTTTTTTTTGGGTCGCGACATGAACATATTTCTCAAATTTGGGTCGCGACATGAACATATTTCTCAAATTTGGGTCGCGGCTTAAAAAGGTTAAGAACCACTGCATTAGATCATTAAATTTTGTCGAACGCTTTTGCAAGCATTAGGTTTTAACTCTAATAAGAAGATACATATTTATTTTCTGTTGATTTACAAATATTTTTCCGATGTGTTTGGATGTTCCTTCTCTAAAAAAAAGCAATTCCATTTCGGGTTCGCTTGCATAAGAAAGAATATCAAGTATTTTTCCTTTTAAAATTTAATGAGATACAATACGCGATCGCAACACTCGAATACGCCATCTGGGGAGACACCGGTTTCATGCCTTTAGCCTTAGTTTCTTAATATTTTTCCTTTTTACTTAATAAAAATATTTTTAAAAATTTCCGTGATACTTTTCTTTAGAACTATGTTTAATGTAGTTTTCAGTTCCATATAGTTTTTCAAGTTAAAAGATTTTAATCTATATGAAAATCAAGAGAGAAACTAACGTACTTCCTTCCTCTATGACTTTCCACAGGCTAATGGGGAAAGCATGTGAAGTGTTGCCATAGGAAAAGAGTTCTCTACGCCACCTGCAGCCCATTTCGATCGCCAATAAGGAAGGAACGTTACCATGCTACACGGAAGAAATCTTCAGCGCAAGTGATGATCCTGTTATTTTGCCAGCAGTCATTCGTCTTAAATAACAACGCCCCCTATAGGTCTTTGATTTCGCGAATTAGTGGAATCGAAGATCGAACTCCGGTCCGATTCTTTAACCACTGGACCGACCATTTGTGACCAACGACCATTCTCACTGGATATGATTGCGAATGAGAACAGTATTTGTGAAAAATATTTTCCCGCAAAAAACTCCCTAAACAGGTTTCTGTTGGCATGTAAAAATATCCCTTCCACCGAAAAAGCTAAGCGAGAACAAGTTTTTTAAACTATTATGTTTTTAAATTGCCTAAAAAATTAAATCTTTTTTTTTTTTTAGATAAAATAAATTCTTTTATTTAAGAAAAGATATTCATAAATGAACAAATCTTTGACTATATGGTTTATACAATCGTAATTGCTAAATGGGTCATCTGATCCTGATAGGTTGTTGAAACGTGGAATTTGTTCATGTTAGCAACTGCTCTTTTCATTCTATTTCGAGTAAGCCAAGCCCGTCAAGTGTCTATTCTCTTAAGCGACACATTCTATATTCCTACACAAAGATTTCAATTCTTCAACTATATACTTAGTTAAATTTTAACACGTTATTTTGTTTATAATTGATTAGCAAGCTGCATGTAATAAGTCACAAGTGTGAATATCCGTGATTTTCTTAAAATGCAAACACCCAATTGCATGACATTATTAAAATTCAAGTATATCAAGTTAGCAATTTTGAGACCAATGATTAATTTAAAAAATGTAAAAAGGAAATTTTATGTTCTGTATTTTTTTCTGAAAGTTCGTCTAAAATAGGATTAATGCTCTTTGGTAGTCAATAAAAGAAGTTTATGCGTAGCTTTCATAAGATTTAATAGCAAATATTTCACAATTATTTGTGAATTAAGCATAATATTTTTGAATAAACTTTTTTTACTCCAATTTTTTTAATTAATGAGTTTGAAAACTTCCATTTATCTTTAGTGGATTTCTTACAGCAAGGACTCGTTTTCAGACTAGGTGATTTACATTTTTAATCTACAAAAGTCTCCACTTTTGTGTATTAAGTAAATTTTTATTATAAAGTCACAACATGCTCTTAGATGCCCATCATGGAAATTGATTCCTCCATTGTAAATTGTTTGCTATTAAATACAGGCACACTTCCTTATTTCTACTGTTTACATTTTATAAGCTATACAAACTTTTCTTTTTATTATCTTTTATCTAAAAAACGTAAGTGATATAAATTAAGTAAAATAAATTGAAAATGGTACAAAAATCTAAATTTTCCTACTTAGAACTTTTCATCAAAAATTTAAATAATAATGACGAAGAAGAACTGATTTTGCCCATTTTCCCCTAAAAGGACGATTGGATCATCATTTGTTGCCTTTTGAGGACTAGTAAGTTTTGAAAATGTGGAATAATAATGTGGAAAATCGATAATGTGGAATCAATAATGTGGAAAATCGATTCACCTTAAAAGTTATTATACAATGAAGATGGGCCGCGCAGGGTAAAAACAGTTACTATTTACACATAGACAAGGAGAATAAAAAAAAAGCACAGTGCAGTGGGAATATGAGAGAGGGAGTAATGATTGGGGAGGAATTTTGAGGGAAATATAGTTCTTGCCAAACACAATTTTTCAATGTTTTTTTTTTCAATGTCCACAATTGTAAATTTTGTTTTGAAACTTTAAGGGAAAGTAAATAAATGCCTTCAACATTAATGCATATTCTTATTTTTTTTTACGATTACAACAGAATGAAATGTGTCTTCTGAAAAATTCACAAACCCTGAAATTTGTTTTTCTCTGAATCAGTATTCACGGGCATAAACAGTTTTCCACCTTGATTTTCAGATATTCACAACCACAAATGTGTTATGTGCTTTGAGCTATAAATATAATTGTATTTCAAAAAGTGAAGTTAATGAATTTGTGCAGCGAACATTGTCAAAAGGAAATTTAGGTAGAAAATCTTTGCTCAGCGAAAAAAATAAAGTAGAAAATATAAGGTAAAATTAGGAAATTTTGCAACTGGTAAGTTGTAGCAATTTTAATGGTGGGCACTTTTTAAAACATGATGCAATTTTTTTCATAAATTAAGTGAAAAGCTGTTTATTATTATTAAGGAAAGGTATTCTTTTGAATGCATTTTTTAAATGAAGAACAATTTCAAGAAACAACCTTGAAATAAAGCCATTTTTAGAATATTACAAAATATTTACACTAATTCCAAATTTACTAAATTATAAACTGCATACAAGGTGCATTTTCAAGGAAAATAGTGGCTATCCTGGTTGAGAATTTTTTAATGGCAATTTGTTATATTTAATCAGCAAGTGGCGACTATTGATTTGAAGGTATTGATTGATTGAAAGGCATACCCTCCAACATATGAAGATATTGAAAATAATTCTTTCTAGTGGTAGCGAACCAAAGTAGAAATTTTTAAAGCAAATGGATCTCTCATAAAACTTTTATCAGAACTTAAGAATCTAGCCATATGGCCTGCGCTTTTATAAGTAATGGTGGACATGTTACGCTAAAATTAATTTTTCTACCGTCTGAAAAGAAGATTTCTGAAACTACGGAAATTCCGTAGCAGTTGGAGGGTATGGAAAGGTATTCTTTTGAATGCATTTTTTAAATGAAGAACAATTTTAAGAAACAACCTTGAAATAAAGCCATTTTTAGAATATTACAAAATATTTACACTAATTCCAAATTTACTAAATTATAAACTGCATACAAGGTGCATTTTCAAGGAAAATAGTGGCTATCCTGGTTGAGAATTTTTTAATGGCAATTTGTTATATTTAATCAGCAAGTGGCGACTATTGATTTGAAGGTATTGATTGATTGAAAGGTATTCTTTTGAATGCATTTTTTAAATGAAGAACAATTTTAAGAAACAACCTTGAAATAAAGCCATTTTTAGAATATTACAAAATATTTACACTAATTCCAAATTTACTAAATTATAAACTGCATACAAGGTGCATTTTCAAGGAAAATAGTGGCTATCCTGGTTGAGAATTTTTTAATGGCAATTTGTTATATTTAATCAGCAAGTGGCGACTATTGATTTGAAGGTATTGATTGATTGAAAGGTATTCTTTTGAATGCATTTTTTAAATGAAGAACAATTTTAAGAAACAACCTTGAAATAAAGCCATTTTTAGAATATTACAAAATATTTACACTAATTCCAAATTTACTAAATTATAAACTGCATACAAGGTGCATTTTCAAGGAAAATAGTGGCTATCCTGGTTGAGAATTTTTTAATGGCAATTTGTTATATTTAATCAGCAAGTGGCGACTATTGATTTGGCCCTACAGTGGAAAGTATAGAAAATATAAAATAATAACAAAGTAACCACTTTTCAATTGCTAAGAAGGTTTTTATCAGAGCACATGCATAAAATTTTTTAATATTGCACAATTCTAAAATGAAATAAAAAACACTAAAATGAAACATAAAAAAAATACTTAAAATACAAAAAAAAAAGAAGGAAAAAAATCTAAAATAGTGAATTACAAAATTTAAAATACAATAGTATTTTTCACTTTTATTAAGAATAAATATATGTTATTAGTAAGTATTAAATATCGATTATTTACATTGATACAAAAATTTAGATTTAAAATGAAGTCCAAGGCATAAAAATCAGGACATAGCTATTGTGTACTTTATTTTTATACGTCTGTTTATAAATTATAATACTACGAAGATATGAAAATAACTAATACTTTATTACATTTTAAAAATATGATTTGCTTAAAAGTAATTATAGACACTTAACTAAGTTAATGTACACAAAATAAAGTATTTAACGTGAAAAATATTGCAATACATACATGAGAAAAGCAATGCCATTTGAGACATTATTTTAACATGTTATACGTGTGTATATGTATTCAATATTTTAGATAAATAGACTGAGTACAAAATTATTGGCACCGTTTCAGATATAAAAAAATATCTGAATATTCATCATATAATCTTAACAAAAATTCTTTAAATTATAAAATGTGCTTTTGTCATGTGGAAATTGGAGAAATTTCATTAAGTTCTTGTCTTTCTATAGTTTGTCGTTTAGGTCTATAACTTTGCATAATTACATATCTCATAAGGGAGGCAATTAATGTTGCCAATGCAAAGATTCCACAAGTTATAGGCACAATGATTAGTGCCTGGAAGCCTTCAGAATCACTGATTCCCTCATCAGATCTTGAATTAACACTAAAATGAAAAACCAACTTTAATTTCATTAAAAAAAAACACACAAATACAAATACAGGTATTCCATTTCCTTCAACAGCATGCTCACAAGAGGATCACAATGGCAAGTAGAGCAGGGAAGGGCAAAAAGGGCAAGGGCCCCATACATCCAATTTTGGAGGGATGCCCCATACGTCCAATGACTAAGGATACTAAAACTTATCCCTGTCGCTTTTACTATTATTAAGTCAATGAAATTTTAACATAAACATTTAATAATGAAATTTCAGGTCATTAAAATTTTGAAATCAATTTGAGGAATCAATCTGAGATTTCTATCTTTACACCTATTTCTGTGAGCAATTTTAGCGTAATCTAATTTTTTTTGGTGGTAAAATATAATAAGATTTAAAAAATATTTTTAAAATGAAAATAAAAAACTGTGTAAAATATTTAAAGAAAACACAAATAGGGGTAATATAATATATTATTTTATATTAATATTTTCTAAATTGTTCCAATGTGAAAATAAAACATATTTCTCATTAAAGTAGGAAATATTACAGAAATTTAAGGCATCACTCAGAGAGTAGAAATTTTAAAATTAAAATTTTCATGAAATCAAGTTTTTTTCTTTTTGCTGACTTTTTTTATCATTATTTTTGTAGAAGTGTCTATATTGCTACCAAAGTTTTTGCAACTGCATCAATAACAAAAATAAAATCTATGTGTAATGTTGATACTCTGTCTTGTACACAAAATATGATTTGAAATTTTTAGTTTGGCTCACCTTATATCAGTAGCAGCAACTGGTAAATCTGCATTGTCCTTAAAAATAGTAGCAAAAGTGGAATTTTTGAGAAATTCTTGCATTTTTGTGACAATTAATTCTAGAGCAGTTTCATTGGCATCTCGAGGAGGACAAACAGTAAATTCCAAATAGACTGATTTGTAAACATGTAGAGATGAACTTGTAATGTAACTTACAGGAACACCAATTTTGGAAGCAATTGTTTGGACAGTTTGAATCTCAAACTGTTTAGAAATGCTAACATTTGATAAATCATAAGCTGATGGTGTAATGAAGAAAATCTGAAGAGATACAGCTGCAATGTAAAAAAAAAAAAAAACAACTCTAGGATTAGACATGAATAAATAGTTACAATTGAATAGCTTTAAATAAATATTTACGAATATAGACATTAATAAATATTAAATATGAGGGTTGTTTTTTAAGTAAAGGCCCATTGAAAATAAAAACCAAACAAAAAAAAAATTTGAAGAAGCAAATTTATTTTCAGATTCTACATACGTTTCTCTTTTTTTCAGCATATGTGCCAAGTTTGTTTAAGCACTTATCATACCTTACAACTAGATTTAGAATGCCCTCTTCAAAAGCACTTGTCCCCTACTCCCTTAACCAAGAGGTCAAGGCTGTTTTCACGTATTCGTCATCGTTGCAGTGATTGTCGCCAAAATGATTTTTAAATATCAGAAAAGATGAAAATCATTCAGCGCAATGTCTGGGATGTAGGGAGGGGTGGTCCAAAATTTCCAAACCAAATTGCCCAATAAACCTGGGGTGAATGTATGCGACAGGTTTTTTGTCAACTAAAAATGCATCACTGACCTTGCATGGTGGGCGATTTGTTAAATTTGAACATTTTACAATTTAAATCACTTGATGCAAATCATAATTTAAATTACTTTACTTTTTTAAAAAAAATCATTGATATCAATCAATTGATTTTTTATAGCATTAAGTCAAAAATATTCAGTATACAATATAATTTATAAGTATATTCTTAAGGTTTTGAATTTTTTAAGTATGATTTCATCATTGAAAATTAGCATTTATCTAGAAGAAATAATAAAAGGGTATGTCAATTATTATTTGAGGTTCAAAATAGACTAATAAATAAAGAAGAAAAAAAGAAATGTGAATAAAAATAGCACAACACCTTAAAACTAAATTATAATTTTTTGATAGTTGTACATTAAATAATTTGCTGCATAATTAACGTATTTTAATCATTACCAATTTTAAAGTTTATTTAAATATAAGTACTTTTAATACTTCTTACGTATAAAGTTAGCATACAGGAATAATGAAATTTAAATACAATACATTAAGGTGCTGAGCTTTATTAAAAATCACTAAAATTTTATTTATTCAGATGTTAGTTTGAAGTAATTAAATAATTTTAACCATTTTAGTAGGAAGAATTCATTATTTTATCAATTATATTTTTATTTAATATCAAGCATTATTAATACATTTTATTAGAGCTTTGATTGGTAAATGCAAAAAAAAAAAAAAAAAAAAAAAAAAATCCTGAGTTTTGCCAACCTTCCTTTCCACCAATGGCTTGACAGAGGTAATGTAGTCAGCATTGTGCACTGACCTCCTTTGCTTCTCAGATTAGCAGGCACACATCGATTTGAAATTATTATTAAGTACCAATATTTAACTATTATATTATTATATTAAGTACCTTATTTTTAAGTACCAATAGAATAAAATGAAAAGTAATATTGTTTTAATCACTATGTACTACATTTTAACCCTGAAAGGTATTCAAACTATTTACTTATTATTTCATTTTTATTTATTAATATTATTAACCCGAGCAACAATTTTACTTTGGCCGCAGTTGCACTCAAAATTGGCTCAATAAGGGGCCCTATATGAACATTCACAGTTGGAACAATATTAGGATGCCTAGATTTTTTAATATTAGTCCTATATCAAACTAATATCGGCCTACAGAGGCTCTGTATTGGCTGAATAAAATATTGAGTGACTTTGACAATTCTTTATAGGGGTGATATTGGTGTGTAAAAAGCACTGTAAAATTTTGGGAGAATAAGACAATTCTAACAGGACTATTATTGAGCTAAAATTCGTGAATATAGGTTCAATGAAGTTGGTAGGGAAGTTTCTATTGAATTCCAGATATGTATTATTACATGTTCACCATACGCTGAGAAAGTTTATTATACACATAGAAACTCACCCAATTTATCCTTACTAAACTCACAAAATGTGTTAGCAACTTCAATTCCCTCAGTAATGCAAAATGAAAGGTCCGCTGGGCAGTTCAAAGAGACATTTGTTAGAGTCTACAAGGAAATAATGTAAAAGGAAAACAAAACATCAATTAAACAAGGTTTGCATGTACTTAAAACCAAGAAAGTTTACTAAAATAGCTCCAATAAAATAAAAATATTTGACAGATCAATAAATTAATTTTTTATTCTTAAATTTAAAAAACAAATAAAATCAAGCTGAAAATTTTTGAACGCACAAGAAAATAATATCGAAAAATTCAAATGCATAACTAATAACTATCATGCGGATTCTGACTCCGATACTTTCATCTTTTAGAATTGCCTGAGAATCTAAAATATCAACACTTTTTAATAAAAATAAAACTTTATATTGCATAATTATTTATCTGAAATGCAAATTAAAAACAATGGAAGAAACTTGAGGTAATTCGCAAATTTTTTTTCTATGTATTAAAAAACTTAAACTACTCAAAATAAACTTAAATTTGAAAGCTTTGAACATTTTTATATTAATTTGACTTATTAGAAAAAATAATTATCGCACAATATTAAAAAAAACTTCAATTTTAATAAAGTATGCCTTATTTTAAAACCTTTTAGGTAAGTTTGAAGCAGAGAACAATTTCTTACTTTTTTTAGCTGAACACTTTTTTTTTTTAAAATTCACTATCCGTTACTTACTTATTTTTAAGGTATTTGATAAGACGAAGTACAGACTGGAGTCAATACAAGCAAAATACGTAAATTGATGAATATTTATAACAGGAAGAAATATTTTGATCCTCATTACTAAATTTATAGTGAATAAAAATAAAGTTTGCTGTAAATTATTTTATAATTAAATATATTACTGAAAATAGATCACTATCTTGCAAAATGCAGCAGAGTTGCACATGAGAGAGCAAGAATCTCACCGAACTCGGCTCAGTAGTCGCACATGTGGACTCACAAGTATTTAATCAAACATGTAAAACGATTAGTGCTTTTATACGCTACCGACCGACCGTATGCAATGGAAAATGAATGGAATTCGAAAATGGAAAATTAAACACTTTTTAAAAATACCGAATGAAAAAAGTACCTTTAAGGGCTTTTAAAAACGAAAATCGAAAATAAGCACCTTTAAGCACTTTTTAAAAATGCTATGCACCATGAGGGCACTTGCAAAAGAAACTTGAGATCCTATGTGTTAGTTGGCATGAAGAGGATTGGTAGATAGTCATTTAGCGTTTCATTTAGGGTTATTTCTCAGATTTTCAGTAAAATTTTTTATTTCCCTTTGAGATTTTGATAAAATTTCTCCAGTTACAAAAACTCTTCATTTATATCAATTCTACTACACACAATGGCATATGGATGATGTGTGGATGCCTAAGGCAAACTTCTTGATTAGACCCCTGAAAAAAGGAACATAAGACATGATCTCTACAGGGGGTAAAAAAAAACCTAATTTAGTTAATGGAAAAAAAATACAATCACAAAAATTTAATCTTTACTTTAAATTCATTTTTCTGTTAATGTATAGCGAAGTTATTCTTCTGTACAAATTTATGATTTTCAACAAATATTCATAAATGAAAAAAAAAAATATTCAAATTGTAATGACCAAAAACTTCATTATTGACAATAGTTTTTTTTATTCATAAAATTTTTTTTTGACTTAACCAAGTATATACCTAAAAAACTTAATTTCCTGAAGAAAAAAAAATGCTTATCTAGTACTGAATATTAAATTGTAGTGTAATTAGTCATTAATTGGGTCACAGGAGTGTATGCTCGCCTTTATCCCTGCCCTGCACGCCAATGACTACTTAATACACATAATCATATTAAGTAATAGGGCAAAAATACAGTTTCCAGTTAAAATCAGTGCTTAGTCACAATCAATTACTTAGTTTATAATAAAATTTTACATTGCTACAGTGTTACAGAATTTGTAGTATAATTCTATAGAAATCAACAGGTAGTTTTTGAATAATGGGATCTTTAAACGAATCTTGGACAATATTGTTTATTATTTTATTACATACAATGAAATCAATAATAAATATATCCTAAGAATTGAGCAATAGCAAAGTAAACTATATTTACTTTATTACTATAGTCACAGTCAACCATAGTTCCATTAAAAAGCAAGTTTAAAGATGATGAAGTTTTACAATTCAATGCAACACATTTAGGAACCTGCATAAAATTAAATAACCTCTTTTAATCCACAAAATAGAAAAATGTTTATGAATGAACGAAATTTATTTATTTGTTTTAAAATTGACAATACAAGAGAAGACTTGATGTTAAATACATAAGTAATTATAAATTTTATGATTGCTTTCATAATAAGATAACTTCATTCAGGTCAATAATTTAAATATATTTTTTTTACGTGACTAAATGATGAAAAATCTGCCTTAATGTTTAATTAAATATTTGAAAATAAATTTTAAAACATAAAACACAAATTCATAAGAGTTTTTAGTTATATGTAAATAAGTACAAGTCAAAGTTAGATTCAAAAAGTTAAATAGGTTAATAACAATCATTTAACTCTTAAAAGGTTTGTCCTAGAATTTTCAATATTTAACATCACGTCTTTTCTCAGCTACAAACTGGTTATTTTCCATATTATTTAATAAAAATAATGAAAAATTGCTTAGTGTTATAGTGAGGGTAAATAATGAACAAATTTGTCTAAGTGCTTAACACTTTTTCGCATACATAGAAAGATTAACAAATATTAAGTTAAATTGAAAATCGATTTTTAGGAACTGAAATAACGTATTGAAGTTATAAATAAATTAAATCACATGTGTTTAAAAATAAATTAATGTTGTGTGCACACATATATAAGGGAGAATACAATTACATATAAGGGAGAATACAATTTAGAAATATTTGTCTTAAGAAAATAAAACATAATATAGTCCCAGAGATTTTCTATCACTAGAGGATGAATTGATTTTCCTAATTTCTAAAGCGCTTTTTAGAAAAATGTTTTTTTCTTTGTTTTATACATATATTTACAAAGCAAAGAAGAAGTTAAGAAAGAATTGAGTTCATTATTTCTCACAAAATTCGTTATTCTGGAAAATTAAGTTGCTAAGCGAAATCTTGGTTGAATCTATTGTTTAATCAAATTAGCTTTCAAGCATTCAAATAAATGATAATAAAGTCATAGTTTAATGCAATAAAATAAAACAGAGTTAGAAACTATGTCTGGCACAAGAATAAAAACAAATCTCGGAAAAAAAAAGGAAATTTAGTTTGGTTTAAAAATATAAAAATAATATTTCACTTTTTTAAAAAACTTGATTGCAACCTTACAAAGCCATTTTTTTGTTGAAGAACTACACACTGTTGGTTATAATCCAATAAATCCAAATCAGTTCTCAGTTTTTCTCCTCCATCTTCAATGCAACTTTCCTAAACAGAAATTTCCAATATTTAGAATGCGCACTAGTTTTTCACAATGTATTTAATATGTAGAAATGGTGTCTCAGGGGATAAAACATTCGTCTTCCAATGAGATGAACCGGGTTCGAATCCCAATGATGGCCAGTCGATATGAATTCCGCACCCGGCTTGCACTAACCACAGAGCTGATGTAAAATATCCTCAGCGGCAGCGGATTATGGATTAGAGTTCCACCTACCAACAGGCTAACCCTGGGAGATCCTTGTATTTTTTCGCTACCTGTAACGCAAATGCGGTTCCATCAAAAAGTCTTCTACCAAGGAAAATTTCTCTTAATTCCTTGTGTTCTGAATTGGGTTAAAATTACAAAGTTAGGGAGATGAACATTGGTAGTCGTAAACTCAAAATTGAGTCGTGTGTTCAACGACCTTTGTAAAATAAAATATACTTAATTTACACAACATAAATAAGTAATATTCAGCACTTCTTTAAATTAACTTTCAGTGTAAACAAAGTCAACATATAAGCGGTATGTCACTTATTGGGTCCAGTACTGCTTATATGATGGTTAAAATCATTGTAATATTTTTATCTTACTTATTATCGACATATTTACAATTAATTTAATAGAAATTAATAATTATTATAATTAATCATTCTAATTATACCAGGTGGGAGAAGTAAACTTGAAATACTTTCTGTACCATTAATTTTAAGCAACTAATCTGAATTAAAATACATAAAATTAAATTAAACAACAAAAAAAGCAAAACTAAATAAACATACAGTTTTATGTCATCAGAACAAGAGCTATATTGTGGCAAAATCAAGATAAAAAGAAATTTATAATAATAATTAATTTGGTTAACAAAATCAAATGAAGCTACAAAATATGTCTGATGTAAAAAAACAAAACAAAAAAGATGATCTAAAACAATTAATAAAAAAAAGAAGGTCACTAGTGATTCTTGATATTGGGGAGCACCAATTTATCTAAAGAGGGCAATTCCTACTTGATGGCAAATTGATAAGAAAAAAAAGGGAATGCTTGTTTGTGAAAGTCTGTACAGCAATCTAGACCTAAACCAGGAAAATTTTTAAGTGCAAATATACCTAGTTAAATAAGTTTTGAATAAGGTTATAAGAAATATCATGTGAAACATTGTTTTATAATAAAAAGTTTCATGACTATTTTCAGTATTCTGCAGTATTTCTATTGTTTTCAGTAGTTTTATGAGGGGCAAAAAATCACACAACTTTTCTTTAATAAATGTAGATGATTCAGCAACAATTGACTTCTATCTGTCCAAAGTTAATATTTATATAAGAACCATTTTAATCTACCTCAGAATTTGATTATTTTGTAACTTTACAAATTTCAAGCGCAGTTGATTTTACACAATATTGAGTTTGATAAATTAATGATAAATATAAGGCAGCAGTGCCAAAAATTAAATGCTCAAGATTAGACATAGCATTTTTTTATTGCAAATAAGAACTGATTCTATAACAATCTTGTAAGTATTATCATGAAAACAATGAAGTTGTATTTATTAAGACTTTTATAAGGATTAGAATACAGTGAAACTGCAGGAAAGACCACCTCTGTGTAGCGACATCCTCTATTTACAACCCCTTTTGAAAGGCAGAGAATTTTTTTAGTAGACTTTGTGTTGAAGAAAATCTTTGGAGAGATCATCAAAACCTCTCTCAGCGACCAGGTAAGCGTCCGCACCAAACGCAGAAAAGGGTGAATAAGGAAGCACGAAAGAATAAGGAAGCACGAAAAAATATCAAAATAAAAAATATAAACAAAACAAGATATTTGTGAGTGGTTCTTACTTAGAGAGTTCTTTTTAATGATTGCTGAAATAGATTGACAATCTCATGTTATAGTTAGAGTGCACTAAAGATGATGCATTGATTTAGTTTTAGAGTTATAAGTTAAATTTGAAAAAAAAAATTTGTTTAGAAAAAAGTAAGCATCTTAAACAAAAAAACCTATCCTTTTATAAAGTAAACTAATTATTTTTTATGATATAAAATTAAATGCTAACTAAAACAAAAAAAAACATAATAGCTTATTTACTTAAAATAGTTCTCTTATTCATAATAGGTAAATTCGTTTTTACACATAATTATATCAGTAGGGGTCATCTTTATTGAAGCTAAATTTTATTCATCGATCCGGATTTCATGACGCTATCACAAGTGGCATTTCTGAACCAAGAAAATGACATTAAAATTTAGAATTGCTAGCTAGAATTTATACTTGATAACAATACTTGATAAATACTCAATAACAATATTAAAAAAATACTTGATAACATTGGAAGTAACCCCTGAAGTCATTGAAAGTAACCCCTAAAGTCATTGAAAGTAACCCCTAAAGTCATTGAAAGTAACACCTAAGAATGACCAACCTCCCTTAACAACCATTTTACTGTGGAATAGAGAGTGGTTGCTCCTGAAAGTTTTCACTGTACTAAAGTAATACTATATAAATTAAAAAAGCTTCGTTGTTGTTGTCGTTCATTTACGTCGCACTAGAGCTGCACAATGGGCTATTGGCGACGGTCTGGGAAACATCCCTGAAGATGATCCGAAGACATGCCATCGCAATTTTGATCCTCTGCAGAGGGGATGGCACCCCTGCTTCGGTAGCCCGACGACCTGCACGCGAAGTTGAGCACTTTACAGTAGAACAGTTTAACGTGGACCCCTACCGCACACCCTCGGTCCCTACGCAGGCTGATCCAAGTGGTCACCCACCCGCACACTGACTGTAGCCAGTGATGCTTGACTTCGGTGATCTGCTGGGAACCGTGTCTTAACGATCAGTCCACTGCGGGACTAAAAAAGTTTCATACTTTCATTAACGTTTCATTTAATGAATTTTATAATGAAAAAAAAAAATACAATTGTAGAGTAACCCACAAACATAAGTTTTCTACAGAAACATAATGCATTAAGTCTTAATATTATAGGATGGGCAATTCTAACATAAATTGAAACTTTCAACAATATGCTTGCAGAGAAGTAAATGTCATGCCAAGCAGTAATAAAAAATAATAATTTACTTCGTGATTGGGTTTATAAACTCCACATGGGTGATCAGAGGAAATTTTCTCACATTTTCCTATTGTTTTTAAAGCTATATCACATCCAGTTTGGTGGCTAAAAAAATAAACTATATATCAGAAGAAAATAAAATATATTAAACGAAAGAGAAAAAAAATACAACTGAAAACATCTAGGGGTGTGAGGGGCTAAAGTGGGCATCTTGAATAACTTTTATGTGTAGTTCAACTTTCGTCTGTGAGATATTGTAGATTGACGGTACTGATCTACACTTCCATGTGCAGTTCCATACCCACACTATGAATATTTTAGTACAAATTTGCAAAAGGTTTTAAGGTGCGAAAGCAACATTCAAACTTTCCATTTACTCTTTTATTGACACATTTTATTTTCAAAATTTCAACAAAAGGTGTTAATATGATAAATTATAATGTTTTCTTGTCTATTTTGATAATAACTTTTGATTCATATAGTTTCAATTAACAAGCATTACACATAAATAAACACATGTCTTCGTGGGGCTAGTGTGGGCATTTCTCACTGGCCTCATTCAACATTTAATGGAAGAAATATCAGTCGATTACAAATGAAACACGTTTAATGTTATTTATTTTCCGATTTAGAATGATTTTGTCAAATAATATTCCTTAATAAATAATGGTTTCAATCTAAATTAAATAATTTAAAGATGTTTTATCAACCTTGTTAAAAGAATGAAATTCAGTATAATGACTTAAGAAAACAACGATTTTGTAAATATTTTTTTTATCATACACAAACTAGGAACATCCACACATACATTAATTGGAACATCAGCGAACAGTCCTGTCCATTTTTTTAGCTAGTTGTTTACACTGTTTCAGTGAAAGAGATAGCCCTCAGCAATAACTATTCATGTTGCTCATTCGGACGATTTCCTCATCAAATGAAAACTGATCATAAAAATGCAGCAGAAATAAGTTATCTAAAATATATCTGAACCAAAAAACGCATGCAGAAAGCCACCCGTGTTGTTTTCAGAGAATGTGATAGAGAGAATTAGAATTGAAACTACTGGACAATGGTGACTCAATAAGAATTTATTGCTTTGTTCCAGTGTATTTTTTTTTTTCTGAAAAAAACAAACAAAAACAATGTTGAACTTTATGTCTGTAGAGTGAAATTTGTTTATAGCTATGCAGATTATAATGTTCATTTCCAAAAAATAAAAAGATTAAAAAAGTCACTTTTCAAATATCTAGAGAAGAAATAGTTACTAAATTTTGATCGCCAGTTACTGGTACAATTACCAAGACTGCATCTTAAAACATATTTAAAGTTGATTTTAAAAAATAAATTTCAAAACATTTTTTAAATATATTAAACAGATTAAAATTTTTTAAATGAATTAATTTGTGTTCAATATAATGATATAATGAAATGCTTTAATACAAATTAGCAACTTAATCCAAATATATCACTACATAGTCTTCAATAAGGCTTAGATTGAATTAATTTTATTTTGGCATTAGATATACTTTTCTGAGTTGTAATAAATGACTACTTAATAAGTTATCAAATTTGTCCACTCTAGTTCTATGGCTTGCCCACACTAGCCTTGTGTAGTGAGGCTAATGGGGACTAAACAGCCTTTTTTTAAGAAAACATAGAAAAACTAAACAACTTTGTAATTCCAGATTTAAACCAGAATGGAAAAGGTCCAAAATATTTTTAATGCAGGAAACATCCAAAATTTTAATAAAAATAATTCATGAATTTAAAATTATATTAGATCATTTTTTTTTTGTTGATAATTTTTGTAAAAAATTACCACATTACAATCCTCTTTGCTATTTTACAAGAATGGTACTCAGTTCTGACTTTAATACAAAAAAAAGAAAGAAGAGTTTAACGTGTATTTTATAATTCATTTTAGGGTGATTCTTATTAATTTTAATGTTAAAGAATTGAATTTTAGAAATTTGCATTTTTAGTAAGTTATAAATTTTTACATTTTCCACAAAGTGGAATTATATTACAAAAATGTTAAGTTATTTAATCATTAAATGAATTAAAAGCATATTTAATAAAAAAAAAAATGTGAATTTTGAGAAAAACCAGTTGTTAAATATAACACAACATTCAGAAGTTGTATAAAAAATCTTATTGCCACATAAATCTGCTTTATTTAAAAACTTGGTACGGTACAGTAAATAAGGAATGGCAAGTAAGTAAATCAAGGTATGGCAAGTAAGAAAATCAAGGTTCTGCAGCTACTTTTAAACTTATTAATTTCTCATTTGAATTGAGTTTCAAAGTATGTAAGTCCCATGTTCAAAGACATGACATTTCACATTTTGTCACCATATTACTTTTTATAAAGAAACAATTTTTTTTTTAAATTATTCAACTATTAATATTATATATATATTAGTATGAAGAGACTACCATATTTTTAAATCATTATTATTTTTCAATTTAATTTTACTTTTTACCTAAATCGGCTATGACATTATTTCATACATTTCCAAAATACTGGGTAATCCATACATATAGAAATACAAGCATTTACTTCAAAATGTTTCAAAAATATTTTTCCTTTTTATATTTAGATTAATACATGAATATTACATTGAAACACAAATATACATATTACATTAAAATATTAGAAAAAAGTAAATAATATACCTTGAATCACAAAGATATTTCGAGTCATTACATTTTTGAGCAAATCCGAAATTACAACCCCCACCTGCAAAGTTTAAAACATTTAAACTGAAACACACATTATTACATACTAATATTGCCAATAATTCAATATTTAATCAATATTTAAAATTAGTAAAAAATTTAATTTTTAATAAATAAAAAATACTAAATAATTCGGAATTAATTAATTTATCTATTATAGGGAGTAAAGACGCCCGGTGGCTGAGCGGTAGCGCTGTCGTAGCACGGGTCCCTGGTTCGATCCTCGGGCCGGGCAAGGCTGACTCAGCCTTTCATCCCTTTAGTGGGTTGATAAATGAGTACCAAGCATGATTGGGAACTAAACACTGGGAGTTCCGCGTTCGGCTGACCACCTGATCGTAACATCTGCTCTTGCACCCCACAGCCCAGGGTCAAGAAAACTGAGATGGGCAGATTAGGTCTTGGTCTTCAAGGGCTGTCGCGCCGCTGAGTTTAGTTTAGTTTATTATAAGGAGTAAATTAACTAGGGAAATATTCAAACTGAAATAAACAAAGGTAAAATTTAGAGAATAACGGAACTAATTTTAAGTAATAAGAAAAACAAGTTAACCTTTTCCAAATATAAATGCCTGCGCTCTAGAAAAGTCAATTTCATACCAGCCTGTGCTTGCAAGTAATGCTAGAGTGATATTGTCAATAACGACATAGTCATCCTGCAAAAAATTTGACCAGATAAGAATGAGGATTGATTTTCATAATTTTTCATTTACAGTACAAAATGTTTATTAAACATTCTTAAAACACAATAATAAAAAACATACAACACAACTATGCATTTTGAGAACCTTTTGCTTTTATCAGGCAAAGGAATGAAATGAAAGAAAAATGAATGAAGAATTGGAAGGAATAAGTCAACAACAAGAGAAGCAGAAAGGATAAGGGAAAATTAAAAATAAAGAAACAATATAATAAAGGAAAAAAGAAAAGAAAGAGACAGGAGAGGAAAAAGAAAGAGAAAAAGAGAGCATAAGAATAAAAAAAATAACATCTTAAACAAGTTTTTTCAAGCAGTAGAATCATGTACGAATAATTCAATAGTAGAATGTATTGATCATGAATAAAGAATATTATAGTGAATAATGGGCATTAATTATCATTACCTTAAAAACATTATAATGACCATGTTCATTAATGAACACTCAAGGTATGTCCACGGATCAAAAAGCTTATAAATTATTAGCATGCATTCTTGGGAATTGTGCCATACTTTCATATCTCAAGAAAGATTATTTTCAACATTATTGCAATTCTGTATTAAATATTTAAAAAAAAATAAAAAAATTTATGAATAAGAACAATATTATAAATGAAAAAAACAAAACAATTTTCTATTTTTTTTTATTGTTTTGAAAAACTTGTTTATTTATGCGACTTAATTTTTTATTTATTTTCTGCTTTCTTTTTACCATTACTCTTCTTTCTTCCATTTTATGCTTTTTTTGTTTTTGATTCTCTTTTTATCTTAACTTTTACCTACGCAGCTCACTTTTTCTTTCTTTCATTCTCCCACAGTAGTTAATTTCATTTTAAAGTTTTAATAAATATTCTATGCGTTTCACACCAATATCACTAAAATACTTAGACTATAAAATAAATACATTTAATAGCTGGAAATATACTTTTTTGTCGTAAAAGTATTACATCAATTTCTTACCATATTTAAGAGTGAAACTATACCTGTTGTATTGAAGGAGTCATAATACTACTATACATTAGAAGTGGATGCCAATGTGACGTATATTCCTGAAATTCAACAATAATTAATGAAACAGATTTGTAAACAAAAATATTGTTAATGCTTTATGAATACATATTAATAGCCGAACCAAGCAAATGCAAACCTTTGCTACTCTTTGATAAACAGTATGCACCCAGCTGACATTTCCAAGTGAATGTCAAAGAAAATAAATTTTCTAATATTATCAATGCATTTTAATATGATAATGATTAAAACCTTAATTAAGTTTAATTATTAAATTTTCCTTACAACACTTGAGTAATTGGATACTATTAGATCAGAAATGCATAATGTAAAATATTATTTGAAACTCATACATCATAAAACCGCTTATAAATGGTGGACTTCAAGCCATCACTGTGGCGAAGAATCTGATACTTCACAATAATGGCTCAATGCCTTAACTCTACCACAGCATCTCAGTGTATTTGAGGTTCTCAATATTAAACTTGAAGATTCTACATAATTTTATGCTTTCTCATTTTCAGTTTTTAAAAATCTTTAATATTTTATTTAACTTTACGATGTATGGAGACGTATATATATGCATTCATTGTTATTTTCTCTTCTTATCCTAATGAGAGAAAAAAAAAGAAACCTTGTTTTAATTTACTTTTTTTTATTTCTATATTTAATTGCTTTTTATAGAATGAAGGCTATTTTTTTGCTGGAAAATATTTGATACAGATATTGATTTTATTAACTAATACAGTGGTTTTATTAATCAATAAAATAATTGATCTTTGAAGAAAATGCATGGATTACAAGTCAATGTTTTTCTTGTTTATACCTTTATGAATATTATTAACTGCGGAAAAGTATGTGTCACAAACTAAAATGACCAAATATGTAAGAGAAAGCACTAACAAAATGATCATGTCAAAAACCAACAATAAAACTCATTTTTGTTTTTAAAAATAAGATAACTGCTAACAATTTTACAAGACTTATTTTTTTTTGAAAAAAAATGTGACACATTTTTTAAAAAGTTTGAAAGCAATTTTTTTATAAATATTAAACTAAAAGCATATTTGAAGACATACTAACATTTTGAAATCCTTCAGCAGGCATGTTTTCTAATGGACCACCAAATTCTGAGTCAGAACAATTAAAATGGAGTTGCATATGTTCTACAACTTCCGGAAATATTAGACGTTGAATTCCAAATTTATCAATGCTTACAATTTGTTTTGGAACTTGGCAGTCAAATCCTAAATTATAATACATAAATTAATTCAAAGAAATAAAATATCAAAAGCAGTTTCAACAAGTGAAAATAATTTACATAATTTCCATTTAAATTATTTTCCCTGAAATAAAGAATGTAAAGGTGTTTAGAGTCTGGTTACTAAATACTAATGGATCAAATATCAGACGTTTATTCTAGAAGAATAGGAATAATGTGTTATAATAGGATTTGAAAAAAAAACATTATGGAAAAAAATAACAATAAATATCAAATAAAATTTTCTTCAGTGTGACAAGAGATTAGTTAATCATGAGAGAAAAATTGCTAATTTTTTGAAATGTGGAAACTAAGATTTATAACTGCACTTGAAAATTCAATTGCATTAATGTAATACACAGCACCATCCTTTCAATTTAAGGCATATATAGGGAATAGAAAAGATTAAGTTTGAAAAATGAAATGGAAACAGTAAAAACAGAAATAGTAATTTTCAATTAACAATGATCAGGGCTGTCAAAAGGGGCTGGTGATCACTCAGAGCGCCAGGTTTGGGGGCTGCTGAACAAGACTGAGATTTAATGTTCTAAAATGTTTTAATCTCCCCCTTTTTTTGCTAATATTGTTTGCTTGAAAAACACATGTAAAGGTTTTTGTTTTTTAATTATAACGTCTTAAAATAACTTTCTATAAGGGTTAATTTCAACAAGTATTAGTTTTACTAAAGATAGAATAGTAGAACAGTAGTAGATAGAATAGTAGAACAGCATGCAGTAGAATAGCTACTTATTTGTCATTGAATATAAAGAGTTATGCATTTTCCAAGGGGTGAGATGGGCTGTAAGTTTTGTGCAATATTCTCAAAGAGTGAGAATGCCAGACAAAAACTGGGAGGTAGGGCATTCAGAGAATGACCATGTTAACTCTTCATTCATTCTTTTTAATTTAATGTGTCATGTCTTGTTAATTTTATGAAAAAAAGGAGAGATTCAAAAAAAAAAAAAAAAAAAACATCCCTTTGGAATATAGGTTCACAATTAAAACATTTTTTTATATCACTTTCATTTACTTTTTAGTCAAAGACAAAAAAAGAAAATTAAAGAATGACTTTTTTCAACACTATATCTTGATGTGTCATTCATTATTTTACGATATATGGTCTTTTTTTGCTGTGGTTTTTTTTTATTTAAAAATAATTTTCTTTTTTGTAATACGTTTCAAAAAATGAATGTATTTAAAAAAATTCTGTTGCATAGTTTAAATTATTAAACGTACTATTATTTTTTGCACTAATATGAAATAATAGGAATTAATTTTCTAATTAAAAATAGACTTGACAGCAAATGTCGGTACAGTACATGACAGTAAATTATCGGATGACAGTTGACTAAATATTATTCTTCTATATACTATTATTCTTCATTTTAAAAAATAATTTTTAACAAAATAACGATATGTTGAATGCAAAAACGACAATATTTCTTATCGAAAATAAAACGGTGAAAATAATTGATTTTGAACAGTCTTGTTTGCCATTGCTACAGCACGAAAAAAGAAATTTTAATATTTCTTATATATTTTTATAAGATTTATGCTCAATAAAAATATAATATGTAATAAATATTTATTCCAGAATACTTGAGGTGATATTCTCATTAATTAAAATAACGGCTTTCTTTTTTGGCCTAAAATGTGTCATTGTTATTTATCTCGTTGATATAAGAAAAAGATGTAGAATAAAAAAAGTTATTTTCAACAATGTTATGACTACACCGGAAAAGCAATTCAAGTTATTATTTTTTTATAAAAAAATTCAGATTTCCCCCCTCCAAAATTGAGTTTGAAGGGCGCTGTCTTCAGTATCACAAAACTGGGGCACAAAAACGTTCTGGTGGCTATAACTTTAGTAGACACAAAAAATATTATTGAATTACTAAAAAAATATTTTGACCCATGTGTTCTTTTAATTAAATTAAATATTTTAATCTGGAGACACTTAAGTTGTGATTTAACAATTCCTTTATTGATAGACACCAAAAATATTAAGCATTAAGCAAAAACATTGTTATAAATGAAATATATATAACATGATACTCATTTTAGATTTAGTCAATCCTAACTATTGCAGAAAGATAGCCCTTTATAATATTATCAAAGTAGTATTATTGCTTATTTATTTTTCAAATTAATAATTTAACATAAATGTTAAGCACTATTTATCAACATTATTGAAAAGTTTTACGATGTACTATTAAAATACATTAATTATTTTGGAAAAATAAGTAAAATTTGAAAACAAACTAAATTTTCACTAGGTTAGATTTCAAAATAGCATGTTCTGTCCCAACAGACCCTTCATACTCTTAACAGTTATAATACTTAAAAATTATAATGCACAATAATTAAATTGATAAAATTTCAAAAAAAAAAAAAAAATAGTAACACCTAGCAGCTTATCTGTTTAACCAATATAATTGAAAATTCAGAGTGTTATTTGTTTATATGGGCTAGACATGGCTGGATGAAGCGTACGCGGGGGCCTAGGTCATTCAAATTTTTGGGGCCTTAAGATAAATTTTTTTCTTGTATATTTTTTTACTTATTCAAATATAAAAGTATTTATATATCTTTTCATTTAAAAAAGCATATTTAAAATAAAAATAACTAATAATATATTAAATTTTACTTAATTTTATTAAATTAGAACTAAAAAATAATCATAAAATTTTGAAAAAATTTGAAAAATCATTATTTTTCTTAATTTTTTAAAATTTATTTTCAAAAAATCCATTTTAAGGGGGGCCCAGGCTGATTTATAACAATGAAATTCATACATTAACGGTTACAGTGAACATATTTTGACAATTTCAATTAGCACCACTCTCGTTTTTCATTGAAGCATGATCATCAAAGTCAAAAGCATAAAATGAAGTTGGAACCATACTTTTCTAGTGTAAAAAACGGCAAAGAGTATTTCAGATGCTTTCAACAGAGAAGATGTTGTATGTTAGCAATTCTATTGACTACATTTCGACAATGATTGGAAAGAAGAAAATACAGTGATTTGTATGTTGTTTGTTTTTTTTCGTTGTATTTTTTATGCTAAAATTATCCAATAGTCCGTTTTTTGGTCTTTTATTGCGAGACTCATGCTTCAACAAAAAAAGTGGATGTTACTATTTAAAACTTTCAAAATTTGTTCACTCTAACTAATTGCAACCATGAGAGTTCTATTGCAAGAAATCATCACTACCTTAGCCCAATACCTTTAAATAACATTATCTGAGATTTTATTTATAAATGATAAGTGGATAGGTCGATAGGGTATCAAATATAGGGAAAAAGTTATTTTATAACCAACCTGTATACAATTATATATTGCAATAATTAAAAATTAAAGCTTTATTTTGCTCAAGAAGATGCTAATAATTCATATACTTACTTGAAGAGCAAGTTTTAAATTTTGGATAGAGATGTTTTGAGAAGCCAAGGATATGAAACATCTCATGTGTGATAATCTGTGAAATAAGAGAGGTTCTTTTTTGAATAATAAATCAATAGAAATAGCATTTCAAGAGAAGCTTTAAGTCACAAAAAATATCTTTTTACAACTGCAGATACATAAACATCCAAATTTATTGCGTGTACATTCTTAAAATTCAAAATTCTAACCATTGAGGATAAAAACAATTACAATTTCACAGAAATTTATATACATTATTTTGTAATAAAGAATTATCTGGACTTTGAAGCAGATCAAAAATTTACATGTTTAAAAAGTTATTAAAACTTTTTTTTTAAAAAAAAATTACCGATTTGGCAAGATTTTTTTCGCTTAAAATCAATGAATAATCTCAACTTTTGCAATTTTTTACGTGTATAAACAATGTAGCATTAAAACGAATTTTCAATTTTTTAAAAGCAAGATCAAAAATATTTTTCATTTTAGCAAAACTGTAGCTTTCTTCTGCAATGGGCCCTACCTGAAAATGGACAAAATGGAATACTTATTGAAAACTCACAAAAATTATAAAAATAACATATTATTTGATAAAAAGAATACTTTTTTATTGAAAGAGAGTCTTCAAAAATCTTGTGAAGACACAAATGAATAAATCCTAAATGAACTAAATCTAACGTAATAGCCATGAATACTTATTAAAAACTCACAAAAATGATAAAAATAGCATATTTTTGATAAAAAGCATACTTTTGTATTGAAAGAGAGTTTTCAAAAATCTTGTGAAGACACAAAGGAATAAATCTCGAAATATATTTTCTTCGGGGATAAAATTGCATCAAATGTTGTTTAATATGATGGAGGCTGAGTTTCAGAAAAACAGACACAGCAGGTTTAAATAACAAAGTTAAAGAAAATTTATAGCAATCTATTACCATAACAAAACTATAGCACTTGCCGCAGATTAACTAAAAAATTATAGTTTAAGTGTAAAGAAGTGCTTTTTGGCACTGTTAATTATATTAAAGAAATAATTATAATTTTATAAAAGAATATTTGAATTAATATTCTAATTAACATGTTATAAATTTTATTACAGACTAGTTTGCTCACACAGAAAAAAAAACTAACAATCCTTAAACATTAAAATAAGTTAAAAACATTGTCAAAAAATTTATAATGAATAAAATTTATAAATAGAAAAATTTCTGTGAGCTCAAAATACAAAGTTACGAAATGATTACTGACTTACATTGAGATAATGATCAAATTTGTACAATGATTTAGAAAGATTTTCAGGACAGAGATTCAATAATCCAGCCACAGGTCTGTTACTTTCATCCAATCGGCAATAAGTTCCATATGCTTGGACATGCTATAAAAAGTATTCAAAGGTCAATAAAGAAGAAAAACAAAACCATAAACTACATTAAAAATAAATATCGAATTAAAATGTTAAAAACGATAAAGTTAGTAAAATTTGAATAATTATATAGTTTATAAAAAATATGATCACAAAAGACAAGTCCATAATCTTTGATTTTAATCTATCATTCAGGGTGCGCAGCCAGATTTTTCAACAAAAAATAAGCACCTTTTAAGTACTTTTTAAGCACTCAAAAAATATTTTAAAATTCTTTAAAATTCTTAAATTCACTTAAATTCGTTTAAAATTCTTTATTTTATAATCATAAAATCAATAAAATTCAAAAACATTTTCAAAAACTTTACATAATCATGATAAAAACAACTAGTTTCTGATAAATATTGCAGAGAAAATTGTGAAAATCATGAATTTTTTTTGTAATTTATAATGACAATCGACATGACAAAGAAAAAATTTCTTTTTAAAAGGTAAAAAATTAAGCACTTTTCTCAAACCCCGACTAAAAAAAGCACCTTAAAAGGCTTTCAAAAAATGTAAATCAAAAATAAGCACCTTTAAGAACTTCTTAAAAATGCTACACAACGCACCATGTTATTACATTTTCAAAAGAAAGGACTTATTTAATCTTATTATATAAAATTATGTAATCAAGTAAGAAAATTTTAAATTCTAATCCTTCTATAAATTAAAGTGGGAAAAAACATAAAATGTATCGAAAAAAGATGCTAAGTTTGGAGACAAAAATTTAGTACTTACAGTATTTTGACACCATGACGTAGTTTTACTGACAACAAAAACTATCAAATTTTTATTTTTAACACCACTACCTTTGCTAATAATAGATACAGGATCAGAATCAATGTTGTTGTAAATTTCTAATTTATCTAAATATTTATCAGGTATCTAGAAATAAAAAAGAAATATACAAATTAAAGAGGAAAGAGTAAAAATACTGAAAAAAAAATTGATTAAAATAAAAAAAATTTAAAAATTTAATACAGAAAAGATGCCATACTGATAAAAAAAATCTCAATTGACAAAATTTTTAGAAGTCACAACCTTTTTTGGAATAACGACTAGTGTATAGATAATATTTTAATTTAAACTATTTGCAAAATTAAAACATGAACAATTAACCAATCAATAGTAAGTCTTAAGAAAATATCAAACATACAAGCGTGAAGGCTGTAATAAAATGGACTGTTTATTTTTTTTTTTTTAAATTATGTTTATTGAAACAATACTGTTAATTACAATACCAGTAGTCTATGGGCAATATATGAAGCTAACTCACTTAACTATATTCATCTAATAAAAATATATTGATTTACATTATTTAGTTTCATGAGTCTTTCAGTTGGGATGAAATATCTGATACCACTAAACATCATTACAAAGTGCAAAATACTCATGCAAAGAGCAAAATACTACGCATATTTCATTGAAATTCAATATATGCTTAAAATGCATATATTGAATTTCAATGAAATCTTGTAAATCCTTTCTAACAATGTATAACAAGATCAAACTTTTGACTTTCAAAATTAAAGAGCCTTGTGACCTCTAGATTCAATTTTTTCTTAAGCGTCTTACTCAAATTGATTGGTTCTAAGTTATTTCTTGATATTCTTTAAGTCTTTTTCCCCCTCAGTAAAACATTATAAAGCAATAATAATAATAAGAAGAAAAAAACAAAAAAAATTATTATTAGATAGAAAATAACTACCATAAAATCAGTATCTTTAGAAGAGCAAAATTCTGGACGAGATCTCATTCGAGAACATCTAAAACAAAACAAAAATTTAAAATAAACAAATAGATATCAAAATACTATTTCATATTCTAAAGTAAAATAGTACTTAGTTTTGTTTATCATGTTAAAACATCACCTTCATACCAAAACAATAACACTTGTTCTCATACTTCTTATGAACTCTTAGAAGATTAGATTGTACTTTATTTGAACTTTGTTTCATACAGTAGCTTGAAGGAAAAAACACATAATAACAGAACTTTTAAAAAAAAGAGAAATACATAAGCCAGCTCTTTGAACAATAAAAATTATTATGCTTAAACATAATTTTTAATGTTCATTAAAATTAAAAAAAATCATTAAAAATTCATTATGAACATTAAAAATTATTACTTTCTGATTCAACTGTATTTCTTAATAAAAATAATAACAACTAATAAAAAATTTTTCCCCATAACAATTTTTTTTTAAATGTGTTTTAAAAGGAAAAAACTTATTATTTTTTAATACTTTATATTAGATACTTGAGAAAAGCTGGATCCAAAACTAGTGAGAAAAAAAAAAGAAAGCATTTTAAGAGAAGTTGTGTGACCTAATTTTATATCAAAATATCCCATTCATAATTTATAAAAACAGCATAACCTTATTAGTATAATTGAAAAATCTATACATTTTATTTTAATACTATAAAAAATTACATGAATGATTTATAATGAATGATTTTTATAGAGTTTATAATAAGTATATAGCAACATTTGGCAACTCAATAATAAAATATTTTCCTGAATTTAAATATGTCAAATTTAAATATATAGGAAAAAAATTACTTGAATAAAGTAACACATGCTAAATACTTTAAAATTAATATATATTTCTAAAAGTATTTTAAAATAATTAAAAGAAATTTTTTTTTCCTTTTAAATAAATAAAAAATAATTTTTCCTTACAAAACTAATTAATTAATCATCAAATATAGTTTAAAATATGAAAAACAATAAAATCATTTTAAGTTCTGTAGAAGAACAGATAGTCTTTCCAACACGTAATTCTGCAACTTTTAAACAATGAGAGAAATAAATAAAATAAATAAATACAAATAAATTAAAGGCATATAAATAAATTAAAAATTTTGTAAATGATAATAGCAGTTTCAAAACAAAAATGCAACATACTTTCCTTTATTCAAGCCTTCCCTCCATATCTGTGAGCAACTTGTGCGTTCAAGTACAAAAGGATTCATACTATGCTTAACTAAAAAGAACACAAATATTTTAGAAGCTATAAATACTTTCACGTCAATATATAATAAAAAAGAGCAGTAAAATTTTTGACAATAAATAGAAATTAAATATATGATATGTAAACTGGTTATAAGCATAGAAATAATTTATTTATGAAGACAGGTAAAAAAATTTTTTTTTAATAAAATACTTCCAAAGTTATATTTTTGTTGAGTGTGAAAGTTTTAAAGAAATAACATTAGTTTTGATAGAAAAAAAATATTTTTACTAATATTTTTTAAAAATATAATAGAATAATCATTTAATTTAAACCATGAACCAAAAATAATTAAGAAACACCTAAATAAAATGCCATTTCTATTTATCTCTGAATCGAATGTTTTTTTAGAGAATTTTAGATGATCTACTTCTTAATCTTTATAAGAAATAACTGTTAAATCTGCTAACTGTTACATGTTACAAAATGCTACATAGATGCTTAGAAATGATATGCAAGGCAATATGAAATATTAGACAAAACAAATTATACAGAGAGTATCATAAGTTCTCATACAGTTTCAAGCAAAAAAATTCTGAGTTGTGGTTTTAAAAGCAATTGATTTTATTTATAGCAAAAAAAAAAAAAAAAAGAAAAAAAATAGCATTATATTCAAAATTATAGCATTAAGGGTTGATATAATACCACCTATTAACTTTTTTGCAAGTTTTAGCATTTCTCAAAACTAGTGAGCATAGAACTTGAGCAGCATAGAAAACTTGAGCAGCATAGAAATATTCCATAAATATTTCTTTCCACATTCCCTTTATGACATTCCAAAATCAGTTCAAATTTGGGCATATAACACCATTTAGTTTTGATAACACATAGCCCACGTCAAATAATCCAATACATTAAGATTCAGAGAGCTCAAGGGCCATTTTTGGCCCTTGTTATTAGACACTAGAGTTTCATGCGTCACATTCAATTTGATGTAAATATCATATGGTGTTCTACGTTTGTACTTATTGATGGTACAATAAGGGTCAAAGCATTAAATTTATAAAAAATGATAGTTTAAAAATAACTTTATTTACAACAAGCATATTTTTTATTAAAAATTTTTTTTATAGAGTTAAGTTTTAAAAAGTTTAAATGAAAATATTTTTTAGAAATTTTATTTTTAACTGATCAAGAGTTTTACTTTTAGGCAAATTAGTATAGAAATTTCTCTTCAATGCAAAACTCTCACACTATATAAGGGGGAAAATAATTCTTTTTTTTAGTAAGAAAAAAAAAACAAGCTAAAAGACATCTTAGGTGTCAAAAATGCTAAGTCGGCTAAATAAAACTAAAGTAGAGAATGACATGAATTTATTGCTGATAAACTCTTGATCTTATCATATAAAATTAAAAATATACATAAATAAAAAATTAAAACATGCTTAAATGTATAGTACGAAGAACACTGTGACTGCAGAATTAATTAGTTTGAAAATAATTAACATTCTGGGAAAAAAAACAATTAGATGTTTGTTAATGTTATGTATAATATAATGTTGATCATCTATTTAAAATAACAAACATTTTAATCTCTAAATGGTACATCAACATATTCATTAATATTATGCATCAAATTTGTTAATCATATGCCATAGTATGATCATTAGGATTTGCCTGCTTTAATATTTAAGAATGTTAATTTTTATTTATTTGAATACATAAGTATAATAAATGCATGTATATTTATAAGCATGTTAATTAATCTACTTCTCATTTGTTTTTGAATAAAATAGTTAATAACTAATACTTTCCACACATTGGATACCATAATATTTTACCCCAGTTCCCGCATAAGAACCTGATCACTCCGATTGCCAAAAGGGTAAAGTGCTGCTTTCGGTTTGTGCAGTTTTAATATTAATTAAAAAATATATAAGTGGCCCTGTCCAGAGGGGACTATGATATTAACCTGTCGAGTTTGGCCCTTTCTGCGATATATTGTTAAAAAAAGTTTTTTGTGAACCACTACTAAATCGTCCTTAAGACTTAGTCACCATTTCAGCACAGATCTTTGTCTGGTACTCAGCTAACAGAAAAAAACCTTTATTTAAGACATGACAATGTAGATTAAGCAAATAGAATTTACCTTTAATTGTTTTTGATAAAAATTGTGCTACTCGATATAAAGCAACATCAATGTAAAAATAGACATCACTTGGTAGTACTTTTCCCACATCATCAATATGAAAATAAATGCTCAGTGGTTCAAATAATATTTCATTACTTTCTCGCTTTTTCCTTAACTTTTTGTAGTTAAAGTAACCAGGTGTTTTGTTATGAAGGGTGATATCATCATGAATGCAGTTGTATGTGAACATATTCACAAAAATCCAACAGTTAGTGAAAATTATTAAGCAGCTATAGGCAGTAAAGTATCTACACATCTCTGGAAGGAAAAGAAAAAAGATGCAATATTTGAAAATTCTATTAAAATAAAAATTATAAGGTAATTATAGTATTAATAATAAATTTCAAAACAACAATATACATTTACCTAACAATAATTTTAACTATAAAAAAAGATTAAAATCTAAATTTGCAATGAATGAGAAATTAAAGTGCACATAAAATAAATAGAATTAAGAAAGTGTCTTAATAAAAAGCAATGCTCACATTGATCTTTTCGTAAACAGTTATATCAACACAAGGCTCCTTAAATTCTGACAGGTGTCAGTTTTTGATGATTTTACCTGAGGATAAAACAGTAACCTCAAAAAATTCAAAAGCTCCAATCTAAAAAACTGCATTTATATGTTCCAATAAATTATATTTTTCATGTTTTAAAATAGTGCATTGCAGTTAGTATTTGTGATAGAACATTAAATACGGCTTTTTAAAATTTTTTGCAATTTAATAAGCATTGAAAAGAAAATGTAATGAAAAAATAACCAGCTTATTATATTCATAGACCAATATATGACAAAAAATGTGCTGGAATCTCTATAGTAGCAATGTTGTTTTAAAGAAGATATTTTAAAAATAGAAAAAAATTATTATTAGCGTATATAGATGTTTGTATATATTCATAGTAATTTAATACCTTTAATACAATGGAAAAAACTTCCGTCACATATTATGTTTTTGTGATTATTATTCTATGTGTTTGATGGTTTAAACCAATTTTTGATAGCTGTAACTAGTTTATGGTAACTGTCATCGAAAAACCCCAATCCTGATCATCACCATCTAGAGCAGCGGTTCCCAATTTTGTTTTGGCAATAGAATCTTAAAAGATCAAATTTCATTTATCAGAACCCCGATTTTATAAAACAAGTATATACAGATAAATGCGAAAGTATTCACTAATAATTATGGTATTTTGTTTTAAGATGATTTAATAAGGTGACTGAATTTGTTCTATTGTTTTATAATTAAGAATCTTAAATCAGATATTATGTCTTACAGCTAAATTCCCAGTCCTGGAGATTTGTCTAGTCTAGTACTGATTTTGTTTTTGGTCCTATATACATAAATTGAAAATGAAAAAAAGAAAAAGAAAATGAGCCAAATTATGGTTTTCTCCGGAATGAAAACTAAAAAGAATTGCTATAAAAGTTGAAAATGGTAATTAGGGAAACATATTTCTTTATTAGAAAATTTAGTAAGATTTGAAAAGTCCACTTGGAAATACAAATACAATTTTTTTTAAATGCATGCCTTCTTCATAATTTATCCAAATTGTTATTAAAATAATTATAATTTTTTAAAAAAAAGTGCTATTTCTTTTACATTGGCATTTCAGTTTGAAACATTTCATAAACGTAACCAAAATATTAAATAAATAATGGCTTATTGATTAGATTTAAAAATAATTAAAAGTTCTAAAATCGTTGTAAGTTAGAGAAGAAACAATCCTAACTCTTGGAACCTCTGAACTCTTCCACGGAACCCTAAGTAACACCATTTGAGAACTGCTGATCTAGAGAGAACTACAACTACAATAATTTTCTCTTTTTGCCACTTCTTTATGAATATGACTATATAACTAAGCACTGTTTGCATGATTTCACTTCTAATTTAAATTATTTGAATTTTTGTTAAAAAAATCATTGATTTAAATCAACTGCAATTTTTAATAAAAATATCCTTGATTTAAACCAATTGATTTTTTAAAAATAAATCATTAAGCCAAAAATATTAATTAATTTTATTTATAAATAAATTCTTTAAGCAGTGGTTTAAATCAAATTTCCTTGATAACGAAGGTTTTATCTAAAGAAATAATGAAAGGCGATGTATGTTAATTATTATATTTCAAAAGAGACTAAAAGTGGTGCGAAATTTTGAAATTATAATTTTCCATTAGCTGTGAGTAAAATAATAAACTAATAATAAACTATTTCAATTATACCCATTTAATTATATGTTTATTTCAGTACAAGTGCTTTTAAAACTTATTTAATATGTAGTTAGTGTTTACCAAAAAGGAAGAAAGACTTATTTTATCCAGAAAAACTTAGAATAATTTTTTAACTTTAATGTATTCTCACCTAAACTAATTTACTCTTTATTAGATATCTAATGGATAAATTGCTGCTCTGTCTTTAAAATTTAAGAATGTTTAGCTTTAAACAAAAATAACCATTATCTTTATTTATTAAGAGTTTAGTTTGTAATAATTAAAAAATAATTTTAAAAATTTTAGTTAAAAATAATAACTATACTCATCAATCTATATCTCAATATTTCATTAAAATTAAGCAACCTTTGTAAAGGAAATTGCAATATTTCTATAGCTTAAAAGAGAATTAAGAGTTTTAGATAACATTTCAGAAATTTTTGCTTATACCATTATAGTAAAAAAAAATTGCTTTCAAGCAAAAAAAAAATATTTTATTTAAGTTTTTTTTCCCCCATAAGGTTTTAGAGGGTACTTATCAGTGTTTTCCTATTTTAATTTTAAACAAAACAGCAAATACTATGCCTTGTTTTGATAGGTTATACACAATACATAACATTGCATAACTTCATATGATATAACTGGTAAACCTTTAGATTTGCATGATACTTAATAAAATATATTCAAAAATACTTCAAACTAACAGTTGCACGTCTTGAAGATATAGATGCCATAAAGAAAAAAATAAATTAAATAAGGAGAAGAGAAAAAAAAAGCAGATTTATGACAAAAATACTTTATAGAAACATCAGACAGAACAATAAAATAATAGAAATTTATAGGTGGTTGCTGAACTAAGACTACAACACAAACTTTGAGAAAATAAATCTATGTGAGCCTGAAGATATATAATTGTCCAGAAGATAAGTAATTTTGGTTTTTCAGTTAGCGAGGTACGAGTAAAACTCAATTATTTTATTATTTTCTTTAATTTAATTGAAGTTTCTCTTATTTAAGTTAATTTTTATATGTTTAAAATTAAATATATTCAAAATAAATTAAATAAAGTTTTTTTTAAATTTATTTCATTTTCTGATTTTATTTAATTTTTATATGTTTAAAAATATAAAATAAAAAGTTGGCAGAGGTTTTTATTTTTTGGTTTTCTGGCTAACCGAAAAGAGCTGTAACTTTAGATAGAAAAAAAGATTATAATGGAAAAGTTTTTAGAATTAAGCAAACTGCTGATTAAAGAGACTAGATTTGATATTATGCATATAAAGCATTTTATTGATATTAAAAAATGAGAAAACAGCCGAATTTTAGGAAGAAATGTTAAAATATGACAAAAATAAAATAGGGTACCGAGTTGAGAAATTTAAAAAAAAAATCCATGGATCAAATGTTTATTTTGAAAATTGCTTATCGAATTACGCAATAATTGGGTCAGTTCCGCGACACGGAGCTATTGGAGCTCGCTCTAAATTCCTTCAACTTTTGAAATGTAAATTTCCTCTCTTATATATTATTTTTGTCTCTACTGCTATAAGAAAATCACCACTATTTTTCTAAGATTAAAATCAATCCAACTGTTTGTCTTTATTCGAACAGTATCGGCAGAACATCTTAGAATGAGTGCCAAAAATTACTAAGTCAGAAAACTGATCCAATAACTTGAAAACGTTCATATTTTAATAATCGAATTTAATTTAAAACTAAATAAATAAATTTACTAAGAGACATTCTATAATAAATCTAAAAATATTATCTGAATACAACACTTCCTATTTCAATAAATAAAATTTTAAAAGATTTTAAACTATATAAGCTTAAAGTAATCAATACCACTTTAATGGTGTTCAGGGAAGATTTCTGTATCAGTGTTAACTTTTCAAATTATTTGAAGATCAAAAAGCATTGTTATTTTAATCATACCCAGCATATTAAATAGAAAATGGTGATCGCAATCCGAATTCATAACAAAATCTAAATCATAGAAGATCTAAATAAACAATCAAAAAGGCAGTTGATATTGATGATTGATTATTTAGTACGCTTTTGGCTGCTGATTTTTGCTAAGTTAAGGCAACGATTTTCGCTTAAATGGGTTTATCAATTCGCTTTATTGGATTGTATGTTTGATCACGTGTTATTGGTTAACAAAAAGAGAAAATTTTAAAACGGGGAAAAAAGGATCACGATCTTCAACAAATATCAGTCCCGCAGTGGACTGATCGTTAAGACACGGTTCCCAGCAGATCACCGAAGTCAAGCATCACTGGCTACTGTCAGTGTGCGGGTGGGTGACCACTTGGATCAGTCTGCGTAGGGACCGAAGGTGTGCGGTATTGGTCCTCGTTAAACTGTGCTACCGCAAAGTGCCCGACTTCGAGCGCTGGTCGTCGGGCTACCGAAGCTGGAGAGCCATACCCTCTGCAGAGGATTAAAACTGCGATGCCATGTCTTCGGATCATCCTCAGGGATGCTTCCCAGACCATCGCCAATAGCCCATTGTGCAGCTCTAGTGCGACGTAAATAAACAACAACAGCAACATATTTTAAAAAGTAAATTTTTTTTTCAGTAACAGCATGAAAAAAATTAAATAAGCATGGTGCATCACAAACAAAGGTGTACAAATTTAACAATTCTAATAGCGTATAAAATGTTTAAATTCTTCCACGATATTCAAAGAAATATGCATAAGCAGGTTTTCCTAATAAGATATTTATTTTACTAATGACTTAAAAAAAAAAAACAAAAAGATTGCAAGAAAAATTATTCACAGAAAATCAAAGATGAAATTTAGTTTAAAGTTACAAGTAAAAAAGTGCAAAAAAAGAACGTAACGGAATTTTCTCTATGCAGATCTTCAGTAACTTTTAAAGTTAACTGAAGTATTTCAATTGATTGCTTAAAAAGTACATTAGAGTCAAAATCTCATTTGCTTGGATAGCAGAGTCAGACTCATAAAGGAATCAGAATCTGCTCTTTTTCTATATAAAACTTAAGCAACTTCTTAACAGTGATTTCATGCGATTCAGCATAATATAACTACATCAGAAACATTATATGTCTCTTGCCTAGGTAGCAGAGAGTAAATTTACCCCCCCCCCCCTACTGCAAATTCTAGATAAAGGCTAATGCTCACTTTGGGGGGGGGGGTGTTGTTAACTTCAGATATTCATATTGGACGTAAATCACATTTTTAAATTAATCTACAGCTTTCCCATAATTATTTTTGCAATCAATTACTCAAGTAAGAGTCTAACATTTTAGGGGCACATTATAAAAAGTTGAATCAGTAACCATATATCAGTGAATAGAATGTGCTTTTGCTATACTTAAGGCTTCTTTTCCAGCAAATTTCAAAATTGTCTAGTTTTGGCGAAGGGAATTAATGACCTAGAAAGTTGTGCAAAATTTCAGTTTCTTGCTACTTTTAGATCATGCCAAATGCATACCACACACATGGCTATTTTTTTTACATATTACTCATTAGTATATTTTTGCATAAATCTATATCTTTGTCGTTCACTGTTGGCACAAGTAAATTTTGAACATCAAAATCTAAGAAAAATAGCGTTGTTTCGAAGATTTTTGAATGATCTTCGATCCAATGGTTCACCGAAAGTATTTATGTTTTAATAGTTAGTAGATCGCAAATTAATTGTCAGAGTCATAGTTCACTTAAATCACAAAAGGTGTTATCACATGGAATAGATGTGTTTTTCTTAGAATTCCAGAGGATCTTCAATTTTGATCCCCAAAACCTTCAGAATTTTTTTCTCTGCAAAATTAAAAAATATAGATTTGTCTAATAGTTTTACACAAAGAATATGTTCAACGAAATCTATATTGACAAATATCCAACTTTGCCCAATTTGTTCAATTTTTAAAGAAAGTGGCTCTTGACTATGTTTTTAAAAAAACTCTCTAGAAAGATTATCGGACAATTATTTTCATAACTTATTTTAACATAGTAATCATATTTCCCAGCAGATCAATAGTAATGAAAAAGTAGTTTACAAATGAAAAAAGAAAACGTATAAGGTTTTTTTGTAAATTTTTTATTTAGAGTCAATGGACAGTTCTCAGCAACAATTGTACTTTGCTTTAATTTTCTTCTACACAATTACACATTAGCTAGTACAAAAAACTTTAACAAGTCTAGTGAACAAGTCATAAAATTCTTGATTGATTTTGGTACATATTTTTCTACATAATTGTTATTTTTTTTAGAATATTCAAAAAAATTTCTTAAATATAAGGAGAAAATAGAACATAATAATATAGCTACACATAATATAATAATGGTGCATATAGTAATGTTTGCTTTAAATTTTTTAAAGTTTAATTTTAATGGGCAGAGAAAAAAAAATATTTGACAATAATAACAGCAATAATTAAAGCAAGACTTAAACAATAGTTAAAAAAGTGAATAAGTTAAAATATAAGAAAAATCAAGAGATTTTATTAACACAAATAAAAAAACAATTAAAGAATTATGGCTTTTCAAAAACACAGATATTAAGCAGTTGCACAATAATTTTGAGTTTAATGATAATGTAATTTCATTGGTTAGATAAAGTATCAAATTAGGGAATAATAAAGTCAACATCAACTTAATAAGTTTTAGATAACTCTTTATCATAAAAAAAGTAATATGAAAAGGGGAATAAAGGGTCAACACAAGTAGCTTATACAAAGTTTGGTCAAGGTAAATGAAATGTTATATATTTGTAAGAAAACAAATTAAAAAAATCATCATGAAACGTTTTTATTTTGTTGTTTTATTCTATCAGAAAAGATGACTTTATTAATAACAATAATATGCAAACTAAAATAATAAAAACTAAAGTAAAAAAATAATAAAAATAGTTTCACAAAGAAAATTATTCGATTTAAGTGATAATATATTTATAATAAATGAATAAGTTTAGAGTTATATGGATTTTTTGTTTAATTATATCAATGACTGCATCATTTCAAATGCAATCAATATTTTTCAATAATTAAGATCAAAAATAAAGTAATCGTTTTTAAAATAAGCTGATTTCTTTACCATTATGGGTTAAATAAAGATTCTAAGAAAAAACAAAAAGAGGTTTCCAAACAGAAATGCAAAAATAAATAATAATATAACAAAAATATAATATAAAATGCTAAAATAAAGGATATCTAAATGTATATATATATAAAAAAAGTTTTGTAAAGCTGTTTTATTACTGAAAGCTTGTAAATTTAATGGTGCACAGTTTTTAAATGATTAATATTAAATCACATGTACCAATCAAAACTGTTGAAACAAAAATCCCTTATTTTCAGAAAAACAACAGTATAATAACTAAAAAATGTCAAAATTAAGTAGATTTTCAGTCATATTACAGAGGCATAATCTTAAAGGAAAAAATTCTTCCTTCTGATATTATGAGCATTCATTAATAATTAAAAAATTATGGCAGCAATGCAGATTATTAGCAGTTATTTCTTGATGAATAATAATATATATAGATATATTTCGACACTTACATAGTTAAACATAAAATTTATAGATACAAGTATAGAGTAAACACACAATTAGAACATTAAACACCAGCATAAAATTTTTACAACATAAAAGTAGAAGAAATTTTAAGTTCAAATAATGTGAACAAACCAAACTCAAATGGAAGACTTTGATTTTGTTGTTAAATTCTGATACATAAAATACACTTAATAACTAAAACAACAAACATTTATCTAAAAAAAAAATGACTAGAATAGCATCAATATTTTTAAAAAAAAAACACAACAAGATTTACATCTAATGAGACTGCCAAAGAAAGAAAATGAACTGAAGGGGATGATGGAAAATAAGAGGGTACTAATCCGTTTTGGAAAGGCATTAAAAACACACTACTATTGTACCTACATTTTAATATTAAGTATCAATTACCAAAATATCAGTGGTAGCAATTACCACAACTAATTAAGCATGATTGATGTCAATAATAGTTTGGCGACTTTTTTACTGCCTACCAAAACGGATAAGTACAATAAGAGTTATGAATCTTGGTAAGCAATAAGAGTTATAAATCGTACATAAAATCTGCTGAGTAATCATCAAGCAAAATATTCAAGAATGCAATAAAAGTAAAATATGCTGATGTCTTATAAACAAAATAAACATTAAGCAAAACAAAACGAGGTAGGTTTTCCAAAAGTAAACCACCCTGAAAAACAATGTAAGTCAAATAGCCAATATTGTTTAGTAAATTGTTTTATTAGTATCTTACTATACAACACTGCCTAATGTCACGAAATTTGAACAATATGAGGAAACAAACAAATAATAGAAATCATGCTGTTTAGCGAAGATTTCTACTAATCAAGTATATAGAATGAATACTTATTTAATGTTTGACACATTTAAATATAGTAATGGGTATAAATTTTGAAAACATTTAAAAAATGCGTAATTTGGCCAATCAATGTGATACCTACATTGCATAATACTGAATATATATGAGCCAATTTGTACAAAATAAAAGGTGAAATCAATGACTAAGGAAAAGCTTTTGATAAATGAAATGATAGTAATCTCAAATTTTAGTAATAGTAACTATAACTAACTTTAAAAAAACACTAGTAAACACTATTTTTTTTTTTAAAAAGCACTTAAATAACATTTAAAAACATTAAGATAAAATGACAAATAAAAATATTTTAAATCATTGAAATGCAACAAAATATAAATTACATAAAATCTTTGCTTTAGATAACAATTAAAAATGATATGTTATAATTTATTTCACGTAATTTTGAGAATAATTAAAAATTTTTTTAAAAAATAGTTCATATTATACGAAATAAAATCTTTGATGAAACTGCCAAATTAAAAGGGAATGTTTATTCATTTTCAATTAAAAAATGTTTCACATTTGAAATAAAAAAACACACATTTAAAGTGTATTTTAAAACTTAATAATAACATGAACACCAACATTTTATATTTTTTCTAGTATATAAGTGTATTACTATCAAATCAAGCAGCAAACTACAGATGTAATACTTGTATTATCCTTATCTTTAATGTTTTTGTATATATTTAACCATTAGCTCTTATATGAGTAGTACTAATAAACATATACGAATTTAGAATGTGGACTGTTTCCAAACAGCATATTACTTGCAGTTCGAACTCTACTCATTCCCTTTCGAATTAATCCTAATATCTAATTTTGTAAGACTAATTTGCAATCACAAAAAGGGACAATACAGTATTATTATCAAAAAACATATTTTTCTAATACTTGCAAATGTTTGGCACTAAGTATATAATCTTAAAATCAAATTTGTGATTACAAATATTGAAAATTAAAAATTTAGAGACATCCTTGGCAAAAATAGATATTACAAAGCTGTAGCTTGTGTACATACACGTAACCGACAGCAAAATATTTAGATACTGGATACATATGGCTGATTTTACATACACACTCGAGAAAGAAACTGCCAAACACGCGCATGTATACAATAAAAACAGTTAAATGCATACTAAACATCACACAGCTAATGTGCCATTACAAAATTCCTGGAAAGACAAATATGAGATCTATTTGCACAGTGTAAATCTAACTTAAATAACTTTCAGTACTCATCAATAACACAGATCAGCTCCCACACAGAGGAACGTTGTGGCATTTATATTAGCTTATCAATGCATGTCATATTAAAAACATTAAAAATTGTTCCAAGCAAACAACAAAGCAAATACATGTATTGGAAACATTAAAGATATGTGTACTTTGAAGCATTGCAGCTTCATTCTACAGCATAGCTGCCAAACATTAAAAAGTGAACAGTTTAATGATAAAATTGCATGCAATGTCTGAAATATAATGTATTAAAAATAGATCTAACAGAAAATTTATTACATTGATTTGATAACATTAATAAATTACATTATATTAAAATTCAATGTTAACGAATTTGATTTATTTTTAACAAGAACAAGTGCAGCATTTTAATAATTTACTAATTTATTGGTGGTAAACATCCAAGATAACTTGCATGATAAAGTTCCCTTAAAATAAATAAATTTTAAACGTAATCGTCAAATAGTTTGATAATAATAAGCTACAATTGAGCAGTAGATAACACATATTAAATTCAAAACATATAATGCCAAGTATAGAGCAAAATTAATAGTTGTCAGCAGTCACAAAGTAACTAAATATAACAAATGATAATTAAAAAAATTGTTGACACTACATGATCGCTATTTTTTTGGTAGAAAATTCACCCCATGTAGGTTCATTTTATTATTTTTAGATAAATATGAAATTAGTGTGAAAATTTTATAATTTAAAAATTACTTCATTTCCAGCTTGTTTCTTAAATTTTGAAATGAGCCTTGTAATGTTTGCCATATTTTCAGAAATGCTCCCAAAGAAAAGCCTTACATTATTAATCTCACCGGTTTTTATAAACCTTTAAAATTTTAAACTTTCAAAAAGTGGCCACATGTTTTAAAATGTGGTCAATGTTAAAAATGCTACATCTGGCCATTGTCCGGAAACAAAATATCATAATTTTGCTCTATAATGTTAAGGTTTACAAAGAAAATTACAACCCACCAAGAAATAATTAGCCTACCTTCACAAAGTATTAAACTAAACTGTTATTACACAACTAAAAATCTTTTAGTCTGAATATAAACAATTTAATTACTCCAAATTAAAATTCTAAGCAAAACAGCAATATAAATTTTTTTTGATTTATGTAAGATCATTGCACATCATAAATTCAAGGATAAAATGGCAGCTATGCTACTATGATCAAAGCAAAATCAACATGTTATTATTGGTGCAAAAGACAAATGAATAGTGTCAAACTTTAGACTATGTAACAATACCCTCCATACAGAGCTGAACTTGTATAACTTAAAAATCTAATGGTCGGTCAGCAGAGCCTTCCTCTTCACTATCATCCTCCTGATCATTATCTTGGTTTTCATCCCGATGCTGCTGCTGCCCATTCTTTAAAAGGCCTTCAACAAATGAGGAGATTTCTTTCTCTACTTTTTCATCTTCTTGCTTTTTGGTCTTGTTGTCCTCACGATGATATTGACCTCTTTTTAAAAGACCATCTATACATGTTAAGACAAAAGAAAGTTATCAAAATAAAGTATATACTTATGATATATAGATATAAGTTCAGCCTTTCATCCCTTCAGTGGGTCGATAAATGAGTACCAAGCATGCTTGGGAACTAAACACTGGGGTTTCTGCGTTCGGCTGACTGGAACATCTGCTCCTGCACCCCAGAGCCCAAGGTCAAGAAAACTGAGATGGGCACAGTAGGCCTTGGCCCTCTATGGGCTGTCGCGCCACTGAGTTTAGTTTATACAGATATAAGTACAAAGTTTTCATTAAAAATTTTAGTATCGTTTTTCTTCATTTATTAAATGTAAACTAAGTCTGCTATGATCTGCTAAGTAAAATCAGATTCTGAATTTTACTCTATTTACAAAATATTGTTATAAATTAGTTATAAATGTAGACAATTTTTTACAATTGATTGAAAAAAAAACAGTAGCTTTATAATTTATTGGTAGGAAATATGTAGTCGAAATAAATATAAAAAATGGGTTTCTGCAGAGAATATTACTAGGTACTAATACCACACAACTTAATCATAATAAATTTTAAACCTGAAGGATAAAAGCAAACAAGCATGAATTTGGTTGAGGTTAAACACTAATGTAAAAAATATATTGTTAAAAATAAATCAAATAATTATTTAGAAATTGAATGCAGCATAAGATTTTAAACAAAGCAATACAATTTAAATTAATACATAATTTTGTTACCTTTTACGAAATAATATCAGAAATTAAAAGTTAGTTAATTAGCTATGTCATCAAATTCTAATTTTTAAAACTATATTTCAAGGTTTCTTCAAAAATTTGTTGAAACAATTACCTTGACAACCATTGGTAAATTATTTTTAACATTAAATGGCAATGACTAAAATTTTATCATTAGAGGGAGAAATTTATGCAATTCTTGACACAAACAAATATTAAATACAAAAAAATTAATTGTTGAATTCAAAAACCATAATTCTTTAAATTTTAATTTATAAACAAACGGATTCATCGATTCCCTTTTTTATATTTACTCGCACCCTATATCAAGACCGATAGTGACACACTATAGATACACAATGACACACTATGTTCTTAACACTATGTATAAAAAATTAAATAACAATAGATAAAAATCTATTTTACTAGACTAATAAAGCTTTGTAAAACTAACTATAAAAAAGTTTAATAAGAATCAAAATGGTTAAAAAAGTAGATAGACTTACCACAATCAGGTCGTCCTCGTCTTCGCGTATTGGTGAATTCCACCCCATGGCGGTCAACACACCAACAAGTTCCAGATCCATTATGGCATTGAGTTGGCAAATAGTAGCCATCACTATCACAAAGTGGTTTATAACCACCTAAACAGACACATAATAAAGTTCATCAATATGTAAAGTTTAAAAAAAATCGAGACACAAAAAATGCGTTAAAAAACAATCTTTTAAAAGAAATGCATTTTAATTCAACAGAATAGGTATATACTTTTCTAATTTTATGTCAATTTGTTTAAAATTTACATAAAATTAGAACAGTAATTTCTAAAAAAATATTCATCTGAATTTTTTAAGAAATTATAGGAACAATTCAAATAAATGTTAGTTCTATATCAATTAATTCTCATAAATAATAATTTGAAATTTTTTATAACTTTTCTGAAAACCAAATGAAATTTTTGTGATTATTCATCACACCTATGTTTATGATTCTAAAATATGTACAAAAGAACATACAAAACATAAACTCCCAAACACCTGAACCAGTATTTATTGCATAAATATTGGATTCCTACCATATTAATACTATACTCGTTAAATAGTATAAATTGTTTATCGTATTTCACGTCTTGGCACAAAAAATGTTTCTTGTTTATAGTATCAAAACGGCTATATGCTTTTAATCACAAGTTCTTAACTATGTATGTAATATATTAACCAAATATATGTATTAACATGCATTAATAAGTATAATATTTTATAAGTTTATTATGTTGTTTTTATGAGTTATTCTTAAAAACATAACAAATAATTACTTATAATAGATACTCATATCAAAACAGCTACATATTTTTAATTATACATTCACTTAAGCTAATTATGATGTTGATAGTAATTCATTGCACTGAAGCAAATTACTTAAAACTGATACCTGATGATTATATCAACATTACCGTAGATGAACTTAAGAAGATGCTGTTGTTTTCATGAGTTATTTATCGTTACAAAACAATAAATTTTTTACGATAGATATATAGCAGGATTATTAACGAGAAAAGTATTTTAAACCCATACAGATTTTTTACGAAAATTGTCTGCAAAAAAATGACAACTAATATATTTTAGTTCGCGGGCGACAAAAAAAAGCTTTGAGGGTCGGATGCAGCTCCCTGGCCGTCAGTTGGCAACCACTGATATATAGTTATAGTTTCATAATGGTTAGATGTTTTAATCATACACTAACTTAAGCTCACAATATTTTTTTTGTGAGTAATTCAAAGTAACAGAACAACAAATTACACAATCAACATAACAATATAAAAACAACAGGAACTATTTAAAGCCAGATTTTTTTTCTTAAAAAGTTAATTCTAAAAAATTGGAAAACAAATATTTTGTAAATGGCCTATTTGACACATATGATTGTTTAAGTACAATAGAAATTCATTCATTAAAATAATAAGTGAATATAAAAAATATATTATAGTTTAGTAAAATAAATCAATAGTTTGTAATATAAAATATATTCAATTTACAAAACAGAAAAAATAATGCTATATTTTGAACTTAAAATTTTAGAATAAATTGTTTTGACTACTTTAAATAAAATACTTAAGTAAAGAATATTGATATACAAAAACCTTGTAAAAATGTAATATTTACCAATCAGCCCTTGGGGAATTCTACGAAGCGCTGCAGCACAAGGACGTTCTGAAACAACAAAATATTATTTAAAAAAAAGGTTAGTAAGAAAATTTGTAGAAAATATTATTAAATAAATGTTTTACTCAATTGATGAGAAAAAAAAACCTAGGAGTTGCTATATGCAATTTTAATTTTAAAATTAAACCAAGTATTTCATTTAAAACTTGAGAAGAGTCATAATATTTTTAAATGATTTTGCATTTTGAAACCTAAATTAATTTGATATCTGTTTAGGTTTAAATAATATTCAAAACAGTTTGTATAATGTTAATAAGAAAGGAAAAGCTAAAACATTTTTTTTACTTACGAGATTTGTCAAAACAAGAACACCACTCATAGGGACTTAAAACAAGGTCTCTTTCAACATCACAATCTAGGAGATAAGGTCGGAGGCAGTGCTCTTGGTCATCATTTTCTAAATCATACAATTCTTGAAGAGATAGTTTCAAGTCTCCATCAGTATCCAAATGTTGGAACATCCAACTAACCTCAGGTTTGCAATCAGGCAGTTGAGCTGTGTGCAATAAATATATAATAAGTTTAAACAAATGTACAAATAAGTTGAGTAAATGTCCCTACTTATATAAAATGAGTTAATTGAAAAGTGACCATCCTTTCAGTGTCGGTAACAACCAAGGCACAAAAATTATGTTAGGTGACATGCCCAGAACAAGTAAAATTTTGATGAGATATGTACATCTTACCATTAGAAGGCCAAGCCAGAAAAATAAATATTGAGTATAAATTTGTCCTTTTTTTCTTCTTCATGAATTTGGCTGAGTAAGATTAAAAATACCTAAATCAGACCTTACTTCTACGTGCACAGATATTTTTTAAAAAATATATTAAGTTAACAACATAGCAGAAGTGCCTATATTGGATACACCACAAAAAATTTATAGTAAAATCTTACTGTGGCTTAGTCGGAAAGATCTTCTTCGTGACTGTCCACGACGATGATCAGCCATAACAACTGAAAACCAGTCCAATAATCGATCTCCCATAGCCTTCAACTCATTTTCATTGCAGCCTTAAGAGAAAATAAAAAATAGTATTTGAAATTTCCTCTAACATGGTTTTAAAGAAAACTAACAAACAAACAAAAATATACAGATGAGATAATGTATTACTTTTTTCAACAATTGGTGTTGATATTTTATTACTTTGGAATGCTTTTGATGGTTTTTGCATGGTATCAGTACTAATTGTAGTTACATCTCTGAAAAAAAAAAACCTTTTAGAAACTAATTTATTGCCATTTTAATTAGAACATTAATATGGTCATAAAATAAATGTAGTTTTAAGCCATATTTTGATACTCATAACTGTTTAATATTTGATAAATATTATAATTTTATTATTTACTTTTATAAAAGAATGGAAAAGGAATATACACGGGATAATATTCAAATCTCTATGGTATGCTAATATAAGTTTTTCAAAATATATTTTAAATTTGCAATTCAAAAACTTGCATGTTTTTATTATGGATTATATACTTTTGAATTATTTATAGATATTTTTTTAAATAAATTTTAGTATTTTAAAAAATTACTTATTTGATAGAATGTTAGGATTCTTCACAATCTTGTTGATTGAGTGGCTTTTTTTCAGAGCTTTCTGAACAGCTGCTGGTTTTTTGACAGTATTTTGATATTTGTTCATGTAACGATTCCAGCGATCCTTCATTTGCCATTCTTTGCTTTTGTCCACATCATTCTTGATAGCTGGCAAGAAATAAATTTTTAAATTACAAAATTATTTATTTAGTAAAACTAGTCAATAACAAATAACATAAAAAGATATAGAATACTAGGCTCCTAGTGATAACAATGCAGCTTTTTTAAAAGGATATGAATACCTGGTACAATAAACTCTTTTTTAATTTAGATTAAAAGAAGAATGTAAAAATCCAATATGTTAAAATTCAAATTTAAAAAATACCCATTAAACAAAATATTAAAGTTGCGTTTTTAAAAATTAAACTATATTTAACAAGAAATTTTTTTTCTAAATAAGCAGATTTTTAAATTTTTTTTTTTAAAAACGGTTTGCTTTTAAAATATGCATTAATATCTGAAAAGTAATGCATGTTGAATATTTAGTAATAAGTAGTACCAAATACATTAGTATCAAAACATAAAAGCAATATAAAAATTTGGTACACAGTAATCGTATCAAAATCCCATATAGTATTTTTTTTACAATTCCTTCTTCCTTTTGTTCTTCATTCTCCAATTTTTCTCTTATGACATTTTTCATTTTTAGTGAAATTTAAAAACACTACACACATGTAAGGAAAGCAATATCCCATAGCCATTATCAACTCTTAAAATTTTTAAATAATTTTTTAAAGTAAAGCTGTTACACACTCTCAAATTGGTCAACATGAAATATGCACATTAAAAAGATTTTCCACCACTTTTAACTCATAAATATTGAAAATATAGGTATCGAATTTGTGCATTTTTTATTTTAAAAAAATAACTGTTGTTAAATTAAAAATCAGAGCCCAATTTTCTTAGCCTGTTATTTTGTTATTTTAGGGAACAAAAACTATTTTGTGTGAATTAGTTTTTGTGTTAATAAGTTTTTTCTACAAAAGATAGTTCAAAAATTTTAAATAACTGACACAAAATTATTTTATAGTATACTAGAATATTCATTTCAAGGTAGTTGAATCTTTAGAATAGAGAATTGATTTTTTTCTCTAATATTTTTAAAAAAATACAAAATTTTAAATTAATTCTAAATTTAAAAAAATAAAATTTAATAAAATAAATAATTCAATTTAATAAAATAATGCAAGTCACAAAAAAGTAAATATAGGGGAGCAATGATAGTCAACTATGAGGGTTTTGAATTCAAATAATTTATTCTTCACAGGAATTACTTTTAACTGAAGCAAACTTGATTTCTCTAAAATTCAAAGAGTATCTTGCTCAAATGGGATTATTCTATATTTAATAATTTTGTTTTAATTTGAAAAACTTGCTTTCAACCACATCATATATAGACATCTACACAACCAATAAAGAATTGACATCGATTTCCCAAGAGATTGTCTTCAAGGAAAATCATTATATTTGATAAAAAAGAAATGTATAGTTGAACCCAGTGAATTTTGATGTAAAGATAAAACTTTAAAAATGGCTTGTTTAATGATAAAAATCTAATATGAAATTCTGTTGATAGAAGCTTAACATTTTAATAAACAAGTTGTTCATAAATTTCGTGAGAAGTCTAAAGATAAAATTGGTTAAAACATTTCCTAGATTATTTTGTTGCCAATAATTTTTAATTTTAATAGTTTTATATGACTTTGGTTAAAGAAGCGTCATAATTTAATGATTTCTTTGCTTTGGTCTCTATGCTTTTATTATAAATAAGTTAAGACAGTATTTAAAATGAATTTTGAAAATGCAAATTAAGAGCTTACTTTTGCAAGGACAAAATCCTTTGCAATTCACTTTTACAGAAACTTTATGCATGCAGTTACGAAATTCTAATCGGCAGACTGAAGAGTATGTATGATTGTCTGAACCACAAACAAAGTCCGGTTTTAAAACGGGACATGGTATGCAAGGATTTGGATTTTCACTAGGAACAGGATCTTCTTTTTCACCTTTCTCCCAAAATAGTGATTCAGTCTTAAGTTCTTTTGTTTTCGGTTTTTTAGAAACTGAATATTTCATAGCATTTCTAAAATGAGAACAAAAAATTTATCACTTATTTCAATTTATAACTTGCAATAAATAAATTGCTTATTTTAAAAATTTATTTCTTATACAGAGGGCAAATTTTTGATACAAAAATACATTAATCACAGCCAGTAAGACTTGAATGTTTAAGATTAAGTGTATAATAAAAAACACATTGATATACATTTAATAAAAATTATATTGATTCACAATTAATTTAGAGAAAATAATTGAGATATTTCTTCAAAAATTAATTTAAAAATTGGAAACAGAGTAAGAAAATTAAAATAAGTTACTGAATAAAATGTTAAACCATTATTGTTCATGGAATAGCATTGAAACAAACAGTTAATTACATTAAAATTATAAATATAATGTCAAAGACATTTTTTACCATTAATAATAAAAATAAGTAATTTATTTTTAAAAATAAATTTATACTTTAGAGGAAATAAACAATCTACGTAATAAAATACAGGTAACTTCGATATCAGAATCTTTAAGACATGCAAAAGTTCAAAATATCAAAAAATTGAGTTATTAAAAGGACATGCTATCAACAGTTGAAAAAAAAAGAAGAGTTTTTTTTTACATAACTCCTTAAAAACAGTTGCTAAAAAAAAGAGTATGATGTTTTGTTGGAGATACTAAGTGAACAAAAGCTTCAAATGTGTTGAGAATATTTAGCTGATTTTTAACCTAGTTATGGGTCTATAAAGGTGTTACATAATTGTGTTATTGTTTATGGGTTTATAAAGGCATTATATAATGTGATATAATTGTGTTATCTGCAGTCTTAATATTCCTTTCTTTTAAAATTATGCAGTTTTTTCTAGGGTATCTTATTTTTGAGTACTTTTTTTAATTTTTTGAAATACAGTCAAACTATAACTGGGAGTTCACTATATCCGTTATGCAAGCAATTTAACTAATGGTTCCCAAGCTGCTCCCTTTTATTACACATTATTCAAATAAATGACTGAAAAATATTATGCAGTAGCAAAATTTTTTTTATTTTTCATTACTCTTCATCTTGCGTACAAAAATAAATTAGTAATCTTCAGGTGATGAGCAATGGTCAACTTCAGTTATGGAAACACTTCCAGACTATCAGATAATTTTTCCTGAATTTCTGCTATTCCGCTTTTTAAACCTGCCTAACCTTCTATTCGAGCACATTAAAAGTAGTAACATAAAATCGCTTAGCAAACTCATCGACATTTGTCTAGATACTGGAAGATTGCGGCTTCTTCGATTGGTGAACCACTCCAGTAATGCTTCTTCAACATCCTTGTGATCTGCTTTTCTCAACTTTTTTCTGCCATATAAATTGTTTTTTATGAGCAGAAATTATTAATTGCCTATTTTTCTATATGTTACAAACTGCAGATTTGGATGGTTTATATTCCCTGCAAATATCAGCTTGATTGCATCCATTTTCAATTTTTAAGACTATGTCTATTTTAGCATCAATGCAGAACGTTTTACATTTACTGCTCGCCATAGTTAAATTTGAGACACTTGTTTGCAGGATTTTTTTAACTGAACTGAGAGGAAAAAGGAGTTGAAATGAGGGCCTTATCAACACATATTAGTGTCCAAGCCTTTGACCAATAATGAATAATTACTCATTCCCTCTGACAGAAAATGCATATTCATACCTGCCAACTCTCCCGGATTTAAACGGAGATTTTATTTTCATATTTAAAGTGGTAGTAAATGTATACTATTTTTTCTTTTATAAATTTAATTTTTAAATGATTTTGATCACCACTATTCTTACAAAAATTAAGCTTATATATTAATATGCGTTACTATCATGGTTGTCAACTTAATTTTTTTCAAATACAACGTATTTGTTTGCATAAAATTGAAGTTTTAATTCCATTTTAATACCACTGGGAAAAATGATAATGGAAGGGATTAAAAGTTGGCAGGTCTGCATATTGATCCCACTGACATCTTACAGGTGCATCATCTGCCTGGGTTGGAAACATCTGCTTGGTTTGTTTAGGGATGGGAAAGTGAGATAAAAGAAGTAAACAAGTAAAAATGCTTATCGCTACATTCCCCTCTACAGATGGTTTTAAAAATCAGTATATGTATTTTATTTTAGAGTAGAAATTTCAAAATTAATACAAAAAAATGGAGAAAAAAGATCAACTGAAAACAGTTCATTATATCCAACGTCCGCACTTTTTTGGTATACTATATCCACAAAAAATAACATTATACATGTATAGCAAGGCATGAGACCGAACATTTCGTTCACTATATCTGAGAGTTCACTATAAGCTGTTTTCACTATATATATATTTTTTTTATATGGTTTGTCTGTATTTTGTTTATTTGGAATTTTATTCTTTAATTTTATAAAAAATTTCTACTGTATTTGTGGATCAAAGTATGAAAAAAAAAAGAAACAAAAAAATAAATAAAGCACAAATAATGGGTGCAAAAATAGATAGACTATACTTATAGTTTAATATGTAAGGCAGGCTCTGGTAGTAATTTATAGATTAAATAAAAACATTAATGTTTAATGTAAATATTTAATTAACCCACAATTATATGCTAATTTTTATCCCATTATTTACGTTGTTCAGTTTTATCAAGGTAAGAGCTGAAAAATATTTGTCAAAATAAGCTTTTAAGATTAAGTATGTAGGAAATTTAAAGGGAATTATTTTCTACATGGAACAAAGAAATTCGTAAAACTGAGGTACAAATTAGCAAGGTTTGACTACATTTTATTATAAATTTCTATAAAAAAAATAAATAATAAAAGACAAAATAAGAAAATGTAAGAAAGTATCTGTATTAAAAAGTAGACCATAATTGTTCCCTGAAAGATAAAAAAAACAGCTAGTTAAAAACAGTTAAATATTATTCCCAGCATTTTTCTTAAACATTAATAACATAAAAACATATTTGCTTTCAATTAATTTGTATTTTAAATAAAATCAATATTTTATGCAATAAAATAACTAAGCAAAACAGCTTCTGTAGAATTAAAAAAAAAAAAAAAACTTCAGATTCATAATAATAAAAACGAAACATGTAAAACAATAAAAGGAATTGTAAACTAAAATTTAAGAATAAAAATAAAATTCAAAATCCTGTGTTGACATAAACATTTATGCTTACTCTTTGGCATTAAGCTTTCTTTTACTAATGCATACAGCCACATCATCATCCTCCAGCAAGCATACTTGATGAGGTTTGCACTGCAAATTTTTGCAGAGGTCATCTAAAACAATAAAGTACCTAAGTATAAATAAATGTAGACCTTTCTATAATCATAATTTTAAGTTTTTTTTATGTACTTTTGAAGTATTGCTTCACATGTTTATAAAATATTATTAAAAAAGAAAAATAGTTGAGAGTTTCTAAAAAATGTATACTTCTAATTAAAAAAAATATTCAAAATGGACGAATAAAATAAAAACACATTACTCACTTTCAGTTACAATTTCTGTAGCTTTCAAAAATGACTTATCACTCTCTGTAGTATCCTAAAAAAATGGAAACTAAACTTCAAGTAATTTATTTTAATTAAAGAAAACTTGCTTTTAAAACAATACTTTTAGTTTTTCTCTTTTAAACATATTTTTTGCAGAACAAAAATGTTTCCAAACAGTGCATGCTATAAAGAAATTTTAATAAAGCATAACTATTTGTTAATTACATCAAAGCATGAGCAACCAGAGATTTACAATCAAAGAAGAAAATAGCACAATACAATTACATTATATGAAAGTGTGAGTAAAGTCACTAACACATTCAAAGGCAAAAATGTAGACATAAATTTTAGAAACTGTTTTGCCTTAACAGTATATATAATAATATAATTGTTAAAATAATAATCTAAAACATTTTTTAGTAACTATTAGACTGTTTCCCACAATTAAAAAATATCTTAATATTTTTGCTTATAACTAGAGCATCAGAAAAAAAAAATATATAAAAGGATCAAAGGATCAAAATGATAAAGCTTAAATGAATAATGATGTTATAAACGTACAGTACAAATAATATAAATTATAAATATTTTACAATGTATCAACAATAAAAACTTAATAAATTACAAATGAAAATTTCTATACCTGCACTTGTTTATCATCAAACTCAAAGTCCCAAGTATGAGCAGGGGAATCATCAGGATTATTAAGATTTTTCCACTCAGAATACTCAGTTTTAACAGCTGTTGACAGTGCTATGCAAATATGGATGCATAGAGAATAAAATAAAAATCCTGCTTTTATAGAAATCATAGCTGGCCTAAAAAATAAAAATAATACTTTTTAAAAAAGTTGCATAAAAAATTATAAACTTAAAAAATAAACAACCCTGAAATTAAGAAAAACAAAAAATATTTCAGTTTCAACTCCATAAAAGTAAACACATTAAAGAAAAAAAAATCATAGCCTTCAATATAAAATTAGTTGATATACTTTAAAGAAAAGAGTTCGATTTTCAATATGAGACACTCAATGAAATATAATCGAGTTCAGCCTTTACCTATAAAAGCATGAATTAGTGCTATTTTATATTTTCAGATAGAATCTTCATTTTCAAGTGTTAAAAATATGAGAAAACTCAATAGAAACAAACTTTAAATTGATAATAATTCATAACATAATTTCATAGAATTTTTTTTTTTAAGAAAAGAGACCTTAAATCTTTTCTATAGAATTTTATTATTAAACATTTACACTTTGATTTAACTACAGATATCAACTGCATCACTATCTTCATACACTTTTGTCTGTGACCTCAATGAAATCGACCAAGGATAATTATTATTTTCTTCTTCTCTATAACCGTCGTTAAACAGCAGACCCAATTTTTGGGTTTAGGACTGCTAATGTTCAGCTCCGTAGCCTTGTAATTTTGAATCCAATCCAGAAGACAAGGGAAATCCTGAATTAAGTATTAGGAGAAATTTGAATTCGTGGAGAACTTTTTTGATGGAACTAACCCACATTTGCGTTACATGGAGAGAAAAACCTCCCACAGATAACTCGGCGGCAAGGGGACTCTAATTCTTGATCCGTCTACCACTGAGGATATTTTACGTCAGCACTGTGATTGGTGCAAGCTGGATGCGGAATTCGTATAGACCAGTTTTCGCTGGGATTCAAACCAGGTTCACCACATTGAACGGCAAATGCTCTATTCCCGTAAAAATTCAACTTAAATTTACATGCATGTACCAAAATTTACAAATATGAGGTTCTTAAAAATTATACGTTAAGATTTTATGTTGCCTAACTTTAAGTTGAGTTTAATTCAATGATACTGAAAAAATGAAATAGATTCCTGAAAAAATGAAATAGATTCTTAAACATTCAAGCCTGTAACCAAGTAACAGACGAAAAAATTCTTCACAGTGCTTTCTCAATTTAAATTTTTATTAGTAACAAGTTTAGAGATATTTTAAAAAAAGTGTTTGAATAATTTTCTCCCATTTGTTTGTTTGTTTTTAAAAAATAAAAATTAGATGAAAAATAATCTGCAGATGCTGTAATAATGAATCGTACCCTCTGACGAGCTGGAGTATTTTGGTTACCAAGTATATATCTATGAATAGCATTTGAGTGTAAATTCAGTTTGTATTAAATAATATGAATGACTTGCTTAAATAAATTATTCAAAAATTAATAAAAAAAAATACTTTTTATTAAATTTTTAGTTGCAGTTGCAGAAGGTCTAGTGCATTCCTTTCATAAAGTGAGGTAGGTATATAAATAATTTAAATCAAATTAAGTAAATGTGTTTATTGTAAAAAGTAACTAAAATTAGAAATTTAATTTAATAATCAATTTTATTATTTAATGGTGAGAAATATTAAAATTTTTCAGGTGATAAATACATAAATTATTTTTTGGGAAAGTAAAAAAATTAAAATTTATGACAAACATAATGAAGCTTTTTTCAAGAATAGGTATAATATTGAAGTATAATTGGGTTTTGATAAATATATGCATAGAACAAACTATTTAGTCTTAAGCTATAATAGTATAAATTCTTTATCGAGAGTATATTATGAATCAAGTAAGAGAATGTTTGTAAAACTAAATCAAAATTAGTTAAAATTAGAATAATATAGGAAATTGCGTGCAAAAAATGTACCATAATTTTAATTAAAAATAATTTTTAAGAAATTTTGATTAAAAATCTTTGAATTTACCAGATTATAAACAAATAATGAAATGCACATAAGTATAACTAAAAAGAAACACTACAAAAACAAACCTACTATTAGTATAAATGATAATTAAATAAGTTTAACATATTAAAACATAGAATAAGTAATCAAAACGAAAATAACAGTAATAAAAATTAAAGAATATGAATATTTGTGAAATACAATTTGAAATTTTTATCTGAACTAAATATGGCTTAAAAACAAATTATTAAAAGCATTGATTTTGAATTTAGTAAATAATATTTAATAACAACAATAATCTGCATTTTAAAAAGAATAGATAAAATTTTTATTTTTTAGTCACTCAAACAAAAACATACCTGCAATTAATATAAATGTTAATAAAAAAGTTTTACAAATCATTAAGCATAAAAAAGTAATTAGAACAAAAATAATACAAATTAAAATTTAATTATATAAAGATTTAAAAAAAAAATACAAATTTTCATGTATACATATGCTAAAAATGACTAAAAACAAATAGTTAATCATATTTATCTTGAATTTAATAAAATAACAATAATAATTTGCATACTATTTGGAATCACAGCAAAATAGGAATAATTGTTAGTTGCATGTTTTCATATGCTAGTTATTGAACTTACAGAAATAAATATGTATAAAGTTTTACGAGGAAAAAACTATAGAAGATATCAAGCCTGCTTTTTTGAGTTTGTATCTTTAATAAATCATCTTTCAATATAACAAGAAAAAAAAACTTGATTGAAAAATTTGAATTGTTTCTTAATAGCTGGAGAAATTCACTATGTTTTAAATAGATCACTTTTACATTGATTGCTAGGCTTAAAGTCATTAATTAAGATGAAAATTCTTTTCAAAAGTGCATAGACCCCAGAAATATATAACTCATAGTCGTTTTCAAAAGATGTAATTAGTGGAAGATCAGACGAAGTTTTAAATAATGTATCTTAATAAGTTTGCAACAATGCGCAAATAAAAGTAAATATCATTGACTAGAACTTCATAAACATTATAACTTGAGATTTTGTTAGTTTACAGAAATTAGAAATCAAACATCTCAAGAAGTTATACATGCAACTATATATTTTTAAAGTAGGAACTAGGCATTTAAAACAGAAATTTGAGATTAATAGATACCTGTCTAGTACATCAGATATTCAAATAAATAGTGAATAAACTTATATTTAATTGTTTTAACTATAATATACAAAAATATAAGATGAGAGATAGAAATCTACAATTTATGGACTGCTAAAATACCATTGCAATGTTATAATAAGCACTTATTTAGTGGATAGGATGATTGAATTATGTGTAGTAAGTAGACTTTGCAATAGCAACAAAATAAATAAACGAAGACTTATCTTTAAAATACTGGATAAATGCAATAACATCGGTTAAAATTAACGTTTTTCTTACTTTTATCAGTTTATAAATATTTGAAGTCAGCAAACGACAAAATTATTGATTATTAATTTTTTGAGCTTTTTTCCCCCTTCTTTGAGATTATGTATGAACAGTAAAAACCGCTTCGTAGTTTGATAATTTACATTATATTGTTAAACTTGAACACTACAGCACTCTGTAATCATTAATATTTATTTGAAAGAGTAAATAATTATGGAAATGCAGAAACAAGAAACAATCCGAAACAGAACTCGGATCTTCATGCAGACGAAAACGAGCTTGCGCGTTTGTTGGTTGACTAGCAGATAAGAAAAGGAATACTCCCTAAATGTCATTGGTTCTCACGATTGATCTAAAGTTGTTTTCAAACCTCATCTGCGTTTTTCTCCAAATCTTAACCAACAATTTGCATTAACGCATTTGCGTTTAACTTCTGAAACTACCCAAATTTAAAATATTTTTTTTACACTAATAAAAACAAGATGTGTAAACTATATAAATAAATTCTCAGCGTTTTTTATAGCAATGATTGAAGAGAAATTACAATCTCCATGCTCGAATGAGCCATTTCAGAAGAGCCGTTTCCATGTCGAAAATCTCTGTGTGGGCCATTGGCGATCGAAATGGGCTGCAGATGGCGTAGAGCAGAACTCTCTACCTATGGCAATATTTCACATGCTTTCTCCAGTAGCGTGTGGAGAATCATAGAGGAAGGAAGTACATCAGTTTCTCTCTTGATTTTCATATAGATTAAAATCTTTCAAGTTGAAAAACTACATGAAACTGAAAGCTATATAAAGCATAGTTCTAAAGAAAAGCATCACGGAAATTTTAAAAAATATTTTTATTAAATAAATCGAAAAAATATTAAGAAAAGGGAAAATATCGGAGTACATTCCTATGGATGTTGTTTTCTACACTAGGGAACGCTGCAACCTCGGTACCGCCTAAATTTCCGGGTTACTGTTTCCGTTGTATTTTAAAGCCATTTGGCATCGTTGTATTTTGAGATTCTTGCAAACAATGCATTTGATTACTTATTACCTGTGTTTACAATGCTAATAGTTCTTGTGTTTACAATGCTGAAAGTGTTAACACTAACGTAAGATGGTGCACAGCTTGCAACAAGAACAAACAGTAATAAACGTATGGAAAGAGGATTGTTATTGTTTACATTTCTACCGAAAACACCATCCATACAACTGAAAAGAGGAGGAGTGGGAAGGGAGAAGGGCCAAAGGCATGAAACCGGCCTCTCCCCAGATGGCGTATTCGAGCGTTGCGATCGCCAATTTAAATAAATAAGATTTTTTCAAGCTTGTTTTTATTTTCTTACTTATTTATTTATTTTCAACATGAAAAAAATTACACGAGAACAAAAGCATCCTTGGTGAGACGAGCCTTTCAAGGGTTAATATTTTCCACCAGTCTCATTCATATGCAATAAAATCGTTGGCAGTGAGAATGCTCTCCTCTTTCGTAAATATTTTCAGTTTGGATAGTCTAAACAACACACATTTGGATTGTATAAAATATATTTTAAAGTGATTGAGATGACATTATGCTGTTGTACTTTATTTACGTCGCACTAGAGCTGTTCAATGGGCATTTGGCGATGGTCTGGGAAACATCCCTGAGGATGATCCGAAGACATGCCATCACAATTTTGATCCTCTGCAGAGTGGATGGCAACCCGCTTCGGTAGCCCGACGACCTGCACGCGAAGTCGAGCATTTTAAGGTAAAAAGTTTAATGAGGGCCAATACCGCACACCCTCGGTCCCTACACAGACTAATCGAAGTGGTCATTCACCCGTACCCTGACCGTAGCCAGTGATGCTTGAGAGAAGACCGACAATATGATTAATGAAGTTTAAATTTTTGGTAAATTCTAAACCAAATACTATGTTCAATCGGCTAAAAGTCCCGCAGTTCCTGGGAAGCGTGTCCGTTAACACACGCCGAAGTCAAGCATCACTGGCAGCTGTCAGTGTGCGGTTCGGTGACCACTTGGAGAGGCTACAAAGGGACCGAGGGTGTGCGGAATTGGTCCTCGTTAAATTGTTCCACCGTAAAATGCTCGACTTCGCTCGTTGGTTGTCGGGCTACCGAAGCTGGGATGCCCTCCCCTATAAAGAGGATAAAAATTGAGATGATACGTCTTCGGATAATAATAAGCTTGGCTAAATAAAAAATTTGTCTGCTCCCAACAATCCAGCTGAAGCTGATTTTGAAACCTTAAAAAACACTCTTAAAGATCATCTTCACCCAAAACCATTAATTATTCCTAGCAGACATATTTTCCTTAATCGTAAACAACACGAGGGAGAAAGTATTAATGCTTATTTAGCAGAACTTCGTTCATTGGCAATGCCATGCAATTATAAACAAGAACTGCTGAACACTATGCTGCGGGACGTTTTTGTGAGCGGTCTCCGTGATCGTGCCACATTAGACAGACTTTTTGAAGAAGATGATATAGATCTCGAGCGTACTGTAAAAATTGCTTTGACCATGGAAAAGGCTAGTAAGAGCACCCAAGAAATAATTGGGAAGGCAACAGAAATTAAAGAATTTAAGGCTAACAGGAAAAAAGAACCGAAACAATTCTGGTCTAACAAAACGAAAGAAAAAAATAACTTTGCATGTTATCGGTGTAAGGGATCGAACCATTCCTCAAGGGAATGTAAATACAAATCTGCAACATGCGGCTACTGCCATAAAGTTGGACATCTAACAAAAGCGTGTTTTTCTGCCGCTAGAGCAAAACAATATAAACATGTTAACCAGAAACAAATTGACACTGAACCCGGATGTTCACGTGAAAATACTATATCCGTACCGTTACACGCATTAAATGACAAAACATTTAGCGAGGAATTACCTAAAAGACCACCAATAATGATTAAAGTAAATATAGAAAATTCTCCAGTTCAAATGGAGGTCGACACTGGAGGAACAGTATCGGTTATGAGCATTAATAGGTTTCGAAAAATCTCTAATAAAAAGATAAAACCTACTAAACTGATTTTCAAAACCTACAAGGGAGATGAGGTTGTACCGCTTGGATATGTTTCTGTTAAAGTTGATTATAATAATATATCATATAACTTAAATTTATATCTAGTTAAAGAGAATTTAGATACTATTTTTGGTAGAGAATGGCTTTATGAAATTCCATTAAATTGGAATACCATTAAAACAATTAATACTGTAAATACTAAAGTTAATTTCGATTTGTCTAAACTTTTAAAAGACTTTAAACATCTCTTTACTGATGAATTAGGGGAAATTAAAAATTATGAATGTAAACTTGAGTTAAGGGAAGATACCAAACCCATTTTTTGCCGACCCCGGCAAGTTCCCTTTGCGCTAAAACAGAGAGTCAATCAGGAAATCGAAAGACTCGAAAGAGAAGGATTAATCGAAAAAATAAACATATCCGATTGGGCCACGCCCATAGTTCCGATTGTCAAACACAACGGATCGATTAGGTTATGTGCTGATTACTCAGTAACGATAAACAAACACTTAAAGGTACAAAAACACCCTCTTCCTCGAACTGAAGATATTTTTGCCTCACTCAGTGATGGCAGGGTATTTTCTAAGGACTAGACAATTTTAGCCAAGCTTATTTGCAAATGAAGGTTGAAAAGGAAAGTCAGAAACTCCTAACCATTAATACAGAAAAAGGTCTTTATGCTCCAAAAAGATTAATGTACGGAATTAATGCGGCTCCGGCCATTTGGCAAAAATACATCGAAAGTGTATTCCATGGTCTTGAAGGAGTTGAAGTATTTTTTGATGACGCACGCATAGCAGCTCCCGATAACGAAACTCATTATTTCAGATTACGAAAATTTTTTGAAAGATGTCAAGAACATGGTCTGAAAATCAATAAGGATAAAAGTAAATTCTTTCAAAGTGAAATTGAGTTTTTAGGATATAGGATAAGTTCTAAAGGACTTTCAAAAACATCGGAGAAAATAGCTGCAATTAAAAATGATAAGGCACCACGGAATGTTCAAGACGTTCAGTCATTTATGGGTCTCGTGAATTTTTATTCAAGGTTTTCTAAGGACTTAGCAACTTTGGCCTATCCTTTATACAACTTAATCAAGAAAACCGTTACTTGGAAATGGGATCGCACTTGTCAGGAAGCTTTCGAAAATGTAAAAAACGAAATTTGCTCTGACAAAATACTAACTCATTATGACCCAAACCTCCCTATCTTGCTATCTTCTGATGCATCACCTGTAGGATTGGGAGCAGTACTTTCCCATAAATTCCCAGATGGTTCAGAACGACCCATAGCATTTGCCTCCAGAACTCTATCTCCAACGGAGCAACGTTACTCTCAAATTGACAAAGAAGCTTTGGCAATCGTTTGGAGTGTTAAAAAGTTTTACCTCTACTTAAAGGGAAATAGATTCATTTTGATTACTGACCACAAGCCCCTGGTTTCCATCTTTTCATGTAAAAAGGGTCTCCCAGTCCTTTCTGCGACAAGACTTTTGCATTATGCTCTTGTTCTGCAAGCTTATAATTTTGATATCGTTTATCGCAATACAAAGGATCACGGCAATGCTGACTGCTTATCACGTTTACCACTGAAATCTGAAGAACTGGAATTAAAAGATGATATTGCAGTATACCAAATTTCCCAAATTGAAACCTTACCCGTTACTGCCAAAGATTTAGCAAAAGCCACGCAGTTCGATGAACACTTAGGAAAACTTTTAAAAATATTACAATATGGAGGTCAATTAGAGGGGAAGGAAAAATATACCTTACAGGATGGGTGTATTATGTATGGGCAACGAGTGTGTATTCCAGACTGCTACAAAGCAAAAATACTAGACGAGTTGCATCATGGGCATCTTGGTGTAGTAAAAATGAAAGCAATTGCCAGATCTTACGTGTATTGGCAAGACATTGACCAAGACATAGAGAATTCTGCGAAAAACTGTTTGGACTGTGCTAGGTTCAAAACGGATCCAGCAAAAGCAAAAGTTCATCATTGGGAATATCCCAGTGCACCATGGGAAAGAGTGCACATTGATTTCGCAGGACCTATATTTGAACGGATGTTTCTACTTATTGTTGACGCACATTCAAAATGGCTTGAAGTTTACCCCATGAAGACAGCCAACTCATTCAAGACAACTGAATGCCTCCGAGATTGCTTCTCACGTTTTGGACTACCTGTAGTGTTAGTTTCCGACAACGGCACACAGTTTACTTCACAAGAGTTCCAAACATTTATACGAAGCAATGGAATTAAGCATAAGACATGCGCCCCTTTCAAGCCATCCAGCAATGGACAAGCAGAGCGCTACGTGCATACATTAAAACAATCTCTCCGTGCCATGCAGAACTTTGCAGGAAATATCCAGCAAAAGGTTAGCACCTTCCTCATGCAATATCGCAAGGCTCCTAATATGACAACTATGATTAGTCCGGCTATGCTTTTCCTTAAGAGAGACATCAGGACTAGAATAGATCTTGTTCTCCCTGACTTGGTCGGAAGAGTCAATGAGAAGATCAGAAAAAGCACGTATGATTTTCAAGATCGTATTTTTCACGAAGGTGATAAGGTGGCTATTCGAGACTATCGTTCACCCAACGCAAGGTGGAAATTTGGAACTGTCATGAGCAAAGATGGAGCTCTTCACTACACAGTTAATGTACAAGGTACATTGTATAGACGCCACGTAGACCAAATGCGACCAACAGGAGACCAGATCTTGGATAAGACTATTCACGTTCCACGAGTTAGTTTCAGCAGTGAGACCTCACACATCGGCACTACTGATAATTCTCCTGAATCCACTGATCCTGGCGGAGATATCCAAAACCACTCTGGATCCGGCAAATCAACACCAGAAACTCGCCAACCATCTCCAACTAAGAAACCGAGTTCAGCTGTTTTGCCAAGAAGTACTCCATCTTCAACTTCTCAACAAACTCCATTTCAGCCGAGGCGATCACAAAGGATTAGACGGCCCCCTAAGAGACTTGACCTTTAAATCTCCATTTTAAAGGGGGAGGAGATGTCGTGTATTTAGCCGTTCGAGGCTATGTTTACGAACTATCACGCCTACGCAATCGAATTGGGACTTTCCTCTAAAAGTTTCAGTTCGCATTCCTCATCTGTTAGCGTTGCGTTAAGACGCATCTTTGTATTCCAAATTCTAAATGTTGTAATTAATTAATAAATAGTGCTTGTTAGATATACTAAGAGTGTTATTTCCTAAACCCCCACGCTATGGGACAGCACAACTCATGGATGTTTCTCAGACTAGATTGTCATCAACAGCCTATCTTGCAGCTCTAGTGTAACGTAAATAAACTACTACAACAACAATCGGTTAAAAAATAATTCTTTTATGATAAAACATGAATTTAATAGTAGAAGAAAAAGAGCTCTTTTTCTAGATATATAGCTGTATTTATATAGTTGCTCATGGAGTTGCTCATATGAAATTGCTCATACTTATTCACAAAAAATAAGCTATTTTAAACAATATAAGAAATGAAATCAATGTATAAACAAATCAACGAGTTAACTAGTCTGATAAATGAACAGGGGTGCCGGGAAGAGGGTTACGGGAGATCGCTGTGACCTCCCAAAAATATTCACTATTGGGCAAATTTCATCGGGACATTCGGCATATTTTGAAATTTCCTTTTCTCTCTCTCTTTCTTACTTTTCTTTACTGAAAATAAAGAGACTTTTTTTTCTTTTCAGCTAAGGTACCTTAGCTGAGCTCTTGCCACCCATTGAAGTGACAAAGGTTCGAATCCCCGAGATAGCTGGTTGATATGAGTTCTGCAGTGTGAACAGATCCCAATGATGGCGTAAAATATCCTCCGAGCTGGACGAATCTTGGGTTAGAGTACTCTTGCCGTGAGGCTAACCTTGGTGGATTTTCGTGGATTTCCACAATTTTAAATTTGATTTTTATTAGACAAATTATACTAAGAAAAAATGTGAAGCCTAGCCGTCAGCGCTTGCACTTATTTAAATTTTTATTTTAAAGTGGTAGGGAAATAAAAGTTGCAACAATAACTGAAAACAGAAATTCCTTAAATTTTTATCTACGCCTAAAACCACATAAATTATTTGATGGTTTACAGAATATATAAATTTTGAATTAATTTGGTATAATGATGAGCAAAAACATTTCAAAATAGACTTATTAAATAAATAACAAAATATAAATCTTGCTACCAATTTAAATATAAAAATAAAATCTCCTGTCTGAAACAAGAAAAGTAGCCAGCTATGTTATTTATGACATGTACTTCTTAAGAAGCTGCTCTTAATATTTTTTTTATGTCGGAATATATGCATGCAATCGTTCAATTATGATTCAGACAAATTTGGAATTTCATTCAGAAAAAGGGAAACTCCCCCCCCCCTCATCCCACTGAAGGAAAATTTAAGCTTGCAATGTAATGTACTTGTAAATGAGTCAATATTTCAACGGATCAATGCATGAAAAATAGGATAAATTAGTGAATGAATAAATAAGGGAATGAACGAATTAATCAATAAGCAGATTAACGGATCAATACAAGAACGAAGGGATGAATCAGCTATTAAACGGATCAACGATTCTTTAAATAAATATGAATTATCGAGCTAAAATGTTTAAACGTATGAGCGAATAAACAGAAACGCAGATCATCAAATCTATAATTAAGTAAGTCTATGACTATTAACGAGCGATTAAATGAATTATGAGTGAATTATAAATTATTTAGAGAATAAACATGCGTCAGTAAATAATATTAATAAGTGAATCAATGAAGGAGAATAATTATAAATTGAAAAAGCACTGAGCAAATTTATCTATAGTTAAGTGAATCCACGAGTGAATAAATCAGGGAATGCTTGAAATATGGAATCACATCACACGTCAAATAATATAATGTATTTATAGCTGCCGATTAGATTGTTTAATGACTCGATATTTCAGTGATTTACTAATATATTGATTCAGGGATTCTCTTATTTTTAAATTGGCTTAACTGAACCCTCTATCGTCTGAGCAGAGATGGCTCAGGGGATAGAGACTTCGCCTCCCAATAAGGTGACACGAGCTCGAATCCCAGCAATTGCTGGTTGATACGAATTCTGCTCTATCTCGTACTGACGACTGCGCTGGTTTAAAATATCCGCAATGGTAGATGAATCATGGGTTAGAAACTCCTTGGCACCAGGCTAGCCGTGGGAGGTTTTCGTGGTATTCCTCACAATGTAACGCAAATGTGGGTTAGTTCCATTATATTGGCCTCCATGAAAGCTAGTTTATCCTAATGCTTGGTTCACCAGTTCCCTTCTCTTCTGGGTTCGGTTCAAAATTACAGAGTTAAATCTTGATAGTCGTGAACTCAGAATTCGGTCAGCTATTCAACACCGGTTATTACATAAAATAGAACTGACTCAATCACTGATTTATTTACTTATAAGGGGAATTTACTGATTTATTTTAATATCTATTTTCTCATTGCCTCCATGAAAGCTTGTTTGTCCCAATGCTTGATCCACGAGTTCCCTTGTCTTCTGGGTTCGGTTCAAAATTACAAAGGTACGAAGTTAGTGATTGATAGTCTTAAACTCAGATTTGTGTTAGCTATTCAACGCCTTTTATAACATACTTAAAATAGAATTCACTCAATCGCTTATTTATTTATTAGGTAAATTTACGGATTTATATCTATTTTCTTATTTATTGACTTGCTAATTTCAATAAGGGGAAATTTTTATTGTTTTAAAATTGTTGTGACAGATAAAATGTTCTTTCAGAAAATCTGAAATCCTGCATAGTATTAAAAGGTTATCCATCTACATGCATCATGTATCCATCACATCAGCGAAGAAATGTTTTTTGCGAATAACATTTATATATATCCTGTGTTGCAAAAATATGTATCCTGTGTTGTTCATCATTTGTAAATGCTTATTAATATTTGTTTTACGAATAACGTTATGAAAACATTCATCAGTACTCTACAGCATCTGTAGATGCAGTGGAATATGTTGTTTACCAATTCTATGTTCTACGTTGTAGCGTATCTACCACTGCAAAATTACAACTACAATTCACTAATATATAAGACATGTTAACTCGACTCTATGTCGGGGGTACCTTTGTTAACTCGACTCTATGTCGGGGGTACCTTTTCATAGATGAAGGTTGGCATGATCGATAACTCCGCCCCCCCCACATTGGTGACCCGGACGTGACGTGAACACGCCTACCTTGGTAAAAACGCCCACTTTGATCTGGATACGCCTACATCGGCAGTAACGCCTACTTCATTGGATGGTCTACATTGAATAGTTGACTTGCTACTTGTGACTGCAACATTATCCACCTCCTCGCACTGTTGCTACTCAGTCTCGAGCACACAACGTCGGCCTACATACACTTGACTGCTAAAGGCAACACAGGAGCGACTACGACCGTGAAGTTAATACACCTTTCACATTCACCACTCAAAAAGTACGGTGATCTTAAAACAGCTCTCCCTGCTCAACCGCACAAAAACAGCAATGATTCAACTAGTGGTATTCATTCATCGAATTCTATCACAGATATAATTCTGGTGGGGGAGTACTGTAGCGTATCTACCACTGCAAAATTACAACTACAATTCACTAATATATAAGACATGTTAACTCGACTCTATGTCGAGGGTACCTTTTCATAGATGAAGGTTGGCATGGTCGATAACTCCGCCCCCCACAACGTCATTATTGAATCATCGATTGATATCATTTTTGCGTGGCGTACAACACGAGCAATAGTCTGACGTTTTTACATAGATCGATGATTCGGAACAATGATGTTCGATATTTTAACTGACGATTTTACGAAATTGATCTATATTGTGTGCTACTTTGGAACGATTTGTCAATTCATTGATTTATCAATTTACTCTTTCTTGATTCGCTAATTTATTAACCCTTTCGGGCCGACTGTCACAAATACGTGACAGCATAAAACCGTATCAATCAGGTTAAAAATATAAAACTGGTAATCAAAGTATTTCTTTAGCAGTTTATTTGTGGGCGGAGTAATAATTGTTTGATTTATTTAATTCACCAATCCTTTGTTCAAAATAAAACTATTTAGTTATACTTTGAATTAACATTGATTATATATATGTTTAAACTAACAATAATTAAATTAAAAGCAAAATAAGTCTGTCAAATTAGCAACGACTACATTTAAGTTACCGTTTTATATTTAATTACAACTTGATTCTGATTTTGTACGAATGCTTTTCTGAATCGCCGTCCCCAAAGGGTTAATTCACTCACTCATTCATTCGTTAACCTTAAGTTCTTAATTTATTTATTCTTTGAGTCGCTGACACATTAATTTATGAATTATTATTTAATGTTTGGTCGTTTCACTCGTCTGTTAATATAGTCACGTCCTAGTGGTAGGGTAAAGTCAATCAAATTGAGATAGCTAGCAAACATTCATATATGTTTGAATTATTCAAATGTAATGGTAAGTAAAATCATTTTAAACCGTATTTATCTAATGAAAAGTAAATTGTGATTCTATAAAATTTGCCATATTATTTTATATCATATTAGCACCGAATGAATCCTAAAAAGTGTCATAATCAGTATTGCATTTCTCTATTCTAGATGGCAGCACTATAGTTATTAAAGAAGATTAGCTGAGAATAGATAAATACGATTAAATATTGAAAATAAAGTAAAGGAGCAAGAGGTTAATTAAGTTTTGAATATTTGAACAAAATTTTCCGCATATGCACTGAAAATTTTACTCATTTTTCGAGCAAACAAAAATTTATTCAGCACTGTAAAACTTAATTAGTCTATTTTTTACTCAGTATTCCAAATACTTGAAACAAATGAAGGTTTATAATACTATGAATCAACACAATCGTTAAATGTTAGTACACATTTAGAGCGATTTGTATTTCAGATTCCATTGTAGAAGATAATTTAATTAAGTAATTATTCGACTTTTTACGAAAACTGTGGTTCAGAGGCAAAACTTCGGCACATTTCAAGCAGATGGATACAAGACGGCAAAAATATTGATGTTCAAAAATAGTGATGATTGCACCGGTTTTCAATTTCCTTTCGACTAAAAAAACAAAATAATGGACCTTCTTGTGACGGAACTCCGACTTTTTAAACGAAGTTCTTTAAGGAAGTGTGAAAGCATAAAATAAGTAGTAGTAATAGTAGTTCATTTACGTCGCACAAGAGCTGCACAATAGGCTATTGGCGACGGTCTGGGAAACATCCTTGGAGATGATCCGAAGACATGCCATCACAATTTTGATCCTCTGCGGAGGGGATGGAACCCCCACTTTGGTAGCCCAACGACCTGCACGCGAAGTCGAGCACTTTACGGTAGAACAGTTTAACGAGGACCAATACCGCACACCCTCGGTCCCTACTCAGACTGATCAAAGTGGTCGTCCACTCGCACGCTGACCTCAGCCAGTGATGCTTGACTTCGGTGATCTACTGGGAGCCGTATCTTAACTATCAGTTCACTATGGGACGGACGTATATAAAAAGGAAAACAGACTAATTATATTGAATTGATTTAATGTAAAGAAAAGCAATGAGATTTTTTCATCATTTCATGAAAAATTGCCTTAGAAGTAGATTTTAATTACTGACAGTTGAATTCACCAGTGTAGAGAAGTATAACTTTGTATATTGAATAAAATAAGTATTGTATACTAACTTTGTATGATGAATAAAATAAGCTGAAGTTTTCGTTGAAATGAAAAATAATTGTTATAAATATTGAGAATGGTTATCTAAGAAACATATCTATAACTTTTGAATATTTTTTGAATTAATAGTATGGAATTAATGATTGCGTATTCTTTTCATAATTTTTTCAATTTATTGAATTACATGGTATATTATTCAATTATATGCTATAATATTCACATATCATAATAATTTTAGAAAAACAACTGAAATATTAAACAAATAGTGAGTAATTGAATGGATACAAATATAATTATAGGTTTTAAAAAAACCTTCCTGGAATAAAAAAAAAGAGATTTATAAAGTAAAAAAAAAAAAAAAATAATAATTTAACACTCGGATCCTCCGCTATTCTTCTATCGAGCCCTAAGGTTCCGTGGAACACCATTCGAGAATCTTTGTTCTATAGTAGCAGCTGACCATAAAATATTTTTAAACTGCAAACAATGTGCTTCCTCACGTAATACATTTTTAAGCCATTCTATGGAATATAACCTTATTAAACATTTATAAAAATGTATGATAATTTTGGTTTATAATTTTTAATGCGTTTTCGACATTGACTCTCGTCAGTGACTTAAAAGTAATTTTTAAAGAACGGTTTCTTTTCTCAAAAAAGTTAAAACTGGTATTACAAGCTAATCATTATTTTCATTTAATTTTACAGAAACAAGGTTCACTTAATATAATTATATTTCCCCAGAGCATGAAGCCTTTTCAAAGATCAAGTGCTTGATAATAAAAGAAAATATTAATTTAGTTTTTTAAAAAAGTTAAGCGTTCCGGGACGTAAATTTTTTATTTATTTATTTTTTAACTCTAAGAAAGTTCAGTTTTTTCACTAGTAAATACGGAGATGCCAAACTTGCTCCTCTTTGTAAAATAGTATTTTCTAGTAGTCACAAAATTTATGTTATTTTTAATTTAATATTTTTCATTTTAAGTAATTTTTCAAAAACTATATTAAAAAATTCGAAGTATTATTTGAAACGCATCTTAACCTGTTAGTGCCCAGCGTCATATTTATAGGACAGTTTCCTTTTTCAAAAGCATATATTGTGATAGGACAATTGTTTCAATTTTGTCTTTTATCTAGGATAATTAAAAGTTTCCTTTCCACCATAAATTATTACTGATTTAAGTTTCTATCACTAGATCTATAACTATAAGGTGCAGGGACATTTCGAACTGATATGGTAACAAATAGTTGATATTAGCCATTTAGTTAAATAACATACTGTACCACTTTTTTCATAAAACCACTTTATGCACCACTTCAATTTAAAAAGTCGGGATAAAACGGGTTAATTGCAATTATCTTGCGGTTACTCTCTTAAATAGTAGGCACAATTATCCTTATTCTACAAGTTTTTCTCATCTACCAATTTATTAACACTTTTGCAGAAAATGGCGCAGTTGGAACCCCTGTATTACAAGTATATTTCACCATTTTTTGTTCTCTATAAATATCATGCTAATGTTGCAGTACCCTCCAACTGCTACGGAATTTCCGTAGTTTCAGAAATCTTCTTTTCAGACGGTAGCAAAATTAATGTCTTAATATTTAAAAAAAATTAATTTTAGCGTAACTTGTCCACTGTTACTTATAAAAGTGCAGACCATATGGCTGGATTCTTAAGTTCTGATAAAAGTTTTATGAGAGATCCATTTGCTTTAAAAATTTCTACTTTGGTTTGCTACCACTAGAAAGAATTATTTTCAAAATCCTCATAAGTTGGAGGGTATGGAGTATAAAAGTCAAATTTTATTTTAAATGAGGTATTTAATTTTCATGAAGGCAACTTTTAAGGCATTTGTTGAATGTATATTACGAGCTGTTTCATTAAAATTTAGCAAGCACTTAAAAATATTTCCAGATGGTCAGCAGGTTTACTTTATAATATGTTTAAATAATTTAAATGTAATGGTAGGCGAAAACATTATAAATCTCATTTATTCGAACTAAAATAAAATGAGAAAAATATAAATATTACTACCACATTAAATATAAATTATAAGAATAACAATATTTTTAAGCAGTTATAATTTACATATAGGCAGTGTTGCCAGATTGGGCTACAAGTAGCGGATTGGGCTACTTTTAAAAGTCCCCGCTACTGAAAATTGAATTTGGGCTACTCGTTACTTTTTGGGCTACTTATTATTTTTCGAACGCTACAAATCTTAAATATGCTCTACTTTTTTTTTCTTACAGAAATATATATATATTTTTAAATTTTTTCCCTTCCCATTATAAAATGATTCTGAAAGTTTGCAGTTTCTTTACCTTCTTTAAAAAGGACATTTTTGTTGTTGTTGAAAAAGATTTTTTGCCTTTTATTTTCAAATGCACACAGATGTAGGCCCATGAAGTTGAACTTTTCTGAATTTCTTGTTGGAGATTGGGTCCTTGTTAGGTCTTATTTTTAATTTCCTCGAAACGCGAGTTAATTTCATTAAATAAAATTAGCTAGTGAGAACATTTCTATTTGTGAGTAATTAAGGTTCTTGAGGTTGGGGAACGAAGCGAGCTGAGGTCGAAACCTCTTAGAAAAATATTTTCTCACAGAATGTCCCATTATTCTTATGCAGCTCAAAGACCGCACCAACATTAAAATATCGAAGACAGTTCCGACGGATTTTTACACATAGAAAAGCATGAAAAAACGCGCTATCCAATATTATTATAATTTTAGTGTTTTCTGGCAAACGGCGCTGTTTTACAGAACATAGCCAAATAAATTATAACACTCAAAACATGGCAAACTTTACACTTTATTTATGCTGTGATATTAATTTTGTTAAATTTATTTTATTAATATATATATATATATATATATATATATATATATATATATATATATATATATATATATATATATATATTTGGGCTACAAAATGTTCGAATCCGCTACTTTTGGAGCTCCCATTCGCTACTTTTTAATCTTAACTTCTGGCAACACTGCATATAGGACCGTTTTCTCGTTTTTCAAAATCCAGGAACAGGTTTGGTATAAGTGCAAAAAGTGGTGACTTTTAATAATATATTTTTCAGATTAAATTTGAAATATAAGTCATAGTGGTAGTAACGATTGATTAATTAAAGAGGAAATAAATAAAAATAATCAATAGAGTTTCTACCACCTTTTACAGTTTCAGTTGCCGGTGGCATTCCTGCAGGAAAAAGTAAATAGATGTGGAAATCTTATAGTTAAAATGATTAATTCTCACCAGCTGTAAATGCAATGGCTCTTACTACCAGTTTTTTTCTCTTTTTTTTTTGTCATACATTCCGCCTTGAAGACAGAGATGCATACCCTCCAACTTATGAGGATTTTGAAAATAATTCTTTCTAATGGTAGCGAACCAAAGTAGAAATTTTTAAAGCAAATGGATCTCTCATAAAACTTTTATCAGAACTTAAGAATCTAGCCCTATGGCCTGCACTTTTATAAGCAATAGTGGACAAGTTACGCTAAAATTAATTTTTTAAAAATATTAAGACATTAATTTTGCTACCGTCTGAAAAGAAGATTTCTGAAACTACGGAAATTCCGTAGCAATTGGAGGGTATGGATTACGATTCTCTGTTTAATAAATTGTATTTAGTAGGTTTTTATCCACCACTTTTTCGAAATAATTCGTATTCTTATATAATTCACCACTTTCTTGCACTTATGTCATGCTATACCTTTTAAAAAGCAAGCAAAAATAGTCAAATATTTGCGAAATTTACTTTGTAGTTATTTACCGTTTTTTTTAATTATGTCCGGAGCAGTTGGCATGTCTGTGAAGAGAAAAAAAAAACCGTTCTTTGAAAAAAGCTCATAGTATAAATGGTTAATAATATAAATTTTATATTTCGAATGTGCAAAGGGTCCTTACTATGTTAAAGCGGTAGTTTATAGAACAAAAAATACATTTAATGTAAATATGCGTGTACTACCACTCCTTTAAAAAAAAAATCACTTTTCACATCATTGTAATTATTGTGGACAGGTATGAATGGTGAAAAAATAACATGATTTTATTGAGTCATTGTATAAATAAAATTCTATATTCGGTTGAATTGCTTATTTCATAGTTTAAATGACTATTGTAAGTTAATATATAGAATAAATAATTATTTTACACGTTAACTTTTTAGGAGATATATAGCACACTTCAATTTATTTGATCAATTGATTGATTTAATGACAAAAACTGGCATTCAGTGGAAGGTTAAATTTACATTCATTAAATGTTGTAAGAAATAAAATGGCTTAGTTTTATAGCTTGTTTATGTGGTATTAACATAAAACTTTCTATTTATACAGGATTAACGCAACAACACTTGTTTCAACAGAGCAATATCATAAAAAAAATCCCCATAATAAACAACATATAAAGAATATAAAATAATGCATGAAAATAAATGTAGTAATGCGTGTAAAAGCTACGCACAATTAAAACTTTATGTATTACTGCTACATATGCAAGCAACCTAATTCAGATGTCATGTTTTAAGAGCTATTTCTGGTCGGTTGCTTCTTACTCTGAGCTGAAAGTTTATAGATGTCAAAAAGGAATGGAGAGAAAAAAACTGATCGTATAACTATTTCATTTCTAGTTTGTTTTTGGGAAGTATAATGTCCATGTTTATATCCATGTTTATCAAGCTTTATTAACAGTTATAACTAATATTTAGGACTGTTTCTTTGCTGGAAAAACGTAAGTAGTGGTAAACAGTTTATAATTAGAAATATTAAATGCTTTATAACTTTACTTTCAATTTACTCTTTGAAAAATAACACTGGTTAAGATATCTTATGTGCAACTATATGTTATAACTGTTAATAAATTGTGGATATTTTACCCCATCTGAAAATAATCTAGAAATGAAAGTATTTTACTATCAGTTTTTTCTCCTCCAGTGATACCTGCGTGTAGTCAGATCTGGATATCGCAAATCTGAGCGAAGACTAAACAATTCATGATATCGGAAATTCTTATATTTTTAGCATATTAATGTCTGACTGATTCTCTAATGACATCTGCGTGTTGTCAAATCTCGATGCCTGAAAGAGGACTAAACCACTTCGTGATATCTAAGATTCTAAATTTTTTAGAACATTGATGTTTGCTTCTCTAGGAACACCTGTTTGTTGTTAAATATCGATATCATCAACCTAAAAGAGAACTAAAATAATACGTGATATTGGAAATTCTATTATTTTTAGCATATTAATGTCGGACTAATTCTCTAATGATATCTGCGTATAGTCAAATCTCGATACCTGAAAGAAGACTAAACCACTTCGTGATATCTAAGATTCTAAATTTTTTAGAACATTGATGTTTGATTCTCTAGGAACACCTGTTTGTTGTTAAATATCGATATCATCAACCTAAAAGAGAACTAAAATAATACGTGATATTGGAAATTCTATTATTTTTAGCATATTAATGTCGGACTAATTCTCTAATGACATCTGCGTGTTGTCAAATCTCGATACCTGAAAGAGGACTAAACCACTTCGTGATATCTAAGATTCTAAATTTTTTAGAACATTGATGTTTGATTCTCTAGGAACACCTGTTTGTTGTTAAATATCGATATCATCAACCTAAAAGAGAACTAAAATAATACGTGATATTGGAAATTCTATTATTTTTAGCATATTAATGTCGGACTAATTCTCTAATGACATCTGCGTGTTGTCAAATCTCGATGCCTGAAAGAGGACTAAACCACTTCGTGATATCTAAGATTCTAAATTTTTTAGAACATTGATGTTTGATTCTCTAGGAACACCTGTTTGTTGTTAAATATCGATATCATCAACCTAAAAGAGAACTAAAATAATACGTGATATTGGAAATTCTATTATTTTTAGCATATTAATGTCGGACTAATTCTCTAATGACATCTGCGTGTTGTCAAATCTCGATACCTGAAAGAGGACTAAACCACTTCGTGATATCTAAGATTCTAAATTTTTTAGAACATTGATGTTTGATTCTCTAGGAACACCTGTTTGTTGTTAAATATCGATATCATCAACCTAAAAGAGAACTAAAATAATACGTGATATTGGAAATTCTATTATTTTTAGCATATTAATGTCGGACTAATTCTCTAATGACATCTGCGTGTTGTCAAATCTCGATACCTGAAAGAGGACTAAACCACTTCGTGATATCTAAGATTCTAAATTTTTTAGAACATTGATGTTTGATTCTCTAGGAACACCTGTTTGTTGTTAAATATCGATATCATCAACCTAAAAGAGAACTAAAATAATACGTGATATTGGAAATTCTATTATTTTTAGCATATTAATGTCGGACTAATTCTCTAATGACATCTGCGTGTTGTCAAATCTCGATACCTGAAAGAGGACTAAACCACTTCGTGATATCTAAGATTCTAAATTTTTTAGAACATTGATGTTTGATTCTCTAGGAACACCTGTTTGTTGTTAAATATCGATATCATCAACCAAAAGAGGACTAAATTAATACGTGATATCGGAAATTCTAATATTTTTAGCATATTAATGTCTGACTAATTGTCTAATGACATCTACGTGTTGTCAAACCTCGATATTTAAAAGAAGACTAAGCCAATCAGTGGTATCTAAAATTTTAATACTTTTAATATATTAATGTATAATTCTAATAACATTTAAATATTTTTAAATCTCGATGTTACTAACTCGATAAGAGACTTTAATTTATATTAAATTTATATTAATATTTTTATTTTTAATTTATATTTATAAATTTGTATTTTTCGCATATTATAGATTTTATTCATCTCTGATTTCAACCCTGATGATATCCCTGATTTTATCATTGCTTGAAAAAATCTTCAGAAATTGATTAGAAAAATTATTTTGGTTAGCAAAAATATTTTTCGAAACTTCGGGTTAAGTAATGCATTTATTAAATTTTTTTAAGTAGTAATGGACAGATTTCGTGGTATTTAAGTACTCGGCATAACAAATGCTAACTAACATTTGAACTAATGGTAGGAATTTGAAATACTACAATTTGATTATTTTAGGGTTTGAGGGCTAATCGTGGGGTTAACATTAAATATGGGTTAACCTTAAATAAATAGGGCTAACCTTACATATGGTTAATTTGAGCAGACGATATTTCAAGTTACAACATCCTAAAACTATTAGATCAATTCTCTTCAAACTTTGGATTTTGTTATTTAAAATTATAAAGTTAAAAATTAATGTCTTACATTTACATTTTTTTTTCGATTGTTACTAATAAAAATGGAAAAAAATGGAAAATAATTAATAAAATTTTGTACCGCTTGTTTGGAAATATCTTCTTCGGTTAAATAATTTTTTAAATTAAAAAAAAAAACTAAGCTCAGCGGCAGCTCATAGAGGGCCAAGGCCTACTGTGCCCATCTCAGTTTTCTTGACCTTGGGCTCTGGAGTGCGGAAGCAGATGTTCCGGTCAGGTGGTCAGCCGAAAGCGGAACCCCCAGTGTTTAGTTCCTAAGCATGCTTGGTACTCATTTATCAACCCACTGAAGGGATGCAAGGCTGAGTCTACCTTGCCCGGCCCGAGGATCGAACCAGGGACCTGTGGCACGACAGCGCGAAGCGCTACCGCTCAGCCAGCGGGCTTGATTTTTCAAATTATGTGCAATTAATTTTTGATTCACTTAAATAATTCTATAGATATGACAAAGTCACTAAAGTAATATCATTGAATAGAGGACTCAAACTCTTAACTATTCTTCTGAATAAACTATTGAAACCAGATTATCCAGGCAATGGCTACACTTTCCTTGTTTTGAGAGTGAAGAATCCAAATCTTTTGAAAAAAGATATGTTTATTCAGAGGGGAGAGAGAGAAAGAGAGAGAGGAATAGAGAGGGTGAGAGAAAGAGAGAGAGGGATAGAGAGTGAGTGAGGGAGATAGAAGGAAAGAGAGAGGGAGAAAGAGTTCCTATTTCGTATTTTAATTAATCGCTAGCCCCACTTAATTAGCATATTTGAGATCGACCTTTTGAACTATTAACGCAGTAACGTGCAGACGTAACAAGTGGTGCCATCCAGCAGTAACATCCTTACTAATAATTACAAAACGGTTTAATAATTAGGAAAAATTGAAATTAATTGTTTTGTCTTAAAATAATATTTTACTTTTCTAAAATTTATATAGTTCTCAACTTTTAATTGATTATAAATAATATAAAATAGATTATTTAATTTCTGATCAAATATTTTGTTGGTGTTGACAAGTTTAGAGTATAAAGACTGATTACCCCTCTCCGATTTACCAAAATTGTAAAGACCTGAGTGTTTTATTAAAAGCTAGTTTTCAATGAATTTTTTTTTAATGTTCATTAAATTAATTTTGAAAAATAGCAATTTTCAATTAGTTAAAACTAAGTTCAGTTGAAACATATAGAATGATGTACCCAACTTTTCCCAGAACCATAAAGATATAAGTATTTTATTAAAAGCTATCTTTTCTGAATAATTTTTCAACATCATTAAATTAAATTTGAAAATATAATATTCCTTACTTAATTTGAGCATAATATGAGGGATCTTGAATCTTATGCTCCTGAGACGTTAAAGTTTGTTGAATGGGAGTTTGCAGATACGAAGTTAAAAATTCCTTGTCTTATGAATTTTTGTTAAAAATAATATTTTGTTAATAAGTAATTATATATATTATATATAATACATAATTTAAAATGTTTCTACGAAGTTGTTTGTCTACGTAGTTGCTACAATCCGAAAAAAGGACGCGTGAAGTTCTTCTGATTTACTAGTAAAATTACATTCCCGATAAACAAGAAGGATAACACCCTGTACCAAATTTTTTTACATTCACAATGAAAAAAAGAACAGAAAAGTTTTTCTATATAGTTATTTTCAATGACGCATAGAGTTTATTTGCTTTGTTTCGTAGGCTTTGTTAATATAGTATATATATATATATATATATATATATATATATATATATATATATATATATATATATATATATATATATATATATATATATATATATATATATATATATATATATATATATATATATATATATATATATGTATATATATATATATATATATATATATATATATATATATATATATATATATATATATATATATATATATATATATATATATATATATATATATATATATATATATATTTATATATATATATCGAGCATATATATATATATTTATATATATATATATATCGAGCATATATATATATATATATATATATATATATATATATATATATATATCGAACATATATATATATATAGAACAATGAAAGAAGGGAAAAAGAAATAATAAAAATAACAAGAAACCGGAAGGGGAAAAAAAAACAATCCGAAAAAAAGGACAAAATTTTAAAAAAACCCGGAAAATAAAAGATATAATCTCTTCATCAGCTCACACGATTATATTCACAAAAAGGAGTGCTTTCTAATATTATATTAATATAGCCAAAGCAAAATATATCAATACAATAGTGTGAGGAGCACTCAAAAAATTACAACAAATAAAATAGAACACAATATGTCATAATGCAGAAAAAAGCAGGAAAATCATCAGATAAAAGCAGAAAATAAAATATAAAGAAAAAGCAGAATAAAACATGAAATGAAATCAAAAAAGCGAGTAGCGAATTCAAATGAACTTATATGTACGGGAAATTTTTTAAAAATTATTGAAATATTTTCGTAACAAGGTTGTCAGATTGCAAAAAATGAAAACAAAAGCACAAATTGAGATAAAAGCGTAACTAGATAATTTTTGTAATAAAGTGCGTTCTTACTGCATTTCTGAAGTGCGTTTGATTTGTTAGTTATCAAGGATGGGCCCGAAATGGATGTGCGCAAGGTAATATTATACTGGATAATTTAAAGAAGTTGACAATTGATAATTATAGAAAATAAATATTTTTTTAAGAAAAAAAATATAGTAGAAAAGAGAAAGAAACATGAATTGCCTGTTTTGCACATAATTTAGCCACGGATTTCCCCGAAAAGGATTTGCACATGGGTAAATTATCTAATTTAGCAAAGAAATTTATTTAGTAAGCAAATTTAGTCACGGACTTGCCCGAAATGGATTTGCACATGGAAAAATTATATAAATTGACAAATAAATTTTTTAGTAAATAATTTTAGCCACGGAATTATCCGAAACGGATTTTCACATGGAAAAATTATATAAATTAATAAAGAAATTTTTTTTAGTAAGTAATTTAGGCCACGGATTTCCCCAAAATGGATTTGCACTTGAAAAAATTATATAAATCAACAAGGAAAATTTTTAGTAAATATATCCACAATAATATACTATTAACTCAATGATTTTATATAGAATTTTATTACTTTAGTTGGGTATCCATTGTTTTTTATCAAATTTTGAAAGAGTTTATCTATTTGTTTTTTGGATGAATAAATATTACTACATATTCTTTTAATTCTATTCATTTCATTAAAAGTGGTATTTCAATATATGTTCCTATATATTTTTATATAGGTTTTATATATATATATATATATATATATATATATATATATATATATATATATATATATATATATATATATATATATATATATATATATATATATATATATATATATATATATATATAGTTGTTTGCAATAATGCATAACGTTTTCTTGCTTGCTTCGTTTTTGTAGAAGAAAAACTATGTGTTTAATTTTGAAAATTATATTTTCCCCGATACAAAAATAGCACCGTATTTTAAATTTCCTTAAATTTACAATGAAAATATTTTGAATGTTTGATTGAGTTAAAAAATAAAGAACTTTGATGAAACGAAATGAATTGTATACAATTACTATAGGAAGAATTAGTTCATTTTTCAAGAATTAGAATTAGTTCATTTTTATTATAAGATTAGAACTGAATTAGTTTTTCGACTCTAGGCATTGGCTCACCGGCATTGGCTTACCGGCATTTACTTTCTAGCTTGTTTTCGGGTGGAGAAAAATATTTTTCCAGACAAAAAACAGTCCTGTATTACTGCTATAGTTGCTAGTAAGTCGTGGTATATATATATCTCTTAGTCCTCGAGAGAACAAGTTAAAATGATTTATTATCTTCAATGCAAAAAAAAAATTGAAGTTAGCTCCTAAAGAAAAATCCGAGAAGGCAGAAGTCGAATATCAAGACTCAACATTACGTGAATTGTGAAAGCAAAACAGATTAAAAGAAGGATTTCAACTTTGCCAACGAAAAGATGGATAAGAAAACAAAATGAGATAAAACCGTGGCAACTGAGTGGAACGATAGAGGACGAAAGTGACAAATCAGGGCAAGATACATTCCCAAGTGGTATGGAGGGTTGTTGTGAAGAACTGATATTATTAAAATGGAGGATCGGCATTAATATGAAAGAAAGAAGATTCCAGAACATCTAGATGAGCTGACATGAAAGGGAAGGAGAGAATTTTAGAATAATCATATATTTAGAAATAATATTCCAAGAATGTGTGATATTAGATGATTTATTAAATTCTTGACGTCGCAGAATTGGCCAAAACAGAATTGGTTTGAAAATTTGGCCTATGGGAACACGGCAGGTTCATCCGTCATCGAAAATTCGATTAATCATCTATTGCCACATACAGTTGTACACCTGCCAATTCTTTTGCATTTCCGGAAGATTTTATTCTTATAATTAATGTGAAAGCAAAAGTTTTGCATTCATGCTTAATTCTCGTTTTTACAAATTTGATTCATTTTAATTTTAACTATCGATACATTTAAAAAGCAACAATGTCGACTATCCGGGATTATATAAAATATTTTTTTTTTAAAAAAGGTAGAGATCTATAAAAAAAAAAACTTGCAGATGTTCGGTTACTTTTAAAAGGATCAACACGGTATGATTGCAGAGATACCAATTTGCTCCGATTTGTAAAAAAATATTTTCAAGTTGTACCGAATTTTAAGTTACTTTTAGTTTAGTATTTTTCAGTTTAAGTAATTTTCCCATCACTACATATCAAAAATTCAAAGTATCATATGAAATAAAACTTAATTGTAGGTATCTCATCTTGCAGATGATGCAGGGGTTATAGTCAAATCTAAATCTGCTACACATACCATTAATAAACTACAGACCAAAATACGTGATTTTGAAACCTGGTATTCTAACTGGAAGGTCGAAATTAATGCGCGAAAATCAAACCGACTCACTATTAAAATTCCTAGACGACTTACTATCAACAATACACTAACTATTTTTGGAAATGATATTCTTATTGTTGATAAGGCCACTTATCTGAGCCTTACAATAAATAAAATTTTTAACTGGGATAAACATGTTAAGAAAGTAATAGCTAAAGACACTGGAATATACAATAAATTAAAATGTCTACTAGGTCCCTATTCCAAAATGTCACATAAAAATAAACGATACATATACCTCGCATGTATCAAACCTATAATTACTTTTGCATCCCCTGCCTGGTGCAATCACAGTAATGTATATGCTAAAAAACTTAATTTCTTCCAAAATAAATTACTAAGAAAAATGTGTGGAGTCCCATACATTATTCAAAACAAAGATATACACAGAGATTTTAAATTAAAGACCCCCACTGAAACTTTTAATGACACTTAACACACAATTTTATGAAAAAGCACAAAAATGCTCAGCCCCAAACTACAACAATACTTTTAAGCAGGAATGCTAATTGAAGGTTCCAAAATCAGATCTCTAGCGCACTTTTTCACTAGCGATGCTATTTTATCAAATAAATTCGTCATTATTTTTTAATCTTTTATTGATACTTACTATTTAATTTATAAATTCAAATTATAACACTGCGAGCGATTCGCGTTGCAGTTTTTTCTCAAACTGTTCATAACTCTGATTTCTTATTGGTGCTTATTCTATACAGCCAATGACGTTGCAATTGCAGCAAATGGTTCAAAATTATTTTTACTTTTTTCTATATCATGATTATTTTTCCTTTTAGTTTTCTTATTATGTTTTAATTGATAGCGAGAGGAGAATTAAGTAGTTACCTACAATGCAGGTGGTTATATTGATTTACCGTTACGAGAAAAACTCCTACAGGAGGCTTTACCCAGAATTGAGAATGAACTGGCAGTAAAACTATTAACTTTTACCATGTTTTTGAAAAAGTAAAAGATTCGTGATTACCAGGACTTATTAATTTATAGAAAATGTAAATAGGGGTATTTAGGGCCTAGAATTTAATTATTTTTAATTCAACCTGTAAATACTTCATGATGTATGGGTTAGGGGCCGCTGCGCGGCCCAGGCACCCAATTTTTGTTAAATAAAGTAGGAAAGTAAGTAGAATTTAATTCTTAGTATCAATTTATCTGACAGTTCCATACCTAGAAACTTTGACACATTTGGCTTAAAATTTTATTTCTCTATTTAAAGTGGTAGTAAAAGGTATGCTTTCTATATATTCATTGCATTTATAAACTTAATTTATAATCTTTTTGACCACTACTATTTTAAAAAAAATTAACCATGCATATTATTAAGTACAGCGCATGTATCTGCCTAAAATAGTAATTTAACCCTTTGACTGCTAACGGGACTCATTTGTCCCAACAAATGTTTAAAAATTACTAATGGGGTGAAAAGCACTTAGAACCTCATTGTAATATGTCCCAGTCGTAGAATCGAACCAAGTATATGTGTTTCATGTGTCAAATATCCCCTAGATGGCGCTTAAGAGTTTGTTGCATGAAATAGCATTGTGATTTTGCGCTGGGACAGATATATCCCCCTAGTATTCTTCATTGGGACAGATATATCCCACTCGTATTCTTCATTGGGATTGTTATGTCCATTCATATTTTCTCAAATGAACAAATATGAGTTGTCCAATCTCTAATGTCGGGTTATGCAATGATTGCTTTACCCTGTAAGAAAAAAGTCCATATAATAAATTTTTCCGGAATGATAGATGTGCTTGTAGTAAGTCAATCACTACAGGTGGGACATATGTATCCCACCATTAAGTACGGCCGGGACATATATGTCCCAGCCTCTAAATTGATAATCGCTTGTCAGAAAAATCCCAAATTCTAAATTTTTCCTTATTTGTGACCTATTTTGTCCTTTTGAATAATAAACGGGACAAAAAAATTCGTTTTTTAAAATTCGTAGACATTCCATTTTACTACCACTGGGAAAAATCATACTGGAAAGGACTAAAAGTTGGCAGGTATATTTCTCGTGAGTGAAAGTCAATGTAAATGTTTATTTTTGTGTTGTATTTATCACTAAAAAAATATACTACTTACAGCCAATTGAAAATTTTTTCTTTTTTAATTTATGATATATGCATTCAGAGATGCCAACGTGGTCCGGACAGCGAATAAACATTTTCGAGTGGTAGTGTTCAATGTATGATTCTTGGTTTAGTAAATTCGCTTTATTGGGTGTTAACTCACGACTACTTCTAAATAATTCAAAGGCTAATGTGATTAAGCCACTTTGTAATAGTAATGTATATCCCCCTAGCATAGGCACTCCGATAAAACTGTATAAGTCAGTCAGAGTCAGTAATAGTAATGCAGTATCGAGCCTTTTAAACAGTTAACAAAATTAACCGGAATCTGAAAATTTTCATTTGTTTACTCTTATCTCTACTCTTTTTTCTTTGAATCTTTTACCAAACCCAGAGCTGTTGGCATCTCTGTACATTTACAGAGATGCAAAACTTGCTTCGTTTTGCAAAAAAAAAAATTATATATATATATTTTCTAGTGGTAACGAAATTAAAGTAATTTTCAGTTTAGTATTTTCATATTTAGTAATTTTTCCACCACTATATATCAAAAGTATCATATAAAATGCAACTTTATTGCAGTTATCGTATGGTGACACTTTTAAACAATGGGCGCAATAAAAATGGGCGCAATTTAAAAACTTTTACTATTTAATTCGCAACAAATTTATTAAAACCTTAGCAGAGAGAAGAGCTGATAGGTATTAGCATTTGTCATACTTTCCCCACCGAAATTGAAACTAACTAACTAATCAAGTTTTCCAGAGTACCTATCTATGTATGGATATCTGCTCTTTCATCTAAATTGAATAATATGTGGTGGAAGGGAAGGGAGGTACTGCGTTAACATTAAGTTATATCTCAGAATGAACAATAATTGATAAAATCAAGTCTGAGTCATACATAAAAATAAATCGCAAGGTGATACATAATAAAGGGAACAAATTGAAGATAAAGATAAAGAAAGAATATTTACACTATTTACAAATACCGAAATTGAAAGATTAAATGCGTTCTTTTAATATAACTTAAATTTACTTTCATAGGTGGTAGTGAATGATTTTAGTTAGTATTATTTCAGATATTGCATTAGATCATCCAGGAATACCAACTTGCTCAGCTTTGTAAAATAGTATTTTCTAGTGGTAGTGAAATTTAAGTTACTTTCAGTTTCGTATTTTTCATTTTAAGTAATTTTTTCACTACTAAATATCAGAAATTATAAGTATCATATAAAATGAAACGTTTCCGCACCCATCTACTGGCTACTCGATTAAAAAATAGGCGTAACCATCATTCTTTAACGAATTTTACTACATAATTTAGTACCATTTCATTAAAACTATTCCAGAAAGCGGGGCAGTTGGTATCTCTGTATATCTACTGCCGTCTTTTTTTTCTTCTTTTTTTCGAGATGAGAATAATCGAATAAAATATTTGAGATCGATAAAATGAAATTTATATTCATGGGAACGATTATATCATTTATGGGAACGGTTTCATTTTATTTCATCATCAAATCTTCCTCTTCTTTAGTTGTGCTAGCTGGACACCTGGGCCGCGAAGCGACTCCTATCCCATCCATCGTGAGTAATTCAGCATTGTGTGAAAAAAAGAGAAAATCAATAAATCCGCACTAACCAATACTACGAAATCATGTTCAAAACTGAAAGGTATATACTTACACAATTGAAGGGCTTAGTGGAAGAACCACGTAAGAGACATTTTTAGGGGAATAAACGAATCAGAGACAATAACATTATATGGTTGCATCAGTATCAGTATGGTTTATGCAATAGAATTGTTTTTGATTTCACTTTAATCTTAACGTAATTAATTCACATTAATATTTAGTATACTTGCATGACTTTTATTTCAAATTAAGCAGTGGTAAATTAAATAAGGCAAATAATTATAAGTCCTGACTTCCAATCAATTGGTAATAAAGTAGTTTGGATACCACTTTTTTTTCGTACCCTGAATATACCCTCTCAGAAAATACCACTTAACTGGTTCTTCCACTAAGTTATTCAATTAATACAGCAAAATTTTTTATTTATTATTATTTGTTGTTCTTTCAGGTGACTTTGCGTTATTAAATTAAACAAATATCTTCTTTTTTTGTAGTTAATCCCAACAGAATAGAGATCAGTTGTATTTAGCATCACTTGGCATGACGCTATTGCTGGCGGCCAACTCATTATAGTCAAAATTTTCCACTATCAAGAAATTTTTTTCCGACATGTATCTCGTTCAAGGGGCCGTAAAACAGTTTATTTCAGTATCGGTATTTAAGCTGCTTAGTATATGTGCTGTTTTAATAATCACCAAATACATCAATATAATACTTTATACCTATATTAGTGATTTTGATACTTATTACATTACCCTTCAACATTTGAGTTTTGTGCTAAATACATTTCAGTTACAACAAACTAAATCCGGAATTTTAAAACCCAAAAGAATCCTTACAAGACCTTGACACAGACTTTGAAGTATTTCTCTATCACATATTTAATTTACTGTTTCAAATATAAGTAGTGGTGGAGGAAAAAAGTTCTTTTTATTCTAACTCATTAAATTAGAATAAAAAGATTAGAATAAAGATTGGAATAAAAATTATTCTAATTCATTAATGCACTATCTTTGCTATCAATGGAAAAAATATTTTCGGAAAATACAGCAAACCTGTTTTAGAATTCTTATAAAAACTGCACCAATTACCATAATACCAGTAGTAAATATTTCCAAAATTAGTTGTCATCTGCGTATGGCGATTTTCTACGGTTTTCCTTAACGGATTTTCCATTAACCTTTTTTTCCGTTAACCTTTTCTCCATTAAATTTGCTTTTCAGCTCATAGCTTATTTCTTTCATTTCAATTAATACATATTATCAACATTAATTAAACATCATGGTCGTCAATAATAGGATGCCATTTTTTATGGTTCCTCTAGATGAATAATACCTTTACGCCATTAATTTTGCTTTTTAGTACATAGCGTATTTCAGTTATTTCAATTTTCATATATTACATCAACTAAGCATCATTGATGTGTATAATAATAATGATAATAATAGTATAGCAATTTTTCACGTTTCTCCTAAACAAATTAGTACCACTTTTTTATTATTAATTTTATGTTTAAATACATAACTAAACTTTTTTATTTCAATTAACCACCAAACAGTTACTCCGAATAATAGACTATACTGGCAGAGCAATCATAAATAAAGAAACAATAGCCTTCCTGATGATCGACATATCCAAAGCATTTGATAAAGTATGGCACACTGGTACAATATATAAACTCATACAGCTGAATTTTCCACCCGGCAAAATCAAGCTTCTATCCTGCTATCTTTCTAATAGAACATTTCAAATCACCATCTAAAACAAAAAATCCACAAAGAGAAACATCACAGCCGGAGTACCACAGGGCAGCATTCTGGGACCGATATTATACATATTATACACTTATGATTTTCCTATAAACAAAGCCGATTATAACAGCATAACAGCCTATTACGCAGACGATACCGGTATTATTATTAAATCCAGAAACCCAAATCATGCTCTTCAAAAACTACAAGACCATATAGACGAAATAGAAGACTGGTGCCTAAAATGGAAAACTGCAGTAAATGCTGGAAAATCACAAATATTAATTATACAAAAAAGAAGAATTAAAATACTTCCACAACTTCAACCAAAAATGTTCAACATACCAATACCAATAGTTAAAAAAGCAAATTATCTTGGCCTTATAATCAATAGCAAACTCACCTGGAATGATCACATCAAAAGCACAATAGATAAAGCAAATGCAGCAATAATAGCCATACAACCATTAATATATAATCAGAATATGTCACTTAAACTGAAGAAGCTACTATATACAGCAATGATCCGCCCAATACTTACCTATGCCTCACCTGCCTGGACAACGATACCTCAACATCTACTGAAGAAATTAAACCAATGCCAAAACAAGATCCTTAGAAAAATAACCTGTGCAAGATGGTTCATCCGGAATACCAATATACATGCAGACCTCAAAATACCAACTCTATCACAGCATATATACAAGCTAAACGCAGATTTTTTCGATAAAGCCATAGAATGTAAAACAGCAAATTTTAATGAAATCTTTAAATTTGAAAATTATATCAAAGATAAAAACTACAGACCAATAGCTGCACATTTCACCTTCGACGCCTCATATCATAACTATCAAAACAAATAATTTCATCAACCTTTCTGAAAATAACGTTTACTCATGCTGATACAATTCTGAACAACTCCAAAATCAAACAAACACAGTTTAGAGCAAGCTGCTCAATTTATTTTTGATTCCTTTTTAGTTATTCAAGCAAAGAGCTTGAAACATTCATAAAAGCAACTCCATTGCCTGCTTACCTCATTGCTCAACCAAAACTGTTCAAAAATTCCAGATGAATGGGATAGGGGACGCTTCGCGGCCCAGGTGCTCAATAAAATCTAAACACTAGGACTAGGACTTATTTCAATTAACATTGATTTATAATTTGAATCAGTTGATTAATTATGTGGAATTGATATTCAATTTCCGCTGAATTATGAACTTTTATAGAAACACGTTTTAGACAAATTACTATAAACAAAGTAAACACGTGGCATCAAATAACTTGAGGAATACTAATTCGGTGACTTAGTCCATGCGCGATCACGTTCGTATTATTCATTTAATTTATCTGACATAGCGAATAAAAATAATTAAATATTAAAGTATACGTGCATTAAACTCTTTTTTTTCTGATCAAATTGAACTATAATCTAGTAAATAATCACTAGTGTTATACTCAAAATATTTGAAAATATGCACTCGCCTATAGTTAAATTTAAAACAATGGCTAATGCTTAACCAATCAGAAAATTCCATCTCGTTTTTCACTCATTCTGCTCGAACGGTTAGTCGCAGAATTTTGAATGTTGACAGAGACCTTTTTCGTCCTTCGAACTATCTGCATACAAAAAAACATAATAGACGAGCGTATAATTTATTTTCCATGAAATGTTTACGTTATTTAAATTATTACTATCTGGATTAGAATATAAAAGTTAAAATTGGTCCAAAGTATAACATTTTCCTCTAACTATTCTCTCTTCAATACTTAAAAATTTTTTTGTTTTATGATTTGAAAAATTTCTATTATAGTAAATCTTTGTGATTTTTTGGCAAATTATACCATTTTCTTTTTTAATTTCAATGGAACAAAGAAGAGTGAGCTTATAAAATAAAAATCTGAAGAAGAAAATAAATTTTCCTATTTCTTTTTGAAGTAAAGGATTTTTAGTCAATATTCAAAGTGAGGAATGAGAAATTGTTTTTCAAAGAAAGCAGTTAAAAATGACTACAACTTCTGAACAAATTAGAATTTTAAAGAAAAAACGACAACGTAAAATTAAGTTGAGAAATAAGAATGGTATCTTCAGCACATCAAATTTAAACTGTTTTGTTACATTTTTCTGGGATATATATTTCAAGTTTTAAAAATGAAATAGTAAATAAATTCACAATAGAGAGAGAAATATTCAAATAAAGCCTAACTGCTAAACTTAATTTCAGAGCTGTGCATTAGATCTCCTAAATAAGTATGAAGTATAAGCATGAACGTAAATAAGCAAACTTTACCCATTCCTAAATAATTCATAGCATCGTTCAATTTTCAATCAGTATAATTCAATCCTAAATTAGTATACACTTCAAAATAAGCGAAATACAAAGTCCTTATCATCAAGAATAATTTGAACTTCTGCATAAACGTAAATCTGTATGATACACATGGCTAGCGAAATTACCAACGTAGATATATACATCGTGGATGTTTATCTGAAGTTAAATTGTCTTTGGAATAATTCAATTCTAAGTAAGCTTATTGCAAGTTCTGAATAAATGTATGGTTCACAAAGTATGCATAATCCAAACTACTAAATAAGAATAATCCAAATCACAGAATAAACGTAAATAAGCAAAATTCATCTTGCAAGAGTAATTAAAGTGGTATATTGTATATTTATCTGAGGCTCCATCGTAACAAATCGATTAATATTGCTTTTGAATTACATGAACTGAGCAAATTATATGCTTTAGTAAGATTCTGCTAAATTTTTACTATTAAGAAGGAATTTTTAACAAATCAAGAATATTAACGATGCTGCTTGATCGTTAAATTATGATTCTGTTGCGTTACGCATTCTAAATAATCAAAATTCATAGAATAATTCCATTATAAGCATATAATCCATAACTAAGCCTAATTCTATCCTAAATAAGCTTATACTAAAATATAAGCGTTATCCAAACTCTTAATAAAAAGTAATCACAACACCTAAATAAGCATAAATATGCATAATCAAAACAACCAAAGAAATTGCAGAGGTATGCGATGTAAATGTTCATCTGCAGATCCATCAAAATTCATTATATAATCTTTACCTTACTCGATAACAAACTGCATGATTCAATTCTAAGGAAAAAAAAAACGCCGAAATTCTCACTTAAACGTTTTACTTTGAATTAAATTCAAGAAAAACCTCTTTAAAATGCATAATGTATAAAAACTGCTCAACAAATTCTACGCTTTAGTAGGATTCTATTAATTTGCCTGTTAAAAAAGTTTTCTTAACGAATCGAGACCATCAGACATGTTGTTATAATACGTACAAGTACAGGTGCGAGGTGCACATTTTAGAAATCACAATTTATTGAATAGTTCCATAATAAGCAAATAATGCATAACTAAGCCTAATTCTATCCTAATTAAGGTTAATCTCCAAACTTCTGAATTAAAATAATCCAATCTAAATTACCTATATTATTCATTAATTTTTCTGTCAAAAAATACATATATTTATCTGAAGCTTCAACGAAGTTTATTAAGTAATCTTTAATTACATTATAACAAAACTACATTATTCCATACTAAAGAAAAAAAATCCGGATCATGATTTTTAATGCAGAAGCATCCACAGAAACATTTTATTTTTAAACAAATTCATAAAAATTACCTTTAAAATCCATAAACTATAAAAACTGTTTTAACAAGTTTTATGCTTAAAACTGTTTTTCAAACTTTCAGGGTTATCATTGCGTTCTCAACAAATAGAGACCAATAGCGATGTTGTTATATTATGCACACGTTGAGCTGCTCATTTTAAATAAACACAATCCTTTTAATTATTTCATAAAAAAGCATATAATCCATAACTAAGCCTAACTCAATCCTAAATAAGACAATGTGCTACATTCCAAAATAAACATTGTCCCATCTCTAAATAAAACTTATCCAATCAGCGTAAATAATTATTATTCATACTGCCGAAGAAATGACAGAAATCGGCAATGTTGATATTTATCTAAAGCGAAGCTCCATCATAATTTATTAAGTACACCACAACAGAGCTACAAGGTTCCATTCTAAGGACAAAAATAAGCCGAAATAGGATTTTTAACGCAGAAATATCCATAGAAAGATTTTACTTTCAAACAAATCCATGAAATTACTTTAAAAGAAAAATTAGAAAAACTGCATGTACAAGCTTTATACTTTAATAGGATTTTGCTAATTTTCATGGTTAAGATAGAGTTCTCAACGAATTAAGGCCTTAAGCAATGTTGTTATATTATGCACATGTTGAGCTGCATATTTGAAATAATCACAATACATTTAATTTTTCCATTAAAAGTATATAATCCATAACTAAGCCTAACTCAATCCTAAGTAAGGCAATCCGTTCCAAAATAAGCATTGTTCAATATCCAACATAAAAATAATCCAAACTTCTAAATTAGCGTAATAAGTATAATCCATACTACCAAAGAAATCATAGAAATAGGCAATGTCGATGTTTATCTGAAGCGAAGCTTCATCCAAATTTGTTAAGTACACCACAACAAAGCAACGAGGTTTCATTCTAAGGACAACAAATAAACCAGAAAAGGATTTTTAACGCAGAAGCATCCATAGAAACAATTTACTTTTAAACAAATCCATGGAATTACCTTAAAAATGCATTAACTATAAAAACTGTTTCGACAAACTAAACGCTTTGGAAGGATTTTGTTAATATTTAGTGATAAGAATTTGTTCTTAACAATCCGAGCTCATTGCTAGATTACGCACACTTTGCAGAGCATATTCCAAATCGAAAGAATGTTCAAAAGTTTCAAGAAGTTGAAAGGCAAAGAAGATTTCCAAAAATGAAATATATCTTTGAAAATTGTGTCTCAAACCAAACCAAGAGAATTTTGAAACTGTTAGGACAGCAGCCTGAGGAATTTCTGTAGCGCTAACGCCCGGCTTCCCTGTTTTGGAATGCCTTTCATTTTTTGTTTTTGATTTGTTTCTTACGGTAAACATGTCCTAGCTCGATTCCTACCTCAAGCCCCGGGGCTTAAATGCCAGATGAAAAAATAAGTAAAATCTGAGGGTTGCTCTGATTGGATCGCACTCAGGACGTAAGGACCCACCCCATCTCGAAAAAAAGCAAAAATTGACGGGGGCTTCGAGGTTTTAATTCAATTCGGGGGCGAGGACCGTCTGTGCTTATTGGACGGCAGGGGCGCCACCAAGGGCGGAGAATTGCGCTGTGAGAGGGGCGCACATTGTAACCGGGCGGCCGACTCGCAGACGAGAGAGGGGAGTTGAGAGATCGGAGGTTTCTCCAGGAAGTCCGTCATCTGTAGTGGAAAGTTTTTCCACATTCGACGAATCGTCTGCATTCTTATAAAGGTATGATATTTTTAAAAAAAATATTTGATTTTATTTGTTTTGAACATAAAAATACTGATTTATGTTTCTTGGTATGTTGTGAAATTTTAAAAAATATTTTGATACTATAATTTTTTTACCAATAATTACTGAAATTTTTTCAAAAAAATCTTGATTATAAGTTTAAAACAAATTATTTTATTGTTTTTATTTTATACGGCACAGTTAAAAATTTTATTCCACGCTCTTAATTTATGTTTGTATGCAATCTGTATAAAAACCAATAACCATAAATATCTCTTAAAGAAACTTTTTTTAAAAATAATATTGAAAAATTAATATTACATTATGCTAATGTTCAATTATGATTATTTAAATTCTAAAAAAAACCATTAAGATTTATTATCAGTTGAATTTTTTTAACGAACATATTCCGTAAAGATAATTATATTTCTTCAATATCCGTTCATAAATCCTAGAATAAAATAAAATGTGCATAAAGTTTTTTAATTCAGATTAATATAGCAAAAAAATTTCATATGTTCATATTTTATGATCATCATAACAACGAATACAGATCACCAATCACGACACGATTAAATCAAGATTAAAATATTATTTATGAAATACATTTTTAAAATTATGATTTTTCGAACAATGATGAGGATAAAATAATTTTTAAAAATTATTATTATTTCTAAAATAATTATATAAATAGATTGTACTTTATTGTTATAGAAATAATTTTTATTTTTAAAATAATTTTCAATCTTACCTCTTTAAACGCGAAGTTAAATAAATAAATAGAGTAAACGGGTTCAAAAATTTTAATTATTAATGCTACTTTAAAGCAGATATTTTTATGAAACTGAGTTACAGCTTTTTAAAGCAGATCTTTTTTTTATAATGTTAGAAATATAATAAGGTATTTTTAAAGCAGTCATAGTCTTAACGTAATTATAGTTTTAATTACATTCTAATAAAGTATGAATAATAAAATTTACTCATTTTTTATTTTAATTCTGTGCTTCTGTTAAAAATTGGCTTTTGGGGAATCCTGAAATACTAATTAGATGTTATAAATTGACTAGAAAAAAAAACGAAACGGAATTTAATCTGATGAATCAACTGTGGGGAAGATGGAAAGATAAATAAGAAAATTAGCTTTAATACCTGATGAAACTTCAATGTGTTTCTAATAATCATTTCTCAAACCTCCCTGATTCCTCCGGCAATTAAGGAGGTTTTGATGCTTTTATACTTTCCTTCCTCGCTAGTGATAAGAGACATTTCAATTATTATTTTTTTTCCTCATTTAAGTATTTACTAGAAACCTAAGTATACTTTTATTTAAATTTTGATGAATATTTTAAAACTATGCATTGGGGGAAATACCTGCATATTTCATATTTGTAAGTAGTTTTTATTAAACATAACGATTTCTATTAAGTGCTAACTAATATTGAGCTTTCCTAAAAGTCATAAAATTCATATTTGATTCTTAATAATGAATAAAGGAAAAAGTCACTTACTTGTAAATATTTATACAACTAAAGAGGACATTGCAAATAATTATTTCAAGCGAAATCACACTAAACTAAAATTTAAGCTTAGCATCGAATTGATTATATATAATGAACTGAACAAAATCCTACAGGTTGTTTGAATTACCAATGGAAGTTGCAAATGTTTTTGGGAATCAGCTTTTTACATATCGTCCTGAGTTGTTCGCGATGTTAGATAAACTAAAACAATGCTTGAAACTGCTTTATATTTTTTAATATGTTTTTATATGTCGGAAACAGCCTGAAATTGTTTTTTATTAAAAAATGATATAACTTCGATCTAAATTTAAGTAAGATGGTTAAGTAACATCAAAATCATGCAGAAAATTTAAATTTTTTTAATGTTTGGTATCATTATTCCTATACCATTTGTAAACTCATAAATATAAAAGTTGATAAAATAAAAGATGTGTTTCCTTCGAATATTCAAATTCATAAAGCTATTCTTCAAAAAAAAAAAGTATATAGGTTATAGAACAGTGGTTACCAACTGGCGGGCCTCGGGCCCAATCCGTCCCGCGAACTAAACTATATTAGTTATCGTTTTTCTGCGGACAATTTTCGCAAAACATTTATATGTATATATCTTTCGCTTAAAAAACCTATTTTCTACGTTTCTGTGAAATTTAACATACCAACGGTGCAAAAAAATTTATTTCTCAGGTTTTGCATCCAAGAAAATATTTATTCAAATACAAAAATAATCGTGTATGTTTCTCTTTTTTATTGAGTTTTTTTTTTGTATTTTGCGAATATAATTTAGCAAGTGCGTATCAGAATTTTCTCGAAGAAATTCTCCCATTTAGCTTTTTGAAACTCATTCTGGACGAAATTATTTACATTTGTAAAATTTCAAAACGTATAAAAATCATGAATCAGTGAATATCATGTTTTATTTAAATTCCTTGAATTGAATATCGCCTGAGCGGAAAAGAAAAAAAAAATTAATTTCAGATGCTCGAGCATTATTTGTAATGCTTGTTATTTTGCTCTTTAATATTAAAAAAACTTTGATAAAAATCTGACAGTAATATTTAATGTTCTTTCAAAAATAAAAGAGCCCTATATAAAATTTTGATAAAGTTGCTGCCCGCCACTTGACTGGTGTTTTTAATTATGGCCCCCGGCCACATGTAAGTTAGAAACCCCTGTTATAGAATAAAGAATCTAGACAGGTTGGTTTCCGTAACGATAGTTTATAAAATATTATTTTGTTGATATTTTTCAGACATTTGCATTCTTCTTTTGTGTATTTAATTGCTTCTTTATTATGAATATTTTTTCAAATCTTTTAAAAATTCTTCCTGTAGAGTTTTTTTCGTGCAAAAGTTAAGAACTGCGAAACCAAAACAGACAACTAAAATGAAAGGTAAAGCATTCCCGCAACAGCCTATTTTGGTCCAATTTTGGTTTCAGGTTACGGCTCGACAATTGCGTGATCTTTAGCATGATTCCGGCAATGTGGTCAGCACTGGGAAAAGGCACAGACTGCCTTTACTTCCCAGACAGACTGATACGCATTCATCTGCAAACTTCAAGCCGTCACTGGGGATCGAACTCCAGTTCGAATGACCGAATGATAGTTCGTTGCTATAACCACCGAGAGCCATCGGTTTACGAAACGAAAATAAGTTTTTAAAATTTTATTTATAACTTATTGCTTCACGATAAACATTTTTTAAAACTTTAAATTTAAAAAAAAATGGCCAGGTATGAATGTTTTGTTTTGTCTATTGGTTAAAGAAAATGCAAAATAGTTTTGAAAAATTTTTTTTTGGGGGGGGGGGATTTCAATTTTTTTTAATATTTTCAAAATATATAAACAATGTTGAAAAATCTTTAGAAAGGGAGAAAAAGAGATTTTAAATTACAATATGAAAGCAGGAGGGTTTGAGCAATTAATATCTTCGGGGGTTTTCGATTACATGATCTAATCTTTTACTAGTGGTTTATGTAGTCGGGCAGATTGAAATGAATCGTAGCGTTTTGACGAGTAAAAATGGACAGCTAATTAATTTTTTTAAAGGAAACGAAATATTTAAATTTCAGCTTTAACTTATTTTAAACCATTATAATCGCTAGTTTTAGAACCAAGAAAAAAAAACTTAAGTTATTAACATGCCCCGGGAGTTGAAATATTGAGTTTTTAGTTAAAAGTATTTAATAACAAATCAAATTGGAAATAACAGTGGACATGTTTCAAGCGATTCCCATTTTCGCGACTTCTTTTTTCTTTTTTTTGCTACTGCGAATTTTCTATCTTTCCTTTTAACCTTTATTTTTACATTTTCCGTCGGCAACTTAACGTTTCATATTTCACATCACTTTTCTTCTCATTCACGCCTGGAAAGTCTTGAAAATGGGCGCCTGTTTTAGAGCGCTTGAAACATGCTGAGTGTTATTTTCAATTTGTATGTTTTTCAAAAAAATGAAGTTTTGAATCAAGTAATATATTACCGCTTCAGTTTCTTGGGATCAGTTATTTAATTATTATCTTTATTCTATTTATCTTACATTGCATGCAGTAATAATTTCAGTTGAATTAGTACAATATGCAATTCATGGCACAGCATTGAGTTTACGGCATAAACATAAAAATAACAGTTTTGAAACAGTAGACATAAAAAATCTAAGTTTGTGTTAATTTGGGAGAATATTCAGTGAGTTTTTCTTTTTAATGCAATAAAAAGCAGTACTGAATAGCTATTTTTAGTTTATGGGTCACGATGAACCCTATTTAACATACGCAAATTCTTCATATTTTCGTACAACATGCCCATACTGTTGCCAAATTAAAATGGCTAAATAAATAGCAGGAAATGTTGACTGGTAAAGAAAAAAGACCTACGTGCCTCCCATCTTTAACAACACCAGAATCGTCAGTTCTTAAAAAATACACGCAATATTCGTTGAGGCGATAGCACGAAGAGTGTCTGTTTAATCAAACAAACTTGGAGTAAAGCAGTGCATTTTAGTAGTTTTTAAAAAAACTTTTTTAAACAATATTTTGCTTTAAATATTTTTATAATCTCATTTACCGGAGTTAATGTAATAATAAGTTTTCTGACGTTAAGGGGAGATGGATTCTTTCGTGCGAAAATTTAGCTATGTATTATTTAAGCTAATATGAATTGTTTATTAAATTTAATAAATTGTTTTGAAATTAAAGAAATTTCTATTTACAAAGTATACACAGTTGTGCAAAAATGCGTAACAATGAAAAAATATTAAAATTAACCTCAGTATCTCAAATGTCAATTGTATAAAAATATCTAACAATGAAAAAATACAAAAATTAACCTCCGCTTCTTTAAATAACAATTGTATAAAAATATCTAACAATGAAAAAATACAAAAATTAACCCCCACTCCTCAAATGACTATTGCATGAAAATATTTAACAATGAAAAAATACAAAAAAAAAACCTCCGCTTCTTTAAATAACAATTGTATAAAAATATCTAACAATGAAAAAATACAAAAATTAACCTCCGCTCCTCAAATGACTATTGCATGAAAATATTTAACAATGAAAAAATAAAAAAATTAATTTTCGTATTATCGAATGTCAATTATATAAAAATGTGTAACAATGAAAAAATGGAGAAATTAACCCGTGCATCTCAAATACCTGTTGTATAAAATTATGTAACAATGAAAAATACAAAATTTAAACTTCACAACGCTAATATCAAAAGAAAATTCTCATATTTGAATACTGATGCTTCAAGAAGTATAAATTGCCATAAGAAACAGCTTTTTATAAACTCGATCAGTGTTTTGAGGAGAAAAAAAAACTTTTGATGTATTTTCCCCTCCTTCTTTCGATGCATTCAAATCATATCAAAATATTTTATAATAATTATTTAAACAAGCCAATTCTTAGAAATTTTTCGAACCAAGTGTATATCAAACATATAAAAAATTAATAAAATATTGAGACCGAGGGAGAAAAATAAAAGAGGAAATATAAAAGCAGAAAATGAAAAAAATAAATTGATAACAGTAAAAATCTAACTTTTTTGCATTTTAACTCAAAATTGTTAATATAATAATGTCTTTAAAAACCATTTTATTAAAAATGTCAATTCCAAATTGCTAACTAGTCCTAGTGTTTAGATTTTACTGGGCACCTGGGCCGCGAAGCGGCCCCTATCCCATTCATCTGGAATTTTAGAACAGTTTTGGTTGAGCAATGAGGTAAGCAGGCAATGGAGTTGCTTTTATGAATGTTTCAAGCTCTTTGCTTGAATAACTAAAAAGGAATCAAAAATAAATTGAGCAGCTTGCTCTAAACTGTGTTTGTTTGATTTTGGAGTTGTTCAGAATTGTATCAGCATGAGTAAACGTTATTTTCAGAAAGGTTGATGAAACCAAATTGCTAACATGAATTGTCTTTAAACTTTAGACTATTTTGTTTCGAAAATGTATTGATTTTTAAGGTTAGAGTGTTTTATTAAAATGCATTTCAACCAATGATTCATGCTGAAGATACTCAAAATTTGAGTACATTTCAATTGAGTATTTTTTTTCTTCATTAAAGCAAAATTAATTTCCTTGAGCTTTGCAAATGATTTTGTCTGTAATTTCTGAAATTGGTTTCATTTTATTTTCTTCACTGAGACATGAAATTTTATAACAATCTAACCGAATTCAATGTCTTTACTGTTTCATACTAAGCTCCCAAAGTCGTATAAAACATTATTGATTTTGTTCTTTGCTATTTTATTCAGACGGCAATGGAAACTGATAAACCGAATCCGTTACTCTTTTCCCTCTTCCATATCTTTTTGTTATTATTTCAAACAATCTGAACCAAATTAAAAATTGGGTGAGTATAATTTCAAAGTACGTAAGTTAGTTCTTTTTAAACAAATATCATTGGTTCCAACATATATCATGTTTTCGATTAAACGGGATATTCGATAAGGCGAGGGAGTTTTATCCACTATACAAAACTTATTACGTGTCTCAAAACGGAGAAATTAATCAGTTGAGTAGCTCAAAATAAGTAATTAATATTATTATTACAAAGTAAATAGTGTAACTCGTAATTTTATATATGAACTGTACAAACCCGAAACAACGAAAAAATACAAATGAAGATATAACGACGAATAAATACGAATATCTTCGATTCCAATGTATAATATGAATTCAATTAAACTTGATATTCGATAATGCGTAATTATTACCTGTAATTTTTTATGCAAACTATACAAAATGCAAAATAAGTTCCCGACGAATAAAGATAAGACTAAATATAAGTACGAATAAAGACCAATAAACGAATATTCTCGTTCCAATGTATATTAAGTGTTCATAAAGATACGACGACGAATCAAGATGATTAAACAATTCTCAATTAACAATACTCGGTTCTAATGTATATTATGTATTCAATTGAACCTGGTATTCGATAATACGGAGTGTTACATGATATTTTTCATATCTACTTTTCCAAATACGAAATAAAGTGCACGACAAATAAAGACAAAGAAACGAATATCCTCGTCTCCAATGTATATTATTTCTTCAATTAAATTGAGTATTCGATAGTGTGGAGGAATTTTATTTACTGTACCAAACTGATTACGTCCTAAAAATGGTATAATTAATCAGTAGAATAGAGTAGCTCAAAATAAGTAATTAGTATCATTGGTATAAAGTAATTAGTGTTACTTGTAATTTTCCCTACAAATTATACAAAATACAAAATAAAGTAGTTATTTAATGTAAATGCACTAGTATATTGGAAATTGTAAAAAACAATGCATGCAAAGCATCTTGATATTAACTGGAATTACGAATTCATTTTTAGTTACTCTTCATTACATCATTCTTTGGAATAAAATAGTACATTGCTTTTTTTTACTGTTTCGAATATTTTTAGAGGTTTTTTACCATATCGTCTTTATTATATAATTTGCGGAAAACATTTTATGAAGCTGGGCTTACTAACATAGTCAGACAATTCGTTTATATATTACCCAATAAATTGGATTTGGCAGTGTCGCCAAAATATGATTTAAAAAATTTCTTAGCGTTTGTTTACTTAATTTTTATTTTCTTACGTTCATCAATTTATTTAGTATTCATTCGTTCACTTTCAATTTTAGATATAAATTTGATTGTTTCACCAAATTTATCTTTGTCAAATTATTATTTAGAATTACTATTTAAGATTAAGTATTAATTTTTCGAGTTGTTTATGAAACTCTTTTAGAGTTATTATTTTAAGTTAAATATTAGTTTTTAGTGTTGTTAATGAAAACTCTTTTAGAATTATTATTTTAGATTACGTATTGATTTTTCGAGTTGTTAATGAAATTTTTTTAGAATTATTATTTTAGATTCAATATTAGTTTTTAGTGTTGTTAATGAAAACTCTTTTGGAATTATTATTTTATATTAAGTATTAATTTTTTCGTGTTGTTAATGAAACTCTTTTTGAATTATTATTTTAGATTAAATATTAGTTTTTAGTGTTGTTAATGAAACTCCGTTTAGAATTATTATTTTAGATTAAATATTAGTTTTTAGTGTTGTTAAGGAAAACTATTTTTGAATTATTATTTTAGATTAAGTATTGATTTTTCGAGTTGTTAATGAAAAATCTTTTAGAATTTTTATTTACGTATTGATTTTCCGAGTTGTTAATGAAATTTTTTTAGAATTATTATTTTAGATGAAATATTAGTTTTTAGTGTTGTTAATGAAAACTCTTTTAGAATTATTATTTTAGATTAAGTATTAATTTTTTCGTGTTGTTAATGAAACTCTTTTTGAATTATTATTTTAGATTAAATATTAGTTTTTAATGTTGTTAATGAAAACTCTCTTAGAATTATTATTTGAGATTAAGTATTAATTTCCTCTTAGAATTATTATTTGAGATCAAGTATTAATTTCGTGTTGTTAATGAAACTCTTTTAGAATTATTATTTCGTTTTAAATATTAGTTTTTATTGTTGTTAATGAAGCAATTTTTAAAATTATTGATTTTTGGTCATTTTTTTGATACCAGGAGTTTTGACCAAATATCGCAATTCAAAATCACGTTTGACAGGAAGTAACTGATTTATGAAGGCTGTCAACGATTTTTTCAGGAAAAAAAGGAGGCAGAATGAAAAAGTATAAAAAAAAATATTTCATCATGATACTAAAAAAAAAAAAAAAAAAAAAAAAAAAAAAAAAAAAAAAAAAAAAAAAAATCAATTTTGAAATTGTATATATTTTTTTAAAAAAGTCTTAAAATTCAGTTTTGTTTTCATTTTTATAGGTAGCCCTTAATATGCTTACAAATAAAATTTATAGTACTTATAAATAAATTTTTCTTCTTAAAAATAAAATTCACGTAAATATTAGCAGGTAAGTGTAAGAGATTTTAGAAAATTTTATTAAGTTCCAGTTGTTTTCTCAGCATACAAATAATTTTTTTTAATTTAAAATGAAAATTCAACTCAGAAATAGTAGTTTAGTTGCACGAAAATAGCAGTAAATGTGAAAAATAAAAATAAATAGCGCCGAATATCGAGCATCAAATCGGCAGTACATACAACCAAAAGAGATGATATCAAAAGACTGAAAATATATACCATTAAATGTGCATGAAGTGTTGTGTATAGATCCAGTCGCTTAGTGATGCCATTAAAATACTTATATATTGATCCCCATCTTTTTTTCTCAAACGATAATCTTTAGAATATTTGAAATGGATTATTACTTTTCATTTAATGTTGAGAGCCGAGTATTTAAATATTTATGAAAGGGAAAAAAGGGATTTGCATATTTAGGGAGCTCGTGTTCTTTATGTAAGGTAAGGAACAAAAGATTTCGACTTGAATGCATCAGCCGAAATAGCTATTCAAACATAAATGGGGGAAGTGTTATCTAAAACTGTAACTGTAATGGGAAAACATACCTCGTTGCGTAAATTTTTCATAGAAAAATTTATGTATTTTGTTTATCTCGGTAAAATGGTCTATTCGATCAGTGTGTGCCATTTTTTTTAACTTTTAATAAATTCGAAGATTTTATTCATTTTAAACGTTTTCTAAATTTGATTTTAAAACAGTATAGCGTTTAACCTTATCAAGTCTTACTTTTTTCACTTTTCTGGAAAGAAACAGTTGTATTTTCCTTACATTTAAATTTAGTACAAAAATTTTTTACCCATAAGGCAACTACTTCGAATTAAAAAAAAATAGATTCCGCTTTAGTTTATTTTTGTAGTTTGTTTGATAGAATATATTTCTCTTCTTAAATAGACTGTAATTATGAATTTCGAAGTAATTGAAGTGAATGCATACCCGCATGCCCTTAAACCGCTAATTTTATACTTTCTCTAATTGCATCATTTTAGAATAATGGCTTCTTATTTTAGGAAAGGAAAAAACAAGTTGGTAACACATGCTAATAATTGTTTGTATCTATTTTGTAAAAACACGATAGTTCTATCTTCCATAACATATGACTAATATGAATATTAATATTTGTATCTGAAGTCAAAACACAGTTCTTTTTGAAGTTAAAACGGTAGGAAGCAGGAAGTAACATCCACTGGTATTAACCAGTTTGTAATATCACTTTTTTTCCCCATTTGCGTTTTTCATATACAGAACATTTTTTGTGATTGGACATTAGTGAGTTAAGGCAGAAAAACAATTTGAAAATATGGTCAAAAAATTAGGAGGCATAAAACCATTTCAACATATTTGCATTAATAACTTAAAGCACTAAACATAGATACAAAATCACAAGAGTTTATGAATTTGAAAAAGAAAGCGAACAATAGTAAATTTGCGAATTTTCTGAAATAAAATTGTTTCCAGTTATTTTATTTTAGAAGCTTCGAGTCAACCCTGCATTATAGATACAAATCTGAAGAACCCGTTTCCGCAGCAAGCTCGAATTAGTACTTAAACAGGATTACCAATTTTTTACGTTTTTTAAGAAAAATTTCGTGGTAAAGTGGTTAAGGTCATAATTTAATGTATGATTCGTTGTTTTGTAAATGTGTTTTAAAGTTATTTTCCACACCACGATTTGAAAATGATTCAAAAGATCACTTGAAACGCGACTTTGTCCCAGCTCTTTCATGCCGAGGCTTTTAAATGTTGGTAAAATTACCCACACTCTGAAAGCTTTAGTTTTTTTTTAATTTCTACCACTCTTTAAAATATATCGCAAAAAAGCGTAGTAGAGCAGTAGTGGCTCAGGGGATAGAGCCCCCGTCTCCTTATGAGGCGACCTAGGTTTGAATCCCGGGGTTGGCTGGTCGATACGAATTCCACACACTGCTCGCAACGACCAAAGTGCTGACGTAAAATATCCTTATTGGTAGACGGATCGGGGGTAAGAATCCCTTTACGTTGGACTACCCATGAGAGGTTTTCCTCTCCATTTAACGCACTTGCAGATTAGTTCCGTCAAGAAGTCCTCCACGAAAGCAAAATTTCTTCCAATGCTACGTCCAAGAGTTCCTTTGTCTTCTGGATTGGGTTCAAAATTACAAGGCTATGGCATTGGTAGTCGTAAACTCAAAATAGGTCGGGTGTTCAACGACGGTAATAAAATAAAAAAGCTTAGTAGTTGGCAGCCTTGCTAAGTTTAAAAGCAATGAATCTTATAGAAGACTTGAAGCTCCCAATATCCAATTTAAATAAAGGAAGAAAACTCTTGATTTGATATTTTTTCTTGAAACCATCAAGGCAAAAGAAATGAAGAAATAATCTTGGGAAAATCAAGTATATAAATAAAAGCATCATTTGTTAAAATGCTAAATCGACGAGGAAAGTTACTTTAAAAAATTAAATTTGAATTGCACACACAAAACCGATTTTCAAATTTTATACAAATCTACTTAATACTTCGTTCGTTACTAAAATCTGTACTGTAAAGTAATCACTTTGCTTACGGCCTTTATCAGGGGGAAGCTTGTCATCCACATCCACTTGTTGAACCAGCAAAAGGTAAATACTTCTCAGATTAACTTGCATCAATCTTTGCAAATATAAAATCGCTTTTGTATGTGTTGCAGTGGTGATTTTTCAGTGTGGCATTGGTAAAAATTTAACATTTTATGTATATTAAAGTACTACTACTACTACTACTACTCCTGTTACTACTACTATTAATTATAATGTGACGAAGTGTTGTAGTAACTTTTGTTTTCACCTGCCTACAGTTTAAATTTCTCTAAACCATTACTTTAAATTATGGTTTTTCCCATATAATCAACTTTCAAGATACAACTTTTTATGTACATTAAATTAAAGTTATAAACATACTTTGAAATAAGTAAAAAAACTGCACAGTTGATAAAAATTGATGGTAGAAAATTATATTTTATAGAAAAACCAGTGACGCAAACCCCTTGTACTGCATCCTTATAGTTGCTGTATTATTAATGTTTACACAACTTAGTGATGCCATCTTATTTTTCGAATATCTGTTTGTAAAAGTCACGTTTGCAATGAATGCATTTCGTAGAAGAAATAAAACAATAATTTATTTTCTAAGTATACTTAAAACTCTTTAAAAAAAATCTTGAGTGTTGCTAATATGAGGTGAATTTGCCTAATAATAGATCCCTCCGTTACATTTGACTTAAATGTGTTGTCAACTTAAATAAAGAAATATCTGACATTATGGTGCCACATAAAACAAACATACAAACAGGAAAAATAGTTTAGAATTTAAATTTTATCAACTTAATATATATCAATTCATAAATTGTAAGTTTTTAAATTTTCACTCATTGGTTTTAATCTGGATTGATTTCACTTTTTAAAGATTTTAGTTTTAATGGAGAATTATTATTTATAGCTTCGCATGCTTAATGGATTTTTAGCAGCAAAGTAATAAAAAATGTGTTTAAATATCATATTTCTTGATTACAATTGATAAACAAAATTAACTTGATTACGTAATTTGTTACTGAAAATAACAATCACTAGCAATCAACCATTAACAACCGCAATATTTATAAATAATAACTTTCTTCATAATTAAGAAGACTTAATTACGGTTTCAATTTAATTACAAAAACACATTTCTTCTTTCAAACAAACTCCACTTTTTATATAAATCTAATGGGAAAAAAAGCTACTTACTTCACTGTCTTCATTTGAATATTACATTAAATACGGACATAAAAAGTGAAACCTCGGGATAAAAAACGAAAATCTTAATTGCTTCCATATCTTTTAATGGAACGTCGCTTTTTGGAACAACTGGGGAATAAATTTTTTTTTTTCTAAACTATAATAAATATACTTTCGTATCAAATTACAAATACACGTTAGAGGAGAGTAGATGATGAAGAACTTTACAAGGAGTGGATTTCTTGTCGGTAGATCTGTAAATCCAACAAGAATTTTCTGCTAAGCCTCGCATTGTAGTGGAGGAGAGTTGAGATGTTTTCCCGCTTCCAAGAAATAAAATCCCGGTAGCTATTACTCTTCATTTAAATGTCGTTCGGACTGCAACACGATAAAATACTGTTTTCTACCTCTGTAATATGTTTCTTGGGGATTTTAGATTTATATTTCGTCGAAAACTTGTAGTATGGTTTTATATGTAGCTTTCCATTGAAGTATAGATTCGAGTTTCCATATATTTTCCCTATTCTGAATTTTACTGCATACATAAATATGATAGAATATTTATACGGATGAATGTTAACAGAATTTTAGAAAAGTTTTTGTTTTTACAATTTATGTTACTTTCCAGAAATATAACCTGAATATATTATTACTGCTAATGGTGGTTGGGAAATTTTTCGATAAATTTGTAAACAATAAGTGTTTTTGAATTTTCGTAATATTTTCATTGGCAATTTTTTTTACTTATAATATAAAACACGATAACTAGTTATAAAAATGTTCGAATTCTACTAAATTAACTAAATTCGAATTTTACTAAATTAATAAAGAGTCGAAAACATTTTTTCGCATGTTACTTTTGGTTTATGGATTCTTGAAGTTGTGATGTATTTTTCCTACTTTAATTCATTCTTACTTCATTCATAGGTTAGAATATACACTGTTAGAATTTCAATTATAAAATTATGGTAAAATTACCGGCAGCAGTTTATCCATCCAATTAACCGTAATCGAATTTTAAATATCTGACTTTTTTGAAATAAAATTTCTCAGGAACTGTTCAATCGGTTTTGTATTTTGCCATGTAAAATTATATTCTTCTAAATTATGCAATTCTAGAATACTTTACAACTCGAATTTGTTTCGAAAGAATGTAATAAAAGTTTTTCTAAGTTTTTGCTCTCTGTACATTGTACTCAGATGAAAGGTTCAATTTTCAAAACTCCGTATCTCGAAATCTGTTCATTTTTTAACATCAGACTCACGAGTTCTTTTGATTTGGAAGATTTTAACCACATCAAATCAATATTTCTGTCAAATCGACTGAAACCTAATTCCTATATAAAAAGTGCGGGGTCCTTTCGAGAAAGTAATAATTAGGATACCAGTCTTTATCTTTTTTTAAAAAAAGTTTGTAGGAATTTGGACCTGTTTTAAATCTACCTCATAGTATTTGGTTTTAAATGTTGTAGTGTTAATAAAATTTGTGCCTTAATTAACCCGTTTTGTCCCGACTTTATATATTGAAATGATACAAGAAGTGGTTTTATGGAAAAGGTGGTATAATATATTATCGAAATTAATTGGTTTTTCTACTGTTAGGGCGTTCAAAAAGTCTCTGATAGATCAAAAAGTACTTGCTCCTTTTAATTCTAGATCTAGTCAGAAATAACTAAATCATTGTGGTATCTGAAAATCTTTAAATTCACCCAGATAAATGAAAATGTTGGAAAAAGTTTCCCACCACAATGAATGTCTTTGAAAAAAGGAACTGTCCTTAACATATGACGCTGGGCGTTAACCGGTTAAAGAAGTAATAATACATAAACGCTCAAGTTTTTTTTCGGATATTTACTCTTGCTTTCATCTCAGTAGTTGTTAACAAAGTATTCTATAAGTGTTGGCTTATAAATCATATAATGTGGTTGATGCAAAAATCGTTTTTAAAAGGACACATGTTAGAAAGCGAATTAGTTACGCTGCCATTTTCCAGTTGCATTAATTAGGAAAAATATAAAAAGACAGCAAATTTTTAAAGGTAAATTATAATGATGTACTCTATGCAATTTACTACATGTTAACTCTAATTTACTACATGATCTTTTCAATAAAATGGGAAAAATAAATGCTCAAAAGCACTATTATAAAATAAAATTATTACAGATCATTTAATTTTCGTACTATAAGTTGTAAATAGTTACTCAAAACTTACTTTTAACTTTAGAATAACTACATATATAAATCATTAGTAGCAATGTTTTTTCATGAAATTGCGATAAATATCTACTTTTATGAAATTAAAATTTGATACATTAAGGAATTAAGGAAGATTTTAAATCTTGAAATTTTTCTTAAAATTGTCTAGTTTGAGTAGTTGTGTGTTAAATTTCCAACTTCGTTTAGCAGTTTTGAATGATAGGATATTTTAAGCACCGAGACATGCTTTTGACAGTGAATAATCTAGTTTAAATACTTAATTTTTCTAAAAATTTATCTAATAATTATCTTTGATTGATCTTTATGATATTATACATAACGCATCACCAATAACCCAATCATTTAGCTAAAAACATTTAATAACCAGAGAAATGTTGAAATTTCTTTAAAAAAAACTTAATTTACCATTCCTTCATTGGCTAATGATCGGTGATAGTAATTCGAAGCAATATAAATGAAAACCTGGGAGCAAAACCATTTAATTTAAAACCGGTTTTCGTAAAGATTCGTTATAATTAAAAATAGTAATAATAATAATTATTACTATTTTTAATTATAAACTATCCAACACTATTTACTATTTTTCCGGGTAGGAAATATTTCTATATAGATGTTTTAACTAATAGATAATTCTCAGTAGTCACGGATATCTTAAATTCCCTGAAAACAAGCGAAGATTAAGTCACTTTTACCGTTTACCATCTTGATATACAAACTGCTATCAGACCAGATCAACAGTTGCTATAACTCACATAAAACTTGCAGACGAGAATAAAAAAGAAGCTGAAACCATCTTTTTTTTAAAGATATAGTCTGGAAAGGACATTTCTCTCTTTTCATTAACACAAATCAAGAAAAAAATTTCATAATTTGCTGCTCGACGAAGAACGAAAACGATCTTATTAACGACAGAAAACGATAAAAAAGGAACTATTTTTTTTTCACTTTATAACAATTATACCTTAGTTTGAAAAAAAAAAAAAAAAAACGTAGGCTTTGTCGCTAGCACTTACAATAATTGACAAACTCATTTCTTCATTGTGCTTTCGTTTGAGCCGCAAAGCTGTTCTCCGGTTACAGTTAGTCTTTAAAGAAATACTTCTGAGTAAATAAGACTTTCAGGTTTCTTTTTTGTATGCAAATGTATGTTCGCTTCAAGTGAGGATGCACTTATGCGTAATTAAATTAGTGTGTTTGACGTATTTTATATTCAGTTCCTCTCCATTTTTAAAGAAGAAGAATACAGCTAAGAAAACATTTTAGAATTCATAAACATGAGTAGGTACCGTCATTATTTCTTTAAAATGCAATAAAATTTTTGGTTTTTTTATATTTATTAAATATAAAACTTTTTATATGAAATGCAAACTAAATATTCTTTGTTTGAATTAGATTTTATTACAAATAAAAATTATTCTCAAATATTAAAATCAACATGCAACCTATTAATGAGCTTGATTATTAAAATCGAAATAAATCAAATCTTAATAAATAAACCAAAATTTTTTTTCGGCTATGGAACCCTAAATGTTCGAGATTCTTTTGGCGGAACACCGGCATTATGAAAATGAAAAAAAGTTTATTAGCAGCTGTGAATATACTGAACAAAAAAAAAGACTATCAATTATTTTGAAAATATTTATTGTAAAAAATAAAATATGAATTGTTTCTTGATGTATGGATACAATCAATAATATAAGCTGAATTATAAATTTAAATAAGAACTGTTATATGCATTGAGAAAAATTTTCATCGAAACTTAATTCTTTATTCTTGAATTATTTTGGTTTGAATCGGAAATTCTCGATTAAATATCAATTATTGTATTTTCTTATAAATATTTATCCTTTTTACAAGTTATTCATTTCAGAGTTATTAAAATAAATAATTAATATTCAAAAAGTAAATATTTAAGAAAAGGGTAGAAAATCAATCCTAAATTAATAATTTTTCATTGACTACCAATTTAGTTTTAAAAGTATTAAATACTCAATTAAATTACGCTAGGATGAGACCTTGAAGCATATAAATGTGACACTAATGAACTCTGTTCTTTGGTTCGCTAGCTTGAAAAGCCCTTGAAATAAACTCTCTTAGTTAGCAAAATTTTGTTATTATTGTTATGTTATAGGCTACCAAGCAGCGTTGTCAACTTTTCATGCATTTAGGGAAAATTTCTTCTAGTGGTAGCTAAGTCTATGTTTCACTTTTTGTTTTGCGCCAGCCAGGGCAGTTAGCATGCCTAATTGCAAAGCCAATGGTTGTGGGTTCGAATCCCACGCATGGATATTTATCTCTGTGTTGTCTTCTGTTGTGTTGTGTGTGAATTTAACCCATCCTATGCACGGATATCTGTGGCAGTGTGGTGTGGGCAATGTTGCTCGCCTCCGTGACCAAGGCTCAGAGGTTCCCACCGGGTAACATTAAAGACCAGCACTACCGGCATCTTTAAAATGCTTGCGAAATTGCCTTAGTTTTTGATTGACTGTTATAAAGTATTTTGCAAAAAGTGTAGTAGTTGGCAGCTCTGTTAAGGTTTTTGTAAGGTTTGAAATCGACAGTTTTTTTGCAAAAAAATCACACCAGAGAGAACGAATTTTGGAGGTTAATGAATTTAAACACTAAATTAAAATAAAATATATATTTAAATAATGAAAAATAAGCTATCAATAATAATGAATTTTAATACTATAATAAAAAAATTCTTCAGTAATTATAATAGAATGTGAGTTAGATATTATAATAGAATTTTTCAGTAACCTCAAAGGGAAACCACGGCCTAAAACTCTTTATTTATAAGGAAAAGATCTTCGCTCTGTTCGCCTTGCTTTTCAAATTGAATATGAGGATGATTAAATTGAATATTTTAACATGATCTAGATTAATTTCTAAAAATTTAACTTCAAGTGATTTGTGATGTGTTTGTCTTCAGATAGGTTTACGATGCTAAATTGACTTTCTGTGCTTTGCCAAAAGCATTTCTGTTAAAATGGCAACATGTGTGTCAAAGTTTGATATTATAAAGTCTTTATGGTCGTTGTCGTTTTATGTAAATAACTGACATGGTTTGATTAGAATAATGGAAATACTTCCATACTATATTTCTTTTAGCAATACAAGAAAACAATATAGTGAGCAATATTTCTTTTATCAGCAAATGTTTTGGAAAAGTTTACACAGCAAAAATGCTGGCACAATTTGAAAGATCATGTCTGGAGTTTTTAGAAGTGATGTTTTCCCCCCCATGCAAAACTTGAATCGTTCTAAACGAGGATAGTAAGTTAAAAGCAAAGTTTCTTCTTAATACCACTGTAATTTAAAAAAAAAACATTGTTAGATAAATATTATAATCTGAAATTTATAATATTTATGTAAGATGAAATGAAATGTTTATGAAGATTATAATACTTATGTTATTTATGTATTAAAGCTAAAACAAAGAAAGTTATTGCTTTTAATACTCATTTTTGTCGATCTAATAGAGATTTATTTTCCCTCATATATAATCTTACTGTATTAGAAAGCACTAATTTGGGGATATAATAGTGGGAGTTGATGACAGATTATGTCTTTTTGGTGCTTTGTTTTCTGGCCCTTCTATTAAATTGTAAGAATTTTAATTATTATTTTTTCAAAATAGGTTTTCTTATTCTCTTTAAAAACATTTTTCCTTACCTTGCTCTTTCTTTGTATTTTAATCTTAATATATATAAGTCTACATAATTAAACAACTCTGCAATCTTTATATATATATATATATATATATATATATATATATATATATATATATATATATATATATATATATATATATATATATATATATATATATATATATATATATATATATATACATACATAATTTTGCATTTACAGAGTTGTTTAATTATGTAGACTTACCATATATATATATATATATATATATATACAGGGTGTTCCGAAATTATCTTTACAACTTCAAAAATTCATAACTTCGAACATAAACAAGATATTTATATTCTGTCTTTTGTATGTATTACTGCAACTAATAAAGTTTTTTTTTCAATAGGCTAAAAAGTTATAAGTGAGGATGTGGACATCACAACAGAAAGCTCAATGCGTCTCATGGTTCATAGAGACGAAATCAGATACACAGGTTCAACGGAACTTCAGGACAAATTTCCAAAGAGACCCACCATCCAGACCCTTCATCCGTGCATGGCACACAAGCTTCATGAGCACCGGATCAGTATTGCATAAAAGTGGAGCCGGACGACCCAGTACAAGTCCAGAAAATGTGGAGCGAATACGGCCATGAGACGCATTGAGCTTTCTGTTGTGGTGTCCACATCCTCACTTAAAACTTTTCAGCCTATTGAAAAAAAAACTTTATTAGTTGCAGTAATACATACAAAAGACAGAATATAAATATCTTGTTTATGTTCGAAGTTATGAATTTTTGAAGTTGTAAAGATAATTTCGGAACACCCTGTATATATATATATATATATATATATATATATATATATATATATATATATATATATATATATATATATATATATATATATATATATATATATATATATATATATATATATATATATATATATATATATATATATATATGGTAAGTCTACATAATTAAACAACTCTGTAGATGCAAAATTACAGAATTGACAATAATAATTTTCTTCACAAATTAAATAGTACATTAATACGTCTTTAGATTTATCAGGATTGTATTTTTAGACATTACTTATTTAAACATGAAATATATTTTGAAGTTAGACAAATAAGAAAAATAGAAAGTTTGAAAAAAAAATATTGTAATCAATTTATTTGATGAAACTAAATTGGTGAAGTCTAGAATTTTTTACAATAAATAGGAGAAGAATTTCTTTGAAAATTTGCATTTATTTCAAATTTTTTTTGTTGCTTTCATTCTCTTAAGGGAAAGAATCAAATTTGCATTGATAAATAGCAAAAGAGGTATGTTAGGAAATCAAAACGTTTAATTATTCAGTTTTTAAGAAGGTAGCAAATTGGTTTTGAATTATTTTTCCATCGAGAGTATGTTGTCGAGAGAATCGATTTTTTAAATCCCTTTTTTTTGTGTAATCTAATTATATATGTTTCTAAATTCATTCATTCAAATGAGTTTCTTCTGAATCCGGAAAATTTTTGATTTTTAAGAAGAATTTCAGGATATATATTTCAGCTCTCTTAAAATATTTTTTAAATCTTTTTGACATCTTAAATTTATTATTTAAGACGTTAGCATTTTCTAATGTTATATTTTGAAATTAATAGGAGGGGTTCTTTTCTTCTTTTTTATAATCATTAATTTGTCATTTATTTGGTTGCTGTTCTAGTATCATATTTTCCAACTGTTACTCTCCCATGGAAGATCTTTCCTCGGGAAAGTCAAATGTTAGCATTAATATTTGAATCTTGGTTTAAAGCAATAATACATATAACTTTGAACTAATTTATGTGTATAAAATATTAAGCTAACTTTTGACTTCTGTTGACTTTGACTAACATTGATCTTCCGCTGATATTAAGTTAATAATAATAATCGAGGAGCGATTGCCCAGTAGTTAAGGTATAGTGCGGCTTTGAGGAAAACTCTTCCAGACTGAAAGTCTGGGGTTGTCTGCTGCTATGGTAACAAGCGAGAGCACATTTCTAATGGGGGTGCAATGGAGGAAAGAAGGTGTCGATTGGTTAACTCACGCTGACCTATACCAAGATCAAGACAGAAGTATTCACCCCACACCCCGTGACTTTTTCTTGTAACCATGGTACCCGCCACGACGCGAGACTAGTGTCTGGAGGAGTTCTCCTGAAAACCACACTATACTAAACTGTCACTGTGAAGAACTGGGGTATGATCTTAAGGGGTGGTCTCTATTCCCCCAGCTTTAGATCGATAGGTACCATCTTATCAAGGAAGTAAAGTTGGCCTGTGTGCAATGCTGACCACGATGCCACAAACATGCCATTGGTCATGAAATTGTGGGGCCTAAATCACCAATGATCCTCTTGGCCCACAAACGGCTCTTGCAGGAATGCTATATTTCGTTTATAATAATAATTATTCAAAAATAACGTGCTTACTTTTCCAACGAATAAAAAATGTGAGCTATTAAAATTTTGGTTTTAATTTATTGAAAGGACGCTTTATGGCAATTGATAGAAATTGTTTCCGAACGCAAGGCTTTTTTGTTCAACCAGTTTTTAAGAAATTATAACTACCAAAATATGCTTTTTCAATCACGAAATATAATTTATCAATTGTATTCTAATAAATAAAAAATACAATTATAAATAAAAATAAATTGGCCATTCCTTTAAATAATTTAAATTTAAAAAATGGACCATTAGTACCTAAATTATGGTAACTTAATTTACTTAGATGTTATGGGATGACAAAAGAATTTTTTTTTCCAGATCTTCCCTGCATTTTTATTAAGTTGAGTGATAATTTTTGAACCACATGAAATGAAAGATAAAATTTTCAAGAACTACTACGTTCGAAAATGTTATACTAATTTTTAAAATTAGTAGAGATATTCAGATTTAGTTTTTGACGTATGCTCAACGCGCTTTCCATAAGTGTTGAAGCATAGAAAAATTTTGCTAAACTCGCGTGTCGAAATATTGATGGTTAAGCTAATTTTCTGAATAGGAGTTTTGAACTCAGGGATGGTTTTGAGACTATAAATGTTAACTCTGTTTTTAATATTGCCTCACAAAAGCATGTCACAAGAGTTAAAATGAGGAGGAAGGGGTAGCCACGAAGATAGAAGTATGATGAGAAACGTTAGATTTCGAGATTTTTACCGAAAAATGAACAAGAGCAACAATAATAAACAACATACCAAAAATGAAAACCGAGTTTTAACAATTTAAAAGCTGACAAGTTTTCCATCGTGTAGCTCATTAATTGTCTCCTTATAATTAGAGTGTGCCGACCGGGTGGTCGAGTGGTTAGCGTGCCTGACTGCGGAGCCGATGCTATAGTAACAATTCTGGCATTTCTGAGGCCAATGGGAAATAGACCCAAATGCCCGCCATTAACCAAAAAAAAAAAAAAAAAATGAGAGTGTTTATGTTATATGGAAAATGCTATTTGGGTTTAAATTTAAGCATTTTAAGTTCTTGGGATAATAAAGTTTAACGGATTGTCTAAAAACCTTCAATCGAGCCTTCTTATAATATTTGTTCGTCTAAAATCTCTCTTTTATTAATTATTTTGAAAAGTTTACTTATAACTATTAAGTTCTTTTCTATTAAAAATAGGTTATAAATAATTATCAATGTAATAATAATTAATTATAAAAATTATTTAATGTTTTCAATTCAGGAAGTACTGGTAATTTGACCTCAATGAGAAAAATCATCCATAGGTATTAAATTACCCCTCTTTGTCGCCTGATTATGACATACTTAGGAATAATGTAACATTTTATTTATTATATAACATACAATTACTATTAAACTATTATACAACCAATAGAAATTATCAATGTTACGAAAAACGAAGCTCTCTGATTTTGAAAAGGATTTGATGCTTTTCTCTATCTGTTAACCAATATGATAAAATTAAGGGTGTGCCTTTATTTCCCGCCTCTGACTGCATTTTCTATTGGTTTTACATTAATGCGTTTAGCACTACATTTTCATTAAAGATCAAATGTATGAGTAATATTTCATCAGTATACAACATTGCTAAAACATTTAGCGTCTCATTTTTTCAAGTTTTTAAACACTCTCAATAAATGTAGTCAGATCTCTATTTAACGAAGTCGCTCAATCCCGATAATAAGTCCGTTACATAGAAAATTCGCTGAGTAGAAAGTCACCTTTTGAAATAATTAAACGACACAAAACAGGTTTTAAGTTCATAAACACTAGACATAATTAAAATAGCAATTAATACACCTTTATCTTGCAAAGTAGTATCTACTATATATTTTTTAAATCTTAACCATGAAAGAAATCTGCATAGAAGGCAAGAATAGAGCAAAACGTTATCCAGTGTTACACTATCATGCTACATACATTTTAAACTAAAAGAAGCTAAATTTATGCATAAAATTATATCTGCATTTATTATAAAAGTAATATTAAACATGCATTACCACATGCGTTCTTAAATTTAATTGCTACTGACAAAATCCGTTAAATTTGTCTGAGTTTTTCGTTTGAAATGCAAACAAAAAGGGAAAGGGATTTTACTGCTTTCTCTAAAAGTTAGGTGGCTTCAAAAATCAATTCAAGGGTATTTCCCCCATAAAATGCGTTAACAAGTTTAAAATGCTCTGAAATTTTACGGAAATAGGGAAAGTGCATCTCAAGGAAAAGTTCGTTAAATAGAAAATTCACTTCGCTATTTGGAAGTTTGTTAAATACAGGTTTGACTGTACTTCCTAAATGTTTCAATGTCTTCATTTAAATATGGAATTATAATTTGAATAATTCTAATAAAGTTTTGGATTACTTAAGCGAATATATAACTTCTAGTTTCGTTTTCAGCTAAAAGACAAATGTAGAAAATAAAAAACAACGACTTAGTGAACTGTTTCTGCCTATAGAATTTTTACCGCCTACTATGACCATTTTGAGGATTTATTTCCATCCATAAAAGGATGCCGGAATGAAATATTGCGGCGGAACCGGAAACAGAGAATAGACGCGATTCCAACTACGATGTCTTGACTAAAGGATATTGAAGCTTTAGAAATCTTGCAGTACCCGTTACTGCTTGCTATATTTCCCTGTTACTGACATGGACACACAATGAATGTCAATGAATTGAAGGAGTCGTTAGGGGTGGTCGCTGAAGAGATACTTTTATTGGGGAGTTGGAGGTGGGAAGAAAAACGATTGGGTTATGAGAGATTATTCCGTTGGTTTATTCTGCGCATAAAAGTATTTATATAGTTGGTTTAAATAACAGTTAAATGTGCGTCTTTCCGAAAAAAAGATTAATTTAGTTTTGCTTAATTAATCTATTTTCCGATAATCATATAAAAATTGTAGGCCTTAATAGCATAAAGAATGTCAAAAAATACCCATTGAAAGATGCAACTTTTTCTCAGGCTGTAAAAAATTATCAAAATAAGCAACATTTATTTAAACATCGATAGCACTTAAAAACATCAATGCTTGATTACCAAAATTCGAACAATTTGTAACTTATTTTAATGACCTATTAAGATTCTGCGTTCAGGGTTTGGGAGCACGTTCTTTTTTGAAAAAGAAAAAAGAGTTGTAAATTAGTTATTTAATTCTAAGCAATTATTTCGCAAGATCAAGACGCTCATGGCTCATGTTGCGGCATTTGCTTAATACTATTAAAAATATCATTACTATATTTACCAGATATCATTTTATAGTAATTTATATTTTTAAGGTAAGCTTTTATAGTAGAAAATAGACATTTTGCAATAGCGTTTTGATTTATGTTTCGATCTGAATCTATACGGATGCCATACCTGCAATATTTGATCATCTTCAAAAAAGTTTTTTTTTTCAGTACAGTGAAATATTTATTGAAGCGATATTGCAGAAATATGCATAATTCCCTTTCCCCATAATTTAAAACACAATAAGACAGATCTGTTAACTTTTACTTTTTTTAAGGAAGTATTTCCCAAGCGGTAGTGGAAGTCTTATTGAAATGCAATTGTAGATAAAAATAACTTTTCACATTTGCTATGTCTTACTCTCATTTTTATTTCTTTAACTTGCTCTTATATATAAGAACGATTCCTTTGCATTTAGTGATTGTTAAGATCATATTTAATTAAATTTATATATCCAAGAATTAAAAGGAAATTCATAAGTTTCATTACTTCTTTAAAACTAAAAATGAAATGCTCCGGACAATCCTTAGTTGTTGTCTGCTTTGTGTGTTTGAGTTATCAAATCAACAATCCTTAGTTGTCGTTTGCTTTGTGTGTTTGAGTTATCGAATCATCAATGCATAGTTGTTGTCTGCTTTGTGTGTTTGAGTTATCGAATCAACAATCCTTAGTTGTTGTCTGCTTTGTGTGTTTGAGTTATCAAATCAACAATCCTTAGTTATCGTCTGCTTTGCGTGTTTGAGTTATCGAATCAGCGATCCTTAGTTGTTGTCTGCTTTGTGTGTTTGAGTTATCAAATCAACAATCCTTAGTTGTCGTTTGCTTTGTGTGTTTGAGTTATCGAATCATCAATGCATAGTTGTTGTCTGCTTTGTGTGTTTAAGTTATCAAATCAACAATTCTTAGTTATCGTCTGCTTTGTGTGTTTCAGTTATCGAATCAGCAATCCTTAGTTGTTGTCTGCTTTGTGTGTTTGAGTTATCGAATCAATGTGGTGATCAGGAATATTTCATGCCAAAGTTCTAAAAACATACATTTATACATTTACAAAACACATTTACGACAAAAATTTATTTACGATTATAGCAATCTTGAGTGACAATCTAGACGAGTGGTAGCTATCGATCACCTATTCTTTCGAAAAGAAGAATAAAATGAAATATTTTCACTACCAGTATTTTGACTCCTCTGAAAATTAGTAGTTCTGAAAATAGCTTTTATAATATCAGTAATTTTTTTGAAAAAATAGTTTGGTTATTTTTAATATTTTATGTAACATAAAATAATACATTATATCAGGCAATTAAAAATATAAATATTCTGGTACTGAACTGAGAAATGATAATCATATAATAATTCATTTAGTTTTCAATAATGGAAGATACTAAATTAGCGAGTGAAAATTTAATGATAATTCATCAAATCTGACTTCATTGCTGACTGAGATTTGAAGCAACCTTAATTTGATGGTAGAATGATCCTCGTATACGACTGAAAAACAAAGGAATAATAAACGATATCAATATATTAGCACCCATGTAAGAATTCGATGCAGTGTAGAGTATTTGATGTAGTTGATCTAGATTAGTTATAAATATAACAGCGCTCAAATTTGCTGCAATCATAGTTTGTTGGTAAATTGATCTGCGTATATGACTGAAAAGCAAGGGGATAATAAACGATATCATTATGTTAGAACCTTCGCCAAAATTTTATATAGTTTAGAATCTTTGATGTAGTTTTTTCAAATTAGATTTAAATATAAAAACGCTCAAATTTGCTTCTATCAAATTTTGATACGAATCTTATCCACGTATACGATTGAAATACAGAGAATGATAAACGACTTAAATATATTAACACTTAGGTGGAGATTTTATGTAATTTAGAGTATTTGATGTAGTTTATTTAGATTAGATTTAAAAATAACTACGTTTAAATTTGCTGCAGTCTTTATTTGGTGTAAAAGTGAACTGTGTTTACAACTAGGCTACGGAAAAACGATATTACCATGTTATAGAGTAGATCAAAATTTAAAAACTATTTAAACTATCAGATCATAACCTATTCATTGATTAAGAATCGTAATTATTTACTTTTTTTTATTAAAGTGATATAACTAAAACTTTTTTTTTTTAATTCCTTATGTGTCCTAAAAAGGAAAAGGAAATAGTGGTTGATGCGCCTTTAATTTTATTTAGATACAAAAACATAAATTCATCGTTAAATATATAAAAGAAGAGAGAAATTGTTCGATGCAAAAACAGTCCTTCAACCTCAAAAATATACTTGAATGTTGTTTTTTTCTACATACGACTGGGATGCAGAAAAATACAAATAGGGATTTTTCTTAACCGAAAGTCAAGACCTGACTCAAATTAATCCCCACAAATCCAACTGCGAGAATGAGGTACAGGAGAATAACATAAAGTAGAGATACGCCATAAAAATAGGTCCCAATTGCCAGTAGATGTGAGGGTGGATACAAAGCAGGGGAGCAGGGTAAACGGGCAAAGCTCCTAAATTCAATTTGTTGCTCGGTCGTTCGTCTTAAGTACTTACATTTCTCAGGCAAGGAAGGCAGGTACAGCGAACGTGCGCCTTGCTTTGATATAAAGGGATTATATACATATTGAAAATAACAACAGTGGCTTTTCTTTACGAAACTCTTCGAAAATTTCGTATAGATACTGGATTCATTTGCATTTTAGTGTGAATGGGTCGAATAAATTGATTTAAGCAATTATAACTGATCATAAATGTGAATATAGAATGGTAAACTGAACTATGGTGTTTCCTACAAAATGCAAATAACAATGATGCATTTATGCAACACCATCTTTGTTTTTAGAAAAAAGGAATCGTCCTTTAAAATAAAACAAAACAGATCTGAGTCTTATAAACTTAAATCTCTTCAGGAATATATATCGTTAAACAGCTGACTCAATATTGAGTGAACAACTACTAATGATCAACTTCGTAGTCTTGTAATTTTGAAACCAATCCAGAAGACAAGGGAACTCCTGAACCAAATATTGAGAGAAGTATGCCTTCATGAAGGACATTTCGATGGAACTAACACGCATTTGCGTTATATGGTGAAGAAAACCTCCCACCGTTAGCCTGATGACAAGGGGACTCTAACCCATTATCCGTTTACCACTGAGGATATTTAATATCAGCATTGTTGTCGATGCGAGCTGGATGCGAAATTCGTATCTTCCTGCCATCCCTGGGATTTGAACACGGGTCATCTGAATGGGTGGTGAACTCTCTATCCCCATAGCCACCACGGCTCAACCTGTATCTTATTGAAAAAGTTCATGCTTCAAAGGTCCTCAATAAATTAAGAAAATCACAGTGGCGTTTTTCTTAAGAATATATTCGTTAGTTTATTCACTTCCAGAATTACAGTATATTTTTTTCCATTTCTGATCATTTTATCCAATCTTGAGTAAGGATTAAGTGTGGTTATAATACCAGCGTCGAAAACCAATGAGTCTGTTTCGATTGATTGCATAAACTAAGTCCCATGTATTAAATTCATAGCAGTGATAATAATCTCAGCAGTAATAATTTTTTTACTAAAATTTTAATTATAAACTAGAATTTTAAAATAAAATGTATTCATGATGCATGGCCTATAAATGCTATGCTTTGTTCAACTGCTATAAATGATATTCAAGGCCGTTACTCGGAAGAAAAAAGCCAGTTGTGAAACAATTTTTATTTTCGCACACATGCTTATTGAAAAATAGCATATTTTTAATATTTGCTATCTGCAGAGCACATATTTGCAATATACAGTGTTTAATATTTGCCATCTATAGTACCATCCTTGTCAAATGCAATTGGGTAAATGAGCCTAACATGCTCTTTGCCCATTTATTGTATCAATTACAATTATTAGGTTGATAAATTAGTACACATGGTTACCAATTTTTTAATCGCTTTTTGTGAAATTTTTTTCCAAAGGTAGCTAAGTTTATACTTTAGCGGATTATTCCTGGTTTTGTCAATTACATATCAGTCATTTTCCAAACCACTATGTGCAAATGATTTTTTAATTTTGAAATACTTTTCGGTTTATATGAAATAATAAAAACGATTCATTTCTTCAATCTTACACTATTCGGTTGGTTGATACGAACTCCACTCTCCGCTCGCACCGACCATAGTGCTTACGTAAAATATCCTCAGTAAAATATCCCATCATGGGTTAGAATTCCTTAGCTGAAGGGCTAACCGTGGGAGGTTTTCCGAACATTGTAATGTAAATGCGGGTTAGTCCCAGAAAAAGAAAACATTCCACGTAGGCTTTGCCCCTACACTTGATCTAGGAATTCCCTTGTCTTTTGGTTAGGTTTCAAAATTACAAGACGTAGAGCGTTTATAGTCGTAAACTCAGAATTGGATCGGCTGTTTAACGCCGGTTATAAATTAAAATTAAATCTTACTCTATAACTTTTTTTTATAATTTATACTAGTTGTTAATCCTGTAAATTGTTATTTCACCACCAAAATAAATATTACGGGGCGAAGATCTGAGTTAAAAGAAAGGGTGTCAATTGCTCTATTTTCTGCCAACGATTTAATAAAGTGGTAGAGAATTAGAAAATTGAATCGATATTTGCTTAAATTTACTAACATTTTAAAATCCATACCTCTAAATAACTGGTACAAACAGACGTTATTCATAACTAATTGATTCATTTTTATTTATACACTGGAGAGCCAACACATTATGACCAACCTCCATCTATAACAATGGGCTCGCCCAGGTTTTCATAGTTTCTCGCCCAGGAACAATGTTTTCATGGGGCACATTAGGACCCATAATCCTCATAGAACAACCCCTGTAAGCTACTTGAACAAAGTTGCAGACCAGGTTCACCCATTCATGGCAACAGTTTTTCCTGTGGAGGATGGTGTTTACCAACTGGATAATGCACCATGTCATGGATTGGTTCAAGGAACATTCCAGTGACTTTCAAGTCATGTGTTGCGCCCCAAATTCACCTGACCTTAATCCAATAGAGCATTTGTGGTCCTACTTGGAAAACCAAACTCGTGCTGCCACGATACCTCCTCGCAATGCGAGAGAATTGCACGACCAGTTGGTGAGCGCTTGGTACCAGATACCTCAGACTACCTATCAGCACCTTGTGGAATCAATGCCACGGAGGCTACTAGCAGTTTTGAGGGCTAAAGGTGGTCCGACATGTTATTAGCAGGGTGTAATAATGTAATGGCTCTTCGGTGTATATTATTACCACGAATAAAAATTTGCTCACAAAGCGGAGAAAGTTGGCAGCTTAGTGAAATTCAGACTGTTTAACTAACAATGCTTTATTTTGAACACGCAATCTAAAACTCCTAAAGAAGCTGATAGAGAAATCATGAATTAAACTATCTTTCCAAAATAATTAATTATGCTGGAAATTCAACAATATCAAATGAAATATTTTGATGATATTTTGTTTTATATATTTTTAAATATATATACATTAAAATTCTACTAAAATATTTTGTTGGTTTTAATTATTGAACAAAGAAAACAGTTTAGTTTCACAAAAAGTACTCTATTCAACTGTATTAAATATTTCTGGTACAAAATGTTTTGTTTCAGAATTAATTATTTCAAACCTAATTTTTAAAAAAGATGGTCTAATTTATTATTATTACTTTGATAGTCTCATCAAGCATATTAATTTTAATGATAACTTCCTCTAAGATTCAAAATTCTAAGAACTGAAAATGTAATTTCATTTGATTAAAGGGAAACCTAGTTTTAGAATTCCACCAATGTTGGATTGCCTGGGGACATATTTTCAAAACAAAACTGTCTTAAGATATTCCGTTTCTGTTTTCTAGACTACGGATTAAACTAAACTGATTTTATTTTATGAGTTATTTCTAGGAAAAATGTAATTCTCACTTAGAAGGAACAAAACATTTAAACGTGTAAAACATTTGCATATTTCAACATATATCGTAATGAGAAACGATCTAGCTGTCAAAACATATACTAGAGTGTTATAACTGAATTCAGTATTTGTTTTTCGATTGTCAGATGCAATATATAATTGCAATGATAATGTTTATTTTTGATTCCGATGTTTACTCAAATGAGATCAGTTAAGATTATTATACGGCGAAGAGTCTTTTCAAATGCCAGTTCGTTAAATTTAATTGAATTTATAATGGAAAATGGAATTTTCAGTTTTATTGTTAGAATAATTCATAAGTTGTATTAGCTTCATTTTTCATAAACTGGATTACTCATATTCTTTTGTTTTTTATGATAGGTTTTAAAAGTTTATTCTCAAATTCCATTTAAAACTAAACAACCAATTCTTAAATTAATTAATATTTTTTAATTGTTTAAAATGAGACGTTTTTAATTATCAATATTTTTAATTGTTTAAAATGAGATGTTTGCAATCATCAATATTTTTAATTATGTAAAAATGAGTCATTTAATACACAAGTTTGTTTAAATTGTTTGAAAATATAATATAAAAATAAAATTTTAGTATTATATTAGTTAATACCATTCATTGCTCCTAACTTTTGTTTCTTACGATAGGTTTTAAAAGTTAATTCTCAAATTTCATTTAAAACTAAACAACCAATTCTTAAATTAATTAATATTTTTAATTGTTTAAAATGAGATGTTTTTAATTATCAATATTTTTAATTGTTTAAAATGAGACGTTTTTAATTATCAATATTTTCAATTGTTTAAAATGAGATGTTTAAAAATCATCAATATTTTTTAATTAAATAAAAATGAGTAATTTAATGCACAAGTTTGTTTAATTTGTTTGAAAATATAATATAAAAATTAAATTTTAGCATTATTTTAGTTAATACAATTCATAAGATGTATTGTTCCGAATTATTGTTTCTTACGATAGGCTTTAAAAGTTTATTCTCAAATTCCATTTAAAACTAAACAACCAATTCTCAAATTAATCTATATCTTTAATTGTATTAAATGAGATGTTTAAAATGCCAGTTTTTTAAGTTTGATTGAATACACAATAGAAAGTAGAATTTCTTAATGTAGTTTGAATTAATCATAAGTTGTATTAGAGCAATTTTTCATAACCAGTATCACTTGTAGTTTTTTGCTTATTACGATAAATTACGAATATTTGTTCTCAAAACTTATCTAAATTTAAGCAATAAATTTCTAAAATTTATCAGTATTTTAAATTATATAAACTGTATTTAATGTTTTGTAATGTATAGAGAAAAAAACGCTTTGTTTCTACTTTTTTGTTACCTACAGATTAAGCAATGTTAATTCCATTTCACGAATTGCTTTAATTAAAAATATAATTCTCATTTGCATACATAAAAGAATTTGCATATATTATGAGAAATGATCTGGCTGTTAACATATATTTTCTTTGTCGTATAACCAAATTTAATTATTTCTTATGGAGTGCTACTTGTAGTATGCTGCAATATCCTAAATGGAATGAGAATGTTTATTTTTTTCCACGGTTTTCTCAAAAGAGATCAAATTAAATTAGAATTCGGCAAATGGATGTTTGAAATGGCAGTTAGTTAAAACTTAATTGATGTGGAATGCGAAATTGAATTTTTAGTTCTAATGTTGTTTGAATTGTTCATAAATTGAATGAGCTTCATTTTTTTTAAAAGATGGAACACTCATAACGTTTTGTTTCTTACCAAAGATTTCAATAAATTATTCACTAACGCCATTTAAAACTAAATAAGTTTTAATATTAATCTATGTTTTAAATTATATAAATTGTATTTTATGCTTTGTATTGTCGCGTGTAGACGCTATTTTTAATTGATTCTTTGCGCATACTTTTACTATTCTGTTAGCTACATATTGAGATTCATTTTAAGAATTGTTTTATAGAAAAATTTTCTCCTCACTCTGCGGAAATGAACAATATAAACGTGGTGAATTAGCATATATGTTATTGTAATGAGGAAAGATTTAGCTGCCAAAATATATTTAATTTTGTCTTATGAATGAGTTTAATAAATATGTTACAATACCCTAAATACAATGGAAATGTATATTTTTGTTTTCTCAAGAGAAACCAATTATATTATGATATTGCAAATAAACGTAATCGAAATATTGCTGTAAAGTTAGTTCGTTAAGTTCAGTTGAATATATAATGGCATTAGAGTTTTTAGTAATGTTGTTTGATTAGGAACTCAGTTTAAAGAATCTGCATTGCTCGTAGCTTTGTCCGACAGCTGAATTTGCAGTCTTTGTGCTATTTCTAGTCTAGTTATGAATTTGTTTTTGGTGTATATCATACCTGCCAACTTTTAATCCCTTCCATTATCATTTTTCCCAGTGGTATTAAAATGGAATTAAAACTTCAATTTTAAGCAAAGAAATACGTTGTATTTGAGAAAACTCAAGTTAACAAACATGATAGTAACTCATATTAATATATGTGCTTAATTTTTGTAAGAATAGTGGTGATCGAAATAATCTAAAAATTAAGTTTATAAAAGAAAAAATAGCATATACTTACTACCACTTTAAATATGAAAATAAAATCTTCCGGAAAATCCGGAAGAGTTTGGCAGGTATGTGTATATACATAAGCTGAAAATGAATAAAATAAGACAAATAATGGTTTACTCTGAAATAAAAACTTCGAGTTTTGTTGAAAATGTTTAGTAAGGAAACATATTTCTTTTTTCAGGATAATACCATAGTTGCCAGCTTATTGTCCTTCCGAGAATGATTTTCACCAGTGGTAGTAAAATAAAAATTGAAATACAATTATGAACAGAATTATCTGTTTTAATTTACTCCCAGCTGAAAACTAACATCTCAAAATATTGATAAATTTTTATGTAGTGGTGGCCAAAATCATTTCGAAATAAATTTTGAAACCCAAGAAACAAGTGGGAAACATGAATTTTTCAACGAATTTTAAAGTATTAATAACATTTTAACACGTTCACACCGGGGTGACCCACCGGTGGGTCACGCTAGATTGTCTCATCGGGCGGCGCACCGGAGTAAAAACTGGTAACAAATGAATTTAATTTATTAGTTTTTTTCCGGGGATAATAAAAATCCATAACTACGAATAGTTTTTAACGAATACAATTTTTATATTGAATTGCTTCTTCGTCTTGATAAATTTCCTTACAGTGAATTGTTATTGTTGAGAATAGATTAACTCCTCCCGAATATTATCTAATATTGAAATAGTTCTTCTACCAGTATTTTCTCTTTTCCGACCCGCTTTCAGGCGCAACACCCGGCGTGAACGTGTTAAGCAAAATGCGTAAAATTTGGTTGCCACGCTTAAAAATTGGCCAAATAAAATAAATTGAATGTTAAAAGCATTTCGTGCATTTAATTTATTTTTTAAAGAATTTGTTTGTTTCTTCAACTCCTCCTATAACTGAAAGCCTTCACACGGTTTTTTGTAGGTAGTCCGATTAGACCACAATGATTTTAAACTAGTTAACGAAAAAGCCATCTAATACAAAATCTAGTAAAAAGAAGAAAGTGGTAGCAAATATATGTCTGAAATTTTTTTAAATTTATGAATATGATTGGTTTGTCTTATTTTTTTGTCAACCACTACAGATTCAATTCTCAAATATATATATATTAAATTTCTCTCAAGTGTTTTTAAAATGGAAAAAGGCTGCTAACGGGCCCCAGGCTCCCAGATAAATGTTGAGAATGATGATGATGTCTTTAAAATAGTAAGGGCCATTTAGGCATACCTGCGAACTTTTACGCATTTGGCGTAAAATTTTATTTCTAATTTCAAAGTGGTAGTAAAGTGTATGCTATCTATGTATTCCTTGCAAAGTAAAAAATAAATTTTTAATCTTTTTGATTACCACTATTTTTAAAAAAATTAAGAATATATAATAATATGTAATACAGATGCAATAATTCGTAAAAGCTTTTTCATTATTAAGCTTATGTGTCTGCCTAATACTGTAATTTAAATTTTATTAAACTACCACCGGGGAAAATCATCTTCGAAAAGATTAAAAGTTGGCAGGTATGCATTTAGGCCTCAGATGTCCAGTTCTACAACTACGAACGAACTTTTAAAATAGAATTTGGGATCACGCGCACAACTGGTTCACTTTTTAAATAGTCTGCGCAGACTACTTACAAAAAAGCATGTAGAGGCTTATTTAACTGAATAATATAATGCTGTTTTGAAACACTGTGAATTATCGTATAAAAATTACATATTAACAATATCAACAATAGTTTTGTTGAAGTAATTTTCTTAAAAATTATTATTAATTTAAATGTTTATAAGCATTTTGATTTTGTAAATTTTGATCAGATAGACCTGCCACTTCAAAAACCCGAAGACCCTAGTCAGACTGAGAAACTTGGTTGTGAAAAATTGAAAAATAAGTAATTTCACGAAGATACCGCAAGAATAAATCCTTTTAATCACATGATGGGTTTTTTCTTTTAGCGAGAAATTCAATTTCTTTTCATGTAAAGATCACGTGATAGGAAAACATAAAACCCTCTAAAAAGTATACTTTTGAGAAAGAACATGTTTACAATCGCAAAAATCAATCTTCTTGTATTTCATTTTTCTTACCGCGCGTATGCGAAATTTCACGCATTAAAGAACGCAAAAAGAGAAAACCGTCTAAAAAAAAAGCGAAGGAGCGCTATTGAAAATTGTTACAGTGTTTGTTTTGAATATCTCGTTTAGTCTACACAGAATAAGATTTTTTTTTTTGCTATAGAGAAAGATCATGTTCGGTAAAAAGATAAACAAAACTTTCAATTTAAATATTTTTTTTATCAAATTTTATCATTACTTTTAAGAAAAACAAGACTTTTCAATTTGAATTTTTTAATATTAAGAAAAATTTTGTTTTTAACATACTGATACACCCATACAAAAATAATCAGTTTTGATAAAAACGTTTACGAAAATGTAGAAAAAATTAATAAATATAATAATTAGCGCTTTTTCATTTCACTAAAAGATTTTCTTACAACGCATAATAAACAGAATATTTTTTTATTGAACTGAATATGTTTTAAATAGTTTTTTGAACTATTCTAATTAATATTTTGTATATCTAATTTTGAATATCTAATTGCTCCATATTCATTAAAATAAATATTTTTGTACTTTAATTAACTAAAGTGAAATCTCTGATTTAAATTAGAGATTTATTTTTAATTATCACACGCATTGTAAACCAGAGTTTATCTTCTTTAAGACTGCTATTAAATGATTTAGCAAAACCATTTTTGTTTTTTTAGTTATATTATGAATTCACATTTATTTAGTTATATTATGAACACATAGCTTAGTTCTCTTAATAAATTATTATTTTTTTAAATTAAAAAACTGTTCTTTTTCTAAAGAAAAAGCATTGCATGGTTGAATAACAAAGCTTTCAGCATGTATCAAAGTAATTTACACATCCTAATGGTGTTTTAGTGTTTATTAACTACGTTTATTACTTTTTAATTTAAATTTTATCAGTAAAAATATTTTATTAAGATTAAGTTTTTAAATTTTCTAAAATGTTTTGACAGTTGATAAATGAAAATAGTCTGTTTCCCTCTTTGATAAAATTATTCAATATTTTAATCTAATTATGAATTATTTTTTTATAGTTAATAATATAATATAATAAAATACAAATTTAATAATTAAAATATATAATAAATTTTTTTTTTTGAAATTATAGTTTTTAATGAAACATTAGAAATCAGATTCAAATAGATGAATAAAAATATAAAATCAACAATTCATGAGTATTATCAACAATTCATATAAAATCTATTCATCTAAGACAAATTTTTAAATAATGAAAAAAGGGATAAAATAATAAAGTTCAGCTTTTTATATTTTGTTTTAAAGACCTTTATTTTTTTTAAATATGTAACTTTTATTTTCATACAATTTAAACAAAGTTAAGAATGTGTTATTTTGAAATTATAATCTAAGTTTAGGAGTATATAGAAATTAAAATACTTGCGAATACTAATTATTTTAAGATGATTCAGGATTCGACAAAATGCTTTAAAAAACGGTAGAGAACTACAATCTAAAATATGTTGATTTTCGGTTAATTTCGCAAATTTTTTAAGAGGGCTCTACCATCACCTCCTACATTATAAAGCCTCCACACGGTTTTTTTAGAAGTAGTCTGCGCAGACTATTTAAAAAGTGAACCAGTTGTGAGCATGAAACCAATTTCTATTTTAATAGCAATTAAGAGAAATTTATCATATATATTTGAGAATTGAATCTATAGTGGTTGAGAAGTAAATAAGTCAAACCAATTATATTCGTAAATTAAATACATTTTTAGACATACATTTGCTACCACTTTCTCAATTTACTAGATTTTCTATTAAATGGCTCTTTCGTAAACTGGTTTACCTTCATAGTGGTCTGATCGGACTACCTATAAAAAACCGTGTGGAGGCTTTCAGTTATAGGAGGCGTTGGCTTTATGCTGCTTCTCTGCGACAAAGTAGATCATCACATAAGCTTTTGAATCATTTCGAAGTATTGGTGATTAAAAGCCCATAAATCGAATTTACAAAATCAAGAAGCAACATTCCATTCGAAAATATTTCTCAGCTGTTCGGAGTAAGTTGGCATATTTGTATCGTGGAACAAATTTTTTTGTTTCATTTATATAAGTACTTGATCTTGCATAATTCAGTTGTGGGAATTTAAAATCTCAAATTAGTTTTGCTTCTAAAGTCATAAAATTTTTTTTTCAATATAATATTTTTAGTTTACTTTATTTCTTTGTATGAATGTACAAGTTTATGAAGAACGTGTAGGTTTAGAAACATATACACTTGTCTGATTCTTTAAAAATAACAATTAAAACAAAAAAATATACCTTACGTACCTTAATATATAACATGAGGGACTTTAATGTATCGTTTTTTTCCTACCACTTTCTACGTAGCAGTGTAGTGGAGACACGTAGTAGTCAATTGAGAGAGTTTTAAAAAATCCTGGTTAGAAATATATTAAGTTGCATGAAAACTGTAGCTTGTAGACAGAATCCGATTGCAGATTTGAAATGAACGATGCGAAGATACGTGAAATCCATTCAAAAATCTCATGCAGCAAAATACGAAGAAAATTTGTCCCCCAAGGTCATCTATCAGTTTTTTAAATGTTTTAAAATTAGTTTTCATTGAAACATAACAAATCTGACCGAGAGGCCAGGAGAAGCGTTGGTAGGGCACTGTGCTCATGTCCAAGAGGTCGTGGGTTCGATCCCCGTTGGCCGAAGACTTCCCGTGTAGCAAATAGTGACAGATGCACGTTAAATTTGTCGAGTCACAAAGTCCTCCATGTTCTCATAACAAATCCTACCTCTAGAGGTTACTGATCCAGGAGTTTCCTTGTCTTCCGGTTTGGTTCAAAATTACAAGGTAACGGAGTTGAATATTAGTAGTCGTAAACCCAAAATTGGGTCGGCTGTTCAACGACGGTTATTGAATAAAATCTGATCTTGAGCATCGATGGCTCAGGGGATAGAGCGTTCGACTTCCATTGAGTTGAACCGGGTTTGAATCCCAGTGATGACTGGTCGATAAGAATTTCGCATCTGACTCTCACAGAAAACAGAGCTGACGTAAAGCATCCTCAGTGGCAGACGGATCATGGGTTAGAGTCCCCTTGACGTCAGGTTAACCATGGATGATTTTCATGGCTTTGCTTTTTATGTAACGCAAATGCGGATTAGTTCCATCAAAGAGGTCAAATTTCTCCCAATGCTTGATCCAGGAATACTATATTGGGTTCAAAATTATAAGGCTACGCAGTTGAACATTGATTGTCGTAAACTCAAAGTTGGGTCGACTGTTCAATGGCGGTCATAAAATATAAAAAAAAAAATTCTGATTGAAATAATTAAGTAAAAAATAGAATAAGTAATTCACGAGTTGTAATTTTAAGTTTAAATTTTAAATAATGAGAAAAAAATTGGTAAAATTTATTTCATAATATAGGGTAAACTAACCAGTGAAGGAACACTTAAGCTTCGCTTGCCTTTTAAAAAATCGTATTAATTTCAAAATTCGTAATATCAGTTAAATGACAGTGTCAACATATTTGTTACTAATTGCAAACTAAGCAAAAAAAATTTCGAGAACTTACATAATATTGTTTTAAAGTTTTGGTGGTTCAAATAACAAGTAGTAAGAAGACCCAGTGAAGGAACAGCTCTTACCAGTGAAGGAACACAAAATTGCCCAGTGAAGGAACACTTAATTTTGGTTATTTTTTAATGCTCTTTATGAATTTTTTAGCCATACAAATACAGTCGGACATCTATTTAACGAACTTCCATTCTACGAATTTCCCTATTTTACGAATTTTTTAGAGGAACCAAGAGCATTTTGGAAATTTTTTTGTAAAATAACTTCCATATAGCGAAGTGAATTTTCTATTTAACGAACTTTTCATTGAGATAAACTTTCCCTATTTTCCAAAATATTTCTTAACATTTTAAGCTTGTTAAAGCAGTTTATGGGGGAAATGACCTTGAATTAATTTTCGAAGCCACTGCTTTATGAAATGTATTACTGTTTTGTCTAAAAATTATCTTAGTGAAAGCAGTAAATTCCCTTTCCCTTTTTGTTTGCACTTCAAACGAAAAACTCACTTCAAATTAACGGATTTCATCCGTAGCAATTTAACTTAACGCAAGTGGTAATGTATGTTTAAAATTACTTTTATAATAAATGCAACTATATTTTTATACATAAATTTAGACTTTTTTTAGTTGAAAATGTATATAGCATGATAGTGTAACACTGGATAATGTTTTGCTCTATTCTTGCTTTCCATGCAGATTTCTTTTATGGTTGAGATTTATATGATAAATAGTAGATACTAGTTTACAAGATAAAAGTGTATCAATTGCTATTTTAATTATGTCTAGTGTTTAAGAATTTAAAACCTGTTTTGTGTTGTTTAAGTATTTTAAGAGGTGATTTTCTATTTAACGAATTTTCCATATAACGAGCTTATTATTGGTATTTAGTGATTTTGTTAAATAGAGGTCCGACTAAAAACAAGACTATTTGTGAAATTATAAGATACAAGTACTTGTAAAATGCTAACTTTTTTCTGTAATCATGAACTAGAAATGAAAGTGATGTTTAATACAAAATAAATAAAAAAAAATCATTCTTTCTTATAATTTGACAGTCAAATCTAAATCATTGTGTCATCCGATGCTGTTTATTATCATTATTATTTTATCACCTTTTTGTTTACTCTTTTTCCTCTTATTTCTTGAAGCTTTTTTTCTTTTTTAAGTATTTTTTCTTTCTTTTTCTTTTCCATGTTCTCTTGTTTTAATGTTTTTTAGATCTTTCAGCCTCTTGAAATTTTTTCCATTTCTTTGAAGTTAGTGCAAAAGGTAATTTATTCGCTTTTCTTCTTATTTGACCTTTCGTTTTATCATCAATATTTGGCCAATGTAAATGGTTCTTCCAAACTTCTTCTGATTTTTCAGCAACATTTCTAGAATGCCTTTCTCGAAAATAGACGGGGGAAAGGTGTCTTGAAGTTTGAGGCAAATCCATCTCTTGTTGACTTATATCTAGAGGATCTTTAGAAGTACTGATTTTACTTACAGAATCATTTCTTTTTTCAACTAAGAGAATCAGCATGAGGACTCATTTCAAATTCGATATCTAATATGCATTCATTATCAATACTAGCTTCAGTTCCTAAGTTTGACTTAACCAAGTGGTCTTCTTTTAATACGTGCTTCTTCCATATTGAAAAAAGTGGACATTTTCACATTCTTGGACATTTTCGATATTCGACTCTTCCGTCAATGCTGTGTTAAAAATTTACAACATATCTTGAGGGATTTCCCTCTCAAGCTTCTGAAGAAATTGAATATCGTTTCTGTTTAACTTTGTTTTTTGTTGAGGAACTTGCTTCTAAATTCTAACATTGTAAAGTAGTTTCTATAAATTATATAATCACGTTGCTATCCTATAATGATAGCTTATTAGGAGTTCTTGGTGCAAAAGCCAGCGAAAAAATGTTCTATTAAAATTTTTATGATTATATTTAATTAGTTTTCGATTTGTAAACATTGTTTATTAAGTTGCCTAAAATTCGATGTAACTACACAACCCGTTAATAAATATAAATTATAATTTTTCATAAATTAAGCTATTAAATTAACATTTTGAACTGAAATTATTTCAGGAATTATTCATACAATTTTTAACAAAATTTCGGTTGTCCTCTATATAGCAGAATTAATTATTCTAGAGTCATGTAAAATCATATATCACACATCACTGTTCATTCACTGGAAGTATTCCCAGTGTAGGAATATGCCTGTTTCTTCACTGGTTAGAAGCTGTTTTTTGTCTTTTAAACAAAATTTTGATGTATAATATGACTAAAAGTACAAGAAAATTACAAAATTTCTTTTATTTTCATTAACTGAGAAATGAACCCAGTAAAGAAACACTTGTTCCTTCACTGGTTTTTCATCGTTTGGTGATCCAGTGAAGGAACATGCCTGTTCCTTCACTGGTTGGAAGTTGTTTTTTGTCTTTTAAACAGAATTTTGATGTATAATATGACTAAAAGTACAAGAAAATTAAAAAATTTCTTTTCTTTTCATTAACTGGGAGAAAAACCCAGTAAAGGAACACTTGTTCCTTCACTGGTTTTTCATCGTTTGGTGATCCAGTGAATAAACACCCCCTTATCTCAGTACTTGATTATGCTATGGTGCTTTAAAAAATATAAAACGTAACTTCAATAACTATATTTTGAATTCTCTTTTTCACAGTGAGAAAAATAAGACTACTACATGCAATTAATTCCACTTCAAACATATAAGTACAAACACTCACCTTATAATTTTTTCAACGAAACAAGGTGTTGCAGAGATAATAACAAATTCAAAAATTTTTTCAGAGAAATCTATTTGACCAGATAATCCAAAATATTGCTAGATGACTTCCTATTGTTTGGCAGTAAGCTATTGTTACCAATCAATCTAAAGAAAAACTTTCAAATTCTTATTTTTAATCAATATATATGAAATGTTCCTTCACTGGGTAGTGTTCCTTCACTGGTTGGTTTACCCTATTTTACACAATTTTTTTAGTATCTTTATTATCTTATATTTTTTAACGTCTATTTTCATACAAATAAAATAAAGTTAGGAATATAGCTTTTGGAAAATATCCCACTTGTAACATTCCCCATAATCTTTAAATGTTGCTTGTTGTTATAAAGAACTAATCCATAAAATTTGAATTGCCTGGAAATGCTGTTTTTTATTATTAAATAGTATAAAAATTTAATTTCATTATATTGTAACAATTATCAATAAGATAATTTATTCAACAACGCATTTCATCGAAAAAAAATGTGATTAAAATGTGATTAACAAAAATATTATGGACACATTATTTGAATAGTTAACTTATTGAGCAATTTAATTTATTAAACTTCCTAGGAATATTATAAGAACCTAAGCAAATTTTACTTAGGTTGTTTACTTTGCTAAAGGTTAAGTGTTTGAAAGATAATGAATCAAAGAAAAAATACTGAAAACTATAATCAGTTCGAAATACAATATGCGCTCTCTTTTGTATTCAGTAAAGACAAAAGTTGGCAACAACATCATCTTAGTCAAATTGGGGCATTATCTCTGTGAGCCCAAATTTAGGAGAAAATCCCTCGCCAAGCCACCATCTTCTACATTTTGCAGGTGGATGTAATCATCCTGAGTGCTGTTCTCCATTACAAGGCCTTAAGTCCGCTCGGTGTGCAGGTTCTTTCTCTGCCAGCACGTGCTGCAGCCTACACTTTTAACGGCCTATGCCCCCCTTTCCCCTTCATTCTCTTTTTATAGACCTATTTATTTATTTATTTTTTACTCGAGCCGGAGTTCCTGTATCCTGGAATTTCTTTACACGGAACTAGCCTTTTCAAAACGAATTTATCAAGCTAAAACGCGCCAACTCTTTTTATTTATTTATTTACTCTTGGTACCTCTCTCTCCTGTTCTGAGTGTAGTTGTAGAAGGGAAATGTGATTGGTGGATGTTGTTGTAGCACACCGTTTTAATGCTCGAGTCATGTGAGCCGACTTAAGTCTGTAAATGACGGCGGGTGTTTTGGGACGTTTTAGGGATGCTTTGGCGAAAGTAGAGTTTGAAGACTTAAGTAAAAGTTCATGTGTTTCAAATTAATGTTCATTTTTTTCTGTTAAATATATAATGCATGTTGGCTTCTCAGATTGTCTGACAGCGGGGTACTTTGATAATTAACGACAACCAGAGGGCTATAATAAAATATTTATTAACTATCCCCGAGCCACAAATTTGTAAATTATACAAAATTGTAAACCGGGAGTAAATTTTAAAGTGATAAATTAAATTATTAAGTAAAAAGTTGAGGTTTTGAATACTACTTTTGTTCTAGACAGTGATAAGTATAATTTTTAATGTTAAAATTAATCTTAATAACATTGGCGAACAATCTTCTTTTTGCATTTGTAGAAGACCTTATTCAATTCGGGTGTGAGAATTTCAAATCTAAAATTAGTTTTGTTTCGAAAACTACAGATTTCTTTTTCAAAATGATATTTTTAGTTTATTTTATTTTTTCTCATAATGTACAAGTTTATAAGGAATGCATGATTATACATGCATGCATATACACTAGTCTGCTTCCTTGCGAATAACATTTAAGATAAGAAACATATGATCTTAACTTGCCACATCAAAAACTCAAATGCATTTTCTCCTTCCTCTCCTCATGTCCTATATACAGGAGAAATGGGAACACTTAGTTGGCAATAAATTATAAAAATTCCTGTTTCAGTCTATATTATTGAAATAAGTCGTGGTGGTTCAGGGGATAGAGCGTTTGCCTTCCAATTAGTTGAACCATGTTCGAATCCCAGCGATTGCCGGTCTATTCAAATTCCGTACCTTGCCTACGCCGACCTCAGTGGTAACGTGAAATATCCTCAGTGGTAGATGAATCATGGGTTAGAGTCCCCTTACCGTGAGAGATTTTCGTGGTTTTTCTCTCCATGTAAATCAAATGCTGGTTAGTTCCATCAAAAAGTCATCCACGAAAGCAAATTTCTTTTGGATTGGGTTCAAAATTACAAGGCTACGTAGTTGAACATTAGTAATCGTAAACCCATAATTGGGTCGGCTGTTTAACCTTGGTTATAAAATAAAATATAATTAAATTTCATAAATACGGTAGCTTACAGAGAGAAACAAATTGCAGATTTAAAATCAGCGATATGAACATTAAAAAAAATTATCATACAACCGAAAAAAAATTGTTCCCTAGCGTATAAGAAGGAAAACATTGCTCAAGAATTTTTTGAATTGTTTTTAAACGATACTGAAACAATTAAAAAATTTCGAAGTTTTAGTTATGTTCGTTTGTTTGGTAGTTCTAGTCACGTGTTACTTGTCGTATTTACTTGCTCAGTACAAGTTTTGGTTAGATTTAAATAGAAAATTGTAAGTCGGAAAGAAATTTAAAAAAGATAACTGCTTGTAATGTACTAAATACGTTGGATTTTAAAATTAAAAATGAGTTTAAATAATAACTGATTTGATCAAACATTATATTTTGATCTAACTAATCCAGTATAATGATTTAAAATATTCAAGATAACAATAGACAAGTAGTATAACAGTATAGACGAGACACAACAATTGACAAGACAAGCATTGCTACGTGCAAACTCTTTTAATTATTTATTCTTGGTGCATATCTTGTCTGTTTTGAAAAATTTTTTAAACACTACTGAAACAATAATTAAAATATTTCGTAGTTCTAATTATGTCCAATGATATAAGTTTTTTTTAAATTTTTTATTAATTATTTCATCATTTTTTAATACTATCCAAACTTTACAAAACAATCCAAATGTTTATTTAGCAATGTGCAATGTTATATAATACTATTGAAATGCTGGATTATTTTCTTTATGTAATTTTAAATGAATCATGTATTTCATAAAAAAGGAAGTAAACAGTTAACAGAATTATTAATTTTTTGCAATTAAAATTAAATTGCAGAGTAAAAAGCAATTGTAAGAACTACTGAACGTAACTTATGTTGATTTAATTCAAACATTAGTCTGAAGTAATAATTTGGCACTGTACGATTTATGGAAAACTAAATGAGGTAGTCAAAGTTAATCCGAAATTATTTTTTTTTGTAAGCATACATTTTAAATTCTTAAGAAAATTATTTATTTAAATCATCTAATGTCCAATAATCCTCAGACTATGAATTTACATTATTTAATAAATTTACATACATTCTAAATGCTGTAAAAAATATTTTTAGTAAATAGAGAATGTTATACTTCAATATTTGATTTCATATTTTCAAAAAAATAGTTGTGATCAGGGTATGATTATATTTTTCAAAAGCAGTAGCAAAATGTGCTAGTGCTACTAGCGAAATCAAGGTTAATACAAGCATGTTTTAAAGCTGTAACGAATTTCGTTGTGTGATGCAGAAAATTCAATATACTCATTGCTGTGTGACTTATTGCAATAAAAAGATCTCTCAAAGGTAATTATTAAATATGTGTCCTAATATAAAAGCTTAAATACTCAAATGCGACATTCTGAATACGTCGGTAGTAATAATACCGTATTTAAAACATCGAGATTTCAAAAACAATCCGGAAATTACAGGGCTGGAAGTTAAACAACTAACTGCAAAAACTGCCAAGGAAACGATCAGGATGAAATCGTCGCTAATTGAGAGCGCCAAGAAGTGATAACTCTGATTCGAAAAATTACACGTCGTAATAACATTGTATTAAAAATACCTGAATTTGAAAATGACGCAAAAAAAAGACGAAAAAAAATGATTGAAAATCCAGACAATTAGACGTTACAAGCAACTAGCATTTGGTATTTTTTAGCTAACAATTTGCTACTTGCTAGCAAACGAAATTGAGCCCTAATCTTGATTTTAGAAAGGAAATTAAGAATTATTTGAACTAGCGTCCATAGCAATTTTTTAATAATGTGGGAAAGATTTGTGGAATTACAATGTATGAGATAGTGCAGCTTTAGTAGAAAAATATTACTTTTTTTCTTTAGTTTATTATACTGTTTACTGCATTGTTGTAATTAAAAATATCATAAGTTTTATTAATCATACTTAAACTATTGTAATTATCACAAATAAAATTTTGTTTTTAGCTTTTAATGATTAAAATTCGTTAAAAAGGATACATAAAAGATACATTTCGTAAAAAGGATACATTTTCCCTAACCTGTGGCCAAACGCCTGAGTTTGTGTGAAGAATATTCAAAATTTTAATTTTTACTGTAAAATCAACAAGTTAGAAACAATTTCTAAAAAATTTTTTTATTTCTATTTCAAGGGCTCCAGGCTCCTGGCTGCAGGATAGGGAAACGTGTCCAGATGTCACACCCCGACCTTGGGAGTCGCATAACTTCAAGAACTGCTGGAGTTTGTGGCCGAAGTAGGACGACGTCCTTTGATGGTAATTTAGAATACGAGCATGTGCGCTCTTTTAAAATCTTTTTCTGGTGACAAATGTGGATGTTTACATCGCCACAAAGAAGGTATATTTCACTTAAATGCATACAGGAGTAAAGTTATATACAGAAGATCTACTGCTACTACTTTATCTACGGCACATAGAATCATAAATACATATTCTATAAATAGTGCATCCTAACGACTGACAGAAGTGACCCAAGAAGTATTCCTTAGAAATTAACCACTCCAGTTCTTTCAGTATATTGTTCTAATACATTATATGAATAATGTTGAAAAAACATAGTTAGTTCTAGAATTAAAAAATAAAGAACTTTAAACAAAATTTGGATGGAGTGTACTTATTCATGGATATAACCGAATTCATCATTAAAATATCTCTACCTTAAGCTAACAACCATGACAGTCATACCAGTCATAAACATGGACGCCGCCCAAATTTGGCGGCGTGTCAATGATAAATTGGAACACCCCGAAAGCCAAAGGAAGATGGTTCTAGTCATTGTTTGTATTGCCTTGCTGCTGGACAACATGTTATACATGGTAATCGTGCCAATTATCCCAACATATTTGCGTGAAATTAAAACTTGGGATACGGAGACTGTGAAAGGAGAACGGATATGGGACAATAGCACAGCTCCTGAAGGAAGCAATCTGAGCTATTGGAAACAGGGCAAAGATAAGATTCATTATAAAGGTGAAGATAGCGCTATAGGAATGCTTTTTGCTTCAAAAGCTATCGTCCAGCTATTTATCAATCCCTTCTCAGGGACAGTCATTGATAAGATTGGTTATGACACGCCAATGATGATAGGACTTACTATAATGTTTATTTCCACAGCTATGTTTGCATGTGGACAAAGTTATGGTATCCTTTTTTTTGCCAGAAGTCTCCAAGGTGTAGGATCAGCATTTGCAGATACCGGTGGTTTGGCTATGATTGCTGATAGGTTTACCGAAGACGAAGCTCGAAGCAAGGCAATTGGTATTGCGCAAGCTTTCATTTCATTTGGAAGTCTTGTAGCACCACCTTTCGGTGCATTCCTGTATGAATTCGCAGGAAAAGAAGTTCCATTTATTGTCTTAAGTATGATATCTCTCATGGATGGATTTGCTCTTCTGTTCGTAATGAGACCAGTGAAAATGGCCATGAAGCAGCAAGGCATTGAACGTCCAAAAGGAACTCCCATTCACAGGTTGTTCATAGATAAGTACATATTCGTTTGTGCAGGTACATTAGTAATGGCGAATGTTTCCCTTGCATTTTTAGAGCCAACACTAACTCTATGGATGGAAGCAACGATGGATAATGTGGATGAATGGCAAACAGGAATGGTATGGCTACCCGCATTTATACCACATGTAATAGGCGTCTATACCACAGTAAAACTGTGCAAGAAATACCCCAGGTACCAATGGGCTATTGCAGCTACTGGGTTAGGACTTGAAGGTATAAGTAGTTTATTTGTCCCTTTGTCGAACAATTTTTGGGTACTCATGATACCTTTATCTGGAATATGTTTTGGTATAGCGCAAGTGGATACATCATTGTTACCAATGCTTGGTCATCTAGTGGATACACGATACGTATCTGTGTACGGTTCAATTTATGCCATAGCGGATATATCCTATTCTCTAGCATATGCGATCGGTCCAATTATAGCAGGAGGAATCGTTTCTACTGTAGGATTCGGAGGTTTAAATATTCTGATAGCCGTCACCAACCTTGGATATGTACCAGCACTTTTTATGTTACGTCACGTATACGATTACGATACATTCAAGGAAGAACAAATTGATCTTGATGAGATTCCAGCTCCACAATACAAAACATTTACGGTGAATAACGGTAATGCTGTAAATTTGACAGAGGAATCAACCAACCTGCAACCAGATTTATTCCAATCTCAGCAAAGCCAACCTCAGCAACAGCTGTTCCAAGGACAGCCAACAGCTAATCAACCTGTAGTAGACACGAATCCGTTTCGTCAGCCACAGCCTATGACCAATCACTCTTCCAGATCAACAACACAAAATACCCTTCCTGAACAGCAACAGAGGAAACCGAAGCCTAAAGGTTATAGGTCTGCAGACATGGAAAAAATGATAAATGGTTCAGACGAAGATTGACAGTAGGTGTATATGATTAAAATTATAACATGCCCCGTTGTTTTGAACTAGGAACTTGAGAAGATAAATAGTTATGACGTTCTTAAATGCTAGATGAGACTTGTTGCAGATTGACAAAGAAGCTTCACGAGTTCTTAGTTCGAACCGTATAGAACTTCTTATAGGATAAATGAAATTTATCTAGGTATTAATTGAGTGTTCTAAACACATTTAATTTATTCTTGATATCTATCTGCATGGAGTAATGAAGATGATGAAAGAGTTTCAGCAATCTAATTTGTGATAATCCTTCACAGCAATAATCAAAGAATTTGATTAAGCCTTGTTATCAGTAATTGGATTTTGTAATGTTCTGTAAAGAATAACTGAGAGATAGGATTTTCACATAGCATCTCGCAAGTTGGCTTACGTGTATTCTCTGCAAGCTCTGTAGTAAAGGGAAATTGTTCCATGTTAACGCCGTGACTCAGAACATGCGTACATGAACCTGCAGGATACTTCACGAAAGTGCAAAATCTCTCTAAAATATGAACTTTAAATTTTAGTTAGAAATTCTAGAAAATTTTTTATCTTATTTTACGAAAAAAGGAATATTATTTTGTTCAATCATTAATGTATTACTTTCTTCAAACACATTGTTTAAGAATGTTTTAAAATATTTGTACAAGAATAAGTTACTTAAAAATAATTATCATATTGATGCTTGAAACTGATGCTAAAACAACTAATTTTAATGTTATGTATATTAATGTACTTTTATTTAAGTTCATACTATTTTATTTGCTTTAAAAAACACTGAGCAAATAAATTTAAAATAAGAAAAAAGAACTTTTATTACCCATGAATACTTTAATTTTCGGAAACGGCAATTATTTGAGAATCAATATTATTGTTATAGTCGATATGCACTAGTACTTATAGTTTCAGTTTTTTTTTTACAAAAAAACTCCAGGGTTCTATTGATTTTCAAATAATATTAAAATCTTATAACGATGTCTTAGAATACTTTAATTTACGTGTTTTTGAATACTTAATTTTCGGAAACGGCAATTATTTAAGAATCATTATTATTGTCATAGTCGATATGTACTTGTACTAATAGCTTAAATTTAAAAAAAAAAATACTCTCTAGGGTTCTGCCGATTTTCAAATAATATTGATATCTTATTACGATGTCTTAGAGACAACCTAATCCTGAATTAAGTTAATAATATGCAAGTTAAAAACTTATTTGCTATCTGTATGTTTTTTTTCATATTTCAAATTAAAAGAAAAAGAAAGAAAAATCTATGAAAATACTAAAATATTTCGAATTTGTTAAATGTTTCTTTTTAAATATTGTGTGTCTAACGGATAAATTCACTCTTCTGCTTCTGTGCTTTTGATAAATCCATCTTTCCATTACTATATATCATTCAATGTATAACGCATACTGTTTGCTATATTTTTTTCCCATGAAAATCATATTATTTGTTTTGATTATAATCTAAATGCAAAAAAAGTTACTTTCGAACTTTTTTCTGTTAGATATTGATAAAAATATCTAATAAAACACTTTTTGTGACTTCAGTTTATAAAGTATTCTTTTTTTAATTAATATATTTATTTTGTATTTTTAATTGCAACAGAAATTATAATTTGAAAACTAAAGGTATTTATCATCAAATTCAATCCGTATTTAACCAAATCATTACCATTTCGTTCATAAATATTAATTAAGAACGAAATTTTAAATAAACTGAATCATCACTAAGACTTTACCTTATTCAAGTTAGAACATATAATCAGGTATAGTAAATTACGGAAATTTTATATATGTAGAAAATAAAGTAGTTAAGCTGTGCTGGATAATTTACTTCAGTTATTCATAATAAATAATAATTTTAATTATAATAAATAAAATATATTTATTTCATGAATTATGAAGTATTATATTTTATTAATCAGTATTTATTAATCATATAAGCGAAGTTCATTTATTATTCGTTTAATTATCACCGATAAAAATTGTAAAAGTGTTAAACTCAAAGCTTAAACAAGTTGAATTATTAATAACAGTTTTCATGCAACGTTACAAGACAAATTTTATTACTTTAATTAAATTGGTTAAAGCAAAATTTTTATGCATGCAACTGACGTAAAAATTTAAAATTATTAAAAATTTTGTTTATTCAATTTTTATTAGTTTGTTCAACACTTAATCAATTCATATCTTCAATTTATATTGAACATAAACGCAGAAATTTGTCTTTGAACCTGAAATTAATATCTAAGATTTCATTTAAAGTTTTTCAGGGATCGTATTAAGTTTCAAATACGTGATCATAAATAGTAAGTAAATCATAAATTCAGGTTTCAATAAAACATAAATTGTGAACTGTCCCTAAACAAAAATAAATAAGTATGCAAGGTTGAATTTAAAGTCTTGCAGAGCTAATTTTGAGTATTATACATGTAAGTTCCATTTCAAAAATTTAATTTGATGTATAACTGTATAATGAATTCCTCAAATGAAGAAAGCAATTTCCTAATGTTTATCTTAATCATACATGACGTTCTTGCAAGGTGGGTTACTCAGGTGCAATTTTTGCATGTTAAAATTTATGGTTAGATCTTTTTATAGACCTTACAACGATGAGAACACGTCCCTAATAAATACGTAGCCACATGAATAAAATGTATAAGAAATAGCAAAACATGAACACTCATACCTTTCTTGTACTCTTCCCTCACAATGACCATGTCTTAATGAAGGGCACTATTTTGCCTCATGGCATTATGCGAAATATTCAAGGTGGAATTTTACAAAAAAATTTTTTTTTTGCTAAATTTAAAATTTTAAATCTGTTAAAAGATATTACGGTGGTCAGGTTCCATATTTACCAAATTTCTGTTAGCCAAATTAAAAAAGTATTTTATCTTCTGGATTGCGCCTGATTTTTCATCACTTGTGGACAAAAAGTCCACGCTTTTTTGCTTAAAATCATACTTTTAAATTTTTTAGTTTAAAAATGTGGTTGAATGTAAGCAAACTGTAAAACATATGCAACATTTAGGTCTCCAAAAATTTTAATTTAACTCGAAATCTACACAATTGACCTAACCTAAATATTGATTGAAAATTTAACTCGTGCACGTTTATTAATAATGGTTAAGGCTTTCTCTTAGATTCTGGGAAACGTAAGTGTTACATAATATAATAATTTTTTTACTGTTATTTTGCAATCTAAACGTTGCCTTTTTGAATTTGTAAACTAAAATTTGTTTTATATTATGTTTTTACGTTTTCAACAAAAAAGTTGTGCTTGTTCTAGGAGATTCGGATAAAATTGTTTTGGTAGATATGTGTCAGCAAACCACTTGAAATTCGGTATTTAATTTTATCTACAGTTCGATTTTGAATAAAAGGTTTTTGTTATACATAGAACAATTTATGGCGAGAATAATGCAACATTATGTGGACAATTCATGGCTAGGTATAATTTTCTACTAGATAAGTAACTTCAAACAAGCATGGTCCTTATAAGGGAAAAGTACTTTTTATGATTCATAATATTAACGTCAGTTTAATTCTGACCACACTACTCTACTATTCATATTAAAAAAATACTTTAAAACTTTTTTCACTCTTAAAGTTGTACCCTTTAGACGCACATTTGTACATATGTATAAAACCATAGGTAAGTGTTATGAATGTTTGCAAAAGCTTGAGTGCAGTATATAGCTCAATAAAACGTGATTATAGTTAAAGAGATCAGTAATATACAGTACTATTACATTGTATAAGTGAACTGATGATGTTGTAGCTATAACTATTGTACGATATTTTCGTTTCATGTTATTGCTTTGATGAGTTGAAAATTTTAAAAATGGCATTGTAGTTATAAAAATTTTTTTGTGTCGCTATATGTTGTTTTCAAATTTCAGTTTCAGCTTGTATTGTTGTGGCTGATGTCAAAACTGATATAATAATGGGCGAGTTCTGTAACAAGTAATGAGTGGAGTGCACGGCGGTTGTTGAAACGGTTAAAACCGTTGTCGTATGTAAAGAGTTGAAAAAGCTAAATTGGATAAAAAAGTGGAGATGTCTACTCCTTCTCTTTTTTTGATGTAAACAAATGATTTAGTATTGAATTAAAATATTTCGATTACAAATTTTCATTTGTAATGAAAAATATTTTATGACGCTGAGCCAATCAAATTTTGAGGTGAAATTTTTTCATTATAATGAGAATTTATTTGAAATACGCATTAGGAAATTGAGAATTTCATTGGTGCAATTTCGGCAAACCGGTTGATACAAAATGCAGTTGGACTGCTCCTTAAGTTTCTGAATATGACTAATCAAATATTTCTGTTAGGTAAGATTTTAGTATTTTTTTTAGTTCGTCCTTCTTATAAAATCGTTAAAACATTGATAAAATATTTAGTATGGAATAAAGAACAATTTTGTCAATTTTTATTTGTGCTATAAAAGTTGATTATATTGAGCTATAAACTGACTAATTGAATATATTTATGCTAGTTGGAGCAAGCTTTGTGTTACAAAACTCTCCCATTATCGAAATGATAAAATAAACTTTTAAACTTACATCAACTTGTTCTAAGAAATGAAGAACATACGGGGAAAACATAAATGTTGTATCTTGTCTTATTGTCTAATTATGTAATGCTATTTCAGTTGCCCAGCTCTTTTTCTAAAGTATATTTTTTATTTATTTTTGAAAAATAAGATCACATTTAATCTTACCATTTTCAAAATATAGGGAAATGAATAATAAAAAATATTTTCTTTTTAAATTATTTTTTTTCTTTTTCGAACTTTCTGTTTTTCAATCCTTCCAAAGCTTAAAAAAATTAATTTTTTTAAGACATATTTTGTATTTTTGTTTAATGCATTATGTGTTTCTTTTTATCATATACGTGAAATAATTTTTATTATTTCTTTGTTTGGTAAAAGATAATTTATCAAGATGAAGTACTTATTTTAATTAAAAGCTTTGGATATAACATTATAATTAGCAAAATATATTCGCTTGGAAATGTTTTACTTTGCATAAATTGTTTTTTTATTGTAATGCAAATGTCTGAAATTTAGTAATTTATTGTGATTTAATGTTTTATAAATAATTCAGGAATTAACGACGTGACAAAAGTATTTAGCTTAGTTTATGAAGACATAAAAAAATGTAAATTTGAAACTTTTCATGACAATAAATTTCAATAAAATCAAAAAATATTTTTTAAAAAAAGATGAATTATAACTTACTATTTTTTATTTGTTGATGATAAAGAAAATGTTTAAATTATTTAAATAAAATCAATGATATTTGTTACATAATTATTAATGCATTATGTTGTAAATAATATGTTCCAGTTCGTTAGAATGTTAATATATTTAAGGCGTTAAAATAAAGTGTTTAAAATTATCTGAAAGTTTAATAAGTTTTTTTTAAAAGTTATATAAAAGACAGGCAGTCAGTATGAAGACAAAGATTTTGTTAGTATTATTATGAATTTAAAGCTCTCTGGAAAATTCTTAATCCTTTTTTTAACTTAAACTTCTGTTTGAAGAACCTGTCCAGACTCGTTATTCAACAAATATCACATTTTGATAGATTATTAATGTTTTTCTATAAATATTGTATTGCATCATTCAACTAACGGAGAAATTACTTTGACTGCAATAAAGTATTACAAAAATATGAATTCTTTCATATTTTCATATATTCTCATATATTCTCATATACTCAAATATGAATTCTTTCATATTTGAGTAAAATATGAATGAATAGAAAGTTTTTGAATGCTTGTAAAATATGAATTTTTTTTAGGAAACATGAAATTCAACTGGAAGGTTTTATTGCAAACAGTAATCAGGCTCCTTTTTGACATTTTTCCGTTACATAAAAGAATAAAAATAAATCAAAATATTTTCTGGAATGTAATGCTCTTCTATCAAAGACAATAATAATAAAACGTATTCATTACGCTTAATTTGCAATTCACACCTACTTTTCTATTTTAAAAAAAAATAAAAATTCAGTAGTTTATTATTATCTCTCAATAAAACCTTATTTAAATTTCATATCACACAAATCACTAATATAATGGATGTGATAAGTAAATTGTTTCTATTACATATCATATTATAGGCATATACGAGAATTTATCAATTTGTTAATTATTATATAGAATCTAAAAGGATTTCAGTTAAAAAAAATGTTGTGAAATTGAATTATATCGTATTCTATGCTGTGATAATTGTAGTCAATTTAAATAATTTATATTCTGTGAAATGTGTTTATAACTGTAGTCTTTATTTTTAAATTCCAAAAATTCTAGCTGAATCTTTCATGTCCCTATGAATGCCTTTAGATATTTTTTCAGTTAATTTGAGCAAGGCTTTGTAAAAATAGCTACTGAAAAACTTTTGTTTACCTTATGTAATAATCAAACATGATATGTAGCAACATTTATCCTAATGATGTGCAACTGTGAAAAATTCTTTCACAAAAATATGTTTGATATAGTTCTGCTTAACTGAGATTAGAATATGCACAAAAATTGCTCACCCTTAACCATTATTTTTTTCTTCTAAATTATATGATAATCGAACTTTTGTTAAAAATAAGAAGTAATTTGAATTGATAAGTGAATTTTGAGTCAATACAAAAAATGTGAATACAAAATTGGAATGCGATAAGTTAAGAGTAAGGACTAAAGATTTTCTGTTAGTGTTACATTGAAATTTAGAAACCCAATTTCATTTTAATCAAGAATTCTGTTTCGAAAATTGCGTTAAGCATGAATTAATACAATAATTACAGTTAAAATGTACGTTGAAATGCTTCAGAAAAAAAGTTTTTTTGTTCAAAGTTTTATGTAAAAACTATTTTTCGACGCAATCAATTTCGTAATTTAATCATCTGTTGAGGTCGAGTTAGCATTTATCGCTGCCTTTTTCAAAGCACTGCTGTCAAATTCCTATTTCAGTTTTATTGTGTTGTCTAGGTTGAACAGACGGTAACAATCAAATTTGCGGTTAATGTGTTGTGGTGAACTTGTTTTCGTTGGAGAATTTCAAAATCAGTATAAGTGCAGAGGAAAATCACTAAAATTTTGAATTTTTCCCTACATTAACGGGGACGCCTACCTAGTTGATTTGCCAGTGAATAATTTATGTCAACTGTTAGCAATATAAGAAGTCCTCATCGGGATACGAAGCAGACATTGTATTTGCCCTGAACCGGGTTCGAATCCAACAATGGCTGGTCGATACGAATCCGCATCCGGTTGCACCGACCACAGTGCTGACATGAAATATCCTCAGTGGTAGATGGATCATGGGTTAGAGTCCATTTGCCGTCAGGCTAATCATGGAAGGTTCTCGTGGTTTTCCTCTCCACGTAGCGCAAATGCTGGTTAGTTCCATCTAAAAGTCCTCCACGAAGGCAAATTTCTCCCAATACTTGTTCCAGGAGTTCCCTTGTCTTCTGGATTGGGTTCAAAATTACAAGGCTACGGAGTTGAATGTTAGCAGTCGTAAACCCAAAAATTGGGTCGGCTGTTCAACGACGGTTATAAAGTAAAATAAAATAAGGAATGATTAATATAATCGCTTTAACTCTTTTCCGGAATAGTAAAGTTCAATTGAAAACTTCAGTTTAACTGGACATTAGCAAGTGTGACCTTTGACCAACAGAATTCAGCAACGCACCGGCCTTTTTTATATTTTTCTGAATTTAGAGTAGTTTACCAGTCTCGCGTTGTTTGAAAAATAGAAACCATAACAATTTTACTGGTTTGCATCATTGTCGAAAATGAGTGGAACAAATTTTATTCTATCACCCCTTAGAGGGTGAATCAACATTTAATTATCTAGCAGTTCAACTTACTTGTTGCATGGCGGAAAAAATTCTGGAAAAATTAGCCTACTATATGGTAATGATATATTTGATAATAAAAAACTAGAATTTTGTTTAATAAAAATATAAGACATTTAACACATTAAATTGGTAATTTTTTCGTTTGTATGGTGACGGCTTACCAGAAATTTTGGTTTTCAAAATTATAGTTCTTATTATCGCACATTTAGTAAAAAATACAAAACTTAAAAGTGAATAAACCTTTTCCATTCCTTATTCCTTTTCCCATTTCCTTATCCATTTTAACAGATATTAGCTATTACTACTGATATTAATTAAATACTACTGATATTAGATATTAATTAAGCTATTATTATATAGATGTTAATTAAATGCTACTGATTGATAGAAAACGGCTTTAATTTAAGAAATAAGCTTTTTTATTTTTAAATTGTATGTTGTGACCAGAACAATTCTGGTAGAGTAAATGAATATGGAAAGCATATGGGACATAATGGTGTTGAATACATGAATGAAAATTTTACTTGCTTAATGCAAACATTAATATATTTATGTATTTTTTTAATAAAAAGAATGAAGAGGGGTGAAGAATTTTTGCGCATATTTACTAGAATAAAATAAAATTCCTAAGAGCAAAATGTAATAATCTTCTGAGTTTTTATGTCAAAAAAAAGAAAAGATTTTTCATGAAATTTAGTTCAAATCTTTAATGCATAAAACATTAGGTGTATGAGTAGGAATTGGTGAATGGAGTTACACAACATGAACTAATATTTATCATTCGAGTAAATGTTAGGAACTTTTTAAGAAATATGTATAAAAAATGGTTGAAGACTTTAATAAGTGTTGTTTGTAAGAATAGCCAAGTACCGTGGTTTAAAATATTTGAATTCTATGAAACACTAATTTAACTGTACTCTTAAATGATTTGTTTGTATGTGTAAAATGTATTATTAAAAATCCTGTGAAAGCCCAATGACTTGTTTTGACAACATTTATTCTCAAACATTAACATGATAATACTTAAGATTGTATGATATTCTATTAGTCATTATTTTTTAACTTTTTTTAAAAATATAAACTAACAATATATTATACATTTCGTTACGAGCGCTGTATTTATCTGGCATCCACGTGATGACCTGTGTGTACGAGCGCCGTATTTGACCGGCACCCACGCGATGTCCTGTGTGTACGAGCGCTGTATTTAGCCAGAACCCACGCGATGTCTTGTGTGTACGAGCACCGCATTTTGCCGGTATCCATGCAATGCCTTGTGTGTGCGAGCACTGTATTCGACCGGCATTCACGCAATGCCCCGTGTGTACTCAATGTCAGCATGATACAGCTTAGTACCCGTCCCGTTCTGATTCAAGCTGCCACTGGTTTGTATACCATTAACCTAATACACATTACCAATATTTCATTTTCAATATTTTCTATTAGTTATTATTTTTTAACTTTAAAAAAAATACAAACTAAGAATATATTACTTTCGTTACGAACTGCGTCCTTAGCTGGTATCCAAGTGGTGCCGTGTGTGTACGAGAGACTCATTTAACACGTTCACGCCGGGAAAAGTGAAAATACTGGAACGGGGAAAGTGAAAATACTGGTAGAAGAACTATCTCAATATTAGATAATACTCGGGAGGAGTTAATCTATTCTCAACAATCACAATTCACTGTAAGGAAATTTATCACGGCGAAGAAGCAATTCAATATAAAGATTGCATCCGTAAAAAACAATTGGTAGTTATGGATTTTTATTATTCCCGGAAAAAAACTAAAAAATGAAATTTATTGTTACCAGTTTTTACTCCGGTGCGCTGCCAAGATGAGACAATCTAGCGTGACCCACCGGTGGGTCACCCCGGCGTGAACGTGTTAATCGGTATCCACTCAATTCCTTGTGCGTACGAGCGTCGTAATAAGCTGGCGTAAGCGTGATACCGTTTGGTAACCGTCCCGATCTGATTTAAACTGCCATTGGTTTGTATTCCATTTACCTAATACACATTACCAGTAATTAATTTTACCTGTATTTGATTAATATCAGTAAAAGTATATTTCAAAACGGTAATATATTTTGTAACTCGAAACAAGTTTCTTCTGAGTGTTATATTTAGGTGTGAAGTATTTTCCATTTACAAAAGTATAATATAAAAAGAGATCTCAACATGTAATGTGCACACTTCGTGGCGTGGTGCGCTGCTTTTACTTCCACAACGTAGACTGCAGTAACGAAAGGGTTAAAATTAAAACAGAAATATGTTTTCATAAAAATTAAACACATTTATTTCGTTTACTATTTTTAATTTATAAAAATTATGTTTCCTATGTGTCACTTATATACCATATACCACTATATACTACTTATATACTATATACCACATCTACTTTTTTTATATCAGAAAATAATTCTAAAATCACGACAAAAAATCAGTTTCTCTTTTTTAGAAAATTTGATGTGCCAATCGCTTTGCAAACACGACAGAGTGACCAGTTAAATAACATGTAAGAAAGTGATAGAAAAAAAGAAAAAAATTTTAAAATAAAGGAAATATACTTAGACGTTATACCTGACCAATTTAAATACCAAAATCAAAAAGAAATTAGAACGAACAAAATTTCCAGCACGTGGTACATTTTTCACAACTATTTTTATTTTTTATCCCATTGCACCTAACATGTTCCGAACTTTTTCCAAAGATTCTAGTTTTTTAGAAGTTTCATTGTTTTTCATTTTATAATTAAAAAAGAAAAAGTAATTTAAAAAAAAATCGTTCTAGTGGGAAAATAAATCAAAATTAGTTTAAGATAATGTATGGAACATGCTTTGGCTCTATACTTTACATGTATTAAATAAATAAATATGTTTCTTTAGCCCGTTCAAACTTAGCATCCTTAGAAAAGGACATTTTTTTTTCTTTCAAGAGCTTGATTAAAAACTTTCTTCCCATAAAAAATAAGCACATTGAAATTAAAAGACGGCATGTTTTTAGAGCTCAAAAGCAGACCCCCGTTTTCAAGGCTTGCCAGACTTTCATTCACGTTTGGCAAGTCTTGAAAATGAGCGTTTGATTTTGAGTGCTTGAAATATGTCAACTGTTAATTTGAGTTTGTATATTTTTGAAGTGAATAAAGTTTTTAATAAAGTAATATTCTACCGCTTTAGTTTCTAGCTATTATATATTTAATTAAAAGAAATGGTAATTCTAATGATAAATAATATTATGACTTATAAACCAGATAGTTCTATATACCTATATACGATTACATATTAGGTATAAAAATATTTATATTTGAAATTGAAATCTATACATAGTGAATTATTAGTATTAACACTTTTTTTATAAAATATAAATGTTTCTCGAAAAAAGACCACTTTTTGTTTACTAATTTGGGGAAGAAAAAAAAGTATTATATAATATAATATCAACACTAGGTTTACGGGACACGTCATTTTGACGGATTTTGACTTTTGAAAGGAAAATTATAAAACCCGTTTCAATTTTTATTTTATCTCTTGTAATGACTTTTAACCATTGATCGAATTAAATATATATTAAATGCTATTTACCTCAAAAGCCTTGAGATATTGAAATTCTCTTTGTGGTATACCTATCTCAACGGATATGAGCCAATTTGTCGCGATCGTCATAAAATATGAAGAAGTGCGGGGCTCTGGGAGGGCAGAACAGTCCCAGAGATGCTCTCCATTCATGGCCAGAAGTTCCTCACACAAAATGCAATCACGAGAGTCAACAAGTACAATATCGTGTTAATGTGCCCGTAGGATCATGTCCAGTCAGAAGTCTGAAACACGAAGTTCCGATAGGCGTAGGGAGGTTCTTGGGGAAACATGATGCAAAGACTGTTAGTAGAAGGCTCCGTCGTCATTGTGAAATGATGCTTTTTTTGCGAAAAATATGCTAATTTCGTAAATGCTGTGAGCTTGCAACAGTTACTTATGACTGTTAGGTCACGTTTAGCCTATTTTTAGCCAGCGTTTTTTATGCTTATTTCGAAAATGGCGTAAAACGTTAATATCTAGGAAAGCCACAGTTTCGTGAAAATGAAAAGCTTTTGTGGACTAATTTTTTAATATTTAAAAACTTACTCCTATACCACATTACCTGGGCTCATAAAAATTTGCAAAATCTAAGAATGATGCAGTCATTTTGATAATTTTCATCAAGGGGGAAAAATGTCGCCAAATTGGCGATTTAGAAAAAATAAAAAATAATAATAACTTTTAAAATATTTATGATATTTGTGCGTTTTAAAGCAAAATAATTCTTCATGGCATGATATATATTAAGTTTAAAATCATTGCTTTGCTTCGAGTGTAAGGCTCTTAAACTGTGGCTTTTTTAAAAAAAAATTATCTTTGGCGACAAGGCTTCAAAAAACAGTGTTAAGATGTTTTCTTAAGAAGCACCAATAGCTGGTTGACTTCGATTTTTTTGTTTTACTGGCAGTTTAACATTTCCCAAGATAGCAGGAGAATCGATAGTGTCTAAGTGAATGCTTGTTTTGCGAGATTATCAGCTTTTTCATTTCCCCATAAATCACAATCGCTATTTCGTCTAAATATAGTTAAGTGTATCAACCTGATTATGTGTTTTAGCCCTCTTGATAAAAATATAAACTTATTTATAAAAAATACAATAAAATATAGGAAAAGGGTCAGTAAGGAGAACTATTTAAAATATTCTTCCCCCTACAGCGTCATATTTATACTACACTTTCTGAAATATATATTGTGGTAGAACATATTTTTTCAGTGTTATAAGTTGTCTTTGAGAATTTAATGGTTCCTTTTTCAGAAAATGAAGAAAGTCGTACAAGTGCTCCATTATTACTAACAAAATTCTACGCACCGCAATATATCAATGATATTTATATATTTAATATATTTATACTTAAATCGAAAGTCAATGCATAATGCTTATTTAAAGCTATAGTTGTAAGTAACTAAAAGAAATATCCACTTTTTTTCGTATTGGTGTTTACCACATATAAAGCACTTTTGGGGGTCGGACATTGAAGGGTAAAAGCAATTAATCAGATTATTTGAGTTAGCTTCTATTTTGCTGCGCTTGGTGCGGCTTGGAAATTTTTTATCATCCGTCATGAAAATAACCTGGGACATTTTTTTATCACCATGTCTTTTTTTCTCCATGTCCAATAGAAAGCCGAGTTAAAGAAGTTTCATCTCTCCTGTCATTTTTGTAAAAAATTGTAACGTCAGCAGATATGTCAACTTGCTCCACTTTGTAAAATAATATTTTCTAAGGGTAACGAAATGTAAATTATTTTTAGTTTAGTTTTTTTCTACCACTATACATCAAAAATTCAAAGTATCATATGCAATGCAACTTGTTATCAATTTGGTGATACATTTTAAAAGTAGACTTATATATTTTTGTTTTACTATTTAATTTGCTACCAATTTATTAAAGCTTCTGAAATTTTGCGCCAGAACTCTCTCTAAAATAACATGGATGTGGTGGCGATTGTTTTAAAGAGATGTTTTCAGAGACCTTACTTACCGTATAAGGTGGCAAAAACGGCGATCAATGTAGCTGGGATGCCACGAGCGACTAAAAATATAAAAAGTGGTGACTATTAAATAGAAAAATTAGTTAACAGATATTAAAATTAGCATATTTGTCTGGCATATTTTTTTCAGTTTACTATTGAAGAAGATTGCTAAGAACGTTTTCTTGTTACATATGAATAATTTGCAATACGGCGGTAGTTTTTATTGAATAATTAAAGAAATAAAAATGAATTGAGCTTTCACAAATTCTAGCATTCTTAGTTGCCAGCGGTATGGGGAGAAGAATGTTTTTAATATTAGAAAAAAATTTTGTAATGGATTTAAAATTTGTCTAAATTAATTATTAATTCGTAGTGGTGGTTAAAATATTTTCTTTTTAAGTTAAAGAGACAAGATGAAGCATTTAAACAACAACAAACATATATGCTTGTTGCTGCCACCAATAAAAATATTTTTCAACAATCACACAAGTTGACAGCTACACACTTCAAATTTCTCTTCAGCTGCCTACGAATCATTTTTTATTAATATTGGTCCGAAGCAATAATATATATATATATATATATATATATATATATATATATATATATATATATATATATATATATATATATATATATATATATATATATATATATATATATATATATATATATATATATATATATATATATATATATATATAAGCTTTCTCTATTTCTCTCTCTATATATAAACGCTTTCTCACACTTTTAACCAATTATTTTATCGCAGACATCATTACAAAAAAGTTAGATCAGTAAACAAAGGGCTAAAATCTCAATATTAGGATTTATAATACAAACTAAAGAGTGGAAAAAGATCTTAATATCTTATCAACTTTCCGTTCATTACAGTAATACAGCTGTATACATTACTCTTGCTAATACTCCCACTAAAGTAAACAAAATCTCACATTTTCCAGAAAAACACAATAAAAAAGGTAATTATTTTTCCGGAGACGAAATTCTAAAGTGGAAGGCACACCTATTTATCCACCCACACTATCAAAACCACTGTTCAAACACAATTTTCAAAAGGATTTTGTGTGACCGTAGGGCGAACCAATATAGCTCCGTTTTCTTAGACAAAGCCTCTGGGCTTTGTTTTGATTTTCTCAAGATGAATATGATTTTGAATGGAAGTCTGCAAAGCTAAATCAATTCATGTTTGAAAGCGCAGTTCAGTCGGAAAGTTGTTTCATCTAAACTTGCAGTTGTTGAAGAGAGAGAGAGAGAGATAATATGATTTCGAATTTATTGAATTTTTTTTTATCCAGGGTGTTCAGTGTATGGTGCGATAAATTCTTAGGAGATGTAGGGCATATCCTAAGAATTAATAATTGCATAGCAACTCTTGAACCTAAAACGTTATCATACGCCCCCTAGGGTCGCTTTCTTATTACGAAAGTATTGTTCGTGTGCTTTAAAAACCGGTATTTTTTTATCTGAAATTTTTAAGTTAATGTTATTTTTCTGTTTTTTTTTTTAAATAATTATTGCCGAAAATTGTATTCAAATAGGTTCAGTTTGTATTGTTTTATCGTAATTTAATGATTTGGTGACTAACATAAAAAGTTCGCCAAATCCTTAAATTAAAATTAAACAGCTATTTCTAAACCTATTTGAATGTATGTTTGTGTTTGTATGTTACTTGTATATATAGTGAGCAAAAAAAAAAAAGAAAATACGATTTAGTGATCATATTTTCACGTATTTGAGTGCTAACTTTAAATATTCTAATTAATTATTGTGATAAACGATATAAGACAAAAAAACGTACCTTATCTGAATTAACATACCTTCGTCGCAATCTGGTAGTCGCAATCTGGAAAATATGGTTCCAATAGGTAGATCAAAAGAGGGCAAAGAAAATTTATTCCATTATTTTAGTTTTCTTTGTTGAAAATTTAACAAACCCTGGGAAAATTTATCTATCCCTCACTATTAAGAACTCAGTTAATCATATGTTTGATTTTCATAAAATTTTGGTCGATAGCAATTAGCTAAAACATTTTGTTTCCTTTTTTTTTTCCTACCAGTTTTTGAAATTTTCTGGAAAGCGTTCCCCAGTCATTTCCATTATAGTTTTAATAACTTTGAAAAATGAAATAATTATTATTCTAGTAAAAAAAGTGTACCTGGCGCAGCTATTATTATTCTTACATTTATTGTAAAATGAAGGGTTGCCACGGGCGAAAAAAAAATCAAGAAGTGGTAGAGATTATCAATTCTTTTAAATTTATGTAATCGAATTGATTATTAAACCAAAAGCTACCGCCATGACAAATTATTAATATTCAATAAGAGAAGATTAATAATAAACAAATACAGATATGCCAAGTGCTCCGCTTTGTATAATAGTTTCAATAAAGTGGTAGCGAATTATATAGTAAAATTCGTTAGAGGAGGATAGTTGCGCCTACTTTTTAAAAGAGCAACAAGTATATTCATTGTTTCATTTTCATATGATACTTAAAATTTTTGATATTTAATAGTGAAAAAATTACTTAAAGTGAAAAATACTAAACTAAAAATAACTTAAATTTCGCTACTACAAGAAAATACTATTTTACCAGGCGGAGCAAGTTGGCATCTGTGCTAATATAAATAAAATATTCTAAAAAAAACTGTGGAATTTATAGTTTTTAATTGATTTATCTAACAATCGACCACCGTATATTATTGAGCGCCGAATGAATTATATATGAATTAATTGATGGTAAATTTATGTATTAAACTAATTTTAATATTAAAGTGGTAGTTATTTAAAATAATAATATTAATTTTTGTCTTAAAAAGTGACAAAAGTTGTTAACATGAGCTATTTTTCAACTACAAAGCCAAGCGGTTTTTGAACGCTGCATGATATCATTTACAGCATTCTTCACCTGCTCAAGAATTTTCGCTGTGAGATAGATACAGTGAGCACGCAGAATATCGACCCCTGCACTGAGCAGACTAACAACATCTACCTGTTGGGTTTGCTACTGCAAAATAGGCAGATAGGACTGTTTACTCATTTCGTTGCGAAATGAATATTTTATTTTCAAATCTCGGCTTTCCGGGAATTTGTATTATTTCGTTTCTTCGCATTTTCGCTATAGCGCTGCTACCGTTTGCAGCTTGTCGCGGCTTGGGGATCTTTGAATTTTTAATGGGTTCTTTTTGGGTTGTGTATTGTCTCCAGTAAGGATTTTCCAGCGTTCTTAAAAAAGAGAATTACCATTATGCGAGGCGTATAGTAAATGAAAGGAAATAATACAATTAAACTCGTTATTTTAATGCTTTTTGAGTCATTTTAGTAAATGATGTAAGGCTTTTTTTTCTTCTCAAGAAATAGTAATGATAATTGCGCATTTAATATTTTATGAAGAGGAAAGGTTTAGAAATAAAATATAGTATGTAACATTTACAATATGTCTTAAAAGATCCTTAGATACTGATTTTTTTCGTATATACCCTTGTAAATTATTATTTTATGCAAAATTATTTCTTTGGCATTTCGTTTTTATGTATGTAAACAAGAATAAAGCTGAAAAGAACGATAGTAAAAGTAATGTTCTGAACTGTATTACGTCACAAAAATCTGCAATTTAGCAACGAAATTATCTGTAATTTAGCAACTACATAAATGGTACAAAATAATAGTGTTTTGCACAAATAATAGTGTTTTGAGCAAATAATTGTTGCTTGTTATTCGTTTGAGAATGATCGTGGGCAAAATTAATTTTTAAATAGAAATTTAGAACAAATATGTCATTTATTCTGTTATTTTCCTACCAAAAAATTAAAAAAATACGAATAAGAAGGTTAATGTAAATTTTTTTTTCAAGCTATAAAATTTTTAATCTAGTGTTAGGATCTTCACTCTCTAGGACTTATCTTAATAGAAATATGCCAAATAAATTAGTGCAGACGACTATGTTACAGTGTTCTAAAAAATTATAATTAAAAGAAAGCGTGTTGATTGATTAATTATTAAAACCAAAATAAGTTAAGATCTTAAAACTCTTGATAAATATTATTGTTAATCAAATATTTAAGAATAATTAGAAAAACCTTTGTTAAAATTATTTTATTTGACAGACAAAAATAAGAAATATGCTGTTAAATTTAGAAGAAGGCAATTTACACGTGAAAATAAATTTAATGTATACGTATAAGTAATAACCAATACTTTATCTTTTCCTAATTTCCTGTTAGTCTAAGCTTTAAGAGAAGGTTTGAATACAATAGCGGAGAATAATCGGATAATGCGAGCAATTAAGTGTGATTATAGAAAACAGGATAATCCGATTTATCACTGGGCGAAGCCTAATCGATTAACTTGTAATTTATCTCTAAGACATGTTTTGGACTTAGAGAATAAGTAGCTTTATCTCCAAAACTTATTTTAATTAAGAACTTATATATAAAAGAAAATAACTTAGACAAATATAACAGAGATTATTTTCTTTTTCAAATTTCATTTCATTGCTTACTAGTTGCAAGCCAGTTCTTCGTACAGGTTGGAAAAAAAAGGAAGTAATCAATAAATCGGTATTGAGTAACGTTCCAAATGCACAAAATTAAAAGACATTTACCAACAGAAATAATTAGGCTACAATATGTCCATTTTTTTCCCATTCATTCTTTTTCGAGTAATTTTAAATTACTAGATTAGGTGATTTAGAAATTCATCCCATCAAAATAAAGATTAACTATATTCAGAATCATTTAGTATACTGCTATAATTCATAGTCAACCAAAGTCGAAAGTCAAAAATCAACAATCTCTTCTGCTACTTATTCCATTCGTTAGTCCGAAAGAAACCTATTTCCACAGAGTCTATAATAGGTATCTTAGTGCCAATATGAGTATTAGTACATATTAAAAAACACCAATTGATATAACAAAAGTAGTATTTATTACCAAAATTAATTAAGCATCATTGTCGTCAATAACAGTATGGAAATTTTATATGGTTCTCATTAACTATGTACCTTTTCTCTATAAATTAAGCCTTTAAATAAAAAACTTTTTTTAAAATCATTTTTATTTGTATTCGCTACTAAAATCAATTAATTGGGCACTTACACTTCGAAAAGAAGAAGACCACTGATACCCACACGTGTGACATATGACGTCAGCTCCAGCTCATCGTTTATAAGCAAAATGGTTAAAGTTGAGCTAAGCTTCCCCGCATAAGTTAGATTGTAAATTAAAGTAAAGTTACTTAAATACAATCTCGCATTACACATCGAATTTATTGAAATATAATTCTTTCTTTTCTACGTCTTTTACTAACTTCGATTTATTATTTGTTTATGCATTTCATTGTAACCGTGATATATTTTTGTTTTGTGTACCTGGCAACTTCGATGCATAATTTGTTTGTTCATGGCTTCATGCCTGCCTTTGTGTTAATAAAGAAAATATGTAGTGAAAAAATTGACTTTACACATCATTTAGCTTATAAGCTATCAGCTGACATCATAAGTCACATGAGAAGGTATCTGTGGTCTTCTTGAATTGCAAGTACCCAATTGTAATTGGCGAGTATTTAATAAATAAACATGTTTTTTATTGTTACACTTTTGATATGCAGAGTTGTGCGTTCATAATTAAAACGGTTTTTACAGAGATACAGGAATGTCACAGGCGACTAAAAACGCAAGAATTGGCGAATAAAAAAAATCTAAAATCTATAAAAAGAGATTAAAATTAGCAACTTTTTCTGGTATATTTTTTACAGTTTACTATCTAAGGAGAATGCAAAATTTACATTTAAAATAATTTACAATGTATGTCTTGGTAGTATTTGCAATTGAATAATTATATAAGACAATTAAAAAAAAAAGAAATGAATATGTTTTTTCCATTTAATACATTTTTAGTTACATTGTGGCGTCACTGGAGATACTAACTGATCCGGATAATGCAAAATATTTAAAAAAAAAAGTGGTAGAGAACAATTAAATGAAATGTGCAAATTTTCGGTTAATTTTGCCAACTTTTTAAAAGGTAAACGCGTTTTACCTGTGGGAAAAGTGGAGTATCACATAAGTCTGTGTATTATTTAGAAGTAGTAGCGAGTAAAAACCCTATAAATCAAATTTGCAAAACCAAGAATCATACCTTAAAATACTACCACTCGAAAATATTTACGCGCAGTCCGGAGCAATTATCATCTCTCCTTGTCAAGTTGAAGAATGGATATCATAAACACAACATTGTTATGAAGAAAAAATATTTTTCTATTTGGTTGTGGCTTTATAGCTAAGTTAGCAGCTTCTACGCTTTTTGAATAATATTAGAATCGTAAGCAATCGAAAACTAAAGCAATGTAATGTGCTTTTACCATTTAATATTAGAAAAGTTACGGTAATTTTGGCGACATTTTAAGAGCTTCACCACTGAAGATGATTGGTCTGTTTGGTCTAGCCATCATCTCCTACATCAAGAAGCCTCCACATCAGGGGTGAAAGCGAGACGGAAACGAGAAAAGGCTGGTAGTAAAATCTTTCCAGTTATAGCTAGTTTTGGGGAGGAGTTTACTTATTCTTTTTTAAATTTTTCAACAATATCTACTTTATCTTGGAAAAGAAGCAGTTTTATATATATGCCAGAACTATAAAAGAAATCTTGATAGTTACAGATATTTCATTTTTTTCGAAAAAAATGCTGGAATGAAATGTTTTACGTACCAGGTTTTTCTCTTTTCCGTCTTGCTATATAAGGGCTTTCACCCATGCTCCACATGGTCTTTTATAAAAAGTTCGTGCAGACAATTTAAAAAGTGAACCAGTTGTGCGCATGAACCCAAAACCTTTTATAAAAATAATTGAGAGAAATTCATCTTATAAAGTTGAGAATTGAATCTGTAGTGGTTGACAAGTAAGCGTATAAGGCAAACCAATAATATTCATAAATAAAACAAATTTTTAGTCATATATTTGCTACCACTTTCTTATTTTAACTTGATTTTGTATTAATTGACTCGTTCAGAAAGTGAGCATCCTTCACAGTGGTCTGATCAAACTACCTTTAAAAAACCAAGTGGAGGCTTTCATCCTGTAACGAGAACATAAGCAAAAACAATAGACAGATTACATAAAATGCTACAATGAATTATTTAAATTTGTGTAGAAAACCCCAAAACATAGTTGGCCGAAAATAACGTAGAAATTAACAGCCCTGCTATTGCTTTAAAGGTGCGGATTTTAAAAGCATGATTCCCGGAATATTAACATTTATTGTTCCTAGATTAAGACACAAAGATAATAAATAAGATAAAAAACTATTTTTTTATTTTTATGCATGTTTAAGCATTTTAGTGATTTTTAAGATTTCCGACCCTATTGTTCTCGATAAATAAAGAAAGAATATTTTAATTTTTCTCGAGCTATTTTCATTTATTACTTTCAATAGAACACTGTGCATTGTTCAACAACTCTCGACTCATTTATTGAGGAAAACAAAGAAAAAAACTTGTATTTTAAGAGAAAAATAATATTTGCATTGTATAATAATACCAAAGGACACTGTGATTTTTTTAAAAAAAGCTTTCCGTTACCATAGTTACAATGTTTACTACATTAATTGAACTACCTTCGTTATGATGTTGTAAGGTATTACATTAAGCTAGTAAATACGGAGAAAATCTGTTTTTATGTTTTCTAAATCACGAGTAAAATTAGATTTTTTTAGGTAATGAACACGAAAATGGTTCAGCTAAGTCAAACTTTGTTGTTAGTAATCAATATAATACATTTTCTTTTAAAAAAGTTTATGAGATTTTGACGAATACATTAATATAGGTTAAAGCACTTATGTAAAGCTCGATAATATAGTGAAAATATGGATATTGAGACTATTTTAAAATAGAAAAAAAAATCCTTTTTTTAAAATATTTAAAAAAAAATTATATACCATTCATTCGGTATGCTGTGGTATTTTTTATAATTTTCCAAACTGGGAAAAATTAACATTACCCTGGGGTTAAAATTTTAATATGACTCTTAATAACTCACAAATATTACTCATTAAAGCTGCAGGCAAGTTATTTAAGATTTTTAACAACCTTTTCGAAAAAAACCTACCAAAATTAATTATTTTTAAAAAAATTTTACGATATAAAAGCATTCATAACTGAGTTACGTTATTAGTGTTACTATACGTTATTAGTGTTGAAATGTATTTTAGCTCTTTCCATTTACATACCTACCAAATTTTAATAGTTCAGAGGATGATTTTTCCCAGTGACAGTAAAACGGAAACGGGCTTAGAATTATAGACCAAATATGTTTTGCTTTTTAAATAAGTTTGAAGCGTTCAAATTATTTTCATACATTTATATATGTATATTTAATTTGTTTAAAAGTAAAGGCGGGTGAAATTTTTTTTATCAAATTTAAAAATGTTAAGAATAGGAAAAAACATGCATTTTACTACCAATTTAAATTAAAAAGGAAAATTTTACGCAAAATGAGTAAAAGTCGACAATAATCATCACCTCCTACATCAAAAAGGCACCCCCCCCCACGGTCTTTTATAAGTAGTTTGCGCAGACTATTTAAAAAGTGAACCAGTTGTGCGTATGAACCCAAAGCCTTTTATAAAAGCAATTGAGAGAAATTCATGTATATTTTGAGATTTGAATCTGTAGTGGTTGACAAGTGAGTAGGGCAAACCAATAATATTCATAAATAAAAAAAAATTTTAGTCGTATATTTGCTACCACTTTCTTATTTTAACTAGATTTTGAATTAAATGACACGTTCGGAAAGAGTATATCTTTTACAGTGGTCTGATCGGACTACCTATAAAAAACCGTGTGGAGGCTTTCAGTTATAGGAGGCGTTGTTTGCAATGCATAAATCATCCGAGTATCTTAAGTTTCAAAAAAGTCTCTATTTCTTAAAACAAGAAAAGGTAGAAGGACAAATATGCTTAACCAATAATGGATTGAGAAACAAAAATTGTTTATAATAAAACTAGACTTTGTTAAATTCACATGTGACTGTTTCACCTATAAAAGCTTGTTAGTTAGTTGATATGCAATGGATTAAATGTTCGAAATATTCAAATTTTTCACAGTGATTTTATTCAGTTTATTGAATTGAATTGCATTAAATATCTGGGAAGCTGAGGCCGCTTGAAGCCCTTTTCCCATTCATCTTTAACTTGAACTTTGTGGTGTTTCGACGAGGTAGTGGAATGCAAATGAAGTAATATTCAGTTTATTATATTAAGGTAAAATTATATACAAACATCATTAATGTAATATATATTTTAAATAGAGAAATACATGAAAGTAAAATAGGAAGCTTATACGACTTTTATCACTTTAATGCACACACATCACCACTGTACCGATTTAGTTGCGTACTGTATATGTTCATACAGTAATAAAGAAAACAAGGAGTACACGAAAAGAAAATAAGGAAAGATATGAAAAAAAGAAAACGAACGAAAATAAAAGGCAGAAAGAAAGTTTTTTCAAAGAGAATAAAAAAATTTTTACGAAAAAATGAGTAAAATTTTCAAAATTTAAAAACAAGTCAAGGCAATGAAATGATATAAGCTTTTATATATATAGTTTGAAGTATATTTTTCTTAAAAGAATAAAGATAAATAAGCTTAAAGATTCCAATTCCAATAATTAACTGACAATTCAGGGTTTTAGAAAATTATACAACTCTGAAAAATGCAAACATATAAGCATAGTTAATGAATATAGTTTCAAACCTTAATATCGTCTTCCGATTTTTTTTCTATTACAGATCATGAAATTTGAATCTAGAGATAGCTTCTTTTACGATAGCAAGGATTTTAATAATTTAAAATTTAATTATTATTAATTTATAATTTAATACTATTCTTGCTAATTTTGTTTATAAATTCAATTCTCTGAATTGCTATTTGTAAATTTTTAAAAAGTTTGCTGTCTCTAATAATCACAAACCGCAAATGAAGGTAAAAGTTTAAATTTGAATTCCTTATTTCACATTAACCTACGATTCTGTAATGTAGTTTACATTGTACACTATTGCTCGAAAAAAATATAATGTGCAAAGTAAAATCAAACTACTGGAACAAATTGATATAAACTTGTTTAGAACTCTTGAAAGAAGTTTTAAAATTTAATCAGCTTCACTTTCTTGTCGTTCACTAACGGCCATTGAAAGTTTACGACATCATCATGTTATTATATCCATAGCAAACTACTTCAATTTATTACATAAAGTTGCTTATTATAAAAGATTTTATGATGAACATGAAAATTCCGTTTCAAAAGTGAATTTGACATCGTTAATTTCGATTTCCTTCACTAATTTCCTTCACCAACTTTATGGGCTAAAATAAGAATTTATGACTAAAATCGTTTTTAGCCATAAATTGGAGTTAACATTACGGTACAATATTACCGCGGAAGTCGTTGAACAACTCGCTGTTATTTTTTAAAGCATTATATGTTCAAATTTTTTAGATTGCGATTTTGTTTTCATTAAAAAAAGGATTTTCGAATTTTAAATTGCAAAAAATCTAAATTAAATGAAAAAAAAAATGATTGAATTATATTCGAAACAAATTAACCTGTTAGTGCCCAACGTCATATTTAGAGGACAGTTTCCTTTTTCAAAAACATATATTGTGGTAGGACAATTGTTTTCAATTTTGTCTTTTATCTAGGAGAATTAAAAGTCTCTTTTCCACCAGAAAAAATGAGTGATTTAAGTTTCTATCACTATATCTAGAAGCCTAGAATTATAAGATACAGGGGCATTTCGAAATGAAATGGTAACAAATAGTTGATATTAGCTATTTAGTTGAATAACATATTATACCACTTTCTTCATAAAGCCACTTTTTTCACCACTTCAATATAAAAAGTCGGGATAAAACGGGTTAATCAGGCATTTTCTGCCTATTAATGCTTTAACCGCAAATTTTACAATGGTGTAAAGATGTGTCTACAAAAAAGTTGGTAGTACAAGCAATGGTTAAATAAAGGAACTATTTTCCTCTCATTGTAATTACTTTAATTTTGAAATGTTCAGCTTGCATCACAGAGATGCCTACTGCTCCGGATTCGCCGAAATATTTTAAAAAACCGCAGGCAGCTGTAAACTAAAAGAACAGATTTTTGATTAATTTTGCTATTTTTTTAAAAGGCTCATCAGGGCTTTGCTGTTACAAACTGGGGTATAAAATAAGCCTTTGAATTTCTTAGAAGTAGTGGTGAGTAAAAGGCCTATAAATCTAATTTATTAAAGGAAAAACCGTACATTGAAAGTCTACCACTCGAAAACATTTATCCGCTGTCGGGAGCAAGTTGGCATATTTGTGCATACTTCAGAACCAAATATATTTTTATTATTAATTTATTATAGAGACAGAACTACACGGATTCACCCTGAATTCAATTGAAATAGTTATGAATTGCATAGTTATGAACAATATAATCAAAATAGTTATGAAACCGAATACCAATTTTAAAATATTTACAATGAATTTGAATATAATAATTTCAAGAGTAATTATTTTGAATACTAAGAATAAAATATCATTAATAATAAATTTTAGTACTATAATCAAAGAATTCTTCAGTAATTATAATATAATGTTAGAGTACATCTCAAGGGGAGATCATGTCCTCCTCTATATTTATGAAGAAAAGATTTTCGTTCTTTTCGATTTGCATTTCAGAATGAAAATGTGGATAATTAAATTGAATATTTTATTATGAACTCTAGATTAATTTTCATCATTGAAAAATTTAGTTTCACGTGAGTTGTAGTGTGTTTGTCTTCAGATGGGTTTTCGATGCTAAATTGACTTTTTGTGTTTTCCCAAAAATATTTCTGCTAAAATGGTAACAAATTTTGATTTTATAAGAATTAATAATTACAAGTGTGTCATTAATATATTATAAGTGAGTTAAATTTTGATGTTATTGATTGAAATAATGGAAGCACTTCTATACTAACTCTATTCAAGCAATTTTTCTAAATTCAGTAAATATTTTGGAAGATTATACATGGTAAAACTTGTTGGCACAATTAACACTATGCGGTCCGCATATATTTAGTGATCCATGTAACCGGTTCCGTGTAACTTGCACCCCTTTGTATAATAGTAATTATAAATTTTAGAACTTTTAGTTCAGTATTTTTCATTATAAGTAATTTTTTCACCACTAAATATCAAAAATTATAAGTATGATATAAAATGCAACGTTAAAGAATTAAACTACTGGTTATTATATTAAAAAGTAGGCGTAACTATCATTCTTTAACGAATTTTACTATATAATTTGCTACCACTTTATTAAAACTATTCTAGAAAGCGGAGCAGTTGGTATCCCTGCACTCTATTGTCCCTTGACAAAATGTCACATGAATATCAGGTTGCAACGCGCGACATCTATGTGTTGTCACCGGCCACTAACGTGTTGTCACCGACTGTTAGTGTATGGCTTGCGTATGGCACCGACGTGTTGTCACCGGCAGCTAACGTTTGGTTTTCACGTGACAACACGGTGGTGTCACCGGACATGAAAGCGTTAAGGAGATCAGACATAGAGGTTTTCGAAATGGTGTCTTTTTACCTATGCAAAGTTTAAATCAGCCAAAATGAGCACAAGAAGTTAAAAACTTATTTCTTTTTTCAATTAAAATACATTGTAATATAACCATGTTAATTCTTTAAAATGAAATCAAAATTGCTGGTATTAAAACGAGAAATAAGTTATTAATTTTAAAATTCTTTGTTTTTTCAATACTACTATAATTAAAATACTACATTGTAATATAAACATTGAAATTCTTTAAAGTAAAATAAAAATGGCTGGTCTTAAAACAAGAAAGAAGTTATTGACTTCCTCTCTTCATTTAGAATGATCCGGATTTTGCATAAATGACGCCATTTCTATATATGATTCATGCATGATCTTTTATACTGTTATAACAGTTTTGTCATTTAAAGTCTTTCAAAACATGTGCTGTCAAAAGAGAGATTGTTTACTTTGAGTTAGTATATAATTATTTCTATTTTCCGAACGAAAGAGTTCCGATTAATATCAATGAAACACTCCTGCTACCACGTTTTACTTTTTCGAAAAAAAAAATTTCATAACACAATCTAAGTCTAACGAATTACAAATTGTGTAAGATGAAATGAAAACATTTAAACAGATTTTATTGTTCAAGGTCAGTACGCACCAGGTAAATATTAAAAACTAGTATAAATTTTTTAATCAGGGATAAAAGCGGACAAGCTATTAGTAAAACCATTTTATTAATAGCTAGTTTTCGGGGGGTGCATAGCTATTCTTTTTTTCAAACTATTAATAAGACGGAAGCTATAATAGTAAAAAAATTCTTGGTAGTTCCAGAAATTTTATTTTTCTTGAAGAAAAATGTTAGAATGGAATGACTTTTTCGTACTAGATTTTGCTCTTTATCCGTCTTTATGTACATGAGCTTTCAGCTATGTTTCTAATAGCGTTAGTTCAGAGTCTAATCATCTATTAGTTTACAATTAAAATTTCGAATTCACAAATTCTGGATTCGCAAAATATCCCTTACCTTTTATGGCTGTAGCGAAATATTTATTTGTTCAATTGTTAGTAAATTCAAGCGGAATTTTGAAACTAACAGATTTTTTTTCTACTTTGAAAACTAAGAATTCGTCTACAGGACAATTTATGTAGCAGTTTAAGTTTCTTGTGTTTAGTGGCTGACAAAATTCCTTTTCTAATTTATTAAAATACAAATAAATTAAAATATAAATGTTTGCTTCAACTAGAATTTTTTTTCTGTAACGATGAAGAATTAGTAATATCAGTTTTTTGAGTTACAATCATAATGAAATGCAAATAATAAAACGGAAATTGTTTGTTAGTCATGTTTGTTTGGAAGTTGGCAAAATTAATAGATCTAATCATCGGCCGATCCGATTACAAACACAACTAAAGAAGCACTTTATTTTTCGAAACTTTAACAATGTTTTTCGACCTATGATCGGACATGTACGGTATTAGCTGAATACAAGCAAAAGCAAATTAAATTTTAAGCTACGAGCATATTTTTATTGACATTTCCACTAAATTCTTTTGAAGTATGCATGTTAAGCCCGTTTTCAGCTAAAAAAATATTTTATTATTATAAATAAATAATTTATGATCATAAAAGTCTTATTATGATCATAAAAGTAAAAAAAATCTTATGCGAATTCTGAATCTATTTTTGCGTTCCTCAATAAATATTTACTAGCCACTACTTGTCAATTGTTGTTTATATTCAGCAGAATATTGAGGTACGTGGCTGTGTTTTTGCGTGCAGTTGTTTTTTGTACTCATATTGTTCCATAAAAGGAAACGTAATGAAACATCAAAAGAAAAATAACATCACCTGAAATAAGGTTTTTCGATTTTTTTTCAAATTTTCAATTCTTAATATTTATCTCTAGTTCGAAATCGAAAAATAAAAGTGTTTTCTGCTATAATATGAATTTCTAATTCTCACGAACCATTTATTGAACAATTCCTCGTTTACTTACAGGGCAAAAAAATAAATCGAAATGAATAGCCATAATATTCCATTGATATTCGGTGATGTACTTTCTTTTCTCCCCTCTCAGAATGACTAATAGTTCAAAATGAACTCAAAACATCGATATTTCATGAATAAATAAACGTTATTGAATGAACGGTATTATTTTCTGCATTTATTTCCTTGTAAATTGACCACCTGCTGATGCTGTAAAGGGGAGAACAATTGAACTCTCTGCATAGTAGAAAAGGGTGCCATTTTTGTCCTGTTGAATCAAAATGGAATTCATTGGTGAATTTTTGATTTTGGTCATAGCTAAATATGCGTGCTTAAAATAATGAGCAAGGCTTGTTTGAAGAAATGAAAATTGCTCAAAATGAGTCTTAACTCTAGGTTTACGGGACGCGTCATTTTGACTAATTTCGAATTTTATAAGGAAAATTACAAAACCCGTTTGCATTTTTATTTTATCTTTTATAGTGACTTTTATCCATTGCTCGAGGTAAATATATATTGAAGTCTATTTTCTCAAAAACGTTGAAATATTGATATTCTCTTTGTGGTATACCTATCTCTACTGATATGCGCTAATTTGACGCGATCGTAATTTAGACAAAGTTTTGAGTAAACATGCAAACATCACATCAACAATAAATAGGAATGAACCGACAATACTTCGATCCGTTATCGCTATCTCAAATGAAATAAGAGATAAACAACTGTTGCCGAAGCAATAATAGAAAGAACAAACGCAGAATGCCAATTGATGTCAGATTTTGAAGGCTTCAGTTGCTTAGTTCGAATATTGAAAAATAAAATACTAGAACATTTCATAAATATATATCTCAAATTTTCATTTTTTTCTTATAGTATATAATTACATTGCTTTCTAAGTGCTGAGATGGCAACTGCTCCGGACACGTAAAAATTATTTAAAAAAAAACGATAAATAATAACCAAGTACGTAAAATTTACAAATATTTGACCATTTTTGCTTGCTTTTTAAAAGGTATAGCATGACGTAAGTACTATAAAGTGGTGAATTACATAAGCCTACGAATTATTTAGAAATAGTGGTGGATAAAAATTTATTAAATTGAATTTATTAAACCAAGAATCACAATTGATAAACTACCACTTTAAAATATATATTTGCTGTCTAGAGCAAGTTAGCATCTCTGTAAGGGCTGTTATATGCATTCGTTCATGCGTCAAATTGACGCGTGTTCGTAGAGATAGGTATATAAGAAACGTCCGTAAACCTAGTGTTAAAGAAAATGAATGTAAAGACGTATTTGTAATTGTAGAGATGGATTAAGGGATTAAGTGAACGGGCACATCTTGTTATGCGCATTTGAAATAATGGACATAGCAGAGATGCCAACTGCTCCGGACACGCCAAAATAATTAAAAAAAACGGTAAATAACTACAAGTAAATTTTGCAAATATTTGTCTATTTTTGCTTGCTTTTTAAAAGGTATAGCATGATGTAAGTACTATAAAGGGGTGAATTATATAAGCCTACGAATTATTCAGAAATAGTGGTGGATAAAATTCTACTGAATTGAATTTATTAAACCAAGAATCACAATTGATAAACTACCACTTTAAAATATATATTTGCTGTCCGGAGCAAGTTGGCATCTCTGAATAGCTTTGCATGTTTAAGAAAACGGATTAAGGACAAGGATCTATAAAATGATTTAGGAGTTTGGAAAAATGAGCATTGCCAAACTAAAAACTTTTGAGTTTATAATGTAAAGATTTCTACCAAGTTACCTTATATGCATTTCATAGTCAACACCACAGTGATTATTAAAGTTCATTAAAATGACATTCTAAAATTACATTATCTAAAGTGACATAATAGAAGTATAAATTGACATTAAAGTGCACATTCCTTCAAGTTTTATTTCTATTTCGTAAAAGTTTGACCATAATAGGATACAACTCTCTTATGGTCTGCAAAATCAGGGAGGGTAGAGAGTGTTTTGATTTTCTTAAAAGTTCTGCAAATCGCGCTGAATTCCAGAAGCGTATTAAGTTTAAGTTAAAACACACTTTAACAACTTATTTTTTACGCTACATACATACAATATCCGGAATAATAAAAAATCAAGAGCAAGAAGTTAACCCTAAGTTTGAACCATTGGGAAAGAAGCGGATAATCAGAAATAAGCATTTAAATTTAATTAAAATATCATAAGAAACTGAAGTGGTAAAATATTACCTGATTAAGAAATTCCATTCGCTTCAAAAGTACAGGAAAAGAAAATAACAGTCGACATGTTTCAAGAGCTTCAAAAATAGGCTCCCATTTTTAAGACTTGCCAGACGCGTTAAAGGGAAGAAACAAAAGTGATTTGAAATATGAAACGTAAAGTTGCCAACGAAAAATGTAAAAATGCAGATGAGAAACAAATTCAATAACAAAAAAACAATAAAAAAAATTCTGTTGCAAGTTAAGAAAAAACCATTATTCCTATGGAGAGAGCCTTTTTGAATTTAAGTGCACGCCAAATAGATGCCAAGCTTCCAGCGCGGAACGTATCTCAACATCGCCATTTCTTGAAATGACGTTGCATATCATTCTTCTTGCTTGCTTTCTTAAATCATGTGAAATGAAAAAAAAGTATTGAGTAATTAATTAACGAGTAATAAGAATGAATAAAAATGATATCAAAAAATCGTAACGAGTAAACGTCGTTCTGTTCGAATTTAAAGAAACTGATTAAAGAATAATAAATATTGTTTCTTGCAGACGATTTTCTTCTACAGCGAAACAAAAGTAAAAATTCTATATCTCGCATTTTATTGTCTCGTATTTCATCATAATGCGTGCCATTTCTTAGTTGTCCAATCAAATTCAATACTTTTGCAACGTCATATAATTGTTTCATTTTCGAAAACGAAAGTTCTCCTTTTTTATCGGAATATGTCGTCAAGAGTAAGTCATGACTATATCAGTAAGGCTACGAAACTATAATTTGTTTTTCAATAATTCTATGATATATATCAAAATATAGCATGAATTAGATTTCTGTCTGACGCTTTCTAAAGCTTTCATTTTGTTTTGAAAGCATATTTATATAATTTGATAACGAAATGAAATGGAGCTATATGCAGTCACTGATGTTTATTTAAATCCTATACTTCAATGGTCTTTTCTTAACTTGCAACGGAGTATAGACATTTCGAACTTCAAAAATTAATTTTAAAGCGAATAAAGTTTTTTAATTAGGTAAAGTTACTAACTTGCTTCATAGGATAGAAAAAGAAGAAATTGCACGGGGAAAAATAGAGCAGACAACTTTTTCTGGAAAATAAAGACATTTACATTGAAAAATAAAAATTATAGGCATTGAAAAATAAAAATTATAGGGATAATCGGTAATGATGCGATTTTTCGCATCTTTGCGCTAATTGTAGAGTCCTACTCATAATGAAAAGTTTCCTACAACATTTTCATTTTGAGGTATTTATACAAGAGTAATTTGTACTTTTAAATTACATCCAGTCTTAAAATGTTAAAAATAAAATGCCTTCTGGAACTTTCTTAATTTTGCTACCAACAAGAAAATTTTCTGAGCCTCGTATAAATTCCGACTATTTTATTTATGTATGGTATTTCTCTTATAAAATCTGAGTGATGAAAATTTATCGAGACCAGTTGTAATTTAGGGATCGTAATTGTAATTGCGTTGTAATTGTGATTAATTCGAATTTTTAATTTAGGTATGTTATTTTGCTTATGTCACTTTATAAAAGATGACTGACAGTTAAAACGAGAAACTGTACAATAGCAGTTAATTAAAAATTTGATATAAATTATTGTCTTATGACATTCCAAATTAAGCCGACCGGCCTGTGTAGGGGGCAGGTCAGAAAGGTTCTGGGTTCGAATCCCGGGCAAGGCGTGGATGTTCTTGCTATCTCTGTGCTATCTGTCCTCACTGTGGGAGCGACGTTGGCCCACCTAATATGGTGCCCCTGAAAGAGAGGCCAACAAAATCGCCTTGTATATGCCTGAATTGACGGATGTTAACACAGGTGGGCATTGGAGAAAAAAAACATTCCCAATTAAACTTTCTACTTAATGCATTGGAAATATTCCTTATAATTTGGTTTTAATCATTACTAACAGCTATAAAACCCTACTTATTTTTGTTCATGAATAATTTGTTTAAAAGAATTGTTCGTGAATTACATGTTACAAATAATAATAAATGATTACAGTTTTTTACTTAGTAATGACAAGTAACGCTTCTTTTATTCTCTTAATTTTTTTTTACAATGCGCAAAAAAAAGAGAATATTTTTTATTACTTTAACCACTCAATCATTTTATAAACCCATCTAAGAAAACAATAAAAACTTTAGTTTCCAACAACAAATAAAAATCTCTAGGGTCACTTGAAAGCAACTTATCTAAAAACAAAAGTGTGTAAATTTAAAGCCAAGTGGAAAAAAAGAACAGTGAAACGAGAAGGGAAAAAAAAAGGGAAATGACAGGGGATTGTGTACAACCCTTGGCGAATCGAAAGCAGATATAGCAGCTGGAAATGTCCCAAGGTTTCTTCATAATTAATGATTTCATTAGCTAGTCTTTTAGAACACGAAATGGAATTTCGGTGTTTGCTGGTTATACTTTGTCAGGTTGATTCAAAAGATGCGCCAAACCAGACGAATGTTTCCTTCAATGTTCGCCAGCTTGAATTTTTTATGAGCTAAGATTATTCTTTCGGGGACGGATATAAAGTTGGCGTGCAAAATGGAGTTTTTTTATTCTTCTTCTTTGCAATAAAGTGGCACCTGTCCATTTTTCTCCATATATTGCAGGTGTTGTTTGATAGATCGGATCTCAAATTCGATGACAAACTATTCCTGTAAAGAGTTATTGGATTTGGCCAACAGCGCATTTATGTGGAATAAGTTCTGCCTGCTTTGAAGTGTATTTCTATGAGTATATAATTAACTTTTCATTCGACACTGGAAAAGTAAATAACAATGGAAAGTTTGGGAGACTTGATTCTTTTGAGAAGTTTTTCATTTTTGTCTTGGAAATTTTTCTTCTTCTTCGTAAAGTTGTACTTTTTTGTTATTTTTTATTAAAACAGTTTTAAAATTAAAACAACTTATTCTCATACGATTGATAATGGTATCAAGTCTTCATAGTTGCAATTGCAAATAGCATTATGGGAACAATATAGTGAGCATATAGGAGTGTTATAGTTGCAATAGTTTTTATCGATCCAGTTGCTCTTGGCACAAGTGACTAAGTTGCTGAAGTTTCTAAGTTGTTGTATAAATTTGACAAATTCGGATTGCAATTCAAATTTTGACATTTAAATTCCTTTTGATTTATTGACTTTAAACTCCTTATGACGCCCATTTTTGGACAAGTTATTCAAATTTATCATTTTAAATAGTATAAAACTGAGGTTTATCTCTTTACTTGACCAGCTGTGACTTTGATCACAGTCGTGATAGCCTATGTGTTTCTCTATGTTATGCTCATGTTATGTTGACTGAAATTTGAGATTTTCCTCTAAAATATTCAGTTCCGGAGCGTGCTATAAAATACTCTCCGGAACTGAATATTATATGTGCTATAAAATACTCTCAATCTGTTCAATCGAAAAAGAAAAGCCGTATTTGTACAATCAAAAGAAATAAATATTTGTTTAATCCAAACCTAAGAATTAAATTTCTCTCAGCTCATCCCAGTAGAGAAGGAAATCGTCACCTCTTGATTTTTACCTCGAATGATGAAAGAAAAGTATTCAAAACTTAATTTTACCATAGTAAATGAAAAAAGAACTGTTATTTCTTTTAACAGAGTAAATATTTGGAAACTTCATAAGAAAGCATATTCTAAAAACCGTTTTTTTTAATTAAAATTATTTGACGATTTCTAAAATAAAATTGTAAGAAAGCAATCATGCCCATTGATATTAATGCTAAACGAAAGAATTAAACATAACCTTGAGTTTGTGAATTTGCCCCCCGGTTTTACTACAGTCATTTGGTTTGTCAAGTATCAGAAATTTAGTAACCTTGGAAGTAATTTTACTTGTCAATAATATATAATTTCATATAACAGTTCATATGGGAAACGTTTTTATCGCTTTGAGTGTTTTATATTTTTAAAAATTTTGCTATAAGTGTTAAGATTTATATCTGGCAAAAACTTTTTTTGGTGTTTACTCTGTTTTTCTTTATGTCTGTACTTTTCACGGAATACTACTTTAAATCTCTTGTAACTCCTGAACAGTTCAGGCTGTTGTTCTGAAATTTGGACATCGACTCTACATCGAATTTTAAAAACACATTTAACCTCTTAACGATCGGTTAATTTTCAAGAAAACGGCCATAAAAGTGCCTATTTTTTGGCTTTTGTATTTGTACTGCGTATTTGATTATTGCTGACATCTAGTTTAAAATAAACTAACTATCTACAATTACCTTGAAAATATCCTGGCACTGCCATCTGGTGTGTGAAATGAGAAATAAAATTTTTTCCGGGCAAAATAAATTAATTAGCTTTATTCTTATTGGCTCGTTACTACTGAACCCTCCAGCCCGTCAATATCACGGGAGCGAGAAATAGAGGGTGAAACCTCACTCTGTCATTTTCACGGGAGCGAGAAGGAAGTGGTTCAACACTAACATTTTAAAAGCTTTACTATGAGACAGTTGGGACAAACTAGTGTTTCAAAAGAAGGTTTGATTCATTTTCATGCAGTGGTAGGGAAAATAACTCTACATCAAGTTTACTAATCAAAAAATCAACAGAGCTTGAACTGTCCTTAAGAATATAAAAAAATGGTGATAATATTTTGTTAAAACCTTATTTTTTACTAGCTTGCAATTTATTTTAAAAAATTCGATTTTGAAAATATGTTTATTTTTAATAATTGAGTGTAGTGGTTGTCATGATTTTATAAAAATACATTATATTACCTAATTTTAGTTACCATTTTTAAACATTTTAAGAACACTTTAGAGCACTGTATCATACATTCAATTATAAATTTAGCTATCACTAGAAGAAACTTCCCCCAAAGCTTACAAAATTCCAAATCTTATCGATCTAACCCTTAACACAACTGGTTAAATTATTTGTATGCAGTGGTAGACAAAATTCTTTTAATTCAAATTTAACAAAATATTAATGTATTGCCTTTTCTACCACTACAAAAGTAATTTTCTGAAAAATAGAAATTCCATAAGAAATGGAGGGTACCAATACTTGTGGAGGTGGCTGAAAACAATTTCATAAATTTTTTAATCAAATTTATTAGTCAAAATATAAAGAAAATCTTATGAAAAAATTCGTAAAAGTTGGCAGCCTGTGCTAGTTTGCTGAAGTGTCAGAGGAAAGTCATTAAACTTTTATATAATGAAATACTTGTCAACATGAAATAGCATCTGAGAATAATAAATAGATTTCACCATAATTCATCTCAATTGTCCAATTTATATGGTAAATTTGGCAGTTTCGCTTTTAATCCCCATTTGTTCAAATATCGTGAGGAGAAAAATATCAACGTACAGCGGAAGTTCACATTTTTTATTAAATTATTCAAACTTATTTTAATGTAATAATTTCCTTAAAGGTGAAAGTAACTTTCTGCATCAATCATTCGAGTCCAAGAAATGACTTCGCAATTTTTTCAAGTGAGCTAGTAAATGATTTTCTTAGAAGCATTTTTAAGTTAAAAACACTATTATTTTTAGTTCCTTTATAGCTAATTATGACCTAAAACGCTCTATAGTGACGTGTAAATGAAAACGTATAAGTGTTACACATAAATGCTCTAAAAAAGTTTATAAAACTATTTTTTTAGGCTCAGTCGTATATCATAATTATTTCTAATTTATAGGAACAGTTTTACTTGAATGTTTAGCGTGGTAGCACATTTTGCAGCTTAACATTTTTTATTGATTTAAAAATTACATTTAGAATAATGATTTCTTCCATCACTACATATATACTTTCGGGTTGGCAGATATGCTAAATCTCCACTTAAAAGACTGCAATTATTACATTTTTGCATTGTATACCTAATTAGTTAACTAACCAACTTGACTTGATTTAGAGTAATGCGATTTTGCCCTAGGGTGACTGATACTTTGGGTGTAAAATAAATACTAATGCACTTTACATTTGATAAAAAATATTTTTTAATACTTAAAATGGTAGGCAATGCAAAACTGTAGGCATAATTTGAAAGATCATGTTTAAAGCTTTTAGAAATTATGTTATTTTTATCCATGCTAAGTTCGGATCTACCAAAATAAGTCCTAGAAGCTAAGCCTTTCTACTCGAAAGGTCAGTCACCACTGTCGCCTGTAAATTACCCACCACTCTAAATATGACATTTTTTTCATCCTAATGTTTAGTTACCACTTCATTCACTGATCTCCGGGTATTATAAGGTAAGTTTCTAAAAAATATTTCAAAATGTTAGTGGTTGAGTCCATTTTTTTAGCAGTTGAAAGGACTTCGAATGCAAAGGGTTAGTAACTTTTTTTCTGCTTTAATGCCAACAATTTTGAAATCATTCCATACGATTGCAATATTCATATAAGAATGCTTTTTTAATTAAAGTTTTATTGAGAAAGGAAAAAAAAAACTTTTAACTTACTATGCTTATTTTGATCGATGCAAATTTTTCATGAGTAAAAAAGACCTCACTTCGAAAAGTTTCAAGCATTCAAATTATGACAACAGTTTCGCCATCTTAAAACTTCTAAAAATATTTGTTTCTAAAAGAAAGATTGTTTATATAGTGTCAGTATAGAAGTGTTTACATAGTTTTGGCCAACCCCTGTATACAACTAAAAATTTCATAATGTCCTGGTATGTTTGCATGAAAAATGTAGTTAGCTTAAGAAATAAACGTTCGTTCATATATAAATTTTCAACCACATTTTCGATCAGCAATCTTTGGATATAAGAAAGCTCGCCTTATATTGAAAAATCTAAAATTTTCATCATCAAAATGAATTGCTTGTAATTCCGTAGAGAATCATCTTTTTTTAAAAAAAACAAACAAACTACAATACTGCGCTTGCGCATCATTTTGTGTTAGACACAATGATCGAAAATTTCAATGTTTTTTTATGACTTGAAATAAATTTCACAGAGTAGCATCGATCAAAACTGCCAACAAAATATTTACTAATTTACTAACATTATACAGAAATAGTAGTTAACAATAAGCATCATATCCATCCGAACCATCACATCTTCTATCCAATTAATTTTTTTCGAAAATGATAACACATAATAGTAGCTCAAAGAAATTTGTTGACATGTAAAATCAATTTGACATTTAACAAAGCTCTAAATCCCTCTCTGCAATTTTTCTCCAACAGGACACTTTCAATGAGTTTTATATCAATACCCTTCGTGTTGTTCGAGAGTATATCATCGATCACAGAGCCTTGCAAATTATGCTAGTGACAGTGGCAACAAGTGCCGCTCACCTCTCGCTTGCACGTGAAATAGTTTATGAAAATTGACTCTGGGGATTTTTGCATTTGTGCACGCGAGCATGTCATGTTGTTTATTGGATAAGATAACCGAATGAGCTTCTTTTTTCCCTGAAAAGGCATCGATCAGAAAATATAAAAGGAAAGAGAACATTTCTTCTCATATTTTTAGAGATTTACTTCTTTCTTTATTGGTAACGCTGGGAAATAAAATTGCGGGCAAATATCGTCTGCGCTTTGTTTGTTCTGTTTTGCGACTTAATTATAATTAATATTCCGTAGTTTTTTATCGATTGTTATTTATATCTTTAACTTGTGTATTAAACTTTATTTACATTAGTCTTTCATAGACAGCTTTGTTGAACTTACATGCAGTTATGCATATTTTGGTCTTTAACATATTTATTGAACCACTCACATTTTTAGAAATTTTCCTCGTTTTTTAATGGTAAACACAGTGAAAATAAAACTGAAAGCAAATAGCGTCTGCGATTTGTTTGTTCTATTTTAGGATATAATTGTACTTAATATTCCGAAGACTTTCATCGATTGTCATTGATATCTTTAACTTAAATAATTAACTTTATTTACTTTAGTTTCTTATTCAAAGTTTTATTAAAGTATGAAAACATATGAATGTGTTTAAACATATGAGAATATATTTAATAACTTAAGGGTAAGCACTACGAAAGCACTATGTATATCATATGAAGATAAAATTATCGACATTGCTATTGATTTTATGCGTGTTTTTATTATCTGTTTAATAGCCTTAATATTTATTGCTTTGTTTTTATTTACGATAAAAAAGAAACAAGCATGAATAAATACACAGAACCTATTAGTAAGAAAACATATATTACAATCGATGTTAAATAGAGGTTCGATCTCCCCACATGTTCATCTTATTTATTTTTCTCACACATATATTTGCAGGCTTATGTGCTCATACAATATGCAAACGCATTTGCAAGTTTACATGCTCAATCCAAAGAATGGCTTATAACCCTTAATCGCGTTGAAGAACAAATAGCAAAAAATTTTTTCGCAAGTGAATGACGAACCGGTGATGCCGTTTGGTTAAGCTAGCTCGACGTAAGGCTCCTATACTATCAGAGCTGACCTATCAAGCAATATTGGAGCAAACAAGTTCGCAAGTTAACGTTATTTTAGTGTTCGTTATGTTATTACAGAGATGCCAACTGCTGCGGACACGCCAAAATAATTTAAAAAACGGTAAATAACGACAAAGTAAATTTTGCAAATAATTGACAATATTTGCTTGCTTTTAAAAATGTAAAGCATGTTATAAGTACTATAAAGTGGTGAATTATATAAGCCTACGCATTGTTTAGAAATAGTGGTGGATTAAAATCTACTAAATCGAACTTAAGAAACCAAGAATTACAATTAATAAACTACCACTTGAAAATATTTATCAGATGTGCTTATGTTAGCGCTTTGCTCCAACAATAAATGATAAGTCTGCCTGTCTAATTCAGGGGCTCTTGCTCGACGTGTTCATTGAAGAGCTGTTAATTTGCATGTTTTTTGCAAAATATTTTGGGAGTGGTAGCAAAAGGTATGACATATCTCTAAAATTATTCGTTTAACGAAACTGATTTAAATGATTTTGATCAGCAGGACATATAATAATTTGAACTTATATATTAAAAACAAAACAGTCTTATCGTGACATGCTCTTTTAAATGAGGATGATATTAAAGTCCATTAAGAAATAGCTTCTCCAAAAATTATAAAAGTTATAAAAGTTTAAAGTATATACGATCTACGCTTTTTAATTACATTTGGACACGCGTTTTTAAATAAATTTGAGGTACTGTTCAATATTACATATTAATGACATACAGCTTATTTTTAGATTTGAAGTTAAGGTAGAGTGTAATTTTGAGATAATGCGGAAGGTAATAAAAGAAAATATCTACTTAGTATAAACTATGCCATTTTTGATGCAAAATGCATATCATTCTTTTAGATTTTCCCAGAACTTACCTCTTTTTCGTCACCACTTTTGAATTTTTTTATGACCCATGGGAAATCTGTTAAAATTACATTCCTTAACACTTACTGTTCACATAAGTTTATATATGAACATTTGTAATCTAGATGGATACATCAGCACTCCATTTATAGTAAACATTTAATAAACATCTCCTATATAAATACAAACTTCTTTCATAGTTGTAAATTCTCTTTAATAGTACAGGGTGGATAAAATTAAGCTGAGGTTAATTAGAGGGTCTTAACTCAGATTTTACTGAACGAATCCAACTGAAACTTCCAAAATAAGATTATGTGTCGATTGTTCCTTGAAAAAGATAGAAGTTTTGGCTTTAGGTGGTGTAATAATACACCAAAAATAAAATTATTAGCTCAAAATTCAAGGAATAACGGAGTATTTTACTTATTTATACACGCATTCTCTGCCCATTCCTCGATTGTCAACAATATGCTTTTAGTTGCATGCTTGGATAATCTTCATATGGTTTTAGTAGTATAGCGCCATCAGTTGGCAACATTTTAGAACTAATTTTTTCACCAGAAATCTCTACACCACGATCTAAATATCATGTATTCGAAGTTTCATTCGAATCCATTAAGTAGAATCGAAGATAGGAGACCTTGAGTATCGTAAGTTTAATTTTAACCACCCAGCATAGTTTCAATTTTATCACATATTTTTTTATTAGCAGATTTATTTATTGATCACAGTGGGGAACAATTTTTCCTTGTTTTCTGTTGCATGAGATTTTTGAATGCATCTTAGATATTTTTGCGTCACTGATTTCAAATTTGTTATTGGTTTCTCTCCACAAACTAGTGTTTTTATGCAATTTAACAACATATTCCTAGCCAGAATTTTTTAGAATTCAATCAAGTGAATGCTAAATGCCCCTACTTCTCTACTACTTTGGAAGTGGTAGGAAGAAGGTGATAATACATTTCATTTTATGATTCGATACGTTAAGGCCATATGCATACCCTCCAACTTATGAGGATTTTGAAAATAATTCTTTCTAGTGGTAGCGAACCAAAGTAGAAATTTTTAAAGCAAATGGATCTCTCATAAAACTTTTATCAGGACTTAAGAATCTAGCCCTATGGCCTGCACTTTTATAAGTAATAGTGGACAAGTTACGGTAAAATTAATTTTTTTAAAATATTAAGCCATTAATTTTGCTACCGTCTGAAAAGAAGATTTCTGAAACTACGGAAATTCCGTAGCAGTTGGAGGGTATGCATGACGTATTTTAACTTAAGGGTTATTTTCAAAGGAGCAGAAAAGTGTATACGTATACATATGCAAACCTATACGTTCTTTACAAACTTGTACATTCAGGCAAAAAATAAACTGAACTAAAAATATCGTTTTGAAAGCTTTCCGAACAGACCTAATTTCAGGTTTGAAATCTCCACACGCGAATTACGTAAGATAAACTACTTGCTTAAATGCAACAAAAAAATTTGTTCCAAGGTGTTATTTATCATAGCGTACATTTTCGCGTTTAACTTAGCATTACATACGTATAAATATTTCCTATCAAGAAAATGAAATGTAAAGAAATAAAATAGGAAAAAAACCCCACACATATGCCGTCCCAACGATGCATGTTCAAGATAACGAGATAATCTATAAACTTCCGAAACGGGAGGAATGAAACGCACTCCATTATAAGCACTGATGCATAGTGGTAGCGTGACCCTATTTGAAACACCCTTCCATGTTCTGTATTCACGTGCCCATGTGTGGGCCGCAATATTTGTCTTGCGGGGAGAGAGAAGATGGATAGGGGGAGAACTTGATTTCAATCTTTTCGAGCGAATTTAAAAATAAAATGTCAATAAAGTAAATTTGATTAGTTGTGTACAAGAATATATATGGAGATATGGTATAAAATGAAATGTGTGGCTGCATATTTTGGATTCTGTTTTTCAGGAAATTTTCTATGGATTATTGGTTGATTTTATTATTGATTGCAAATTTAAATTTTTTTTGTGAATAATAAAAATTATTTAAATTTTCTTTATCCAAATTATTAGCTAAAAAAATACTATTGTTAAATCTTTATTTTACAGTTACAGCGCCATCTATGATGTGCAACTTGTATGTCAAATTGGGACTCATTTTTCAGAAAAAGTTAATTCTACTTAAAAAGTTGGGATTTCCATTGAAGTTTATATTTAATTCAGATATATGTTTTTAGAGAGTCACAAATTTATATCGGAAAAATGCCGACAGGCCTGTGTAGTGGTTAGGGAACTGCCCTTGCATCAGAAAGGTTCAGGGTTCGAATCCCGAGCAAGGCATGGATGTTCTTTCCTTATCTGTACTATCTGCCTTATTGTGGGAGCAACGTTGCCCCACCCAATATTGTTCCCCTGAAAGAGTGGCCAACAAATCTGCCCTTCAGATGCCTGTATGACCTAGGTCATTCTCCAGGTGGTCATTGAAAAAAAAAAAAAAAAAAACATCTGAAAAATTACACGCTCATGTTCTTCATGATATATTAACCATTTGTAATCGAATAGTGAATTTAGACAAGACAATATGCTATAATTAAACATGCAAACACAAACATTGCAATATTTACTTTTAAAGATATATTGATCACTAAAATATAAAACCCCATTTTGTTATCACTTATTATTAACAAATACGTGTAACCACTTTTTCATATGGGTGTTTTTCATATACAGATAACTTTCATTGGATTGATAGGTTAAAAAGAATTTCTGCACAGATAAGTTAATTAAAACAATAGTTTTTCACAACAATAATATTTCTTTTAAAAAAATATTTGTGAAAATAAAGCAGTGTTGTTTCAGTTCAGAAAGATATTAAAAATAAATTTTCCGTGGCACACGTGACAGTATCAATCTTATTTATTTATAGGAGTAAATGTAAGATTAGTTCCGTTTTTTATTTATTTTTATATTCTGTAACTCTAAAGGAAGAGTTCTTTTTCCTTGCTTACACGTTGCAGGTTTCACCTGAAAAAAAAAGAGACCTAAATCTTTCAAGAAGTATTTTTTCAATCTTCCGTAACAGTTCTTACAAAAATAAAGATTTTACCACAGATGAAAATAATTCATGTTAGTGAATAAAAAATTTAATTCTTTGAGATTGTCTTTTTTTTCCGATTTTTAGGGCTAATCTTTACAATTTACTTTTGTCTCTGATAATTGTTATTTAATTGTAAATATTGTTCAGGAGAATAAAAAAAGAAAGTTTTCTTTCTTTCTTTATTTAAACAAAACTGGGCGCCTGGGCCGCGCAGCGGCTCCTACCCCATTCATCATGAAAATTATATACAGTGAATAAAACATTTTGAATTATGTAACAATGGGGTAACATTATAATAAAGTAACCATGATTAGAAGTATGTACAAACTTGATCGGAGATTTACATTAATTGCCATTGAAAAATAAATACTGCCATGATTAGATGGATATACATGAAATACGAGCTTAATCTGTGATATTTACATTAATTGCAGCAGAAATTTGGAATTGAGCATTAAAAATTGATGATAGCATATATACAGGAAATCGGGATTCAAGCATGTTTTAATGATTTGTGGTAGCCATAAAAAAATTAAGCCGTTTACTTGTGAAATAATAAAACAATGAAAAAATTCAATATGACAAATTGACGTTTTTACATAACACTAGAAATATTGATGATAGACTTAAATTAAAAATAAAGATAAAATATGATTTGATATGTACAATAATTGATTTTTGGAAAATGAAAGACATAATTGATGAATATAGATAAATCATACCTTGATATATGATAAAATAACATATTTGGAGAAAATGCAGTAAATATATTTTATCAGAGAAATATTGCTCTTTAAATACAATAGAATTTTCAAAAGAATTTAACAGGCATAAGTTAATAAATATGTATGCATAAATTGGCTATATTATCAGAAAATAATGGAATTTAATTTAGCGTAAGTAAAAATCTGCAGTGAAAAGTTAAGTGAATTTAACTTTAGAGTCTTCAAAATAAAAATGGAACTTACTGCGATTGAGATGTTTCTCCGATGATCCCCCGCAGAAGACGGAGCACTTCTTCATTTTTGAGCAATTCCTGTATTTCTTTGATTAATGACACTAATCGGTGAGCAAGTTTAGGCGTCAAATTTGATGTTGCTCGAGGGCTCCTTCTGCTGGGGCGGGTCTCGCACCCAGTATAGTTGGCTGTGTGGCTTTTGTAACAATTACAGCATTTTGGAGGTGTTGTTTTGTCTTTGTTGCATTCATGTGACCTGTGGTTTCCAGCACATTTTACACACCTTGCAGGTGCATTGCAGTGGCTTTACGTATGTCCATAATTTTGGCAGTTGTAACATTGTACAGGTCCTAGACCTCCTCGAAATCGTTCGATTTTGATCGGGATCTGCTGTATGTTGTTGACTTCGAATACTCTATGGTGATTCGCCGTTGATGTTAAGATTATGAGAAAAAGTGGAAGGAGCCGATAGGCCTCTCCCATTCTCTTCCTAAACTGCACTATTTTAAAGGTTTCAATATTGTTTTTCTGTATTGATGGCATCTGTATCAAAGTCCACAGGCAGGCCCGGACCAAAACCTTAATAAATCTGGCTTGCAGTGTTATTTCAGTTTTGTTGGGCGGATCCCGTACTTTGTCGGTATCATCCTTGGGTTTTGTTGTCGGAAAGATAGTGACGTCATCGGTTGAAAAAGAAAGTTTTAATAACGGTGTATATATATGTACTTTAGAATTATTTATTTGCAGTGGTGAGTAAAAAAAAAAAATTTAAAAAGTTTGAACGCAAAATAACTACATAATTGTAACTACAATTACGGAAAATTTTGCTTTGCAGCTTCACAAGTTTTACAGAGCTTGTTTTTCTTTCTATTTATGATTCTTAGTCGTGGTAGTGGTTTATATATTGAATTTGCAATTGTAAGCAGGGATTATATCAGCTTTGCAAATACTAAGTATTTTAAACTTTTGCACTCCGATGTTACATGTGAGTAGACATCAAAAGTTACCACTGTAAAATTAAAAATTTCTATATTTTAAAAATTAGTAACCATGCTAGTTTATGAATTTCCTATAAGCAACCACAACGACTGTAGACCAAAACGAAAACAAATTATAACAACAAATTAAACAAATTTTAAGACACATACGTGCCATCACTTTCTTGTTTTCACTAGATTTTCTATTAAATGGCTATTGTGTAAACTGATTTACTTGCATAATGGTCAGATTATACTAACCGCGACTTTAAGAAGCAGTGAGGTGGCTTTTAGTTACAGGAGTCGATTGTTAAACCAGACTCCAACTATTTGAGACAGTTGAGAATTATTAAGTGGTAGTGAAAGAGCAAAATACTAAAGCAGAATTTTCTTAAAAGAATTTATTATAACAATTTATACTATACAATTTTCTTAAAAGAATTTATTATAACTTAAAAAACTCATCATTCAATTCGTCTATATATATATATATATATATATATATATATATATATATATATATATATATATATATATATATATATATATATATATATATATATATATATATATATATATATATATATATATATATATATATATATATATATATATATATATATATATATATATATATATATATATATATATATATATATATATATATATATATAAATATATATATATATATATATATATATATATATATATATATAACTCTTGTAAGCCCGGTTTTGACATATGCTTCTGAAGCTTGGACAATGTCTACACTGTAAGAAAAATGCATCGCAATATTTGAGAGAAAGATTTTGCAGAGTATGCTCGGTAGGTGTAAATGAAAACAATAACTGGGGAAGGAGATTTAACTTTGTATAAGATTTATAAACAACCTGTTATTATAAGTACATATAAATAAATTGAGTGAACTGGATGGGCCACGTGATACGATAGAGTGGTGACTATACTGTAAAAAAGATATTGCTTTTTAGACCCACTGGAACAAAAAAGCGGGCAGGCCGCAGGTGAGATGGACTGAATCGGTAGAGTCTGATTTTCTTGAAATTATTGAAAAGAATTAGAGATCAAAGATAAATCAGAAGTCGTTATGGAGAAATCTTCAGAGGAATGCATTGGCCCACATCGGGCTGTCTGGCCAACTATTATATATATATATATATATATATATATATATATATATATATATATATATATATATATATATATATATATATATATATATATATATATATATATATATATATATATATATATATATATATATATATATATATATATATATATATATATATATATATATATATATTGGTTTATTGACTAGTATCTCTGCTGACTGTTGTCGCGATTTTTCTCTACTTTGTTAAACAATACTGGAAATTTTTTTAAAAACAAATCCAGACTCCTATTTATTAATTTTTATATTTCACATTAATTAAAATATTCATACTACTTCTGTTATTACTTCTTTCTGACATGCATTTGAAATAAGGTTATGTAGAAGGATTGGTCAGAATAAATAGACTTCAAATTATAACTGTTTTGAAACTATTTTTTATTCTATAGATTTCCAAATTATCTTTGTTTTTGTTGAATTAATTTAATGTAATATTGTTTTATTAATTAATATAACGTAATATAATAATTATTATTATTAATGAGAACAACAAAGTCGCTTATTAACTTACCAATATTTATCACTAGAAAACAAACCTAACTTATAATCACAGTACATAAGTTTATATATTTATCTCGAGAGTTTTCAATTTATATTTAATCTTTAAATAAAAATGATCTTTTAGAAATCTGTTTTTGCAACGTAACGCAATATACTAGTTTGAAGGTATGTTCGATTACAAATTTCAGGATTAAAATAGGGAAAAAGTTTAATTATTTTATACGAAGTTTCGTCTTTGAGAAATAATTCTTCTTTATTCTTTAATTAGAAGAACATTCTCGATTTCATTTTTAAATATCATTCTCAGATTCTGGGTTGCCACAGGACACTACAATTGTAAAAAATGGTGACTAAAAAGAATTAAATTTATTAAAGCGATAAAAATTGGCAACTTATTTCTTGCATATTTTTTTCAGTTTACTATTGAAATGAAAATAAATGTACTGACTTTTTCATTTTAATTATGCATAATTTAGTTCAAATTTTTCAATTTGGATTTGAATATGAATAATTCACTATACTACGGGCATTAAATTTGTAATGAAAAATTGATCAAACAATGCAGGAGAAAAGTAAAGTCATAGGGCAATTCCACTATCACGTGAGGAATAATCAGACGTAAAAATTTCACCTGAAATTTGTTATACAAAGTAAGGTTATTTATAAAAATAAATAAGTCTGTTCTTTTTTTCAATTTTAACTCTATTCAAAGGTATTGCGTCACTAGCTGTACATCTAAAATCATCCACCTAAGATCTGTGTTACAATGTAAGGTTATTATAATGAACTAGTGGGCTGCGCCCCCTGCTCACTAACGCTCGCCAACCCCCGAAAATTGCTACGCAATCTTATATGGTTTGCTTCGCAAACCAAGCTCGCTTCACTCGCTTCTAACTTAGGTACATTGCAAACGCACAAAATTCTAAGAATTCAAAACAATCATTCAAATCCATATAACAGCTTTTATTTTAAAAAAATTAAATTTTTTTAGTGAATACTAAGTCATTAAAATAAATTTGAATTCAAATAAATGACATGTAATTCGTTAAACCTATTAGAAATGTGCTATAGTATAATTCGTGATATAAGTCAAAAATCGTCAAATAAATTCGTAATATATAAATTCGTGAAAAAAAGCGCTTTCGACAAAATACTAAAATAGAGATCAATCGACAAAGACTACTCACTTCTGCCTAGCTTAATAGTATGAGATTGCCGCAGCTGATGCTCTCTGGTTATTTCAGTTTCCGTTTTTAAAAGCGCTATATGTTGAGCCACCTCATCTAGATTTGGCATGTGACATTTTTAGCCGCAATTATTGATCGATTTTCTAGCGTTGCCATTCGGGGAGTTGTAATGAGGCTTTTTTTTGTCGCCGTGTAGGAGAAATATGTATATAGACTAGATTTGGTATGTGACATTTTTAGCGGCAATTATTGGTCGATTTTCTAGCGTTGCCATTCGGGGAGTTGTAATGAGGCTTTTTTTTTGTCGCCGTGTAAGAGAAATATATATATATATATAGATAGGTCTTTTTTTCTATTTACATTTGTTAAAAAGATGTTTTAGGCACAAATAAATTTAGATAAAACGTTTCTAAATTAAATTATTTATTACTTTGTTTGCGTCACGAGCTCTACAACTAAAATCACCCACTTGCTGTTATTTTATGAAACAGAAAATTTTATTTTTCACCTTAAACATTACAGTTGTAAAGCAAAGACCTTTTTTTTCATGCAAGCGAAGGATGCACGTTAATATAAACATAAATCATTTACTGAAAAATAACTGGAATTTGTAAACAAATACAACTTGAAGTGTCACGTTTTTTAATGACACTTTTTGATTTATTGAACAATGATTTATTGAAGCACACCTTTTCAAAACAGTAAAAATTGTACACATTAAGAGAAATGAAATATTTAATATTAATTTTTTTTAAAAAAAGCGGTAATTTATGTAAACTTATTTTTATACAAAGGTAAGATTTTTTCCTCCGTTTTAAATGCTAAAAAGTAACTCATACTCATTCTTTGATTTCTGCTAAATAAAATTTTATTTAATGAAATGAATGATATTAATTTTTGATATCACAGAATGAATGATAATAATTTACTAAATGAAAATACTTGATTTAATGAAGCTGAGATTTTAAACAAAATCGCAAAAATTATAAACACCTATGAAGAGTTCAAATTTCTTTCTTTTTTTAAAAAAAACAACAACAACATGCGATTTCGAAAAAAGGAAAAAGTCATTGAAGAAAAAATTAAATCTTTATCGTGATAGAAAAATGTTCAGCAGGTGTATAAATAAAAGCCTCTTTTTAACAACAGTGAGCCGATTTCACTCATAAAATAATCTGAAGTTAGCCACACTTTCATGTTTATGCAACAAGTCATATTGGTTTTATTTTAAGTACACCCTGTACCACCAAATCAGACAAGATAAAAAAATGATTCACTTAATGCATTGTCTCTGTATCTCAAAATGATTAGAGATGGTCAAAGCCAATCATTCAAATGCATTTTTTTTTAATTTGCTCGAAATTTTTTTATTTTATTTAAATGGGAATAGTAAAAGAAATTTTTAAAGCAAATATCATTCTAGAAACACGAAAGTGCGATGCATTAATTGCTTCAATACAAAATTTTAAAACATTTCATAGCAACAGAAGTTTCAATCAATGCATTTTCAACCATTGTAATCCATCAGGGCTAAAGAGAATAGAAGGGCTAGTTCACTCCGCTCTTAGAGCTGAAGCTACGATTTCCCTCCTCATGACGTCACTGTGTCCACAGATCTTGGAGATCGCAAGCAAAGATATGATAACTTTGCATCTTTCTCCTTGTAAAAATAAGTTAGACTTTTTCTGGTTATTAGCCTTCAAACTTTACGTAATTAACACATTATTTCCGTTCATAAACATAGTTCAAAAAAAAACTTTCTTGGTTATTATATTAAAAAAAAATACCATTTTAAACTTATAAAAATGTTTTGCTAGTTGGTGAAAATGACACAATAAATACTTTATTTTAAAAAGTTCAGTTTTAACTTTAACTATTAAGAAAAATGAAGGCATATATCGACACTTTTTTTATCTACATATTCTTTTATAACGATAAGTTAAGTTAAATTTAGAATCCCTGATTTTAAAATATGTCGTTAATAGCAATTTGTTCATACTTAATCATTAGGAAACATCAACCTTAAACGCTAATTACTGAAACAAAATAATAATTTAGGTTCATAATGACATTAGAAATTTTGCAATTGTTTATAAACATTTAAATTTACGATCATATAATTTATAGATATTTAAATTGAAGAGAATATAATTTTTAAAAAAAATCATAAATATTTAGAATAACTACATTAAAAAATATGTTATGAAATTAGAAGAATTTCAACTATATACTATATATTTTATTTATACTTTTTATTTACATTTTAATTTTCTTTGACTTTATCCATTTTTAAATTCTTTTCACCTGCCTTTCTTTATGAAGTAACGAGGCGGTTTCTATTTAGATAATGAATTTTTATAAAAGTTCCTTACGACAGAATAAACGTATTGCTGTTTTCTATTAACTGTGTCATTTCGGAATCCATTCTTTGCATAGTTGTTCATTTACTTTAGGGATCACGGGAAAAATTATACTTTTTCTTTTTGTTTTTGTATCAGAATTTTTGCAAGTTGCAATCGCGCAAACTGGCATTTCGATAATCGTTTTAAATTCTTGTAAATTCACTGCAAAAACTGAGGAAAGTCATTATAGAAAATAACAAATGTCTTAGAATATCTCGCAAAAAGAAATGATCCAATATTAGTTAGAGCTAGTAAGGCCAAACGCTCCGTTCTTGAAGTAAAAGTGCGAGCTTTGCGCCAAAGTGACATCACTAGAGTGACGTCGGAGGATCGGCGCGGCGAGAGATACTTCAAAGGAGTGAACCAGCCCTTCTATTCTCTTTAGCCCTGGTAATTCATTGCCTTATTTAGTCTGGAATTCACAATCCAGTTGTTCGTAAATAGTTCATCGATAACCAAATGCATAAGCAATAATTTGCTCGTAGTTTTTTTATTTTATTTAAATGGGGATAGTATAAGGAATTTTTAAAACAAATATCTTTCTAGATACATACAAGTGCGATGCATTAATTGTTTCAATACAAAATTTTAAAACTTTTCGTAGTAACAGAAGTTTCAATCAATGCATTTTCAATCATTGTAATCCGTTGCCTTATTTAGTCTGGAATTCATAATCCAGTTTTTCGTAAAAAGTTCATCGATACGCAAATACATAAGCAATAATTTGCTTGTAGGTTTTTTATATTTAAATGGGGATAGGATAAGGAATTTTTAAAACAAATATCATTCTAGAAACATGGAAGTGCGATGCATTTATTGTTTCAATACAAAATTTCATAGTAACAGAAGTTTCAATCAATGCATTTTCAATCATTGTAATCCGTTGCCTTATTTAGTCTGGAATTCACAATCCAGCTGTTCGTAAATAGTTCATCGATAACCAAATGCATAAGCAATAATTTGATCGTAGTTTTTTTATTTTATTTAAATGGGGATAGTATAAGGAATTTTTAAAACAAATATCATTCTAGAAACATAAAAGTGCGATGCATTAATTGTTTCAATACAAAATGTTAAAATTTTTCGTAGTAACAGAAGTTTCAATCAATGCATTTTCAATCATTGTAATCCGTTGCCTTATTAAGTCTGGAATTCACAATCCAGTTGTTCGTAAACAGTTCATCGATAAGCAAATACAACAGTTTTGAAAGGTAAACTCATATCGAGATCCATTTATTTTATCTCCAACCAACAAGAGACAACTCCTTTGTCTGATTAGGCGGAAAGGGTTAATCCCACACAAAAGGCAAGAATTTCAGAACTCTTGATCAAACAACACGTTATGCAAAACAGTTCTCCCCCTTCATTTAGAACCCTTGAGGGGATTAGGACGGTAGCGTCCTTGTGTGGGGTTGTATTCCAAGCTTCAGCTGTGAGAGTTCTACTGGACTAAGTCTGCCAAGTTGGGATGAATGTCTAATCTCATGGTAATCTCCTAAGACCACGGTGAATAGATGAAATTTGATGACTTGATACTGTTTGAAAGCATGTCTGAAATATATGCCATAAATATAGAGGTTGTATTGTTATCTCTGGTTAAAATATTCTTTCTATGGAATTGATAATTAATTTCTTGCTTCTTTTTTCTTTTCAAAATTTATGCCTGACATGGAAAGCTCCGGAGTTCGGAGAAAATATGGAAACACTTTCCTAGTAGCTCTATGTAAACAACCTTCCTTTAAGGAACAAATGTCTAGGAAAATTTTACCTGGCAAAACTGTTGGCATAGTTTGAAATATCAGACTTGAAGCTTTAAGAAATGATGTTATATTTGTCCATGCCGAATTCAGATCGATCGAACGAGGAGAGGAAGTTAACAACTTTTTTTTTCTCTAAACTTACAAAAAATGCTGCTAATTGAGTTGGTAATTGACAATTTTTCTATTGTACAATTCTGTATGTTTTTTTAAAGGTTTACACAAAGAAAAATACAGGCTAATTTTTGCTTGTATTATTAGGTCTTATAGGGTTAATAGTGATAACAAAAAGGAGATAAACATCGAACAATCTATACATTTATAACCACCACTGTATTGCAGGGATGCCAACTGCTCCGCTCTCTGGAAAAGTTTTAATAAAGTGGTAGCGAATTCAATAAGCATAACTTGTAAAATGAGCATAGTTACGCTTACTTTAAAACACAGTAACCAAATAATAAATGCTTTTAGGTTGCATGTTACATGATTCTTATAATTTTTAATATTTAGTGGTGGAAAACTAATTAAAATTAAAAATACTAAACTAAAAATATCTTAAATTTCGTTACCGCTAGAAAATACTAATTTACAAAGCTGTGAAAGTTGGCATCTCTGGTATTGGTTTGCAAAAAAAAAAAAAAAAAAAAATACGTCTGTAGGAAACCTATGTCCAACTGAACTTGTATAGACGTTCATATGGTACCTTATAATTGCAGATTCCTACAATTATATTTTTTAAATCAAATGGAAAAGACCTAGTTGAATTTACCATAGGAGGAACTTTCTCGTTAATTTTCTTTTTGGAAAAAAAATCTGAAATCTAGAAGATCAAATATTTCATACTTTAAATTTTTCTCGGAGAAACAAGACATTCATGTTCACCTAATAAATTCATATTAAAGAAATTATTATTATATTGAGTTCTCCCAAGCCGAGTAGTCTCATTGATCTTCGAAACGCTCTGCAGTTTGGACATATAGGGTTTTGACTCCGCCATAAACCCGGGTAAGCTAGGATTAGCCAAAAATATGGTGAGCAACTCTACGTAAACAATTTTTCTTTTAACAGCTAATCTTTTGGAGGATTTCACATTCCAAAACACAATTGTAAGATCATGTTTGAAGCTTAAAGAAGGGAAGATAAATTTACCCATACGAAATTCAGATCGACTGAAATGAGGAGAAGGTAATTACTCCTTTTTATTAATTTTAACTCCAGCAATTTTGATATCATTCTTTAAGATTACAATATTTATATTAGAATGCACAGTGCTGACGTAAAATATCTCCAGTGGTAGACGGATCAGTGGTTAGACTCCCCTTAACGTCAGGCTAACCATGGGAGGTTTTCCTCATTTTGTTGCGCAAATGAGGGTTAGTTCCATAAAAAAGTCCTCCACTAAAGCAAAATTTCTACCCAATACTTGATCCAGGAGTTTCCGTATCTTCTGGATTTGGTTCAAAATTACAAAATATGGGGTTGAACATTGGTAGTCGTAAACTCGAAATTGGGTCAACTGTTCAAGGACGGTTATAAAATATAAAAATCTCTGTATCTTTGAGAAGCCCTTCTGTAATTTGGACTATTTTTCTCTCATCTTGACATAGACTTATAAGCTGTCTATTAATAAATAAAAAAAAAACTATTAATAAATAAATTAACTACACTACATTTTCAAAAAAAGGCAGCTGCTGTATTTTTTAGATGATGCCGTTACCAATAAAAAAAAAGACAAATTAGTTCAAGATGCCTAAACCATTGTTGTTGTTATTTCTAATGCCACTTGCCATACTAGCAAGCCTGCTTGGTGAAACCGAGCAAATTTAAGGCAGAGTGTACGTTTCTTGCTTTTCAGTAGCGCCATCTATGGCCAAGAATTCGATTTCTGCCACACCATACGTCGCACCCGTTTATAGGGCGGACCCATTGATTCATCCACAGATCGTAATTTTGACCTGAATCAGAGAACGATCAATCTCCAATCCAGTACCCCCAGAGGTATTGATTTGTTATGGGAACATGGAGGATTTTTGCGACTCGACAGTTTTAACGTGCATCAGTCACTTTACAACACGAGGAGTCTTCGGTCGGCGGGTTTCGAACCCACGAACTCTCGGACATGGGCCCAGCGCTCTACTGACCAGGCTATCCCGGCTCTTTGCGTAAACTAAAATGCTTAAACACTTTTTTCATAAAAGTACTTTTATGTTACGACAATATGTTGCATTTCAGCTACAGTAGATCTGAAAGGCTTAAAGTACCCGCTAACAATGAGTAATTTTTAAACTGTAAGTGTAAATTTACAAAATACGCAACTTTTTTTAATCCTAAAGCAGATATATTTAATGCAACAAAAGTATAAATATAAAATTAAATGTAATTTTTAAAGATATTGGTCAATGTATGCATTTCAATAAAACTTTTGCAGAATGGATGTTAAGTTTATAATGAAGTAATTCGTAACAAAAGATAGCTTGAATTCATTTAATTACCCTTTAGTGCGAGTGGATTAACACATTTGTATTCATAAGCGAATAAAACATTATTTCTTTTATTAAATGCGAGAATTGATAGTATAATGGAGGTAATTAAATAAGCGAAGAAAAATAATTAAGTTTAATGAAACACTGCATTTAATATGCCAGATGTAATTTAAAAAATAATCAATTCACGAAACCGTCAACAAAGTGAACAGTTTCTCTTTTATAACTGATGAATTTCTCAGAGAAAATCGATTCGTCGCTGAAAGTGCAGTTTTATGCCATTTTATGCTTGCGCATAGTTGCATTTTATTAAGTCGCAGCATGTAATGCTAACAGAATTTTAAGTTTACTTGCAATATATTTTAATACTTTTAAGGGTTTTCTGTTTTTTAAGTGTTAAGCTTTTGAAACTGGATCTAATTATCAAAGATTGAGCTTAGTTTCCCATTTACTTAATTATTTCGTTTCCTGATCGTAATGTCTAAAATTTAATTTGAGTTCGAATACGTTTTGACATTTAAAATTTATTTCAAAGAGTTTCTTTAATTAGTTTAAGTGAAACCTTATAACGCGATTGAATCTTCAATTCTAGAAAAAGAAATATAAAAGGTATATAGCGATATATAACTTTAAAAATTACTGTAAAAGGTTGGGCACAACTCTTTATTTTTCCAAAAATTGGTATGACTTATCTTTTTGAGAAAGTAACTAAATTTATGTTTTAATTCATTTTTCGAAATTGTCGTTTTTGAATAATTTGGGGCACTGTCTTGGAACAATATAAGGATAAGCCACACTCTTTTCAGAAGAACTTTTTTGGTGAAAAACACTCTTTTTTCTGTATAAACAATAAAACTTTTCTAAGTATTTACTGAATGGAAATTACAAAAACTTGTAAAGCAACTATCTGTAAACAATAGCAAAGATGAGTTTATTTTAAAAATGACTAATTACGCCACTCTATGGACAATTTTACCCATACAGCTTATTTAAAATGGCATATTAAAGTTAATCTTTAGAAGTATTAAGATGACCACTTAGCACGTGAATAGCCAATCTTTAGGACAAAAGTTATTTACTACGTTTCTAAAGTTTGACTCAATGCAGTCTTCCATTTATTTAATAAAAATTGAACCTGTAACGCAATTTCATAAAAATTGAAATTTATTTCATAAGATTCTAATCATTAAATCAAATACAATTCAGGAGTATTCTTTTCAGAATTGACCTTCAACTCTCCTTTAAGTAATGCTATTTTTTAGGTATTTTAATTTGTTAAAAATAAACAAAGGTGCTTAAAAAATATATGCATTAAGAAGGTTATAACAATAAAGCACGTGATAAAAAAAAATAACGAATGTGTCATTATAAATATTATGTAATTATTATTTTAGTTATGACATATAAAACACACTACAGTGTGAGGTGTTTTTATAGTGTAAATAATATCTTGTTACCAATAAAATTTTTATGCGAAAATAAACCCGTACTTCAGAAACAGATACAATATCTCATATAACGCGAATGTTTTAGAGAGTGCTGATGAGAATGTGGGTCACAGGACCCAAAATGTTTGGGTCCTGTGACCCCTCCCAGGTCTTGGGTCTTCGTCTGGGTTTAATCAGAGCTTTCAAATAATGTGCAAACAGGTCATTTATGTGAATCGCCCGGTTGTCATGTATGGAAAAACAGTTGATGGTACTATGATGTTAAATAGTGAGTGTTAAAAAATTATTGTGTTATCGTTAACTAACCTTACAGTGGTCGTTTAAAACTATTCTAATATCATTAGTTAATTATGTATAGTGAAAATTATTCTTAGATCGTTAGTTAAGTATATAGTGAGTGTTAAAAACTATTCTGATATCGTTGACCAATTTTATATAGTAAGAGGTAAATATTGTTCGGTTGTCGTTAAGTAGTGTTATATAGTGAGTATTAAAAGTTTGTCTGTGATCGTTGCCTGATGCTGAGCGTTAAAAATTATTCTGATATCGCTAACCTGTGCTATTTGCTAAGTAAAACTGTTCTAATATCGTTATTTAATGCGAAATAGTCAGTGTTAAAAAATATTCGTATATTGTTAACTAACATTGTTTTTCCGAGTGTTAAAAGTTATTACGAAATCGTTAACTAATGGTAATTAATGCTACTTAGTGAGTGCTAAAAATTATTCTGATATCGTTAACAAATGCGAAATAGTGTGTGTTAAAAATTATTCAGACATCGTTAACTTACTCTATTTGCTGCATGTAAAAAATTATTCTGATGTCGTTAACTAATACCATAATTTGAGTTTTAAAATTATTCTGATATCGTTTAGCAATGCTTTATACTGCTTGTTAATAACTATTTCGATGTCTTTAATTAATGCTGTATAGTGAGCGTTAAAAATTATTCGGACATCGTTAACCATACCTGCCAACTCTTCCGGATTTTCCGGAAGATTTTATTTTCATATTTAAAGTGGTAGTTCATATTTAAAGTGGTAATACTATTTTTTATTTTATAAACTTAATTTTTTAACGATTTTAATCACCACGATTCTTACAAAAATTAAGCAGATATATTAATATGCGTTACTATCATGGTTGTCAACTTAAGTTTTCTCAAATACAACGTATTTGTTTGCTTAAAATTGAAGTTTTAGTACCATGTTAATACCACTGGGAAAATTGATAATGGAAGGGATTAAAAGTTGGCAGGTTTGCGTTAACTAATGGTAAAGTGGTAGGTAATAGAGAGAAATATCCAAATGAGATAAATATCTCTCACCACTCTTTTTATATAGTTGTTTTTTATACATAGACCACTTTTCTGTGTCTTGATTATAAAGAATTTGTAAAACTATCAACCGTGATTGGAGAAATGTACGGGGATGATAACTTGCTCTGCTTTGAAAAGAAATCTAATTTAGTGCGGTAACGAAATATGAGTTATTTTTAGTTTAATATTTTCCATTTAACACGTTCACGCCGGGAAAAGTGAAAATACTGGTAGAAGAACTATTTCAATATTCGATAATATTTGGGAGGAGTTAATCTAATCTCAACAATAACAAATCACTGTAAGGAAATTTATCACGGCGAAGAAGCACTTCAATATAAAAATTGCATCCGCTAAAAACAATTGGTAGTTATGGAATTTTATTATTCCTGGAAAAAAACTAAAAAATGAAATTTAGTGTTACCAGTTTTTACTCCAGTGCGCTGCCAAGATGCGACAATCTAGCGTGACCCACCGGTTGGTCACTCCGGCGTGAAAGTGTTAAGTATTTTTCCACCGATACTTGTCAAAATTTCAAAGTATCATATGAAAGGCAACTTTGTTGAAGTTAAATCGTGGTGAGATTTATAAAGAGTAAATGCATACCTGCCAACTTTTAATCCTTTCGAGGATAATTTTCCCTAGTGGTAGTAAAATGTAATTTAAATTGCAGTTTTATGCAGAAACATATGCTGTATTTTAAAGAAACTTCAGAGGACTGCCACAACAGTATTGCATATTTATAAATATATTTAATTTTTTTAAAAATAGTGGTGGTCAATTAAATTATAAATTAAGTTTATAAATGCTAGGAATATATAGAAAACATAAATTTTGCTACCACTTTAAATATAGAAATAAAATTTTACGCCAAATGCGTAAAAGTTGGCAGGTATGTAAATGTAATTGTTTTATTCTGCAATTTTTCAATTTAATTCACTAAATATTGAATTTGTAAACTAAATTTTAATTAAACCTTTTTCAGAAAGTGGAGCAGCAATCTTTGTTTCTGCAAACGTTTTAATAAAATGGTAGCTATTCAAATAGTAAAACTTAGAGAATAAAATAAATTACACTTATTTTTTTCTTTTTTTTTTACTGTAACCACGTGGAAAACTACTAGGTTGCCTTTTATATAACACTTATATTTTTTTATATGTAGTGGTGAACAAATTACTTGGCAATCACTAAAATTTAATGAAGTAGTAGTAAAATTTATTAACGCAGAAGAAAACTTACTGTGATAGCTTCAACTTTAAAACCTATCAGTTTTTGAACCTTTGTGTAATTGCAGCGACATTTACGTCTTCAAAAATGTAATTTTACATCACTCGCATACAATGTAGCTTAAGCAAGGGAGTATAAATCATTCATGCACCCTTTCATACTGTTCTTCCAGTTTCAAAAACATTATATGGTATATCATACAATATATATTACATCAACATTTATATTGTATTATACAAAACAAAAGTCATCTGTAATTTTGATACATTGCAGGACTACCAATTTTTTATGCTTTTTGGGGATATTTCTACTGCTCGTAGCAAAGCGTTAGGCTTTAATGTACGATTTTTGTTTTGTAAGTTTGATTTTAAGTTATTTTACCCACCATTAGTAGTAAATGATTCAAAAGTTCACTCATAATGCCATATTGTTCCTGCTGTCTTGCATTGAGGCATCTTAAATGTTAGCGAAATTACCAAAAATTCTTAAAGTTTTAGTCATCATCATCATCATCGAAATATATCTGGGCGCCTGGGGCCGTTAGCGACCTTTTTCCCATTCGTCTTGTATTGTGGTCTTTAAGGTGGTTCTGGTAATTGGAATGCAATTGGAATAAAAGGAAATTAAATAGTTTGTATTTGTAGTTAAAATTACGTCACTACGAAAATGAGCTGCCATCGGTCTGAGGTTTATGTCTTCTCTTAAGTTTTCAAAAGTTAAAATTTCGTTGAATCCTGCGGTGTCACAATTTATGGTCTTTTCGAAAAATCTGAAATTTAACTTTGCAATATGATGATCTAAAAAATCTATGTTGAGGTCGCGATGTATGTTTTTATTGCGGATAAACCATCTTGCTTTTGTTATTTTCCTGAGGATTTTATTCTGGCATATTTTAAGTTTTTTAAGGGGTGATGTGGAGATGTTGCACCAAGCTTAAAGTTTTAGTCGTGAATTGATTACCACTTTATGAAATATTTTCTAAAAATCGTAGTAGTGGGCAGTCCTGCACATTGTATTAACATCCATCATTTTTTTAAAAATTGTTCATCCTCCTGTAATGATTTCTTATTAGAAACCATCTTATTAAAAATTAACTTGTAAAAGTTTAAAAGAGCATGGATTTATTCAGAGCACGAATTTTTTTTTCTTCCAAAAAAAAAAAAAAAGAGCTTTCACTGAATCTGAGCATCTTGAATTTACTCAAACTGCAAATGCTTTCATTCATTTATCTTTGCATCTGAAGACAAACAAGCGTCTTTGGAGACTTTTGTCGACATTTTAAACGAAGACGCTGACAAAGAAAGAAGCAAATATAATTTGCTGATTTCCGTATACCGATGACAGAAGGCAAAAATACAGTCACAGGCGGTCCCAAATTTAATAAAACCGAAACGCACCGGCGTTAATCAATTACACAGTTACCTTTCTTCCGATTCAAAAAAGGGAAAGACTTTCTTGAAAAGCAACTCTCTCAAGGGAAAACGAAATCTAATCCTTCTCTTTCATTGGTGGTAGTTTGATATATATCCTAATATATATCCCGAGTCAAGTAAACAAGGAGTATATTCCCCAAAGGTTGCGATGAAAATTTCGCAGGCATATTCATGTCTTTATTCATTTATTCTTTTTTTTATTTCTTCCATCTTTGTCGAGTTTCCAAGAGAATCATCAGGTGTGGGCATGTGTTGTAGCTTTATTTATCGGGCTACCCGAGTGTCTTAAAATTATTGATCGACGCCAAAAACAAGATAGAATGAAGAGCATGAATTATTAATATTTATTTGGGTTTTGGCATAATTGATCAAAAGCTTGCCGTAGATATGATTTTCTTTTTTATTTCTTTTGCTCTTGTTGGCGAATCCCAAGGGAGTGTTTTTTTTCCCCTTCTTCATTTGATCTTAGAATTGACGAGGATTCATTAGATGGCACGAAATAATCTTTAGACTATATTTTAAAATTGAATTTTTTTCCTTTTTAATTTTTTAATGTTATTTTTGTATTGATTGAGGAGAACTAAAATACATAATGTGTATGGGGAGTTCTGAATGTAGATTTAAAGTTTTAAATTATAATCTGCTTTATTTTATTTTAAAATCTAACAAACATTATGTTAATGTAAGAAACATAAAAATGCTATATTTTATTTTCTATCTAATCATTATTTAGTTTTTTTTTCGAACTGGCGAGTGTTTATGAATGGCGAGAAATATCTTCGAGGTTTTATTTTCAATTGAATACTTTATACCTGCTTTTAAAAATTTTTTATACTGATTGAGAAATACTAAAATAAAGAAAACTTATCTGCTGCGCTGCTTATCTGCTACGCTGGTAGTTTATCAATCGTGAATCTTGGTTTAATAAATTCAATTTAGTAGATTTTTTCCACCACTATTTCTAAGTAATTCAAAAGCTTAAATAATTCACCACTTTAAAATATTTATGTCATGCTCTACCTTTTAAAAAGCAAGCAAAAATAGTCAAATATTTGCAAAATGTACGTTTTAATTATTTACCGATTTTTTTAATTATTATGGCGTGTCCGGAGCAGTTGGCATCTATGATACAGGCGTTAAGGTCTTTGTTTTTTGTTTTAAGTGTTGCTTTTGGAGAAGCACACAATTGTATATGCCTTGTGACAGACTTTTTTCGGGCTTTCTACGACAAAACTCTCCATCACTAACATCTTTCTTCAAGATGTTTTCAATAATTGCAAAGATGTATGTTACTAATTTAAAATTACAAAGATGCTGTGTTTACCAAAAATAATTTTTGAAAATGTAATATTTTTTTTTATTTAATACTATGCACGATATTCTCGCATTTTGTTGGAAGGGGGAAAGCACTAATTATTTTCTTTATCGCATTGGAAAATCATCATCAAATTAAAAAAATAATTAATGATATTACGCACAATATATGCATAACGCATGAATTAATAATATATGCATGAATTAATAATATATGCATGAATTAATAATATTATGCATGAATTATTCCAATATTATGCACGGTATTCTCGCATTTTGTTGGGGGGGGGGAGCAGTAATTACTTACTTTATCGAATTTTGAAAATCATCATCACATTAAAAAACTAATTAAATATCAAGAAACCTGTAGTAGTAATTACCGAAAAACAGATCAATGACAAAATCCCACGAATTGGACTCTTCAGAAAGGGGTTACTCAAGTGCATGTTTCGCTTCTAGATTTGATTGTTGTAATAAATAATTTCGTATAAAAAATAACGGGTTTAAAAATCTATGTGGAAATCAAAAACAATAACTGCCAAAACAATTTATAGAATCATTGCTTTAAAATGTAAAGGATCAATTGCGCAATTCGAATGTCTCACATAGCCTGAAATATATCGGGATATCTAAAAGCCACGTAAAAATCAATGCCAATAACTGCCAAAAAATACAATCAAAATAGATATATGATATCGGTAAAAATTGAGCTTGTCAAAAAGTGATTATTTAAATGCGCCATTCAAATTATACGCACAAAAATCTGTAGAAAAGCAAACCAAATTTTTTTACTTCTCAAAGGAAAAATCTTTCTGCAAGAAATCTGTAAATTATTGCGACAATGTCGCCCTGATTCTGCCACGAGGTGTATTTAAGCTGGTATTAAGCTGGTCAATTCAGACAAAAAATACATTAAACAAAAGATATTTTAGAAAAAAAAATCCGTAGGTTTTCGAATTAAACTAATATCCGATTCGAAAGCCCAACGCCCGAATTAAGTAAGATCAAGTACTTGTATAAATGGATTGTGATCTATAAATGAGAAATAAAGATGGCCTAATCGCAATTCTGAGAATAATGTCACCATCATACCGTTGTTTACAAAAATAGAAAGCCTTGATCTCTCCAATCCTATAAGTCAGAAATAGGCTATTGCCAGTTAATAATCAGTCATAGAAAGTGTACAAATATTTGGATTTTTCTAGTTTTAAGAAGAGAATAGATATTATGAGTTTTATTCGCACGACAACGAATGATGACTCGTTTTTATTGAAATTTCTGGTTCGTAAAAAAAATTCGTGACCAGTGCAGGAAAATAAAGTAAAACAGAAAGAAGTCAGGCAATAGGTTTTAATCGAGATTAAACAAAACTTGGCTCTTTGCAAATGTTACAAGAAAAGAAAGAAAAAAAAAGAAATAATATTTCATCAAAAACAAAGTGGTTGTTTTAAAGTGACCTAGAAACGGAGGTGAAATATTTGGTGTTGGGGTGAAATATTTGTCCAAAACTATTAAAATTTGTTAGATTCTTTAGCAAATTCAGTTAAACAGGCTAATCAAAGGGAAAGTGTATTAAATATCAATTAAGGACAAAGTGTCTTAATATGCCCCATAAACTATTGTTTTCCAAAATGCTTTCGATTCAATTAATATGCGCAGTACTGTACTGCTCACATGAACTGTTTTAGAAATAATTACTTCTGGGATTAATGAAAAAAAATATCCAAACGAAGAAAAAAATTCCAGTAATATAAAATACCTTTGTAAAGATGGCAGTGGGGAAAGTAGTTATCGACAATGTCAACCTTCATCTACGTAAAGGCACCCTATCATAAATTCGAGTTAACATGTCTTATATACTAGTGAATTGGAATTGTATTTTTGTAGTGGTCGACACACTACAGTACTCCCTCACGTGAATTATATCTGTGATAGTATTCGATGAACTGATACCACTAGATTCATTGCCGGGAGAGCTGCATTAAGATCACCGGACTTTGAGTGCTGATCGTGAGATCTGTATTAAGTTCACGGTCATAGTTGCTCCTGTGTCCAGTCGAATGAATACATTGTACGTTGTGTGAGCGCGAGGAAGTGGATAATGTCGCAGTCACAAGTAGCAAGTCAACTGTTCAATATGGACCATCCATCGAAGTGTTCAAATCGAAGTTGGTGTTTCTGATAAGGTTGGCATGTTCACATCACGCCCGGGTCACCAATGTGACGATAGTAATCGATAAAGTCTACCTTCATCTATGAAAAGGTACCCCAACATAGTATCGAGTTAACAATTCTTATATACTAGGGAATATAAATTGTTTTTTTGTAGTTGTAGACACACTACATGGTCATAAGTTCATTGATTATTTTTTGCATGTATAACTACCTTAAGTTAGAAGCTTACAGAAAAAAAAATTCTGAACCATTTAATTTGAATCGTTCCTTGAAGTGTTGGCCGTTTTAAGCGTTTTTAGGTACTGATGAAGTAGTTTAATTTTTAGAAAGCTGTTCCTACTCTAAATTTTATTTTATTACCCCTTACCATCAAGTTGGAGGATATGAATGCACTCAAGAATTATGTTCACAGAAATTACATTATTTCCAGAAATGTTAATTTTTTATTTAAATTAATTCAAATTTTTATAAATTATTATATTACAGCGTAAAACTTCTCTAATTTGATATCTCCTTGTCCCCTTGATGTCCTTCTCTAATTTGTGCAATCTGTTCCACAACCTAACAAGGGGCTTATGATTGGTTGGTTTTAATGCCACTTGCCCCACGGGCAAGCCTGCTTGGTGAAACTGAGCAAATTTAAGGCAGAGTGTGCGATTCTTGTGTTTCAGTGGCGCCATCTATGGCCAAGAATTCGACTTCGCCACATCATACGTCACACCTGTTTATAAGGCGGACCCATTCATACATCCATTCATTCATCCACAGATCGTAATTTTGACCTGAATCAGAGAACGATCGATCTCCAATCCAGTACCCCCAGAGGTTTTGATTTGCTATGGGAACGTGGAGGACTTTTGCGACTCTACAGATTTAACGTGCATCAATCACTTTACAACACTTCTTCTTCGGCCGGCGGGGTTCGTACCCACGAACTCTCGGACATGGGCTCAGCTCCCTACCGACTAGGCTATCCCGGCCTACAAGGGGCTTATAAGGCGTCTTTGCATACAAGCTTGAACATGTGCATTTTGATCCTCTGCGGAGGGGATGGCACCCCCGCTTCGGTAGCCCGACGACCTGCGCGTGATGTCGAGCACTTTACGGTAGCACAGTTTAACGAGGACCAATACCGCACACCCTCGGTCCCTACGCAGACTGATCCAAGTGGTCACCCACCCGCACACTGACCGTAGCCAGTGATGCTTGACTTCAGTGATCTGATGGGAACCGTGTCTTAACGATCAGTCCACTGCGGGGCGTTTCAGAAGAGTAAAAGATAATTATATAAAACGTTGGTTGGTTGGTTATAATGCCACTTGTCACACGGTGCAAGCCTGCTTGGTGAAACCGAGCAAATTTAAGGCAGAGTGTGCGATTCTTGTTTTTCATTGGCGCCATTTATGGCCAAGAATTCGACTTCTGCCACACCATACTTCGCACCAGTTTATAGGGCGGATCACTGGATCATACATCCATCCACAGATCGTAATTTTGACCTGAATCAGAGAATGATCGATCTCCAATCCAGTACCCCCAGAAGTATTGATTTGCTATGGGAACATGGAGGACTTTTGCGACTCGACAGATTTAACGTGCATCAATCATTTTACTACACGGGGAGTCTTCGGCTGGCGGGGTTTGAACCCACGAACATGGGCCCAGCGCCCTACCGACCAGGCTATCCCGGCCGTATAAAACGTGATGTATAGAGGTGTACAATATTGAGTTTTAAGCAACTCTTTCCCTGAAAGAAAACTTGCACAAATGTTTATTTAGTATGTAATTAATATTTGGAGAATTTGAAATGTTTTTTTTCTCATTTCAGCAAAACACTGGCGTAGCTTCGGTCTGGGAGGAGTCCAGAATGAGCCAAGCAAAAGAAGGTTCTCCTATGATGCAGGTACTTTATTCATTTAAATATTAAAACCGTCATACCTGGCATTCTATCCACTGCAATAAAAATTCAAACATTTGATAATAAAAACATTTCATTGGTTTTTTTCTTTTTGGAAAGATCTAAGCTCTAAGAATTCATTAATCCTGTTTTAAGAATTCATTGAATTGTCAGTGCTGTACAAGATTAAGTATGATAGAAAATATTCTGATGACATTGAACTAATGTTCAGTTTGTCTATTATTTTATTCTGATATCGCGCAATGGCAAAAATGAAAAAGATAATACAAGTGGTAACAAGTATAAAATAATAAATAAATTAACTAACAAATTTGATTCAGCTTTATTTTTAATTTTTATGAATTTGCCTCAGATTAATTCTAAGTAGAATAATTTTTATTTTGGATTAACATTGTTGAATAAAATTAGAGAAACCAGTATTATTCTGAGCTAAAATAAGATATAAAACGAAATACTTTGCCTACCACAATTTTTTTTAACCCAGAATTTTGCCACATGTATTGAATCGTCAAAGTTTTAATTTTGCTATAGTAAGACGAGCAAGTAGACATGCTCAATGTTTTTTCATCCACTTAATTTTTATTCAGGTTTCTTAAAAGAATACAGATACGAAAAAAATAGGATTGCCAAATACAAAAAGTGCTGACTAATAAAATTCGAAATATAATTAAAATTTTGGAACTTTTCATTAGAACTTTTTTTACCATATTTTTTTTCATTAATATTGTAAGTAAAAGCATAGCATAATTTTGTTTTAAAAATGAATACTTCAGAATGTAAGTCATGGCAATATTTACGATTGAATAAGTAAAGAGTAGAAGATAAAAGTGAATGGAGTTTCGACAACTTTTTACTTTTATAGTCACTTTTTGCATTCCTGAAAAGAGAACTGTTCAGTGCTTTAAAGCAGTGGTTTCCAAATGGTGTTCTGTGGAATTTAATTGTTTCGTGGAAAGGTCACATGAGTTCCGAGAGTTCAAACTTTTTTTTGCCAACTACGACTTTATAAAACATTATTATCAATTACGAAGCCCTGTAATTAAATTTATATCCCTGTAATTAATTTATATATTTTCCATTACTCATTTAATACTGATCTGATAACTATTCTCATCGTTTATTTTAGTCCTTTTTCATTTTTATTTTTTATATTTTATTTTATGACCGTCGTTGAACAGCTGAACCAATTTTGAATTTAACAACTATTAATATTCTACTCCGTAGCCTTTAATTTTGAATCCAATCCTGAAGATAAGGGAACTTCAGGATCAAGTATTGAGAGAAATTTGCCTTCGTGAAGGAATGTTTGATGGAACTTGATGGGTTCTTTTTAATTTAATATGAAGAAATAATGACGAATATGAAACAAAACGAATTTTTTTAAGAATAAAACAACATAAAACACATGCACTAAAAACTAAAGCATCGTAAATAAACCAGGGCGTTTATTTTCGTCCGCTCTCATCCGTATCTTCATTTCAACTATCTGAGGACGGGGCGATGCGCAGAGGAGGGGGTTGCTACGATTACATGACATAACTAACCAGTATCAGAGATGCCAACTGCTCCGGACAAGACAAAATAATTTAAAAAACGGTAAATAACTACTAACTATAATTTACAAATATTTGAAAAATTTTGCTAATTTTTTAGCAGGTTTAGCATGACTTAACTATAATGAAGTGGTGAATATATAAGTCTATTAAGTATTTAGAAATAGTGGTGGATAAAAGTCTAATAAATTAAATTTATTAAACAAAGAATCACAATTAATAAACTACCACTGGAACATATTTATTCGCTGTCCGAAGCAAGTTGGCATCTCTGCAGTATTTGCGTTACATGGAGAAGAAAATCACATAAACCTCCCACGGTTAGCCTGACGGCAAGGGGACTTTTATCAATGATCCGTCTGCCACTGAGCATATTTCACGTCAGCACTGTGATTGGTGCGGAACTCGTATCGACCAGCCATCGCTGGGATTTGAACCCGGTTCACCTCCTTGGAAGGCGGACGCTTTATCCTCTGAGCCACTTTCACACTTGCTTATAATTTTTCTAAGTTTCGGGGTTCCGTTCAAAGATGGTTGAACATTTAGGGTTCCGTAACCCAAAATATTTGGGAACCTCTGCTTTAAAGAACTAAGGGGAGCGTGTGAAGCATATGCACCGAAGAGGCAGAAATTGAATATTTAGTAGAGATGGCAAAATATGACATAATGAAAAAATGAAATAAGCAATTTTTAGTTTTAACTACCACTATAATTTTTAACATTATCCTAATAAGACATTTTAAAAAGCAAGATTCTTCTTATTCAGTTAACAGCCACCACAGAGACACTAACTTTAAAGTTCTACCCCACGTGCTCAGCTCAAATTTCAAGACTAAGACAAGACTCCTCATATTCGACGAATGCTACTTGATCCGCAAGAAAACTTAAATAGTGGTAGAATATTTTATCTTAAATTTTCGAGACCTCAGTGCAGATCGCAACTCGTACAGAGATGCCAACTTGTTCCGGACAGCAAATATATATTTTAAAGTGATAGTTTATCAATTGTAAATCTTGGTTCAATAAATTCAATTTAGTAGATTTTTATCCACTACTATTTCTAAACAATTCGTAGGCTCATATAATTCAATACTTTGTAGTAATTATGTCATGCAATACCTTTTCAAAAGCAAGCAAAAATAGTCAAATATTTGCAAAATTTACTTTGTAGTTATTTACCGTTTTCTTAATTATTTGGGCATGTCCGGAGCAGTTGGCATCTCTGCTCATAGTTTAAAAAAATCTGTATTAGTTTGTAGTTTTTGGTTTAGTAAATTTGATTTTATTCTAATTTAATCTTGTTTTATTTTATTTTTTAAAGTTATTTCGTACGCCACTGTATATAAATTATGTAAATACTTTATAAAACGCCACTTCCTTCCAGCTAGCTGCCTATCTAGAAGTCCTAGCTTGCAAGAATATTAAATAGGGGTAGCCAAATAACAATATAAGTTATTTGGCTAATTATTTGGCAAATATTAATTATTTTTTTTGCACTTTAATTATTTTATTTGCATTTAATTAGTTAAATATTTTTTATTTAAGTTGTTTATAGCTAGTGGTACAGAGATGCCAACTTGCTCCGGACAGCAAATATACATTTTAAAGTGGTAGTTTATCAATTGTGATTCTCGGTTAAATGAATTTAATTTAGTAGATTTTTATCCACCACTGTTTCTAAATAATTTGTAGGCTTATGTGATTCCCCACTCTGGAATACTTATGCCAGGCTTTACCTTTTAAAAAGCAAGCAAAAATAGTCAAATATATGCAAAATTTACTTGTAGTTATTTACCATTTTTTCAGTTATTTCGGCGTGTCCGGAGCAGTTGGCATCTCAGCAGCAGTTGGCGTGTCCGGAGCAGTTGGTAGAAAAATTATTTTAAATCTAATTTTATTAAATCAATAACTAAATAATAAATCATAAAACGTACTACCTTTCTAAATATTCAACTAAAAATATTCCGAATTTTTTGAACTTCTTCGGTTTCATTAAATTTGTCCCTCACTTTTCAATTCTTTCTAGATCCCATCAACACTATGACAATTTTTTTGTCGTGTTTTCAATAATACAAGTTAGTTAATGTGCAAACCGGTTTAATTTTTGGATAATCCAGACTACATTTAAAAAATAGAACAATTTGTTTGATTAATTTTGAACTAAATGGAAATTTTATCGTTTTGCAATAAATTTAAACAGTTATATATTACTGTTTTATAGTACATTAAATATAAATATTTCATTCATTGTTATATTATATTAAATTGAATACGAATGATTTGTTTTATTTACGTGTTAATCAAGAAATAATTTTGTTACTACTTTTTTGAATTTCGAAAATATTTTTATAGGATTTCAAAGTAACATTACCATTGGTAAGTAAATGTTTTAATTTACTTTTGTTAAACAGTTTTTCTAAGCTTTAAATAAATATTAGAAGTTCTCAAACTCCTAATATATTTCTTTTTTAACAGTATTCGATTTTTGTTGTCTTTTTTGTTTCCTATGTGCATCAAAAGAATCGTAAAAACAATACTTTTACGATGCTAATAAGGAATCTTTATAGCTAAAATTGACTCCATTTCTAAAAATACTTCATGATTTGCTACCTTTTGGTTTCTTAAATTTATCAATAGAATTGCAAAATCAGTTAATCTATGTTTTACGATATCAATAAGGAATTATTAAAGCTACGAACATATTTCCTTTTTTGGAGCAATTTAATTTCCTAAATTTCTCTTCTCTCGTCTTGTTGCTCTAAACTATATAAATATATTGTAAAAGTAAAGAATCTATGTTTTATAATATTAAGATGGGATCCTTATACATACAAATATAATTCACTAATATGAGAAGTATGTGTTTTGTCGCCGTTTTCGTCTCCGAGGTTTATCAATAGAATTCTAAAAACAGTTAAATCTATGTTATTACAATATTAATATGAAACTATTATCGCTACAAATATTTCAATTATAAAAGTATTACACATTTTCTTCTTCTTTTTGTTTCCTAAATTTATCAGCACAATTGTACACATAACTGCAGTTAATGTTTGTAATTACAAAATTAATATGGAAAACTCATAGCTGCAAACTTATTTCATTTCTGAGATCATTGCACGTTTTGTTGGCCTTCTGTGCTCTAAACTTATCTGTAAATTAAGACAGTTAATTGTTGCTTTACAATATTAATAAGGAATTCCAACAGCTACAAATTTACTTTATTATTAAAAGTATTACACATTTTTCTGTTCTTTTTGTTTCTTAAATTTATCAATGGAATCGTACACACAGTAACAGTTAATTTATATTATTAAAATATTAATAAGGAATTCTTATCGTTACAACGATTTCATTTCTAAAAATATTAAAAATTTTGTTTACCTTTTTGTAACTTACATTTATCAGTAGAATTATACGACTAATCTTTGTAAAGTATTCTAATAGCTAGAGAAGAATATTACACGAGGAATATTATAAGAATATTATTACACGTTTTAGTGTCCTTCTTCATATCTAAATGTATTAAAACATTAGCAAGAAAGTTAGTCTATATCATAACAATATTAATGAGAAAATTTATATTTAATTTAAAAGAGTATAACACGTTTTGTTGCCCATTTTATTTCCTAAATCTATCAATAGAATCGTGAAAAGAACAAGAATTTCAGACTAAATCCAAAATATCCTGAAGATCAACAACCCATCGCACAGCAAACGGAATGTTATGTCCCTGACCTCCTATTTTATTTATGCGCGAAGCACTAGTCTAAATATTTTATTTTGTTGCTCTGCGTTTTCCCTTTTCTTTCGAAAAGTTACTATCTATTGGCATTAATTCAGAAAAGCATTTCGCGAACGCCATCTGAGTGTTTTGGGAGAACGTTATTAATGTTTGCGTCCTAATTTGCGTGTTGTGGACTATGTATACATTAAATATAACTGTATTAAGAAAGAGAAATTGAATTTTTTATAAAGGTATTTTTTTATCAAAGAAAAAACAAAAAAAGAGATAGACTGTTTTAATTAATTTTCTTTCTAAAAAAATGCATCATTTATTTTCGTATGAATATAATTTAGCTTGACATAAAATATTGTATACCTGTCAAATTTATTTATTCTCTGGAAGGAAATATCTTTAAAAGCAAAAAAGTAAATTTTCACTTCGATCTAAAGTAATAACTTTGATATAGAGCGAATTTAACTCTTGTACATACAAATTAGGTAAATTTATATATTATGAGCTTTAAATCACTCTATGATGAAAAACTTTTAATGCATGACTAAATTGTTATGAAAATGAAAAAAACATCTTTGTGAGATTAACTGATAGTACATTTGTGGTTGAATTATGCTGATATTTGAAAGATTTAGCTCCGAATTTGATTTAGAAACATAACAATGTTCGTTCGTTCGTTCGTTGTAGTGGAACTGGGCGTCTGAGGCCTTACGGCCCTTTACATAACAATGTTCTGATTTCAGAACTAAATGTGGAGTTTAGTATAATTAATATAAATTGATGAATACTTGCTTACCCTGGATTATTGCTAACAAATATTATTCTCAATCTTACGAATAAAAATTATATATGTACATTTTAACCTGCCAAGTTTTATTACTTCCTAGAATTTTCCAAATTGTAGTAAAAATATAATTGAAATACAATTTTAGATAAATAAACGTATGTAAAGGGTATTTCAAAATTTAGTCAAAATTTGAACTAAATTGTAAATTAATTGATTCAGTGAAAACAAAAACAATTTGGCAGTTGATAGGTTAGGGAAAAATGTACCTCAAATGAAGAGAACAGCGAGTTTTCATTGTTGACCTACATTTCAAAAGCACAAATACTGCATGAGATATTTATATATGCTATACGCTATGCTTAAGCTATGTATCCTATAAAGTATTCAACAGTTAAACTATGTATCCCATTCTCTATATGTATCCAATGTATCCAATGAAGTAGATAGGGTACATAAATTCTATCCTATGTACTTCATGTTCAAAAGATAAAAAGAATATATGATTGAATTTAAAAAAAGTGCTTTTTTTTATTTAATTCAAATTTAAATCTTGCCCATATTTTGGGACACCGTTTATATACATAATTGATTGATTTGCATAAAGTAAAAATAATTTTAAACTAAACTTATAAAAATCCAATGATTAAATTTTTTCTATATATTTTATTATCACATTAAATATAAAAAAATAATACGGAAAATCCATAATAATTGGAAGCTGGGGATAAATTCTAAAGAGACAATCACTTCACCGACAACTTACTCACCTGACATGACCCCTTCGCTGACATGATTCCACTGACAGTTCATTTCACCGACAATATCATTTCGCCATAATTTAATTTATATTTTCAGCTAAATTGTATTAATTTTTAAAATATTTTACTCTGAGCAACATTTAGAATTTTTTTAACATTTAGTGCGTATTAATTTGCAGAAATAATAAATATGTTATTAAATATTTCATTTAAGAGTTTGATTATTCTTGAGACCTGGGGAAGCAATAATTAAGCATGAGTACTAAAAAAATGTCCTGAGAACGTATCAATTTTAATTTTTACTTATAAACTTTCCTTTTTTCGAAATTAACTCAAAAATATTTATTTAAAGTTTAACTTCCTTATTAGTAAAAGAATAATTTTATTGTAAATTTTTTCTAACGAATAACTTGATGTAATGGTTGGAAACACATGTGTGGTACATATTTCCCATGTATGTGATGAATGCGAGACACTACTACAATCCTATATATAATTTCAAAGTCCTACGTATAATTTAATATTTTGCTATTTCAATTTTTCATTAGTCAATTAAAATTTCGCCATTACAGTTATAATTTCCTGAACCAGAATTGTTAAGATTATTAAATGCAAAGCTTCGTTGCTTGCAGCAAAAAGGTTTACGCTAATATTGGTTTTCTTTATTGGTTATATTGTAATAAATATTAATTCCAATTAAACGAATATTAGCAATTTTGAATGGTATATGGTTTTAGCAAATATTTGAAATAATAAACTCTTTTTTCATTTCATTTCTCTGGGATTAAGACTATTTATAATCTATAATTGGTATAAACTGTTGAATATGACTTATTTCAAATACAGTTAATTAACAATCACAACGCTACCTAAAATTATTGTGTTTTCCATGAAATATAAATGCTTGGGAAGAAAGGGATGTATGAAAAAGAAATTAATAACTTAATTACTTACTAAAACCCAATTCATAATTATTGCAATTAATGTAATTGCAATTTATATTGATATGTTTGTTTATGTGTAACTACTATAAAAATCAATATCAGTCTAGAATTTGTTGTTGTGTAGCATTACATATCATATCATAAGCCATTTTATCCCCAACCAGTGGTTTGCAACCCCCAAGAGATTCGTGAGGTGTTTAAAGGTAGTTCATGAATATATGGTTGCAATGGTGGAATTTTAAATGACTAAATTTAAAGTATGACACAATAACAAATTATAGTAAGACTATAAAAAATGATGTCTAGAGCTGCTGTCAGAGGATATAGTGTTTTAAACGCACCACACCCAAATCGTTAAGCTCAATATTTTCTAGTAAAATATAAGTTTATTAAGAGATTAAAATTTTCAAAAATTTTTCCTTGAAATTTTAAATAAATTCTCTGGAATTAATTACCAAAAAAATTATATTTTATAAAGCAAAATTAAAATAAATATAAAATTGACGTATACTTCATTTGAAACTTTGGAAATCTCCACATCATAAAAAATTTTCATTTATATGCCCCTACAAAAAAATAAGGTGTTTTTAAGGTTAATAGATGTAAAAAAAATACATTTGAGGTATGAAATTAGGTTATGTTTTGCACCAATAATAACCTCATTGATAAACCTCAATTTAAACTTCATTTACACCTCGTTTATAGCTCAGAAATAATTTTAGCCTAGATCGGGTGAATTTATTCACACCTAAAATATAAGTATTTGAAGTGTAGAAAAAATAATCCGTACACCTCAAAATCAACCTCCCAAAGCTGGTTGCTCTAAAGTAGATTTCCATCAACCTCAAAACAACCTGGAGTGGCAATAAAACAACTTTATACACTTTGATTATGCATTTCGGGAGCTTGATCTTTTAACGTTGTTTTTGATATCAACTTCGAATAAACCTCAAATCAACCTTGACACCTCAAAACTACCTCATATAAACCTCAAAAATACTATAAGTTTTTGTAAGGGTGAATGCTAAGAAATGGTAGCAAATCTTGATCTCAAACTGAAGTAATGAAGAACGAAGCCTAACTCTTGAATCTAGGTTCTTCCCAACACCAAGAATTTTCCTTTACACGACTTGGTATAATGTAGCCGCCACTATTTTTGTTATGCAGTTACACTAAAATTTATTATTATAACACACATAAAATACACATAACAGTCAGTAAATATATTTTCAAGATACAATATAAAGTAAGAATTATTAATTTAAGATGCATGTGTATAATACAATATTTCTAAAGATAAAATTAGTTTGTTAATCAAACAAAAACACAGCACGGAGAGGGTATTAATATGAATTCGAACTAGGCTTAACAATATTGAAACGAATAGAAATTAAATATTATAAAATTAACTGATCTATGTAAACTTTCTTATTAGAATATAATTATATTTATTATACAATTAAAAGCATACATGCCTTTTTATATTAAAAGTTTACTTGCTTGTTGTTATGGAATGTACAGACGTTCGAGGCGAAATCGAAGTTTCACCTTCTCTGTGCAACTGTAAGCAAAAATATGGATCGTTTGAAATTGGCGGAATTGGAGTGTACTCCGAAATTGGAGAAAATAATGCATGAATGAAGAATATTCTTCGTATTTTTTGCGTAATTCTTATCAATTGCTGGTGTTGGATTTAACTGCATTCTTAGAAGTGTGTATGAATGCTCGAATAAATATTAACTTACATAACACGCAACTTTTTAGTTCCAAATTCGGATAAGTATTACACCACTGTTCTTACGAAGTACAGTGTTACTATTAAATAATTACTTCTCCAAAATGTTTAGTAAATAAGTATTTAATAACTTATTTATTGAATACCGACAAATTCTGCTCATTAAATACAGAAAGAAATTCCGAAAGTTTCTCAGAGAAATTAAATAATATTTGAACTAATAATAAAGAAGATTTGGCCGAAAATATGAATCAAAATTGATCATATTGGGGAAATGATTATGTCGGTGAAATAATAACTTACATAAAGCAATATCAGGTAAATAAGTTGTCGGCGAAATGATCGTGTCAGCGAAATTATCTTGTTTGCAAAATGATGTATCGATGAAATAATCGGGTAGGCAATTGATCGAGTCGGCGAAATGAGATATTGGGGAAGTGATTATGTAGAAGAAATGAGCGTGTTGGAGAAATGGTGAAATAATCTTGTTGGTGATGTGATCTGTCGGTGAAGTGTGTGTCGGCGATATGCACACACGGCCCATTCCAAAAAAAAATATTGATTAAATGGTTAATCTCTGCTGAAAAAATTGGTCAAAAATATCTTGTTTCAATAGCTAGTGAAATACTTAGTTCACTAATACTAAGCATAATCTCCAACTACTATTAAATTTCCGCATTCGCGAAGCAATATTTGCTTTTAGATTCAATTTTTACTTTAAAAATAACTGCCGAGGTGGCTGGTGGTAGATGGACCCTGGGTTTAAATTTCCTTGCCATCCAGCTAATCTTGTAGTTTTCTCCTCATGTAACTCAAATTCGGGTCTCTTTCATAAAAAAAAGAAAATTTCCATGAAAGCTAGTTTATCCAATGGTTGATCGAACTGTTCCCTAGTCGGTTGTACAAAATTACAAGTCTGTGGAGTTGAATATTGATAGTCGTTAACCTTAAAACGCGTTGACTGTTTAACGCCTTAATAAAGTAAAATAATTTTGAATTAACCCGGTTCAAGTTAGCGTTGCATTCACGCATTATTTTGTTGTGATATGAAAAGTACCATTTTTTGCTTAAAGCAATTGTAATAATAATTTAATAATTTTTAAAGACAGAATGTGTCATGATGTATCCATGACTTCAAGTATGATTTATCTTTTAATATTTATTTATTGTTATGTATGCCTATGCAGGCTTGTGCATTCCTTCTAATGTAAAGGAACCGATATCACAATATTGAGAAGGGCAGCATAAAGATTAGTCCGGAAGTTGCGGTGAAAGTGTAAATTGCTACTTGTATGCAAAACACTGCTTATAACAAACGGTGACATCACTTGGCGAGAAGGGGCATTATCTTTTAATAATAATTTGTTTTCAATTAGGAAGAAAACGTTTCGACCTTGTGCTGTTAAAGTTTTGGATATTAATTATAAGATTTTAGTTTCTCACTACAAGTAAAAATCTATAAGGGTTGAAATCTCCTGAAACTTTATTCTTCTGTAAAACTCTGATTTTAATAGTTGCAGTTCTAAAGAGAAAATATTGCTTGAAAATAAATATCAAATATGAAATAAGAGATTTTTGTAATAATTAGAAAAGATTTATTTAAATCTGATAGCTCATACATCATACAAAACGAATCCTTGATATACGTGAATGTGAATGGTAATTTCTCTTTAGGACGGGTGTCCAGCCGAGGACTGAATGATTTAAACAATTGGAAATCTTGTGAGCAAAGGGCGATAAAAGAATGAAGCAAACAGTATGCTTATCGCGTATGCTTTTAAAATTTTATTCAAGAATTTTGGTGTTTAGTTACAAAAGGTAACAACAGATGGCGCTGCAAACTATCGATGATCAGAGAGATCAATTCTAGCATTAAAACATAAAAGAGAGTAGCCATACAGGATTAGGAGGTTTAACCATGCATTCTGTTGAACAACGTTGTTTCTGGTACTAGAAAATCACAGGCTAGATTACTGTTTCACGGTATATATTTTCATTATAAGAACTCAGTACAGCATACAGTGTCATCTGTGCTTAACTTTTTGTAGTGTGGCAATCTCAAATAATGTAAGGATGTCATAAATTGGAAAGGTTCAGAAACCCAGGTATAAAGCATCAATGAGAGAAGCATCAATGAACTTAGCATAGTATTTGCGCTACGTTAACCGTAAAGCTAGCCTTATTTTCTACCTTAGAGACATGCGATAAGTGGGGAAAAATTTGCACATGCGCTGTCAAGCTCAAATAACGTTAACGTTTAAGTGAGGGGGAATCATAACATGCAAAATCTCTCTTTTGATATTTACGGTATGCAAAGTATTTATTGGATATTATTTTCCTTTATGTTAAATAGTTATGATAGCAGTTGCAAATGTTAGCAATCTATTATTTTCCTCCAAAAAATGGTTTCCAAGAAGCTTAAAATATCCTTTTTTAAACGAAAATTATTTTTATTTTTTTAAAAGAAAGTTATCTTAAAAGAAAAAAAAAACTTATGTAGAAAAAAAGTTTGATTTAAACAATTCTTTTCTTTCAAGTTCGTATAGAATTCCTTTTTAAATGCATTTTTAAACCAACTGTTGTTATTTCGTTTTTTTAATTGCATATCTTATTTTTTTCATTTCATTCATTTCGAATAATTCTAGAAAAAGTATGCGGAATTTTAATGGAAAAACAGCGGGCAGTCAATAAAATTCCTCTTTTTCCTACCATTCGTAATAGTAACTGAAAAAAAAAATCCTCGAATCTATGCTTAAATATTTAAATCACTCTTTTGTGTATGCAAATGAAGACGAAAGCTCACAGCGCCAATGCAAAGAAAATCAATTCTTTCGGAGAAGAAACTATTTTATATTATTTTTTCCTGGATCTCTTATGACAATTAGACCAACTGGGAAATAAAATGGCGTAAATCGAAAAAGGTTGAAGATTTTGAATAAAACACTTTATCTGGGGGTTTTGGTCACAGTAATGCATGTTTTGGAAAGGGAGAAATTCGACTGCAACAAACGTTATTTTATCTTTTTGTATTGATGTATATATGAAGTGACTATAAAAAATGTTTTAGTAAGGTTTTGTGAAAACTCGGAGGATATACTCTAACACAGAGTTATTGAACCTATGACACGCCGGTCACTAGATAACATGTGACATATATGTCCCACAGACGAAAACACTACTGGGACATATGTGTCTCGTCTAAAAAACCAGGTAGAACATATATATCCCAGACCTCAAAATTGTTCAAATAGTTAACTTTTTATTTCATTTTTGCACGATATTGCTCTTTTTTATTACTTTATTTGATTTTTTTTACTTTATTTAATAATATATCATATTTACTTTATATTATTATCTATTAAAGACGTAATTTGTTTTTTTTTTATTGCAGAAGAAAAAAAAATGATTTAGAAAGAGTTATATTGTATTGATGCATCTAATTTATTATGAAATAAAAAACAGTATCCAGAATTAATTGTCTTAAATTTATTTTATTGCTAACCACAAAATGTTGCTCACTTTGTGATATTTTCCTAAGCTTAATGTTAACCTGAAGTTTGAAATGTTGTTTATTAGATTTTAATTAGAAGCAAGTTAAAATATGCTTGCAAAACAGTATGTATATTTACACAATGTAATTCTATAGCTTGAAATCAATTTATTATGTTTCTAACTATACATAAAAATCTAGTGATGGTGTTGCTGTTTTTGGTTCATTTTTATTGGCTGGAAAATCACGTGGTAGGATCCAGTTTTCCCTCATACATTTCCATTTTGTTTTGGTTGTCCTCAACATAAAATTAATAAAAGTTAACGTTTTCGTGGTTTTCCGCTCCTTGTAAAGCAAATGCTGGTTAGTTCCATCAAAAAGTCCTCCAAGAAGGCAAATTTCTCCCAATACTTGATCCAGGAGTTTCCTTGTCTTCTAGATTGGATTCAAAATTACATGCCTACGGCGTTGAACGTTAGTGGTCATAGACCCAAAAATTGAATCGGTTGTTAAACGATGGTTATAAAATGAAATAAATATATATCAATAACATTATTATAAATTACCGTTATTGAGATTCGTTTAATGATTCAGAAACTAACGATCAGCTTTTATGCACAATGTGATGTGAGCAAAATTAGCATTTAATAGATCCGCTTGTATGGTAAGCCAAAATATTAAATTACGCTAGTGAATGCACCAAATGTGTTAAAACAATATAATGTTATAAAAATATAAGTGTTATTTTAAAAAATGATTACTTAAAAAAATTCTTCTGTTCATTAATAGAACTAAATATTTATAATACTAATAGATAATAATATTTGGACGAGAGAAGTGGAGGCACAAGCATAAGTAAACAGAATTCTCTTTAGTACATGTATGTTGAGAGAATAATTTCAGTTATTGCGAAGCAATCATGGAGGTTAGTAAGCGATAGCGAGCTGATGGCTTTGCCCCATAGTATATAATAAGAGAAAAATATGTTTTCTGCACGAAAATAGTAGAACAATGGGGTTCAGCTAAAATCATATTTTTTTTTTCATTTAGTAGAAAGTTACGAAGTGATACACTTATTTATGCTTATTTTTCATATTGCAATAGAAAAAAATCTTGTTCTACCAAATGCGAAGTTGAAGAACTAAAAAGTAGCCTATCGTAAGTACAAAAAGAAAGAAAAAAAAGAAAAAAGGTTAGACATTTTTAATAAAGAAAATTAATGAAGAATTTTGGAACAAGAAATAAATGTTTCTTAAAGTTAAGAAATTCAATTCTTTGAAGTCTTATTGCATTAATGCGTTCATGGTCCTACTATGTATATGTAAATGTAGTAGATGTATTCTAGGGCTTGTTTCCTAGTTTTAATCTTTAAAACATTGTTTACCGTCTAAAAGTATTAAGTATTTAACAATAGAACCGTAAAATGAGACATTTTAATCAAAATTAATTTTTATTATTTTTTTATTTATTAAAATTTTACATTTAAAATTATTATTATTTTTTTTTCTTATTTTATTCTATTTTATTAATTTTTTTAATTTATTTTTTTCAATTCGCAAAAATGTACAGTCTTTGCTTTTTTTCCATTCTTAGGAATGTAAAAAAAAAACAACAACCTATGTACTGTTCCAATATTTCAATGAAAAGAAATAAAAAAAACATAGTGTCCCAGGTGCTATTGCTGTTGGAAATTACACCAAAATTTATTTTTCGAGAACCGAAAAATATTCGTTTTTTATTTTGATGCAAAATAGAATTTCAAAAAAAAAAAAAAAAAAAACACTCGTATATTTTCTTTGACTTATAATTTTTATATTTTTAAACTAATAAATAAATAAATCTTTTATATTTTGCATTGATACACTCAAATAATTTAAATAATATTATTCATTTCAATATATATAATAATTTCTGATAATTAAATAGTTTTTTTAATGTTTTTGATTGCTTTTTCTCTATGTGAAAAATAAAACGTTAAAATTTTTTTTTATAAATTTCATGAAATATTTTTTTATATTAAAAACAGTTTTTTTTAACTATTGCATGAAAAATTAAATAATTGAAATATCAATTTTCAGTAAAAGGAAGTTAAAAAAAAATAGGAAAGGCTCATTTGAGTTTTTGAAACTAAAACTTTTTTACGTTTTATTTTAATAAGAAATTAGACAATAGCAGTTTTTTTAAAATCTTTTTCTATTATTATTTTTATATAAATCATGTTCCTAAAAAGAATACGAACTTGGAATTCAAAAAAAATTAACTGAATTTACCAAGTAGTATTTTTTAATAAAAATGAATTAACATTTTTCATTTGAAGAAAGGAAAATAAGAAAGCATCTCCTTTAGGATTCGCATCTGGGACTAAGGCCAATCAATTACAGCGCAGATAATCTATTCACTGTTCCCCGCGTTTACATTCAACAGACAGTTTTTATTCTAATTTTGAATAACTAAACCTTTGAGATCACATGCTTTTCCAGCTGCTATAGTGGTGCAAAATTTGCATTCTATACTATATTATTGACCATATTTTTTAATTGTTTCGTTTCAATAGAAATTTTACAGATACATACTTCTCTGTCACAACTCATCAATGGCTGTACCGAATTCAAAATGAATACTTTATATTAAAATCATTCTAAAGTTCAATGATTAAATAAAGTTAAATTTTGAGCTTGATAGGAGGTTTATAGTCAGATGACATTAGAAGTGAAATTTAACAGGTGCAATTCATGCATTGCCACTTCGTATTTTAGCCTTCATAAAATGTCTAGGCGAATAAAATAGAATGCTGTCCAATTTCAGATATTATGTATTACTTGACAGCTAGTGAAGCCTCAAAGCAGTATAGGCTGCTGTTGTTTAGGGAATAGAGCCACCCAAGTTTAATTCCCAGCGATGACTAGTCAATACAAACTCTACTTCCGGCTCGCATCCACACCTTACAGAAATTAAAGGTGTTTTTCAAGTTTATTTGAAGTTGTTTTGGGGTGTCAAGGTTGATTCAAGGTTTATTTGAAGTTGTTTTAAAAAACAACCTTAGATGATCAACTTCTCAAGGTGTATAATCAAGGTGTGTGAAGTTTATTTATTACAATCGTTGAACAGCCGACCCAATTTTTGGATTTACGACTACTAATGTTCAACTCCGTAGCCGTGTATTTTTGAACCAATCCAGAAGACAAGGAAACTCCTGGATCACTACCCCCAGAGGTATTAATTTGTTATGGGAACATGGAGGACTTTGCGATTCGACAGATTTAACTTGGACACGCGCCAAGGCCTTACCAACCAGGCTATCTCGGCTCCAGGTGTATGAAGTTTTTTTTATCCCGCTTGAGGTTGATTTGAGGTTGTTGGAAATCTACTTTAGAGCAACCAGCTTAGAGGGGATATTTTTGAGGTGTACTTGCCGCTTTTTATACACTTCAAGCGAATAAGTATATTTGTATATTATAATAAGCATATTTATAATAAGTATATTTGAGGTGGGAATAATTTCACCCATTCTGAACTAAAAGTATTGCTGATTAGATCTGAGGATGATTTTATGAATGTAAATGAGGTTGAAATTGAAGTTTATTAATCAGGTTACCTTTGATACGAATTATAACCTCATTTTCTACCTCAGATGTATTTTATACATTTGTCAATTTTCAAACAACCACAAAAACACTTCGTTTTTTTTGTAAGGGACAGCAGAGCTGACGTAAAATATCATCGAAGTAAGATGGACCATGGGTTAGAATCCTCTTGCTGTCTGCCTAACCGTGGGGCAGGAGAATTCGGGTTTTTCCTCTCCATGTTACCCAAATGTGGGTTAGTTCCATTAAAAAATCGTCGGTTAAAAGTGGTTTGTCTCAATGCTTGATACAGGAGTTCCTTTGTTTTCAGGGTTGAGTTTAAAATTAAGAATTTACGGAGGTGAAAATTGATGGCCGTAAACACAAAAAGGAGTCGGCTGTTCAACACTGGGTAAGAAAACAAAATAAAATGCAATGAAAAACATGTTAAAATAACGTAATAAAATAAAATCAAATTAAATAACAAACATGCTGTATATTATTTATGCTTATAGAAATATAATAAAATATTAATCACTTTAACCAAATTTAGATATGATTATACAAAACAGCAGATTATCATACATATCTATTTGATTGTCATGGTTTGGTGTAAAATATTTTAATTGGAAGAGACGGATGAGCTTTGAAAGTGTCTTCAATCAGTTTTACTTAACACTTTAGAAGGCCGTAGGAAGTATACTTTGTACCAAATTCATTAATCTTTAATTGTCGATGGGAAGTTATTTTTCCACCTATGATTTGTTCAGCCATCTGCTTATAACTTCAAAAAATAGGAAAAAATAGCAATGAAGATTACTTTGCTTACGTAAATGTGAATATAAGTAAAGGTTTGCGTGAGGTCAAGAAAAGAGGCTGTCCCCGATGATATATTTTCTCTTGTGCATTATGTGTTCGTTCATTTGATCATTTCTCATCATGTTTATTTGATGTTTATCATGTTTATCATAGAGTTTATAAATTTGATTATTTGTAAGCACTAAAGTTCAAGTTTACGGCCAATTCCTTACATAAATAAAACTTTGAAAATTTTGTAACCGCATACCCATTTAAAAAATGGTTTTTAAAATTATATTAAATTTAGATAATGATCTAAACGAATTTATTTTTATAAATCGATCTCAATCTCAAAAATATGTTAACTTGGCCTCATAAAGGGAGAAAATATTATCAGTAAAGTAAATTTTACAAAAGCGGCTCAATATAACATTCCCCTCTATGTTGAGTATTTTGTTTAAAAAAATTAAGCTGATTTTCAAATTTTATTGAACATTAATGTTTTTGTGCGCTTAAGTATAACTAACACTTGAAATTAAATATATTTATTTACTTTATTTTCACTAAACCGGGAAATCTTTTTCTTCAGCCACTATTGCGGTTTCCTTTCCACCTCACACGTCTCAATTTAAGTGAATACACCAGCGTCACCATGGCAACCGGAAAAGCTTCTTGATCAAACCCATCATGTCAAATCACGGACCAAGACAGAGTAGGAAGACGTTCAATTTCTTGAGACCCGGTTCCAAAATTGGGGTCGCATTTAGTTGGGAAATTCTTTTCTCTAGGGACCGATGGGCTTTTATTCCATCACTAGGACAGCTACTGTAAAACTCTCCTCCCCCCCCCCAGCCATCGGGGACTAGATGGAACAGGAGATAAAGAGTGATGATATGTTTATTTAAGGCATTAACTCACGTGTTGCCGGTAAATGCGAATGCACATAATGAAGTTTAAGAATTGTCATTTTCACAGTTGCAGACTAATCAATAATACATTGTGGAATAATGAGAGGTAGATGGCATTACGAATTCCGTTGAGTTATCTTTATAAATTATGTTTCTGGCGATTTTATGAACTTCCATACATTAATCATTATTAGGTTTGGTACACTTATATCCAGTTTATGTTTTAAACAGAGTATTGATTCTGTTATGTATGAAACAGGAAAATTTTGTCATTTATGATAATTGGTGAAAATATGGTTATAAAAGTAAAGTAAATCTTCCGCATCTGATATTCTAATATGTTGTTATATGATACTATGTGGTATTTAAAATTATAGTACTGTCATTAAACAAATATTGATTTAAACAAAGTATTGATTTTGCAAAGGACGAAACAAGAAAATTCTGTCATTTATGTTAAATTTTAGAAATTATTTTAATAACAGTTAAGTATTTCTACTGCATCTATTAATCTGTCTGGTAAGTAGCCAATACATTTTCATTACTGGCTAGGTTCAAATATTTTGATTTTGGCAAAACTCATTTTCGATTGACGCTTGGTGACTGAGGGGAAGCGCTTCGTTCTCCCGTGCCACAGGTCCTGGGTTCGATCCTCGGGGAGGGCAAGGTTGACTCAGAATTTCATCCCTTCAGTGGGTCAATAAATGAGTACCAAGCATGCTTGGGAACTAAACACTAGGGGTTCCACGTTCGGCTGACCACCAAATCGGAACATCTGCTCTTGCACCCTAGAGCCCAAGGTCAAGAAAACTGAGATGGGCACAGTAGGCCTTGGCCCTCTACGAGCTGCAGTGCCACTCAGCTTTGTTTTTTTAGTTTTTCAATTTCGATAAATGGTCAATAATGAATCTTTCCCATTAATTAGATGCGTTGATTAATTCCTTTTACATAACTTTTAATTTTAGCCGGTTGCTGATACGTTTATTGAGAAGAGTTAGGCCTATACTTCAATCCCGACAGCTAAGATATAAACTTTCAAAACTTTGAAGGTGTTTGATCAGTTATTTGATAGCTATATGCTGTCCCAAAAAAAAGTAGCTGCTGAAGAATTTACCTAGATGTCTGATATTTGAATGACGCTTGATCTTCATTATTGGAACTAAAGTAATGAAGAACAATTAAATGTGTATTCTATTCTATTGTTTTTATCGCATTGTGATGACTCCTAAGGCTAGGTCTACGTTACAAAAGATACTTTTTTTCTAAAAAAAGATTAGTACCTTTGTATTTTTCTTTGTTTTTGTAGCTAAAATGTGGGGAAAATGAATTAACTCTAAGAAATGTAAAGATATATGGAATTAAAACACGTCATACTTAATATTAAAAAGAAAATTTGATTAATAATAAATAATGGAAGATCCTTTTGAGCGAAATAGACAATTAACCTGGAAACCCCTTCAAAGAATTGTATTTTATGGCAGATTCAATGAGTAATCAAAAATATAGTAGAACCATACTTTTAATAAAATTCTATTCATTCTAAAAAAGTTTTACTTCTTCTTTATTCTTTTATCTGAAAGTTTTTCTGAATTGTTATATTTTAGTGATTTTTTTTAAATTTGTATTTATTCTATAATCCTCTTTTTGTTTAATCAGTAAAACTGATCTCATTCCCTCTTAAAACTGGAAAATTTCATGCGGGTAAAATCCCCCCTCCCAGTTGGGAACGTTTATTACAGAGAAGACAAAACCGGAAAAATTAAAATAGGGATAAAGAAATATTAAATAAACAAATTGATTTTGCTATTTCCTATCAAATAAAATGTATTTGGAAATTAAGAGGTCTTGGTTTTGATATCACCATGAAAACATCTGTGGTACATCTTTTCTTTTAAAACTTACTATTACTTACCTAAATTTAACATAGAATTCTGAATTTTTAATAGGAGTTTTAGCACAAGTACAAATTCTATTTAAATGCAAACACCTATGAAAAAATATTGTAGGGAACTCTTATAATTTAATTATCCTTGGAGCTAAAATTTGATGAAAAAAATTCTATGACGTCTTGCACGCATGAGTCATAAAAAGCACTTAAATGGTTTAAAATAAGTTTTAATAGACATTCAAATGTATTCATTTTGAAACTATACTTGCACAAAAAAATTGAAAAGTAAAAAAAAAGATTAAATTTAGGGAAAAATAAGCTTTTTTTGATTTTATACACAAGAAAAAAATAATTTGAGCAAAAAAATATAAAATATTTAACAATACTCAAGTATTAGCATGAATTTAATTAACATGCGATACTCCGATTACGAAGTTTTATTTTAAAACGTTTGTTAGATGTTGAATAATTTTGCGAGAAAGTTGAAATATTTTAATTGAGAATAACAGATTTAAAGATAAAATTTTGAATAAATAACTTTAAACAAAATATGTTAGTTTGCAAACGATTCCAAGTTTGAAAATGAGAGTGTTATTTTCGGTTTTCAGTATTTTTACTGTATTTTTGGAATTCTTTTTAAAGTTTTATTTTATCTATGGTGTCAAATATATAAGAACAATTATAATCTAGGTTTTTTTTTCAAGACATCGAAAATTTTGTAAAGAAATACCTTCTACACACCTTAAAAAAATCTATGAAGATTTTGAAAACTGTCCAATTTTATTCCTAAAATGAAAATGAAACCTTTAAAATTTCAATGAAATTATGTAACCAATTTTTAAATTTTTCCCGGTTGTGGACTCACAGCATTCTGTATCCAAAATATTTCGTCTTTCTCAAAACGTACGAATATTACTGTAATTCTCCAAAAAAATTTTGCTTAATTTTTAATTGGGCGCTGTGGCTTAGTTGACTATGACGTAAGTAGCAGCACGTCATCATTTTGATAAATCCATATTTCTGGAACTAACTGCTTGAATTGGAGAAAAAAATGGTGCAGGAATTCAAAGCTCGTTTATATACGGAACTGATAATTGCATGCAAAAAAAAATATTTAATAATTATTTGTTTCATATATAGTTCAATAATGATCGAGTTATTAGTTATACCCTCTCATTAAATTATTTTTATTTAACTATCCAAATTCAAAAGTTGAAATAAGCAGGTTTAATAAGCCTTAAGAAATAATTAAGATCTTTGCATTGACAGTATTAGGATTTTTAAAATTGTTTTTTCTTGAAGGAATTTATTTTAGGTTTGTGATTTCTTCACTTGAAAAAATCTTGTTTTACGTAATGTAGTAAAGATAATTATTTCATATAATGGAAAATTTTTCCATGATAATAGAATGAATTAAAAATTAATTTTTTCGAACTATTTTGTCTTGATAAATACCGTTAGGTAAATGAGTTGTGTTACTCTGATAAGAACTGTTAATAACCGTAATATTGTGAACACTGCGCATTTGAAAAAAAAAAAAAAAAAAAAAAAAAAAAAACTACCGCTTAAATTTTTTTTGAAGAAATACCATGTTGTACATGCATGTAGAAATACCATCTGCTTTGACGCAACTTGATGTGTGTGTTTGAAAAAATGGACAAAGCATATACCATGAAATAAGCATCAAAATAAGCGTAAACATCATTTCAAAATACATCTATTTTGAAAGAAATAGATGTATTTTGAAATGTGTGTTTGAAAAAATAGGCAAAGCACACAATCTGTTTTGAAGGAAACATTCGAATCTTGAAACCAGATTTTATGCATTGTTCATTTCAATACTAATTTCAAACATACATTTCATTATACGCTTGCTTCCTACAAAGCAGATTTTGTGTTTCTCCCATGCATTCAAACACATAATCCGTTTTCTGAACTTCTGAATTTAAAAACAAGTAACTGGTAAATAATGATTGCTCGTTGTGTTTAAAAAATTTAAGTGAATTTTCATATCGCACTTTATTTTGAGAATATTGCAGATGCTAAAAATTTGAGTTCACATTTCAAGATACGTCTATTTCCTTAAAAATAGAAAATTGTAGAAATTTTTTCAAATGCGCACTGTTCATAGGGTTACAGTTATACAACTCATTTACCTAATGGTATAGTATCATGACGAAATAGTTCATAATAATTCATTTTTATTTAATTCTATTATGATGAGGAAAGTTATCCATCATATGAAATGAGGATCTTTAAAATCTGATTACTACATTACGTAAAATTAGATGCCATTTGAAGAACTTAAATTTTTAACACCAACATTATTCTGAAAATAAAGCGGGATTTAAAAATTCGCTTGATTTTTTTTAAACATTGCGAACAAGTATTATTTACTTGTTACTTCTATTTTAATTCAGTAGTTTAGAAAATGGACTGTATGTTTAAAAAAATGGTCTCTCCCTTGAAGGAAATAGATGCATTTTGAAATGCGTGTTTGAAAAAATAGGCAAAACACAAAATTTGTTTTGATGGAGATGGACGTATGTTCAAAAGTGAAAAGCACAAAATCTCTTTTGAAGTAAATAGACACACCTTGAAATATGTGTTGAAATGAACAAAGCACACAATCTGTTTAAAAGGAAAGAGGCATAGATTGAAATGTGTGTTCAAACAAAGAACAAAACACGAAATCTGTTTTGGTGGAAAGAGGCAAACGGTCAAATGAGTGTTTGAAGAAAGGAACAAGGCTCAAAATCTGTTTTGAAGGAAAGAGGCATAGCTTAAAATGTGTGTTTGAAAAAAGAACAAAGCGCAAAATCTGTTTTGAAGGAAAGAGGCGTATCTTGAAATGTGTGTTTGAAGAAATGAACAAAGCTCAAAATCTGTTTTGAAGGAAAGAGGCGTAGCTTAAAATGTGTGTTTGAAGAAATGAACAAAGCTCAAAATCTGTTTTGAAGGAAAGAGGCGTAGCTTGAAATGTGTGTTTGAAAAATGGATGCATAAAAAATAGTCAAAGCATTTTATTTAGTTATCCAAACTACTGAATTTAAAAAGAAGTAACTAGTAAATAATGATTGTTGGCAGTGTTTAAAAAAAATTAAACAAATTTTCGTATCACGTATTATTTTGAGAATAATGTAGGCGATAAAAAATCGAATTCTTTAGATGACGCCTTGTTCTACGCCCGATTTCTTTAACTAGCAATTTTAATTTATACCATTTTCTTAAATGAGCATTCTTAGCTATGCACATTGCAAAAAGTTAACCAACGAATAGTTCATTCACAAACCAACAATAACTTTTTACAAAGTTCCAAAATTTTAAATTAATAGCAAAAAGTTTTTTTCTTCAGTAGAGAAATATCCTAAAGCAGGAATAAACATTCAAAGTAAATGTAGATTAAAAAAAAGAAAAAAGGGGGTAGTTTTAAATTACTGGATCGGAAAAAAATGAAACAACGGGAAAATAGCTGAGGTACACAAAATCGGACACGAACTGGCCAATTAAGTAAACTAATGAGGGAAGGTGCAGTAGAAGAGACGGGAGACGAGAGATTTCGTTTCCATGGCTACGGCATGACCCCATCTCTTTATCTCCTTGTATCATAGATCTAAGGTAAATAGTATGACAGCAACACTAACGTAGAGAGGCTTTGTTAAGGGGTGAAAAGGGGATGGTAACATATTCATAAGTTTTCTCCCCCCCCCCGTCCATTATTATGAAATATAAAGAATTGGATCTGGATGCCAGGGGTTGTGTTCTGTAAAACTGCTGCTGTAAAGATTATTAAGTTCCTTTTATACTCGAAGTAAATTATAATTTAACAAATGATACTGACGACAGATTAATTTAAAATATTTAATGGTGATTTTGTGTTCTACAGATGTTTTTGAAAATGAAATGGTATTAAAAAATACTCAAAATTTTATGCTTTGTTATTAAGTACAATTTTTGAATACAATTACTTAATGATTCTCTTTTAACGTTTTTTAATCAGGACTCAATCGTAATGATCAATAACTTAACCTTAAATATGCTAATTAATTAGCGCACACGATATTTTAGAGTACGAAATCAGACACAAAAACTTCCTTTCTCTGAATATGCATTTTTTATTTATGGTGTTGGTTTTTTGGACCCTCAAAAAATAGGAGGCAGTTTCAATCTGGAAAGTATGGTTCATATAATTTAGCTATGAGAGTGATCTAAAATTTGAGTGCCTTAATGTTGTTTTCAATATTATTATTATATTTTGCATAATTTGCCTTCGCAAAGAAGTCGAATTTTTAATTTTTTTTTTCTCTCAGGAACTTTTTGACCGATTCTTTTTCAATACTGGATTTTATCATTTAAAAATATGCGCATTTTTTGGTGAAAAATCTCTATACTTTACAGTTGAAAATTTTTTCGACTATCAGTAAATTAAAAAATAAACAATTACAAATTATCTTTGCATATAAAAGTTTTATTACGAAACGAAATTTTTTTCCTGATACACTTCATTAGTTTTGCTGCTATGGCGAACTACGCAAAAAAACAACAATGAAATTAACATTGTAGACGCAAATTTTTAACTGCTCGCCAGCTTAAACTATTGGCATCATATTTTGAGGGTCGGAAATCGAAATCTGTCAGAAAAAAGGTGCATCTTTATTCAAAGATAGTACGATTTTGTGTCTGATTTCGAAACTTAAAATATGATCTGCATTAATTAATCTTTATTATAATATAGGTATAAAGGTATAATTAACCGATGCGGTTAATTATACCTTTATACCTATGATTCCGAATAATAAATTAGGCTGTTAAGAAAATCATCGACTGGTTAGATACTCTGCACTCTATTTTATTTTATAACCGGTATTGAATAGCTGATCTATGCTTTATTTACGACTATCAATGTTCACCTCTAAGGCATTGTAATTTTGCACTCAACCCAAAAGACAAGGGAACATCATATTGAGCATTGACTTTCATCAGCTTTTAAAGACTTTACAATATAGGAATTACTATATTACAATTGAATAATTAAATAATTCAAGATGAATTGAGTTTCTACCTTTTTTTACATTTTTAGTAGCTTGTAGCATTACTATAAATGGTGTATCTGGAATCCGTCGTAGTAATTAAAATTACCCTAGCCTCTTAATGTCATTCAGATGTCATTTCACGACATCTTGATGGGATTATATAGATGCCAAAAGCTATGTATTGTCCGTATTATGCCATTTTTATATTTAAAATGGTAATGAATCTTATAAATTTCTTTTTTATTATTAGATTTATAGATTTAATTTATTATGATTTTGACTACCACTATGCAAGTAAATAAATATTATGTATAAGAGAAGTCATTGAAAGTATAAGGAGTGAAAGCCATAGCAATTGTGAAAAGTTAATTTTATTTGCAATTGCATCTCAATTAGTTTTCCTTGACCGCAGGGGAATACTTATTCGGAAAAAGTAACATTTGGCAGGTTTGCGTTATTAAAATTGAGATGAATAAAAATCAGAAGGTGGTTTACGTGGTTATTTAATTACATTAGCTTTTATTACAGTATCGTTTCTTCACGTTCGTAATACCAACCAGCACCAGCTTCAACTCAGAATTTTGAGGAGTTTTCACTCCCGCTATTTAAATGAAAAAAGTAAAAGTAAAAATTTTAATTCATGATTTAAAAGATGTTAAAATTTATAGGACTTTCGGAAAGTAATAAAATCAGCGTAAAAAATTCATTCGATTAGTAAATAAATAAGAATTTTCATCAAACGAAACACCGAAATTCATTGAAAATTAATGCGATTCGCTTTGGAAAATACAGATTAAAAGCAAACTAAAAAAGAAAGTGCGCCATCTCTTGATAATTTTCAAAATTATTTAAATATTTGTTTCTGAAATACTCATTCTTCTCTCTGAACAATTTTCGTCTGAATTTTTTTCGTCTCAAATTTATTCAATTTTAACTTTTTCCATAGAAAATTTTTTTATTAAAGCAGTAAAGAATTTTAATTTGAATGAAACCCAAAGAATAGTTTAAAATATTTTTGAGAATCGTTTTCAAGCATAAATCGTTTTCGAAGAAAAAAAAAGAAATAAAAAATAATCGTTTTCAAAATTTTAAAAACACCAATAATTTGAATTAAGGAATTGTTTTAGAATATTAAATTAATTTTGAATGCTTATCTTTTACCAAACAGAATTTTTTTTATTGAATCTGAAAGGAATTTAATTATGGTTGAAAACTAAATAAATAGAATAAAGTTTTGTTAAGAATTGTTTAAAAAAAATTAGAAATATCAATTTGAATAATGAAATTATTTTAGAACAATATATCATTTTTGATTTTTTGTTATGGTATATTAGGTATTTATGTATTCCTGTTTCTAAAACAAAGGAGAAGAGGCCTAATATGGGCAAAATTTATTCATTTTATAAGAAACTTACTTTATATTATTTCGAATACATCTGCAATTTTATGGTACAAAATTTAAAAATTTTTCTTCATTTTTAATGATAGATAAGAAAATTTGTATTTTTTAATAATATTCCTATTTTGGAAAATTGTTTTTGTCCTCCAGATCTATAACAGTAAATCTAGGCGAGGAAGTCAGATAATCAAATATTTAGTCCATTGTTAATTTTGTAATAAGCAGAAAAAATTCGAATAGATCAGATTTTAATAAAAAAATTTTGTCTCAAATTTTAAACTATAATTAATTAGGTTTTAATATTAACTTTACGTTAATATGTTATAATAAATGTTAAAAACCTAATAAATATTTAGATGTCAAATTTTTGATTTTATCAAATAAGTTTCTCTTGAATATTTTAATTAGTTGCAAGTGTTACACTTTATCATATAATATTTGATTTTTAAACGGCATATAAAATGATTTTGACCACCATAACATATAGATAATGGAGCCTCCCTGACCGAGTGGCAGCACCCACCAAATTTAATTTTCAATTTCATTTTCTATTTCAAAAGAAGAACAATTTCATCTTAAAAGAAAACTTTCATAGCAAAATAATATTGCAACGATTAATTAAAATAAAAAAATAACTTTAATGAAGTACTATCTTTTTTTTGCTTGTATTAAGAAAAAGTTTCTCAATTTGTTCCTTTCTATATTAATCAGAGATAAAAACATATTAGTACCCCTTTATATATATATATATATATATATATATATATATATATATATATATATATATATATATATATATATATATATATATATATATATATATATATATATATATATATATATATATATATATATATATATATATATATATATATATATATATATATATATATATATATATATATATATATATATATATATATATAATTTTACTTTAATTCCGGAATCAGCATATCTGAGATTATTATTAATTCCTCCATAAGTAACAACACTGGAGAACAATTTTTACTTTTATTATTGTTGCACGACATTTTTGAACGGATCTTAAATATATTTTCGCCTTTGCTGATTTTAACACTGCAATCGGCTTCAATAATATATTCCTAAACAGCTAGAGTTATTATTTATAGCTAAAAGTCAAATATGAAATAACAATTAAATTAAGAAAAAATTAGATTTATCGTTATGAGAATTCCTAAAAACCAGCTTGGTCTGGGTTTTATTGGTTTTTTAACCTTTTTTTGGATTAATGGGTCGCTCAAAAAAAAGCCTTGTCTTTTTTTTTCTTCTTCTTAATTTGTTGCTCTGATCTATTAGTTCTGGAGAAAAGGGATTTCCAAAAAATTCCAATGTTGTAGGGTATGTAATTAAGATTTTAAAAAGACAAATTAAAAGTGACAGTTAAATTATAATAAGCATTTTCATTCATGACACATTCCCTATTACACCAGTAACAGGAATAATGAATCAAAATTTGTCTGCAACCTAAATGCAATCAAGTGGAGTCTTTTATCTTGAGAATAAGGCTTACCTAAATGTAAATACACTAAAAATTTCAATTCGCAAATTTGAGGAAAATCAAAAACAACTATGTTTAAATTTTACTTGAAAAATATGTCATTAGACTTAACAAGGAAGATGGATTAAACTCCATATCCAAAGCATTCGAAGGAGTTAGCACATTTTTTTGCTGGCTAAATTAAATTAAATTTTTCAATTCAAGAAATGCTATCAGAATAAATACGCCACTCCAGATAAACTATTTTCAAAGTATTTTGCAATATTTCGATTTATCTATTAAGATTTTGTAGAAATTTCTGCAGAGCTTTTTTATATATAATTTTTTACGTTATTCCGGTAGAAATGTATCTGTAAAAACCTAAAAATCTATCTGAAAACTTCTGCAGGTACTTTTTTTCTTCAAATTTCTAACTAAAAAATAAATCTGCTGAGCCCGTTTCCGGGTTGGAGTATTTCTGGTGATATTAAGTATTAATGTAAATAGTTTTAAGTAAAAATTAAAAGTAGATTAAGAACTTACTTTTACCGCATAAAAACTTTATAGTTCTTCTGCACTATGAAGGGTGTTGCCATCAAGTTGGTAGCTAATCAGTGTAATACGACTCTTTTTAGTTTGTTTATTTTTAAATATTTATGTTTATTTTATTTTTCATCATGTTAATTAATTACCCCATGTTTTCGAATTGCTTTAAGTTTATACTTAAGTATTTTATTACATGCTACTAGAATTTTGTTTTGTTTAAATTTTGCTTAATTTTGTATTGTTTTATTCTGTTTTGTTTCAGGTATTTAAATGTTATTAATTAATTTATTTTTTAAAATATTTCTTTTTATAGATATTGAAGCTATGAAAATGATCATTGGTAATTTTTCATTTACTGTTTTATTTCTATTTTTAAACTATCTGTAAATGATGGAATAATCATCAAATTATTTATAAGCAATGTAATTTAAATCTTTCATTTTTACTTTATTCTGAATTACTTGCATTATCTCTTCTTACGTTAATCATTTTTCTCTTTAATTCATATTTATTATTCAATATTTTATTTCTTTTACTATCTTTTCTTGCGCCTTTTATTTATTTCTTAAATTCTTACATTTTATTTGCATTTTGTTTTATCTTTATTACTTTTACGTGTATTTAATGAAATAGGTAATAAATTCAAGGAAGTGCTTAATTAAAATATTAAACATTTGCATGTACTTGCTTCCAGAAAATAAATTCCAATATTTGAAGAAAAAAAAACAATGAAAAAAACAAGCTATTGCAGGATTTTTTTAAAAAAAATATGTTCATAAAACATATTACTCATTTAAAACAGATTGCACTTTACAAGAAAATAAGTAAACATCAGACTTTCAAATATTCAGGATTGCCACGATCAGGGGACAATTTAAAAGTGGCTAATTCTTTTCAAGGCTAATAAAACATGATAAAATTGTGCTCCCACTTTGGCATTAAAAAAATATATATTCAGGTTTTCGTTTTACTTTCATCTTGCACAATTTCTTTAAATTAAAAGTTTAGAATAGATAAGAATAATTTAAAATATTTATATTTTTCTTTTCCAATTTCGCTACTACTTAAAATCTCCAGATCGTGACCACGCTGCTATTACCTTATTTTCTGGAATAAAAAGATCTGCGACAATTGAGATACTTATTAATAAATGCAACAAACATGTATAAATATGTCCTACCTGAAAAAGACTTATTCTCCCTTTAACTATAGTTTTTTCTAAAGTCGTTCAATACTCAAACTTTCATGTTTTATCTTAAATTGTATTTTTAATTCCTGGTTTTTGATAATTTGATAAAATAGAAATTAGTTTTGAATTTAACAGAATGGATCTTAACACAGTTATACTTCACTTGTATAATTTAGAGAGTTTTTCATCAAAACAGTGTAACGAAAATGAAACCAATGAGCCATCAAAATTAAATACTTGAACTGCTCACACCAGTTCAATTCAACATTTAGAAAATTATTTTGAAAAAATATTTCTACACATATCAATCAATGTGTATTTGTTTTACGTGTCGTGGACACCACACTACACTATCTTGTCTTGGATACTACACTACACTGTTGCTACACTATCTTGCCAAAAGTATCCGGACACCCAGTAGTATGGTGTTAGTGCGTTGTGAGGCACATATTAATAGGATCTTGCTCCCTCTTTTGCATCGACGATAGCCTGAACACATCTGAAAAGACTTTCCTCCTGTTTTTGATAGGTGGTCATAGGAATTGACTTCCATCACAGCTGAAGTGAGTACTTACAGCGAAGATGCTCGATTTGGCTGCCTACGTAGTAATCTGGACTCTAATTCGTCCCAAAGATGCTCTATGGGATTAAGGTAAGGACTCTGAGAAAGCCAGTTCAGTTTTTGAACACCCAATTCTTTTTAATTTTTTATAACCGTCGTTGAACAGCCAACCCAATTTTATGGATTTACGACTTCTAATGTTCAACTCCGTAGCCTTGTAATTTGGAACTCAGTCCAAAAGACAAGGGAACTCCTGGATCGAGTATTGGGGGTAATTTTGCCGTTGTGGAGGACTTTCTGATGGAACTAACCCGCATTTGCGTTACACGGAGAGACCAAGAGAGACCTTCCTTACAAGGCCAAGAGAACCTCCCACGGTTAGACTGACGGCAAGGGGACTTTAACCCATGATCCGTCTACCACTGAGGATATTTCACGTCAGCACTGTGGTCGGCGCAAGCCGGATGCGGAATGCGTATCGACCAGCCATCGCCGGGATCGAACCCGGTTCACCTCATTGGAAGGTGAAAGCTCTGTCCCCTGAGCCATCGTGGTTCTTCGAGCACCTATTTCGTCAAACCACGTCTGTACGAGCTTCGATGTGTGAATGGAGCAGTTATCTTGCTGGAATAGAAATAGGCCTTCCCCTAAATATCGCCATAGAGTTGGGAGTGCAGTATTGTCCAGAATGTTCACATACAACTCAGAGTTCATGTTTTTAACCACAGGAACTAACGGACAAAGACCAAACCACGAGAAACACCCCTACACCAGTATGCTTCCACCACCATTACAACCGGGTGTCCAGATTCTTTCGGTCAGATAGTGTATTACAGTTTACAGAATTGCAAATATGAGCTTTTATTATAAAAGCATAGCAAATCTATTTTTTTTCTTCTGTTCGTGACACCGTAGAATCCCCCTGTATATTAGAGCAAAAAGGAAAGCTAGTTTAGCCTTTTACACTCCGATGCTACCTTTGAGTAGACATCGAAAGTCTTTAATCTAAATCTTAAAATTTTTATATCTTTAAAACTAATGAGAACGTTGTTTCATGAATTTTTAAAATTACATAAAAATATTGTACAATGCAGTTTAAATCAAAGGTTTCCACTCCTTTTGTCTACGGAATCCTAAATGATTAATCTTCTTTTGACGGAACCCCGAATTTATAAATTAAGTGTGTAAACAGAATTGTGAGCATATTAACACGTTCACGCCGGGGTGACTCACCGGTGGATCACGCTAGATTGTCTCCTTCTTGGCAGCGCACCGGAGTAAAAACTGGTAACAAATAAATTTCATTTTTTAGTTTTTTTCCGGGAATAATAATAATCCATAACTACCAATTGTTTTTAACGGATGCAATTTTTATATTGAATTGCTTCTTCACCGTTATAAATTTCCTTACAGTGAATTGTTATTGTTGAGAATAGATTAACTCCTCCCGAATATTATCTAATATTGAAATAGTTCTTCTACCAGTATTTTCATTTTTCTTGTACCAGTATTTTCACTTTTCCCGGCGTGAACGTGTTAACCGATGAAAGACTTTATTTGAAAAATACTTTATATAAGGAAGAAATTTTTTTCAACGTTTTATCCTTAATAATCATAATTTAGATTTTTGTCCAACAGCTAAACTCTCAGTCCTTTAGCTGAATCTGGTCTAGGTATCAATTCATAAGTTAAACATGTATAAAATTTGAATTGAGAACTAAAGAGAGCTGCTATAGGCGTTTAAAATCGTTATTAGGGAAAGATAATTCCTTATTAACGATATAGTTATTTTATTTTGATTTAAAGAGAGCGAGAGAAAAAACTTATGCAAATAACTAAGACTTGCAAATTTTTAATAATTGCATGCCCTTTATATAATTTATTTACTCAATTGCTACTAGTATAATTTTATATTTAAAAAATGTATTGGCATTTTACTTTAAAGTTCATAAAGGCAAAGGAAATATTAAATAAAGAATGGATTATTGATTTAATATAAATTTAAAATTCATAACTGGCTATAGAAAACCTATTGGAACCTCTTTAACTTATCTAAGGAATCCTAACGTATCGCGGAGCACTATTAGGGAGCTACTGGTTAAAATGATTTAAGTGTTTACATTAGTTTAAATATTCAGAGTGCAGTTTATATACTGTTATGTATTAAACGGTTAAATGTTTGGACGAGAATAGTAAATTTTAGATCAAAAAATATTTAAAAAATAAAGTAAGATATAATGTAAATAGTAATAGAAGAAAAACATAATTTTTCATGCGTTTTAACTAATTTTGAAGCTCCTAATATTTTTCAACGTTCCTAATTTTGAAGTTTCATGTCCAACAATGTCTAGCATCATATCTAAATGATGGTTTCGTGTTTTTATGCATATGTCTACGAATCTACAATAAGCAATAAGCTATCTACACAATACTATGAGCTCCGTTGAAATTTATTTTTAAAAGTAGGCTTAGAAAATTTTTCGAGGAATAGTCCAATAAAAAATATACTTAATTTCGAGTGGAAAAAAAGTAAAGAATATTTCTTTATGTTAATCTTTATTTTCAGCGAAAAAAGACGTTTAAGGACAATAATTTATCAAACATAAAAATATTCCGAATTGCATTAAAAAAAAGAAAATTGATGTCTGTAATTCATTCCATATTTAAGACAATCAAACTTTTAGGTAAAAATAAATAAAATACAAACAAGGGTTAAAAATCATTCCACAGTAAAATTATTTGTAATTTTAAAGGAAATAAGACAATCAGAGGCAATAATTCCTTTTAAAATAAAGTATAGTTATTAAAAAATGAAATAAGTAAGTCAAAAGCGATAATTCATTCCACATTAAGAAAATTCTGACTTCAAAAATTCAAAGGAAAAAAAAACAATTAGAGATAATAACTCGTCGCACATTAAAAATGTTCATAATATTCAAGAGAAAAATGACTATTAAAAACGAAAATTCATTTCATATTAAGAATAATAATTTGAAAGATAAAAAGACAATCAATTGTGATAATTCATTCCCTGTTGAAAATATACTTAATTTCAATGAAAAGAAGGACAATTAAAAATGATAATTCATTCCACATTAAAAATATTCTTAATTTTTAAGAAAAAGGCAGTACAGGGTGATAATTCATTCCACATTATAAAAATATTCTGAAGTTCAAGGAAGAAAAAAAGATTATCAGAGGTAATAGTTCAGTTCCATTAAAAATGTTCAGAATTTCAAAGAAAAAAAAATAAATCTAAGGCGATGATTCGTCCCACACTAGAAGTGCTCATTATGTAAAAAAAATAAGATAAAAATGAAAAATATTATTTAAAAAAAAAGCTGGAAAAAAAAAGAAAAAAAGGCAATCAAGGGCGATAATTCTTTCTTCATTTAAAATATTCATAGAGGAACTATTTTTGAATAATATACTATATCATTTTTGATTTTTTGTTTACTATTTCAAAAAAGAGGGGAAAAAGGCAAATGATAAAAATGAATAAAAAAAAATTTATTTCAAAGAAAAAAAGTCAATCAGGGACGATAATTCATTCACCATTTAAAATATTCACAACGGAACTGTTTCTGAACAATATAACATATCAGTTTTGATTTTTAGTTCATTATTTAAAAAAAAGGATGAAAACAAAAAAAAAATATTTAGTAGAAAGAAAAGGCAATCAAAGGCGATAGGTCTTTTCACATTTAAAATATTCTTTATTTAAAAAAATGCAATCAAGGGTAATAATTTATACCACATTAAAAACATTCTTAATTTATAAGCGAAAGGCACTCAAGCTTGACAATCATTCCACAATAAAAGTATTCTTAATTTTGAAAAAAAAAAGGCAATCAAGGGCGAATTTCACATTCAAAATATTTTTGATTTCAAGGAAAAAGAAGATAATTAATGACGATAATTCATTCCACATAAAACCAATACATGGCAAATAAATTGGTGGTTAATGGCAATCTCTTCTTTCAGGGATCTTCTTTCCTTCAAACTTTGATCTTCCCTTCAAATAAACCTGGATGACAGTTGTGATGATGAATTAGCTTCCCGCTCACATGGATTACTTGTTCCGATACTTATCTTCCCTAGTGTTATCTTAAGGGGCGGTGTTCAATTTTAACCTTTCAAAATATTATGATGTTTTCCCTAGATAATGCTATATAGATTTTATTAAAGAAAATTGGACGAAATAGAAAAATTGCAAATTGCTTTTCGAATCTTCTTTCTGGCTAAGCTCACTCTTAATTTCTTGATAGTTTAAAAGATTTATTTCCTGATTTTCTTATTTTAGCAGGTTTCTCTTATTAATGCATTTTTAATTAGTTAAGTTTAATATACTGCCAAAGAATGTTAGCAAAGAAATTTAAAATGGGCTTAATGTTCATATTAGTAGTTGTTTGAGTTATTTGAAAAATTAATATTTTTTTAAATCGGCTACTACTACAACATTGCATTGCATTTTTAAAAAAAAAAATGAAATTCCTGGTAAAGGGTGTTACGAAATGCTGCAAAGGAACGAGTTTAAACAAAATAAATTAGATGAACCCACACTCCCTGAATTTTCGAGATCATAATTATTATTTCTTACATTTATGCATGGGATTATTTTCGAATTTTCATTTTGCTTTGAAAAGTTTCGAAAAGTAAATCTAGTTCAAAGTACAAAAAAAAAAAAAAAAAAAAAAAAAAAAATTTGTGTCCGATTAATGTTTGTATATTTCTTGATTCATGATGAACTAAATTTCTTAAATGAAACCAAGTGAACTAAGTCTTTGTCATAAGTTGCCTTTATTCATCCCAGTAGTCAAGTGATAGTTAATAAATCTTGCCAACTCTTCCAAATCAGCTCATCTTTAGGCTTTGCAATCTTGTCTAATTCATATGAATACCGATTCCCCAGTTAACGACAGGAATTCCTCATATCGCGAAGAAACGTGGCCTGTCTTGATTTGCCTCTCTCGTATCCCGTGGTTCTCTTAGTTTTGTTTTTCACCTTTATTTTCTGTTCTTTTTATTGACAAATTGGCATTTTCTTTTTAAGTCTGTTTTTTTTTCATTATTCACATCTGATAAGTCTCGTGAATGGGTGTCTGTTTTTGAACCTTTAAAACATGTTAACATTTTACCACCTTGTACAATATTTGAAACAAATTAAGCTTTTACGTTATTAAGTATGACTAAAACACTACGGGAGATATCTATTACTTGTCGACATTGAAAAGTTACAATGTACAAAATTAGTTACTTCTTCAACAGGAACTGTGTTTGAATGCGAACGTTAATTCACAGTCAAGACAGCAATATTCAAACTTTGTAAAGTATACTACCTAGTCAATGGGTAGCTTTTGCTGTCAATAATTAGCAAATAAGGGATTACAAAATAATAGCCCGAAGAAGGAGTCAGCTCAATGATAGCAATCAACTCCAGGGTGTCTATAGATCACGAAATTTTGCGTCACCATTATTCCCAATTCAATGATTTTTTAATTAATTTTTAAGATACAATTTCTTAACCGAACTGAAGTGAATAAGGATATCTGGGTGCATGAAGCCACTTGCAGCCTTTTACCCATTCATCCTGATCGTGATCAATTTGGTGGTTCGATGAGGTGGGGGAATTGCAAATGAGTAAAAGAAGTATTATTGATGGCAGATTAAAGTTAAATCATGACTATGTAGTTGTATACAATGTGGTCATAAAACCATAGAGTAATAAATAATGTAAAATTAAAGTCTTACTTGGATAAAAACTTCAACTTGATTAAAAATACAGCTTGTATGAGGAAGATGTACAAGTTATTAGAAGATGTACAAGTGCAGTTTTTGCAACTCATGATTTGAAATGTTGTGGCGTTTATCAAAGTCAATCCAAAAATGAAAAAAAGAATTAGACCAATGGGTAACCAGTAATAGTATTAAAGCTATCACAATTTTTTTAACCACTTTATAATTACATTAAGGGAAAGAAACAGCTATATATATATATATATGCTAAAATTGTAAGAAAATCTTTGCAGTTTCAGAAATATTTTTCTCTAAAAAATGCCAGAATTAACTGTCTTTCTTACCATTTTTTGCTCTTTTCCGTCTTGATATATACAGGACTTAAGCCCTGTTTTGTTTTGTGCAAAGTAGGTTTTGAATGCATTAGTGACCTGGCATTATTTCATGCACACGAGTAAAACTTGTTCTTCAAAGTTAAAACAAAAGCAAAGAACCACCCTTTCGGAAATAACTTGTAGAACTTAAGCTCTTAAAATGAATCAGTGACAGTTGATCCTTCTAAAGTAGAAAAATTGCGTGCCAGCACCCAATTGAGCGCATACTAATGAAGTTCTACAACATATGAAAACGGAGTAGACTATTTTTGAGGTTAATGTAAGGAGCTGTAACGAGTACAGATATTCTTATTCTTAAAGAAAACATGAAAAAAAGTAACCAAAATGGACATCGGATACATCCTATCGTATGCCACACCCTCTTCAACAGATATCTACTGCTTTTGAAGGATTATTTATGGTAATAATTGTTGCGTAAGGACGAGAACTCAATTATGTCACCTTTTAGAGGCGGCTATAAATAGCTCTTTAAGGTTACGTGATTGAATTAATTGAGTGTTTGAAAGTGATATTTTAATGACTAAGCAATGCTTATCCTATAAATGATAGGTTTTGTTATTTTATATCTCTGTAAAGTTGGACGGACTATTCCAGATCTAATCATTTGAAAAGAAAATAAGGACTCAGAGAAAAAAAGGTATTACACTTTCATGCAAAACGCGTTTTCGTACTTTATGGACTAAAAAATGCAATTGATAGGGCTTTCTAACGATTAAGATTGATCTTTTTCAGCTGACCAGTCATTTAAATAAATCCTCCAAAGTTGTCATACAAATACTACGGGTGCTAACTTACAATCCAGGGAGCTTTAAAGACTCTCTCTTGCCCTTCTGAGATTTTAATCTTGGCTGCAATTGGTGAAATAATAATACAAACTTTTATTTCTTTTAAAATTTGTTACCAGAACTAAATGTCGAGAATCAAGTTTTTCTCTTGTATTTAAAAAAATGGGGAGGGTAGATCGTTAAACGACACTGTATTGGAGAATCTCACCCAGCGACAAATTGCTATATCTGATGACAAATTCGTGTTCTCTATTTTTTGTGATTCTTGAAAGTCGTTAACAAAACTTATCTGACAGATGAAAAGACATTGATTTACAAAGGATCCCTGGTGATTGTGGAAGCCATGTAAATGAGATTGCCGTTTCATTGGTATATTTTCTAGCATATCTTATGGAAAATTAAAACGATTAATTTAAAATATAATGTTTGAATAGTTTAGAAAGAAACTCGCTCTTAGACCAATTCATAAGGCTAGGAAATTTAAAATATCTCTAGTTTTAAAATGGTCCAGACATGAAATGGTGGCTTAGTTTTGGATCGCCACTGGCCACGACTATCTCCCGAAACACTAGCATCGTTTCCTCTAAGTTTTTAGTCCTATCTTTAGTATCTGTAATCTGAGATGGGTCATAGATGGTGGTCATTTCTTCCTTTGCTGAACTTAAACAAAAAATAATCTTGTAGACCTCTACTGGGAGGCCAAGGGCCCTTTGGATTCGTAGAATGCAGTTGCAGCTGCTTGCCTTATTCTCAATGAGTTTATATTCTATATTTTGGTATTTTTCGCTATAGTTTTTTAATCTTTCCCATAGAAATAAAAAGGACATAAAAAGAAAAATAAAGTCTAGGAGGGAATGAAAATATTGAATACCAGAGCACCTCGAAAGTAAAACAACTGCCCGTTGTGAGGGGAGTGAGATTTACATCATGTTAACTTTTAAGATATTGTTGAAACATTCTTCTGCCAGGAACTTTGTACATACCAGGGTTTATACAGGTTTTATGAATAAATGAGTATGGCTTTAATGAATGAATGGCTTTAAGAATAAAACAAGTACCATTGCTTTAATATAATTGGGTCCAAGTCTACATATTTTTTAAAAAAAAAATTGTTATTATTTTTTTAACGGCAGGTGAAGCTGAACATTTGTGTAATGAGTGAGATTTGAACCCGCAACTATTGGCTTTGCAGCCAGGTACACTAACCGCTCGGCCACCTGGCTTGCCCAAGAGAATGTTAAGATATTATATTTATAAATGTCAAAATCACATCTCGAAAAGAGAAATTTAAACTTTAATAGATGTTATTTTAATATGATTGTAAAAAAATGTGTTGGACTCTTGGTAACTCCAAATAACTCCCAAATGCCATTCCGTAAATGTTTTCTATGCCTAGAATCAGTTTTTTTAGGTAAACGATTTAAAAGGATATATTTATGCTCTAAAGATTTTACGAGTTTATAATTTAAGTCTATATTCCAACAAGGTTGAAAGTGAGGGGAAAAAAACTTGTCAAAAATATGTTTCTTAACGCAATTTCTCTGCTCCATAGGATATCTTTAAAAATTATTGTTTTGAAACCTACTATAAAATTATAGTCCAGTTATAACAAACTTAGAAAATCCATAGTGTTGTAATCGTGGCACATTAAGAAATTTTAAGAAGCTCATTCTATCAAATTATATTCTTCAGATTTGATTTGATTTTTTCCCCAGCGACTATGTCAATATTTGAATTCGTAGACTCGTAATTTTGGAATCAACCCAAATTATAAGAGAGCAGCTCGATCAATCATTTCATTTCACATTACTTTATAACCTTCTATGAACAGCCGACCTAAGTATTGGGTTTATGACTACCAATGTTCTACTCCATAATCTTGTAATTTTGAACTCAATCCAGAAGACAAGGGAACACCTGGTTTAAGTATTGGGAGAAATTTGTCTTCGTGGAGGACTTTTTGATGGAGCTAACTTGCATTTGCGTTACACGGAGAGGACAATCACTCAAACTTCCCACAGTTAGCCAGACGCAAATGGGACTGTAATTCAGGATCCGTCTACCACTGAGGATATTTTCCGTCTGCACTGTGGTTGGTGCGAGCTGGTTGCGGAATTCGTATTGATCAGCCATCGCTGGGATTTGAACTCGGTTCACCTAATTTGAAGGCGGACGCTCTATCCCCTAAGCCTGTTAACCCGGTGGCAAGAAGACTCTAATCCCTGGTTCATTTACAACTTGGAATAGTTTTGTCAGCACTGTTTTAAGTTGGGACTGTATTTTCCAATTGGGGCTACCTGCCCTATTTTGAAGTTTCAGAAAGAATTTACATTTTTCACTGGATTTGATAAAATTAAAATTATTGTCTAAGCTTATAATCTACCATTTTTATGGTTGAATTCCGAAGCTTTTAAGTTTTATATTTAGAGCCTTAAAACCTTGGATTAAATTAAAAGTTTTTTTCATATTTTACTAAAATAAGAAATTTTTTTAAAAATGCTAAAAAAGATAATTTGTTGACAAATTGAATGTTCATGAAGACACGCAAAAACTAAAACTGCACTTGGTCGGGGTTAAAATTGTGTTGAGATTTGTATTTCAAATATCCGCATTTAACGATTAATCCAAATAAAAAACGCAGAATCAGATTAAACAGTAACACATAATAAATTACTTAACTATTAAATAATATTTTTAAAAAAAATTCTTTTATTTTTCTCCTTGTTATGGGTATTAACATTTCTTTGTTAGGAAATCAAACACTCGATTGAGCAGACAGCCAAAGACAGATTGTCTTTTGATGTCAAAGGAACTAATTGATCAAAGTTGTCATTCCAAAGAAATTCTCTGAACAATAGTATTTGTTATCCACATTGTCTCACAATTAATTGGCTTCTTGTTCTCAAATTGGTTTGGCTTGTAGCCATTTTGCAGTAAAGAGCGTCAGAATTAGCTCTTCTTCTTATTGCCTTCTCGGTGTAGAATCTTTTATATCTCCCAAGACAGGCATTCTGGGAACAGAGCTCCGTTGCCACTCTGCGGGGCATTAATTTTGGAAGAAAATTAGCGTCGTTGCCCGAACGTGCCTGGACGGGTAAAGAAGCTGGGGATTCCTTAGTGTTCGGATTAGGTAGGGTTTAGGCAATAATGGCTGATAGAGGTGTTCGAAATAAAGGAAGAACGTTTCAGGGTTTTGTTTCTGGCAATATAAAAAGGCACTCAAGATATTGGATAGGTTGCCAAGGGATAAATTCTCTTCTGTTCAAATGATATTAAAAAAATTGCAATAAAGAGTCCAATAACTTTAGAATATTTTTTTTATCAAACTTAATAAGTAATAATAAAATCTTTTCATTCGAAATGGATTTTTTTAAATAGAAAAGAGGAATTTGCTTCGGCAAACAAGTAACGTTCTCCATTTTCTACTGTTGAGCAAAATATATGAAAAGCTGAGTGGGTGAACCAGGTACTTGACATTTTCAGAGAGGCTATAATCAGGGTAAGATGGAAAAAAGCGGCATCAGAACTATTTTATTGTAGAATTATTAGGAGATGGGGTTAATAATTCTTTGCCTCATCTTATTTACAACTACGTAATTTGAAGAAAGAAATCATACAAGCATACACAAAATTAGTTAGGATTAGTTTTGTTAATATTAAAGTAAAAACATAAAACAATTCTGTTACATTAATTAAATCCATGTTGTTGCAACTACTTCATGATATGATTTTCAACATAGAGTAGTATTAGATACCCAAAATCTTGGATACCAAAAATCAATTTCTAGGCATTCAGATTAAGTAGGGTTTTGGCAATAACGGCTGATAGAAATGTTCAATAAAGAGGGAAAATGTTCTAGGGTTTTGTTTCTGGCTATTAAAATGCGCCTTTAAATTATTGGATCAGCTTTCAAGGGATAAATTGTCTTCTGCCAGAATGATATTGATGATGATTTAATATTGATGACAATGGTGATGAAAAACAATTACATTAAAGAGCCAAATCATTTTCCTTCACAATTTTACACTTAAATCAAATTTTTCTTAAATAAAATTTCGAAATTAAATTATTTTCATACAAATTTTGAAAAAAAAAGAAAAGAAATTCGCTTTGGCAAACATCAACAAATGCCATTTTTCACTGACTTTGCAAATGTATGATTTTTAACATAAAGTGCATGTTTCTTTACCCTTCTGGAGGATAACTTTCTAAACTATACAAATTCTAAACCAAAGTTACCGTGTTTCCTCAAATCTGAGAATTTTATAACACTGGTAGTCTATATATTTCAAGACGAAAAAGAGCAAAAACTGGTAGGAAAATCATCTTATTATAGCTTGTTTTCGAAAAAAATTGTGAATGTGTACTTGCCAGAGAAGATGCAAAAAAAAATGAACAGTTTCTTGTTAAGAATTGTAAGTGCTTATTTTAGAGGTTTCGCACGCTCCTTTAAGAAATTAAAAAACGGTAGCAAAAAAAAAATTAGATAAAAAAATAGATATTAAACATAGTATTTCTTGACAAGTTTGTTTCCAATACTGTGCTTAATTTCTTTGGGACTGGCGAGTCATTAATGCAAAGATGCCAACTGCTCCGGACTCGCCAAAATAATTAAAGAAACGGTAAATAACTACAAAGTAGATTTTGCAAATATTTTACTATTTTTAATTGCTTTTTTAAATGGTATAGCATGACATAAGTACCATAAAGTGGTGATGATGCCAATGAATTATTTAGAAATAGTGGTGGATAAAAATCTACTAAATTGAAATTATTAAACCAAGAATCACAATTAATAAACTACCACTTTAAAATATATATTTCATGTCCGGAGCAAGTTGGCATCTCTGTAAATGCAATCGTATAAAACCCGAATAAAAGAAAAAAAAGCAGTAGCTAAATGTGGACATGTTTCTTGACAGACTCATTTTTGCTTTCATTTTAATTCAGAAGGTAATCAATATTAATTTAAAGTCTAACTATATAATATTTTTCCAATATATTATTCCAATATATATAATATTTTTCCAATATATTATTCATATATATAGAATATTTTCCCAATATATTATTCATATATATAGAATATTTTTCCAATATATTATACTTATAATTTCTCCAATTTGGCAACATTTTTCCATCTGGATGAAAATTATCAAAATCACTGCCTTATACTCAATTTTTGCAAATTTTTTTGAGCCCAAGTAATGCAGCATTAGAGAAAGTTTTTAAATATTAAAAAATTGGATCACAAACGCTCTTCATTTTCACCGAACTGTAGCTTTTCTCCATTTCGAAGTTTTGCCCCATTTTTAAAATAAGCGTAGATTGCGCTTTATTTAGATAAGTTGAACTTGACCTATCAATCATGAGTAACTGTTGCAAACTTACAACAGCTATAACAATTACATATTATTCGCAAAAAGCACAATTTCATAACACGTAAAACAGCCTTAACACGTAAAACAGCCTTCGTAAAACAGCCTTAAAATAGAAGTTAATAACCCTGATTTGAAAAGCAAGATGGGCACTTTGGGGAATGTTATATACCTTTAGATAATAAATTTTATAAATATTATTATTTATTAATTTTGCATCATAATCAATTAACAGGTTGATTAAATTGAAGATACATGTTCTTATTTTAGTTCTAAAAGAAATCATCTTCAAGCTGCGACAGGTAAGGGTAATGTATTTCAAATAGTATTTTTTTTTTGCATTATCTTTAATTTTTAAAGCATTTTTGAAAGTTTTTACAGCATAGTAGAATTAACATTCTTCTATAATACCAATTTTTTCAGTTCTATTTTAACTCATTCAATAATTAATTTTCATTTTGAAAAAACACAAAGCAGGGTAAATACAGGTACGAAGCCTGGAATTGGTGGAGCACTTTTTCTCATCTTACAACCATTTTTAAAACTTTTAGCGACATTATGAATTTTGATTATTTTTTTCTTTACCAAATTGAGTGGCAAAATTTTTAGAACGATCGTTTTGACACATCAGCAAACTGTAATAACAATAACGCAATTTCCATACGAATGGAGACTATTCGAGGTGACGTCACTCATTCGATCATCGTAACATCTATTCTTTATTGACGAATGTTCGTCGATAATTGCGGTCTGGGGTGCCCTCAGCGTTATTCTTGGCTACTACCAACTTTGGAAAAGGAATAAAGCTGTGAATTCCTGCCTTTTTCCCAAAGCTTATTATCTAAGGGGGTGGAAGAGCACCTTGGAAAGATGGGGAGGAGAGGTGGAGAATGTAGTAGGCCACCCCTTCAGCCAAAACGGTGACCGATTTCATTAGGCTGCCTAATTGAACGAGCAAATACTTGGACCCTAGGGGGGCATCCGAAAGGAACATCGTTAGCTGACGTGAATTCCTTGGGGCGGACAAAAGGGGCATACGAAATAAGTTTTTATATATATATATATATATATATATATATATATATATATATATATATATATATATATATATATATGTATTATCGTTTTAGCTTTTGATTCCTTTTCGCAGAAATAAATTCAATCGTCCAAAAGCTAAGCTGAAACTTAGTTCTTCCAAAAATATTTTAATTTTATTTAGTCAACAAATTTTAGTTAGTGAATGTTACTAAAAATTTTAAAAAAAAATCACAGCATGAAAAGCAAAAAGTGTTTATAATAATTAATGTTTACTTAGCAAATATCTTTTTCTGCATGCATTTCTTCATGTATAGTTTCTTTTATTAATATTTTTTCTACATATTTTCTTTACATAAAACTTTTTTATTTAATATTTTTCTACACATTTCTTCATATACTACTTTTTTTTAAATAATTTTCTATTCATATTTCTTCATATACTACTTTTCTATTTTTTATACGTATATTTCTTCATATACTACTTTTCTATTTTTTATACGCATATTTCTTCATATACTACTTTTCTATTTTTTATACGCTTATTTCTTCATATAAAACGTTTTCTTGTAATATTCCTTCAACACATATGTCTTTCAAGCGTAACTTTTTTATTTACTAATTTTTCTATACATATACAACTTTTTTATTTAATATTTTCATTTTCATGAGCATGTTTTTTATATTTAATTTTTTTTTCGAAACATATTCCATTTATAAACAATTTTTAATTTATTGTTCTTTTCTAAACATATTTTTTCATGTAGAACTTTTTTATTTATTATTTTTTTCTATACATGTTTCCTCATACAAGAGTACAACTTTTTTTTTACATTATAATTCCAAAAGGTCTTTGCACTTTTCGAGGAATTTACGAATTTAAGTTCATAAGGCCTGAGAGGCCAGGGTCTAGGGTCCCCAAATTTTGTTCCACCGGATATCAGAATCAGGCCTTGCTTACGAGTTCATGTTAAAATTCTGAAATATATTTCAGGATCTACGAGTAAATCGATTTGAGCTATACACAATATGGCTATCTGTAAAACTGTTTCCTTACAAGAGATCAATGACTGAGGAAATGCGAACTTACAGGGGTTCTGCTATTAGTCAAACTCAACAAAGATGCTTCTGTGTGGTTAAAAAAAATTTTTATCCAACTTTTTATAAAATACAAGCTTAACAAATGAATCAATATTTAAAATGACACATTTGTTTGAGCCAATAGATGTAAGCAACTTAAAAAAAATTAATATATTTCCAATAGCATGAACATTTAATTCCGTTCTACAAAATAATCTTTCCCGTTGCGAAGAAAAAAAAAATTTGCAGCTTGTCGAACTTGTCACACGACTTTAATTTCTGACTGAGAACTTTCGTGATTGTCGAGTTCTTCTCAGACTTAACAAATATATATATATATATATATATATATATATATATATATATATATATATATATATATATATATATATATATATATATATATATATATATATATATATATATATATATGTATATGTATATATGTATATGTATATGTATATATGTATATGTATATATATATATGTATATATATATATATATATATATATATATATATATATATATATATATATATATATATATATATATATATATATATATATATATATATATATATATATATATATATATATATATATATATATATATATATATATATATATGTATATATGTATATGTATATATGTATATGTGTATATGTATATATATATATTATATATATATTATATATATATATATATATATATATATATATATATATATATATATATATATATATATATATATATATATATATATATATATATATATATATATATATATATATATATATATATATATATATATATATATATATATATATATATATGTATATATCTATATGTATATATGCATATGTATATATGCATATGAATATATGCATATGTATATATATATATATATATATATATATATATATATATATATATATATATATATATATATATATATACGACTACCAATGTTCAACTCCGTAGCCTTGCAATTTTGAACTCAATCCAGAAGACAAAGAAACTCCTGGTTAATGTATCGGGAAAAATTTTGCGAAACTAATTTTTTTGGGAAACTAACCCTTATTTGCGTTACACGGAGAAGAAAATCCCGAAAACCTCCCACGATTAGCCTAACGGCGAAGGGACTCTTACCCATGATCCGTCTACCACTTATGATATTTTACTTTAACACTATGGTCAGTACGAGCTGGATGCGGAATTCGAATCGACTCGCCATCACTGGATTTTGAAGCCAATTAACTTTTTCTTGCATACATTTTACTGTATTTATAGTATTTCAAGATCTCCATTTTCTAAAAAAGTTCGTCAAAATAATTGAAAACTTTGGAATACCTCAGTTGCATGAATAATTTGGTTCTTGTCTCCATATAGGGAAAATTTATTTATTTTTTGAGCACATTTTATTGTACTCATTTTATCTGAAGATCTTCAGTTTCCAAAGCAATTTTTCAAAATAATTGAAAATAAGTAATACCTCAGTTGTATGGAAAAGTTTGTTCTTGTGTCTGTATACAGAAAACAACTGTTATTTCTGGCTCTTATTTCACTAAGAGTTTATTGAGGTATTTTATGAGTTTTTCTGTTGATTAAACATCCGATTTTTTTATGGCTCCCTGTGGTATACATATTCTCAGGCGAACCATTGGGAAAATCCTAGACATAATAGGAGACGAGAATTATTCTAGTCGCGAAACTCCTATAAAGATAGAAGAGTGGGAAGAATTTTTTTTTTGTCGAACAATGAAAGGTACTTCAGGTTACTTATTGAGTTGTTTGCTGCCTCGAATGTCTTTAAATTAACTCAGTTAAATTTTGTAAATAAAAAAAAGAAACAAACTTAAGATGTACGTTAGAATTCTGTTTAAATAAAGAACAGAAGTAAAAAGACAGAGGAAATGAAAATTAATGCTTAAATGGGAAACAAAAAACGATATCGAAATCTGTCGCATCTCTTGTGAGGAAGGTGGTCATATTTTTTTCCAGCGGAAACAGTAATAAATTCAAAGATTATTATTTGAAACATATCGAAGTTTCATTAGACATTCAAACTGGTTTTGTTAATTGTAAATCTAATTAGAAATGTTGATTACTATCCAAGTATATTTAAACAATGTTCAAAAGATTTCTTTTTTTTCTTCTTTCAATCATAATTTCTTATCATCTACGCTTAATCTGTCACCTTTTTAAATTTATTTTAAGTTTTAAAGTTCATTGTTTTACGTCGTGTTCAGATTAAAATAATATCAACAGTTATGTGGTTCAGCTTACAAATGATGTATCCGAAAATGAAATATTTAAAAAAAAAATACTGACGAAATATTTTTGCATGGTAACTATTTCTCCAAAAGCATAAAAAGCATATTATAGCATAAATTTCTTGGAATTTATATTTAAAAATCTACTGATGGTGCTATAGTTTTCCGACATTGTCGGTACATTTGATTCGGCATGAAAATCACGTTTTAGAATTCAGTTTTCCCACATTAATTTCCATACTTCGTTTGGTTGACATAAGTATAAAGTTGATGAAAGCCATAAAACCAATTGCTTACCTCCAAAATATTTTTGTATCCCAAATTTTAAAGGTATCTACCAATAATTTTTTTCTAATTTTACTGTGCTATCATTACGCGTTTGATTATGATTGTTTTATTAATTAAGAATTAAAGATTATAAGAGTTATTCCTCCGTCATAAGTTATAATTCTATGATATTACCTTGTTACGCTAAATTTTAAGAAAAGTTAATTTGAAACGGTGTTTGAACTTACTTACCGCTTTATAATTATTATTTTTCGGTGTAAAATACATAAATATGTTATTTTGAATTATCTTTAAAAAGATTCGTTAAATGATTTAGAACTTAATGATCAACTTCATGCATCATGTGATGCATATACGAATTGTGCTCAATATATCACCTTGTTTGATTAGCAAAAATATTAAATTACTGTTTCGAATTCACGAATTTTGCTTCAACAATATGTATCTTTTATTTTAAATGTTATTTTAAAAAAATTGATTACCAAGCAAAATTATTTATGATCATTAATAGATCTTAATAGATTTTAATAGAATCATTAGGGAGGGAAAAAGAATCATACGAGATCTTTACAACTATCTATCAATCAAATTTGACTCACACACAAAATAATAATTCAATTTAAAAGTAATGAATGTTAGACGTGGGAAACGAGCGTAGAAGTCTACGCAAACAAAATTCTTTATACTATTTATATTTTTAAAAAAAGTAATTACAACTTTCGAGGGAAAAAAATTATTTCATGCAAAGAAACAACAATTATTGCGAAGCAATCATCGGAGTTTATGAATGGCAACCAACAGGGAGCTTAACCCCCTAGTAAATAATAATATTGGTATACTGAAACTGTCTTTGATTTTAAAAAAAACCATAATCTCTTTTCAAATCAAATAATAATCTCTTTCATTACACCTCTTTAAACAAGCAAAATCTACAACGATTATTTTTCTTTAAAATAAACTTTTCGGTAAAAATCCTAAAAGGAATTATTTAATCCAAAAACTCAAAACTGTATTTGAATTAAAAATGAAACTTGCTCTAATCTCTTTTTAAATCAGACAATGACTATTTTTTTTTTGTTTCTGCATCTCTTTAAAATGCAAATAGTTTCATTCACAGGTACTCCGTTACTTTTGAAAGAACGGGGGTACCAATGATGTGCCACTGATTGTGTGGGTGCTCAGTAGCCCAGTTCACAAACGAACCCACTGTCGGTATATGAGAGAGGGGTACAGATCGGTAAAGGGGTGTGTCCCTAGGGTCCAAGGTTTAATTAGAGAAGCTCTATTCCCGGATGCAGAGAGGAGGAGGAAACAATCGATTGCATCGTTCCAACAATTAGGTTCCAATCCACCCCATCATTTCTACCCCCCTCCCATTTTACGTTTATTTGGTGTGTGCATGTGCATATGAATGTGTGTTACAGATGGAATATTTCCCAAAGAGGGTTTGAATCTAGAATTTCGAATCTAGAAGATATGTAGAAAGAAACCAGTCTATATTGATGGAATATAAAATATTATTTTCTAGTATAAGTGTGATATCGTTTGAGGTTTTGTGTTTAACAAGCTTGTCTAGTATTTAAAAAAAAGTTTTTTTTTACAGAAAGCAAAAAGCAGTAGCACAAGTGTTTCATTATTAACATTCGTTTTATTGAAATATGGTAGCTTTTGTTTAATAATACATTAAAACGTAAATATTTAAATTTTTCTTTAAATTCAAGAAGAAGTACCTCATCAGAGCTTAAGTGGTAATTATCTTAAGGCGTAACGATAAGGGGATTTTTTTCGAATAACAGTAATAATATTAAATGAACTGTCGACATTTTAACAGGTTTCTTAAAAAAATTTATTAGAAAATCTTGCAACTCATTTTAAGATAAACTTTACGTAAAATAAACATATAGTATTTGGAAAATTAACTGAGATTAGGTCAACTCGAATATGTAAGTTATATCCAATATTTTATTTCTTAAAGAAAGATAAAAAAAAAAATTGTGTTTTTTTATTTTAATTTTATTTTGTTGAAAATTCCGTATTTGTTAGGAATATGTATCTGCACTTGACTATAAACTTTCTAAAATAATCTAGAATATCTATATATAGATCTATATACCTATATAATCTAGAATATCTATGTAATATTTCTAAAATAATGTAAAATAATTAATAGAAGGTTTTAAAATAAACTTTTAATAAGTGAAATAATTTTTCATGTTTTCCTCTTAAAAAACTTTAATTAAAATGTAATGAGCGAAATGTTGAAATATTTTTCTCATTTGAATGCTACTTTTTATATATAAAAAATAAATATTGTCTAAAATTTATGGCGCAAAATAGCCTGAAAATAGATTATTTAAATTTAATTAAAAAAAATTTAAATAATTTAAAAAAGTATTTAATTTAATACGTCGCTTAATTTGAGGAAATATTGTTTGTGTGGTAGCAAAACTATGTACATTCAGAAAAAAATATTTTTACTTTCGAATTCTGCTAAGTGTTATGGCAATATTTAAAAGAAATAATTATGTAAGCAGTTAAGTATTACAATGCTCGAATATGCTTATTTTGACAAAAAAAAAAAAAAAAAAAAAAAACACTTTTTTTTAAAGAAACATACTTTTTTCCATCAAACTCTGAATTTTCACTCCCAAAGTAGGGGCCGTAAAGAGAGTAGACGAAGTTTTGAAATACTGGCTTTTATAGTTTAACAACCATAACGATTTAAAATTTTGAGACTCTAATGTTATTTTAATGTGTCCCATTTCTTTTCGTATCTTTTGAATATAATAATAATTCTTAACGCTAAGTAATAATAATTCCTTCAGAAAAAGCCTTAAGCGCTCGATTCAAACATTAATATGTAATAAAATCAAGAATTTGGATAAAATTAATTATTTTCTTAAATTAATTTGTTAATGATTAAAAAATATTTGTATTATAAGGTATAAACATGTTTAGGTAATCATAGTTTTTAGACTTTTTCAAACTTAAATCTAGTTTTTAGGCCATTTGATTTAGAAAAAGGGGCTCAAAAATTAATATAAAAACTAATAATTGAATGTTTAAGAAATGGTCCACCATTTTATGCATATTTTGCCAAATTTCAGTACTTTAAACTCCGAATCATTTGAATTAACCTATAAATGAAACCGAATAAATGAAAATAAATATAAATGAGATCAATCGAATTAACCTTTGAGTTTTAGAAATGCCCTTGTTTCAGAGAATGATGCTTTTTGAATTCATTTATTCTTTCATTTATTCTACAGGGAAAAAACTGCTATTCATTTGTAAATTCATTGTTAGTATGTCAAAAAAATTAAGAGAATTCACCAGATTTTGAGATTTTATTAATAAGAATGTTTAAGCAAATCCCATTATGCTCACAAGTTTAGAAAAAAAAGTGAAAAATATACATCTGGAGGATTTCAAACTTAATAAAAAATGGCATACTTATCTTATTTATTCTACAATAATAAAACAATACACGTCATTTTAATATTTATTCATTAATCAGCGTTTAAACGGATTTCATTAATTTCAGAAGTGTATAAAACTAAGAAAAAACTGATAAATATGAATTACGTAGATTTTCAAATATATGCTTGTAAAAAATAACATTTTCATCTCATTTTTTTCTACAAAAAAGAAGAAACAATACAAACCATTCGAACATTTATTGCCAGCATTGAAAACACAAATTAGGAAGTTTCATCAATTAACGTTTAAACTAATTCCATTATATTCAGAAGTAGAGGAACTAAAAATATGATAAACGTATTTTCAAAGATTTTTAAACTCATGTTCATAAAAATATCAAATTTGCGTCTTTTATTTTGCAAAAAATGCATGAACATTTATTGCTTTGAGCATTTATTGCATGCATTACATACACTAAGTTTCATTAATCCATGTTTAAATTGATCCCTTCATATTCAAAAGTATAGAAACTAAAAGAAACGCAATTTAAAAGATTTTCAAACTCATGTTCGTAAAAAATATCATCAAGTTTTTGTCGTTTATTTTACAAAAAAAAAAAAAATGCAAATCATTTGAACACTTATTGCAAGCATCACAAAAACAAACAAGACAGTTTCTTCAATCTACGCTTAAACCGATCCCATTATATTCAGAAGCATAGAAACTAAAAAATCGTGATTCAAAAGTTTTAAAAACTTTGTTCGTAAAAAAATATTAAGCTAGCGTCATTTATTCTACGAAAAATACTAATCGTTCGAACATTCATTGCAAGCGTCACACAAACTCTCTAACTAGGAAGTTTCATTAATCAGCGTTTAAACTGATCCCATTATACTCAGAAACATCAATTCCTCTTTTATTTCAAGCAAAATTGAACCCAACCACACAAACTCGCTTCACAAAAGAAGACCTGGAAAAAAAACTTTATATAAGACAGGGACAAAGCACAAACGAATGAAAAAGACCCCTTAACAAAAAAAGGAACTGTTTCCCCCCTCCTGCCGCTCATCGTTAAGGGTTTTTCTCTCCCCCCCCCCTTGCGGATCAAGCGATACGTGACAGGCATAGGGATCCTTTGCTCTTGCTGATCCTCGCAGCGCTGAGGATGCTCCGTGATCAATGCTATTCATTCTTCTTTTGTGGAACAATCTCCATCCCTCCCCCAGAATCTACTTTTCTATCTGCTACATCGATCCAAGAGGGATCAGGTGTTTGGGACACGAACTTCTCCCCCGTATACACCCTGCAGGTAAGGCTGGATGCTATCTGCGGATAAAATGTTGCAACACAGAAAGATGGATTAAAAATAGCACTTGATAGTGCCGTGCGTCAGGAAACAAACTAGTTTCTGAATAGATTATATCAAGTCTCAAAAATAGATTACCAGAAACAGTGAAGGAAAAATAAGGTTCATTACATCCACTTCTTTTGCAAATATTTTACTGTTGTATTATTTGTCAATATTTTACTGTTGTCAGGGAAATCAAATCAAAAATTTACAGCATGTACTGTTAATTTTTTTGATTGATTTCCCTGACTCTGACTGCAATTGACAAAAATGATCGCTTTGGTTATATCTAGACCAGAACGCTTTTGGTAACCGAATATTCAGGCAGGCGAGTAAGTTTAATCTTGAAAAATGTTGTGTTTCAAATCAAATAACACTCCATATTTCTCCCAGAGTTAGCGTTTACTAATAAAATATGGGGAAAATATCAGGACGCAACTTCGGCAAATCCTAGACAGCGTAGGACTTGAAATTCGCAAGAATTATTTACTCGGGACTGCTATTAATTGATCCCCCTCCTTAAGATATTTTGATTCTTACAAACAGTATCATGCCAAAAGCTATAACAAGAAGTGTTAAAAGATAACAATTCTTGTTGTAAGTGCTTTCATTTAAGTCATTTAAAAAAATTCTCAATTCGCTTAAAAAGTTCTCGAGATCTGGAGAAATACGCAAAAAGTTGAAATTAACATTAAGGGGTCAAAACATTGTACATGTCTCTTAATCAAACTATTAGGACCCTATTTTCCAGATTGCGGCTACCCCCTATATTTTGGGGTGCAGAAATCTGAATCCGTCAAAAAGCAAAAAGTATATTCAGAGAAGGTACGTTTTAGTGTCTAATTTATAACTTAAATATCATCTGCTGTAAATAATTAGCATATTTAAAATCACCCCCTCGAACCATACTAAAAGAATACAAAAAAAAATTTTATTCTAAGTTGACAAAACTTCTTTGAAAAAAAAAAACACGCTTAAAAGCAGCAGAAATTTCAAAAAAAGAAAGAATAAATGCAGCAATAACGGAAACGAAGGAAATAAAAATATGACCACCGAAGCCGACGTCTTCATGGGGTATCGGCCCCGGTAGCCATAAAGCAAAACCTTCTCTATTGAGAGAGAGGGCAAATGCCTAAATTAACTCCCTCAGTACCCCGAAGGTTTTGTATAGAAGTCCAAGAAAAAAAACATGAAATACATAAAACCAATTCCGAAAAGTAACTCAAACAAAATCATCAGAAAATATAAACTCACATTAACCAGGTCAAACAGTGATTTCACAAGCAAGCCAAATGAAAAGGAAACACTTAAAACGTAAGAAAACAACGGCCTCTATTAAAATGCGCAGATTGAAAAAAAGAAGTCAAAGAAAAAATTACGTAGCATATTAATAGAATGCTTAACTGGGGCTGCTCAGTTAAGACTTGAATTGCGCAGACAAGGGAAAGAACCAGAAGACAAGGGAACTCCTGGATCGAGTATTGGGAGAAATTTTGCCTTCGTGGATGACTTTTTGATGGAGCTAACCCGCATTTGCGTTACATGGAAAAGAAGACCACGAAAACCTTCCACGGTTAGCCTGACCGCAAGGGGACTCTAGCCCAAGATCCGTCTACCACTGAGGATATTTCGCGGTGGTCGGTGCAAGCCGGATGCGGAATTCGTATCGACTGGGATTCGAACCCGGTTCGCCCCATTGGAAGGCAAACGTTTTATTCCCTGAGCAATCGTGGCTCCCTCTCAATCCATTAAGATGGAGTTCTAGAACGTGAAGATCTGAGCATTAAATCAAAAGTTATTCAGAGTAGTCCGGTTATTTTTTTCGCTCAGCTCACGCACTGTACACTGCGAGTGAAAGCAGCTAATTCAGATCAGCTGACATCCAAACTTGGAACAGAATAAGAAATATAATGATGAAAAGTATGTTCACTTTTTATTTTCTGTCATATGTTTCGCACAGGGGCTAGATTAAATTATGGAAATATTTCATTTCTTATTTACTGTAAACAATCTTTCTTTCAGCAGCATATATTTTGCAGGATTTTACGTGGTTAAAATGCTGTCTTAAGCAGAAAGACCATGCTTGAAGCTTTTAGAAATGGTGTCATTTTTACCCATGCAAAATTCAGATCAACCTGAATGAGGACGAGAGGTCAACAACTTCTTTCCAACTTTATTACCTGCAGTTTTGCACTTATTCTTAAGAATTTCCAACATTTATATAAGAATGCTTTTTCTTAATTACAATGGTATTGAAGAGAAAAAAGAGAAGCTTTTAACATCCTACCCTCATTTTGGTTGATGCAAATTTTGCGTGGGTTAAAAGGCAATCATTTCTAAAAGCTTCAAGGATGAGCTTTTAAATTTCACCGACAATTTTGCCATGTAAAATCTTCCAAAACATTTGCTGTTGAAAGAAAGATTGATAGCGCAGAATGAATAAAGAAGTGCGTCCATAATTTTCTCCATCTCCTGCATCTTATTTCAAAGATGCAAACTTAGAAGTTAGCACCTTACAATATTTAAAGTAAGAGCAATTTTTAAAGTTATTTTTAGCGAATAATACAATGTAGTGGATTTCCTGTTAGCCACAATAGCTTGTGCTTAGAATAAAATTAAAATTAAAATTCGAAATCAAATAAATTCATTAAACTTCAACAGTTTTATTCAGTATCTTTGTCTTTTGTCAGTGTATTTTGCATATAAGTTCTCATCATAATGGGCAAAATTAATTTGCTAAAAAAATTAAATTCAACCTTACAATCTGTTCATACTATTCATTTCCATTGTATTTAAACAATAGAACCTCCACAAATCTTTTCTACTGATCAACAGAGGGCGCCACACAACATTGGCGACCTAATTCATACGTCACAGTTGAGGTAGTTGTTTCATTTCAAGCAATTTTAAAAATTATTTGTTTAGTATTTTTGCTTTTTATTGTGATTTCATATTTAGCAATGCAAATAGTTCAGCTTCAAAATAAATTTCAGAATATATTTTATACGCCAAATATAATACCGCCTATTTGGCGCATAAATTTTATATTTTTCAAATACTTCTCTTTCTTTTCTTGGAATGAATAAAGGAAAACATCAGTGTATAGAATGCAGCTTATCAGAGTCATGCTTATCATTAAAAATGATCGGGTTGATTGGGATAATAACAAAACAAGAAGCCGTGGTGGCTCAAGGAATAAAGAGTTCGCCTTCCGATGAAGTGAACCGGGTTCGAATCCCAGCAACGGCTGGTAGATACGAATTCCACACCCGGCTCTCAAACGACCGTTGTACTAACGTAAAATATCCTCAGTGGTAGACGGATCATGGGTTACAGTCTCCTTGCCATCAGGCTGGCCGTGATAAGTTTTCGTGGTTTTCCTCTCCATGTAACGCAAATGTGGGCTAATTCCATCGAAAAATCCTCCACGAAGGCAAATCTTTCCCCATACTTGATCCAGGATTTCCTTATCTTCTGGATTGGGTTCAAAATTACAAGACTATGAAGTTGAATAGTAGTAATCGTAAACCCAAGAAATTGGGTCGGCTGTTCAACGACGGTTGTAAAATTAAAAATAAAATAACAAAACAGGAAACTATTTCCTGATATGAATTGATGTTTTTTAGGGTAGAAGTCCATTGATCGGTATTCAATGCCCTCATTTTTTTAAAATTATTTAAGTATATATTACTATTGAAATTTCGCTTCAAAACATTAAATTTCTTATATTTTATAAGCTTTTAAGTTTTTTTTGATGAAAAATCTATTTAAAAGAATGCCTGTTAATGTCCATGTAAAATAAGTATCGAAACTAGACATAAATGAAAAATGAATTATTTATTATTCGAATTATTTTTTCAAAAACAATATTTAATTTCCTGTAGGTTAATGTAAAATAGATTTTGAAAATGATATCGAGCTACAGATTAAACGAAAATGCTGTTTCGTATAAAATTCAATTAGTTTTCTTGACGAAGCCATTAATTCATCCGATGAAATGAAACAAAATCATTGTATGTTTTTTTCTAGTAATATGTACAAAAAGATAAATAACGAATAAATATGAGTTTGAAATAATCTTATTAAAATTTTGCCTACTAGAAAATTTTTATATTGTTTTCTTTTTCAGAAAGCAATAATTTACATATTTAACATGAATGAGCTTCCCGGTTCTTTATTTTTAGAATGATAAGGTTATTATGATATTTTAATTTCCATAAAAGGGGGTTTAACATAAGTTCTCTTAAATATTATTTTTATTTATGGTAAGCTACATAAAATGGATAATTTTGAAATATTTTACAAGAAAAGTACATCAAAACTATCAATGTTTATGAGAGTTTGGTAAAAATTCATAATTTAAAGCCCTGATGCAATAATTAAAGCCATCGCCTTATACACATGAAAGAAAACCTGTGCTTCTCATTATACAGTTAGATTGCTCATAATAATCAAAAAGTGAGTCAGCTTGCGTATAAACTAACTTCCTTCATAAAATTCGTCAACAAAAATGTCTGAGTTTGAAACCCAGAGGTGACTGGTCGATTAAAATTTTGCTCCTATTGGACATCGACCACAAGCCAGGCGTTAAATACGCGAATCATTTTTTCACGAAAGAACAATTTTGTAATGGAGTAAGATAAACTTTATTTATGAGCGTAAATTTTATCACAAAATAAAATTTGAACATTTATTCACTTTACAACACAATCATCATATTGACATTAAAACATTTGTCATGTCGTGGCACCAGCCTTTGGATCTTGTCGTTAAAGAACTCTGCCGCCTGACCGTTAAACCAGTTAGAAACAGTTTTTCTCAACAAGCCATCATTTTCCAAGTGCTTTCCACCAGGAAATTCTTTAAGTATTGGATACAGATGAAAGTCTTATGGTGTTAAGTCAGTGCCGTATGGTGGATGATACAGTATTACCACTTCATAATAGTAGGCCGTCCAGATTATTCTTCATCATTTGTTCTTCTTTCATTAAAAATCCTACACCATTTTCGCACATTTTCATCATTCATTACATCTTCACCATAAATTTTAACAAGCTGCCGGTGAATTTCTGCTGGACGAACTATTTTTACATTTAAAAAACGAACTTCACAATCGGTGTTGACATGCTGACTAACGAGATAGTATAACCATGCATAAAACACCGACAGTGACGTCCAACATACTGTTTGTCTACGATAGGTACTCTGTCCGCCACAAAGTCTGCGGCAGTCTGGTGCTATGGAAACAAGAAGAGAGCATTTTAGTAATGAGAGTGTAGTGAGAGACTTGACAAAAGTTGCCGACCTTGAACTGACGTCACTTGAGAGGATGCGCGGACATGATGCGCAAAAGGGTCTTACTTTAAAAATGACCCTCGTATATGTGGAGATAAACAGATCCTCTTGTCATTGGGCTAACTGTGGGAAGTTTTTATGGTTTGACTCACAATGTCTCACTGTTCTATTAAAAAGTCTTCCATAACGTCTAATCTGCTCATGGGTTGATTTAGGAGTTCCCTGTACTTCTGGGTTGGACTCAAGGGTACGGATTGGATCACAGTCAGCTACAAATCCAATAATAGATTAGGTGTCCAATAATGGATGTAACCTAACATAAAATATTTATATACACTGATTTATTATCATCTAGTTATCGATAAGAAAATCAAAAAAATAATTATTTTCTCCAACAAAACGATTTTAAGATGCATATTTGCTACAACTTTCTCTTTTTTGAACACTATTTTAAAAAAAAGTTTTTTTTTTTTTTTTTTTTTTTTTTTTTTTTTTTTTTTTGACTTTTTGGGATAGTGACATTAGAGAAAATTAAAAAAAATATATATCAAAAGATCAAGGTAGCAACATGTTTTGAATCGATTAAAAAATATTTGTAAATTTTGTATCTGCGCTGCAACTGGCCAATGGAATTCCAAATATTAACATGACCTTATAGAACATTTGCAAGGCTGACAATTTCTATGCTTTAGGGGGAAGTTTCTTCCAGTTGTTGTTAAGTTCATGTTCTAATGTGTTATTCGTCGTTTAAAATATTTGATTTAAAGGTATTTTCCATATCACTACATGTGAATGATTCAAAAGTTCACATGAAACCCCATTTTATTCTAGCTATCTCGTTCTGAGGTTTTTTAAAATGTTTGCAAATTTTCTCCCCTACCCTTTTGAGAATTTGTTGGATTTAGTATTTCTTAAAATTCGTATGTTTGGAGCAATCTGAACACATTTGCTCTGATTTCAATTCTACAGCGAAATAACTATAAAACTACTTCCTTTTTTATATCTCAATTTAAATTATAATTTTTAATTCTATTTTGACTTTTGCATTTTAATATTGAGAGTGTAACTATTTTAATTGATATGTCAAAATTTTCATTCAATTTAATTTGGTAAATTTTGGCTTTAAATATGTTTTTGTTGTGGTTTTTCTTACATTATCTAACTATTTCAAGCAGTTAGATGACCTTTTAGTTTAAATTGACACAACTAAAAACGTTAGTTGAAGCATAAATCGTCAGTTGGTTTTAGATTTATTTCTCTCAGCTGTGAGTTTTGAATCGGCATGAAATAGAGTTCGGCAATATAATAAAAAACAAAACATATCGAGCGATTACATTTTCTTCAGTTGAGATGTATGGAGAAGTTTCTGTATAATATATTGCATTTACATAAAATGAAGCAAATTGTGCAATTAATGTCTTTGCTATTCATTGTATCCATAATTCACCATGCATGATATGTTCCATTCTTTCCATTTTGGGTAAGTGTCACAAGAAGTGCATTTAGTTATTTTGACTTGACAGTTATTGGGTTAATAAATTTTTCGTAAATTTTTTGAAAGAGTCTTGATAGCTTAGTATATAAAACACTCATCTCCCAATAAACGACCCAGGTTCGAATCCTAACGGTGGATGATCAATTCGAATTCTACTTCCGACTTACACCATTCGCAGTGCTGATATTAAATATTTCCAGAGGTAGGATCTGCTTTTCTTCGGGTTAACCATAGGAAATTTGACTGGATTTCCTCTCAATGTAACGCACATAAGGTTAAGTCACATCAGAAAGGATGAAACCTTTCATCATCCCTAGGTTTCATCCAGAAATTTCACTGACTTTGGGTCTGTTGTAAAAATACAAGGTTATAGCCTCAAACTCAACAACGGGAATAGTGAATTTATCATTCAATATTGATTCTATTAGTAATAAGATTGTATTCCTCTAAAAAGCTTTTGTTAATGAAAATTATTTTTAAAAAAATCTTAACCAATTTTATATTTCAAGCTTGTTATGTAGTTTTCAATTTTATAAAAATTATCGGATTTTTAAAAAAAAAATATCATCACGATGCCAAAATACCAGAGGGAAATCCCAAAACAAATGATGTGGCTGTAGAACTCTCCAGAACTCGTCCTATCAGATAAGACAGATAACACTCACGGCCCCTGTAAAAATACTACCTCTTCCCATTCCCCAAACAAACGTACGAACGGACAGAACTACGTGATTGGAAAACCCGGGGTGGAATAGAAGATTCGAAGTTCGACAGACCCCCGTGGGATTCCCCGGAGTTGAGCGCAGGTGTTATGGAACAGGGAAGACCGGCACTATAATCAAATCATTCCAGCTACGAAGAACTCGAAGATGAGGGGACTTCGTTTGTAGGGGGGTTGAAATGATGCGGGTGGTAAGGAGGACAACCCCCTCTATAGACCGTGTGCGTTAATGTGGAGGTTGGAAGATGGTGTGGGGTGGAAAGGAAGCAGAAATGGAAGGGTGCGTGACAAGTTAATCCTTAATAAATTGAGCAAGATAAGCTTTTTCGGGGAGAGGGGTCGTGTCCGAGAGTACAAATGCGGAAACCGCTGAGACTATCGTCTGCTGTCCTATTCACGACACCCCTTACTTCACTTCAACCGCACCCTTCGGTCTTTAAGAGTGCGAAGGGCACTGAAGCAGTTGATCTCGTCCATCTTTTTATTCTTTTTTTTGTGATCTTCTTCCTTCCCCATTCCATTGTTTTGCCTTACTTATCTTTGGCACCGACGATTTCGATGATTCTTATTTTAGATATCGATAATTGGCTGGGAGAAGAAAAAAAAATTATATGTTAGACTTGTTCATCTGTTTTTGTCCCTCGCGAATTACGTGAAATAAATCAGGTATTAAGCAGTGAAGGGATAACACTTGAGTATATGTAACATTTCGACGATGTTCATTTTAGATATCGATAATTGGTTGCGAAAAAATGCTTCTGATATGGCGAATTTATTCGCCTCTTTTTATTCCTCCTGGATTAAATGAAGTAAATGGATAGTGATAAGGTAACGGTGGAATAAATATAGGATATCGGTGATGCTTGTTATAGATATCGGTAAGTGGCTATGAGAAAATTTGTCTGCAATATACTGGGAAACAAAAATCTTTTCCCTATCTTTTGTAACTCACATTTTGCATGAAGTAAATCAAACAATGAATAGAGATGCGGTAACACAGAAACAAATTTGCTGTGCAAGTTTTCTTTGAGAAATTTCTAAGTTGCATTCGTTTCAAAGGGAAGGAGAAAAAGAAATTTCTCAAATTAAAAATATTTTTATTCTTTTCTCCAGTTATTTAAGTAATATTTTCTTGAGCAGATTATTAACATATTCCTTAAATTTAAAACACTAAAAATATTAATGAGAATAAGCATTGCGAATCTCATTGTTTCTCATTGTTGCGAATCTCATTGATTTATTCTACAACAACAAGGAATTTGGTAATACTGAGATAGATTTAGGCACTTGTCTATGATATACTAGGAATGTTCAACTTCACCAAAGGAAAAGATGATTTTGTGCTATGTAAACTAAAACAAACCACAACGTAAATAAAGCACAAATTAAAATACATTAATTGACAAACTATAGTTTCAGTTCTATTAATCAAAAACGTCATTTTGACGTTTAGACTTTGAAGAAGGTTCTAATTAGTAGAACTGAAACTATAGCTTGTCAATTTATGTATAGTGGTTTGTGTTTTATTCACGCTGTTTTTTTTCTTTAATGTTAAATTTGCTCGTCTATGTTTTACCTTTGAGGTTAAAATGAAGGGAGTCAGATGTTGAAAAGAAGTAAGGTAAGGCTGAAATAATTAGGCTGACAGCTTTTATTGAGGTTTGTTTGATACAATTTTCTGAATTTAGCGTGTTTGAGAAAGATAAAAGAAGACTAGCAAGTTTAAAAGTAAAACAAAGTTCTGAATTAATCTTTATTAAATACTCATGTAAAAATTTTTTCAATTCTTCATAAATGGCAATATTCTTTCAATATAGAACACGGGAAAGAAAATAAATAATCCTCTTTCTAAACCATCTGTACAAAGCTAGGTCTTTATTAACTTCTAAGCTGACTTTCTAAGTATAAAGTTAAATGCAAAAAGAAAAAAAAATCGTTTTAGGATTACCTTGAAGTTTCTAACAAATGACTAGAATGCCTCATTTCAAGGACTAGAGGGCCTAGACTTATGATCTATAATAAAAACTGCCTTTTACGCAAGAGAAAACTTCCTTTAACAACGTTAACAACTATTATATACTAAGCAAAAGTACTAATAATTTTAAATGTGATGTGATTTGATGTTCATTTAATACTTGAAAAGAAATAATATCTCAAAATATGACTACAGTTATTAGACATTGTTATATTAAATATTTAAAAAAAATAATTGTTAATCTAGAATAATTGTCTTGAAGTTCTCTTAAACGTGACCTGAAATATACGGTTACGTGAAACAAGGAACTACTTTGAAATAAATAATCTTCATTAAACTGTTAAAGGAAACCTAAGAAAGGAAGAAAAAATGTAATAAATGTGAAAGAAACAAGAAAGTCTAGTCTAGTCTTGTGGTTCTAACTGGGCACCTGGGCTGCGAAGCGTCCCCTTTACCGTTAATCATGATGTGTTAACAGTTTGCAGGCATTTGTTGTGGTCAGCAATCGTTGTGGTTGCTTTTATAAGATTCAAGCACTTTGCTTGAATAAATAAGAATAAATGGAAATAAAAGAAGCAACTTGGTCTAAATTATGTATGTTTGAAATTTGTAGATGTGGTTGTAGATTAGTGTTTACGGTCAGCATGAGGAAGCGCTTGATTTATTAATTTCAGATTTAGAATTTTGTTTCGAAATTGTAGTTGTAGAAGCTGAAGTTCAATAATTGAATCTGTGGTTATAATTGAGATATTATTTGCAGTTGGAAGCTTTAATTATTTTGGTGATTGTGATATGAGGCGTCGGAGGTGAAGCAAGCGGCTATTGGCCTGTATTTTGTATCTTTTTTTTTTATAATTTTTAAAGTTGAATATTTGGTTGAAGTTTGCTGCATTGCATATTTTGACCTTGTCCAAGAAACTTGCATTATGCTTGTGAATATACTCAACGCCTCCTATAACTGAAAGCCTTTTTATAGGTAGTCTGATCAGACCACTGTGAAGAAATTCCACTTTCCGAACGAGTCATTTAATACTAAATATAGTTAAAATAAGAAAGTGGTAGCAAATATATAACTAAAAATTTGTTTTATTCGTGAATATTATTGGTTTGCCTTATTCACTTGTCAACCACTACAGATTCAATTCTCAAATATATAAGATAAATTTCTCTCAATTACTTTTATAAAAGGTTTTGGGTTCATGCGCACAACTGGTTCACTTTTTAAATAGTCTGCGCGGACTACTTATAAAAGACCGCGTGGAGGCTTTTTGATGTAGGAGGCGATATACTGCGATACGGTTGGAATCTTGAGATCTTTATGGGTATTTGCGATTCTGATAAACCATTTGGCACAGTTGATTTTTCTGAGTATCTTGTTTTGGGATTCATTGAGCTTTTTCATGAGGTATTCTGGTATAGTTTACTAGGCATATGTGAGTATGGGTCTGATAATCGATGTGTAGAGAAGCTTTTTTAGTTTTAACGGCATGTTCTGATTGTAGATGAGAGGTTGTATTAAAATTGTTGCTGCATTTGATTTATCCATTATGTTCTTGATATGGTCGTTCCAAGTGAGTTTACTATTTATAATAAAGCCGAACAGCAATGGTTTTGAGGCAATTTCTGTACGCATTGTCTTTAATATAGCCTCTCAAAAGTGAGTCATATGTGGTCAGATCCATAGAATGTGGCGATCAGAGGGCCCCATTCCGGTGGCATTTGGTAATTTAGAGTCAGAATGTGGTCCCCATAGTGCACCTCCAGGGCAGGGCATACTAATTCAATTCGTACCCTGCTGCCAACCACGAAGTTTGAACTTCCTCACGCAAACCACTCAGAAATTATAAAGATTTCATTTCATATAGTTCAATAATTGTCACCCTGTATATATATTATATTATTCTTAGGTAGGGGGGGGGACCAAATGCTTTTAATTCTTTTAAAAAATTCATACCATTGTTTTAGCCTTTAAAAAATTTTTCTGAGACTTTGCGAATTCCGAAGTAATTGGAGGATAGGCGAAGGCTTAAAATAAAAAAGAGATATATAATGCTACACTTTTTTAGAAATGCTTTGGCTTGTCATCACGAAACGTCTTCAGTTAACAAAGCATTTTAGTGAACTTCTAAGCTAGAAATTACATATTTTGTTGCATCTGAATCATTTTTCTTCAAAAGTTTAAGCATATTTAACTTATCAAACCAAGAAAAATTATTAATTTCTCCTCATAATGTAAAACGTGATAGAAATATAATTTAACCCGAACTTAATCTATAATAATTTTTCTTGAAATGAAGTAGTTCATAAGTGGATTAAATCTGATTAGTCACTTAATGAACTGCTGCGAAAGCATGAGCCTGATGCTTCCCGAAACTTTAAAAAGGCATCGTTCCAAAGAGAATTAATGACAAAAGGTCAAAAGACGCTATGTAAGGAGCGTCACTTAATCATACCTATTTGCGAGAACTTATTACATCAGTGTTTTGCTTAATGAGTTTACTTAATGCATTATACAAACCAATTAACTGCGATTTAAATATATATAAATAATTCGATTTTTTTAAATACTTCAGGTGTTGGGTATGCAACTTGAACTTTGACATTAAAACCTAACCAATGCATTTTGTAGTATGAAATTTTGCTGCATTTTAATTTAATAGGGTGTTTCCCTGAAATATAGCATAGGCCGGGACAGCCTGGTTGGCAGGGTGTTGGACTCACGTTTGTCAGAACAGGAGCTCGAATCCAGCTGGCCGAAAACTCCCCGTGTAGTAAATGGTGGCTGGTACACGTTAAGTCTGTCGGGTCACAAAATCATCCAGCTTCACATAATAAATCAATATCTCTGTGGGTACTGAATTGGATCGTTCTCTGGTTCAGGTCAAAATTATGATCTGTGGACGAATGAATGTGTCCCCCCTATAAACGGGTGTGATGTATGGGTGTGGCAGAAGTCAAATTCTCGGTCATAGATGGCGCCACTTGAAAACAGGAACAATATCACCCCCTCTGCCTTAATGGCGGACGACAACAACAACAACAGCAAAAATATAGTAATGTAGTCGAAAATATGTAGTAAAGACCCAAACTACTTTAAATGAATAATAAAAATCCAAGAATTAATACCGAAGCATAAATTTTACTACCATTGTAAATAGAAAAATAAAATTTTAGCAAAGTACGTAAATGTTGGCAGTTATGTCCAAGTCTCCGATCAATATTTTAATTTTTAATAAGATGATGCGACCACTGAATAATATAAAAAAGCAATGAACCAGAAAACTGAATAATTCAGTTCTCTGGTTCAGGTCAAAATTACGATCTGTGGAAGAATGAATGGATGTATGAATGGGTCCGCCCTATAAACGGGTGTGACGTATGGGTGTGGTAGAAGTTGAATTCTCAGTAATAGATACCGCCACTGGAAAACAGGAACATTCGCACACCCTCTGCCTTAATAGCCGACTGCAACAGCAACAACAACAAAAATATAGTAAAGTAGTGCAAAATATGTAGTAGAGACCTAAACTACTTTAAATGAAATTTAAAAATCCAAGAACTAATACCAAATCACAAAGTTTACTACCATTTTAAATACAAAAATAAATTTTTTGCTAAGTGCGTAAAAATCGGCAGTTATGTCCAAGTCTCCGACCAATATTTTAGTTTTTAATAAGACGATGCGACCACTGAATAATATAAATGACTATTAACTTCATATTAAATTTAAAAATAAAGATTAAGAATTTTCTATTTAATTTTTATCTTCCGTAAAGCTACGACAAACGCCGATTTTTACCATTTAATATTTGTGCAGTTTATAAACCCTCACGAAGAGCGAAACCCCTGAATCTGCGTTCTTCCTGCACCTTAGTACTTCTGTAAGGAAACAGTTTTACAGATGTCATAGTAGAATGAAATATTGGCATATTTTGGAGGGATATCGGAATTATTCTGAATAATAATTGACGTACAGTGTACAGTCATAGATTTTTGAAATTTGAGACTGATTTCGCCAGTGAAAAAAATTTCGCCAGTGTTAATAATGACGAATTTGAAACTAATGAATGAAAATAAAATAAAGTATAGAAGAAAGTAAAATAAAGATGACTTAAAAATGATAAGACAGGGCTGATTCGTAAATCTTTAATCTTTCGTATGAAAATTTAACATATTTCACTTGTACAGGAAGAATACGCACTCATGCGATTAATTTATTCATATGTGATTCAATATAATAAGTTTTGTAATATTTTTGAGGAACATTAATGGAAAAAAAGCTAAAAGACATCATTTTTTCTATGAATTGTAAAAACATAAAAAGCTTAGGGAAAAATAGAGTAGATATTTTTTGATTTTCGTACTTAGCAGGTGGCGGTATTATGCTTTGGAGAACGTTCTCTTGGGTGTCTCTGGGACCCGTGGTTGTGGAAGAGCAGACCATGAATGCTAAAGGGTATCTGAACATCATTGCGGACCAGATGCACCCTTACATGGTTTCCGTTTTTCCAGCTGGAAATGGAATTTTTCAACAGGACAACGTCCCGTGTCATAAGGCACAATTTATGTTGGAGTGGTACCAGGAACATGATGCTGAATTCCAGTTAATTTCCTGGTCGTCTAACTCTCCGGATCTCGATCCGATAGAACACATTTGGGATGTCATGGAACAGCAGCTCAGAGTTCAAAGACCACTAAGTCGCAATATCTCGGATTTGCGTGACCGTTGCTTAAACATCTGGTACAATCTGTCTCCGGTCATCTACCAAGGATTTGTGGCATCCATGCCATGGCGGGTTGCAGCTGTGTTGCGGGCTAAAGGTGGGCCAACTCGTTATTCAGAGGTGGTCATAATGTTTTGGCTCTTGAGTGTATTACAATTACGTTAAAGCTTTAAAGATACGCTGAATGAGGTTGAATTTTTTTAATGTGGGGCGTAAAAGATTTATTAACATGACTAAAAATATCATATAACTAAGTTTTATATTGGAGAAAAATTTATATTTTATGAATTATGAGCTAAAATAGTATTTAGTATGCATTGTGCTTTCGGAAAAGCATTATTTATTAAGAACTCGATAATTTGTTTTCTATTTTTATACATTATGATTACTGTTACAAACATATTGTTGGTTTAAGCAAGGCGAAAATTCAATTTTAGTGTCTAATTACTGGAGAAATTAGTCTGCATTAGAATACAATAGAGAAAAAAAAATTAAAGAATAAATTAATTAATAAATGGCAAGTAGTCAATTAAATTACGTAAGATTAGTGTAACATAAACGAAGCTAAGTGACCACAGTAACTCAGGACGTTCCATCGTAATTGAGTATGGGGAAAAAGTAGTACTAAAATAACGTATTTTAATGTAACTATTTAAAATCAAAATTCTAAAATAATTCCAAATACAATGGAAAAATAAATATAAAACCTAAGAAGTTAACTCACAAATAATGAACAAACAATAAGAAATAAGGGAATGTTACTCACTAACACTTCCATATGAAATAAAATATCGTTGAGAAACGAAATAAACAAAAATACCATTTACAGTTTTATTGTTGAAAACATTAAAAATGTTTGTAACCAAAATGGATAAATATTTAACTATTAACAACTCATGAATAATTTTACATAATTATGCTAGCGTAAGTTCATTGAGGTGTAAAATTTTACTAAAAGTACTTAATTTAAAAAAAAGGTTTTAAAGTTTCTTAAAAAATGTTTAATAAACTTTAGTGTAATACTACATTATCCTATAAATTGAGAATGAACTCTAAATAATAATGAAAACCAAAAGCCTTTAAATAAATAAAAATTATTCATTATTTCTTTTTAATAGGATGGCTTTGCGTTTGTTTATTTTACAGGTGGCATTTTTACAATTTATTATTCATACGAAAAATCATCGGATTTTAAACCAGGAACACGCTTAATTGCCAGGGTATTAGTCAAGCCGTTTACGCCCAGAAATTATATTTACAACACAATTTATCAAATAGAAAAATAACTACATAAATATTGAAAATCAAAATTGCAAAAATATTTTGTTCACCTAAAAAATGCACGTTGCCCAATACAGTTAAGTAGTATTTAAAGAATATTAATTTAAATTATGCATGTGAATTTTTATATGGTCTGAATCAAGCATTGCATGGTCCGTACAATATATTTTTGAATGCGTAATAAAGGTTTTTAGAAATTATGACTGATTTGTCTATAAAATTTTAAGTTAAATTTAAATATCTTAAATAGGAATTGTAAAAATAAAGTTTTATATAACCTGAACCTAAATTAATATGCATTATTAAAAAATATATAAATGCTTAGTTAAAGTTTTCTGCTTAGTAATAACTAATTTGCATGCAATTTTAAGTACAATTAGAATATTATAAATATGTAAAGTGATCTCTTTTTTTATCATGATAAATTTGTTTGCTGTAATTTAAAACTAAAATAAAGCATGCATTTAAATTTTTTCATAACCTTAGTAAGTATTATATACACTGCAAAGCATTAATTATTAAAAAAGTAATAAAGGTTCTCTGTTTTTATAAATCATGATCAATTTGTCCGCTGAAATTTAATATTGATGTCATAATATAAACCTGCTGAAACATTCTCGCTATTAACTTTACACACATCACTGAAACCACTCATACTCCTCATCAACCAATTATATCCCATCCTTTTCCCAGTTCTTCCACACATAAATTCTTTATCACAACATCTAGAGAAAGAGAAAACATAGAGAGAGAACTAACTTCTTCGCTCAAATAATCCGTACAGCTCTGCAGCGACCTCTATGAGAAAGACCCAAACTAATTATCTCTCACAATTCTTCTCTTATTACGGACAACGAAAAGTAGGAGGAATTCTCTGACTAAAATCCCTCCTTTTCCCTATTAGAGACTCACGGGACCCCGAGATGGGGATTTTTTTTTTAGAGAAAAGGGTTTCCAACGCGTAATTGGGTATTTAAATTACTAGGGATGATCTAGGATTTTGATTAAGACCAGATAATGAATCCAAAAGAGGGTTATGTTATTGTTGAGGGAATATGGATAGTTTGGATGTATTTCGAGGGTCTGCTTTGTTTGGATGCTTTTGTTTTGGTGGAAAATGAAGTATCGCTCTTTATATTTTATCGAGCTTCGTTAAACGAGAGGTTATATAACAAGAAGATATGCAAATCAACATAAGTAGATACGGATTTCTAGAAGGAAAATTCAATAAAATCTATCTGACTAGGGAAGTGTGACTCACCAATTTTGAAATAAACTAGTGGGATGTATGCTTTATGAGGAATAATTTTAGGGGGCAACATTCATTTCGGCCCATAGAAGGTCCTGTGAGAGATAAAAAATAATTCAATATATAAAAAAGTCGGTATTTTATTACTTCAATGTAGACTATTAGTTATTGTAATTGTCTCATAATCCAATTAATTTGTAATTAAATGGATAATTAATTAATTTTCTAATTAATAAACAAATCAGAAAATTAATTGTTAATTATTTATTTATTAATTAATTGATTTGTAATTGCATACTCCAATTAATTTGGAAACTTTTTCGAAGAAAAAAAAATTAAGAAAATTTGATTTCAATTTTTTTTTAAAATTAACCTAACAGGTTTTTCTGAAAAACTACAGATATATAAAATTTTCGAAATCAATTTTGACAATAAATATGCATTAGATAGTACGTGAAAGTACCACAAAATTAATTGGAATATGAGACAATTACAGTAACTAATAGTCTGCATTGAAGTAATAAAATACCGATTTTTCTATATATTGAATTATTTTTTATCTCTCATAGGATCTTGTATGGGCCGAAACGAATGTTGCCCCCTAAAATTATTCCTCATAAGGCATACATCCCACTAGTTTATTTCAAAATTGGCGAGTCACACTTCCCTAGTTTCCCTTGTGAGTGTTATTTCAAAGCTTGTGAGAAATTACAACAGGCATCGTTATCGCAAAAATCATGACTGAACAGTGTAAAAGTGAGAGTTTGATTTATTTTAGGTTTTTGATAGTCAACTAAAAACATCATATGTAACACAAATATTAGACACGATTAGAAAATGCTGAATCAATTAGTAATTTGATTATAATGTCATATAAACATAGTCAAGTGAGTTGAATAATTTCGACTATTCGAACTTCTAACATACTTTAAAAGCACTTTAATTCAGCACAAATACGATTTTTTTAGAAAACAAAATTATCAGAAACTAAAATAGAGTAGAAAACGCAGCTGAGTATATCCAAAATTAATTGAATATAAAAAATAGCTTTCATTAATGAGCTAGGTGTTTTTAATTACTTATTTGAAAAACTATTCAGAAATTTTGAATTAAAAGGCATACACTAACATTGAAATGAAGAACTTAAATTAAAACCAAACGAAGTTTCAAAAATGAGCATGTTAGCAAAAACAGTACTTCTTCAGGAAACACACTGCCCTGATAACATGCTGGAGCCTTTCTGCAGTCAGTGGTCCAACCAAATCTGACTGTGCGTCGAGGTCCCATAATGGAAGACAAAATAAGAATAAAAACACAATATTTTAAAAATTTAAACCAAAAGGAATATGCTGAGAAACACAATTATAATATTTTTATAACAAAAATACGGAATATATAAAAACTAGTCATTACGGGAAATGTTCCAAAAACTTCTGTGAAACACCAATAAACTCCAGAGAATAAAATAAAAATAAAAAAAAGCATCAATTTCCAAACAAAATTTCCCATAGCAGCTAATCAAGATATGAAATCCATTAAAAGTATAAAAAATGGAATCAAATAAAAATGTCGAAATTAATAAAAATTTTGATTATAATAAGTCAAAATAACAAAGTACTCAAAGCAGCATCAAACAAAAATTTTCTTTAGAACACAATTTAAATTAATATGGGAGAACTTAAATAAAAACCCAACGAAATTTCAAAAATAAGCATGTTAGCAAAAACAGCACTTCTTACACACTGCCCTACTAACATGGCATACTCACATTTTAAACTATAGGGGTAAGAGAAAAAGATGGAAATACTGTTTCTTTCAGCAGCAAATGTTTTGGAAGATTTTACAAAGCAAAACTCTTAGAACAATTTAAAGACCATGCATGAAGCTTTTAGAAAAGGTGCCATTTTTATCCAGGCAAAGTTCGGAATGACAAAAACGAGGAGAAGGAGTTAACTTTTTACAAGTTTTCATCAGGCTTGAAAGCGAGAAGGAATAGAGAAAATTCTGGTAGGAGAACTATTTCAATAGCTAATATTCGGGAGAATAATATTCTTAGCAATAAGCAGAAATAAATCGGCGAAAAAGCAATTCATTGTAAAAATTTTATCCGTTAAAAACAATTAGTGGTAGTAGATTTTTTTTTCCCGAAAAAAAATTTAAAAAATTAAATTTATTTTATACCAGTTCTTACTCTTCTTCGTTTTGATATATATGAGCTTTCAGCCGTGGTTTTCATACCAGCAATTTTTACATCGTTTGATTGGATTGCAAAATTTATTATAGAATAATTTTTTAATTATAGTGGTATGAAAAAGGAAAAAAGCTTTTTAACTCTCCATGCTCATGTTGGTCGATTCAAATTTTGCATGATTAAAATAACACCATTTCTAAAAGCTTCTTTTTTTTTAAAAAAAAGAAGAGAAATGAAGTATTAATGATGAGATATCAAAATCATTCACTTTGTAAGCTATATGTTTCTGATGGTATCAAAATGAATGATTCAGTGTTAGAGTTCGCAACTTGCTCCGGACAGCGGATAAATATTTTCGAGTGGTAGATTTTTAATGTATGATTCTTCGTTTAATAAATTCTATTAATAGAGTTTTTACTCACCACTACTTCAAAACAATTCAAAGGCTTGTGTCGCACACCACTATGATACTATTATTAATAGTATTAAGCCTTATTAAAAGTTGTTCAAATTACCCGAAAATCCACAAATTTTAGTTTGTAGCTCTCTACTGATTTTTAACCGGTTAACGCCCAGCGTCATATATTTAGGACAGTTCCTTTTTTCAAAGACATTCATTGTGGTGGGAAACTTTTTTCAGTATTTTCATTTATCTGGGTGAATTAAAAGATTATCAGATACCACAATGATTTAGTTACTTCTGATTTGATCTAGAATTATAAGGAGCAAGTACTTTTTGATCTATCTTAGACTTTTTCTGTACCTAACAGTAGAAAAACCAATTAATTTCAATATTATATTATACCAATTTTTCCATAAAGCCACTTTTTATATCATTTAAATATATAATTTCGGGACAAAACGGGTTAATGTAATTTGCAGTTGGCGTCCTTGCAGTATGCGATGCTTACTAAATTTAATTTAGTGAGTATTTAATCTTATTTCTTCCTATTAATAAAATTTAAGAGTTTAAACTAGACGCCATTTGTTTCATTTATCTCGTGGTGAATTCTAAAGTATCGACAAAATCCTGAGTGTTATAGTTTTTTTTTATTTTCTGATAATTTATAAAATTCTGTTATAGACAGCGGAGTAGTTAACATCTTTGTGAACACAATACGAACGGTTTGATGATATACAATTCTCAAAGATTGAAGCTATTTTTTATTTTCACCTAAAAACGCTCAAATGTACTGTTAAAGAATTGCAATAAAATGTTGAAAGCTCAAAATGTAAAAGAGAAGTAATCAGCAAAAAAATCAAAAAGCAGAGCAAATTAATTTTCTTAGCAAATGTGAGTCAAGATTTTAGCGTTTTTAACATTTTATGTTTAGTAAATATCTTATATAGATCGACGGCAAAAAAAAGTCACCCTTAATAATTTTAAACAATTGATTTCCATTTTGTTAAGTTCTAATCTACACACTCAAAGCAACATATTATAATATATACAAAATTTTCCATAACAACAACGAAACAAGTTTTTGTAATCCAAAAACGCTCATTGTCTTTAAAAAAGAAAAACTCATTGATAGTTCCATTAAAACGATGTAGCTTGCTAAAGTAAGTTCTGAAATCAAATAACACAAATACCTCAACACTTATGCATACCTGCCAACTTTTAATCCTTTTAACCCTTTCGCGCCGACTGTCACAAATACGTGACAGCAAAAAACCGTATCAATCAGGGTAAGAAGATAAAACTGGTAATCAAAGTATTTCTTTAGCAGTTTATTTGTGGGCGGAGTTATAAATTTTCGATTTATTTAATTCACCATTACTTTGTTCGAAATAAAACTATTTAGTTATACTTTGAATAAACATTGATTATATATATGATCAAACTAACAATAATTAAAATAAAAGCAAAGTAAGTCTGTAAAATTAGTAACGACTACATTTAAGTTACCGTTTTTTATTTAATTGCAACTTGATTCTGATTTTGTACGAATGCTTTTCTGAATCACCCGTCCCCAAGGGGTTAAGGGTGATTTTTCCCAGTGGTAGTAAAATGGAATTTAAATTACAATTTTAGGCAGAATCATGCACTATATATTGAACAGGCTTATGCGGAGTACCAAAACTCATACTCATATGTGTTGGTTATCTTAGCGTCAGCCCCGCTAGGGTCTCTAACTAATTCATCTGAGGGAGTACCAAAATAGTATTACATATTAATATATATGCTTTATTTTTTTAAAAATAGTGGTAGATCAGAAAAATTATAAATTAAGTTTATAAATGTAAGGAATATAAAGAAATCATACATTTTACTACCACTTTAAATATAGAAATAAAATTTTACCCCAAATGCGTAAAAGTTGGCAGGTATGCTTATGTGTCTTAATACTAATTAAAAGAGCAGTGTTTAACATTTTCTACTGTTAGAAACAGTTCCATACCTACCAATTTGTGGTAATGGAAGGAATGTCGTATCGGCGGAAAAATACAATGTATTTTATACATCCCCTACCTGCAAACGTTTTTGAATTTAACAAAATATTTTACTTTATATTTAATGTGGTAGAAAAATTTATATATTCGCACTTTATTTTTATTTCAATTTAAAAATGATTTCGACTACCACTACTGTTTAAATAATTTATATAAAATAAGTCTGCTAGCAGATAGAGGGCAAAGTTATCATACAACTCTACTCAAGGGGATCTCCCCATTCCAAAGATGATTTTCCCTTCAACTAAAGATTTGCTTCTTTAAGGACTTGACTTGTTGTTACAACATACTGCAACTTCAAAGATATTTAGGACCTCCTAGAATACGACAAAACAGAATCGATGAATCGGTTAGTGGCGCTTCGTGCCAAACGCCGAGATAACCCCAATATCCAGCATCCAGAGGGCAAAGTTGCTGCTTCGACATAGACCAGTGGTCGGCAAACTTATTAGCCAAAGAGCCAAATATGAACATTACAACAATTTTAAAAAAAATTGAGAGCCAAATCTGCTTGTTTAGTAAGCTTTTATTACACTAAATAAAACTAAATTTCCTACTTAATAAATATTTACTAATGCGAACAATGTGCTTGGAAAGTTTAAGTAAGTCAGGTTTGTATGTTGGTGTTTTTAACTTTAGGCATGATTCCAAGTTCTCATCAGTAAGACGACTTCTCAGTTTACTCTTGATAATGTTCATGCTTGAAGAAGATTGTTCTCATATATATGTAGAACCGAAAAAGGAAAGAACAGTAAACGCTTGCTTTTTCAGCTGATCGTAAGAGTTAGGAATACTATTCCAAGAGTTGAAAATGATCATGTCTTCCTTCTCCAGGTCATTCAAAGCAGACCACTTGTGTTGTGAACTAAGATCAAATTTTTTCTTCTCCAATATTTCCAATTCAACACAAAGACGTTCGAATTTAGAGCGCCATATCTCCTTGTTTTTTAAATCCAGCAATTGTATTTAAAGCTGCCAATGTCAATTTCAAAAAGAGAAAATTTCAACTCGGCTATCGTAGCATTAAGAGGATTTTTGACAAATGCTAAAGTTGCGCTGCTGTTTTCTTACCAAGGTTTTTTTTTAAATTGAAATATTATTGCACCTTCCGTAGATATTTGTGCCAGAGCCGCACTTAAGGAGCCAAAGAGCCACATGCGGCTCTGGAGCCGTACTTTGCCGACCACAGACATAGACTGTTAACCTCAATGAACTCATACAATGACAAATACTACGTGATCAAAATAAGTCAGGTCAAGAAAGCAAAGTTGGCAACTGCTCCAAATTCTATAGACGACTTTCAAAAACTGTAAATCTTTTAAAAACTTTTTAAAACTGAGAACTGCAAACTAAGCTCAGCAGGGTTTCGTTCAATTCCCAACATTTTACAGGGCGTAATTGTAACCAAGTGACGCAACACATAAGTCTTTGAATTATTTAGAAGTAGTGATGGGTGGAAACCCTACGAATTGAATTTACTAAACCAAGAAACATACGTTAAAAAAACACTCAAAACTTTTTATCCTCTGTCCGGAGCAAGTTGGCCACTCTGTGTAAGGGTGCTTAAGTACAGGCTGAGTTTTAATGAAAAATAAATTTAAACTTCAATATATAGCTTTACTATAGTTGCCAACTTTTCCGGTTTTGCTCGAAGATTTTATGTTATGTAATTTAAAGTGGTAGCAAAACTCATATTATTTCATTAAACTTTTTGAATCATGATAATAGTTACATACCTGCCAACTTTTAATCCCTTCCATTATCATTTTTCCCAGTGGTATTAAAATGGAATTAAAACTTCAATTTTAAGCAAGCAAATACGTTATACATGAGCAAACTTAAGTTGACAACTGTGATAGTAACGCATATTAGTATATGTGCTTAATTTTTGTAAGAATAGTGGTGATCAATATCATTTAAAAATTAAGTTTATAAAAGAAAAAAATAGTATATATTTACTACCACTTTAAATATGAAAACAAAATCTTCCGGAAAATCCGGAAGAGTTGGCAGGTAGGTAGTTAAAAATGAGTTTGACCACCATGACACATAAAAAGTTACAACAAATATATAAAAGCATAATAGTCTTGGCGATATGGCCCAGTAACCACACGGGCAGCTGATCTCATAGTGTTAAAGCAAATTCTGGCGGATGAGATAGGTGCCCAGTTCCAGAGCAAAACTATCAACTATGGCAATCGCTAATCTCAACCCGGTCAAAATATAAATATATAGTTGAGTAAGATTTTTCGGTAATTCTTTTACTTACACTTGGAAACTCTATTCTCCGAAAGAGTGTAAGTTGGTAGGCATGCATTACCCTACCTCTAGGAAAATGATTTTTTTGAAAAGCGTAAAAGCTAACAGATATGACATCGTATGGTTATCATACAAGAATATGTATGCTTAATGAATGAAATGCAGCGCAGCGGTCAAAAACATTATAAATTAAATTTATAAATCTAAAATATAAATCGAAATCATACACTTTACCACACACATAATTTTACGCAGAATGTATAAAAGTTGGCGAGCGCGCAATTCTAATTTACAGAGACGCCAACCTGCTCCGGACAGCAAATATATATTTTAAAGTGGTAATATTGTGATTCTTGGTTTAATAAATTCAATTTAGTAGATTTTTACCCACCTCTATTTCTAAATAATTCGCAGGTTTATATAATTCACAACTTCAGAATACTTATGTAATGCTATACCTATTGAAAAGCAAGCAAAAATTTTCTAAATTTACTTTGCAGTTATTTACCGTATATGGCGTGTCCGGAGAAGTTGGCATCTCTGTAAAAAGAACAGAGCTAGCATGCATACCTGCCAACTTTTAATCTCTTCCATTATCATTTTTACCAGTGGTACTAAAATGGAATTAAAACTTCAATTTTAAGCAACCAAATACGCTCTATTTGAGAAAACTTAGGATGACAACCATGATAGTAACGCATATTAATATATGTGATTAATTTTTGTAAGAATAGTGGTGATCAAAATCATTTAAAAATTAAGTTTATAAAAGAAAAAATAGTATATAATTACTACCACTTTAAATATGAAAATAAAATCTTCCGGAAAATTCGGAAGAGTCGGCAGGTATGAGCTTGGTGGATAACTTCTCCCTTTCTAATATATAATTTTATTAGTTATTTAAAGTGGTAATACATTCTATGTTTCAGCATTTTGCTTTTGATCTTATGCATTCGATTGGCAAAAATTCTGACTATCATGAAATCTGAGCAGTTTAAATAAATAGGACTAGTTTAGGTATTCCACACCCTTCTACAACTACGGAATTTTAGTAGCTTCAGAAAATATTTATCTTGACGATATCAAACGGCAGTTCTTAGATGTTTATTCCTTAGATATTTATTACTTAGATATTTATTTATTATTAGTTCTTAGATTCTTCTTCCACAATATTTAACGTGATAGCGTTTCACTAATAATCGGATAGTTTCACTCTCCGATTCACAGGACTTACATACCTGCCAACTCTTCCGGATTTTCCGGAAGATTTTGTTTTCATATTTAAAGTGGTAGTAAATATATACTATTTTTTCTTTTTTAAACTTAATTTTTAAATGATTTTGATCACCACTATTCTTACAAAAATTAAGCACATATATTAATATGCGTTACTATCATGGTTGTCAACTTAAGTTTGCTCATATACAGCGTATTTGTTTGCTTAAAATTGAAGTTTTAATTCCATTTTAATACCAGTGGGAAAAATGATAATGAAAGGGATTAAAAGTTGGCAGGTATGAACTTAGTACAGAATTTGTTTAAATTGAATGCATATAATGATGATCAAAAGCATTTTAAATCAAATTAATTGAATAAAAAATAAAAGTACGAATCGTAAAATGTTAGATGTGCCCTTTTAAGTATTAGAAAAAAAAACTCCAGCTTCATTTGGAGAAGTAGGTATGTTTGGCAATGCATACCAGTTAAACTTTTTTTTTTGAGGATGAACTTCTGAAGTGGTGATAAAATGATAAAGGAATTACTATAGTTAGGGTTCTCACAGTCCTTAGAAAATTTAAAAAATATATTCTAATAAAGAATAATAAATAATATTCTAATAATTAATATTCAATTAATTAATATTCTAGTAATTAATATTCTAATATTTATTATTCTAATAATTAATATCCTTATAATTAATATTCTAATAAAAAATAATAAATAATATTCTAATAATTAATATTCTAATAAAGAATAATAATTAATATTCTAATAAAGAAGTCGCAAATTCCTTTTTATTAACTTTAACCCTTTGGTTCCAGACTGGATACCAGTATCCTATTTATATATTTTTCATTATGACTCTCTAGTTACAGGAAAAACTATATTTTGGAATTTTTTAATTATAAGAAACATACTATTAGTTACTAAAAAAATTACTCTCTTGGAGTATTGGAATCACATTTGTACTAAAATATAAAATCCGTAAAAAGTAGCCCAAAAAGTTTGTTCTCATTCATATTCAAAACTTTATCAACAATTAAATATGTAAATTGAAGGTATTTTAGCGATAAATAACTGTTTCTTTTAGATCTAAGTATCTGTAACTAAGAACAAATTTTGAAAAGTTGAACCTATTTGCATGGAAGTGAACGTATTTTGGATGATTTTACCTTTGACGTTGAAAAAGACAACGGTGTTTCATGTTGTATTTAATTACCATAAGTTATTAAAAAAAAAGCTAAATTAAATATTGTTGGCTTATTTGGATCAAAATTGATACAAATTAATAGAAAAAATTATGAAAAATATGATGAATGAAGATTTTGCGTCAAAGAGTTAAAGCTTAAAATTTTATTCTTCACTTCACTTAAGAAATGGAGATGGGTAAATGAACAAAATATGGCCTTTGCAGATTCATCGTGGCCATAACATTCAGTCAGGTAGATAAATTATATAAAAATGAAAAAAAAATTACGCATAAGAGAGGAGTGAATATCGTGTTTCCTTGACGGCTGGGTGTAATAATGGATGAATTTAATTTATAAATTTAGTATATAAATTTTATGTCTTGGCATATCTCTGAAAAAGTGCGCAGCAATGGGCCTAATTTATTTGCTTTCTAGTTTCGGGTACTGAAAAATATTATAAAAGTTTACTTTATAGCATCTCTCGTTAATCTCTCTTTTTTAAATCCTTTTTGTCTCTATTGTGTTATTATATATATATATGAAACTTTTCTAGTATATTAAGATTTAAAATTTGGTCAAAGTACTTTTTTATTATTCAAATGCCAAAACTAATAATGTAAAAGCTAGAAAAATGAAATTCTAAGTACATAAAATACTGTATGTCATTGTTAATACGGTTCAAAAAATATTTAAATGTGCTTAACGAAAAATTGAAAATTTTAAATCATTTAATCTCACCACTATTTGTCATTTCGTAATTAAAATATATTCGTATGGAAACTTCTTTCCGAAACTGCTCATAACAATAACCAGCAGAAATGTTAATTGCTCCTAAATTAACTTTAAAATGAATTGATAGCGAATTAAATAGTTGATACAAAGTTAATGACCATTCTTTAAGTTCTAACACGAGATATCTACTAAAAAAATGCATTTCATATGTTGCTTTGAATTTCTGATGTACATTGATAGAAAAATTAGTTAAAATAAGAAATACTAAACTAAAAATAACTACCACTAGAAAAGGTTCTTTCCAAAGCGGAGCAAATTAACATTTCTGAAGTAGAACTTCTCAATAGAAGTACAGAAAATATGCAGTTGTTGAAAGTTATGCAATAGCGAAAGCGGTAAAACTATTTCTCTTCTGAGTTGAGTTTGTGCAACACTTTGCAGTGATGTTAAGAGTACATTTTCGAAAAGGTGGCCGGGATTTAGCGCTTAAACTACGTAGCGAACTTTAAATGTAATTTCCACATTAGTTTTAAAACTCATGCAAAGGCAGAATTTCTGTCCAAAATATAATTACTCATTTATTTGTATATTTGATTTCAAAACGTATCTTTTTGATGAAAATGCATGTATATAGTAATGCTAAGATTTAAAGTAAGACAATAGAAAATAATTTAAAAAATATATTCAAAGGGAAAATGTCTCTATCTAGAAATGTTAAGGTGTAAAACCCACAATAGTAAACTATTTAAAAAAATATCCTCAAAATAAAAATGCCTGTATCTAATAATGCTAAGTGTAAAATCGAACATAGAAAATAATTATAAAAAGTTTTCTTTAAATGAAGCTGTCTGTTTCTAGCTATCAAAAGGGGTTAATGCTAACAAAACAAAATTATAAAAAAATAAAAACATCCTCTAGATGAAAATGCATGTATATAGTAATGTTAAGGTTTAAAGTCTTACAATAGAAAATAATTTAAAAAAAATATATTCAAAGGAAAAATGCCTCTATCTAGAAATGAAAAATGTCAAATGCTAAGGTGTGAAAGCCAACAATTGAAAATTATTTCAAAAAATATTCTCAAGTGAAAATGTCTGCTTTCTAATGCTAAGGTGTAAGAGCCAACAATACAAAATGATTTAAAAAATTTTTTTCAAAATGAAAATATCAGAATTTTATAATGCTAAGGCTCGAAATCGAACAGAGGAAAATAATTTCACATTGGAATGGAATTTTTATTATCTTCATTAATAAACAATTTATAATTCAACTAAAATAATAAAAATGATAAAATATATAATGCTATTTGTCCAAGATGTCAGAAAATGCCTGTGCCTAGTAATGCTAAGGTGTATAGTCCAGCAATAGAAAAGAATTTCAAAAAGTTTCTTTAGAATTAAAAATTTGTTTATTGCCTTCATAAAACCATTTATCATAATGGCTTTGTTGGAATGATAAAAATGATGAAATTCGTAATGTAATTTCCTGTGTATATCAGTAAATGCCTGATTGGATCTTCCCCATATCGATCTATGTGTCCGGGACCGAACACCTGGGGTCCTCGAAGTCAGGCATAACTCACCATGATTCCATAACACCCGGACTGATCCATCCCTTCTCTCCCGCAGGAACTGCCTCCACCGCCGGTTCCGGACTTGGCCCAAACCCTAGAACGGTACTTGGCCGGACTCCGGGCTGTCATCCCCGCCGCACAATATGAGAGAACCCGGCAGTTGGTCGAGCAATTTTGCAATGATCCAGGATCAAAGCTACAAGCCGAATTAATTAAATTTGCTGAGAATGTAGACAACTGGGTAAGATTGATTTTTCATTTTTATTTATTTAATTTCTCATTTATTTGTTTTCATTTCAGGCTCAAAGCTATTCGGATTTGATTCAAAAATAAGAGTTGGTCTTGCAATATTTTAGTTTTTTAATTTCTAAAATAATGGTTTGTTTTTAATTTACAAGATCAATTCCTAACTAAAAATGTATCGTGTACTTTACGATATTTTGTAAAACGAACGCGTTATAAAATAAATTTCTTAAAGCGATACTTTTCCCATTTATTTGTTACTTTGTTTTTTTTTAAAAAAAATCAACCAAATTATTAACTAAAATTATAAATTTATCACTTACTTAAATATTCAATATTAAACAGCTTTTTTATTTCCAATCAAAACGCAGCCTACCTGGAGGGGGCAATTACTAATATTGTTTTAGAGATATTTCTATTTTATTTTATAATAATAACAATAAAACATCGTTGCTAATTGTTTATTTCGCAGAAGAGGATTAGGAAAAGATAACTAAAATTGTTTTCAATGTAACAAATTTCACTGAACAGTTTCTGTAGAACGTTTTTTCTTTATTGTCTTATAAATTTTAGAAAAGTATTTTATAATTTAAGCTCATTTTATGATATTAGGTGATAAATTTACAAATGCAATATTTACATTAAAAACTAATTAGCGTTCATCGTAATGATTAAAATCATTTTATCGATTTGAAATATTTCTATAACTGATAGTAAAAGGGTGCAAAAACTTTTTTATTATCAATTAATTCGTTTTTTATATATAAAAAAAAATAACGTGTGCATTGCTACCTACCTTTAAGGTATAAGCAGAGATGCCAACTTGCTCCGGACAGCAAATATATATTTTAAAGTGGTAGTATATCAATTGTGACTCTTGGTTTAAGAAACTCAATTTAGTAGATTTTTATCCACCACTATTTCTAAATAATTCGTGGGCTTATATCATTCACCACTTTATATTACTTGTGTCATGCTATACCTTTTAAAAAGCAAGAAACAACAGTCAAATATTTGCAAAATTTACTTTATAGTTATTTACCGTTTTTTTAATTATCTTGGCTTGTCCGGAGCAGTTGGCATCTCTGTATAAGTAGTAGCAAAATCGTTACTTTTCTTTTTATTTCTGCCATTTATGAATTAATTTAAAATGTTCCTGAAAATTACTACATGGAAATAAAATAAACATTAACCCCTTGGGGACGGGTGATTCAGAAAAGCATTCGTTCAAAATCAGGATCAGGGCGTAATTAAATAAAAAACGGTAACTTAAATGTAGTCGTTTCTAATTTGTCAGACTTACTTTGCTTTTACTTTAATTATTGTTAGTTCAATCATATATATAATCAATGTTAATTCAAAGTATAACTAAATAGTTTTATTTTGAACAAAGTAATGGTGAATTAAATAAATCAAACAATTATAACTCCGCCCACAAATAAACTGCTAAAGAAATACTTTGATTACCAGTTTTATATTTTTACCCTGGTTGATATGGTTTTATGCTGGCACGTATTTGTAACAGTCGGCGAGAAAGGGTTAATGCTCAATAAGTAGGTAATGGATGGTATATTAGATAAATAAAAGAAACGTGCATTTAAGCCTACAATTTTAATTCAATTGTTGTACCGCACGAGAAAATCATCCTAAAGAAAATAAAAGTTCGCTGGTATACATATGCATGCTAGCTAATTTTTTAAGGGCTTACATTTTAGACATTCTTTTTAATTAATAAGAAAAAATTCCTAACATTGTAACAACCGTTGAGAAATATTTTTACGCTGAGTTCTGTAAACTTTTAAAATTATGAGCATACTAAAATTATATAACATCACTACATACAGATAAAATAAACATTAAAGCACAATAAGTAAGTAATGGAAGGTGTACCTTCCATTACTTTACATTAGATAAATAAAGGAAATGTGTATTTAAGCGTACAATTTTAATTGAATTGTTGAGAAAGTCATCCTGAAGAAAATAAAAGTTGGCCGATATGCACATGCATTCTGACAAATTTTTAAGGGCTTACATTTTAGACATTCACTATAGTTAATATGAAAAAATTCCTACCCTTTAAAGCACTGTTGGAACCATGTTTAAATATTGTACGCTGAGTTCTGCAAACTTTTAAAATTATATACTGTTGCTAATTTTTGAACAGAAATAAATATTAATCAGCTAACTTTATGGGATAGCCACTTTGTTATCATAAATGTTACTTTACTGAATTATTTGATCTTTGTAAATGCTTAAAGGGAAAATAATTAATTTTAAATGTAACGTTTTTTTTAATATTATTATTTAGAATAAGTTATAACCCCATCTTCAAAATTGCATATTTTTTTCCTGTAACAAATATAAGAAATTAAATCTATATAATAATCAATTTAAAAAGTGTTTTTTATATCTTTCAATATCTTTTATAAATTTAAATTTTTTTATATTCTGCCATCGAAGGTAAATATACTTTAAATATATAAACTATATTTAAAATTTTCGAAAAAACAGTTTAATTAACTAAATTTTAGAAAATTATTTTCGCTTTTATTATTATTTTGAAAGCATATTGTATAGTTTTTCAACGACCGTACGGGTTAGGTGGGCTTTTATATATTCTCTGAAACAAATATTATCCTTGGTTATATAAATTAGACTCTTGAAGAATTGTGATTCGCACTACCTATAACGAATTTAAATTAATATAATATTCGCAGAGATGCCAAATGCTCCAGACACGACAAAACAATTTAAAAAATAGCAAATAACTACTAAATTTGCATTGATTTGGCAACACGAATAGATGCTAAGAAGTGGCGAAATATATAACATTTCAAATTATTTAGAAATACTGGTGGATTAAAACCTAATAAATAGAATTTATTAAACCATGATTCATACAATAAAAAACTACCACTCGAAAATATTTATCTGCTGTCCGCAGCAAGTTGGCATCTCTGTATCAGCAGCTAAGTTACTGAGAAAATATGAAGAAGCTGTCACAAGCATATCACAATCGACAACTGAAAGTTATTTTTACTGTCGAGTCCTTCCAGTGCTGGTTATCCCGATTTATTTACATTAGTGGTTAAAAACAAAGTATTTATTCTTTCTTCAAAAACGAAGAACAAATTGAAAATGAAATAGTTTTAATACAACTTTTTTTAAAACAGTTTATTAGAATTTTAAGCAGTTTTTCTCGTCATACTCTTATAACTTACATAAAAGCTTTTGCATGCATATGTAATATGAATTAAAGTAGCATTTTAAATCTTTTAATCCCCAAAATAAATTCGAATATTTTTTTTATTACTTCCATAGAAATGAGAACAACGATAAATTTTATTAATACTTTCAGCGTTAGTCTTTTTTAACCCATTTTTGCCTAACGTTCTTTCAAAATGGCAGCTTCTTTTTATAAAAAGTTTAAAAAAATGATGGCACCACTGTTTTATTATTTGAATTTATCTTGTAAACACGTTAGGTCAGCCGTAATATATTAAATATATAAGTTTATTATAATTGGATATGAAGTTGGAGCAAAATACTTTTTAAAACAAGAAGTGGTTTATGCAATCAGCAATGTTATAAAAAAAATTGTACAAACAAATGTCATTTTCTTCCTATTTCTTATATAGCTGCAATTTATATGTTAGCAATTTTTAGTTACGATTGCAGGGATGCCAACTGTGCCGCTTACTGCAAAACTTTTAAGAACTTGGTAGCGAATTAAAAATAAAACTTGTAGAATAAGGATAATTATGTCAACTCTTTAAAAGTGTCACCTTAAGATAACTGCAATCAAGTAGCCTTTCATGTGTAGGGCTGCAAACTTTCTACCCATTTTGCAAAAATTTATTCTAGTGGTAGCTAAGTTTATGTTTCCATGCATTATTTTTTATTCGTTTAAACTTTTTTTTCTCCATCACTGCACATAAATGATTTAACAATTCATAAGCAATGCCACTTTGTAAGGGCTTTCTCGTTGGGAACCTTTTAAAATGTCTGCAAAATTACCAAAAATTCTGAAAGCTTTGGTTTTTAAATGTCTACAACTCTGTTAAATATTTTGCGAAAAGTGCAGTAGTTGGCAGGCATGCATATGATACTTTGAATTTCTGATATGTATTGGCAGAAAAATTACTTAAAATGAAAAAATACTAAACTAAAAATAATTTAGATTTCGTTACCACTAGAAAATTTAATTTTACAAATCGCAGTAAGTTAGCTACTGTACAATTGACTTGTTTCCACTCAATTACATATTGAATAATCGGTTAACACGCGCTTAGAGAAATAAATTTAGTAGAACTAAGTTCATGAATGGCGAATTTTACGCATTTTGTTTTAAATTTAATTTTTATATTTAATTGTTATATTTAAAAATGTAGTAAAAAACATATTATTTATTTCATAAATTTATAAATTGAATTAATAATAGTTTTGACCACTACAGAAAATAAAAATTTTTTGAATACATTAATGCATGGTACTTTTATTATGCTGTATTTAAGCCTTTACAACTTGAAAAATATATATTTCTGCTTATCATTCAGTTTTTTTTATAACCACTAGGAGAAAATATTTTTGCATATGTCCAATATAAAATTTCCTCGCTTAAAAATTATTTAGGGTTGCCAGCCATCGCTAAGTTGTATAAAGAAGAAGAGAAAAAAAATTTTTTTTAAGAAATATATCTTGGCTTGATATATGGTGTATTGAAGGACCTGCCCGTGGCAGTGAACATCTAACTTCTTCATCTATTACGTTTGCCCTTGGGAGACAGAAACGTACATGAAATATATCATCAACTAAAAATGGAATTTAGTTTAAAAACTAATCAATTAGTTTAAAAACTAATCAATTAGTTTAAAAACTAATCAATCAAGCTTTATTTTTAAAAACTTTTTTTGAAATTTTCGTTTGTTGTAAGATATTTCGCATAAGAACGCGTACCCTCTCTAAACTGCTCCTGTAACCCTGGGGGTACGCGTACCACACTTTTGGAAACACTGATGTGCATAATAAAAGAAATACTAGTAAATGTGAAGCACAGTGCATTGCAATTTGTAAATAAGTATTTTGTAATCATGACTTACACTCATATGCTTTTAATGGTTTTTGCAATGATAATGAAAAATCATATAAATTACAATTAAAAAATTATAAATGAATTAAAAAGTATAAAAAATGCTTTTAAGTGGGCAAAAAGAGAAAAGAAATGGTTTATTTTTGTCAGACCTAAATTAAAAAAAGTGTAAGGCACTGTAAGGCAGGAGTGTACATCACTTTCGAATGACATAGAAGAATATTCGGTGGTAATAAATGTTTGTTAAGTAAAGCAATGCATCTAACGTTTTTCGTTTTCACAATAATGATAAGAAAAAAACTCCCCCCCCCCTTTAGATTTTCATACAATACAGTACAATAACGAGCTTTACTTGTCATGCTAACATTACTGTTGAATGTGATAATGAATTTAGCTTTAAATTTCTAGTGTAATAAATTTTCAGCACTTTCAAACAAAATTTTTTGAAACAAAATTAATTAAATGTTCATTTCATGCATAATTTTTTTTATCCTTTTATATTACGGTCGGAGTTAAGTCCGAGTGAAAAACAAGTCTGTTTGAAAAACATTTCATTCTATACTTTTCCTATTTTAAGTTTAATGTAAGTTGCCTTGTTCGTGCGAAAAAGGAGCCAAAATTTTTACTCTCGATAAATTTTTCTTGTATTATTTAGGAAAAAAGTGTCTTTTGTATCAATTGTAACGGCTATAATAGTAATAATTACGATGATTGCACGATCAAGTATAGAGCTTTAGTCGAAAAGTGGTAGAAATCTTGAATGGTGATCAAAATTATTTGGTAATAAAGTGATTGAAACTAGTACAGCTATCCAGAATCAAGCTTTATTTTAGTATTGAACACTTTAGCCTGTTTAAATCTAGATTGAAAAAAAAAATTCTTTTGGTTAAATTATAGTGATACATTATGCTTGTGGTGGTCCGACAAAAATTAAAACTTTTACTGACATGTATCGCTGACTCCTGTTAAAATTGATAATAAGGCATAATAATAAAAAATTTAACTTACAGTGGTTAAGAAAAAATCGTGACTTGAATTGCCATCAAGCTAGAGAGTAAGACTTAAGCAATCTTCTTATTTGAGAAATTGACGACTGATAACTGACAAATTGACGGATGCTTGTAGCGGTTTGAAAACAATTGATATTTGGGCTGTCATCGAAAAAGTGAATACCATTAGAAATAAATTAGTAAACAGCGTAAAGGCTTAAAGGTAGTGAAAATGCCATAACACCGGTCTCAAAATGCTCTGAAGAGTGGAGATAGTGGGACCGAATCCCGGAATCTCGCCAAACCCCTGACATATATATATATATATATATATATATATATATATATATATATAGTTGTAACAGTTACATATTGACTCCTAGTCTTGAGGGGTTTTAAATAGGCACTTGGGCCACCAAGCAGCCCCTATCCCATCCATCCGAGAAATGATATGGTCACTGTTTTCAAGCATTCGTTATGGGTAGCAGTCGTTGTGGCTGCTTTAAAAGATTTACGTAGTTTCGAAAAATGTTTTTTCCTTGCGGTAGCAAAAGTAATGTATTAATATTTTAATAAATTAGAATTGCAGAACTGTATTAAGACTGCAGTTAAGCAATCTAAATAGTTGAATAAAAGGATAGAAAACCTACAGGCATGGTCGTTATATCTGATAAAGTTTCGCTGTCAAAGGTCATGAAAGGTCTGTTTATTTAAAAAATATCGGTTTCACTTCACTACCTCTGGAAATATTTAGCAACAGCTTTAAAAGTTGGAGGGTATGCTTATGGTATAAAATTGACAACTGAAGTAACACTATAAGCATGCATTCAGTTCTCATTTAGCTGATATTTATAGACCAGCTATAAGCATCTTTAAACTATTTGGATGTTATCGTAGTCAAAATCAATTAAAATTAATTTCATATGCAAATATTCCACTACTACATTAAGTCTAAAAAATAAAGTCTTCCATAAAAATAAGTAGATATGGCAGTTATGCAAACTTATAAGTTTGATTCTTGTCTGAGAAAATATAAATAGTAATGAATAGTTTATGGTTAAGGATAAATTTAATCCTTTCAAAAACCAGCCATAAATGAAATGGTTTAACAACTAGTTTTTTTTCTGTCTTACATTCAGGCCTGAGGTTTGTAAGTAGCTCTTTCACAAAATGCACAAATCTTCGCATTGTATGTGTAGCAATAAATAAGGCATTCTTACGTGTTCGGTTTAATTTTTTTATTTTAACGGTTTCTGGAGTAGAAAAATTTTAACCTGAATTTTAATGAAACAAAACCATAAGAGTTGTATCCATCGTTTGCAGACCCTTAGAAAGGACATTTGCTTTACCTTTATCAATATTTAAAAGATAAAAAAAAGCAATTGTGTCCAAATAACGGAAAGGATATACTTCTTTCAATGTATACTAAAGCAAACCAGACAGCTACTACGCTTTTTGTAAAATAATTTATAGAGACAAATATTAATTGCAAATTTATAAAAACCAAAGCCTTCCGAAATTTTGCCTACATTTTGAAAGCTTTACCCCGATAGAGCTGGAACAAAGTAGCATTGCATATGAACTGTGTAGTTCATATGCAATGCTACTTTGTGTGTAGTGGTGTAGAAAATAAGTTTAAATGAATAAAAAATAATAAATTTAAACATTAACTTAGCTATCACTAGAATAAATTTTTACAAAAGGAGTAGAAAGTTGGCAGCCCTGCTAAAGCAACAAAACAACGTGAATGAAGTCCAAACAAAAGTATAGATAGAACATACTCTTTAGGATTTTCCGGAAGATTTTATCTTACATTCAACGTGGTAGCTAAGATTACGCAGTCATGCTTGATTTGGGTTTTAATAAATTTTATTTACTATAATTGTACCCATCATTATCTGTAGAGGGCTTAAACGTGCAGTGTGCAGAAATAAACGAGCCACCCTGGATAACTTTTGATCTAATGATAGGATCTTCACGTTGTAGGACTCAATTTTAATGGCTCAAGGGGGTGACTTCAAATATGCTAATTAATGAGTGCAGACGATATTTTAAGTTACGAAATCAGACACCAAAAAGTAGTTTCTCTGAATAAACGAACCTTTATTTTCTACGGATTTGGATTTCTAACCCTCAAATTATAGGATAAAGTCGCAATCTGAGGAATATTATTCCAATTGTTTGGTCAGGAAAGTGCTTCAAAGTTTCGACCCCTTTCTATTAATTTTACATTTTGCGTATTTTGCTATATCTCGAAAAATTTTCGGACCCCATTATAAACTTTTTTATCAAAGGATAATTCCATACAAATAATAACCTTTATCAAATATTTATTATGTTTTATTATTTTATTTAATAATAGTTGAACAATTTTGATTTGTAATGCATACAATTTGCTGCATCATTTTTAAGAGTATAGTTTTACATGAGAAAATACAAAATTTGAGCAAAATCGGTTTTAATAGTTAATGAGAAATTGAATTTCAAAAAAAGTCAGATATTTAAAACTAAAGATTGGTTAAAGTTATTTTATTATGTTACAAGTGACGGAGAAAAGAAATTTAAGCTTTTGTTTACAATATCACTTCAATAATTACTACACTACAACAAGGAAAACATTTTTTCGAAGAGCTTAAAAGTGAAATGGACATACTATAGTTTCGGTTCTATAAACAAGAACCTTCCTCAGTGTCTAAACCAGAGCTGATACTTCCCTGGAAAAGATTAAAATCAATCAAAAAACATTCCCTCTAATTTTACTCTCAACTCTAAAAATAAATCATTGATTGCAACGGTTTTAATGCACTCTGACAGCAACATGAGGTTGTAGGTCTCGTTCCGAGTTCGCCAAAAAGAACTCTCTGAATAAGAATCTCACACAAATATTTTGAATACATTTTAATCGTCTTATTTGTTTTGTTAATATTTCTTGTTTAGAATATTTTTTCGTGTTTCCTTATTTAACCCTTTTCCGCATTTTCCAGTGCGGAAAAGGTAGGTGCAGAGATTTTCCCAGAAGGTAGGAGAGGTTTTGATGGTCTCTCTTAAAGGTTTTCTTCAATGCGAAATTTGTGGGAAAAATTCCTTGCCTTCCAAAAGTGGTTGTGAATAGAGGTGGTCGATGAACAGAGGTGGTCGATAAACAGAGGTGGTCTTTCCTTGGGGTTTCACCGCATTACTATTTTTTTTCTCTTTTAAATATTATAAATATTATGATAGTTTTTTTTTCAGTTAGCTGTGAGCCCCGACTCTTTTTCTTAAAAAAATCAAGAAACATACTAGTTATATCTGGCATGAAAATTCGAAAGTAGAATTTACTCGAAGCTTGTAATAAATTATCTGCGCTGCCAAAATAATTTAAGTGGTAAAAAAATTTGCAACAGGAGAATGTTTTTTTTTTTTTTTTTTGGTTTATAAAAATTTATTACAATACTTTTCTTTTCTCCATACTAGTCCGTAAACTCAAACGGAATAACAGAAATCTGACTTAAGAGGATCAATTATATTTAAATTTAAATAATTTCTCCATCGCAGAAATTTTAATTTGCTTTGGTGAGAAGTTTATTAACAATTGAATTTTTTTGGCGAACCACTGGAAGCTCTGTTAAAACGAAAGTGATGCCATTTTTGTGGAAACATTAGGGCAGAGGTCGCCAAAGTGGTCTATATAGACCCCCAGGGGTCTATTTAACAAAAGCAGGGGTCGATGTGAGACAGGGGGGCGAATGGGGGTCGATCCGAATCGGAAGGGTCGAAAAAAAAACAGTTCTCAATGCGCAAATCACACATACCTAATTAAGTATGTAAAATTAGTGAATTTTTTTTATAATTGACTCAATATCAGTTTCTTTATAAAACATAAATTAATAAACGTCTATTTATTGGGGTGAAACAAGTATTTACGTACCACCGCGCAGTGGCACGAACTCAGCGCAGTTTATAAGTCATATGCATGTGTGCGCTTGTCCAAATGCCACGTGTAACGAGCATTGACGTTACAAATGCAAATATCATACGCAGTTTCAACTATCTTAGCAAACTGTGTTGTATATTTGCAGTGTCATTATTAAATCTTTTATAGTTTTGGATAATTAGTTATTGTTTCGATAAAACCATTCGTTTGGTTTAGATATCAATTTTAATTATCAATGCACAAAAAAGAAGGTAAGCATTAATAATAGGGATTAGTACAGCTCGCGACAAAACTATAGCACACTTTGTATTTTTTTACGAAAATTACAAAACTGACCAATTTTGAACCCAATATAGCGAACCTTGCAAAAAAAAAACACCAGGCACACCCATCTCAATGATCAAGAAGCAGTAAATCTTTAGTTACTTTACTTATTCTATCTAATTATGCATAATTACTTATTATTTAATAATAAGGTATTTAAATTTCAATATTAATATATTTTTCATAAAACTATTGTTACACAATGTACTATTACTTTAATAAATGTTTAAAATCATAAAATAAATGTACAAACACAGTATCTAAAAGTTTTATTTTAATTAACAGAAAATTACTTTTGTGGGGGTCGATGGAGATTTCGAAAAATTATATAGGGGTCGATGATCAAAAAAGTTTGGCGACCCCTGCATTAGGGTGACCACAGTTAGAAAAATTAAAACGTGATGACCAATATTTCATGAAGCTATTTGTAACTTAATGAAGCTGTTGTTTTCCTTTTAACTTGAGGAATATCAATTCGCCTGTTTTTACACCTAGATAGGTATTTTGTTCTCCATTGAGACTATTATCTTTTGCTTAGAAAATTAAGACTATGTGAAAAGAAATTATTTACGAGTATAAATATTAAATAATATAAAAATATTATAGTCAGGCATGTAAATATGATATATTGCAGGCTCGAAATATTCAAACAGTGACACTGTATCGTACTGATTAAATTACCCTTGCAATCGAACAAAGATACTGAATGAAGCGAATTGGCGGCAATGAAGAGAAAAAGATGAAAATTAACTATATTTGATAAGATCTAGATATTATTGAATTAAATTATATAAATAAACACACATTCAATAAGGATCACTAATAATTTCCCCCCCCCCCAAACATGATTATTTTTTATTCAATGATGATTATTTTTATCGAAGAAATTATTAATATAAAAGTTTCTCACATTGTTTTAAAGTATCAATTTGAAAGGTAGTCACTTGCCGTTTTTACTTCGTAATTCTGATAATATCAACATTTTGTTCACAAGATTGCTCTGTATTTACTGGAAACACTTCTATAGTATTTCAATATACAGGGTGTTCCAAAATTATCTTTACAACTTCAAAAATTCATAACTTCGAACATAAACAAGATATTTTTATTCTGTCTTTTGCATGTATTACTGCAACTAATAAAGTTTTTTTTCCATAGGCTGAAAAGTTATAAGTGAGGATGTGGACACCACAACAGAAAGCTCAATGCGTCTCATGGTTCATAGAGACGAAATCAGATACATAGGTTCAATGGAACTTCAGGACAAATTTCCAAAGAGACCCACCATCCAGACCCTCCATCTGTGCATGGCACACAAGCTTCATGAGCACCGGATCAGTATTGCATAAAAGTGGAGCCGGACGACCCAGCATAAGTCCAGAAAATGTGGAGCGAATACGGCCATGAGACGCATTGAGCTTTCTGCTGTGGTGTCCACATCCTCCCTTAAAACTTTTCAGCCTATTGAAAAAAAAACTTTATTAGTTGCAGTAATACATTCAAAAGACAGAATATAAATATCTTGTTTATGTTCGAAGTTATGAATTTTTGAAGTTGTAAAGATAATTTTGGAACACCCTGTAAACTGTCTTTCTGTTAACAGCAAATGGTTTAAAACATTTTACATACTAAAACGGTTGGCATAAATTGTTCCAGCAGTTTTTCCATCTAAAATGTTTCAAAACATATGCTGCTCCAAGAAAAATTGCTTGCTAATAAGACTTATAAAAGTGCTTACATCGTTTTTATCTATCCTTGCATTGTTCATATGATTACCTTCCAATTGAAAAAGACCTTCGCACAAGTAAAACCTTTATTCCGGCTCATATACTTGTAAACTAATATGTCCGGCAGGGTATCTAAACATTTTGAGATTTTTGAGACACTGAGTCCCGTAAGCTCTAGACATTTTCTTATGAAACACTGATGCCAATAAAACTGAAAAATTACGCATTTATTCACAGTGTGAAACTATTAAATATGATGAACAAACATATAATGTCTTGAAGCAAAAGGGAGTTATTAATTATATGCATTATTAATGTGTCATGCGTTATTAGTTACAATATGCGTCTGTTATTAATTTGAGATTTGTATCGTGTGGAGTTACGAAAATGCGAATACTTAAATATGATCATTCATTTGTACCGACTTTGTGAATATTATGTTCCGTAGCTCTAAACTTCTTATGAAAGTTATTAATATCACTAAGTGATCCATTTTTATATTTAAAAATTTTTTCGAAGGAAATATTTTCTTGGTGTACGTGTATTTTTAAGTACGTTATAATTTTTGGAATTTTATTCTATTAAACAGCAGTCAGATTTAGTTTTAAATAAAGGAAGATGAAAATATTGCGATCTGTACAATCTAATAAGTTATATATCTGTATTTTTTATATGTGGGGGACTGCTCGAAATTTTTTTTTCCAGGGTGTATCTTTGTTTTGAAATTCCTTCAAATAATATGCAATTAAAATTGAAATCAGAAGTTTTGAAACTATTAAAATATTAGAAACTATATTTTCTGATAACATGATAAATTTTAATTAATTTCATAATTGGGCTATAAAACATTTAAAATAAAAATGCAAAGACATTTTTATTAAATAAAATGCTAAAAATTTATCTAGAATTCAAAATTTGCCTCTATTTCAAAAAGATATTACATTTAATAGAGTTAGTTGTAGCTCTCTTTTTCCAGATCCTGAACTACCCATTTTTAGGCCACTATCTCCAAACTACAGCCATTTCCTTTTCGGAAATCGATGACCATTTACTTGACCACATCTCAAATTGAACTTTCCTTCAAAATCCTTCGAAATTCTTGAAGGTTATGTGGAGGTTAAGCTTCCCAAAATAATCAATGACGAAAGGGGGGTCCACTCAAAGCATAATTCCTTTTCGAAAAGGAGGCCGTTTTCTGGCCCTGAACATCTAGATTCCTTCTTTGCTGCGCATAAATTTTCCAGAAGGGCTAGAACAATTTTTGCACACCCCCTTTCCCCACCTAAAGATGATGGAAGTAAGGAACAGAGGGAGGTAGGAAGATGCAGAGAACAATCGAAAAGGAGCTTTCCTATTGGTGGATTAGTTTTACAGGCCCAGTTGCACCTGCGTCCTGTAAAGGGTACGGGTACAGTTAAACTACAGTTTGTTGGAATTGCTAGAGAGGAACGTGAAAAGGGGGTGCCTTGGGGAAGAGAGAGAGCGAAGAACCATCCTAATTTTTGGTTGGAGGAGGAGAATGAAGGATGGCGAGGAAGACCGCCCCCCTGGTACACCCTTGGTTCGATTTATTGGTATGCAGGGATGTATTTCATGGATTCACGAATGTATGGTATGTTTGATGAGTGAAGGTATGGACAGGCCATGTTTAATTGGAGTAATCAGGGTTCATCAGTGATTTGGAAGACAAATTGAATTTCCAGAGTTAATGTGATACATTATCTCTGACCGAGTTTTTTGGCTTTTTTTATTAGAACTTTTTTAAGTTAAAATTTTTTTTGATTATTACAATTTTTTTTTTAATTCGTATCAATTGGAACTAATCTCCCATTTAAGTATTCGCAATGGACAAAGTATAATAAATTTTCTTTTTATCTGATAAAAAAAATTAGGATTTTTACTAATTAGCAGCTCTGTATATCCTTTTATGTTAAAGACTTTTCATTTTATTAAAGCATTACGGTGCAATAGAAAAAAATTAACTATTACGATTATTAAATTCATCAACCATATTATTTTAAATTACTATACCTTAAATTATTTACCATATGATATTAATTTACAATGCTTTGAGTTTTTATCAATATAAAACTAGTTTTCTGTTTAAAAATTCGAAAAGCATTAATTATAATGAATCTTTTTAATCTGATGGAAATCTCATATTTACAACTTAGATTATTCATTTAGATACAAGGCTTATTTTTTTTCCATTTAATCAATGTATTATAATGCAAATATATGGAAAAAATTATTTAATTATTTTTGCTAATTTCTTCTTTTATTTTTGCAGACTTATTTCTTCATCACTTAAACACAATTAAAATTTTTAAATCCTCAGCATCTTTAAACCTGCCATACAGGGGTGAAAGCGAGACGGAAAAGAGGAAAGGCTGGTAGTAAAACCATTCCAGTTATAGCTAGTATTGGGGAGGAGTTTACTTATTCTTTTTTTAAATTTTTCAACAATATCTACTTTATCTTGGAAAAGAAGCAGTTTTATATATATGCCAGAATTATAAAAGAAATCTTGATAGTTACAGATATTTCATTTTTTTCGAAAAAAATGCTAGAATGAAATGTTTTACGTACCAGGTTTTTCTCTTTTCCGTCTTGCTATATGAGAGCTTTCACCCATGCTGCATATATAGATAAGTTAATATTGACACCATTTTTTTTCCCTTTAACTATACGTAATAATTCAATCATTAAATTAATTTATACACAAATACACATGAATTTGTTCTTGAATGTTTTTTCAAGTTATTTAAATGTTTAGTTTGAATTCGTCTAGTATCATTTCTTATAAAATTAATCCATCGAAGACAAAATCTCCCTTTCTTAGAGTTGCCTCGGACAACAAAATTGATAAAAATGCTGACGATTAAAATTCTAAACTATTTTTGCAACTTTTTATAGCATATATTTTTCAGTTTACTAATGAAAGTGCTAAGTGCCGTAAGGCATCAGACGACCAGTTCCACTACAACGAACAAACGAATGAAAGTGTAAGGATGGAATGTTTTGGCCTTAAATATGAATAATTTGAAATGTAAGCCATAGTGATAATTGAATAATTACGATTGAATAATTAAGGTCGTAATAAATAAATAAAAATGAATTGAGTTTCTACCACTTTTTACATCTTCATTCGCCTGCGGCATCCCTGCTTTTGGAATATATCGGAGTTGAGGGATAAGATTTCACGTATTTTTTGGATTTCATGTAATGCACTTATTGAACATTTTTTCGAAGTTGTGTCTCAATTATCAAGAGTTCGTACTTACCTGGAAAACCGAAAACTGGAATCAGTCTTGTTTAGAAAAAAGCTGAAAATTTCCTTGGGCCAGCTTTTACTCGTACTTAAGAGTTTGAAGTGATGAATAAAGCCTTTTATTAACACTATATTTATTTACACTTTCCGTTACTTAGTCGTAAACTTAGAATTGGGTCAGCTGTTCAAAGCCGGTTATAAAATATAAATAAAATAAAATACATGCTTATTGGTTTACTAAATTTGATTTATTGGGCTTTTGTTCACCACTACTTGTACATAATTGAATTGACTTGAGTGGTGTGTTACTTTGAAACAGTAAAGCCGTGTTAAGCATTTTAAAAAAATGGCAAAATTTCTTGAAAATTTGCAAATTTTATTCGTAACTCCCTACCGTTTTTTAAAAGAATTTGTAGTGACCGGAGCAGTTGCTATCTCTGCAGTTAGGCCGTTTTGATCCATTTTAAAAATTGACAAAATTTAAATAAAATTTCGTTTGTAGTTCTCTGTCGATTTTTTGACGAATCCGAAGCAGTTGGCATCTCTGAAAAGTGACTAATTTCGTTTCATTGGTCTTTACTTTAAAACTATAAAATCTGTTTTTCCCATTTCGCGTTTTATTTCGATACTTATTCGGTAATATTAAGCGTAAGAGTCAATACAAATTTAATAAAATACAATTTATTTTCTTAATTTAGTTGACACTTTTTAAATTTTTTATGGACCGTATGAACCTTGCATCAATCAGGATAAAACTGGTAACCAAACTAATTCTTTAACAGTTCATATGAGAGCAGGGTAGTAATCGTTTGATTTATATAAGTCACTACTACTTAATTCGAAATCAAAATTACATACAGGGTGACTACTAAATATTGTAACACTCGAAAAAAATGGAAATTTATTTTAATTCATTTGGTAAAACAATTTCTCTCTCACTGTTCCTGTGATGGTAGCTTTCTATAAGTGCAGACGATTTTTGCTTAGAGCAAAACATTTAGAATAAATTTAAAGATATAATCGAAAAGGTTAATGGTTAAACTGCTTTTCGATCGCTAATTTTCTGCAGGTAGAATCTTTGAGCAATTAAAATCTCTTGGGTTTAATAGAACATTTATATATAGAACTATAAATCGGTTATTAGATGCTTGTGGCTATAAAGATCGTCCCAGGTCTGGTCGTCCAAGCTCAGTTCGTACAAAAAAGAGCATTAAAAGAATTCGTGAAAAGATACGAAGAAATCCACAGCGCTCTGCTAATAAAATGGCTGCAGAGGATAACGTAAGTCGAAGAACTAGGCAAGTTATATTAAATGAAGACCTGAGTTTTCACACTTGTAGCAAAAGAAAAGTTCAAAGTTTGACAACTGCACAAGAATTAAAAAGACTACAAAGATGCAAAGAAATTGCAGAACCGCACGGTAACAAAAGTGTTGACAGAATAATCTTTTCTGATAAGAAAATATTTTGCAGAGAACAAAGTTATACTGCCAAAAACAATGTTGTATATTCAACAACCTTCGATGAGATACCTGAAAGTGTAAGAACTGTGCAACGCTTTCAAAACAAAAATTCTGTAATGATTTTGGTTGCAGTGTCAAATAACGGAAAATTTCCTCTAAAATTCATCGATAAAGGGGTCAAAATCAATGCTGAATATTATTAAAAAAAATATTGGCTACACATTTATTGCCACATGCAGACAGATGGATCCCAAAAAGGATTGGGTATTTAAGCAAGATGCTGCACCGTCACACCGAGCCAAAACAACACCTTGGCTCCTTATCCATTGTACGAAATTAATTAAACATGAAAATTTGCCTCCTTCTTCAACAGATCTAAATCCTTTAGACTATTGTGTTTGAGATATTCTAGAGTCTAAAGCTAATGTTAAGCAGCAAAGAAGTGTGGAATCTTTCGGAGCTTCTTTATTGCGTGAATGGTTCCACTTATCCCAATTCGATTCCCTCTTTACACATTATTTTTACTTACACCACATTACGTCTTTTATACTGCGTTATTTTTTTATTACATAAATTACTGGAAATTACATAACTATTTGGAAATTAATTATAAATAAAATTTTAGAAATAAAATGGTGATTAAATTATTTGAATATTATAATATGGAATATTATAAATATTAAAATGTTATTATTGGCTTGTCAATACACTGTAGTAAGGCTCCTATACTATCAGAGCTGACCTATCAAGCAATATTGGAGCAAACAAGTTCGCAAGTTAACGTTATTTTAGCATTCGTTATGTTATTACAGAGATGCCAACTGCTGCGGACACGCCAAAATAATTTAAAAAGCGGTAAATAGCTACAAAGTAAATTTTGCGAATAGTTGACAATATTTGCTTGCTTTTTAAAATGTAAAGCATGTCATAAGTACTTTAAAGTGGTGAATTATATAAGCCTACTCATTGTTTAGAAATAGTGGTGGATTAAAATCTACTAAATCGAACTTATGACACCAAGAATTACAATTAATAAACTACCACTTGAAAATATTTTTTCGCTGTGCTTATGTTAGCTCGTTGCTCCAACAATAAATGATACATAAACGACATAATCAAAAGAGCCAGAGGAGCGTTTTTTGCGCTCAAAGTCCTCCTGCATAAGAATTCAAAGCTTGATCTAGCAAATAAAAGAACTATCTATATACAAGCGATTCGACCAATTCTTACGTATGCTTGCCCAGCCCTCACTACCATAAGCAACAACCTAAAAAAGAAGCTATCTACAACTGAAGGTAAATTTTTACGCACAATGACTGGCGCCCCAAGGGCGATTAGCAATAGATTGCTCAGAAAAGACTTAAACATTGATGATATCAATTGCTTTATAGCTAAATTGACCACAAAATTTTACAGCGACGCAAAGACATGCACCACATCGGATTTCAATAAATTGTTCGATATTGATATAATCAGTGATAATTCGAATTTCAGCCCAATTACCGCCTTTTTATGCTCAGACTGCATACTATCAAAATACTATTAACTTTATCATACAACTCTACTCAAGGGGATCTCCCCAATCCAAAGATGATTTTCCCTTCAAAACTAAAGATTTACTCCTTAAGGACTTGACTTGTTGTTACAACATACTACAACTTCAAAGATATATAGGACCTCCCAGAATACAACAAAACAGAATCGATGAATCGGTTAGTGGCGCTTCGCGCCAAACGCCGAGATAACCCCAATATCCAGCATCCAGCAACAATAAATGATAAGTCGGCCTGTCTAATTCAGGGGCTCTACACTGTAGTGACCAGAATTTGATGTAGTAAGTGCGATCTAAAATTGTGCCTATCGCCCCAACACCTGGAAAAATAGTCTCCAACATTTGAGGACTTTGGAGAAGTCTTTTTCTTAAGTGGTAGTGAACAAATTAAGAATTTTTAAAAAACTTTTATTAGAATTAAGGAAATGACCATTTGTTTATGTGACATTTTATATAACTGTTTGGCAGCCATGGCTATTACAGTTATGCTTTATTTTTTTTATAACAGATTTTATTTCGTGAAGTAGTATATTTTTTATTTTACTGCCTATTTTCTTGCTTGAAAAGTTTGTTATAAAAATTTTTTGACAATTTGAACGCATAAAAACATCAAACATCAACCTAAGAGAAATGATAATCACGCAATATAGTTTTCGAATTTTTGTAAAAGAGAAAGCTTTTCTGGATATTCTCTTGCTTTTACTTTAAAATTGCCTATAATTTAAAAATTTTTTTTCGAAATCTGTAAGAGTTGACCTTTATATTAAGATCACCCACGACAGCAGTGCCAATCAAAAATTTTCTTTAGAGCCTTATCTAAAAATAAAGCTTAAAAGCTACGCCCATAAAAGCTGTCGAATTAATATTTTAGTGAAAAAAAAATATTTGACTTAGGTGTTTTATCATCAAGTTGCATAGAGCAAGGCAAGGATTAAAATCATCAAACACAATAAGTATGTTTTTCTAGTGATTTCGAAATGCTTTCACCTTCTGCCAGAAACGCCTTCCTGGCTTGTCACGAAGGAAAAGAAAAAACAAACAGTGTTTTGACAATTTTAAACTAATGGCGATTGTCCTTCAAAACGACAATCGCTAAAGTTTGATAAAGATTTGATCAAACTTTAGATTTTACTTTTTCCCTCTCTTAAGTACTGACCTGCGACTGATATTGTTCATAGTAATCTAAATGCATTGATTACAAAGTTTCAGAAAATTTGTATTAAGGATAGTAATTACAGAAAGCACTGACATTTTAAAAATTTTTATTTTTATTTTGAAAATTAATTGATTTCCGAATAGCTCAAATTCGTTTAGGATGGCTATGAATTACACTGAGGAACAATTTTTTTGTTGCACTTGCGCATGTACTTAACCTAACCTAATTCGTGTGTAGAGATTTTAAAGCTGAGATTACTTTTGATTGAAAAGCTACAGAATTTTTTTAAAATGACATTTTTAGATTAGTTTATTTTCTATCTGAATGCGCAAGTTTATAAGGATAAAATAGGTTTGTATACATACATGTACAGTTATCTGCGCGTTTGACTTAACACTTAAGATAAAAAAAAAGTTAGTATTATGAACTAGCATGCAATCGTGTTTGTAATGCTGTTTTATTGAGTAAAGTTGCGAAATTAAAGAAGAAAAAAAATTTGTTTAATTTTTATTTAGAAAAAAAGAAACCTTAAGTACTTTCTTGATTATCCCGAATTATCTTAGGTTATTCGAAATTATTATGGTGCGAAAATTCACAAGACTGCACAAATCAAGACACAAGGAGTCAAATCATTGAGGTTAAAATACCTGTATGCCATATGTTATGATACGTCATCTATTGGTGGTTTTTGGAACTAAATGCATATTTAGATAGATAAAATTCTAATCATTTCATTATCCCACTGTCTAATTTTCAAGAAGTTGGGCGGCAATAATTTTTTACGCAAGTTACTCTCAAATGCTAAATTTAATGGTACCCACTTTATGCATCAGTTATATATACATTTTGAACCATATTTTAACAACTTAACATTTAAGCGAACTGTAAATTAAGCTGCAACCGAATTATGCTACTACCAGAATTTCATGAAATTCAACTCATAATTCTTACTAAGCTTACAAATGCGAATTTTAGTTATAGACACAGATCCGCTGTTCCGCGGAACCCAAAGGAAGGGTAAAAGGACTTCCGAGAGTTTAAATTTTTTAAATCAGTAGTAATTTTTGAAACTTATAATTGTATTTAAACATTAAACCACAATTTCTTTGATAGTTTGGTTATTTTCATGAAATTATTTAATTAAAATGCCAGTGAAAAAAGAAGTGGCAAAATTTATAAACAATTGCATCAGCATTTCTCGTCGAACTTTCCAAAATAAAATGTCCAAATACAAGAATAACGTTTTGTTTTTCGATAATAATTATTCTCAACATTTATCTAAATGCATGCGCCAAAAACAAACAAATTCAGAACTTAACTAAATACCACTCCAGGCCTGCGAATTTAACTTAAACTTAACACGTTCACGCAGGGGTGACCCACCGGTGGGTCACGCAAGATTGTCCCAACTTGGCAGCTCACCGGAGTCAAAACTGGTACTAACAATAAATTTCGTTTTTTTTCCGGGAATAATAAAAATCCATAACTACCAATTGTTTTTAACGGATGCAATTTTTATATAGAATTGCTTCTTCGCCGCGATAAATTTCCTTACAGTGAATTGTTATTGTTGAGAATAGATTAACTCCTCCCAAATATCATCTAATATTGAAATAGTTCTTCTAGTATTTTCTCTTTTACCTTACCAGTATTTTCACTTTTCCCGGCGTGAACGTGTTAAACTGTATGAAATATCAGGGCACCTCAGGCCCCTTGCTACCCTCTTTCCATTTATCTTTAGCTTAATCTTCGTAGTGCTTCGATAAGGTTGTGGAATGCAAATGAACAAAAGGAGTACTCATGTGGATCATTGAGATTCTGACTGTGTAATTATATGCAGTGGGGTGATTGCGAATTTAACTGTTTGACGTCAAACTTATTATTTTAAGAGTTTTTTTTTAATAAAACTATTACAAAAAAATTTTCATTTTCCACATTAAATATTATCAAAATAATTGGTAGTCTCTCGTTGACCGGTATGTTTATGGCTACTAAGAAAGTTTATTCATATGTTCATGGTTTCACCAAAAGATACTCGATGATTTAAGGCTCCGTAGCTTTAAAAAATTGGAAACCGCTGCCTAAGACATCTACCATGTACACATTTTGTATCACATTTTAACAACCTGACATACGAATCGAATGGTAAATTAACTGTCATAATGTTATAACCTTATTCTCCTCATAGTTTTTGAGTCAAAGTGTCAGTCAAAGATACCTTACACATCTACCATGTGCTCATTCTTAACCATATTTTAACAACATCACATTGGAATCGAACTGTAAATTAACGTCAGAAAGCAATTCCAACCTCCATAAAGAACGGGTGGAATCGAGAACTGTACTAAATTACCCAACACCTCCATGGTTAGAAACGCAAATATTATCCTGACCTCTCAAAAACACTCCGAATATTTCACACACCCCACTTCTTTATAACTCACTGGAAACAGGAGTTCTAATTCACAGATCGGCACGCACCATTTCGATGAATACCAAACAGAAGGGGTGTGCAACCCCCTTTCCGGAATTGGGGGTGGTATAAAGTTCAAACTACAACCGACTGATTCCGGGGATGCTTGAGGTGGGAGGTCTCATTAAATGTTCGGGCAAAATGAGGGTTAGCCCCAGGGCAATTGAGTCATCCCCATGTGTTGTTGTAGTTTGTCCTTCCTCTTCATCCCCACCCCTCTTATATTCTTTTCTCCCGAATGACCCCCGGTAGACCAAAATAACGAGTTTCCTTCCTTGTTAAGTGCGTGTACACCCTCAGACAGGGACTGTTTTCCTGTTCTTTTTCCTTTTTTTTTATTCTTTCCGGATCAGGATTTTCCTTATCAGGATGGGATTCTGTGCTCTAGATCACAAGGGGGAGAGAAGGGCAGGATTTAATCTGGAAAAGGAGGGTTCTGCTCTTGAATCAAGAGTCGGTGGAAGGTTTAAGATGATTATAAAGGTAAATATGAGGATTCTAAGTTGGGGTGTAAGACTTTTAATTAATTTATCTTCTATGCAAATGTTTAAAAGATAAAAAAATAACTCCTCCTCAGTCTTTTTTCTTTTTTAGTTTGGATTAATAGACATAAATTGATTTGAGCTTTAGTTTTCGTAGCATGCGTGTAATTAATTGGAACAAGTGTATTCATAAACAACTATCTGGACAGAATTCTAAATCGGTCGAAATTGTAGCATTTAAAATGTAGCATTCTTAGAAATTTTTTAATTAACTCAACATTTTTTTTCCAATTTGTTGCGATTTCATACACTAAAATTAAGAAGTAAAAATTTCAAAGTCATTTAAACTCTATTTTGAAACTTAAAAAAAATACGAAAATCTGCAATTAATTTTAATATTTTTCAAAATATTTACTATCAAAATATACCTTAAAAATAAATAAAAATGATATTTATTGTTTATATATATATATATCTATCTATCTATCTATCTATATATATATATATATATATATATATATATATATATATATATATATATATATATATATATATATATATATATATATATATATATATATATATATATATATATATATATATATATATATATATATGACATTTAATCGAACATATATAACAAAAACATACCTGTATATATTTAAATAGTGGGCAGTACGTATTTCCTTATAATATTCAGTGATGCCAGCTTGCTCCGGACAGTAAATACATATTTTAAAGTGGTAGTTTATCAATTGTGATTCTTGGTCTAATAGATTCTACTTAGTAGATTTTTATCCACCACTATTTCTAAATAATTCGCAGGCTTATATAATTCACCATTTTATAGTACTTATGTCATGCTGTACCTTTTAAAAAGCAAGCAAAAATATTCAAATATTTGCAAAATTTACTTTGTAGTTATTTACCGTTTTTTTTTAATTATTTTGGCTTGTCTGGAGCAGTTGGCATCTCTGAATATTTCTTATTTAGCTATATTATTAGCTTAGAAAATCACTGTGTCGTGACTGAGATCGAAGTGTAAATATACTATGGTAAACAGCGCTATCTTGTTTCTTCAAAACGAATCATAATAATGAATCATTAATTTTTAAATATTTGAGAAGAAGAACCGAATTTTGGCCACTCTCAAAATTAGACTGAAGATGGAAAAAAAATAATAAATTGCGCTAACTTAACCCCTTGGGGACGGGTGATTCAGAAAAGCATTCGTACAAAATCAGAATCAAGTTGCAATTAAATAAAAAACGGTAACTTAAATGTAGTCATTACTAATTTGACAGACTTACTTTGCTTTTATTTTAATTATTGTTAGTTTGATCATATATATAATCAATGTTTATTCAAAGTATAACTAAATAGTTTTATTTTGAACAAAGTAATGGTGAATTAAATAAATCGAAAAATTATAACTCCGCCCACAAATAAACTGCTAAAGAAATACTTTGATTACCAGTTTTATCTTCTTACCCTGATTGATACGGTTTTTTGCTGTCACGTATTTGTGACAGTCGGCGCGAAAGGGTTAAATGTGGAGACTGCTAATTTGACAGACCAATTTTGACTTCACTTTAATAAATGTTAGCCTAATCACATACCGTCGCTTTAAAATAAACCGGAGTAACTCAAATAAGCAAGTTTTTCATGAGAGCGATTTCTAACTCTTCAAGATGGCAAATCGCGCCAATGCCATAACGATTTATCTGCTCTCTAAATTAATTTTATGGAACTTATGAAGATAACACTTTGTTTCTTTAAAAGGGTGATTTTTTTTTATACCCAAAATGACCTAAATATCTAATTTCTCAATTTTTTTGAGTTACTACAATTAAGTTTCAAAGAGACGATACGTAATAAATATAGAGTTACCACGAGCTACTGAAAATTCGAAATTTTATTATATGAAATCTTTACAGCACTTTTTTTCAGTTTACTATTTAAAATATATGTTTTTATTTTAAATATAAATTATTTGAAATGTAAGTCATAGTGGTAGTTGCGATTGAATGGTTAAAGAAATAATAAATAAAAATGAATAAAGTTTCAACCACTATCTACATTTTTTGGTCACCTATGTCATCCCTGTAAATGCAAGCTCAAAGTGCAACTATATAATTTTTATTAAGAACTAAATAATGGTGTGTTAAATAAAGTATACTATAACTATTATAACCCCGCTAACGAATTCGGTTGGTTGCCAGTTTTATCTTTTTACTCTGGTTGATAACATTTCACGATGGCACATATTTGTGACAGTTATATGGACAGTAGCCCATAACTTTCAAACTTTACGGTTTGTTCAAAACATTTTTATAGTGGAAGTAAACTAAAGTAAAAATTTTTATAACAAATAAAATTTTCATGAATTTTTTTCTTCTTAACATTTGAGAATAACCATTTGTAGATTAAAAATTTAATACATCTGTAAAATTATTTATGCATAGTACCAAGGATGCAAACTGCTCCCGATTTACAAAAATATTGTGAAAAGCGGTAGAAACCAATAACCCGAAGTTTGCAGACTTTCGCCTAGTTTTGCCAATGTTTCAAAAAAATAGACACACAATGTGGTTTATGACGTCAGCATTTGATTTATTTAAAAGTAACGGTGATAAAAACCGAATTAACTAAACCAAGAAACATACTTTAAAAGACTACCACTCGAAAATATTTATCGGCTATCCGGAGCAAGTTGGTACATCTTAAATTGGATTTTTTTAATTATAAAAAAAATAATAAATTACTTTTGTTATCCCAAACAAATATGTTATCTAAAACTTCAGTAATTCTGTAATTATAGAAACGTGCACAAATGTATTATATACGAATATTGCAGTTCGAATTTGAAGACGAAAATTCAAACTGTACTTGAATATAATTCTTAGTGCCGCTGTACTCATGTTGGGATTCTTTGGATCGAAATCCCATTGCCATGAAAGGGTGGAGACCGTGTGAAATCGTCCGCCCAAGAACACCTGCACCTACTAGGGCGGTAAAAGGGAAAAAGGGCAAACAACAAAATCCCCTTGCCTACGAAGCGAATAGGTTTTCTAAAATTCTCACATGCATAGAATTTGAAAAGCATTTGGGCTTTTAAAGATTTAAAATTTTCAATATCTTGTTACAAAAACGTAATGTTTGATTGAATAACGGGTATAAGTTATGAAATTTTCATATTTTTATCGGTGCTATCTATGTAAGCTAATTCCAAATTATTTTCTGAAACTAGCTAAAATTAAAATATACATGCTACATTGAGAAATTTTTTTTTAAGTTCTACTATTTTTTTTCACCGTAAGTGCATAATTGGTTAATTACAGCTTGAGAGGAAGTGATTAAGTCTAACCACGTGATTTAAATCAGATGTAATTAGGTAATCGAATCTGATTGACTTCCAAACCAACAAATGAAACCTACGATATAACGTCATTTGCAGGTATCCAATTATTGCAACTACTGTGCTTCACTCTGCGAAAGATTGAATACTAAAAAGCACAGAAATATATTGTTTATTGTAATTTTCTTATTTATACAAGATTTACAGACATAATTTTATTTTAACGGAAAAATTTCTTATGCCATGTACACAGAAGTTGTTATATTAACACGTTCACGCCGGGAAAAGTGAAAATACTGGTAGAAGAACTATTTCAATATTAGATAATATTCGGGAGGAGTTAATCTATTCTCAACAATATCAATTCACTGTAAGGAAATTTATTACGGCGAAGAAGCAATTCAATATAAAAATTTCATCCGTTAAAAACAATTGATAGTTATGGCTTTTTATTATTCCCGAAAAAAAACTAAAAAATGAAATTTATTTGCTACCAGTTTTTACGCCAGTGCCATACCTGCCAACTTCTAATCCCTTCCATTATTATTTTTCCCAGTGGTATTGAAAGGAAATTAAAACTTCAATTTTAAGCAAACAAATATGTTGTATTTGAGAAAACATAAGTTGACAACCATTCGTTCGTTCGTTCGTTGTAGTGGAACTGGGCGTCTGAGGCCTTACGGCCCTTTTCCCATTCATCTTGAAGTTAACTTAGAGACATACATGACAAAATTAAAGTTTGGGGAGCAAATGGAAGTTGACAACCAGTAGTAACGCATATTAATATATGTGCTTAATTTTTGTAGGAATAGTGGTGATCAATATCATTTAAAAATTAAGATTATAAAAGAAAAAATAGTATATAATTACTACCACTTTAAATATGAAAATAAAATCTTCCGGAAAATCCAAAAGAGTTGGCAGATATGCAGTGCACTGCCAAAATGAGACAATCTAGCGTGACCCACCGGTGGGTCACCCCGACGTGTGCGTGTTAATATACGTTCGGTTCAAAAGTTGAAAAAAATGTATGTAATTTGAATTTGAGATTATTTGCGTATAACTCTGGTCCCCATTTTAGCTGGTTCATTAGTTCAAGCCTGCAAAGCTATAAAAAATTTTGAATTCTTAAACATTTCGTCCAAAACAAAAGCTAAATTGATAAAAATAAAATAATGTGAATTAAAAATAATGAGTTTAAAGAAAGAACTGGCTATTGCATAAATAACATTTTATTTGATAATTGAAGAAATTATTACATTTTAAAAATGATAACAATATATTATCTAGTATACTCCATTAATATGCGTACATGATAGCAGCACTAAAAAGAAATATATTTGAATAACCTCTGTTTATAAAAACATAAAAAAAAATCTCCATTTTAACACTATTTAACGCACCTTTATATGCATATGTACTTAAATATTGTGTCACGTTGTGGGACCCCTAATTTGTCTATAATATTTTCTTTTGTTATGGTACTAATGAATGTTATAATACCTGGCCAAGTTTGAATATTATGGGTTAATATTAAAGGCAGATACAGGACATATTGAAATTGAATAAAAACTTTTCTCGAATTGTTACCTTACTAAATCATATCCTCGTTCTAAGAACTTTATTTGCTGACATTGTTGTTGTTATGCTCTATTACAAGACAAATGCCAAAAATATTTACGTATTTTTTTCCTTTTTTTGAAGGTAAAGTTATAAATAGTAATCAAATTGGAATTATATTATGATATGTGTTTAATTATATTTGTTATTGCGAGTATTTACTTGCAAAATGCAACGTTCGTAATGTTACTCTATTTGGAAAACAAATTATAAAAAGAAAATACTCGTCTTAATAGAAATAGAAGCGCACATTTCCTAACCATAAACCGAATTATCGACTGGAATAAAACAATAGAAGTTCCGAGAGATAAAACTTCAGGGAATTGTCTCATGAGAGAGGCTGTCCAAAACAGCACAATGGAGCAACACTTTTAGTGACACCTTAAGAGAGAGTGCTATTTCAACTTCATTTACCAGGTAAACCCATCAACATTTCGCATTTGTCGCCTCAATGAAGCCAAGAATTTGTAATGATAAGCCGTTTGAATGCTGCAATGGCGCCATGTTTGGTCAAAAGCCTTTTGCAAGCTTAGTAAGCCCTTTAAGTAAAAAAAAATGCTATGTTTAGGTATTATATTAACCGTAATGAAGAGTTCCAGAAATTTTTTTTTATGAATATCCATGCTCATATCTAAACCAATTTAAGGAGAAAAAAAAATAAAATCTAAACTCTTTTTCTCATTGATTTTATGCAAAGATTTATAAGGTTTGGTTAATACCGTTTCATTAGAGCGGCAAAAAAGAGCTAGTGGCAACGCACAAAGAATAATTGATCCTGGGTTATCTTTCTGAGTATTTTGTTTTGGTGGGTGCTAAGCTTGACTGGAAAAAATGGTGAGATGTTGGCCCATGACGGAGAGACGTAAGTTAGTACTGGTTTTATCATGGAGAGGTATAGCAATCTTTTTAATTTTAACTCCATGTTGGAATGTCCGAGGAGAACTTGAAATTTAATACAAGAAGCTTTAGCTTATAACATTCTGAACATGGTTAGATAACATTCTGAACATGGTGTTTTCAGGTAATTTTTTTAGGATTAATACAAGATACTTTGCGCCTTATTGAAGATCGGGAGGGTCTCTCCAAAAAGTCTAGATAATTTGTGAAAAGATGTTGATGTCTTTTAATGCATGATCAGTAGATGGTGGTTATGGCCATTTACTTAGTTATTTACTTGGACCATTTACTATAAGTAATACATTTTAAATCAACAGATATGTTTGAGTTGAGTTTGTGTAAAAGATAGTGCTTACAAAAAAATGGTGAATGTTTGGAGGTAAAACAGTAGTACATTTCTATAGGTTTGTAACATTTTTTTTGAATATCTTATTATATATATATATATATATATATATATATATATATATATATATATATATATATATATATATATATATATATATATATATATATATATATATATATATATATATATATATATATATATATATATATATATATATATATATTTATATATATATATATATATATATATATATATATAGTTACTCAATTCGAACTTCTAACAAACACTCATGTGAGTTTTCCCTTTCTCCTCTTCAATATATTCTCAGCCCCTGAAAGGAGAGTTTACCCCTTAACCAATTTCTTAATAATTATTTTAAAAAAATAAATAAATATATTTCTAAAAAATGTGATTTTCGATTATTTTTATTTAAATTTCATGCAAATAAAGTTTGGGATGTGAGCTTTAAATCTTATGTTTGCTCTATATAGCAAAAATAGCCCCCTAGGAGTGTCTAATCTCCTAAAATTATAACTTTAAAGGATATTCTACTTATACATTTAATGGCCTTTTTTATTTTTTAAACAATCAAAATATAAAATATGGCTCTAAAAATGTCAAAGTTATTGAAAAGTATACGTGGTGCAAAAATAATAGCCTAGTAGAGTTAAAAAAAATAGAAACAAAATAGATAGTTTCAACTAGCATGTTTAGTGCAAGGAGTTGATCCCTTTTAATATAAAAAGTTTCCTCTATGGTGATTACACATTTAGATTTATTTTCTTAGAGGGAATGTCCGTAATTTTTCAGTTCAATAAAAGTGATGTAACTTCAAAATTTTATTATTTTTTAAAAAAAAAAAAAAACTTTGATAACTAAAGTTTTGACAAAAAAAAATAAAATTATGCTTTCTGAGTCACTAAATTAAAATTTTAAGGTATTATCGTTGCTAAACAATGGATCTATTTTATTAGTTAAATTCTGTACATTGGTTGCCAAGTTTATTCAGATTATAATCTTCTATTTTTACCATTTAGCTTTCTTATTGTTATATTGTTCCTTATTGTCATAGTATTCCTGATTTCCTGTACAATAAAAGTGCATGATAAAAAAGAAACAGAGACGGGAAGGGGTAGACTAAATATAACTCATTTTACCTAACCATTGGTTTCACATAGAATAAAAGTTAGGGCATTTATGATCGGCTTTACAAAAGCTTTTGAGCAGCTTTACAGAATGACAATCCCATCTGTTATTAATTCCGTATTCTAGAAACATCTAAGAATTAAAGGGAGATTTCAGTCATATTTTTTTTTAATATTTTTGCATTTATCTGTGCGATGATTTAAGCTTGAATGCCATTGAAAGTTTCCTAGTGGAGGTTGACATATTGATATTTATAGAGTCATGTTCTAAATTTTTATTCCTTAAAAATAACGAAATAACTTTGAATAATAAACGAGAAATGCCGGGAAGTTTATGGGCATATACCAATAATATTAAAATTGACCTTTTTCGATGTACCTTTTCTCAGCATTTAACCCCTTAACGATCGGTTAATTTTCAAGAAAAAGGTCATAAAAGTGCCTATTTTTTGGCTTTTGCATTTGTATTACGTATTTGATTAGTGCTGTAACTGGTTTAAAATAAACTAACTATCTACAATTACCATAAAAATATCCTGGTACTGCCATCAGGTGTGTAAAATGAGAAATAAAATGTTTTCCGGGCAAAAGAAATTAATTAGTTTTATTCTTATTGGCGCTTTACTACTGAACACTCCAGCCCGTCAATATCACGGGAGCGAGAAATAGCTGGCGAAACCTCACCCCGTCATTTTCACATTCACCAATTTATTGTACATATGTCATGCTATACCCTTTAAATAGCAAGTAAAAATTGTCAAATATTTCCAAAATTTACTTGTAGTTATTTACCGTTTATTTTTTAATTATTTTGGCGTGTCCGGAGCAGTTGGCATCCCTGCTTATCTTTGTCAGAAATTTTTTAAAAAAATTATAAACTGAGAACTTTTAATTGCTTTAAAAAGTTTCATCGAAAATCTTTCATGACTCAAACAGTATTAGTGTTAACGCTGAAACATCATCACAGCATACAATTGCAGAGATGCCAACTTGCTCCGGACAGCAAATATATTTTAAGGTAGTAGTTTATCAATTGTTATTTTTGATTTAATAAATTCAATTTAGTAGATTTTTATCCACCACTATTTCTAAATAATTCGTAGGCTTACAAAGTTCACCACTTTATAGAACATATGCTGGATATTGGGGTTATCTCGGCGTTTGGCGCGAAGCGCCACTAACCGATTCATCGATTCTGTTTTGTTGTATTCTGGGAGGTCCTATATATCTTTGAAGTTGTAGTATGTTGTAACAACAAGTCAAGTCCTTAAGGAGTAAATCTTTAGTTTTGAAGGGAAAATCATCTTTGGATTGGGGAGATCCCCTTGAGTAGAGTTGTATGATAAAGTTAATAGTATTTTGATAGTATGCAGTCTGAGCATAAAAAGGCGGTAATTGGGCTGAAATTCGAATTATCACTGATTATATCAATATCGAACAATTTATTGAAATCCGATGTGGTGCATGTCTTTGCGTCGCTGTAAAATTTTGTGGTCAATTTAGCTATAAAGCAATTGATATCATCTATAGAACATATGTCATGTTATAGCTTTTAAATACCCTCCAACTTATGTAATACCCTCCAACTTGAAAATAATTCTTTCTAGTGGTAGCGAACCAAAGTAGAAATTTTTAAAGCAAATGGATCTCTCATAAAACTTTTATCAGAGCTTAAGAATCTAGCCATATGGCCTGCATTTTTATAAGTAATAGTGGACAAGTTACGCTAAAATTAATTTTTTTTAAATATTAAGACATTAATTTTGCTACCGTCTGAAAAGAAGATTTCTGAAACTACGGAAATTCCGTAGCAGTTGGAGGGTATGCTTTTAAAAAGCAAGCAGAAATAGTCGAATATTTCGAAAATTTACTTTGTAGTTATTTACCGTTCTTTTAATTATTTTAGCGTGACCGGAGCAGTTGGCATCTCTGCAATTGATATAATCTCAAATATCCCTATACAGTTTCAAAGTGATATGATGAGTGGAAAAGGTACATCAAAAAATGTCAGTTTTAGCATTATTGTCAGGAATGTCAGTTTTAGCAAATTTTGGTTTTAAGGGACGGGCATATGGGAGGGGTAGGCCATTTTCGTTATTCAATACAATGGATGAGCCTAGTAGAAAAACCAGGTGACATTTTCAAAGAGGCTATAAGCAAAGTAAAAAGAAGAAAAAAATTATACCCGAAATATTTTATCTGCGATTTATTTGAAGGTGATATATAGATTAAGATTTATTAGAAAAATTATATTATTTTATTTACCACTTCCGGATTTGAAATAAAAATCACGTATGTATACTAAAAACTAATGAGGATTAGTTTAAAGTGAAGAGAAAATCAATTTTGTTATATTAAACATATTCATATTGATTCAACCGCTTTATGTAATTTTTCTTAAAGTTAAATACTCCTAAAATTTTCACGTACCTTGTTCTATAAAATTGGCAAACAGAACTCTAATTCCAAATTTAATTTACAATAAAATGAAAAGAGAGAGCAAAACTTCGTGGTTTTAGAAAAGTTTCTCAAAAATTTATCATGCCTGCCAACTCTTCCGGATTTTCCCGAAGATTTTATTTTCATATTTAAAGTGGTAGTAATTATATACTATTTTTTCTTTTATAATCTTAAATTTTTAAATGATATTGATCACCACTATTCTTACAAAAATTAGGCACATATATTAATATGCGTTACTGTCATGGTTGTCAACTTAAGTTTTCTCAAATACAACGTATTTGTTTGCTTAAAATTGAAGTTTTAATTCCATTTTAATACCACTGGGAAAAATAATAATGGTAGGAATTAAAAGTTGGCAGGTATGCATTTATGGTTATTCAGAAAGTAGGGGTTAACCCTTTCCAGTGCAGTGCAGCTAGTCTGGTGACACTAATTCTAAACAACTAAAGATTACAAACCACTAGAAATGAGGAACTAATTGCTTTTAAACATTTTGCAGCCATTATTCAACAACGACCTAAAGTTTGACGTTTCACTTAGAATGTACAATCTATATTCTCACTCGCAAGTGATCTGCCTGACTAAAATTTTCAATCGAAATTTGCTGTTTCGGAAGGAATTAGGGAGTAATTCCTCTTCTAAATTCTTGGGAATAAATTAATGAGAGAATGAGAAAACTTCACATAGTGTTGTTGGAAGTCTAAATTGAGTAAAAATTTTACACTGATAGATAAAAAATCGACAATGGAATAAGACCCAATAAATTATGATTTTGGCGAAGATTTAGAAAGAAAAATGCTTATTGGTTAGATTGGGAATGTTCTTTCAAGGAGGTGAAATATTCCAAATCCCACATGAGAATTTTTTTTTTAAATTTGAAATTTCTATTACTCACCTCTATATTTCTTCGTCTAAGTACTGAGAGAAAGCTTATACCTATACTATAGTCATTGTTCTGATATGCATAATATTTTGATTAACTAACATAGTCACAGTTGGTAGGTTTAAAATTTGTTTGTAGTTTTCTCCAGTTTTCAAATATGCCATCAGAATTTTTTCATTTACCAAATAAAATTTGTACTCAAAAAACTATCTTTTTACCGATTTTTCTGGAAAATAGCATACTTCACGGAAATAAAAATTGCCACCAATTTTTCCTGATAAAATCCTCTAAAATGAGAGATTGCCTAGATTTCATCAGTTAAAATAACTGTAATTAAAATACATTAACTCCTTCTGGAGCAGAGTGTCAAGTCTGTTGCGTTACCAGATAAGATACACTCCTGTATTGGACACATTCCATATATATATATATATATATATATATATATATATATATATATATATATATATATATATATATATATATATATATATATATATATATATATATATATATATATATATATATATGTATATATATATATATAAATATATATATATATATATATATATATATATATATATATATATATATATATATATATATATATATATATATATATATATATATATATATATATATATATATATATATATGTAGTGCCAGTTCCAATCTATAATACCAGTTCCTGTGCTGTAAGCTGATCTAGCTAGAGATCCAACCAGATTATGACAGATTATGTAAGCTGCAAGTTAGACCCCGTGCGAATTTCCAAAAGACACGAGAGACACGGGAGCGCGTAATGGAACTAACAAAAAAGGAGACGCTGATGAATTCCAGAGAGAGGCAGCGATGATGATTTTCTTTTAACTTCACGATGACGAACTCATTTATTTTGTGTTATTTCTGTGTTTGTTTATCGTCCATCTTTATGTAAATTTAGCGTTTAATATATGTTTTGTTAAAGTACAGTGTTTCTCATTTTAAAAGACGACCACTCATGCCGTCCCCACACACACACACATATATATATATATATATATATATATATATATACTAGGAGGCTCCGCCCCCTGCTCGCTACCGCTCGCCAACCCCCGAGAATCGCTACGCAATCCTATGTGGTTCACGCCGTGAACCATGGCTCGCTGCGCTCGCTCGCCAATGAACACAATGTTCTAGCACAAAGACATAGCATATTATCATAAAAGACATAGTATTTTATCATCAAAGACATAGTATTGTACTTATGTAGAAGAATTCTATCAATGTTCTTATTGGCTTTTAAAAAAGTATAATAGCTATTTAGATTGTACATGGTGAAAAAATCAAAACATTAGCTAAATGAGAAACATATTAGCAAAATAAATTATCAAATATTGCAGTTACTCACCTAAATTCAACTAAATGTGTATAATAAATTAGTTAATGCTAGAAATTCTGAAAGCTTTAGAAAAAAATTTATTATTTAGAAATATAAACTTTAAACCTTAACTTTTCCTTGTGAGATAATAACCCTCAAAAAGTCTTTCATTTTCAAGAACACAAAAATTTGTTTTATCGCCAAATGAAATATTTTTTGGTGATCATCATTATTGAAATCAATTTCTATATTAGTTAACATTTGTGATAAAGTACATAACATTTTAGAACAAAATAAGGATGTTTTACATACAATAAATTAAAATGCATGACTGTTAGCATTACCCGAGAAATACCACGTGGAGGTCGCCATGCAGCATTTCTAATCGGGGAGTTTTGATTTTGGGAGTTCCCCTTGCCTACTGCCAATAGAAGTTTCAATTAATTTTTTTCCAAAAAACATTTTTTTCTGCAAAGCTCTAAGAAATTAACACTAAGCATTTAGAATTTCTTTGAAAACACAATTATAGATTTGGCATCTTGGAGCAATTACTGAATGGCTGTCAAATGACTTAACTCTTGACAGGCCAACATAAAGTTGTCGATGACTAAAAACTTGTGTAGTCAATACTAAACTGATTTTCTCAAAAGTCTGGCCTTATGACTTATTCATAGTCATGGAGAAAGCCAGCCTATTTAATTCCTAATTGAGTTTAAATTAAATATTATCATGTTTTTAGGGCATGAATCTGAATTGAACAACCTGATAATGCTCACTCTGGTTATTGTTTCCGTTTTTAAAAGCGCTATATGTTGAGCCACCTCATGTGACATTTGCCATGTGACATTTTTAGCAGCAATCATTGGCCGATTTTCTAACGTTGCCATTCGGGGAGTTGTAATGAGGCTTTTTTTTGGTGCCGTGTAAGAGAAATATATATATATATATATATATATATATATATATATATATATATATATATATATATATATATATATATATATATATATATATATATATAATAATATGTATATATATATATATATACTATAATAATATGTATATATATATATATAATATATATATAATAAGTTGTAAATTTGTGTTTCAGGTGACGCACTTCTGGCTGGATGATATGTACCTCAAGAACCCAATCCCACTTCCGGTCAACTCCAACCCCTTCTTTCTCTTCCCCAAGCAGAACTTCCACTCATCTTCCGACCAATTCAGGTAAACTATTTACAGCATTAAAATATTTAAAAAAATTCTTAAATAAGGTTATAAAAACTATATATATTTTTTATTTTTTAAGAATATCGGTTTAAAAGAAATTGATTGAGAGGCAACTACGGAGATTGATGAGCGGAGCCTCCTAGTCTTGCTAAATTGGATATATCATAAATTTTTTTTTTAATAATTTGTATACCATTTATATTTTGAATAGTTACGGTAGTCGCAAGTTTTGGCTATCGAAATGCGCAACGTGTGGCGAAGAGTAGAACTCTCTATCCTATATGGCAACACTTAGCTTGTTTTGAATAATAGCGTGTGAAGAGTCATAGGAGAAGGAAGTACTTTAGTTTCCCTCTTGATTTTCAAATAGATTAAAAACTTTTAAATTAAGAAACTATGTGGAACTGTAAACTGCAATAGACGTAGCTCTAAAAATATGAAAAATATTAAGAAAGGGGAAAGCATCGTAGAACATTTCTATGCAACTGAGAATGGGAGGAGATGAAAGGGGGGAGGTTTAAGACATGGAACTGGTCTTCTCCCCAGAACGTTGCGATCACGAACACCGGTTTTCTCAGACAAATCATGAAACTTGGGAATCAATCATGAATCAAGAAGAAGGCATGTCATCTTTTTATTCTTTAAATTTCGTCTAGTTGTAGCAAGGTATATGTTTCAGTGTATGATTTTTATTTTAGAAAATTTGAAAGTGCATTTCCATGCAACTACATGTAAAATATACAAGAAATCAATGAAAACGCCACTTTTGATCCCGTTCTTGTATAGTTTTCCAGTGGCTTTTGAAATATTGGCAAAATTCCGAAACCTTCAATTTTTGATAGTCCGCCACTCTAAGAAATATTTAGTAAAAAGCGGTGAAGTTTAAAGCCTTGTTATTTATAATTTAAGAAAAAGACTTTTGCTAAAACAAACATAGAAATCTGATCTTAAGTGGTAAGCCATTCATAAATAAAACTTTTTTAATCTAGAACTTAAGAAAAAGGTTAAGATAAATATTCAGCGACAGCAAGGCCAGAACCTTGATTGTGTTGGTTTTCATATCAATAATTTATGTCTCTCAACTGAATGTTACCACTTAATTACGTAATTAAATCTTAAGTTTTGAAGTGTCACTATAATCTTTCCTCCAGGAATCAAAGTGAAGAAAGTGTTAGACTAAGAAGCCGTAGGGGTTTCATAAGATGTGGCCAGTACCGAACGTTTTTAACTTTATATATGAAGAATTAAGATTCAATTGTGTTTCAGCACATCGCATTTCAACCAGAGAATGTGACTTTGTATGTTTAGTGGGGCTAGCGTGAGATGGGGAGTCAGCTGGAAAAAGTTTACATCAACATGAAGAATTTACTTTAAAGCTTTAATAACAAAATTAATTGTATATTTACAGACAATTTAAATGTAAAAATTACATAAAAAAATAACAATTTTATAGCAATGATAATATAAATTACTTTAATATAAATTATTTCAATACAAACAATGTGTGATAAGTATATATTTTTAGCTTTCTTTTTAAAAAATGAACAAAAGTTGACTATTTAATGTCACATGTTAAAATATTCTTCAGAGAAAAAAACTTATTTATTTCAATATCAATACACTTAACAATACAGTTCAACGTTAAAAACAGTAAAAGGTGAAATTATATGAGGATATGCATTTAAAAAATAATCTATTTTATTGAAATGCATAAGTATGGTTGACGACGCAAGAAATTCCGAATACAATTACTAATATAAAGAAAACTCAGTTTCAAGACTTTGTTGTAATTAACTATACCTCTATATATGGTATCAATTTTAATTTAGATTGCATTGTAAGTAAACAGATAATATGCATCTACTAAATCGACATTTTCCATAATTTGTTTCAAAAATGAAACCATCTCACTATTATGCCGAAATAGCCTTTATAATCTAAATAAAAAGCAAATTAATTTACGAATCAGTAAAGTTAATAAAAGCCATTCAACTATAAAAATTGTAAAATATGAATTTATATAACTATTTAGAAATGTTTAAGGGTAAAGTAATTACTTTATTCAACTAAAATAGTACCGTTAACGGTGCATGAAATTCCCGAAAACAATTACTAATGCAAAGAACAATTTATTTCATAGCAAAAGAACTGTGACCTTAACTGTTGCTTACCCAGTTTTCCGTCGCCAGTCATGCCTAACCCACATCATTGTAAAAAAACGAAAAATCGTCAACATTTGATTTCAACTCATTCGTGGTTGCCATTCGGACTTAATTAAAGGTGCAGGTCGACGTCTAGAATAGGAATCACGTTCAATTTTAATTAGACTACAAAGCGAGAAAGTTTTAGAGATATCAAGAATGAACCATTGATTTACTAATAATTGGTTGTTTTAAGGCTTCGCTTTTAAAACTCGAAATCAGTTCAAGCTATTATGCGATGATTAAAATTGGCGTAAACATTGGTTTATCTAGGATTTCCAGTTAAGGATCTTTAGTGTAAAATTTATTTAAAGATCTATGAAGAATTCAATGATTAAAAATGCTAAATGAGAACATTATTTTACATTTAGATTTTTTTAAAAAATTGCTTAAATATTAAATTTATTGCTGATTTATTATAAATTTATAATCCCTCAGACAAAATTCTATTTTTTCTCTGCATTACACTTATATTTCTAAGGAGAAAAATTAAATTTTGCTGAAGAAATAAATGAAAAAGCATTTGTTTTATCATTATTCTTTATTAATGAGTTAGCTTATTTTGCTTTAATGAGTTAAGTTAATGTTCAGTCACTTTAATGAGTTAGCTTAATTGCTTTATTAGTATTCTTCATAAATATTTTACATTAGAGATTAAAACAGAAAACTAATGAATTACAAAAACTATTTCGCTAAATTAATTTTTGAAATAATATTTATAATGTATTGTTATTTTATTTCTAATAATCCTTCATTTATATGGAAGTTTTCAGCTTTAATTATTTATTTAGAATGCTCTGTTCTAGAATCAATAGAGGATGTACATAATTTAGAAATATAGATTATAATACACGTGGAATATACATTAATTTCAGACATTTATCAAGTACTGAAAAATTAGTGAAACATTCTGATAATTATGCTGTTATTATATTTTTGAACTGGCACTTTTCGCTTACTTAATAGCTATGGCTATCTTTAATCGCTATCGCTAATTGCTAATATTAATCACTATCTTTAAACATTATAATGGAAATCGTTAAACGAAAAAAAATAAAACGAAAAACAACTTGATTAAAATAATGTAAAAATAACGTTAAATAGAAATTAACTTGGTTAAATTTACGTGAAAAATTGCATGAGAAATTCCCTAAACGAAAAATAAGCTTTAAAAAAACATTAATATTCATGGTAATAAAACGTAAATTGTAACATGGAAAAAGTACGTTTGTATCTTAGTTAAAATAACGTAAAAAATAGGTTATAAAAGAAAACAACTTGGTCAAATTTCCATCAAAAATTGGTTACGAAATTCACTTTCAATATAAGAGCTAAAAATGGTCATTTTTAGGTTAAAAATAACCCTAATTTTAACGCTTATTTAACGGATTTGAGACTACCACTTGAGACCAATGTAAAATGTTTGGTCGTAACGTTAAAATGCTCCTTTCCTTGTGACATTTTAACGTTATTTCACGTACTAAATACTTATCTCTGCTGCATGAATAGTGTCTAAAACGTCCAGAGTGTCAGCTCTATAAGCTTCTGCACAGTTACCAACTTCAATGTTAGATGAGAAAAATGTTTCTTATTATTAACAGTATTTCTGGTTTAATGTAAAAAATAATAATAAATAAATTTTCCAAAAAGGAGAAAAAAACTTTTTATACCGATCTTGACAAAACACTAATTGGGTACTTGTAACTCAAGAAGAAGAAGGTCACTGATGCACAGACACCTAAACTATTACCTCTGTGCCAGTTGGTTGTTTATAAACAAGATGACGTGTAAATATTTTGCATATTGCTGGCTCATGTCGAGCTAAGTTTCCCCACTTAAGATTGTTAATTAACGTGAAATAACTTAAATACAACGAGTATCGCAATTCAAATTAGTTAAAATATAATTCTTTCTTTTCTACGTCTTTCATTTAACTTTAATTTATTATTTTTTAGGTATTTTATTGTAACCGTGATCAATTTTGATTTATGCATCTGGCAACTTTGTTGTATAATTAGTTTGTCTATGCTCTACATGGCTTCGTGCCTGCCGTAGTGTCAAGTAAGAATAAACCGAATCTTTCTTCAGTTAGACGTTTACATATCGGTTAAAAAATTTTGCATCGCCTCATTTATTATTTTACAACCATTACTCAAAATTTTTTCTAAGGAATCTCTCCAAACAACAATACAAGTTGTTAGCTATGCATCTGGGGATAAGGAATAGATATTAAAATTTGATGAACTAAACCACTTCATTTGCTTTATAAGTTATAATAAGCAGAAAAACTCGACATGTTTCGAATGCTCGAAAATAGGCACCTATTTTCACGTCTCACCAGACATGAATGTAAGAAACAAAACAGATTTGAAAAAGAAAACTCTAAGATTCCATCAATAATATAAAATAAAGAACAGAAAAAAACTAGAAAAACTTTTTTAGCCGTGAAGCAATTTAGGGCATGATGTATTTTTAAGTGTTCTTGGAAATAGGCTTGAACATGTTGACTTTTTCCACCTTTATAATTTGTAAGACAAATGAAACGCTTACATGATCAAAAACATATTTCTGTTAAGGTTTTTGGGATTATTCATTTCCTACTTAAACTACTTAACATGAAAAAACTGATCACTGATCTTGCATCAATCTTGTATAAGTGATCTATCTTTTAGTGTCAGAATTTATTTGTTCTGTGATGTATAAGAGAGAACGTCATTACGAGAACTGTAAGCTTTGGTGAATCATTAGGCCACTTTACCCTCACTGTTTTGAGTATAATAAATGAGCTGACCACGGAATATTTTCTTCCTTTCTCTTCTTCTCTATAGAGAATGGGAACTAGGAATTGCTAACATAGGACAAAAACTCTATTTTTATTGTTGGTGCATTTTGATAAATTATGGTTTTGCACTAGTCTTCCATTCTATCGAATTTCGAATAAAATGGTAATTCTTAACCCGTTGATGCTATGTAACTACTTAGAGTTACGTAAAAAGTACCTCTGTGAAGAAAAAAAAATGGCAAGAAAACAGCGCCTAAGCTAATTTGATAATTTTTTATGTGGCTACCACTTTAGTTTTTTTTTTAAAAATAATGCATGTTTATAGCATTTAATCGTATCGTAAATGATACCATCAAAATAAATAAATAATTTCATCAACTTGATAAATCACATCAACTTCAAACCTCATTACAGCCTCACCTCCAGTTTCAGCTACAAATCTCAATTCGAATTTCTAAGGAATTTCAACACCAATTCGTTTTCTTCATAAAACAATATTTCAGCTGCTGCGACTGTTCAACCTACAAAAAGAATACAAGGCGTTCAATAGCTTATGATGGTACTTTACTCTCATCTGCAAACAAAAAACTAAAATTTTGAGCAAATTGCTTCTTTTATGTATAATATTTCCTCGAGAAAGCACATGAACCTCATCTTCATCTACACAGCCAGCAAACTAAAGTTTTTGAGCAAGCTGCTTCTTATAATTTTCAATTACTATTTTAATTTCCTCGAGCAAAGTGCTTGTACCAGTGCAGCGCTTGAGAAAACTACTTATCCAGCAACCACACGGACATCTGACCACTCAGTGATAAAATATACTTGAAAACAAATTCATGACGGTCAGGATAGCTAAAATTGTGGCAGGAATGCAAAATTGCGGGGCATTCAACTTCTTATACTTTTTAGAAAAATTTCTTCTAGTGGTAGATAAGTTTGTGTATTACTATATTAGTATTCTGTTTTTTTTTTTTTTTTTTTTTTTTTTTTGTTAATTTATGTTTAAGCCATTTTCAACTCCACTACATGAAAATGATTCAAAATTTAATTTAAAAAGCCCGCTTGTTCTAGCTTTCTCGAGGTAAAGCTTTTTAAAGTTTCTACAAAATTACTAAATATTCTGATATAATCTTTTTTTTTTTTACAAAGTCACTAAAAATTCTTCTACAAAACTATTAAAAATTCTTTTGCAAAATTACTAAAAATCCTTCTTTAGTTTTAATTACTTTACTCGACAAAATATTTTTCAAAAAAGCGTAGAAATTGATAAAGAAGTAATGTTTAAGCCGATTTGATAATATCTAAAGTGACTATCACTTTATTTTTGAAAATTATTGTAAATGTATAGCTTCAGATCAAAATATAAGTATTATTATAATTGACAATTTTTATTATTTGAAAACAACTAATGTCTTTGTTTTACTGAAAAAATTTTTAAAAAATTAAGTAATTAGATTATAAGTTTTAATAATTTTGAAAAAAAGTAACCGAGAGATAAAAAGAGTTCTCTGTTAGTTATCGGATGGAAAAAATTAAAATAACATAACTGGCAATTTTCCTATTTATTCGAAATACTTTTACTAATGTTAGCAAAATAATGTTAAACTTGATGTTTCTAATTTAACACGTTGAGCTCCGCGTCAGCCATCGGTGGCTGACACTGAACTTTCCATTTAGGCTGCGTCAACCACCGGTGGCTGACACTGAAATTATATTTAGGCTGCGTCTGCCGCCGCTTGCTAACCTTTCACATAAGCCGCGAAAAACAGCTGGCTGACAGCGTATAACATGATATAGAACTATAAAATTTACACTCTTTTTTATGGAATTGTAGAAAATTTATTCAAAATTTACTTAATTATTGTGATTCTTGGTTTAATAAATTCAATTTATTAGATTTTTGTCCACCACTATTTTTAAACAATTTGTAGGCATATATATTTCACTACTTTTTCAGATATGTCATGCTAAACCTTTTATAAACTAGCAAAATCTGTTTATATTTGCAAATTTAGTTTGTAGTTATTTACCGTGTGGTCAGACGAGCAAGCCATATAAAATTAGCGTGGCGTTCAACGAGTTAAAGAAATTTTAACCACCATGTCACATAAATTTTAAAACATATGTGAAGACTTTATTTTCTGAATTTGTGAATACTTGTCTTCAAAAAATTTAAGAGTGGTAGGGATTTCCTCTATTTTAGACACCACTTTAAATTCCAGTGGTCTAGTAGGGCAGAGCTTTCATGCAGATACATTTTCGTAACAAAATGACATGCATACTCATAACATAAATGACATAAATCGATAATTTCAGTTTTTCACATGTAAGTGCGTTCATGTATATGGACCATATTTCTTAATTTGCCACTAATTGGCTAATAATATAAAATAGTGGCCTCCGTCATTTGTTCGCTGAAGTTCTCCAACCTTTGAACCTTTGACCAACCTTGCTTGCTTCACTCGCTCCGAAGTTAAACCCCGTTTGAAATGTGTTCTAGCATAAAATCTTAAGAATTTAAATCAATTATTAAAATCTTTAAAACTGATTCCGCTTTTAAGAAAATTAAAATTTTCAGTCAATAATAGATAATATATTGAGATAATTTTTTTTATTGAAAAAATGACGTGCAATATAAAAACTTGCAGAAGCAAAACAATTATTGTGCATTTAATAAACAATTACTGATAAAAATTCACAACTTCGGTAAAAACATGATCATAAATTTCGGAACTTCGAACTATCAATGTAAAGTTTGCAAATGACCTAACTAATAGTAGGTTATATTGAAATAATTTACTAGCAATAGAAATACTTGCAGAAATTAATGATTAATTATGCTTTTAAGAAATAATCATTATACCTGAGTATAATTTAAAGTAATATAGAACACTTTGTTTGTGGATATGAACTATTCGCTTTTCACCTTTCAATTTTTCCGAACTTATAGCTCAGTTTGCTTCAGTTTTTCGTTGCCGACGGGAAAAATATATTTCATTCAGAAATTTGTAAGCATGTACGTTTACGCTTTCATACTTTTCGCAGCTCACACGTTTGATACGCAAAAAAAATAATACAATTTAGGACTTTCTTTGTCGCCATGTAAGAGAAATATATAGTTGTGTATATTGATTTGAAATTATCGAACAGTAATGTTTTAAACCTAAAGTGGTAGCCAATAGTAGAAAGTTAACCTAAATATAATTCCTCAATCATTGTTAAGCTTTTTTGTAAAAAAGCAAAAATACTTTTTCCATTAATACAAAATATTCTGCCACAGTAACCTGGAACGAGTTGATTATCAAATTCGTTTTGAGTATTAGAATTTTCGCTATTTCACATATTCAATTATTCTACATACAATATCATTATCTATGAAATATCTGGATATTATATGTATATAATCAATATCATTATTCTACATACCATCTCATTAATCTATAATTTAAGATAACTTTTTCGGCTATTATTCATTACAATATTAATAGCAATGCAAAAAATTTTTTCATAATAAAACATTCTATTCGAGAGAAAGCAACCTTTAATAAAATGACCACTGTCCCGAAGTCCCCAGATGAATACGACGACAAGTGAACAGGAATTCGAAGCCACCCTTATTTTCTGATTCGACCGAGAAAGGATATTATCCTAATTGAAACACTCTCGCTTACAGAATAAAGTCTGCTGTCATCCCTGCTAGCCAAAACAATGTTCTGTCTCACCAGCATAGCCCTTCTTGCCTACTTAAAATTCAGAATGCGTAATCAAAACACTACCTTTTTCTCTCTGGCTACAAGAACGTGCTGTGAATTGGCGACCAACCCTGTAAAGTCATTTTCCCTTAAAGCTTTTTTGAATATAACAGCTCCTTTTTGCGTCTTCCTTCGATAAATTCCGGGGTCTGCGATGTCTCTAACGCTTAAAGTTTTCCTTTTTTGTTCTTTTTGTTTGGCTTATATTGGAAGTGAAATGATTGAAAAAGAAAATCTCCGGAAATATAGCATCGTTTCGCTCTCAGCGATTGAATGTAATTTTCTTATTTGGATCTGAAAGATAGTCATATCTTTCGCTTCTTCAAATTTTTTATTTCTTCCACCTTTTGTTTGTTTTATGTTGGAATTTCTTCTACCTGTAAAAAAAAAAAGTAAAATAAAAATGAAAGTTTATGATTGAATTGAAAAACAGTATTAGCTCAAATAAACGATCGGCTTTTAAATATTCATATTTCCGAAAATATTACACATATTATTATAAATATTGTTCTGATGATGCATTCGAATTCTAGTTCCGGATTCACCCCGTGCTACTGCGGTAGCCATGTTTAGACTTTTGACCGGACATGATTGTCCACGTTCTCATTTATTTCGCCTCAAACTGACTACTTCATCAGATTGTCTTTTATGTAACTCCGGACAAGCCATGACTGCTGCACATTTTGACACGTGCTCTGCACTAAAAGACTTTGACTGTATTGTTAAGAAGTACTGGAGAGTTAGAAGCCTAATGACCTAATAGTCAATGACTGGCATTTGTTTAATAATTATTATAAATATTGATCAAAATCATCAGAAGATATCCACGTTTTTCTCAGTTACATATGTTCGATACATAATTCTTTTGCAATACAACACACATCTAATTTGCAATCAAGCTGGTTCCTCACCTTTTGTACTTTTTTACTGTCAATGGTTCGTGGTGCTAAGCAAATGCGTTAAGTTTTTACAGTGTTTTCGGCATCGATGTTTCATCAACAGTGTCTAAGGTGTACGAGTGACAGAACCTAAATCACATGACCACTAAGATGCTCGAATTTACCACCACGTAATTTCTTTTTGTGGAGATATTAATTTGTTTTACACTATTTCAAGCCGTAGTAGCTCAAGCGACAGAGCGCTTACCTCCCAATGAGGGGATCAAGGTTCGAATCCAAGTCACGGCTGATTGAAACGAATTCCACATCTGGTTGGTTCTGACGTAAAATATCTTCAGTGGTAGATGGCTCATGAGTTACAGTCCTCACACCGTCGGGCTAACCGTGGGAGGTTTGGTCAGCATTGGTTTAACTTGGTTATCATTGACTACAGTACTAACGTAAAATATCTCAATGGTTGATAGATGATTGGTTAGGATCTCCAAGGAGTCGGGCTAACAATGAAAGGTTATAGTAGTTTTTCTCACCATGTAACACGAATGTGTGTTGTTAAAGCACCTTCTAAAAGAGAGGAGGCATTCGCACGGATCACTTTAGTAGTCGAAATGAACGAATCTAAACAGCGCAGTTGGGGTTGAATAAGAAAGATGTCTACAGCATTCAGTCTCGTAAGGGATGGATTTCTCGTTTATGGTAACCAGCACGAAGAACCTCTCTCTTCTAGGAGATGTTGGTTAGTTTCATCAAAAAATCTTCCACTAGTTTGTCTTAATTCTTGATTATGGAGTTTCCTTGATTTCTGTGTTGGATTTAAAATAACAAGGTTTACGGAGTTGAGCAATTTTAGTCGTATCCCCCCCACAAAAAAGAGTTAGTTGTTCAATGCTGGATAAAAAATAAAAATAAGACACTGTTTATAAACCAAAAAGGCACTATTAATGAGGGGAAAAGAAACGATGCAAGAACACATTTTTGCTCCAATAGAAACCTTTGAGAAACTATCTAACTATATAATCGAACTATCTAATGCAAAAATGTGCGAAACTATCTTGATTACAAATAAGATGTTCATGAAGTAACGAATGGGTTACACATCTAATATTTGCAACTGATGGAGAAAAAAACTGACTTTTTTTGTTTTGTGTATTATTTGCTGCATTATGAGTAATAGTTTCGAGAAGATAAATATATGAAATCTGGACATTAATGTATGCTAACTTTGCTCAATAATCAGTTTAAATTGAGAAAATCTTTTTAATTGTCCTTGCAACTTAGGAGACAACATTATTTGTGATAACACACTGATGTAGGGTGACTTAAAACATACAAGATAAGGATATAACTTCCAGGACTGATCTGACTCCTGATAATGTTATATGAATTTCATATCCACACCAGAAAATAAATTCGCTAAGTTCATATTTTTAAACTAGTGATGTTTCGAAGAAGCCATCTCTTCCACTCGCGTTCCATACTGGAAATTTTCTCCCATTTCTTGAGTTCATCTCTTGTACTCAAGTTCTATACTGAGATGTAAGAGTTCAAGATCGTTCTCATTCGAAATGATCTTTAACAGTGACGTAGGGTTTTTTCGAATGATTTCGAGATCTCTTAACCTTGTTCTTTGGAAATTTTCTCTAATCTCTTGAGTTCATCTCTTGTACTCAAGTTCTATACTGAGATGTAAGAGTTCAAGATCGTTCTCATTCGAAATGATCTTTAACAGTGACGTAGGGTTTTTTCGAATGATTTCGAGATCTCTTAACCTTGTTCTTTGGAAATTTTCTCTAATCTCTTGAGTTCATCTCTTGTACTCAAGTTCTATACTGAGATGTAAAAGTTCAAGAACGTTCTCATTCGGAATGATCTTTAACACTGACGTAGCGTTTTTTCAAATGATTTCGAGATCTTTTAACCTTGTTCTTAGGAAATTTTTCTTAGTTTCAGAAGTTGTGGAGAACAGTCATTTACCATACTTTTCAAACAAATCTTTTGGAGACATTTTGTTAAATAATCTAAAATATTTTCCAAGGAAGAAAGATTTAATGACGTCGAAAGCATGAAAAACACCTCAAGATCTGCAACACTTTCCGAACGAGGACTTAAAAAATTGCATCTGAAACTTCTACATCCAAGTTCAGAAAAACAATGCAGCAGACAGAGCTCACTTCAAAGCATATCTTATGAATACGCTGTTTACAAAAAATTTTTTAAGAGCTATTAGATCAGTCCTGGTCGAAATTTTTATACCTACATATTTCATAAAAATGTTGCGATCAAAATCTGTTTTCCATTGTTGTCAGTTCAATCTTAATGGAGGGAAAAATCATGTGATGAGTTCCTTAATTCATCAACAAAAAAATATAATAAATTTTATAAAGATATTCTTCTAGATTCTAGATTCTTCAAAGCATATCTTATGAATACGTTGTTTACAAAAAAATTTTTAAGAGCTATTAGATCAGTCCTGGTCGAAATTTTTATACCTACATATTTCATAAAAATGTTGCGATCAAAACCTGTTTTCCATTGTTGTCAGTTCAATCTTAATGGAGGGAAAAATCATGTGATGAGTTCCTTAATTCATCAACAAAAAAATATAATGAATTTTATAAAGATATTCTTCTAGATTCTAGATTCTTCAAAGCATATCTTATGAATACGTTGTTTACAAAAAAATTTTTAAGAGCTATTAGATCAGTCCTGGTCGAAATTTTTATACCTACATATTTCATAAAAATGTTGCGATCAAAACCTGTTTTCCATTGTTGTCAGTTCAATCTTAATGGAGGGAAAAATCATGTGATGAGTTCCTTAATTCATCAACAAAAAAATATAATAAATTTTATAAAGATATTCTTCTAGATTCTAGATTCTTCAAAGCATATCTTATGAATACGTTGTTTACAAAAAAATTTTTAAGAGCTATTAGATCAGTCCTGGTCGAAATTTTTATACCTACATATTTCATAAAAATGTTGCGATCAAAACCTGTTTTCCATTGTTGTCAGTTCAATCTTAATGGAGGGAAAAATCATGTGATGAGTTCCTTAATTCATCAACAAAAAAATATAATAAATTTTATAAAGATATTTAGCTGTAAATTATTAATTTATCTCCTTAGTCGTACTTTTTATTTTGTTCTATTTTTTGCAGGGAAATTTAATATACATTTGTTGAACTTATCTTCGCCTATTTTGAACAGTTATACTATTTATACTTAAGGTTACAAACCCCCTAATAAGGTTACCAACCCCCCTAAAAGCAACTTTTTTGAGCTATTTGAGTTAAAAAAAATAATAAATTTGGTAAACCTTGGAAAAATCATGGCAACTGATTCGTTGTTCTGTTTTTCAAACTTTGAAAAAGAAACTAAAAAAGAAAAATATGTAAAAAAAAAGGCCTTTTTAACACGTCACATTTGAACTTAAGAGTTGAATTTTTCTGGGCTAAAGAGCGGTCTTCGGGGTACTTTTTAGCATAAGTTCAACAATTCATATATCCTAAATTAATTAACAAAGATCCAGTATATCTTTCTGTACTGTTGATTTCTGGGATTTCAAGTTCTAAATTAATATTACTGCGCAACAAAAAATACAATATAAAGTTGAACACCCAAAACAGCGGTGGTACGTACGATTTTTAAAAATTTATACAAATAATAAAGAATTTTAAACAATGCGATATATCATTGTTTCCCATATCCATTTGGCATTATTTAACACGTTCACGCCGGGGTGACCCACCGGTGGGTCACGCTAGATTGACTCATCTTGGCAGCGCACCGGAGTAAAAACTGGTAACAATAAATTTCATTTTTTAGTTTTTTTCGGGGAATAATAAAAATCCATAACTACCAATTGTTTTTAACGGATGCAATTTTTATATTGAATTGCTTCTTCGCCGTGATAAATTTTCTTACAGTGAATTGTTATTGTGGAGAATAGATTAACTCCTCCCGAATATTATCTAATATTGAAATAGTTCTTCTACCAGTATTTTCTCATTTCCCGTACCAGTTTTTTCACTTTTCCCGGCTTGAACGTGTTAAATTACGAAATAAGCAGATTTCTGTAAAATGGTTGTTACGTAGGCGTTTAAGATTAAATATTTCTCCTATCAGACCTCGGAATTTATCTTACTTTAAGATTTTCTCTTCATTATTTTTATTGTTTGTTGGTAATGGATATGAATATCTCGAAGAAAATGAACACTACTTTAGAAAGAAACATGCAAATGCTTATTCAAAGCTAACTAATATTTAGTATCATTCATTTAATTAGTATCATTCAATTAATTATCAATTGATAATGTAATTAGTATCGTTCAGTTAATTTTTATTTATAAGAGAAAAACCGAGAATAAAAAGAAATTTTACTTTTAGTGTCAGAGATAGAAAGGCAGAAACTGATGTGTTCTATATAATCAACAATTAATCAGCACTAAATGACTCACTCATAATTTAATTTTTATTTACCAAAGCTCAATAGATTGTTAGGTAATGACAATGAAATAAATTTTATTAAAAACAAATATGATTTTATTGAATTCAAAGTTAGTTACTCTTTAGTGTTATTTTGCTCATTTTCATTCATTAGAGAAAAGTAGATAAAATAAAAGATAATTTCCTTTCAGAAGAGCAGGGAAAGTAAAACTTAAACAGACGTTAACTATATAATCAATCATATAATAAGCAGTAAACAGCTAGCTCACAATTTAATGGCAATTTACCAAAACATAATCCAGCAAACAAGTTATTGGCTTTGGCAGCAAATTTATTTAAAACAAACCGCTGTTGTTTTATTCAGAGTATGTATTGTCTTCAGTATTGTTCGGTTTATTTTTATGTACCAGTACCTGTATCAGCAACTGGGGAAATAAAAGAATGACTTCCTTTTTTAAATCAGAAAAGTAAAGCTTAAACTGATGTTAACTGCTTAATCAATCATACATTCAGCAGTAAACAGCTACTCACAATTGAATGGCAATTTACCAAAACCCAACCCTGCAAACAAGATACTAGATAAGTCTGTAAAAAATATATCGTTACAAAAAATTCTTACAAGAAATAAAAAATAGAGAAAAGAATTGATGATAAAAGAAGCTCGAATAGAGCAAATGCTTTTATCGTCTCAGACTCGCGAAAACGTGCTCCGTGTACGAGAATACCTTCCCAGCGTTCCTATGGTTGCAGTGGGAGTTGAAGTACTTTTTCCTTCTGCTTAAATAATGTTTCACTCCTGCTCGTGTTTCGAAATAAATTGAGTAAATTGCGTTTCTGTTGCAGGATATTCTCTCTATTTTATGCTATGTCACGTCATTTCACGGGCACAGAAAATTTAGAACTAAAGGAAGACGCGTGTTTTTTAAGCAGCTTATTACCCATTTGCAAACGAAAAAGAAAAAAATGGCGAGATCGTACTTAAAAATGTATTCACAGTGTCGTCTGCGCCAATTTCACGCGGGACGAAAAAGTAAGTCGTAAAAGCAACGCTCAATTTACTTCAGCACGGTATTTGGCCCTGTCTAGTTTCAGTTTTTATTGAGCTTTTAAGGCTTTGTTATACACGCAAAATACTAGAAATAAACTGGATTTTATGATCGAATAATCCATATTTTTTAGGGTAAAGAATAAAACGGAAATATCATATAAAGGCGTAAAATTGGGGAGTCAATTTGAGCCGAACCTTTTATGGGGACAATGAAATTATGATGGCAATCATAATTATACTTTTCGTCATGCTAATTTATAAAAACTTTAACTCCTTTTTTTCGTTTTATATTGACTATTTAATACAAATGTACTGAATAATACAGAAAAGAAAATTCCCCACATGTTTCCCTTGGTTCAATTAATTAGGCTCAAATAAATTCCTTTAGATTGTAAAATGTGAAGCATTTCCCCTGTACGATGTATCTTACCTGAGTTGTCACGGCGTGGAAAAATCAAAAGGTTACAAGTTAATCCTTATGAGCATTCAAGATTCACACAGTTCATTAGAAATTGCTTTAAAAAAAGTTTTAGATTGGTATTAAAAGTGTGACAATAAAATGCATTTTAATAAGTTTCGTATCCACTGTCCCGCTAAGATTTCAAAATAAATATATGCATTTGGCAAATATGGTGCTGCGAATTTTTAATTTAAAAAGGAAAGTAAATGAAACGCAATTTATAAAATTTTAAACAATATATTGACAACAATTTTTAAATTTTCTAAGGATTGTGCATACCCTGTGCAATTTCCCCCCACACTTTCTTACGTACAATTAAGGCTACGTTACAGAGGTCGGAGTTCTCTTCTAGAAAGTCAAGGCATATTCATCGTTGCACCCACTTTTAACCCTTTCGTTACGAGCTCCGTATTTAGACGGCATTCACATAATGCTCAGCGTGTACGATTACCGTAGTTAGCTGATGTCAGCGTGATAAAATTTGGTAATGCTCGCAATCTGCTTCAAACTGCCACTGGATAATATTCCAATGACCTTTAGACCAATATTTATTTCCCTATATTGAATTAATATCCCTCAAAATATATTTTGAATATGTGTAAATCAAAACAAGTTTCTTATGTGTTATACTTAGGAGTGAAGCTTTTTTTAGCTTAAAAAGTAAAATGTAATAAAGCTCAACTTACAATACGTACACTTTGGGGCGTGGTGCGCAGTTAAGTGGCATCATTTCAGTAAAGTGGATAGCAGTAGCGAAAGGGTTAAATATGAACTAAAACTTTTCCTCTCCCAAAGAGCGTCTTCGGTCAAATTTGCAGGTAGAAAGAATGTCCATTTGTGGCACTATGCACTACAGTATGTGACTGGATATAATCCGTTATAGCCGCCATATCGGTTAAAATAAGAACTGAAAATCAGAATTCGAAGAATTTTTGTGAAATTTTTTAACAATTACAGATCTACTCTCAAAATGTAACTGAATGTTTCCTGTATGCCCGTTAAATTTTTGTAAGTTGCGGTAGTTAATGCTTTATCTCATTGAAAGATAAAGCATTAACTTTGTCACGACTTTTTGATTGAAAAGAAAAACATTGTCTTGATTTTAAAAAAAAATTTACATCTGGAACACCGAAATTATACTCTTTTAAAATCTCATTCTTTTTACAAAATGTAAGGTTTTTTGAATTCACATAAAAACAGATAAATAATGATGTATTTTTTCTTCTCAGTACTCGGTTTATAAAAATGTGCCATTCCTGTTAAGTTTTGTAACGAAATAATTTAAGTGGTGCCCTATGGTATTTGATCAATATTTTTCTTGTCTTGTGTGGCAGCTCCATAAACTTCGTTGTGTTCCATACTTTCACCAGGATTGTACTTCATTATAGTTTTAAAATTCATATTTTTAAATAAAAACCAAATTATTGAATTTAACAAAATATGCATAATTAAGTTTTTAAAAAGTGAAAAAAAATCTAAACTTTAAATTAAGATTTTATCATTTTCATAACAAATCCTAATCTTAATCGCTTCCCTCTTTATCCACAGTTTTCTCGGGTTATAATGATTTGCAATTAATTATTATAGTGAGTGAGAATACTCAACCGTAGCAGAAATTATTAGTATGATTTATTTTATTTCGTCTTTACGGGAGGAAAGGCAATTTTTTGCTTTAATTGGCTGTTTGCCAAGCTCTGAGAAAAAAGTGATATTCCTTTAAGCCAGTTCTATATTGCTTGTAGAAGGGAAAGAGGAAAGGTGTTACCGCTCTAGTTAGCCTAAAGAACGGAAAAAAACTTTTAATGTTTTGTGTTAATTCGTTCCTACTTTGCTAAACGTTTAGAAGCAAATAGTTTAACATTTCCAATAGTTTGTTATATTTTTGTAATCAATGGTACAAGACTAAGTACAAGGTGACACAAAGAGTTAAAATTTACATATTATGATTTGTTTCTGGTTGTTATATTAAATAATATTATGTAAAAAAATTTACTTTTTCAAAAACAAATTAGTAAAGTAAAAGGTAATTAACTGTCTAAAAATGGAATTTACATTTTTTTGTTCAGAGTATTATTAACTTTGCACAATCAATATAACTAGGTCGTCACCTAAAAGTAGCATTTTTATTGAAATCCGAACTTGTGTTCAAAATTTTAATTACCGGGAGAAAAGTAGCCCTACTATATAAGACTTGGAATATTTAATACATTTTTCTCCAGAAGTAATTCTGTCTGTTTTTGGCAACTGTCTCCGACAACCACATGATTTATTTCTTCATCTTTTCTGAGTTGAATAAAAGCTACTCTAGATACGGAAATTGGAAGGTGAGATTCTTTCTCCAGAGATGATGAAAGGAATGAAAGAGCATTTATTGCATTCATCTTCATTTGTAATTAGTTTTTTGTTTTGATTACACCAACAAAATTCATCAAATAATACGATTTTTACTATAATTAATTTGTTAAAAGACTTTAAAACATACTATAATTTCCTTTTAAATTTTTGAAATCAATGATGTTTAACACTAGGTTTACGGGACGCGTCATTTTGACGCATTTCGAATTTTATAAGGAAAATTACAAAACCCGTTTGCATTTTTATTTTATCTCTTGTAATGACTTTTATCCATTGATCGTGGTAAGTATATATTGAAGTCTATATTTTCTACAAAAGCGTTGAAATATTGAAATTCGCTTTGTGGTATACCTATCTCTACGGATATGCGTCAATTTGACGCGATCGTAATTTAGACAAACTTTTGAGTAAACATGCAAACATCACATCAATAATAAATAGGAATGTACCGACAATATTTCGATCCGTTATCTCAAATGAAACAAGCGATAAACAACTGTTTCCGATATGCAATAATAGAAAGAACAAACGCAAAATGTCAATTGATGTCAGATTTTGAAGGTTTCAGTTGCTTAGTTTGAGTATTGAAAAATAAAATACTAGAATATTTCATATATATATATATATATATATATATATCTCATATTTACTTTTTTTCCCCTAATAGTTCATAATTACATTGGTTTCTAAGTGTAGAGATGCCAACTGCTCTGGACATGCCAAAATAATTTTTAAAAAAACGGTAAAAAACTACTAAGTAAATTTTGCAAATATGAAGTGGTGAAATATATAAGCCTACGAATTATTTAGAAATAGTGGTGGATAAAAATCAACTAAATTGAATTTATTAAACCAAGAATCAAAATTTATAAACTACCACTTTAAAATATATATTTGCTGTCCGGAGCAAGTTCTATAAGTGCTGTAATATGTATTCATTCCTGCGCATGCAGAGATGCCAACTTGCTCCGGACAGAAAATAAATATTTTAAAGTGGTAGTTTATCAATTGTGATTCTTGGTTTAATAAATTCAATTTAATAGATTTTTATCCACCACTATTTCTAAATAATTCGTTGGCTTATATAATTCGCCACTTATAGCTATCTACTTATAGCTCTTTTATAATTCTGGCATATATATAAAACTGCTTCTTTTCCAAGATAAAGTAGATATTGTTGAAAAATTTAAAAAAAGAATAAGTAAACTCCTCCCCAAGACTAGCTATAACTGAAATGGTTTTACTACCAGCCTTTCCTCATTTCCGTCTCGCTTTCACCCCTGTTCCTGCGTCAAATTGACGCGTGTTTGTAGGGATGCAGAGATGCCAACTGCTCCGGACACGCCAAAATAATTTAAAAAACGGTAATTAACTACAAAGTAAATTTGACAAATATTTAACTATTTTCGCCAGGTTTTTAAAAGGTATAGCATGACATAATTGCTGTAAAGTGGTGAAATATAGAAGCCTATGAATTATTTAGAAATAGTGGTGAAGAAAAATCTACAAAATTGAATTTATTAAACCAAGAATCAAAATTTATAAACTACCACTTTAAAATATATATACTTGCTGTCCGGAGCAAGTTGGCACCTCTGGGGATGTAAGAAACGTCCGTAAGGTATGTAAGTATGTATGTAAAAAACGTCCGTAAACCTAGTGGTAATTTAAATCTTGCATATATCTCCATTTTCCGATATTTTTTGTTTTGCTTGCATCCACATAATACATCACCTAATACGATACAATCAAAATACACAATACAATTAGTTTAATAAAACAACTGAAAATTTAACATTTTTTAAATTAATATTTTACGCCAGACTTGCATATACAGTACAGAACCCGTTATCCGGAAATCAGAAAACCGGAAAACCAAAAAACCGGAACGAAATTCGATAAATTTTCCCGCAATTTTTAAAAAAGAAATTCTTTTTCCTCATAAGATTTTAGGTTTTTTCTTTCTTTTTTGAAAGATGTTTACCTTACCATCATTTCAGAAATAATCATTAGTGTATTACCTCATCGTTTTTTCTTATTTTTAAGATCATTTCCAAATTTTTTTTTTTATAGTTGGGTTTAACACTAAAAAAACGGCTTTTTGTAGCGATTCAGAAAACCGGAGAAATCAGTTATCCGGAATAGCGATAGTCCCGATAGTAATATTTCGCAGGTTCTTTTTCAGACCTTTCAATGTGAAATGATTTCACCATAAACCTTTCTTGGCATAAACGATTTTATTTAGATGCATACTTATGCCACGGAACAAACATGAAGTATATAGAAAATAATAGTAATTAATCACATAATCAATGAAACTTCGCGCTCCATCATAGAACATTCCAGTCTTCTCTCACCAAGCTAGAGAACCCTCTCCCGCTTCTTTTTTCCCTTAAGTTTTTGTCCGTAACTCGCAGCGCCATCTATTGTCGACGATTCTTATAAGTCCCCCCAAAGGAAGCACATTCGTCACCTTAGAGACAATGCTGCTGAGAGAGAGAGAGAAAACCTGAAAAATACAATAAAAAAAAAAACAGCAACCCAGCTTCTATTCAGGTGATGAAATTCAAGTGAGAGCTCCAAAATATGCAGCTCCCAAAAATCAAAAATATATATAAGTATATAAAAAAAACTATATTCCTTATGATAAATAAAAACATAAATACAAACAATTCAAAATATTACAAAAAAAATTATTATTTTTTTTTTCCTTTTACACGTTATCAATGCAAAAAAAAAACACTTTTTTTTTTCTCTTTTAAACAACCCAGACATTTAAATTTTGTTCCGAGTTTAAGACAAATATATATATATATGATTTCTTTAGGAATTAACTGTTAACCTTGATAATGCGTCGGCATTTCCATGTGAACTGCCCTTACGGTATGTTAAAGTCATATTGTAGCGTTGTAATGCTAAGGCCCACCGAGAGAGTTTAGCCCCATGAAGGGTACTTCGGGTCAGGTAAGTAAGGGGATTATGGTCTGATACAATTTGTACCTTGGCACCGAAAATCCAAGTATCAAACTTTTTCAACGCTTCGATGACACAAAACGCTTCCCTCTCAATGGTTGACCATCGTTGTTGGCAAGGATTCAGTTTTTTGCTAAAAAATGCGATGGGCATCTCTTTCCCTTGTTCATTATTTTGAGCTAATCATGCTCCAATTGCAAACGCAGACGCATCAGTATAGAGTTGAAAGGGTTTATCGATGTCAGGAGTATGTAGTGATGGCATTTTAATCAGCTCTTCTTTAAGTTTGTTGAAGGATGCTTCTGCTTTCGAGTCCCATGAAATATTATTCGGAACATTCTTTTTAGTAAGGTTCGTTAAAGGTAGAACTATTTCAGAAAAATTTTGGATATATTCTCTATAATAGCTCACCAGCCCTAATAGACTTCTAACTTCCTTTTTGGTGGTAGGCTTAGACAAATTTTGGATGACTTCTACTTTTTCAGGATCTGGAGAGTGAGTACCAGAACCTATTATATGGCCTAAGAACTTCACGTGACTCTTTCCAAAATCACACTTTTCTAGATTTGCGGTTAGACCAATACTTCGCAGAGTTTGAACCACCTGGTCGATGTGGTAGAGATGTTCATCCCAGGATCTAGAAAATATCGCCACATCATCAATATATGAGCGACAGTAGCGTCTATGGCGAGCTAGTACTTTATCCATGGATTTCTGAAAGGTACTTCCAGCATTCTTTAAACCGAACGGAAGAACCTTCCATTGGTAATGGCCAGCATGAGTGACAAATGCTGTATATGGTTTGGCGCTTTCCTTCATCGGGATTTGCCAGTACCCTTTCGTTAAATCGATTACTGTTATAAAGTGGGCTTTACCTATTTCAAAAAGTAGGTCTTTTGCGATCTTCATTGGATATGCGTCAGGAACTGTGAAGCTATTCAGAAGTCTAAAGTCAATGCACAGTCTAACGCTACCATCCTTTTTTGCAACGCATACCACAGGATGTGCCCATTCACTTTCACTGGGCTCTATTAGATCCCATTCTAGTAATTCTTTAACTTGGCGATCAACTTCGTCTTGTAGCGAAATGGGGACACGATAGGGTTTTAATCTCTTCGGACTGCAGTCTGCTGTAACTTTTATGTCATGACCATCGACATGGGCTTGACCTGGTTTGCTACTAAAAACATCGGTGTATGATTTTAACACATTGAATAGTTCCTTTCGCTGGTAATATTTTAGGTCACCTTTCATATTTTGCAAGTGGGTCCATAAGTCTTCAGTAGATTTGTCCATAAGATCCGCTGGTGCATAGTGGATATCTCCAAAGTCTTCATCTTGGTCGAAAATGATACCAATATGATCCACTCGAACAATATAAGGCCTTAATTTATTTATGTGGAGTTCCCTTATACTCCCGTTTTCCATTTCGACTTTGGCAGAGTGAGGTCTGGTAAGTTCGATTACAGTAGCTGGTCCTTGCCAAGTACTGAGCAATTTGTGAGATGACGATGGGATTAGCACGAGGACTTTGTCCCCAACATTCAAAGTCTTATCCTTAGACCGTAAGTTGTATCTTGATGTGTATCCGTCTTGAGGGATTTTGGAGTTTTCAGCTGCAATGTCATGAGCTTTTCTTATTTTTCCGATAAGATCATGTAGGTAAGTTTCAATTGAGCGGGATGCAGTGACTGGAACGCTACGTTCGCCTGTCCAAATCTCTTTCAATAAGGATAAAGGTCCCGGTGGCAGTCTTCCATACACCATCTGGAAGGGAGACAAACCAGTGGTGCTATGTGGCACTTCCCTGTAGGCAAACAGAAGATAGGGAAGGTGTAGGTCCCAATTTCTTCCATGTTCCTGGATATTTTTATTCATCATTTCTTTTAAAGTCCTATTCCATCGTTCGACAGCACCCATACTCTCGGGGTGTCCGGGAGTGGAAAATCTGGGACATACGCCAAGTAAGTCTTCAAAAGATCGGGTGAGTTTGGCTGTGAAATTAGTTCCCTGATCGGAACAAATCATTTTCGGAAATCCGGTTTGAGAAAAAATCTTCATCAGGACGTTGCATGTGGTCTTTGCACTTATTTCTCTAACAGGGATGGCTTCTGCCCATCTAGTGCATAAATCAATTGCACATATCACAAACCGATGACCTCTTCTGGATGGTGGTTCTAACGGTCCAATGCAATCAACACTCCATACTTCAAAGGGTGTTTCTGGTCTGACGATAGGTTGGATTGGAATTCTATCTTTATATGTGATTGTTCGCTTCAATTGGCATTCCTTGCAGCTTTCACAGAACTTCTTAACGTCTTGTTTGATAGTAGGCCAGAAGAATGAATATTTAATTCGTTGAGTTGTCTTTTTCTCACCGAGGTGACCAGCAAGAGGAATTTCATGAGCCATTCTCAGAACTTCTGTTCTTTTCTCTAAGGGTAACACAACTTGTTTGATGTTTTCGCCACAAATATTCTCCGAGTGAAGTAGAATTTCGTTTTGAACTGTATAAGCATTTTTGTTCCTTTTCGCCCATTCAAAGCATTTTTCTAGACTCTCATCTTGTTCTTGAAGAGTCTTAAAATCCAATTTAGTGTCATTTTCCATTCTTGCATTCTTAATGTCTTTTTGTGAAATTTGGGTAATGGCAGCACAATTTGAAGTATTTTCTTTCAATGGTGATGGTTCGTCGCTAGAGTCTTCCCCCTCTGAAGAGGTATTCCATTGAAGATTACTGTGACAAAGCTCAATATTTTCACACAGTATCTCATAAGCTGAAGAACTTAGCAGCAAATCGGTTACCAGCTTCTTTGAAACAGCACAGGTGATAGGTACACTACCATGAAGTTCGTCATTTATTTTCATTTGGAAAATTTTCAGTGGAGTGACTTCGCTTTCTCCGAAAGCAGAAGATATCTCTATTTTACTTTCTCCTTCACAAGGTATGTCGGCGACTAACTTCTCGCGGACTACCGATATCTGGGCTCCTGTGTCTACAATGCCATTTAGAACCACGTTTCCGCATTTAACTCTGACGAGTTTTAAATCATCTATGTTACCAGATATATCCACGGATTTTGAGACAGGAATAGAAATCTTGGCAGTTAGCACTTCTGGTTTTTCTTTTTCTAAAGGGAGTGGTGACGATTGGATTAAATTGTTTTGGGCAGTTGTAGGAGTGTTTCTAGGTTGCCGATTTTTAAGGCAAAATCTGGATGTATGGCCTTCTCTTCCACAAGTATAACAAGATAGTTTGGAAAACGACCTCTGTAGTTCATCACTCTTACGGGGTGTATATGTGCTTGATGAGCCCTGTTTGTAGAATGATTTGTTTCTTGAATTTCTTTCTGAAGGTGGAGAACGTGGTCGCCACTTTTCATTAGTTTTGTCTTTTGAGGGAATTCCAGTAGTTTTTCTTGAATCATTATGTACACTGTCATATTCGTCAAGCTTATCCGCTAATTTGGTTGGAGAAACGAAATTCGCCCACTCATCAAGAAGGTGGTCTCTTACTTCATGAGGTACCTTTTTCTTAAGTTGATCAGTGATAATGAGATTTTTTAAACTGGCAAAGTCTTTGATTTCAAGTCCATCAATCCACTCTTCGAAATAATTCGTGATTTCATAACAAAAATCCCTCCACGATTTTTCAGCGCTTTTCTGGTGCATCACAAACTTTTTTCTAAAACTTTCAGGATTCAATTTAAATCTCTTTAATAAAATGGTCTTAATGTATTCGTAGTCTTCACATTTTTCTTCAGATTCTCTACCAATTAGTTGAATGATTTCAGAAGGCAATAAAGTTAATAAACATGACACCCAGTCTTTAGAATCAATCCCTGTTCTTTTAGCCTGTCTTTCAAATAAAGATAAATAAATCACGATATCATCATCCCTTAACTTGAATTTAGGAATGAGCTTAATTAAGTCAACGTTATGTTGTCCGTTTCCATTGGGCGATGAAGTTTGAGTTAGTTGAGTACGGGATTCAATTTCAAGTTTTTTCAACTCAAATTCCATTTGTTCTCTTTTCTGCTGAGCTTCGATTTCGTCCTTCCTTCGCTGTTCCTCAATTTCTTCCTTCCTTCGCTGTTCCTCAATTTCTTCCTTCCTTCGCTGTTCCTCAATTTCTTCCTTCCTTTTCCTCTCTTCCACAATTGAGAAAAACATTTCTCTGGCAAACGCTTCATCATATGTGTCATTTTGTGTTATTTTGTTTTTTAGTGTTATAATTTTCATACTTGGATCCACATCAATTTCTAATTCGGTGGCCAACGTTATCAAATCCTCCTTTTTACCCTTTCCCAAAAATGCCATGGCTTAAATTTAATAATTCTCAATCATAAAAAAAATTAACGGAAAAAATTGACTACTTCCTAATTAATATTCCAATAATTTCTTAAAAGAAAACACATAAATGAACATCGTTCACAAATCTATAGAAAATGTCTATTTTTGACAACCTCAAAACGAAATTAACAACCTCAAAATACTGAGAATACCTTGTAATATTCAGTTATCGATTTGTTATATAATAAACCTTATATAACAAACCTTAACACTTATGAACATTTTAAATCAATACTTTGTTTACACTAGATATAATATATACTTTCCTACAAGTTCACAAATTCAAAACATAAAAATTATTTTAACCAAAATAATTATTCTTAGAACAAAAATCAAATTCTACGTGAGAATGAAAACTTTAACTGAATATTTTAAATCATTAAATGCGATAAGAAATTTATAAATAACTTTCGTATAAATTTCTCTTTAAAATGTACGAAAACAAAATATATCATATGTATAAAAAAAATTCAACAATGATACAATTCAATATCAAAATAATCAAATAGAATAAAACAAACTCAATTTTGTATTTTTTTCTTATTAAAAGACACTTGCCTCTTCTTTCAGAAATAAAAAAAAACATTTTATACAAAAATAAAAGAACCAAAACAATCGTTTTAGAATGAGACTTCCAAGGTTGGTTGACGCCAAATTATATTCCGTTATTCGATACAACCTATGCTTTTGTTTGTTTGGTTTAATAAATCTTAGTTGATATAAATAATAGATCATTCAGCATTCTTTATTTTTCGAAATACGATTGCAACATTATATTTTATGCTGCTTCCAATAATTCCCCAAACAGAATTTAAAAACCACAATAAATTCAATTTTATCAAACAAAATTTTCAATTACGATACCACGCTATATGTTATGCACTGGCGTGCTTCCAACAATTTCCAAAACAGAACTTAAAAACCACAATAAATTCAATATAATGAAATAAAATTTTCAATTATTTGGGACGAAAATCAAAACAACAAGAACAACCAAATTCTTTTTAGAAATATGCTATCTACGTACTCTGGCGAGTAAAAGAATTCACTTTAGAACACTGGCGTGTTCGTACTCTGACGAGTAAACTAAATTAATGTTCCATGTCGGAACACAAACATTTAATTTCCATTTTGTATAATTTTCGCCCAAATAATTATAATTACTTATTTATGGGAGCATACATTTACAAATATAAAGTGAGCTCTCACCTGGTTTTTGGTTCTGCATCATCTTCGGCGGCTGCGCCAGTAATATTTCGCAGGTTCTTTTTCAGACCTTTCAATGTGAAATGATTTCACCATAAACCTTTCTTGGCATAAACGATTTTATTTAGATGCATACTTATGCCACGGAACAAACATGAAGTATATAGAAAATAATAGTAATTAATCACATAATCAATGAAACTTCGCGCTCCATCATAGAACATTCCAGTCTTCTCTCACCAAGCTAGAGAACCCTCTCCCGCTTCTTTTTTCCCTTAAGTTTTTGTCCGTAACTCGCAGCGCCATCTATTGTCGACGATTCTTATACCGATCGTTCCGGATAATCGGTTCTCTACTGTATCTTTATTTGCTATTAGTTTTGTCTTCATTAACAAAACTTATCATATAATAAGGTTTTTATATACTATTAGATCAAAGTAGTTTTTATTAAAATAATTTAAAAACACAAAAATTTTACATTAAGTTTTCAAGAAATGAGATATTGCTATAAATTATATAATAACAAAATAAGTAATTTTTTTTGTTGCTAAATGTGTCCAAGAATCTGCATTGTATCACTTTTAAATTGTAGTAATTTAAATGATTAATTGTAAATAATTTAAAGCATAAGTTTGTAAACAATCGAACCCAGATTATCCAAATTTGTTACATTCTAATCTGTTAACCGATGTCGATTTCGAAGTGTTATTTTTCTTTCTCAATTTGATTGACACGCTGTCTTAATTCAAATAAAAATGAGGTCTGAACAACTAACACTATTCTTTGTTCCATATTAATATGCAGAATTGTATCTTTTTATGTGCTAAACAAATTAATGTTTTGTTGGTGAAGGCTCCTGTGTGAAACTCTCGAGTACCGAGAAAAAATGTTTTTTTTTTTTTCAACTCGTAAGGATTTTTGAAACCCGTAATTTTCTAACTTATAATTTTTATATCTAATTATTACAACTGTTATAAAAATTGTAAGTAAAATGTCAGTGGAAAAAAGAAATAGCAAAATTAAAAAAAAAAGAAACAGCAAAATTAAAAAGAAATTATTCTAATGAAAATACATTGAACAAATTAAGAAAAGAATATAAATTTATTAACAAAGATTTAAGCTGTTTTTTCCTTTGAACTTTTCAATTTTAGATAAAATAACTAAATTTAACAGTTAAGAAACACGTTTTTCGGAAAATCATTCTCAACCTTTGTAACAGTATTTTTTTTTTCAGCTCGTAAGGAGTTTTGAAATCTGTAATTTTTTAACCTGTATAATTTATATATCTAATTGTTACAACTGTTATAAAAATTGTAAGTAAAATGTCAGTGGAAAAAAGAAATAGCGAAATTAAAAAAAATTATTCTAATGAAAATGCATTGAACAAATTAAGAGAAGAATATACATTTATTAAAAACAATTTAAGCTGTTTTTTCCTTTGAACTTTTCAATTTTAAACAAAATAAAATTGAACAATTAAGAAACACGTTTTTTGGAAAATCATTCTCAACCTTTGTAACAGTTCTCTGTAACAGTATTTTTTTTTCAACTCGTAAGGATTTTTGAAACCTGTAATTTTCTAACCTGTATAATTATCATATCTAATTGTTACAACTGTTGTAACAATTGTAAGTAAAATTGCAGTGGAAAAAAGAAATAGCAAAATTAAAATATATATATATATTCATTTATTTAATATACATTTATTAAAAACAATTTGACCTGTTTTTTCCTTCGAACTTTTCACTTTCAATCAAAATAACTAAATTTAACAATTAAGATACATGTTTTTCGGAAAATCATTCTCAACCTTTGTAACAGTTCTTTTTCTATGAGTATGATTCGTTGAATTTCATTTCAAAACATAACTAAGCTTTTTTTATTTATTCTCAGCTAATGCATACACCAAAAACATTCAGAGCTAGATTAGATACTGCTCCAGGCCCGCAAACTCGACTGTCTGACATAAAATATAATATTAAGACTGTTATTGATGAAAAAATTTGTTTTCATAATTTTTGCTTAACATGTTCACAATTGCTATTATTGCATATTTATATTGTTGGGATTTCACCAATAGGAAGGTCGATTATTTTGGGCTTCCTAATTATGAAGAGATGATATAGAGCCTTGCTAATTAAGGAAAGCTTGATTGCTGATTAAAACAGATTTAAAAATTATGTTTTCTCTATAATCTGAACATCCTGTTATCCGAATACAGGTCTAGTCCAAAATACTTCATATAATTAAATTTATATCGTATTAGTTTTAAGTGATGAAAATTTTATTCTTCTAGGTTCGCCGCAAAATTCATATTATATGCACTGGATTATAAAAAGAAAATAGACAGGTAATACTTTTCATTTTCGTTTTGTAACACAGTTATTTTTCAAAAGTTTAATACGGTTATTAAAAAATAGCTTGCTGTTTTTTTCGGCATGGCCTATATCGTCACTCAATGGTATTATTTGATTGCAGTAAATCCTTATCAAAAGATGTCATCAAAGTTAGAGGAGGTGGCAAGGAAATTCCCTTGTGTATGAAGACTTATGCAAATTTCTTCTCGAGCTACAGGAGACCAGGAGAAAACAAAGATGAACTTTACATGTCAGAGCATCAAGGACCTGATGACCCGTGGCACATAATCGTTGCTTGTAAAAATCAGGTAAAGCATTTAATGAATTATATGAGCGAAAAAAATCTATGAGGTGTTTTTAAAGTCATGGGACACGAGTTGGAGATTCTATTACTTAATTAGAGAACGTACAGCCTATATTGGAACTAATTTTTTTTTACAAATTAAGAGAGAGCCTCTTAATAAATTATCTATTTTCTACAATACCATTCCCTCCAACTACTATGGAATTTTTGTAGTTTCATTAAGAATCTTAACTTTTTTAGTGATAGTTAAGTGAAAGGTTTTAATACATTGTTGATCGGGAACATTATAGTTCTTCGTGGAAGGTTTTGTTTCGTATGAATCCACTTACTTTATTTATATTTTTATAACTTTATTTTGGTCACGTCGAATTCATCTTATTCTTTTGCTTGTTGAGCTGAGTACCTAGGCCGCGCAGCGTCCCCTGTCCCTTCCATCATGTTTGTTAAAATAGTTATGATAGGAATTTATGAGGTCAGCAGTTTGTGTGGAGGCTGTTAGCACGTCGAATTCATGCGTGGCATCTCTATTACATTTATTTTTAAATTTTATTAATACCGTGGTAAGTCATTGATATTTCAGTTAATTTGCTTATAGTTAATGGTGCACATGTGACAAATCCCTACAATTGAAAAGTAAACAAGAACTAGGAGACCTAGTCCCTTTTCCCACATTGGATACTTAAGTATTTTTGTCTATCTTAGCATGCACGCTAGTACTCTTTTTTAAACAGAAGTTCTAAAAACTTACAACTTATAAAATCTGTGAAACCTCTGATAAGAACCCTTTTCTTTCAATTTAAAAGCATTAAAATTTTAGTTATGCACATTTCAATGCTACTTTGTAATCAAATTTGGAAGGAAAAAAAAACAATTAATGGAATTTTAAAACAAAACAAACAAACAAATCAGAAAATAAAAACAGGAGATGGAAAATATAGAAACTAAGTAGGAAAAAATGGAGTAGTGTTTATGCTGACCCTTTAGACGGGATGTAATTACATTTGAAATAAAACTATTCTCTGACTTCAGATTTACACTTAAAGTCGAACCTCGCTATAATAAACTTGGGATACAGTGAATACTTGGTTCCAGTGATATTTTTTAGTGATCAATTCTGAACTTCTATCTAACTTACGATATTCTGTACGCTTATAATGAACAGTTGAAAAATTGGTAGTTCATTTATTGAATACCAATTTCAATTTCGCATTTTTTTATTTTTCTCTATTTCCCTACCTTCATTTCACTTGCAAGTGACAACATTTCTTTAAATTGCGTCAAATCTTACATGCTCTTTGATTTTAAGTTAAAACTAACGCGAACAAGTTGTTAAGTAGAACATCTCTCTTATTCCCCCCCCCCAACGATGAAGAACATGGAATTTTGGTTATTTTTAAAGTGCAAGTGAAATTGGCATTATGTAATCTGAATTTTCTCCCTACAAAAAATAAGGAATGGAAAACACTGAATTTTTTATAAATTTCTGATACAAAAATTGGTGAATTCTAGCTTAAAATTGAACTGTAGTCAATCGAAATCTCTTATTTCTTCTGTACCAATAAATTAATCCAATCATTATTTTTCTTTATAATATTTAATTTATTATCTGTTTAATCAGTTAATAATCGATATCACAATTTCTAATAATGCTATTGTCACATGCAAAAAATTATTTCTTCTAAAGTATTTTGATACAATGTACCATAGAGGACTTATTTCTGGGTCCGCAGAAAGTTCATTGTGACAGGATTTTACTGCCTTTATATTAATAATATATTATAACAGAGAAAGAACTATCTTGTTTTTGCACAATGATTTCAATAAACAGAACATTTGTGAGATCACATTTTTCCGCAAAAAGGAACCTTTCTTTTAAAAGGACGATAAGTATAAAATGGGCTGTAGTGCTTGAGTAAAAAAAAGTAGGTTGACAATTATTTATTTTATTTTCAATGAGCAACGTTATTTTCGGCCCCTCTTTGTTGATAAAGCGCAACTCTTCCCTTCAAAAATTACACAGATGTCAATATCATCTGCTTTCAGAGGAAATTTTTTCAGTGGCATGAAAATAATATTTAATTCTTGGTTCAATATATTTAAAGAAAACTGATTTTGACCATTTGACCACTATTACATTCTAACAAAGCTCATAAGAAGAAACACATACTTTATTAAAAAGTGGCAAAATGCTGAAAATTTTACTGTTTATACTATACTACTTTATAATATATATATATATATATATATATATATATATATATATATATATATATATATATATATATATATATATATATATATATATATATATATATATATATATATATATATATATATATATATATATATATATATATAAAAATACATATCAGTTAGCATACCTGTATACTGACGTGCAATAGAATAATTAACGAAAGAGAAAAAAAATTCAATAATGAGAATTTTATTTATTTGGCATTTTTCGTACGATTACCATATTAAAATAATTTCTTTTTATTCATTTCCCGAAATTTTTTGATGTTGTTAGCAATTGCAATGGAAGTAAAATAGTTGTGAAGAAATCGATCGTAAAGCGCTTTTATAAATATTTTTCTGTCGCACGACAGTACAAAGTAGCATTAAAACTAAACCAAATCTCCAAATTACTATGTTATTTACATAAAATAATAAGTATAATTGAAACCAACATAAAGGAAAGTGTGAATCTGAAGAAGACGGCAAAAATTTGATGGTGATAGAGCGATATCTACAGGAGTAATGTTTGTTTTAGAACATTTGATCGGAACACAAGCTGTGAGAAGTTGAAAGGTAAATTTCCACTTTCACATTTAAAAGATTAATACAAGAATGGGAAAAGATGCTCCAGAAAACGTTTTACTCTCAAGAATACAACTGATGTGCAAAGAATTGCACAAAAAGATGATCAAGGAAATCGCTCAAATGATCTTGCCTCAGCTGCAATGAATACCCGCAGGTAGGAAGTGACTCACGTTTGTTGTTGTTGCTTATCCTTTCAATCTGACATCTTATCCTCTTAATCTGACATATGTCAGACAAGTTCCAGAAAGTCACTAACAACAAAAAAATCTGCAACAAAAAGGGGATCTATGGTAAGATCCACCTTAGAATGTCCAAGGCATGGTAGAGTATGTTCCGGCGAAGCTGGTTGAACACAGCATTTTTTTGCAAGTAGGGAAGATCTTTCTGCCTCCCTCAAAAGATGGACACTTACAAATCTGACCAAAGCAGTCTGGGTTCCTCAGTCACATTTAATGTCCAGCAGGGTACCAGGGGATGTCCTATGATACCCGTGATGTGCAGGCGGTATGCGCCCTAAGCTAGGCACATTTTTGAAAACAGTAATCAAATGTTTTGAGGATCTTTTTCGGCAATTTTTAGTGCAATTTTCCGGTACCAATTGCATCTTTTTCGTTTGTGCAATTTCTTTGTACATCTATCATATTCCTGAGAATAAAAGTTTTCGAACGAAAAGGAATTTTATCGGTTTTGTGAGAATATAAACAATAGAGTTTTATATAATATAGATGTTAGACATGGCTTAAGTATTAGTTTAACAAAAAAAATCTACTTATATTAAATACAAAACAAAATTTAATAATAAGCATTGTTCGTGCGGTTATCATAGTATAATGTTTCTTTTTAGAATCAAATCAATATGGCTAAAAATTAAGAACAAAATGTCACGTCCAACTCCAACAGATAACAAGATTTTAAGCAAAATTTCATTTTCATTTTTAAAATTTTGTAAACTTTTATTTTGTTTCTGAATACAAATATATTCAGATGACAAACGACATCGTGTGATAAAAAAATAGTATTTTAAAGTCCTTGTTTGTGCTTGATTCAAGCAAAAGAAAGAATAGAAAGTATATCTTCAAAATAAAAGCACGAATCTCTACCAGAATAGGAGGATTTTAGTCACACATAAAGAAAGAAAGAGTCAATCGGTATTCTGAAAGAAGTTTAGATGCGTGAATTGGCAACATTGGAAGAAAAACTCGAGCTTCTTAAGAGATTACAATAGCTGGAAGTGTGCACCGTTAGGTTTAGAGTTCCTGCTCACGTGACACGCGGGATTTGAGATAGAGTGGAAAAAGTACTTTTGACTTTACTTAACAAGATCGTAAAAGATGTCACTTCTGTAGAAACATCGCATTAGCTTATGGCCTCTCTTCAATCGAGGTAACTATTCTTTATAGATGTGATGCTTTACGCAGAAGCGAATAGTTAATAATTGATTACATTGGCCTTTTCCAAATGTTTGTTTCGAAAACTCAAGTAGTGATGTAAAGAGTATGAAAAAAGTAATAGGGTGTTTACACTTAGACAGAATCGATACTTGACAGTTCTCAAAACTCAGAAGCGTAACACAGAACTAAACCTTATGCACAGACAACATCTAAGTTTAAATTTGATCTATAACAAATATTTAAAGTAAATTTATAACTTAGTCTAATGACAGAAATTAACATAAATTATTGGAAAATTTTTCTATAAATACCTCAAAAGAATATATTCACATATCATATATCATGCCGATTTAGGACATTCATGATGTTAACAGAGCCAAACAAGTTAACTGAGCTGAATCTTCTTAGATAGAGACGAAATGTTTATAAATAAAAGTAATGGTCTAAAGTTAAAACAAGACGAATATTTAATAATATCCTTAACCTTGTCCTTGGTAGGAAAAGATAAATTATGTTACTGCATGAGTGATTTTAAGAAAAGGTAATTTGATTTTTTGATGGTATACCCAAAAAATAATGTAAGAGGCAGCTCTACATTTTTTTTTCTCCACAAAATTAGTATTAGTAATTATTACTTTAACACGTTCACGCCGGGAAAAGTGAAAATACTGGTACGGGAAAAGAGAAAATACTGGAAGAAGAACTATTTCAATATTAGATAATATTCGGGAGGAGTTAATCTATTCTCAACAATAACAATTCACTGTAAGAAAATTTATCACGTCGAAGAAGCAATTCAATACAAAAATTGCATCCGTTAAAAACAATTGGTAGTTATAGATTTTTATTATTCCCGGAAAAAAACTGAAAAATGAAATTTATTTGTTACCAGTTTTTACTCCGATGCGCCGCCAAGATGAGAAAATCTAGCTTGACCCACCGGTGGGTCACCCCGGCGTGAACGTGTTAAACATATTAATCCAATCTTAAGGAATTTTTCGAGTATTTCAGCCCTTTCTTAGATTTTATATAAAATATTTCCATTACAAAATGCAATTTTCTTTTATTTTAAATGTAGGATTGTCCAAAAATGTAATGTACAAAACGCCGATAGCATTTTCCATAGATTAATTTTTTAAGATAATGTGTTGTCCGATGTTGTCCTAAATTTTGATGGAAAAAAAAACAATTTTGCTTTATTTAAATAGAAAGGAAAAAAAATACAAAATCGAAATAAAAATACAAAATAAAAATGAAATAAAATAACATAAATAATAAAAATAAACTTACCAAAATTTTGAATTTTAACTTTATAAACAGTAAAGAAATTGTAGTACTGATTTATGTTTACCAAAATGATATGAAGTTTAAAAATTTATACTGAGCGTTACGCTTACTGCTTTGGTTCTTAAATATATTTTTGAAAAGAATATATATATTTATCCGTTTTCCCTTATGCAATTCCAAAATGTCAAATATTATTCGATAAAATATTCTCAGAAGAGTTTTAAATTGAGTAGTATATAATAGAATAGGAGAAAAAAAATATTTAGCTGCCTGATAAGGAAAGACAGGAAAACACAAGAGAAATTTCTTATTTTAGATAAGTAAATGCATTTTGGTAAAATAATTTTTTTACATACATTATTATGTTTCAAGTGAGAAAACAAGATAAATAAATACTCCTTAAATATTTACTCAATGTAAATATATACTGTCCCCAATAGATTCAGAAACTCTTTGTTTCGAGAGCATTTAACACTGATCTATGATTTTACTCTATAGAAAAGTCGTTAACAATTAGACAGTTTTTCCAGTTGTTGGAAATTAATTTCCTTCCCGTAAATGAGCAGAAAAAGTTTAGCAGCGCCATCTATCTTGCAATTCCTTAGGTGGCAAAGTGAAACGATATTCATTATGCAAAAGCATCTCTACCTCATTACCAAGTCTTTGAAGGCAATGCATGCCTTTATAGAATCTACATTTGCGTTCAGGCAGCGAGGGTCCCTTATGGATTTGCGAGGACGCGCTACTATCGCTAGAGATGGATATAGTTGCGAACAATTATTCAGATGGTTTTGCATGATGATATGGTTGGCACGTAGAACGAATATTGAGGCTCTGATTTGCAGAAGGGCTTTTCTACTTAGAACGAACTGATCGAAACTACTTGAAATGGAAATGAAATGCGTTTTGTTCGTTTATTCTATTGCTGAATGAGACAGAATGATAATAAGAAAGAATTTTATGAGAAGACATGTTTACAAACAATATTAATTATGCTTCACACGTATTTCAGCTTTTAAAAGAATGAGCTTTAAATATAAAATCAATAAAAATCGGGAAAGATTTTTTTTAAATTTTTTATTTTTATTGTTGAATGGTTAATATTATAATTGACGAGATGAATTGATGAACAAGAAAAATACATTTTTAGAACACATTTTATTTTACTTTATATGAGATAATTTTACAACAATATTGGGAAAATCGAATATGCGAGTAGGTGGATGCAACTTATAACGAAGAATATATTCTGTTTATATTTCTATTGTTGATATTCTATTTAATGTTTCCTTGTTCTAATTGTTTTTGTATTTCGAATGTTTTAATGTTTTTAAGTTTTTGCTTAATTTGTTGCTGTTCCCTACGAATCTGTGCGGAGTGTTTTTACACTCCGGCGAATGGTGTACTGTTTGTCTAAGATATCTGCCAGACATTCGTCAAGAGCTGTGGCGGTGACTATGGTAACGAGGTATGATAATTTCAAGTAGGGGTGCGGGATCCCTCTTTAGGATTGGTTTCGGCGAGAGAAGAGACCTCTTTCATCGAAGCTACCCTCCCTAAAATGCCCTCTTCTTGTTTCCATAGCACCAGACTGCCGCAGACTTAGTGGCGGTCAGAGTACCTATCTTAGACAAACAGTATATCAAGTGATGCTGGTATAAGCTAAAAAAAAATAATAAAACAAAAAAAAAATAAAAACTTATTACGAAGATATCCAAAGAGACGCTTCCGTATTGGTAGATTCTGCTTATAGTAGATTCTGCGGCCCTTTATCCGTTTATCTTGATCGATGTGGTGGTTCGATGAGGAGGTGAAAATGCAAATGGAGTATTCTTGATGACAGATGAACGTTAAATTATGATTATGTAGTTATATATAAAATTTAATGATCAATTCTGCAGGGTGGCCAAGGGTGACTAAAAATGCAAATGTGGAACAAGTTGGCATCTCTGCTTTAGTTTAGAATAAGCGCTGTGAATCATCATCGAAATTCGTCTGGCCACCTAAAGCCGTTTACGGCCCTTTTCCGATCCATATTGAAATTTTAACTTTCAGGTGGCTCTTTCCAGTTAGCTATTGCTAACTGGAATGCGAATTGAAGTTTAAAAAAGATTAAATAGTTTGTATTTTAGATAACGTTAAGCCGCTACAAAAATAAGCAGGCATTGGCCTTAGATTTATGTCTTTACTAAAGTTTTCAAAGCTAAAAATTTCATTAAATACTGTGGTATCATAATTTCAAAGATGCCAACTTGCCCCACTTTGTGAAGAAGTATTTTCTAGAGGAAACGAAATTTAAGTTTAGTTTAGTATTTTACCATTTAAGTAATTTTTCCACCACTACATATCAAAAATTCGAAGTGACATCTGAAAAGCGACTTCATTACATGTATCATGCACATTTTCAAAAAGCGAAGCAGTTGGCATTCCTGAAATTGATGGCTTTTCCAAAGAAGTTTCGTGAATCAACTTTAAATCCAAATATAATTATTTATACCATCAGTATATTACAGTAGACAGAGATATACTGTTTTAAAAAATAAATTCTAGCGATAAAACATATGTTCTAACACTTTTTTTCTTCCTTTTTATACAAGCAATTGTCCATTTTTATGGACACTGGACACAAATGAGTTAAGAGATGTAACGAATCAGTCATAACAACCCTTATTTCATTTCAGTTCTTTACACTGCAAGTAAAAGCAGCAAATTCAGATGAGATACCATCCGAAGATACTCTTGCGGAACAATTGCGTCTAGTGAGTCAAATGGCAAAAGACAAAGAAAACATTCAACCGCCTGTTGGCTTACTGACCACTGAAGACCGACAAACTTGGGCCAGAATAAGAAATAAAATGATGAAAAGTATGTTTACTTTTATTTTCGGATATCTGTTTAGCACGGGGGTTAGATAAAATTGTGGAAATACTTCTTATTCCAGGTAAACAATCTTTCTTCTAGCAGCAAATGTTTTATAAGATTTTACGGCGCAAAACTACTGGCACAACTTGAGAGATAACGCGTGAAGCTTTAAGAAATGATGTTGTTTTTAACCATACGAAATTCCGTTCTACCAAAATGAGGGAAAGTTAATAACTTCTATCTAGCTTTAATACCAGCAATACTGAAATCATTAGACTTAGATTTGCAATGGTTACTCAGTACCGGCCCCGGTAGTCTCTTACTGATTCATCGGATCTGGCATGGCTCAAGGAGATTAGATAAGGACATGGGTTAGCAAATAGTCTAGTATATGGACGGCACAAACATTGAAGTAAAATAAAAGTAATGGTAAAGGTGCACGGCTAGTGGATCCATCTCTCCAGCGGCTGTCCGCAGCTTCTGGTATGTTGCTCCCCAGTTACATCAGCCTGATATAAATGAATAGTAATACAATGGAAAAAAGGTTGTGTACAATATTTACACTATTTGCAATAATTCTTGGATAGTATGCCATCCGATAAGGAAAAAGGCTGCTAATGGGCTGTGTGCAATATTTTCCTTTAAGAATTTTTTGCTGAACATATCATTAAATTCTGCCTTGACACATTTTTCTGTAGAATATCAATATTTAGAATGCTTTTAGAATTATAATGGTATTGAAAAAGAAAAGGAGCTTTTAATTCCATGCTCTCATTTTGATCGACGCAAATTTTGTATAGGAAGAAAAAAAGACAGTATTCTAATAGGTTCAAGCATGATGTTTCAAATTATGCCAATAGTCTTGCCACGTAAAATCTTTCAAAACATTTGCATGCTGAAAGTAAGATTGTTTACATAGAATTAGTATAGAAGTGTTTCCACAATTTTGTTTAACCTTTGTATATACTTATACTTTAGCACAGTTAGCTGCATGCGTGTAGTCTGCATACGTGTATGCAGAATGTTTCTGATCTATATGGGTAGCTTGCAGAAAAAAAGTATCACCCAGTACAACTTTAGCCCTAATGATCGGAATTTCCAGTATTAAGTGCTAATCTTAATAGTTAAGATGTGCTAATAAAAAGTACTAACAGAAAATGAACTAACTATCAATTTCGTTGCAGAAACGGACACAAAAACGTAATTTCTCTGAACTTACTTATATTTTTTTCAAGCGATTTACTATCAAATTTTGGACCATCGAATTATGGGCAGTAATCGACATTCAGAAAATATGGTTGCGTAAGTTTAAACTTTAACTGATCAAAAGTCCCCTTGCTTGCGGGTCCCTTAATATTTACTACCATTTGAATATTTTATTATGTATCTGATATATTAATTCTTTGATGCAAAATTATTATAAAACATATTTTTTGCACAATTTACTTTATTTTGAATTAATTTTGGTCAAAGAAAGGGGAAAATTTATTATTTTTTTATTAATTCATGGTTAGAATTAGAAATTTTTAATTTCTTAGTGATGACTGTTAATGGTCTTCTCAAAATATACTAAGATACATTTTTAATTGTAGTTAGAGCGTCAGAAAAGAAACATATAAAAGGGACACCAATGCTCCATTTGGATCAGAGGGTTACAAAATATGTTATGAATCCAGAACTCTTTCATCAATATTCAATCATCTTATAAACATTCAAGTTAATTATTATTTAAATCACGATGAAAAAGTAATACATAATTTTCTAAATCAGTATGGAAGATAAAAGGCCTCTTCGAGGCAATGAGCAATCTTAGGACTATGAATTCAGATTCCCTTTAATTGTGATTTTTTTTTCCCTACACAAAACTGTTCGTTGGCACCCGAAAACATCCGCGAATATGAATCTTTTTTGTTCTGTTTAAAGTCTGATAACTTTTTTTGTTCTGTTAAGGTTATTGTATTTCAATAAAAAATACGTTTATTCATATATTATTCAGTATCTAACTTTTTTAAATTTCGATTTCTCTAGAACGAGTGGACTGATTTCGTTCTAAATTTGCGTGTTGCTATATAAAATTATGTTGCTTAAAATAACGTAAAAATTTGCATACGAGACATTTTAAATTTTTTCGACCGTTATTAAATGAAATAATAAAAAAATTTAAATAATTAGTAAATATTATTTTTTGTGAAGAATTATCTTTGGACAAACAAAATTTTATAATTGTGCTCAATTTTTTTTTAATTTGCTAAAAAATTACTCGAGTTAGGACTAAATAGATAAAAATAAACTAACATTAAAAGTTCCAAACTTTCGACCCCTCTCCTGACCAAAATATTGGGGCCACATTTCCCAGGTTTGTGTCTACTCCTATATTTTGGGGGTCCTATATTATAAATCGTCGGGAAAAAATATCTTTATTCAGAAAAAGTACGTTTTTGTATTTGATTTCGCAACTTAAAATATCGTCTGCACTAGCTAATTAGCATGCTTGTGGTCACCCCTTCGAATCATTAAGATTCAGTCCTAGTATGTGAAAATTCGATCATTAGAATCTAAAATGATTTAGGGTGCTTCCTTTATTTTTTCCCACTTAATACATAATTTTTTTCAATTAACATGTTTTGTACACATTAAAAGTTTATTGATTTTTAAATCCATCAATTCTTAATTGCTATTTTTACATATTCAAGTCATTATTTGATATTTAATATTCACCCGCATCCACCGTTATTGATTTTCAAATCCATCAATTCTTAATTACTATTTTTACATATTCAAGTCATTATTTGATATTTAATATTCACCAGCATCCACCGTTATTGATTTTCAAATCCATCAATTCTTAATTACTATTTTTACATATTCAAGTCCTTATTTGATATTTAATATTCACCCGCATCCACCGTTATTGATTTTCAAATCCATCAATTCTTAATTACTATTTTTACATATTCAAGTCATTATTTAATATTTAATATTCACCAGCATCCACCGTTTTCCTGTATATATCGTTCGTAATCAATAGTCACCTGAGAAATAATCGATCGAGATTCTACTGAACAAAAAATAGGCTATTTTGATAAAATTAAGTGATTAATGCATAGCCCAATAAAGTGGGCTATATATGAGTTGACCAACATCATCAAATAACTAAAAAACTGATAGTGAAATTTCTGTACGGATGTTTGAAAACTCACTGTTTTACCTTTCCAATTTAAAATTCGGGGAACAACAGCACAAATTACTTACCAGACATAATTTTTTTAAAAGTAAAGAGGTGTGTTTAGAATTTTTTTTCTTAGAAATTTCACTACCAATGCTTTAGTTTACTAAGGCCTGTGGTCAGCTTAAATGTATAGGCATTGAAAAAAAAATAGATATGTCCCACTTTTGCCAACCATTTACCAAAAAATATCTATTTTCTGAATTCAGATCCTAAATATTAATATTTATATTACTTATATATCCTCATAAACTGAACTATCTTATTTTAGCAGTATAAATTCAATTACAGAAATAAATTAGATCTCCCTCTTTCATTTTAGGATACCGGCTGCGCGTTTTTAAAAGGACCCTATATCTAAATACATATAAAAGTGTATTTTATTTTTAAAATGTTTTTTGACATTAAATATTATTTATTTTGTAATATCTAATCTCAATATATAGCTAATAGAAATGAGATATTTTAGTATAATGTCAGTCCGGAGTTTCATTCATTTTAACGCTTGGGTCTTGTTTAATAAATTTTCCTCCGACAATAACATGCGAAAATCGTTGAAGTTATTTTTTCCCTGTAGATCTCTTTTCTACTATATCATATTAAACGCGAATATTCATTTAATAAAGCAACGTTTCTCTATTAATCATTTCAAAAAGCACTGTTGACATTTCCCTTTGTCTAGAAATCCCTACGGTTTATTCTCCGTGTACGGATACTCTTTGTTGAACTAAATCCCTCTTATTCTTATTTTTCCTCGATTAATCGAGATCCGCTTTCGCATATTTAAAAGTAGTTTTACGGATCTACGTTGACGAGAAAATGTTTACTTGTAAAAACTGTTCTTTTGTGTTAGAGTATTTTTTTTTAGTCCCGGAAGCTACATAAACTAAAAATGTCAGCAATATATACAAGGGGTTGTTTCAAAATTAAAAAGTTCAAAACATTTTAAGTTCTGAAGCTATCCTAAAAATTCAAATGAATGTTGTATTTTACAAATTTGTCAGGTTGTTCCATGGTATTTATATTTCAATATTTCTTAAAAATAAGTTTGAGTTTCTGAAAAGATAAGTTTCTGAATTATTTACGTTTTTATATTAAATCTGTAAAAAAAAATTTTTTATTAAATTTACATGCATTGTAAGAGTAATAAAGAACAAAGGCTAACCTAAGCAATAACAAAGATCGATATAGATTGCAAAATTAATAAAACAGACGACATTTTTAGAACTGTGCCAGAGTTCTTATTATAAAGAAGTGTAGAGAAACCGTTAAGGGAAAAGATAAGATATATGTAGTTTTTGGTGATAAATGTATACTATCCGTTTCGGGATAAGAAAATAATAGAATTTGAATCAGCATCATCGCCTAAAAAATACCCTGCAGTTAAATGACATAGTTTTAATGTCATCGTAGCTGAGCTGATGGAATTGTCCAGTGTTTTGTTTGTCTAAAGGTAAAAAGCTTCCCGATGTATTTATTAAATGTCATTTTTTTATATTGACTGTTTCAATTAAGCACTCGGTACCGTATAAAAATTTGTAAACATTTATTATTTATCTAGTTAGTTAGTTTTGGTCATTTGTAATTTTGTGGTGACTTGTTATTGAAAGAATATAAAGTACCAGGACCGGAGGTTATTGATGGAATCAACAAATCGAGGTTGTCGTAAGCAGTCTGACTGATGCATTGCCTTGTTTTTTACTGGACCAAGACACCGCAGCACCCCCAAGAATGATCACATAACCACTAAATGATTTTCTGTCAATGCAATCTGCTGCCCAGTCTGCATCGGAAAATACTTCTAGCTTCTTTCGAGTTTTTCTATATGTCAAACAAAGATGTTTTGTTTGTTTAAGATACCTGAATAAGTGTTTGACACTTCGCCAATGGTTTTCAGAAGGTCTTTCGTTAAACTGGCTCATATAAGTTGAACTGTAAGCAATGTCAGGGCGAGTACCACAGGCAAGATACAGCAAACTGCCTATCGCCTGCCTGTATGGAATTTTGTTCGATGCTTCTTTAGTTTCCTCCCACTCAGCATCGGTTAACTTATAGTGTTTAACACTTGGGTCTAAGGGAGTTGATGCTCCTCTGAGTAAGATTGCATCAAAGGTCTTCAATACTTCTTCTACATAGGATGTTTGGTCTAAGGTTAAGGATCCATCAGCATACCTTTTCACTTTCATCGATAAAATTTCACCTACTTCTCCAAGATCTCTTGCTCTAAACTTTTGTTTAACCTTAAGTTTAAACATGTCTATGGCTTCTGAATTTCCAACAATAAGCATATCATCAACATATATGCCAAGGTAAAATGTTTTATTTGGATGATAGTAAATGCATGGATCACTTTTAGAACGTGTTAATCCATAATCTCTCAAAAAGGTGTCGAAACACGTATTCCACTCTCTTCCAGATTGTTTCAATCCATATAGGCTTCTTTTAAGGTGGCAGACAAGATGTTCTTTGCCTGGCACTATGGCTCCTTCAGGCTGTTTCATGTAAATGTCTTCTTTTAAAGTACCATTCAGGTAAGCAGCAGTTATATCCATTTGATGAATATCCATTTCACATTCCACAGCTGGTGCCAATAAGATCCTGATAGATTTTAATTTGATCACGGGAGAGAATGTTCCTTGAAAGTCAATTCCAGGAACTTGCATGTAACCTTTAGCTACCAGTCTAGCCTTAAATTTATCACAATCTCCTGTCTCAGCTTTCTTTTTCCGAAATATCCATCTAGAACTGATAAGCTTGACATTTGGTGGTTTGCTAACAAGCTCCCACGTTTGTGCACAACGTAAGTTTTTAATTTCTTCATCTATAGCCTTTTGCCACAAATTTGCTTCTTGTGATGTTAGAGCCTCTTCCAATGTTACAGGGCCCCTATGGAATTGCTTTGCATTTGCAGAACATGCTTCCTTTGCCTTGTAAAGTACATAATCTTGCAAGTGTGCAGGGGTTTTAATAGTTCTTGTGCTTCTTCTGGCAGAATCACTTCGACAGACTTGATTATTTGGATCTTCTTGATCATGTTCTAGTTGGTTAGACTCCTCTGCCATTTCAACTTGTTGGTAAATCTGATCTCCACAAACATTATTTTGGGATTCATCTTGGCTGATGGCGTTTGTGTCTGGATTCTGATCTATTTCTTCTGGCGATGTTTCATGTAGTTCAGAATTTGGATGTTTATTTGATTTTTCATCATTTGAGTTCATATTGTCTGTGTCTTCATTTTCAATAAATAAGGAAATCTTATCTTCATAGGGTCCTTCTTTGGTCAATTTGAAAGGGAACACTTCTTCTTCAAAGAGCACATCTCTGCTGATAAAAAACTTTTTTCTTTCTGGATCCCAGAGTTTATATCCTTTGATACCACTTGGGTACCCAATATGGATACATTCTATAGCTTTTGGGTCAAATTTGTTCCGCCTTTGAAATGAGCGTGTATGGCTCCATGCCCGACATCCAAAAACTTTCAAGTGATCCAAGTTCGCTTCTTTACCTGACCATAACTTTTCTGGCGTACTTCTTCCAATTGCAATAGATGGGCGTCTATTTCGGAGATAAGATGCTGTGCACACAGCTTCAGCCCAGAATTCTGGCTTTGCTCCTGATTCTATGAGAAGGCATCTGGTAATGTTGATCAAAGTCTGGTTCATCCTTTCTGAAATTCCATTTTGTTTAGGGGATTCCGGCACAGTTAGCTGCCTTTGAATTCCACGTTTAATAAGATAGTTGTCAAAGTTTTGTGACTTAAACTCACCTCCATTATCACTTCTCAAAATTTTTATCTTTTTGCTGTGAAAATTTTCAGCCATTCTCTTGTATTCATCAAACTTCACTATGACTTCATCTTTAGTTTTGATTGGATACACTGTAGAGTAACGAGAAAAATCATCGGTGAACACAGCAAAGTAATTTGAGCCTCCCAGTGACGGCGGTGAAATCTTTCCGACTACATCAGAGTGCACAATTTCTAAAGTTTCATTAGCTCGTGTGTTTGAGAATTTTAGAAAATTCTTGCGCTTCATCTTTCCTTGAATGCACACAGAGCATGGCTTGTTTGTTTCAAGATAGGATTCCTGTTTACTTTCAGTGGTTATTATGTTTCTCAAAGTGCCTGGGGAAAGGTGTCCTAGCCTGCGATGCCAGAGTCCATTCGACTGGATCGCTGAAATGTACGCTGCAGGACAATCCTCTTCTATAATATATAGTCTTCCCTGTCTTCTAGCTCTCAAAACAATTTCACCAGTTTCTGCTAGTATTTTTGCTTCACCATGGGCAAATTTAATCTTAAAACCTTTTTCTTCAATCCTGCCAATCGACTGCAAATTTCCGCCCAAGTCTGGTACATACAATACATTTGCAAGATTAATGTTGCTTTTGGTAGAATCTTCTTGAACTGAAATAGTGATGTTTCCTGTTCCGGTAACTTGAACTTTTTCAGAATTCGCCACTTCTACTACTGAGGTGTAATCAGTCAACGATTCGAATTTCTTTCTGTCTGACGTCATGTGCTCTGTAGCACCACTGTCTAGGATCCAGATTGTTGAGTCTTCAGCTTTAAATTTATTTGTTAAAAAGACCCAGTTCGTTTTTAAATCTATAGCAGTCTTGGCACTGCTTTGATTTCTTCGTTGTGCTTCTTCACAATTTTTGGAGATATGACCCCATTCTCCGCAGCTAAAACACCTGACAGTTTTCTTCGAATTTGCAGCTGTTTCGCTGTTTCTTTTTGTTGTCCATTTCTTCACAGTGTTTGTCTGCATTGGTCTTCTTTGATTATAGTTTCTTGTGGGAAGTGCCCGTTCTTCCTGCTCTTCAGCATTTGGCACATTTCTATATATTCTTTTTTCTTCAACTAATAATCTAGACTTCACAATGGTTGTTGTCAAGTTATCTTCGTCCTTTTCTAAGTTCAGGATTAAGCTTTCGTATGATTTTGGCAGACCTATTAACATGATGAGGGCAACTTCTCTGTCAGTGAATGCGTAACCACCACGCGACAATTTTCGGTGTATTTCAATCAATCTGGTCAAATATGATTGAATTGCTTCACCAGGCTTCAAGGTAATGTTAAAAAGTCCTTCATTAATTGTAAAACATGCAGTAAGCCAAATTTTGTATGCATATCCTTCAATACAATCCATGCGTCCCTCGCTTTGGCGCAGTCGCCAATATCATCCAAAAACGTATCTTCTACAATCAAGAACATTAGAGTTAAAGCTTCATCATTTTTCTTTCTCTCATTTTCGGACATTTCAGCAAGTCCATAGCCAGGCTCAACTGCCTTCCAGCATTTCTTCTGCACCATCAGTGCACGGGCACGTATTGCCCATGCATGATAATTTTCGCCGTTCAACTTCTTCAATTTGTATTCTTCCATAGCGGCGATTATTATTGTGCTGCCTATCTTCTTAGATCCGAATTTCTAATGTTTACTTACACAGAGCTTCGTGCTGATAACGTGTTGAAATTAAATTGCAATTGTAAATAAACAGATCATTTTGAGAAAAAGAAATATTTTAATAAAGATTATAACATAAGACAAACTTAGACGGAAAAAAGAACACTTCTATTGATATATTTTCTATTAAAAAAAAATAAAATGTTGCCAAAATCAAACAAACAAAAACAAGGCAAAACTTATATCAGTCAGATATAAGTTTGGAATTTCACAGATGAACAACATTTTAACAACAATGGTTTTAACAAGAACAGAGCACGAAAAAGAAACGGACCACCCCGAATAACTTTTAAATTAAGGATTGGATATTTGCGTTCCAGGATTCCGTCATAATGGTTCGAGAAAGTGACCTCAAATATGCTAATTATTTAGAGCAGACGATATTTTTAAGTTTCGAAATCAGACTCAAAAACATACTTCCTTTGAATAAACATAAATTTTTTAGATTGATTTGCACTTCGGACCCCCAAAATACAGGGGTAGCCGTAATCTGAGAAATTTGTTTCTGATAGTTTGTTTAGGAGAGCGGTCCAAAGTTTGGACCCCTTAATACTAATTTTACTTTTTGCATATTTCGCTATATCTCTAGAATTTTTTAAGCAAAGAAAATTTTTTGCACACAATTATAAAATTCGTTTATTTAAAGAAAGTTCCAGTCAAAATATAAATTTTAGTAAATATTATTATTTTTTATTATTTTATTTAATAATAGTCGGACAAATTTTGAACTGTATGGTATATAATTTTTTTACATCAGGGGGGGGGGAGTGAAGTATATCTTTTGCTTTTATTAATTATTTACTTTTATTATGTTTAATTATTAGTAATAAATTGTTCTCTATATTTATTTTAACAGGTAAGGCTAACTTACAGAGCTTGCAGGCAATCGAAAATTGTCTTCTCGTTTTGTGCCTGGGAGTTTGCTCTCCCAATGTTCCAAACTATTCTACAATTCGAAAAGAATCCGCTACTCTGGACTTAACCACTATGGCGGCTCATTTACTTCACGGAAGCGGAACTGATGTTGGTACGGCAAATCGTTGGTACGATAAATTTCTCCAGGTATGTCATAGAATAATTATACTGGAATATCTATAAACTTTTAATAAAGAAAATGGCTTCACGCGAAAATATACCTGATATAATATTCAAATTTCTCTAAAATTGAAAAAAAAAATCATTCGAAGTTCTTAAAAAATAATTAAAAACGGAAGAAGTCCTAAAAAATGAACTATAAAGTAAAAAAAGTTAAAAAAAACAGCATACTAGGCGTGGCTAATTGCTAATCTATTTCATAATTTTATTTATTTAATAACTGTAGGTATATCTATAATAATAGAATGAAGAGTTCGTGTGTGTGTACGTCTTTGTTGTATCTTAAAAACCGTTTGTTCTATCCTCCTGAAACTTGGGTGTAAGGGACAATTTCTGCCCTCGATCCTAAAATTTGTTCAAAGTTTTCAATTAGATCGTTCGGGAGAGTATTTGAAAAATTGCATTTAGTGATTGGTATAACATTAGCCATTGTTTTAAATTAAACTATAGTGGGTCCTTTCTTATTTTTTAAATATTATAAAAGTAAGATTATTGTTATTTTCTAACTTATATTAGTTATGATATAATATTGTTTATGATTGAAAAAATATTATTCATATTTGTAATTCATTTCATTTCATATTAGTAATTAAGTATTTATTATTCGTTATGTCAGAAAAGCTAAATGATTAAAGTGAACGTGGTAGCTGGCACGGACTACTTCATCAAGTTAGTATTCCTAAAAATATCTAACATGCTTTTGGTGCTTTTAAAATGCAATTATTATGCTTATCGTGCTTTTAAAGTTGTTTATATATATTTATCAAAAATTTAATGTTAATGTAATGAACTGCTGGAAACGTGTTGTGCTTAATCTAATAGCGTAAAGTCACGAAAAAGAATAACAAATAAAAAAGAAAGAAATATGGAATTATTTCAGCTCTATTTATTGTGAAGGTACGTGTCGTTTAGTTTTATGCATAACTTAAGTGTTATTTAGTACTGATTTATTTGTTCTTTACCTTTTTTCACCCCTTACGAAGAACGTGAATTCAGTTAGTATTTAAATATAGGAAACAGACATTTAATAGAAAAGTATTATTTTAATGCATAAATATACTTATAGCAGTTAATTTGAAAATAAAATTATCTTGAAATTTAAAACATTATTTAATAAGTAGTTCTAATTAGTAAAATAACAATAAATTTACTTTTTACCATCTTTCATTGCGTTTGAAAAAGCTACGAAAATAAAAAGGTTAAAACTCAATTATATCTTCAAACGAAAACTAAATAAAAAGAAAAATAATGCTCCCAAAAATAAAACGTAGGCAAGAAAAATTACCCACGTCAGAGTATTGCCACACACTTTTTATAAAAAACAAATTTAAAAGGTGATATAATCAAAACAGATAACATCAAAGGCAACATGGCTAATAGAAAGGGGAGAATTATGCGATGGCTTGATATCGATATTTCATCATTTTTCCCTGCTCGCATTACATTTTCTCCAAGAGATGAAAGATGCTCTCTCAGACATAGTATATCTCAAATTGGATTAAACAGACTGCTAAAATTCGTTAAAGGGTAAGACATTAAAAGGGAAAAACTTGTTTAATGTCAGGTCTTCTTTTCAAATACATCTAATATTAAAAAAAATATTTTTTTGTTCTTTTCTCAAAACAAATTTTATTAAAAAGTTGACGGAGGAGATTTATGATTGCGAAATGAAATTCATTTGTTTTAATATATTCATTTTCTAAAACAAAAATTTTTTAAAATTTGAAACGAAGATGATTAATGAAAAATATATGCATCGTCATATATACAAGAAAAATATATTTCGTTCGCTTTCGACGCTGGGGATTTTGCTTTTTGATTGTTTCACTCAAATACCGTAAAAATTCATTTTGTTTCTTGAATATTTTGAGCTAGATGTAAGGTTATATTATGTAACAATTTTCTTGCAAAACATTAATTCCATTTTAATCATTTGATTCACCTATTGGTTTGATAAAGTTACCAATAACTGACCAGATTCTAAATATTTAGACTTAATATTTTTAAAAAATTATTGCACACATTATTATAAGAGAACTTAAAGTTTTGAGTTCGAAAAGTTTGGCGTACGACTCTTCTGTTACGCGACGAATATCTAATCTAACGTTCTTTCACAAATGATTTCCTTTAAGTTCTTTTTGTGCTTTCAGCACCAATGGTTGATAAACATTGTTTTTGAGATAACCACGTAAAAAGTATCACAATGTTTATAAGAAACAACACATCAAGTTCAGTCTGGTGGGCTTGATGGCCAACTTATGAAGTGTAAATCACTTGGTAATTTGATTAATAGGAGAATTAACATAAATTTAATACAATGTTTATGATTACAAAATTTATTTTTGTAATGTGATGAATAAAAATAGTTTTCTCCGCTAGTTGAGCGTTTAACTACCATTGTTTTTAGGCGCATGTGAAAATTATAGGTATAGGAAAATTTTACATGACATTAAACTATTGGAACAGTTTGAAAGATGATGCTTGGAGCTTTTAGAAATGGCGCCAATTTTACATTTGCAAAATACGGATAGACCAAAATGAGGAGAATATTAATATTTTTTTTTTAGCTTTTATACCAGGAATTATGAAGTCATTCATAATTTCTGGTATAAAAGCTAAATTTCCCGAATTGCAATACTTAAAGAAGAATGTTTTTAGAATTATAGTGGTATTTAAAAGTAAAAAAGCTTTTAACTTTCTGCCCTCATTTTGATCGATGCAAATCTTGCATGGATAAAATGGATACCATGTTTAAAAGCTTCAAGCATGATCTTTCAAATTGTGCCAACAGTTTTGCCATCTAAAATATTCCAAAACATTTGCTGCTAAAAGGAAGATTGTTTACATAAAAATAGTATAAAAAATATTCATATTATTTTATCCTCGACCTGTAGATATCACTGAGGAACATATTTTCTTGTTGTTGAACAACGGATCTTAGATATTTTTACATCGCTGATTTCAATTCCCTGGAGTGACTACTAAGTGTCACCACTTCCCTATCACGTAAGAAGTGGTAGAAATAATGCAATAATACATTTCAGTTTATGAGGTGATACGTTAAGGTCATATGTTTTTTCTCTTAAGTTTTAAAAGTAACAGACACGTGTAAATGTATGTCAATAAACTTATACGTTCTTTATAAACTTGTATATTCACACAAAAAAGAAACTAAACTAAAAAGTATCATTTTGAAAAAAATCTGTAGCTCATCCAAGCAAAACTAATTTCCGATTTGAAATGTCTACACCAGAATTATATAAGATCAAGTACTTATATAAATGCACCAAAAAAAATATTCCCAAGTATATTAACCCTTCACTATGAACTTTTTTAAAGAGAATATGGACCAAATTTTTTGTTGCATTTATACAAGTACTTAATCTTACCTAATTCGGTTGCGGGGATTTCTAATATTTGAATAGTTTTGTTTGAAAAGCTACAGATTTTCTTGATGCTGTATTTTTAGTTTAATTCATTTTTTGTCTGTATATACAAGTGTATAAGAGAACGTATACGTTTATATTCATATATATATATACATTTGTAAGCTCCTTTGAAAATAACACTTAATGCAAAAAACATATCTGACCTCGCATCATAACCTGAATGTGTTAGTGCCTTCGTTGTACCAATTCCCAAATAACATAGAATTGAAGGTACTTATTATTAATATGAGTGAGTTTTAAATAATCCTAGAGATGAAATCGAATCAAGTTGTAGCTTTGCAGACATGCAAAGAGCAGCAGTGCAGTGTTTTCATATTTGTGAATCGTAAATTAACAAAAGACCAAAGAAGGGTAAGAAATTTAACCTATTCAGTGTAACGAACAAACTTTAACCTATCACATAGTTTAGTGCAAAAGCATCACAACCGAACGTTTCTCCGCTCGTAAACCCGACTTGAAAGCATTACGAAAGCAATGAGGCCGGGATAGCTTGGTCGGTAGGGCGCTGGGCCCATGTCCGAAAGTTCGTGGGTTGGAACCCGCCGGAAAAAAAACTCCTCGTGTAGTAAATGGTGACTGATGCACGTTAAATCTGTCGAGCCGCAAGTTCTCTATGTTTCCATAACAAATCAAAACCTCTGGGGGTACTGGATTGGAGATTGATCGCTCTCTGATTCAGGTCAAAAATTACGATTTGCTGAAGAATGAATGGATGTATGAATGGGTCCTCCCTATAAACGGGTGTGACGTGTGTGTGGCTGAAGACAAGGTATTGTTTCTTATAAACTATTTTATGCTGAGTAAAACTACACCAATATCGAGAGTCGATTCGTGTAAATACAAGAAAGCGTAGGGCCGGGATAGCCTGGTCGGTAGGGCGTTGGGCCCATGTCCGAGAGTTCGTGGGTTTGAGCCCTGGCGGCCGAAGACTCCCCGTGTAGTAAAGTGACTGATGCACGTTAAATCTGTCGAGTCGAGAAAGTCCTCCATGTTCCTAAAGCAAATCAATACCTCTGGGGGTGCTGGATTGGAGATCGATCGTTCTCTGATTCAGGTCAAAATTACAATCTGTGGATGAATGAATGGATGTATGAATGGGTCCGCCCTATAAACGGGTGTGACGAAAGTCGAATTCTTGGCCATATAAGGCGCCACTGGAAAACAAGAACAATCGCACCTGCCTAAACAGGCATAAGTCAACCACCACAACAAGAAAGGGTAAAATATTTTTAAAAAATGTTTCTTTGTCAAGAATTTACTTTTTCCTTTTTTTTCCAGCTTGTTGTGACCAGAGATGGGGTTGTGGGCTTCGTAGGAGAGCACTCTGCCTCAGAAGGTATCACCATTGTTCGTTTCATAGAAGGCTTTCTCGATATCTTGTAAGTTTCATTTGTAATATGCTATTTGAATTGTAAACTCATTTGTGCAGGCGCGTCAGAAGGATTTCTTGATGTCTTATAAGTTTCATTTGTATTACAACTCAAAAATTGTTAACTCATTTTTGTTGAACTACCCTGTTCAAAGGTACCTTCTTCTTCAAAGTGTTATTTTTTCAAAAGTCGTAATTTCATGCTATTAAAGAACTTGGTAGGAAATATCAGAAATACCTTGATTCAACAGTATAAGAGATGCTCCTTTTTTCTGGAAAGTTTATATAAAGTGGTAAAATATCTACTTGCTAACCTTAGGTTAATTTTTGCCAACACGTTCAAAGGCTTACCACTAGATCAACATCATCATCATAGTTGGGCAGACAGCCCAATGTAAGCCAATGCCTTCCTCTGAAGATTTCGCCATAACGACTTCCAATTTATCTTTGATCTCCAGTTCTTTTCACTAAATTAATGGTACATTTTCCTTTTATTTATTCAGCATCAATGTTCTGATTTGGAGTGAAAAAAATTACAAAAATTAAATGTCTGAAAACTTGACTATTTTCTTCAGGTGTTCTATTTAAGTTGGAAAAGCAAGATATAAAGTTTTAAAAGTATAGACTCAAAATGTGAACCAAGAAAAATAATATTTTTTTCTTTATAAGGTCATCACTTGAAAGTCAAACAAATGGTTCTCAGCAACCTTCTTCAACACAATCTTCGTTTCGACTACCCACACCTCTAAATTGGGAAATCGATGATGAGGTCTCCCTCTGTATACAGGAAGCGAGTAAAAAAGTCAACAAGTGAGTAGGTCTTTTTTTAAATTTTTTTAATTCTAACTTATTCTTATTTTATTATTATTATGAATTTTAACTTTTTTTCTTTTCTTAAAATCGTTCTTTTAAAGGATGTTAGACATGAAAGGACTAACATGTTGAAAATTGTCAGATTTTCAATAGAAATGCTAGTATAGAACAATAAAGAGTGATTGTTTTTAAATGTAATTCTTTTATTTTTGATTAAATTAAATTGCAGGAAGCGAGTAAAAAAGTAAACAAGTGAGTAGGTTACGTTTTATTTTTTTTAATTCTAACTTATTCTTATTTTACTTTTATTATGAATTTTAAATTTTTTTTCTTTTCTTAAAAAAATCGTTCTTTTAAAGGATGTTAGACACAAAAGGACTAACATATTGAAAGCTGTCAGATTTTCAATAGAAATGCTAGTATAGAACAATAAAGAGTGACTGTTTTTAAATTTAATTATTTTATTTTAAATTAAATTAAACTTTGATACTTTTCAGGTTATGCAGTGATGTTGATCTATTTTGTCTTCGATTTTCTAAGTACGGAAGGGAATTCATCAAATCTCACAAGATCAGTCCTGATGCTTTCATTCAAATAGCTCTTCAGCTTACGTTCTATAAGTAAGTTTACTTATTTAATAGGTGAGCCGTTCGAAGCGAAGGATCTTATACCTGTAACTAACATCATTAACACGTTGAATGCCATGGGGGTTAACGGTGACCGGCACTGAGTTTGTTTGTAGCGCCACGGGGGTCACCGGTGGCCGGCGAACCAAAATTATTAGAAACACATAATTCGAGTAAATTTTTAATTTTTTTAATATTATTATCGTTACTAAAAGGGTTTAAAGAAATGAATGCAATATAGAACAAACAAAAATAGTTTTATTTATATACACAGAGATGCCAACTTGCTCCGTGGCAGCGAATAAATATTTTCAAGTTTTCAAGTAGTTTTTGAATGGAATAAAGTTAATCCTTTCCGTGCCAAGAACGCGTAAATGTAACATTCTCTAGTAATATGAATAGTGCATTTATGAAGAAGGTGGTAGGATATCCGACTTAAATAAAACTGTAAAGATTTTAAAGTGGACAGTAACAAAATATTAATTTTCCTAAACCCATTTATACTGAACCTAGTTAGATGCAATAGCCTAATTATGTGGTTTTTGTTAAATCAGTTCTTGCAAAGATTATTGATGATAATTTATGAACAAATAAAGAGGAACAGTACGACAATTAATAAAAATAGTCTTACCCCTATGAGGATTTAAAACTCTTAAATCCTTCAGTCTAAATATTTGCCACATTTCACTTGCATATAAAAACAAAATATTATAAAAATTATTCATTTTATTTGATTCAATGTATGCGGTCTAGTGTTCAATTTAAAAAACACAAGAAATTATTTTCCTAATTGAAAATACCAAATAATGCATATATTTTGGTAATAACATAAATTTTTTAAATTAAATAATTGAAAGTACAATGCATTTTTTTGAAGACAGCACCAATTATTATTTTGATTGCAAGTAACACAATACATATATTTTAGAACAATTACTCGAAGAAATATTTTCCTAAGTGGCAGTGCTATAATATAGTTTGGAAGCAACTAGAGAAATTATTTTTTCTAATTGCAAGTAGCACAAAGATTTTAGAAACAATACCCGAAATGACTTTTTTGTAATTACAAATACAACAATTTATACATTTTGGAAACAACATAAGAAATTATTTTCCTAGTTGCGAGGACCCTAATTTCTGTGTCATTTGTTTTCTGTGTTACAAGTACCACAATCCATATATTTTGAAAACAACACCTGAAATTATTTTCCTAACTGTAAATACCACAATGCATAGATTTTGGAAACAACACCAGAAATTGCAAGTACCACAATGCATGCATATTAGAAACAACACCAGAAATTGCTTTCCCAATTGCAAGTATCACAATACATGTAGGTTGAAGACAATAACAGGAATTAATTTTCCAATTGCTCAAATAAAACGAAGCATAATTTTTTTAGAAAAGCACCAGATATTATTTTCCTAATTTCAAGTACCACATTGCATGCATTTTGGAAACAACACAAAGAATTATTTTCCTAATTGCAAGTGTCATAATGTGTATGATTTTAAAACATATATTTTGGAAACAACACCGGATATTATTTTTCTAATTTCAAGTACCACATTGCATATATTTTGGAAACAACACAAAGAATTATTTTCCTAATTGCAAGTGTCACAATGTGTATGTTTTTAAAACAGCACCAGATAATATTTTCCTAATTTCAAATACCATATCGCATATATTTTGGAAACAACACAAAGAATTATTTTTTAATTGCAAGTGTCACAATGTGTATGTTTTTAAAACAGCACCAGAAATTATTTTCCTAATTTCAAGTACCACTATGTATGTACCTTGAGGAAAAAAAGCAGAAATTATTTTCCTAATTGCACAAGTATAAAACAATGCATATTTTTTTGAAACGACACCAGAATATTTCCCTACCTCCCCCATCCTATTCAAGTGGTTTCTGGTGTACCACAAAACTGCGAAGAATTCCCCTTCCTCATATTTCTCCCCTTCATTTACAAAATTAGCACTGATTTTGTGCCCCCATCTTTGCGTAGGGTGAACACAGAGATATTCCAGACGCCTTGCTTACGTCAGTTTTATTCCCTCAATTATTTCCCTTAATGAGAGACCTGGATTACGCATTTCCGTATGGGGGGTTGGAATCTGGTGCAAGCAACACGTGTTTCCATATTAATAAATAATCTCCGTGAAATCTCGTTTCCGTAGTTTCTCTTTGGCTGCTTCCTGTGTTTGCGTGCTATGGGGAAGGGTGACAAGAGAAACTAGTTTTTGTCGCCAATTTGTAAAAGTGGTTTTCTGTAAAATGTTCAGTGGCTGAGGCTGCTGGCGTAGAACCAAGGAAAGTGGTGGTAGAAGTTGGTTGAGATTTATGAGAACAATTTTCGAGATATTGAAATGTGACACCATTTTTCTTTCGCTTTTGTTCTATTTAAATATCATGATTGCCCTTTATACCAGTAGAATTTTTGTCAGCAATAAAGAAGGAATAATTAATGAAATTCATTCTACAAAATTAGGAATTGATACCGTTAAAAGTAAGAAGCTGAAAGTAAAATTAGTTCGTGCTTTTTCTTTTAAATAACACAGTGTTTATTTGATCTAATAAATTGAGAAAATAAAAATGATTAACATGGAAAAATTATTCTTCTAAGAGGGACTTAGAAACTAATAATAACATAACTTCAATTTCAATCGGAACATGCATTGCTTAAGGGATTGAACAACAAAGATAAAATAATTATTAATAAATTAAAAAATATTCTAAGCAGTTGTAATATCCTACTTATGTAATACCTAGCATTATTGTAATACCCTAGTAGATTATAATACCCCAAAAAATAAGAAATTTATAGTAAAGAAAATAAGTTTCAATCAGATTGAATCTAATGATAAAATAAAAAAGATATTAATTGATTAAAACATCTAATGACGTGCGTGGTTTGTATGATCTGAAAAAAGTTTGAAACAAATACCGAAGTTACGATCGAGTTGCTATTCACTTATTTCCTTGTGATTGGCTGTTACTCTTTTCATTCCTGCAAACTAATTGATCAATTTCTTTAAAAATGTTTGTATCAGAAGAGAGGAAACATACATATTAATATTCTATACAAGTTTCGAAACAATATAATTATAAAAGACCTCAAATATTATAAGATTAATGTTAACTTTGCTTTACAAATATTTAAGAGAAAATCCCTCTTAATCTTAAAAAAATTAAAATAAATATCTTTACGGTAAAAATATTCAATTACCATTAATAATTCAATCTTATAATTGAGAGAAAGGGAGGCATAAAATAAGATAAACATCGTCCTCTAAATATCTAGGAAACTTGTAGCAAAATTTCTAAAAGAACATTCGAAAACTCACCTCTTTTTGTTCGAGAATCCTTGCGAAGGATCTCTGTACTAAGAATGGTAATTTGGAAAGATTAAGTATTTATTCCAATATACATTCGTTTATATTTATGTTTTCCAATATTCGTATAAAAATATTACTACCACTTTTTTCAGTTTCTTCAGGGCGCTGGTAAACTTAGCATAAAAAATCTCACGAACTTTTGGGAAACCCTGTAAAACAGCTTTTCTGCGTTAGTATAGTTAAAGAGGAAAAGCAACCACTTCTTAGGAAATAGCTGAAAAAGGGAAAACTGTTTGCGAGTTTTGTTTCTAGTATTCCTTAACATTAGCTTTACGGACGTTTCTTATATACGCTAAGAACACGCTTATATATTGCACCACTTTATATTTGCAAAATTTACTTAGTAGTTATTTACTATTTTTTTTTTTTAAAGTTATTTTGGCGTGTCCAGAGCAGTTGGCATCTCTGCACTTAGAAAGCAATATAATTATTTACTATAAGAAAAAAATCAAAATATGAGATATATATTTTCTCACCATCAAGCCTGCTACATCTTTCATGATGCCTTTCATTATTTTATCGCATTTCAGGTTCTTTTCCGAACCACCAATACAACTTTCCTATGTATGTCCCTTTGGGATATTTCATGATGAATAGGATAAGGGCCATTTAGGCATCAGATGCCCAGTTCTAAAACAACGAACGAACGAGATATATATTTATGAAATATTTTATTTTTCAATACTCGAACTAAGCAACTGAAACTTTCAAAATCTGACATCAATTGACATTCTGCGTTTGTTCTTTTTATTATTGCTTGTTTCATTTGAGATAACGGATCGAAGTATTGTCGGCACATTCCTATCTATTATTGATGTGATGTTTGCATGTTTAGTCAAAATTTTGCCTAAATTACGATCGCGTCAAATTGACACATATCCGTAGAGATAGGTATACCGCAAAGAGAATTTCAATATTTCAACGCTTTTGAAGAAAATAGACTTTAATATATATTTACCTCGATCAATGGATAAAAGTCATTAAAAGAGATTAAGTAAAAATGCAAACGGATTTTGTAATTTTCTTTATAAAATTCGAAATGGTCCAAAATGACGCGTCCCGTAAACCTAGTGTTAAGAAGTATGCTGACTCAAAACTCAATTTCATAACTTCTTAAAACAATTGTAATTTTTTAATTCTGAACATATATTTACTGTTATCACATGGAAATTTGTCTTACTTCACTTTTTACATTGCTGCAAAGTTTTGCATATGAGAAAGATCAGAGAAGGTATACATACTATTTATATAGACATTATTATTATAGACATGGTATAACATACTATTTTTATCAATTTTTTTTTTTTTTTTTTTTGAAATCACATTTAAATTTTTATTTTTTTTGAAAATTTATTTTTGCGTGATCTGCATTGTTTTGGTTAAGACAGGTGTGGCCCGCTTGGTTTTGTTCTGATAATAATTACAATTTAAAATCGTAATTTCATTTTCACTCTTCCTTATTTCTTTTATTTTGTCAAAAAAGTTATATAACTTTGATCAATTTACTGATAAAAGCGAACCCATAATTGGAAAGACACTGCTCATTCGCGTTTAATCCAAATAAAAACCGCTCTCAAATTACAAAAATTTTCAATGTGCAGAACTGTTACTCTTTCGTCAAAATATTTTATTTGGTGGTACAATTTTAATCATTAAATTCTCAGAATTTCGTTTCATTTTAAAAATGCTTTGAGAGACTCTGCATGGAATGTACAATGAAATGACATTTTCATTTTCATTTTATGCTGTATTTGGTAAATTCAGTTTCATCTAAACTTAATAAATTTAACATTCAACATTAGAACATAAGTTTTTTCCACTGGAAAATATTTTCTCAGGAAACGGAGCAAGTTGGCAATTCCACATGTGACTCGCGAACCATTTATTTCCGACCACTAGATTAAACCCATTAAAAATACTTTCCCAGCAACTTTTTGGATAAAATAAAGACTTGTAATGTGGTTATTTTTGTTTTGAATATTAACTTGATAACACAAGACATTCGAGTTCATTATAATATATCAATAATTAAAACATCTGTGAGATGATCACAAATTATGCAACTGTAGTACTTTAAAACTGAAGTGTTAATTAATGGTAAAAAATTAAATTCGTATAATCTACTTTTTTCATCATGGTAATTTATAAATTCCAACAAAATGTTGAATTTTCTCAAAATTAATCTGGAATAGATTACTTATATACTTATTATACTTATAGATTATGTAAATACTTATATAACAAACAATACGTTACAATTATTAAAATAAAACGAATTACATGAACAGGTAGAGGTATTTTGATAATATAGTATAGAAGTAATTTAAATAGTTTTATCAAGAACCAGTTAAAAGCAGGATATTTTTTTGTTACAGAAACAAAAGGAGAAAAAAAAATCAAAAGCAATTTGCAAAATGCCTTTTCATTTCATGCTCCATAATCAAACTCATTTTTTTCGTAAGAAAAGCATTTTATTTTGCATATTTTATAAATGTTCTTGCTCCTGTAGTTCTGCCGTTAACAAAACTTATCTAAAAAATAAAAAAATAAAAACTAGTTTTGCTATCTAAAAGGAGAAAAAGAAAAGAAAAAAAACTGTTTTACTCTTGTTCGATGATTTAAGAGCGTTTGGTAGTAAATTAAATAACATACTTGTATTTTTTTATTCTACCTCGCCTTATTTATTCTGCTTTTCGTTCAGAGAGATTTCCTAAGTTGTAAGCTTCTGCTGAATCTCAAAATTATCGATTTTGTACTGTTCTCTAAATCTTCAAAATGAAAGAAAACGATTTAAAAATGCTGTGCTGCCATCTATCAGATATAAGCGAAAGCTGAAGTCGTAAAGTTGGGGTGACTGCTCCCCAAGGAAACAACGTTTTTGCATCGTCTCTGAATGTTTCAGGAGTCCATCTCTAGAGTGTTGTATACTTTTTATGATTTTAAAACTCAAAGTAGTTTCATTGGTAAAACGAGAAATCCATTGTAAAGCTTTTTCAACAGGAACTTCGTAAACTTATTACAAACTCACTCTCTCTTTCTAAGAAAATCAAACTTTATTATTAAAATATCTACATTAATATATAATACATTTGTTATTTTTTAAAAAAAAAGACATCTTTTGTAAAAGCTAGATTAAACAAGATTAATATATAATACAGAGCTTCCTACCTTCTACCTTTTCACGAAAATTTCCTCTTTATGTTTCAGTGTATGTTTCTTAGTTTTGTAAGTTTGATTTGAAATAATTTTATAATGTAATAATAGATATTTATTGGTGACAATTTTAAAATGATGGAAAAATTAGAACAAATATGAAATCTTTAGTTTTTAATTGTCTAACACTCTAAGAAATATTTTGAAAAAAATCTAGAAGTTGGCAGCGTTCCATAATATTATACACGGTTATCTTTAACAGTTTTGAGGGGGAAAAATTAGAACTTCCCTTTATTTTAAAACTATCTCAGTTTGCTCATTACCACTAAAGAAATATTTCGAAAAGGTACTTAATTATATCAAGGTATGACTATCTCGCATTTATATATATGTTTAATTTATTAAAATGTAGCTGTGGTAAAAATCATTTTAAATTAAATCAATATATCCAAGAATTAGCCCTTTGGGGACGGGTGATTCATAAAAGCATTCGTATGAAATCAGAATCAGGATGTAAATAAATAAAGAACGGTAACTTAAAGGTAGTCACTGCTAATTTGACAGACTTACTTTGCTTTTACTTCAATTATTGTTAGTTTAATCATATATATAATCAAAGTTAATTAAAAGTATAACTAAATAATTTTATTTCGAACTAAATTAATGGTGAATTAAATAAATCAAACAATTATAACCCTGCCCACAAATAAACTGCTAACGAATTACTTTGATTACCAGTTTTATCTTTTTACCCTGGTTGATACGGTTTTAAGCTGGCACGTATTTGTGACAGTTGGGGCGAAAGGGTTAAAAAGAATTGGATCCATTTAGCCACCATAGTGAACGAAAAAAATTTTATATATTTTGCATAAAACAGAAATTCTGGTAAACAGAGATACCAACGGAAAGCGGATAAATGTTTCCGAGTGGTTGTCTTTTAATTACTGATTCTTATTGGTTCAGTAAATTCGATTAATAGAGTTCTTACTCACTACTACTTAAAAAATTCAAAGACTTATATGAACAGACACTTCTGTGTCGAGCCTTTTAAAAAGTAGACAACATTAACCGGAAATATGCAAATTTTGGTTTGTATTTCTGCCATTTTCTAAAATATTTTGTCGAATCCAGAGCAGTTGGCATCTTTGGGCATATCGGGAACTCCCAAGTCAAACAGTCTCGGCCAACCACCAACACTCTGTAGTGTGCAATTAACGAGTTCGAATCCAGCCATAATTCTGAGCGCTGGATCTTCGTAATGTCTTTCTCTTATTTGTACTATCTGTTCTTCAACTTAAAAAAGATCTTAAAGTTATTCTTTGCAACGAACACACAAACCTGAATATAATAGACCAAGAAATTAACGAAAAATCCCTAATCCATTTGATCTTGTGTTATCGTGTAATAAACAATCTACATTTTGCGTTCTTCAATGTTTAATTTATCCTCCAATTTTCTGAAACTCATTTATATTCCAATACAATAACCATTAATCTCAAGTATCCACGCTTCACAATAAATGGAAGTTATTATGAAAGTCGATGCTTTTACTGGAGTAAAAATTTTTTTCTTTCAATTTTTATAGGGTCCACCGAAAACTTGTTTCTACTTACGAAAGTGCATCACTCCGAAGGTTTAGAGATGGACGAGTAGATTCTATTAGATCAGTAACAGCCGAAGCTCTGGAGTGGGTCAAAGTCATGTGTGATGCTCCACAAGTAACGGCACGTATACTTGTTACATTTTCTATAACTTAAAAATATATATTCTCCAGTTACATTAATTTTAATAACTTAAAATTATGTATCCGTCCTGTTATATTATTTTTTAAGAACTTAAAAATATATATATCTGTCCTGATATATTATTTTTCTTAATAATTTAAAATATATCTGTCCAGCCTGTTGTATTATTTTCAAAGAACTTAAAAATATTTTTGTTATATTATTTTAAAATATATGTCCGTCCTGTTGTATTATTTTTTAATAACTTAAAAATTTATATCCGCCCAGTTGTATTATTTTTTAATAACTTAAAAATATATATCTGTTCTGTTACTTTTTTTTAATATCTTAAAAAAATGTATCTGCCCCATTATATTTTTTAATAACTTAAAAATGTCCTGTTATATTTTCCTCCGTGTTATATGCGTCCTGTTATATTATTTTTTAATAACGTAATAATTGATGTTAAGCTTTCATTTTAAAATTTTTTTTAAATTATTCTTATTAAAGTTTCATTTTAATTTGTTTAGTAAATTATTCTTATTAGTTATATATTCATGTTAGTTATATATTCATATTATATATTCTTATTATATATGGATTTTATAAATATGGATTTAGATTTTATTTTTAAATTGATTTTCTTCCTATAATATATACCATGAAGTTATTTCCAAGAGTCAAATTCTTAATGCTTCATTTTATTTTTAGGATGAAGTTAAAGTAGAGCTGTTTAAAGCCTGTATAAAAAAACAAGTCGAAATAATGTCCTATGTAAGTATTATGCTTAATGAAATCTTATTTCATTACATTAGGAAACTTTCATTCTTTGCATGACATTGTTCTACGAAGTTGTAACATTCGTTGAGAAACAGCGAGATAAATTCAGAGAAAAAAAAGTTTCTTAAAAATCTCCTGCGAAATGAGGTTCTTTGAGAAGAAGAAAAAAATAATGGTTTTATTCAACAATAAATTTGTAAAGTTTTAAGTTGCAGCTTTGGCTCAGGTTTTTGGCCTTCATTACCACTTTAAATATTATGAGGAGGTACAGCTTTTGCATCTCAGGTCTGTATTTGTTGAATTTACTTCAATCTTGATTAAAGTGACTGAACCTAAAGATAGGAGTAGCTGCAGGTATTTCAACCTATTAGATGCAAAAACTGTCATGTTCATTTTTTTTTCCAAGTTTAAAACTGCTAACACATGTCATTATTTTTTTAATTGCGATGAAACAAAAACATTCGTATCCAACAAAATATATAAATCCCTTACTTGACGAACTACGCTTTGCATATAAATTAAATGGAAATTTTATTCCAATATCAACTAATTTGATTAAATAATATAAAAACCACTTAATTTCAGAATTTTTTTTTTATATATTATTAATATATTTTAGTTAATAAGAATGTTCAATTTTTCCAATTATAAGTGCTAAAAATAAAACATTTGAGTTTCAAGTCTTTAACATTTTGAAAAATAGACTTGTACCAAAAGTGGAATATTGGCATAATATATACGGTCAGTAGTGCAAGAAATTATATTTCGACCTAAAATCCGGCATTTTCAATATTTTTACTTCCTACTCCTTTTCTCATAAAAGTAGTTTTTAATTACACAATGAACAGTGGTGTACTTGTGCACAACTATATGACTTGTGCTTTATTTATTATTTATTTTCCTTTTTTTTTCTTTTTTTTTTTTGGTATTTTCTGAAGTTAACTGATGGTCGCACAAATCATAGGTGAGAAAACAGCTACCCCATAGAGACATAAAAATGTATGAATTTGGTTGGAAATATACTTCTTACGGCTTTATAAAGCGTTAAACGCAGTTCTACAATCAGTAATTTTTGTTTCTCTTCCCCCAGAGCAGTCTCTGAATTGACTACCTGCTTTTTTTGCACCAAGCTCTTTGAACGTTCGTATAATTGCAACAAAAAATGTATTTCACAATTATATTGTGGGAACGTGTGATTTCTGTTATTTTTTTAATGAAACTTATGAATGAAATAAATGTTTACTTGCAGACAGTGAATGGAGAAGGACCAGATAACCATTTGTTAGCCCTCAGAGAATTAGCAAAATCAAAAGATTATCCTGACATTCCCCTCTTTCAAGACAAATCTTATTGGGAGTATTTAAATTTCAGATTAAGCACGAGTCAGGTAAATTAATCTATATCGTATTTTTTTCCCTACTTATATCCATCCGACTTTTATTACTTGAACAGCTTAAGTAGATGAACCAGGTAAGTGACATTTTCAGAATGACTATATTCTGGGAACGAAAAAAAAAAGTGGCTATTTAATGATAGACTACACTGTTAAAATTTTCATTCTAAAATTATGGTAAAATAACTTGCAGCTGTCTGTCCATCCGATTAACCGTAAAGTTTACGGTAAAGAATATTTTTTTCCTTTATGGTTTTGAAACCATTTACAAAAAGTATGGTTATAAAACTATGAATACAAAACTATACGGTTTTTTAACCATTTGTCTGCTTGAAAATGTCACTTACTTGCTTCCTCCACTAAACTCTTCAATTCTAAGAATGCCTGTCCAATTCCGCTTCTGTTTTTCATATTGTTACACAAGTTTAATTTACGCACAAGTTTCTTGGATACTTTTAGAATGGATATTTTATGGATTAGATTAAACATTTCAAAATCAAAAAGTTTAGTTTTCTGGAATGTTTTTTTTAAAATTGAAGAAAAAAATCAATTATGATACTAAATTAATGCGAATGATATTGTGATTTGCAACAAAACAAATTGGAAACAAACGTACTTTGAATTTACGCATACTTCTTCAATTCAGCAAAATTCTTTTTCGATGGATTTGAATTATCGACCCTCAAATTATAGGGAGGGTTAGCTGCAATCTGGAAAATAAATACCCAAAATGGTTTAGCTTGGTATGAAATGAAATTTGTTTCTCTAACTTTTAAGATAAAGATTTATATTTAAAACAACAGATTTAAAAGAAAACATATTCATTCAAAGTTCAACTCTTTAAAAAATAAATAATTAAATATAATAAGTAGCTATTTTTCGTATTATTCGCTTCGAAAATAATGCAATTCATGGCCAACACGTGACAACCAAGTTTTATTACTTTCAATTTTTTCCGATGGCATTTATTATGTAATTTTTATTTTATTTATTTATTTCAATATCAATTGATTTTGCATAGTTAAGTTCTAAAGAAATAATTTTGAAAAATGCAATTTAAAAAAATAAAATAAATACGAGGTTATACGAATAACTTTCAAAATATCGATTCGTTGTTATCCATCCATGTTGATCAATATTTGTGCTTATACAAAATGTCAAAGATAAATGCTTATTGAAAAACATGGAATAAACTCCTAGTGAAGCTCATTTTTTTTAACAGGGCTGTACGCCAGGAAACATCATTGCTTTTATCTTTTAAATAAATGAAATAATAAATCTTTTAATAATTAGAGAGAAAATGTATGTGCCGCTAAAACTGCAGCAATGTGTAATAGTTCTCCGCTGTAGCCAGAAATGACAACTGCTCCGGACACGCCAAAATAATTAAAAAAAAGGTAAATAACTACAAAGTAAATTTTGCAAATATTTGACTATTTTTGTTTGCTTTTTAAAAGGTATAGCATGACATAAGTACTATGAAGTGGTGGATTATATAATCCTACGAATTATTTAGAAATAGTGGTTGATAAAAATCTACTAAATTGAATTTATTAAACCAAGAATAACAATTCATAAACTACCACCTTAAAATATGTATTTTCTGTCCGGAGCAAGTTGGCATCTCTGTGTAGCTTGTAGAAAGAAGACGATCGCAAAACAAAATTCACTTTAATACACAACCAATATTTCTTTTTTAATTACAATTCGTCTTATATTATTTAGGTTTATTAAGGGGACATGGGACCTTTCAAATGAAAATTTATGAAAACTTGTTTTTTAATTTAATTTTACTATTATGAACATAATTTATTAATTTTTTAGCATATTTTAGGAAATAGGCCAAGTAAAAACAATTTTGGTCAAAATTTTTTTAAAAATTTAATAAAATATTAAAATTTTAAAAAATACAAAAATTGTCCCTTGTGTCTGAAATTTCATCCAAATAGTTTAAAATTTTTTCTATAGATAGATAATGATGATATAAAGACTCTCTAGCATCAGTTATTGTTTCACTTCAACAGGTTTTGAGAAAAAAATTTTTTTTTAGTTCCGACGCTTTTTTTTCGAAAATTTTCATTTCCTCCTACGGTTAAAGTTGTATAAAAAACTTTATAATTAATATTTCGTGAAAACAATGCTACATTGTCTTTATAACAGTCATATGAAGCATATGAAAAATTTTCAGGCAAAATTTTCAAATATTCAGACACAAGGGACAAATTATAGAAGTAAATTATGCAAAAAAAGTTAACGGAGAAAAACTACTTTTTTTCTGTATTAACTAAAACTTACTGTAATAGCTATAATATCATGCTTAAAATATAAAAAGAACTTCCGATGTATTCTTAATATAATAAATGCTAAATTTTTACCAATACAAACGATTTTTACATAAAAATATTGTTCGTTATGCATCATATCAATATGTCATGTAACCTTGAAACAAAGAAAAAAGATTATTTTTGTGTGCATAAAAATTACACTAAAAACATTATTCTCTATAATTTTAATAAAACAAATAATATATTTGATACCAGATAAATAAAAAAATTATTGACATTGACATAGGAAAAGCATATTGCAGAATTTCGATAACATGCTAGAAAATTTCATACATTTGAATTCAAAGTGCCCACAATTGTACGGTTAAACAAAAGTACGGTTAAAGTTAATTTGGCGTTGCCAAACAGTGTCACATTATACTAATTAAAAAATATTTTATAGAAATATTGATTTGAACATAAAAAAAAATCAAAATAAGCTTGATAACTACAATGTAAACAAACAGACAGCTTATGGAACGTCAAAAGTGCCACGCCCACTTTTCAGAAAAATAGCTATAAAATCATAAAAAATCATCGTATCGAAAAAATTCGAACAACACGTGATTCAGGCTGACTATCTTTACATTTTTAACAAAAAAAATTTTTTTGAAAATTTTATGATTTCAAGGTCCCGTGTCCTTAAAGCACGTTAAAAACACTGTAGCAAGCAAACACAATCTCAAGCAAACAAAAAAATATATAATTGTCCCATAGTGTTATCATAACTTTACAACATAGTATCTGTATTAATTTAGTAAAAATTGTGGTATTTCTTCTAGATATCAGTCAGTTCCGATAAATACAATATACTTGTTGGGTATGGCCCCGTTGTTCCAGATGGTTACGGCTGCTGCTACCTTCCATTTTCGAATCGCATTGACTTTTGTATTTCCTCCTTCTTCAGTTCAAAAGAAACCAGTTCGGACTTTTTTGCCCACAGTTTGGAAGGAAGTCTTCTACACATGGAGGAATTGTGTCTCAAGATTGCACAAATGGAGCAACAATCGCACAACTGAAAATCTGCATTAGTTCTGATAAATAGTTCTAATACGAGTTAAAATATGCAAATATGTATTGTCAGTTACATTTTTATAGTTATTAGGCTGTTTATTAGTTCAGTGTTTGGTAGAAAAAGTCAATTATTTAAGTTTTTAATTCTTAGTCAGGATTCACACTTAGGGAAGAAGCGGTAAGCGAGACGATAACGGAAGGTGGTCTCGATTATAAAGGCGTGCGCATTGATGATGTGCGCATGCTAATGCAAACGTATAGGAATCCGCCTTCTATATTCTTCTCGCTTCCTTCTAGCTCCGTGAGTGTGCAATTTAATACTTTTTACTGACTACACGCTAATAACATTTCTGTAAAAACTCATCTCTATACTCATATTAATAAGTCCAATGACTAGAAAATACACATATATTAAAAAAAATCAATCAAAATGTTTTTTTTTACTTAATTTCCTTTTTTTTTTTTAAACGTTTAAGCAAGTATTTTGACTAGCCCATTTTCGCAGCTTGCATTTAAGAAGCCTTGTAAGAGGTTTTGGTTCTTTGATACTCTTAGTGAAAAAAAAATCGAGATTTAAAAGAAAATAAATGAATAATTGTGAAGTGAACATGCAATTTAGTTGAGTATGAATTGATATTTTGAAATTGATAAATTATTGGAATGTCTAATAATAAAATACTATTAATAATTTTACGCAATAACAAAAATACAAAAATTATGGATATCTTATTTAATTTTAAGTTTTCCATAGTTAATATTAAAAATTAGAGAAATAGTATATGTAAACTAATTATTAAATTAACGGAATAAAAACAATGCAAAAATTATGACTATTTTATTTGTTATTTTCAACTACTTCATAATTAGTGTAAAAACTTGAGGAAATATTATATGCAGTTTATGCCCAAATCGTTATAAAAATAGCAACTTAAGTTTGCTGAGAATTACAAATTTTCAAACTAAATAAAATAACATATATTTTGAAATTTTAAGTTTTTTTTAAATCAAAATTCATTGTAGTTGTACACCACTTTCTTTTTAAGTTACCTATTGACATGTGTTTCATTTTGCTGCTTAAATAACTAAGAATTTAATTGTGCAACTTCATTCGTTAATGAAATGAGATATTTAAAACAAAATTTTATTTATAAACTTGGATAAATTAATTATTCCGCATTTATCAATGTTTTACTGAACACTGAACTAATATTTTATCAAAAGCCCAAATCTATTAAATGAATCATCTTCTAATATACAATCATTAATTGCAAAACTTCATAAAATGATGTGCAGAAATTATTCAGAACTTCACCCATCAATCCTGTTAGTTTTTGCAGTGCGATGTATTTTTTAAAAAAAAGCAAAGCTTTTAGTACGAAAATATTTTTATATTTTCCAAGTTTATTATAAAATTCTGAATTAAAGTAAAACCTTCCTCCTAGAAACCACGGAATCAATTTAAAAACAACTTTTTGTTTATGTTTTATTCATTTCTCAACACAGTGTGAAAAATTTTTAATGCGAAAATTAAGAAATCTTGACTTTTGAAATTGAAATTCAAGAAATTTGTCGGTGTAAAATTGAATTTAAAAGTAAATAATAAATTATCAGAAATCTAAAATGAAAAATTCTTAAAAATGTGCACCTTAATTAAAAAAAATTATTTGTAAAAAAAATAATTATAACTACCTCCAATTTACTAAATGTCGCCAAGTATTGATAGCTTTCAAAACGAGGATAGTTTTTAAGAGCAAATTATCACATAACAAATTATCAATAAATCGATTTACTTTCGATTTACGCCAAGTATTGTAAGCTCTCAATTTAAATTCAATTCAAATTATTATAATTTGCATATATTATAATTTATACTGTTGAATTCAAATGGCTATAATTTACACTAACAAATTTTTACATTAAAAATTCAAAAATGTGTCCACTAATGAAAATTTACTAATAACACTAACGAAAACTTACTAATCCATGAATGAATGTTTACTAATTACACTAATTCACACATTAAAAATGAAAATTCACTAATGCACTATTTTATTATCTTAATGTAAAAAGAAAGATATGTTTATAAATTTTAATATAAAAATTCAACATGGTTGATGAGTGATGGGTTTAATTTCTGCAAAGTTGTACTGAGTCTCAATTTTAAATATTTATATAAAGGACATGTTTATGTCAAGAAAAACGTAACATATATTATAATGTGATTTAAAAAATGAACTATATAATATAATGTAATAAATAGAAATTATATTTATTATATGTTAACATTGAAATGTGTTTTATAACAAAGTTGAAGGATAATTTAATTATTTATAAATCATAAGGATGTTGATTGATGACTGTTTTATTATTGATAAATTTATTACGTATAAGTAACATTTCTGCTAAATAAAATGAGCTAAACAGTCTCGTTGATCTTTCACGATTGTAAGTTAGTACATGCATTTAGTGCATGTACTAGTAACTATAATTAGGTGCTCTAAACCTTAATCATAGTAATGAATGTTAAGTGTGGTTAAATTAAAGCACCAAACACTTGATTTTATAATTGTAAAGTAACGTATATATAATTAGTTACTTGCATCGCAAACTGTTACATTTTTTATTTAATTATTGTTAGTTTAAGTATATGTTATATATTTATTGTTTACAGACAAAATAATTTGAATTGGTGCTATTTAAAATATGTTTTATAAATAATGCAATAGTTACAAAATATTTAAAGAAAATCATGTTTTGTAAATACTGCATTGAATTCAATTTTTAAAAAAAAACAAGCAAATAATCTTGTTATGCTTGCTTATGTCAGTCATTATACTGAACGTTATAAAATGAAATTTTTTAATTGAATCTTTACTTTGTTTCAAATTTATCCATTAATCCCCAGTTTTTATTTTTAAAGATGTTTCTAAGAGTTATGTTTTTTATAAACTATTAAGAATTATTTCAAGTTCCATAAGCCCAAGAGCGCATGAAACCAGGCTCGAATTTGTTTATTTTTTGTTATTCGTTTTTGCTTGGTTTAAAGTATTTGCGATTAGTTTCTTTTTTTAATGCATTAATATAGTAAGAAAAATTTTACTTTAATAATTTTTTAGAGGTCAGACACACCAACCAGCTTTTATAAAATTACCTTGGTTTCAGAGAATATCTTTCCTAATGGTAGCAAAGATAATGCATTAATATTATAATAGATCAGAATTAAAATAATTTTCTTCACTACTATACATAAATGACTTAAACAGATATAAAATAGGTTAGATAGTAATTATCGATCTCCACAGGCCACATGGCGACTAAATATAACAACAAAATTGTATGCCGGTCGCCACTCGATCTCCACATTTTTTCATCAAAAATGCATCCTATGGGCATTTTATTATTTATTTTCTTAATAAATATCGAATTATTATGAATATTTTATAATATTCTAAAAATTGTTTTATTTAAAGTTTACCATATTTTGAGAAATGCTTAAAAAAACTTGCATTATTCAATTTATTTAATCACTTAAAACTTTTAATTTTTAAAAAGGAGGCCACATGCTTTGAAAAGTGGTTTTTGCTAAAAATACTGTCATTAAGTTGTTACTAAAAGTGGCCACTGTCAGTTGCAAGGTTACCTAATTTCAGATATAATATATTCTAATTTCTCGCCTAATATCAGATAGGCACGTAGTCATGCTCTTCAATTCAGATAAGAGCTTTATAAAAATTCCTTTTGTTTTAAATATATATGTTTTAATTCTCTACCACTGGGAAAACTATTTCGCTCGATCCTCCATTGTTGGAGGAAATGATATCGTTTATAAATTATTGGACTTGAACAACTTTTTAAATAAAGTAAATATTGTTCAGACAAGATGTATTAGTAATTTTTCTGTTAATTATAATGCAATTGTGCAAACTGAGATATTTTAAAAATTTGAGAGATGGAAACTAAAAGGTTGGAATAAAAAAAAATGTGGTTGTTAGGAGGAGATTTTTAAAATATTTAAAGTTGAAAAATGTTATTTATTGGAAATTTATATTCAGTTATTCTTGTTACAGTTTTATAACTATTTGTAATGAATAATTTTGAAAGTTTAAAAGAGAAACAAAGATATATAGGATGAAACCAAAAAAATATTTTAAAAAATAATGTTCACAGAAATTTAAATTAAATATTTTTAATTTAAAGTGTTCCTAAAATTGAAGCAAATAAATGAGAATTACAATAAAGCTGTTTGTAAAAGCTGAAGTAATAAAAAAAATTGAAGAAATTTGATTTTAACTAATCAAATTTTGTCTCTAATAATAATTTCTCGAAAAATGGTCTTTTTTTCTTTCTTTTTTTTTTTTTTTTAAATAATTTTGTAAAATTGTTTTGCTTCAGATTATTTCATCTAAAAACTTGAAAAAAATTTGAAATTGGCATTTCTGTTAAAATTTATTTAGTTTTGACAATTTAAAATCTCTGATGAAACAAATTTTGGCACCATAGACTAAATTTGCTTTTGAAAAGCTACATTGCGTTAAATAACAATAGCAATTTCAGAGTTTGTTTAAATAAAATTTCTTCCTGTTTTTCTTCTTTAAATAAATACGTATTGATGAGGAATATCAATTTTATCAACTATACATATCAATAAAATATGTGCCGTGAATATGATCTTAAAATAAGACTTTGTCTTATTTCCTACTGCATGCATATCATTTACAATTTTGAGCTTTCAGAACTAGTTCTACCATTGCTGGCTGAACTAGTGCTCTATATTCTTAAGAATATTCTTATAGTTTGTTTTATTATTTTGATTAAATGCTTAAATGTAGTTAACGTTTAGGGGCTAATTTTTTGAGAGAATGAATGTTTAAAAGTGTATTAAATATATACATGTAAAAATACAAATATATATATATATATATATATATATATATATATATATATATATATATATATATATATATATATATAGGACCACATTGTGAAATGGAAATCTCAAATATACAAATATACATAAAAATATCGTATAACACTCAACTTTTAGCGTTATAAGAAATTTCTTGTAAATTTCTTGTTTGTAAATTTTGTTTATTTTTATTAATTTATTTAATATTATGTTTTTTTAATTGATATGCCTTATCATAAGCTATCATACATTTCAAAATTAACGCTATGATAAGTTTATAAATAAATGATAAGCATTTCTTGATAAACTTTAATTACGTTTCAAACAACAAACATAATTTGTAAGTATATGTACAAATATTATATTAACTGTAATATAAATTACACTATAATTTTTTAATTATTCCATTTTGTTTTAGCAATACTTAAATGTAAATTTTATTAAGATCTATTTATTAATTAAAAAAACAAATTAGTGTATAAATATGAATGAAACTGTTACATATCACGTGATTTCCAATTTTGTCCAATTCTGACCAATGTAACATTTATAAAAATAATATAGGTGCTTCAATGATTTTAAGCGTATAATACAATTCAGAGCTTTGGATAACGCTTTAACATATCAGGCATTTGCCAATACAAGATCTGTCCCAGCCACCTTATTAATTTATAATGTAATACATATCACATTTCAGACAATATATCTTTATCTCTTATCACATTTATAGCATGAGTGTGTTTAATAGATTGAATCGAAAAGATTCGCAATATCTTGAATCTCTTAGTGGTAACTGCGGAAAATTTGTACTAATTGATATCTAACTGATAGAATTCTAAATTGATGTTTTCTGCTTCCTCAACTGAGCAAAATAAGTGAAAATTTAACTAAAACTATTTGATACTTAAAAATAATATATTTTGCTGATCGGCTTGAGATAACGCTTAAAAGTTACCTTAACTTTACAAAAATATTTGTCTAGTATATTAGAATTAGAATTAAACGTCATCCTCCGCCTAAATGACATCGAAATTTCGATTAGTCCATTGAGAAGGCGAAATTGAATCTTCTGATATTGATATCTCATGCCACCTCAATGGATCAATCCAAAATTTGGTGCCATTGAGAGGACAGAATTGAATCTTCTGATATTGATATATCATGCCACCTCAATGGATCAAACCAAAATTTGGTGTCATTGAGAGGTCAGAATTGAATCTTCTGATATTGTTATCTTTTGTCACCTCAATGAATCAGCCAAAATTTAGTCCCATTGAGGGAGCATCAAATAGAGTTACAATTTTAAAATTTTGTACAGATATTCGTATTAATAAATTGTTATTTTTAATCCCTACCGCAAGTGGATCTACAAAATCTGTGACTTTTTTTTAAATGATAAGTATTTTCAGTCAAATTTTAACAATTTCAACTCATAGAGGCAGAAGTTATCAATTCAGGGTTATTAGCTTTTGCATGTCTGTTTGCATATTTACTCTTAATGCAACAACTTTGACGGCTTTTCCGCATAACCGTTAAGAAATTTAGGACACTACGACTTTATTCGATGCATTCTAGCGTTATTTTCTATGATATCATGAGTGTGTAAGTAGAGTATTTAAGATTTTTGTTCTACACGTAGAATAGTTATTTAAAACAGCACATGTTTTTCCAACAAGTTAACAAGCCCTCAATGTATTAGATTAGAACGTGGCTGTCTTTTGCAAAAAAAGTTTTTTTCTTCCTAGCGATTGAAAAATGTGTGGAGTTTGGATTCAAAAATATGCTTTTTTCTGAATATTCCAGTTTCGTTAATTTTGTTAAATAATCTAATGCGTATTTTGCTGCATTATGACTCATTTATGGACGGAATTTATCACTTCAAGAGTTATGTTTGTAATGAACTAAACTCCACGTGAAAAATAGATGTTTCCATTTGTTTCAAGAAAATGTATATAGCATATTTTAGTGGAATATGATTTGTGTTTTACTGATAATTGAATGATAAATCAAATGTTTTGATAAAAATAAGATAGATATTTTATTTATTGTTTTGGGAAAATAATTACTAGTTGTTATCATAGGGTGTTATATTTTCATGATGTAATTTTTTATTCATCCATTTGTTTTATTTATCTAATAATGTTTTAGTTTTGTTAAAGAGCATTAGTCATAATGTTTATGAAATTCACAATTGTTAAAAAAAATATTTTGAAGTAAAAATTGGAAAAAATTCTAGACGAATAATAATTAACTCCGAATCAAAGTTTAAAATGTTGGGATAGTATCAACAAATTAATAAAAGTTCTTGATTGGTCTATTTGGCAAAATGCTATGGCTTGAATCTTCTTTCTAGTTCTTTTGCGGAAAATTTAAACATTTGCGTTACGCAAATAGGAGAACTTCAAAAACTTGTTACTGTTAGACTAACGGATAAGAGACGGGAGATGGATATTTTTTTTCAAATTAAAAGTCGGCGTAAGCTAAAAGCAGTACACGAATCGATCAGCCATCTCTGGATTTCAAACCTGGGTCAACTCCACCTCTCGTTATACAAATATGCAGTTTAAGTTGCTTAAAAAAGTTAATCAGTTTATGTATAAGCCAGTTTCTTCCATAAAATTAGAAAATAAATAATCTCAGAATTTATATACCCTGGGTGCCAAAGGGTTACCAAGGAAACAGGGAAAACAAATTTTTACTTCAACAAAATAGACTTTAAGTTGCACATTTGATACTACTTTAATCCTTTCAGGTATAGTGCTGTCGTAAAATAACCTCAGTGGTAGACGGATAATGAGTTAGAGTCCCCTTGCCGACCAGCTAACCATGGGAAGTTTTCGTGGTTTTCCACTCCATGTAACGCAAATGCGGGTTAGTTAAATTAAAAATTCCTCCACGAAGACAAAAGCAAGCCCATTATTTTATTTATTCCTTTCATTCAATTCTTCGGTAAAATACATTTCTAATAATCTGCGAACTGTAAATAATTATTAAAGTTAAAATTTATTGTAGATATAGTTATGTTTGTTTTCGTTTAAAAATGTGTTTGCATATTTGGTGTGGTAGATGTAGATAAACTGTTCTGTCTTTCAAACTGACTTCGACAAGAAGTCCTATCAAGAATCAACATATCCGATAAAAATGTGTATAAATATATGTTTGTGAGCTTGTCAAATAGTGATACGTCATTTTTACGTTTGTCTTATTGTAAAATGTGCAATGCCATCCTTTACTTGTGCGAAAATAATAATGCAGTAAATTACTTTAAAAGTATTTGCGTCGTTGTTTTGAAGGTTAAACTGAGTTGTAATTTAAGCTTTGAAAACAGAAAGCATGCATTGATACACTAATACTTGTAATGTGCTTGAAAGTAACAGAAACGTCTGTCAGTACCGTAGTGGAAAATATAAAGGGTATAACACAACTAATGGTTGCAGCTGTAAAAGTTAATATAATTTACCAAAACAAACAAATATCACCAATATGGGGTTGGAAAGTAAAGTACGACTCGCGAGAAAGTGACTGCTTGATTAAAAAAAATAATAGATATATAATAAAAATGGTTTGATTATTTACATCCGTCATGAGCTATTAGAAACGGTCTGGAATTCATCCTTACTGATGATCCGTAGACAATACTGGCACACGAGTACACTACCCAACCAAATTTAATCGTACTAAATCGAATGCAGATGGTGATAGTAATCATTCGGCCTCCGCCCCACGCTCCTAAGCCACTCATTAAGGGTGCCAGGCTGTCAATTAAATATTTACTGTATTGGATTTACAGTAAAAAGCTCTGGTATCATTGACGTAAACATTTATCTTATAAAAAAATATTAAACGTATGAGTGAAGGATTACTCAATTATCGCAAGGTTTTAAGCCTGGAGTGCTTGTTTAAGAAGATAATGCGCTAATCACTCTACTATTTTGTCACACAGCATGGGTAGTATTGAAGGCAGGCGAAACATGTTACACCACTGTTCTTAACGTCATAGTGGATGAGAGAAAAACTACTATAACACTTCATTAATCTAAACTTGAATGTTGAATGGTGCTTTAATGATCGCATTCATCAATAATATTTACCTTAAGACTTCCTGATTTTTTTTACAGTGAGAGTCAGTCAAAGAATGATCGAAGTTATATAACCAATTAGGTTCTTGCTACTCGAGAAGAAGATGCTCACTGACACACAGACACGTAACCTATGACCTCAGTGCCAGTTGATTGTTTATAAACAAGATTGCGTGTTAAAGTCAAGCTATAAGTTTCTCCACATAAGATAGAATGTTAATTATGCGTAAAGTCAACGCATTTAATATATTCAGTTTTGAGAAAACATTTTCTTTAACTTTTAAAGATTTAAAAACGATATTAATTAATTATGGCAATGTAACAGAAATAAATTTATAAATTTGCATGAAACGTATTCAGAAATATTATTTTTAATTGAGAGAAAAATATATAAAGGATGGCATTCTTTTCTGTACACTGTGCTATGTTTTGTATACGTGCTCTGTATGTAAGCGTTTTAATTCATTTTTATATGTTCACATAAATATTGAGAGAATATTTATTGTATGGAATGGTGAGAATTGTTTGAGAGAATGTTTTTGAGAATCATAAGAGAGGAGAAAAATATTTTATAATATGGTCGACGCTGTACAGTGATGCTATATCAGTATCTCATTGCATAATTGTTCATGCAGGTACAGCTACTGGACATAAAGGGTAATATGTACATAAATTTAGCACGTTTAAGTCACTCTGTAAAGAATTCGTAAAATTTTGTGTGGATTATAAAAATTGCATCACAATACATTAATGCACTGTATTAGTGATATTTTATTAATAATTTTACAAAGAACTTTAACCAAGAATTATTAATAAAGCATCATTAATATAAATGCTTTAGTATACAGCTGTTGTAATAATGATGTTTCATTTATTTAATATAAAGTATTTAAATTAAAAGGTTTAACATTCTAAAAATATGCTGTAATCACCGTCCTTAATAAAATTTTTAGAACTCTCTTTGTATGTACATTATGGGTAGCAAATTAATATTTAATCAAAAAAAGAAATAAAAACACCAACTTTTTCTTCCGAATCACAAATGAAGAAGACGAGAGGAAAAATATCGAAACCAATTTGATTGCCCGATGAAACTTAAAGGTTTTAGTATCTTGAACAGGTTTTGATGTTTACAATCCCTCCTTCAAAAGTAATTGGTTTGACTCCAATAGCATTGTAATTTTTCCTAGATTTTGATAATTTTTATGTAGGTGGAAAAATATCACCAAATTGGCAATTTTTAAAAATCTTTAATAACGCTTAAAATATTTTTATTTTTCCTTTCTAAAGCCAGATAGTTCTTTGCAGCAAGAATACATATATAGTTTAAAGCCATCGATTTGCTTTGAGTATAAGTCACTAAAAACAGTGGTTTTTTTATTTTTTATATATCACTCAAACAGTGGTTTTTCCTTGGTAATTGAGCTTCGAATAAAAAACGTATATTAATTTGCAACCCTAAATATGTATACTTTTTGGACTTCATTTTTTACAAAAATTCTAAAAATTCGGTGTTTGAAAAATCATTTTTAACGACAAAAAAATTAATAATTAGCACGAATATGTTCTGAAGCTTCATCTCGATCGAGATGTACTAAATATTGATTGCTTAGCTATAGATATATGAATGTTAACTGAGAGAACTGTTAATATGAACGTGCTAGTAATTAGCACAAAATGTGTAATGTGTTAGTTATAAAATTCATAAATGAAAGTTAATGTTAGTTATATCAATATATTTTTACTTATCTGTTTGATTATGAGGAACAAAGTCATATCATTATCAATAATATTGATAATACTTGTTTCTAAACATCTCAATTATGTTTGAATACACTTATAGTTTCAAGGAAATTATTTTGAAAAATTTATGTTATCACCTGCATTTTTAAAAATTTATTTAGGAATATAGTTATTAAATATACAGGTTGAGTGCAATATTATTAATTCGACTTGATTACATTCCAATAACAATTCATCTGTTTTATATAAACTTATTTGCAAAATTAAATTGGCTTATGTTTCAGCTGTAAAAATATTCATATCGTTGATTACCGTAGTTATCTGTTAAATAAGTATAAATGGTGAATATTTACTTGAGGGAAAATGATTTTATTCCAGTTTAAATAATCAAAACGATTTCAATTCTGTTGAAATTTGAAGAAGTTACATATTCTCTGATAATGGGTATAGTGATTCATTTATGTGTTTAAAAAAACCTAAATGAGTGCTCATGGCGTAATGAGAGAAAAAATTTAAACGTTTAAAAACGTTTCCCGTTTAAAAAATATATTCACGTTATAGTAACGTTAACAAACGTTGATGTAGCGTTTATAAATGTTTTAATTTGTTAATATGTTTGACTTTACAAAGGATATTTCCTTTAAAAAAGAGCATTCATTTTTATTTAAAGCTTTTATTATATATAACAATAGTTTCCTTTATAACATTAATTTATATTCGAAGGCATATTTATATTTTTGCGTAATTACTGTTTCCTGTAACGAAATAGTTCCCATGTATATTTTGGAAAAAGAATCCTTTCTCTTTAATTGATTTTGATAATAAAAAAATTGAATATCATTAATATTCAATTCTTTTCAGTCCGCAAAAGAATATTAGATTTAATAATAAAAACGTTAACAAATGTACAAAGTATTATTTATCGTTACGTTGTAAGAAATGAATGTCATTGCATGAGGAATAAATAAAAGTATTGAATCTGCTTGTGAATCTTAAGCAAGCGTATTGAAATTGGGAGGCTAAAATGTTTGGTCTAAAATTATGATTCTTTCTCTAAAATATAAAACTAACGCCGAAGCAATCCGCTGAAAAAATAGTAAAAATATGTACTTATATTCATGAAGTTTTTTACTTGAATAAAATTAATTCTTGAATTTACTTGAATAAAATTACTCAATTAGAAATTCATTTAATGAATGAATTCATATTAATCAAATATGAATTCATTCACTGAATTAAAAAAAAAATTCTTTTCATCACATGTAATATGAAAAAGGATAGATTAAAAATTATAAAAGTTTTCCTAACTTACTTGCATTTTTAAAACTAAAAATGTTTTCACTGTGCATTTTAATTTATACTGATTTTAATTTTTAAATAAATTCTACAATGATATTTGAATTTCTTTTTGGAAAAAATCTTGTATGTGCATGTTGTGCTATAAGTTATATTGGGATAAATGTATACGGAGATTAGCAAATAAAATATTTATCAAGTTAACATGTTTTTGTGGTTAATTTTTATAAAGCAATATATGGATTCAGATTCAAAAATTTGGCACTAAAAAGCCTTGTATTTTATAAAGCTGCTTTTTTACTTAAATTAAATTAAAAATTTAACGAGTAAAATTTACATATTTCACAGTATCTTTAAACATCGAAAAAAAATCAACATAAACCATAAACTAATTAAAGAGTTAATTTAAAAAAAAAAAAAAAAAACATTAAAATAAAAATTTATGTGATACAAAATATTAGAACAACATTAGAACATTATAAACACTAAAATTCATTTATAAATAAATGAAGGAAAAAAAAGAGTTACCCAATATTTTATAACAGTGTCTACAGCTTTGATTACTGCATATCTTGTAATAAGCAAGTTTTCGATAATTTTTTTGTAAGTAGACTTAATGCACTCAGCTAGCTCAGCTTTATTTTGGTGAAACTTTTTGAATTTTTTTTTAATATACCCTATTAATTTTCAAATAGGTTTAGATCCGGGGACTTAGCTGGTCACGGTTACATTATAATTTTTATTGTTTCAATCAGATCTTTGTTGGTTTTGATGTATGAGGTGAAGCTAACCCTTGTTGAAAAATAATATCATCCTCAACCAAGTCTCCAGAGGAGGCGATCGTGTAATGTTTAAAAACATCTTGATATATTTCTGAATTAACATTTTCTTTGCGGATGCATACTTTTCTAGGTCCATTTACGCTCATGCAACTAATTCTGTATTCTCACAGCTATAAATTTTACTGAATATTTCAAATAATCCTTATTACTAGCTTGAATGCCATAAAACTCACAAAGCATACTTCGTTCACTGAATAATATCGTTTTCCAATCTTTTCAGCCCTATAACAATTAATAATAATCAGTCAATCAGGTTCGACGCACACACGTCGTCGCTTGCAGATATCCAATCAAATAACGCTTCTTAAGTTGTTACCGTCAATACAAAAATTACACTTCTCCGTTAAATTTCCAACGAATTAGAGGCAAATAATAGATAAAATAAAGGATATTTCATTTTTTTCTGGTTGGTGGGCAACAAGAGATTTCTGCTAGACTTGACCATATATGAGCGAAACAATTTCCGAAAATTACATGAGCAAATAAAACAGCCAAAATCTTCACCGAGCTTCGTTAACAACAGTGCCGCTTGCGTGGAACACACATATGCGCCTTTAGGTCACACCGATGATTTCGCTGGATGCAAATATGCGCTAATAAGTATTAGGAGGATTAACTCATAATTGCTTGGATCTATCTATCTATATATAAGTGTGCATGTTTGCTTAGATCAAAAACATGTATTATTTTTTGTTACCTAGCGTCTTAAAATGGCGCTGTGTCTTAACTTCAGATCAAGACATAAGTATGTATTTGGCCGAGATAGCCTGTTTGGTAGGGCACTGAGCCCATGTCCAAGATTTCGTGGGTTCGATCCCAGCCGGCCGAAGACTCCCCTTGTAGTAAATGCGGTGACTGATGCACGTTAAATCTGTCGAATCGCAAAGTAGTCCATGTTCCCGTAACAAATCAAAACCACTTGGGATACTGATCCAGGAGTTTCTTTGTGTTCTGGATTGGTTCAAAATTACAAGGCTTCGGAATTGAACATTAGTTGCCGTAAACCCAAATTTTGGTCGGCTGTTCAATGACGGATATATATAAAAAAGTATGTATTTGGAAATTTTAATTAGAACACTTTCTTTTTCTTCAAAAGACATATCTTAATTGGCGATCGAAAGGGGCTGCAGGGGGGCGTAGAGCAGAATTCTCTACCTATGACACATGGATATTGCTTTGCATGCTTTCACTATTAGCGTGTGGAGAGTCCTATGAAAATTAAGTACGTTAGTTTCAAGTTAGTACTTTCAAGTTAGCAAGCTATATGGAACTGGAAACTAAATTGAACATAGTTTCGAAAGAGAGAGTCATTGAAATTTTAAAAAAATATTTGTAACAATTAAATACGAAAAACATTAAAGTAGGGGGAAATATCGTTGTACATTCCCATACAACTGAGAAGAGAAGGAGAGGGAAGGGTCAAGTCATAGAACCGCTCTTCTCTACAGATTTGAGCATTGCGATCGTGAATTGGCAATATCGAAATGGGCTACAAGTGCTGTAGAGCAGAACTCTCCACCTATGGCAACACTTAGCATGCTTTCACCATTAGTGTGTGGAGAGTCATAGAAGGAAGTACGTTAATTTTTGTCTTGATTTTCAAATAGATTAAAATCTTGTAAATTAGGAAACTATATGGAACTGAAAACTATATTAAAGATAGTTCAAAAAGAAAGCGTCATGGAAATTTAAAAAAAATATTTTTTATAATTAAATATGAAAAATAATAAAGGAAAAATATCGTAGTGCATTCCAGATACAACTGAAAAGAAGAGGAGAGGGAAGATGAAGAGCCGTATTTGCGACCGTAACACTCAAATACGCCATTTGGGAAGAAAACCGGTTCCATATCTCAACCCTCCTCTTCTGCTCAGTTGTATGGAAATGTTCTACAAAATTTTCCCCAGTCATAATATTTTTTCGCATTTTAATATCTTCTGAAATTTTCAAGACACTTTCTTTAAGAACTATGTTTAGTGCAGTTTTCAGTTCCATATAGTGTCCTAACTTTAAAAAATTTAATCTGCTTAAAAATTTCGACAAAAACTAACGAGCTTCCTTCTTCTATGACTATCCACACGCTAATGGAGAATCCATGCGAAGTGTTGCCATAGGTAGAGAGTTCTGCTTTATGCCACTTCCATCGCCAAAAACCTTTTAACACAAATGGGACAATGTCCCTTTTATATATATATTTTTTTCCGATGCCCTAATTTAAAACAAAAAATAAGTTTTGGATTTTTTTAAGCATAAAAAACAGTCTAATAGTTACTAAAAAATTCATTAGATTATCGGAATTATATTTTTGCTAAAATATAAAATCAAAAAAAGTAGTTAGAAAGAATTTTTTTTTTCATTCCTTTTCAAAATTTAAGAATTGATTTTGTAAATTAAAGAAATTTTAATGATGAATAGCTGTTTCTCTTAGATCAAACTAGCTGCAAAAAAAGCACAAATTTGAAAAATTGTTTGGAAGATTTTAAATTTAATGTAGCAATAAGATACTGATGTTTCAAGCAGTGTGTGATAACCATAAATTATAAAAATACTAAACATAATATTTTTCTCTTATTTTGACCTAAATTAATACAAAGTAATGATAAAAGTATGAAAAAATATGTTTTATAAAAATTCTGCATCAAAAGGATAAAACTAAGCACAGATGGCACTAACAATTAAATTTCGTAATAAGACCTAAAGGTTACTACTTCAGATTTATTTTTACACTTAAGATTAAAAAATTCACTATCGTATGTTGCTCATGTACATCTAAAGCTTACTATATGATTTTATCTGAAGGCATAAAAAACTGAAGAGAACAAGTAACCTTCACACTTAATTTATATCATAATAATGTCCTTAAATCAATTTATGAAGAATCTTATAGAATAATAACGAAAATATAGAATCTTATGAATAATAACATTTCGCATAAATTAAAATAGAAATCTCAATAATTAAACTTCCAAGAATATCAAGCATTTTCATACATTGTCTCGTAAGCATAACAGAAGCGGTGGGATTTCTGAATTCCGTTCCAGTTATAGAATCATGTTATTGTTTACAAGCAGTTTCTCCCCCATAAAGAAAGATTCTACAATTCCCATTACTACTCAAATTTGAAGTCTGATAAAAAAATTTTAAACTGCTAGGGTAGGCTACAAAAAAAAAAAATGTTCAAGTTTGAAATTTAGATTTGACCACCAAACAGGGTGAATTTAATTTTTATTTGAATTCAATGACTTTTTAATTATGACATATGCTACAACAATCTCTTATATTTACACTTTACATGGCATTAGTAATCATTACATATTGTGTACACATGATAATTTTGTATGAAAACTTTTATTTTACACTCACTAGCATTACAATCTAAAAATTCTCAACAAGTGAGTCACATATTTCGTCCTATGACAAAATTCTATAAAAACTCTTATTTGCAAAAGCTGACAGAATTGTATTGGTGTCCATAAAATCATGTCTACTTATAAACACTTTTAAAAAGATACACTTCAAAATTCATTGAAAAATAAATACATATTTACAGAAAAACTGACACACATATATACATATACAATATAATTTAAACACAGGTTGTCGTCAGTATTTAATATTTCAAAATATACACTGTATACATGAGAACAAAAAGCTCAAACACTAAACTCAAATATAAAATCTTATTTCTATCACATCTTACAATTAAGGTAAAACTAGTTTTACACCTCTCTCAAATGCATAGAAATATTATTAAAATAGATTAAAAATATGACAACAATTAAGTCTAAAACTACTTCGTCATAAATTAACATATAAGAGCTTTAAAAATTTAAGAAATAAAAGATTAGATTGATTTACATGCACTTTCTATTTTGTAAAATAATTTAAGTATGATTCATACAGCCTAATGAATAAAAAAATTCTTACAATAAACATTAATAAAATTAGTTTAATCTTCAATATATATCTGCCAAGAAAGGAAATTCGAAACAAACTCAAAATTCATAAATACTTAAACAATAATAATTAAAAAAAAGATTTGACAAATCAGCCAATTTACTTGCATGCTTTAATTAAGAATAAATAATTTAAAACGATTTCATATAAATTCATATTCAAAATAAATATTGATTCAATTGGGTTAAAATCCATACTGTCACACTAACTGAGTATTTATATGCACAAATAAAAAAAATTTAAAACATTAATTAAAACAGCATCCATTTCAATTAACATAGCTAATTTCAAAACCAATTACCATAGCTGGAGAACTTTATTTTCAGAATTAACATCAGTTAAATTAATTTGAAATTACACCAATACATATAATGCTTCATCTGTATAAAATTAAAAATATCTATTCAAATCAGCCTATTAACTTGCAAGATTGAACAACTTTTTAATTAGTAATAAATAATTAAAAACAAAGTCTTATAGCAAAGTAAATAACTTTATAGAATAAAGAACACTGTAAATTTGTCCTGAAATATTCTTACTATTTACAGACTATGATTAAATTTCATAGTTTATTTATTTCATAAATTTTATATTATAATACAATATTAATATCACATTTTTTTAAGAAAATAGATAAATTAGATTTTTTTTACCAAGAAATTTGATTTGAAACATTTAAAATAAAATACAAAAACAAACATTACTGATTTTCCTAACTTATTATGTCAATAATTCAATTACATTAAAGTAAATATTTCTCTAATAGTTTTATAAGATATGTATTAAAATTTGTTTATCTGATTTATAATTTTCATTTAGCCTTTTTTCCTTTCCCCTAAAATTTCTTAACTGTTTTCATGCAATCAGAATACTTAGTGACATTTAATACTTCTTCAAAGTCACAAATTCTACTTTATATTGAAATATTTTACTGCAACAATGCATTTCAATAAAAAAATGCAATGCTGCTTATACAAATACCAAATATTAAAAAAAAGGCTGACAGTTTCAAAAATCAATTAAAGAAATAACTTTCCTGAAAATCAATTAATGAAAAAGTTTTCTGAAAATCACTTCAAGAAAAAAAGTTTTCAGCTACGCATCAGATCATCTCAACTGAAATATGGAACAAGAATCTTAATTTAGTTCTTACACAGCACTACATATTTTTAAAATACGATGCCACAATTATCTTCAAATCGCAGTGCCATTTTATGATGAACTGTAAAACAAATTTTTAAACTTTAGGAGAATGAAAAATCTAATTCCTAAGCAAACATTACATTTCTAACTGTTTCTATTTTCTTTAAATAGTCAGTCATTTTTAGATGTCTTTGATAAGAAATTAACTGAGTTATCTGTTATCATGCTTTGTACATAGTGCGCTCTATTATTTAAAATTCTTGTTCAGAAGACAGAAAAAAACTATATAAATCTGAGCAGCCTTAAGAAAAGAGCATTATCTTATATAGGCTCTGCAAACAGGAACAAAGTTCACTTTAATATTTTAGATAACAAATAGGTCGACATGTTTTGCTAGAAAATGATTAAATAAAATTACTTATTCCAAAAAAATCTGAGTTTCAATTTGATAGTATAAAAAGAAAAGATCACTTTCAAAAGAAAATTATTAATTATTGTATTATCTTTTACAATTTTAAATTAGTCACATTAAAACACTGTTTTGGATATAATTCATTTTATACCTGTATCTTGAGACTATGATAAAAATAGGCTACTATAAATACAGTCATTACAGAACATTTGGCAGCAATTTAATAAAAAGAATAGAATAGTTTGACATACTGCAATGGTTTATAACCGTGATACTTTATTTTCTGAAATTTTTACACAGAATTATTATTCCAAAACTTTTTTAAACTGAAATATAAGCCCAAAGGACAAAAAAAAAAATTCAAAACTACACAAAATATCACAAAAAAGCTCACTAATCACTTCAATATCAGACAACAGAATTCATTTTTTTAACATAATAATAAGATTAAATCAAAATAATACTAAATGATTGATATCAGGAAAAAACAACTTTAGTTTAACAGATAAAAAGGGGGAAAAACAGTGTGGACTATTCCAATGCAATGCTGTTCTTCTTTTACAACATTAGGATCACATCATTAGAAAAAGAGAAACATACAGTGGTGAGTTCTGCTTCACTAAGTAATGCTTTGCAGTAACGATGAGAAATATATAATTTATATGTATACAATATAAACACATTTTTCTTCAATAGGATATGGTTGTGGGAAAGCACAATCTGACTTACCAGACGAAAATAATAAAAATATGCTATATGGAAACAAAATAAATATATATCTTTTTATCGGCTATGACTGCTATAATGAATGACTAAGATGCAGTAGAGCTCTCGTGTTGACTCTTTAGCACATTGTAACAACCCTGACACACACGTACGGGTTTCAGTATTCGAAGCCTGTTGATTTCTGATTCAAAGCGGCTGCATCTGCAGTTTAAAAAATGATGTATCAATTACGGTATTCTATAGTATATAAAGATATTTATACACATTAACAAAATATGGGATATTATATTAGGGATTGATATGACTTTTTCTGAAATTTAGAAGGACAACTCAAATCTCTAGGCTGCAATACAATAGAAATTTGCCAGTAAAAAAAAAAATAAAAATAAAAAAAACACTTTCAGGAGGTTAAACAGATATTCTCTATCATTATTTATCAATAATTTTTTCAACCCTACAATGCATATTAAAAAATATAAGCATTAATTTCCACTTAATTTTTAATAGATCGATAACATCGACCGATAATAGATCAAGAAAGGATATTTTTTTCTAAGAGAATCTAAGGCATTTTTCTTAGTTGCTTTATGTTAATTCTGATATCATTAAAATAGAATAACAAGTAAAGAAAAATAAGCATTTTCGGTACCCTTTTTATGATTTTAATCACCTTTCTAAGGCCTCATGATATTTGGGTTATTGATATACAAAGCTTAAAAATGAAACTTTTGACTTCAAAGATGCACCACAAACTCAAGGCTCATTTAAAGGAACTGACAGAGAAAATAGAATAATTATACAATTCAATTATACAATACATAATCAATTTAAAGAAAAAGTCTGGTAATTTAGAATAATGCAATAGCAAAATTTAATCATAGATAAGCCATGAAAAAGGTTGTGGCCCACACTGGACTGTTGAATCAGGGATGATAATGAAATCGAAAATTAGATGAAAAATTTATGTATGTATAAAAATTTAGTTGAAGTTAATAAATTATGTGTCAAAGACCATTAAACCAAAAGTATTGTTTTTATAAAAATGGAGATCTGCCAAAAAGGAGTCACACTCTTTTTACTCACTAGATGGAGGCAGCAACGACAAGTGGATAATAATGGATCAACAGTGTCTATTAACTTCCTTCATACACTGTTTCTGAAAGCACTCTTTTGAACCTTTGAGAAGGAACATGGCATGCTCTCCATACACCTTTTCCAATGGTCAATTAATCTCACATTCTCCTACACCTTTGCTGTCAATAAGTGTGCAACATTATACTGCTTTTCTTTGTTCTGTGTCACTGTTTCTATTTCACATCACATTAAGAAACGAAAATGGCTGACAACTGCTCATTAACTAGTGCTTGCATGGCAACTATATTACCACTTAGTGAGTGAAAAGTGTTCAAATCTTTTTCATCACATAGGAAACTACATTTCAGTCTCTAAAATTCTAAATATCATAGTTTTAGGTTTCAAGGATTCTGACTTGTTACTTATTAACAGTACCTAATAAATATCTTTAAACTGTGATGGAATTTTCATCGCATTCGAAAATATTTTCCTGATGGTAGCATAAGTAATTTACTAAAATTTTAATAAATTAGCATTGAAGGAATTTTGCACACCACTTATTATGAATGGTAAGAAAAAAAATCGAAAAAAAATAAAATTATGATAAAAAAAATTGATCTAGATGTAAGTAGGTTAAAAATATTTATTTTAATAACTTTTTGTAGAAAAGGTTTCAGATGCTACTATTCTTTACCTGGAACAGAAGAGTTGTCCACAGTTGCGGCAGTGATGTCTTCGTTCAGAGAATGAAAACCTGACACCACATGCCGTACAGTTGTCACCTCCTTCGTCTCGCACCCAGTGGTCTGCAAGGCCACGTCCTGGCTTATCTGTCACACTCCAACTGAATACCCGACCCCTTGCATCACCCACATACACTGTCTTGTGATCTCTGAAAAAAAAAATACTCAATTCATTACTTTTAAATTAATTGCTCATTATTTGTTTCTAGTAAGAGTGAAATTGTGTACAAAATAACTTTATTGACATTTCATTTGGTTATCAATGAATTAAAAATGAAAATTAAAATATTAGGTGGCACATATCAGATATCAAATCCCCATAAACTAGATTTTTAGAAAATATGAGGAAATATTACACTTTAAGACTGATAAATGTTATTCATACTCTCCAACTAATACAGAGTTTCTGTAGTTTCAAAAAAATTTTTTTAATGGTAGAGAAGGTAATTTATGAATATTTTAATAAATTGAAATTGAAAGCATTTTGTTCAATATTACATACAAATAATTTAAACACATAAATAAAAAATCAGACTGAACATAGTTCAAAAGTTCTTATATAAAATGTATGAAAATTATTCCGTTTTAAAAGTTTCTACTTATATTCTTTACCACTAGAAAATTCATAATGCAATTTTCTCAAATTTTGGTGATTATGCAAATTTGTGGAAATAACTTCAATGTTCATTTTATAATCATATAATATTTTTTTTTTCATTTAATTAAGCATTCAGAGAAAAAATACAACTCAGATGAAAAATTTATATTACTATTTTAAAGATTAACAATAACAGAAACTATCCTTAAAAACATTCATGCAAAAAGCATGTAATTGTAACCCATTGGCAAATAAATTAGGGCATTTTTAATTAAAAAAAATCCATTATTTGGGAAGCTCAAAGCAAAATACATTGAATGTAATCATCAGTTAAATTACAGAATATGTAAATAAAAATATCTCACCTTGATACAGCAAGAGCTGTAATGGCAGCAGGTTCAGTGTTATCAGATCTGTCAAAAGCTGTATGCATTGTCAATTTGCTTCGGAAGACTAATTGGCAATGCCACTTGAAACCTGAAGAAGACAGTTAGTATTAAATTAATATTTACTGACACAGAGAAATAATTTATTATTCAAATTAGAACTTTTGAGATATTCTACTTAACATCCAAAACATCTAGTAAGCAAACTCCCATTTTGTGAATAGAAGTTCAGCTTGTCTAACGCTGTTAATAAAGATGTTTGCCTTTTAACGTACTTGGTTTTTAATTCGTAATACAGGTGCTATTATACTTAACAAATAATACAGCAATACTTTGTACAGAGTGACACAGTCATGTAGGAACCATACATTCCAGAGGTCACTCAATGTCAAATCCTCTAGAAAATTGGATATTACGTCCTTGAGAAATTCAAAGTATTGGAATCCCGCTAAGGAGCCCGCATAGAAAATTGCGCCAGTCAGTTTTTGAAAATTTAAGTTCTTTGTATTTAATAAATAAAATATAGCTAAAAGTTTTTTGTTTATACTTGGAATATTTCTCTTATTAACTCATTCCTAACCATATAATATTTTAAATACTACAATAAGTACACAGAGAATTTCAAATTTAAAAAAGAAATTAACACTTATGGATTAAAATATAACAATTAAGTACTTAAAAATAGAACAAATTTAGAAATTAAATTAGTAAACTACCATCTTTAAGAACTTTCTTCTTCTTTTTCACTCTGACAGCAGAGCCATTATTATCTAAGGCATCGTTATCAGATATCATCACAAACGAGTCAGTGAGTGAGGTATCCGACTTGCTCAGGCGCATTTTACTGCTCGCAGAATCCACCATCTCTTCACTGCTCTGATTGGTCACTTCTGGACCAACAGTGCTGCAGCGTTGGACATTGCTAGGATGTTCAGGTGGATACTCAAAATGCTCAGAGTGGACTAATTTTTTAGTTTTGGCCACTTCTTTTGAGTCCTGTTCTATTTCTTTACTGTGGAAATGAGAAACAGTCTTGGAATGCTGAATTTGGGTTGGAATGAGAGAGTCTTTTGGAACTTCGTTAGAATTCACAGGACTTTTTAGGTTCTCTTCTTCTCCGAGATCTTCGAAATCTTCATCTGCAAAAGGATTTGATAAGCATATTTATAATTTTATGGTTACATAGCTTGGAAGAAAAATGAAGCACAAGTAGTTTCTTGGGGGAAAAAGCTAAATACAAGTATAAAAAGGATTTAGATTCATATTTAGATCCAGAGAAAATTTCAATAATCATAATTTTTTCTAAAAATTTATTTTTAAAATAAAAATCTGCAAACCTTGTTTTCTATTTTATTTGCACGTGAAATTTCAACGAAGGTATCAAAATCACAGAATATGAAAATAAGACAAGTGGTCCAGAATGACAGGTTTTATCATACAAGCGCATTAAGCAAAAGATTAAATGAGGCCCTTCATCAAATGAAAAATTTCTCACTTCTAAGGGCCACTAATGCATAAATAAAATATAAAAATAAAAGAATAGTATAAAATCTAAAGATGAAAAAAAAAGAAAGAAATGATAAGGTGTTTAGTTTTAGGAATGAAATTCAAAAAATGAAAAGAAAAAAAACTCATTTCTACAGTTTAAGCAAAATCTAGGACATTCCTAGTGGCACCACAGAAAAAAAACAGATTTAAAAAGTCCCACAAAGCCTAGTTTCAGCTCAACTAAATCATTAATAATAAAATAATGCATTTTTCTCCCATTTGATGTTTTACAAGACATCAATAACAAATTTATATGGCTAGAAGTACTTTATAAAATAACAAAACGGCACACAAGTTTCAAAGTATACAGTTAACTGAAATATAATATAAAGGAGCTTTCACTAGTTAAATGGCTCAATTATAAATATATCAAACACAGAATGTAAAGAATGCACAGATTACAATTATGATCACTACAAGGTGGCATGATGGGAACATACTTAAAATATATTCCCATTTCAGATTTGTTACATAAAAGTTTTAAAATGTGGATATGTTATGCAAATCGCCAACTTCTACAGCATGTAGGAAAACTCATCTGAGCCCATGTAGATCACCTACTTCTATATGGTCTATAAGGAAAAACTTATATGGGCCATGCAGGTTTTGCTCTGTAAATTTCCATGTAGGTATATAAACAGAATGTAAAAAATAAAATTGTATTTCATAAAATGTAGATTAAAATTTAATTGTGTAAATTCAAATTATTAATAGACGTTTGAAAATTCTGATAAAATTTTTTATAAAGCATTTTAATTTTCAAAAATAGCATTTTAAGATAACATTACGGTGAACTCATGAGAAAATATATAAAACAAATTATGGTGTAGAAAAAATACCCTGATAAATATACAAAGCAACTATATTAAGAATATATTTTTAGTATCGATGACATTACCATCCTTTTCTTCCTCAGACAAAGAGCTACCAGATGCACTCTTGGTAAAGCGATTTTTGTGGTCAGTTGCACACAATGTGCTTCTTTGTATCAGTTCTCCAATGTCCTTGGATCCAGCCAAGCTCATTCTTCGAACTATTTCAGCAGCCTTTGTTTCCACTTCGGTTTCTGCTTCTTTGGAATCAGTTTGGTCCTCTTTTTTATCAGTGGAAACGGTTTTACTCTCTTCTTCCACGCTAAGGCAAGTATCTTCTGGAATTTGAACGTAATCAGCAGACCACATCTAAAAATAAAATAAATATAAGTCAAGCAGTTTTAGAGATGAATCATAAAATGTTATTTAAATAACATAAAAAAAGCAATTTTTATAAATTAATGCAAAATTTTTAAAAAAAATCACGACATGGAAAATAATTTTTCATTGGAGGGAGATTTTTTTTTTAAACCATAGATAACTAAACTCTGTTTCTCTGTAACTACTAATTATTCAACTCAACTAGAATAAAAAAAACATTCTATTTTTCTACTTCTTACATTTATGTCAAACAAAGTAGCGTAGCTCAAATGAATTACTTTAAATTTTTCATTAAAACGCAGATATGCAATAAAATTTTTGTCATAGCTAAAATTTTTTAAAAAAATGTTTCAAAAATGTAATTATTTATCACATAAAACTTAAAATCAAAAATCATTCAATGAAAAACTAATGTAATGGTTTAAAATCTTATTGACATCACACTGTCAACCCCATGTTAAAATCACAAATATACTAAAAGTTACTTTTCAGATAAATGTATTTAAATATACACTATACTATATACCAAATAAATGCATGTACTATTTGGAACTACTAAGGTGTGGTGCTCATGACACGTACCATATATTTTTAAAAAAATATACATATACATATCACATGAACAATCTTTATTTTATTTTGAACTGCTAAACCAAAATGGTGAATTTAATTTTTCATTTTTTCATACAATTGCTATACTTTATAGGGAAAAATAACTTACTGTTTACATAAAATAAAATGAACAGACTGATTAAATTGCCCATTTAGTACATTTTTAATTTTACTAGTTATAAAGAAAGCAATTATTATTATTAGGAATATGCATAAAAATACTGGCCCTGAAATGTATGTAGACTTTTTTTTCATTCCGAAAATTCTTAATTCAAAAACATACTATTATAAATACTCAAAATTTTGGGCTAATTACCACACTAAGGTCAATTGTAAGAAAACAGATCATCGATTTAATTTTCAAATTCTTTAAATAAAATGGTTTTGAATAGAAATTTTTTTTTTCAAACAAAAGTTTTTGGCATACTGACTTGACAGTTTAGAAATACTGCAAATTTCTTACTATAGCGAACTTTGTAATCAGAACCTTAAATTACATTCAAATCATTTTTCATGTAACAAAGTGACTGTTTTCCTATAAAGAATAATTCAGAAGTCTGTGCTTTAGCCCATTTTTTGACAGTTACCTTTTTGATTCTCAACATTGAGAAAATATGCAACTTCAGAATTATTTGGAACATTAAAAGGGGCTGTAAGAATAAAGGCAAATAACTATTGACTGCTTCATATTCAACAGACAAAAGATATTTTAAGAATTGTTATAATGCACAACAACAAAGGCCACGAAAGTGACGCTGCTTCCAAAATATGAAAACGCATTACAATCATTCAAAACCATTGAAAGGAGGAAAATATGCCCAAAACTATTTTGAGATCACTCTTAAAATGTAAAAATTTTAATTAAAATTTAAAATCGCCAAACACAAAGCAATGTAGTTTTTCAAGTAAAATAAAACTAAGCGTGTTTAAGTACATTATTTTTTAAATTGATGAAATGACTTTACTTTCAAGCATCTTACTGATAAAATTTAATGATTTTAATAAATTTATGTATTAAATAAAAAGTCATTTATATGCTTTTGAACATATCACACTCTAAAAAGTTTGTGATTACTTATTTTAATAGCTGCAAATCTCTATACACTAATGAAATTTTCTCCATAACAAATTTTTCAATTGAAATTAACTGGTTTTGTTTGAGAGCAACTACACTGTATGTAGTTTACTTTTCAGGTTCCTGATTGGCACAGAAAGTTTATGCCTAAGAACTAGTGGCACAGTTATAATTTGATATGTTGGCTTAAGGCCAACAAAGGGTATAATCGCTGATATTATACCCTGAAAGGTTTAATTATCACCACATGGGACTATTCAGCTGTTCATCTAGATAATTCTACGCTAATAACTGAAAAACTAAACTCAGTGGAGCAACAGCCCATAGACAGCCAAGGCCTACTATGCCCATCCCAGTTTTCTTGAACTTGGGCTCTGGGATGCAAGAGCAGATGTTCCGGTTGGGTGGTCAACCGTACGGAAAACTCCCAGTGTTTAGTCCTCAAGCATGCTTAGTTCTCATTTTATCGACCCACTGAAGGGATGAAAGACTGAGTTAACCTTGCCCTGCTCAAGGAATGAACCAAGGACCTGTGGCATGAGAGTGCAAAGCACTACCACTCAGCAGATGTTCTGGTTGGGTGGTTAACCGAAATGGAAACTCCCAGTGTTTAGTCCTCAAGCATGGTTCTCATTTTATCGACCCACTGAAGGGATGAAAGGCTGAGTTAACCTTGCCCAGCCCAAGGATCGAACAGAGGACCTGTGGCATTAGAGTGCGAAGCACTACCACTCAGTCAGCAGACGTCGCTAATAACTAATATAAATTTGAAATAAAAGAGTTATAAAAACAAGCATACGAACCCTGACCACTCCATCACTGGATCCAGTCATGATAACATTTTGGTTATCCCATTCATTCAAGTATGAGAAAGCTACACATAGAATTTGCTGCGTCCTGTCCGCTCTACCAGTTGCAGTGTTAACAGAAGCTATTTCATCTCCATTGATTGACCAGAGAAATAAGTGAGTCCCAGCACATGTTGCTATGTCACCCTGCAACAACAGCATCACATATACACAAAAATCAGGAAAAAATTACTTTATTAAACAAATCAGATTTAGGTATTCTTGCAGGGGCATTAAATCATCTTTTTTTCACTTCTGTAATCGAAGGAACCGAGTTGCTTAAATTGCTTAAAAAATAAATACCTCTAATCAAAAACTTTGACCTTTTATTACAGAAAATTTTTTCATTGAAAAGTAGTTATCACGTCACATTCTGACATGAGATGCTAGAACATCAACATATAATTTGTATTCCTTTTGGAAAAGATACTAACAAAAAGAGGTATTCGGAAATGTAATAATATTTTTTATAACTTAGAAACAATTTGTACTTTGTAATTTAGAATTGATGCTTAGTAAGAAAAGAAATTTAAGCTTATAATCTTCAAAACACATATACTTGCACACTTCACAATGTATTTAACATGCATTGAAGTTTCCAGATTTGAAACTAAAAAATTCTTCTATTTGAGATTTAAATTTCAAAACTTACTATAGTTGTCTCGTTTTTTTGGTGAAAAATAAAAGATCTGTGTAGAGAATAATATGTTTGTGTGTATTGAGCTGCTATATAGTGGAAATATTAGAAACACGAAAATTACCTATCTTGAAAGAATAATGAACAGACTGATGAAAAAATGTCAGATTTAGAAAAAAATGTGATTTATGGCAAGAATGCTCCAAGTGCTGCTATTGAAATATGTACTACCTCCTTAAAAACTCCTATATATGTACCTTTTACACCTCCTGATTGATTAAAACCGAATTGAAGATACAATTGTGATATCGCCTAAAAAAGTGTGGAATTTCAAATTCTTTAAATGGGCATAAAGATAATTTTTTGTGGGACACAGCAAATGAGGATGACTTAGAGTTTGTATGATGGGATGATACTGCTAACATTACTGCCTGCAACACAGATGGTATTTTGGAATCTTTAAATGTGTAATTTTAAAGTATGATTTATAAGTTTTCATTCTGATACATCTTTGAAAAATTCTTGTATAAATTATCTAAACTTTTCCTAATCTGAATTTTTTAGAGCATAGCTAAAAGTATTATTTCTAAAAGAAAAAACTTTATATTTAAAGAAAAATCTATGACAGAATAATGCAAAAATAATTGTGGATAACATATTAAAAATAGTTTTTGTAAGAAGTAAATTGATACAGAGTTACTCATGCCAATCTCACTGTTTATACTGCATTGATATTTCCTGATCGACAAATGTCTGTCGACTCCCTGTTTTTCGGAACATTTTAGGAGTTTGGAAAGGAGACTTATACACCAATATATACAGTAATGAGGAATACTAACCGTAACTTCATTTATTGCAATGGCAGCAACAGGAGCAGGATGACCGAGCAACTGGCGTACAAAAACAAGTCGGCTAAGGTCCCACAATATGCACGTTCTATCGCGAGAGCCACTGACAATTAAGTTATACGCACGGGACGCAGCCAGACATGTGATTGGCTCAGTGTGACCATATAGATTCTTCTTAATGGTCAGTTTCTTTTTGTCATAGTGCCATACAGTAACCATCTGAGAAAGAGAGAACAGAAACAGTTTTAACAAAGGTATAGAACAGAGGCTTGAAGAAACTAAACAAAAATACAGGTAGCAAAACAATACAAAATGTATTCATAAATATAATGTTGAGATAAAAATTATATACACACAGAGAGCTAGATAACTACAACAAATTTGTATTGTTCCTTATCAGACATGTAAAGTAACATTTCATAAAACATATTGAAGTAACTAACGAAAAATTTAAATAAAAGTCTTATATTATACCTAGCCTCATTTTATATTATACCCAGACTATTATAAGTTAATATTGTAAAGATATCAAAATTTAGTCTTTGTAATTAGCTAAAAAAAAATACTTTGTTTATAAAAAAAACTTTGATCAATTTGCAAATATAAATTTAAATGCTTTAATAAGGTAGTAATAGTAGTTCTTTATTTATGTCACACTAGAGCTGCACAATAGGCTATTGGTGACAGTCTAGGAAACATATCTGAGGATGATCCGAAGACAGGCCATCACAATTTTTATCCTTTGCAGAGGGGATGGGTCCTCTGAATTTGTTAGCCTGATGACTTACATGTGAAGGTGAGTAAGGTGCGTTAAAAAAGAGAATTGAGAATAAAAAATTGATTTGATCATACTCATAACTCACCACAAAAAAAAAATCTTTGCTTTTCAATCAAACTAAAAAACTTTCCTTGATAACAGTCATTTAAGATTCAGTATTGATAAAATAAAAACTATTTACAAGAAATATGTTGTTTGTTTAGATTGTTAAACAAAACAAAATTTCAATAATTTTTACGACTGGATAAAATTAAGTACAATGAAAAATATTTCATATTTTAGACATTTAAAGCCAATAAAATTTTTCTTGTTTCTTTAAGAAATTGAAGATTAGAATTCAAGATTCAATTTTGAAAATATTAGTTTTTTCAACAAATTAAAAACTTCACACAGTTATGGTCTTTATAGTAAATTAATTAGGTAAGCTGTTGCTGATGTAAAAAGCGTATACATTTATAATAAGTTTAACATTTTAGATAACTATATTAATGGATATGCTGATTCTCACCCTGTTAATATTCTAACACAGTTTTCAAATGACTTTGAGAAAGTAAAAGACAAATGCCCAATTATAGATGTGAGGATAATAATTGGATACTTCAATGCTTACATTTTAGAGATGAAAATGAGCTAAGTTATACTGGAAGACATAGCTTGCACTTACAACCTGTGTCAAAATCAGACTCTCAGGAACTATTTGACACATTTGGTTCAAATTTTGTATTCTGTCATGCAAAATTACATACTTTAAAATGTAAAAAAATTTATACCTTACAATTCAAATCCTCTATTATTATATAAAATTATAAAAAGTAATAAATATTTACTAATATTTATTTTTTGTATGGAATTATCTTTGAATAAATGAGTTCTATAATTGTGTGCCAAATTTTTTACATTTGCTTCATAATCTCTCGAGATATAGCAGAACACATAAAAAATAAAATTAACATTAAGGGGTCCTAACTTCGTAACCGCTCTTCAGACCAAACTAACCGGACCATATTTCCCAAATTGCGGCTACCCCCTAGATAACCTCCTTGAACCACTGAAATTGAGTCCTAGAACACAAAGATCTAATTGTTAGTTCAAAAGCTATTCAGGGTGGTCCTTTTTTTTTTTTTGCATACTGTACAAAAGGAACATGTACAAATCTTAATTTTGTTTAGAATTAACTTAATTTTAGGAATTAATTTTGTTTCGAATTGCCAAAAAAAAATATATTTCATGTTACAGTTCAAACCATTCCAATGAAATACTGCTTTTGACATTGAAGTTTGGATTGGTGTATTGAAAAATTAGCTCAAAGATTTTGTAAACAACTTATTGATGGTGGTTGGCAACTTTTCCTCACTAGCACACATAGTTCTTTTTCATAGATTATACAACAAAAGAAAAAACACAAAGCACTAACTAGAAATCAAATAAGAAGGGTAACATACTGAATTGGTCCCAGCAGTTATGATGATTTTGTCATTAGGGGCAGCACAGCACAAAATCTCCCCAGAAGGGGTATCTTCCCAAACAAAGAGAGCTCTTTCCATTTCATAAGGTCCAATACGGATGCTGTGATCTGCAAAACCCCAGGCTACATATCTGGAATAGAGTGGTGGAACTAACACTTTATGCTGTTCCACAGCCATTAGGGTTTTTTCATGAAACACTATATGTCCAACTGGTCCTTTTACATCTGCAAAATAAAACAAATAATGAGACTAAACAACACTGAAGCATCCAATTTTAAAGTTACAATTTTTATATAAAAATAATATTCCTTTATATGATATTTCTGCTTTTATAGAAGATTCATGAAACAAAAAAACAGCAAGTTAACTCTTTGACATAGATAGAACACAGGTGACACTTTTATACATTTTTTCTGACACTCTATAATTACAAGTAAAAATATATTTTCGTATTACTTCATTATCAAAAACAGCTAATGGCTAATAAAAAAAATTGGTTTCTGAAAAGGAATTATATTATCGAATTATATTTGTACTTAAATATAAAATCCAAAATAAGTAGTCAGAATATTTTTTCATTCATGTTCAAAAATGTATCAATAATTGAGTTAGTAAATTAAAGAAATTTCAATCCATCATCAAAATCATGAATTATTGTTTCTTTCAGATCTAAATAACTGCAAATTAAAAAAATTACTTTTTGGAAGTGAATTGTGTTTGGAAGATTCTACCTTTAATGCAGAAAAAGACACTACTGTTCCATGCTGTATATCATAAACATAAATTAAAATAAAATGCTAAATATAATATTTTTCACTCATTTTCACCAAAATAATACAAAATAATGAAAAAAATATGTTTAATAAAAATTCTGTAGTAACAGTATTGTTAGCATATATACTGTCTGTGGCAAGAGCTTCAATGAAAACTTAAAACGTAATTTGCACAAAAACCTAAACTTTAGACCAAGAATTCTGAAGCTGTTTTAAAATATTCTCTTTTTATAATGCTAATCATAGGAACATTTGGATTTATCTAATTTAGAAAACAAAATAAATTAGCCATGCAGTTATTGTGGAAATAGCTTTTCAGCTGTTCAGCATCAGGGTCTGCCCAGGATAAACTTACTACTGTTTAGCGGTACCTTCACAAATTCAACTTAATGAAAAATGGTAGTTTCACAAAATACTTATAAAAGCAAGTTCTAAGATTCCCCCCCCCCTTGCTTCGTAAAATTTTGGACAATGATTTTTATGAATTTTTGGATACAATTTTAAGCCCAAAATTTTACACTAGCAAAATATTTTTTGAACATATGGGAAATATATATACATAGAAATTTACTAGTCATAAATGATTTTTATATGTAGTGACAAATTTTGAAAATATTTTCTTATTTTACCAAATGTTGTGTTGAATTTTTAATATAATTTTCAATTTTAATAAATTATGTCTAAATTTTCACAAAATAGGTACCTCTTAAAAAAACCTAGACAGACCTCTGTGTAGTGTTGCTACAACTCTCTTTCCTTTTTATGACTATCAGTGAGCCTATTTCTGCCCAAACTGTCTGACTGTTTTAGATAGCCTCTCTGTAAATGAATTAAGCAGTTTTGGTCTGCCAATTTTTGTGTAAGGGTTGAAAACCTGTGAAGAGGGACAGGAGAGAGGTGAGGAAGAGAGGGGAGAGGACTGGACTAGCGGCTAGAAGAAGAGGAAAAAGATTTTTGGTAGAAAATTCTGAAGAATAAAGATACATCTACCCTGAAAGAATGGCTGCAACAGGACTGAACAATTAAGATAAATCCAGCGAATAATATCCTGCCACTTACAAATAGTTCATCAGCTCCTCAACATTTTTAAGCACATGTGCAAGATAAGTGACTTTAGATTTTATTTACTCCAGCAGTGATTCCCTTTTCTTAAAGATTCTTCAAATCTGTTTGTCACATGTTGATATAATATAATTTGTATAGTATAATTTAATATAGTATATAGTAATATAGAATAATTTGTAATGATCTTATTTTATCATGCCACATGGTCAAATTTATTCTCATGAGTAAATCTTGATAATTGAGTTGATCATCATTAAAATTGCTTAAGTTAATTCTATCCCTTGTGATCATTATTTCTGGACAGATATTTTTTTATACTTTATTTGTATGTGTTGGTGATGATTTGGGATAGGCCTTAGTTGTAAAAATGCATTAGTACTAAATTGTAACAATTGTCCCACTATACTTTACCCAAATTGTCACCACATGTATTTTGGTGCCGTGACCAGGATAATAGGTCTGGCAATTATTTGTGTTAAATATAATTTCCAAGTTTGTAGATTAATATATTTAAATATTATTTTCACATTCATTTGGCTATTGAGGGAATAAGTTTATTATAAATTTTTTTGGACCATGTGGTAAATATTTGTTAAACCTAATTCAGTGCACACATATACTTAACACATATATAATTTAACAGTCTCATTAGTTAGGTCTATTATCTATTTTTAAGCAAAAAAAAAATATGGCTGAAGGTTTGAAATCCCCATTTTTGTTGTCTTTGATCCCCACCTTAAATGATCAAAATTATAATGATTTTTTTGAATCCTTGGAAACCACAGCAAAATTAGCTGAATGGACAAAGGAACAACTATTGGTTATAACAAAATTAAAAATGGAAGGAGCTGTTCGGAAGCTTTATAACAATTCATTGGAAGGGAAAGTTACGGATTACGAATCTCTGAAAAAGGGAATTAAAGGCTATTTTACGCCTACTACATCTTTCGCTCAAAACTTTGCTGCATTTTCTACAGCTGAGCAGAACACAAGTGAAACAGCTAGGGATTTTGCCATGCGGATTGAGGGATTAGCAAAATTGGCAAATTTGCCTATAGATTTTAAGGAGAAAGTAAAAATGTCGCAATATATTAACGGCTTAAAACCAGCTTTAAAAGCCCAAGTTATTCTTTTAAATCCCCTATCGTTTGATGAAGCTATTGAAATTTCAAATAGGGTAGAAAACTCATTACAAACTTTAAGTTCAAACGTAAATGCTCTTAACACCCCTCCAGTACATAAAACTAATGATATGCCAAATGACTACGTTAATGTTTTAACACTCCTAACTAAGCAGATAAGTGAGATGCAAATTCAAATCAATGAGTTAGCTGCTGCCAATATTAATAAAGTTCAGAAAATAACTTGTAATTACTGTCAAATTGTTGGACACAAAGAAAATGAGTGCAGAAAGAAGAAAAGAGCTAATTTTAAAAATCGCCCTAATCATAATAGATATCAGCAACCCACTCAATTTGCTATTAATCAGCAGCATCCATTTGTAGTACCCCGGCAGAACTCACGGAGTTCATTCAATAACCAACAGCAATTTGAGGTACCATTTCAAACCACTCAGGTACAATATAATAAGGATTTTGCAAATGACCAACAAAGTTATCACCAAACTCAACAATCTCCTTTGTACACCACCACACATAGAACCGAAGCAAATAATCAGGGTGGCACTCGACCCAAAGAATTTCACCCAAACTACTAGAGGGGAGAAAAGGTAATGGATCAATTTTTTCAGTAAATCCCCAACCTGATCCAGACGATAACCTCATCTGTAATCTAAATCAAAACTTTCTACCTATAATACAAATTAATGTTAATAATATAACCTGCAGAGCCCTTGTTGATTCAGGTGCAACTGTAAATGTTATTTCCCCTAATATATTTCAGCAATTGAAGGAATTTAAGGTAAAAGATTACAATTCTAGCTTGACTGCTGTAACAGGTGTAGGTATAAGTACTAGTTCAGTTATTGATACTGAAATATCTATTAGTGAGGAGACATTCCTAACAGAACTTATTGTTTCTAACCAACCACTATCGTCAACATTTGATTTGATATTAGGATTAAAGTTTTTAAAAGAATTTAATTTCATTATTGATTGTTCAAAATGTGTAATATATAATCATTCGATTTAAATAAAATGGTTGGATAGTGTTAATAGTGAGGTTATAGAGAGGGATAAAATGGTATCAGTTAAGGCTAGTAATAGTTTAAACAGTATAAATAATTCAAATATATGTAAAACACAAAATTTCGGTATCCTAAATAGAAAACTAAAGTTGCCTCCGCACTCAGTGAGTAATGTACACATAAAAATTTCTAATTCAAGTAAATTTGCTAAGGGAGATATCGTATATGTGCAACCAAATGAAAATAATATGCAAAATGATTATTTTGTTGCCCATGCTGTGACTGAAGTGTTGGATGATTCAGCATGTCTGATTCAAATTTTTAACCCAACGGAGGATATTATTACTTTAAATAAAAGTTCGAAAACTTGCAGGATCAAGGGTGTGACGGTTGATGAAGTAGAACGCTCACAGAATTCAGCAATAAATACCATTACTGACAATAATGAGGATTTTCTTAAAAATTTTAATTTAGTACATTTAGATGAAAATCAACAAAAAAGAGTATCTGATCTTTTACTGGAATATAAAACTGTCTTTGCTAATGAGATAAGTGAGTTAGGGTCTTGCTCTTTGGTTGAACACCACATTATATTAACTGATGATATCCCCGTTCGGCAAAAACCTTATCGTGTCCCCTATCACTTGAAGGCTGAAATGAGGAATCAGCTTAACAAATTGTTGGATGCTGGAATTATTCAGCCTTCAACATCCAGTTATGCCGCTCCTGTACTCCTTGTGAAAAAGGCAGATGGTTCATATCGATTAGTTGCTGATTTGAGAAAACTAAATGCAAAAACTTTACCTGATAATTTTCCAATTCCAAATTTAATGGAAATGATAGACCTGCTATCTGGATCAAAATTCTTTTCCTCTTTGGATTTAACTTCAGGTTTTCATCAAATGAAAATGTATCCTGCTCATGCACATTTAACGGGTATAGCAACCGAATATGGAAATTTTGAATATGTACGTATGCCATTCGGCCTAAAGAATGCAAGCTCTAGTTTTCAGCGGTTAATGTCATTTGTACTAGCTGGCTTGACTGATTTATCTATTGGTTGCTATATTGATGATGTAATAATTGCAAGTCGTACCTTTGAAGAACACATTGAAAAACTTGGTATTGTGTTTAAGCGTCTTAGAGAGGCAAACCTAAAGCTTAAGCCCAAGAAGTGTTCTTTACTTAAGGATGAGGTAACGTATCTTGGACATAGAGTTATAGAGGGTAAAGTGATGCCTGATCCTAAAAATATTGATACCATTAAAAGGGCCCTTCCCCCCCGTAATAAGCAAGAGGTGCGAGGTTTTATTGGTTTAACTGGGTTCTATCGGAGGTTCATACCGAATTATTCTAAACTAGCTCTACCCCTTACTAATGCTACCAAGGAAAAAGTCCCTTTTGTTTGGACTGAGCTCGAACAAAATGCTTTTGAAAGGCTGCGTAATTGTTTAACTTCACAACCTTGCCTGATTTTACCAGATTTTAACAAACCATTTGCTTTATGCACTGATGCAAGTAAACATTCCTTGGGGGCTGTACTTGTTCAAGAAGATGAAACTGGATTTCAGCACCCCGTTAGTTTTGCATCTAGAAAGTTAAAAGCCAACGAATTAAACTACTCAGTATTTGAAAAGGAAGCTCTAGCTATAGTTTTTGGTGTTCAACACTTTAGGCAATATTTAATTGGGAAAGAGTTCACAATTTATTGTGATCAAAAGAGTTTATCGTACGTGTTAAATTTAAAGGATCATAACTCAAGAATTGCACGATGGGTCATGACTTTGCAATCTTACTCTTATAGGATTATTCATAAGCCAGGAAAATTGAACCTTATGGCCGATTATTTATCAAGGTTAAAAACAAGTGAAACAATAAATTATATACATGAACAAAGCAATAATATAAATGCCTTTCAATTACTCAACTTCTCAAGAGACAATTTGAGAGTTGAGCAAGAGTATGACCCTCAATGCAAGAGAATTGTTAGGAAACTTAAAAACAACGCCCAGTTTTCTCCGTCTTCTCCGAAATTTTTTCTTGAGAATGGTTTATTACTCTGCTCTGGTACAAATAATTTGAATCAGAGACTCGTTGTTCCAAAAACTCTGATTCAACTTGTATTAGAACAATGTCATGATAACAACACAGTGGCTCACCCAGGTTTATCTAGGACTCTTCATAGAGTCAGAGAAAATTTTTTTTGGTATAATATGTATAAAAATGTAAAAAATTATGTTGCTTCCTGTACTTCATGCATTGCACGAAAAGGCTTTAGACCATCAAACAAGGCACCTTTACAAAAGATTCCTACTGCTAGTAGGCCTTTCCAGAAGTGTAGCATAGATGCGGTTGGTCCTTTAGTGACTTCGAGGAATGGAAATAAGTGGTTAATTGTTATTACAGACTATTTCTCTCGATATCCCGAGGCATATCCTGTTCCTGATATACAAAGTTCTACTGTTGCTAAAGTACTAATTGATTTTATCTCCCGCCATGGACTCATGGAAGTTTTTTATTCTGATAGAGGAACAAATTTCATTTCTGAGGCAATGCAGCAAGTGTATGATGCACTTGGTATTCATAAACAGCACACAGTCAGCTATAATCCACAAGGAAATGGTGTAGTTGAACGGTTGAACAAAACACTCATTGATTCACTGAGCCATCTGGTTAGCATAAACCAAACGGATTGGTGTGAACGTGTTCCTTTGGCTCTAATGGCCTTTCGCACGGCTTTCCATCGCACTATAAAACAAACTCCAGCCTTTATTGTATATGGTCGTGACTTAGTTATGCCATATGACTTAATTTTTTCAACAAGATTTAAAACCTATAATGATAATCCCACCTATATCGAAGAATTAATTCCCAGATTACAACAAACTTTCATTTTGGTAAAAGAAAACTTAGAAAAGGCTGCTGATAATCAAGTGTCTTCAACTGGCATATCTAGACAAATTAAAGACATACAAATAGGTGATATAGTCTATCTTCATATACCAAAAATTAAAGTACATACATCAAAAAAGCTTTCTAAAATGAACCATGGGCCCTATAGGGTGACAAAAAAATATTCTCCTGTTATTTTTGAGATAACTTTAATAGCGAACCCCTCAAAGATGAACATGGCTCATATTAATAGATTAATAAAGGTTCCAATGCGAGAGATTTTTCCTTCATTTGCCGCTATCACACCAGAAGAATCTAAGGCCCATGAAACTATTAAAAGAAAATGTGAGGATGAGCTATCTAATGATGATAGAGAGTTATTTCCTGCTTTATTAAAGCCCTTTAAAGTTAATGACTTATTATGTTTCGAAAATAATGCGCCATTGTCAGGTGAGGTTACTGTGGAAAGGGACAACTCTTTTGATTTTTTTCGAGACACTTCTGTCTCTCCTGTTTCTTTCCTCAATAGCTCTTCTTCCGATTCTTCTGATATTTCAAGAGAATCAACACCAAATCAAAGGTATAATCTACGTCCTAGGGACGCACATGGATTTGTGAAATAAATATATGTGTGCATATGGATATAGATTTATTATTTGCTCTTATTTTTCTTGTTAATTTTGTGTTTATGTATGTACATATTTATTATGTTCTCTAACTAATCAAGACAATGAAACATTTATGCTTTTGTAATGTTATCCTCTACAAGCTGATGTGATTTTGTATGACAAACAGTGATGTAATTTTGTGTGACATTAGTGACAAACAGTGACCGATCTAGACGATGAAACATTTATGCTTTTGTAATGTTATCGTGACAAACAGTGACCGATCTCAAAGTGACCTACAATTGAACATAAGCACTAACTTTTTTCAAAAAAAAAATTAATAAATTAATTTTTTTTTTCTCCAGAAGGGATGATATATGTAGTGTTGCTACAACTCTCTTTCCTTTTTATGACTATCAGTGAGCCTATTTCTGCCCAAACTGTCTGACTGTTTTAGATAGCCTCTCTGTAAATGAATTAAGCAGTTTTGGTCTGCCAATTTTTGTGTAAGGGTTGAAAACCTGTGAAGAGGGACAGGAGAGAGGTGATGAAGAGAGGGGAGAGGACTGGACTAGCGGCTAGAAGAAGAGGAAAAAGATTTTTGGTAGAAAATTCTGAAGAATAAAGATACATCTACCCTGAAAGAATGGCTGCAACAGGACTGAACAATTAAGATAAATCCAGCGAATAATATCCTGCCACTTACAAATAGTTCATCAGCTCCTCAACATTTTTAAGCACATGTGCAAGATAAGTGACTTTAGATTTTATTTACTCCAGCAGTGATTCCCTTTTCTTAAAGATTCTTCAAATCTGTTTGTCACATGTTGATATAATATAATTTGTATAGTATAATTTAATATAGTATATAGTAATATAGAATAATTTGTAATGATCTTATTTTATCATGCCACATGGTCAAATTTATTCTCATGAGTAAATCTTGATAATTGAGTTGATCATCATTAAAATTGCTTAAGTTAATTCTATCCCTTGTGATCATTATTTCTGGACAGATATTTTTTTATACTTTATTTGTATGTGTTGGTGATGATTTGGGATAGGCCTTAGTTGTAAAAATGCATTAGTACTAAATTGTAACAATTGTCCCACTATACTTTACCCAAATTGTCACCACATCTGTGCATGTAATATTGACCGTATCTTACCATATTATTTTTTATGAAGATATCTATGAATAAGCTAATATAAATAAAATATTCACCCTATTTAGTGATCATGTAGTTGATCTAGGACATTACAGATTATCATTAATTTTAATGTATGTGGTCTGCATTTGGTTTTTGTAATGTATCTAGTGGTCCTTAGCTATGAAAAGGTTTAGAAATATTGATATACACTATCAATGTGAATATTACAGCGATAAATGGCAAATAACGTTTTGCATATCAATAATTCAAAACCCTTTCGTTAAGCAATTGAAAAAAACAAGACTAATAAATACATTGCTAAAAGTAGAACTTGTTGATTCTTAAACTCACCTTTGACAGCATGTTTAGAAGGTTCTAAATTGTCAAGATTGTGGAAAAATAATTTGTCTAAGCTGTAGCTTAAACCTGGCATTATGGGGCCTGGATCAATGATACTAGTTCGATTGGTAATTTTCTTTGAGGGATGAGGTTTTTTAAATAGCTGAAAAGAAAAAGAATTTTTATTCAATACAGAATAAAAGCAAGAATTATTCTAAAAAATTTCAATAACTCTTTTAATCTGATTGTCACATATATTCAACAGCATGAACTGCTCTCCTTTCCCGGTCAACACACTGACGGGTCAGAAAAATTTCTCTTTCACCCCAGGCCGTCAACCGTTTGTGACAGTGTTCTGAAATGTGTTCAAAAATATAATTTTTGGCACAAATGGTATGTCCATAGGATTTGAGATACATGTAGGTTTGACCTTTTACTCGAAATGAGAGACATGACTCACATGCACATGCTTTTTGATCAGACAAACAAGAGGGGAAGGGAATGTTTCCAAATCCCATACTTCAAGATGGCATTTTAAAATGAGCATGAGGTATTTGTTTTTAGTAAGAGGGAGAGTTTTATTTCTTAAAAGCATGTGGAGTATTTCGGTCACATATTTCTGTTTTTACCCTTACCATGAAGCTTCAGTATATGTGTAAAAATGTATTTCAACAAGAAAAAACTTGAAGTATGTTAATAAAAAATATTTTTTCATTAATCCACTTTACAGTCCTTTACTAAAGAATATGTTCATATTTTGACGATTTCAAGCATTTAGGTTTAGCGTCAAAGAATCCTCTGCCCTTGAACAGGCGGTCGTGAAAGAGACTCTCAGCCTCAGCGATTAGAGAAGTTTTACAACTTCCATCGCGAAAGGGTTAAGCCAAGAGAGTTTTATTCCCTTATTACATTGAGCATTTGTGAAAGTTTGAATAGAAATTTCTTTTCAATACACAAAATTTTCATTGAATTACATTGGACAAAACAGGTTTTTCAGCAGGAAAATAATGGACAAAAAGATATCTTTTGGAATCACAATCTCACATTTGAAGCACATTGTTGAGCTCCCATTGACTAGGAGCTCAACACTCATGCAGTAATTGTCATGTTTATTAATTTATTTCAATTCATTGCAAATTACTGATTTATTGAATGTGAAAAAAAATTAAAATGAGAAAACATAAACTAGAAACACCAAATGAATTATTTTAAGATGATTAGTTAAAACTAAATTTAACTCATTTAAAATTAAATTAGAGAAGTTTTTGGGACTTTTTAGTTATTTTCTTTTGCTAAAATGTTCTACCAATTCCTAACAACACACTGAAATAGGACAAACATAGGCAGATATTGTTTCATGTAAGTCTGTAAGCTCATCTTCAATTGAAGACAAAGCTATACTATTCACCATATAGTACCTATACTATGAAAAATTTTAAAAAGAATATAAGACCGAAATAAGAAAAACTTGTCAAATAACCGACAAAGGGAAGACTTAACAGCTAATTTATTTCTAATCATTGTTATGCACCATAAGCTTTGCAACATTATAAAGTGAACAAAAAAGTGGCCAATACAAACCGAAGGTCAATAGGAATAATCAACTTTGGAAAGACAAATATATTATATGTAAAAAAGAGCATCAAAGTAAACATTTATATAGGGTGTGTATCCAAATCTCTCAACAAAAATTAAGCACTTTTTAAGCACTATATATACATTAACAAAATGGAAAATAATTTTCAAAGACTTAACATGATCATGATAAAATAACTAGTTTCAGAAAAAAAAACTTTTCTTGATTACATTAGCCACCATAAAAAGATCGAAATATTTTTTGGTTTGATTTCAGAGGGTGGAAAATGAATCCTGGAATTGAGAATATGTTGCAAAGCTCAGCAGAGTTGCACATGAGAATGCAAGAATATCCTCGATCCTAGCTCAGTAGTCCCTCCCATATAACAAACATATTTTATCAAACATATTTTATTTAACGTGATTGGCGCTATCATACTCACAGACCGACTGCACGATGAAATGGATTGTGGTTCAATGAATTGTGAAAATGCTGATTAAAACAATGTGAAAACCTCATTTTTCAATCATGCGCAGAAAAAATAGACATGGTAAAGAAGAAAAAAATCTCATTTTCGAAAAGGGAGAATTAAGCACTTTTTAAAAACACCCCATAAAAAAAAGTCCTTTATAAATGAAAATCAGAAATAAGCACCCTTAAGCACTTTTTAAAAACGCTGCGCACCATGTTATATATAAAAATCAGTAGATTGGTCAAGATTTACAAAACTTCTTTAAATGTTATATTTTTAGAAATTACAATTTACCTGCTTTGGTATCTGGCCAAAATTGTTAATAAAACCAATGGTAGCATTTTTCTTAAGAGGATCATCAATGCTATAAATATCAACATTCCCTTCATAGAACAGATGGTGGAAAACATTCACAGCTTCAACAGCTGCAGTCCCTTGTTGCTTGTATCCAAATATTAAATCAATCCATTCATGAAGATGAGTACTTACAAAATCACATTCTAAGGCCTGAAACACATCAAAAATATAAGGGTAATTTTTAAGTTATTTTTATGTAAAACAAATAAATTGTTAACATATCTACAGCAAAAATGTATAGGGAAAAAAAAACTAAGTTAAAAAGATATTCAATATAAATAGTGATTCCAAAAAAATTAGCCAAAACTAAATAGCAAAAGTTGCCAAATAAATAATATTATGAAAGTTATAATTTTTTTTCAATTAGAAAAATTTTAAGAATTGTGTACTTAAGTTACTTTTCACAATTTTTGCATAAATTTTAAGTAGCTTGGCAACAGAAGGGTTAAACTACAAAACAGTAATAATACAACAAAAACAGGTAAAGTTTTTGCATCAATTGTAAACAAGAGATCAAGTCAATAACTATAATAATCATTTATTCTGTTTCAATTCATTATTTAATAAGAAATTCAATATTAACTTCAAATTTGAAAAATCCTTTATAAAACTTTAAGCTGTTATGCCTGGAACACTCAGAGAATCAAATTATAAGTAGAACAGACTTATAAAAAAGAAAGATAAAATAAGGATTATAATTTCAAAAAGATTATAAATATAGACATAGCAGTATTGATGTTCAATAATAATATTAATTGCAACATTTTGCTGATGAAATGTGCAAATAGTTTGAAATTCTAGTCAATATTTTTACATTTGTTTACATCTCGAATCTGTTTTTTTACAACTCTTTTGGTTGAAGAGTGAGAGAAGAAAGATGTCAAATACAACATCATACAGAGTAATAAAATAAAGTTTGCAAATCTTTTAAGTTTGATCTAAAGTCTCTTTATCAGCTAGCTCCACGTAAATTGGAATGGGATGTGAATGCGTTAGTCAGTCATACTTCAATTGCTAACAGTCAGTCATACTTCAATCGCTAGAAGTATGAGTGATTAACGTATTCACATTCCATTCGAATTGTTAACACTTGCATTTCCTTATCACATGTTGCTATACTGATTGATCATCATGGTAAGTTTCATAAGTTGATGTTCTTCATGCATTCTCAATAATAATTGTGCTTATCATAAAAAATATGTTAACTATTTTTAGTGTAGGTCATGTGTTTATTAGTTCATGTTAAGTTACATTCAGTTTTCAATAAATGAAGTTTTGCAATCTTGCTCAAGGTCGGAGTGTGTTATTCTTTTCAAACATGTGGGTTTTTTTTAACTTTTGTTAAAATTGAGTGGCAAACTGAGGGTATTTCACATCCTAGATTAATTAAATAATGGATTGAATGCAGATTTTATATGGCATGGGAGAAATGATGGACTAGATTATGACTGACTTAAGTGACATTATTTAAGAAAGTTAATCAACTAAGAGAAAAAGATAGAGAATGATTTCTTGATCTTGGAGATGCCTATCTAAAGAATATTTAAGTAATATTTACACACACAAAAAAAAGGGATGTTTTCATTGAAATTCTGATTTAAATTACTATAGTCAAGGAGCTTAAATAAGTTTTTTTTATTTTTGTAAAAGTATTATTAAAATCTGAAAATTTAAACACTATTAAAAAGAATTAACAATAAAATGTACATTATTACAAATGATTCAAAGAGACAAATATCTATAGAGTTACTTAAACTCACGAATTTTAGTGGAAGAAAATGCTTGCATATCCTAAATTATAAAATTATTTGAAAACCAATGCATATTTTGATAAGTTAAACATAGCGAAAAACATACTTGTCTATGGACACGAATGAATTCTCTAGGGTCATTTTTAGCCCAAGGTGGAAGAACAATGTCATTTAAAGGCACTCCATTTTGTTTAGAACCTGAAAAGCAAAGGTAGGGAATTCTATGTAATGAGAATAATTAAAATATACATAAATGTGGGTAAAGATCTAAATGCAAGTATATGTGACAGTGACACATTATGTTTCATTCGACACAAGTAAGCACTTAGTAAATTTCATATTTTAATGTCAAAAATATTTCTTCCCAAACTACAATTACTTCTGATGAGAGTAAATATGAGCTCACCTAAATCAAAATTATTGGAATTGAGAAGGAATTCTGGCAGATAGAAGAACTCTGGAATGAGCTCTTTCACGTCCGCCATATTATGCTTAGCAGCTGAAAGCCAGGCATCTTTAATGCTGTGAAACATACGATCCGCAAGATCAAAATGGCCACCCTACGAAAACAAAAATATAGGACATTTTCTTAATAAAAGAAAAAAATAGATAATCAGATATGTTTGAGCTATACTAAAATGATGTAGCTAATAGTAAAAAAGTTTTAATTGTAAAAAGCAAATTAAAAGTCTATTATAAATTTAAAAGGAACTTAAAGAATGATATTTTTTAAAGCATCAAATAGTTATTTACATGATAAGTAAAAGATAAAAATCCTATAACAACCAACCAATAGGAGCAGTCTTAGTAAAATAATAGAGATAATTTCAGAGACTGAAGCAGCAAAATTTTTTCCAATTTCTGAAAATTATTTGAAAATCTGATGAAGCTGAAAAATGACTAAAAACATGCAATTAAAACATATCTCTAGACTCAATGGCATAGATTTTTTTATTTATTAAGCATTACATATTTTATGTAATGATAAAAAATTATATATAATTCATTAAATTTTTATAACAAGATTGTGAATTAAACTCAGAATATGTCAAATGCAATTTTTATTTATTTATTTATTTTTTTAAAAAAAGGCCCGCAATAGCTATTTAGATGACTGATGGTCTAAGAAGCAATTTAGTTATTCCACACAATCCATAATTATTTTATTAATTTTTGATCCACAGAATCCATAATTATTCTATTAATTTTTAACATATTTTCTCAATATAGGACAAACTTTACGATTGCAGTAAATGTAGAAGAATTTATGCCTGTTTAATCTAAAAAATTTCTTTTTCTATCCAATTCCAATATTTAATTTTTATAAAATATAATTTTTATAACAAGATTGTGAATTAAACTCAAAATACCCCAAAATTCTAAGGCTTTTTTGCAATGCAAGAAAAATCAAATGCAATTTTTATTTATTATTATTTCTTTTTTTTTAAAAAAAAAAGGTCTGCAATAACTATTTAAATGACTGACGGTCTGAAAAACAATTTAGTTATTCCACACACTCCATAATTATTCTACTAATTTTTGATGTACTTATCAATATAGGATAGACACTATGGTTGCAGCAGATGAACAATTTATACCAGTTTATCTAAAAAAAAAAATTTTCTATCTGCAAACACAATTATCATTACATAAAATTAAAAAAAAATTTTTTTTCAGCCCCATTGCAATGTAAAGAATATTTCCACAAGCTTTTTTGACAAAAATATACTAATGTAAATTCTTCTACAAAGAAAATAAATAAAAAAAATAGAAAAATATTTAAAGTTAAATAAGTTGAAGGGCAAGAATAAAGACCCATAAAATGATTTATTAAAGATATAAGTACCTGTAAATGCAAGAAATGTTGCGTGAATGGTTCCATTCGCACAAGATATGATGCAACTATCATTGCTGATGAATAAAATGTTCCATAATGATATGGTGGAGTTTCACCTGGAAAGATTTATTAATAGATTAGATTATTAGTTTGAATTCGGTAAATGATGTAAAAATAAATGAAGTGTAAATAATAGCAATAAATGAAAAATTATACACTTCATACAAAAACATTAAAATAATTTTCATTAAGAATAAAAGAAAAATAAACCAATTTTTTTTTAAATCATAAATTTTTTTTAAATATTCTCAAAAGACAGTATAAAAAATGTTTAAATTATTTAAAAAAGTTTTATAAATTATTCTATTTTCAGAAGAAAAGAAAAGGAAGAGTGAAGACAAAAATTTAAAGTAGTACACGCAATTTTATTTGTTTATTAAAAAAAAGTGTAATGCTTACTTGTGACACACCTGTTAAAATTCTTTTTTAATAATTTTAACATTTCACCTTGAATTCACCTTTTAGATTTTGTTACATCACTTTATTAATAAAGTTTCTTGAATTAATTTAAATTAAATTTCAGATAAAAACAATTATTTATCAGCTTTGATTTTTAAAATTTAACTAGGTTAAAGTGAAACAATGAGTGGAAGAAGAATTAAAGTGAATTTCAGTCAATTAGCTTTAAAGTTTATAAGATGATTTTCAAGAAAAAATATTATGTATTGTTTTAACTTCATGTGCACACATCTTCAACTCCTGAAATCGATAACATCCTTTTTCACTCGTCATTTAGTTCACAGTCTTGGCAATTAAATTTGCTATGGAAACAGGTTTACAAAAGTTACGAACAAACTGTTAGTTCAAAATGCACTTTGAACCTTCTTTCCTTACAAAAACATTAAAAAACATCACATTTTTATCCACTGAGATCTTTGGAATTTAGGAAAATAAACTGAATTTTGTTTAGTTAAATAAGATCCTTCCACATAAATCTCAATTTTTTCCAGAAATGTCACTTAGAAACTTTTGCCATTGAGTATTGGAGCTGTCTGGTTTATTACATAAGCACCTGAATGTGGAGACAGGGTTTGTGATCTACTTATTTTTGTTGTCATAGAAGAGGTGTATGAATAATGCTTAGTTAAGACATTAAAATCCCATTAACTTCATTTAAGAAAAAAATTAAACTTGAGATTTTTTGATTTTGAAATAAAAGTTCAGTTTGAAAAAAGAAAAAAAAAGAAAAAAACATTTTTTTTCTTCTGAAACTGAGTTCAAGAGTTACTACAGAAAGAAAACACAAAAGATTCTTAAAAATTATTCAACTCAAAATTTTACGAAATGAATTAAAACCTAAATTTTGTTTTATGCAATGTTTACATCATCATTTATTCCTAAAATTAGAATACTACAGTAAAAGTCAAAGCAAAAAAGAGGGCATTGTGACTTTTTTATGAAAGCATGGAGTTTGTGATCTGCTTATTTCACGAAAAGGAAGTAAGGAGTCCGAAATTGAAAAATAAATGTTTATATATCATTTGAATAGCACTTTTCAACTATGAAATACATAATCAAATGCATTTCCAAACATTCTTCTAAAATAAAAGAAAGGGAGGTCACAAATGATTGCTTCCAAAAATTAAATTCTAATACTGTTGAAAACTACAGTGATACCATAAAGCAAAACTTAATTTATTTCTTGTGAAGTGAAACTTAAAAGTTTACTCACCATGCGGATCATCCCACTCCTTAAAGCGTTTCAGAAATTGGTGAAGCCTATCAGGCGTCTGAGCGCCCATAGGTTTGGTAAAATCACGAAATGTTGCCTGGTCATTTAAATCCAGCTCCTGAATTAAGATAAAATGTATTAATCAGACAACAAAAAAAAAGAAATGTGATAAAAATGATTTATCAAAAAAAGAAGATTTAAAAAAATAATGCTAGCTAAAAAAAATACAAGAGGTAAAATAAAATTCACTAAGTTCGAAATTAAGCAAATACAATCAAATTATATAATTGTTACATGTACTTGTAGTATATCTTATTGCAAAAAATTTTTACATTTCTGTCAGTATTATTTATTTATTGACAGAACCAAAAAATTTTTATTTATTTTTCGAAGTATCTTTTCCTAAAAAACGTTTGGAATTTGCTTTAAAAACGCTCAAAATTTAAAATTTAGTAAAATTTCTACATAGAAAACATGAATTTTTTTACAAATAAAATGTTCAGTATTCTTAAATTTTAAAGACTTTCTTAAAAATTTTACATTAAAATAATGCTATTGAACAGGATAATTTTTGTACAGACAACAATTTTATGGTATTCATTAGATAAAAAGGATTTCTCACGAAATACTACAAATGAAATACAAACAAATAAGTGCAATAATTATAATGGGTATAAAAAGACAAATTTCAATATTTTTTTGATAAAATAATTTTCTTTAATCCAAATTGTTTGAGATATTGAAGTTTTATGGACATTTTAAATATGTATTAAAAATTTGGTAAACATTTTTCATTGAAAGGTTAAAAAAAATATAACCATAATTTTTACTAAACCAGAAGATGGTAAAAAGGAATTACAGTTAATATAAAAATATTTCTTTCCACATAACTAAGGCATATAAGTAGATAATTAATTACCTCAGAATCATAATCAGCCAATATCCAAGGAAACACAGGATATTGCATTAAATCATTGTAAGATCGGCCAGCCAAGGTGTTTAGATGCATCAGATACTGAAAGTTGCTGATTTCACCACGCTGAAAAAAAATATTACTATCTTATTTTAAACTTTATATAAAGTGATTTTCAAAATTAGGTAAAATGGGTGAGTTCTGTGATATGGAGCAAGTAGATCATACTCCAATTTGTTTCACTTCTTGAAAAGTAAAAAATCGCTCAAGTGCCAATTTTTAGGACAATACATAATTTGCACATAACATAATTCTTTTTAAAAAAATATATAAGAAATTTTTTTTTAACATAATAGACCAGCAGAATATAGATAGAGCTTGATAAATGATAATAACCAAGTCTTTATATTCTTATTAGAAGAGGAAGTAAGAATAAGGTAGACGATAGTAAGAATATTCTTAGTAGATTAGGCTGGCTAAAATTTGCCCAAATTTTGAAAATTCTCAATTTCACAATGCATGTCATAAATGAACTTTCAATTCAGGAATATCTCTACTCTCTTTTTAAACGTTCAGAGAATTTTCCTTGATAAATATTTTTGCTACTAAAAATTATTTCATCAAAACGCCGCATGTAACTTTTTTTGATAGCGCTGTGGTGCTTTCGTCGAAAAATACGGTACAACCCAAAAAATAAGATGCGTTGAAAATGTACACAAATATAAGTAAATAGGGATAATGCTCAAAACATTGCGCTTAATTTATGTTGTCATATCAGTTTTAAATAAATTTATTTAAGGTTCATCACTTACAACAGAAAACTCTTATGAATGGTAAAATGAAGGATTAATTTAAACACAAAACACAATAAACTTTCTAGAATATCAAGCCTGTTCGCACATTGCCTCGTAAACGTAATATGAGGGAAGGGATGCACCGGAAGTTTTCAATATTTCTTTCTGTTTCAGGAAGCTTGTTACTGTTTACATTCAGTCACCTATCTATAATTTTTTTATTATAGCCAAGATTTGATATTTTTTTATAACTTTTAATAAATTATGGAGAAATAAAATTCCAATATAATAAAATTTTACTTACCACCCATCGCTGAGTAACAGATGTATCTCCAATAAGGCTACTCAATAAATTAGCACTATAAAAAATAACATAAATGATATTTAAATATTTTTCCATCAATTCCTGAAGTTAAAAAAAATCATTGAAAGAATTAACTTAAAAATATGTAATAAAACTGTAGTTAGACATTTTAAATATGAAAATTAAAAAAAAAAAGATGCTTTAATGAAAATGAAGTCAAAAAAAGATTTAATTGTTTACCTTGATTCAACATTGGCAGTTCTTTTTTGACCAGCTAATGATTCTTGTGCGCTGTCAGTTATTGCAGTGGCTGTTGCTAAAAATCTATAAAATAAGAAAAAATTGGACAAACATGATTTATACTTAACTTCTATATTATGGTGTATTAAAAAAAATAATTAAACTAACAAACAAAACATGAATGTATAAGCAAACATTTTTCAACATTCAATAGCACACATAGTCTTTAAGACTACAGATAGTTTATCTTATAAAATACTTATTTATGTATGATAATATTGAAAACATTAATTAATGTTGACGAAATTCGTGAGCATTCTAGATTTGGCCACTGCTATACTTTATATAATATGTTAATAACAAAAGCTAATTATAAACATTGAAACAGCTGATAAAACTAATAAGCAAACAAGCACATTTATTCATAAAATATTTTACATTTATTTTTCACAGTGAAATTTGTAAAAATATTATAGATAGATTGAAAATTTATACTATACTCAGTTAGCAATTTAGTAGATGTACAGTGAGGTGTAAAAATCTAGGGCCAGAATATATTTTTGTTTTTTGGCCTTTTAAATGGCTGTTCAAATGAGTGTTTTAATACAATTCTTGAAAGTCCATATTAAGTAGTTTATAGTAAATTCCAATTTAGACATCTGATTTTTTTTTACTTATTAATGGCTTCATTATTGAAATAGGACATGCAATCCAACATCATATAATCATCTTATAACACTACTGCAACTAATATTTAGAACATTTTCTATGCAAAACTCCAGTGCAACTAGAACTACAGTTTTCGTGACATAAAACGCTAATTTGCTTTTTATTATGCTGCTGAATTTTTTGTTCTGATCAATCACTTTTAGGCTTACATTTTAAACCACTATTGTTAGCTTTCCTAATAATTACAAAGACAAAATTTTGTTAAAGAATCAGCCTTTTTCCGATAATTTATTACTCTTTAACATAACTCAAAACATATGTATCTAACCACAGTGAAATTTTTATTAATGCAAACTGAAGGTTCATTAAGGAATTGTTAATTTTTTAAATTGTATTTATTAAAAAATAGTTTAATAGAATTAAAACATAATTTGGTTGGTTACTTTTGAGCCTAGAAATATAGTATTTTACTTTAGTAATTATGTTAATTGTTATTAAGTTTACAAATCTCTATACAAGCAATTAAGTAATAATATGATATTATTTGAATTTGAAAATTATTTATTTTTCACACTCATTTAAACAACAAAAAGCTTAAATAAATTAGAAAAAAATATACTGATCAGGAAATTTTGGAAAGTTGAAACATGTGAAAGTCATATAATCATTCCATAAAAGAATAACATAAAAAAAGAAGAAGCATCAAGACTAACTCCATAAAATGAATAAAATTAGAAAATTAAACAAAAACCAATAAAAATAGAATATAAGTAATATAAGCTTACCGAGCATAAACTTTATTTCTTATTTTTCTAGGAAAGGCAAGAAGATAGTTACGACCATCAGCAGAGAAAACTTCAAGAGCAATAGGCTGGAAAAGTAAAATAAATCAATAATTTTAAACAAAAACAGATTACCTAATTAATTATTTATAGTTTTTAGAATAAAGATAGTTTTTATTTTAAAATTATACAAATTAGACAAAAATATCATAGAAAATAAATAAATTGTATACCTGTAACAAATAACGCCGCTTATGAACATCTTTAATTTCATCATATGAAAATTTGCTGCACCTAAATTAAACAAATAAAATTTAGGTGGGCAAAGTAAGTTATGATTAAAATATATAATAAAAACTAACTTCAAAACTTATTGTTGATTAATTTCTATCATTTCAGGGTTTAAAAAAACATTCTCAGCAGAAAAGATGTGTAGATTTAGGTATAGTAATTTTTGTTTGAATAGGTAAAACAAAATTTCTTTTACAATAACTGAATAGCATATATTAGGCAGAATTTTAAGATACACTATGAAGATTGTATCTTAATTATATGAAGATTTAAAAAGTAGATTAAAAATTAATTAGCATATAATTAATTTTGCTTTGCACACTATACAACATTATGCTCAATATATCAAAAATTATATATTCTGAATGATAGACGCATTGACATTTTTGATCATTATGTTGAAAACAAATTTTTCAGTATTAAATAATAGTGCAAAGTCAACTATCACAACTGGGCTGCTTTAACATTAAAACAAATGACCCTATTATTGTTAAATACTGAGTAAGCACTTTACTATTATTTTGATGAAAATTACCAAATTGTTGGGAAAAGGGAGGGATGCCAGTAGAAAAAATAATTTGAATTGTGTTTTTTGTGATGATTGTCTTGATCTTCTTATTATCTACTGAAAAGGAGAGGGAATCCTGGTTTAGTTGCCATGCACCAGTTGTTGGTTGGGGGAAGTAGCCCGTCAAATTCTACAGAATTTTTTTTTTTTAGAATAAAGCTCCATAAATGTTAGTTTGGTGGTATTAGAAGTTTGTCGACAGCAACCTTCTTGAACTAATAAGGTTTAACTGTTGCTGGAATTATAATTTAATTATTTTTAAAAATAAATAGTAAAAACAAATAAAACGAAGCAAAATTGAATAGTTAAAATAAATAGACTGAATTTTAAATAAACTAAATTTTTCCACGATCCTTCTTTTTTGAATTATTAGTGAATGCGTCAAATGCACTTGAGCAAGATTAGATTAAGATTGATGAACACAAAGAACCGATATAAAGAAAGCGAGATTGAATTTTGTCAAGATTGAATCAGTATATTTTTGGCACAGCCTCTCTTCCATTCCTTTTTCCTGACAATTCTCCAACTTAAAAATTATCTGTTAGTTAGATCTTTCTTATGCAGTCTAAGCAGATACTATTTAATTTTACATAACTGACATAGAATATTGTTATTCTTTTTATTTTTGCATCCATGAATATTCCGAAATGATAACTGATCAATATTAGTATGGAACTATGAGTGCAGGCTCAAACCTGAGGGCTAGTTTGGTGCTTTATGCAAAACCAAACATCATTTTGCAACTTTGGATTATGCTACTTTGACAGAAATGAAAAATAAGAACTGCAAACATTTATACAAGATTGTCTAAATAAACAAGTGAAACATGAAGTGAGGTCCATAATGATTATATTATGTTCATATCCTACCAGAGAGGTAGTCCTTTTTTTAATGAAATATTTTTTTAAATTTTCTGAAACAAGTTACGAAAATAAGTTTACTTACATTCTCTTTTGATGCTTATTCATAGGAGTAGAATTTGGTATTATCGGGTCATGCATACTGAAATGGAAATAATATATTTAAATATTATATTTATCAAAATGATAACATTGAGATTAAGTATGAAATAAAATATGTCTTTTAAAATACTAACTTCACAGGCAATGAATCAATATCTCTAATTTCACGGGTCTTTAGCAAGGTAAAACCATCAACAACATAAAAGTGCTCCTTCCCAAATAATAGCAAACCCTCACAAGTATCAAGACCTTGTATCCGCGCACAGCGAAACATATGAGTAATCTGCATAAAGTAAACTGGTTTACTTGAAGAATTTTAGATGAAAGGAAATTGTTTTATAACAAGAAAATTACATGCATTTATAAAAAATGTACAAGGAAATTTATACTTTAGAATTAAGAGCATTTATATAACTTTTTTTATTCAATTTTAAAGATGCTTGTATACAGTACATCAAAAAACATATTTTTAACCCCAGTGAGTTTCGGTGTGATTAATTTAAGATTTAATGAAAGAAAATGAATAAATACAAATTAAAATGCTAAGAATATAGTATAGGACCACAGTTAATAAACAAATATATAAATCTTCAATGTTTTCAGTTTAAATTCATAAAATAATGCAAGTATTTTTACCAACTATATATATATATATATATATATATATATATATATATATATATATATATATTACCTTTTCTCCATCTTCTAACAATCTTAAGATGTTTTGATTTTCAGGACTACTTTCACTGCTTCGATCTTGTTCACCAGATCCATCTGTTACAACTTCAGATATATCTTGGTCTTCATCCCAATCATTAGAGCGATTAACAGAAGACTTTGACAAAAGGAGAGCTGCACGCAAACCTTGAAAACCTAGTAGTGTATGAAAAAAAACTTAATTAAAACATTTTATAACAGAGAGGTAATTTGAATAACAAATAAAGAAAACAGTTTGAAAAGGAAAAAAGTCGTAGTTCATTAGTTCATAAATCAAACGACTAAGTCAAGACATACCAATTTCTCGTTCTTCTGAAGATTCAGTTTCAAGATTGTTAACATCCACACTGTCAAGAGAAGTAGCATCAACAGAGATTGTATCTTGTTCCACCATATTCTCTGGCCTCCACCTCTTGTAATATTCCTTACTATCAAAACTTGTGGCAACTTTGTATTTTAAAGCTCGCTACAAGAATAAATATCAAACCATGAGATAAAGCAAAATTAAAAGTTCTTGATAAAAATATAATTGTTTAATTTTTTTTTATTAAATTAGATATTGAAAACAAAAACATTAAAAGTAGCACATGTAATAGGTATTATGAAAGCTTGGATATAAATAGTGAGAGATATTGGATAATTTGAACCTACAAAAATTTATTTATTTATTCTTTTTTTGTGAGTTTATTTCTAATAACAACAATTTTGGAAAAAAAGTTTATGAGAAAAAGATTTAATGAATATATTTATTGAGAAAAGGCTTAATGACAAGAATTAAATGATATTAAAATAATATGGATTCCAGCTTTCCTAGCAATAATATAAAATGGCACTCTTAACTGTTCAGTTAAATATGATTAATTGGTAAACATACATTAATATTGTATAAAAAAGTAAATGTACAGAAAAACTTATACTAACATTTTCTCCTCCTTCTACTTCAGGCCTGTATGGGTAATGAATGTAAAACAATTCATTTTTAACCATTTTTTTCCTCATTCGGCATGGACCTATAGTACACATAAAAGAAAGCACCAACTTTAGGCCTTTTTGCATACATACTCAAAATAAGAAGAAAAAAACATTCCTCTTTATTTAATATAAAGCTTTTTAAAAAGTACTTTAAAACATTAATGCACTAATACAGGGTTCATATTAATAGGTCGAAAAAATGTCTTCAGTTTTACAGAACTCTTCACTGAAATAATTATAAAAAATATGGCACATAGCAAAGACACATCAGTTTAAAAATATCAGAATAAATCACTTAAATAAAATCTTAAAAGCATGGAAAATTAAGAGTCATATGCAGCAAAATCAATACAAAATCATTATTTTTCCAACACACTGAATTATTGCATTATACAATATAATGATATGCCATGTAAACTTATTAACCCTTTAACACAGATGGGACACTGGTGTCTTTTTCATATATTTCTTTCTGATGTTCTAATTATAAGCAAAAATATATTTTGGTATTTTTTAATTATAAAAAAAAGTCTGTTAAATTCAGAATTATATTTGTACATTTGTAGAGAAATATAAAATCCAAAAAGAGCAGTTTGACATTTTTTTCCCATTCATATTCAAATATTAATCAATTTTGTTAGTTAAAGAAATTTCAAGGATGAATGACTGTTTCACTTAGATCTAAATAACAGCAAATATGAAAAATTATTGATTGGAAGTTAGCCGTGCTTGTAAAATTGTACCTTTAATGCAGAAAAAGACACTAGTGTTTCATGCTGTATTTTATAACCATAAGTTGTTAAAACCGGGTTCTCACTCAATTTCAGAAAAAGAATTCCCTGAATTCTCCAGGTATATCAGGCAAGTTTCAATGAAAGTCCATACCATATTTTATCCATATCATGCAATTTTTCAACAGAAAATGTGAATTATTTGACAAATGTTAAATATTAGATGACAAATATTAGATTGTTGGATTAAAACATATAATAGAATGAGAATGGAGACATAGCAAGTTTCCCCAAAAAGTAAAATTTTATAAAATAATTGTAATGAATGTTAGAATTAAACTTAAATTTTAATAACTTATTACTGTTATTGACAATTCTAAGAATGGTTATCTTTCAGGTATGATAAAGGAATTTTCCAGTTTTTTTTGTAAAAAACTGCAATTTTCCCTGACTGTTCCTTGCTTTTTAAAGTTAAAATAAAATTTCCTGACAATTCCAGGTTTTCCCTGACCCGTGGGTTATGCTAAATATAATATTTTTCACTTATTTTGAACTAAATTAATACAAAATAAGAAAAAAGTATGAAAAATATGTTTAATAAATATTTAACATCTAAGTCTTAATACACCTACAAATCATTCTCTCAGGTTTCAATAATTCTGAACATTTGACAGAATTTTAAACAAAAGACTGTTTATCATTAACCACCATCAAAGATTGAAAAAAAGGTAAAAACTTTTATCAGAAGTTAAAAAAACAACCAAAATTCTCATTGAGTAAACAGTTGAAGCGCAAAGAAATTATTGAATCAGTAAATATATTTTTATAAACTTTCCATATTGCAATCTAAACTTAACAACTTTGTAGGGAAACACTCAAAAAGTTAAAATAGACATTTTTTTTTAAAAAAAAAGAAAAAGAAAACAGTAAAACACCTAAAATTTTAATTTTTCCAAGTTCTTAACTATTTACTTCAGGCTTTTAGTAAAAATGTTCATTTTGCCTAAGTTTTATGAACCATCTAAAGGCAACACCTGCCCGTTCTAGGTTTTGAAAATTTGCAGATATGCACAAACAATAACAATTAAAAATTAATGAATTTTAATATTTTGCATGCAGAATTAAAAAAGAGTACACATCTTACCTTCTGTCATATCAAGCATCCATTTATCTAAATGAGTTCCTAAAGGTGATCCCCAAAGAGCACGTTCTCTCGTCAACTCTGCCTCAGTTTGTAACCACTCATTAAAGACATACTTCAATAAGTACTGCTTGTTCTGGAAAAAATAGTTTAAGGTAAACTGTCAGAGAGAATATTAAGTAACAGGTCATAGAAGTTTTTTTAAATAGTTAAATTTATTTTTAATAACACAAATAAATCTAATTTTCATAGTGATAAAAAAATAACTTAATCTTTTTATATTATTTATAATTGATAGAAATTAAATATTATAAATCGGAATTCAAAAAGAGAAATGGCAAAAACATAAAAATTCACGAAACGAAATAACGTTCATATTTGTGGCGACTAAATAGTATTTTATAAGTGAAATGAATAATTTCATACAATCCGAACATACCGGTTCTTCAGATTTACCAAAAATTTAATGAGTTAGTCTTAAACAAATTTTACACGATTATAATTTAAAAATTTAATCGTTTGGTAATACACTTACAGGAAACATTAAGATTAATATGTTATGTATTATTATATATTATGATTAATTCATTATATTTATTATTAAAGTAAAAACACTATCTCAAACGATAAGTGTACACATTTGTTAATTTCATATAACATAAAAAAATATTAATAGAAATTTCTTTGTAAGATTTTTAAAATTATAAAAACTTAACATAAAATATATGTGACATTTTTTTAAATCAAATATTAACAATTTACCCCAAAATAAATTCACACTATTTTTATATTTCTAATTATGGATCAAAAATAAAATTATGAGTATAGTTAAACTATAAAATTTTTAATTCTCTAATTGAGAGATTTTGTAGTGAATAAGATATTAAATTGCTGTACTTAATATTATTGACATAATTATACCCATAAAAAGCTGACGGTTCACATATGTAGCCAAAGATATGATAAGGCTAATAATAGCTAGTCAAAAAAGTAAATATATATGCTTAATTGTGGGTTTATGAAAATCACTCCAATACTGAAGGGAGTTAAAATGTTAAATTCGCCAGCATCTACTGTATTCTCAAGACATTGCATTTTCAGATTTTTATCAATTTAGTTTTAAGCAGAATAATTAAAATTGGAAAATAAATATTCCATAGAATTAGAGTTTATAACTTTCTTTATACTGTAGAGTACCGATTATCGGAGTTAATGTGGATCACGACTAACTCAGATAACTAAAAAACTGGGTTAAATTGAAGAGTATAAAAAAGGAAAGAAAAAGAGTAGGTTTAGAAGTAATAATTTAACAAATACAAAATCTATAAGAGTACACCACATACAATTCATATTATAATTAAAAAGCTTAGTTAAAAACACTTAAAGAGCATACTTTATGAGAAATAAAGAGTTTTTACTTAAAAGTCCTAAATCGTTTTTTGTTTGCATTACTTTGGCACTTTACTGCAGCCAATGTTTCCCCATTTTTTCAGAGATAACAGGAAGGCTGGAGTGGCCTCTTTTTGTTCTATATATGCGATAGCACTTTTGATTGCTATTAGTCCACCTGTATAAAAGATTTTTATATGCTGATTTTCATCGTCACTGTCTTCATCACCTTCGCTAGATTCACTTTCCTCATTGACAATCAGTAATCTTGTGTTGATACAATGAAAAAGATAAGGGAGTGATAAGGTTGGGTTTCGTTTTCCTGAGTGTTTGAAAGATAAAATTCAGAACTTCTTTCTGCTGTAGTTCTAAAAATAATTTAGAACAAAAAATCCTTAAAATATTTGATAGCTCCGTTAAAGCGGAAACTAGGATAATTGGGACTCTACTGTATTTTGTCCAGTTCCATCTTCTGATTGGACAAGACCGTCTGGCAAAGTAAATCCATTGCATCAGAATCTTTAAGAATCCATACTGCCCCTTCTGTTATTTGGCAAATCTAATGAATCGACACCACCTCTGTCGACAAGCATCACTTACGGCAACTCTGAGACAAAGCTTAACTGGCGTGCTAAAGAACTTTTGAGGGAAAGGCTTAATTTTTTTAATTGTATTTTACTTTGATATTTATAGTTAATTTTGCATTCCTTTTTCCTTCTGTTCCTGCTTCGCCATTAGCAAGGTTAAAATATATACAGATTTTCTAAAAACCACTTAGTTTCCCCTAATTAATAGTTTGTAAAACAATGAAAAAATATAATTATTGAATAATATATATATATATACATATGTATATTTTTTTTTATACAAATGTGTTGTATTAATTTTTATTTTCTATTGACTACTTCTACATACCATTTAATACACTTTTAAAAATTCAGATTTAGCTATTTCTTCATAAAATTTTTTTGTTTCATTTACAAAGTTTTACCCTCATTTATTCAATGATACAGCACCAACTTTGTTAAACTTTGCAGAAGCATAACTCACTTGCTGATGTTGCTTTGACTGAAATTCTACAAGATCTCGTACAAGTGACACATGAGAGGAAGTATACAGTTCTAATTCCTGTAAGAAAAATAAAGAAATCTGTTAAACACTATAATAATAACAAATAATTATAAAAAAGGTAAATAATCGTTACGTCTTCAAACACACCTTGTAGGAAACATTGCTTACAGGTGCACGGAATGGGTGGTCCTTTTTCATTTTTCTTGAAGCTAAGCGAGACAGTCCTCCAGTAACTTTTTGCAGTTTCTGAGGCAAAAATAAACAAGTTAACAAAAATGACATGTTTTTTTAAAAAGAATTACAATGACATATACAATTAAAAGAAAATGAAACATTTTAAATGATTATTAAAAGCAGTTGTAATACAAGTACATTGTTAAATCAAAGAGTTAAAATGAGAATAACAGGTTTGATCTTCAGTGGTGGGCTAAAGACCACCCAGGTACAGAACCATGGGTACCATCAGCTCATCAGAGAAGTAAAGCCCGCCTGAAGAAATGTTGACTACATTGCCACAATCATACCATTCGTCAAAATAGTAGAGCTTTAATCTCATTTATCTTAAGGCTAAAAACTTTTGTTCTCAGAGGGCTACTTTACTTTTTAACAAGAAAAAAAAATATTTATAAAGTTTTATAGTATAGTATAGTATCTTACATCGCAGTCATTCTGGAAAAACAAAATTTGTTAACTTTAGATACCAGTTATTATTCATACTAATTATTATTACTTCTATTGCTACCCCATACATAAAAAAACTACTATTTGTTTATTCAAAATATATATTACATATATATTTTTATATTACATAAAAAATTCTGAAATGCAAATCAATATAGCCCATTTTACTATTATTTAATATTACTCAAACCATTGTTAGAAATGAATAATGCCTTCTGTAGTTTAATTAAAATTCATTTAATTTGATCATTTTAATATGCAATTCATTCCAATATAACATTCTGATAACATTACCAAAGACATTAAGCATAACAAACTATACCAACACTTAAAAAAGCACATTAAATAATTTTCTTTTATTAATTAGCTGCATATACATTAAAAGATTTTATTAAATAACTTATGTTAATACATCTAATCATTTAAATTTAAGAGAAAGATCTTTTTTTTTAAAGTTTTATTCAAGTAATATTGTATAATCAAGTATAATTTTCAACAAATATCAAGACATTATTAAAATATTTAAAATCACAATTTTCAATAAACCTATTTAATTTAAAAATAACATTACCAAATGGTGACTTTAAAAATATGATTATAAATAATAAAATCACATTAAAAAAATTGAAGTCTATTTATAAAATACAATATTATTAACGGCACTTACAGTTTGAAATTGAGTTTGGAACTGCCAAGTCTCTTTGGTGTATCCTTGCTTTCGTTCACTCTCTAGATAGTTGTGCCATAACTTACTCATAGGCTCTTGCACTACACCCCTCATACATTCGAGAGTTGGCACTTTAGGAGATGGAGAAGTGTAACTGCTGAAATTGCTGAATTGCACTTTGCAAAACTCTTCCAACACCTGAAAAAGCAAAACAATATTACGTTTTTGGATTATTACGACATAAAAAACAAAGCCATTGGCAATTAGCCACAGAGATATTTACAGTCATAGGGCTTTCTCTTAGGGCCTCACATTTATTCTGGGGTCTTCTTAGTGATATGCAAAACTATTTCTCTTAATTATAATCATTGATAGAATTTTATAATAAATTTTTAATCTTGAAAAGTAAAAAATGCTTTTTAATTTAATATTTCAATTATATAGATAGATGCAGTAACTAACTTAAGATAGACATGCCTCCTGAAAGCAGTGGTCTCCATCAGACACCTTCCAACAGAGATATATAAAGAACCAATAATTTCAATAACAGAAATATTTCTTGCAACGAAATTTTTCTATAATCATAATACAAATATAAAAATGTAATTTAATTAAAATTTACTAAATAATTAAAAAATATCAATTAGTAAAACTATTAATTAATTCTTTACATGTTAATGTTATTTGACTAATAATGTTTGCTTACAAGTTAATGTTATTTAATAATGAAAAAGAACAATAATTAAAATTTTACTTGTCGACGGCTGATATATAATTCTTCCCAAACTCTATTAGCAGCATTAGATATAAGGGATGCTGCTTCTTCAGCAGATGTCCTGTGTTTATTTTCTTTCTGTTCTTTAAAATTAGCAGGGACATGCCAAGTACTCTTCTGGTTGGAATTAGAACTGCAAAAAAGTATAATGGTCTAAATTAGTATTTTTTCACCTAGATAGTGAGTGTTTGAGCAGTGAAGAATAATTAAGTGCAAACCAGTGATTAGGATCTTCTGTCAGTAGTAGAAGGCAGTAACACAGGCAACCGAAGAATTCATTTTCATGATTTGCAGGTGCAATCACAATGTTTTTATGAGCAGCAATTTTTTGCAAGCCTTCCAACACAACCATTTGGTCTAACAAAAAAAAAGATAAAGCTAAATTAAAATGATATATATACATATTAAAAAGCTCCACTTTGACCAAAACAAAGAATTCAAATTAGTTTGATTCTTTACACTAAAAATAAAATATGCATATTACAGAAACTTTCTCATTATTTTAATCATGGTTTACATATTCAGTGATCAAATAAGTCATTTTTAATCAGGGAGTTCTTTTACAAATAAAAGTCATAATCAAATTAAAATTTTTTGTTTAAGAAATGAAAGCAAAAGTAAATAACCTATTGTTGCAATCATAAAAATGCAAGAAGCATTTAGTCCTTTTCATTACTGTCTTAACATTTTTAAACACCTAATTTATAATTAAAATGTGCAATTTGCATTAGAATTTTAAAACATATACATATTGATAAAACTGTAATTAAGCAAAAATATGAAGTCTAAAACATAACAAATTTGAAGAAATAAGACATATCTGCATTACAGTATTGCAACACATGAACAAAATGAACTAATTTAGATTTTTAGTTTAAATAAATTTCTTGATCAACTCACCCACGACACTCTCCATTGTTCGTGATAGCTGATAGAGAATTGTTCTATTTAGACTTCGATAAACACTATCAAATGATATAGAAGATGAACCTAAAAAAAGAAACATTACATTTTAGTTCCACATACCTATAAGTACAATTTCTGATCTAAAAAAAGTCAGATATTAAAAATACGTGAGAATGAAGACAATAAATCTAAATTGGAGGCTGGAGAAAAATATTTTCCTAGACTGAAATTATTATTTTAATTGTTATTCTCTCTGTAACATGCAAGCTTAAATGTAAATCAAAAACTTCTAGCAATGCTAAAACAGGATTAAATTTTTATTAATTGAATTAAAATTTTGAAATTTTTTTTTAAATTTGAATACAAATCAGAATATGCAATTTTAGTATGAAATTCGGTCAATATGGGAACTCAGAGATTGCATGCATGACTTTAAAATTAAATTTTAATTTGTAGATCAATTCAATATAACCAAAAAATAGTATTTGAAAAATATCACAATTGCAATCAATGCAATTGGTATGTGCGATTCCAAGATGTCTTAACATAAAAGATCTGGCCATTTTATAACACCCTTTAATATGTTTTCAGGTTTCATAACATCCTTTAATATGTTGTTCATTGAGAGAGTAATGATGAAATTCATGATGTTGTTGATAAGAAAAATCAGAATCAAGAAATTTTTTCTTTATAGAAAGCTAAACATTATAATTTTATTAAAAATGCAGGGATTTTAATATTTTACAGATACTTGACCACCCTTGTAAATTTTCAAAGTTGCCCATTTATAAATAATATAATTGACATTAAATAAATTATAACATAAAAAATAAAAATAGTACCTTTTCTTTTGGCTTGAGCGATTAATTTGATTATAAAATCTAAAACTTTATGTGAATCTTTAGCAAAAACACCTGTAAAAAATATTTTCATTACTTGCACAGCATTTGAACTCAATCAACATAACAACATTTAAGAAAAATTTTCTCTTTTTAATAGAATTATACGTAAATGATTTTACCTTGCCACAATTTATCAACAAGACAACTGGTAAAATAGAATACATTTGGCACAATGTTGCTATAGCTGCCTCCTGCAACTATGGGCATAGCTGCTTGTTCCCCTAATAAAACATCAGCAGCAAGTAGGTGATCCATAACTAATGATAAAATATCCATTTGAAATTCACATTGCTGATTGTGAGTGGAATCTATGGGTATAGCCTGAAAAATAAAATAATTATTTAATAAAGATTGAATTGAAATTTTAAGGGTTCATACAAGTAAATATAACAAGCAAATTAAACTAAATTATTACATATTCTGTACTACCAAATTATTTATATAAAATAATGACAATTTAGAATATGTTGTTCTTTTCCTTTATACTTGAAAGAAAGTATTCATTATTGAGCATTTCCATGGTGACTGATATTACATTTTCATAGGTTATAATTTTTATTTCATAACCTTCTTTTCGCTGATAAATATTTAAAACGTATTTTCAGTAGATAAAATATAATTACGCATATAAGAAAAGGGGAAGAAAATTAGGAAGGTTTTCTTTAGAATAAAATATAAACTGTAATTAATGTTATACACAGAAGTTAAACACAACATTTTTTGAAATTCTCCTTCTATAAGCAATAATGAGATTATTTTTTTAATTTATTTAAAACAAAAACTTCAAATTAACAGGAAACATTAAAACTTAACATGAAAGCATTTATAGAAAGCGGCAAAAGAAGAAAACTCGTGACTGATGTCACAAATACAAATTATAACAAAATTTTAATAAACTTTTTATTATTATAACAAAATACATAAAAACTACAGTTTTTGACCTTATATTTAAAATAGTTAATAAGCAACTTTATTTTTATTGTTAGGTTCTCCTTTGCATCATGGAATCGCTCTACAGGGTTCCCACTCTATGATGAGATTGAAATTCAAGGACTTTCCAGGACTTTTCAAGGACCTCAACAAAATTTTCAAGGACTTTAATCTAAGACCAATTTTAGAAATTATTCTCTTCTATTTTACTAGAAGCAATAATGCTTGTTGTGGCAATAATTAATTTCAAATATAATACCTAAATGCTTTGCCTATATAGAGAGAAGAGAGTATATGTATTATGGACTAAAATTTATATTTTTTTAAAAACAACCCTACTGGTTTTACATATTAATTCACAAAATCATTTTCAGCACAATCTATAACTAATGGTAATGAGGTGTTAATGGTGAAATCCTTTAATCCTGTGTATTTCCATGTGAAGGCTGCATGAAAGACAGAGCTAAATCTTAGGTATTCTATATTCCATGACTATTCCATAACCCCCTCCTCTCCTCTATTAAACATCGTTTCTGAAATTATTCATCCATAATTTACACAACCTTCTCTAAATGTTATGCAGCAACAATTCTTTCTGAAAATAAAAATTAGAAGGAACATATCCCATTTTCACCATGTTTAAAAGCATTATTCGTTATGTGTAATCCACAATTGCCAATGAATATGACCTGGTGGGAATATTTCTCTTTTAATTCACACTGAAGCTTCTAATAGAATTTCCAATTGACATAGGGTCCATTCATGGATAATTGAAGCATTTTAGAGAGCTTTTATCCATCAGCCATACATTTGTAAAAAGAGGACAAAATATTTTCTGCAGTTCCATGACCCATAAATTGGGAGGTAAGATACTTAGTGCAAACTTTATTATCAATTCCTTACCATAATGTCCATTTGCTTAGATTGTAGAGACTGATTTAACGTCTCATCAAAGAGTACAGTGTAGCAATCAACATTCTTCAGCTCATTTATAAGAATCCCTTTGAAGTATAGTGCCAATCCAAATGAGCCCAAATAGGCTCACTTTGTGGCACTACAAAAAAATTGTCTCGCTATACAGCTATCAGCAAACATTTTGGAGAACAATTTACTAATCCCTTCACTGGAGTTACATGAATAATTACTAGTGATGCACTTCAGACTCCAGAGAATTTTAGCATAAGCACATTCCTTTTGACCAGATAAGAAGACAATGTTACCTTAGCCACTAAAGTTTCTGTTTCACATGGGGCACACGATGTTGAAGGAGTATTTACACCAGATGAATTAGATGTTGATGTCTTTGGAAAAAGAGAACTCAGGGCATGAGACTGCTTTTTCGTTTGACCTTTCTTTCATCAGTGATTTCAGAGCAGATTCTTCCATTTTCGGGATATCGATCTCCTTCATGTATAATCGGCACTTGGCTCTGAACTTCTTTTCGGGCATCGATAAAATCCATTATTTATAAGCTTGATTATCCATCCATTGGGGATTAAAATAGCACTTCCCAGGCATAACTAGTCTAAACTACATAACACAAATACGAAGTCATGCCTTTGCGAATACGCTTTACAATAAAGTTTTGAAATGACGCAAACGTAAGGGCAAGTGCGGATGGTAAAACGGCAAATTTATTGAAAACTACAAGGTACATATTGTTACGAAATTCGAGATTATTCCAGTTTCGATAAGAAAAAAGAAGATCTAAGCATATGCGACAGAAGATGAAGTGGAGTCTCACCCCGAACGCATTGATTGTCTGCTGTGCTCCGCGCTCTTGGCAGACACCAAGACGCTAGGCCCGGTTAGAAACGGTGGCGTTAAAAACCACATGAGAGAGCTCGGGAACAAAACAGAAAGAACGAGAAATATCCGCGGGTGTTTTATAAAGAGGGCCGCCGGCAGTATTGGACAAATTCAAGGACCTATCAAATTTTTCAAGGACCTAAGACGTTTTTCAAGCACTTTCAAGGACCTAAATTTAGCAAAAAAAAGTTCAAGGACTTTCAAGGACTCTCAAGGACCGTGGGAACCCTGCTCTATTACTGATTAACGAAAAACAGAATATTGAATGAAAACAATGTTAAAATTGCAAATAATTTATTATATGCCCTTGAAACTGGTAAAAGTGGGAATATTACAGCATTAAGGACACAGGTCAATATTAACAAACTATGAGAAAACAGAAAATTAAAAGACAAGCATTTTCCCAACATGGGGTAATCGACCAATATTTGACTAACAGTTTTTAATGACATTTATTAATTATAAAAAGGAAATGACAAAAAAGGAAATTTTGAATAAGAATTTATATCGATAGCGAGTAAAAAGAATTTATCTGCTACATTTTAGATTTTCAAATTTATGACTACTTCCAAGAATTCTTCATGACTTAACGAAGTTACTATTTTCTCCAACAAAAACACAACAATAAATTTAAAAAAGCATTATAATAACATTAATTGAAATGATGGGTATAAACAAAACTGTTATACTCTGCATCTTCATAATTATAGATATTAAATTTAAAAAACAGAGTAAAGAAAGAGTTGAAACAATAAAATAGCTGAAAAAAATACAAAGCAAAAAAAAAAAATTCTTTTTTTCAGCAGAATTATATTCTAAAGATGCTTTTCTTGTTCATCGGAAAGGAAAGAAATACTCCTGATTTTTCTGTTCTTATTTTGGAATTACAAAAATTCGCCAATGACTGGCTTGCTACAGCTAGAATTTTAAATTGACAAAATAAAATAAAAAATAAATAATAAAAATTCCTAAATCACAGAAGTTTAAAAGATAATTTGCTCCAATAATGATTTTTTTTTCTTCGTTTTTTGAAAGAAAAACATAATTTTTAAAGAACAGGATAAAAAAAATTTTAATAAAATATGACTGAGTGGTGATTTTGTGAGAAATTCAGATACTTGGAACAGCATGAAATTGGGGGCAGGGGGGTCCATTTTAAAAAGCGACCTAATCCCATGAATTTCCATGATTTTTTTTAAAAAAAATAGTTAAAATCATGACATTTCATGACAAATTTTGTTCAATACTGAAATTCATGACTTTCCATGATTTTTCATGATTTTCCAGGTGCGCGGATACCCTGAATCTACAATTAGTGTTGAAACTCACTCCAGGAATTTGAAGATATAAAATAACAAAAAAACATTAGTAGGAACTGACATAAGCCAGGAAGTAAGTATATTTACCTCTAACAACAAATCAATGACAGGTGCATGTTTTGGAGTAGGTGGCAGGGAGAAACTGTCCACAACAATGACTCTCAGGAAATCCATAACAAACTTCCTGGCACTATGAGTGGTAAGCGAATCCCTGTCATAATAACTGGAACTGTTCTTTGATTGCAAGAATACAAACTGCTGTTCAGGATTGTAAGTCTACAAGAGAGAAAGATATAACCAAAATATAGCTCTATATATGAATAATTAGAGATATAAATGTTTACATTTCTGCCAAGACCATTAATAATTATTTTAATAAATAAATAAAGGTTACAATATTATTATGCCTATTTGTGTTAAGTTTCAATTTGTTATTTTGCTAATAAACCTTTTATATTTAAAATTAAGTGCAATGAATATCAGGATAATTTGATAGCTATTTAACAACTAACACAGTTAGTTGTTTAATGTTTAATTCAAGTGGTGTAAATGTGTGTTTATCACATCTAGGCAATGCCATAAGGATGCACAAAAAATTAAAAATAATGATTGTTGTAATAAAAAAAATAAAAAATGTTAGCTAAAAAATTTCTTAAAATTATCCAACTCATTTTTGACAATAAAAGCTTAGCTCAAAAAGTAATATTTTCTTTTCACTTGAACTATGCAGTTTTTAACCAACCACTTTAAATTTTAAAAAAATATAAACTGATGGTTCTTTTTTATACAAGCATAACAGAATCACAATTTGAGATTCTTCTAAACTAAAATTTTAGTTCAAAATATTCTGCCCTGCAAAGGGTTTAGACAATCGTACCCACATGCCTTATAAATTTGTAACACATCTTTATAATATATCTATTTGAACAATCTTACATTAGAAATGGCACCCAAACAATTTCCATAATTAACATTTTATGCTAGAAAAAAATGAGGATTACAATATTTACTGAATAAATAGCCTAAATAATATGTACACAACTGTATCAAAAACTAAAAAAAAAATTTTTTTTGTTACATCCATGAAAACTAAAGTCAAATTTTCTTAATCTGTGCAAAAAATTGAATAATTTAATTTTAATCTATAGCCCAGTACTTAATGTTAGAACACTTATTATACTGCATTGCAAGTTAAGAAAAGACCATTGTGGTACAGGATTTAAGCAATCATCTGCGACTGCATACAGTTGGTTTCATTTAGCTATCATCAAATTATATAATTATGCTTTCAAAACAAAAGTTTCTAAATATTAAACTCGCTGGAAAGAAGTTCAGTTCGTGCTATTTTTTTACAAGCAAAAAGAAGGCCATGGTACACCGTCTCAAAAGTTGGCGATGTTGATAATTGCTTACGCTTGGAGCTTGACATCCATTTAACTTGCACTTAGAAGCAAACAGCCTCTCTCCTTAAGGATAATGGTTTTTTATTAACTAGCAACAGAATATAGACGTGCAACAGAATATAGACTTACAATTCTGTACTAATTTTATTTGTAACATATTGTGTAATTTACTCGGTACATTTTTTTTATTAATATTTGCATGTATTTAGAACTTATTGCAAGTAATTTTTCTTTTAAGTTGGTATTACTTACGTATAAATATGTCTTGCTCATAAATAAATTACATAATATTGTATAAATAATTACCATATTCTGATAATACACACATTAAAAATCAAAACTATGAAAGCATTTCCCAAATTTGCATTTAATTATTTTATAGACTTCAGTTTAAATAAACACAATTTCTTATTTTATAAAAACAGACTGATTTCTTTAAATATGATAATGTGAAAAGTAACATACCTGATAGTCTTCTAATGGTGAGTTAACCATATCATGATCTTGAACAGATTGTGCAGGTGGAAACAAAGAAGCCACTAATGCAGCTATTACATCTTGACCCATACAAACAGTCACAAAATCAGATCGATTGTGGTACAAAGAGATGAAGAAATGCAGAAGAGTAATTGCATACTCTGAAACTACTTCACTTTGGTCAACCTAAAAATATATTAATAAAATTATAAATAGAAATTACAAACTCATACAAATAACAAAAAATAAAAGGAAGACAAAAGAAAAATATATTAGGGAATAAAAGAAATTAGTATAAACCAAAAATATCATTGGTTCATCCATTAAAAATAATTTTTACAACTTTATTAAATTAAATAAGTTAAGTTATAAAAGTTTCCAATATAAAATATCAATATTAGTAGAACATCAAGGCAAATAAGTTAAAAAATACTAACCTAAAATATCAAATAAGAATTTTTTTTTTTTTAATATAACTTGGTTTATACAACCTGTTAAAATGTAAACTAAATTAATTAATTTAGTAAATTAGCAATTAAACTAAAAAATGTACTTGGGGTGTTCTTATTAGTTATTTGTACAATTAATTTTTTCATTAAATTATAAATTTTTTTTAATGATTGAAATGTAATGAGCAATATAATGTGCTAAAACCTAAATTGTTGTTTTTTTTTACACAAAGTATTTTGATTTTACCAGGTAACTTTATTAAGTTAGCAACAAAAAAAAAATTCTTAAGTATTCAAACAGGATACTGGAAAAGCAATTTATGTTGGTAAGGAAGAAAAAAAAATTCAAATATCATAGATAAAAATACACTGTCAATCATAAAAAAGTAATATGCTGTCTGCCCTCACTTTGAAGTAGCAACATAATACTTTTTTATCCCTAAATAAGTGTTTAGAATGAGCATTAAATTAGCTGACATATTCAATTTGATATGCTAATTTTTCTGATGAGAAGAATTAGTATAGTCGAATGCAGAGTTTAGTTAAAAAAAGAAGATCCAAAATGAGCTCTACCGAGCAAAATGTCAATGGCATTACACACTCTAAGCAAACGGTGCTAAAAAGTAGGTCAGATGGCAAAAAAAGTTAAGATCATTGGTCCACAAATTGGTTAAATATTCACCAATACTATTTAAATAGAAATATTTACACTTATTTTTGTTTAATATAATTCTAAAATAAAATCCAAATAGATTATTCTATATGTAAATCAGCCTTATTTTTATTTGTACTTTCTTTTTAATTTCAAATTACTCTCTTTTGATGTAATTCACTTTAGAACATAATCCAGCTTAAAGACTTTGTAAATTTGTTTTGCAACAAAATCAAAGATAAATTAAATATTAATACAATTATTGCTGGCTAATGAGAAAAAAAAAAGAACGTATTAACTGCAAAAAATTTAGAGCGAATTTTAAAACTTAGTGACATGATTGGAAATATTCTATTATTATTTTTATTTCTAGAAAGGTCTCTGAGAATTATTATTTACTCTATTTACTCAAGTTACCCTGGTAGCACATAAAAGTTCACTTTAATCATCACATAAATTTAAAAATGAAAACAACTGTTTTAGATTATATTATAATTATGTTTCTAGAGTAAATAAGCATAAAATACAAAATTGAATACAATGTCTAATACTTTTAAACTCAGAATGATCAAATACTTTTTCATAAGTTTATTACTAAGATAAATACACAGATCAGGTTAGATTAATTATGCACAAGAGCTGTAAGTAGCTATACTGCACCAAATTCAACTAACCTTATATACTAAAGGTAAAGGGATTAAATAGTTTAGTAAACTAACAGCATCACAAGAACAGCAGGAAAAAGGGAGAATAAAAAATTAAATACCAATATAGCTTTAACTTTGCCATCTGTAAGAGCTTAGGCTTTTACATATGCTGGTCCTAAGCTCGGGTAAAGGAGGAAGGTTGAGCAAAGGGCTACTCGCTCTTCCTGGAAACCCTTTGACCATAGAAACTGAGAGTCAAATTACCAGTAACATTGCAAATATGCAATGGATTAAGGAAGATCTTAGTAGAGCAGGATTAACTGGATGGGAAGAAGCGTGTTGACTGGCTAAAGACAGGAGTGTGTGGTGAAAAAGACTCGAGGCCTTACGTGCGAGTTCGGCACGAAGAGGATAAGTAAGTAAAATGCTTTAGGGATACCAAATAAAAAAACTGCATTTACCTGAAGAAAGCAAATCTCCAAAGAAAAAATATAGATCTAAATATTTAAGCATATATTGGTAGGCATATTAACGTTTCAAACGACCACCATGAAATAAATCTAGTTACTTTACCATACAGGAAAATAGTTCATTACTATTGTGGGGAGTGGAGTTACAGACCATGTCAACCGTCATCTATGAAAAGGTACCCCGACATAGAGTCGAGTTAACATGTCTTATATACTAGTGAATTGTAGTTGTAATTTTGTAGTGGTAGATACGCTACAGTACTACCCCACCAGAATTATAGCTATGATAGAATTCGATGAATGGATGTCACTAGTTGATTCATTGCTGTTTTTGTGCGAAGCCGGGAGAGCTGTATTAAGATCACCGTATTTTTTTTGTTTCAGTCGCTCCTGTGTTGCCGTTAGCAGTCGAGTGTATGCAAGCCAACGTTGTGTGTGATTGAGATGAGACTGAGTAGCAACTGCGTGAGGAGGTGGATAATGATGCAGTCACAAGTAGCAAGTCAACTGTTCAATGTGGACCATCCAACGAAGTAGGCGTTACTGCCGATGTAGGCGTATCCAGATCAAAGTGGGCGTTTTTGCCAAGGTAGGCGTGTTCACATCACGTCCGAAGGTCACCAATGTGGGGAGTGGAGTTACAGACCATGTCAACCGTCATCTATGAAAAGGTACCCCGACATAGAGTCGAGTTAACATGTCTTATATACTAGTGAATTGTAGTTGTAATTTTGTAGTGGTAGATACGCTACACTATATTCGTCCATGGAGAATTGCACACGGTAAGACAATTTTTGTACAATTGATTTGAAAGCTAATGAATAATACAACATAGCATTCAGCATCAATAAAATAAAATAGAAAGAATAACAGAATAAAAGATATAAGAATGAAAAAAAATTACCATATGGATTATAGTTCTGATCATTGCTAATGCTACAACAGCAGCCTCTTGACAAATTTCACCCCGAGATATAATCAGATTGTTAGGATTTTGTCCAGTAGGAGCACCAAACAAATATGACCATATAACATCCATTGTGAGCTAAACAAAAAAAAATATATCTTAAAATAAACACATGGTAATAATTACACATATTTGTAACACATAAAGTTAACAAATTTAAGGTTAATAAAAAGTTAATAAGTAAAAAAAGGAAAATAAATTATTTATAAAAATTAATTTTTTAAAGAAAATTTAAAGAATAATTTGTATAAGTATTAATTCCTGAAAATAAAATGTATGAAAAAGTGCAAACTTACAGTGACAGTTGGTGGTAAAGCTGATGGAAAAAGGCCCAACATAATTGATAGAAGTAAAAAATAAACCTCAGGAATTTCAACATGATGTACCATGAGATATTGAAGATGTTGAAAGCCAGGAACATGGGCAGCTTCATCAGTTACATCTACACTCCCAAACGATTTTGGATTAGAACCACTCATGTTGAAACCTATTTGGTAAAAAAAGTCAACAATTTACCTTAAAACATATCAGAATTTAAACAAGATGCTACAAAAATATCATACTTTTTTGAAATAAATTACACGTAAGAGCAGTATTATGCTTTACTTAAATATCAACTTGGTAACTAACAGAAAATTTTAAATAAAACAACTTTTCTTCTACAATAATATAGACATAAAAATAACCTTTAAAATAACACTTCACTGATGAAAAATGCTTAAAAAATAATATGCTGGTTAGGGACTGCTGTTTTTTAATAATATGCATCAATATCACTTTGAATATCAGATATTTTAACTTGATTAAACTATATAAGAGGATTGACATTTTACAACAAGCGTGATTGAATATAACTTTAAAAACAATAAAAGTATGATAAGTTCATTGTACTTCTGGAAAAGTAAACTACACAGATTATGAATAACTATAAGTTAGGGCGATCTAGGACTTAGGAAAAGAATGTAGGGGGTCATCTAATCCAAAGTCCTAGATCGTAATATTCCTTCATTCAAAGGAGATTCAAGGTTTTTCATAATTATTCTGCGTTAATACCAAAGGAAATATAGGTTTAAATAATTTCTTTAAAACTTTATCTAAATCCATCAACTAAACTTTGAACCCTATATTGGAATAAACGGTTCAGTGTCGAGGTTCTAATGGACATTGAGTCTCTGAATAACAAACACAAACAAGACTTGATGCATGGATTGTTACAAAGCAAGGGTTCTGGTAATCCGGGGTTGCACTAAAGAGAGTACAGTGTATTAATTATAAGACATCAATATATCACCAACTAATTCATATAAACTAATATGAAAACAAATAAGTAAATAAAAAATAATTATAAATAATCTAAGTATTAATTTTAGATTGAGCAAACCAAGCAAAACTATTTACCTAAAGCGACATCGACACGATTATTAAGGACAGCATCAGTTTCAGCTAACCAGCCACCATTAACAGATGATTCTCTGAAGAGCTGAAGAAGATGCTGGTGACTCAGAAAAATAGATAGAATTCTTAATCCCCAAATGACAGTGGTGGGATGTAAATGTTCTTGCAGAAACAAAAGCACCCAATCAAAACCCAAGCACTTGACAACTGTTTCACAAAACCTACAACAATAAGACACTCAATATTATTTACAACTCATCATAGAACATTCTCATACAGATGAAACTGCTCAATAACCTACGTTAAAACTTAGAGCATTATTGCAGAATTTGTTTCCTCACAATCATTTGTCTAGGTTTCTTTTGAATCCGATATTGAATAAATATTTTTCTAACATAAAAGCAAAGACAGGGAGAGAGAGAAATAACAAGTATGAATACTGAATTGATAAAAAATATGAAGTTATTTACTTGCACAGCTAATTAATTTTGAATTTTAACCAAACCAGGATTGAGAGGAATAAACTTGCTTTTTACAAAACCTTTTGTGTAAATGTAACATATATTTAAACTTCCTGAGAAAAAAATCCTATAATCATCTAGAGTTGGCTTGACAAAATACTCAAACTTATGATCTGATTACTATTAGGAAATGTGTATTTTGACAGGGTGGCCACTCAAATCAGATTTCAAATTTCCCTGATTTTTCCAGGTTTTGCAGATAAAAATCCTAAAATTTCCAGGTTTTAGTTTCTTTATTCTAATAAAGTGTAGGCAAGAAAAGTGTCTATATTATAAAATATTTTATTCAAAATGTTATTTTTTTAACATATCTTGAAAAAAAGAATTTATTTTGACAATTTGGCAAGATTTTTTATTCATTTCTTAATGTTTTGGTACAAAATTTTGAATCAAAAATCATATATTGACCAACAAAAGAGTAAAATTAAATATTAGTATATAGTTAGTTCTTAAAAAAAAAACGTTTTTTAAAATTAAAATATGTTATAAGAGGTTAAAATGAAAAAGAAAAAATTAGCATTAATGCAACAATTGTAAACATTTGTCGATAAACATTGCGATTGTAAAAAAAAATGTGTGATTGGTTAGTTTGCAGAGAAAAAATAATTCACAGATTTCTTTTAATGGGAATACAAAAGCTTTCAGAAAAAGAGTGCAATATAAAATCTATTATTATTATTAAATTATAACCAACTAATTTTTGGAGAATTTTATAAGGTTAAAAATACAAAAAACATTGTCAAAATCGAAAAAAATTACCCCAAAATCATTGGAACAAACTTAAGCCATAAATGGATTCAGCCCAAGGACAGAATTTAAAAACATAAGCTAATATCCTAATCCCTTCTTCCACCTCCACTACAATCTTTCCTAAATTGCACAGTCCATAGCGGTCAAAGGTTTCCACATTCGTTTAGCAACAGTGGGAGAATTTTATGTGGCATTCTAGTTCAACAGAGCTGTAATGGAGCAAATTTTGATGCAAGCAAAGTATTGCTAAGTTGATGATATTTCAACTGCTTGGAGATACATTTCCGTCTAAAAAAAGTGGGTATAGTGGAAAAAATAATTTAAATTAAGAAAATTAGTAAATAATTTAAATTAGTGAAATTTCAAGCTTTTCTTTAAAATTTCCTGATTTTTCCAGGTTTTTATAGAAATTTCCCTGATTTTTCCAGGTTTTCCAGGTGGGTGGCCACCCTGTTTGATTCTCAAAACCAAGAAAAGTAGCCTACATTGGAATTCAAATTAATTTAATAATATTATGACCCACACAAAATACATTATTGCGCTTAACTGCTATATTGTTACTCATTTTGACAGAACTCTTCTTTTAAAAATTAATTTTTATAACCTATGAATCATAATTAAAATTGTTTTTGAATCAAATGACAAATTGCTTTATAATAAATCCCATTAATTATTGATATAGCAGAATGTAATCATGCTAATTAATAAAACTAACTAACAGAAGTTATAAAATCTTAGAAATACATTTTTAAATAAATGAGCGAAAACCTAAACTTCTAAATCAAATTAACTGCTACTTAGATAAAATTATCTAATTCTAGGAAATTCAAAAATAGATTAGAGAAGAGATTTTTTATTTTAACTTTGTGCCTAAATCAAGATGCTTTAGTTCACAAGTGATCAAGTACAAATGTATCGGTGATTTCCTGTTTAACCTAAGACAATTTCATTTTCATTCAATTATTTACAATTTACTTTATTAATAATAAAAACAACTTTTAATAAAATAAAAAGTTATATTTATATTATGTTAAGCTAAATAATTTAAAGTGCCAAAAATTTTTTTTAATACATTTGTTGAAATGTTCTGAACATGTAAAAATTTAAAACTGCAATCTTTCATAGAATAATCAATTATATAAATGACATACCGTCGAACCTGGTTATAGTGAACCGTCTGTTGTCTTAGCAATAAGTTCACTATAAACAGTGTTTCATTATCGACAAATTCTTTTAAAAATTATCTTTTAACATATGAGAATAGTTTTGTTGGAGCTATGGTTACTCAGTCGCTCGCCTACCAATGAGATGAACGGGGTTCTAATCCCAGCGATGACTAGTCGATATGAATTCTGCACCGGCCACAGTGCTGACGTAAAATATCCTCAGTGGTAAATGGATCACAGGTTAGAGTTTCCCCGCCATCAATCTAACCGTGGGAGGTTTTAGTGGTTTTTGTATACATGTAATGTAAATGTGGGTTTAGTTCTATCAAGAAGTCCTTCACAAAGGCAAATTTTTCCAAGAACTAGATCCAGGAGTTCCCTTTTGGACTAAGTTCAAAATTACAAGGCTATGGAGTTGAACATTGGAAACCATAAAACAGAAATCGGCTCAATGAAGGTTATAAAATAGTTTTTTTGAAAATAGTGATAATGCTAATGCTATACTAATAAAAATAGTGATTATGCTCTTGTTGAAAATAGTGATTATGCTAGATTATTACCTGATTAAATAGATAATAAATAAAATATTAAAAAGAAAATTAAATCAATTTATACTTTAAATGAAAGAAATTAGTAATTTTTGACTGACTAAAATTTGATTTTATGTAAAGTTTACCAATTTTTATAATAACAATTAGTTAAGAATTCAGTATTTTCCAGTCCCCAATTTTTCCAGAAAAAAAAAACGGAGCATTTAATAACTACTTCACTTTCCAGATAAAAGTTGAACAAAATTTCTTGTTCTGCAGCATAGGAAGGGGGTAAAAACATGGATGTGCAGCTTAACAACTTGATAACCCTGGTTTAAAAGCGAAAACTATGCAAGAGTAAAATTTTGTACAATATTAAGAAATAGTATAATTTGCAATCCCAACTCTAGCAAATTTGAAACTGCAGAATTTTTTTTTTTTAAAAAACTCAGGAAATGAAATTAAAGTGCAGAAGGTTTTAACATCCTTTTAAGTAGTTATTGTATTTTATTTTGTCACTGTTGGCAATGTAAATTGGTAGATTGTTCATAGATTTTTTCACATGTAAGAACAATGTTCTCTTCAGAATTGTACTGAACTGGATTGTTTGAAACTTTAAAACATAGATTTGTTTCATAGATTGAATTATGCATTCATTAATTTATATAAACATGAAACTATCATTCAGAAATAAATCTCTTGATAGCATTAAAAGTTTTTACAAAATCCACAGTAAATGAACTAATACTTTTTCAACTGCCTATCAAAAGCATATTAAATAGTGTTAGTTTAGAAAGGACCATTAAAAAAGTCAACTGAGCCAAAATGATAACTGAGTGTTCACTATATACCACGTTTATTATAGTGACGTTCAATTGTATAACTGCAGAATAACTTGCATATTTGTATAACTTGTATATTTTTTGAGACAATAAAAAATTCCCATCACTTAAGAGGTTTTTTTTCTGTTTTTAAATCTAGTTCTGTAAGAATTTAAGAGTGGTCCTTATTACAATGACTAACAATTACAAGATACGTAATAAGATTTTAATTCAACAACTTTTAAAAATTTCTTACAATGATGAGCTCCAGGAGAAAACTTTACAATTTGCTTAAGTCTTATTTATTCTTAAGTTTTTATTTTAGTCCAACAGTTTCTATTTTCTTACTGATCATTTCGTCTTAAACTTTTTTTAGAAAAAAAAGCTTTTAGACACAACTATAAGATAAAAGCTCATGACATTATACTTCCAAATAATAAAATGAAGTTATTAATAAAAAACTTTCAATAAAATGAGCTTTTATACATAAAAGCTCAAATAGCTATTTGAGCTTTTATGTATAGCAAATAGCTATACATAAAAGCTCAAATATCAGTAACATTAATCATATAATATCACTAATGTTTAAATAGAGATACATAATTTTAAAAGTAAGCTATAATAACACTAAAAAATTATGGTTAAATAAATATTTACGTATAATTGACAACTCCTGATCTCGAAAATAAAGAGCATAATAAAGCAAGACAATGATTTCTCAGAAGAACATTTTGGTTAATTTTGGCATCAACAAACTCCTTATTTTCTGGAAGGAATAAAAGAAAAGCATAATATAAGCAAAGAAATCAAATCAGTAATATAAAAATTCATTATTAGCAGGAAACTATTTGCATGTGTTAGAAATATGCGAAAATGAGAAATTATATAAGGTTTGCTAATATTTTTAAAATGATGTAATAATTGAGCTTTTCTAATGAATTTAGATGCATTGAAGAAAACAGGTAGACAATTTTAATGCAGTCTGATAACAAAAAGAAGTATGTTTTAGAACGCAGTAAAGTATGCATCAACAAAAGAGAGAATGGTGTATAGTTCCAAAGGCTGCAAACATTAAAAGCAAAAAATCCAGTATATTTTGCTAAATGATAGAAATGTCATGTTAAGTATTCTGCAAATATCAAAAAACATTATGGAAACAGAGAACTATGTGAATTTTTTGACATTAAAAATTCCAGAACTATGTTACACTCAAATAAAAATAAATTTTGTATCGTGACTTTTTAAAAAGTATTAAAAGCTGTTTTAACAAAGGAAAGAAGAAAAAAATTTCAATCTTAAAGGAATCAAAGAAAAATAAACTTTTAAAAATTCAAAAAGAATTCAAGTTTTAAACTTATATTTCTATATAAGAATTTCGTAGAGTTTGCCATTAATCCTAATTTGCATAATTTTTCTGATGATCGTCTGAACTATTCTAACACTTTTAGCTAAATAATTTTCAGGGAAAATGTAGAAGAAGAATATTCTGTTTTCATAGAATTTACTTGGAAGTTAGCAGAAATTTTTCTCCAGCAAATAGTTTTCTTTTTTTTAATTTTATGCTGGAGAAATTTCTTTTACATTTACATGTCCTTGCTTACAAAATATAATGCTAATTAAAAGGTATACTATTAAAGCATCATTAAATTAAAATATTAATCACTAGATTATAATATCTAGATAGATAAAAAAAATACAACCTGATTAATCTCTATTTTGCCACACTTTAGATTTTTTTCTATTATAATTAAGACTAGTTACTACATTTTAATGTAAAAACTGGATTAAACATTAATTTAACAATTCAACTGAAAAAAGTAAATGTCACTGGCATGGCACATGCAAATATTTACCGTGACCTGCCCCAATTCAGGGCATACGGGTAAATGTTAAAACCAAGTAAAAACATTAAAGAACATAAAATACATAAAATGCATAAAATACATAAAGCGCATAAAATACAAAAGTCATATGGCAACAGCCCGTAAACATTGCGGGCGAGCTATACTGTTGAACAAAATTAGCTATCTACAATTAGTCAGAATATTATATCTTTAAGAAAACATGACAAATATATCTGGCATGTATGTCATGAAAAGTCCAGGTCAACAGACCCTAAAATATGGATTAAAAGCACAATTAAATTTAAACCACCAGCAATATTAGAAGAAAAATAAAATGCAAATTGCCATTCTAGGTCAACAGACCCCTTATATTGAGGCAATCAAATGGCGTAAAATTTAAAAACTAATCATAGGGCAAATTGCCTATTAAGGAAACAATTAAACGAGTTACAAATAGTAAAATCACCAAAAATAGTTCTGAAATAGTGAAAGTGGATTAAAATGGTGTGAATGACGAGGACAGTTCAAATCCAACCTAAGAACACCATGAGATTTAAAAACTTTTTAAAGTCACTAAAAGTCCAGTTTAAAGGATAGTCATCCTGGCTGAAAATCAAAATCCCCGAACCAGACATGGCACACATATTTTTTCCCCCAGTTTACATTCGTAATTGTAATTGTTTCCCTATTGTGACTTTTACCTTTCCCTCACCCTAATTCAACTAGCATTTGTAAAAGATAAGAGTAACAAAAACTACAATTCAAACAGACAAAGAGATAAGATTTAAAAAAAAGAATAATTTAACCTACCACAGTTGCTAAGAGCATTATTAATATTTCCTTTTATTTCTATTTCTTTTTCCCTTATAGATGATACTGGAATGGTAGCAGCAATAAATTGGCCAAAACTGAAAAAATATATATAAATCAACACTCAGTAAAAATGACACTCTAAATAATATTGCGTATCAGCATAAAATTTACCAAGTTTTTAATCATAAAAAAATTTGAAGATTTTTCTTTTTAATTAGATTAGATTTATTTAATTTGATTGTTAATGTAACTGGCAAGAGTTTGAGATTTATCTTTAAATATGATCTAAAGATAATACTATTGGATGCACACACTACAGGCTACTATCATAATTTAAATCAAAGCAGATGATGGTGGCAATTTCTAAACCATGCTTTCCAATTGCCAAAATATCTGTAAAAGTTTACCAAATTTGATACTATGTTCGTCAATAGGACAGAAAAATAACGAAATTGAAATAAAAATATCCAATCATCACAGCACATTAAAAGCATTTCTTTAATGATAATTTTACAGTGAACTCTCAAAGGAATGAGATAGCTAACTTCATTTCGTGATTTACTGTAAAAGAGTAATTTAGGATTAATTAAGACAGAAATGTAAGACCTCTGTAACATTTCTCTTTCAGTCTGTAAATATTTTTAATAATTAAAATTATGAAATTTAAGTACAAATTCTCGTTAAATTTTTCAATCTTGATATTCTTTTTGAAAATGGTTTGCTTAAAAAGCTAAATTATATCTCTTGACAAAGCTGCAAAATAACCTTATATGCCAATCAAAATGGCTCCTTTATTTTTCATATCCATAATTAAATGTACAAAGAAACCTAAAACTGACTGAAATAAATTTTCAAATTTTTCACCTGTTTTTATATATATATATATTTTTTTTTTTTGAAGAGAAAACATTCCTATCACCGCAAGAAAACAAATCAAGGTAGGTAAAGTCTCTTTCCTCTAGCAAAATATAAGAAATAAAAATTTGATCTATTCTGACAGAAGATTAACGATTTAATTTATATATTTTCCTCATAAGACAAGCTAAAAATTGTCATATCTTTGTTTTTAGTAGAGATATAACTAAAATTAATTAATTTTTGATAAAGGGCAAAACTGCATAAATGATATAAGTTAAAGTTAAATTTTATAACTAGTTAAACCCCTTAATTAATGTTGAATTATTTAAAAACCTAATGTTTGCAGAGGCTGTATCGATAAAAGTGGTACCAGTTTAAAAATTTTTGATATCAATATCATATAAATTTAAAACACAAACTGCATTTGAAGAAAATAATATTTTTATATAATGGATTAAGTTTTTTTTAGTGCAACATTAAAGAAAAATAATCGAGAGTAACATTAATAATTGACTGTAACATCAATTTTCAACTATTCTACATTTATTGTTAAACTTATTAATAAAAATCCATTAGGCAAGTATTATCTGCCAGTTTATCTTATACATGTATTTAAGATGTGGAAATGATTTACATAGTACAGTACAGAACCCATTATCCGGAAATCAGAAAACCGGAATACCAAAAAACCGGAACGAAATTCGTTAATTTTCTCGCCATTTAAAAAGAAAAAAAAAATTTCCTCATAAGATTTTACGACTTTTCTTTCTTTTTTAAAAGATGTTTACCTTACCATCATTTTGGAAATAATCATTAGTGTATTACTTCATAGTTTTTTCTTATTTTTAAGATTATTTCCAATTTTTTTTTTAGTCGGGTTTAACAATAAAAAAACGGCTTTTTGTAGCGATTCAGAAAACCGGAAAAATCAGTTATCCAGAATAGCGATGGTCCCGACCGTTCCGGATAATCGGTTTCCTACTGTACTATGTTATTATTTATAAATTGTTTTAAACATAGAATTTTTCAAATAAGTAAATCACCAAATGTTCATTTACCATTTAATATCACCATTTTTATTACTATCCAACTGCTAATGCCAGTTTATCTTAAACATGCATTTAACACATTGACTGCTGCATCACTCATATTCAGGTGACAGCAAACTTTCCAATTGGGCCCCGTTACCCATATTGTGTTGGCGCTTATTTGGCTACTTGCAAAGGATATTTGTATGTATTTGAAAGGATATTTCACAGGAAGTAACATAACTATTGAATTGTTATAAAAGTAATACAAAAATGATTCTTTAAGAAAATTATTGTGATCCTTGTAAAAGCTTTCTTGTTCACTGCTATTTGACTCACTAAGAAATAAGTTTTCCATTTTCTAAATTTCAACGAATTAGGGTAAATATTTTAAGTTATACTCCTCTCTTAACTCGGCAAAGATTCAAACTGATCGTGTAAAGTGGCGAGATGAGACACAGATGCGAAGCAACAGACACAAATAAACAGACATGATAGCATGGAAAAAAAACGGAATAAGATATTATTCTTGTGACCACCAGAGACTGGCATTATCAAAATATTGGTGCGAGTACTTAGAATATGCTTTGTACAATGGTACTCATGGTCTGAAGGGGATTTCACTGTAAACATATATGGCAGTCAACGTGTTAAGATGTGTAAATGATTTACATAGTATTATGTAATTGTTTATAAATTATTTTAAACATAGAACATTCCAAATAAGTAAATCACTCAATTCTCATTTACCATTTAATGTCACCATTCTTATTAGTATCTTGCAGAAGTATGCATAATAATCGGCAAAGTATTCTGCAGGTAGCTGATGATAAGTGCAACTGTTTGAGAACTTGTAGAAGTCTGCTTACCATATTAAGATCTCTGAGAATTTTTAAGTTTGATTTATGTTCACTGAAAAAAATTAATAACTTATTAGTAATTCAAGAATTAGTGTCTGTAGGACTTTTAATGCTAAACAGTACTATAAGAAAATTTTGCGCCAAAAATAAGACTGTAAACACTTAAAAAGGTTTAAAATATCTGATGGTTTTGAGAATAATATGAAAGATATTTACATTTTTATGTGTATAAGAAAATTAAGATAAAACTTTCTTCCAAGAAATTTTAACTTTATGTACATGATTTACTGTTTTTAGTAATTATTAAACTAACTTACTAATTTGTATTCAAGTTCAACAATGATACATGGCTACCAACAACCATGGATTGTCCATAGTATTTCATTTTTATATTTGAAATGGTAATAAATCTTATAAATTTCTGTTAACTATTTTGGATTTATACATTTAATTTAATATGATTTTGACCACCAAATAAATAAATCTTATACATAAGAGCAAGTTATAGAAACAAAAATGAGTGAAAGCTATAGAGATCATGAAAAGTAAAATTTATCTACAATTGCATTCAATTAGTCCTTCCCAGCCACTTGGGAAATACTTCCTCAGAAAGAGTAAAAGTTGGCAGGTCTAATGATATCCATGCAATAAGAATACCAAATTTGATCATAACTAAATTTCGAAAAAAAAAATACATATATTTCAGTTATTTAGTTTTTCTTAAAAACCCCACATATATAGCTGTTAATTTTAAATGCTCAGTTTTCATATAGCAAAAATACAAAAAGGACAAAGGAGACTGAAGTCATGACCAAAGTGAAAGAATGAATGAAACTTACTTCTGAATCTATATTTAATTTAAAATAAATTGTGTAACAATTTTAAAATATGAGTACAGTTTTGACATAATGCATAAAAAAATAGAATTTATTAGACTATTTATTTATTATTGACAAAATTAGCAATTGGTATAGTTTACCTGGATTCAGCAACAAGTTCACAAAAATGCTCATACAAAGACTTCTGGAGATCTCCAGGGGAATCTTGCCAAACCTGAAAAACAGTAAAAAGCTTATAAAATATTGCTAATTTTTGACTCCCTCTGTCAATAATTCAAGTTAATTCTTAGCAAAATAAAAATAATAAAACAAAATTGGAATACATTGGGAATTTAAATGAAAAAGTAAAAATTTAGTTTTCACTTAAAGATCACAGAACAGATTTTCAAAAGCCAAAAAGAATTACAAATTGAAATGAAGCTATGAAAATAAATAAACCATTGCTTTGTTTTAAAATATTTCAAGTTATTTTTAAGCAACAAAAATAATAAACAAGAAAGAAAATGATAAAAATAATAAAACTGAAGTACATTATAGCTTAGATAAAAATTTAATGTTTACTTCAAGATCACAGAGCAGATCCTCAAAAGCCGATACATTAGGAATGGATGTGTTTTCTCGTCCACTGTCAACAGTGCCAACTAAAGAGAATGTCAGGTGAAGGATATGACTATTTAAGAGACTCCTTTTCTTTTTAAACAGCATGGCTAACGTCTGAAAATAGAAATTATTTAAAAATACAAACATATAATGGAAATAAAATAATTAAATACTAATTGTTCTTTGGAATTAATGTTCATCTAGTTAGTTCAGAAAAGCTTACAAATGAAAAAAGAAAAGAAGTGAAATATGTAATAAAATTTTTATCATACTAACCAACAACCAACAGTTGTGGTTAATAGGTAACAAGAGAGTTAACCTTTAATGTAACATACAAGCCAGTTACATTCAATTAAACACAAATAAATCAAATCAAAATAAATTTTTGCAGTTACAGCTCCGGATGGATTAAAAAATCTAAACTGGTTATTCCTGCCAGTGGCTACGAATAATTTGACACAAAAAAAAATCAAACACTATTTGTCAAAGAAAATTAAAAGTTTATAGTGCCCTAACTTCACTATTCAGAACCTTTCAATAACCATATTTGAAATAAATAGAAAGATATTTCAAACAATGGGATGCAAGACTCCCAAATTTATAGGTTCATTTTTACTAAATGTGATTCTCTACTTAAAATATGAATTCTCAACCAGTTCGTCCAATTAATTAATTTGTACATTCATAATTACTCTATGTATTTATAGACTAAACAAAGAATTTCAAAACAAGAAAAATATTTAAACAATCAAGGCTTTTATTTAGGACTAATCAAACATCTCCATTGAGGAAAAATAACAGAGCAATCAATATGATACTCAAAATTATTCAAATTTTCTACTACAGCTTCAAATAAAGAAAAGGAAATTTTTTGTTTTTTAAGTATAATTTTGCCAACACACTGTTTCTGCAAAATTAAGCCTCTTTATTTCTTACACTCACTTGTATTTTGGGTATTTGAAATGTTATAATGCATGAGCAAAGTAAAATAAAAAATTTAAATTAGAGTACCTGGTATCTTTTCATACGATCCATTTCCTGTTGTGCAGCTCTGTTGCTTTTAACAACACATACCAGAGCCTTCACTGCAGCATAAAGACCTTCAACATCTTTAGCCATAGCAACAAGCCCTAAAAGAGTAGCAGTACCACCAACATTATCGATGGTTAGGGAGACAGGATGTGGAACAAATGTCCTAGCACCTAAAAGAATTTTTAAAAAAACATCAACTTGGTAATAATATTTTAAATTACGAAATTATGTAGAATAAAAATTAAAGATTCCAGATAAGTATATAAATTGAAATTATAGCAAAAGATTTCATCGAACAACTATATATATATATATATATATATATATATATATATATATATATATATAAGTTGTTCGATGAAATCTTTATATATATATTAAGAAAGCCACCGATCTCTGCCGGGTTGCCCTTGAGGTCCCAAGCTCCATCGTCCAAATTAAAACTCAGGTTAAATTATATAGCATGAAGCGCTGGGGGCTGGAATGGCGGAGTTCCGAGAAAGGGAGACAGACATTCAAATTTTTTAAAGACCCGAAATTAAATAGACTACAAGCAAACTTCTATCTCAATCAATTTTTAACAGGCCACGGAGTGTTTGGAGAACACCAATATAAATTATTCCACAAAACTCCAGAATGCAATTACTGTGGTGAATATCAATCTATTGATCACTTGTTAATAAATTGTTCTCATTTCCAGACAATCCGGGGCAATAACTTTAATAATATTGGCCAACATCAATGCTATGCTAACCTGACTTGTAGAAATATCATAAAAAAGATTATTAAACAAACTTTAGAGGATGTATTGGGGGACGGTCTTTAATGTCTCGGAACTTGTTCCTTCCAGCTTGGGTGTCTCATTTTTTTTTACTATATCTTTTATAAACTATTCTTCTTTTACTTGCTCCAATTTTATTGTTATTTACTTTTGTACTATTTAATTGGTTTTAATGGTAATGCTTTTAATTGTTTTACAATATTGTTCTCTTGTAATTTTTGCACGTTTATCTTTTAAATTGCTCTTTTAAATTATTCTTAATCTTAAGAAAATTATTCTTTTAATTGACACTTTTAATATATTGCTGTTTTAATGTTTAGCATCTTACATGATTTTAGCGGTTCTACGCCCGCCATGTTCATGGGCTGTTGCCATGTCTGATGTGTATTTTATGTAATTTATGTTTCTACTGTTCTCTGGATATTTTTTTTTTGGATTTTAATAAACATTTACCCGTATGCCCTAAATAAGGGCGGGTCGGGGTAAATTCTTCCATATATATATATATATATATTATGATTAAAATTTACTTTTCATAATACCTAAAAAACATTTATTAAAAATAATGAAACTTGCTTTTGAATTATTTCTGTAGCCACAAGCTTGTTTTCACTTGATTATAATATATAATTAGTTTTCTTTAATATTGATAAAATGTTTAGCCAAAATATTTTCTTAAAAAAAGGTTCTTGTGGTTCTTTTCTCGGGAGCTCCTTGCTTACTAATCTGAGCAAAACTTTTATTGTCTGAGGCACTGTGTATTAAATTCTACTATTTTCAAAGAAACAAAAAACACATTGCACATTAAAATGCATAAAAAACTTCAGTTTTGTAATGCCTAAGACTATTTTCACTAAAACACTAATACTTTAAAAACATATTGAAATAACAAGATTTTTTTCAGCTGAAATAAAACGGTCTTTTTTTAATATTATTTCAAAAGTCCTTACTTTAGAATAGTTATAATACACAATGTTATTATTAAAAAACAAGTAATCAACAACAATACAAAGAATATTATTCTATCAATACATTTGTGAAACATTTTATATATTTATATATCTATATTTAGAAAAAGGAAAAGTAAAAATGACAAATATCCTGATTTAGAAAAAAAGTGTTGCTATACTCAGGGTTGAACTAGGAGCGTGGCGCTGAAAGGCCCTTGAATAAGGGGCCCTTAAAAATGAACAAATTTTGGTATAATAATTATTACTGATTTGTATATTCTGTAACTTAATTTGCAAAATTTATATAAAAATTTTCAAGAAATTTAAAAAACTAAATATTTTATGTTTCACTTTCAGAAATTTTTTTAATTGATCTAGTAAATGTTCTACTTTAAAAAATAGAATTTGTTGAAACAAATTATAGAATTACTTTAATTACAGTAAAAACCAGACAGAATCGATAAAATACAAAGAAATACAAAGAGAAGAAACAAATTTATAATTTTGCTCTATAATTCGTAAATAAAAAGTTCAGGCGCCATTTTGCTACATCTTGACATTACATCTGCACCAGGCTAAAATGTTGTTCGGTGAAATAATTTAAATGGAGCCTTCTTCAAGGTCTTCATTCTGATTTATTATATAAACTAAAAAAAAAAATATTTCACTCTTTAAGATAAGAAAAAAATTACAATAAATATTTTCTAAAAGTAAATTTAATTCTTTTCAATACACTTTTAATTTCAAATGAATCTAATGGCCCTGCATTCAAGGAAAGCCCAGTATTGGCTGAGAAGCAGGGGGCGTTTGCAATTTCAGATCTACGGTCAGTCCGTCCCTGGCTAAACTTATGAAGCAACAATAGTAGTAAACTTTAAAAAAGCATAATGAGATATTTACAAACTTAGAAAAACTTGTTAAATTAAGTTTTAACTCACCAAGATATCCAACAAGAATGCCACCCAAACATCGAGCAGGTCCACTAAGATGTCCACCTGAATTATGCAGAATATGAATAGGAGTTGCATTTTCATGTGAAGACATACCAAGCTACAAAAAGGAAAGAGAATGATTTACATAAATTGTTATATTATTCAGGAAACTAGAAAACAATGAGCTAAGACACAACTCATATAGTTCTTTATAGATGATTCATCTAATATGAATCATGTTTTCACTATGCATCATACCATTTTTGCAATAGATCTACAATCAGCTTTGCTGTAAACTCTTCGAATTTTGGCTAGAGTCATTACAGACACAGCTGCAGCATTGATGCCAAAGACTATTTTCTCTTCAGCAACTAATGGCTGGTGTACATCAACACCTAAGAGAATTCATATAATTAATGCACATCGTCATCACAAGTCAATGAAATAAATACAATTTCAGAACAAAGTGATACCAGAAAGTGTTGGTGCTTGGAAACTGCCAGTATAACATGGTCCCAGCTGATAGAGCATTGAAACAGCAGCAGGTGAGAATACTTCTTCCACCAGATGGCATGGCCCCTGCTTCCACAACAGCTTAGATTGTCTTCGAAACTGTGGAGGTGTTCCAATGAAGCCAAAGATAGAGGTCGCCACTGTCAGGTTGGCTGCACCTCCACCAGGATTTTGAGAAATGTAATGGAGCTACAAATGAGTAGAGCAATGATTTTAAGAAATAAAAATAAGTACATGTAGTCATAAAAATTATGAAAGCAATGTATAAAATGCTCTTCACAACACCCTACTACAGCAACCTTTCAATTATAATGACCAATATGTAAAGTACTATTTCATACACTAATGACTAATATAACATCAAGACTGAAGTGCATATTTCAATATTATGACCAGAGTTTACATTCGTTTTATTTTTATTACCAAGAAAATCACTTAAACACGAGTTAAATATTTTTTGTACTCTCGGAACAAAAATGTTTCCATTGGCAATTAAGTCAAATATCAAAAGAAAATGACTAATAAACTTAAGAGTAAACGTCTTAAATTCAAGAGTCAATTAATTCTGCAGTCAAAAACCTTGAGAAATATGAATTACTTTATGTTAATGTTAACCAAAAGAACATATTACATCGCAGTGCAGAATTCAATATGATGTCAACGATGCATTCATTAGTTTAAATTATCATTGTAAATTTCTTTTTAAATTAAAGAGTACAAAAAAATAGGAACCATATTATTCCTGTGTTTGAAAAATCTTCTCTTTTTGTGAAATGTTAGTTCCTTTGAGTAATTTATATACGAGTTAAATATGTTGTAATCACATTTTTTTTTTTTAACTCTGTACTTTTTAGGTTTTCTGAATTAAGAAGAGAAGCTTTAAACTAATTTACTTTTTCAACCCCTTTATTGTATTATTTTAAATGTGTGAATTAATGTCCACTTTAACATGAAGAAACATAATGCATAATTATCAATTATTCTACAAGTTTCCAAATTTTTTTTAAAAGTTCAACATGATTTTATTAAAATCAATGCAATATTTATAAGACTTAAGGAAATATTTATGAGACTTTTTGTATTTGCAATATAAGCAACTTTATGCTGTAACATCTACTTTCCTTAGGGATAGGGAACAGAGAGTTACTGTGTTGAGCAACAACAGTGTTAGATAAAACGTCTAAACGATTTTACTTCTTAAATCATACTTTAAAAAAGTTTATTTCTTTTAAACAAAGTTAAAAATAAGTCAATTCTAATTTTTTTTTCAATTCAAAATCTTGAGTTGTTGCTATAACCCAATTCAATAAATAAAAGAAATACTGTAATCAGTTTCTCAGTAAATAAATGAAATTTGGTGCAAAGTCCTAGTTAATAATTCATTTACTTAACCAAAACAAAAATATTTTTCTATTGAGGAATGCTTCAAAATTTTAAAAATCTAATAGATTTTGCAGAACAGTTCCTATAAGATTATTAATCAGACAAACACATTTATTAAGCAGGGTGCATAGCCAGATTTCTCAACAAAAATAAGCACCTTTTAAGTACTTTTTAAGCACTCAAAAATTTTTTCATCCCATTCAAAAAAAAAAAAATAATAATAATCATAATTAGATCTAGGCAGTAATAAAGATTATTTTTTTCTATCCTTTAAAGTTTTGAATTTATAAACATAAAATCAATAAAATTTAAAAACATTTTCAAAAACTTTACAAAATCATGATAAAAAAAACTAGTTTCTGATAAATATTGTAGAGAAAATTTAGAATATCATGCATTTCTTGTAATTTAGAAGAACAATCGATACAGTATAGAAAAAGTCTTTTTTTAAAAGATAGAAAATTTAGCTCATTTTATAAACCCCGAATAAAAAATGCATCTTTAAGGGCTTTTAGAAAAAGGTAAATCAAAAATAAGCACCTTTAAGCACTTTTTAAAAACACTACGCACCCAGTTAACAAAAAAGTCAAGAAATTAACACCCAGTAGTTATTAAATTCCAGCTTATGCAGTTTCATCTAAGTAATTTATTTATTTTGGTGGTAGACAATAACTGACAGTAAAAATGAAGGATTTTAGTTCATACTGTATAAATTTCTACAAATTATCAACTTGATAAAAGTCAATGAGATCCGCACAAGTAACTGCTTAAAAAAGGACATTTTAAAGATTAAATTTCTATAACAAATGTAGAAATTAAAAATAATAATATTTTTGCAGAAATTATAAAAGGACATAGTAATAATATTTTTTCAGAAATTATAAAAGGGCTTAGCAATTAATATTTTTTCAGAAATTATAAAAGGACATAGTAATTAATATAGACATACTTTTTGAGTACTATGATGTTGGCCATCAACATATACTGACACAGAACTGTTTTTAAGGACAGCTCTGTTTAAAATAATTGCTAAGTGGTGCCATTGTCCCTCTTGTAACAGCTCAGGACACCATATTCGAACACAGCATTCTTCACGTTCCTCAGGCTCCCAATCAACACCAGCTGAAAATTAGAAAAGAAAAAAAAACCTGTTTTAAAATTTGAACATACCAAGAGAAAAGTTACTTCTTTTTCAAACATCAAAAGCTACTTTTTTTTTTCTTTTGGATTATAAATATATTCTTCATTATATGACAATTAATAATATATTGATTTGCACAACAGCATAAAAGAATATTATAAGATTGATTGGCAAAGATTTTTTTCCCTTCTCAAATATTATTCACTCACACTGAGACTAGTAACTGTAATGAAATAAATTTTTAAAAAAATTAACGTTAACACCTTTCATGAAGGAAATTAAAAATTTTTCCCACGTCTGTTAACTGAATATTCATAATTTTTAGAGTTAAAGTAGTAAATAAAAACAAAATTTTATTTGAAGACACATAAAATTAAAATAATTGCTACTTTCTATAGTGTTTACGAATCGAAAAACTTGTTGCATGTATTTTTAAAATAAGATTGGATTTAAAAAAATTTAAAGCACAGTTTCATGCATCATAAATAAATAAAAAATTTTAATTATTATTATTATTATTATTTTTAGGATTTAAGTACAAGCAAAAAAAAATATCAAGCACTAGTCTTTTTTAAAAAAAAAAAAAAATTTAAAAAGACAAATAAGGTAGCCACTCAAATCAGGTTTCAAATTTCCCTGATTTTTAAAGGTAAAACTCTTAAAATTTCCAGGTCAGCGTGGATTTTTTTTCCTAACAAAGTATGGGATATAGTGTGGCTTTGAGCAGAACTCTTCCAGATGAAAAGTCTGGGGGTATCTACTGCTATGGAAACAATGAGAGCACATTTCTAATGGGGGTGAAATGTAGAAATGAAGGGCTCGATTGGTTTACTCAAGCTGACCTATACAAAGATCAAGACAAAACTATTCACCCCACACACATATTTGAAGTGACTTCCCTTGTAACCATAGTATCCGCCACAAAGCGAGACTGATGCCTGGAGGAGTTCTCCTGAAAGCTGCATTATAGGTACTTAACCCCAAAGAAAAACATCAATATCCTAAAGTATTTTATTTAAAATGTAATTTTTTAAATATATAATGGTTTTGTTTCTCATTCTTTTAAATTGTTATGTTTTTGTACAACATTAATTTTTAAAAACTTAAGATAGAAGCGTCAATGCATCTACAATATTGCTAAACACTGAAATGTCAGATAATAATCAGATCTAATAGTCATACTAAGATTTTGAGAATCTCAAAATACATTTTGTAGTTTATCCACAGGTCATTTGACACTGTATTTAAAAAAGGCATTTCTTTTAACTTGGTAAAAAAGTCATTTTAGACAGTTAAGAGAAAAAAAACTTACTTGATTGATGCATCATGGTTTCAGTTGTGGAAATCAACAATGCTTTATCTCTGGATGATATCTGAATACTCAAACAAATTAGCTGCTCATCACGCCCTTGTATATTTCTAACTAATGTCAAGAGTCTAATAGCGTGAGGATCACTATGAGGATCGCTAAACTTTTCAGAACATACCCATGTGGAATAAGTTAATCCAGTTTGGGGAGGAAAAACTCTGTCACCTACAAATATTCAAGAATGAATTTCACATTTTTATTTCAAAATTTTTAAGAATAAATGTTTAAATAATTTTACATTTTTACCTCATTCAAGACTGCTTTATTGGAAAAAGATGAAAAAAATCATAGCAAGAACATTTTATTTCTATTTTTCTTTTGGGAAAACTAAATTTTCATGATTAAAACTATTTCTTAACAGGTAAAATGTTAATATTTAGTGTATATGCTTTTTAACTGCTAACAAAAAGTAGGAATTCTAAGTAGTTTACTGCTCCTAAAAAAAGGTATTAAAAAATGCTTCTACTAACAGTTTTTATCTTTTCCGGATAAGTAGCAGCCCTGCTCTTTTTATATTGTGCTAAGATAAATAAATGTCATATAAGCATATTAAAATATAAAATTCTGAGAAGTATGCCAGGTAAACACTGAACAATATGTGGTGAAAAATTCAAACAGGCGTGCCTTACAATCAATAAATTATTTCATTTAGTAAGATAGACATTCCTTCTTTTGCTTAGTACATCTCCATTTCTCATTCCCTTATCCCTGCTTTATTATTCTGTTCTGTCCTTAATTCTGTTCTGACCACCAAAAATTTTTTTAGAATTAAAACATTAGAATGACAAAGATAATTTTAATTAAGTCAAAATAATGATTTTTTTTATATTTTAATAGTACTAATTTGGAAAAGTCATGAAATTCACTTCACTAATATTAAATACATATAATTAAAAAAAAAATTTTTTGAAAAAATTAAAAATTTTGAAATTTAGAATTTTATACTTAATTGAATCTGTTATTTCAGCTTAAATTATTTAAAAATCAAATTTTAAAATCAAAGTTAATATAAGTATAGTTTATTAGACTGAACTGGGGGGCTATAATGTATAGCTCAGAGTTCTCCTTTGGAATAAAAAAGGGCAGGGCGCTTTTTCACAAAAAAGGGCACTTTGAATTTTGAGAGAGCACTCACTTAACGTAAAAATTTATCAAATTGTGAAATATTATGCATTAACTGAATTTGATTATCAATAATTTTTAAATTACTCTCTTATATTATTTTATGTATATACTTCAAAAAGTAATTCTCACATATTATTAAAACAAGAGAAAAAATTTTAGTTTTAAAAAATAATTAATGGCATGCTAAAAAACAATCTCTAAGGATAATTTTTTTTTCAAAAAAAAGTAAACTGAAAAAAAAAATTTTTAATTAATAAATAACTTGAAAGCTTTCTTCTAAAATTTAAAGTGAAAATTATGAAGAAAAAAAACATTTAAGGTGCATTTTGTTAAAAAATATGTATTTATTTAAAAAATAATTTTAAAATTTAAAACCACTAAAGAAATTCATCCCATTAAAAAAAGAGAAACTTACAAAAAATTTAATTAGCTGAGAATAATTCTAAAAATGTAAATATTTGAAATAGTAATCAGAATTAAACCTACAAATGCAGATAATTTTACTAATTTAATGTGTAATTATTATTTAAACAGTGAGTTATTTATTTTATTAATGGAAAAGACAGTGTTTTTAAGGAATGGTAGTTTATTTTTACAAAAAAGCGCATTTATAGGGATCAAAGGACAAATATGGCAGGCCGTCCTTATAAAAACGCTTAAGGAGAACACTGCATAGGACACTGTATACTTAGGACACTTAAAATAATTCAAATTATATTCACCAGTTCCTATGCCTCCAATCACAGATACATCTGATCCCATAGAGACCATTCCAACACCAACAACAGCAGGTGCAGAGACACTTTGAGGAGCTACACTCGGCAAATAAAGGCAGCTGAAGCCTTCTGAGCTCATGTCGAACTCAACAAAAGGTGGCATTATAGACGTCCCATGCAGGCGGCAGTCACGAGGAGTGGTCATGGAGACTAAAGTTTTGACCCTTGTTAGAGGAACTGGGCCACCATCTCTATGATTAGCTGGTCGAATATTTCTACTGAGGGATTTCATAGTTTCCTGAGCATCTTCGTCAAATGAAGTACAACACAGGGGTGAGCCTAATCTCAGAAATTCTCTGAAAAATAAATAATTTAAGATGGGTCATTCTCCAAATTGTGGAACTTCAACCTCAATGACATGACTGTCACAGTAGTGTTTTACTTATATACTTATAATAATTCGAAATGATGTAGAAAATAAATTTTATTTTAATGACTCAATAGTAAATAAGCAGATAGTTAGAAGTTACTTTTGTTTTAATAACTGAATAATAGGTAAGTAATTAGTTAGAAATTTATACAATAAAATCAGGTATAAGAAAACAACAATATTTAAAAACCATATGAGTCAATGCATCATCTTATTATCCGGCATAATATTTATAAAAAGTATAAACATTCATTCTTTAATCTTGCTACCACTTTTAAAATTAAGTAAGATAATTTGCAGAAACAATTATGTATAAGCTATAGAGAATTTTCTATGAGATAATATTTATAAGTAATTGAATTGAATCTTGCATTTGTGAATTCTGAATTATTATAATATACTATTTAATTTTTTTTAATACCCTAATTTTAACCCACTGGCGGTTTAGGAAATGGGCAAAATTGGGAGAATGTTTCTCCCCTACACACAGTTCCCCTATCAGTTAACATGAGAAAACCGGTTTTGCAATGCAGAGAAGACTGCAGGTTAAAATGCGACTTTTTACGTGCAGAACCGTCAGTGGGTTAAACAGTTTATTTAAAAACATACTTATGAAAGTAAACATAGCACCTTTTTTGACAAATTTAATGTGATGATGGGTTGTCAAACTAGTGTTGTTTATTTTAATATAACATCATGAATTAAATATTTTTATTAAAATAAAATAAAAATTAAATGAGTTAAAAAATGAAATAATACTAATACCCCTATTAAAATATTAAGTACAATGGAATTTTTCAAACTATATTTATAAAAAAAATTTATTATAAAAGTGACCAAGTAGATTTTCAGTCTATAATGCAATTTTGTTAATCATTAGACGAATAAATATTCATTAGGTATAGATTAGATTAGATAATATACAGTATACATCTAACTAAGTATGATATACAGAGTAAAAAAAATATCTAGACCTTGTAATATTAAGTTTAAATAGTTAAAAACTCAAAAATCACAACTATTCACTTAAACAAAACAATATTTATGCATATTAGCAAAAAGTAAATACAAATTGGCAAATATAATTTCACCATTAAAACGTCCAATGTTATATATAATAGTGATAATTACTCAATATAATGAACATTTGAACTTAGTTTTGTCATTAATTTCATTGACATTATAAAGAAGAGAAAAATATACAGTATTTATATTTACTTTAATAAATTTTAAAAAATTTGAATCCATACAGTGAATAGTCCTAATTATACAGCTTTAATAAAAAAAATTTAAATGTCAAATGATTACCTGAGATCTTTTGGTTCTAAAGATTGTGCAGAGAGACGTTCAAATATGTACTGTAAAGGAGGATGAAGTGAGTGAGATTCATTTTCCAACGCAATGTGACAGTGGACGAGTAATTCGCCTGGAAGCCCTGATTCACACATTACTTGTTGGTTCCTCTCAGACCTCACAAGGGAGCGCAACACTTCAGTCAGGTAACACTGAAGAGTCAGCGCCATCTGAAGGGGAAAATAATATATATTATCAGAATGACAAACAATGAAATTCTAAGTTATGCAAACAATCATTAAGAAAAAATAGCATGGTATTTCAAAAGCCTTTTCAATGGATGAGAAACATTTAAAATTTTATTTGTGAGCCAAGTTCAAAAATAAAAGGCATCTCAAAATTACAAATGAGATTTCAATTGTGCAATTAAAAAAGGCCAGCAGGTCTGTTGATAGATCAGGGTAAATTAATAGAAATCTTGCACTAAATGAACACCCTATTTTCATTGCTGGGCAATATCTTTAGCATTGTCATTCTCTGATCATGTATTTTTCTGTTTTAGTTATCAAAATTAGCTATCCCTTTAGATCATACAATTTAAAGTCTGCTGCTTATGCCAACAAGCCCGTAACCGTGTTGTTAATAATAAAAAAGGCCAGCAGGTCTGTTGATAGATCAGGGTAAATTAATTAAAATCTTGCACTAAAAGAACACCCCATTTTCATTGCTGGGCAATATCTTCAGCATCGTCATTCTCTGATCATGTATTTTTCTGTTTTAGTTATCAAAATTGGCTATCCTTTTAGATCATACAATTTAAAGTCTGCTGCTTATGCCAACAAGCCCGTAACCCTTGTTTCTCAAAGGAAAAAATTTAACATCGTATTAATGAGATTTAGCAATTATTATATAAAAAAGGTCATAGAAAATTTTGGAGCATGTATATGCCAACAAAACTGCCAAGGACATTTACCTATCATGCTATTCCACACATAACCTAAAACTGTAAGTTTCATAAATCAATGAAAAACATAAATTTTAAAATGTTTTATTGAAAACCAAAATTATTTCTTGCATGAATTTTGCAAACACACTGTAGAAAAAAAAAAGGCTTCATAAATTTAATTTTCTTCTTTAAATAATCTTAACACTTTCAACAGCAATTTTTTCAGCAATGCACTTAAAATTTCCTTACCATATTTTGTATAACAAAGCATTTAATATGTGTTGATTTTTGTGGGATTTGTTAAAATCTCCAAAGAAACAAATAAGTATAAATATTTATATGCAGAAAAGAGCGACTTTTATTGAGAGTGTTAAAGGCATGGACATTTGCTTATATAAAAACCATTAAACAAATCATAATAACAAGTACACAATAATAACTTTTTATGGCATCACTACAATAAAAAGAAATCAGTTTCTAAAGCTACACAGTACAATTACTTAAACATGAAGTTATGCCAAAAATATGTATGTAAAAAAAAAAGCAATTGCTAACAAAAGCAAAAAAAAATATATATATATATTTAATGAACTCAATTTAATAGATTCTTAGACAGTTAACTTCCTATTAAAAAAAAGTTAATTTTTATTAGATTATAAAATATGCAGTGCCTTTTCTTAAGAATAATAAAGTTCTTCTACATATTCAAGGGTGATTGTGAGCCCAACTCAAAAATCCTGAAAATTTCTTGAGTACAATCATTAATGACGCATTTCAAAAAATGTATGTCTTTATAAATTGAAATCATTGATATTTTCATAACATAAAATTCTAAATAAATTATATGCAGCATAATTTAAATTAATAATTATGTGTAAGTTTACTTTTATCTCTAATCACATTTATTATACTGCCAGAAAAAATATTTACAAATGAAAGAGATGCCAAGTATAAATTCTAGTTCTCATATTTTTAAATAAAATATACAAGAATTTTCACACATAAATGTGATCAATGATTTCTTGACCTTGGATTTCCAGAAATTTCTGGATTGCGGTTAGCGAAAAATCCGGATTTTTTCCAGAGCACCAGCATCTCTGATTATTCCAAAATGTGCACTAATTATTGGAGCAAAATTTAATTCTTAAAATGAATCAAGATAGAGGAGAATTTACCTGTGGTTTTGTGTGATTTCGCACAGATGGCAATAAATGATGCATTGAGACCACTACACCTGGATGAACAATCATGGCATCGGGAGTTGGAGGAGTGAAATTCATAGTAAAAGCAGACCTTTTGTTAGGTGAGCTCACTTGGGTAGTTTCAGTTAAATTATGTGTGTCAGTCTCAGAATGAGCACGATGTAGAGGAGCTGGTATGTTAGGTCTGAAAAATATCATAACAGCTTTATTAATCACACAGACTAGGGGTGCACAGCATTTTGAAATAACATGTTACAGCAGAAATGAATGGGAAACAAAGTGAAAAACATATGTGCAAAAAATCGATATAAAGATATCCATTTACATACATGTTTTGTATTTAACATAATTTTGTGAAATAAAATTTATAATTAAATTATCTACCATTGAAAAACACCACACCTTTACAGTAACTAATTTAAGAAAAATCTTAGTTCTTAAAAGAATCTCATTGTCAGACTTTTAAAATCGAATGAAAATGAATTGCACTAAGGGATTTTCAGTAACAGTATAACTGAAATGTTAAAGAAAATATAGTACTTGACTGATTAAATTATAAAAGTCAAAATGAGTTACATACTTATCAAAAGCATCTGTTGCAGTGTCATACAATAGCCTAAATATTAGACAAGATGAAATCAAAGGAGTTGGCACACTAGATACAGCAATCCTAAAAAAAATTAAACAAATTGCTTAAATTTTTTTTGTATACAAAGGATTAGTTGGGAACAAATAATGAATGATTTTATACAAACAATTAAACAAAGTGTAATAAAATTTACCAACAAAAACATTTAACATGCTTAACATACAGAGTCAAGTTTGATAAACCTAGATAGCCAATCACCTACTCCTTTTAACTTACTCGAATTAATTCATTCAGTCTTGTGAACACCAAGATACAAATAACAATAAATGAATAAAAACTTATCCTTTTTTTATAAACTACTTCAATCTTAATTTTTAGAATGTCACTATGAACTATAAAAATTAAAATTAAAAGCTAAAATAAACATTATAAAACTTTTAAATATTTTTAAAACTTCAATGTTATTATTTGAGGCATGAAAAAAATATTTATTTCAAAGACAGATATATAAATAAAAGTTATTGATTGAAACAAACAGAAATGATTGTCATACAGATTGTTTTCATTTTAATATTTATATTATCAGGGGTCTGTCTAGGTTTTTCTTGGAGGTACCTATTTTGCGAAAATTTAGACATAATTTGTGAAAATTAAAAATTATATTAAAAAATCAATACAAAAATATGGATTTATCGTTTCTTATGGAATACAAAAGTAAAATTTTAAGAAAAAGTATTTTGTAAAACTACCGTTTTTCCTAAAGTTGAATTTGTGAAAGTACCGCTAAACGGTAGTAAATGTGGCCCTGATTATAGAACTTAGTAATTTAAAAATCATCATTTCACATTTGTGCAAAATGCTATAAACATTTTTCCTCAACAGATAACTTTCTCAAGAAATAAGGGGAAAAACTTTTTTTTTTTGTTTTTTTTTTTTTTTTGTTGCCAGAACAGCTTAAGGAATGTCTTAAGGTGTTGTAGGCACTCATACAGTAGAAAATATTGAAACAATTAGTATAGAGCAAGTATGCCAGGGATCTGTCTAGGTTTTTCTGAAAGGTACCTATTTTGTGAAAATTTAGACATAATTTGTGAAAAATTAAAAATTATATTAAAAAATCAACACAAAAATATGGATTTATCGTTTCTTAAGGGATATAGAAATAAAATTTTAAGAAAAAGTATTTCGTGAAACTACTATTTTTCCTAAAGTTGAATTTGTGAAACTACCGTTTTTCCTAAAGTTGAATTTGTGAAGGTACCGCTAAGCGGTAATAAATTCGGCCTGCACAGGCTCCTGCATGCATATGATTTCTTTACTGCCTCAATTTCAATACTTATTTCGATTTAATTCTCAATGTCTGAAATTAATTAGAATTACATTTATTTAAATATATTTGAATATTTTGAGCTTCAAAAGTCAGATATATTGCATTTCCCATTTTATCATTCAATCTAAATGCATCAAATAAACAATAAAAAGAAAACTTCTAAAGAAAAATTTGATATATAAAATTTTTAGAACATACTTTGTATCTTTAGCCATGGAAAAAATTAAATGAAAGACATGGTCATCGGGTAAATTGCATATTTTCTCACTATTATCATCCAATGTAACATTATTGCTAAAGCATCCCAACAATCGAACAGTATCGGTCAGACTGGTGTGACAGATCTGAAAAAAGAAAAGCTCATTGTTTAACAATAACTAATGAAAAGGCATGCTCATTACTTAACATATACAAGATTTTTCACATTTTTTTAATTGGATTAAATATGTAATAAGCTTATACCCTAAGAAATTAAAAAACATTACACTAAAAAATTAATATAAACTGTATATTATGCAAAAAACAATATTATAAAACATAGTCTACATGACAAGTATTCATAATAATGCAAAATATGTAAGAGATAAAAGTTTAATACAGATAAATCAATTTTAGTCTTTTTTTCTTCAGAATAATAGATAATAATTTTGATAAAACTATTACACTTACTTCAGAAGCAAAAAATCTTGCATTGGCAGGTTCATACCTCATTGCCATAGCTAAGGTATGAAATAAGGTACGAAGTAGAATAAGGATTTCTTTTTTTTCAACTGAAATGTACAAATTTATGTATATTAAATATTATTTATACTATTACTATAAATTTATGTACATTAAAAATTTATACATAAATATCAATGTAAATATTTATGCAGAAAGTTTGGGTCAACTCTTTTAATAATTAAGTTTATTAGGTAAAATTATGCATAACTTACACGGTTATGCAATGTTTTTTTATATAAAGAGTTGTAACAATCTACAAAGATTAAACTATTTTATTGTCTAGTTTTAAGATTTTAAAAAGTTCAGTGAACTTAGTAGAGTTTTTAACCATTTGTTATCATAATAAAAAATACATAAATATATATTACTTCATATTGATACTCAATTTCCTTTTCCCCCCACCATTTATTAGTGAAAGTGAATGTTAATTTTAAACATTCTAATAAATTTAACCCCATAATAAATTGATACACAGTTTAAAGAAACGTAAAAACAACTTTAAACATTGAAAACAACTTTAAGCATTGAAGCTAAATACTTTAAAACAGTTGAAACAATCATGTACTTTTTAAGCGACCAAGCCTTTCACATTCCTGAAAGTTTTTTTAAAAAAATTTTCTCAATACACAACAGTTTCATTTTTATCCACAAAGAGAAAAACTGCTTTTTAGAAGACAAACAACAGATGGAAGGTAATCTAACTGTTTTAAAGGCTCAATCACTTAATTTCAGTAGCAAATTTCATTAGAAATCTATAATAAAATGTTTATAAAATTATTTAACGATTTCATTATTTGTGAGAATACTCAGTAAATTTAATGAAGTTGAAGACATTCACTCGAATTTTAAAAAAAAAGAATAAAATTTTATCACTAAAGAAGTAATTAAATCATTTTTATAGCGCAAAAAAAAATCTTCCTATAGAAATATAAAAACATTTTAACTTTTTCTAAAATATATGAACTACACTTTTCCCAAAAATATATAAATTATGATTTAATATTTATTGATTTATCTAATATTCACTTATCAACAAATTGAATTTATGGACTTGGTACGAATTGCTTGAAAAAATACATACCAGTATTCCAGGGTGGTTTGGGAGGATCTGCTAGACAACCTTCCATTGAAACTAAAACTGACATCACATAAACAAATCCACCAACTTTACGAAAAACTGTCCTAGTTCTATGACTCTCCCTTAACACATACAACAGAGACTAAAATAACAAAATATGAAGATTAAAATAAAATGCATATAATTACATTTTATGAAACTTTATACCACACATACAAAGAAATACAAGACTTTATTTTAAATTTTGAGTTCAAGATCTTTTTCTTCTTCTATTTTTAAGTTCAACACCAAACTTGATAATTAATTACTTTTCCAATAACCAGCAGTATTATAAATAATATAACACTTTTAGTCTACAACAGCATTTTTTTTTATAAATTTATAATTCAATATTTAAATAATTTTCTTTCGAAAAATATAATTTAAGCACTTCAAAATTTTGTTTTAATAAAACATTTTTCCAACTTCTTTAAAAAGAGCAACCATAACTCCTATTCTTAAAACTGGCGATAAAAATTGCTTATCAAACTATAGACCAATTTCAATACAGCCTGTTTTTTCCAAAATCATTAAAAAAGCTCTAGCTGATAAAATGTACAATTATTTAAAATATACAAATTTCTTCTCTGAAAATCAACATGGGTTTATTAAAGGCAAAAGTACAGAAAAAGCTCTTTTGGAATTTTCAAAATTTATTCATAATAGCAATGCTGAAAATAAGATAACAGTAGCTATATTTCATGATATATCAAAAGCTTTTGATAATGTCAATCACAATCTTTTAATCAAAAAATTAGAATTTGCTGGTTTTAGAGGAATTATTTTAAATTGGTTTATTTCATATCTTTCAAACAGAGAACATAGAGTTAAAATCCGAAGTAATTTTAGTAATTATATTTTTTCAAACCGTGGTGTTTCTCAAGGATCTATTCTAGGACCCTTATTGTTTATTATATTCATCAATGACTTTTGTCAACTCTAACTTTTTGGTAAGATAATAACATATGCTGATGATTCCGTAATTTTGTATTCTTGCACTGATTTAAATCAACTAACTTTTCAAATTGAATCTGATTTACGCATAATTTCAAAATGGTTTACAGTGAATGACTTAAATTTAAATCTAAATAAAACTAAATATATTTATTTCTGTTTAAGAAAATCAGAATTCAACTTAAATTTAAAATTTCAATCTCTCTCCTGTAAAAGTACTAATGAAAATTGTCAATGCTATATTCTACAATCTGTAAATAATATCAAATATTTAGGACTATATATATCGATTCTAATTTGAAACAGAAAACACATATTAACAATTTAGTTAAAAAATTGCGTTTTATTTTAGATAAATTTTATCATCTTAAGAATAAAATTCATTTTAATTTTGTGAAAACACTCTATTACTCCTGGTTTTATTCCTTAATTAATTATGGTGCAATAATATATGGCGGCGAATATAAAACTAATTTACTTCCTTTAATCTCAGTTCAGAATAAATGCTTCAAGATTATTAATTCTCTAAATATAAATAATTCAAGTATAACTACTACCAATATACATATAAGAATTAACCTATTACCATTTCACCATAATGTATTTTTTCGAATTTTACTTTTTTTACACAACAATAAATTAATATGCAAATTAAAAACTAATGTGTCAGAAAGGAGACCAACTGAAATATATGAGATTCCCCACTTTATAAAAGAAATTTCACGAAAACAGTTTTTTTACTTAGCACCTAAATTATATAATAAATTACCATTCCAGTTGCAAAACATCCAAATATATTCTTCTTTTAAGCATGCTTTATTTCAATTTATGATGAACATTGACGATTTAGACCGCTATTTTTCACTTTAAAGGAAGCATTTGATTTTTTATACCAGTCTTGTGCCAATCCAAATGAATTTCTTATGTTACCTTTGTCATTTTTTTTAAATAGTTTCATGTATTTTTTTTTCTATTATTACAGTGTTCAACAATATATGATGTCTTATGATGAGCAAAATAATTCATGATTGTAATACCCCCCCCCTCCTTTTTCTTAATATATCTATTTTTTTTAAAAAATTTCTAAATAAAATTTATTGTATTGCTTTTCTTTGTCGCCTGGACAAAATTTTCCTCTTGACGAAGAATATATATTCTTTGTATTTATGTGTTTGTTTTTGTTCCCAATAAAGTTATATTAGTTTGCAAAAAAAAAATTGAAAAGCCATATTGATGAAGATTTTAAGAGGCATTTTAGTGAACTTGAGTAAATTAGCTTCAAAACTTATTGCTATTTTTTGTTTGTGAGGAAATAAATACTATGCCTTGACCTTTTTTTGCAATCTACAAGCTTCTAATTTTCGAAATCTATAAATATTTAAACTTCATTTGAACTGTTCCTGTCATAGCATTCCTACAATTGGCATTCAAGTATACTGCCTAAAATTGTAAGACCGATGTTGACTGTTTATTGCCAAAAGTACTTAGAAGCTTTTTCCATTAGAAAAACACTGAAAAATTATCCTAGTACCTTTATCCACTAAGATTGACAAAATTTAATGACTTGGGAAAATAAATGAATGTTGCACAGTTAAATAAAGATTAAAAATTTAAATATATCTTTCCCCATTAAATCACAATTTTTTTTTTCTTCAAAAATGTTATTTTCAACCTTCTTCTTAAAAATTTTCTGGCTCTTTATTTTGACTAGACTTTTTTTTTTGTAACCTACTACTACTGAAAGATTTATGGAAAAAGTATAATTCAAAGAGAAAAAATTTAAATCAATAAAAAGTTAGGAAAATAGTATACTAAATAATAATGGTTGAATAATCATTGAATTTTTAAATTTTAAAACTTGCTTATAAAATTAAAATTCATTTGTAATAAATTTCAGGAAGGAAGCCAATATATACTTTTGCTCAATTGTAAAAAAAATTTGATAATACAAATATAATATCTTTTGAGACAGTAACAGGATTTATATTAAATCAAGAATCATCTTGAACTCACCTTCAAAATATGAGTTTTTAAGTCCAGGGCAAGAACAGGAGCTGTATGCATTAGGCCTAAAAGAGTGCCCATATCATCATCACCACCATTACTTAAAACAAGTTGCTGTACAATTCCTAAAGCTGCTTGACGACATATATGATAAGGAACCATGTTGTGAGCACATCGTGCTCCTCCACTTTCTCTAAAAACACCTACAATTACAAATTATAAGTAAATACATAATTTTTTTTTATTATAAAACTGAGCGCACTTAATTTTAAATTTTAAAAATCAGATACCATAACGAAATATAAAAGCCCAGTAGTAGAATTTACCGGGTCAATAGGACGCACACCCTTAAAAAATTTAAAAAATTTGTGTGCGACTTCAACTAAGTCAGGCAGAAATTTATATTGCAAAAATTTAAGATTATAAATTAAAAAAATTAATCTGAAAGAGTTAATTTTGCAGATGATAGCGTTAAAATAAAACCTTTTCATTTTAAAGGAAGAAATGAACAGAATTGTAATTTATGATGTCTGATTTGTGCCTGTTTAAAGTTTCTTAAAATGAAATTCATTACCGTACCTTCATATGTACTTCTTTGCAGACAATAACCAGAAAAATGAACATTAAATAAGTGTTTTTTTGATAGACTGCAGTGTCTGTAGCCATGCTGTGGGGTTGCTGCTACCCCGTATATATAAATAAATAATTTAAGAAAACGTAAATAGATTTAATACATTTTTTTCCCTTTTATTTAAAAAAAAATATTTTAGTATTAAAAATTAACACCGTTTAATCATGTTCAGCAACAAAATAAATTTTATTTTACTGGCTTTAACTATTATTGTAGTCATACCTTTGTCATCTATGACTCAACCTAACTTGAAACAATACAAAATCAGCATTTCGTGTTTACTGTTCAAAGTCACCAATTCCAGATACATTGCCAATACTCTGAAAAATATTTCCATTTTTTTCTTCTTTTTAATACACGTGATCATCAAATCTTATGTAAAGAAATTTTTTATTTTTTTAAGCTGGATTTCCGGACGCTACGCACTTATATTTCCTTAATGAATTCACTTAAAAGAGTTGTCAGAAAGACACGAGCAGCTTAAGGAACAAACTATGAATAATAATGAAACTGAATATTAATAATAGTCGTCAGACAGACTTAGTTTTGGTCCCAGTAGCAGAATTTTCTGTATCAAAAAGCAGCTCAATCATAATAAATTCAAACCTATCTGTGAGCCAAACACAGTCAGTCAGAGACTACTATTTTAAAAATTAGACTTAACCTAACACATGTACAGCAAAATTAGCACATATAATATGTATAAAAATTACAGATAAAAAAATTTGTTAAAAATATGTTATTTTTGTTAAAAAATTCGAACATGAAATTTAAAAAACGACATGTTTAATTTTCAAAATTCTTTTAATCGAAGATCAGTATTAGGGATTTTTGAAAATCATAACTTTTCTTTAATTACATATCTGCAGATTGCCAAACAAATTTTGTTAAGAACCTGAACCAGAAATTGAGTAAAGTCTTGGAGCTAAAAATGATCCGTTTTTACATTCAACTCTCAGTTACATTTTAGGCTGGGTTTTCAAATCTGAGATGAAAAAAGTCTGCAGTTACTTTAATAAATCTGCAGTATCCACTGCCTAGCTAGAGGATTTCTGCTACAGATGACTGGGGTTTCGATTCAAATTACAAATGTTTTAATTAAACAACTCTGTTCCATTCCTTAGTTAAGTATTTTTTTTTTCCATTTTAAAAAATAGGATAGATTTTTCTTTCAATTTGTAACTTGTTTTATAATAGAAATCTGACCTGCTAATTCTTTACACCAAATGAGAACAAAAAAGTAAGTTCTGTATTTAATTCAGGCAAGAAAATTTAACTTATTATCAGCTTGCTTTTTCATTTTTTAGCGTATATTTTAATAGTGACTTTTATTTTATCATATTAATCATTCTTTAGCTAATTAATCACCATGTAATTTATATCAAAATGTTGTTGCATAATTGACATTAATTAACATTTATTTTTCATTGACCAACATATGTTTTGATCTTTGTTTAACTGAAAGAGTTATTACCTGGAAAAATCTATTCTAGGAACTTGCCGAAGTTTTGACTGTTCCTGATACTGGACTTTTAACTGTATTGGAAAAGTTATTAAATTAAGTTGACACAAAGTGCAAGTTTTTAAATTTTGTTTCCATGTTATTACTAAATATATCATCAATCTTTAAAAGACAAATCTTTTCTTAGAATAACCATATTTCTTTTTGATAAGATACTAATAAAAATAAACAAATTTGGTTAATAAAAGTATTCGTTAGTGTAACAAGGTACAACAGTTTTTAACTTACTAGCATTGCCTGAGTTTGAATTCAGCAGTGCAGTTAAGGCCTCCATGACAAGTGATCCTAAAGTCAATTGTTCTTCAGGAATTTCCCAATTAGCTAAAGAATTTTTTTTTAAAGAAAAAGAGAGAGGATGTTGAAGAATTATTAAAATAAAAAATTTTGGTACATAATTAAAGATTGCATTATGTTGCAGTATTAGGACCCAAAAAAATCAATAATCAAAAATTTGCAAACGAACCTGGTTGCTCATCTGATGCATCTGGGAATGCTTCTTTTAATATTGCTGCATACCTATGCAAACATGTAACTAAAACTTCTAAAAGGCCAACTTCTCTGTAGACATCTTTAAACATAGAATTGGAATGTAATATATTCAAGAGGCTTTTTAAACACAACATACTACAGGTTGTGGAGCTGAAATTGATAATATATTGCAAAATTAATAATTTAAAATTTTAAATATATTAAATCTTTAAGAAAAGAATTTGTGGGTTAGGTATGTCAAATTTAGATATTATTTGATATTAGCTAAATATATATATTTTTTAAAGTTACAAATATCACCTGCTTATAGAAATTTTAAGCTCTAAAAAATATTAAAAATAGTTTTAAAAATTTATTTTCTAGAAAAGAGAACCTTTGAAAAGTGATACTATTATAAAGAGTTCTTACATAGAGCTAGCTACGGCATCACAGATCATGGACTTACGATACCTGGCTCAACGATTACAATAAAAATACATAACAGTTAACTAGATGAAATGGTACAGAATCCTAAAGATATATAGTCTAGATTGGACAACAAATCATTTCCTGTATTATCGCATGGCATTGCCAAACCACTACCTGCACAAATAAGTATGGAAAAACTACAGGAGTTTAAACTTCGTTCCCATTCTCTTTATTCACAAAACATTTCCCTCACTGACTTAATAGCTTCCATATTTATCCTTTTCACTAAATTAATAGTAGATTTCCTCTACAAATTTTAAAGCAAATTTAAGGAGGGTAAAAAACAGATTTGATTTACATTAACCACAATTGAATATGATTACAATATATATATTTAAAAATATGTAAATAAATGAAATAAGTTTTAGTGTTTATAACCTTATTTCATTTATTAAATAAATGCAATAAATTTTAGAGTTTATATAACTTTGAAAACATTTTAATTTCATGCAGTTCAAGAAGTTTTATACCATAAAATGCAAACAGAACATGATTACAATAAATTTATAATAAATTAAATTAAATATATGTTTACTATACTTAATGTCAATTCTTATTATTTTGATTATATTAAATATGTATTTTACACCAGTTAAATAAAAATAATTAATTAAAAATAAATTCAACTTACTTTTGAGTTTTTAACAGGATACTTAAGCTGATAAATTCTTTACAAGGCACAAAATTCAAGTCAAATATTATAAATTCTAGTAACTTGAAAAACTTTTCCTGAAAAATAAAATACTTTAATTTAAAATATTATAATTTAAAACAAAAATAATGGTAAAATATAAATCTAACAATATAAGAACAAATTCCATAGTACTGAAAAATAAACTTGTAATTTTTTTATATCACAACTATAAAAGCATATATTTTCCCAGCATTAAATTTTAAAATTAAGTTAGTTAGCCCACAAAATTAGGTAAACAAATGGACCAAAAATATCATTTGTCCATTATTCCTTATTTAATTAGTTTTTTAACATCTTGAATCGATAATTATTTATTTAAAACCTTACTAATAGTATCTCATACTTTGATAAGATTAATTTTATGTTTCATATTGAAAAACGTTAAATTTATAAATGTATAAATGTAAACCAAGAAATTTAAGAATTTAAAACTACATATAACTATTGCAATCAGTATTTTAAGTTTATCTTACATCCAGACCTTTTTTTAAAAAAAATTAAGAATAAAAAAAATTTTCAAGACACAATATGTAGTATGCAAATTTATCTTAAATATTTTAGAATATAAATCTGCATACCTGAATTTCAGTTGGTTTAGTATGAATTTTTTCTGAAAATTGAGAGAGAGTATGTTGACTTTCTAGAATGAAATAATTAGCTTTGTCAGAATGATATACAGTGCTCACAGCGTCCAGAAGCAAGCTACATAAGTAAGGAGTCTGAGCCTGAAAAAATATTTATATCATCTAGAGATTAACAAGTTTAAGATATATTCTAATAAAATAATTTAAAATATAAATTTCTAAACGCTTTATAATTCAATTTTGAAATATCCTTAAAAAAATCAGTTTCATTTCATGTATTTCAAAAATATTTAGTCACAATTGCTCAATTTTTTTTTGCAATAATTAAATTTATCTTAAAAAAATATAATGAAAATGTAGCATAACATGAATGCCAATCAGAAATTTGAATTGAAGCATACTCATTTAGAACATATCATAAACCAATTAATAAAATACCATAATTTTTTTCTAAAATAGTAAATAAAATAATAAAAATAAAAACATTTAATTTATATTATCTGAATCCAAATAAACAAAAAGGTGTTAAAATTATAGCACAGTTATAAAATATAAATACAGCTTTCGCTTTACTATTATTCAATTTAACAATGAATGACTAAACAGTTAATGAAGATAGCGTACACTTTATGTTACCTGTGAATAAAATACAATATCTATATTCTCAGCTTTGTGCCATTACTTGTGCTCAATTTCTTTTTGTCATTATTTAAACAGATTTTTTTATAAATGTTTTACTTTCTTTATAATAAATATAAAAACAAAATATGAAATACTAATACAGCAGAACTTCAGTGGTAAACAATTTGACTGTTAATTCAAAGAAAAAAATATTAAAAAACTGTTGTGAGCATAAATTTTCTAGTAGGAAAAAAAATACTATTGACATTTCACCAATATTTTTGCTATTTTGGGTTATGTAAGCAATATCTTTCTATTCATTTCTAACTCATAGTAGCTTTGAAGTGTATTGATGATTACCTATATAATTTGTTTTAAATCTCCAAAGATTTCAACTAATGGTAAAATTGTACTGAATCTTTCCAACTGTAAGCTACTTTATCACAGAATTACATGGAAGGAACAGAAATTTTGAAGCAGGAAAACCACCAGATTTAAATGCTAAGAAAAGCAGGCAATATTGCACTGAGTGTTAATATAGGTAATATAACAAGACACACCATTAACAACCACTGAAGGTTCCAAACAGAGTAACTGATTGTTAAACGACATTAAACACAATGATTATGAATAATGTGATAATGAATAATATGATAAATATTGATTCATTTAACATCCAAAGAAAATTACCTTCATAAACACTGATTGTATCACTTGGAATGCTTGAAGATTTCTTACACTGGCACCTGCTGAAGAAAAATTCAATTTATTTTACTAAATAAATTAAACTGACAATGGAAATCCCTGAAAACAACAGACTTATTGTTTCACTTTGCAACAAAAGAAAAAAAAGCATAATTAAATGTTACAAAACAAATGTAAAACCGGAACAATAAGTAAATACCTAAATGATACATATAGTTATCAAGAAATTTGCTCCAAAAGTGAAATACAAAGAATATTTCTCAAAACTATATCTTTAATACTTCAAGTTAATATGATTGAAATAAAATTTTAAAAAAAGAGTTACAGGTCAGGCGTGATAGTCATAAGTAGTCTTCAGATGAGATTAGGCTCGTAAGTATAAAAATTATTTTATTTCGATTTATCTTTTCGCTCTTCAAATGATGGTATGGGATTTAAATGATTATCTTCTAACTAAGTCACTCAAAAATTGAGTAATGAGAGTAAACTTTGGTCTTGAACTGGCATAAATATAAAATAATATCAGGCTCAGAAAAATAAAATCTTACAGATCTTGTTCTCAGACCACCAACAGAGAACATAAACTTACATTAATATAATAACTACAATCTAAAGATTATTGCTATTATGTTCTTGTAAATACTTACTGATAGGTTGTAACAAAGCAATTCTTATAAGAGGGGTCCCAAAAACGTGGAAAAAGTCAAATTTCTCAAAAAAATATGCATTGGATCAATCATCTAAATGTGGATATATTTTTAAAACATGCATTCAATAAAACTCAACCCCTCATCTCGCCTTTCACCTCACCTCTAAAGCTAGAGGACACTAAGTTTGAAATCCTAAGATAGATTTTTAAAAATATCAAATGCATCTATTTCTAGTAACTAACTTAAATTTCTTGAGAGAGTAACATTTCAAATTGCTTTATCATTTGTAATTCCAATGCTACCAAAAAACAAAACCCAGTAAGTCAAATTGAGGTCCCCTTTTTTTGACAAATTTTAAACTGAAACAAAAAATTAAAAATTCCAATTTAATATTTTGAAATTGCCCCCACCCCCATTTCACTCTAAGGGGAAAAGTTGGAAACTCTCATTTGGCATCTTAGAATGCATCTTTTAAAACTAATTCACATGCATATTTTTTTTAATCCTATGCCATTTCAATCTATGCTTATTTGACTGTTTCCATCGTATTTAAAATACCCTTATAAAAAACTTCAATCCAGACACCCTAGATGGAAATTTAATTAATTTTGAGCAATTTAAAATAAAGTGATCGAGATTAAATACTGATGAGAAAATTAGCAATCAACAGCTCAAACTAATATTACCTGTTGAATGAGGGATCTGGAAGCCAGGCAATGTGAAAAGGGAACCAGTACTAGCCTGGCTAGGTTTTAGCTCAATATAGCCACAAGAAGTGAGGGAAGCGATAAGCAGCACTATATTACGGAGGGCTTCACAAGCTTCTTCAGAAGTGTTCTGTTCTAGCCTAATGCAGAAACATAAAAAATTATTCGAACTGCCAAACTCATTAAAAAAATACAGATATAGTAACAAATTGAAAGTAATGTCACTGATTCATTTAAAAAATATTTATTGATTGGAAAAACACATTAAAATGCTTTAAATTAAGCTTTGCCTATAACAATGTCCATTTATGAAGTTTTAAAGCGTGTACACAAGCGAGGGGGAGCAACATCAGAACTGCATGACTTAACTTTTAGGAAGTTGAATGTCAGTGCCTTTAAAAAAAACACTCAAAACATGGTCGGAGATTGAGAGTTCAAACACACGCCTCACCTTTTTTGTCAGTGAAGATCATTGATGGTCTTCCAGTGAAAGCTTTACTGCTGGCCTCAAAAAAACGCAGGGTGCATAGCCAAATCTTTCAACAAAAAATAAGCACCTTTAAAGTACTTTTTTAAGCACTATAGGCATTAACAAAATGCAAAATAATTTTCAAAGACTTTACATGATCATGATAAAATAACTAGTTTCTGACAGAGAACTTTTTTCTTGATTATATTAGCCATTATAAAATGATTGAGAGATTTTTCGGTACGATTTTAGAGGTTGGAAAGTGAAGCCAGAAATTGAAAATATCTTGCAAAAATGCAACAGGGTTGCATATGAGAGTGCAAGAATCTCACAGAACCCAGCTCAGTACACACATATGCTGACTCCCAAGTATTTCATCAAACATGCAACATGATTGGCCTTACCTTATGTTACAGACAGACGGTACGCTGAAATGGATTGTGGTTGAATTAATTGCGAAAACATTGAATAGAACAATGTGAAAACCACACTTTCGTATAATACGCAGTGAAAATCGAAAAGGTAAAGAAAAAAATCTTACTTTCGAAAAGGGAAAATTAAGCACTTTTTAAAAACACCACATGAAAAAAGCACCTTTAAGTGCTCTTAAAAAACGAAAGTCAAAAATAAGCATCTTTAAGCACTTTTAAAAACGCTACGCACCATGAAAATGCCTTGACCAGACTGGCAACTTAGACTTGGCAATATGATAAACAATTATCCAAAAATGCCCTCATAAGTGGACACTATACTGCCGGAGAAACATTTTATGACAAATTTCGTTTCTCCGCCATTGGTAATTTAAAAGAAAAAGTTACTTAGGTTAAACTAATAGAAAACCATAAAGTTTCAAATGCTGATTTTTTTTTTCAAACTATTAATATGCAAACAAATTATGTCAGGATTACATCCCTCCTGCCATAATTTGTTTGCATTTCGATAGTTTGAAAGAAATGCTTAAGAATTTGAAACATTACAATTTACTCTAGGTATCCTTGAGCTTACTTTTTTTACTCATTTTAAATTACTAATGTAGGAAAAACAGAATTTTCCATTAAGTATTTCTCCCACAATATAGCATTCTCTCAATTATGAAAAAAAAAATTATTTTACTGAAAACTGGTTGATTTTCTCAAAAAACTTGGAGAGCTGCATTGCGACTCCTCTAGTATGAGTTTTACCTGAATGATAGTCCTTACTCTCCAGATGGTCCCAAATAATTTTGTGAAAGCATAGGTGTAAACTGACTCCCCCTTTCATTAATCCCAACTAGCCTGAGAAGGGTGTTACATGTATTCACTTCATAGTAATATCAGTTACATTACTTTTTGGATAAACCCTGTATTTGATAATTTTTCTTACCTAAGAAGAAACTCTGAGAGAAAAATGTATCCCTGGCAAGTTCGAAAGTCATCCAAAATCATCTGTGACACTTCACTAGAGTCTTTCAGGAAACAAAACACAGTGACAAACATTTCAACGATTTCAAGGGGGGATAACTCTTGAACTCTTTGCATGTTTTCAATGCAGAGTGCTATGCAAGCTTTATCTGGAATGCAGAAAAAGTTTTTGATTTATTCGTTGAATTTCTTAATTCAAATTTATTTAAAATTTTGTAAGTAAATTAAAATGCATGATAAATTTTTTGGCAGTAAAAAAAGGATCTTTAAAATTTTGCATTTGACTAAAGCTACAAGTTGAAAAGCAATATATTTATATTTTTTTATCCAAGTAAACTAAACTGACTTTTGAAAGCATATAATTCACTTTTAAAAAGATTTAAAGAAAAAAAATAAAATTGGAATAATAACAGCCTGAATTGGTTTTTGTGAATATTGCTGAATATGTGCCATCAATTTTGTTTTTCAAAAGGTATGAGGAAAAATTGAATTATGTAAATAACTTTAATAACAAGACACTCAATAAAAGTTTCAATAGTGTCATGTTCATAACATTTCGATTAATTTAGGATTTAATTTTAGTCAAAATTTTTGTCATTCACACAAGATATTTTTCAGCAAATACAATTAATGTGTGCTAGTTCTTTTAATGTACAAATTAGATTTTTCTTAGCCATTACACATAGTAAACAAAAATTAACAAGAAAAAAATTTTAATTACACAAACAACAAGGGAAGTCAAAAAAAGAAATGACGCAAACGACTTAAATAGCGCAAAACATATTTCGAGAAAAAAAGGACAAAAATTAACTAAATATTAGAATTCTAGAAAGCTTTTTCAATTCAGCTTTATCAAAAAAAAAATGCCACACTTAAAAGTAACAGAATATTGATTGCGTTTTACTCTAGTTCATTCAAAGAGTTCAAAATATCTGCAATAAAACATGTAAAGAAAAATTAAGAAAAAAAAGCATAAGTTTTAATGAAATTAAATAAAAAAATTTATTCTCCATTATACAAAAGAGGTAAAGGAAAGGTCGCAGATCATGTTGTATGGAACCCTAATTATTTTATAAATGGTGCGTGTTAATAAAATTTAATATGGACACAAAATGAAAAAAAAAAATTTAAGTATCTTGTAAAAAATAAATTAAAAAACTCCTTTATTTGACTGGTAAATATGAAATCACAACACATAAGCTATTTTTTAAATTGAGGTATTCTTTCACACAAGGAAAACTGGTGATTGATATACAGTTTTAATGGAAATATTCTTTGACGTAGATAGAGTTGGTAATGGAGATAAATTTTTAATTGAAGTATTCTTTCGTTTAGAGAGAAATGGAGGCGATGATATATTTTTGAGAAATCTTTTTCCTTTAAAAGGACTGGTGATGGTGATATATTTTTAATGCAGATATTCTTTCACTAAAATAAAACTAGAGGCGGAGATTGGAAGATGTCCAAAGCAGACATAGAAAGTTAACATTTGAAGAGGTTTTGTGTACATAAACATTTTAAATAGTGAATAGTTTAAGTTCTGTTGTCTTCCGAAATCAAAAACTTTTTTAAATTAATTTTTTGTAGGGTAGTGCAATTCATTCAAATAAATTACTCTCATTTTTTTTAAAAAATTTGCCAACAGTTTTATTTATGCAACACTTAATACGTAAAACTATAATAAAACCACATACTGTGGATATAGCTAACAACAGAGTGGGAAAGGCCATGCCGAGAAAGAGTCATGAGAACCTCTGCTGCACTCTTTCTCCAAACAGTATTATGAGCAGGACACCAACTTGTTATAGCACTAAATAAAAGAGCGAGATCATCTTTTCGGCTCAATTCTTCTGCTGGGCCAGAGTGGCTACAAAGTCGCACCAAAACCTGCAAGAACAATATTAATAATTAGTTAAATATCTAATTAACGCTTCCACTCTATACTTAAACTATATAACAAGGCAAGACTCTTTTAAATTTGAACAAGGACACTTTGAAGTAACATCAACTCTCTTAAAATTAAGCACTAACTTTTATGTGTCGAATCGTTACATTTCTTTGCCCCCAAAATGCTAACAATTTAAAAAAGATTATAATTCATTAGGCAAAGCTAAGACTACATTTTAAAAAGTGTCCCGAGTATAAACCATTAACTTATAAAAATACAGATTCAGCAAAGTCAATAAATCCAATTTTTAAATGTCCATTGTAATAATTATTAACATTCTGTTTTATTTTTTCAATAAAATAAAAATTAATTTAAACTGTCCATTTCAGAAAGTTACAACACAAATGATACTTGCATGGCACCATTGTATATAAGTGTATAGCAAATTAAAATGAAACATAATCCAAAAACAATTTTTTTCTTTTTTTACTGAATATCCATAATGAGTTATAAAAGTGTTTTTTGACAAAGCTGGTAATATATTGAAATGCTATATTACATTGTTGACTTGAACAGTATTTTTATACTTTTTATAATCTTTTAAGTTCTGAATCAATTATAGGAAATTTATTAAGAAAACTAGTTAAACTTGACACAACTATTAGCTAGTAATATGAATAACTAAATACAATACTAAAACGCAATTTGTGGATGCTTGAAAAATACATTCTTCTGCTGTTCATTAAAATTCTTACAACAAATAGTGCTTTAAACTACCATATACAGTCTGCAAAAAAAAAAAGGTCACCCAAAATAACTCTTGATCTAATGATTGGACACATTTTAGAACTCATTCTTAATGGTTCAAGGGAGTGAAATCAAATATGCTAATTAATTACAAGGAACCGATGATTTAAGTTACAAAATTAGATACAAAAACGTATATTCTCTTACTAATCTTTCAGAGAAACATAGTAGCTAATTTTTAGATGGATTCAGGTTTTTGATCCCAAAAATATAGGGGGTAGCCGTAATCTGGGAAATAGGGTCCACTTAGTCTGGCCAGGAGAACGATCCAAAGTTGAGATCCCTAAATGTTAATTTTACTTTTTGCATATCTCGAGAACTTTTTAAACAAATTGAAAAAATTTTACACACATTTATAAAATTAGTTTACCTAAAGATAATTTTGATGCAAAAAAAATTTTTAGTAAATATTAATTATATTTAATAACAGTCAAAAATATTTTGAATTGTAAGATATACAGTTTTTTCGTCATTTTAAAATATGTAAAAATGCATGGCAAAGTTTGAGCTAATTTGGTTGAACAGTTCCTGAGAAATCAAATTTTAAATAATAATGAAAAATAAATAAATTATTTAAGTCAGCAACAAAATGTTACGATTGTAAAGATTTCTATATGAAAATACCTGAACAAAAACTTTTTGCAGTAATATCCTTCTCTCTTTGGGAGAAAATTCACAATCAGGATCAATATCATCCGGGTTTTCAATGGGGGGCAAATCAAAAAAGAGGTAGAGGCACTTCACTAAAGTAGAAGGTAAAGAGGATGCTGTCATTATGTCCACTAAAGCTGCATTGCCTGCAGCAAGCAAGTTTACAGCAGTTAATAACATCCAGCCATTGCTGAGTTCTTCAGTACTGGAAATTTCTAAGAATTTTGCTATAGCACAACTAGCAGCTTCTGCAAAAATATAAATGGACAACAATTTTAAAAACTTAAAAAAGCATAACTATGACTTGGTATAAAAATGAAATTCAAAAAGAAATAAAAAAAAATATGTGTCATTTATCAGATAGAGAAAATCCATTATTCCCACTTCTTTCATTTTCCCATATGTTTTATATTGCTTTCTTAATGGCCTTATCTTACTACAGCACCATCTGGATTTGTGATGGGATCATTAATGATGATGGATTGTTAATGATACCTTCACAAATGCTTTTACTACCAAAACTAGTTTAGATTGTTTTTAAAACTAGAAGATTTCCATATCTATTGTTCAGAAATTTTACTGAAGTTAAAAAAATTAAAGTTATTTCGGAATGAAAAGAAAAACAGTAATTCCTGATGTTAATGAAGAAGAAAACAAATATTTGTTACAACTCGGAGAAAACGCCTTTAATATCATGTTTGATGTTTTTATCTCATTTGATGGAAATGTTAAAACTTATGGCATTGCCGGTTCAAGAAAGGATTGAGAAAGCTAAAGAAGATCAAAGTGATACTGATGAACACTGCAAAACAGATCCTCAACCAGAGCCAACATTTATAGAAAACAGTCATTAATTTGCTCAGCTATTTTGAAGTCATAAAATCAATGAGATACTTCATGCATTTATATGAATTTACAGAAAATAAACATCTTCTGATACTAATGTCTAAAATGTATTGCTTGCAGTGTAAAAAAAATAAGAGTACTTAAACAACATTTATAGAAGACTTTGAAGTCATTAAAACAATGAAAAACTTCATGTATTTATATGAATTTACAGAAAATAAACATCATCTGATACTGATGTCTAAAATGTATTGCTTGTAGTGTAAAAAAATAAGAGTACTTAAACCAAAATTTCCAACTATTTCAAATAAATGTATTCATATTCCTTTTACATCATACATATTTTTCCACTTAATATTTTTAATACTTTAAATTTATTAAATTTCAAGTACATTGCTTTTTTTTTTTACTTTTCATACAATTTCAAGTAATTATTTGGTATTTTATGTTAGCCTACGCTTATTGCTTTCTCATATCTATCATTCACAATAAATGGCCCTATAACAAATAATCAATTAGGCTCAACTGTAATTTGTCAACTAAAGTAAAAGAAGAACAATAGCAATATTTATAGAAAAATACCCATAAATTTCGTTAAGCTTCAAAAAGAGATTTGCAACTGGATACATATACCATTAATAAAATATACTCAGCAGATATAGGTTGTAGCATTTTTTTTTATCAAAAAAGTTTTTAATTAGGCAAGAACTGATAAATATTTTCAAATATAATGTTAAGCAAAATTTTATTCCACAATATGTCACATCAATTTTCTTTTAAATTTTTCAAAATATATAAAAGCTTTACATTACATTATTTCTTTTTTTTTCCAAACTGTTCCGATTTTATCACTTATAAGTTTAAAAACACTTATCTTAGACAACAGGATAAAACAGGCAGTACGATAGTAAAAAGTATAATAATTTTTTATCATATGCAGCACAACAGAATTCTCCTTCCTTATAAATCTTATGCTTATATACTTATATATATACTTTATATATATATATATATATATATATATATATATATATATATATATATATATATATATATATATATATATATATATATATATATATATATATATATATATATAGTGTTATATAATTCCTTTCCTCTCTAAGTTCTAGAAATTTATTAAATATTTTAGAAATATATTAAAGGTATTTTTGTTTGATAAAATCTTAACTAATTTAAACTTGCTTGAAATCAACTTTATTTCCACTTTAAATTAAAAGGAGTTTCAGAATTTTGTCTTTAAAAAGGCAAATAGGTAAAAGAAAGGAGATAAGTATGGATGAAATTCAAATTAACATTTATAGTTTAGTACCTATTTTAAAGATTTTAAAGGCATGTTCAGTATCTTTAATTTATGAAACATAAATCTATGTCTAAACTCTAAAGGATAAAAAAATGAATAACAGAAATTATGCCAAAAATATATGATTATAAGATACGAGTAAAATTAAATAACGAATTTACCTGTACTTTGATTTGATGCTCTGCGGCGTATTTCAGATACCATTAATCTAGACACTAGCTGACAAAAAGATAATATTTCAGAAAATTTTTCTATCATGTCGGAGGAGGGACAGTTACCAAATACCTAGAGGAGTAAATCACATTTAAATCTTGCAGAAATGTAAAAAAAATTTACATTGAAAAACAGCAAAAATGTAATGCATTACAGCAAGAGATGTATTTTGCAAACAAAATTTTATTTTAACGAGTTCAAATATAACGAGTTTATAATAAATATTTAAAACTGAACAATGAAGATTTAAAAGAAAATTATGCATTATGATGAATTAAAGTTAATAAAATTCTGGGAGAGATTATACACAACAATTTTAGCTTATTGCTTTATTACAAAACTTGGGTAAAAAATTGCAGAATGGAAAGAAAAAAAAGACAAAAAACATGCGAAATAAAAATATTTAAGAAAATGTGTCTAAGAAACAATTTAAACAGGAGAAACAACAATTTAAACAGGAAGAAACAATTTAACAATTAAACACGAGGACTACTTTGTGTGCATCAAAATCATAAGGGTAAAAATAACAAATTGAAAAATATATGACAATAAATTTTTTTTAAAACTTATAACATATAATAAATGGACCAACGGGTCAGAAATATAGAATTTGAGAAATGGTGGAATCATTTTGGAATAAAGAAATATTAGCAACAAAGTTTTAATTAATTAGGAATATACTATTACATAAAAATAAAACTAGTCATATAAAATGTAAAAACCTTAAAAAACAAAATCACAGTAACAGTTTAATTGGTAATATTTATAACTTCACAAAAATTTAAATTGCATATTGTGCACCCCTTCTGTATAAGAATTTCAAACTTTATAAGGATAAAAAGAAAGTATTATAGAAAATAAATCATGAAAAAAATTGGTTTGATGATAAAATAATCTTTTTAAAATACCTTGCAAAATAAAGGAAGCATATTGTAAAGCCTTTGTTCTTGTTCAGTTTGACTTAAAGGATGGGGTGAATGCACTAACTCGCTGAAAAGTTTATGTAAATGCATGAGACCAAGTGCAGTGTGCTGAGAAGATTGAGGTGGATCTTCACCCATTGCAGCACCCCTTGAATGCCCAACAAGCAATTTCCGCATGATGTTCATCTTTACACATTCGTCTAAAATGATATATAACAAAACTGTAAGCACCAAGGAATATTAAATTTTACATATAATTATTAGATAAAAATAATTTACTTTAATAGCTTTAAAAAAATTTCAATAAATGCCGAAACTAAATTTTTAAGACAAAAACATTTTATGTATTGAGATTGTAATAATTAGATAGGAAAATTAAAATGGCATTCCAATCTTAAATTTAAGGCATATATTCTATTTCAACACAGAATTTTTTTAAGTCCCTTTAACAACAATAAAATGCTGAAATTTCATATTTAAAGCATAAAAAATATATAAAAATTTCAGAGTCGCAAATTAATAATAAAATATAAAAACAAAATTTATTTAGAGTAAAAAAAACACAGATTTTCTCAGTATTCAGAAGTTTTAATTTGTGGCCCCTATGTGGAATTGCCCGACAACATATTAATTGATAACATGGTTTTAATTTTATACTACTGAATATCCCTTTTTCACAAACATAGAAAGTTATTTTAAATTTAAAAAAAAGAAAGAAAAATCAGAGGAACAATATTAAACATTATTTCACATACATCTTGTCAAATATTAATCATGAACCTCTTACTAATTAAAATAATCATTTTTAATGAATGTTTTTTTTATATGGATATGTTATCTTTCACAAAAAAAAATTTTGTCTTTTGACCTTTAATGATTTAATAAATTTTACAGAAAAAAAAAATTATAACTCTGAAGCTATTTTAATATTCTTTTTAAAAGAAAAGAAAAAAAAAAAACACCTTGACTAATTATCTTAACACATAAAAGTTTGTGACACCAAAAAATTTTTAATTCATAACAAATGTATGGATGCTTAACTAACTGATGGGTAACAATAACAAGGTTTTTAAAACTGGAAAAAAACTTCTGGTGTTATTCTCCGCTTATGTTATGCTTAAGGGGCGACATGTGAACAGGTTAAATATTCTAAGAATATTGCGATTTGTGCTTAAATTTATGCCAAATTTTACCCTTCATAAAAGTTGTCTACAATATTTTTAATTCTAAAAGGTCACCATGAGTGTAAAACAAATTTAAGAAAATTAATATTACAACATAAACAAATTGAAAGGTTTGCCATAATTTGATTATTATACCTTATTTGGTTATATTTTTGTTAAATATCACCATTTGATATTTTTTCAGTAGTATTATAGTATGCTTGGAGAGTCTTCCGAATTCACTTGTTTCTTTAATTGAAAATTAAATTGAAAGAATGCATTATATTGTAAATACAAGTATAATAATATAGGATGGCACCCTTTTTTAAAGCTTAGGCCTAAAAATCAATCTGAAGCATTAACTCTAAATTCTCCCACTGAATTTTAACCCCTAGTGGCATTTGTACTTAGCTTTATACAGTCAATCAACCATTTTCCATTACATTTCTTCAAAACATTATTTTTTTTCTTCATTTAATAGTTTTAATTTTACAAGAGTGAGTAGCCAGAACAGTGAAAATTTTTCGAAATAGCAGTAAATATTTTTTTAAAAAATGCAATAAAAATGTAATAACAATATATTTTTCTACCAATGGTTTTCTACCATAGATTTGAAGAGAGAATTGATACCTATAATCCCATTTTCTTATTAAAAGTTGATGTCTGTTTTTACAAACAGGGATCGATCCAGGTTTTATTTTTTCGGTGCCATTTTGCGAAAAAAGGAAATTGTTTTAGAGAAAAATTTTTAATTTATGAAAAACATTCAGCTTTAGCAATCACTGTATTTTATGCTTATCAAAAATATTTCAAAAAATGATAAAATACTTTTGAAAAATTATTTATATATTTTTTACAAAATTACACTTACATTTTATGAGTTGTTTGTTCATATTATTCAATTAAGTTTCAGAGATTAATTGATTACAGCTACATGACTTTTTTAAAACTAAAAATCATTTTATTTTTAGAAATATAAATTTCTCAACTATTAGTTGAGATAGCAATTCTTAAACATAGATTTGAACCATTCTTGACTAATATTAATAAATAGTAATTAAAAATTACTTCTTGAAAATTATAAAAAAAATTCATATATTATCATGTTTTAATTATCTGCATTTACATAAAATTTAAATGTCACTAAAATGTTTTGAATTATCTGTAGAACATAAAACATAATTTTTATTATTTTTTTATCCATCGAATTCACTTATAAACTCTTCTAAAAAAAATTGTGAATAAGAATCATGATGTTCGGTTTTAAAATTTAATGAATACGAATATTAGATTTTAAAAACGTATCAAGTGAATCGTAATGCATAACTTTTAAATCACATAAATACAAAAATTGATGTTTGATATTAAAATTGAATGAATGTGAATCATAAAATTAGACTTTAAAAATGCGTGGATAATGCGTGGTAAATCGAGTGGATAAAAACCGTAAGGAGTGATTTTTAAACTGCATCATTGTGAATCGTGAAAGGCTATTTGCCTATGAAATGCAGTCGATGTCGGAACTTGAAGATCGCATATGACTTGCAAACAGAGATTAAATTGTAATGTGCAATTAAATAGCAATGTGTCAACATAAATATTGAAAAATCCAAGTTGAAACACTTAAAAATATTATTCTTATACAGTAAAACTTCCTTCCGGGGATGATTTTAGGAATGTCAATTTTATAAAGGGACAGCTTAATAAATTAGAATTTTGTGAAGGGAACATTTTTAAAATTTGAATTGTGTGAAGGCCAGCAAAACGGTAATACCTGGATAGACTCCCATATATCTTCAAATTGTGAACATTAAATCAAAATTATTTTTAAAATGTATAATATAATATTGAAACAATGATAGCCTGGTCAAATGAATATGTTTCTCTAAATAAAATAATTTTTCCAATTGTTTATTTTTTTACTTTGCAGCTAATTTATTACCCTGTAAAAAAAACTATAGCCATCATTAAAATATATAGTGTGTAGAATATACAAAAAAAAAGTCAAATTAAAAGTATTATTGTAAAATAAGTTAAATAATTAACAATTTTAAAGCATATATTATGTGGTTTTTAACCTTACTATTTTAAAGCAATTAAATTATATTTTAAAGTCATGGTAAATACTATTTTAATACATAAATATCCCCAATATAACATTATAAAAATAACCTTTTTTTAAACGATTTAATAATTTTAATAATTTACATAGATAAAATATAAAGCTTTACAAAGAAATTATTAAATTCAAGTAAATTAAAATTTTTAAAAATATTCCCATTAAAAGAAGAAAAAAAATTGATTCTTAAATACAAAAGGATATCTTATTAGGGAAAATAATTAACAAGAATTTTTCGGAAAAATGAATTGCCTATTCAAAATAAAATATATGAATACAATTTTCACGTCTTACCAAAACACCTATCAAAAAACCATATTTAGAAAATTTCTGTCTTGAAACGTCAAAACATTCATTGAATTATGATCATGCTTAATGGATAGTTGAAATCATTATGAAAGGAAAAATGAAGTAGGATAACAAAAGAAATGATATAATTGAGTGAAATGATTCATTTTTTGCTTTAAATTTAAAAAATTTCACAAGTTTTTAGATGGACCGACCCACAGACGACGAGCCCAGGCATTTTTAGTTGAGTTTAGATGTTTAAGTTTTGGTTTTCGAATACTAATATTATGCTAGTTTTATTACGATTTAACTTTCAAAATTGATAAATAAGTATACTGAGGCAATATTCAGTGACCGTAATTAAAATTACTGTAATTCAAGGAAAAACATTTTTTTCCATTACATTTTTAATCGATTTTAATTAATAAAATCGATTCTTCATTTCGATTAAATTTCATCGCTTGACTTTGTTTACTTTCTGTCTGGTTGTCAACAAATCTTAAAGTGAAGTAGACCGGGCGCCAAAAAACTAATAAAATTTTAATTGCGTTAATAATTGTATCGTTTCCTTCTTCAGTTCGTTCTGAGGAAATCTATTTCTAAGAAATGCACTTTGCTTTTGTTTTATATCCACATATATTATAAAAGAATATGACGGATATCAAACCTATATTATATGTTGCTTTATACGATTTGTCTTCTGGACATCAACATGTGTTGCTTTTCAAAAAAGACGATCGCTTTATACCCGTATCTGATTCTTCAAACAATCCTAATTGGGCTCTTTGTGTTGATATGAAAGGAAAACTCGGTTATGTACCTCATACATACATAAGCAAAGTTGAAGTATACAGGATTTGTTCCTAATGCAATCAATGCATAAAAATTGCTGGGAGATTTCCATATCGTGATCTGTGGCAGAATAATCGCCAAGTGTTGGCAACTTTCGGTTTTTTTTTTTAAAAATTGTAAGTTTAAAATCTATTTGGTACTTTGGCGATTGTATCACGATACGGAAATATCCCAATTGCAAATGTTTATTTAAATAAAAATTATATCTTTGTAATGTTTTATTTACCTACTAAAGTAAAGAAATGCATTGCTGGGAGAATAACTAAATTTACTTGTTTCGACTGAAATGGAAAAGTACCATTTTTTCTGATAATAGTGATAGTTAATATTTAATAGTTTTAACGGGGATATTTCCGTATCGTGATCTGTCGCACAAACTACAGTTGTCAAGGTGCCAAATAGATTTTAAACATGCAAATTTTTTTATAAGAAACGTGTAGATGTTTGCCTGGAGATGGCAGAGCTCATTCTAGGCAGAAAAAAGGGCAGGGTGCAAAAGTTTAAAAAAAAGTGCATTATTATTCTAAAAAGGCAATAATTTCTTTCTATGGGCTTTACACGTTCTATTAAAAAACATTGTCAATTTTTTTTTTTACTTTACTAAAAGTAGCAAAGCAATCATCTTAATTACTAATTTTTATTAATAAATTAACATGTATATATATATATATATCGAGTTAATGAGCTAATTAGCTTAGTAATTTATTTAAAATGCATGCATATATTAATAAAATAATAAATGTATGTTTTCTAAGTGTCTGTAGTTATGATTTAATAATTAAAATGATTAATAATAATTATGATTTAGTGATAGGGGAAGTAACTGCAAACTTTTCAAAGTCAAGTGCAACAAGGAGGTGTGATGGCTATTTTTTCTTTACCATATAAATCTATGTATTGGCAGCAATGACAAACTAAATGAAAAGAGTTGAAAATAACAAAAGTTTAAGAACTCCGTTGTAGAGTTGGGGGGGGGAATAAAGAAGGGTTGAGGAAAGAAAGGGCAAAAAGTGTATGGAGTCTATTACATCAGGGGCAACAGGGTGGATTCTTTTGAGTAAAAAGGCAGCAGGTTGCTGCGCCTTGTTTACCCTGCCTAGAATGAGCTCAGGAGATGGTTACGAGTCATACCTTTCAAGTTGGTCCCTTTCTGTGATGTTTTTTTTAGTTTCTCGCGGAGAACTGCCCGGAATTTTCCAAGACTTGGTGATGATTCTGCCACAGATCACGATACGGAAATCTCACCGTTTTAACATATAGTTATAATGTTTTATAGTTTAAACATCTAAATGTAATATCAAATTCTTTAGATCTGCAAAAGAAATATGTTTTAAAAGATGTAACACGATGTACAATGTGGAAGATAACTCATATTAATACTTGTTCAAGCAAACTGCAATAGCTAAGTTTACAAAGTGTTATTGCTTTGTATGTTTACTTTTGAAACAAAACAATTAATTATATAAAAAAAAAACAATTTTAGCTTTTTTTTAAAGAACCATGGGTAGACTATGTTGAGCTCTGGGCTAATCAGTTTCTGAGGTCCTTCAGTTATTGAAATATTTTGGTACGACTTTGCTTTTCCCTCTTCGGCTATAACATAACAGAAAGATAATAAAATACAACAAAAATATTTAGAGTAACTTGTAGCATTTTTAAAATTATGTTTGAATTTTTTTGTACAAATCTAATTTAAATATCTTTTTAGATAAATCCTGATGAGTATATTTTTCTGGTTGAAGATGCATTAGAAAAAATTCATGCTGAATCTCCAAATAGTATTTCAAAAAGGACCAGAGAGGCTATGAAGTACAGTATTACTTTTATATTTTGCTTTATGTTAAATTCTGAAAGAAAAGTCTTAACGTACTGCTAAATTTCGCATCATTAACAATTTGTGTTAAAATTAGTTAAATTATTTTAGTTCTTGTGTAAGAATATATAGTGAAACCTCCGTTAAGCGAACATTAATGGGACCAAAAAATTTTTCCGTTTATGAAAGTAGTCCGTTTGCGGGAAGGGTACCCTAATAGCGAAATTTAACACCGTAAATTGTTTTTAGAATACTTTCAAAGATGTAGAAATAATTAAATAATATCTACAAGGAGACTATAAATATCTACATGAATATTTATTTAAACAATAAGAAAGATAAAAAAGAAAAAGAAAGAAGTTTGATATAAATATATAATTCTGGATGTAGCTACAGATAAATAAATAAATAAATATAATTTTCATATCAGCATAGATACTCAAGTTTGACATATGGTACCAAATAGGAGCTTTCTATCCTCAGTCCGTTTCAATTATCAGTTTTACATCCCCTTACACCTACTTATCATTTGATAGGGACCATGGTTAATACCTTCTTTAAGAAAAAAACCTCCCATGATTCACAGAAAAAAAAGTAATGCATACCTGTAAGTCATGAGGACCTATGGAGTTGATTATTCACAACTGATCAGCTATCAAGTGTCTGAATAAATGTTTCATTTATATAAACACCTCAAAGATTATACTTCTGTTCTCTTTTTTTTACTCCAGTTGTGTTAAATACAATCTTCAAATTTATAAGAAAATTAAAGAAATTTTCAATGTGGAAGAAGCATTGAGAAATGTCATATCAACTTGAGGGGTCTCATGACCTATGTGGTCCAGATGAAAAGATCAAAAGATGCCGATGTCAGAATTATTTCAGGAGTGCAGTACCATTTTCTCTCCTTTCTTTACAAAGATAAGGCAAGGTGACAGGAGAAAGATTGATTTTTCAGTGGTGAAATAGCTTAAGAATATTTTTAGTTACATATAAAGCAGAAAATTTTATTTACATGCTTTTAAAAATGGTGAAAAGTTGCACTTTTTTTAGCTTGCAATTTAAAGCAAAAATAGTTCCTTTTTCAAATTTAGAAAAAGTAATGTCCGGTTTGTAGAGATAGAAAACAACATTTCAGGACCAAAATGACTGTCCGGTTACGGGAGTGTCCGCTTTGCGGAGAATGTACATAATGGTATATTCTTAGAAAATCCTGGGGAATTAAAAATATGTCCGTATTGAGAGGCGTCCGTCTTGCAGTAGTGTCTATTACAGGAGGTTTTACTGTGTATGTAATTTCATCATAAAAGATTCAGAATATTATTTTAGAATGGTGCACTTTCGCTTACTTAAATAAATGTCGTAAGTTCTGTGCTTACTTCCCAAAAGGTTAACTTAAAGTGAAATTTTATTTCTTATAAAGATTTTGTTCCTATAATATTATATATTTTTTATGTCATTGAACTGTAATTATGTATAACTACCGTATTAAAGTCCAATATCCGGACTTCTATTTTATGAAAGTGTCCGTTTCCCAGACATTTTTTAAAAATTAGAATAGTTAAATCCCCCCCTACCCAAAAATAAATAATTTTTTACTAAGTATGCAATCTGTTGTATAGAAGGGGAAAAAAATTATCTCATTTTGCTGTGTTTAGGCTAGTTTAACATTTATACTGTTTTGACAAGATGGCCACAGAACAAAGAAAAGTCAGACAATTTTATCTATCTGGAAAAAAGAAGGAAATGGCAAAGAATTTAATTAAAATACCAAAAAAGTTAGGGAAAACAAATTGAGTTTGAGGTACTTGAAATTTTGAAAAAGAAAATTCCATAAAAATAGGTCTTATAATAATTCTTTCTTAGTAAAAATTTTTAGTTTCAACTAACTAATAGCAAGTGTAAGTGTTTTGTAACAAATTTCATGTATAAGAATATTGCTTAACTGAAAAATTAATAACATTTATGCCCATCATTTTAAAAAATCAGAGAAATGTGATAAATCAATCTGGAAAAATTCATAGAATTTTTTCTGGGTATTTGTTGCCTTCCTGCTTAATTAAAAAGAATACTTACAGCGTTGTTATAAAGAAAAAATGGCAGTTAAGGAAAAAGAAACTGAACTTAGGTGAGAGGAATAAAATATGAATATGAATTAATCTATTATTAATTGTGTTTGAAAAAAATGGATGCAAACAGGCTTTGTTTTAGCTTAAATTGGAAATGTTTTTATTAAAAGATTTATTCAATAACCTCCTATGTTTAATCTTTTAATTCATTAAGATGGATTTTTCGAATGAATTTGAATTAAGATTGACTTTAATCTGGATATCATTTTGCCAATTTTTCACATAAAATAGAAAAACATCTTTATTTCGGAAGAAATAAAAAAATTTAAAAAGAAAAAGTTGAAGTTATCTTCTGCATATTTTTTTTATCAAGGACATTTATTTTATATTAAGCATTCTTTAGTTTATGAAATTAACAAGGAACGAATACTTATTTGAACGTTCTCTGTAATTTTAATGTAAATTAATGTTTTTATAATTGAGTAACACATTTTGTAATCTGTATTTACTTTTACAACCTTATTGTCCTGAAAAATATATTTTTGGAATTTACCAAAATTCCAAGTATTCCAGATATATGACTTCCCACCATCTATGCATATATATCAAGTTTGATTTAAGTATAATTTCTATTTTAGGTACCTTTCTGACCAAAGAACTATTTTCTTAAAAAATCAAAAAATTTGCAATGAGTATGAAGGTAATAATTCTTTTGCACCTGTATTCACTTGCTCAAACATAAATTAAAACTTATACTATAACCAACATTTTTTTAGATATTTGTAGCAACAAAGTATTGAACAATCATGAAACATCCCACTCTGAAGACTCTCCAAGGCATGCATTTCAACTATCTTCTTCTAGTCATATTCCAGTTAGTGAAAGTAACTCATCACTTCCAAATGATGTGCAAAATAATGTGGCATCAATAGCTATTCACAGTGAAACTAAAAATCATGCTGAACTAAGCACTCAAACAGATTGTATTACTGACTATACAGTGCCAACATGGTTAGTGCCAAGCTTAATTGAAAGTGTTAGACATAAAACACAAATAAGTCATGAAAATTCTATTGCTGCAGTTGGAGTCATGTTAGACATTTTCAAAGAAGCTATTCCAATGCTTGATCAGTTGTGGCTGCAATTGAAGGGAAATTTGAAATCTGAAGTTTTGCAAGTAAGTTCTACTCATTATTTATTAAGTGATTTACATATATTTTTCATTATGTGAAAAAATATTTATCTGTTCAATTTCTGAGCTCGTGTTTATTTATTTGTTCTTTTATCATATTGCACTCAGCATATCTATATTAAAATAATTGTTTTGGATTTAACTTTACCTATTTTTATTTTTCTATAAGCATTTGATTAGAATAAAGGGTACATTTAAAACAGCATTTTTTTTCTTCCTGTTATACTTTAAAAATTTTAGCTCTTTAAGTATAGGAACTGTGTATTGTATTAAGCACTCTTCTACATAGCATAATAAGGGCAAACAAAATTTTTCTCATTATTCAGAGTTGCATCTTAAGTGGTGATTACCTGAGGACTGGGCCGGATTAACCTATAGGCACACTAGGCACGTGCCTAGGGCCTACGAAATTCAGGGGCCTACGAAAAACTTGGGAGAAAAAAATTTGTTGACAAAAATAATTTAGCTTTAAAAACAACAAGTGTATTTTGCACAAAATTATGAAGATACAAATAAAAATATAATATTTACTCGGTAATAAATTATTTTGCAGAATTTTATGATCTAATATGTTACTTTTTTGGATTCAACGAAATCTTGTATTATGCTGTCGAATTCCAAACTACGCAAAATGTCGTATTCAATAGACGTAAGTGCGAGCGATGCCAAACGATCTTGATTCATTGTTGAACGCAAATAATTTTTTATCAATTTTAATCTGGAGAAAGATCTTTCTCCTTCTGTATATGATCCAAGAATCGACAAATATATTCTTAATGCAATGTGAACGTTAGGAAAAGTATTCACAAGTTTATCTTTAATTTGAGCCTTAATTTGAGCTTTCTTGTGCAGATTTATGTTCATACAAATTTGAAAATAGTAAAAATTCATCTAGAAAGTTTTCCTCTAAATCGGATGAGTAAATTTTCACCAAATTTTGCGCTTTTAGTTTAATCTCAGATTCTGACAAATTTTTTGCTGGTTTGTTGTTGTATTGTTGATGTGAAGTGTTTACATAGTTATCGATCGAACTAATCATAATGGTATTATCGATATCATCTGCAATATCGGCAGTATGTCGGTATTGCAGATAAAGTTCAATAAACAAATTTGTAAATTAAAATCCATATTAATAAAAATGTAAAAAAAATATGCAAGAAAAGTTTAGCATATATTTTGAAAAGTGGGGAGGAGTGAGGGAAGGATGGGAGGGCCCAAAAACAGCTATGCCTAGGGCCTACGAAAGGTATAATCCAGCTCTGCCTGAGGAAAATTATTTATTTATATATATTAAGTCATCTATATTTTGCTATCTTATTATTTTGTTCATAATTTACTTTAATGTTTTTTATTTTTATTTTCAACAATTAGGAAGACACAAAAACTGAAGTGTACAGTGAAGATAAAAGGACACTGCTTGATATCTTCAGGCAGCTCTGGTACTGTAAAAATGATGAGCAGCAAAGAAGTTGGCCTGTTCATGAAGATGAAGATCATATTAGTAAACTGCTGGTGGATCTGAACAATATACTTGTAAGACTTAAATGCATATTTTTTTTTTCCTTTTTAATTAGATAATACAGTTGAACCTCTATCATATTCCTGTATGAATTATCTTGTTCTAACATACCCTTATAATGTTAGTAACACTTGTTTAGATCAGTTCTGAAACTTACAGATTTTTGCATTCATAATTTAGAAATTTTACATAGATTTGAATTGAGGTTGTACTTTGTTTACGTTGTATTAGAGCTGCTCAGGCTATAGGTGATGGTGTGGGAAACATTCCTGAAGATGATCTGACGTCATGTTCTCACAATTTTGATCGTCTAGAGCAGTGGTTCCTAAGCTTTTTTGTCTCTTAGACCCCTTGCCATGTTTTTCAGTTTATGGATTTTGATTTTTTGTAAACTCATAAACTTCAAATGTATTTTTGACAGCTGGTATAGGGCTACTCACTGTGAAAGATTTAAATTTCTAACTTTAGTGAAGTGTAGTGTGAAAAAGCACATGTTACTTTTATACATTTATTGATTAAATTCAAACTAATTTAATTACTAATTTAATTGAATTAATATTTAAATGGAATAAAATAGTGTACTATAAAGCCCTTACTCTGCTACTAATATTATAATTGAGGAAATAAGTTTGTATACAAAACCATAGTAAGGTATTGTCGGTCTGCTTATTAGATTTTCACGTAAAACAAATCTCCGTGATCTTGTGCGCAGACGAAATTGGAGGTCTAGCTAGCTTAAGAGTTGACACAGGCTATCTACAATTTACTGCGGAAAAATACTTTTTTTAACAAAATAAAACCTTACTCATAGAGAAAATACGAACCTACGCGGGCGGAGCTGCAGGCAATGGCTAGTTTATAATAATTCAGTTTCACATATCGAAAAAAAAAGTATCCTAATAACTTACATTTTAATAAAATGTTTACGTCATAGCTACTTTTATAAATTATGTAGAATGTAGATAGGTATATGTCTTTATATTATAAGGAAGTATAATGTAAGTAAATAGGTACTATCAGTGTATGTTGATTATTCCATTCATGAAAGGCCAAAATTAAAAGTCACGACCTGTTTATATGGGATCCACTATCATTGACCCCCATTTTTATTTCATGGACCACCAATTTTTTTTTCACTTGACATGGACCCCTTGCAGAGGGGGTCGATATAGACCACTTTGGGAATCACTGGTCTAGAGCTTAGGCCCCCGATGACCTGCACATTAGGTACAGCACTTCTCACCCTCTCACTGACCGCAACCAGTGAATCTTGACTATGGTGTTCTACTTCATTTTGAGAAGAAAAACTCTGACTTCTGATGCTAATGATGAAAAAATAAATGAAGATTTGTTACTGTTAATGCCTTAAACCAGGGGTCGCCAAACTTTTTTGGTCATCGACCCCTATATAATTTTTCGAAATCTCCATCGACCCCCGCAAAAGTAATTTTCTGTTAATTAAAATAAAACTATATTAGATACTGTGTTTGTACATTTATTTTATGATTTTAAACATTTATTAAAGTAATAGTACATTGTGAAACAATAGTTTTATGAAAAATATATTAATGTTGAAATTTAAATACCTTAATATTTATTAAATAGTAAGTAATTATAAGCAAGTAGAAATAATAAGTCACTACAGATTTATTGCTTCTTAATCAATGAGATGGGTGTGTCTGGTATTTTTTTGCAAGGTTCGCTATATTGGGTTCAAAATTGGTCAATTTTAATTTTCGTCAAAATTTGTCAATTTTGTAATTTTTGTAAAAAAATACAAAGTGTGCTATAGTTTTGTCGCGGGCTGTACTAATCCATATTATTAATGCTTACCTTTTTTTGTGCATTGATAATTAAAATTGATATCTAAACCAAACGAATGGTTTTATCGAAACAATAACTAATTATCCAAAACTGTAAAAGTTTTAATAATGACACTGCAAATATTCAACACAGTTTGCAAAGATAGCTGAAACTGCGTATGATATTTGCATTTGTAACGTCAATGCTCGTCACACGTGACATTTGGACAAGCGCACATATGCATATGACTTATAAACTGCGCTGAGTTCGTGCCACTGCGCGGTGGTACATAAATACTTGTTTCACCCCAATAAATATACGTTTATTAATTTATGTTTTATAAAGGAACTGATATTGAGTCAATTATAAAAAAAAATCACAAATTTCACATACTTAATTAGGCATGTGTGATTTGCGTATTGAGAACTGTTTTTTTTTTCGACCCACAATCGACCCTTCCGATTCGGATCGACCCCCATTCGCCCCCCTGTCTCAGATCGACCCCCGCTTTTGTTAAATAGACCCCTGGGGGTCTATATAGACCACTTTGGCGACCTCTGCCTTAAACGTATGTTTTTGTAGCAGTTGAGGAAAATGCTGCCACTTGTGGTGTGATGTTGGTTGCAGATATATAATAAGCGTAAAATGTTATCAATGAATATGGAAAATCAGAACTACAACCAATATCAGCTTTTGTGAAATCAAAGCCTTTAAAATGATGAAGAACTTTTACTTAGGAACTTAAAAGAAAATAATAGCAATTTTTTATAAATGTCGACAATTTATGTGGTATTGCTTTCATGATGTTTTGTTACTTTTATATATATGTGGTATTGCTTTTATGATGTTTTGTTACTTTTATCTTTGCTGCACTGCTCTGCACTGCTATAATTACTTTAAAGTTTTAGTTTCTCTTTCATAAGTTTTCACCTGCCTTTTTCTGCCCTTAAATAATTTAACCAAAAATAAAATTTAAAAAAAAAAAGAAATAGCAAGTATAGCCCTACTTATTTTGTGATGGTGGTAACAGCCAATAAGAGTTGAGTATGCTTTGGGGGCTTGGTTAGAGGAGGTGAGAGAAAAGGAAAGGACAGACATGTTTTTGGAGAGCTGAGGTTAAGACACAAAAAAAATATGAGGATCCTCAACAGCTAAGTTATATTATAAGATTTTTTATCACCCCTTAATTATTTTTTTATTTATTTTATATTGTAGCAGTGCAGCTTCATAATGTATAATTTCATGTAAATTCATTTTATGTACCTATTATTAATTAGTGTGAATGCCTTCCTGGAACAAAATTTGTAACTCTAAATATCTTAAATGATCAACTTTAAATAAATAGTTTTAACACCTTGCAATTAGTGATCATTCTAATGATCTTGTTCTCTTACTTAAGAGTATATTATTTTTAATTGTTATTCATTTTTATTCTTATCTTAATGTGTGTGGTGATGAACTGAACATCACCACATATATTTTGGTGCCGTGACCAGGATAGGCAGACACATTAATTAATATTTTGTTATGTGGTAGTATCTATAGATACTGTTATTTATATATTATTTATTAGCAAACATAAGCTATTAAATATGGCTGAAGGTTTGAAATCCCCATTTTTGTTGTCTTTGATCCCCACCTTAAATGATCAGAATTATAATGATTTTTTTGAATCCTTGGAAACCACAGCAAAATTAGCTGAATGGTCAAAGGAACAACTATTGATTATAACTAAATTAAAAATGGAGGGCGTTGTTAGAAAATTATATAATAATTCATTAGAAGGGAAAGATTTGGATTATGAAGCTCTAAAGAAAAGTATCAAAGATTATTTCACTCCAAAATCCTCTTTTGCCCAAAATTTTGCTGCATTTTCAACCGCTGAACAAAACACTGGTGAAAAATCTCGAGACTTTGCTATGCGTATTGAAGGCTTAGCCAAATCTGCGAATCTACCTCTCGAATTCCAAGAAAAAGTTAAATTGTCGCAATTTGTTAACGGTTTGAAACCAATGTTAAAAGCTCAGGTAATCCTTTTAGACCCTCAGACCTTCGAAGAAGCCATAAAGATAACTAGTCGAGTTGAAGCATCTTTACAAACCATTACTCCTAATGTAAATTCCTTAAACAATACCCAAATCCGAAACTCGGAAGAGGTACATGATGACTTGGTAAATGTAATAACGACTTTAACTAAAAATGTTCGAGATATGCAGATACAATTAGATAGGCTTACTGCTTCCCAAACTTCTGATAAGTCTCCACAATTTTGTAACTATTGTAAGATAATCGGACATGATGAAATTGATTGCAGAAAAAAGAAACGTGCAAGCTATAACAGGGATCGCTCAAATTTCTATAGGGGTCGTCGGAGCTATAATCCAGGTCAATCCAACTATAATGGGGGTCATCATGCTAATCCTCCAGGGTATTTTAACCAAGGTACTAATAATTTTCCTAGCCAGCCGCCACCTTTGTTATTTCGTCCTCCTACGCAATATACCCAACCACCCCATTCGCCATTTTATCCGCCTATGCAACATAACCCTGAAGCATTAAATGATCATTTTTATCAGGGAGCTCCTCAATCAAATGAGTTTCCCCCAAACTGCTAGAGGGGCGAATGAATGAAGGATCCATTTTTTCAGTAAAACCCCAAGTAGATCCAAATCAAAATCGTATAAGAAGTTTAAGTCCAAACCCTTTGCCAATAATATCTATAAAACTTGATAATTTAACCTGTAGAGCCTTGATTGACACTGGAGCCACGGTTAATGTTGTATCGCCTAATGTGTTTCACATGTTAAACAATTTTAAAGTTAAAGAATATAACTCTAATCTAACTGCAGTCACTGGTATTGACATAGGGGCTTGCTCAAAAATAGACTCTGTAATCTCTCTTAATGAAGAGTCATTTTTAACTGAATTTATAGTCTCCAATAAAACTTTATCATCAGATTTTGATATTATTTTAGGATTTGAATTCTTAAGGAAACATAAATTCATAATTGATTGCTCAAATTGTCTGTTATTTAATAACATGATTGCTATAAAATGGTTGAATTCCATTGACAAAAATGATTACATAATTGTAAATAAGGCCAAGTGTACAGAGCCAAGCAACAGTTTAAATAATGTAAATGATTCTAAATTATGTAACAAACACAGTTTTGGTGTCTTGAGTAAGAAACATAAATTACCGCCACACTCAATAAATAATGTTTATGTAAGAATTTCTGGTTCAAATAAATTTTCAAAAGGTGACTTTATATATATTCAACCTAATACTAACATTAAAGAAGCTAATTATTTTGTTGCTCATGCTGTAACTGAGGTTTTGGAAAATTCCACATGCTTGATTCAAATTTTTAACCCTAATGATAGTACCCTTGCGTTAAACAAAAATGCTAAAATAAGCACAATCAAAGATATCACAGTCGAAGAAATTAAACATAGTGAGAAATCAATGATAAACACAATTACTGAAAATGACTGCGATTTTTTGAAACTGTTTAATCTGAACCACTTAAATGAAAATCAAAGAAAGATGATTTCCGATCTTTTGCTAGAATTCAAGAATGTTTTTGCAAATGATGTAAGTGAATTAGGTTCTTGCTCACTGGTTCAGCACCGCATTAAGTTGACCGATGATATTCCCGTTCGTCAGAAACCTTACCGCGTGCCTTATCATTTAAAAGCGGAAATGAAGAGTCAGCTTAACAAACTGTTAGATGCGGGAATTATTCAGCCGTCAACGTCTAGCTATGCTGCTCCCGTGCTTCTAGTTAAAAAGGCGGATGGTTCATATCGGTTGGTAGCTGACTTAAGAAAACTAAATGCAAAAACTTTACCTGATAATTTTCCTATACCAAATCTAAATGAAATGATAGATTTACTTTCGGGTTCAAAGTTTTTCTCTAGTTTAGATTTAACGTCGGGTTTTCACCAGATGCACATGCATCCCAATGATGCTCATTTAACCGGAATCGCCACTGAACTTGGAAATTTTGAATATGTGCGCATGGCTTTTGGCTTAAAAAATGCCAGTTCTAGCTTTCAACGACTAATGTCCATTGTATTGGCCGGTTTGTCAGACTTATCTATTGGCTGTTATATTGATGATGTCATCATAGCAAGTCGGACATTTGACGAGCACATGGAAAAGCTGCGTATTGTGTTTGAACGTCTCAATCAGGCAAACCTAAAGTTAAAACCAAAAAAATGCTCTTTGCTAAAAGATGAAGTAACTTATCTTGGCCACCGTGTTATAGAAGGAAAAGTAATGCCAGATCCTAAAAACATTCAGACTATTCAAAGGGCTCTTCCTCCTAAGAGTAAACGTGAGGTGCGAGCATTTATTGGTTTGACAGGCTTTTATCGTAAGTTCATACCAAATTACTCGAAATTAGCTCTTCCCCTTACTAATATTACCAAAGAAAAGGTTCCTTTTGTTTGGACTGAACTTGAGCAAAACGCTTTTGAAAAATTGCGAAACCATTTAATATCTCAACCGTGCCTGGCTTTACCAGATTTCCATAAACAGTTTGCTCTCTGTACTGATGCGAGTAAACATTCGTTGGGTGCTGTATTAGTTCAGGAAGATGAGACTGGTTTTCAGCATCCTATCAGTTTTGCCTCTAGGAAATTAAAGGATAGTGAAATAAATTATTCTGTTTTTGAAAAGGAAGCATTGGCAATTATTTTTGGTGTTCAACACTTCAAACAATATTTAATCGGAAAAGAATTCACCATTTATTGCGATCAAAAGAGCTTATCTTACGTACTAAATCTAAAAGATCATAATTCAAGGATTGCACGTTGGATAATGACCTTGCAATCTTATTCATACAAAGTAATACATAAGGCAGGAAAATTGAATCTTATGGCAGACTACCTATCGCGGTTAAAAACAAATGATACCATAAATTGTGTGCAGTCCCAAGAAAGCAATTTAAAAGTCTTTCAGTTAGTTAACCTATCACAAAAGCAACTAATAGATGAACAGAAAAATGATCCTCATTGCCAGAAAATTGTGAGAAAATTAAGTGTTCATGTAAAATTTTCCCCGTCTTCTCCAAATTTTTTTCTAAAGAATGGTGTCTTACTGTGCTCTAGGGTTAATTCCTTAAATCCTAAACTAGTTGTTCCCAAAACTTTAATTCAACTTGTATTAGTACAATGTCATGATAATAACAGTGTTGCCCACCCAGGTTTATCGAGAACCCTTCATAGAGTCAAAGAAAATTTTTTTTGGTGTAATATGTACAAAAATGTTAAAAATTATGTTGCTTCTTGTCCCTCGTGTATTGAACGTAAAGGATTTAAAGCCTCAAACAAGGCACCTTTACAAAAGATTCCAACTGCCAGTAGACCCTTTCAAAAATGTAGCATTGATGCAGTTGGACCCCTAGTGACTTCAAAAAATGGAAATAAATGGTTACTTGTTATAACAGACTATTTTTCACGGTATCCTGAGGCATATCCTGTACCTAACATCCAAAGCTCTACTGTTGCTCAAGTTTTGATTGATTTCATTTCACGTCATGGACTCATGGAAACTTTTTACTCAGACCGAGGAACGAATTTCATTTCCGAAGCAATGCAACAAGTATATGATACACTTGGCATTCAAAAGCAGCATACTGTAAGTTATAATCCGCAAGGAAAAGGTGTAGTAGAAAGATTAAACAAAACACTCATTGATTCCCTCAGCCATCTTGTTAGTATAAACCAAACAGATTGGTGTGAACGTGTTCCCTTGGCTCTAATGGCTTTTCGCACAGCATTCCATCGTACAATAAAGCAAACCCCAGCATACATAATATATGGTCGTGATCTGGTGATGCCATATGACTTAATATTTTCGTCAAAGTTTAGGACATACAATGATAATCCTACCTATGTTCAAGAATTGATTCCTAGATTGCAACAGGCATTTGCCATTGTAAAAGAAAATTTAGAGAAAGCTGCTGATAACCAGGTTGCTTCTACTGCCACAACTAGACATATCAAAGATATAAAATTAGGGGATTTGGTTTATCTTCATACACCTAAAATTAAAGTTCACACCTCGAAAAAACTCTCAAAATTAAACCATGGTCCTTATAGGGTGACAAAGAGATGTTCCCCTGTCCTGTTTGAATTAACTTTAGTAGCTAACCCATTAAAGACTACCACATCTCATGTCAATCGTATAATAAAAATTCCAGAGAGAGAAATATTTCCATCGTCTTCCATATTTGAGGAAGAAAATTCGGTAATTAGTGATAACCTTAAAGGGTGTGAGGTTAGACACCCTGCTGTGGATAAAAAATTATATCCTGCCTTAATGAAGCCCATTAATGAGAAAGAATTACTAAGTTTTGGTTATTTTGTATCACAACCCTGTAGGGCTCAATTAAATCGTGATGTACAAACAGATGTTCAAAGTGAAGAAAGTAATTCTTCATATGATTTCTTTCGTGATACATCTATTTCACCCGTTTCATTTTTAAATGATTCTTTATCAGAATCTGATTCGTCAGATGTGGTAGAACCGAGATATAATCTCAGACCTAGAGATCCTCAGGGATTTGTAAAAAAATAAAAGGGTGTAACTACTTTGTAATAATGTGTATTTAATGTGCTATTTTATACTATGTTTTTGTCATTGTATATATATATTATAATTCTTTATGTTGTGTATGTGTAAAGTGCTTATCATGGTAATCAAGAAAGCTTCGTGACTAAATCTCTTCATGTTACTGAACTAAAAGCAATTTAATGTGAACTTTAAGGACGTTTAAGTGGAACTCTTTCAGAATTAGTCTGGTTGGGAGTCTGAGTGGATCAGTCCTATGGAAGTGACTGCTGAGTTGTTGCCTGTGAGTGGATCTGTCTCAAAGAGAAAGTGTTTGCTGAATCCTCGCCAGAAAATCATGCCGGCCACTCTAACTTCTGAACTCTTCAATGGCGTGTGAAAGATAGGTACTCCTGAGGCATCATAAGGCCACAAATATCTCTTGATTGTTTCGCTTTTCATTGGTAAATGCTCAGCTGCGTGGTAGCCATTGTCTTAAAAAAAAAATAATATTTCATGATACCTATATGCATCATTGATCCCTGCTGCAACCTCATCCATAAAACACAACACCTTCTTGTTAATTTACTGAATTGAACTTTCAAACAGACACACTGCTCATCCTGATCACTCAGTTCTCCCACCTCACTTCTCTTCAACATCAGACTCCATAGTTTGTGTTGCAACGGTAACCATCCTTATGCAAGAATAACTAATCAGTGACTTCTTCCAAAAGATCCTACTAGTCAGTGACCTTTTTCAAGAAAAAAAATTAAATTTATTAAATTTTTTTTTCCCCAGGGGGAAAGATATATGTGGTATTGCTTTTATGATGTTTTGTTACTTTTATATATATGTGGTATTGCTTTTATGATGTTTTGTTACTTTTATCTTTGCTGCACTGCTCTGCACTGCTATAATTACTTTAAAGTTTTAGTTTCTCTTTCATAAGTTTTCACCTGCCTTTTTCTGCCCTTAAATAATTTAGCCAAAAATAAAATTTAAAAAAAAAAGAAATAGCAAGTATAGCCCTACTTATTTTGTGATGGTGGTAACAGCCAATAAGAGTTGAGTATGCTTTGGGGGCTTGGTTAGAGGAGGTGAGAGAAAAGGAAAGGACAGACATGTTTTTGGAGAGCTGAGGTTAAGACACAAAAAAAATATGAGGATCCTCAACAGCTAAGTTATATTATAAGATTTTTTATCACCCCTTAATTATTTTTTTATTTATTTTATATTGTAGCAGTGCAGCTTCATAATGTATAATTTCATGTAAATTCATTTTATGTACCTATTATTAATTAGTGTGAATGCCTTCCTGGAACAAAATTTGTAACTCTAAATATCTTAAATGATCAACTTTAAATAAATAGTTTTAACACCTTGCAATTAGTGATCATTCTAATGATCTTGTTCTCTTACTTAAGAGTATATTATTTTTAATTGTTATTCATTTTTATTCTTATCTTAATGTGTGTGGTGATGAACTGAACATCACCACATTTAACCCCTTCCTTCTTGTTTCCGTCAAAATGATGGGGTTAAGTTTCATTTTTTATTTCTCTTGCCCGTGTTATTTCCGTGTTTTAGTGTTCAAAAATAATGAGCTAAAAAGATTAAGACAATGGATATCTTCTGCCCAGAATCATGTTTATTTCCCAATCTATACACTAAATATCAGTACCAGACTATTTGTAATATGTTTAGACATAGTTTATTTTAAACTTGATGTCAGCACTCATAAGACATGTATATTCACTATTATATCCGAACATTAAAATTAATACATATATTGTACATCCATTTAGTATTATATAATTTTCTTGAATAAAATAAGTAGGCACTTTTATGGTCGTAAACTTATTTTAAACTTATGCAACCATTAAGTGGTTAATATTTTGTATGAGAAGACAAGTGTGTACAAACCAAAATTTTAAAATATAAAAAATAAAAATATATTTATTCAAATTTCTTTTTATCATAAATATTTATGCAGTATGCTCAAAAAATTTTTATCAAGTTTTTGTTTTCTTTGCTTATTGTAAATTTACTTATTTTTAAGTCAAGTTAATTTTTTTTAAATACTTTTTCAAGTCCTTATTTCATATTTTAAGTTGACCCGCCTTTGTTTTCGCTGGAAATCATTGAACCTGTGAAAAATTATCCATCAAGTTTCTACTGTATTTTGTTTATATTTGTAGAATTTATATCACTGGTATATTTTGACTTAAAATTTAATGTTTCATCTACCTTTTGAATTCATAAATTTCTGTAATTTCAGGTTGATGCGAACCCTAGAGTGACTCGAGAAATAGTTCAATGTGACGAATATGAAATGGTTTTGCTGTTAGTTACCTATTATCAAATGGTATAATTTGTTTATGATAGTACTTTATACTATATTATTAAATTAAAAAATCTTTGCAGTGCTTAAAAAATTATTAAAATGATGCAAATTTATAAAATCTTTATAGTCAAACTCACTTTTAACAAGCCCTGATTTAACAAGGAAACCAGAAAAACTTTGTTAATACAATGGAGAATGGCTCGCTTTTAACAAGCAAATCGCAATTGTAGCGAGAAATATTTTTGTGATTCTTAAAACTTTTCCCCACTGCTTCAGCACAACTGATCTTACTTATCCTCTTTGTGCCGAAATGGCTCATAAGGACTCAAATTTATTTTTCCACACACTCCTGTTTTTGGCCAAGCAATGAGCTTCTTCCCATCCAGTTATTCCTGTTCTACTAAGATCTTCCTTAATGCATCTTTGCCGTATTATTCTCGGTCTCTCTCTTTTTCTCTTTCCGTCAGGCATCCATGAGCTTGCACAACTGATATTTTTTTCAATAAGTTTCTTCTGAACTTCCTTCATGCTGAATCTCTTCCAACATACTCAATGACTTTTGAGTGTATCGAAAAACTTGACTTTGGGTGCAAATGATGATGTTTTTCGGTCATGAATCGAATCCACAGAACAATAACTCGACAATGAGACAATAATATAGTTCAGAGCAAATTGACAAATTTCTTTTGTATTGTACGGAAATAAAAAAAATTAATAAAGTAATATATTTTAAAATTTAGTAAGTATATATGGGCTTTTCTGAATTTTTCAAAGAACCTGTTTTTATTAGCACTCAGATATAATGAGCAAATATTGTGGTTTCTGTTCGCTTTTCGTAAGCGAGGTCGACTGCATTTATTAATTGGTAAAAATAATATTTTCGTATGTAAAATTTCATATTTGAACTCTCCAGTTGTCTCATAAATGGCAAATATGATTGGAAAGTGGTAATAAAACATGATTATGTTTTTCATACTCAGGCCTTTTGCAATAGAATATTTTGATTCCACACCAGCGGTGAGACAGTAGGGTAACACCCCTTGCTGGTGCAATATTAACAATGGATTAAGCTAATAATTCTATTTTTTCTCTTCATATATTTTATTACCAAATTAATTTTCTTCAACAAATAAGTGTTGACCCTTTATATTATTAAGCAGTTGTAAGAACATGCGTATAGTGTAATTTTTTATCAATTTATTACATTTAATGTAATCTGAAGGAAAAAAATCTAGTTGTTATATATGTATATATTTTTTAAAAATTTTATTAATAAAATTTACTAAGGTGGCCACGGAATAGGGAGAAGTCAGAAATCTTATTACTCTGGAAAATTCAGGGAGAGCTTTGGTTATTTAATTAAAAGACCTAAAAAGTCAGACTATAGAATTCATTTGAATTACTAGTACTTAAGAGTCCAATATTTTTCCAATAAAATTTGTCTCGTAATAGTTTTTTAAAAAAAAAAAATTTTTTTTCACTCTAATAGCAAGCATAAGTGATTTGTAAAATATTTTTTTGCATAAGAATAAAAAAAATTTTATTGATACTCATATAAGGGATATATAAATAAAGGAAATTTGCTAAAAGCAATCTGGAAAATTCTAAAAAAAATCTTTTTTTTATCATTTGTGGCTGAAATTTATTGAAAACGTGTGTGGATTAGAGATATTATGTGTATTATGTGGGTAATAATATTATCCAGTTTGTACATCATTTCCTAACCTGCCTAATTATTTGTATAAGTATGTTCCACTCTCAAATTTCTTTTGTAAAATTTAGACTCATAATATATGTGTTTCATTATTCCATTAAAGAAATGATTTTTTATTGCTAACTAAGCCTAAGATTCATTATAGGAACCTAGAAGAACACTAAGAATTAAAATGCTTCATGTATTCATGACCCTTTGTGAATTGGACTTGAGGGTTGTGACACATCTATTGAATTCAGTAATAACAATGGAACTTGCCAGAGATATTCAAGATAATTTTGAAGGTGAATACTTTATTCTTAATGATATAAGTTTAAATAAATTTCAGTGTGGATATTTGAACTTAAATATAAAATTAATAATGAATAAATTTTATTTCATTAAACTATCAGGATTCTTTTTGTTTATATTTTATTTTTACACCTTATAATGCATTTTTTTTTTTTTTTTCATTTTCCATACAGTATTTAAGATTTATGTGAGACTAAGCTTTATGTGTGATAATTGTCTTATCAACCTTTCAGAGACATGCAACACTTAAAATAAAATAAAATAAAAAACATTAAGTTATCCTGTTTGCCAATGTATAAAGTTTCTCTGTAAAATTTATTTATTTTTACATTGAATCATGTGCTACAATTAAGCAATGGTATCATTAAAAAACGTTACTGCTTAAAGAACCTATGACGTTTCTTAGATTCAGCCTGTTAAAAAATAAATTTCCAATTGTTGTTGTTTTCTATTCCTGTAAGCTAACTAACACAGCTCAAAAAAAAAAATCCATGTTGAAATTATAAACAACTCTAAATATGTTGAGACATTTCTGAATGGAATTTAACTATAGATATAAGATGATATTTGTGTCTAATAGTGCACAAGGAAAAGTATAATTTCTTATTTGTACATGAAATTTCATTTTATTTGACAATATATTTATCCCTCTTACCCAAATTGTCAACTTTTCCTTGAAAAGTTTGAAATTGTGACTTTTTTTTTTGTTAACTTTCTTTGATCTTTTCTTTGAAAATTTCTTTTTGGACTTTTCTTTGGATATGCTCTCTCTCTCTCTTAAAAGATGGTCAGGCATTCCTGAATAGAATTTAACTATACACTTAAGGTACTTTGAGTGTGTCTAATGGGGCACATGAGAAGGTATAATTTCTTATTTGTACATAAAATTACGCTTTATTTGACAACATACTCTTCCCTCTTACTAAAATTTCAAACTTTTCTTTGAAAAGTTTAAAATTTACTTTCTTTTTTTTTTCTTTGAATTTTTTTTTCTGAAAAGTTTAATGTACATTTTTTCAAAATAAAAAATTTTTAACTCTAAATTTATGACCTAATGATCAAATTGTCTCCATGGTTTGAGATATGAAATTGATCTCTTTACTCATTAATAATAAAGAAAAGAAAATATTTCTCTGAGTAAACATTATTTTTTTCAACAAATGCAGATTTTCTGGTCTCTAAGATGAACCTTTAATCTTCAAGATATTGCCCCAATATCTTATTCAGAAGACAAATAGTTATGTTGCCTTAATGTTATTTTATTCATGTTTTGAATATTTTCCATACCTCAAAAACTAATTGTTTGAGTCAACAAAATCTTAATTGCCATTCATAAAACTCCAGGATAAGTTTTCGAGAAATTGATTTTTAATTATTATTTACTATATATCGTGCTTATTTATCAGTAATCAAATTCACTTTAAAATCTTAAATTAAATTTTTTTTTAGGTATTAGCATAATTATTTTAAAGGCTCTTTCTTGTTTTTTTTTAATACGATTAAAAATAAAGTTTAGATATTTATGATCGGTTAAAATATAGTTGTTGTCAAAAGAAATTCTAAAATTAATTTTTTTGTGACTGTGTAAGAGTAAAATATTTTAAACATTTGTTTTTTACTAACACTTTTCTTTCATAAGTACATTATTTATATTAATACAGTACAGAACCCGTTATCCGGAAATTCGAAAACCAAAAAACTGGAACGAAATTCGATAAATTTTCCCGCCATGTTAAAAAAAAAAAAAAAATTTCCCTCATAAGATTTTAGGATTTTTCTTTCTTTTTTAACCTTACTATCATTTTAGAAATAATCATTAGTGTATTGCTTCATTGTTTTTTCTTTTTTTTGAGATTATTTCCAAATATTTTTTTTTTTTTTTTTAGTTTGGTTTAACAATAAAAAAACGGCTTTTTGTAGCGATTCAGAAAACCGGAAAAATCAGTTATCCAGAATAACGATGGTCCCGATTATTCCGGATAATCGGTTCCCTACTGTACATGAAACTTGATCAAAATATTTTTTTTCTTGATTATCTATATCTATTCTTAAAGTTATTTGCATTATTCTAATGAAATATTTAAATATATTTATTTATTTATTACCTTCTTTTCACATTTTTCTTTAACAAAATTGATTTTTACTTTGCTTGTTTGCCATATTTAATAAGGATGTAATTCCCTACTTGTTTTTTTTTTCTTTGAATTTAAAATGTTCTTTTTTTTTAGATAGAGAAAAGGTATTATATTCAACATGCTTATTAGCTGCAATTTTTAGTACGGGTGAACAACCTCCTACAGGAACATATGGTAAGACGTGTAATTTCTTTCCAAATATTATTACTAAAATGTTATGCGCATAAGCGTTTCGTGCATTATTTGTTACCTTTTGACTGGTTATGAATGTATCTTCTTTTTGAAGTATTAGATTTTATATAATATTACGTTCGAAATTGACTTTGGTACCTATGATTTATCAAATCAATCTGTATATAATTCATTATCAGAAATATTGATGTGTGATCTTCCTAAATTTCGAATTGCTATATAAGATAAATCTTTTTGAATTCTTGTTATTGTAGATTAAAATATTTTTACATTGTTGTGTCCCTTATAATGCGTTTTTTTTTATTTTATATTTTTTATATGAAGTTTTAATAGTTTAATAGAACTTTGATAGTAAAATTTTAAAATAAATTAGTCCATCTACTTTTTTTCTAATCTTTTTCTTTTTAAAAGATCTGAGATGAACTAATTAAAATAAGTTTACTAATTGACTACATCACCCAAAAAAAAATAATTTTTTCTTATTAATTTTAATGGGTCATTAATGTTACTCATAAATTGACTTTAGAGCGAAAACTTAATGTGTACCTGACTTTGTTACATAAAAAATTAACAATGGAATTTTGTTGAAATTTTATTTTTAAAATAAAGAGTTAACTTTTATATTATTTTATAAAAATTTAATTATAAAATTTTATTTCATACCCTTAGAATTTTTTTTATCAAATTTTAAAATGTTATAAAACAATCAAAAAAGAAAAATTTATTAATTATAGATATGTAACTTTAAAGAGGTCTCATAATATCACCTATCTAACACCCTTATGCAATTTTATACTATAATATTTTGCTGGATAATTTTCATTGCTTCCTTAGCTTATCAAAAAAGTGGATTTTTGTAAATAAACTCTTTTATGACTTTTTACCCATCATAAAAGTTTGAATTTTATTTTACAGATTTCATCAATAAAAAGTTTCTTCACTTTTTATTTGAAAAATTAGAAGAAGTAGTAAAAGACGGGGAAGAAGATGTGGGTGATAGCTTACTTAGTATTATTTTATCATTTAATCTTCATTTTAAAAATCCTGATGAAAATATAGTCATGGGAGCCTTGAAGGAAAGAAATTTTGCTCAATATTTGACTGAAAGATTAGTATTTTTGCTCAATAGAGAAGGTAAGCTTTATTTTGAATGTTTATTTTAACATATTTATTTTCAATCTCTTAAAGAGCCCTTATGAAAGATCCTTGAAATTTTTTTTTAATATTTTATTCATTTATTTCCGATTAATCATACTACTTTGTCTTTTTTTTTCTTTTTTTTTTTTTAGAAGATCCATCGAAAATTTTAAGTCACTCAATGGAAACACCTAACTCAGTTATGAAATTTATGGTGGATTTGTTTCATTTCTCCAATCTAATTGATCTGTTTTATCTAAATGATGTGAAAGTCTTGCTGGATATTGTTGTTAGACAACTTACAGATTTGCTTCCTGGGGAAAAAGTAAAAAAACTTTTACTCATTTTATTAAAGTCTTAACTAAAATAAAATTTTTAATTCTTTTGTATTTTTAATTTTTTTTTATGCTTTTATTTATTTTGAAAAAAGAAAGAAAATCTCAAATCCAAAAATCTTTTAAGTAAATGAATGTTTTTTTATGTTATTCGATCTAAGTAATGACATTATAAGAAAAACAGATACCAGGGCTCGAAAAAACTCAGCAATTTTACCCAGGACGGCTTGTCCAACAATGCACCCGTCCTCCTTTGAAACTAACCCGTCGCTTCTAAATAAATAAAAATATTATTTTTTCTTATTTATTACAAACATTTATATAAATTACACAATGAATTAGTAGCTACTAGAATTACATTATGCAGTAATAAAAGAAATACTAAGTTACTAATAGTAAAACCTAGTATTTCTTTTATGAAGTAATTTATTTCTTTTATGAAATAATTTAAATGACAAAGGTTAAGTTATCTGGAATGTCAATTTATCCGAGGTTACTAAGTTTTTTAAATGAATCAAGTATGACATTTACCAGTTCTGCAATCAAGCCTATGATTTACAGAGGTTTCTGCACTGAAATCTGAAAAGGGTTTTCCATTTAGGTGGATGTTCAAAATTGCGTTTAACGCTTACGTAATGTGCTTTTTTGTAAGTTCATTGCTGAAAAGCCCCTTTCAACTGCTGCAGTACTCCCAGACGGAAAAAACATCAATCCACCATGCGCAGTATGTTGCTGTGCGGGATTTCTAGACTAGAGGGTCATTTTAGAAGTGAGACGCTAGACTCTTGTAAGATAACAAAAATTTAAAGTGTATCACGAACATTAACGAGAAAATTGCCCGTCCGCGCGAACATCTGATTCGAGAAATTTGTTGTCCGTGGGAAATTTTTGACCGCCGCAGACGGATGAGTTTTTCGAGCCCTAATCGATACTGTAATTTAATCATAATATTTCACCAAATAAATTAATTTCAAAACTAAAAGTTTGAAAGAATGATGTTTTATTTAAATTCTTTGTTTTTATTTAATTAAAAAAATGAAAGTTATCTCTGTTTTCAAAGCTTTCATAATAATGTAATGTATTTATAATATACATTATCAGTACGATAATTTTTGTAATGTATTTTATTGGCTTGATTAATAGAATTTACAACAATAATTGTCATATGCATTATTGGAATTGCATATTGGCTTTAAAGTTTTGAACTATATTTTTAATAAAAGCAAAAAACAATAAAAACTGCATTTTAAACAATGGAAACTCATTTTTTTGAATAATTAATCCTTTCACTTTTACATTATTTCATCATTTTATATATTAGTGAGGGAATGGGAAATTGATTAAAATTTAAAAACAGCTGCTCAACCTAATTGAAAAGAAATAAGACAAATACTTATGTATTCATGCAAGAAAGTTACAATTATTATTCATTTTTCTAAGCAGCAATTTATTTTATCTTTAAAAAAGAACATGAAGGAATTAAGGGTGTAAAATATGTTACCTGGCTTGATGTATTCAAATTTACTCTACAAGCAAGTTGTGGTAAGTTAAAGCTTGCAGAAGAGGAAAAAAATGTTCAAAAGTTAGGAAAGTTAATTTTTTAGAATACCAGAGTTACCTGAAATTCAATTGCAATTCTCAAATCTGATTCAGTAGTAAAAAAAGTGATTTGATTTTTTTGAATAGACTAAGAAAAAAAAGTATATGAATCTTAACATCGTTACACTAAGTGTTAAATTGAACTACAGTGTGAAGCTAGTTAGTTATAAAGTTTAAATTTGAATTGTCAAAAATGACTATTGATATGGCAGAGCCCAAATTTATTCAAAAGGTAAGAAAGTATATCTTTCAGAATGTCATAGGTATCTGAAATCTGAATTAAGTTATTAAAAAAATTAATAATTTTTTTAATAACCTAAATCGATTTTTTTTTATTAAACTAAGCCAAAAAAGTGTATGAATCCTAACATCTTTACAGTATGATTAAATCAAATTAGAGTGTGATGTTAGTTCTAAAGGTTAAATAAGAACAGTCAACAAAATAACTACTTATGTTATCACAAATTTATTTAATTCTTAATGACTAAAATCTACTTAAATCTATGTTCACAGATCTGAAATTGTTTTGGTATTGTTAATAGTTCTAGTTGTTATGGTATTGTTAATTGTTCTACACAATTTAGTGTTTTTTTTTTTTTTTTTATCCTTCTTATTATACTTTCAAAACATCTTTTGGCAAAAGATGTTGACAATAAGTATCATTGGGGGAAAAAAACAAAAAATGAGTTTTTTTTCTCATGAGTTTTTTTTATTATTATTTTTTAATTTATAATGTATTTACATACAGTGTTAAAATGTCATATAGATCTAATGCAACAATTAGCTTTTTGTACTCAAATTTTGTTATAACCCGAGTAACAAAAATCCTCCAGCAATGCAGTGAGCATTATAGATTTTTACACCAACTGCAAATTATTTTTGTTCCAAATTTTTATTTATGCTTAAATAGTTAACAAACAAATTAGGAGAAATCACTGAAACTCCTTTTTAAAACATCTCTAAATTCATTTTTTTTTTTTTTTTTTGGTATTATTATATAAAATTAAACCTGAATTTTAACAACATAAAGTTTTTGTGTGCAATTTTTAAAGACTATATATGTAAATTCTGCTTCATGTTTTGTTAGTTTAACTTGAATTCATACAACAATCTTTGTCTGCAATGGAGTCGCAGACGAATTTGAATTTATGTAGATAGTGCTGGCAGCAGATTCACTCCGTAAATTCTGTTAATGGGGTTATAACTTAGACTAATAAATAATCATGATTTTGGTGTCTCATGCAACAAATATATGACAATAATGTCGATAGAACTTTTATAAATATGTAGATTCTCAATAAATTGAACAAAATCTTTAGTATCAATTGCAAATAGTAATAACTATAGCATACCTCCCAAGTCTCCTGTTTTTTAACGAAGACTCCTGTATTTTACGATTGTCTCCTGTTTACCCATATATGCTCAAACTTCGCCGTATTTATTGAAGAAATTTTTTTTTTTTTAAATTGTTGATGGAATATCCGCTGATATCCAAAATACTTCTCTTCTTCCTCTACAGATTCTTCTATTGCCAGTATCGCACTATGTTTAGTGTTAATAATTTAAGTACCCCTTATGATCAATCTGACCATGGGACATTTTCGTGGTTTTCCTCTCTATGTAACTCAAATACGGGTTAGTTCCAACAAAAAGTCCTCCACAGAGGCAAATTTCTCCCAATACTTGATTGATCCAGGAGCTCCCTTGTCTCCTGGATTGGGTTCAAAATTACAGGATATGAAGTTGAACATTAGTAGCTGTAAACCCAAAATTGGGTCAGCTGTTTAACAATGGTTATAAAATAGTTTAAGTAATAAATAATGGTTTAAAAAATCTTCTTTAGAATAAGAGTTGTACTTATTTTTTACTTCGCTAAATGTAAGTGCTTATGTTATTTCCAATTTTTAATTTATTTTTTTGGCTTACATGACTATGTATGATGTTTCAAAAATTTTCTCGCAGCCTAAAAAATCTCCGTTATTTTATTTCTCCAATGGTGGCAGGTATGCTATAGATTAATATTATTTTTCCATTCATTAATGATTTAAGACAAAATTTTGCAATGTATTTTATTTATTTATTTTTTCATTTCTTGATTCAAATTTTTGTCTTTTTCCAGAGACGTCTTGAATATTTATGCCTTGTTAGAAATCTTTTGAAAAATTCTAATTATGATGAACACATGCATCAAGTAGAAGGCTTAAATAAGTGTTTCAAATTTATACTAGATCAGGAATTCCCTGAGGAATCAGAAGTTGCAATTGTTACTGACATAAAGAATCAATTTCCATCTTGGTTTTAAATTGTATGTCACATTTTTTCAAATTATAGATTCAACATATCATACTTAAAAATATCTATGCATATTATAATGTTACAAAGTATTTATGTTCTATTCACAATTGTTTAAATTTTATATTTTATATATCAAATTTCTTTAGTATTTTAAACTATTGCTTTTATTGTTTTTTTTTATATATATATATATATATATTTAGCAATTAAATAAAGCATATTCCTTAAACTCATGCACTGAGAAATGAACGTATGGAATTTTTTTTCATTTTTCTCATAAAATATATTGATACTTTACTTTGATTAATTTATACTTTACTTTGGCTAGATGGTAGAATTTGGTGCCGCTTGGATTGAGCACTGAATTTTGGAACTTTTACTGTATATAAAAACTTCCATTTTCCAATAATTCTAATTATTAGGCAATCTCACTTTTTAATCAAATTCCTTGTATTCTGTAAGAACATAAAAAAAATCACCAAGATAACAGAGGCAGAGGCACCCAATTGTAAATTTTTACCAAATACAAACAATACAAAGCATTTCAAGCTTCTCAAACTAAACAAAAATTCTGATTTTAAATTATATTTTTTTTTTATAAAATATATTTCATATTTAGTTCTTGCATGAGAAACTGATCTGGTTATTTAAATCTATTTTTTTTTATTCATTCTATTTTTTCAGCTTTTTTTATTAGTTATTTCAAGCAGTTTTAAAAAATCAACTGCTGTTGGTTGTACCTAGACAACAGGATAGTTAATTGTTAAAAAAAATTCATATGTTTTTCATGAGTCAACTTATAAGTTCTCACAAAATTTATAATTAAATATTAATAAATAACCTATATGTTTACAATTGTTATGGTGTCTCTTTATTTCATGTTACATACTTTGAATGGCAACTTTTTAATGACTCCCCCATAGTTTTCTGATTTGTGTATAATGGTGTTCATTAATGTCTGATTTTACAAAATTTAATTTATATCGCAATTTCTATTTTTTAACTCTCATTCAGTGACAACAATATTTTTTTAAGCAAGTATGTAAATAAAGTTTAAGGATATGCTTTATTTTTTAAAACATATATAATTATGTCTTCAGTATTTATGATTTTGTATTATCATTATATATTTTTTTATTTGCTAACATTATAATGTTTATGTATATTGGATAGAAAATTTTTATGTAATGTAAAATGTCTATATTCTTAGTGCCAAAGAAAAAGTAAATTCTAATCTCTGTATACTTTTCTGGATGTATATGGATTTTGAATATTTTAAAATCTATTAATGATTTCTTCCCCTAATTTTTTTAACATAGGTGCACAAAATTTGCATATAAAGTCTTTTTTTTTTATGTGAAGAAAAAGTCATTAATGATCATCAATCAAAAAGTTGTTTTGAAATTTTACTAATGCAAAATAAGAAACATAATTTGAGTTTAAAGCCAAAAAATTACCTAATTATTAATTATTATCTGATTATAAAAAATTTGCTTACTATAACCAAATTATTTTATTGCTAGACAATTTTGAGTGATAATTGTCTTTGGTTAATATTTGGTCTAGAATTGTCTCATTATGATTCGTAATAATTATAAGGCAAAATTAGGAAAATTTGCCACGTCATCATCCTGATTCACCCGTCTAAGCCACAGTGGGTTTTCCTGGTCTGTTTATTCATGATGTTATTTATTCTTTCTTGTCTATTGAAGTTTTCTAGTTTTGTTTCTCTCCTTTATTTTCCATTTTTTTGTTAGCAACTTAACGTTTTGTATTTCAAATCACTTTTGTTTCTTCTCATTCACGTCTGGCTAGTCTTGAAAATATGTGCCTATTTACGAGCCCTTGTAACATGTTGACTATTTTTTCCAATCTGTATATTGTTGTAGTTAATGTCATTTCATTTTAAGCATTTCTCAAAATAGGGTCAAGATTTCCAAAGACAAGTGCAAAATAAAGTCATTTTCAAAACTTTATAAATATTAATAATAATTCCATACATATTTTTAAAAAAATTATAAAAATACACATAAGGTGAATTTGCGACAAAAAGCGATTGGCTGACAATTTTTTAATCACCACTTGTTATATTTAGTAGCTCTATGGCCAAAGGCAACTATTAATTTTGCCATATACTAATAACTAATTAGATCATTATACATTAATAATGGTTAGTACATTAAGTATAATTGTCTAATTATTGAATGATTTGTTTTGAAGCCAGAAAACAGAAGTAATGTTTTGTAAGAAAATGAGCAAAACAAAATTTTAAAAATCAATTTTCTTCATAAATTAATGGTCACATCTATGACATTAAAATTTTTTTTTAACAGTGGATTCAAATTTATTTTTTAACAGTGGATGAAAAGTGCACAATTTTTAAATATGGAAATTTTGATGTTACATAGAGCTGTTCCTTTAGGTAATTAAAGAATTTTTTTAGTCCCTGATGTTGCTTATAACCCCTGAATTAAGTAATATTGCATCCGAATGAATTCAATAAGTTGGGGTCCTATTCTAGTTATAAAAAAATGTATGATAAATTATATCCTTGGCACAAAATATTATAATTATTTCTTCAATATTATTTTCATAATTTCAAACATTTACTTTTTTATGATTTAGTTGTTTCTTAATTTTTATTACATTAAATCCTTATTAGTTGTATATATTTTTTATTTTATTCTATTTATATTATACTACTTAAATTAAGAGTGTTTGATTTTGGACTCAGTGACACTGTCTCTGTCCCTGAACCTAATTTTTGTCTACTTCCAAGCAAAAGTTGAGCGCCTCTAGCTCATTTTAGTTGCAAATTTTATTTTAAGTAGCTCAAATCAATTTCAACTTGACTTGTATGTTTGTAAATTATGTCGTTTTATCCCCTTTCCTACTTTTTTCCTCTATGAGCATTCCTTAAAATACTAATGTTCCTAATGTAAGCCTGATTCCTTATTATAATCTATCAACAACAAACTTTTTTTAAACTGTCCCACTGTTTTGAAAATGTGATAATTTGGGAGAATGTTTTATCCATGTGCACTATTTCTCTTTCTAATAGCATGGAAAAACTTGATTTGCTGTGTAAAAGGAAGAATGTAGGTTGAAATTCAAATTTCTAGTAAGACCATCAATATGGTTAAAACATAAAATAGGTAATGCATTGTTACATAGTTCAAACTGAGTAGTAAACACAAAGGATAAAGTTGAAAAATAAAAGCAAGAAGTACTGTAATTTATAGACAAAACTATGCTAGTATACAAAATAAGTTATAGGCAAAACTGCAATATTTAGAATAATTATTTAATTTACTTTTTTATATTCTAAGTTCATTTTTGTACATTTGTTTTTTTCATAAGACTATAGGTTTTGAAAATATTACATCTCATTTTCCATTCATTTCCATTATATTTAAGCCTACATATATTATCCAATAAAAAATATTACTTGTTGACTGCAGTGTTACTATTTTCTTGTGAAATAATATATCTTATATTTTCCTTGTAAACAAATTCTCTTATTACTCTTATTTGCTGTTAATTTTCTCTGAACAATAACTGTAAGTTTCTAATCATTTTTGTAATGTAGCATTATTACCATCATGGGTTTAATGTTTTACTATTGAAATTGTATCCAAAGTTTTCTAATGTTTATTTGCCTCTGCTATAATTTTTTTTCTTCGCTTTTTAGCATTTTTTTTGTTCTAATTTATCTTTAATATTAAATTTATTGTTATCAGCTATTCTTTTACCTTTTGATCCAGAAGCTCTTATCAACCTGATTGTTTTATTGCATGACCAAATGATTCATCCATATGTTATTTGTTGAAAGTTCTTTATGTTAGTTTCAAGATAATTTGTTACACACTTATGTGCTACTTAAAATAATTCCTTTTAAACTAATTAGGATTACGGAGCATTTTAATGAATACTTTTTACTTTTAAAGCCCAGAATGTATTCTTAGATATGTGTTGTAATTAAGAGAGAATGTATGCCTGATATATTTCCAGAACAATGAATTATTTGGTAGTTATTTTCTGTTTAAGTCAACTAAGCACTCTTTAAAGTTTTTTAACCAGTCGAAATTAAATGGATACTCTAAGTAAGTAGATAAAAAAATTATTGTAGCTGATAAAAAAATAACTTTTAGGGTTAACAATTTCTTCCTAATTTCTTAACATTTTTCAGTTACATTTCATGATTTACATATTTTAAAATTTGCTCCCAAAACATATTCTAGCTAAATAACATGGTTTTCTTTTTTATTACATTTTTATTTGCTTTTAAATGATATTATTTTTTTTTCTGATGGCATCATTACTCTTAAATCAGAGCTTATTTAAAAGATAATATATTGGTTTTTCATATTAAAATTAGTCTTAACGTATGTAAATTATACCTTTTTTAACTTGCAAAATTAATAGTCATTGATTTTTACTTTTTATGCTGTACTATTTTTGTCAGTAAGCTAAATATTAATTAAAAGTATGTGAATCATAAATTTTTTATTTAAATAAACTTAAAATACTGGAGCAAAAAATAATTTAAATATAAATGCAAAGTTTGAGCTCGTCGTGGACCTGAAAAAAATTTCTAGGCCCCCATCTGGAAAAAGTTGTGTCACCCTATGTTAAAATGTTATTTACAATCATTGATTCCTTTTGCATACTGAATTTTAACAATAAATTTTTATTTCATGTTACAGTTCTATATTAATTGAAAATAAAATAGAAAAGGGACATTTACCTATGTTCCTTGTAATTATACATATTTTATTTATAATTCTTCCTGTTTAGTTTTTCTAGCAAATGTTCCTAACTCATTAATTTCTTTGACTTAGCTACTTTTCCTTAACTTTGCCCTAGACATCCAACATACTGTGATTACTGTAGATTTACTATAGTGATACATCAAAGTCAAGTATTTAACATATTTTGCTCTGTATAAAAATAGAATTTCTATCTAATATAATAAAATGTAAATAAAATATTTTAATGGGAAAGTATTTTTGAAGTGAAAAAATGTGTAAGAAATATTATAGTATGTCAATTCTATCTATGCATTAAACGGTATGCTGAACAAAAATAATTACATTTGTGTAAAAATATTATCAAGATCAAACACGTCTGTTTGCCTGGTGCATGATTCAAGTTAAGGGAAAATATTATTTTTAATATTTATTATTAAATTGGGGAAAACATTATGCATCTAATTGTATATTATGTGATAAAGACATTAAATTTAATATACAGTGAACTCTTGCTACTTCGATATCCGATACAACAATAACTCCCTCTATTAGGATAATGTTACGTGGTCCTGACGAACTTTCGTATGAATCAATGTTACCCTCCTCTCGATATTACTATATTCTCTGAAGCAATAAACCCTGTAAAACGATTTTTTTTTCAAATTTCCACCCTCATTGCCTCTATTTATTATTGGTTTTCAAATAATGTAAAAAATCTTATTTTGTCATCTTTTGCCATTTATCCATTTTTTTCTAACAAGAGAAGACTCATTGCTGACCCCCGCAAGAGCTTCCATTCTTAGAATGGCCTCCCTTATCTCTTAAGAAGTCACAGATGTAACATTCCTATTTGATTTAATTTCTTTCATGTTTAAAGGTGATCATGAGTCACAAATAACCACAAGCATCACATTAACATCTGAAAAAGAACTTTTTCCGTGGAGCGCCATTCACAAACGAAAATCATTTTCGTATTTTGAACTCAATGCTTACTTTGTTGGCTGACTTAACAGTCAGAAAAATGAATAAACAAACAAAAATATCAGATTATTTTCAACAAAAATGGTTTTCAGTTATGTTTGCGATCTTATTTTATTTCAACTGTTTTTAATATTTAACCATAATGAACACTCCGAAAAGTAATTTTTTATATAATATATACATTTTTAGTTAATACATATATAACTTTAAAATTAAAAAAAAAAATCTTATTGTGTCCTTCGATATAACAATATATTCTTTTACAACAATATATTTATTTGGTCCCAAAAATATTGTTGTAGCGAGGTTTTACTGTATATGTGTGTATGGTATATATATATATATAAATTGAACAAATTTTTTTTAAAAAGTACTTCTTTCTTTATGATGAATCAGGAAATTGCGAATAGTTCAACTTTGGTTCTAAAAATCTGGTTCCTGATTAAGTTCATTATGAAACTCGAATAAAATCTTCAAAAGTTAAAGAGAAATGGCTGGATCTATAAAATTTGTACTCACAACCAGATAATTCTACTGTTTAATGGTTTCCTTGGGTCTTCAAAAATTTTAATAGTGATATAAAATTTAATAAAAAAATTTAATAATACCAGCAATGTTAATATCAGCCGGAATTTCTTTTTTTAAGATGACACTTTAACGTTTTGAGATCAAATGGGAAAGTCTTAGATGCTGATACATATATTTTTTTCTTCAAAATAACTTATAGTAGTGGTCACTAAATGGATGAAATAATCAAGGTTTGCCTCGTTTTCATTGATACTATTCAATTTTTGAGAGGCCTCTGGGAAAATCAAAACTCTAACATAGTTCTTTTTTTAATAGTTAATGTTCAACGTCAACTATAATTATATTCATGTCAACAGTTAAGATAATAACATGCATCAGATTCTATCTCAGATCTATAATTTAACTTTTTTTTTAAATTTATATTTCTGAGGAAATTGAAAAATTTCCACACTGTTTAAAATTTTTATCATGAACTTTTCAAAATCTATCTAAATCAACAACAAAGTATTAATAAAGATTGAAGTCAGGTTTATCAACATGGCTCATTAATTCATTTTGGTAATTGGTTTAAGTCATACTGAGATTTCAATTTAATACTTGCAAGCGACGTCGCACAGGGCTCAGCCAGTCTGGTTTAACATAAACAAGTGACGTCGCTTACAGGTATCCAAACAAATCTGGCACAAAATTTGATTCAGCTTGACAGTATACCCAAGCCTTAAGGCTATAATGTTAACATGCCATGCACAACCATATGATAAGTTGAAAGTACCTTATTGTCACTTTAGTTATCTATATATTCACTACTAATATCTATAAGTTTTAATTTTATATAGTTCTTAAAATTATTTTGTGAAAGTGTTATGTTACTAACATTCCATTATTCCAAGATAGTTTAAACAGTGTTATGAGTGAAAAATTTTGGCTAATTTAAATAGTTCAAAATATAAAGAGAATTATACAAATAAGTATTTATAGTACTTTAAATACATGATTTAGAAAAGTTAGAATGTATGCTGTGTCTGCTTGTTTATTTATTTCAACCATTTATTTGTTTTGCAATTTGCTTGAAATATGCAATTCTCTAAACTTTTTTTCAAATATTTCCTTTCTGATATTGCTGTCTTTAGAGATGTCTTTTGATGTGTGTTAAATACCACTCTCTCATTTTTCCATTTAACATCGTTATTTAAAATTATACTTGTTAATATTTAGATTTTATTTATATCTAAATAAAGTTCTATTAAATTTAGTATTTGTATTTATTTTTAAGTGTGATGAAAAATTCAACACGATTTACAAATATAAAAAGAAATCTTATTTAGTATTTAAAAAAAAAAGTTTTATGATTGCCTTATTAAGTAATTTTTCCATTTAATTTTATTTTATTTAATTTTCAATTCTTACAATTCAATCTTAAATATTGTTAAACGAGAGTAAATTAATTGAATCGAACATTTTTGGCTGCTGTTTTCTTTTTTTTTTTTTCTTTCTTTTTTCTCCTTTCTTAAGAGACATTATATCACGATAGAAAATTTTCATTGCGAATTCACTTTTACGTACATAAATAATTCAAAGTATAGAAAAAGTGAATTAAAGTAAACCGTGATGTTTCAAATGCCATAAAAAAGTGTTTCAAAACATTAAAATTCAAGATCTCGCTATGAGGAAGTTAATCATGAAATAATTTGTTTGGACTTTGATATTTTTAATATATTTTTTCAGCATTTAAAACAAATTAATTCGTTTTTATTTATTTATTTTTTGTAAGTAGATATTATTTACATCACACTAGAGCTGCACATTGGCGATGGTCTGGGAAACATCCCTGAGGATGATCCGAAGACATGTCATCGCAATTTTAATCCTCTGCAAAGGATATGGCTCCCTTGCTTAGATGGCCCGACAATCTGCGCGCGAAGTCGACCACTTTACGGTAGAACAGCTTAACGAGGACCGATACCTCTCACCCTCGGTCCCTGTGTAGGCTGATCAAAGTGGTCACCTAACTGCTTACTGGTCGCAGCCAGTGATGCTTGACTTCGGTTTTCTACTGGGAACCGTGTCTTTACGATCAGTCCACTGCAGGCCTATTTTTTTTATTTTACTCCTTGAATGAAAAAAATATTCAAAATAACAACAAAAAAATCGATGTCAATTATTATTTTCCTACATCAAAATATCAATTTTGATATTTTAAGAAAATTCAGAATATCAAAATTTTTTTTAAATAATTTTTCAGCATTTGGAACAAATTATTATTTATTTTATTTGTAATTTTAGAAAAAAAATTATCAAACAAATATTTTATATCAATTATTATTTACCTATATAAATTTTTATATTTTAAGAAATTCCAATGTATCAAAATTTTGAAAATATTTTTTCAGCATTTGAAACAAATAAATTAGTTTTTTATATTTGTAATTAACATGCTGATTTCTTTTTTTCAAAATCCAAACAAATTACTGCTGGTTTACTAAATATTATGCAATGGAGAAGTTAATGTTGCAATAATTTGTTTGCATTTTGATATTTTTAAAATATTTTTTCAGCATTTAAAGCAAATTAGTTTTTTTTTTAATTAAAAAAAATATCAAGCAAATGTTCTATATCAATCATTATTTACCTATATAAATTTTAATATTTTGAATAATTCAAAATTTCGAAATATTTTTTCAGCATTTGAAAGATTTTTTATATTTGTAATTTACATGCTGATTTTTTTTTATTTCTGTAATTAACAATGCTGAAAAGTAATTCAAAATATTAATTATGGCAGGGATATTAAAGATTACGCAGTAAGGAAGTAATCCTATCGTAGTTTGTGTGCATTTTGATATTTTAAAAAAAAAGTTTTCAGCATTTAAAACTTCATAGTTTTCTCTAGGTTTACTTGAACTTATTTTTCTCGAAATTCTAAATTTAAAAATACTAATGGATGTGACAGATAATTTGTCATGAAAAGTATCTATCCTTGTATAGAGTCCTTTTAACTTCTTTAAAAAAGTAATTTATTTTGTATTATTTTTGTATTTTTTTCTCTAATATGGTGAAAAATTTTGTATGATTTACAAATATGATTTAAAAAAAACTTATAATATATTTTGCACTTTTGGTTGCCAAAGCTTTTGGTTATAGATATTTAGCGCTTTTATGTTGCCAAAAGCTGGTGAGAAAATTTTGTCATCACTTCATCTTTTCTTAACACATAAAAACTTTGAAATAGCTACTTTTCAGTAATATTGGGTAATACTTTAATTTTAATATTGTTGTATATCATTCGAAAATATCAGTATATCACAAAACTATTATTAATTCCATTGTTTTTAATTTATAAATACAAAATTAACTTATAAATACAGTACTTAACAATATATTCAAATACTTTATTTTATAGCTGGCATTGTACAGTCGACCCACTTTTAGGTTTATGACTCGCCAGGTTATCGTCAAATGACATTTTGGCCACTTTCCGTTTATCTAAAGTGCTTAAATCTTAACTGGGGCTCTGTACCTGATAGCAATATATGTTAGCCTGCCCTGTACCTGATAGCAATTAATTTATCTTTCTTTCATCGCTTGTCAAAATTTTGACTTTTTTCCGATACAGACTGAAAAAAATGAAAGATTTTTAAAAAAACTGGGTTTTCCAAGTAGACTGAAAAGGAGAAAATAATTCAATTTCTGTCATACTTAAAACGAAAAACTTAGATCGTATCATTTTCGAAATAAACTTTTATCATCACTGATAATTACCCTATCTCCCACGTTTATCGAAAGTGACGCACTCTACGTTTTAAGTGAATTTCGTTAATTATCATCTCTTTCCTTCTTATTGTCTGTTAGTTCACTTAAAAAGAACATTTTGTAAAATTTTTACTGTATATTTTGATCCTGAAATAGATTTTTTTGCCCCAAACCTGATCATAATGCATTCTTTAGTCTTGTAAAATCGGAAGAAAAAGAATTTTTTGAATAAGATTTTAGTTAAGAAGAGAGTTATAAGAATTGTGATCGTCCAAAACAAAGTGCACTTCCAAATCAAAACGTTAAAAGCTGGGTGGACGAAAAATCATGATTTTTTAAAAAAAAATTATATATATATATATTTATAGTTTTCAATTAAGGCTCTGATTGTCGCGGGAGCTCATGTGATAGTGCGTTCACCTCCCAGCTGGCACCGACCTCAGTACTGACGTAAAATATACTTAAATGTAGTTGACGGGTCATGAGTTAGATTTCCTTTGTCGTCTGGCTAACTGTGGGAGGTTTTAGTAGTTTTTTTTGAAAATGTGGGTTAGTTCCATTAAAACATCCTCCCCGGAGACTAGTTTGATCCAGGAGTTCAATTGTCTTCTGTGTTTGGGTTTGAAATTGGAAAGCTACGGAGTTGAACTGACTGAACTAACTAACTTCTGAGTTAACGACTATCATTGATAGTCGTGAACTTAGGATTGGGTCTGCTGTTCAACGCCTGTTATAAAATAAAATTAAAAATAATGAAAATTCTGATACAATTTTTTAACTAAAATACTGAATATTTCAAACAAATTGTTAAAATTATAATATTATTCCTAACTAATCACTGAATAAAAGAAAAACATCACCGTCCGGAATTTGTAAGGGCAAAATCCCAATTTATCTACTAGATTTAAAATGAAGAATAATTTAGAACAGGAAACAAAAAAAAAAAAATTTATTAGTTTTACTCTTGACAAATCAAGTTATTTTTCTTTATTTGTACTACTTTATTGAACAACGTATTTATTAAGTTTTTAAAGTACTACCTGTATTTAATTTAAACATAAAATTAAATGAACCCGATTAAAATGCGTGTATTAAGCCACAAATTATTTTATTTACAACTAAGGCAAAACTACAATTTATATCTTCAGTTTCTTTTATCCTTATTTGGTTACTTTTAATTCATTAGTCTAGTTTAAACATCAAATAATAATTTAGGGATAATTTCTATAGATAAATCTTCAATGTCAACAAAATCAGACTTCAAAAAAATATTTTTTGTCTAAATAATTTTTTTTTTTTTAAATCAAACGATTTAACGCAATAATTTTCTATAAAAAATTTTAAGTTGTTTAAATCATGTTATCTTTAAAAATAAGTGGTGCAGTTTTAATCCCACCGAACCTTACTGGATATTTAACTTTGTATGAGCATGAAATCTTACGACTGAGTTATTGACCCAGTAATCTTAAGTTTTTGCATATAAATATAAATCGTATATTTATCAGCGTGCTTGACATCTATAAACTCATCTATAATCAGGTTCAACTTGTAATTTTGACTCGTGTTGACAAATACCTGAATGATTACAATTCCTTGTGACTTTAATTCTATTTTAATTTCAAGTATCCACTCACCTTTGTTTATTTATTTTACTAAATCTTCACGGGGTACGCTATTTTGAGTATTTGCATTCCCCAAAGTTCAAATATTCTAACGTATCCCAAGTGAATTACTGAGTATAACTGAATTATTGACCCAGTAATCTTAAGTTTTCGCAGATAGATATAAATAGTAATTTTATCAGCGTGCTTGACTTCTATAAACTCATCTGTAATCAAGGTTCAACTTGTAATTTTGATTCGTGTTGACAAATACCTGAATGATTACAATTCCTTGTGACTTTAATTCTATTTTAATTTCAAGTATCCACTCACCTTTGTTTATTTATTTCACTAAATCTTCACGGGGTACGCTACTTGGAATATTTGCATTCCCCAAAGTTCAAATATTCTAACGTATCCCAAGTGAACTACTGAGTATAACTGAATTATTGACCCAGTAATCTTAGGTTTTCGCAGATAGATATAAATAGTACATTATCAGCGTGCTTGACTTCTTTAAACTCATCTATAATCAAGGTTCAACTTGTACTTTTGATTCGTATTGACAAATACCTGAATGATTACAATTCCTTGTGACTTTAATTCTATTTTAATTTCAAGTATCCACTCACCTTTGTTTATTTATTTTACTAAATCTTCACGGGGTACGCTATTTTGAGTATTTGCATTCCCCAAAGTTCAAATATTCTAACGTATCCTAAGTGAATTATCTGCGTGTTCTATTTTTTTTTTTTTTAAATTGTACGACTGATGTTTTATATTGCTGTTTAAATAAAAGGTGATACTTTGAGAATTGGCTGCTCCTGTTTGTTAGATAAGACGATTCGTAGGAAGGTCGTTCTTTGTCAATTTAAGTGGGAAGACATATTTGAGAACGAAGGAGAAACAAAGGTCTTAAAATATTTGTTCACTTTGGAAGAAAAATTTTGCAATATGAATTGATCAGAACTTTCGTTATCTTTTATGAAATTTTAAAATGGGGTTGAAGATCAAATTGGATTATTGTTACTATGTGTTATTTTTAAATCAAAATAATGCTTTTTTGAACTAGTTTTCAAAAATTTCTACGCATTAAACAGTTATTATATTTATTAAACGAAGAATCAAAGATGTTAAAAATTTTCTAAAACTTGGAAGCATTTTTCTAAGAAGCGTGACTTTCGAGACATGTAAATACGCATTGAAAAACAACTTAAATTTAACAATTACTTATTTTTCCAGTGCAGCCAAAAAAATTACTCAAATGTTAAATAAAGGAAATGAATTAATATTTGAATGACGTAATAGCTTAATTAATTGAAATATCACATATTTGAAGTTTCTATGCATAAAGTATTCATAATACTAGGAGGAACTGCCCCCTGTTCGATTCGCTCACCAACACCCGCAGTTGCTTCTCATTCCCTTCTCAATGCGATGTAAAATCTTCCCTAACATTTGCTGCTAAAAGAAAGATTGTTTGCATAGAATTAGTACAGAGATGCTCCGGACAACAAATATGTATTTTAAAGTGGTAGTTTATCTATTGTGATTCTTGGTTTAATAAATTCAATTTATTAGGTTTTTATCCACCACTATTTTTAAATAATCCGCAGACTTACATAATTTGCCACTTTTGTTGTTGTTAGGTCGTCTTATACCATTTGAAAAATTAACACAATTAAACCGCTACTTGCAAATTTTTGTTTGTGGTAGTTTACCGTTTTTTAAATGATTATGGCTCGTCCGGAGCAGTTGGCATCTCTGTAATAGTATAGTAATGTTTCCATATTTTTGTCTAACCCCTGTGTAACGATAACCTTATATCTTATAACAGTTCGGATTGGAAACTGTTTTTATACCTCTTTGATCTTTATATTTTTAAAATTTTCGATATAAAATTTCAAAAGATCTAGCAACATCTAAACTTTCTCTTATTTTTTATTTATTTTTCCTACACTTGACATCAAATCAAGAACAAGCTTATAAATTGAAAAGCGCGAGTGAGATACATTTTCCAAAGACCACGAAGAAACAATTATTATTTATGGAGGAAAAGAACTGCAAAAATTGATATCGAACAAATTAGAATTTAAAAAAAAAAAGAAAGAAAAAAGAAACTTGTTACGTCATTAATTCAAAATGGTCTTATCAGCACGTCAAATTTCAACTCTGTAGTTGCATTTCAAAGGATCGATCAGCATGTTTTTCTTTCTTTTTTTTCCGTTTTTACTACTTGTTTAATAGTTAATAGTTCTCGAACTAATGATAGAATTGTAGTTTTGTTAAAAAAAAGTGAGAGAAATATCGCCAAAAAAAGCACTTTAAATTACAATAACTTTCGAGCGAATTGGTATTTCATAAAAAAAAATATATAAAAACAATTTCTAATTGTTGTCACAAAACATTATTATAATGCTCCAGTGTGTTTCAATTTAGATTACATCCATTGAATTACCTTTTTAATTCTAGGGATACTGAGAAAAAAATGTTTTATTTCATATTCGTAGAATTAAGGTTATAAAATATGTCATTCACCGTGTAGCTCTGATAACAAACCACAATTTTGATATATTAGCATAGCCTTATCATTTTTTTAAAAAAAATCTTATTATTTGAACAAAAAAAGAGAGTTATTTTATTAGAAATTAATCCTGGTATTTCAAGAAAAATGTATTTATTTTGCCCCTATGCGAGAGTGTTTCTGAAAAGCTATTAATTTCTTCCGTTTGATAAGCAGTATCCTTATTACCTTCTGCAACAGCTGATGAAAAGAAATTCCCCAACATTAAATTCCTTTTCGTGTCATCGAAATAGGACTATTTTATGTGTGTGCATACCTACTAATTGTTACAAACCCTTCAATTCCAAGATCTCTCCCTTTTGAATTGGTATTGCAAGGGGGTGGGGGAGCTTAAGTAATGCATGTCAGCAGTTTTCCCGAAACAGCGATACAGTAGATAGAATTTATTTCTGATCTGAGAATTTGGAAATGGAAAATAAAACATTTCTAATGGCAAAAAACGTATTTGAAATCTTTTCGACTGCGTCTAACTTTTCGACTACATCTACGTTTCGACTACGAATCTATCCTAGTTATTATTATAATCCTGTCTTTTCGTGAAAATGATTTTTGCAAAATGCACGTTAATAAAAATATTGATCATTTCAGACAAGCTAGAACAGTGGTTACCAACTGGCGGCCCGCGAAGCCTTTTTTTTGTGTCCCGCGAACTAAAATATATTAATTTTTCATTTTTCTCACACTCACAATTTTCACAATTTTCGTAAAAAATCTGTAAGGCTTAAAATACTTTTCTTTCGTTTAAAAAAAACCCTAATTTCTTCGTTTCTGTGAAATTTAACATACCAACGGCGCAAAAAAATTTATTTCTAAGGTTTGCATACAAGGAAATATTCATTCAAATACAAAAATAATCGTGTATGTCGCCTTTTTTTATTTTGGTTTTTTGTATTTCGTGAATATAATTTAGCATGTGCGTATTTCAACTTTATTTTTACTATAATAAATTGCAAATTGATTAATGCAATACAAAACAGGTTTTTTAATTTTAGATATTATGTTTAACTCATTACATATGTTTGTAAATCATAAAAGTTCTTTTACCGTGTCGGTTAATGCTAAACTCGGATTCCATGCTATGTAATGAAATGCATTTTTGTTTCTTACTTTTCGAACTAAATGGAATACCAGCTGAGCATATTAAATAACCTGATCTAGAAAATCTGTTTGCTAAATAACAACCCCAATTGGCATCTGAATAAGCTATCAGAGGAGAATTAATAGGATTTGATAAGCTAAGTTTATGCTCTTCAGTATTTATTACTTAATTTATTAAATCTGCAACTACAACTTCGTGCTGTTAATTACTACAATGAATTTAATAAAATGGTTATAGCATGAAATGCTTGTTTAGGAATCAAAAAGTGGAAAAAACTTAAAAAGCGTGTCTAAAAAAAAGAACACATAGCTCAAAATTTGCCTTTTAGGCAAAGAACCGTAGTCGTAGTTCATTTACGTCGCACTAGAGCTGCACAATGAGCTATTGGCGACGGTCTGGGAAACATCCCTGAGGATGATCCGAAGACATGCCATCACAATTTTGATCCTCTGCAGAGGGGATGGCATCCCCGTATCGGTAGCCCGACGACCTGCGCGCGAAGTCAACCACTTTACGGTAGAACAGTAGAACGATTCCGCTCACCCTCGGTCCCAACGCAGACTGATCCAAGTGGTCACCCACCCGCACACTGACTGCAGCCAGTGATGCTTGACTTCGGTGATCTGCTGGGAACCGTGTCTTAACGATCACTCCACTGCGAAGGCAAAGAGCATAGCATGTCTGCAGAAATAGACGCAGCTCAAAATGCACGTTAAAGAAACATGACACAACACAAAATGTCTTCTCTCAATGTTTAATAAAACCATTTTTTTTTTTTTTAATTTCAACGTTACTTAATTTTAAAAAACTGCACACTAAATCAGCATTTTTTTAAAAAAATCACCCCAGTGATTTTTATTTACTATAAATCTCTTTCAAAATACTCTTTCAAAATAAGTCGCTTCATCATTACAAAACACGAAAGCAATTGCTTTGTCCATATTTTTTTTAAATGTCTATATTCATTTTTCAAGCATGCATATCAAATACTTTTTTAACCCATTATCATATTTCCAAAAAATTAAAGGTGGTATCAAAAATTATTTCCTAGGGAGCATTTATTTAAAAACTGTATACTGTAACTGTATTCACTGTTATATAATAGTAACTTAAACCTTTATATTTGGGGAGGACGTACAGTGCGCAAAAAAATTAACAGACTACCCTGAACAATTTTCGATCTAATGATCGGATCTCCATGTTTTAGGACTCTATCTTATTAGTTCAAGAGGTGACCTTAAATATGCTATTCAATTAGTGCAGACAGTATTTTAAGTTACAAAATCAGACACAAAATTGTACTTTCTTTGAATAAACATAATCTTTTTTTTTTTGACAAATTTGGATTTCTGACCCCAAAATATAGGGGATAATCGCAATCTGGGAAAAAAGGTCCCAAATAGTTTGTTTAGAAGATCGGTCTAAAATTTGGACTCCATAATGTAAATTTTACTTTTTGTGTATTACACCATATCTCGAGAACTCTTTAAGATGATTGGAAACTTTTTGCACACAATTATTAAATTTGTTTATCCAATTATTATTCCATCCAAAATTTAACTTTTAGTAAATATAGATTATGTTTTTATTATTCTATTTAATTATAGTCGAGAAGCTTTTGAATACAATATTTTACACAAATTTAAATAAGGCAATTTTAAATGATAAAATGCAAAATTTGGGTGAAAAATTCAATTTCTCAGGAACTATACGACCGATTGGTCGTATAGTTCCTGAGAAATTGAATTTTTACGTTTTTGTGTCTGATTCCCGTAACTTAAAATGCCGTCAGAAGTAATTAAATAGCATATTTTAGATCACCCCACGAACTATCAAGATTGAGTTATAGAATATGAATTTCCGATAATAAAATCAAGAATTATTCAGGGTGGTCCGTTTTTTATCTCGCGAACTGTACGTGGCATTTATACTACATACAGTGGTCACAGCGTTTTATTAAAAAAATGAAAAATGTTAACTCTAACGGTATTTTAATGGCTCAAGAAATTATATAAAATTCTAAAACTGAAAACTGTGGTATATTAAAATTTAAATGCTGTCAAAAGCGTAAGTATTTTGTGAGCTTTAAATTAAATTCAAACTTCCGGTTTGCTTATTTATAGTAAATTGGCTACCAATTTTAAGTTTTTTACAGGAAGCTGCTATCGCTCTCTATGATACTTATTACAGATGCCCTTGAACTTTAACCCTTTCGCGCCGACTGTCACAAATCATCATCATCCTCATCGAAATATAACTGGGCGCCTGGGGCCGTTAGCGGCCTTTTTCCCATTCATCTTGTATTTAATCTTTAAAGTGGTTCTTTCTGGTAGTTGGAATAAAAGGAAATCAAATATTTTGTATTTTAGTTAAAATTATGTCACTACAAAAATGAGCTGCAAGACTGTCACAAATACGTGCCAGCATAAAACCATATCAACCAGGGTAAAAAGATAAAACTGGTAATCAAAGTAATTCTTTAGCAATTTATTTGTGGGCGGAGTTATAATTGTTTGATTTATTCAATTTACCATTACTTTGTTCAAAATAAAACTATTTAGTTATACTTTGAACTAACATTGATTATAGATAAACTTATCGCCTTAAGGAAGAAAAGGAGAGAACTTTGTCCTGTGGAACCCGTGGAAACGACCATGTCCATAGAAACTGTAAAGACAGTACAAACAGTAACGCTTACGGAGTCTGCAGTAACAGTTCCTTCCTGTGAGCCAAAACTGGAAAATACTCAAATCGAGCTCACGGCAGACAAGCGCGTAGAAAAGGAGCCTGATATCCCTGCTTCTTCTTCCAAAAGACAGAAAAAGAAAAGGAAGAAAAGCCATAGCACCGGCAATACCCATGAGCCTTCAACAACTTGCCCTGAAACTAACTACTTCAGAGACAACTCACTCTAACCCTGAATCGACGGAGCCATCTCCACCGGCCAAGCCCACTTTCCTCCCGAGAAAACTTAAGTTTCTCGTGCGGGGACTTAATGTAGACCACCGTACCGATGATCTTCGGAGAGATAGTGACGAAAGTGGTCGACAACCCATCAAAATTGAGCAACTGAGAAAGAGGTGTGGTGACAGATACAAGCCCCTCCCCCTTTTTCTAGTGATACTGCAAGATTCCCCAGAACATCGGGACTTTATTAACACAAAGTTTCTTCTATCTCATCCTGTCCAAATAGAGAAATTTCATGGAGGGCGTTACGCCATACGTTACAAATGTCAGAAATTTGGACACACTCAAAAATCATGTTCAAATGAGCCAGCATGCATGAAATGCGCAGGAGCGCATTTCACTTACCAATGTATGAAGCCTCTCTCCCTTCCTGCCAGGTGCATAAACTGCCAAGGCGATCACTCGGCCTGCTTTAAGGGCTGTGGTGCTAGGCCGAAAAGACACCAGCGCACCTTCACGAGGAAACCTCAAGATGCCCCCAGCAATGTAGCTAGATTCCTGAACATTCTCAAAGAACTCCAGGAACTGTTACCGAGTGTTACTGAATGACGAGAAAATAGTCGCTCTACTCATCTCCTTGCTCCCAACCCAAAAGATGTAGATATGGAGCCCCACCATCATGCCTGATACATCTCACATGATTCCTTTCTTCATTTTTACCTCATTTCAGGTTCTATTCCGAGCCTACATCACATCTTTCCTATGTATGTTCCCGTCATGGGATATTTCAAGATGAATGGGAAAAGGGCCATTTAGGCCTCAGATGCCCAGTTGGCATCTCTGCCAAATAGGATGATCCTTGACTTGGGGGTATGCCATTCGTTAGATTAATCTAACATCATCGTTAGTAAGCCGCTAACGCCTTCCTCCTCCCTAGCCTAAAGCCATTAGTCTCAGTTGCCCAAGGGCCAGTAACCAGACGAAGAAGAGAGGTGCCCGCATTCGCGGGCAGGAACTTATATCCAGTTCAAACTTATATCCAGTTCAGTCCAGTCCGATACGTCATGCTAAACCTTTTAAAAAACTAGCTAAATCTGTCAAATTTGCAAATTTAATTTGTAGTTACTTATAGTTTAGCCAGACGGGCAAGCCACGCAAAATTAGCGTGACATTCAACGCGTTGAAGACTAGTTATTGCTAAACGTTCCAAAGAAATTAATTTTACATTTTTAGTGGTTCGTAGTTTCTGAATCAGTGTTGCCACTGGAGAAGTTTAAATCAAGTGGGTATATTCTTACTACCACTTGATGTAGATCGCGTTATGATCAATAGTAGATCATTTTACGTGGTAATACATGAATAGAAATCAGGAAAGCTCTTAACATAACAGCCAACTTGCCGCAGATAATTTTCCGACATGGTTGAAAGGCGACAATTGAATTACAACTGTAAGCAGAAATAATTTTTTTTATTTTCCAGAAACTAAACACATCAGTGTTTGATTATCATGTTTATATATATATATATATATATATATATATATATATATATATATATATATATATATATATATATATATATATATATATTCGTTTACGTTGTTAGTTAACGTTAGCTGTGCATTTCAAACAACCTTTGCTTAAAGATAATGAGCAATAAAAAAAAGCAAAGCCTGCCCTTGATTTGAGTTTTTTATATTTTTAGTGATTGCAAAAATTTAAAACTGGATACAACCTGATATACACATTTTTAAGAGCTTTTGAAAAAACAAAGCTACCTCTTTTGGACTATATTCAGATCGTTGATAAATGCATTGAACTTTTGTATTTTATAATTACAGGAGTCTCCACTCTTCAATCCACGCAATTGTTTATCATTGTTTTTTCCCATTAACATGAATATTTTCCACAAAAATAATACAGTTATTGTAGCTTACGTAAGAACATTTTTTTTTACATGTCATTCATATCAAATGAACGATTACCTGGAAAATAAGCACCTGGAAAAAAAAGTGTAACGTGAAGATTAAGATCGTGTGACGCAATTCTAAGAAAGGGGAAGAAATCTTACTCATTACGAGACTCACAACAATTCTAACAGGAAAAAGTTTTTATTGCTATTCATGAAGTGTTTTTACTCTTAAAAGTTTCACTATAAATTTTAACATTCACGACTGGCAATACATAATCTCTCTCTTTTGCTACTTTGATTGGCATCTACTTGAGTGCGATCTTATGAAATAAGGAAATAAAGATTTTGTGAGAGAAATTTTTTTTAACAGCAATGGATGAATAGCCAATATTTAAAACTAAAAAGAATATTAATTTAGCATAAAACACCAAACTAACCCACAGGTTGAGCCCATACTAGTTCAAACAATACTCAATCAGTGATAATTACGGAATACTCGTCACCGGGATGGCCTGGTCGGTAGGGCGCTGGGCCCGTGTCCGATAGTTCGTGGGTTCGAACTCAAAATCGGGTCGACTGTTCAACGACGGTTACAAAATTAAGCTGCAAGGAAAATTACGAAAAGCATTCAAACTTGCAATAACTTTCGAAAAATTTGGAATTTTGAAACAAAAACATGCACATCAAATTTTAACTCCGTATTTGTTTTTCAGCTGGCAACACTTCGACGAAATATAGTATTTCCCCCTACAAATTTAATAGTTAATAATTTTCGAACTAATTGTCAAATCTTAATATTTTTTTATTCCATCGTACCCATCCCCATACTTTTTTACATACTTTTCTAATTTTAATTTTCTAAATCTTATTGATTTACTGCAACGTAAAGTATAAATAGTATTAAAAAAATTCGCAAAAAGCACTAAAAATTACAACTTTCAAAAGAATTATAATTTCGAAGATAACTCAGTGTTGAGTTCATAAATATAGTTGGTTCAGCATACCAAGTTTCAATTCCGTAGTTGCTTTCCTGCTGTCTATAGTTCGACCCGCATGAAGTTTTTCCTGTGAGTTAAACTGTTTACAATTCTAATAATTCTCGAATTAATTATCGAATGTAAATATTTTTATTTCATTAAATCCCCTGTATACTTTCTACACACCTGAGTGATTTCACATTTTTAAGTTTTATAGCAACAAAACAAATTGTAACGTTAAGTTGCAGACCCAAAACAGTAGCGGCGTCGTGGGCCCATTCGATTTTCTAATAAAGAGATATTAATATAGAGATACCGTCATGTGGGGCTACTTTGTGCAGTGGGGGTAACTTTGTGCAAATTCGAATTTGGCACTTTTCAAGTGTTGATATTCAGTATTACGTTTTTTTCAAGTTAAAAATGTGTGGAATTTGAAGATAGAAGTCTCCTCTATTACTGCAAACATTTTTTCGAATTTTAAAACAATCTCAGAGTGTGTTTTGTTTATCCAATGTCAACAACTTTCCGAGAAGGTCGGACGTCGAAAAGTGTGCGTGGAAACTTTAGCTGTGAAATGCAAAGACGTTGATAAAACAATTGTTGTAAGTGCAATTTTTTAAATTTATATATTAATCAACAATTATATCATGTTAGCGTTAAAAAAAATTTGAAAATTAATAACAAATAAACGGAAAATGAAAAAAAATGCACTGTGGGGCTACTTTGTGCAAAGTTTCATTCGTTTTTTTTTTTGTTGAATTTTTCGACAGAAAAATTGTCAGACGTTATAAAAAAAAATACCTAGAACGAGAAACTACCGTAATTACACTTTAGAAAAGCTGCAACAATGTTTGCAAGCAGTTGTTGGTGGTATGTCGATTGCAGAAGTTTCTCGGAAGTACAAAATCCACAGAAATACTATCTCTAATAAAATTCACAAGAAACACGTGAAACGAGCTGGTAAACTATTATTTTTCTTCTACAAAGATTTTTCTAATGAATTAATCAAACGATTTAACACATAAAAATATATTTTATAGGACATCAGGTGATTTTGACAGAAACTGAAGAGCAAGTTCTGTCATGTTCCTTCGAGCATGTTATGTTCAAATTTATCAATATTATAAATGTTAATGAATATGCAATAATTATTATTTTTGAAATTTCATCCATTTCAGTGTTCAAAAATGTATATGGTTTCCTTTTGTTTAAACTCAAATGTTTTGAAATAAACATTATTTTTAAGAAAAAAATTCTTTATAAAAAATGGTTTTTTAACGCTGAAAATTATTTTCAAACTAACATCTTTACATATCTTGATGTTTTTGTTATTACAAATGTCAACAATTAACTTTTTTAACAATTTTATATCAATATTTTACTAAAAATATAATTATTAAACTGTATTCCTATCACAGCACAAAGTAGCCCCACTTGGAGGCTACTTTGTGCAAGGTATGTTTTGACTTATTATTTATAAATATTACATACAAATAATGCCAATATTGATCAAATTCACTCGTCTGAGTCCAGTTATGATTATAATATCGATAAATTTTACCAAAATTTGAATTAACATAGTTTTTTTACATGTCAAAGTTCAAAAACTGCGAAATCCTGCGCAAAGTAGCCCCTCATGACGGTATAATATAATATAGAGATATTAATAAACCATGATTTATGATCACTATATTAAAAATGAAGCTTTTAAGATAGACAAATGAAAACAGATACAATTGAAATATTCTTATATTTTGTTTCAAAAGTAATTTTTATCACAACATTGTTTAAGAAATTTATATGCCATCAAAAACAATTAATAAGATGAACAAAGCTTAGACAATAGCATAATTGCATAACTAAAACAATGGAGACAAAATTCCTACCAACTTGTTTCTGCATCAATCATTTAGAAATTAAGAGTTCTCTACAAATAAAAGTTTCAGTACAGAAGCCAGTCACTCAAAAACTTCTTTATTACTTAACAAATGCAAACAAAAGTTTATTTTCTCATTTAATTCTACGAAATGTTATTCTCTGCAACAAATATGATTTCATGTCGACATTTTCTCTTTTCGCATATTTAGTTTTCCTAAATGTTAAACATTTGACGGTTGTTTTCTGTAGTTCTGTTGTTTTTTTACGAGTTGTTTTTATTTCTTTTTGCAAAATTGTCGTTGAAAAAAAATCAGGGAGGAAAAAAACACTTTCAAAATTCGTTTCAAAACACGCATTCTGACAGTTAATGCTCACACGAAGAGAAGGATAAATGCTATAATAATTAACATTAAATGGGAAAATTTAAAAGTAATTATCTATGGTTAAACACATTTCGAAATTGCACGAATGTTTGAAATATTCTCGAGATATGGAGAAATACGTAAAAAGTAAAATTAACATTACGGAGTCCCAACTTTCGATCTCATTACTGACGAAATTATTCGGAACAAATTTTCCAGATTTAGGTTACATCTACATTTTGGGGGTGTTAGAAATCCTAATCCGTCTATAACAGGTATGTTTATTTAGAGAAAATACATTTTTGTGTGCGTTTAGCTTAAAACATCGTTTGCTCAAACTAATAAACATATTTGAATAAACTTACAAACCATTAAGATCGTTTATTTTAAGAGCTTTAATTTTGTAAAAATTAAAGCTAATTGAAGAAAGTTAAAACTTTAACAAATTCTACTAATTAGAGACATTTAAGTACTAAAAAATTAAGCGCGTTCTTTCATTTTCTATGCATAACTTATGATAAATCTACGAAATTTGTATCAATTTGCTCAATTTTGCTCATTTTATTTTATTGTAGTAAAAGATGCAGGGCTCTCTGACTCTCGGAGCTGCGAGCCTGGCAACACTTTATCCAAAAATGGTACAACCCACAAGAAAAGTATAACTATTCGCTACTAAACAATCCTCAATTTTTAACTGGCATTATTCTTTAAGCAACAAAAGTGCCTATTCGACAAGTATACGCGGTCTAAGTTGATAGTTGCTAATGTGTTCGCTGACTAAAATTTGCTGCAACTCAAAGGGTTAAAAGACTAACGTGTATCACTACACTCTATTTATGTTACCACTAAATCACAGAAAGAGGATGATTTTATGGAATACCTAATTAAAGTGTTTTTTGATTATATGGTAATCCGTTAAAAAGGCCAAGAAATTGTTTCATTTCTGTAATTACACAAGTAATTTGCAAACTACTTAGATTATCTGTATTTAACCCACTTTGCTCTCGTTAAAGTGAAAATACGATCCTTCCTGGAACAACAGTAACGTATCTGTAAGCTTAAATTAACAAAAAGCTATTTATTTTTCGCCATCCAAAAAAATAAAGCCTCCTACAATTAACACATTAGTTTATTAAATTAATCATCGATCATTTTAAAAACTATAATATAAAGAATCGACTAGTTTAAATTATAATATCATTCAGGGAAATTAACGTAATATCATTTATATGTTTCTTTTTCCTGTCAATTAATAAAATCAAATGATAGACAAATTAATTGATGAAGACAGAGAAAGAAACTTTTAAGCTTTAACATTACGTGAACGTATGCCTGTTTTAGGCAGAGGGGGTGCGATTGTTCTTGTTTTCCAGTGGCGCCATCTACGGCCTAGAATTCCACTTCTGGCTCACCATTCGTCACACAGTTTATAGGGCGGACCCATTCATACATCCATTCATTCATCCACAGATCGTAATTTTGACCTGAATCAGAGAACGATCGATCTCCAATCCATTACCCCCAGAAGTTTTGATTTGTTATGAGAACATGGAGGACTTTTGCGACTCGACAGATTTAACGTGCATCAGTCACTTTACTACACGGGGAGTCTTCGGATGGCAGGGTTCGAACCCACGGACATGAGCCCAGCGCCCTACCGACCAGGCTATCCCGTCATTATATATATACACACATAACGGAAAAACAAGTTTTTCATTATGGGTATGTCAGTAATCACTCGAATTTCTAATATTTTATGTTGATCATAATTAAAGTCATAAACCAGGTTATTAGAAATTAAACCATAGAATGAAAATCATAATAAGAAAAAAGAACAAAAGAATAAATTTATAAACAAAAAAGTGTTTTATTTACAGTCGATGGTGCAGTTAAGCTAATGATTCCTTACCGGCGAATGTACTAATTAGATTTTTTTAATCGCTTGTAAACAGAAAATTAAGTTTACATACTTTATCTTATATTATTTTGGTGTTGTTATGATTGTTTATTTACACCGGTTACCATTTGTATTGGTTTTCATTTTCAGCTTCGCACGCTTCCTTTTATTCATGACATTTAGAAATATGGCGATTTTATTCCGAACACGAAAGTGGCTAGTTGTGTTTAGGGTGTTAAAAAAATAACACATATAGCTGCCAATTAGTACGATCATTGGTAGAGATTTTACTCAGTGGTAATAAAACAGTAATTAGCCCTAATTTTACCAACACCGAATTAATTTTATTCCGCGATGCAAGCACAGGGCCACAATACGAATATTAGCTTTTATTTGCATTTGAATTAAATAGTTATTTACTATTTTAGACTACATTATTTTCAGAAAAATCACTGGACTTGATATAGTAATTAATTCGAAATGAATATAAATTTTATCGGCCTTTTTTTTCTCACCTTAATTAAAGCTGAAGGGCATCTGAAATAAAAAGAAAGATAGAAAATGATAGGAGCGTGCTATAAAAAGTTAAAATTGGTAGCCAATTTACTACAAATTAACAAACAGGAAGTTTTAATTTCATTTAAAGCTCACAAAGTACTTACGCTTTTGACAGCATTTAAATTTTAATATAGCTCTGTTTTCAGTTTAAGAATTCTATGTAGCTTCTTAAAACCTTAAATTACTGTGAAAGTTAAAATAATTTATTTAATAGGACATTACGACCACTGCATGTAGTATAAAAGACAGTAGGCAAGATAAAAAATGGACCAACCGGAATAATTTTTGATTTTATGATCGTATCTTCATATTCTAAAACTCAATCTCAATAGTATCTAAAATATGCTATTTAATTAGTTCAGACGATATTTTAAGTTACGAAATCGGAGGAACTGTTCGACCGATTTCACCCAAATTTTGTATTTTGCCATTTAAAATTACCTTATTTAAACTTGTGTAAAATATTGTATACCTTACAATTCAAAAGTTTTTTGACCGTAATTAAATAAAATAATAAAACTATAATATGTTTACCAAAAGTTATATTATGAATCGAATAATAATTGGATAAGCACATTTCATAATTGTGTGCAAAAATTTTCCAATTCTCTTAAAGAGTCCTCGAGATATGGTGAAATACTCAAAAAGTAAAATTTACGTTATGAAGTCCAAATTTGAAATCGCTCTTCTGACCAAACTATTTTGGGACCACATTTCTCAGATTGCGATCATCCTTTTTAGGTTATGTTTATTCAGAGAAGGTACGTTTTTGTGTCTGATTTTGTAACTTAAAATACTGTCTGCACTAATTAATTAGCATATTTGAGGTCACCCTCTTGAACTAATAAGATAGAGTCCTAAAACATGTAGATCCGATCACTAGGATCGAAAATTTTTCTGTCTTCTTCCTTCCCCAAATATAAAGGTTTAAGTTGCTATTATATAACAGTGAATACGAATGTATACAGTTTTTAAATAAATGCTCCTTTAGAAATAATTTTCTTACCACCTTTAATATTTTTGAACACACGTTGACTTTCATTGTCAATTCAGTTCAATAATAGAAAACTAATAAAAATCTTTTCGCTTTATTAAAACTAAAGTTACTTTTAAATGCGAGTTTTTCGCCATTGGTTGAATAGAAAATCGACAGCAACGTTCATGCCATTTATTCTCTGGGTGCCATAATATATCTTCCCTGTCCTGCGTTGAATCAGACATTTGTCGATGATTTTTTAATTTCCAGAAGTCTAATATTTAATTACCCTTAATTCCATTTTTCATTTATGCATTTTGAACAAATAATCAAGATATTTTTTTTCTGATATATTTTTTAACGCTAAATTAAATAGTAGTAATCCAGAGACGATGGATGGGACTAATAGTTTAGAAATTATAAGATTTTCATGTACACGAAGTACAAATTTGTAAGTATACCTAATTATGTATGTGTTATTGCTAACTAAATAAGTGGGATATTGTTTTCTTGATATTATTTTAATTTTGGATCGAATGAGACTATCAACGAGTCAATAGGACGAATAGTTTAAAAGTTACAAGCCGTTTCAGGCGTAGAAAGATCTATATTTGTCATGGTTCACACTTTTTACTTTGATATCTAGGGACTATCTGAACATGTAAGGTACATTTTCCGATAAAAAAATGTCTTACAGATATGAATGACATATGATTCGAATTTATATGAATAGTTTTGAAGTTACAAGATTTTCTTCATAATAAATGCCATTCAAAGGTTTTTTTGTTTCAAAGGTTTCATTTTGCATATATATAAAAAAATCCTTTAAACTTTTAAAATATATGCCTTTTTGATTTGTTTTTGGTCTTATTCGATTAAATGAAAAAAAATACATATGAAACGATAACACGCTTGTCTGCATAGCAATTTAAATAAGTGCAAGTACAAAATTGTACTTTTTGTATACAAAACGCTTAAAATGTTTAAACTATTATTCCGATAGTCTCGGGATTGCTCTCATGCTCTATTTGCTTTATTTAGCGGGGTAAATAACATGAGAAAATTTACCTTACATGAAAATTGAAAGCATTGCTTTATAAAACTGAAGTGCCACGAATATCTTTTTTTTTTTATCTTGTGAAAAAAAATTTTAATCGAGTCTTTTAATGTTTATGAGTTTTTTGAATATTACATAGTAAGAAAATTTTAATCATAAAGCATCTTTTATGGTAATATCATGTTACTATTCATAAAGCACCTTTTATGAAATGTAGCATCTTCACTTGAATTCCATAAATAACTATCATTGTGGTATACTGATTTTTTTTCTTTTACTATCATTTTGAGGTTTCAAAAAAAAAAAAAGCAAATGCTACAGTTTGATTATTCCCAGCATTTTCAATCGGATAATGCAATGCAGTATGCCCTAAGTATAAAAAATATACGAAGACACAGGATATGTATAGATAATCTTCAAAAAGTTAGCATCGGAGTTCCCCCCCCCCCTTCGTCATTTGAACGGTACCCATGACAAAAACACTCGGAAATGTCGTGTAATGCTATAACTCAAATCCCTAAAAATCCCTTGCGCATCCGAAAAATTCCCCAAGTTTCACTCTCCCACTAAAGGAAGAATTAATCAACTATGTCTCTCAAAACCGAGGTAAATCAGTTTTCCATTTGAGACCCTTTATCGTCGTTGGCATCATAAAGATATGGCGAGTAATGATCTACGGGAACAGGTGCGGTTTTTCAATAGAGCTCCTCCGCCCACTCCATCAATCATTCAGGTAGGGGAGAAACTTTTAGGCGAGACCTTTAAGACAGCGCTCCTGAATATCAATTTTAATTGTATGTATAAGTCGTGTTAAAAGAATTACTGTTTATTCATAAAAACTGTTTTACCTTACGAACTATACTTGTTCTAATAACTCGTGTATAGTCTCATTTCCGTAAAAGCATACATAGTAATTAGTACGTAGTAATTAATTTTTCGTTAAAGAATACATAGGAAAAAATGTCTTACTTGCTTAAATAGCACTATCAGTTGCGTAAACAGGTACAAGTACAAATTTGTACTTTTTATACATAAGCTCATTTTGACTTCTAAACTATAATTCCGATTGTCTCTTGATGCTCATCTGTCTGTCTTAATTCTCCCACTAAAAAAAAAGGGGGAAGCGTACAAAAGAAAGTAGGGGGGAGTTATCGAGTATCTTTTGTAATAATATAACAAAGCTTTCTATGAAAAAAATTCTTACTTTTTTTCCCCAAAAGGAAACCAAAAAAAAAAAAAAAAAAAAAAAATTAAAAGTACAAATTTAAAAAGTAACAAAGTACAAGTAAACTTTACTTTCGTTACAAGTAATGGAGGTAAAAGTAATGCCACGTATGACTGTAATGGGCTTTTTTATACCGCTGACGATGGTTTTTAAAGTAACAAACATAACAGATATTAAAATGGTTAACATTCAATTTATATAATGGCATGAGGAGTACAATTAATAAGCAATTTTCAGTGCTTAAAGTAAATAAAATTAGCTTCGTTTCGTGTCTCTGAATTCGGTGCTTTCATTAAAGTCCATGTTGTGCGAAACAGTTTCTAGTTCGTTTCATTATTTAAAGTAGCATTATAAAAAAATTGATAAAAATAAGTTTTTCAATACAACGATAAAATGATGAATACAAAAGTATAAGCAAATTTCAGTAATTGATATAATTAGAAATATCTTTCATTTTGTAAAACATCATTCAGTGCTTTAATCAAAATGATTACTATGTGATATACTCTGTATTTCCATTTGTTCACGTTCAAAACCACGCTTCTCATTGTTTTCATTTAGTGAGGCATTAAGTATACCAGCTCTTCAAAGAGATAATAAAACAATGCTTAATTTTAACGCTGTGACGACGAGCACAGTTAAAAAGCTGCATTCTGAACTTGATACAGGTGAAATTATATTTCATTTGTATAATTGAATTCAGTGATTTCTTCAGAACCATAATTATGTGAAGCCGTTTCTGATTCTCTTTCCTCGTTTCCAAAGCCAGGTTTCTTATATCGATCAGTTATTTTAAACTTAAGAATTTCATAAATCAATACGATTGTAGAAATGCTATATCCAACGCCCAATAACATAAACGTCCCTTGCAGATCCATCAAACCAAGAGCCCTAATTTCTTCTTTATCAAGCGCAGTATCTGCAGTATTATGTAAACGAAAATTGAACACGAAATGATCTAACTCTTTCTCATAAATACCGTGTTCCACCAATCTGGTTAAAATGTTGTCAGACTTCTTCTGATGTGGAAAGCTTTTAGATAAAAGCGCGCAAAGATTTGCCATATAAATATAATCTTTAGAAATGACCATCTCGGCTTGGGCAGTATCAAAAAGTTTACTATGAACGACAGAACTTGTGACTGCATAGTCATTTTTGAGATAAAATACAAAAGTATCTTTGGTTAGAGGCAGAATCCAGTTATTTTCTTGAATGATGTCTGCTAGCTGATTATATGTGTTGAGAGGACTTTGCTTCATATTTTCCAAAAACACCATCGTTACTGAATCCACCATCACCTCATGTTTTCCAATTTTAACAGCCTCTAGTAACTTGTCATCTGTATCAAGAGATGGTGGTCGTCTGGGCATCATCATGACTCCGAGAATTATAGCCATATATGCTAATGTGAGAAACAGGGAATTTATATTCCAAAATATGCATAGCAGTTCTTGCGAATATGTTTTCTCGGTTTTTACTACAGGCTCCTGCAGTAGTAATTCCCCAACTCTGCTAAAACAATGATCAGCAAACGAGTATTTTTTTCCATGTATCCAAAAGGAAACAAAAGCAACGATAATAATAGAGATTAGAATCGTTAACCACAAATTCGTGTCAAATATCTTAATTATCGTGTCATTTTTTATTACTGGATCTGGCAACTTCGTGATGAAGCGAATGTACTCCGTTCTATAGGTAACCGTCGTGTAAGAGAAAAGATCACTCCAATAGTTTTGAAGCATTCCTGCCATTGCAACATCAGTTTCGTTCTTCCGTACCATGCCTGGACAACCTGTTCACGAACCATCTTCCAATATGACGCCTAAACCATCATCATTTGGGATGAAATAATCAAATTCCACTCCTAAATTCTGGGCTATAGCTTGAACCACGGGGCCTTCAATACCCCCGAACCCTGGTTTTGGACCTGGATATCTAACACTTGTTTCTACTACAAGTTGTATCTCATGAAGGCACATTCTGTATCTTGTTCCATTTCCTGGAAATGTGATTATCTTTTTTAATGGTGTATGCATGATGTTTGATATTCAATTGAGAAAACTAAACTTTCCGTTTTCTAGACAAGTTTTTCCGAAATGAATTGAAAGCGTAACTTAGAATGTTTCAAATAGGAATTTCTTAAGCATAAAAGTCCAGAGCATCATCAGAATAACCTAGCATCTGCACCGTTTTAAAAGTTGGACGAAACATAGCTGTATTTACGTATACAAATTATCGTGTTTTTCTTCTTCTTTTGTTTGCAGTAAAGTAAATCGGTTGTGAGATTTTAATAGCTGTTATTTCTTTTGTTTGAGTTTCAACACCTTTTTTCAAGCAAGAAAATTTCATTATGACGAATTGGATTGCCATTCTTATATTAACATATAAATTGTGAGTTTATTCGAAATGAAAAATATTTTACAGATGAATAACGATATCTTTGTTTACTTTAAAACACGCATAGTGAGCTATATGAAAAATCAATGTTAAAATACGCCGTGTCTATACCCAAGCAGCACGCAACATTCGATAACATAGCAAATTTCAGAAAATCTAACGTTTACATTGTTTTGGATTGTTAGCATATTCAAAGACGCTAGTATTCTATGAATTTAGTTACGTTTGTTTAAAACTCAGTCTTGCATATGCATAATAATTGTGTAGTGGTTTAATGCTAGATAACATAAAGTTTCTTTTATATTTTATGCTACCGAATTGTGTGTTATTAGAAATCTTTTTTTAGAAATTGAATGAGGATCTGGGAGGTAGTAAAAAAATTTTAAGGACATATTTTTTCTAATTTTTTTTATTGTCCATCAGATATTATTAATCAGTACTTAATATACACAGAATGACTTGTTTAAATTATCATTCAGTCTTGTATCTTTTTAACAATACTGAATCAAATACTGGGTTCTGCTACAATATTCATTTCTTCTTTTTTACTCTAAGTCAGGGTTTCTTAAACTTTTGGTTAGGGGACCCCATTATATTTACGAAACTTTTTGTGAATTCCATAAGAAATGCGGCAGTTTCTTCACTTGTATTGAAGCATAATATTGCAGTTCTTGATTTTAAAACATAGAACAATGTGAAAATTTTAATATATATATATATATATATATATATATATATATATATATTATATATATATATATATATATATATATATATATATATATATATATATATATATATATATATATATATATATATATATATATACACCCTTGTGCAAATTAATTGAAACAAACTCAATAAATTCAGAAAACTAAGAGAAAATGCTATTTTATTGAAATTTATACAAACTCAAAAATTTTTAGTACATAATATGATCTCCACGACACATTATTAATATTTGGACACGATTCGGCATGGATTCCACTAATTTTTTACAGTCATTTATAATATTTGTGTCCTTGTACCACACATGAATTAACGCCGTGATTAGCTTCTCCATAGTTGTACAGTCCATATTTAATAGGGGATTCTTGCATATGGCCCAGAGATTCTCAATTGGGTTGATATCCGGAGAGTTCCCTGGCCATTCCAATGTCTCAATTTGATTCTCAGACATGAATTTCTTGACAATTTTGGACGTATGGCAAGGAGCTAAATCCTGTTGAAAAATCCCTGTTCCATCAGGGTATCGTTTCTTCAACTCTGGGACAACTTTTTTACCCAGAATAGTAATGTACTGCTCAGAACGCATCATACCGTCAATAGGCTGCAAAGGTCCAACCCCATTGTAACCGAAACAACCCCAAAACATCTTCTTTAAAACACACGGAAGAAAAAGTTTGTTTCAATTAATTTGCACAAGGGTGGATATATATATATGTGGAATAAAGGGGGTGAACAGAGGGTTTCAAAAAATAAAGAAGACGTGCTAAACTTAATAAAATGTTGTATTAACAAAAATAAGTAAACAAGCTACAATTTCCACTGTCATCCTTCTCGTGCCAGTTATTCCAACTATATGGTGCAAAAGTAAAGGAACAAAAGAACGTAGGTGTATTGTCCTTGGTATCATCACGTGATAGGATGAATGCTTCGTAGATCGGATCTGTATTCCACACACACACACACACACACACACATATATATATATATATATATATATATATATATATATATATATGTATATATATATATATATATATATATATATATATATATATATATATATATATATATATATATATATATATATATATATATATATATATATATATATATATAACAAAATAAATCAATACAAGAAAACACGAAGAAAGTTAAGAAAAATAATAAGTTTCATTTATTGCGCATTAGCTGCAAGTAAACAGAACTCATTAGATGAGTTCAAAATGAAGATAAAACAAAGGGTAAATTATAGACATATGAAAAAAGGGGGGGAGAATAATAATGAAAAAAATAACAAACAACTGATTTAAAAAATAAAAAAAAGGATGAAATTTTTTAAAAGAACCGGAAAATAAAAGATATAATCTTTTCATCAGCTCACACGACTATATCCGCAAAAAAGAGTGTTTTCTGATATTGCATCAATATAGCCAAAGCAAAATATATTATTACAATAGTGTCAAGAGCACTAAAAAAAATTTTTTTTACAAAAATTATAACAAATAAAATGGAACACAATAAGTAAAAATAACATGTAAAAACAGAAAATAAAATAAAATTAAAAAAAACAGTATAAAACAAAATCAATAAAGCGAATCAAGAAATCAATAAAGCATGTACGGGAAATTTTTCAAGAATGATTTAAAAATGTTTTCGGAACAAGATTGCCAGATTACAAAATATGAAAACAAAAGGGCAAATTGAGTGTAACTAGAGGAATTTAAAGTGCCGTTCTTACTGCATTGCTGAAGTGATTTGTTGTGCATTGATTTGTTAGTTTCCAAGGATGGGCTCGAAATGGATGTGCGCAAGGTAATATTATACTAGATAATTTAAAAAGTTAAACATAAATAATTTTAGAAAATAAATATTTATTTAAGAAAAAATATAAAATAGAAAAAATAAACATAAATTGCCTGTTTTGCAAATAATTTTAGTCATAGATTTGCACATGGAAAAATTGTATAAATTAATAAAGGAAATTTTTTAGTAAAGAATTTTTTTTGGTAACGAATTTTTACCACGGATTTCCCCGAAATGGATTTGCACATGGGAAAATTATATATTAGCAAAGAAAATGTTTAGTAAATATATCCACAAAAATATACGATTAATTCATATATATATATATATATATATATATATATATATATATATATATATATATATATATATATATATATATATATATATATATATATATATATATATATATATATATATATATATATATATATATATATATATATATATATATATATATAGTTCAACAAACCGTTCATATGAAATGAGCGAGAAACGAGATGGAACTTTCTGATTGGTTAGAACTCGGATAAAACTTAAATTGAAGACGATTTATCCGGAACCATGCGTTTATTCTGTTTCTAGTTACGATTATAAAACTTGCTTCGATAAAAATTAAGTAATTTAAAATCAACGGTAATTAAAGTTAAAAAAAAATAAGCTTTGTACTACAAAGTTAACGGAGGAATGGCACTAATTCGGTTAGGAGAAAAGTAAAAAATCGTCTAGTACTACAATTTTTGAGGCCAATGATGCTTAGTTAATTATTCATTTTATTAGAAAAAGAATGTACAAAATTAGTATTTATGTTTCAAAAATTGTCTGCACAATGCATAAATGTTTTTTTTTTTTTTGCCAGGAAAATGTGAATTTTGATGAGGAGCTAAATAAAATTGACTGCCTAGTGTAAGGGAATAGAAAACAGAAGATTTTTCTTATATTGGATAAGATGATTGTAGATGTAGACACTTGATCCATAAGAGCAATTGACTTTTTGTTTAAGAGTCACTTTGTTTTCAATGTAATGTACAGTAAATCAAGCTCTATGTTCTTCTTGTTTCTTCAGTTTATGCTCTATGAGCTGAAAAAGGTGCTTCTAAAAGCACTATAGAAAACCTAAATATTCTACTATCTAGAGGGAACACATAAAGATTATATGTATAAGAAAACATATACAATAAAATATCTTTTTTTTCTGTAATTTAGTTGTCTTATTCAGTAATGCATTCTCACATTTTATGTTAAAAGTCTTAACCCTTTGCAGTTGTATCATAGCTTTCAGGCACCAATTCTTTTTGAAAGGATGCTGACTGCTGCGCTTCGAGAATACATTTTATAAAGTGATAAATAATTAAAAACTAAGACTTGCATATTTTTGCTGGCATGAAAGTTACATATTTTCAATAATTATCATTGACTTAATGTGATTTTTAGAGTTGTGTTACACATGCATATAACGTTAAATAAAAGTAAGCTAAAAATTACCAAAGATGCTGTTATGTTTTTTTTTTTTTTTACAATTAAATTGCGTTCAGTTTATTTGTAAATTACAATTAAACGAATGAATGATTAAAACAGGGAAAACCTGACATTATCAGGGAATTTTATTTTAGCTCCAAAAATCAGGGAATAGTCAGGACAATTTTTTTCACAAAGTCCTGGAGAATTTCTTCTTTATATCTGGATAATAGCCAGTCTTAAAATAGTCAGTAACAATAGTTAGTTATTGGGAATCGAGTTAAACAATTCTAAATCTATTACAATTATTTGTTGCTAAAATTTTATATTTTAATCAAATTGAAATGTTCCTATCCTCATTTAATGATATTTTTTTTTTTACACCACAGACTATCTAATATTTGTAATTACCTGGTTTTAGTTGGTTGTTATTACCTGATTTTAGTTGTAATTTACCTGTAAAAGTCAGGGCATTTTATCTGAAATTGAGTGGGTACCCTGCTGAAAAGACGTTATGTTCTAGCCTTTCACCAATATCTAAAAATATATTTTTGAAAACCTTTTATAAATAAAGTAATGAATAGAAAAGTTACCAACCAAATAAAATGGAATGTAGAAGAATTAAAGTTATGTTCCTAAGAACTAGGGTGGAAAAGGTTAAGTATGATTTACGTACTAATGAAGTCTCTTTAATTACTATTAGAATAACTAAATAAAATGAAAAATTATGTAAACTGTTAATAAAAAATTTGTTTCATTACAAAAAGTAAAAAATCCTTAAAGTTTTGTCTGTCAAAGCTTTCGATCTCTAACGAGTATTATCTTGCAATTATATTCAGCATATCGTTAAATACAGATGAATTACTAAGCTTTCACTTTTTTATCAACTATCACTGTTTAGTTTTAAATTTAAAAAAAGGAAAAGAACGAACAAACCATTGATGAAATTTAAAAGAAATTAATGCTGATAAATTATTTCTATTACGCATGCTAAAAATATTTTTCCTTTCATCTTATTAATGATAGGCATTAAAAGATTTAGTGAATAGTCGGAAAAAGATTATTTTAGTTCAAATGTGATTTAAATGACATTCAAGCAAAAAGAATAAATAATGATAGTATGATTGAAATATATTCACTTAAATGATGCTAATTATGAATGTAAAATGATTGAAATTCACACAAATTCAAGTTAAAAGGACCCAATCAAGTGATACATGCAATCAATCAAACACGATTGAAAATCACTCAAGTTTGAGTGAAATTTTTTCACTCAAACTTGAGTGATTTCCATATCACTCTTTCACTTGAGTGATTTTCACTCAAGATGAGAAGGCTCCTTTTTTCTAGATGAAAGAGTGATATTTTTTCACTCAAACTTGAGTGATTTCCATATCACTCTTTCACTTGAGTGATTTTCACTCAAGATGAGAAGGCTCCTTTTTTCTAGATGAAAGAGTGATATTTTTTCACTCAAACTTGAGTGATTTCCATATCACTCTTTCACTCGAGTGATTTTCACTCAAGATAAGAAGGCTCCTTTTTTCTAGATAAAAGAGTGATATTTTTTCACTCAAACTTGAGTGATTTCCATATCACTCTTTCACTCGAGTGATTTTCACTCAAGATGAGAAGGCTCCTTTTTTCTAGATGAAAGAGTGATATTTTTTCACTCAAACTTGAGTGATTTCCATATCACTCTTTCACTCGAGTGATTTTCACTCAAGATGAGAAGGCTCCTTTTTTCTAGATGAAAGAGTGATATTTTTTCACTCAAACTTGAGTGATTTCCATATCACTCTTTCACTTGAGTGATTTTCACTCAAGATGAGAAGGCTCCTTTTTTCTAGATGAAAGAGTGATATTTTTTCACTCAAACTTGAGTGATTTCCATATCACTCTTTCACTTGAGTGATTTTCATTCAAGATGAGAAGGCTCCTTTTTTCTAGATGAAAGAGTGATATTTTTTCACTCAAACTTGAGTGATTTCCATATCACTGTTTCACTTGAGTGATTTTCACTCAAGATGAGAAGGCTCCTTTTTTCTAGATGAAAGAGTGAAATAGCACTCAAGTTGAGTGATTTTCACTCGTTCGTTTTAAGTGAATACAGAGATGTAAATTCATTACACCTTTAAGTTTTTTTTATATGGTATAACGCAGTGCCTTTTTTTAAGAATTCAACATTTCAATTACCGATAGCGTTCATATAAAAATGTCTTTATTTTAATTTTTTTCTAGGAGAATCTTCGTAATTACTGTCTGAAAAGAAGGAAGGGATCCGGATACCAACACGGAATGCTGCCTGATCACTTTCCTTGTAGCCGACTACCCTCAGGTAGTCAGATCATGGAGTTCTTCAACATCAGCATCTCTTCAACTTCATGCAATCTCACCTACTTGATTCAATTACCATCACATCATCTACGGAGGTGGCCATATTGGCCAGGTACTCCGTTACACATCTCTACTAGTTTCCGCAGGGAGGGGATGTGATTTCTGACATTGGATTTGTATGCAACTTAGGTAATCTTTTTTGTATCGAAAAATTGACACAAAGCCCCATTGTTTTATTTATTCGGGTATTACAAAATATAATTACTTACAAGACGGGATAGTTAGCTTTTTAAGCAAATAAGCTTTTTTAAGCTGGTTTCTAATATAAACTTGCGGATTCCTATATTTTTGAAACATTCCACATTTATATCTGCAGACAGCATCAATAACCCAATAAAGATTTCGATCTCAAAGCATTTTCCAATTACTAACTCTGTATTAAAAAAAATATTGAAATAATTTTATTCCTTAGCCAGAATTATCAAGACAAATAAAGTAAAAAATTACGTTTTGCGCGAAATTCGATGGAGCATAACCCTGAAATAAACAATACTCCATAAAAACCAGATTATATTTATAAGGCAGCATTTTAACAATAATATAACAAAATGAAATTATGTGATGTTGTAACTTTCTACATACTGATAGTTAACTTCACAAGAAAATGATGTCTGACAATGAAGTCCGAAGTCTGCACAAGAAATGAATCCTTGAATCTGACAATTTCTACTGGGGATGGGAAAAAAATTAGGAACTCAAATTTGCGCAGTAATTGTTTTCCAAAGTCTTCTTAAATATAAATAAAAATCAAACCAATCAAAAAATACAACTATCAGAATTTAATTTTTATTTTTTATTTTTAGCAGTTAGTGATAAATTAAAAATTTAATTTTTAATATTGCTGTTTTTAATCATTGTTCCTTTTTTTACGACTTGATTAAGAATCAGTTTAAAAAATGGTCGCCATAGTCATGTGAAATCAATACAAATGTTTTCAAATGTAAAAGTAAGCAATCCTAAAAATAAATACGCATTAAAGAAGGTAATTTACCCTTTATTTACCTACTTAAATTCATTCCCCAACACAAACACGGTACCAAGATGATCTTCAAAATTAAAAATTTTGAAACCAGATATTTGGAGTTAATGAAATTAAATGCAGTGGTGAATGAAAACGTGATAAAATACATTTTATTTTCTTAGCTTTGCTTCAGCCACTTCAGTACCTTAAAGACATTACGAACTCTGTTGAAAAGGAGAATATCGCATCAGATGTACATAATATGGTGATACTCGTAAAACAAGTATGTAAATTAAAAAGAAGAAAACTAATATGTCACGTTAGTGATCTTTTGTGATAAAAGCAGACGATCGTAATTTAAGAACATGTTGAGCGACATTTTACGGTTAATATGAGAAAATCAGTTTCAGAATGAATAGAAACATCAGGATTCTATTTCCAAATCATCTTTATCCGAAGAAAACCATCTAACTTAAATATTTGGCAGAATAAAGCAGTTTTTTAACACGTTCACGCCGGGAAAAGTGAAAATACTGGTACGGGAAAGAGAAAATACTGGTAGAAGAACTATTTCAATATTAGATAATATTCGGGAGGAGTTAATCTATTCTCAACAATAACAATTCGCTGTAAGTAAATTTATCACGGCGAAGAAGTAATTCAATATAAAAATTGCATCCGTTAAAAACAATCCGGAAAAAAACTAAAACGTGAAATTTATTTGTTACCACTTTTTACTCAGGTGCGCCGCCACGATGAGAAAATCTAGAGTGACCCACCGGTGGGTCACCCCGGCGTGAACGTGTTAAACAATGAATTATTCCTAAACATACATATTGCAATGTTTTTAAAATACCACTTAAAAATCACAAATTTCTTCAGCAATACAAAATAGAAATCAAATATAATAAATGTGCATTATATTTATAAACTCTTCCACAGCCTAAAAAAATTCTTAGGATACTTTTTCTTTCTCTTTTAACTTCCTTGCTTAGAAGACTCGATCAAAGCTGTAAAAATGATCATTGCTGCAATCTTGAGTACAGTTATAATAATTTATATAAATTTGATTTTAGCATGAAATCTTCATATAAATAAAGTTAAAAACATAAAAATGCAAATAATGTCATATAAAAAGTTCTAATTCTACAATCTTGGAAAATCATGACTAATGTATAAATCAATTCAAATTTTATTTTCAAAAGAGATTTAAAAAAAGACAGATCTTTGCTCTTATCACAGAAATGAGCCCAAAAAATTTTTGTAGCCAAGTAACTTCGAGATATTTTCCTATTAACTCTTAATAAATAAACCCCTTCCGAGCATGAATGAGAAACATTCTGTCTTTATTTCCTTCTTTTTCATTGTCTCAACTAAGTTGCTTAGCAACCGAGAAAAATTTGATATTGCTCTCTTGAATAAGTTTATGGTTATCTTAATTAAGGAAGTGTCATTAATTTAACGTTTTTTGGGACTATCACCAATAATTATAGCTTCCTAGCCCCCCAATTTATGATGCATTTTTTTCACATTTGTCTAACCTCCCCCTATTTTAAAAGTCAAGAATCCTAATGTGTAAAAAATATTAAAAGTTTTTACAAATAAGTACATTTTCGTAACTTAATTAATAGTTAGCACTAATTAATTTGCACATTTGAAGTCACCCTCTAAAACCATTGGAAATGACGCTTTGTACCTGCAAAACCGATCATTCGAACCAAAGTTAATCAGATTGATATCTTTTTTATTTCGCGCACTGTTCATTTTTATGTTATAATTTTTACGGTTCCTCGAATATATAAGCACAGAAGAAAGTAGTGTGATTGAAGTTAAATATCGAGCTGTTAATATTACTTGATAATTTAAACAGGTAAATCTATGTATATTAAGTACTGATTCATAACAATAAAAAAAAATTCTTAAAAATATCTTCTCGTAATTATTTTACTACCTCCCAGATCTTCATTCAATTTCTAAAAAAATATTTCTGATAACACACAATTCGGTAAGATAAAATATTAAAAAAAACTTTATGACTAACTTTAAACTAAACATAAAAGCACTACACAATTATTACGCATACGCAAGACTGAGTTATAAACTAACGTAACTAAAATTCATACAATATTAGCGCCTTTTAATATGCTGACATTCTAAAAATATGCAAACGTTAGATTTTCTGAAATTGTGATCTTAACGAAAGTTGTGTGCAGCTTGGGTATAGACACGGAGCATTTTAAGATTGATTTTTCATATAGCATGCTATGCGTGTTTTAAAGTAAACAAAGATATCGTTATTCATCTGTAAAATATTTTTCCTTTCGAATAAACTTCCAATATATATGTTAATATAAGAAAAGCAAATTCAATTCGTGGTAATGAAATTTTCTTGTTTGAAAAACGGTGTTGAAATTCAAACAAAAGAAATAACAACTATTAAAATCTCACAATCGATTTGCTTTTCTTTAAACAAAAGAAGAAAAAAGAAACAAGATTGCCTGTATACGTAAATACAACTATGTTTCGTAAAACTTTTAAAACGGTGTAGATGCTTTAGGTTATTCTGATGATGCTCAGGACTTTTATGCTTAAGAAATTCTGAATTGGAACATTCTCTGTTACGTTTTCAATTCATTTCGGAAAAACTTTACTAGAAAACGAAAAGTTTAGTTTTCTCAATTGAATGTCAAACATAATGCATACACCATCAAAAAAGATAATCACATTTCCAGGAAATGGAACAAGATACAGAATGTGCCTTCATGTGAAACAGCAAGCAATTGACCCAAGTCTTAGATATCCAGGTCCAAGACCAGGTTTCAGTGGTATTCAAGGCTCCCTGCTTCAAGCTATAGCCGAGAACTTTGGAGTGGAATTTGATTATTTCATCCCAAATGATGATGGCTTTGGCGTCATGTTGAAAGATGGTTCGGGGACAGGTTGTCCAGGCATGGTACAGAAGAACGAAACTGATGTTGCAATGGCAGAAATGCTTCAAAATTATTGGAGTAATCTTTTCTCTTACACGACGGTTTCCTATAGAATGGAGTACCTTCGCTTCATCACGAAGTTGCCAGATCCAGTAATAAAACATGACACGTTAATTAAGATATTTGATGACGACTTGTGGTTAACTATTCTATTTTCTATTATTATCGTTGCCTTCATTTCCTATTGGATACATGGAAAAAAATACTCGTTTGCTGATCATTGTTTTAGCAGAGTTGGGGAATTACTACTGCAGGAGCCTGTAGTAAAAATCGAGAAAACATATTCGCAAGAATTGTTATGCATATTTTGGAATATAAATTCCCTGTTTCTCACATTAGCATATATGGCTGTAATTCTCGGAGTCATGATGATGCCCAGACGACCACCATCTCTTGATACTGATGACAAGTTACTAGAGGCTGTTGAAGCAGGAAAACATAAGGTGATGGTTGATTCAGAAATGAGAATGTTTTTGGAAAATATGAGACTAAGTCCCGTCGAAACATATAATCGGCTAGCAGACATCATGCTAGAAAATAACTGGATTCTGCCACTAAACAAAGATAATTTTGCATCTTATCTCAAAAATGACTATACAGTCACAAGTGCAGTCATTCACAGAAAACTTTATGGTTCCACCCATCCCGAGATGGTTATTTCTGAAGATTACATTTACTTGGCTAATCTTTGCCCTCTTTTATCGAAAAGTTTTCCACTTCAGAAGAAGTTTGACAACATTTTAACCAGATTGGTGGAACACAGTATATTTATGAGAAAGAATTAAATCATTTCGGGTTCATTTTTCGTTTGCATGCTATTGCAGATATTGCGCTTAATAAAGAAGAAGTTAGGGCTCTTGGTTTGACGGATCTGCTAGGGACGTTTATGTTATTGGGCTTTGGATATAGCATTTCAACAATCGTACTGATTTATGAAATTCTTAAGTTTAAAATAACTGATCGATATAAGAAATCTGGCTTTGAAAACGACGAAAGAGAATCAGAAACTGCTTCACATAATTATGGTTCTGAAGAAATCACTTAATTCAAATATACAAATGAAGACTAATTCCACCTGTATCAAGTTCAGGATACTGCTTTTTAATTGTGGTCGTCGTCACAAAGTTAAAATTGAGCACTGTTTTTGAGTCGCTCAGAAGCCAATTGAATGCGGTTGAAGAATGCGGTTAAGTCCAAAACACAAAAATTGAGAAAATTAATGTTTTTTGATACATTAGTTTTTAAAATTCTTGGTTTATTAATTTAATTAGAAAAGTGTATAAAGTCTTTTTTCGAGGTGTAAACTCTGCAAAAAAAACAAGATATGTACAGGATGTGTAAATATAAACGTAAGTATTTATTGAAATAATGACAGCATCTTAAAAATTTTAGGACTTATACCTTTTGTCAGCTGAAAAAGATAAGAAATTTATGTAAAAATAATAAAATAACATTTATTGTCATAAGTTTTATGTTTATTCATCATAACAAACATCATCTTCTTCCGAGTTATTTAAAAGTAAATCTTGATCTCCACGTGTTGTCCTTAATGTCCTGTAAAACTTAATGTAAACTTAATGTAAAACTAAAAATACTACATTTTAAAAAAATACTACAAAAAATACCATACTCCTTTTTTTTTGGTGAAAAAATACTACCGTAGTATTAAAAATACTACGTCTGGCAACCCTAGTTACTATGAATTTCTTGTTTTTCAGTGTTACCAACAAATATCGAAAGAAGAAGAAGAATTTAATTTTTATTTCAAAGTTTACGTAAAAAAATATTGATAAAAGGTGGACTTATTCACAATGGCTTCTTAAATTATTATACAATATATTCAGAAGCTATTAAAAAAAGGGCTGTCTAACCTAGAAAAAAGTAACCAACGAGTAAATGCTTTAATAACTAAGAAGATTATTATTTATTTCATCAAAATTTCCAAAAATCAGAAAATATCTAAAAATGGACTTAACCGCATAGGCTTCTGAGCGGCTCATTATATCTTTAAAGAGCTGGTATATTTAATGCTTTACTTAATGAAAACATTTAAAAGCGTGGTTTTGAACGAGAGCAAATGTGATTACAGAGTATATTATACAATAATTATTTTGTTTAAAGCACCGAATAACGTTTCACAAAATGAAAATAATTTCTAATTATATCAATTTTTTAAATTTTGTTTATACTTTATGTTTATTATTTTATCATTTATATTGAAATACTTTTTTTATCAATTTTTTATAATGCTACTTTAAATGACAAAAGGAACCAGAAACTGTTTTACGCAACTAGTACTTTAATGAAAGAACTGAATTCATAGATACGAAACGAAGCTAACGCCATTTTCTTTTAAGCACTGAAAATTGCTTATTAATTGTACGCCTCATTCCATTATATAAATTGAACGTTGACCATTTTAATATCTGTTATGTTTGCTGCTTTTTAAATCATTGTCATCAGTATAAAAAAGTGCTTTACTTTTGGCGATACATTTACTTTTTAAGTAAATGCAAAAATTACGTACTTGTACTTCGTTATTTCTTAATTTTAGTATTTTTACTTGCTCTTTCGTTACTTTTTGGGAAAAAGTGCCAGTACTTGCAACGTAAAGGTCGAAGAAATCGTGGTTTTTCTTTGAATCGTTTTTAAAAATTTTCCACCCAAAAATAATTTTTCCCCTAAATCCTTGAATGCTTCCCTCAAGAAAAATCTCTATTTTCTCTTCCAACACCCTAGGCTAAAAGTCAAGTACCCCAAACATAGCAAGTACCCCAAACCCAGCAAGTACCCCAAACATCTTCATCTCTTAATTAAAAGATCTTTTAAAAGCAAACGTGTAACTGGGGGTGGGGAACAGCAAAACCCCTTAACTGGCAGGAAAAATATTTTGCTGAGAAACCCGAGCTGAAAGTGCGAAGGTCGTGTGGTGTCCTCCTGCCCAATGTTCAGCTGCATCCAGACTTACCTTTGGATAAGTTTCTTTAACTTCCTTATAATAATTTGCTAAAATCTCTTTGGAAAAACAATTTCCCAATCTGTAGAATAGATTTAACCCCCATTGTAAATTGGCTGGAAAAAAGAAAAAAAACATATCCGTTCACATAGGATGCCACTCACAATAATTAATCCCTGTAATAAATATTTTTTTTTTAAGAAAAAAAGACTCCTCTGCCTTGTGTGGCAACTATTTTAAACCCATCAAACAATTTAAGATTGAATACTCCTCATTCTGTTCTGGAAAAAAAAGAAGAAAAAAAAAACAGATGAAGGATGCGCGTATGTAGTTTCTATCTTTACATTTTGAAAAAAAAGTGGATTCTTATTTTTTATTTGGTCTTGAAAAGCAACAATGACTGTAAATAATTATTTCGAAATATTTAAATAAATGCATGAGTACTACCTAATTTGTTTACATCCGCCACATATGTTAAAATTCATTACTACTGTGGTATAGCATCATTGGAGGGATGCTTTGAGCCACGGTGGTGCAGAGAATAGAGTGCTCGCCTCCCAATGAGGTGACCGGGTTCGAATCCCAGCGATGGCCGTTCGATACGAATTCCGCACCCGGCTTGCACAGACAACTGTGCTGACGTAAAATATCCCCATAATTTTGTTTGATTTATAAATTAAATTATAAATCAATCCCAATTTTATTTTCAAAGGAGATTAAAAAGAAGATAATCTTTGCTCTCTTTTCAGAAATGAGTCCAAAATATGTTTTCTACCAGAAAACTGCCATACATTTTTCTTATTAACTCTTAATAAATAAACACTTCCGGGCTGTCACAAAATGTGAATGAGAAACATTCAGTTTTTATATCTCTTTTTTTTCATTATCTCAACTTGGTTTCTTAGCAGCGGAGAAAATACTGCTATTGTTCTCTTGAATCAGTTTATGATTACTTTGATTTACTCCATTTGTGGAGGCGTCATTACTTACCGGTTTTTTGGGGGTATCGCCAATTATATGTAGCTTCCTAGCCCCCTAGTTCATGATCCCATTTTTTTGACATTTGGACTACCACTCTCTCTTTTGAGGGATAGGAATCCTAATATGAAAAAAAATTACATGTTTATTCAGAGAAAAAAATTTTGGTGCCTGATTTCGTAACTTAATTAATAGTTAGCACTAGTTAATTAGCATATTTGAGATCACCTCCTGAAACCATTAAGATTGACACTTTCTACGTGAAAAACTGAACTACGTGAAAAAGTTATTGTCGAGTCGTTAGTAGTTGATATCTTTTTTATTTTGTATACTGTACTTATGCTAGATTTTTTACTACTCTTCGATGATGTAAGCAGAGGAAAAAGTAGTTTAATTGTAGTTATTTTTAAATATCGTGATTTGTCGCGAGCAGCAGCATTATGCCAAATGAAACTGAATACAGGTATTCTTTATTTTGATGGATTAAACTACTAAATACGTGCTTTGTTTAGTATATTAACGTAAAACCACAAAGAAGGGCAACAAACAATTCTAAAATAATAATAATAAAAAAATTAGAATAACTTTAGCTGTAATATTTGTGTTGGTACTTATTTACAGTTGTGTGCACGATTTTGTAATGCTGTTCAGAACTGATTAATTGATGTTTATTTTTTCCAGCAGTACAAAGCCCGGAAATTCAGCCCGATTTATATAAAGACAAAACTGATAAAAATTTTAAAAAAACAAGAGTTTTTTTTGTTGAATTTTGGCAACTTTTACAAGTTTATGTAAATACCTTTGTTTTACATCAACTTGCATGCACACGCAACCAAGTATATGCATGCTTATTTGATTGTTTAAAATTTGGTATGCAGACTTCTTGTCATGCATTGTTTGTTAAAGCGAAATATTTGTAAATAAGAAATGAAGGAAACATCAAAAAAGCTTTGTATTTATTTAGAAATGCTTTAAGTAACTAATATATAAATCATGTTTTATTGAAAGAAATCGAATGAGATTATTAAAGCCTTTATGCAAACAATTTTGATATTTTTTTCTTCTTTCGTAGCATACGCAATTTTTAAAAATTTTTCAGCCATCAAATGTTTGGGAATCAAAAAGTAGGTAATTAAAAAATCTATATATAATGTGCGAAACAAAAGGGTAAATGATTGGAAATTTCCGGTAAGTATATTACTACCACGAGAAACGACACCCTATGATAATGAGAAATGACATTAATGAGAAAAGATTCGAATAACTCCACTCTTAAGTAAACCTTTAAACGAAATAAGCCAACAGTTTTATTTAAGGCTAAATAAATTTGTATAGCTATATTTTAGACTGTAATTAACTTAAATAAAATATAATAATTTGACAAATTAAATTTTCCAATGTACTCAAATGAAGATGCTACAAATGTTCCGTGAATTTACTCCACAAATTAATTTTAAATTTTAAATGTCTTTTTGACTCAAACACGTTATTTCTTTTATAAAATAGGTTTTACGAATTAACTGCTTCAATTAAAACTAAGATAAAGTTTTTGAAAAAGGTTTAAAATTAAAATGCAAATTCAATTAATAAATTCAAAATCAAAACATATAAAGAAAAAAAGTGCATATCATAATTTTGTTTGCGATTCCGACCTCACTGTTTCACAATTTACGTTGAAAGGCATGGTAAATATATCTAACTCTGTTTGAACGGCACTAAAATATTGATACCTGAAACTAAAAATAGTTTTTTCAAGCCATCCTCTTAATTCTTAAGCTTGTCTTTATTTACTGGGGGTATTGAATTTAACTTCGAGGAAGGAGACAAGTCGCTCTTAGCTAGCTGCCCAGCAAACAAATTAAGCTTCAGTTTAAAAGCTTTGAGATGGGCCCAGATATCATCAATGAATTGATTTTCCTTGCATCTTAACATTCAAGTTGTTTATATGACAAAGAAGATCTGTGACAAATGTCATTTTGTATCTTCGAATATAAAATGGATGTATAATGTATATTATTTATATTCGCAACGCATCGGCAAGTTAAAATTCTTTCCGCGGGCCGAATAAAATCCTCCGGTGGGCCACAGTTGGCCCGCGGGTCGTAGTTTGTCCATCCCTGCTTTAGATGGACAATAAAAACGTCTCTTAACAGTATGTATTTTATTCATCTGATAGCTTCCATGTAATGAAGCAGTTTTATTTGTGTCAAATATACTGACATAATACATTTTACCTATATCAGTGTATTCGATACCTATTAAAACTGGACCGAATACATTTATATAAGTAGTGCCTTTTATCAAAATTAATTAAGCATCATTGGTGGCAATAATAGTGTGGCGAATTTTTCCGTTTCTTCAAAACAAATCAGAAACTTCTCTGCATTAATTTTGCACATAGGTTTATGAATATACTTAGGTATTTTATATTTGAATTAATACTTACTACCAAAATTAATAAGGCATAATAGAAATTAATAATTGTTTATCAGTTTTTTTTTCTTTTCTTAAGTGAATAAGTACCATTTCTTCGGGAATTTTGTTTTTTACGCACTTTCTTTTTTTATGTTAATTAGTACTTTTTACCAAAATTATTTAAGCATCAATGGCTTCAAAAATAGCGCATGGCAAATTTTTACTTTACTCCTAACCGTAATAGTACCTTTTCTCCATTCACTTTGGTTTTTAGTACTAAGCTTATTTTTTTAGTTTTAATCCCCGCTCATTTTAAATTATTTAATTTTATACAAGTACTTTTTAAAAACATAACTATAAACAAAATATATAAACAAAATATTTCAAATAAATTCAGAAATACTTATTTCGTGACGTACGTAGTCCTCTTTTGTTTGTTAAGTTACGTTGATCATTAAGTTATTTTGAAATAACGAAGTAAAAATAATTAAATATTAAAAAACGTGCAATGCCTTTATCATGTTCAGAATATTGCTTATTAAATGTGCTCACCGTCATAACATTAAAATTGAGCATTGTCTTACATCCTTTTAAGAGCTATTATATTTAATACTTTACTAAGAGAAAAAAAATAGTTGTGTGATTTTGAATGCGAGCAAATGAAATCACAGAGTATTAACTATTTTGATTAAAGCCCTTAATTCTGTAATACAAAATGAAAGATATTTGTAACTGTATCAATTATTGAATTTCGCTTGTACTTTGTATTTATCATTTTATTGTTATATTGAAATATTTTTTATCTGTTCCTTATAATGCTTTTTAAATAATAAAAGGAACTAGAAACTGTCTCACACAACAAGGGCTTCAATGGTTTCAAGGACTTAGTAACGAAATCAGACACAAAATTTACTTCCTCTTAAAAAAAACATAATTTTTTCCAATGAGAACATACGCCTAAAAGAATTATACACCTTCCAATGACCGTCACAAACAACTGTCGCACGTTCAACACACCGACCACAGTTTTGACGTAAAATATCCTCAGTGATAAACGGATCATGGGTTAGAGTCCCCTTGCTGTCAAGTTAACAGTGGAAGGTTTCCGTGGTTATATTCTCCATATAACGCAAATGCGGGTTAGTTCCATCTAAAACTCCTCCGCGAATGCAAACTTCTTTAGATGCTTGATCCAGGACCTCCCTTGTCTTCTGCATTGAGTTCAAAATTACAAGGTTAAGGAGTTGAACATTAGTAATCGTAAATCCAAAATTGTCTCTGCTGTTCAACGACGGTTATATTAAAGAAAAAAAGGTTTAGTCAATGTCAATTAATTAGTTAATGTCAATTTTACTTCTTGCATGTTTCGCCTCATCTCGAGGAAAAATTCCGGCAAAAAATATTTTTTTCCTAATATTTATTTGTTAATATTTTTAATATATTTAATAAGAGCTGAAAAAAACTTTAAATTGTAAGGCATAAAATTTTTTACATAATTTTAAAAGACAGATTACAAAATCGGTCGAATGAAATCGGTCGAAGGAAATCGATTGATGAAATCGGTCGAATAGTTCCTTGATTAAATACAGGATTAAATAGGCTTCTGGAGATCAGTTATTGCAGAGATGCCAACTTGCTCCGGACAGCAAATATATATTTTAAAGTGGTAGTTTATCAATTGTGATTCTCGGTTTAATAAATTCGAATTAGTAGATTTTTATCCACCACTATTTCTTAATAATTTGTAGGCTTATATAATTCACCACTTTATAGTACTTATATCGTGCTATGCCCTTTAAAAAGCAAGAAAAAATAATCAAATATTTGCAAAATTTCTTTGTAGTTATTTACCGTTTTTTTAATTATTTTGGCGTGTCCGGAGCAGTTGGCATCTCTGGTTATTGTTAGGTATATATATGTATCATATAAGGGAAAGTAGGCTGGGTTGAAACGTGCTGTAACTGTAAGGTCAAATTTACTCACAAGATTTTAATGATGTTTGCCATTATGATTACTTCTACTGCATCCCCATGTGCTTTAAGATAAAGTTTCCTATAACTATTGAGTCGAAACTAGCAGAGAAAAGTAGCTTAATGACTGTTTCAGTCAGAGGATGTCATGAGATATTGCATAGGTTCATTATTTTGAGGTTCTTATTGCCATATATATGAACAAAAGGACCAAATCGATGAAATTATTTCTCGACACGAAGCACTGATGTTAAGTGATCTCCGCATATATATATATATATATATATATATATATATATATATATATATATATATATATATATATATATATATATATATATATATATATATATATATATACATATACTGGTGTGCAAAACTTAAGCAACAAGTGGTTTTTCGGCCACAGCTCCCTAACAAAGTATAAGATAGCCATGAAATTGCAGTATAATATGCACGTAATTCAGTAGAAAGATTATTTGTATGCAAATTTTAGAAATAAAACGTCGTAGGTGATGTAAGTGTACGTAAACCTTGTGGGTCGGCGAGCGCAGATCAAAGCTGTGATAAAAGGATGAAGAGCACCGTAGTTAAAGACATTCGCTGCAAGTGCAAGTGATTTGTTTTGTGAAACATGTCTTCAAGAAATCATTTAGACGACTTCACTCGAGGAAGAATGATTGGGAAGCTTGAGGAGGGGCGTAGTGTGACCAGTGTCGTCGAAGAGTTCGGGATCAGCAAAAGTGTTGTTTCTCGTGCTTGGAATGCCTTTAAAACTACTGGTACAGCTGTTCGGAAGGTTGGTGGTGGCCGTCCAAGGAAAACATCACCAAGAGATGACCGTTACATTGTCCTCCAGGTGAAAGAAAACCGTTTTCAGTCAGCGAGCGCCATATCTCAGCAACTGTGCACAGCCACAAGACGACAAATATCAAGATTTACAGTGGCCAGACGCCTCCACAAAGGTGGCTTATTTGCTAGACGTCCTGAACACTGCATACCTTTAAAAGTTAGCCATCGGCGGCACCGTTTAGAGTGGTGCAGAGAACACGAAGCCTGGACACCTCATCAATGGAGTCGCGTCCTCTTCACAGATGAGAGTCGTTTTAGTGCTACAAGCGATTCTCAACGTCAGTTGATCTGGAGAGAGGTTGGAGCTCGATTTCAACCCAATAACATTGCGGAAAGAGATCGTTACGGTGGTCCTGGAGTTGTCGTCTGAGGTGGCATTATGTTGAAAGGGTGGACTGAGCATCAGATCTTCGACCGAGGTTCTGTAACTGGAGACCGCTACTGCAATGAGGTAATCCTACCCCATGTGCGTCTGTTCCGAGGGGCCATTGGACCAGACTTCATTTTTATGGATGACAATGCCCGGCCACATCGTACTGCTAATGTTCAAGAGCTACTGGAAAGTGAAGATATCACACGAATGGATTGGCCAGCTTACTCTCCAGATCTAAATCCCATAGAGCATGCCTGGAATGCATTAGGGAGGCGTCTTAAGACACGACAGTATCCTCCTGGTAACACCCATCAGCTGAAAGATGCGTTAAAGGAGGAATGGAGACGTTTACCCCATGAACTCCTGGATAATCTGGTGCTTAGCATGGAGAGACGATGCCAAGCAAAAATTACAGTAAGGGGAGGGCATATCCCATACTAGGGAACATCTGCCAGTTGTACTTACGCTTCTTTAGGCAATCATGTGTAACGCCACTATATGTCACATAAAGCCTTTTTTGTTCCATACCCTGCTTTAAGCTTTATATTCATTTCTGCGCCATTATTCTTTTACCATCGTTTAAGTACAAAATAATGTATACCATATTCAAATTTCATGTCAATCGGATGATTTCTTGTAGAGTTATTACAAAAAACGCACTTGTTGCTTAAGTTTTGCACACCAGTGTGTATATATATATATATATATATATATATATATATATATATATATATATATATATATATATATATATATATATATATATATATATATATATATATATATATATATATATATATATATATATATATAGGGAGAGAGAGACAGAGAGATTAATTGAAAAAGAACAAAACGTATTAAAATAAAATATTTAAGCAAAAATGTTTTATTTAGAAAAAAGTTATTTGAAAGCCGGAAAACAAAATTATGAAAAGTTATAATCTCGTCATCAGGCTTACACGATTATATCCGCAAAAATAAAATATTATTATATTAATAAAATAATATTATATTAGTTAATATTTTAATTAATATTAATAATTTGATTAGTATTAATTAATGTTATATCAATAAAAATATTTTGAATAAATTTAAAAAAAAAATTTTAATTTTTTATCTTAATAATTTTTTCCCTCTCTTTTCATTTATCTTTATTACATTATTTTTCATGTTTGCATATATATTTATATATATATATTAGAATTGGACAAAAATGTAATTGATTACATTTTTCGATTACAGTAATCAATTACTTTTAATCGTGATTACAACTTTCAAAAATTTTATAAATATATATGTTATATACTAATTAATTTATTATTTAATGTTAATTAAAATATTAACTAATATAATATTATTTTATAATTATTTCAGCGGATTTTTCTCTGCTCAAATGAAAGTACTACTACAAATGTATGGATTTTATTATATAAATTAATAACTAAATAATATTTATATAAATGAAATTTTGAGATTATAAATTCCTAAGTTCTGTAGTGTCTCTTTTTTAAAATGTTGTTTTTGTGAAATAAATTTTTCAAATTAACTATAAAATAACAATTTTTCAAATTGCGATAATATTTCAGTAATATGTTTAAAATTAAAAGGCAAACACACACTTTGAAATCATTCATTGTATTAAATTTAGAAAAACTAAATTAATATATTTTCTTTAGATATCCTACTCCACTTAAATTAATATGTATTTAGAAATGTTGTGTGGTTTTTATGAAATAGTGTTATAACGTAAATAGTATGTATATAAAAATAATTTTGAAATTCTGGTTGCACTACAAGACTTGTAAGGAAGTTTTGTTTAGAAACCATATTTCTTTAACAAGTATGTTTATAATATACATTATGTTGTTATGTATATAATGTGTTTTATGTGTAATATAAAATAGCGGTAATATGCTTTATATGTTAAATATGTTTTGTAAATTAACTATAATCTAACAACCTCAATTAAAATTGAGATAAAATTTTTGAAATATGTTTTTTATTAAATGATGAGCAAATAATATTTGTTGAGAAAATATATCATTTAATTTTCTCAAAGGAAAATTGTATATAAAAAATTATTAATGAAAATGATAAAAACCAATTCTCGAAGTAAAATAGATAGTGATTCACAAAAGTGCGGAATATTCAGTAAAATTCTACGGCCATCCAAACTATAAGTATACCTATTCAAAGAATCTTAAATAAAAAATTTTAATATCACGAAATTCAATAACCTAAGTACAAAAACTAAAATACTATCTAGCATTGAAATTTCTACAGATAATGATGCGGCGAAAGTAAGATAGTGTTAGAAGCTAACATTACTAATATCACCGACAAACAGATTTAAATAAGTTGCCATTATCTTAGTATCCAAAACATTTTCTTGAATAATAAAAATGTGCTGATTCAAAATATGTAAACCATTTGTCTCTATCACCCACCGTTTATACTTCTTCAACCATTTATATTTCATTAGAGCCGTTACATTGAGTACTCATGAACATATCAATAGCTCAGATATGATCACTCAGGTATGAGTATTCCATTAGCTTGTTTCCGTAAGCTGCAATTTTAACTAAGAGTATTAATCAATTTTTAAAAAAGTATCAATTTACATTCAAATAAATATTTAATTATATTGAACTCATGTATTAGAGCCAGGATTCATGTAATTGTTAATATAGTGCTTTTCAATGATATACATTCCCAATGCTCTTTTTCCATGTTTTTTCGACTGGAACTTTTTTTTTCTTCATAACTTTTTTCTGTAGCTCCGGTATAAAATGTAAAGAAATTCACAAATAATACACATAAATGTGATGCTGCTGTAGCCGATATAAGCAAACTACAATAAAATTAATAAAATATAAACATTATTTAATTAAAATTAAAAAAATTCGAACAATATTTCATTAAATTTACTAAAATTTAAACAGTATTCTATTAAAGTTAAACGGTGATCCATAAAATTAACTTTTGTTAATAGTATATTTGAAAACTTGACGTGATAGAGCAAAACGGTTTTGAAATCTGCATAAAAACACTACATATTATATATATATATGCTTATATATATATATATATAAATATATATATATATATATATATATATATATATATATATATATATATATATATATATATATATATATATATATATATATATATATATATATATATATATATATATATATATATATATATATATTTTTTTTTTTTTTTTTTTTTTTTTTTTAAGAAACATTAGATTTTTTTGAAAGGTTTTCTAAGGCTATAGGAACGGAATATTTATCATTACTTTTTCATATAACAGGGTATGCGTGTTTCAAAATAACTAGATATGTGTTTTTCATTTTTAATGTCAACACAATATGTATGCTAATATAGGGATAACAATCCAATAAGTTCCAATGTAATTATCTCGCGAGTAAAAAAATTCCGAACAACAAACTAATCAAAATACAACTATTATAGACTAACATGCAATTTGATTAAGGATCGTTGAATACACCTATGTTTTGTACAGCTTTTAAAATGAACTAAATATATTATTACAATCTGCATCTCTGGCTCTAAATTCTATTTGAAAAGAACGAACAAGCTTAAGTTTTCTCAACTGAGGGTCTGGTAGAATGGTGCATACATCATTACGAAAATTAATCTCCTTCCCCGGCAATAGAAGAAGATTCAGAATGTGCATTCATGAAACACATAATACAGTGATCAATACTGTTAGACTTCCAGGTCCGAAACCAGGTTTCGGAGGTTTTGAAGCATCCGTGGTCCAAGCTTTAGCCGAGAACTTAGGAGTGGAATTTGATTATTTAGTTCCCGACGATGATGGTCTTGGCATCAGATTTGAAAATGGCTCTTGGACAGGTTGTCCAGGCATGATACAAAAGAACGAAACCGATGTTGCAATAGGTGCAATGGTACAGAACTATTGGAGTAATCTTTTCGCTTACGCAACGGTTTCGTATAGAGCAGGGAATATTCGCTTCATCACAAAAATGCCAGATCCAGTTATAAAACATGACACGTTAATTAAGATATTTGACGACGACTTGTGGTTAACTATTCTATTTTCTATTATTATCGTTGCCTTCATTTCCTATTGGATTCATGGTAGAAAATATACATTTGCTGATCATTGTTTTAGCAGAATTGGGGAATTATTACTACAAGAACCTGTTATAAAAATCGGGAAATCATATTCTCAAGAATTGTTGAGTCTATTTTGGAATATAGGTGCACTGTTTCTCACTTTAGCATACATGGCAGTTATCCTTGGTATTATGATGATGCCCAGACGACCACCACCTCTTGATACAGATGAAAAGCTACTAGATGCTGTCAAAGCAGGAAAATATAAGGTGATGACTGATTCAACAATGAAGGTTTATCTGGAAAATATGCGACAAAGTCCCCTCTCCAAATATACTGAGATAGCGGACATCATACAAAAAAATAACTGGATAATGCCGGTAAACAAAGATACTTTTGGATCTTTACTCAAAAATAATTATGCAGTCCCAAGTGCAGTCGTTACTAGAAAACTTTATGGTACTATAGACCCCGAAATGATCCTTTCCAAAGATTATATTGTCTTGGCCACTCTTTGCGGTCTTTTATCTCGAACTTTCCCACTTAAGAGGCAGTTTGATAATATTTTGACCAGATTGGTGGAGCATGGTATTTACGAGAAAGACTTTGATCATTTCGTGTTTATGTTTCGTTTACAACATTACAAAAATGTTGTTCATGATAAAGAAGAATTTAGGGCTCTTGGTTTGACGGATCTTCAAGGGACGTTTATATTATTAGGCGTCGGATTTAGCATTTCAACAATGGTACTGATTTACGAAATCGTTAAGTTTATAATTACTGAAGGAAATAAGAAACGAAGTTTTGGTGATGAAGAAGAAGAATTTGAAACCATTTCACAAAACGTAGGTTTCGTGGAATGCAATGATACAGATTAGAGATCTTTTCACCCACTACATCAGTTATTGAAATAATTTAGAAAAGGATCTTTGAAAATGTATAAAAGTATAAGGAAACAGAAACTGTTTCACACAACAGTGACAATTAAAATAAAACTGAATTTGTTTACATGAAATAAAGCTTCTACCAGTATGAAGAACTGAATATTGCTTAATAATTGTATTCGTCTTTCTATTATTAACCCTTTGCACTCGAGAGTTCCTCTTTGGCACCATAAATTACTTACCACTTTAACCTGTTTTGTCCCGAATTTATATATTGAAATGATACAAAAAGTGGCTTTATGGAAAAAGTGGTAAAATATATTATCGAAATTAATTGGTTTTTCTACAGTTAGAGCAATCAAAAAGTCTTTGATAGATCAAAAAGTACTTGCTTCTTATAATTCTACATCTAATCAGAAATAACTAATTCATTGTGGTATCTGAGAATCTTTTAATTCACCCAGATAAATGAAAATACTGAAAAGAGTTTCCCACCACAATGAATGTCTTTGAAAACAGGAACTGTCCTAAATATATGACGCTGGGAGTTAACCGGTTAATGTTTAATACCCACTTTATTTATTGGTTCTGTGAGTATATGGTAATTGTGTTAACTGTGGGTCTTGTCCAGCAAACACTTAGTGGTTCCTACCTTTTTTTTTTTAGTTCTAGAAAAAACTTCGTTTTTAAAGTGTTAGACTTCAGTTGCTTTAACATATGTAAGGTTTATTGCTTTAATGATTGTGTCTTTACTTTTGTTATTAAAATTTCTACTGTTTCAAAGATGCCAACTGCTCCGGACAAGCCAAAATAATTAAAAAAAACGGTAAATAGCTATGAAGTGTATCTTGCAAATACTTGACTATTTTTGCTTGCTTTTTAAAAGATATAGCACGACATGAGTACTATGAAGTAGTGAATTATTTAAGCCTAGGAATTATTTAGAAATAGTGGTGGATAAAAATCTACCAAACTGAATTTATTAATCCAAGAATCACAATTGATAAATTACCACTTTAAAATACATATTTGCCGTCCGGAACAAGTTGGCATCTCTGCTGTTTTCACTTTCTATTCAGGATATTCCGTAATAATGATTCTTTATCTACATTTTAAAATAATTATACTTAATTTTAACCACTTTTATTAACTACTTTAAATACACTTAATTTTTTGTAGTTATCTAAACATAAATTAATTACAGTATATATGCATACCTGCCAACTTTTAATTCTTTCCATAAAGATTTTTCCCAGTGGTATTAAAATTTCCATTTTAAACAAATAAAATACGTTGTATTTATTAAGCTTTAGATGACAACCATGATTGACTTTATATGTTTTTAAAACATAGTACCTGACCGCGAAGCGGGCATCTCACTCCTTCATCTAATAATCTGGTGTAATGAGACTAAATGGCTTTGGTTTGGAATAGATTCGAGTGTTGGCCGAGAAGCCTCTTTAAAAATTATAGTCATATCTGAGTATGACAACCATGAGAATGCAACGTGTACTATGAATATGTAACGCTGAGTCGTCGTCTTCGATTTGGCTGAGGCCTTCAGGCCCCGAAGGGGCCTTTTACCTCTTCAACTTGTTGGTCTTTAGATGCTTTCATCTTGATGTGGAATCTAGAAAGGAAAAGATTAAGCAAAAGAACTATTAAGATCATATTGATGTGGTGCTGAGATCTGATTGGTCAAGTAGTTGGGATCTGGGCGGGGCTGGAATTAGCAGCGCCAGTACTGATAGTGGCAGAGATGCCAACTGCTCCGGACACCCCAAATTAATTTTAAAAGCGGTAAATAACTTCAAAGTAAGTTCTGCAAATATTTGACTATTTTTGCTTGCTTTTTAAAAGGTATTGCATGGCATAAGTACTATAAAGGGGTGAATTATATAAGCCAACGAATTTTTTAGAAATAGTGGTGGATGGAAATCTACTAAATTGAATTTATTAAATCAAGAACCACAATTGGTGAACTACTACTTTAAAATATATATTTGCTGTCCGGAGCAAGTTGGCATCTCTGTAGTGGTGTTATAACGCTGAGTATGAAACGCATATTAATCTATATGCTTAATCTTTTTAAGAATAGTGATGATCAAAATAATTTAAAAATTCTATTTATAAAAGAAAAAAAAGTATATATTTACTACCACTTTAAATATAAAAATAAAGTTTTACTGGAAATGCGTAAAAGTTGGCATGTATGTATATGTTTCGACCTGTATATGATAAAAACAAGAGTGATTCTAACTGCACAAGCACTGAATTGCTCATGAATATTGCTCATGGATAATTAATGATAATATTCTATTATAGGTAATATGTAATGAAATATTAATGGTACTTTTTTATGCACACTTTAAGTTTAATTTTGTGTATAAATTAATTTTTCAAAAAAAATATCTATATGCATTTAAATAAATATTTTAAGCCTTTAATCTTTCATCACCACCATTTTATGTGTCAGTTTTGCACTGCGATTTTAAAGGGACTTTTTTTACAGTGTTTTTTTCCAGGGTTTTTTTTTCATCCTCTTGTATTCTGAAAACAATTTTTGTGAAATATTTCTATCAGTGATTGATGTAGATCAGATATAGCTAAAAAAAATTTTGCTGTTATTCCTGCGAATTTTGCAGCTTCCTTCTCAGAAAAGAAAAGTTTCATTTCTATATTTTGTGATTTTGGAAGTAACAGACAGCGACGCTAAATAACACGTTGCTATCCCGATATGAAATCTCCAATTTCGGCCAATTTGTTCCTTATCAGATTATATATGACATTTCATCAGCATCCTAGTACAGGCCAGAGCCGTCCCAACTAGTCGCCGTTTCCATCTGGCTTGACCAGACATTAGATTTCTCCATTTATTGATTCCCATGGTTTTGAGATCTTTTTCCACATAATCAATCCATGTGGTGCATATATATATATATATATATATATATATATATATATATATATATATATATATATATATATATATATATATATATATATATATATATATATATATATATATATATATATATATATATATATATATATATTTTTTTTTTTTTTTTTTTTTTCCTAGTTTATTAGTTCATAGGGCGATTGCCCAAATTAACAGTTTGTAGAAATAACATTTTATTGCTTATTCTGAGTCGAAATTACTTAATAACTAAAAGACTAAAGAGATGAAAATGTTTAATATTTTTGTCCTGTACCTGTGTTGTCCATAATGACGTTAACCTTATATGTCAAGTCCTGATGGATGTTACAATAACAATAGTTTTAATGTATTAGTCAGTTTCTTCTCTTTTTTTTTCAGGTTTATAGAACACTGAAGTACCTTGGCAATCCAAATTTAATAACAATAACTAAGGAACAGAAACAAGTGGTACGAACAACGATACCAGAGCTAGCAACTAATAGAGGACCGCAGTCTTCTGGGTCAGAAATTAATAGGGAAATTTAGGACTTAATAAAACTTTTTAATCTTTTAGTGAACTTCTCCGAATCTTCAAGTAAGACTTGGAAGAATTAACCAACAAAAATTGGAACTTCCTGAGGAAGGTGAGCTAGTTTTCTGGATAAGTAAGGATGGGGATGCGTAGAACAACCGGTAGCACAAAGGAGAGAGGCTGTAGTGCCATAAAGTGTGCACATGGCTAGTGCTCTAAGGTGTTGTTGATGCTTCAACTCATCTCACAGAACTTCTTAAGTTTTCTGTAATCTTTTACATTTAAAAGCCAATATAATGCGTACTGGAGATTATTTTTATATGCCAAAGTCGAAAAATCTCCCAGTATGAGCTGGGTGAAACATTGTACAACATGTAATGCCACCTTGGATAGGTTAGGACCATTATTATGGAATCGGTCGCGAGTACCAAGGGAAAGCGAAAAACGAAATTAGGCTTCTTTTTTTCCGGTCTCCACGTTTCTTAGCAGTATTTTCTTCTTATATACGAGGCGCATCCAGAAAGTAAGTTTCCTTAATTTATAAAAAAAACAAATTCGCACTTTCAGGAACATATTTATTGTCAACAAGTACAACAATGCTTCAGCTATTTTTCAACATAGCCACCTCCAGAATTGAAACACTTGTCGTATCGTGGAATCAACTTTTGTATGCCTCTGTCATAGAGCTCTGCCACCTGTGAATGGAACCAACGTGTGACAGACGTCTTCAGTTCTTCGTCGTTTCCAAAACGCTCACCGGAGGACAGGAATTTCTTGAGGTGCAAGAAAGCGTGAAAATCACTGGGAACAATATCAGGGCCGTAAGGTGGATGATCAAACAACTCCCAGCCAAATTCCGTCCAAACAGCTGCTGTGCACCATGCCGTATGTGGACAAGCATTGTCATGGAGGAGCGCAACACGAGCAGTAAGCATTCCACGACTCTTGTTTTGAATGGCAAGTCACAATTTCCGCAGTGTTTCGCAGTAACGGTTACAGTAAGGGTAGACGTCTGTCACACGCTGGTTTCATTCATAGGCGGCAGAGCTCTATGACAGAGGGATGCAAAAGTTGATCCCACGATACGACAAGTGTCTCAATTCTGGTAGGGACAATGTTGAAAAATAGCTTAAACATTGGTGCACTTGTTGGCAATAAATATGATTCTGAAAGCGTGAGTTCTTTTTTTTTTTATATAAATTAGGGAAACTTACTTTCTGGATGCGCCTCGTATATACATAAATTAATTTTTAATTTTCAAATAACTTGAGAAACGTAGATTATAAATTTTCATTTGCTTTTTTTCTTTTATTACATATAAGCCTCATATTCACTCACAGGCGACGTGGAATTTATGTGGTAAAACCATGAATGAATTCAGTCATTCAAAGATAAAACAGAAAGTAAATATTGACATCCTGTCGGTAGAGGCAAAAGAAGACAAAACATAGCATTTGACCTTTTTGTGTATAATCATATGCTGTTCTTAAACGAATTACGCGGTAATTGCTCAGAAGCGATTGATCTTTGGGATGGTTTCGGAATCTCGTGAAAGATTGATGATTTTGTTTATTTTGTGATATTACTTGTATGAGAATTGAAGATGTAAACGAGAAATTTTTATAATTCACGTGCAATTGACTTTAGATAAAATAATAGAAATAAATATACAGCTCAAAAAGGCAATATTCGCGATCGCAACGAACTATAGGGGGCGTTGTTGTATGAGACGCATACCTGCGATTTCTATATGAACCGTCATTCAGTTACTCTGGAGACGTCTTTAATGTAGCGTGTAACATTGCAACGTTCCTTCTTTAATGTGGCTTATTAAATTTAAAAAAGAAAAATGTTTGATATTCTTTCTTATACAACCGAAAACAAGTAGGTATCTCTTTTTTTTTTTTTTTTTAACGAAGGAACATCCAAAACACATCTGAAAAATATTTGTAAATAAACAGAAAAAAATATGTATCTTCTTATTAGAGTTAAAACCTAATGCCTGAGAAATAGTTTTACTAAATTTAATGATATAACCTGAAAGGCCTATTTAAACTTTACATTCCATAGTTTTAAGAATCATATTACTTCAAACATTAAAATAAGCAAAAAGTATACATAAGCTTCATAATTTTATGTAATTTAATTTTGTAAATAAAGTTTTTTGACAAGTAATTTTATCAAATAATTTTAAGTTTTAATAAAAATCATTATTTAGAAACTGAAAAACTTAAAGTAAAGAATGCTTACGATACAAAAAAAAAAAAAAAAAACAATTATAAAAATTCCTTATATTAAAATAAACAACTTTCATGTTTTTTCTTTTTTGATTCATAATCGGACGTAGAAAACCATTCTATAGAAAACTATCATCAAGAAAAAAACTACTTAAAAGTAAAATTTTTTATTTCATAAAAATTAACACTTACCTGCTTTATAAATCAGAAGAATTCCAAAATGATTTGTTCTTCGATTTTTGTTACCATTTTTTAGTGCTACGAAAATGCATCTTTGGGATTTGCCAAAAATAGAACAAGATGCAATTTTATTTTTTCTGGAGCGAAATATTTTGCCCATTGTCCACCGAAATCCGATAAACTACTTTGATTTTAAATAAAGTATTTCGTTTTATGATTTGTCACAAAAATTTTAGGTGTAGATTGGCGGCATTTAAAGACAGCCAAATCTGCAGCTGCTGTGGCGTTAATACATAAGTACCGAATTTTTATTCATACTTTTCTGAATCATATTACTTGAAACATTAGAATATGCAAGAAGTATACATAAACACATAATGTTATACCATTTACGTTTTCAAAAAAAGTATTTTGACATCAATTTTTATCAAAAAATTATAAACTATAAAACGGAAAATAAAGAATTCTTAGGATAAAAAACGATTTTAAGAATTCTTTACATTGAAATAAAACTTTCATATAGTTTCTTTTCTTATTATTCTTATAGTTCTTAATCAGACGTAAGAAACCATTCTGTAGAGAACTATCATCAAATAAGAAAAAAAAGTTTTACGAGCTAATTTTTATTATAAAAATCATAACACTTACCTTCTTTATAAATCCGTAGAGTTCCAAATGAAATGTTCTTCGTTTGAAAGTTTTATTTTCAACTAATGTGTGCATAGATTATCCCTTTATTACTTTTAGATAACATACCACACATCAAAATTTTATAATTGTAAGATCTCGATGTGAATTTGAATATGTAGCTTAAAAACAGAACAGCTGAATTCTAGTTGAAATGATCTATTCTTTCAAAACTAAGCAAGAAACAAGCACTTACCAAGAAAACGATAAAAAAAAATTATTAATCATCAGCACAAATGGCACTATTTCAAGTAATTTGGTTGATTCTTTATAGTTGTTTTCCGAATTATATAGATACAGAAATATATACTGTTCTATAACAAAGAAGAATTCTATAACTATTGCAGTTCTTGACGTTCTGAATTCACATATCTTTATTGGAATGACGAAAGTAATGTTGACTTCATTTTAATTTGTAATGAATTGAAGACAGAAAAAATTATTTTACCGTAATATACACATCTGTAACAGCAAGTGATCATGAAATTGTAAGTTATGTTGTTGGTAATAGAAAGGTAAAAATTATTGAGAAATTGTTCTTCAAATGCTTGGCGTGTTCTGCTTCAATGTTTGGCATGTTCTGGTTAGTTTTTTCAAGTTCTTCAGCTGTTCCTTAGGGAAATTTTGATTTTTATTTGCTGCTAAGAAAATGGCGTCCGTCATGGCCGATGATTTTTATGGAACTAAATGAAAACGTGATAAATTAATGTCTGATATTTACAGGCTCCCGATAGAGGGCGTACTCGAGCGTTGCGATCGCGAATTGTAAATTTATAAGTTGAAACTTAACCCTTTTGAATAAAATAACGATACATTTTGAGCCACATAAGTTTTTTCAAATACACATTTTTTTTTCTTTCTAAACACTTTGTAGCACTTGACGGCTATTACCATCCGACTTTTGGTGAAATGTAGGAAAACGGCAGCTATATCCATCCCTTAGAGTGCCTACCGTTCAAACAAGAATCTATTTTAATATATCGTGTTTTTGTTAATTACCACTTCATTTTAAAAACTGTTTCATAATCGTCAATATCAGATTCATCCTCTCCGTGTAACGCAAATGCGAGTTAGTTCCATCAGAAAGTCCTCCACGTAAGCAAATTTCTCCCAATAATTAATCCAGGAGTTTTCTTGTCTTCTGCATTGGGTTCAAAATGACAAGGCTACGGAGCTACAAGGAGAAGATCATTAGTAGTCGTAAACCCAAAAATTGGGTCGGCTGTTCAACGACGGTTATAAAAAAATATATCAGATTCATGGAAGAAATTATAACTTAAAATTCGGTTAACTCGAAAAATCTTTGGAAATTGTCGATTTCGGAATAAAGGTTACAAAAAACTTACACCATTGTTAAACACCCCCGTCATACACATTTTAATTAATAAATAAAGAGCATGATTAACATGAAGAGCACTAATGAATTCATTTAAAAATTAGTCAATAATACATCGAAATAAAAGATGTAACATTTTTGAAAACATATAAAAAATTTATTTTTGTTTAGGAAGAGAAGAAAAAAATGTTATGATAAGCCAAAAACGTGGAGAGTTTTCGTGAAAGTTTTTTTTAACAAAATGTGATAATTACATTATTAAAAAATATGATGATTAATTAATGTTATAATGTGATAATCATGAGATTAAAATTGTGAAAAAATGTGATAATTAATTATTTAAACATATGGCATTCATGATCAATTGAAAATAAAAAAAATGCTTGCCCGAGCACGATTGTCAAATTGATAGTGTGCGGAAGCTTGTTGCGGCATTTAGAGCTATATTACTTTCTTAACACGTTGAACGCCACGCTAATTTGCTCTTCAGGCCACAACGGTAAATAACTACAAACTGAATTCGCAAATATTAGACAGATTTTGCTAGTTTTTAAGAGGTTTAGCATGACACATCTGAAAAAAAAAGTGGTGAATTATACAAGCCTACGAATTGTTTAGAAATAATGGTGGATAAAAACCTATAAATTGAATTTATTAAAACAAGAATCACAATAATCATACATTAGAATACATCAGAATTAGAATACAGCTGTTGTTATTTTTAATTTACGTCGCACTAGAGCTGCACAATGGGCTATTGGCGACGGCCTGGAAAACAACCCGGAGGATGATCCGAAGGCATGCCATCACAATTTTGATCCTCTGCGGAGGGGATGGCCATCACCTCCTACATCCAAAAGCCTCCACATGGTATTTTATAAGTAGTCAGCGCAGACTATTTAAAAAGTGAACCAGTTGTGCACATGAACCCAAAACCTTTTATAAAAGTAAATGAGAGAAATTCATCATGTATATTTGAGAATTGAATCTGTAGTGGTTGACAAATGAATAAGGCACACCAATAATATTCATAAATAAAACAAATTTTAGTCATATATTTGCTACCACTTTCTTATTTTAACTAGATTTTGTATTAAGTGGCTCGTTCGGAAAGTGGATATCCTTCACTGTGGTCTGATCGGACTACCTATAAAAAACCGTGTGGAGGCTTACAGTTATAGGAGGCGTTGGGATGGCACCCCCGCTTCGGTAGCCCGACGACCTGCGCGCATACCTGTCAACTCTTCCGGAAGATTTTATTTTCATATTTGAAGTGATAGCAATACTCAGGTTATTCAAATTAACTTTCTGAATTATAATAATAATTATAAATGAGTTTGACCACCACTACATATTAATAATTGCAATAAGTATATCAAAGCACAATAATCCTTGCGCAAGCGAATTTCAACGGTATCAAAATATAAATATATTTTTGAATCAGATTGTTTTTCGTTTATTGTTTTGCAACCACTCTGAAAATCAATTCTCGGGAAGAGTGAAGTCGAGCACTTTACGGTAGCACAGTTTAACGAGGACCAATACCGGGAAAGGAGAAAATACTGGTAGAAGAACTATTTCAATATTAGATAATATTCGGGAGGAGTTAATATATTCTCAACAATAACAATTCACTGTAAGGAAATTTATCACGGAACTTGAACTAAGGTGTAATTCAGAGTACCTGTCCGCGAAGCAGACAATTGACTCTTTCATCGAAGATTGTGCCCGTGGGCACCTGGAATTATGTCTATAAGGGTGTAGGATTCCACAGTGGAGCTGTGGTTTATCACGGCGACGAAGCAATTCAATATAAAAATTACATCCGTTAAAAACAATTGGTAGTTATGAAGTTTTATTATTCCCGGAAAAAAAACTAAAAAATGAAATTTAGTGTTACCGGTTTTTACTCCGGTGCACTGCCAAGATGAGACAATCTAGTGTGACCCACCGGGGAGTCACCCCGGTGTGAACGTGTTAAGTTAAAGCTCCTTTTCTCTCAGAGCTGACCTATCAAGCAATATTGGAGCAAACAAGTTCGCAAGTTAACGTTATTTTAGTATTCGTAATGTTTAAGGCTCCTATACTATCAGAGCTGACCTATCAAGCAATATTGGAGCAAACAAGTTCGCAAGTTAACGTTATTTTAGTATTCGTTATGTTATTACAGAGATGCCAACTGCTGCGGGCACGCCAAAATAATTTAAAAAACGGTAAATAACTACAAAGTAAATTTTGCATATAGTTGTCAATATTTGCTTGCTTTTAAAAATGTAGAGCATGTAATAAGTACTCTACAGTGGTGAATTATATAAGCCTACGCATTGTTTAGAAAAAGTGGTGGATTAAAATCTACTAAATCGAACTTATGAAACCAAGAATTACAATTAATAAACTACCACTTGAAAATATTTATTCGCTGCGCTTATGTTAGCTCTTTGCTCCAACAATAAATGATAAGTCGGCGTGTCTAATTCAGGGGCTCTAGTAATGTTAATACAGAGATGCCAACTGCTGCGGACACGCCAAAATAATTTAAAAAATAGTAAATAACTACAAAGTAAATTTTGCAAATAGTTGACAATATTTGCTTGCTTTTAAAAATGTAAAGCATGTTAAAAGTACTGTAAAGTGATGAATCATATAAGCCTACGCATTGTTTAGAAATAGTGGTGGATTAAAATCTACTAAATCGAACTTAAGAAACCAAGAATTACAATGAATAAACTACCACTTGAAAATATTTATTCGATGTGCTTATGTTAGCTCTTTGCTCCAACAATAAATGATAAGTCGGCCTGTCTAATTCAGGGGCTCTAGTAATGTTAATACAGAGATGCCAACTGCTGCGGACACGCCAAAATAATTTAAAAAACAGTAAATAACTACAAAGTAAATTTTTCAAATAGTTGACAATATTTGCTTGCTTTTAAAAATGTAAAGCATGTTAAAAGTACTGTAAAGTGATGAATCATATAAGCCTACGCATTGTTTAGAAATAGTGGTGGATTAAAATCTACTAAATCGAACTTAAGAAACCAAGAATTACAATGAATAAACTACCACTTTAAAATATTTATTCGATGTGCTTATGTTAGCTCTTTGCTCCAACAATAAATGATAAGTCGGCCTGTCTAATTCAGGGGCTCTAGTAATGTTAATACAGAGATGCCAACTGCTGCGGACACGCCAAAATAATTTAAAAAACAGTAAATAACTACAAAGTAAATTTTTCAAATAGTTGACAATATTTGCTTGCTTTTAAAAATGTAAAGCATGTTAAAAGTACTGTAAAGTGATGAATCATATAAGCCTACGCATTGTTTAGAAATAGTGGTGGATTAAAATCTACTAAATCGAACTTAAGAAACCAAGAATTACAATTAATAAACTACCACTTGAAAATATTTATTCGATGTGCTTATGTTAGCTCTTTGCTCCAACAATAAATGATAAGTCGGCCTGTCTAATTCAGGGGCTCTATGTTAAGTAAATTTTGAATAAATTTTCTGCATTTTCATAAAAGAGTGTACATTTTATAGTTCTATATCATGTTATACGCTGTCAGCCAGCTGTTTTTCGCGGCCTATGTGAAAGGTCAGTGTCAGTAAGTGGTGACAGACGCAGCCTAAATGTAATTTCAGAATCAATCAACGGTGGTTGACGCAGCCGAAATGTAATTTCTGTGTTAGCCACCGATGGTTGACGCGGCCTAAATGTGAATTCAGTGTCAGCCACCGATGGTTGACGCGGCCAAAATGTAATTTTAGTGTCAGCCACTAATGGCTGACGCGGCTCTCAACGTGTTGAACGTGTAATTTGAGATACATTCAAAATTAAAAAGATAACGATACATTCATCATAATAAAAATTAAATTTTTATTAATGCATTCTTCAAAACAATTAGATATATAAAGAGGATCTCATTTTTAAATTGTTTTTAAATAAAATTCATCTGTTTATTAAAAAAAAAACAGTTGAAGTAATTATTTTTCATTATTATTAATATTTTCCTAATGTTCCTAGCTTTTAATTACATTAAACTATTTCCATTAATTTTTCTGTCTAAATGTCTGGGCATTTATTTTTTACTTATAAATTCTACCTTCGAACAGGATAGAAGAAAAATTGGAATAAAAAAAATATATAAATATTATTTAGCATTACAATGATTACTATTATTCAAAAACTGCAGTTATAATGATTAAAAAAATGATCCATTTGTGCCTATCGTCATTTTAACAGCACGTTTTCTTTTTTTTTTCTTTTCAAAAAAGAACAAAGTTGACTGAAACAAAATATGTTCATTTTTGAGTTCAAAGTACTTTTTTCTGGTAGCCAACTTTCAAAGTCTTTAGGAAAAATTTCTTCTAGTGGTAGCTAAATTATTGTTTTTCTGTATTATTCTTTTCTTTTCTTTTTTTTTTTTAAGTTAATTATCACACCGCTACCTGTAAATGATTTAAGAGCTCACTTGAAACGCCACTTCGTTCTAGTTCCCAAATTGCGAGACTTGGTTAAAGTTGGCAAAATCAGCAAAATTTCTATAAGTATATATATTAATTTTTAAATGTCCCCCACTCCATAAAATATTTTGCAAAGAGCGTAGTAGTTGGCAGACCAGCGTTTTAAAAGCCTCTGATCGAAAGTTACAGCTAATTTAAAATTTTTTGTTACTTGATATTTCGTTATCACATTATTTATGATTTTTAATTGTTACATAGTAATATTTCATCATATATTTAAAATAATTTACAATAATTTACATTACATTTACTTACAATAATTTACATTGCATGTTAAAGCACTCAGAGTTCAGAAGATATGGTGGTAAGAAACATAAAAAAAGATCCACCGGAGAGAAACTATAATGTATGCTTTCTTTTTTTCACAATGGAGTTTTTAGACATGCTTATAAGTACTAAAGTGCCGTGGTGGTTCAGGGGAAAGAGAGCTCACCTACACAGATCAGGGTTCGAATGCCAGCAATGGGTTGTCGATACGAATTCCTCAAACGGCTCGCATCAATCACAGCGCTGATGATAAATATTCTCAGTGGTCGACGGATCATAGGTTAGAATCTCATTGCCCGCAGGCTAACCGTGGTAGGTTTTCACGCTTTTCTTCTCCATGTAACGCAAATGAAAGTTAGTTCCATTAAAATCTTCTCCTTAAATCAAATTTCTCCAGCTGTTTTATCCAAGAGTTCCTTTGTCTTTTGGATTGGGTTCAAAATTACAAAGTTCAGGATTTGAACATTGGTAATCGTGAACTAAAAACTGTGTCGGCTGTACTGGTCGTTTTTTTAGTGATAGTAACATTTATGTTTTAACATTAAATTCGTAATTTCAAAAAATTAATTCTTAAATTTTCCTACCAGCCATGATGTAAGAATAAACCTTAATTTTTGTTCATGATTTATTGTTTTCAAAAATGCAGCTTTTAGGCCGGGCAACTATAGTACAAAGATTTCTTTCTGAAATTTTAATCGTTCAGAAATACATCTTATCACATCATTGTTTAAGAAATCTCAGCTTCATCAAAAACAATTAAAAAAGATGAATTAAACTTAGACAATAGCGTAATTGCATAACTCAAGCAATACAATCCAGATTAGTCATCCATACTAAATGCTCTCTGCATCAACGATTTAGAAATTAAGAGTTCTCTACAAATAAAAGTTTCAGTACACATGCTTGTCACTCAACGTCCTCTTTATTACTTTACATATGCAAACAAAAGTTATTCTTTTCCTCATTTATTCTACGAAACGTTATTCTTTGCAACAAATATGCTTTTATGTCGACATTTTCTTTTTTCGCATATTTTCTTTTTTTTCTTCAAAATGTTTAACATCTGAAGGTCGTTTTCTGTAGAAAGTGTTGATTGAAATTGTAAGGACTTAAGTAAACTAAGCTGTTCTTTTAATTTATTTTGCATTGAAAAAGAAAAACAGCGAAAAGAAAAAACAATTAATGAGTTTTTAAACACATTTTCTATCAATTCTTGCTTAAAAAGTGGAGACGGATAAAATTAATAACAGCCAGCATTAAATGAGAGCGAAAAGGCAAACATAAAACTCCTTCGATGAGTTGCAATTGTAAATGTTTTTTTTTATAAATCAGATACTGTACAATTTTGCATTTGATTAAATATTTTCTTGGATGCAAAACCTGAGAAATAAATTTTTTTGCACGGTATGTTTCACAGAAACAAAGAAATTAGGTTTTTCTTTCTTTTTTTAATGAAAGGAAAGTATTTTAAACCCATATAAATTTTTTACGAAAATTGTCCGCAAAAAATGACAGCTAATATATTTTAGTTCGCAGACCACAAAAAAAGCTTCGATGGCCGCCTGTAGGTAACCACTGTTCTATAGACTTCAGTGAGAAATGTCAATGAACAGAACCACTAAAAAGATATTTTTGTTTGAGATTCTCATTAACGGCAGACCTTTCACCAGAGGAAGTAAATGAAACAAGTTTTATTCATTCATAATATTTTCCTACCTGTACTAAGGGAAGAAAATGCATTTCGTTTCATTAGAAAGTGGTAATATAAGTAAAGTTAAGTGATAAAATTTTTAATATATTTATTAATGAGTGTAAAGTTCTAAAAATGGAGCTTTAATAATAAATGAATTTTTTAGCATCTTTATATTCTACTGCATTTAGAGTGCATTTCTGCCAAGTTTTGTTCTTCCATCACCTCCTATCAGAAAGCCTCCAGACGGCTTTTTACATCACCCCCTACATCAAAAAGCCTCCACACGGTTTCTCATAAGTAGTCTGCGCAGACTATTTAAGAAGCGAACCGGTTGTGCGCATGAACCCAATTTCTATTATAAAAGTGACTGAGAGAAATTTATCATACTAGTAGGCTGCGCCAACGCCTTCCATAACTGAAAGCCTCCACACGGTTTTTTATAGGTAGTCCGATCAGACCACTGTGAAGGATATCCACTTACCGAACGAGTCATTTAATAAAAAATATAGTTAAAATAAGAAAGTGGTAGCAAATAATTGACAAAAATTTTTTTTTATTTATGAATATTATTGGTTTGCCTTATTTACTTGTCAACCACTACAGATTCAATTCTCAAATATATAAGAGAAATTTCTCTCAATTACTTTTATAAAAGGTTTTGGATTCATGCGCACAACTGGTTCACTTTTTAAACAGTCTTATAAAAGACCGTGTGGAGGCTTCTTGATGTAGGAGGTGATGGCTGCGCCCCCTGCTCGCCAACCCCCGAAAATTGCTAGGCTATCTTATATGGTTTGCTTCGCTCGCTACTAACTTATGTACATTGCAAATGCACAACATTCTGAGAATTCAAAACAATCATTCAAATCCATACTACAACTTTTTTCTTTAAAAAAATTACATTTTTTTTAGTAAATACTAAGTCATTAAAATAAATTTGAATTCAAATAAATGACATGTAATTTGTTAAACCTATTAGAAATGTGATATAGTATAAAATCTTAAGATAAAATTTCTAAAACTGATATCTCATTAAAAAGGTTAAAATTTTGGCTATAATTAAGTCTATTAAAAATTGAAATAAGTGAATTGCAATGGAAAAACCTGCATAAACAAATAAATTCTAGTAAAACAAATAAATTCGTGATATAAATCAAAAATCATCAAATAAATTCGTAATATATGAATTCGTAAAAAAAAAGCGCTTTCGACAAAATACTAAAATAGAGATCTATCGACAAAGACTACTCACTTCTGCCTAGCTTATGCTCTCTCTGGTTATTTCAGTTTCCGTTTTTAAAAGCGCTATATGTTGAGCCATCTCATCTAGATTTGGCATGTGACATTTTTAGCGGCAATCATTGGTCGATTTTCTTGCGTTGCCATTCGGGGAGCTGTAATGAGGCTTTTTTTTTGTCGCCGTGTAAGAGAAATATATATATATATATATATAGATGTATTTGAGAATTGAATCTGTAGTGGTTGACAAGTGAATAAGACAAACCAATCATATTCATAAATTAAATAAATTTTTAGACATATATTTGCTACCACTTTCTTATTTTTACTAGATTTTCTATTAAAGGGCTCATTCGTAACCTGGTTTACCTTCATAGTGGTCTGATCGGACTACCTATAAAAAACAGTGTGGAGGCTGTCAGTTGTAGGAGGCTTTGCTTTTTTTAAAAGTAGTCTGCGCAGACTATTTAAAAAGTGAACCAGTTGTGCGCTTGAACCAAAATTCTATTTTAAAAGTAATTGAAAGAAATTTATCATATATATTTGAGAATTGAATCTATGGTGGTTGACAAGTAAATAAGACAAACCAATCATGCTCATAAATTAAACAAATTTTTAGACATATGTTGCTACCAATTCCTTGTTTTTACTACATTTTTATTAAATGGCTCTTTGGTAAACTAGTTTACCTTCATAGTGGTCTGATCAGAATCAGACTACTTATAAGAAACGGTGTGGAGGCTTTTAGTTACAGGTGGCGTTGGTTCTTCCTAAAAATAATTTACCAAGATGGAAGTAAAATGAAATTTGAAGAAGCATTTTTAGATAGTTCATATTTATATTATTATATTTTGAGTTTATATAAAAGCATGCATTTATATTAATATTTCATTCATTTATTTGTAGTGACAGTAAAAATTATTCGTACTTAAATTTATAAACTCAAGAATGAAATCAAAAAGCAAGAGTTTTACTATCACTTAACCTTTTCGAAGGCAGTGGTTAAATATCAAAGTTTTAAATTAATCCTAAGTACCGAAAAATTTTCGATTTAAAGGAAATATAAATAGATGCAAGAAAAGTTTTAGAAATATTTTTGTAATCCTTAAGCAGTAGCTTAATTCAACGATATTTTATAGCCCAAAAATCAATTTTTAAAGTGATGATTTATCTAGACCAATGATTACTATACTATCAAGTTTGTGACACACTGGAAAAATTTTAGAAGTAAAGAAGTAGCAAAGTTGAGAAAAATATCGATGTTTTGAATTGGTCGTAAGCACCTACAAATTCTTGATTTATAGTAAATAATGTGTCCAAAAAAAGTTTTAGGAAAATATTTGTATTGTTTTACCAGAAGCTAAATTTTCATTTTATTTTTATCCTAAAAATGCCCAAAAAGCATAGCGGGCTCAATCAACGCTTCCTGCTACTGAAAGCCTCCACACGGTTTCTTATAGGCAATCCGATCACACCACTATGAAGGTAAACCAGTTTACGAAAGAGCCCTTTAATAAAAAATCTAGTAAAAATAAGAGAGTGGTAGGAAATGTATGTCTAAAAGTTTGTTTAACTTGTGAATATGATTGGTTTGTTTTATTCACTTGTCTACCACTACAGATTCAATTCTCAAATATATATGATACATTTCTCTCTGTCAACTTTAGAATAAAATATGGGTTCCATGCGCGCAACCGGTTCACTTTTTAAATAGTCTGCACGGACTACTTATAAAAAACCGTGCGGAGGCTCAATCAACACCTTTAACCCCTTGGGGACGGGTGATTCAGAAAAGCATTCGTACAAAATCAGAATCAAGTTGCAATTAAATAAAAAACGGTAACTTAAATGTAGTCATTACTAATTTGACAGACTTACTTTGCTTTTATTTTAATTATTGTTAGTTTAATCATATATATAATCAATGTTAATTCAAAGTATAACTAAATAGTTTTATTTTGAACAAAGTAATGGTGAATTAAATAAATCAAAAAATTATAACTCCGCCCACAAATAAACTGCTAAAGAAATACTTTGATTACCAGTTTTATCTTCTTACCCTGATGGATACGGTTTTTTGCTGTCACGTATTTGTGACAGTCGGCGCGAAAGGGTTAAGAAGAAAGAAGGCCTCAGCACGTATCAATTTAGTAGTCCGACATAACGAACATAAACAACGCAGTGGATAAAAAAATAAGAAAGATGTCAGTACGTTCGGGCTACTAAGCTGAGCAGTGATGGAAAATACGAAATATGTTATTACATTTAGGCTAATAAAGGATCAAATTTCTTGTTTATGCTAACCCGTGCTGAGACAACGCCTCCTATAACTGAAAGCCTCCACACGGTTTTTGATAGGTAGTCCGATCAGACCACTGTGAAGGTTATCCACTTACTGAACAAGTCATTTAATACAGAATATTGTTAAAATAAGAAAGTGGTAGCAAATATATGACTAAAAATTTATTTTATTTATGAATATTATTGGTTTGCCTTATTCACTTGTCAACCACTACAAATTCAATTCTCAAATATATAAGATAAATTTCTCTCAATTGCTTTTATAAAAAGTTTTGGGTTCATGCGCACAACTGGTTCACATTTTAAACAGTCTGCGAGTTCTACTTATAAAAGACCGTGTGGAGGCTTCTTGATGTAGGAGGTGATGGCTGAGACCTTCTCTTTTCTTGGAGTTATTGTGGGATTGAACTAACAAGCCCAATTCTTTCTTGATATTTCTCTGCCAGTAACGTACAATTCAAACAAATGTATTAGTATCATTGATAAATTGGAGCTTTTTCGCATCAATGATGTAAATTTTATAATCCATGTAAATGCATATACATTTTTAAAAGTGGTACTTTTAAAAATATTAAATTAATTAATAATAAAGTGATGTAACGTGATGATTTCGTGGCATGAATTAATATTAAACAACAAGGATTGTTGAAATCTGGAAAATTTTGTAAAGTAGTAGCGAAATTGAGAAAAATATGGGTGTCTTAAATTATTTGTATGTATTTAAAATATGATTTAGCATAAAGAAAATATAATTGTGGGTTGAAAAACCTTAGAAATGTTTTGTAATTCTCAATCAGCTCTGAGAACTTTAACTATTTTTGAAGCATTTACTAATATTAAATTTAAAGGAAATGTGTATTGATGCAAAAAAAATTACTCACTTATAATTTTGCAATTCACAAAAGGATAAATTTAAATATTTTTTAATCATCTTAAAAAGATTTTAGCTACCACTAATTTATTTTTTCCAGGTTGTGAGAACACTGATAAGCCAGTAGCTTTAAATATGGGCATGACTAAATTGACACACTTATTTATTTTTTTACTTTAATTTTTATTTATCTTGTACAACCAATGCTCTAAATATAACTGCATAATTTTTATTTTGAACTAAGTAGAGGTGAATTAAATAAATAAGACTATTATTAACCCATCACAAATAAACTGCGAGAAAGAGGTTAGATACTATGTAGTTTTATATTTGTACCCTGATTTTCTTCACCATGAGAATGCATGCAACTAGCCCGATTCGAAGAGGTTAAAGGAATCTACATCTAGATGTTAAAACTGATCAAATAAATTTCTAGAATTAAAGTCAAAATTATACTAAAAAAACTTTCAACACACTCAATAGTCATACAGAGATACCAACATGCTCCGGGCAGCAAATATATATTTTAAAGTGGTAGTTTATAAATTGCGATTCTTGGTTTAATGAATTCAATTTAGTAGATTTTTATCTACCACTATTTCTAAATAATTCGTAGGCTTATATAATTCACCACTTAACAATTTTAAAGCAGGGATCCAGACATGAAAAATCAGTTCCGACAGTGAAGTCTTGAAGGATGATGCTCTACTGATGTCCTCTTCTCCCTTGTGATGCCGGTTATGTCGAATTGATGCTGATTATCCTGAACTTTACGAGGTGAGTGATACTTATTTTGATCTCGTCAGAATCTGGAGTCGGGAGAGATAATACTGTCAACTAGCCATTTTTGATGTCTGGATTTTGAGCCCGCCATTTTGTTTTTTCCAAGTCATGCCGTATCATAAAACAGCTCGTGGTGGAAAGGTCTCACTCTCTGGTCGTAATTCACTGTCGCATTGCAAAGAATCCACGTCATTAGAAGAAATCATTGCTATCTGTGGGATATCAAAAAAATACTTTCCACCAGTTGAACACGAACATATTGACGATCTCGGAGTTTTACACTCAGTTTGATACAGAGGAGCTGATTCGTTTAGATAAATTACTTAGCAAACTGCTAATTCAAATAAGATCAAGTTACCCTGGAGACTACGAATACAATTACTTCCTAAAACTGACAAATGCAGCTTATCACGTCAGATGGAAGAGGAAAATTCAAGCAGAAGAAAACAAGGAGATGAATAAAAAATCCATTCAAGTCGAATCAATAATGACTGAAACTAATCCAAGCACTAGCGACATAACCATGGAAAATAAAGATGAAAACCTGAACACAACACCAAATACAGAAACTGACACGGACATCAATATTAACAATAATACAGAACCACCAGCAAAGAAAAGAAAAAAGAAGAAGCAAAATGCAATCAAAACAATTAACGATAATTCTGCACTCATGTCTACAAACAGCTGTCTTTCTTCTAGCCACCATAACTCAACCAATGACGTCACTATCTTTCCGACAACAAAACCCAAGGATGATACCGACAAAGTACGGGATCCGCCCAGCAAACCTGAAATAACACTGCAAGCCAGATTTATTAAGGCTTTGGTCCGGGGCCTGCCTGTGGACTTTGATACAGATGCCATCAATACAGAATTACAGAAAAACAATATTGAAACAATTAAAATAGTGCAGTTTAAGAAGAGAATGGGAGAGGCCTATCGGCTTCTTCCACTTTTTCTCATAATCCTAACATCAACGGCGAATCACCATAGAGTATTCGAAGTCAACAACATACAGCAGATCCCGATCAAAATCGAACGATTTCGAGGAGGTCTAGGACCTATACAATGTTACAACTGCCAAAATTATGGACATTCGCAAAGCCACTGCAATGCACCTGCAAGGTGTGTAAAATGTGCTGGAAACCACAGGTCACATGAATGCAACAAAGACAAAACAACACCTCCAAAATGCTGTAATTGTTACAAAAGCCACACAGCCAACTATACTGGGTGCGAGACCCGCCCCAGCAGAAGGAGCCCTCGAGCAACATCAAATTTGACGCCTAAACTTGCTCACCGATTAGTGTCATTAATCAAAGAATTACAGGAATTGCTCAAAAATGAAGAAGTGCTCCGCATTCTGCGGGGGATCATCGGAGAAATATCTCAATCGCAGTGAGTTCCATTTTTATTTTAAAGACTCCAAAGTTAAATTCACTGAACTTTTCACTGCAGACTTTTACTTACGTTAAATTAAATTACATTATTTTCTGATAATATAGCCAATTTATGCATACATATTTATTAACTTATGCACGTCAAATTCTTTTGAAAATTCTATTGTATTTAAAGAGCAATATTTCTCTGATAAAATATATTTACTGCATTTTCTCCAAATATGTTATTTTATCATATATCAAGGTATGATTTATCTATATTCATCAATTATGTCTTTCATTTTTCAAAAATCAATTATTGTACATATCAAATCATATTTTATCTTTATTTTTAATTTAAGTGTCTACCATCAATATTTCTAGTGTTATGTGAAAACGCCAATTTGTCATATTGAATTTTTTCATTGTTTTATTATTTCACAAGTAAACGGCTTGATTTTTTTATGGCTACCACAAATCATTAAAGCATGCTAGATGGCGCCACTAAGGTTTTGCAAAATTTATGTAGAATGTTCATGATTTTGAATCCCGATTTTGTGTATATATGCTATCATCAATTTTTAATGCTCAATTCCAAATTTCTACTGCAATTAATGTAAATTTCACAGATTAAGCTCGTATTTCATGTCTATCCATCTAATCATGGCTGTATTCATTTTTCAATGGCAATTAATGTAAATCTCCGATCAAGTTTGTACATACTTCTAATCATGGTTACTTTATTATAATGTTACCACATTGTTACATAATTCAAAATGTTTTATTCACTGTATATAATTTTCATGATGAATGGGGTAGGGGCCGTTGCGCGGCCTAGGCACCCAGTTTTGTTTAAAGAAAGAAAGAAAAGAAAGAATCTAAAGCAGGGGTTGCCAAACTTTTTTGATCATCGAACCCTACATAATTTTTCGAAATCTCCATCGACCCCCATGAAAGTAATTTTCTGTTATTTAAAATAAAACTCTATTAGATACTGTGTTTGTACATTTTTTTTATGATTTTGAACATTTATTAAAGTAATAGTATGTAGTGTAACAATAGTTTTATGAAAAATATATTAATGTTGAAATATAAATACCTTAATATTTATGAAATAATAAGTAATTATAAGTAAGTAGAAATAATAAGTAAAGTAACTACGGATTTATTGCTTCTTAATCAATGACATGGGTGTGCCAGGTGTTTTTTTTTTTTTTTTTTTTTGCAAGGTTCGTTACATTGGGTTCAAAATTGGTCAATTTTAATCTTAAATCCCCTCGAAACTCCACATTTAATTTATTTCTGTTCTTAGTTATGATTGAATTTACGTGACTGAAACCGGCTTCAACCATATAGGAACTGGAAATGCTATCATAAACGGCTGAGCTATTTCGTAAAGTCTTACATATTTTTGCATTATATTTATATTTGTCTAAAATTTGCTTATTGTTAAATTTTTAAAAAGCTTCTTTGCTTCAAATCCCCATAATAATTCAGCAAGCTCATCTTGCAGGTTGATGTCCACGTTTTCAATTTGAGCAGAAAATGGCACAATAATCCTATCCGGGATGTCAATGTTTTCCAAAATCAACAAAACGCAGTTTAAAATCGTCGCTCAATTTTTGAAGATTACTTGTATATATTTCCAAGTCTCCTTCTTTTATTTCTAATTGTCACATATCTTAAAAATACTGATAATCCTTCGACCAATCGACCCTTCCGATTCGGATCGACCCCCGCTTATACTGAATAGACCCCTGGGGGTCTATATAGACCACTTTGGCGACCTCTGATCTAAAGTCATGCTATACTTTTTAAAAAGCAAGCAAAATAGTTAAATATATGTAAAATTTACTTTGTAGTTATTTACCGTCTTTTTCATTATTTAGCGTGTCCAGACAACGCCTCCTATAACTGAAAGCCTCCACACGGTTTTTTGTAGGTAGTCCAATCAGACCACTATGAAGGTAAACCAAGCAGTGAAAGAACTATTTAATATGATATCTATTAAAAATTAGAAAGTGGTAGCAAATATATGTCTAAAAATTTTTTTAATTTATGAATATAATTGGTTTGTCTTGTTTACTTGTCAACCACTACAGATTCAATTCTCAAATATATATGATAAATTTCGCTCCAGTACTTTTAAAATAGCTGTAACAGAGATGCCAACTTGCTCCGGACAGCAAATAAATATTTTAAAGTGGTAGTTAATCAATTGTCATTCTTGGTTTAATAACATTCAATTTAGTAGATTTTTATCCACCACTATTTCTAAATAATTCGTAGGCTTATATAATTCACCACTTTATTGCACATATGTCATGCTATACCTCTTAAAAAGCAAGCAAAAATAGTCAAATATTTTCAAAATTTGGTTTGTAGTTATTTACCGTTTTTTTAAATATTTTGGCGTGTCCGGAGCAGTTGAGCTCCGGAGCTCTGCTGTAATAGCACCCCACAGACTGCTGAACTCAAACTGTCTTTTATTTTAACTTTTTATACTATTTTATGATGTATGGGATATGGGCCTTCTGCGTGGCCCTGGTGCCCAATTTTTTGTAAATAAAGGAAAGGAAAGGAAACTTTTAAAATAGAATTAGGGTTCATGAGCACAAGTTGTTCGCTTTTTAAATGATCTGAGAAGACTACTTATAAGAAACCGTGTGGAGGCTTTCTGATGTAGGAGGTGATGTTCCGGAGCAGTTGGCATCTCTGGTCATAGGCATGCTAGATATAGTAAGTTCCTTTTTTCTCATGATCGAAAAAAGGATAATATTTTTTAGGTATTACTCAACTTTGGTTATTTTAAACTTTTTTACTATTGATGCACTATTAAAAATTTAAAAACTGATAATTTATTTATTTTAACTCTTTCGATATAATGAAAATAATCATATTTATATTGCATTACATTACAAAGTTCTTTAAATCATAAGTAATATTAGAAAATTGTAAACTTGGCTAAAACTCTAATCAACCTGTACTTTTTTTCTAAGTACTTTTTACATCACGATTAAGGGATAAGCAAGCGAGGAATGAGTTTAATTATAAAAACAAATGCAGTTTTTTCTTCTTTTACGTTATTTTATCAATATAAAATTTGCATATAACTCTTGAATAGTTATTTCAAAAATGAATTTTAAAAAAAAACATGAAAGTTTAATGTGTATATCTCAAAGTAGGATTTGTGTTTAAAATTATTATGTTGATATAAAATTGTAAACAATGCAATTTAACAAAAGTTTAATGTTACAATGCTCTTTTTTAAGTTCAAACAAGTTGATCATAGGAATAAAATATTTTTATCAAAGACAATTCTAATTTTTCTTTATTTCTTTCTTTATTCAATAATATTGCACCCGTACATAAAGAGAACTCATAAAACGATGGACTGATTTTATCGATGATATAAACACTACAGAAATTGTTCGATTTCAGTAATTTTATGAGCTACATTCATCAAATATCGATTTCGTAAAGTGGATTTTATTGTTTTAACATTTTTAAAATATCGCCTTCTTTACCTTGAATAGAAAATTCTCAACCATGCTGTTCTACCATAATCCTGTAATAACTCTCAGCTGTTGACCTCATCGCTTTATTTTACAAATAAAAAAGACCTTTATGAATTTCGTTGAGTCAATAAAATTCCTAAGTTATCGTTTGGCAACATTCTTAGTATCGTCATACTCGTTTATTTTAAGGTAAATTTCAACTATTACTGCCAATAGATGTTTGTTCGTTCTCAAAAAAATTTATTTACTTCTTTAAATTTTCCCGACGGCTCAATTTTTATTTGTATATACTAATATGCACCTTTAAACATTTCATTTGTTCTCTTTTATATGGACATTATATAAACATTATTAACCCTTTCCCTGTAGAAAGTTCACAAAGGCTTATTTTTATGTTGATGAGAAAAGTGAAGAAATGATTAAAAAAAAGAGGATGGTAAAACTATTAAGGTAAGAAATTTTATATTATTAGCAGTATTAGCACTAATACTAATACTTTTATATTATTAGCACTAATAATATAATTCTTTTTAAAAATTTATGAAGACTTTAGAATAACAGATCATTACTATTTCTGACTTTTAATGTTTATATATGTTTAAATTATTTATATGTAGTGCTGGAAAAAAATTATTTTAAGTCCAATCCAATAAAATATTACCTTCGTTATAACTATAGGATAACTATTTTCAATAATAAAGGGAATTCCTTAGTAGTTTAAGAGAATGTAACTGAGAGATTTCGCATTGAAGGATTTTTAACCAATTTAGGAAGACAGTTGTCATGATGTTAATAATATTTTTATAAAAAACATGTGAGAAATCATTTATGCTTATTTGATATATTCAACAACAAACACTTTTTTTTAAATTATCATTGTAATTAATACATTTTTAGAATAGCAAATATCTTATTTAAAACAACAGAAGATAAAATGGAAGTCTAGATTTTAACACGTTGAATGCAACGGTAATTTTAAATGGCTTGCTCGTCGGTAAATGACTACAAACTAAATTTGCAAATATAGACAGATTTTGCTGGTTTATAAAAGGATTGGCATAACATAGCTGTCATTTCATTCCATTTATTAACAAAAAATTGGGTACCTGGGCCGCGCAGCGGGCCCTGTCCCATACATCATGAATTAAAAACATTATGTGAAAACATTTTGATTTTGCAACATTATGGTATGCAATGATATAACATAGCTGAAGAAAGTGGCGAATTATATATAACTAAGTATTGCTTAAAAATAGTGGTAGATAAAAATCTACTAAATTGAATTTATTAAACTAAGAATCATAATAATTAAGTAAATTTTGAATAAATTTTCTGCAATTCCATAAAAGAGTGTAAATTTTATATTTCTATATCAGGGCTGTCCAACTGCAAAGAGCCCACGGGCCAGAATTCCTGTCACTGATCACCTAGCAGGCTGTAGTTTGAAAAAGTTTAACAATAACCCCTTGCCTCTTCTAGAATAACAATTAATAGGTGAATTATGAAACAATGGAACAGAAGGATTATAAAACAATTTGCTTACATTTTAATGGGAAAACTGAGGCCGATCAGCCTGAATAAGAAGTTGGCGGGCCGCACAATATGTGTTGGGGGCTGCATGCGGCCCGTGGGCCGCCAGTTGGACAGCCCTGTTCTATATCATGTTATACGCTGTCAGCCAGCTGTTTTTCGCCGCCTATGTGAAAGGTCAATGTCAGCCACCGGTGGTTGACGCGGCATAAATGTAATTTCAGTGTCAGCCACCGATAGCTGATGCAGCACTCAGTGTGTTTTTTAAAAAAAAAAAAAAAAAAAAAAAAAAAAAATTTCAAACTGGTAAAACTTGATGTTTTTAAATATAGTACTTTTTTAAAGCTTAGTACTTGTTTTCAATGTGAAGTCAAAATTCCTTAACCGATAAAAAATGCAAAGTAAATAATATTTTTTGAAACTGAATAATCAACCAGTCTTTTTGTTATAAAAATAGAATAAATTAATTTTCCAAACTCTTATATGAACAAAAAAAATTTTAATATTTGTCTATATTCTGCAAATGTTTAAAAATAATATCCAGCAAAGATTATACGATTAGTTTTTAAAATCATGCAAGCAAAGTTACGATAACTTTTCAAAGAAAATAATCGTTTAGCAAAACCATTTGCTTACCTCTTAAACCCTATGAAAGGAAAAGTAGCTTTCAATATGGATTTAAGAAAAGTTTACTGATTGGAAGTTAGATTTACGTCGTAATGAATACATTTTTGGTTTTTAAAGTTAGAAAGAAAATATCTTACTCTTGTTACTATTCTTACTATTGTACTTACTTATAACTCTTGTTACTACTTACTATTCTTAATTTAATGCCTCAAACATAAGCATAGAAGATTTAGCAGTTCTTCAATTATGCATTTAAATGTTGGCCAAATAGCTTACTTAAAAAATTATTATTTATTTTCTACCACTTTGTTAAATTTTTCCTTGCATTCAAAAAAAGATATTTGCTGTTTATGCTTGAGTTGAGCCTCCACGCAATTTTTTATAGGTAGTTAGAGTTTAAAAATCGCCCAAGTTTAAAAAAGCGACCCATCCAATATTATTATACTTGTGTTTACAATGTGAAGCGTTTTTTTTTTTCAATTTAACTTTAAACGAAACAAATGAATTCAAAAGACTCCGCCAGCATGCTATGATGCTACACAAAAAATAACAAACGGTGTTATTTTACACAAATATTGTTAAATAGGAGATAACACTTAAAACATGACAAGCCCTATGTTTGTTTGTTTTTTGTATTGCGATATTAATTTTCTCAAATTTGTTTCCGACCAATTACCTAGAATTTATAAATTAAAGAAAATTCTTATAAATGGTAAAATTACGCTTCAATTAAAAAACTAATCAAAATAATAAAAGTTTCTAGACTATCAAGCCGTTCACACATCACCTCGTAAACATAACATAAACAGAGGGATACACTGGAAGCTTCCTGAATTTCTTCTAGGTTAAGGATGCTTGTTATTGTTGACTTTCGGTGAACCATTTATATGAAACGCCACTTTCTACCAACAATCTCGTGGTGACACTATTAAAATGTTGACAAAATTACTGAAACTTTGGAAAGCTTCAGTTTTTAATTGTTTTCCATTCTAAAAAATACTTTTTAAAAAGTGGAGTAGTTGGCAACTTTAGAAAAGTCTAACCCATTTATACTGAGCCTTTGACATGATATAAGGTGGTATGAAGTATCTGCTCGTGGTAGCTGGCACCTCACTTCTTCATCTGTATTAAGCCCTGGGGTGACTGAGACTGTTTGGCGTAAAGTAGTTCTTATAAGAAAAGTACTTATATAAAAAACATGCATATAGCATAAGTGCTTCATTATTAAAATTTACTTTGCACAAATGAACACAAATGAACTCCTTCAGTCCTCTTAGTATTACTAATAAAAATATTTAAATTTAGATCCGAATTCAAAGAACTGTGCTTTTTAAAAGTTAAAGTGTTAGGCAACAAAAATAAATGTATAATTGATGTAAACCATTTTTAACACTAGAAAGACTGAAACTTAGTATAGACCTATATTGCTCAAAAGCAGTCAAAATGATTGGATTGTAAAAGTGTAAATAATGTGTAAAAAAATTTGTTTAAAATTAATTTTTATATTATTTACAGTTATATAACAAGTAAATATTAACAATAAAAAAATTATATGTTGTACAAAATTCTAAGAAATTGTGTCATTATACACATCATTGTTTTTCTAATTGAAATTAAAAGCAGGCAAAATGACTTCCTTAGGCAATCTAGTGTTAGAAAAAGGAACCGTCCTTTATAAGAATGCTAGTAACAAAAGAATTCCGCCATGTTCAATCACTATTCGAATCACTATGGGATTCGGATCTCTGATTTGAATCAAGTAATTTAGACCAGTGTTCCCCAACCTTTTTATCGCCGCGGACCCGTCAACGTTTGATAATTTTACCGTGGCCTGCTGGTGGTGTGTGTGGGGGGGGGGGCGTTGATTGTTTATATTTTAGATTATTTCGATTTATCTATATATATATTTCTCTTACACGGCACCAAAAAAAAGCCTCATTACAACTCCCCGAATGGCAACGTTAGAAAATCGACCAATGATTGCTGCTAAAAATGTCACATGGCAAATGTCACATGAGGTGGCTCAACATATAGCGCTTTTAAAAACGGAAACAATAACCAGAGTGAGCATTATCAGATTGTTCAATTCAGATTCATGCCCTAAAAACATGATAATATTTAATTTAAACTCAATTAGGAATTGATTAGGCTGGCCTTCTCCATGACTTTACTTTTCTCCAAGCTTTGGACATGTACCTAGGTCATTATGGACCCTTTACCATATAGCCCAAAGCTTGGCTACTGGTCCGGCTCCACTCCAGCCTAGGAACGAGCCCAGTCAGCAAGAATTTATTGAAAGCAAAAATATTTACAAACTTCTAAATATAATTTTGGCATAATTTTACAAAGTGGTAAGAATGAGTAAAATAGATAGAGTTGTTGACATTTTACAATTTAGATATGTTTTACTAAGCAAATATCCAGGAATTCCAATTTCTTTTTTAATGTTTATGAGATAAATTTTTTACGGTACGGTAATAGTTTAATAATTTTTTTTTTTTTTTTTTTTTTTTTTTTTAGTAAATTTAGTTAAGGTTAATGTTCCAAAAGTACAATGAGGAATTCATAGATATCCGTGAAGATAGAAGAGTTAGAAAATAAAATACAATAAAGAAAATAAATAAAACATAGAATAGAAGTCTTCCAAGCAGTTACAAAAGAGCCTGTAAAACTTAAGAAAACAAAACATAGCATAAGTTATTTTGAGTTAATTTTTGTTCTAGAATTGTATGTGGGGACTTGTAAAGTCTGATTTTGGATAGGATTGGGAATTATTTCAAAGATTTGAGAACAGTGAAAAAGGTTTGAAAACATATGTGAAGATAATCATTTTTTATGATTGTTGGCAATCGTTTTACGTAGATGTTGGAGATGATGAATATATGTTGGACATGTCGGAGAAGATGCTGCGTGGTTGCAGTTAATGGACATGTTGAATTCAATATTCGAGTTGTAACAGTTGATACAGTAGTTGCTGATCTCCTTGCATTGGGAGGAGTCGTGTCCTTTGAAACCGCAAGCTTCACACACACTTGTGGGGGCTGAGCAATTTGCTTGATGGTGACCAAGTTCTTGGCATTTATGGCAACGGAGGAGAAGGATTCTTTTTTTTATAAAGCATCTGAAAAGACCTATATAGAAGGAATTTAGTTGGAGGAGTTGATCTGCAATTTTTTTGTTGACTTTAATTATTACGTGACGTTTGTTTACATCTTTTTTATGTTCGATGTCTTTAATATGTAAGATGATATCTTTGTCGTTGATTTGATCTTTTAGAGTTAGAAATAATTCTTCGATTGAGTAGAGATGAGGAACGTTGAGCATAATAAGATGTGTTAATTTTTCTCGCTTGTCCTTTATTGTTAGACCTGAATTTTGTAGTTCTGCGTTAGCCGTTTCTCTTTCATGTCTGTTGTTGAAAATTTGTTCGATGTATTTTTTGTTTTTGTGGATTTTCTTTACTTTTAGTTTCGGACAATTTTGTTGAAGTTTCGAGAGGATGAGGTCTGTGTTTTTGTCTACTGTTCCTTCTATGACTAATGGTGTAGGATGTAGTTCTTTTTCTGTAGTTGAGGAGGATTGTTCTGGATTATTTAGGTTGTTGATGTTTGATGTCGTTAAGGATGATTCGTGTTTTTCGAGGCGTTTGTTAATTTTCTCAAGTTTTTCATCAAGTGATTGAAGAAATCCTGGGATAAGATTATTTTCGACTAAACTGTCCTGTTGGTTACCGAAAAGCTCTTCAGTATTAGTTTCCGTTGAAATGGAGGTTTTGGTTGGTGAGACTTGTACTGAAGCAAATTGTTGAGACGTTAGCTTACGAAGTTTGGTGAGTGCTGATATGCAGTCAAACCTGTGTTTGGATGGGAGGTAGTATTTATTGCAATTCATGGAGACTATACTCTTTTCCAGGAACGAGATAGTAGAACATATTTCTTCTTGTCAGGTTTTCCTTAATGCCTCGGAAGAGAATTGATGGTTGTTAGGTTGTTCTCTGGTGTCGTGTAGGGGGAGAGTTACACCTAGTGACCCTTGCTGGATTTCCGAGGAAGTGGAAGACGAAGATAGGTGGAGGTTCCGTTCCTGATTTCCGAGTGTTTGCGGAATAGTGAAGGTTGGTTTCTCTTGTTGGCTGGTACTGTTACAAGCTATTGGAGATAGTGGCTGAGAATTGAGCGATTCTATCGATTCTCGTTCGTTGATCCTGCTGAGGTTGGAGGCATGAGAAGGTTGTCGTGCACTGTCAGGATGCGGAGGTGGTTGATTTTTTGGAGTTGGTAGAAATGTTCGAGTTCTATTGATTGATGGTTTTGGGAGATGAGATTGTGCGATGGTTAACAAGGTTGTTGGACATTCGTTATAATCATGTTGGGCTCTTGGAGTCAGTTGGTTGCTGCGGTATGAACTCCTTGTCATGATGGGGGTAGTAGGAGTCTGGTGGTTTTGAGGAAGTGGTTGGTTATGATGAAATCCCCTACTTGAAGTCAGTTGCATGCTGCGGTAATGATTAGATCCCCTTCTTGGAGTTTGTTGCATGCTGCGGTTTGGACTCCTTGTTGTTGTTGGTGAAGTTGGGGTAAGTAAGTCCTTATTTTGATTTTGCGAATTCCTTATGGGTGAATTTATTTCTTGGTTTGATTAATGTCTTTTGTTTTTTGACTTAGAGTGCTCTATCTGATAATAGTTTGGATTTTTATTTTTATTAATTAAAGTGGCGGGGGTGAGTCCCCTCCAGAACCCGTGGGAGAGCCAGAGAATTGATGTGTGAAAGATTATTCCAAATTTTGAGGAAAGTAATAAAGAGTTGGTGACGTTCCCTTGATTCGGCTTAACCGTTGCCAGTTGATGGGGTGAGTAGGTGATAATAAATCACTTGTTTGTTAGCAGGTGGGATTGAAAATTAAATTTTTTTTGGGGGGGGGAGTGGGGGTGGGGGTGTGAGGGTGAAGTTATGTTAGCGAAGGTTTTTGGTTTGTTCCTAAAAGTAGCAATATTTGGAAAGAAAAAAGTTGTTCTGTTTTGGCGAGAAAACAAGTACCGATTTGCATTAAGTTAAGGATTTTGATCGGTAGGTTTACATTAAGTAAAAGATTTTGATCTGAATTTTTTTTTGGGGGGGGGAGTGGGGGTGAAGTGAGGGGTGGGGTGTTTGAGGGTGAAGTTATGTCAGTGGGGATTTTTGGTTATTCCTATAAAAAGCAATAATTAAAAAAAAAAAGTTGTTCTGTTTTTGGCGAGAAAACAAGTGCCGGTTTACATTAAGTTAAAGATTTTGATCAGTGGATTTTTTTTTGGGGGGGGAGCCGGGGGGGAAGTGGGGGGGTGAGTGGGGGAAGTGGGGGGGCTGGGAGTGAGGTGGTGGTGGTGGAAGTTTGAGATTTAAGACAATTTAAGTTTTAATGGTCGGTGCTGACAATGTGCGGATGAGCTAAAGATAATTTTAGAAGAGTTGTCCATTTTGAATCTCTATGGATTGTAATTAGTTTGGTGAGATTGAGAGTTATTATTGATATTTAGAAAAGAATAAGAGGGGGTGGATGCTAACAAGGTGCGGAAAAGCCTAACAAAGTTAATTGAAGATTGATCTTATGATAAGATTCTAAAGTTGATTCCTTTTTATTTTAAAACTTATTAATTTTCAAGATTTTGATAAATTGGTGAAGTTTACCTAATTTTAGGCGAATTTTAAGTTTTGAAGGTCGGTGCTACCAAAGTGTGGAGGAGCAATATTTTTTTTTTTTTTTTTTTTTTTTTAATAAAGTTGTCTTTGTTTGGATGCCTATGGAGAATGCAATATGATTAATGGAACTATGAATTATTTTTTAATTTTTTATTAGGATAAGAGAAGATAGGGTTGGTGCAAGCTAGGTGCAAAAATGCTATTTGAAGGTTGGTCTTATGAAAAGACTCTTATTTGAGTTGAGAGCTCGCTAATGGAAGATAGAAAGCGACAATGCTAAAGCTGTAGGGAGAAAGTTGAAATGGCGATAGAACTAGTTCCACATACTATTACCATGTCTATTGATTAATGCGGTCATATGGGAAAAGCTATGATGTGTTGAAAATTAAGGTAAGCAACTGGCAATGGTTACGTTAGAAATTATAAAATGGCGAAAAAATTAGTACTAAAAACATAATAATCATAATAGAGCAAATTAAGCATTATACATTAAACACTGGGTGGCCAACGCTATGAAAATAAACAATTGATAAACAATAAGCATACCATTAGATGATTGTTTCATATACTCTAAGAAGATGACTTGGTACAGTGAGGTCCACAGTAGGTTGATGTTCTATAACCTAAGATTGTTTATTGGTTGAAGCGACCAAGAGAAGTTTTTGATTGTTGTTGATAATCGTGTAAATAAGTAAGACACAACAGTACACAAGTATAAAAGATTTTAATAAAAAGTCATGTAATATAATGATAAATGCAAATAGATAAACAATAGAAGATATAAAGAAAGAGTTTCTTAAAAATATGTTTATACTCTGACTCTGAGAAGAATGATAATACCCATAAGAAGAGAAGCTAAAAAATTTACAATTGGTTCATTGAAAAGAATAATAATTATTGAAAGCTGGGCGTAGCGTGATTGTAAGAGCTTAACTGTTACTGTAATCATTGCTAAGGTTTGTTTACATAAAAATGGCTATAATTTGCATTGAAAAAGAACGCCGAAAATGTGAAAAAGATGTTTATTAGAAAATCAATAATAAAATAAGTAATGGGTTAAAAATTTTGAAACAAGTGGTTATACATTAAGCATGAGTTGGGGCATGACATATAAAAAAGTTAGAGCACACAGTAACAATTAAGTCTAAATAAATATCTCTCAAAGTCAGAGTACAAAATAAAAAATATTTAACATAGCGATGGCCTATACCTAGAAATGACAATAAAATTTAAAGTTGCTGAAAAATAGTAATACGATCGCCGAAAATTAAAACAAAGTATAGTGACATTAAGAGAATCGCTTTTAGCATTGAAATGGACAAGCAATTTTAAGTTTAGATTCATTTATTAATATTTATAAGTGCTGAAAATTAGCGATTGAAAAATTCTGCATAGAGATACATGCTAAGATGGCGATCGTATACATTAAGCCTGAATCAATGGAACGTCAATTTTAAAAATTTAAAACATGAAAAATTGGGCTCCCAAGGCCCGGAAAAGACTCACCGGAGATGCCAAGGACTAATACATGTCATTATATACACAAGGTCAGACTTTTGAGAAAATCAGTTTAGTATTGACTAAACAAGTTTTTAGTCATGGAGAACTTTATGTTGGCCTGTCAAGAGTTAAGCCATTTGACAGCCTTTCAGTAATTGCTCCAAGATGCCAAATCTATAATTGTGTTATCAAAGAAATTCTAAATGCTTAGTGTTAATTTCTTAGAGTTTTGCAGAAAAAAATGTTTTTTGGAAAAAATTTAATTGAAGCTTCTATTGGCAGTAGGCAAGGGGAACAGCCAAAATGAAAACTCCCCTGTTAGAAATGCAGCATGGCGACCTCCACGTGGTATTTCTCGGGTAATACTAACTGCCATGCATTTTAATTTATTGTATGTAAAACATCCTTATTTTGTTCTAAAATGTTATGTACTTTATCACAAATGTTAATTAATATAGAAATTGATTTCAATAATGCTGATCACCAAAAAATATTTCATTTTTCGATAAAACAAATTTTTGTGTTCTTGAAAATGAAAGACTTTCTGAGGGTTATTATCTCACAAGGAAAAGTTAGGGTTTAAAGTTTATACTTTTAAATAATAAAATTTTTTTCTTAAACTTTCAGAATTTCTAGCATTAACTAATTTATTATACAAATTTAGTTGAATTTAGGTGAGTAACTGCAATATTTGATAATTTATTTTGCTAATATGTTCATGCGTTCAAAATTTAGCTAAAGTTTTGACTTTTTCACCATGTACAATCTAAGTAGCTAATATACTTTTTTAAAAGCCAATAAGAACATTGATAGAAGTCTTCTACATAAGTACAATACTATGTCTTTAATAATAAAATACTATGTTGTTGATGATAATATACTATGTCTTTGTGCTACCACTTAATTCGAAAAGTGATTTGAGTTGCTAAATGAAATAATAATTTGAATCAATTAATATAAATTAGGGATCACTAATGATTTAAAACAAATGATCACGGATTCACTTTACTTGAATCTCGTGATTCCAATCATTAATTCGGATCAAATGATTAAATCAAGTGACTGGTCGTATCAATTGACTATTCAAAGCTCAACTCACTATAGAAATCAAATGACTCAATTCCCTATTTGAATCAAGTAACTGAAACAGCTGATTCGTATCGTTTATAACCGAATCACTTGATTCGAATCACTTACTGATCGAGTGTTTCAGATCACTATCTGAATAAAGTAATCACTGGTTCAAATCACGTGATCACTGGTTAGAATCAAGTAATTCGTACTATTATTTGAATCAAATGAAATCGAAAGATTTAGATCACGGTCGTTATTGAGTAATAAAGTGACACATCACTTATCGTATAACTGATTGGAACACTTATTAGGTTGTTAAAAAAGAACTGCAACATTCGTTAAATATATATATAACAACAGCACTTGTTTATAGCAATAACGAATCAAAACTGGAGGTTCAGTTTTATCCAAAATCATTTAGAGCTAATTGATGAAAGTTTAAACTTAGAACACCAAAAAACAACAACTCAAAATAAAAATTCATATAAGTTGAAATTTTCGTAAGTGACGCAGAACTTTCTTTACAACATAATAGTTCGAACCTTGATCTGAATCATTTAGTTCGAACCTTGATCTGAATCATTTAGTTCGTACCATAATAAGATTCACTTGATTCGAAAAGTGGTTCGAATCATTTGATTCGAATAGTGATACGAATAACTTAAAACAAATCAGTTATCTGAATCCCTTGATTTACGTTAATGATTTTAATTAGTCTCCCAAATCGCCTAATGCAAACAATTTAATTCCAAATACTTGAATTGAATAGGTGATTTGAATCACTTGATTCGCTTAGTGATTCAAATAGTGACTGAACTAGGATTAAAATAATTCCCATTTCAGTTTAATTAACCTGGAGTTTTTTAAGTTTCAAGATTATGTTTTTTGAATGCTATCTTCGAGGTTAAATCATTGAATACTCCTGATTTTTGAAATTAAATGGAAAACTGTTGCATTATTTTTATTATTATTATTTTTTGTATGTGAATTTTTAAAATTTTTTGAATCGTAGATCAAAATAACATTACAACACACGCATTAAGAATTCTAAAGTGCTTTATGAAAATTTTTAATTTCAAATGGTGTATGCGAAATAAAAGTAAATGAAATTTGAGAAACTAGAATTTCTTATAACTTAAATCTGTTAAAAAATATTATTCGAATCCACTGAATAGATTCACCGATTGAGTTATCTGAATCATTGATTGCAATCACCAAATCCAAAGCATCCAAAATCTAATCTGGATAATGGAATTCACCACTAGAAAAACACATATTGAAACAAGTTGGGAATGAGTAATTCTAATCATTTATATATAATTTTTATTCTTAGTGTGCAAGTGAAATCTGGTAAACTTCTGACAAAAGGTACAATTTTGCTTCCAAGATCTCCTAAATGTCAGAATATTTTCATTCATTCTTACTATTGTTTTTATTTTATTTTATTTTGTTTTCGTAAATAAATTTTCATTTAATTTTATTTTATTAAGTATTTATTAGCGTTTTATATAATATAGATTAGCCATATGATGCTCACTACGTGCTCTTGCGCGCCGAAGCCCATCAATTAAAAATGAAAACTGTTGCCAGCGCGAGAAAAGAAATATCATCGGTTTTATTGATACATACGTACGTATTAGCGTTCTATATAATATAGATAGATTCCTTCTAAGGACAAAAACATGTAATCAAGCAAATAAACTTAATAAGTTTTTGACAGTTTACTTTTTTTAAGATTTTGCTGCTTCTGTTCCTATTTCTACAGTCCCTTTTAAAATACGTTTAAATAATTAATAAATTGTAAAAAAAAAATTTGTTTTTTCCCCTGTAATATGATATTTTTTTCAGGAGACGATCAGATGATTTTGCGATCATCGTAATTAATAAATTATGACTATATGGTTTTGAAAAATGCTTTTTTAAATGAAACAACAGTAAATTAAATAATCATTTACAAGTTATTTAAAGCATAAAATTTATAATATTTTTAAAAAATTATTTTTAAATAAAAGCTTATAAATATTTCATTAAAAATAATTTTTATTTTTATAATAAAAGCTTAAGTATCAAAGTACCCGGACAGTTTAAATTTCGAAGTAAATAGACAGCATTTTTCTGTCTTTTATAATTCTTGATAAAGAATAAAATAAGAGTAAAAGAAAAAAAAAATTTGATAGAGCCATAATCTTAAACAAACGATAGTAAAAATGATTCTAGTAAGTTTTGTGCCGAGAAGAAAAAGTTCAGAGAGGATAAAACTCCGTGACGTCATTCCATCCTGCCAATCAGCAAAATTATTCAGCATCGTCTGCTCTGAAATAAGCCTAGGGCAACTTCATTCCTCATATTACAAAAAGCACTCGAATATCGGTGATAAAAGCAGTGTTGCTCTGATTAAATAGGCCTGCTAGGCTATGGAAATGAATTAGTTGTAAGGAAAGTAGTTTTTGAAACTGTTTGGATCTTAGACAAACAAAAGGGGAAAAAAATTAACGACTTGTTTTGAAACAGGTATGTTTTTTTTGGAGTATTGCTCTGTCATTTACTTAGTTATTAAACAATACGAATCAGTTTCGTTCTATTTCGAGTTTTTGTTTTTTTATATGCTTTAGTTTTTACAAATTCAAAAAATGACTGTTGTAGAATAGAATAGTATAATTTAATAATTAACAAGTTTACACTTTTAAAACATTTTTTACGATATTAATGAACGAATTTTAATTTTTAAATTGTAGTATATTAGAGTTCGCTTATTTATTAATAAAGATTTACTGAATTTTGAAAATCAATTTACTTTAAATTCATTGATATAAAATATTTCATAGATATCTGACGAATTTTATAAATCATGGATGAGTTCAGAAAAGTTAAATTTTAACTGATTTATGATACCTTCCAAAATTTGAAATTAATACGAAATAATTTTGCTTTTCAATCGTCAACTAAAGTAGAAATTTTAATTATAAATAAAATTTTATCAATGCTCAAAGTCATGATTGTATATCTAACCTTTTGTACATTTTTTAGTTATTTATATGTAGTAGCAGACAGAATTCTAGTTCATTAAACATTACCTTTACTAATTTAACCTATTCTAAAAAACTATTTTCTGAAACTACGGAAATTTCTCAATAGTTTGGGGATTCGACTTTAGAGCTAAAAAGTATTGCAATTATTTTAAAAAATTTGTTTATTAAAAAAAATTATAATAATTTAATATATAATCAAAATGGATGTGCCTTTCCTTTTTTTCCCCTCCTAAGTTTCGAAAAGAAAGTGTGGATTCACTTCAGATCCAAATATTAACCCTTATATTATAACTGTATTCTTGTACTTGAATTTCTTTTCATCATTAATTTATAATTGTGAATAGGACTGATTTATAAATGCTTGGGCTGGAAAAAAGGAAATGCGTTTTTTTACTTTTTTTGGAAATGAGAAACCGTCCTTTTAAGAAGTCACAAGGCTCAAATTAACTAAATTATTATAATCACAGAGATGCCGACTTGCTCCGGACAGCAAATAAATGTTTTAAAGTGGTAGTTTATCAATTGTGATTCTTGGTTTAATAAATTCAATTTAGTAGATTTTTATCCACCTCTATTTCGAAATAATCCGTAGATTTATATCATTCACCACTTTATAGTAGTATGTCATGCTATGCCATTTAAAAAGCATGCAAAAATAGTCAACTATTTGCAAAATTTAGTTTGTTGTTATTTACCGTTCTTTTAATTATTTTGGCGTGTCCGGAGCAGTTGGCATCTCTGTAATCATATGTATTTATTAAATTAACAATCGAGAGGGCTAACTACCCTGGATAAATTTGGCGAATCATGTTAGTGCAGTGTTGCCACGGGCGACTATAAATGCAAATAAAGGTAGCTAATAAAATTTAAAATTTTATTAAAAGAGATTACAGTTAAAAAAAAATTTATAGCAAATTTTTTTCAGTTAACTACTGAAAGTGTATGCATGACTTAACTTGATATGTTGTTTTGCGAAGTGCCTGCCAGCGAAGCAGGCATCTGACTTCTTCATTTCATTTGCCCCAGGGCGATTAAGAGTTTTGGCGTTAGGCATAAGGAGTTGATAGGGTAATTGGCGGCTTATAGATCGACTGGAGGACTAGTGTAATCTGGTGAATGGTATACTCCCGAGTCGAGGATCATCTTAATAGTCATTTCCATTTCCTCATTGAATTTTTTTTAATTAACTATAATTTGAAATGTATGTCCTAGTAGTAGTCAAGATTGAATGTTAAGTTACAATACTTAAACAAATATGAAACAATATAAACAAATATAAACAAATAATGAATTCAGTTTCTACCACTTTTAACAATTACAGGCCTCAGTAATAACTCTTAGTATAAAATATTCCCATAAAAGGTTGTCACGATTTTTGTATAATATAGAATAAATCAGTGGTTTCCAACTGGCGGCCCGGGGACCGCATCCGGTCCGCGAAGCCTTTGTCTGCAGCCCGCGAAGCCTTTCTCTGCAGCCAGCGAACTAAAATATATTAGTTTTTTTTTTTGTGGACAATTTTCGTAAAAAATCTATATGGGTTTAAAATACTTTTCTCGTTAATGAAAACCTAATTTCATCGCTTTTGTGAAATTTATCATACCAACGGCTCAATAAAATTATTTCTCAGGATTTGCATCCAAGAAAATATTTATTCAAATACAAAAATAATCGTGTATGTTGCTCTTTTTTATTTATTTATTTTTATTTTTTTGTATTTTGTCAATATAATTTAGCATGCGTGTATCAGAAATTTTCTCGAAGAAATTCTCCGATTTAACTTTTTGAAACCACTCATTTTGGACGAAAATATTTACACACACATTTGTAAATTTTAAATGTAAATATCTATTCTCTGGTGGTTGCAGCAGACAAACCTCAATTTTCTCATTGAACATTTTGTGTGCTACTATGTAAGTTTTAATACCAACCTTTTTAAAGTTTTATATCTTAACATTTAGATATCTGTTGCGCATTAATTGTTTAATACATGGGTGCACATTAAAGTTATTGTAGCCCTGAATTCTTTTGTATACAATTAAATATTTTTAAAAATCTACTTCTTATTTTAATTTGTAATTCAATACTTTTGTTCTGTACAACTTGGGTAAGAATCTGACATTAATATTTAATGTTCCTTCAAACAGAAAAGAGTCCTACATAAAATTTAGATAAAGTTGCGGCTCGCCATTTGATATGTGTTTCTAATGGTGGCCCCCAGCCTCATGTTAGTTGGAAACCCCTGGAATAAATCATACCTTATATGAATATTTGCATATATAAAATCAATCAAAAGAGTGGGGTTTTATATGATTAACATTTAAATTTTCCGCATGTACTGGTGAGGAATATAACTTTCAATTATGTTTAATTAAATAAGAATCATTCATTGGGCCTTTCCGGAATGCTAATTTTCAATTCACAGCCTTTTACGACTCCTTCTCTTTTATAAGGATTCGCAGTAGTTGGTCGCAATTATAAAAATTCGTAGTAATATTGCAATTATAAATGAAAATTTTTATTAAAATTTGCTATCTAACTAGAATAAAAAAGTTATTTTTTAAAGAAAATAAACAGAAGAGAGAGTTATTAAAGGCGGCTGGGTCAAAAAATTGTTTCCGGAATTGCAAAATTTGATTAAAGATTTTAATCAGGCACGACAATAACAAGTGCGACCTTAAACAGTACATTCAGAGTGAAGTAACATAATTTAAATTTTACTTTATTTAACACGTTGAATGCCACGGGGGTCACCGGTGATCGGCACAGAGTTTGTTCGTAACGCCACGGGGGTCACCGGTGACCGGCGAAGTCAAGATTATTAGAAACGCATAACTCATAAATTTTTAATATTTTTATATTATTATCGTTACTAAAATGGTTTGAAGAAATTAATGCAATATAGAACACACAAAAATTGTTTTATTTATATACACAGAGATGTCAACTTGCTCCGGACGGCGAATAAATATTTTCAAGTGGTGGTTTATTAATTGTGATTCTTGGATTAATAAATTCAATTAAGTAGATTTTTATTCACCACTATTTCTAAACAATTCGTAGGTTTATATAATTCGCCACTTAATTCATTGAAGTTATGCTAGCAAAAAACTAGCAAATTCTGTCTAATATTTGCGATTTTAGTTCGTAGTCATTGTCATTTAGCGTGATGTTCAACGTGTTAAACATTTAAAAGCAATAATTTTTTTTTGTGTTTCAATTGTGGTTTCTAACATATGTACAGACGTGCCAACTTTTAATCCCTTCCTTTATCATTTTTCCCAGTGGTATTAAAATGGAATTAAAACTTCAATTTTAAGCAAACTTATACGTTGTATTTGAAAAAAATTAAGTTGACAACCATGATAGTAACGCATATTAATATATAAGCTTAACTTTTGTAAGAATAGTGGTGATCAAAATCATTTAAAAATTAAATTTATAAAAGAAAAATTAGTATATATTTACTACCACTTTAAATACGAAAATAAAATCTCCCGCAAAATCCGGGAGAGTTGGCAGGTATGTATGTAGAATTAATGTAACCAGGCAGGTTATATCATCACCTCCTACATTAAGAAGCCTCCACACGATCTTCTATAAGTAGTCCGCGCAGACTGTTTAAAAAGTTAACCAGTTGTGCTCATGAACCCAAAACCATACCTGCCAACTTTTAATCCTTTCCATTATAATTTTTCCCAGTGGTATTAAAATGGAATTAAAACTTCAATTTTAAGCAAAGAAATACGTTGTATTTGAGAAAATTTTAGTTGACAACAATGATAGTAACGCATATTAATATATGTGCTTAATTTTTGTAAGAATAGTGGTGATCAAAATCATTTAAAAATTAAATTTATAAAAGAAAAAATAGTATATATTTACTACCACTTTAAATATGAAAATAAAATCTTCCGGAAGAGTTGGCAGGTATGCCAAAACTAACTAACTAACTAATCAACTTTTTTCAGAGTACCTATCCATGTATGGATATCATGCCAAAACCTTAAAAGAAATTTATGTTATATATTTGAGAATTGAACCTGTAGTGGTTGACAAGTGAATAAGGCAAACGAATAATATTCATAAATAAAATAAATTTTTAGTCATATATTTGCTACCACTTTCTTATTTTAACTATATTCTGTATTAAATGACTCGCTCGGTAAGTGGATATCCTTCACAGTGGTCTGATCGGACTACCTATAAAAAACAGTGTGGAGGCTTTCAGTTATAGGAGGCGTTGGTTATATTCCACAGGAAAGAATTCAAATACAAAGCTTTGCTAGAAAGCTCCAGAAGAAATTTTCCCACAAACAGATGGATGTATCCCTGTACTTATCACACCTGTCGTTTTCTCATGCTTCTTGGTTAATGCTCGAGGAATTATTTTAACCTTGCAATTCTTTTATATTTTTAATAAGTATTGTTAGGATATTTATGTATTTATTTTAATTATACATACATTGCTGGCATCAAAATCACTTATGCATCAATTTTCAAATGCTAACTTATATGTTTTGTTACTACTTCAAAAAGAACTTACTACTTCAAATTTTGTTATTACTTCAAAAAGAAAATCACCGGCGAAAATCATGAGAATCCTCAGCTGTGTTAGGTATATGATCTAGATTTAAAGTATTTTAACTTTCATCGTCCAGAAGTAAACGCTGGAAATCTCGTGAGTGATCAAAAAAATGTTAATATGAATCGGAAAATGAAGAAAAACATGCAGAATAAAAATAGCCATAGTTTTATATCCATAATACATACCCTTCACTTTTAAGAATTGTGTGAATCAGGGGAGTAAACTAAAAAAAATTTTTAAAACAAATAGAAATTTTATAAAAATTTTTATCAGAAATTAAGAGTACAACTATTTTTCTATCTGGCCTTTAATATATCTGTTTGAATTGTTCATATGTGTGGTGGCTTTCACCTTTCAGTTGCGCTTTGGCGATTTATTATTTATTTCCACTCAGATGAATTAGTTAGAGCCCCTAGCGGGGCTGACGCTAAGATAACCAACACATATGAGTATGTGTGGTGGACGAAATTCTTTTAGTTTTTAATTATTAAACTATTAACACATTGCCTTTGTTACCACTAGAAAACATATTTTTCGAAACAACGGAAATTCCATAGTTGTTAGATGCTATCCATGCTGTTTTTAGATAAGTAAAACTGGAGATTAATTTTCTTGTTGCAAAATACTTGACTTTATGCAAAATACTTGACTTTACCTAATTCGCGTGTGGGGATTTCAAAAAATTAGTTTTATTCCAAAAACTACAAAGTTTTTTTTTAATGATATTTTTAGATCAGTTTATTTTTTGTTTGAATGTACAAGTTCATGAAAGCGTAAAAATATATGCGTAAAAACTTGTCTGCTCTGTTAAAAATTACAAAAACATGTGACCTTAATAAATAGCATTATAAACTTAAATATATTATTTTCTTCTTCTCACCACTCCCTACCTAGCAGAGAAGTTAGGACACTTGAGTTAACTTTAAAAAGTTCTGGTTAAGAATATATTAATAAATTGCGTGAAGACTGTAGCTTTCGAGAGAAACTGTTTGCAGATTTGAAATCAGCGACGAAAAAATACCAAGATTTCGTTTAAAAACTTCATACTAGAGAGAACAAAAGAAATTTATGCCAAAGTGTAATTTGTAAATTTTAAACACACATGCATATTAAATATTCTGAAACCAGTCACAAGTTCAATAAAAATGCAGTATCATAGCTGTTATAATAATCACAATTAGCCTTTAAATTGAATAATTTTCAAAACATGACATGAAAATGATGGGAAATTTGAAAGTAGAAATTTTCTACTTCTACCACAACTCTTTGTTGTCGATACCAGTTCAAAAATTGACTTGTATTGATTTTGATTTGAATATATACCTATTATTATATATTATATTGGAATTAACCCCTTGGGGACGGGTGATTCAGAAAAGCATTCGTACAAAATCAGAATCAGGACGTAATTAAATAAAAAACGGTAACTTAAATGTAATCGTTTCTAATTTGACAGACTTACTTTGCTTTTACTTTAATTATTGTTAGTTTAATCATATATATAATCAATGTTCATTGAAAGTATAACTAAATAGTATTATTTTGAACAAAGTAATGGTGAATTAAATAAATCAAGCAATTATAACTCCACCCACAAATAAACTGCTAAAGAATTACTTTGATTACCAGTCTTATCTTTTCACCCTGATTGATACGGTTTTATGCTGGCACGTATTTGTGACAGTCGGCTCGAAGGGGTTAAAGAAGTCTTCACAAGTTTTCCGCCGGATTTTAAATCCATGCTTTTTAAGTTAGAAACTTCAAACTTGTGTTTTCTTCTAAAATTACTTATGTTAATATTGGAGCGCACTGCATATAATGCTCTTAACTCATTTTTTTAAATTTTATTTTATAACCTCGTTGAACAGCTGACTTAATTTTGAGTTTACGGCTACCAATGTTCAACTCCATAGCGTTGCAATTTTGAATCCGATCCAGAAGACAAGGGAACTCTTGGATCAAGTATTGGGAGAAATTTTGCCTTTGTGGAGGACTTTTTGGTGGAACTAACTCGCATGGAGAGGAAACCTACGAAACCCTCTCACGGTTAGCACAACGGCAAGGGTCTGTAATCCATGATCCGTTTATCACTGAAAATATTTATCATCAGCGCTGTGGTTGATGCGAGCTTTTTTCGGAATTATCAACCACACGGTTTCTTATAGGTAGTCCGATCAGACCTCTATGAAGACAGTCTAGATTAGGAAAGAGACATTTAATTAAAAAAAAATCTAGTAACCATAAGAAAGTAGTAGCAAATATATGTCTAAAAATTTTTTTATTTATGAATATGATTGGTTAGTCTCACTCACTTGTCAACCACTACAGATTCAGTTCTCAAGTATCCATGCTAGATTTCTTGCAATAACTTTTAATATAGAATTTAGTTCCATGCGCACAAATGGTTCACTTTCTAAATAGTCTGCGCACACTATTTATAAAATACCGTGTGGAGGCTCTCTGATGTAGGAGATGAAATTCGTACCCGGTTTGATACGAATTTTTCTCATAAATTTAAAAAAAAAAAAAAAAAGATGTCCGCCAATGGTATCACTCTTAGAGGGAGTCGGTTAAAGTAGTGCCCCTGAATTAGACAGGCCGACTTATTATTTATTGTTGGAGCAAAGAGCTAACATAGGCACAGCGAATAAATATTTTCAAGTGGTAGTTTATTAATTGTAATTCTTGGTTTAATAAGTTCTATTTAGTAGATTTAATTCCACCACTATTTCTAAACAATGCGTAGGCTTATATAATTCACCACTTTATAGTACTTATTATGCTTTACATTTTAAGAAGCAAGCAAATATTGTCAACTATTTGCAAAATTTACTTTGTCGTTATTTACCGTTTTTTAAATTATTTTGGAGTGTCCAGAACAGTTGGCATCTCTGTAATAACATAACTGATACTAACATAACGTTAACTTGCGAACTTGTTTGCTCCAATATTGCTTGATAGGTCAGCTCTGATAGTATAGGAGCCTTAGGTTAAAGGATTCATGAAATTGTGGCAGATTATGAAAAGGGGGTGGTAGAGGATAGCAAAAAATGTGAAACATATTTTGATTAATACTAGAACATTTAAAATCAGCTGATTAAATAATTTTATGTTTTTTTCCTCTACTGAGTACTTATCTAATCAATATTCTAAGCTCTTAAATGAAAAGCTTAGTTGATGAAGAAGGTAACATTTTCAAGGGTATTTATTTATCAGATAACATAAAGTAATCGCGTCAATAGGGGTATGCTAATTGCAACACAATTGTTTTGCTTTCACTTTCACTTTAACCTAACTATTCCTCGTTAATGTTAAGTATATTTGCATAAAATTTATTTCGAAATATTTAGCGGTAATTGATATAAAGCAAAGAATTATTAGCGCCTTTTTCTAATAAATCTATCATAAATTAGTTTGGATAATACTTTTTTTTAAAAATTCTGACACTGATAACTGATCTGAAAAATATCACTTATCTGGTTTATCTACTCAGTTCTTCAAATATCATTAAAACATGTAGTTAAAGTTTCAAAACAAAAGTTTTAAAATGATCTACAACAAGTGTTTAGTTTCTCTAATTCTATTACACGAATGATCTATAACATGCATTGTAGCATATGCTTATACAATCCGGGCTGCCAACTTCTATGCCTTTTGCAAAACATTTCAAAGAGTTGTAGGCAAGTAAAAACTAAAAAATTTTGAATATTGAGCAATTTTACCAACATTTTTAGCCCTTTGTGGACGGGTGATTCATAAAAGCATTCATACAAAATCAGAATCAGGATGTAAATAAATAAAAAACGGTAGCTAAAGTGTAGGCGTTGCTAATTTGGCAGACTTACTTTGCTTTTACTTTAATTATTGTTAGTTTAATCATATATATAATCAATGTTAGTTCAAAGTATAACTAAATAATTCCATTTTGAATTAAAGTAATGGTGAATTAAATAAATCAAACAATTATAACCCCGCCCACAAATAAACTGCTAAAGAAATACTTTGATTACCAGGTTTATCTTTTTACCCTGATTGATACGGTTTTATGCTGGCACGTATTTGTGACATTTGGTGCGAAAGGGTTAAAGTCTCACCCCGAGAACATTAGAACAAAGTGCAGGGTTCTCGCAGGCCTTGTAAATTTAAAAAAGTGATAACAAAAATTAAAAAAAATTTAATAATTTAATTTTTACGCAAGCACCACTAAAAATTGTTTACAAAGAAAGTTTACGTGTATGAAAATTCAAACTTCTATATCACTTAACAACAAAATGGCACATTAACCTAATTTTGCTACCACTACTAAAAATTTTCACGAACTGCGAGAACGCAGAAAGGGGCGTTTAATAAAAACTTTTGAATAATTTATATGTAGTGGTATGAAAATAACTTAAAATCAAATTTACAAAGCAAAGAATAATACATAAACTACTTGAAGATAATTTTTCCCTAAAGCGTCGAATGTTGACAGACCTGTTAAGTCATGTAAAAATGGTGATGTAGAGTTTCTGCGAATTCTGACGCTTTGAGACAAAAGATAGAAGAGGACTAAACTATTTAAAAACAGTTATCCACGGATAGCCACCTAACAAATGTGCATAGAGCCACGGCGGCTCAAGGAATAGGGTGTTCGCCTCCCAATGAGGTGACCCAGATTCGATCCCAGCGTTGGTTAATCGTTTCGAATTCTGCTCCCGGCTCACACCGATCACAGTACTGACTTGAAATATCCTCAGTGGTAGATGGATCATGGGTTAGAATCCCCTAGCCATCAGGCTAACCATGGGAGGTTCTCGCGATTTTCCTTTCTATGCAATGCAAATGCGGGTTAGCTCCATAATAAAGACCTTCACCAAGCGTAGTTAGCCTCAAATCTTGATCCAAGAGTTACCTTCTCTTCTAGATTGTGTTTAAAATTACAAAGCTACGGAGTCGAGTCATCACCTCCTACATCAAAAAGCCTCCACACTATCTTTTATAAGTAGTTCGCGCAAACTGTTTAACACGTTCATGCCGGGGTGACCCACCGGTGGGTCACGCTAAATTGTCTAATCTTGGCAGCGCACCAGAGTAAAAACTGGTAACAATAAATTTCATTTTTTCGTTTTTTTTTTCGGGAATAATAAAAATCCATAACTACCAATTGTTTTCAACGGATGCAATTTTTATATTGAATTGCTTCTTCGCCGTGATAAATATCCTTACAGTGAATTATTTTTGTTGAGAATACATACCTGCCAACTCTTCCGGAAGAGTTTATTTTCATATTTGAAGTGGTAGCAATACTCAGGTTATTCCAATTAACTTTTTGAATTATAATGATAATTATAAATGAGTTTGACCACCACTACACATAAATAATTACAATAAATATATCAAAGCATAATAATCCTTGCGCAAGCAAATTTCAACGGGATCAAAATATAAATATATTTTTGAGTCAGTTTGTTTTTCGTTTATTGTTTTACAACCACTCAGAAAATCTGTTTTTCGTTTATTGTTTTACAACCACTCAGAAAATCCATTATCGGAAAGAGTGAAAGTTGGCAGGTATGAGAATAGATTAACTCCTCCCGTATATTATCTAATATTGAAACAGTTCTTCTACCAGTATTTTCTTTTTCCTGTACCAGTATTTTCACTTTTCCCGGCGTGAACGTGTTAAAAAGTGAACCAGTTGTGCGCATGAACCCAAAACCTTTTATAAAAGTAGTTGAGAGAAATTCATCATATATATTTGAGAATTGAATCTGTAGTGAATAAGGCAAAGTGAAGGCTGACAAGTGAATAAGGCAAACTAATAATATTCATAAATAAAACAAATTTTTAGTTATATATTTGCTACCAATTTCTTAATTTTACTAGATTTCGTATTAAATGACTCGTTCAGAAAGTGAAAATCATTCACTGCGGTCTGATCGGACTACCTATAAAAAAAACCGTTTGGAGGCGTCCAGTTTTGGAGGCGTTGTTTGTTCAACGCCGATTATAAAACATAAAACTAAATTATATAATAAGTGAACATGTTATTTCTTATTTTAATTTACATCATCGGATAATAATATTTTTATTTCAATTTGTTTACTTTTAGTATTTGAAGCATCGCTATAAATAAAACACTCTGTGTTGAGGTTAAGGTTAAAAAAGCACAATTAAAATTCTAATTGCGTTTTAAGTCTATCCTGTTTTTAGTTTGAATATTTTCGACGCAACAAAACAGATTTATTTTCTTGGTTTGTCTTTGTTAAGCTGGCGGGGAAAATACAGAAAATAAGAAAATAGCTTCTTCTTTTCATCTTGATCCGCCGCGTGACATATTAGTAAAATTGACGAATAGAATTTATTCACAGGTGTCATGAATAGTTTTGTCGTGTCGCATGTCCCTGCCCTCAGTCAAAGTCTGTCCATTGTTAGTTTTTACATTCAAATTCATGGCATGTTCTTGATATTTCATCACACCTTCAACTTGAAAAAAAATTGTTCTATTTGTATTGTGTCGATCGAAAAATTTATCCTCTTTGTATCCAAATTTCTGTATCGTGGTCTGGAGTGTTGACATTTTTTCGAAAGAATAAATATTGTTTGAATGTCGTTACAACTTGAAAAATAAATCCCTGTAATATTGAAAGATTCGTGATTTCCTGTATTTCTAATTTTTCTTAGGACGTGACTTACGTAAGCCACGTCTCCCGACAACATTGATTGATAAAGAAATGATACTACTAGGATTATTTCCAGAAAAGATAAGAAAAAAATTACATTAAAACTACTTTCTCAAGGAATGGGCAATTTTACTAAGAAATATTATTCCCAAAGTGACCCGGACTTAACAATTGAAGTATCGGTGAATTCTTAGAAGGCTAATCTACTATACGAAAGATAATGCTGATGGTCCAGGGGAAATTATATTAGAGGAGTAAGATATAAAATTAAAATTATAGTTTATATATATATATATATATATATATATATATATATATATATAGAAAATTAATAAGTTTTATTAACTGCGCATAAGCTGCAAGTATATAGAGCTCATAAAATAAGCAAAATATTGAGAAAATATGAAAAATAATAAAAAATAATGACAAGAACAGAGATGCCAACTGCTCCGGACACACCAAAATAATTAAAAATACGGTAAATAATAACAAAGTAATTTTAGCAAATATTTGACTATTTTTGCTTCTTTTTTTAAGGGCATACCCTCCAACTGCTACGAAATTTCCGTAGTTTCAAAATTCTTCTTTTCAGCCGGTAGCAAAATTAATGTCTTAATATTTAAAAAAAATTAATTTTAGCGTAACTTGTCCACTATTACTTATAAAAGTGCAGGCCATATGGCTAGATTCTTAAGACCTGATAAAAGTTTGATGAGAGATCCATTTGCTTTAAAAATTTCTACTTTGGTTCGCTACCACTAGAAAAAATTATTTTCAAAATCCTCATAAGTTGGAGGGTATGTAAAGGTATTGCATGACTAAAAAACTATAAAGTGGTGAACAATATAAGCCTACGAATTATTTAGAAATATCTACCAAATCTACCAAATTGATTTTATTAAACCAAGAATTGCAATTGATAAACTACCACTTTAAAATATATATATATATATATATATATATATATATATATATATATATATATATATATATATATATATATATATATATATATATATATATTAAAAATCCGGAAAAGAAAACAAAGATATAATCTCTTTATCAGCCCACACGATCATATCCGCAAAAAGGAGTGCTTTCTAATATTGTATTAATATAGCCAAAGCAAAATATATCAATACAATAGTGCGAGGAGCACTCAAAAAATTTGAAACGAAATTAGGACACATTAAGTAAAAAATATCACGTATAAAATATACGAAAAAACAAATGAATAATTACCATGAATAAAAACAAATGAGTAATTAGCGCAATAAATAATTACAAAAAAGACTGGAAAAAAATGAAAAAAACTAATTGAATTATAAAAATATCAATAAGTTTTATTTGCTGCGCATAAGCTGCAAGTATACAGAACTCATAAAATAATTTCAAAGAGTAGGAAAAAAACAAAAAATTACAGAATAATGAAGAAAGAAAATTATCTTAAAAAAATTAATTGAAATTTAATAAAATTCGGGAAAAAAAGATATAATCTCTTTATCAGCTCACACGATTATATCCACAAAAGGAGTGCTTACTAATATTGTATGAATACAGCCAAAGCAAAATAATATCAATACAATAGTGTGAGGAGCGCTCAAAAAAAATACTTGAAACAAAATAGAATAGAAAATATTAAGTAATAAATATTACGTAAAAAACAGTATCATTTAAAGTGTAATGAAAATACAGATTAAAATATGAAACGAAATCTATAAAGCGAGTAGCGAATTCAAATGAACTTACATGAAAGGGAAAATTTTCTAGAATGATTTAAAATATTTTCGTAATAAGATTACCAGATTACAAAATATGAAAACAAAAGCACAAATTGTGGTAAAAGCGTAAATAGATGGTTTTTATTTTACAGTGCCTTCTGTAAAATACAGTACAGCGTTTAAATATTGGCAAAATTAAACGCAATTTGATTTCCTTTACTTTCATTTCACTTTCAAAAGTTTGGGGCTTAGTTAGCATCCACGCTAACGCCAGATGCTAATACCAAATAAGGTCCTGTTACAAAATTTTAAAGTTGTTAGAATCCTAACTTTCAAACAAAAGGGATTTGTTCCTGGGAATATATAAAGAAAAAATGATTATTATAAAAATGTTCATTCAAAAAAAGGCATAATCCATAAGTAACTAAGAAAAAAGATAACTTTTTAAAAAGTTCCTAGGAATGTTAATTTTTTTAAATGTCATTGCAAACTTATTAAATTTTTTATGTCTTTTATTGTTATTTAAAATCAAATACTATTTTCAAATTTCAGAGAAAATCTCTGAGCAAACTTTTTCAGGACTGTTCGCACTATTGAGAATCTAGCCCAAATACAGGTGACTGGAAAGGTTAAAAACCGGTGACGAACATTTCTTAAGACAGATGAAATACTTAAAAACCTATTTTTTTTTCATATCATTATTTTTTTTTACCTTTATGCAATCTAATTCATAGTATTTTTAACAGATTTAAATACATCAAAGTATGTACAATTTTCAAACTCATACTCTCACTTTCTTTAAAGAACAAAAATCCAGACCGTGCTGATTCAAAACAGATCAGATTGCTTGGAAATGCACTGTCACGATAAATAACAAGCAAAATTTTTATATATAAAAATTTTTTTTACCGCATTAACCTCCAACTTCTAGACGCTCATGTGTAAAAATGTGTTTCTTAGTCGTATTGTACTAACAATATTTTTTAAGAATAAATAAGTCTTTTTATTAACTTTATCATCACTTAAATCCATTAAGAGTTGATTGCGTGACATTTTAGTTATGTTCAAACTATTTAAAAAGTTGTAGCGAACGAAATACTTGTAGACCAATTTCATGAAACTAAGATTGAAATGTTAATGAACTAGCAGCGGATGAAATCATAAGAATTTGTTATGTGAATGCTGTAATCCATGGTGGATGCGCAAACTTGTAACTTCTATGATGCCCCCAACAAAAAAATTAACCTGCTCCACTTTGTGATGAATTATTCACCCACAAATAAAATTGTGGTAAAAAGAATTTTTTCCTCATTTTTCATTCTCTCCATTTAAATAATCTCTTCACAAATGAAAAATATAAATTAACATACCTGCCAACTCTTCCGGATTTTCCGGAAGATTTTATTTTCATATTTAAAGTGGTAGGAAGTATATACTATTTTTTCTTTTATAAACTTAATTTTTAGATGATTTTGATCACCACTTTTCTAACAAAAATTAAGCATATATATCAATATCATGGTTGTCAACTTAAGTTTTCTCAAATACAACGTATTTGCTTGCTTAAAATTGAAGTTTTAATTCCATTTTAATACCACTGGGAAAAATGATAATGGAAGGGGTTAAAAGTTGGCAGGTATGAATTAAGAATGTAGCTCGAAAAATCTTTGAGCAATAAGTTTTTAATAGCTACAAAAAGGGGTAAGTCTGAAAAAATTGCATTTTTTTAAAATCTCATTTAACTCATTATTGCTTTTTACTGATCACCACTTTTTACATTCTAAGGAGCTCATTCCAACACTATAGCGGGAAAAAATAAATAAAACCTTCCTGAAGGTTTGTAAAGGTTACTCCTTGCAAATTCAGGTAACTTGCACTTTACATTTGTTCTTATGTTTAACTATCACATACCTGCCAACTTTTAATACCTGCCATTATCATTTTTTCCAGTGGTATTAAAATGGAATTAAAACTTCAATTTTATGCAAGCAAATTCGTTGTATATGAGCAAACTTAAGTTGACAACCATAATAGTAACGCATATTAATATATGTGCTTAATTTTTGTAAGAATAGTGGTGATCAAAATCATTTAAAAATTAAATTTATAAAAGAAAAAAATAGTATATATTTACTACCACTTTAAATATGAAAACAAAATCTTCCGGAAGAGTTGGCAGGTATGCTATCAGGTATTTTCGTGCCCAAATCTAAATTGTACAAATATCTCGGTGCTCAAAATCATCCTAAATTACATTTACTAAATAAATAAAATGCTGCATAAAATAAACCTTTTGTTGCCACTATAGAAAAATCATCGACCTAAAGGGAGAGGGAAAGATTGTTTGAAATTAACTATAATCTATAATAGATACAGTTTTTTATATTTTTTTTAGTGGTAGCGATAAACAGTTATTTTAAAATAAGATTTACTAAATTGTAAATAGAACTATTTAAAGTAAATATGATTTTAAAAAATTGCTGTTGGAACATTTATTTTTGTATTTACAGCGATGCCAACTGCTCGGATATGCCGAAATAATTATAAAAAAAAACGTTAAACAACTACAAAGTAAATCTTGCAAATATTTGACTATTTTTGCTTGCTTCTGAAAAGGTATAGCAAGAGAAATGTCATTTAAAGAGGTGATTTATAAAAGCCTACGAATTATTTAGAAATAGTGGTGGATAAAATCTACTGAATTGAATTTATTAAACCAAGAATCACAATTGATAAACTACCACTTTAAAATATATATTTGCTGTCCGGAACAAGTTGGCATCTCTGTATTTATATGAAGTGGTGGTCAAAAGCATTAGTAATCTTAGTTATACATAGGTAATGCATTTAGTACACACATTTTATAATCACTCAAATAAAAAAGTCTCTGTTGAAAATCATAAGATTCGGCTGTTGAGTACGAAGAGGGGGTTGCGCGAAATGCATGAAACTTTTGGTGAGAAATTGCGTAATCATTACAGTGAGCAAGTTTTTGTTTTAATATCACGGCTTGCCAATTTTATTGGAAAATGAGGAAATATTGCTTACCTAATTTAAGAATTGAACCAACGGATATCACGATCGGTGATATTGAAATTTTTCGAAGAATCTGAGTCGGACGTTGTTTACGTCGGGATCAGATATTGCGATATGCAATTACTTGTAAGGAATGTATCCATACGATATGCAATTACTTGTAAGGAAGCCTAGCATTGACTTTAAAAGAGCGCGAAGGGGAAAAAAAGATCAAAACAAATAACATCTCTAAAAACAGTGTGAACAAATGGCAAAGTACCGTAAGTTTAGAAACATTTTATTTTTATTTTGTATAGTAAGATGCGTTTTTACTATTTTTTTGCTACAAATACTTTCTTATATCAATGATAATTCTAGAAATATTTTGCTTTTATTAACACGTTGAATGCCACGCTAATTTCACATGGCTTGCTCGTCTGGCCACTCGGTAAATAACTACAAGCTAAATTTGTAACTACAGACAGATTTTGCTAGTTTTAAAAAGTTTTAGCACGACATATCTGAATAAGTGGTGAATTATATATGCCTACGAATTGCTTAAAAATAGTGGTGGATAAAAATCTACTAAATAGAATTTATTAAACCAAGAATCAAAATAATTAAGTAAATTTTTTGCAATTCCATAAAAGAGTGTAAATTTTATAGTTCTATATCATGTTATATACGCTGTCAGCCAGCTGTTTTTCGCCGCCTATGTGAAGGGTCAGTGTCAGCAAGCGGTGGCAGACGCAGCCTAAATGTAATTTCAGTGTCAGCCACCGATGGTTGACGTGGCGCTCAACGTGTTAACAGTAACAATTAAGAATTTAGCCTCTATCTTTCTTTCACATGGCTGTCAACTTTCTACGCTTTTTGTAAAAATTTATTCCAGTATTAGCTAAGTTAATTCTTTAATGTATTTTTTTTTATTCATTTAAACTTATTTAACCACGCCGATACAAGTAAATGGTTTAAAAGTTCACATGCAACGCCACTTATTTCAAGCTCTATCGTGGTGGGGCTTTCAAAATGTTGGTAGAATTACCAACCTTAGAATGTTGGTAGAATTACCTTATTTTCTTAAATATATATGTAATTAAATTTAAAACTAGTTCAGTTTGAATACTTGAAACTAAGCGAATTACAAACGAATAAAGTTTAAACTAAGTTTACAAATTTAGAACCACTTTTTTATTCCTGTAAGGATAACCGGTTAAGGTAAAAAAAAAATAATAACCATAAGATAAAAAAGAAAACCATAAGATAAAAAAAAAAAATCCATAAATCAGAGGCTCAAACATGCCCATTGAAGTGAAACCAAACTGGTTTCATTCACAGCTTGCTATTGAGATAAGTGACTATCACGCCATATGTATTATTAATAATTGTAGCATACGTATAAGCCTTGTTAACACTGAAAAAATTGAATTATTTTTAGTCGTCAAATTTATATTTAAATATAAATGCCGTGATGAATAAATGCATTTTATAAGAATCTACAAACGTAAATTGAAATGTATTGTATGCTGCATACTTTATGATTACAGAAGACTCAATTTTGAGTTTACGATTATCAGTGTTCAATTCCGTAAGCTTGCGATTTTTAACCTAGTCCGGAAGACAACGGAAGTCCTGGATTAAGCATTAGAACAAACTAGCTATCGTTTAGGACTTTTTTATAGAACAAACCCGCATGGTTTCAACACCACTGGGTTTCAAACCTAGATCAACTCATTGGGGCACGAGTGCTCTATCCCCTACGGCTCACGTTATATGATTTTATTTTATTTTATAACCATCACTGAACAGCCTACCCAATTTTGAGTTTATGACTACCAATGTTCCACTCCCTATTCTAGTAATTTTGAACCCAATCCAGAAGTCAAGGGAACTTCTGGATCAAATATTAGGAGAAATATGACATCGTGGAGGACTTTTTGATGGAACTAAACAGGATTTGCGTTACATGAAGAGGAAGCCCACGAAAACCTCCAATGGTTAGCCTGACTGCAAGGGGACTCTAACCCATGATGCGTTTTCCACTGAGGATGTTTTACATCAGCGCTATGATCGGTGCAATCTGGATGTGGAATTCGTATCAATCAGCCATCGCTGAGATTCGAACATGGGTCACCACGTTGAGAGGATTTAGTTGTCTTGTTTGAGAGATTTTACGCTCTATACCCTAAGCCATCACGACTTTATGTTATGTAATAGTACCATTTCCAAATTTTTTGGGGAGAAAACAGTGTTACGTTTCAGTTTTCGAAGCGATACATTAGGGCATGGGTGCCACAGGTGACTAAAAACGTGAAAAGTGGTAGAAGCTCACTTCATTTTTATTTATTTATCATCTCCTTTATTATTCAATCGTAACTACCACTAAGATTTACATTTCAAATTATTCATATTTCAGCCCAAGACATTCTGAACCATAAATAAACCGAAAAAACATGCTATATAAAGCTGTTATATACAATTTCTTTTAATAAAATTTTAATATTTATTACTCAGAACTTTTTGCTTTTAAAGTCGCCCGTGGCAACCCTGTTTAAGGATACATGTTGTTGTTTTTTTTAATGTTATTCTCAAAGAAAACGACCAATGTGTGTAAACCTATACGTTCATTATCAACGAAAAATAAATAAATTAAACTGTCAACATATTGAAACAAAATCTGTAACTTTCAAAACATAACTAGTCTCAGATTCGGAATGCCACACCCGAATCAGGTAGGATCAAGTACTTGTATAAATGCCAGTGTTATTTTTCACTCTTAAAAAGTGCGCTCTTTTCACTTAACTTTTACAAGTTCACTTTTTATAGTTAAGTCAATGGTGAAAATATGATTGAAACGAAAGCGTGTTTAACCATCACCTCCTACATCAAAAAGCCTCCACACGGTCTTTTATAAGTAGTCTGCGCAGACTGCTTAAAAAGTGAACCAGTTGTGCGCATGAACCCAAAACCTTTTTTATAAAAGTAACTGAGAGAAATTCATCATATAAATTTGAGAATTGAATCTGCAGTGGTTGACAAGTGAATAAGACAAACCAATAATATTCATAAATAAAACAAATTTTTAGTCATATATTTGCTACCACTTTCTTATTTTAATTAGATTTTGTATTAAGTGACTGGTTTGGCCCAGGATTTTATCTATCCTGATGTCATAGCTCACCGCTGTGATTTTCTTTTTATCCCATTTCTTATAGGATACATGACTTATAGTTTACGACCTACTAGAAGCGATGAATCAGTTGGTGGCCCTTCGGGCCAAATACTGAGCTCCAACTAATATCAAGAATCAAGTGGATATCCTTCACAGTGGTCTAATCGGACTACCTGTAAAAAACCGTGTGGAGGCTTTCAGTTACAGGAGGCGTTGGTTTAACACATATCGATATTAGCTCATATAAATATTAACACCGAGTACATTAGTTTTCCTATGAATAGTTTCAGAGATTTGTGTGCTCCCCAGGTTCTTGAGATTTCATACCGTCATTGCATGTAAATTTATTTTTTGATGTCCGGTCAAGGTAGTTAGTTTTGTGAACCACAGGAACAATTTTTGGTTTAAGATTTGAATGCCTTTAGTGATTTGAGTGTTTAATTAATATTAATAGCTTTTATCAGCTTTTATGGCTACACACCAGCTTGTGGAACAGTCCTCAATTTCGTTGACAACGTTTTGCAGTCTTGAAATGGCAAAATCAGAGTTTAAAGATTTTGTCCGTGTCATAGGTCTAGAACGATATTAGATGATAGGAATCTCCAATTCTTAGGAAAATCTTATGTAATCAAAATATACAAGGAGGATACAAGGTTTATTGCCTGCTATACCCCGCATATATATTTCTGACAGTAGAGCTAGATTTATTTAAACCAGGGGGTTCCAACTCACATGAGGCCGGGGGCCGCAATTAAAAACACCATTTAAATGGCGGGCCGCAACTTCATCAAAATCTTATATAGGACTCTTTTATGTTTGAAGGAACATTAAATATCACTGTCAGATTTTCATCAAGTTGTACAAAGCAAAAGTATTGAATTACAAATTAAAATAAGAAGTAAATTTTTAAAAATATTTAATTGCATATTAGAAAATTCTGGCTACAATAACTTTAATTGGGCACCTATGTATTAAACAATTACTGTGCAACAGATATCAAATTGTTAAGATATAAAACTTAAAAGTACTTAAAACCCATATAGATTTTTTACACGAAAATTGTCCGCAATAAAATGACAATATATTTTAGCTCAAGGGCCGCAAAAAAGGCTTCGCGGACCGGATGCGGGCCGCGCTCCTCCAGTTGGTAACCTCTGATTTAGACCCATCAGACACATCATCAGACCTATTGCGATGCACTTTCTCAGTGGTTTGACATAATCAAGACTTCACATTTATTTATTTTAAATTGATCCATTATTTACATCAGACCTTAAAGACTAGGCGAAAGTAACATCGATATCCTTTGTCATTTTTTATCTTTTTTTATATAATTTATCAACCTCACTGACTGTTATGGAATAGGTAAAGGCCATCTTTGGCTCAGGTACCCAACTCCTATTGACAAGTAAAGTGAACTAAAATCTAACGTTGAACATATTAGAAAGCATTCAATGTGTATAAATAAAGCCATTTAAAAAATCCTCTATTTATTTAATGGCGCATTTGGGCTTTTCAATTACAAATGTGTATTATGATTAACCCAACTGTATTAAAACTTTAAATTTGATAGCAAGACTTTTTTGAATTTATAATCAGAAAAAAAAGATAGCCGGAAGGAAAAAAAACTACGTCTTTTGACAAACAACTTAAGAAAATATTTTCCAAAGATTTGGAATGACTATTACTGATATATCTTGTTTGAAATGAATCATAAGTTTGATAAGACTCATTGTTTACATACAAGTTTGTTTGCATATTGAAAATAGAAATGGGCTGAAAGAGTGCTTTTCTATAGTTCAAAAAAAATTATCAATGGCTATAAACTGCTGATAGCAAATCTATTTCGGTTTATTTAAAAAATTATTTCTCAATTTTATTCTTAAAATTCTATTTTTTATTCATGACTAATATGCAACTACGACAAGTTATAGCAATCACGTTAACGGTGCGAATAATTTAAAGTGCGCAAAGTAGGAAAAAAAACCTTAAAACCTAGATAATTTTCGATCTAATGGCCAGATAGTTTATACTAAATAACAATTTTAATTTATGAAAGCATATGGGATACGTTGCGTGATTCTAGTGTAAAGCAACGCGAATAAATCGCAAATCAAGCACAAAAGTGGACACACTATAGAATCGGTTTTCTAGACAAGAACCTTCCTTAGTTTCTAAACAACAAATTACATTAGAAAAGTAAAGAGATTAACACGTGAGAAGTGTTTTATTCAATCAGAAAGGAGGAACAAGTTTGAGCAAGATAATCAAAAAAAGGGTGACAAGAAAGATGTGTAAGAGGACTATGCGTGAACCGAAGGAGGCAAAATGTTAAACTAGAATAGATTTCCACATATTTGGAAAGGGTGGGATACTAGAAAGATCCTTACTTAAATTATTACAATTTTTCAAAATGAGGAGTGATTCCCAGCAATCCAATTAGGTAGATGAATAGCAGTTTTTGGGATATTAGAAACATCATTAACTAAATTATTAAATTTTTCATATGGTGGAGTAAAATTTCCGGAAATCAATTTCGATAGATGAAGAGCAATAATGTTCTTTCGAATATTTTTAGATGAGAAAATGATTTTTCTAGTATTCACCCTTTCCCAATGTATCTAAATATATTCTATTTTAATTACCACCTGTTTCTTATCACTTTTCTTTTTATTATCTTTTTCAAATTTGGTTCTCTACCCTGATTGGCTAATAAGCACTTTGCACGTTTTTATTTTTTAACTTTTCTGATGTCATTTGGTGTTTAGACACTGCAAATGGTTTTAAACCAGAGAACCGAAAAGATTCATTTCTGTACTTGATCTGAGCTTTATTCAAGTTATATTAAAATTTAGCAATTACAATAGTTCGAGGACTAACCTTAAGCCTTTCGCGCCGTCTGTCGCAAATACGTGCCAGCTTAAAACCGTATCAATCAGGGTAAAAAGATAAAACTGGTAATCAAAGTAATTCTTTAGCAGTTTATTTGTGGGCGGGGTTATAATTGTTTGATTTATTTAATTCACCATTACTTAGTTCAAAATAAAATTATTTAGTAATACTTTGAATTAACAATGATTGTATATATGATTAAACTAACAATAGTTGAAGTAAAAGCATAGTAAGTCTCTCAAATTTGCAACGACTACACTTTAGCTACCGTTTTTTATTTATTTACATCCTGATTCTGATTTTGTACGAATGCTATTATGAATTACCCGTCCCCAAGGGGTAAATTGTCATTTTTTTCCCGTATAGATTACATCTTAAGTTACGAAACCAGACACAAAATCGAACCTTTTTTTTTTCAACGGGTTTTGGCTCTTGACCTCGAAATATGGGAGGGAAGTGTAGCCAAAGTCTGCAAAATACGACCTCAATAGTTTAGGCAAGAAAATGGTCGAAATTTGGACCCCTTTAAAATTTATTTAAAATTTTATATATTTTGTAGTACGTCAGAAAATATTTATTTGCTATAACAATTTCTGCTTTAGCTAACTACCACAAAAAAATAAGTCGCAAGCATTTCGAATGTTGGAGAAGGCAAACTAATTTGTTTACTTGCTGTTCACTGACTAGCAGATGTGCCAACTTGGTCCGGACAGCAAATATATATATTTTAAAGTGCTAGTTTATCAATTGTGATTCTTGGTTTAATAAATTCAATTTAGTAGATTTTTATCCACCTCTATTTCTAAATAATCCGCTGGCTTACATAATTCACCACTTTATAATACTTATGCTGTGCTATACCCTTTGCATACCTGCCAACTTTTAGGCATTTGGCTTAAAATTTTATTTCTATATTTAAAGTGGTAGTAAAATGCATGCTTTCTATATATTCCTCTCATTTAGCAACTTAATTTATAAACTTTTTCACACCTGCCAACTCTTCCGGATTTTCCGGAAGATTTTATTTTCATATTTAAAGTGGTAGTAATTATATACCATTTTTTCTTTAATAACCTTAATTTTTAAATGATATTGATCACCACTATTCTTACAAAAATTAAGCACATATATTAATATGCGTTGCTGTCATGGTTGTAAACTTAAGTTTTCTCAAATACAACGTATTTGTTTGCTTAAAATTGAAGTTTTAATTCCATTTTAATACCACTGGGAAAAATAAAAATGGAAGGGATTAAAAGTTGGCTAGTATGCTTTTTGATCCACCACTATTTTTAAAAAAATTAAGCATATATATTAATATGCAATATTATAGTGGAACTACGTATAAGCTTGATTTAAATATAGCGAATGTGTTTGTCTAAAATTGTAATTTAGATTCCATTTAACTACCATTGGTGAAAATCACCCTTGAAAGGATTAAAAGTTGGCAGGTATGCTTTTGAAAAGCAAGCAAAATTAATCTAATATTTGCAAAATTTACTTTGTAGTTATTTACCGTTTTTTTAATTATTTTGGGTGATTGGAGCAGTTGGCATCTCTGGACAAGTGCGGAAAATATCTTATTATATTTTAGTTGTTGAGCAATCCAATTAAAATCGGCATCTTGTAGGTTATATCCAACATAGTGATAAATATCATCTGATGTTTGGGTAAAAACCCTATTTCATCATAACCTCTAGGTAATGAGGGTGACCCGTCTTCTGAAGGCATAAAATAATAAGTATGCCGTAAATCTATACAGCCTTAGTAAATGAGATTGTCGTTATCTCAGAGGCGCAAAGAATGCATCGAAACCTCTGATGAGACCATAAATTTGCAGTAGAATAATGAGTATAGACGTTAATATTCTGCCAAAAAAATGTAATCGCTTGCTTAGATTATAGAAAGTGTATAATCTTGTCGAGTTGATTTTGATAATCAAATACATTTAAGACCTGAGTAATTATCTATTTATTTTTTTGTTTAGAGGAATTTGAACAAAAATTCCCTTCCGATATCTACAAGTTTGTTAATTTATCGTGGAATCGCATAATATGAGATATTCTTATCAACTAATGGCACAGCCCCCTGCCAACGCCTCCTACAATTGAAAGCTTCCACGCGGTTTTTTGTAGATAGTCCGATCAGACCACTATGAAAGTAAACCAGTTTACGAAAGAGCCATTTAATGGAAAATCTAGTAAAAATAAGAAAGTGGTAGCAAATATATGTCTTGAAATCTTAATTTATGAATATGATTTGTTTGTTTTATTTACTTTTTATTTACGAGTTTGTTTTATTTACTTGTCTACCACTACAGATTCAATTCTCAAATATATATGGTAAATTTCTCTCAGTCACAATTTACAATAGATCCATGAGAATGAAAGATCTAAGAAGAGATTTAAAAATCAACAAAATAGATGAGCATATAGTTGAACTATGTGCAAGTTTCTTCAGAGATGCACTCTCCTGTGATACATGCAACTACTTTAAAAACTTTGATTTTGAGCTCATCAAAGACAATATAAAATATAGCCCGGCCACCGCCTTTTTCCTATCCGATGGAGTTTTGTCCCGTAAATTTTGTAAATAATTGTAAATACTTGAATATATATTTTTGCACATTTATTATCATGCATTTTCCCTTTTCTATGTGGCTACTGTGCACCTGAGAAGCTCGGGGGTAATACCTCGGGGGGAGGCGAGGCAGTCTGCCACAGAAACCTCTTCTCTCTCTTAAATTTGGTTGTTTAATCTCGCTACATAATTTTAATTTTCACTCAGTAAATGTTACTGAACCCCAACTTTCACCATTCATTCGCGCTTCGGCGATTTATTATTTATTCCCACTCAGATGAACTAGTTAGAGCCCCTGACGGGGCTGATGCTAAGATAACCACCACATATGAGTATGAGTTTTACAATAAAATTTGGGTTCATGCGCACTACATGTTCACTTTTTAAATTGTCTGCGCAGACTACCTATGAGAAACAGTGTGGAGTCTTTCTGATGTCGGAGGTGATGCCCCTGCTCTCTGACGCTCCCCAACCCCCGGAGATTGCTATGTAATCTCATATGGTTAGCATACTCGCAACTAAGTCAGTTCCATCTGAAATGTGATGTAGCGTAAAATCTTAAGAATTTAAATCAATTATTTAAACCCTTAAAACTAATTCATCTTTAAAAATAAAATGTTTAGTTAAGAATATAAAAAAATTTAACTAAAATAATAAAATAAAATAAAAAAATTTAACTGAAAATAAATTATATGGAATGGAAAAACTTGCAGAAACAGAACAATAATTATGCTTTTTTTATAAAAAATGTAAGAACACAATCTTTCAGCGTTAAGTTTTTCATAACTGTCATCAACGCTTTCTTTTGCTTCCCCAGTAAGTTTTTTTATTGTACTTAAACAACACGACTAATATTCACTTATCAATGAAAAACAACAACAATGAATAAAATTATTGATGTAGAGCTTGCATAAGTATTAATTAAAACATAATATAAAACACATTGATTGTTGATATGGAATATTCGCTTTTAGCATTTCACTTCTTCTCAACTTTTATCTCAATTTGCTTAAACTTTTAATTTTACCTGCGAGAAAAAAATTTTAATTCATAAATTTGAAAACAGGTACGTTTAAGCTTTCATGTTTATGTCAGCTCACACGCTTGATATTTCAATTCTCTTTGCGAACGCAAAAATGAAATGAGCACCTTCATTGTCACTTTCAGATCCTACATACCTAAACAATAATTACATTTTTTAGTAAGTTCAACCGCCCTTCCGAGTTTGTCCCAGATCGTAGGATTATCTTGTAGATTAAAAGCTTTGAAATTGCTTGATGTCTATTTGGTTATGAAAAATTATGAAAGAAATTCTGTTCGCTATTATTAATGTAATTAGAATAACAATATTTAAAAAAAAATTTACCGCAAGAAACGCAAATGCTGGCAGCTATACTATGTTTGAATTACTTTACTGTGTATGAATTACTTTACTTTGAACTATGTTTTTTTTATTAAACTTTATAACTCCACATACATCATTTATATTTCAAATTAAAGTTGGCAGCTATGGTAAATTAATGTTTGAATTTGGTTACACTTAAAAATTGTTATCTTGGACAGCCAAACAATAAGTTATTGTTATTATAACATATTAATTTTTAGAGATGTTTGCTATTGTCTAAAAAATTATTTGCTTTATCTTTTAATTTTTGAAAATTTAAGAAAATGAACTGAACTGAATTTATTAATTGTACTAATCTGGCCGCTAGCAATTCAGCAAGCAATGTAAAAAAAATAAATAATAATAATAATTATTAAAAAATGTTACAGTAGAAGAGAAGAAGCGGGTCAATTACCTTCATAAAATATTACAAATAAAGTAATAAATAATGTAAAGTGTTTCCGTAAAATTCACCTTGTAATAAAAACAAGTTATTTAAGGAATCTCTCTATCTCCATAATATATCATGTAGTTGAATAGAGGAGAAAAAGTGATGATTATGTGATACAGACAGGTGATAAACAGATGTTATTTACACGTTTTGGTACTTAGAAAAAGAGACGATAATGCAATAGAAAGCTGTTATGGGCCTTATTGATACCGTGACCAAGCCCGTCAGGACCTTGATCGCATGATTCTCATTTCTGAGCCACCATGTCATATGCAAAACGAACCATTCTGACTCTAGCGGCTCTAGATCACATGGACGGGATCTTTCAATACCGTATTCTCGTATTAGTACGTATACTCTCGGAATACGAGGGACGGGGAAAACATTTCTTTCTCATTCTGCCTTTCCTAAAGTGTTTAATCGATTAAAATAATTAATTGTGAAACCATAATATGTTACGCGTGATTAGTTGTAAAAATTAAATAAAGTGAAAGATAAAAAATTACTGTGGTTGTTAATAATTACATATTATTTATTTTAACACGTGAATGCTACGCTAATTTTGTATGGCTTGCCCGTCTGGCCATACGGTAAATAACTATAAACTAAATTTGGAAAATTAGACAGATTTTACTCGTTTTTTTAAAGGTTTAGCAAGACATTATTAAATAGTGGTGAATTATTTAAACCTAAGAATTTTTTGGAAATAGTGGTGGATAAAAATCTACTAAATTAAATTTATTAAACCAAGAATCACAATTAATAAACTACCACTTGAAAATATTTATTCGCTGTCCGGAGCAAGTTGTCATCTCTGTGTATATAAATAAAAGTATTTTTGTGTGTTCTATATTGCATTAATTTATTCAAGCCATTTTAGTAACGATAATAATACAAAAAAAATAAAAATTTACTCGAATTATATGTTTCTAATAATCTTGGCTTCGCCGGTGATCCCCGTGGAGCTACGAACAGACTCAGTGCCGGTCACCAGTGACCCCCATGGCATTCAACGTGTTAATAACAAGATCACCTGGTGATCAAAATACATGATTTTCCTCAAAAATAGATTATTAATGTTGTATACCAAGATTTAATTCTCGTAACCTTTCGCGAGCAGAAAGTTTTAATCAAAAAATTTTAGTAAGAAAAAGTCATGAGAAATGTGGTTATTGTTAGGGTCGGCTACAAGCAGGTGATTTATAACTTTTCATTTTTAAAAATTTTAAGTGGTCATAAATAAAACCCGTTAATTTAAGCGGTAAAAACTGTTACTATTTCAGTGGTTTATATTATAATAAAAAATAAAACGGACAGTTTTCATCCCACCATCCCTGAAAAAATGAAAAAGATTGTGGTCACTTCTTCCAAAAGATTTTCAACATCTTTATGAAATATTACATTTGTTTTAAATGTAACGAATAGTGTTTTTCGTATAAACACACAAACTTATCAGCTGTAGATATGATGCCATTTTTCCAACAAGTTATGGGACATAAACTGTAATAATAATCACTAGGGAAACACATTTTAATTCAAGCCATCAAAATATCACAAATTATTTTTGAAACTGAAATGCTAACTTGTTCGCTTTTTTTACAAATTTCACGATTATTTTTTTTTTACTCGCGTCTAAATAATCCTATACTATACACGAGTTTTTAAACTTTGAATATTTTTAAAATTTATTTAATATTTGATCAATATTGAAAGAACTTATTCCGAAATATTTATTGGAACCACGCAAGCCATTGACGCCGCCATTCTTGAACTGAGGGAAAAAATCAATAGCTTCATAGGTTAACTAATCAAACTAAAGGAGAAATGGCTAGACACGTTGGGACGTGAAGTTGAAATTTCAGATCTTATTGCGATCTTATCTTCAGCGATCTTATTTAGCGAAATAATTTATTTTATTTTTTTAGTTACTTTGAGTGTAAAAGCAAATTCAATTTCATTTATGATTTAAATAATTTCTGAAGGGGATCATTAAGAAAAAAGTCGTATTTAATATTTTTTAGTTTATAAAAAATTTATAATATTAAAAATTTAAGCATAATGTAAAAGTTAAAATTTAGCGTAAAAATAACGTACATTTTTCGTTGTAAAAATTTAAACATAAATATCTGAAAAATTTAAACATAGTTAAATTTAATTTAACATTTAAGTTTAATTCAAAATTTCCCCTGATATCGCTATACAAAAACTATGATTATGTTAACTCTGCCTGTTATCCTAAGCAGTCGGAAGTAAAATATTTTAAATTTAGCATGTTGAATTGTATTTCTAAAGTCTAAATTGATGAAATTTGATGAATCATTGATATATACAATTGATGAATCATTGATATCTACAATTAATGAATCATTGAGAGTCCATCAGGGCTGGTACTGAATAACGAGAACAATTCTAATTATATCGTATTGAGGCTTTTAAACTATTCGCAATATTGCCAAATATTCTGAGTTTTAGTATAACTTTTAATATTTAATTGCCTACATCTCAATGAAGTAGTTGGCAGCTCTGTTAGATATCGCAAAATTTCAAGTTCAATAAACGAGATACATTAAAGAGCTAATATGCAGTATTTAATAGTTAAAGTAGTAGGTAGCTATTTCATTATGATTTATGTAGTTATTTAGTTTTATTTCATTTACTTTGTGCTATGACAACACTGCTTAACAATATTTAACCATAACTATGTTTAAATAATTATCTTCTTATAAGTATAAAAAAAAATATCACAAAAAGATAAAAATTTATCCATTTTAATGCCGATTATTTGAAGGGGGAAAATGCGTTATTAGCTAAATTATGCTCTTTATTTAATTTTTGAAGGTTTTACGAAAGATGATATCGGAGAAACACTAAGTGTTAGTTAGTGTAAATGAATGCAGAATATAGTTTTTTAATTCAATATGAATTTTTTGTGATATTAAAGGTTTGTAGTGACGTTACATTCCATTTATCACATATGATCTGCCTTGTGTTTCTAATCTAATCGTTCTTCTAATCGCTTACTAATTCTTTATCTTTAATTTTGAAAAGTGATAATTTTTTACAAAGATAAAATTTACGTCCTAGCTATCCATAAAATTAAAATTGATAATATTTTCAGGTCTTGTTTCGTTCAAACAAATGCAGGATATGAGTGGTGAAAAAGTTGCCGAAATGGATGATGCTTTAGCTTCACAAAAAGTAAAGAATTATCAAACCAATGGCTCCACTCCAACCACTGAACAACCACCTAAAGACAGGTAAATTAAAAAGCTTTTTTTTGTTCCTTAATTCTCTCTTTAAATTATGTATTTGTTACGGCTAAAATGCAAAAGCCAGTTATTCTAAAGATTATTTAACTTATATGTGTAGATTAACAAGGCTGATTCGTTAAAATACCAAAAAATGTTTCCTTTTTCAAATTATGTAGGTAGTTTGCTAACTACCAAGATATTCTTACCACAATATTTATCAGACTTTCGCAGAGAAATAAAATCTTTGCCGGAACAACATCGTACCTGCCTGCCAACTTTTACGCATTTGGCGTAAAATTTTATTTTTATATATAAAGTGGTAGTAAATATATACTATTTTTTTCTTTTATAAACTAAATTTTTAAATGATTTTCATCACCACTATTCTTAAAAAAATTAAGCATATATATTAATATGCGTTATTATCATGATATGCAGCTGAAGCTTCTTCAATTACAACGTATTTTTTTGCTTAAAATTGAAATTTTTATTCCATTTTAATACCACTGGGAAAAATCAAAAAATGGAAGGGATTAAAAGTTGGCAGGTATGCAACATAAACGTTTGTATACGTTTAACACGTTGAATGCCATGGGGGTCACCGGTGACCGGTACTGAGTTTGTTCGTAGGGTTACGGGGGAGGGCAGATTATTAGAAACACATAATTCGAGTAAATTTTTAATGCTTTTAATTTTTTTATATTATTATCGTAACTAAAATTCTTTGAAAAAATTAATGCAATATGGAACACACAAAAATAGTTCTATTTATATACACAGAGATGCCAACTTGCACCGGACAGCGAATAAATATTTTCAAGTGATAGTTTAATAATTGTGATTCTTTGTTTAATAAATTCAATTTAGTAGATTTTTATCCGCCACTACTTCTAAACAATTCGGCTTATATAATTCAAAAACTTTTTCAGATTTGTCAAGCTAAACCTTTTAAAAAACCAGCAAAGTCTGTCTAATATTTACAAATTTAGTTCGCAGTTATTTACCGTTTGGCCAGACTGGCAAGCCATGTAAAATTAGCGTGGCATTCAACGTGTTAATCACTTCGTTACGATCGTGGTACTTAGTCGGCATATTCGTGATACTTCGTGTTTAAGAGCGCCGTATTTAGCTGCCATCCACGCGTTGTACTGTGAGCACGAGCGTTATTGTAATAAGCCCTGCAGCCGGGCTTGACGTGATACCGTTTGGTAACTGCACCAATCTACCGTGCTGCTGGCTAATATCCTAATGACCTGTATTGGATTAAAACCACTAAAAGTGTATTTAGTGTGCCCTTTATAAATAACAAGTTTCGTCTGTATGTTATATTTCAACTACCACTTGAAAATATTTATTCGCTGTTCGGAGCAAGTTGGCATCTCTGCCTATGTTGTTTCCTCGAGCAAAGCGCATGAACCTTATCTACAGCCAGCAAACTAAAGTTTTTGAGCAAGCTGCTACTCATTGTTTCCGAATATTTTAATTTCCTCGAGCAAAGCTACTTATCCAGCAACCACACCGATAAGCTGATCTCACAGCTTTTAAACAAACTTTAAAACAAATTCATGGCGGATGGGATAGCGGCCGCAATTTCAGAGCACTACTATGACTATTATATATGTTATATTTAGGAGAGAATTATAGTCTAGCTACAAAAAATATGATACGAAATATTATCACGTTCAGTGGCGTCACTTCAGCTTAGAGAACTGCAGTAACGAAAGGGTTAAAAGAACAAAGTATTACACACTTATTATTCGTCATCTAAATTATCAGGTTATAACAATCACAGCGATGCCAATTTCCTCCGCTTTGTAAAAAAAATATTTTCTAGTGGTTACAAAATTTTAGTTCTTTTTAGCTTAATATTTTCCATTTTGTAAGTAATTTTTCCACAACTAAAGATCAGAAATTCAAAGTATCATTTGAAATGCAACTTTATTTCAGAAATCTGCTCTTGGTGACACTTTTAAAGAGTGGTTGACCTTCTTCTGTAAGTTTTACTATTTAATTCACTACCAATTTATTCAAACTTTTGCAGAAAGTGGAGCATTTGGCATCCCAGACACTGTAATGATGGATATAATTTTGTCTAATGCGGTACTTTTAACGAATTAATTGTAGTGATTAAATCCTGAACGACTTTATACAAAAACAAATTTAAAAAAACTGGTGACTAAACTTTTCGAAGTAATTAACATTTTATAAATTTAACTTCCACTTTTGCATTACAGAATCCTATTTAGTGTTTAAGCATCCATTTTCTTTCATTTCGATAACATTCTTTTTACTAGCGATAAATATCTTAAAACTTATAAATTTCCAAAAAATTTACTGAGTTTCAAATTTACAAGTTAACTTTACAAATTTACTTTTTTAAAAATTCTATATCGTGGAACCCTTCAAATGAAAGGTTTTCCCTTTACTTGGAAGCCCTTAAAATGGATAAAACTCATGAAAACAACATTTCAAAGACTAGCTCTAGACTGCGCAGCTTTCGTTAACTTCTTTTTGCCTAGCATCCTTTAAAGAGAATGTTTCCTTTTATTGAAAAAGAAAAAAAGTGATATCAAAGTTTCTCGTTATTAGGGTAATTTTGCTCAACAAAATAGTTCTGTTTAACATAATATATAAATAATATTAATAAGTATTTGGGCACTAAGTTTAATAATTTTTTTAAGGGGGTTCGGTACCTCCTATGCTGACAATGTTAAAATGGCATACTTCGATGTACCTTTTTATAAAAAGTATCGTAGTTTGAGCTTTGAAATTTTATTTGTGTATGTAATAGATATTCTAGATTATACTGAAGTGAACTTTTTTAAATTTAGTAAATTAAAAGAAATTTAAAAAAAATTAATTACACAGCATGCCAGAAAATTTTAAAAGCTTCACATTTTCATCCGAAAATTTTGAATTAAAAAAAAATATTAAGTTTCTCTAAAAAAACTGCTCACTTCAGCACAAACTACAGTACTAAAGGAACTTTTTAAATCAAAAATCAAAGTGTTATGATCAATAGTTTTCAAGAAAAGGTATATCGAAGCAAAAAAAACATAGTTTTGAGTTATTTGCATTTAAAGCGTAAATATTAGAATACCAACGATATTTGAAATTTAAATTCAAAAATCATATTGTTTCTAAGTTATAAATCTCGTACTGTTTACATTTCAAACAAATTACTCTTAAATGTTTCTTTTATTTGACTGAAAAATAGGTTTTTATATTATACTCTCCACACTTTTCGAGCGAATAAAAAGCCCTTAAAATGATCAAACAGAATGCGATAATTATAAAATTGTATAATTCATAAATCACCCATAAATTTTATTCATGAAAATTGAATATTCAAGTCTTTACCAGGATGTTTTGTTTAAATTTAAATGGGATAAAAGTATTTTTGTTAAAAAAAATAACAATATTACAAAAAAAATCTAAGAAAATGCATATTTCAAGATAAACATTCTAAACACAGAAATAATTAACAAAGAACTGTAAATAAGAATTTACTTCAAAATTAGAAATATTATGTAAAGAACATTTAAACAAAAAATCAAAATGATGTAACTAGAAATTAGGGAGGAAAAAAAATCCGGTCCAAGTTAAATTCGAATAATGTAAACGAAATTCCTAATCTATGCCGGTAATGACAACTTCAAAACAATCCTGGTCCATAAGCAATGTTTTTTTTTGCATTTCAGTACTTTATTTTCTTTTCTTTTACGTAAGTAAACAAAAACGTAATGAAGAATAAAAAAAAACGTAAAAATAATGACCTAATAACAGTATAATAAAAGAACAAAACAAAAATAGACTTAACAAATCAAACTAATGCAAATCTCAGTTTTATATTCAAAATTCTCGAAAATCGCATGGAAATAAAGAAGTGGGCGTGGCATGGGTGTTTTCGGTTTGTTTACATTTTTTAAATTAAGTTTAAGTGCACTTCTACGTGGATTTCAAACAAAAGCAAAATATCGTTAGAAAGCTAATAGTTTCTAGTTTAATTATTGATCAAAATCTCAAATTTGATTTTTTGAAGGTTTTTAGGTACTGAACCCCCTTAAGCTTGTGTGGTAGGTAACAGAAAGAACTATCTACTTGATATTAAAAAAATATGTATTGCTACTTTTTTATGTATGGATGCTTTTTGTTATGAAGAAACTACTTTTTATGGTCATTCATTAATGGGTTAAACTAAAAAGAAATCGGCGTCAATATTATACTAAGACTTATAAATTCAAATTTTAGTCCTCAATTTTTTCGTTTTTTTTTTTTCGAATTGGTTAATAAAAAGTCAAATACAAAATCGTGTTTATTTGTGAAATGATGAAATCTATTGCGCATAATAACACTTAAAATATCTAAACGAAGTAAAACTGTAAATAGTCCTTGATATTATAGAAAACAAAACTCAAAAACGTCTTTCAAATTCTCGAAAACAACACACATAACGAGAACAATACATCTCTTTTTCTTTTCATGTAATCAACACTTGACGAAACGCATTCCAGAGTGTTCTTTATGAGCTCGAAACAAGAGCTTTGAGCAATCTCTTGAACAGCTATCCAATTCTTACACCAGAGTGCAATCTAATCAATCGATAACAGAATGAAGACACGTGTCTGATAAAGAAGAGAGTCGCACGAAAGCTGCGGGAGATTCCGTTATTTGAGTAGTAAATGTGATGATCAAGCTTTTTTTTGCAGTGGCAGAATTTGATGACATTGATCCGTTTTTGAATTTAATCATTAAAGTATATCATGCGTCATAATTTTATTGATTAAAATTTTGAACTTAAAGTTCGTCTTGTATCTGAGGCTTTAAAATTATCTTTTTCATGCAATCGCATTGCTGTTAACTTTTATGTGGTTCCCGTAACATTTTGTTTTTATATTTAAAAAGTTAGCACAGCTAATAATTTCTTAAAATTGAAATTATGGATTGATAATTTAAATTTGAAAGCGGAGCCGTTGACATCCTGTATTTGACACCACTTTTAAATTTTTTTCAGCTGTGACCACCCTGAAAACATATTTTTGAACTTGCCAAAAACCCAAATCCATGAATAACTACACATCTATCAACCAACCTCGTTTTTTTATAACATTAATTTAAAATGATTTAAGCACCAACCACTACGTAAAAGTTATTTAAATATTTAGAAATCTGATAATAGTATTCATACAAAATTCTGAAGAATTTAATTTCAACTTATAATTGCCAAATTTACAGTTATAAAAAATAAAAAATCTCGAATTGGATAGCGTAAAAGATAGCAGCTATGATGTCCATTGGTAGTGAAATAACAATTAACGTGCGTTTAATTCTGCCAGTACTTAATATACCTTCCACCTTTTAAGTTCGTCAAAAAAGCATTTTTCACAGTGGTGGTGATATAATTATGGATTCGCTTTTCAATATAACTTAAAATACTAAAGGTAAGTACCGGTCTTCTTTGTATATCATTAAACTATTTAAACGTTATAGTAGTTAAAAATTGATTAAATCAATTTTTTTAAAACAAGAATCAAGCATGAATGCATAAATTTTGCTTCCAAATTTAATAAAATTTAAAAAAAATATCTTTCGGAAAATTAAGTAGAGTTGGGAAATAGGACTTACGGTATCACCACGCGACTATCAAATTGCTTACATTTATTTAAAATATTTATATAAAGTGGTAGTCAAAATAATTGTCAATTATAAATTTACTGAATTAAAAATTAAAATGCTAATGAAAACTCTCCTACCACTTTGCAAATTTGACAAAAACTTATACTAAGAACAGAAGTTCGGCAGTAGATGTTAAACAATTGTTCCTTGTAATAAAGTAAAATTAAAATTAAGCACAATTAACACAACTGCAATTAACAACCACAAAGATTTTGAATCCATTCCATACTTTTACATCAACAACGTACATACTTTTACTTCTACAACGGAATTTTCGTAGTTTCAGAAAACATTTTTCCTGATAATAAATTGGAATTAAAAACATTTTTTTCGCCACTACATACAAAAAATTTAAACAGGTGCATAAAAAAATCGTATTTATCAACTGCAGTTCTTAGTTCTCATAAAAATGCAACAAAATTAGTTTTGATAAAAAAAAAATCTGCTTGCGTTTACTATCACTGGAAAAATTACTTTTCTCTTAATTTTAATATTAAATTTATTAACTTTAGCCTTGTTAACAAGTAGTCTTCTTAATTTATACCAAACAAATGAGTTCTCCTTTCAATGAGAAATTATATAAATATGATTGGCTAATTTCAATATAGAATTTTTTTAACTTTTACATTGTAAACAGATAGTCTTCTTATTTTATACCAACCAGATGACATCTCCTTTCATTCAGAAAATACATAAATATGATTGTCTAATTTCAATATTATATTTATTAACTTTTACATTGTTGACAAGTAGTCCTCTTCTAATTTTATACCAAATAAATAACTTCTCCTTTCATTTAGAAATTATATAAATATGATAGGCTAATTTCAATATGACATTTATTAACTTTAACATTGTTAATAAGTAGTTTTATTCTTTTTATTTTATACCAACCACGTGACTTCCCCTTTCATCCAGAAAATGCATAAATAAGAGTGGCAAAATTCAAAATTGCATTCACTAAATTAATATTAGTAACGAAGTGTCAGCTTTTACTAAAAAAAAAATTATTTTCATAAAAGCGTTATGTTTGATATAATTGTGTTATGTTACAGAAATTATTGTGAAAACTGAGCAATAAAAATGGAAAAAAAAATCTTTATTTAAATCGGATACGTCTGACGTAAGTAAATTAAAATCAAAAATGCTTATCTTTTTTCCCAGAAGTTACATAAATCGCTTAGATTATTTAAATAATATGTTTATTGATTTTAAATTAGAAACAAATTGTCTTCATCTTTCGTTTAACGAAAAATTTTGTTTTAAATTAAACGTTATAATTCTGAATAATAACGTTCCACTGTCGAAATCATTTTAGAAAATTAAACAATCAAATTTTTTTCCCCTTTTACAAAATAACAACATTCACCTGAAGATAAAATTAAGAGCACTTATTGAAAAAATAACATTTTTATTTGATACTACTTGGTAACTACAAAACAAATGATAACAAAAGAATAATGTCACCCATCTGTCGATATTCGACATTCAAAACAGTTCAAAATGTATAACTTGATTGTCAGAAACTGATAAGTGATGAACAGATATATCTTTTGTGACACGAATATTGATTTAGCAGTATTGAAAAGTAATATGTATTGACCATTTGTATTGACCATATGTATTGACCATATGTTTGGGAAAAGAACAGATGGTATCAACAGATATCAGTAATTAAGAAGTTATCTTAGAATGTAAAATTAAATTCTGTGGTAATCAATACGTGATGTAATATAAAAATTTTATTTATTTCTGCATCATAAATTGTTTTGGTTAGACATGTGAGCTTGGTATAAATATTACATTTTCTCTAAAAAAATATTTAAAGAATTTAACGAATAAATACTGTCAGTCGGGAAAAAAGAACAATCCAGGATCTTTGACCAAAAAATATTGAAATAACATATTTATTTATTGTTAAATGTATATTTGCACCGGCTTATGTGCTTATTACAAAGTACAACTTAAAAGTCTTTGTCAGGTTGAAGGAGAAATAGCACAAATTAAATAAGGACAACACTAATACGCTATTTAAACTAGCAGGTTTACGCTACCACTTTAAATATCGAGGTTTACTAAAGATTTTCGTTTCGGAATTCGATGAATGGGATAGGCGCCGCTTTGCTGTCCAGGTCCAAAAGAAAGAGCAAGATAAGACGTTAAGGAATTCCCATAACACAAAATTTGCTAAGCATTTGTATTTGATTTGGCTTAATCCTTTATACACCGCATACTTTAACCGGTTAACGCCCAGCGTCATATATTTAGGACAGTTCCTTTTTTCAAAGACATTCATTGTGGTGGGAAACTTTTTTCAGTATTTTCATTTATCTGGGTGAATTAAAGGATTCTCAGATACCACAATGATTTAGTTATTTCTGATTAGGTATAGAACTCTAAGGAACAAGTACTTTGTGATCTATCAAAGACTTTTTGAATGCTTTAACAGTAGAAAAACCAATTAATTTCGATAATATATTATACCACTTTTTTCATAAAACCACTTTTTGTATCATTTCAATTTATAAATTCGGGACAAAACGGTTAAAATGCTGTGTGATTTAACACGTTCACGCCGGGGTGACCCACCGGTGGGTCACGCTAGATAGTCTCATCTTGGCAGCTCAGCGGAGTAAAAACTGGTAACAACAAATTTCATTTTTTAGTTTGTTTCCGGGAATAATAAAAATCCATAACTACCAATTGCTTTTAACGGATGCAATTTTTATATTGAATTGCTTCTTCGCCATGATAAATTCCCTTACAGTGAATTGTTATTGTTGAGAATAGATTAACTCCTCCCAAATATTATCTAATATTGAAATAGTTCTTCTACCAGTATTTTCCCTTTACCCGTACCAGTATTTTCAATTTTCCCGGAGTGAACGTGTTAATGCGAGCAATGATTCATTTAAAATATAATTTGCATTATATTTACATAATTTGTTAAATTCATAAAATAATGGGGTTACTAATTATTTAAATACATAAAGTATGTAATTTTATATTGGTTACTTTTTATGTCGCATCAGAGGCGACATCGAAGAATAAAGGGTTAAATATCAAATTTAGCTGATAAATAGTTCGAAGATTGCGAAAAAATGGGATTTTTATGTTTTTAATTTATCCTATTCCCTGTTTCAGGGATAAGAAAACTGCCTACATAAACAAAGAGCACAATTTCAATTTTTAGCACGAAAGACAGATTATTTCATATCTATAGAAGAAAATTTATATTTAATAAATATTATGGCAAGCAACTAAACTTAAACGCACTCACTTTTCAAAATACATTATAAGAATTAAGTTTCCTTTCAGTATCTTTAAGAAAAATTGGCTTGTATTCCCAAAATATGAACAATATTACACCAATAGGGTTAACTCTTGTTAGTTTAAATAAAATTGTTGCTTTTCAAATTTCTGGAGATTCCGTTAAACTTGACTGTTAGATGATACGACTTTTTGTTGTTTATTGTTAGATGTATACATTTTTATTGGTAAAGAAAATTTCTGAATTTTACAGAAAATGTCAGTTTCTTCTGGAATTAAATGACGCATCTTAGTTAATGCATTTTTATAGATCAAAAACTGTGAAAGATTATCAACCAATATATTAATCCATCACTTTTGTTTCAGGTATAATGTTGTAAGGCTAACAATGTACCTATTTGGAATAACTTCATTACTGCCGTGGAATTTCTTCATCCAAGCCAATGACGTAAGATTCTTTTTTCTCTTCAATATCATAGTTGTTAACTTGTACAGTCCTTGAATGCTGCCTCACACGCGATAGATAATATCTTCCTCGATCGTGTGTACGGTCGCTGAGGAAATAATTTTTTCATAGTGCTGTTACCATTTTAACTATTAAATCTTAACTTAAACTGCTTTATTTAAAAATTTTTACTTAACGTGACGCACCGATAATTCAAGCATATGAGTTCAAGATGCGTATGTATGTAAACAAGATATGTATACAAAGTATGTATACAAGATATATTAATATTTCAATTATTTTAAGTGTTGGCGAAGCAGCTTAGTTTTTGGAATGTTTGGAATTTGGAACATTTTAAGTATTATTATTCAACCACTTTATAAAATCTTTCTCGACAACTTAAAAAGTTGGTAGCTGTACAATATGCACTAAAGAGCCCGAAAACTCGGTGTAGGTGTATGCATGGAAATAACGGAGATATAGAGTTGCATAATCAATTAGAATAACGCAATGTGACCAGCAATGCCTAAAAAAGAAAATACTGACTCATACAGTTATTAAATCGGTTCCTGCTGCTACAATGCCAGTTGCCAATGTTTTATTAATACAGCCTGTAAATTAGAGCTTTCATAATGAATTATAACTTTTTTCTTTCAGTACTGGATGTTTAAGTTTCGGAACACAAGCATCCCGTTTGATACCGTAGCCGAAGACAAAACAAATCTCCAAACTTTATTCTCCAGTTATCTTGCCATAGCTAGCAAAGTTCCATATGTTGTGTTTTTACTTGTAAACGCTTATGTCAGTAACAAGTAAGTTATTTCGTTTCACTGTAAAAATTTTGCACTCACTGTGACCAAGTATCTAAAGTAACAACCCCTCACCCCCCTAAAAAAACTTCGACATTTTTGCTTTTAATGATTATTTTCATTATTTACGTAAATCAAAATAGCTCAGGTGAAACTTAATAGTAATAAATAAATTACTGAATCAAAACTTTTAAATATATGTTACAATCCAACATACATTGTTGATTAAATGAAATAATTTCATATAAAAACAAGTCTACCAATTTTCAACCATTTTTGGATAATTTCTTCGAGTTTCACAGGCAGCCTTGCTCTCACCATTTTAAATTAAATTAGAACTTTAAAATTAAATTAGAAAATTTCAAATTAAATCACCATTATTAATTAAATCACCATTTCAAATTAAATTAGAAAGAGTAAAAAATGGTAGTAACTCAATACCCATTTATTTATTTATTTTCTCTTTAATTATTCAGTCGTAAGTACCACCATGATTTATATTTCAAATTATTCGCATTTAGAACAAAAACATGCGTAGCATTCACTTACTATCTAAAAAAAATATGTCACAAAAAATGCTAATTTTAATTCCAATTAATAAAATTTTGAATTTTTTATTCAGCAATTTTTGCACTTTTAGATGAACGGGGCATGGCACACCAGAGGGAGTATAAATCATAGAAATATCTCATTTTTTCGAGTTAAATGTTTCAAAAGATTAGAATTAAGATAGTAAGTTACATATTATACTTTATATATATATATATAATTCCAAATGTTCACACATTTGAAAAAAATAGTGATACATAAATTATTTTCAGAAAATAATTCCTAAAAATAAATGTTGTTAATTTATCAAAATAAATATATCCAATTCTACCTTTTTTTCGTAGTGAAACAAAAGTTTAAAAAATTATGACAAAGATTATCAGTATAGTATTTTATCGTTTTGTATATTATTTAAGGATTAGAACTTATTATTAAGAAATAATAAGTAGAGAATTTTAGGTAAGAAAAAAAAACAACAACTATGAAATAAAACGAAAAAATACATATTTTTTCGTTTTAATAATGTATAATGCATAAATTAAAGAAACAGAGAACAATTAAAAAAAGTTAAACTCATCTAAATTAAGCTGGTACTCGGTATCATTCGGCACAGAGAATGAGTCTATTGTTTACGGAGAACTCATAATAGTTATGATCACAATCAAGCCATCTTCTTCATTAATTTCATTCTTTAGTGCATAACTCATTTTTTAATCTTTAAATACTGTAGATTTTAAATTATCTAGTTTTTAAGAAAACGTTTCAAATGTGTAATAATAGACAAAATATGTATGTACAGTAGAGTCCCGATTATCCGAGCTCCGGTTATCTGAGTTTCCGCTTTAACCGAGCTATCAAATATTTCAAAGATTTTCTTTGTTCTAGTTTATTTTTAAAAAAAACCGCTGAAAAATGAATCTGAATTTTATCTTCCAAACACTCAGAAAAACAAAATCCAACAACTTGGTCTGATGAAATTATCGTTAATATCGTCAATAATGATAATGAATCTAGCGAAGATGATGAAGACAGTGGTTATTAAAATCAACATATGAAAATCTCTCATACAGATGGACTAAAAGCTATCGAATGTACTATTGAATATATAGAACAACAAAACGAGGCGACACCCGCCTTCCTGTGGCGAAACATTACTACAGAAAAGCGCCAAAGTTACGTAGAATGAAAAACGATTAAGGACTTTTTTTAAGTAAAAACTATTTAATTCTCGTAAAGTATACTTTTTAAATGTTTTTAAGTAAGCTTTCTAATTATAATATGAATTGTATGTGGTATACTCGTATACATTTTGTATTTCTTAAATATAATACATTTATACCTTCTCTTTTTCTTTCCGTTTTTCTACTCTTCGCTTTAACTGAGTTTTTCAGTTATCCGAGTTTGTTGCGGTCCCCATTAACTCGAATAATCGGGACTCTACTACTTTCGGATTTTAGAAATATTCGTGTGGTGCGCAGTCCACATATGCTATCATTTTCACGTTAATCAATGAACTTACTTGTCGTAACAATTTAAAAATGAATTAGTAAAGAATTTGCATTAAACTGCACTTTGATGAACCCTTTAATAAGCCATTTATTTCTAGTAAAGGTAAATTAAAGTATTTTTGGAATTAAAATTGTTAGAAGAATAGTAATTGATATAAGAAAAAAAAACTCATTTAGTTCATAAAAATGCCATTTGTTTGGTGGTAAATATATTTAAAACGTCCTATTATGAACTTATTGACTTTTATTTATAAAATAAATTTTCTAACTGCTACAAACTTCAAAAGAAATTATGTATTTTATAAATTTTATACGTTTTTTTTAAACTAACAAATGGTTATCAATTTTATTCAAACGCACTTCAAGAAAGCTGAAGTTAGTAACAAATGGAAACCTAAATTAAAAGTGGTGGTAAGTATATTTCCCACGGCCTTCGAAATATTTTACGTGAAACATGTTTAACACAATAAAATTTTAGTTAATTGGCTATTATAAATATAGGTTTTAATATTTTAAATTTTTATTTTACGGACACATCTTTTTTTATGTGTTCATAAGCCAATAAACCAGAATCATATCAGTTTGACTTGTTCAAAGGCCGTTCAAAAATTGCTTAATCACCTAACGATGGTGAATGCTTGTAATTTTTCTTACAATGTTGAAAAAAGGGTATGAGCAATGGCTACATAAGACATCAAAATCCTTTCTTTAAATTTTCGAAAAAGCGAAATAATTAAAAAAATGTTACAAAAAATTACGCACGGAAAAATTTGGAATACAAATTGAATTCAGGGAAAGAAAATATTAGAAAAAAATTTCTTAGAAGAGTTTCAGAGATAAAAAGATTTTTACAAGGAAAATAAAATGTTACTAATAAATATTCTATTCAATATTTTATAAAAAGAATTGAAACATATATATTTTTTTATGCTTCCTTTATTTGAATTTTATCTAAAAAAAATTAGCTTCATAAAGTTAATCTAAAAACAAAGGAGCAAAATTTGTAAGCTAGCAACCATCACTGTTATTATTATTTTTTTTTAAAAATTAGGAAAAGAAACAGATTTATCTATAATTTAATTTATATCAATGGCTAAGCTAAACCAGAGAAATTTCCATTCTTTAAATATCCCTGTAAAGAATCTAATTAAAATTTTTGAATTATTTTTAAGATCGGGAGCTAAAATTTCTCTTTTCACCCGCTATTTAAATTGCAGAACTATAGCACAAATGGTTCTGAAGTTATAAGAGAGAGACACACAGACAGACTTTTTCCTTTTATTATGATAGATAAGCAAACATGGAAGTGCTATTTTACTTTTGGAATCCCGGCGATGCGTTTGTTGGCAATAAAAGTATCCTTCATAAAAACGAAAATTACGAGACGTCTTTCTTCGTCATTGAACTTGTCTGGAGTAACAACAAAGCATCATAAAGTCATTATTACTTTTGGACGCGTCAGAATTAGATTTTTAACACTCACTGGAAAAGTTTCTACCTATTCAATTGAAAGACATAAAAAAAATATGAATGTAGCAATATGCATGCCCAAAAATAAACAACGGATATAAAATTGAAAAAAGTGCGCCTATTTTGTGGACAGTATCTAGATTCGTTTTCAGGTTCGTTGTACCTAGACACTTGATATTTAATTGTTATTTCTTCATTTTTAGCGACACAGTTTAAAGTTATAAATTTTTGGTGACAGTTGTTGTTTTTGTATGTGTCATAAACCGGAATTTTAGAGTAATAAAAAGGTACTATTATAATAATAAAACCAACAACAATTGTAATAAAAAAAATGTTTATAACTATGGGAGAAAAACATTCAAATTTTAAAAGGCAAATTACCTAATACTAAATAGATTGCTTAAACATTATTTCTTCCCGGAACAGCAAATTTAGATTAAAAATTTCAGTCAGGCAGGATATTAGCAAGTGCGACCTCGAAGAATAGTGGTTGCTAAATATTAAAAGCAATTAGTTTTAAATTTCGAGTGGTCAGTAGCAGTTTGTTGAAAACAGCTTGCATCATTTGTGGACATGGCAAAACTGATACGGGAATGTCACAATCAAATATAAAAGTAACAAGTGGTAGAAACTCAATCCACTTTTATCTATTTATTATCTCTTAAATTATCCAATCGTAACTACCACTACAATGACTTAAATTTTAAATTTCAAATTATTTATGTTTAAGGCAAAAACATTCCATACGTTCACTTTCAATGGTAAAGTAAAAAATAAGCTATAAATAGTTATCTAGTTTTAACTTTCTATAATGAAGTTTCATACCTGCCAACTTTTAATCCCTTCCATTATCATTTTTCCCAGTGGTATTAAAATGGAATTAAAACTTCAATTTTAAGCAAACAAATACGTTGCATTTGAAAAAACTTAAGTTGACAACCATATGATAGTAACGCATATTAATATATGTTCTTCATTTTTGTAAGAATAGTGGTGATCAAAATCATTTAAAAATTAAGTTTATAAAAGAAAAAATAGTATATATTTACCATACCTGCCAACTCTTCCGGATTTTCCGGAAGATTTTGTTTTCATATTTAAAGTGGTAGTAAATATATACTATTTTTTCTTTTATAAACTTAATTTTTAAATGATTTTGATCACCACTATTCTTACAAAAATTAAGCACATATATTAATATGCGTTACTATCATGGTTGTCAACTTATGTTTGCTCATATACCACGTATTTGTTTGCTTAAAATTGAAGTTTTAATTCCATTTTAATACCACTGGGAAAAATGATAATGGAAGGGATTAAAAGTTGGCAGGTATGTAATAATCTTTACGCTCGCAATTTTCAACGGGATCAAAATATAAATATATTTTCGAATCAGATTAATTTTCGGTTATTGTTTTACAACCACTCTGAAAATCCATTCTCGGAAGGAGTGAAAGTTGGCAGGTATGATTTACTACCACTTTAAATATGAAAAATAAAATCTTCCGGAAGAGTTGGCAGATATGAAGTTTGAATTTTCTCAATCAGCACTTTTTGCGTTTTAAGTAGCCTACAAGGCTGAAAGCCTTTATATAGCAAGACGGTAAAGAGAAAAAACTGGTACGTAAAACATTTTATTCCAGCATTTTTTTTTTCAAAAGAATAAAATATCTATAACTATCAAGATTTCTTTTATAATTTTAGCATATATATGAAATTGCTTCTTTTCCAAGATAAAGTGGATTTTGCTGGATAGTTTAAAAAAGAATAAGTAAACTCCTCCCAAAAACTAGCTATAACCGAAAAGGTTTTACTACCAGCCTTCCCTCTTTTCCGTCTCGCTTTCACCCCTGGTAGCCTATGGCAAATCTGCTGTCAGCACACTTTGAAGCATGATGCTTGAAGCTTTTAATAATGGTGTCATTTATGCCCTTGCAAATTTCGTATCTTCCAAAATGAGGAAAGGAAGTTAATAATGTCTTTCTAGAATTTAAAAAAAAAGTTTTTTTAAGTGCTCCTAACACTATTGTATTAATATATTTTGCTTTGGCTACATTGATACAATATTAGAAAGCACTCCTTTTTGCGGATATAGTCGTGTGAGCTGATGAAAAGATTATATCTTTTATTTTCCGGATTTTTATAATTTTTCTTTTTCCCTTTTTTCATTGTTCTGTAGTTTGTTTCATGTTTTCTCTACATTTTGAACTTAGTTTATGAGTTCTATTTCCTTGCAACTTATGCGCAATAAATAAAACTTACTGTTTTTCTTAATTTTCTTCGTATATATATATATATATATATATATATATATATATATATATATATATATATATATATATATATATATATATATATATATATATATATATATATATATATATATATATATATAAGATTTTACGAGAATTCATTGCAAAACATAGTATAAGTATGAGTCTAGCTCTCCAGAAGGTTTAGAGTCTTAGTCGTAATCGAACAATACTCCATTGGCTTCAAAACTAAGTATGAGTTCATAACAAAAAAATAATGAACTTTTTAATTTCTGGCATTTAGTAGGCGTTGATAAACATCTAAAACTTAAAATTGAAAAGTCACATTTTAAAGTCGTTTTATCAAGAAAATAATCTCACATTTAAATAACATTGTCTTATTATAATCTGAATGAATAATCTGTTATGATTAATAAAATTTCATTTGCAGATGTCTTCCTTCAAAGAGAATACAATATCCTTTGGTGGTTATGATTTTACTCTTCATCATTACAACAGTAATTGTTTTCATAAATACCGATAACAGTAAGTATGCATTCTGTGAGAAAACTATTATTTAATATTTAGTCGTTAAATAATTTCTACTGTCCCCCAAATTCATGAAAAGTTCCAAACATGAATTCGTTACAGCTATTCTATTTTTTCTTTTATAACTGTCGTTGAACAACCAACTTAATTTTGAGTTTGCGACTACCAGTGTTCAACTCCATAGTCTCGTTATTTATTGAATCCAATCCAGAAGACAAGGGAACTCCTGGATCAAGCATTGGGAGAAATTTGTCCTTTAGGAGGTTTTTTTTTTTATGGAACTAACCCTTACTTGCCTAACGATGAGAAGAAAACCGCAGAAACATCCCAAGATTAGCTTGACTGACCTGTGGACGGTGCGAACCGGGAGTGGAATTCATATCGACGAGCCATTGCTGAGATTCGAACCTCGGGCCCCTCAGTGGAAGGCGATCGCTCTATCCCCGGTGGTATGGCTAAGTTATCATTATTTTTTTTAAAAACCATCATTGAAAAGCCGACCTAATTTAGGGTTTACAACTATCAATGCTCAACTCCGTAACCTTACAATTTTGAACCCAATCCAGAAGACAAGGGAACTCCTGGATCAAGTATTGGGAGAAATTTGCCTTCGTGATGGAACTAACCCGCATCTGTGTTACATGGAGAGGAAAAGCTCCCACGGTTAGCTTGGCGGTAAGGGGACTCTAACCCATGATCTGTCTATCACTGAGGATATTTTACGTCAAAATTAATGGAGAAATGATACTAATTCAGTTAAGAGAAGAAGAAAAAACGCCAAACTATTATTGATGCTGATTATGGTTACTTTATTACTTATTAAAATTAGTACTTATTAAAATTATCAATAACCGATGTCATAAAAAGCAAAATTAAAGAAGAAATGATACTGATTCGCTTAGGAGAAACGTAAAAAATCGCCATTTTATTACTGACGCCAATTAGTTTAGGTAATAGGCTCTACTGGTTTTATGGTAATTGGTGGAATTTATGGGATCGAGTAAAAATAAACTCACTAACAAAATTAAAAGTGAAAAAAAGAGTTCTAAAAAAATAATCAAACAGCAGCGGTCGTCATAGCAGCGGTCGTCATAGCAACGCATGCAATGACGACGCCTGCGCACTGTTTACTATTACTCTTGATGTAGTTAAAAAGTGTGAGGACGCCATCAATCCAAACCAACACCCATTTTGCCGATGCGTAAAAAGAGAGAGCATTCCAAGAGACAGAAGCAAGAGATAGATTTCTTAGAGACTAAGAGGCAGAATAAACAACGATTAAAGAATAGAAATTTACAAGCAAGAATTTTAAACTACTTCATTCATATTTTTTAAAATATGAAATGATTCAAAGGAATCCATATAATTGGAAAAAAAGTAGTGTTGGACAACTTTTGTCTCAAAAACTGATGCGTAGAATTCTAACAATATTGAGGAATGGAAAAGCTTTCATTACCTTAATTTACTTTGACATGTTCCTTAAGTCCAAGTGTGAGAATTCGTTTGATTTGGCTTTCATAATTAAAACAACATTGGCGATGGAATTGGTAAGTTTCACAGCTTTTTGTCAGCAGTGGCTAATTTTAGAATAATTTTTTTTAAGATTAAGTGAATTATGATAACTTTTTAATTATACTACCTTAAATATACATTAATTAAGCGAATATTAATTTCTGCTTCAATTTTTTTATATAGTATACAAATCTTGTAAACTAGTTAAAAGTCTTTCTCTGTACACATTGATAATTTCCTTACGATTAAAGTTTTATTGAACTGTGAATCTCTGGGTAAAAAATAATAATTCGTTCACTTAATTTCAGGTCAAGACACGTTCTTTGCTGTTACAATAGCCATAGTGGTTGCAATAAACTGTAAGTCATTATACATTTTTTTTTGTATAGTTATAATAGTAATTGGAACGCAATTCTCTAAAGTTCCAAAAATAAAAATTATTATTGAATTTTTTGGAAATTGAAATACTATTACTTAGAAAATAATGAACTTCATAGCACGTAATTGCTTTGCTAAAACAATTTTTTTTTATTTATATCTTTTCTGGCAATGCCATAATAAATTAAGATCTAGTTCAACAAAATGCATAGGAACAAACGTGCAATTTTTTAGTACTTACAATAGAATTCTGAACAATTTAAAAAACGAAGCTTATGTTATAACGTATTTAATTTTTCACTTTATTTGAAATGGGTGTTGAAACAATATTATTGACCTCCTTAAGAATGTATAAATTTCCTGAAATGCAGACCTCCCTGTAAACTGATACGACCTGCGGCTCGTTACAACTCTGATAATCTTTATTAAGAACAAACATAGATCGAAAAATAAGACATAAACTTTTATTTTCAAAATCAAGTTTATCAACATCTTATCTTTTGTTTCAATTTATAAATTTCAATCCATCGCACTGGAAATGCAAATCTAAAATATTTAACCTCTTCGAGACGGGCGAGTCACATATGCATTCTCAGGGTTTCGATAATCAGGGTAAAAAAGATATAACTGGTAGCCAAACTATTTATTTTTATAGCAGTTCATTTGTGGGCGGGGTAATAATAGATTGCTTTATTTAAAACACCACTACTAAGTTCGAAATAAAAATTGTATAGTTACACTTTGAACTAACATTGATTATATATATGATTAAGGATTGGAGTTGTTAGAGTTAAAGTGAAAGCAAAAATAAGTCTGTCTAATAAGCTATGCTCAAACTTAAGCAACAGCTTTTTATTTTTTTCTATTCTGATTCCGTACGAATTCATTTATGACTCAATCGTCCCGAAAAGGTTAACAAGAAAAGGGGAACACTCCTCCATGTTTATAGAAATTTTTATCGAAAAATCCTTGTTAAAGGGAAATTTTTAACAAATACTACTCTGTTGTTAACCCGTTTTGTCCCGAAATTATATATTGAAATGATACAAAAAGTGGTTTTATGGAAAAAGTTGTATAATATATTATCGTAATTAATTGGTTTTTCCACAGTTAGAGCATTCAAAAAGTCTTTGGATAGATCAAAAAGTACTTGCTCCTTATAATTCTAGATCTAATCAGAAGTAACTAAATCATTGTGGTATCTGAGAATCTTTTAATTCACCCAGATAAATGAAAATACTGAAAAAAAATTCCCACCACAATGAATGTCTTTGAAAAAAGGAACTGTCCTAAATATATGACGCTGGGCGTTAACCGGTTAAGCAGCTGGGAAGAATTTAATAAAATCTTTTGATTTGTCCCCTCAGTTGACAGATTTTTCTCCGGGATTGCTAAACATGGACATGGATGCCGGCACACAGATCAGCGCCTATGCCCCCGGAGGCGGCATATATCAGAAAGAAATACTGCGGCCAGGAAAACAGACAGTTACAACAGCGGCATACCACGCTTCCCCCGCACGAGCCCACCCTAGCATTTGCAACGTCACCAGAGCTAGGCCCAACATCTGCCCTCATCTCCCGTCAGGATCCTTAAATTTATTGTTTATTTATTACTATACAAATTAGAGAAACAGATATTATCAAACACGTAACTATAATAGAATATTGATTATTAACATTTAAGACCTGCACATGTAAAAAAAATGTTTTCCCTAAATATCACAGAGGATCCTATGCATAGAAGGTCAAGAGTTTTATAGAAAGTGAGATCCATTCAGCGTGTGTTAATATCTTTTTTTCATATTCCAGCTATGTGTGGCTTCGTTCAGGGTGGTGGAACAGGTATAGCTGGCAGCTTACCGAAAAAGTACATGGGCTATAACGTCAATGGCATGGCAAGTAATATCATAGTTATTTGTTATTTTTCTTACCTAAAATACACTACTCGTTATTTCTTAATAATAAGTTCTAATACTTAAATAATATATAAAAGGATAGGATACTATACTGATAATCCTTATAATAAATCATAATTTTTTAAACCTTTTTTTCAATACGAAAAATAGTCAGAATTGGGTACATTTATTTTGATAAATTAACAACTTTTATTTCTAAGAATTATTTTCTGAAAATAATTTTATATATCACTATTTTTTTCAAATGTGTGAACATTTGAAATTATAATTAATGTAATTGTTCTCCAAAAAAGAAAGAAGCTCTTAAAAGTGGCATTTTTCTTCTAATGGCACATTTGTTGTTTCTAATCCCCTAGTGGTCCAGCACAATTAGTTCCATTCCATAAGTCCACGAGCTACCAGAAAATCTTAAAACAGAAGTGGATTTGAAAAAAAAAACTGATCCAACTTAAAATCAATACAATTTAAAATATTTTCGGGCTTCCTTTAAGTCTTTACTTTAAAATCCTACACTACACTAAATCTTAATTAGAAGTCTTTTATCTTTTGTAACTAGGAGAGACACATTAGGTGACCACTGATCATTGGCAAAGTGTGATATCCAAGTTTGCTGGCTTCTAAGTCCCTCAAAATGCTGGGTATCCACAGGGCAAATGACACAATTACAAGGAGTTGCGAAAACACTGCTCTTAATATACCTTTTTAGAATATTTGTGTTCTGTTTATTCGAGTTGGTCGAAAATATGTTAACCCTTTCCCGTGCTGTGCCAACGCCTCATATAACTGAAAGCCTCCACACGGTTTTTTGTAGGTAGTCCGATCGGACCACTATGAAGGTAAACCAATTATGCTTGATATGCTTGGAATCTCGGCGTTAAGCGCTTCTAACCGATTCATCTATAATGTTTTGTCATTTAGACTAGAGGTCATATACAGTTCTAAGTTAGGATCAGATAATAAGTCCATGATGAGGTGAGGCATGAGTTGATTTCAGTAGTACATCAGCTGGATGGGGAAATCCCCTGGATTAAACTTGTGAGGTGATGCAGCACGTCTTGGTCCTTCAGCAAGTCTTTAAGTTCACTGATGAGGCTAACAAGTCTGTGGGCTGTAGAAGTAGGCGTGTCCTTGGTCGTTTTCCTCTTGGGAGGCCTCGGTAAACCAATTAGTGAAAGAACCATTTAATATGAAATCTATTGAAAATTAGAAAGTGGTAGCAAATATATGTCTAAAAATTTGTTTAATTTAAGTATATGATTGGTTTGTTTTATTTGCTTATCAACCGCTACAGATTCAATTCTCAAATATACATGATAAATTTCTCTCAAGTAGTTTTACAATAGAATTTGGGTTCATACGCACAAGTGGCTCGCTTTTTAAATAATCTGCGCAGACTACTTATAAGACACCGTGAGGAGCTGATGTAGGAGGTGATGGCTGTGCAGTCAGTCTGGCAATGCTTATCCAAAAAAAACACAAGAAATGTAAAACTAATTGCTTTTAAACGTTTAGCAACCACTATTCCTTAAACAATGGAGAGCTAAGGTATGTTGCTTCACTTAATATGTTTTGTTTAAGGTCGTACTTGCTAATGTACTGCCTAACTAAAATTTTCAATCGAAATCTTTTCGTGGGGAAAAGTTATCAATTATTTAGAGGTAAACAAAATCTTATATCTCCGAATTGATATCTTCTGCTGCCTGAATCGAATACCTGCAAGTGACGTAGTATGGTTATCTCGATCCCGATTGGTAGTCGAGACGTGGCATTTGTTCACGTTAGCAACTGTTCCTTCCATTCTATTTCAAGTAAGCCAAGTCCCTCAAGTATCAGTTCACTTAAGTGATACATTCTATATTCTTTCACGGAGATTTTTTTCACAAAGATTTCAATTCTTTCACTATATATTTCTTACTTAACACAAAAACAAGCTCGAAGCCATGTAGAACATAAACTTATCAAGGATCGAAGTTGCCAGGTACACAAAACAAAAATATATCACGGCTACAATAAAATATATAAACAAATAATAAATCTAAGTTAAAGACGTAGACGAGAAAAATTAAATTTCAACAAATTCAATGTGCGATACGACGCTGTATTTAATTAACTTTACATTAACATTCTAACTTGTGTGGAGAGACTTAGCCAACGCCTCCTATAACTGAAAGCCTCCACACGGTTTTTTATAGGTAGTCCGATCAGACCACTGTGAAGGATATCCACTTACAGAACGAGTCGTTAAATACAGAATATAGTTAAAATTAGAAAGTGGTAGCAAATATATGACTAAAAATTTATTTTATTTATGAATATTATTGGTTTGCCTTATTCACTTGTCAACCACTACAGATTCAATTCTCAAATATATAAGATAAATTTCTCTCAATTACTCTTATAAAAGGTTTTGGGTTCATGCGCACAACTGGTTCACTTTTTAAACAGTCTGCGCGGACTTCTTATGAAAGATCGTGTGGAGGCTTCTTGATGTAGGAGGTGATGACTTAGCTCGACTTTAACTCAGCAGTTTGCTTATAAACGATCAGCTGGCATAGACGTCATTCTTCACATATGTGGTTATCCGTGATCTTCTTCTTGAAGTGCAAGTTCCAATTAGCAAAATGTTGTGAAAATGTGATCAAAAATGCCTGAAAATTGCAAAATTCACACATTTTGCTGATAAGGTTATGATGGAGCTTAAAAGTTTACGATTTCTTAACAAGACTATCTGTATCAATGTAGACAGTTATGAATTAAAAACGATTATTTTGAAAAACAGACAAAAGAATTAAACTTTGGTAATTGTATTTTCTTTGTTTGGCTTGAATTTTTTCAAAAAGGGGAGAAATTCTATATTATATTACAATTTTGTTGGGCCTTCTTTTATAAAGTTTGGTGTTGATTTATTTATTAATTTTTTTAAATTTAAATATTCTCAAAACTATCAAATTGTCAATGTCATCATGGTCAAAAGAAATTTATTTAAGAAATTTTATTTCCTGTCTGTTCGAATTATCATTTGGGTTTCGATGGATTTTGAACATTGTAAGGCATTTAAGGGTTAATTGTTTTTCATGTATCTAATAAAATCTTTGTGATGTAGGCTCTTGGCGGCATCTTGGCATCAGTAGCTCAGATTCTGTCTTTACTTAGCATTAAAAGTCCATCAGATAGCGCCTTCTTTTATTTTGCAACAGCCACTGTATTTCTCATCATCACTTACGTGTTCTTCCATCTCACATTAAGAAGCGTAAGTATAACTGTTTCATTGATTAAAAAATGTAGCTTTGTTAATAATGAATCAATTTTTAATAATAAATCAAGGAAAGGAAGAAGAAAAACGTTTTGGAATTAAAATTAGTAATTTAGCGAAATTTGTAAGATTTTTTTTTTTTTTATTTGACTTTATACACTCCAGATTTTTTATACAGTTGAAAAACGGCCGTAACCACTAAGAGTTTACAAAACAAAACTCTCTATTTACGCTATTAGCATGTAACTCCCATACCTGCCAACTCTCCCGCACTTTGCGGGAGATTTTATTTTCATATTTAAAGTGGTAGTAAATATATACTATTTTTTCTTTTATAAATTTAATTTTTAAATGATTTTGATCACCACTATTCTTACAAAAATTAAGCTTATATATTAATATGCGTTACTATCATGGTTGTCAACTTAATTTTTTTCAAATACAACGCATTTGTTTGCTTAAAATTGAAGTTTTAATTCCATTTTAATACCACTGGGAAAAATGATAATGGAAGGGATTAAAAGTTGGCAGGTCTGAACTCCAGAAGGTTTTTAAATAAAGTGCAAAAATTTTAACGCTGTGAGTGGTACGCAATGTAAAGGTTTAAACATGATGCTAAAAAAAAGTATCTAACAACTACCACTTTAATTTTCAAATTTTTATTTACAAACTGTTTTACCAAAATAATAGTTAATGATACTCAACCTCTCCAAAAGTGTTTTAGAAAAATACTTGTAATTTTGATCTCCAGGAGAATACATCGAATTTGCTTGTTATCTTCATGAACAGCTTACATTTTCGCTTGTTCATCATCACTAACTACTCAACTCATCCAATCTTCAACTTACAGCAAGGGGGATAAAAGCGGATAGCATAGATCCCCCCCCCCCCTACTACATCATCAACATAGTTAATGATTACTCCCACAGGGCCAAACTTAGATAAAGACATCATAGGCATAGTTGATGATGGTAATTTTTTGTTATCAGGGGAGTTGGTCTCGACCATAGAATTATGCCAAATAATACTGAACATTGTTGATTTTCATTTTGGAATAACGAACTTTTAAAACATGTTTTGCTCAATCTAATAACGTAAAGCCATCAGGAAGAGTGTGAGATAACAATAAATAAATTTAAAAAACTGGCATTTTAAGTTAATTGTGTCCGCATATCTCTTTCAGAGATAATTGTGTTTGATTTCGTAATGTTGATAATTACCGATTTAATGATTATTTAGTTTTATTTCAATCCGCAAGAACGAGTATTCAGCTTGTAACAATAATAATAAATTGAAAAAGTTGCATAAACACAAAATAATATTTATTTTCAACGCGAGTTTCTTTTAAAAATTAAATTTATTACCAGAGCATTGCGTCTGAAACAAGAAAAAATGCGAATCAGAAAGGAAAAAAAATTATATGTTGAAGCTATTTAAAAGTTCATTTTCTTGTATTTTTTAAACATTAATTCATAAAAATTATAAATTCTACCTTAAGGTAAGGAAGCTGCTGTTAATGTAAGGATTTAATAAATTTCTATTTCATAGTTTATTGATAACAGATATTTTTTATGACATATAGCTCGAATAAAATGTAGTTTAGTACTCACAGGAGCACTTTTTGTTCTAATTGTAGGTGCAACTCGAAATTTGATAAAATATAACAAAAATTAGATATTCAATAATATGATTAAATTAATATTTTTAATTAATGTGTACTAATGCAAAGCTTTTTGCTTTGTAGGAACTTTACAATTTTTACATGTCAAAACAAACATGTAAGTAAATATTTTTGTATTTTTCTATTTTTAAACTTGGTGTGAAATGCTTAAAATATATTAGTTTTTTAAATCGAAATCGTAAAAATATTTCAAGTGAATTTAAAATTAATTCCTCTCTGTAAGTGAAAAATTTCATACTTATCTATTTTGATTTTTCTTGCTTTTTAAGTTTAATCATTAGTTCAAATAATAAGTTTTAAGGCATGTCTATCCTAACCCCATAACATTGAACTAATGTAGACGAAAAAAACTTTTTTTGAATTGAAAATTCCTTAAAATGTAAACATCGAAATTGCTTGTTTCATTCAAAATAATAACTAACGTTCAAGTTTTAATGAAAGAAAAAAATTGTGTTCAATATAATGATTGATTAGTAAGTATTTTCGGAAAATTTATAAAAACTGTTCACACTAGCCTATTCTCTCTTACTTTAGTGAGCTTGTTTACCTCTTTAAATATGAACTATTAACTAATTTGTTATTTTGATGATTTTCATTTTTACTTTCAGCCATGATGAATAAAAGTTTACCCAATGAAGCCCATAAAAAAACTTCAAATTTGGAAATATTTAAACAGGTACTTTTTTTATATAACATTTACAAATAAATTTAAATTAAACTTGTTTTTAAATAGCATTTTTAACGCTAAATACTATTATACTAGTTTTAATAGTATTTTTAATTAGTCAGTAAATTTTTTTCAGAATCAGGGTTTATTTTAAACCCGAATTCCTAATTTCAAAATTAAATCTATGTATTTTCATAGGAAAAATCCCTATGTGCTATAACAGAAATGCAAAATGGAATGCAGGCTCCGCTGATATAGTTGATCTTTATGTCAAATTTTAGTAATGTTTTTTCAATATACAACCGTTTTCTATTATTTTCAATATGACGTGTATTTTTCGCAAAATATTCTGAAATAATTTGTACAGTACACGAAAAAAAAATTACAAAGTTTACAAGAATACAATATTTTTAAATATACGACTTTTTCAAAATTCAATTTATCAAGAATTATTCAACGATTACGTTGAAATTTTTTATTCCGTCAAACAAAATTATAATTTTTAAAATGGTGTAAAAATGGAATACGTAGCAGTTCAATTTTTTTAGGATTAATATTAAATAAAATAATAAAAAAATAAAAAAACATTGGAGAATGCGCTTGAACAAGTAATTGATCTTACTTGATTAGGGTGTGGGGATTTTCAATTAAAATTTAATTTTGTTCCGAAATCTGTGGATTTTTTTCAATACATATTTTTTTATTTAGTTTATTTTTGTCTTTAAATGTTAAGTTTATTAACGAGGTATGGTTTATATACATACATAAACACTTGTTTGCTAATATGATAATAACACTGTAGGCAAAAAATATATAACCTTAACGTGTCAACTTTCACTCTTTCCAAAAAAGATTCTTTCTGTTGGTAGGGAAATGTCATTTCCTTTGTAATCATAAGCTGGTGTTTCATAAAACTTTAGGCAGCACACTCTCAGACAGCCAGCAGACCTTCTATATATGTGTTTCAAATATATAAATGTAATGCTAGTCAAAATCAGTTTAAATCACATTTATCCAAATAAGAATAAAGTGTGAATGTATAAATTTTGCACTTAACACTCAACTACCTCATCTTTTTAAAAATTCAAGATGGATGGAATAAAGGCCACTATGCGGCCTCAAGTTCTCATTTCTAAAACTAGCCTAAGCAAAAGCAAGCCTTAACATGTCGCATCATAATTTAAATCGCCTCCTTCCTACCACTCCCTAAGCAGCAGAGAAGTGGGGACCCTTAGTTTTAAAAGTTAAAGTGTATTTTTAAAAAGTCCTGTTCAGGATTATATTATCAAATTGCTTTAAAACTGTAGCTTGTACTGAAAAAGCGGTTGCAGATTTTAAATTAGCGACTCATAAATACCCGAAGTCTGTTCAAAAATCTAATGCAACATAAGAAAAAAAAACGTTTTCTAGTGTGATTATTAAATATTAGTTCCGCTGTTATTTTTTGTATGGAATTGTCTTTGTATAAACAAATTATATGATGCGAGGTGTTCTCTAGGTATACTAAATGCATAAAAATTAAAATTACTATTAAAGGATCCAAACTTTCAACCTTTCTTTGCGAGTCATATATGCATTCTTAGGGTGTCGATAATCAGGGTTAAAAAATATGAAACTAGTAGCCAAACTATTTTTACAGCAGTTTATTTATGGGCGAGGTAACATTAGTTTGCTTTATTTAATTCACCACTACTTATGTCAAATTAAAAACTATATAGTTACGCTTTTAACACACTTGGATTGGATGTGTTATATTCAAAGTGAAAGCAAAAATAAGTCACACTTTTTATTTTTTACTATCCTGATTCTGAACGAATACATTTATGACTCGCCCGTCCCGAAAAGGTTAATAAAGATTTAAATTTTATAAGTCACCACCCCTTGCACTTTTAGTCTGCCGTGGCAACCTTGTACTTTTTGTTGGCTGGACATTCATTTAAGAAAATGAACGAAAAATTTAATTCTGTTTTTTTTTAATTATTATAACATTAGAAAAAGAGAAAAAAACTATTTTTATGAATTTTTCACCAAAAAAAATGAAGCTTGATTTGTCATCTATTACATATAGGGAATTGATAATTAAGTTTTGGCATAAAAATGATGCGAAAAAATTGGTTCTCCCCGTCAGTTAATAAACAGTGAATATGGGCTATACTGAGAAAAAACCCTTTTGCACGCGCAAAATCGTTTTTTTTTCCCAGTGGACAAAAAACCGTCCTCCATTCTTCGGTTGTATTTTTAAAGAATTATTGAATGGTGCTCATTCATAGAATTTTTTGTTTAAAGAGAATTTTCATTTTAATTTAATACTCAATTTTTTTAAGAGTAACGATTGACGAATCAGTAGCGATTCAACCACTACAAGTACTCAATTTTAATACTCGAGTACATAAGATATGTTTACACAATTCTAACTGGGTGTAACTTTTCATAGATGACGTTTGACATTGTCGATAACATCCACCCACATTGGTGACCCGGACGTCATCAGAGCACGAATATCTCGACAGACATGCCCACTTAGAATTGAACACGCTTACTTCAATAGATGGTCCATATTGTTTAAATGACATGATATTTGTGACTGCGACATAGCCTTCGTTACGCTGTTTCTATTCAGTTCATCACACACAACGTCGGCCGTAAACAAAAAATGAAACAATCTCCTGCAAATCACAAACAAGAGCGACCACGACAGTGAACATAATACAGCTCTCACGTTCATAATCTTAATACACATCTCCCAACTTCTCACAAAACTGCAATAAATCAACTAGTGGTAACCGTTCATCACATTCTATCACAGATATAAAATAGTAGCTGAGGAGCACTGTAACGTTTCTACCATTACAATTATAAAATTCCAATTTACAATTAGATTAGTAATTTTAATTGATTTCTATGAGAGAGCACTTTTTTATAGATAAAGGTTGACATTGTGGATAACAGCAAGCTTAAAATATGTTTAAAATGTATATTCATCGCTTAGCAGTAAAGGGTCTTAATTTGAGCTCCACCTTTACTTTAAAACGCACATTTCAAGCTTTGTCCATCTTCTTCTGATACGCACACTTTGTACTAGATCCAAAATAAGAACGTTCACCATTAAGTCTTCACAAAATAATTCTTTCCTTTCCCCTTAGATATGGGTGTACGCATTAGCTATTGTCTTAGTGTTTTGGGTGTCACTTTCTGTCTTGCCAGCTATAGTAGTGTTGGTGGTGTCTACCTCAACAGAAAATACTATCTGGACAGGTATGTAAAATACATTTAAAACTATTATAAGATATTATATTAACATACTTTCCAACTAGTTTCGAATTAATCGAACAGTTTTATTTTAATATTTAGAACAGTAGGAAATTTTATGATTAACCCTTTCGCGCCGACTGTCACAAATACGTGCCAGCATAAGCCCGTATCAATCAGGGTAAAAAGATAAAACTGGTAATCAAAGTAATTCTTTAGCAGTTTATTTGTGGGCGGAGTTATAATTATTTGATTTATTTAATTCACCATTACTTTGTTCAAAATAAAACTATTTAGTTATACTTTGAATTAACATTGATTATATATATATATGATTAAACTAACAATAATTAAAGTAAAAGCAAAGTAAGTCAGTCAAATTAGAAACGACTACATTTAAGTTACCGTTTTTTTATTTAATTACGTCCTGATCCTGATTTTGTACGAATGCTTTTCTGAATCACCCGTCCCCAAGAGGTTAAACATGTTATTATTGATTTCATGAATTAAATTTAGAATGACTTTTTCCACCCTTTCAAACGAACAACCTTAACATATATATAAAACCTATTGTGCAGAAAAGTGTGGGAAAAATGAACTAAGTTCAACTTGAACAGTCATTTGGCTACCGCTTTAAATATTCACTGAAGCTAGGATTTTCAGGTAGGCAGCGAAGTATAAATATGAGGCTCTTATCGCTTCTCTGACTAACCCAAACAATTGCTAGAGCTGCTTTCTTGTTTCGTATGCAATAATTGCATAAAATTTCGTAAATCCAGCTTATATATACAGTCAAACCCCGCTATAGTGAATCTTCAAGGGACCGAAATTTCGGTTCACTATAACCGGGAGTTCACTATATCCGTTACGCAGGCAATTTCACTAATGGTTCCATAACTCCTCCCTTTTATTACATTATATTCATATAAATGACTGAAAAATATTATGTAGTAGCAAAAAATGTGTTATTTTTCATCACTCTTCGTCTTGCGTACAAAAAAAAAATTTGTAACCTTTAGCTGATGAGCAATTCTCAACATCAGATATGGAAACACTTCCCGACTCTCAGATAATTTTTCCTGAATTTCTGTTATTCCGCTTTTTGAACCAGTCTAACCTGCCATTCGAGCACATAAAAGTAGTTTCTACAGATGGTTTTAAAAATCGGTATATGTATTTATTCTGAAGTAGAAATTTCAAAATTATTTGCAAAGAAAATGGGGAGGGAAATCAGTAGAAGACAGAAAAAAGTTCATTATATCCAACTTCCTCACTTTTTTGGTTCACTATATCCACTAAAAATAACATTATACGTGTATAGCAAGGTACGGGACCGAGCATTTCGTTCACTATATCCGGGAGTTCACTATAAGCCGTGTCCACTATAGCGAGGTTTGACTGTATATGGAAATATATACACAGCGCAAAATGAAAAAGGAACCACCCTGAATCACTTTTGACCTAATGATTGGATCCTCACGTTCAAGTACTTAATCTTAATGGTTCGAGGGAGCAATATCAAATGTGTTATTTAACACGTTCACGCCGGGAAAAGAGAAAATATTGGCAGAAGAACTATTTCAATATTAGATAATATTCGGGAGGAGTTAATCTATTCTCAACAATAACAATTCACAATAAGGAAATATGTCACAGCGAAGAAGCAATTCAATAAAAAATTGCATCCGTTAAAAACAATTGGTAGTTATGGATTTTTATTATTCCCGGGAAAAAACTAAAAAATGAAATTTATTGTTACCAGTTTTTACTCCGGTGCGCTGCCAAAATTAGACAATCTAGCGTGACCCACCGGTGGGTCACCCCGGCTTGAACGTGTTAATAAGTGCAGAGATATTTTATGTAACGAAATCAAACACAAAAACGCACTTTCGTTGAATAAACCAATATTTTTTTACGACGAATTCGATTTCTAAAACCACCAGCAAATATGGCCCCAATAGTGTGGTCGGGAGAGAGGTTCAAAATACAGACCCCTTAATGCAAATTTTACTTTTTGCGTAATTCGCAACATCTCGAACTTTTTTAGCGAATTGAAAATTTTTTGCACACAATTACGTTTATCCAAAGGTAATTCCATGCAAAAAATAATTTTCAGTAACTATTTAATATTTTTTATTATTTTATTCAAAGATGTTCGAAATATTTTGAATCGTAAGGTATACAACTTTTTACATCTTTTTAAAGAAAGTCAATTTACGTGTCAAAATACAAAATTTGAATGAAATCGGGTGAATAGTTCCTGAGAAATTGAATTTTAAAAAAGTCAGACCCTTAAAATTCGATTTCTCAGGAACTATTCAACCGATTTCCCTCAAATTTTGTATTTTGACACGTAAATTGACTTTCTTTAAAATGATGTAAAAAGTTGTATACCTTACGATTCAAAATATTTTCGAACATCTTTGAATAAAATAATAAAAAATATTAAATAGTTACTGAAAGTTATTTTTTGAATGACATAATCTTCGGATAAACGATCCCCTCGAACCATTAAAACTGAGTCCTAGAACGTGAAGATCCGATCATTAGATCAAAAATTAATTAGAGTGGTCTGCTTCTATTTATTTATTTTGCGCACAGTACCTTCAAGTTCTTTGATGTTACCAGTGCAATCGGCTGGAACGCATGAAGAGTCACAATACCGAAGAAATTTGTCCTAACTGCAATATTTCTGAGCACCATCTAAAGCAGTAGTCGCCAACACTAAAAAGCTTCTGAGCTACCATTTCGTTTTTAAATCCTACTGTGAACTTCAAATCAAAAGAAATATCAACTATTTTTTACAAAAACGAGAAAACAATCTTATATTAATATCTTATATGAATAACAATCTTATATGAATAACAATCTTATATTTGGTTTGTTAGTTCAGTGAATGAATTAACCTTTTCGAGACGGGTGAGTCATAAATATATTCGTATGGAATCAGAAATAGGATGGAAGAAAATAAAAAGTGGTAGATTAATTTGAAAACCTTATTTTTGCTTTCACTTTAAATCTAATAGGTACATCCAATCTATGTTTCTTAAAAGCGTAGCTGTACAATTTTTAATTTAAACTAAGTCTTGGTGAGTAAAATAAAGAAAACTATTATTACCCCGGCCCATAAATAAACTGCTATAAAAATAATTTGGCTACCAGTTTTATCTTTTCAACCGTGATTGTCACCCGCCCTGAAAATGCATATATGACTCGCCCGTCTCTAAGAGGTTTCAGTAAGCCTACTAGCACAACAATGTGAGCTACAGAAATTGTCCCTGCAAGCTACTAGAAGCTCGAGATCAACAATTTAACGATCACTAATCAAAAAGGAACGCAAGAAGAGAAGTTCCTAGCTTCGTCAAGTGCTGTGAAGCCTATAAGAGATTTGGTTAGATGAACGTAAGCCATTGTACTTGTTCCGTTTTTCAATGTGTGACTCAGATTATCTAGTTTCATCTCTTATTTTTTCATTGGTTATGTATTTCGATGCATTTATCGATTTTATGCTTTTGAGATATAGTTGCAGTCGCCCATGCTAGTGAGGCATAAATGACGATTGGGCCCATGCCCATGATGTAAAATAGATCTTTGTTAGAAAGATTTAGTCTTGACTGGTGGCAATGGAATCGGTTGGTTTTTATGACCGATATGCACCTAGTGCTTTTTGAAAAGTAGTCTTGATAAGTACTTTTGATATATTGGAAAGATCTACGTTTAATGTATTCTTCTCAGAAATGTAATTTCATTATACTAATAATAATTGGTTAGTAAAATATATGATGACACTTCTATTAATATTTGGATCTAACGTCAAGGGATAATAGTACTAAAATTGTCTTACATTTGACCAGGGAAATAGATCTTTCCCAATTGCAGGAAATGTAACATCGCTCAATTCACCCCTAAACATTTTCATGTGTAGTCATCGCGATCACTAATACTAGTGCAATTGAAAAAAAAGTTTATTTTTGAAAAATAATTTTTACGTTCATTATTACCATGTTTTGATTTTTTTCTTACTAAAATGCCTACTTTCAATTATACATCGTAAAAAAATATGGACCAAATTAAGATTAAAAAAAAAAATAGATAAAACACCTGCAATCAGGGTGCCAATGTATTTTTTTTACATAAATTCCATTTTTGTTTTAAAATTATACGGTAAAAAAAAAATATTATCTACTGTACTTTCTACAATATTTGCTATAAAATCACTATCATTAAGTAAATATTACTGCAAAAATGACGGTATAAAATTTTACTGCAAAAATGGATATTACGGAGGCTGCATTTTGAGAGCTAGTATTTTTTATTGTAATTTGCTCAGAAATTTTTTGCAGTAAGAATGTTTTAATGTGTAAATGTAGAGCGGTAAAAATCACTATCAAGTTCAATCCATATTTTTTAAAGTTTTAAATATGTCAGCAACTCCTTAGCGCCCAGCATAATAATTTCTTAAATATATAACTTATATATCAAAGAAATTATTTAAATTATTCCCATAGTAAGTATTGCAAAATATTTAATAAATATTTTTTTTACAAGCGTAAAGTTAAAATAAGGGTATTTTAGGGTCTTGCGTAAGCATTTCTCATACCACTCCACCCCGCCTTGTAAAAAATAAGCAAATTACTATCCATTCATCCTTTAGGTGCCCGTAACATTTGAAAAACTACAAATTAAATATCTTGCTAGATTTTATACAGACAATGCATGAGTTTAATGTCCTTATATAGATGTATTTCATCGAAGCCGTAAGAAATTGTTTATGACAAGTTGTCGCTACTAGTTGTGAATGTGACAAATTGTCACGACGAATCGTGCCTTCGATGAGTTGTCTCTGCAACGAGTTATGCTCAAGACGAATTGTGCTCGGATAATTGGCACAGAACCTTTGAAACTGGAATCTTTTGTTTCTGGCAAAGTTTTTTCTTTTCTTTTTTTAAATTATGTAAAAAGTAGTGCCAAATATTCTTTTTCTTCTTCAAAATATGTTCATTAAAAAATTAGTTCAAATGAAAAAAGTTCAGAATGAAGATAAAACAAAGGAAAATTATATGAAAAAAAAGGGGGGGAAGAAAAATAATAATAAAAAAAAAATAACTAACAACTGGGGGAAAAAAAGAGATGAGGGGTTAAGGCAAAAAAGAGATTTTTGCGGATATAATCGTGTGGGCTGATGAAAAGATTATATCTTTTATTTTCCGGATTTTTTAAAAAAATTTCATCGTTTTTTTAATTATTTTTCTTTCCTCTCCCCCCCCCCTTTTTTTATATATATGTCTGTAATTTTCTTTTATTTTATCTTCATTTTGAACTTATCTAATGAGTTCTGTTTACTTGCAGCTTATGCGCAATAAATGAAACCTATTGTTTTTCGTAATTTTCTTCGTGTTTTATTTTTTTTTTTTTTGTATTTATTTACTTTGTTAAATTTAAAGATTGTGTTTAAGATTCTTTTGCTTTCCTTTCCATTTTAGAATTTAGAAGACTAAATTAAGCACTTCCTAAACCCCTTGGTGACAATAAACCCTAACGATATTATTAAACAATAATGAAAATAAAAAAAAATGCTATCATTAAAAGTCTTTTTAAAAAACATTTAATTTTTTCAGGTCGATTGTTTTTACCTGTTGCCTGCTTTTTATTATTCAATGCAGGAGACTTAGTCAGTCGAATGGTAGCGATCAGGATACCAATAGTAAGTATAATAATTATTATAATTGTAAAAGCTCAATCAATTATAAAATATGTTCTCTGAGTGTAAATTAATTTATCAGCGTACCAAACAATGATCCAGATTTTTAAAAAAAAATCATCAATCGTTAAAAAGCTTAACGTTTTCCAGGTTGAATATAATGGATTTTTGTAACATTTGGAATAAATGCTTCACGAGTGTATTTAAATATTTTTTTTATGACGTTCTTAACCCCTTAACGATCGGTTAATTTTAGAAAAAACGGTCATGAAAGTGCCTATTTTTTTTTCCTGATATCCAAACATCTTGTGCTGACATCTAGTTTAAAATAAACTAACTATCTACAATTACATTACAAATATCCTGGTACTGCCATCTGGTGCGTAAAATGAGAAATAAAATGTTTTCCAGGCAAAAGAAATGAATTATTTTTATTCTTATTGGCCCGTTACTACTGAGCACTCCAGCCCGGAAATATGACGGGAGCGAGAAATAGAGGGCGAAACCTCACCCCGTTATTTTCACAGGAGCGAGAAGGAAGGGTTTTTTCTTCAGAAAGTTATAAAAGGGACATTAGTTTTTAAATAAATTTAGTGTTAATTTAGATTATAAAAAATAACACATTTTAATTTCCTTTAAAAATTAGAGTGAGTGTTATTTCTAACTGCTAATTTAAAGGACCGGGTTTAGATCCACAGAGGTGGCTAGGGATTTAAACTTCACATCAATCATTATGAGTAGCAGTTTGTCTGACCAGTAAAAGTGGGCTGCCGTTATTTACAAAATTGTGGAGTCTTTAGCCACTTTGTCTCTCCTGGCAACATAAAATGCCCTTCAAGAACTTAAAGGTTGGCAGAATACATACTTGATGTAACTCCACTAAAGGCTTTTCAACCGTATAACTTTCAAACGATTAAAGCTTTAGACACAAAAGTGCTGCCTAGGTAAAGTAAAGCGGCTAAGCGCAACAATTTGTATTCCGTAATCTTAATTGAAGAAACAAAAAAATTAAAACAATATTAGTCTAATGGTTTCCAGGTTGTTTTCCTGCTAATCATTCTCAATGTTTATTTGAGTTCCTTTTCATTTTTATTTCAATAAAGAACCATTAATCAGCTTAATTATTAATTTTTTTGCTTATGGAGTCTGCTTACACTAAAAACCAAATTAGAACTAATTTAGTTCTGTTCCAGACTCGGAAATTCAAAGGTCTGAAAAAAAAACTGATTTCAAAAAAATGAAAAATTTGCCTTCTTCACACTAAATATTTTCAAAAGAATTAGAAGTGTTTTATAGTTTAATATATTTACACAATTGCTCATAAACTTTATGTAAAAAGTTTGGATTCCAGCAACAACAACAAAAAAAGCCATTCAGAATTCCACAGCCAAAGAAAAAAAATATTGTACCACTGTTGTAGCACATTAGCCACTGATCTTAGACACTACTTTCAAATTTATAGAGCAACCATTCAGAAGTTACATATATATACAGTGAAACCTCTTAAGAGCGACCACTCTTTGTTCTACAGTAAAATGGTCATTTTTAGGGGTTACCTCCATTGACTTCAAAATGTTATCGAAGGTACAATATTTTTTGCACACAATTTTAATTTTACTCAGTGGCCTCATTTTCTTGGTGCGGAAAAGAACTTGTGTTGCCGTCATGAAAACCAGATCCACGAATAAAATTTAGCGGTGTAACGGATAGGTAATTCGTAGCACCAGATGGCACTACCTTTTATCCGCAAAAACAATAGTCTTCATTCTGACTTACCAAGTGAGATGACGCAAGATGAGCTACTGGAACCGTTCTTGGTTCCCTTCTGTCCCAATCAGTTTGGGTAAAACTTTAAATTACTTTTTATATTATGTTGTTACTCTTTATTGTTAAATGGATGTGTGAATGTGTAATTAAAAATACTGAGTTCTTTGTGATGGTGTTTCCTTCCATCCTCGTGTCCTCACAGCGGCAATAAAAATGACCCTTACTGATATAATTATGTGCAAAAACAAATTTACCAATTATGATTGATAGAACTACTTTAAATAAATGAACAATTGTTTTTTTGTTGTTTAAGTTTGCATTTAAATTGTATAGCATAAAAATTAGTCTTCTTTAAAAAAAAAATGAGAAAAGGTTTATTTCTTTGTGATGCTTAGTTATTTCCAAAAGTTAACTTTTCTTTATCTACTTTAATATTTGAACTTTAAAAATAAATAATTCATAGCATCCTCTTTAATGCACCCTGACTGCAACATGATATTTTTCTATCTCCTTTAGAGATCATCAACAACAAAAAAAGCTCTCTAAATAAGAGCAAGTCACAAATATTTTGAACATAGTTGAATCGACTTATTTGTTTTGATATTTTATCATGTTTCCTTATTTGACCTTTTCGGACTTTTGCCCGGTCACTGGAGGTTTTGATGGTCTCTCCTAAAGGTTTTCTTCATACCAAAGTCTATGGAAAAAATTCCGTGCCTCCCAAAAGTGGTCATAAATCGAGGTCGCTACACAGAGCTGGTCTTTCCTGGAAGTTTCACTGCAAACACATATGAAAATGCACAAACTATATTTAATGAGGCGCGATGGCTCAGGGGATAGAGCGTTCGCCTGCCAATGAGGCGAACCGTGTTCGAATCCCAGTCGTTACGAATTTCAAATCCGGCTTGCATCGACCACAGAGCTGATGTGAAATATCCTCAGTGGTAGACGGATCATGGGTTAGAGTCCCCTTGCTGTCAGGCTAACCGTGGGAGGTTCTCTCAATGTAACGCAAATGTGAGTTAGCTCCTTCAAAAAGTCTTCCATGAAGGCAAATTTCTCCCAATACTTAATCCAGGATCTTCCAGATCGAGTATTGGGAGATCTTCTGGATTGGGTTCAAAATTACTAGGCTACGGAGTTGAAAACTAGTAGTCGTAAGCCCATAAAATTGGATCGGCTGTTCAACGACGGTTATAAAATAAAACTATATTTAATTATATGATGCAACCTGAAATGTTGTCTATTCATTTAGCCCTCTAGGTACAAGTACATCACACTTGCCCTGACAGTAATGCGTGTTGTGTTTGTTCCACTACTTATGCTGTGCAATGCACATCCAAGGCATCATTTACCAATTGTATTTGACAGTGATGTAGACTTCATCATCATCATTCTATTCTTTGCTCTCACTGGCGGCTACTGTTGTACCATCATTTTAACACAAGGGCCAAAGTAATTATGCTTCTTTATTATTATTATAACACACACGCATATGTATACCCTAATAACAAAAAACTTTCACCCGTTATAGCACAGCCACAAAAAGTGCTTTATATATAAATAACAGCTACATATATTATTGAAATTCACATTATTTATCAGGTGGATATTTCTTTCTGTTACCTACAAATTTCACTTAATTTCTGAGAAAAAAATAAAATTTTTGTCACAACGCTTTTTTTTTTTCCATAAAGAACAGCCCTTTAAAAGAAGAGTTGGCACAAATGCGCAAATAAAAAAAAGTACTCTTAAAGGTTCTCATATTGAAAAAAAAATCCACAATAGTGTCAGAAATACAGTAGGAATAACAGCACCAACATAGAGGATAGGAAGAGTGTACCATAAATTGCATATAATAATTTAACAAGTTCACAAAAGAGCATTTCAAGTTGTGCTAAAAATAAATGCACACAGAACTGTAAAATGAGCAGAAGTACAATTTGCTCTTAATGAAGATACTTATTAGCTGTTTATTGTGAGCACTGTCTAGAATGAATGATTTCAATTAAATGGCGTTTAATACTTTACAAAGAGCAGTTATTAATAATCTGGCACAACCAGGGCTAGCAATCATTATTTACTTTACTTATTAAGGCTCTTCAAGCTGCATAAGGATTGATGCATAGGACATCCAGCCAGCTTTCCCATGTCTCCTGGTCTTTGGCTTCCTCTAAATCTTTTAAATTTGCTGTTTTAAAATTCACCCACCAAGTAGTTAACCAAATTCATAATTGGCACCAAATGATGATACAGAAATTTGATAAAATAATTATTTTTTTATTGAGTAAAATTGTCTTCAACTGTAAATAGAGCTGGATAAGAATATTTAATAAAAAAACTGTATTTTACAAATGACTTAACAAATGCATAAAGGCAATATATACACAAAGATTTTTAACAATAAAGTAATGCTACCTTTGCAAAATAAATAGCGATTTTCTAAACTGGTGATTTATTACAGCACATTAGAAAATTTGTGTCAATAGTTCTCCGACTTCAAAAATGTTCAAGTTACTCAGTAACTTTATCTTCAGAGGCAACAAAATACAAGATTTGGCTTTTAGCTCTGACAGTATTTAAAGAAAGCTGCAAACAAAATAAAATGTAAGAATAAAAAAAAATATTTAAAACAGTCTTAAAACAAATATTTTTACAATGTACAAAAAAGGTTCAATCATCAAAAATTATTTTTATAACGTAATATTATAATATACAATAATATTGGTGATAATCATTTGATATGCATGATAAATATCATTAAAATATTCAGAGAGGTTTGGAGCCTGATTATAGCTTTTAACTAGAAAACTACTAACTCAAATATGTTAAAATATTACATAAAAATGAGGAACGATTCAGGATAAGATAGTGAAAATTTGATAATACAGTGAAACCTTAGAACAACAGGTCCCAGAGGGGCTGAGCTTTCGTGTTTGGTGATATTCGGAATTATCAATCAAGTGAATATTTAAAAAATCTCCAACAGCAGATTTAACTCACTAAAATACTGATCAAATAATGATCACTTTTTCTTTTAAATGTCATGAATTTGCATTTCTCTATAGTAGATTCATATAGTCTCCTTTTTTACAATTTTCAATAGGCTCCAATTTAAGGAATTGCTAGTATTTCAAGCATTACTTTAAAAAAATTCTGTATTGTATCTCTCTACCAATTACTAGAACTTAAAGAAGGTAAAAATTAAATGGATTCATAAATAATGGTCAATGCATGTGTAAGTTATTTCTTTCATGCATGTGCCAGTATTTTCTCCGAATTGCACAAATTAAAGAATGATTGATGAAGAATCAGAAATTGCCACCCATTGTGAATGCTGAAACAAGATTTACGTAATTGACACAGACCGCCATTAAAGATACAGGGTATCTGTAGTAAGCAGAATTGAACAGTATCCATAGTTGACTTCAATAGCAATGCTTAAAAATTATTTATTTGCATAGGCTGGATTTATTGAGGGCAAATATTTTAGTGAATATCAACAGAAACTATTGCAAGTGAAGCAGGAAAAAATGAAAAAAGTTGACTAATATACAATCTGAAACAAAATTCATGATATCAATGGGTGACCCTTGTTTGGAAATCACTGTTCAGAGGTTTACCATAACTCTCTCAATGTAATGGGATAAAATCTGCCATTTATTTTTGACAATAACATTTACCACTAAAATAGTAATAGTTTTTATGTCTTAAACAAGGTGGTTTGTAATCAACAACTTTTTATTTTAAAAATTCTAAAGATAAAGCGTATCGCTTAATGGCAGATACGCATACAACGAGTAGAAATTGTTTGGCTTTTACAACTAAATTTTTTCTATTAGAATTTGCTGCCAGGAAAGAGTTTTATGTAAATCCTATGAAAGATAATTGGTTCCGAAAAAATTCGGCAGCTTTCCAGAGGAAGCAGTGAGAGAGGTGTTTTAAGTTTGACTGTAGTTACAGAATGTAAAGGGGGGGGGAACGATTAGGAGCATCATTTAAAGTTAGGTATTAATTGAAAAAAAGAGAAAAAATTTTACAATTTCTAACATATTTTTCGCTATTTAAAATCTCTAGACACAAATTAAAAAAATTTCTTATTTAAGAAAGTTTTTCCTCCTTTTCAAATCTAAGAACCCTATTTTACTATTAATAGAATTTTTTTTTTAAAATTTAAAGTATCAGATTAGTTAATTACCAATCACCCCATGTCACGATTTATAATAATTTCAAAACGTACAAGTAATTTCCTTTCTAACATTTTGTTTCGAAATAGATTACAACTTATCAATTTGTGAAACATAATTTAAGCATAAATTTCATTTGAATGTTATCAATTTTTTATAATAGACAAGTGAAAGAAGAAGACCAGGAAATAGCAGGATCCCAAATGGCCTTTTTCCTTGGACTCGGACTTATGCTTGGCTCTGTTTCATCTTACGGTCTAGTTCTCCTATTATAATTCATAAGAGGCTTTCAGACATTGATATCACTTGTGAATAGTGGTTTTTTACTTAAAAGATTGTTGATGATTGTAAAAGATATTTAGAGAGATTTATCTGCACACACAAACAGTTGGATGAAAAAAGAAAAATGAAATGAGAACTTAATAAGGCATGAATAATTATTATAAGACAAACTTAAATCACTTCAGTTAGTCGGAATTTCAAACATTACAGCTTTTAATCAGTAAATGACAGAAATAGGCAAATTTGGAACACTGATTTTAATATTTAAAGTATAAAATAAAATTGGCAATGACAAATTATTTTTTTTTTAAAAAAAGAGAAAAAATCTCAATTTGAATACAGAATTTGAAATAATTTCCTGCATAGCAGTTTAAATATAGCACAATAGAAAAATAAAACATAAAGGATCGTAAAATAAGTATATGCTTCAATTGTAATGCAAAGTCACCTATCCAAAATCATTAGAACTTCAGTAATTCTAAAAAAAAAAGATTTTTTTCAGATAGTAAATTTAGGGTAAACAATGAACAAAACGTGTCATTCATTAAATAAAATAAGAAACAATAATTAACATCAATTTTCATACAATAGCTTTGTGCTATTGATTAAATGAAATTCAATTATTCAATGAATATTTAATATAAAATTAATGTTAATGATAAAATATAAGTAAAATCGGAAGAAGTTGCAGAAGTTGAACTTTCAACTGCATAATCCAATTTAAGTCAAAACATAGACTATCTGCAGGTCTTTCTTTTAAGCATTATTAATGTTCATCTTCATCAATATTCAATAGTTTGTTTCGCCAAAGTTTTTTTTCTTCTTCTTCTTCTTTTTTTTTTTTACTGTGGCTCTTTCAACAACTATTTAATTCAATTTATAAAAGCAGTAAATGTGTTAAGCTATTCTACATCTAACAAGAGAAAATGAAAAAAGTAAAACTTCTTTCCTCATACATAAGATTTTTCAACAAATCAGGAATAAAAAAAAGGTTTATTTTGATTGTCCAAAAGTGTATATAAAATAGACGTTTTTGAAAATGGATGTTCGAATATTGGACTCTACTGTATTTTCAATAAAATAAAATTAGAACAATTTTAAAATTATTTTTTTGCTGTCAAAAAAACTAAGATAACCCAGTCTTTCGGATGGCATGAAGAGATATATCAAGCATTAACTGTATTTATATGTTATTTTAAGTCATTAATATGTATCCAACTTTATACTACTGCTACTACAATGTACATTTAACTTATCTAGAAAAAAAGTTGTATATTTCATGTTTTTAAACTAAAAACAATAAGTGTATTTTAAGATGTTGTAAATAAAATTGTAAAAATATGTTGTACATAGTTTTTATGATGATATTATAGCAATAATTCAAATTTTTACAACTAATAGTCCATTCTTCAAAACAATCCATTAAAAAGAAATATCGATTCAAGTTTAATTGACTTGTTAGTTGCTGACTTTATACCTTAGTACTTAGATACTATGCAAATAGATTTATTATCAGGTTATTTATGTTATTAGATTCATAATTAATGCTACAAATAAATGATGCTGATTTGTATCCATTATTAATAAACATTGCTAAAAATGCTAATTTCAAGACTCTTGAGGTAATTTGGGTAAGATTATTAAAAAATATGCTTTGACTCTCAGAAGTCTCAAGAGTTATGACAGACTTCAAACTTACAATAAATAATTACCAGGATGCGTAGCCAAATCTTTCAACAAAAAATAAGCACCTTTTAAGTACTTTTTAAGCACTCAAAAAATAATTTTAAGCATTATATACATTTACAAAATGCAAAATAATTTTAAAAGACTTTACATGATCATAATTAAATAACTAGTTTCTGACAAAGACTCTTTTCTTGATTATATTAGCCATGAGAAAATGATCAAGATTTTTTGGTTCAACATCAGAGGGTGGAACATGAAGCCTTTCAAAATGCAACAGAGTTGCACATGAGAGTGCAATAATCTCACCGAACCCAGCTCAGTAGACGCACATGCGGACTTGCAAGTATTTCATCAAATGATCAAATGAAAAAAGCACCTTTAAGGACTTTAAAATAACGAACAACGAAAATAAGCACCATTAAGCACTTCTTAAAAAAGCTACGCACCATGATTACGTTTACAAGGAAGCCAACTTTCTACATTTTTAAGAAAATTTCCTTTAATGGTAGTTAAGTTTATGTATTATTATTTGTTTGTAATTTTAAACTGAAGTTATTTTTCCCACTACTAGTTAATAATTCAAAGATTTATATAAAACACCACTTTGTTCTAGCTCTTTCATGGTGAAGCTTTTAAAATGTTGATAAAATTTCTAAAATTCTTAAAGCTTTAGTTTTTATTTGTTAAGAACTTTAAAAAATATTCTGCAAAAAATCATAGTAGTTGGCAGCCCAAAACTATTTTCCAATTCATTAAAGACAATCATAGGAATCCATTTTAACTAAACTATAACAGAGTAAAAAGATATTTTAAGAATTATTGCTCACAAATAAATCAAAATGGTCATTCTTCATATTATTAATTGAAACAAACAGCTGCCTAGTCTAAAGCTTAAGATTACAATCAAAAAATTTTAAAACCTAAAAAAAAAATTTTTTAATTTAAATATACTATCTTTATAATATTTAATAATTTAAAACTTGTTTAAATAGGTTTTTTATAGTCAGATCTTTTATAAAACATTATTTCCATAAAACTTTTATCACAACTAAGATCTTGAAATATCTAAATGACTATTTATATATCTGTTTAAATTATTTATATGAAGTGTTGAACAAAATCCTTTTATTTCTTATTTACAAAAATATTTATACATTAGATTTGCTACCAATAGAAAAGTATTTTCGGAATATCCCACTTTTGCAAATATTTAGCAATGAAAGAAAAAAAACTAATTATTAAAAGTAATGAAACTCACCAATTATTGTATTGTAGTTTTTTTCTTTACAAATAAAATACTGTAACAGTTCCCAAGAGTAAAAAAAATTTTTTTTATTTTTTGAAAAAGGAAAAGAGACATCTTTATTTTGATTAATTGCTTATAAGTGCCTGAAAAAGACATTACAGAAAACGAACACTTAAATATAGGACTATAAACTGTGCTTTCGTTTTGTTTTAAAATGACTTTTTTTTTGTTTCTTTATGAATTTGTGATTCTAAAATATTCATTTTTTGGAGAGATAGCCTAAACAATGTGGTGGATGTTTGTTAATACATAATTTTTGTCAACAATGAATACAGCTGTGGAAATTTAACAAACACTATTTAACTTTTTAATAAAACAGTGAAATATTAACATTTCCACTGTTAGTCACTTAAGTATCACTGAATAAAAACAAAACTATAAACTAACCACCCATCAATTTGCTTAGTAGTCAAGTTTGCTGCTGCAGGGACCACCACATCCAGCTGCAATAGTCTCACTAGAATTATCATCAAAATCTGGAGGTAGATGCAAACGCTATAAAACAAACATGCAATCAAAAATGTATACATGAAAAGAAAATTTTTCAACAGTTCCTTGAAATCTGAGATTTCAAAATATTTAATTAAAATTATTTTTAAATAGAAAAACTTAAATAAATAATTTAAAAAAACATTTACATTATTGAGTGTAAATAAAACCAGAAATTGTTAGTTTGATTAAGCGAAATAATACAAAGTGGAGTCAAAAAGTTCCTGGAATAGGTTAACTGCATATTATTTAAAAAAAATAGAACAATAGTTTTACTTTATTGACCTTCAAAGTAATTTATTCTGGCAGCGTTCACACTTTATCCAACGTCCGTATGACTGTTCAAAACAATCCTGGAATTTATTTTTTGAGGGGTTCTTCAGTTGCTTTGTCACATTTTTGATCACCTCATCTAAATCCACAAAACGGTGTCCTTAAAATTTCATTTTCAGCCGAGGAAACAGGTAAAAATTTGCTGGTGCAATGTCGGGAGAATAAGAGTGGTAACACCATGTCTGACTAGTTACTTTTCACAATCAGAGAGCAATGTGGTGGAGCATTGTTGTGTAAAAGAAATTAATCGTTTGTTGCCAATTTTTCAGGTAGTTTTCGTCTAGTTGCATTTTGTAGTGGTTTAAGAATCTTAAAGTAAAGTTTTTACTGACAGTTTGGGCATTCAGGAATAACTTCATAGTGAATGACACCCCTGCAATCAAAAAACACCTCGAGCATCATTTACCCTCAGTTTTTGTCCATCATTTTGTCAGTTTTTTTTAAATGTTGTGAAGTTTTGGCTTCATATGTGAAGGTTTTGTTTTCCATTCACTTGACTGGCATTTTTTAAGAGGTTCGTAAAGAAAACCTCGCGTCTCATCACCTGTTATAATTCTTGTTTAAGAAGCTGTCATCTTCATCTGCCATATCAGTCAAATCCTTGCACATGTTCACTCTCACTTCTTTTTGTTCCGGCGATAACATTTTTGGAACCATGGGCAAATAAACACAATCCATGTTCAAATCATCTTGAAGAATGTGATGTGACCCATGTGAAATTCCAAGTTCAGAGGCAATTGCATCAATGGTTATTTGTCTGTTTGCAGGCAAGATTTCTTGAACATGCTCAGCATTTTCATCTGTGGTGGAAGAGGAAGTGAGCCAAGTCCGAGGATCTTCTTTGATGTTTGTGTGACCTTCGCGAAAACGGTTATGTCACTCGTACACACAGACGTTTTCCTCATGGCATTGGTTTCAGTATGCTTTTTTAGCATCTCGAGCATCTCAGGTGTTTTTTTAAGCAAAAGTCAGAATTCGATATCAGCACGCTCTTTAAAGACACTTCAAAATCCGACATATGAAAATTTGCTTTGTCATAAATGATTTGCAACTAATGCTTACGTTACCAGAAATGAATTTCAGATAGTTGTGTGTTTTCATTATTAGTGCTACCAACCTCTAAAAAAATATTTTCCCTCCAATGAACACTTATGTGAATATAGGAGACTATTTCGAAAATTCATAAACTCTACCTCATAGTAGTACTTTATTTACTTCGTACTAGAGCTGTAGAATGGTCTGGGAAACAGCTTTGAGGATGATCCGAAAGCATAACACCACGATTTTGACCCTCTGAAGAAGACGAGGACAAACTGCACAAAGTTGAGTACTTTACGGCGGAACAATATAACAAGGCCTGATACCCTGCACAGTCGGTCCCATCACAGGTTGATCAGAGTGCAGTAGTCGACTGCACAGCGGTCATCTATCCACCCACTCACTGACTGTAGCTAGTGACTTTTACTTTGGTGATCTACAGCAAACCATGTCTTATGATCAATCTAATGTGGAACTGTTCATTATCCAAAATTTTGTTTAAATAAATGAAGTTACTCACCTCTATAATAAATTCTTTTCTTTTTGTCTTATATGCTAAGTCAGTTGTTTTCACTGGATACTGACAAGAGTTTAGAACTGGCAGTTTTGTCATGTGAATCAGTCCTTAGAAAAAAATTTAAATACATACTTAATTATACTCTAATTTCTACAAAATACAAACAAATAACTATAATATAACTAAAACAAACTTAAACAAAACAAATATGGTATAAAAAAAGAGCAAAGAGCACAAGGCAAATAGCTTTTATCAACTTTAGCTTTTATCTGATTTTATCAACTAAAACTATGTTTAATGTTTGTCCACAAGGATTAATTTAAACAAAATATTTGATAGTAAAAAGAAAGAAAAAAGTTTATAACATGCTTGCGTATTTATATTAGACCAAATTTTGATAGGTTTTTGAAGGGGGAGTACTGTCGTTGTCGCAAGCATTTAGTTTCATAAGAGCCATTTCCCCACTTTTTATTTTCATAACTTTGGCTTTTAAAATAGGAAATCAATCTTTTTAAGTTGAAAGTAGATCTAATAGCAAATTAAACGTAATTTCTTGATTTTCAAAAGTAATAGGTACAGAAATGTTTTGGATTAAACTCCTAACTTGCACAAATAATTCTAACATGGCTATTTGCAATTCTCTACTAAAACAATTGATTTAGAAAAAAAAGAAATCGATTTTCTCAAATGAAACAAATAATAAAGATATTTGGAAGTAAAGTAGTAAAACAATTTATGACTTCCCATTTAGTTTACACTAGCTTCCTGAAAATTACATTGTTGTGCAACTTGTATGGTTTTAGAATATAGTCTAAACTTTTTCCACTGGAATATTTATTAATAACTTATATATCTCTTCCTTTTTTCTTGATAGCTTTTTATTACATTAGTATTAAAAAAAAGCTAATTTTCACTTCATTTTATAGGCTATATAAATTTGTTAAAAGTTTTTGTAAAGACATTAAAATGACCTATAAATATATAAAAATATGAATCCTTTTTCCAATAGTGGAAATTATATTTCCTGACCAAATAACTCAAAAATTCAAAAATGATTATTCTTGGACAGCTAGTGAGAGCTAAATAAATTATCTCATTTTTTTAATGTACTTAGTTCTAAGACAGCAAAATAAAAGTTTTATATAAAGCTTTATTCTCTTAAAATCGGTAGAAAAAAGTCTTTGTTTAGGACAGTCTAATTACAAGTAGGAAAATCGCAAAAATTTGACTAGCACATTAACAAAGTGATTGCTAAGTTATAGGAAAAAATTTTTTTAAATTTGCTGATGATTTAAAATTGAACTTTTTTCAAATAGATAAAATTATTAAATTGTAATGGAAGCAAAAAGTAGGCAGCTCAATTTTCATGTTGTTGTTGTTAATTTACGTCGCACTAGAGCTGCACAATGGGCTATTGGCGACGGTCTGGGAAACATCCCGGAGGATAATCCGAAGACATGCCATCACAATTTTGATCCTCTGCGGAGGGGATGGCACCCCCGCTTCAGTAGCCCAACGACCTGCGCGCAAAGTCGAGCACTTTATGGTAGCACAGTTTAACGAGGACCAATACCACACACCCTCGGTCCCTACGCAGACTGATCCAAGTGGTCACCCACCCGCACACTGACCGCAGCCAGTGATGCTTGACTTCGGTGATCTGCTGGGAACCGTGTCTTAACGATCAGTCCACTGCGGGACCCTAATTTTCATGTAATATTAATAGTAACACATAGGGTACATTTTTTAAATTCCAAATTATTAAATTAAATCATAACAAAAATTATTAATTAATAAATTATTTTCGGGTAAATTTATGTGTAAACATAATACAGAAAATAATTAATATTTACCAGCATATTCTTGGAAAGCAGGATGATCTGCTAACTCTGTACCTTCAAATGATTCAATACTTATTACCATATCACAGGTTTGTCGTATTCTGCTAAGGAGAGATTTATTCTAAAAAATAATTAAATGAAAAATAGTTAAAGTGTATGTTTGGTTTCCATTTTTTACAATCACACTAGTATAAAATTGAAAAACATTAACATATCACTGAATGATTGTATTGTTAATGAAAAATTTTAAGAGATACCAGAATTTATAAGCATATTTCTTTTATGGGGAAGCTACAAATTTATTAATTGAAAAACAAGTATCAATCAGTAATTTTTTTTTTTTGGAAACGAATGGTGGATCAAGGAACATCACAAGCGGTTTCACTAATTTGGTTTTATTTAAAAATTTTAAAAAATAGATTTTTTTTCTCTTTTTTACAATAGATGAATAGTCATTTAGAAATAGAGAATATAAATTGCATTCTATCAGAGATACACAACCATTTTTGGGCAGTGTAAATTAAAAAATAAAGTGTCAGGGGCTGACATTATCATTCTGCTGCAATTATCAAAATACAGAGAATATTTAATATCTATTTTACAAATGTATAATAATTTATCTTTTGCTATAGCACAGATAATATAAATAATTAATTTAACTAAATTAAAACAAATACACTTATTAGATTACAAATCAAATTATGGTAAACATATAGGAATACAAAAAAAGGGGTAACTTGAATGTACATTTATCCGAACAGTCCTCACTTTTATGCAGATAACAAAACTAGTTACGAAAAAGTAACAGATAAATGTGATAAGTGCTGTTTGAATTTTGGAATTATAATTTTTTTATTTATCGCCTCATTTTTTTAAAAAAAATTCATTTGCACAAATTAAGTAATTATATTTTGCTTCTAACATTGAAACCATTGCATAAGCAGAATTTTTATAACAAAATTGTCATATTCTGTTAATTTGAGAAAAACTGTAAACTAGATCAGTAGCTTACTGCTATCAGGGGTCTGACCAGAGATTTTGTGAAAGGTCCTTTTGTAAATTTGCGAAAAAACTACTCATAATTTGTGAATATAAAATAAGCGTTAAGTCTCATTCTTTCAACCAGCGTCCTGCTTTTGCGAATTTGTGCAAATAGGGTCCTGTTATTGTAAAAATTGCTAAAAACCTTTTCAAGAAGTTTTTAAATTGTAAATAGACACAAGATTATGCTCAACAATTGCTGCTACTAAATTAGAGATGCAACATACAAATATTTGGTATTTAGCCTAAACTGCTCAAAGCAGAATATTAATTACGGACGAATAATAGAAACAAAATCACTCACATTTTTAATATTTTCAATTGACAAACTTTAAATAACACCACTTAGTTATGTATCTCTTTTGATGTGTTATGCATTAAGTAAACTTAAACAATTCAAAAATTTATAATATTTTATTAAAAAAATTCCCTGAAATTAATTTTTATTTACATAATATTATATTAATTTTATTAATAAATATAAATTGATCAATTATATTTATTTACAAAAAATATCAAGAATGTGCACACGATGTTTGTAACAGTAGAAATATTTTCTTACAATACTACATTTGGAATTTAAACTTAGGGAAGCTTAGTTCGTTTCGAACCTTCTTTCTTTGTTTTTACAGGAAGGGCTTATTCGATTAACAAAACAAAAAATTAAGATAAACAAATTTGTGAAGGGTCCGATTAAAAGATAAATTATTTAGTGAAGGGCCCGTTTTTATGAAAAGATATTTTGCGTTTTTATGTGAAAGATATTTCTTCTAAACAGACCCCTGAAACACAAAAATAAATTTTAGCTGAACTCTTGGAAAATAAATTGCAAATCATTTTCTATATAATGTTTACATTAATCCATAGTTATAACTTATTACAAAATAAAATAATTTATAACATTTCAGGTTAACATTCAATTATAGAAATAAGAGTTAAATTCTCACAATAGAAACTAAAAGCCACTTTAAATTAAATATTTTACTAAATTATAACTTACTTGTGTGAGATAAAAAGGAATGGTTATTAATGCTACTGCATAGGAAGTTCTTATAAGTGCTTTGAGTAGATATAAAAAACGCAATATTTGAGTTTCTTGGCATTTTTCATCATCTTTATACCACAGAGGAGAACCAAGAGAACAAATTCCAATTTTCATCACAGTTTGGCATGTCTTTGATGGAACTTTAAGGCCACTGGTCACAATATAACTCTTAATAGTCTCTAGCAATTGCGAATATGGATTTGAAAGAAAATATGGTATTTTTTCTGATTCACAATTTTCTGTTGGATCCCAAACTGATAAGGAACATTGATGCAGCAGGTCTTCCGACATTCTTTTAGATAAATCAAAGCCTTGGTTGTGATAGCTAACCTTTAAATAAGCCTAAAAAAACATTGTTCAAAATTACAGTTTACATATGTTTATGATTTTAAAAAAATATTACTTTTTCAAGAGAACACTGTACATCTCCCTTCCCCTCCTCATGACGGCAGCTAATACTTTTTTATGGGAGATTTCTCGGCCTATAATTAGTTTGCAGATATTTTGAAAAAATTATTTCAGTATCTGAAACTTTATAATTTATTCTACTGCCCTGCGAGCTCACTTTTTTTCTTTACTATAGGTTTCAAATTATTAATGGAGTCAAATATATCAATGAAATATCAAAAATCTAGTTACATCTAGAAATCTATTTTTCATCAAAATTGATTTGGCAATTCCTCATTTTCGAGTAAACATAACTGAGCTAAATGTTTAAAATTTCCAAAAGAAAAATTTATAATTATTTTCGTCAATTGCAAATGTGTTATTGGACAAGAAAATTGAAAAGATGCAAAAACTTTTGCAAAGAATATATATATACCTTGTTTCTGCCTGTGCCTCTTTCCTTTCGAATAGAAGAGCAAGTTCTAATTCTGGAGATCATTCTTTTCAAGAGGTAGATGCAATTAGTTTCATTTGCAAAGCTTGGGGTTAATATCATTAAGGTTTTCTCTTGTGGTTGAGGAGAAGATGGAAGTATTAATTTTGTTTTTACAAATTGCTAATGAGATGGGTTTTAAAAGCAAGGTTGGGTACTACTGCTGGGAGACTTTTTCATTCCTTTATTTATTTACTTATTTTTTTTAATTTTCCTATCGTTTTTCAAATTTCACATGGATACATTTTTTTAAAATTACATGAAATTGAACCCCCATTTACCAGTTTAGCGTATTAATTATATTAAATCAGTTTATTCATTGAATCTATTTAATGAAAAGCTTTAAAATGAATATGTCATTTATTATATACTCCTGTAATCACATAATGATACCATACTATGCAACATTTTATTACATTTCCCACTTGTGCACAGTCTTGCCTATTTAAAGTTAAAAAATATACATGGAAGCTACACCTTTCAATAAAAATATTTTTTATTCATTCAAATTATGAACATGCCTTGCCTTAATTTTTTTCTTTTTCATTACAATATCAAAACATTTAAAGCTTATTTTTAAAAAAAAAAATGTATATGAAAATAATCAAATAGTTTTCTGTATCCTCTTCCCTAGTAACACATTTTTGGCTAGACAGAAAACAAAGATTAATGAAAAACAATCATAAGGGTTAGTAAGCGAAGCAAGGATGGGGTAGAGCATCGTAAATTTATACAACAAAAAAACTTTCATTTGTATGCTACAATTAATTAAATATTGTATCCTTATAAACATCCCAATTGTATCCTTTCCTAAACATATTGAAAATAGCAAATGAATTTAATATTTTATCAAGTAATTGTAATAAAATTTATAGCTAATATTTAAAAAGAGTAATTAGAATTGTTTTATGATCATTCATTCCTGATCTGTTTTGCAACCATTCTACACACAATTTTGAAAATAATGGAGTAAATAATTAATAACTTTAGTAAATATTGAATTATGTTTTATACATTCTGCATTACAAAACTAATGAAAATGGATAAATACTGCTTGAATTTTTAATTACTGATATTTTATTCAGAATTTTTGGAAATTCATTATTAATGGTTTTATACAGAAATTTGCTTTGGTTTCAATTTCTAATAATAAAATAATTTTAATTATTACTTATCGTTTTTCAATTTTTTTTAAGTTTTTGATTTGAACTAAAATCTTTTATTTTCATTCTTACCAGAAAAAACTCAAAAACTTATGCTACAAAAGACACTTTTAACTTTCATTACTTTGTATCTAAAAATATTGAAAGAATCTTATTTTCTCCCCCAGCAAATTAACAGTAAAAAATATGTTATTTATTTTTTGTTAAATTATTATATTATATCTAAAATATTTTTCAAAATGTAATTCTAAATCTATATAAATTACTATTGAGTTAAAATTATAATTTATATATTTCTGGGGATAAATGTATTTAATACTTGAATGCTTAAATTGCTAAATCGATTAGCCTTATAAATTGATAATAATATGAATAAATAATTTTGAAATAAATAATTTAATATTCAATGTTTTTTTAGTTTTAAAAATCATTTTCTTTAAAGGTGCCACCAATTATTATTTTTAAAAAAATTTGTTCGTATATTTACTGTTAGAAGCCAAAAATTACTTAGAAATTAAAACATAAAATAAATCAGATTTAATAATGAAACATTCATATATTCTAATCCATATTCATTTGATGTGTATCATTTAATTTTAAAATTTGTTTTTGCCTCATTCTGTACTTAAAAAATGCAAATTTTAAGAAGGTGCCAAAATCAAAAAACAGTCAAGCCAGAAAATGACCTTTTTTTAAAAAAGTGAGGTAAATGTGGGTGAGGTTTAGAACTAGAGGTTTTTCAAAAAGTGAGATAAAAATACATATACTAGCAACAATTGAAAGTCGCATTCAAGGAGATGGTAGTTTCATTCAAAGCAAAATCCGAAATCATAGAAAGAAAGAAAATGGGTAGTTTATGCAAAAAACAATTTCTTTTGCAAAGGTCATTGTTCAGAAAACTGGTGCTAATCTTTCCACCTTAAAATTCATGTTCCCTCCCAGAGTTCGGAATTTTTGACTCACAGATCATTCGGCCACTGAAAATACTTTGAAAAGATATTAGTGACCTCTTCACACCATTTTTTGCAAAGCTAAAACCCATGAACGCTTCAGTTTTACTTCAAGGAGAGGCCTCTTAAAATAAGGAAGAATACACACATTGAGGAATATTTATTTTATGAAAATTTACGAATTTCATTTGATCTCAAATTGGGCCTGAACTTTTACAATTACCTGCTGTTATGTAAAATTTTGATTTTCTAACAGATCAAATAAAACAAGATGGTAATTTAAGATAATTTTTAATTAAAATAAGTTTAAAATTTACATCTTGGACAGGAGGTTGGTTTTGATATTGAATTGCAATTTTCATCACTTCATCAGGAGCAAATTTTTTATCATTGCTTTGATGTTTCACTTCAATAGTTTTAGCAGCTGGTAATTCCTAAAAAGAGAAACATTTACAATCAAATGATTATAAGTCAAGAAAAATTACAACAAATATCTGATTTTTTTTTTTGTTGGAAAAAAAAACAATTGTATTAAATAAACACAGTTTTATTCAATTATGGAAAAAACTTAAGGTTTATATATATATATATATATATATATATATATATATATATATATATATATATATATATATATATATATATATATATATATAGCACACCAGCAGGTTTAAGTAGACAAAATTTCCCCCAAACTTTTCACAGTATTCTACCTAAGCATTTTTAGAAGGGTGCCCCGCCCGGTGTGACCATTGATCCCTATAAATGCACCCCCAATGCCCTTTTCATCGAAATAAGTTGCCATCCCTTAAAAACACTGAATTTTTATTTTATTTTTTCAGGAAAAGGTTGCTTAACCACCTGTTTTCATGTAAAGTTCACTTCTGTTTATTTAGTAACTGACAATTATTTAACTTTAATTTCTAATGTCATTTGTTCATTTTAGTATGATTTTTCTTATGCTGTCTAGTTGAAATTCACATGATATTCTGCCCCAGAGTTATCTGTATCTTCCAGTTTTGGGCAGATATATTAGTGAATTTTTTAGTGATTTTAAATTTTACCATTTATTTGTTTTAAATAAATACCTATAAACTTTTACCTATAAATTAGCTAACTACAGATAATTTTTATACGGGATATAGCCATAAGCAATATTGCATAGATATTTGATTTATTTTTAAATTTAAAAATTTTAATTATTAGTTAAAAAAAATTAGTATTACTTCATTTTGGGTGACCATTAAAAACCTATAGCCGAAGTATGTATATAAGCATATTATGTCATTATTAACACAAAACTAGAAATATTTATATTTATTACCACAATTAGATTAGTATAGATGTAAATAGCACTATAGCAATTTCCTTACCCTGCCAAGGAAAGGAATAATTCCAAAAATATATAATAAAAGTATTAGATTAATTTAAAGAAATATAAGTTTAAGTTATAAATGATCATTATTAAATTATTTCATAACAAATAATTAAAAACAAACAAACTTGGTTATGCTGTAGTTCAATACATGCCAGTAATTTAATTTAATTGTATCAAATCAAAAGAAATAAACAGACATTTTTTTTTTTTGCAGTATTGTTTTAAATGAAAAGACTAACACAAAACACTGAAATGGGTAAAAGTTGAATAGAAACAATAGTCAGATAATTTTATTAAAAAAAATAATAATAACTGTATATAAAAAAGAGAGAAAGAAAGAAAAATAATCAGAAAAATAAAAAAAAATTGTTTATGACACATTATGAAAATGAATTTAATAGTTGTTTATTAAACTAAAAGGATCAAACAAATAGATAGATAGTAAACAAGCAATATGAAAAACTAGCAGGATACATTTTATAGAGTGATAAACTTCTTGGCTAATAGTACAATTTCTTTATTTCATTTAAATAAACACTACAAAAACTTTTTTACTTATGAATAACATAAAATATATAATTACTTTTAGTAACTTTTCTGATGTTGTTCTGCCACCACTAGATAAAAATACTTTGTGATTTTGGATGACTGCTTCTGATAAGAAGTACTTCATGATAGTTTTTGAAGCAATATCATGTTTATCCTCCTCTACAAAAATTAATTAGCCACATACTTAATAAAAATAAGATAAGATAAATATACACAAGGACATGAGAAAAACTTTTATAATTTGTCATACTATTTTTTATAGATATGGCTATTATCTTTATAACATAACTTTAAAAGCTAGCATGAATAATATCTAGCGTGATGATATGAAAACAACAATGTACCTTTATCATAGTAGCTAATGTCATAAATACTAATTTAATTAATTACAATATCATAATTTATTAATATCAATAATTTTTAGTCAAAGCTAGGTCCTAATAAAAGAAAATAACATATAACTGACCTATTAAACATATTGTACCAACTGGTAATCCTCCACCTATAAAGTTAAACAAAAATTATGTAACAATTATTGTCTAATAGTATATTTTCGTAAATATTTTAACAATACAAGAAAAAATTTATCAAAAGTTATATAAATTTTACAAAAATAGAGGCATGCACTAATATTGGGGATTCTATATCAGTACTTATTCCAAAATAGTAACAGAGTTTCGGCCAAAATTGCAGTGGCAGGTGAGAAATGGAAAGAAAAATATTCTCAGAAAATAAGCAGCAGCTGATTTCAATTTTGCCTAATAGAGTAATCTTGATTTGATATGGAAATTTACAAAGAGAAAAGAGTCATTAGTTTTTTTTTATCATATCTAATATCATGTTATTCATGCACATATAATCATTCAAATTAAAGATAAATACAAGTTAATCTTTTTTAACATGCCTTTAATAAATTTTGCAGATACTGTGATAATAGGTTTTTGCAGCTACCAAAACAGAGTAGTACCAAAATAGTTACCTGATTTTTAAGTAGTCACATATTATAATTAAAGTTTCACAAGAATTTGCTGCTTGATAAGATTTTTATTTTTGATCAGTAATATGTTTTTAAACTATTTCCTTACAGTAACAATTTTACATCAATTATTGATCTACAACACCCAATAATTTTATTTCAAATTTTTAATATAAACTGAGGATTAATACCCATAATGGTGTACAGTGAGAAAGTTAACCACTTCCTAGTAAAGATCATAATGAAGACCTCCTTTCCCCTTCTTTTCTGTACATTTTGATAATTAATTTAATTAAACATAGTAGGGTCAGGTGGGGTAAAATGGGTCACTTTTTAGCTATTTTTGCATTCTAAGTCTTGTAGCAATAAAATCATAAAACTTCCCTGTTTTTTTTTTTTAATAGCAACTTGACATTACATTCCACAGTGTTTTCACTACAGCGCGAGAATCTCGCATATTTTTTTCTTTTCTCGCATTAAAAAATGATTACCGCGAGAAATTCGCGCATTCTATAAATCAATTTCAAAATGCGCGAATTTCTCGCATTTTGGAAAAAAATCATAAAACTTCCCTGTTTTTTTTTTTTTTAATAGCAATTAGAATTTTTTAATAGATTCGAATTACGCCAATTAGAATAAAATCCATTTCACTTTTCTTCCTGGATCTTTCATTATTTTCAACATTTGTCCCGTTATCTGTAGCTTCCCTATTTACCAGTATTGTTCAGAACTTTTTCGAACAACAGAACACAACCCCTCCGAACCACGGAACCCCTTTCAGAACACATTTCTCTGCAACCACGTGTTTACCGCAGGTAAGGTTTTTTTCATGTAAGACGTTCAAATTTTTTATGCACTAATGTAAGATGGACAAATACCTAGTAAGGCAAAATCTTCTATGATGATGCAGCAAGAATATTCAATGCTTTAAAAAATAGAAGACGTTAAAAATGTATTATAATAAAAGAAAAAATTTTTTTCAAGTCTTTTTGTATTTTTTCAGTTTTTAGAAATCTTACTTAACTTTCTGAAATCTCACCCTGTTTTTGAGAAAGGGTGAGAAATTCTCACCCATTTTTTTTCTATGATGAAAACACTGATTCCATCAGGTCATTTTTATGTAATTTTAACATTTATTTTTTAATTATAAGTTAATTAAACTTGGCTTGAAAAGGGTTGACACATTTTACTCCATTTTGGGGTAAAATGGGTCACCCATGGGGTAAAATGGGTCATAATGCAAAATGATTTTTAAAGAATATATTTATTAGTAAATACATTAAAGCAAAAATGTAATCTATCACATATGATGTTAAACAATATAATATTCATATTTTAAAGTAGTATTGTTCACGGTTATTACGAAGTGGTTCTTCTAAAACTTTTACAACATTGTTTTTTTCTACTATGACAATGTCCTCTTTTTCAGGAAAAACATAATAATTCCCTATTCTGGATTTGGTTACATAGCTATTTAGTAACTTCAGAAGATTTAGAGAGTATAAATAATGTTATTTGCTCATGTTAAAAATTTTTAACACCTAATTAATATAATATGATATTGCGGAGATTTCAAAATTTTAATTAAGATTAAATTTTTTGTTAATTATTACTGTATCAATGTATAATTGCATTAATTTCTTAATCAGAAAATAATCACTTTTTATGCGTTATACGTCTAATTGGCTGATTTGCATTATTTTAAATCAAACCCACTTTTCGTAAAAAAGGAACCAGAATTTCCCAAGTCTAGCGAAATCAGTGATTTTTAAGGAAATAAGATTTTAATTCATTTATGAAAATTACACCCATTAAATTGAAAACTATCTTGGTACAAAAGTAAAATTGCTACATAAATTACCTATAAAGAAATCTAATGTAGAAAGACCTGTAGATGTAAGAAGTTGTGCATTGTGAGTTGAAACTCTAGTGCCTGGAATGCTCCTAATATCAGCACCTTTCTTTCGAAAACTTGTAAAAGCTCGAGGAGCAGAAATACTCATGACTCAGTTGGTTTAATTAAAAAATAAATTATGATAAATCTTGAACTGAAAATTTTAGATTTTAAATGTTTTATCGCAGCCCATGCTTCGCTTTATTTATTTATATATTGTAGATTTCGACTACCTAACTCTGTACTCCTAAACATCAGTGTAATTTCCAAAATAAGCTTTAGAAGCATAAAAATAGACCGCCGGAAACGTTACAATAAACAAATAAACATGTAACCATGGATTTGCTTGACAGGATAGTTGATTATATTTATCTTTTTACTGACTTATTATTTGTTATCTATATTTAAAGTTGTTTTTGATTTGATAACTTAGATTTTAACTCTTTATATGTATTCATATAAGTTATCTTTCAGAGGGAGTAGATTTTGACTAAAATTTTTTTCTAGGATATCTTTATTCGATGAAAATAAAAATGAATAGACTTTTACTCTGTTTTACTCTTATAACATTTTACGTTTTCACGGTATGTATCTTGGCAGGTTTTATAGCTATTGTGTGTAAGGAATTTATCAATTTCGAAAAACATTAAATAATTATAATGTTAAACTTTTCTTATGGCTTATGCAAATATTTTTACAGGTCTATGCGATACAATACTTCGAATTTATCAAATTTTTTAGTATTTATTTATAACTTTGCGTGTTTCATATTGAACAAAATTCATGTTTCATCTTCTTTCGTGTTTGTTGTTGTTGTTTAGCAACGCTAAATTAGGTCTAGGAAATCTGTCACTCTAAGAAAATCTAGTATTTACTAGAATGTCAGTAACATAATCATAAATGTTGAAAAGCTGGCAGATTCTGTTCTCAAAAAGAAATTACTGGAGCACCAAACGATAGAAGTCTGACTTGGTTCCGTCACCTCAAGCATTAGCTGGGAAATATCTGATATGCACTAATAGATCCACAAAATTTAAAAAAAAAAAAAGTAGTCTTCTGAAGATGTTAAGAAAAATTTTTTCTTCCGACTAAACTTGACTGTCGAAGGAATGGATTCTGGAAAAAAATTCTAAATATGATTTTAATCTCTTTTATTAATCACAATTTGACAGTGGCATTTTAATTTTTCTAATATTTTTTTTTTTTTTTTGATAAAATTATGCCAATATGATTTTGAAGTCAGTATTTTGCAGAAGGTAGTCTAGTATTACCAATAAATTAGCCTGTTTTAAAATTTTAATAAATATATTTGTTTATTTATAATTTATGTTAATAATTTTTAGCATCATTCAAAATGGTTTTTATCAATTAAGACTGTAATGAAACGAAATTTTAAAATCTAAAGGAAGAGAAATGTGTAGTTTTAAATTATTTTCTGAAAATCAAAAATTGCATAATTTATTACTTTACATTTTTGAAAAATAAACTTCATGGAAGTTCTAAAAATTATATAGCACAATATCTCCTAATCTTATTTAAAAAACTGCCCTTTTATTTTCTGTTTATTTTAAAAAGCATAGTTTTGTAAAGACACTCTGTTGTAAAGAACTTATTAATTACAAAAAGAAAAATAAAACGAATATAAAAAAAATGCAAATCAAAAATTTGCCCTGAAATCCAAGATGGTGATAGGAAAAGTCTATATTTGGGAGAAAATAAACATACAAAAAAATTCAATAAATATATAAGACAAACTAATTCATTTTAAGTTTTGTTCTAGCAATATTTTCTTTATTCTGTGTACTAGTATTATGATGTCTTAAGAATTAATATTTCATTCACAATTTTGTTTCTTAATTTGATAATCAACTATTATTCAATTTATGTGTGTTTACTTTTTTTTAATTCAAACATAATCAAAAAAATATATCTTTTATTTAAGTGCATTGAACCTTTTTATACATATTCTAATAACCTTATGTGAATTTATTGCATATAGTATATTTTATTGTTAAAATTAAACTATGATATTTCCTAAAATATATTTCCGTGTATACCAGGCAAATAATTACAGACTTTCCACGACGCCAAGAAATCCTGGAATCGTCAGGGAATTTGATATAAAAAGTCAGGGAATAATTTAATTTTATTCCAAAATTAGAAATATCTTGCAACAAATCTGGAATATGACCAATTTCATTATTGACTGTAAATTTACGCAGCTAATGCTGTTCAAAGTGCTTAAGTCTAACATCTATTTTTATTATTCCTTGTAAAAATTCTGCTGATTGTTAATTTTTTTTCTCTCTTTTTTTTAGAATTATTGTAACTCCTTAATAATTTCAATTAAAAGATATTTTCTTCTTTACAATTTATCTTTATTGAAAAATACTCTTTATTGTGACCCGGGGTAATTCATGATCACTCTGTTTCTGGGGTAAATAATGATCACCTGAGTTTTATTTAAAAAAATAATATTTTTTTTAAATTTGAGACATGGACAAGAATGCTTGTACACTTTACTAATGTATAACTACATTTACTTAATAATAGTTTTTTGTTTAATCTAACAAAATAAGTATCTTTTAAAATGCTTTCTGTATTTTCCATTTCAAAGATGGGTTTCAAAATGTGCACATTTCTGCAAAGATCCCCCTCCTTCTCTTAATAATAAATATTTTGAGTTACTTTCTTTTTCTTTGATATAAAAATAGTGTAGGCTTTTGCTTAATTATTTCACATCTACTGTAAACATTATAATTGATTATAGGAAACTATATCAAACGTTGCCCCCTACAGATGGGGTAATTATTGATCACTGGGGTAATTCCTGATCATTTTCATTTCTTCTTATAAATAGTATAAAAAATAGCTAATAAATAGTCAATTGTCTTTTCTTAAATAACAGTTCATATTTATTAAGTGGAACAACTATAAAATATATTTTAACTATAATCACAAAATTTGTTTTTAACTGTATACAAGAAAAATGTGTTCTGATATGCACCATTTCTGGCTTGTCTTACCTTGCTTCTGTCTTAAATTTGTGTGTGTACATTGTTAGAATAATTTTTAAGTTGATAAATTAACCTAATATAAATATGGTGAGAAATTATAAGCTTAAAAAGGATACTAAGCTTCTAGAAAGCAAAAATAGTGAATTTCTTTTAATGATTGAAAATGAAAATTTCAGTGTGAGAGCTGCTGCCAGAGCTGAAGTGTTAATCTTTATTCCTGATTTTAAATAAACAGTTTTATTAGCTGCTTAAACATAACTTTTTGGTTTATTTGTTTGATCTTAATGTCCTATTTGTTAATTACCATTGTATAGTTGTTTTTAAACAGCCCATTTACTATAAAAACTGGTGATCAGTAATTACCCCAGAAATGATCAGAATTTACCCCAGAATTGATCAAGAGACCTGATCACTAAAAATTTAAAATCCTTTAAATTCTAATTAGATTTTCAAACAAAAGAAGGTAGCATAGGACTCATCTCATATAGCCTCAAACTTCCAGAAAATATTAAAATTCTATCTTGAATAGTTTTTTCGCAAAATAGGTGTTTGCATTTTTTGATCAGGAATTACCCCAGGTCACCCTACATAAAAGATTCATATTTCAAAAATTTTTATTATATCTAGCCATATTTGTAGATTAATAATGCTAGGTTTTTAAAAGTTAACCTTTGTATGTAAATTTTGGTTTTTAATCACAAATTATATATAAGATGGTTCAATATATTACTGATGTGACTCTTAATAAAATGTGTTTCATAGAAATTTTAAATTTTCCAACTTATGTGCAAAATATTGTTTTTATCTATAATTTGCATACTTGAGTATTATTAAACCTACATGGTAAGCCTTTGACTAGTAAAATTTTGTCTCTTTCTAAATGTTATATTTAGCATATTTTCTGTGAAAATGCAAGTTTCATAGTTTATAGAAATTGGAAATTTTCTTGGAAAACCTGGAAAAGTCAAGGAGTTTTATTTCTGAAATTGATTTCTTGAATTATCAATACTACCTATATATTAAATTTATTTAAAATACCTTATATTTTGTTTGTAAATTTTTCCTCCAGGTCAGTGCACAACAAACCTTTTCAGTTGATTATGAAAACAATTGTTTTTTGAAAGATGGAAAACCATTTAGATATGTCTCTGGTTCCATTCACTATTTCCGTGTTCCATCCGACTTTTGGTATGATAGGATTTATAAAATGAAAATGGCTGGACTGAATGCAATTCAAACGTAGGTTATTATACATCAATTTCATTTATAAATAACCTCATTGTAACTCCGAACAATTTTAAATTTATGAATAATTTTATAATTTTTTTTAATTAGTTTTTTCATTAAATTGTTTTACAGTTTATGATGTAATTGTTTTCACATTCTAACTCTCAACTGATAATTTAAAATAACATAATTTATTTCTACTAAACTTATTACACCCTTGATTTAAATAATTACATTCTTATTATACTTTGCTAAAAGTTATTTTAGAAACTCATTTAAACTGATATTTCAGATACTCATTTAAAAATTCCGAGAGGGAAATTTAACCTAGCAGTTGTTTTTGTTTATTTTTTATCGTTTAAATTAAGAGTTGAATAAACTCGCTCTTTGTTAAATTCTATGCATTATGATATGCCCTGTGGCAGAATCGTGGCAACACTGTTGCAGAATGTTACTGAGTTCTTGCAGCAGAATTTTTTCTTTGGGAAATGAAAAATTTTGCTTTTCTTTTCTGCAGAAATTTTCAAAAGATTTTATCTTTCTTTCAGAATTATATTCAAAAGATGCCTTCCTCACACTTCGGAGTGGGGAAAAAAGTGCTTGTGACTTTACTATTCTCATTGGGGAATAATAAAAAATAATGAATAATGAAGTAAAAAATTTTGTTTTCTTTTCTGTGGAAGTTTATGTTCCAATTTTTCATGCAGTTATTACTACTGATTTCCACATAGCTTTTAAAATCCGATATTATTTATCACAACAACTAAATCTCGAAATGAAAACATGCATTTAGTAACCCCTTTTTGAAGAGTCCGATTCCCGTGATTTTGTTGTTTATCTTTTTTATCAGCAGTTACTGCTACAGATTTTACGATATTATTTTTTTAATGTGATGATGAATTATAAAATGCAAAAAAGGAAATAATTAGTGTGTTATCTTTCTACAAAATGCGAGAATATCGCCCATTATATTAGAATAAAAAAATCAAATATTCAATTTTAAAAAAAATTTTATTTGATCCAATTTTCATTTATTTATTTCATTAATTTAATTTTTTTCAAAGTTACAGTTATAATTTTTTTTGAAGTTTGTATATTTTTTATTGTTAAATATTTTGCAGAAAGATATTAGCATTAAAGAGGTATATCATAGAAAGCCTGAAAAAATTCTGCCACAGGGATGTTATGTATCATTTAGACTTATTTAATGTGTTTTTGATTTATTTAATGTGTGACATTTATTTAATGTGTGCTTGCTATTCTATGCATGGAGTATTTCAGATGAGAATATCTTTCTCATTTTTATTTTTAGAATGAAGAAAACAATAATAGTGATAAAAAAAATTTCATCAGAGACTTTAGATATCTGAGATTATTAAAGAACAAGAATAAATAACAGAGTTAAATACATAATTTTTTTTATGGCAAAAAGGATTAATTGTGTGTCCTTAGATGCCTAACAATTCAAAATCTGATATTTAACCATTTAAATAGCTAACAAAAAGTACCATAATTTTCAAAAGCTATTGTTTTATTTAAAAAATTAAGTTAAAAAAATGTAGTTAAAAATTAAGTTAAAATTAATTTAAAATTAAGTTAAAATTAATTTAAAATTAAGATAAAAAAATTAAATTAGTTTAAAATTAAGTTTAAAAAATTAAGGAAAATTATCAATAAAGTTTTAGAAATTTATACCAAAATCAAGGGTTTATCTCAAAGTTGACAAAACTTGAGTTATAAGTAAATATATTCAATCTATTGTTTTAATTTAAAAACTAAAAAACTACAGATTAGATCTGTATATTTTTGAAGCAAATAAAGTTTCTCAATCAAGTAAAAAACTACTGTTTTTTTAGATAACAATCAATAACATTCTGATAACAATAATCTAATCAATCATTTAAATGTTTTTTTTTTTCATCCAACTTTGTGGTTTTAAGTAAATGCAAAGAGTTGTTTTGTAAATATAAAGTATTTTACTATTAAATGATAAAAATATAGTTACAAATTGTATTATGATAAATGAATGACGTATTAATAATAAAAAATATTGTAGTGAATAAACATTTTATTCATAGTTATTTAATAATATCCATACATAAACATTTTATCCATTGTGATATAATAAATAATGATATTTTAATAATAATTTTATTCATAGTAAAAAAAGTTTTTCTCTTAAAGTAAATATAAATTTACTTAATTGACATTTTGTAATGAGATACTAAATGAACCTTACCTCAGTTTAGTGGAGTCAATTAGTGATCCAACTTCAAATTTCCTTTCATATCTCCTCAAAAAAAATTTTTTTACTGTAAATACTTCAAATAGGTGTTAGTAATTGTTGGGTTTTATGAGTTATTTTTCTGAAAAATTACATTACATATAGTAAATAATAAAGGCAGCTATCAAAATATAAGCAATTTTCCATGTAAAATATCAGATAGAGAAGATTATAGACCAAGGTCTAAATTAAAAAAGAAAAAAAAATTGTGCTGACAAAATTTACTCTCTTAAAAAAATTATATTACTAACATATATTTGGAAGGAAAAATGATGAAAATTTCTTGAAGGAAGTACGAAGAGAAAATTATGAAGATTCATAATGAACAGAATGTTTCAGAATAAAATACTAAAGATTTTTTTTTAATTAAATAATTTACTTTTCAAACTTTGAACAGATTCAAAAGATGTACCAGTAAACTTTTTATTTTAAAAAAAAGAGAAAAATTTCAGTGTTATTCATTATTTTCTTACAAGTTTTTATTGTTCAAACTAATTTGAATTGTGGTTTAATTAGGTATGTAGAATGGAATCATCATGAACCTGAACCAGGTGTTTATAATTTTAAAGGCAACTATGACTTACCAAAATTTTTAAAAATTGCAAAAGAATTGGATATGGTTGTTATTTTACGTACAGGTCCTTTTATTGATGCTGAAAGAGATATGGTGAGTTATAAAAACACAACTATGTTGTTCATTTTAAATTACTGTGAATATTGTAAAGATCTAAGACATTTATTTTTATTTTTTAGGGTGGCTTGCCTTACTGGCTTTTGAGAATTGATCCCAAAATGAAATTAAGAACCTATGATTCTAGTAAGTATTTAAATATTTTCTATTAAGTCAATTTTTAAAAAAAATCCTGAATTTTTTTAACCCTGAGTTGCAATGCCTTTGTTTAAATATTTTGTTCTAAATGATGCCTCATCATAAAAGTTTTTCTGAAGTAGCCATTTAACCTCTTTCTTAAGAGACATTGAAGAATAAATTTAATCTCTTTCTTGAAAAGCTGCAACTTCATCTACATAAACTGCAACTGATAATGTGAATAATGATTATTCTTTCTTTTATTAAATTAGGATTATGGCATTGAATCTGTGGTATTTATTTTTTCTTGTGAAATTTGCAAACCATTTTGTTGAGTACTTTGTCTCTCCATTCCACTGTTTGAAGAAGTACATGAATTCAGATTTATTTTTCTAATGATATAAAAATAACTATTTCAGCTCATTTTATTAAATTAATAATTATTTCAATTACATCTTTAGAATACAGAATTATATTTAAAAAATTGTTTTACAATTATATTAACAATTGCAGAATTATTTTATTGATTCAAGAATTTTTTTTGTTAGTAACGATCTACTTTAAAAAAATCTTTCTCTTAAATATAATATAATATACTTTGTGAAAATTAAAATATCTGAAGCATAATAAACTTCCATTTTGTTTTAATGTGTATAAATGAACATTATATAAATCAAATGATGTTAAAAGTTATATATTGTATATGAACCTCATTATAAACACTTTAAAAATTACAAAGGGTAAAATTTTTGTTAAAACGTTTCAGTGTGAATTGGTCACATTCTACCTTGATCTGTTAGATAAATGGTAAAGCGGAGATGATTAAAACTGATAGTGGCTACACCACTCTAAAGGGGTTCAAATATGATATTGTAGCATGGTTATTAACAATCAAGGTTTTATTTTTGATGATGTAGAAACTATCCAAAAATTCAGGTAAATGCATGAAATACATTTACTTTGAATGATGTGATGCATGCCCTTCTGTCAAACAATATTTGAAAAAACATTTTTCAAATATTTATAAATCATTAAATTTTTCATTTTCTAACACTTACTGTCATTTTACCATAATTTTTACCTTAAACTGTACATTTATCTCTTTAGTATGATGTAATCTATGTTGGATTAAATCATCTCTGTTTAATCATCTCTGCCATTAAGAACCAATAAAAGTGTACCAGTGTAAAACCAAAACACATATAGTTCTCCATTGAAATTTTACCATTTGTGATCTTTAAATGTTGTTTTTGTGGATATTTAATATTATCGTAAAGAGTTACTTTTGTAATTTTATACATTATGTACATGTTTATTATTTTCTATTAATCTGTTAAAAATTATGTTTAACATAGGTATTGTTTTTCATTAATTATTTTTCAACTTGTTTTAGACTACATTAAATATGTTGACAAATGGTACAGTGTTCTACTTCCTGTCATAGAGCCTTTCTTATATAATAATGGAGGTCCTATAATTACAGTTCAGGTAACATGTTTTTAGAATTTTTAAAAAACTACTATTCTTCCTTTTTTTTTCTGTGGCAGACTGGACTATTTAGGAGTCAGGAAACTGGCCTTGTGTCAGAAAGGTTCTGGGTTTGAATCCTGGGCTAGACATGGATGTTCTTTCATTCTTTGTACTATCTGTCCTTACTGTGGAAGCAACGTTGACCCACCTAATATGATACCCCTGAAACAGCAGCCAACAAATCTGCCCTCTAAATGCCTGATTTCACAAAATGTTAACCATTTTTCTGGATAATTTTTAATTAATCACATTAATTTGTTTTTATTAACTCTCTGTTTGTTTTAATATCTAGAAATTCTTATTCTCATTTTTTTTTATAATTTGTTTTCAGATTGAAAATGAATATGGTAGTACTGGTCTCTGTGATGCTCAGTACAAATCTCATTTAAGAGATTTTTTTAACCGATATTTGAAAAACAAAGCAGTTTTATTTACTACCGATGGTGGTGGCTGTGAAAACTGCATACGTTGTGGAAGAACAGATGAAGTACTCGCTACTATTGATTTTGGAACAGGTAATTAGTGCGTTTTGATAGAGGCTTTATAAATTTTTTATTTAATAAAAAAATCTGTACAGTCTTTGATACATATTTTGAAATTCGTTTTAAGGGTCTAGGTGGTTTTGATTTCATTGTGAAAGCATCAACGTACAACTTTGTTTCATGACTTTGATAAAATTAGCACAGTGTCCAGAATTTTTTACTTTAGTTTATTATAAGCACCGACATTATTTAAATTGGACAATAAAGAGTACTTTATTTCACTTGAAGAAATTGAGGAATTCAAAGTTATTTTCTAAATTAAAATGAAAACTTAATTTTTTGTATTTTTTTGAAAAAAATTATTTTCACCAAAAAATAAATAAATAAAATAAAATATTCACCAATATTCAAGAGTTAAAACGAGTAGATTGTTTTGTTTAAATCAGAAACCAAGTTTTAATGTAGTAAGTGTATTTGAAATCAAGAAATTTCTTGAGGAAGGTAAACAGAATTTGAATTAAGAAAAAGAGAACTTAACTAGAAGGAGAACTTTTAAATTTAAACATACAGTTGGACTTCTATTTAACGAACTTCCATTTTGCGAATTTTTTTGAGGAACCAGGAACATTTTGGAAATTTCTTTGTAAAATAACTTCCAAATAGCAAAGTGAATTTTCTATTTAACGAAATTTTCTTGGAGATCCACTTTCCCTATTTCCAAAGATATATTTCAGAACATTTCAAACTTGTTAACGCATTTTATGGGGGAAATGACCTTTTGATTTTCTAAGCCACTTAACTTTTAGAGAAAGTAGTAAAATCTCTTTCCCTTTTTGTTTACGTTTCAAACGAAAAGCTCGGACAAAATTAACGGATTTTATCAGTAGCAATTAAACAAAAGAACGCATGTCGAGATGTATGTTTAAAATTACTTTATATTACATTTACTTTATTAAATTATTAATTTATTACTTTAGTAAAATTAATGTATTAAAATTACTTTATGCAGTTATAATTTTATACAGCAAATAATTTTATCATAATTATAATTTATAATTTTATCATAAATTTAGCTTTTTTTAGTATATAGTGTATGTAGCATGCTAGTTTAACATTGCATAATGTTTTGCTCTATTCTTGCTTTCCATGCAGATTTCTTTTATGGCTAAAATTAAAAAATAAATACTAAATACTAGTTTACAAGATAAAGGTGTAACAATTGCTATTTTAATTATGTCTAGTGTTTATGAATTTAAAACCTGTTTTGTGTTGTTTAAGTATTTCAAACGGTGAATTTCTATTTAACGAATTTTCCACATAATGAACTTACTATCATGATTTAGCAGCTTCGTTAAATAGAGGTCCGACTGCATTTGTATTCTGTAAAGCTCTATATATCTTTGTTAATTTGAACTCAAGATATTTCAAATAATTCAATAATTGATTGAATGGATGAAAATTACTATTTTGATGTCAAAAACGAGCTTTTACTTGATTCATTAAATCAATATAAAAGAAATGAAATTTTTTTCCTGTTTTCCACTGTTTAAGATTTAAAAGGAAAAGAAGACTGCACTCAGAAACCTAGATAAGTGTTCCACTATAACTTTTTAATTTATTTTTGCATTAATTTGAACAAAAATAAAAGCATTAAAAGTTCTATCATAAGTAGCAATGAAATCTGAAAGAAACCAAAACAAATTAAAATAACACAAGCTGTTTTTTCAAGTTTGCAAAAAATATTAAAGTATCAGGAAGTGAAAGGTATGTACACTGAATATAAGCAAAAAACCTTGAATGTGTCTAATAATGAAGAAACAATCTAAGTATGTAAGCAAATTGACAGATCTATACAAAATACAATCAATATAAATATCATGCACATTTATGTATTATAAATATGTCTTTTTATGTTAATCAATTAATCAACTGTTAATAAGTTTCATTTTTTAAAGCAGGCTCTTTTTTTGATATATTAAAAAATATCAAAAGCTGAAATGTTGCTGGCTCTAAAAATTCTGAATATGTTGTCCTCTTTCCCTGCCATTTTACATACACACATAAAACATTGTTTTATATTTTTGTGTGTTCATATTTATTGAAAGTATTAGTATGTAGCAGTGGTAGTTCATCAATTCTTCTGAATTAGTGTTTATTATTTATTAGGGAAATAAGCAGCATCTTTGACATCCTTCATTTTACAGGTGCAAATGTTACGAGTTTATATCAATCACTACGCTGGCATCAAGCAAGAGGACCATTAGTGAATTCTGAATTTTATCCTGGTTGGTTAGATCACTGGGCTCAACCTCATGCTAACGTCAGCAGTGAGGCTATTGTCAAGACTTTAACTGACATGTTAAATGCCAATGTCTCTGTGAATGTGTGAGTTTTCTCGTAAGCTTATTATTCTTAAACAGCTTGGTATATATTTTACATAAGTTTTGAATTGAATAATGTCACTATCTTGATAAATAAATTTATAGTTTTATTATTTTGCTACTTTTTTTACTTTTATTTACCGCTTTATTTTGTATTATTTTTTTTAAATAATGTTTATACAGACTTTAACTTAGTAATTTAATTCTCAATATGTTGTTTTCTTTAATCCTTAAGTGATATGCTCACTTAACTGAAGTGTAATCTAACCTTGGCATTACAAATTTGAAGGCAGAAACTAAACATCTCGTGATGTAGAAAAATTAGGGTGTTGAAAATTAATAACTGTACATGCATTTTAAAATGTATGAAGTACGTTGTAATTCCTAAACACAAAAACAATAACCTGCAAAAATTATTTAGAAACACATACATTATTTCTGCACCAAGTCCCGCAGTGGGCTGATTGTAAAGACACAGTTTCCAGTAAAACACCAAAGTCAAGCATCATTAGCTGCGATCAGTTAGCGGGTGGGTGACCACTTTGATCAGCCTGCGTGGGGACCAAGGGTGCGTAGTATCGGTCCTCGTTAAACTATTCTCCCCTAAACTGCTCAAATTTGCGCACACTGTTCTGGCTACCAAAGCAGGGAAGCCATCTCCTCTACAGAGGATCAAAATTGCGATGGCGTGTCTTCGGATCATCCTCGGGGATGTTTCCCAGACCGTCGCCAATAGCCCGTTGTGCAGCTCTATCAGACATAAATAAAGTACCTACCTATTTTTGCACCAAGATTTCTTTGTTTGAAGATAAAATTTACTTGCGTGCAAAATTGCCAGAATGAGCAGGATTCTGATCTATATATGGGTGATTCTCTTGAAACATGACAAATCGGACCAAAAAATTTCTTCAAATTTAAAGTCTTCAAAATAATCTAAAATTTTTTGTATACTTCTTTAGCTACACTTATTAATATCTTATAGACAGCAGCGTAGTTTATTGACATTTGCTCGAGAAAAAAAATAAAATAGAAATTCACCAAATCTTGAATGCTAGAAAATGACATATTATTTTAGAAGTTTAAAAAACAGTCATTTTAAGTTAATAGTAAGTAACTCAACTTAAGCCTTTATGTTAGATGGACCATGAATTGCTTAAATTAATTCTTTTTATCCACTGTAGAAAGAAACAAAAAAAATTTTTGTTGCTGATACATACAGAATAAAATTGTGTATAATTATCAATCATTAAATAAATAAATAACTTTGATTACATCCAAGCATATTACAATCAAACATAAACTTGATATTAGGTTAATATTTGCTTTCCCTCCTTACAGTATTAGCAGTTAAAAAGAATTTCTAGTAACACTTCAATGTCCTGGCATTCATAAGCCAGGAAAATGACAGCCAGGATAATGACAAATTCATCATTTTATAGCATGTAACTTTACTTTAATTTAATATTTTGGCCGAAGACGTTTATATTCTGCAGAAAACAACAGTATTTCTTAAAATAACTCAGATAAATCTATGTAGTTTTTGTTATTAATGATTTCAAGAAGCCGGGAAAACGAAAGCATAAAAACCTACTCACCTTGAAAAATTTTTTGAAATAGATTTTGAGCCAGAAAATTGGTTCTTTATTCATGCAACAAGACATGTTCAGATAGAGGGTATGTAATCAATCTATTAACATAAGATATTGATTCCCTGGCGCAATCTATTTTGGTTATAAATCACTAAATAAAAGTAGCCAGGAAAATGACAGATTGTCATGGGACAAGCAAATTATTGACAGAAAAAATTATTTTAAATGAAGTTTTAGTAAACAATACCCTGTGTGTATATTCTAGAAATGCTTACATAGGATAAGATAAAAAAAAAATTTGATTTTGAAAAATGTATGGGAAGTTTTGAAGCTAGTTATTATTGGAAATATTGTTTGGGACATGCCAGGAAAATGACATTTTGATATTCAATTAAATTTTTTAAGTATACAAAACAGTCAATGCTAGTGCAAAGTCCTTTTAAAATGCTAACAGCAATACTATTTATTAATTTTTTTTAAAAAAAAAAGTTATTTTAGTATTATAGTATTAGATCTTGGAGCAAGGGACAGTGAATTGCCATGTTTCGTGAGAATCACCCATATACATAAGATTCTTAACATAATATTGGGAAAAAAATTGTTTGTTTTTTTGCATTCTTTTTCTCCTAGAAAACATTTTGTTAAAACAAGGATCAACACAAAAATTAATTTATACCTAAAAAAGTATTTTTTTACCTATATTTGTTAGAATAAATGCCATATAAAGTTCTAAGGTTATCTAAACTATAACAGAGAGTATAAACATTTTTACAATATAATCGCCTTCAATTGAAATAAATTTCTTAATAATGCATATAATGGGATATAAGTTTTATGCTATATTTTTTCTTTCATTACATTTTTGTCTTTTTTTCTTCATAGTTATATGTTCCATGGAGGAACTTCTTTTGGATTTACTGCAGGTAAGGAATAAATTTGAAATTTTTTGTGACATGGTAGTGTAGATTTAACTCAATCAGTGTTTAATTGACTTATGATCAAACATTGAAATATAAAAGAAGTATTTTATTTTTATTTGCAAATAACTGGTATAAACATAAATTTGTCTTCTAAATAAATTAAAAATGATTAAAGTAGGGCAATGTTTTATACCACATTTTATTATACTGGCAAAAGTATTTGTATTTTGCAATCAAATAAATTTTTCTTCAAATATATTTAATCTTATTTTATCACTGAGAAAAAAAATATATAAAAAAGTTAAATTGCTGTAGACAATTTCAAAATTTGCAAAAGAAGTTTTTCAAATGTTATATTTTCTACTCCATATACCAAAGGAAAAATAAATTATTTTTTTAAACATGTTTTTACTTATTAAAAAACAATGCAAGAAACTCCAAGAACAGTGGTGGTGTGCATGTGTCCTTAAAGGCTTTCTCACTTTGATTTTCTCAATTATTATTTTTTAAATCTATTTTTAAGAGCTGTTACATCACATAGTAGCATTAAATATTCATATTTGCAATAATTGGGAAAAAACTTAAAAGATAGTTGTTGTTTTTTAAACTTTTTAATGAAATTTTGTAGTAATAGTGTTCACTGAAAGATTTTTCAATTTCTGACTTTACCATTTCATTTATATTATGTCGGGTTGAAACTAGTTTGAGAATAAACATGGAATTGAAATAAAGAACTAAATCTTTTGTCTTCTGGAAATGTTATTCTAAGAATGATGATTGGGAGAATGACAATCTACGATTACAATTCTATCAATTAATAATTTTGCAGATTCATTAGTATTAAAGTATAATTTATTTAATCGCTGTAGTAGTTAAATATTTTTCTTTTTAACATTCCATTTTGAAACTTATAAAGAAATGAATATTCTGGATAGGTTCGAATATTGGCAGCACTTTCCAAGCATGCCCTACAAGTTACGATTATGATGCTCCATTAAGTGAAGCTGGCGATCCAACTCCAAAATACTTTGCCATGAGAGAAGCAATTGGCAAAGTAAGTGCTTTCTCTTCAGTACTTTTTTGCTAGGCCTTATTGACCCAGTCTAAATTATTTTAACTTGAAAAAAGGGATAACATTATTTTGAATAATGTTTTGTAAAAATTTCTGAAAACTGAGTGATTGGTAATTTCTGATTTCAAATTTTGAAGTATTCTATTAATTTATTTTCTCTGAATCAGCGCATACTGCACAATTAATAAAACATATTTTCAATGTACTGTGTTTTTTAGTTATATCATACAAGCAAGCTTAGTCCCTTTTAGCATCCCCTGAAGAAAAACAATTTACAATAGCTTAAAAAATGTCTATTTATGAAATATCTGAAAAAGAAAAAGAATTTTAAAAAAGAAAATTTATACTTAATTTAAAGTATTTTAATCAATTACAATTTAAGATGCAAATATTCCTCCGCATTGTCTTAGTTATAGCAATGGGTGTTAAAGACAAAAAAACTTTTTTTTGTTTTGTTTCTCTTTTATGCAATTTAGTGTTTTTTAAACAATTATGCAAGTTGAAAAGGAGTGCAATTTTTTATTAACAAAGTTTTTATGTACTTCTACATTATCATTTTGTACTATTTTATAAAGTCAACGCACTTTAATGTGAACCCCCATTACTGCAACTTTTCCATTATAACGACATATACGCAAAAATTCTTAGGAAATTAATCCATAAACAGGTGTTACACATTTTTGCGCTTTGAAAACTAAAATTTTTTCATTGATTGTAAGTCAATGGGTAACAAATTTTTGTGGGAAATTATTCAAATAATTTTTTCTTTCGGCGTTATCCGCTCAATAAGAATTAAAATCTTAGAAAGCACTTTATTTACGATAGTTAAAAATCATGATGTAATTCTGAAGACAAGAGAACAAGGTGAAAGAAAATTTCAAAATTTTGAAAAAGTACTGACTGAAAAACTTTCTAAAAATTAAGCAGAATAAAGAATGTCATTTGAAAAAATTAAATGCGTGTTTAACTTTTAATGTTAATGCTTGCATTGACATTTTGCAACTTTTAATGCTTGCACTTTATTGACATAAAAAAACTGTTACTGTCAATTAATCTATCAATTTCATAATTCTTTTCAGTGTATAGCATGTTTTTCTCAAAATAAGTCTACTATATATGAATTATTAGTAAATATTTGTTCTAATTTTGTATTTCACGATATAGTGATCACATTTTATTATGTTCATTTTAGTCATCGACTGTAATAGCTTTTCATATATCGGTACTTGTAAATCAGCTTAATTGTTTATCAAAATGTAGTATCTAATGATTAGATAGTTAATTTTCTTTGTAATATTGTAGTATATTAAGAGCAATTTTTGTACAACAAAATGGATTTCTTCACTAGTTGTTAGTGCAAGCAAATATAACTGTTAAAAAATTTTATGAAGCAAAAGATGAAATTGAAAGTCTTCCATGAAGATAATTATCAGGAATTGAAGTTAATTATTTTAACAGAAAATAAATCTGATCTTGTTAGATATTAACAAGTTACTAATAAATTTTGTACTATCTATGGAATAATACCAATTAAAATATTATATATTTCTTCAAATGCAGTCTAGTTATTAGAGCACTGAAGAAAAAAAAGTGTGAATAATCTGTATTTGTATTCTGAATCTGCAAACTTTCTTGTAACTAACGGTTCACATTTACAGCAATTTATGACTTCTGCCTTTGTAGATTTTAGTACTATGTATTCTAAGTTTATTTTTTTATTTAAAGAGGGTAGCATTCAAAATGTATAAACACAGTACTTATATTACTTTATTTGGTATCTATTACTACAGAATGTATTATCACAGTACCAGTAATACCTATTACAACAATTAAACATCACTGAGGTCAATAGTATTTTGGCAATATTTTCTTCTGACCCTTAGAAACAAAATAGTACCTACATTTTTAGCACCCTTTGTTTCATTCACCAATTTTGATGGATCATAACACACAAAATAACTACTAATAAGTATTCTAACTATTTTATTTGTTCTTATTCTTACTAATTGACAGCATATCTTGTTTACAGTTTTTGCCACTTCCACCTGGTCCACTTCCTAAACCAGCTCCTAAAATGAAAAGTGGGCCCATTAAATTGACAAAAGTATGTATTTTTTCTGATATTTTTTTCACTGTAATTATTTTTCAATTATCGATGTTGAACAGTGATAACAAATTTTTTGCTTACATTTTAAATACTCAGTTGATACAATAGACTCTTTTGTTTCTAATTTTGCAGTCAATACCATTGTGGGATTACATCTCTATGAATACTAAATCAGTATTTTCCTCCACTCCTCTTTCATTTGAGCAGCTTTATCATGTAAGTGTTAATACACGTTTTAATACTTAAGTATAATTATTTGATATTATATTAGAGTCCGAATTATCCGAGTTAATGTGGACCACGACTAACTCGGATAACCGAAAAACTCGGTTAAAACGAAGAGTATAAAAAAGGAAAGAAAAGGAGGAGGTATAAAAGTGATATACATATTTAACAAGTAAAGAATTTATATCAGTACACCACATAGAATTTATATTATAATTGGAAAGCTTACATAAAAACAATTAAAGAGCATACTTTGCGAGAATTAAAGAGTTTTTACTTAAAAAATTCCTTAATCGTTTTTTGTTTTACATTACTTTGGCGCTTTTCTGCAGAAATGTTTCACCATTTTTTTGGGGATAAGAGGAAGGCTGGTGTCCCCTTTTCTTGTTGTTCTATATATTCAATAGCACTTTCGATAGCTTTTCTGTGTCATCATCTGCTGTCTTCATCATCTTCACTAGATTCATTTTCATTATTGGCGATATTAGCGATCATTTCATCAATTATCTCGTGTTGTCTGTCAGCTTATTTTCCTGACTGTTTGAAAGATAAAATTCAGAATTTTTTTTCGGTGATAGTGTTTTAAAAATAAAAAATAAACTTGAACAAAAAGATCTTTGTAATGTTTAACAGCTTGGTTAAAACAAAAACTTGGATAATTGAGACTCTACTGTATTTAAAAACTTATGTTGCTGTATTTTGACTTCCAAGAACACTCATTAACCCCCAAATCTATTTTAATTTAATTAAAGAATAAATTTATTTTAAAATTTAGAAATGTTTTTCAGTGATAAATTTTGAAAGCTTTAATTTTAAAAAAAAGAAGAAAAAAATATTTGCTTTTGTTTTTTTTTTTTATTTAGTTTGTAAAAATATAAAATTTTTATTTCATGAAAACTCTCATGAAATAAACATTTTTTATTTGCAATATAGTAAATGCCTTTATTATAATAGCTATTACAACTTTATTAATACTTTGTTCGTAATGACATGTTCAGTTAGTTCTAAATAGTAAAGAAAAAGTCAAAATTGTGTGATTGAAGCCAAACCTCTTCATGTAAAATTTTCCTTTATAAAATTATCATTTTTATTTAAATATGTGATTTTTTTTTATACATTCTGATTATGAAATCAGTATATGTGTACTTTTTTTTCGTATCTTAATTATAGGGTAAAGTAACTTGTTTAACTCTTTGACGTTGAATTTTTATTAAATACATTTTTCATACTTTTTTTTCATTATTTTCTATTAATTTACGTAAAAATAAGTGAAAAATGTTATATTTATCATTTTAATAATTTAAGGTTAGGAAATATAGCATGAAACACCAGTGTTTTTGCCTGAGTTAAAAAGGAAATTTTCCTTCTCACTTCTAATCAAAAAATTTTTAAATTTGCAGTTATTTTGATAAAAGAAAAATAGTAATTCCTCATTGAAATTTCTTTAATTTACAAAATCAGTTATTGATGCAATTTTGAATATGAATGGAAAAAACAAAATTTTTTTCTTCAAATTCCTTTTTTTTATTTAATATTTTAGTATGAGTGTTAGCCTAATAATCTAACAAAAAATTTTAGTAACTATTAGAGTTTCTAATAATTATTAAATATTACTATATACTTTTGCTTGTAATTAGAGCATCACAAAAAATATATAAAAAGGATACCAGGGTCCCATTTGCACTAAAGTGTTAAAAGACACTACCCAACTATTCAGTTCATTAAGAAGATTAAAATACTTTATAAAGATACAGCATTATGTAAAAATAAATAATAAATTATGGTAATTTGATTTCTTTTCTACTACCTTGTTATTAAGGATTTAATTAATTTTCTGTTTATACAGGATGCGTTGCCAGATTTCTCAACAAAAAATAATCACCTTTTAAGTACTTTTTAAGCACTCAAAAAATATTTTTAATCACTTTCCAAAAAAAAGAAATCATAATTAGGATCTATGCAGTAATAAAAATATTTTTCTCGATCATTTAAAGTTCTTAATTTTATTATCATAAAATCAATGAAATTCAAAAACATTTTCAAAAACTTTACATAATCATGATAAAAAATATATAGTTTCTAATAAATATTGCAGAAAAAATTGTGAAAATCATAAATTTTTTTTTTATAATTTATGACGACAATCGTTACGGCGAAGAAAAAATCTCTTTTTAAAAGAAAGAAAATAAAGTACTTTTTACAAACCCCGAATAAAAAAAGCAACTTTAAGGTCTTTTAAAAAACGTAACTCGAAAATAAGCAACTTTAAGCACTTTTTAAAAACGCTACTCACCCTGTTATAGCATCAGCCAGCTAAAACCTACAAGAAATAGAGAATAATTTATTCTCTTGTGTTTTCTTTTAGCGATTGTGCTCACAGTTTAGTGTATTGGGGATTTAAAAGGGCATTTTTTTCAGTTACCGAAAAATTCACAAAATCAAGGTTAGAGTTTGTGAGGTTTGACTGTATTATTATATTTATGATAAAATTGTTTTTTTTTTTTTTTTTTTTTTTGTTAAATATTGGTTGTTTTCCTAAATTTTTAGCCCTTTGGATTTGTGGTATATCGTACGACTGTAACATTCAATACAGCTGATCCATCTATTCTTACGGTAAATAACATTGCTGATAGAGGTCACGTCTATGTAGATAAAGTAAGTATCTGGAAAATTCAATACTTTGACTTTAAAGAAATAGCTAGACAAAAGTATATCATCGAAGCTGTTGTATTTTTTTTATTTTTTTATGTTATTTAATTAATATTTTTATGGCACTGTTCATTATTTCAATACTTGAAAAAAATCTGTGTGGGATCCTGTGCTAAGAAGTAGGTGCCAAATTTTGATGAGAACTGGGTAGTGGTATGCGAAAGATTAGAACAGTATCACTGAAAGAGTAAAATTTATATCCATTATGTGAAAGCCTCTCTATATATTCTTTTATTTTGTTATGTGAACAAGAAGTTGGCAATGCAATTTTGGTGATGGCAGTTGGCACAATCAAGATCCTATACTGGAATATCCCCAATAAAAATAACTGCCCTCCCAGTACAAAATATTATGATGCCTATAAAAACAGAAAAGAGCCAAATTAGTTTTATTGCTTTTATGTTATTTAATATTTTGTTTATGTATGGTTGGATATGATTTATTATGTATGGAGATTGCAGACGGATCATGGGTTATAATCCCTTTGCCGACAGGCTAACAGTGGGTGTTTTTCAAGGTTTTCCTCCCCATGTGACGCAAATGCAGGTTAGTTCCATTAAAAAGTCTTCCACAAAGACAAATTTCTCTCAATAATTGATTCTGGAGTTCCCTTGTCTTCTGGATTGTTTTCAAAATTACAAAGCTAGGAAGTTGAGGATTATTAGCTGTAAACCCTAAATTAGATAGTCTGTTCAACTATGATAATATAATATCTTTTGCTACATCATTAACTGTACTGGTGTCTTAAATAATATAGCGATTTTATCAAAGCACTCTGAACCATATATGTACTAAATTATTTAATTAGGAGACAGAGACATGTATGCTTGTAAAGTACATCTTAAAGAAAAGTTATATCTATTTAAAATTTGTCTAGAGATAGTTTTTAAGATTTGAAAATACCTAAATGAAATTTTTATTGCATGCAATTTCGAAATATTTTTGAGATATTTATTTACTTTTATTAAAAACAGTTTGATTTATTTTAATATTATAGAAGATAATACATTAAAAATGTGTTCGTAGGTTTTACAAAGTATTTTGAGTCGAGAACAGAAAGTTTTCAGTATTCCAGTCAGAGCTTTCAAAGGACAGACAATTGATATTCTAGTTGAAAATCAAGGCAGAGTTTGTTTTGGATCTGGTATCAATGACCAGAAGGTAAATTATCATTTTCTTAGTTTCTGTATTTATTATTTGAAATTGATCAACCCTCCATTAAAACTTTATAAGTTTTTCTATAAAAAGTATCAAGATACTTTTAAAACAGAATGAAATATAACTAATTACTATTTATTTACCAAACTAGCATGTAGCTGATGCAGTCACTGTTTCTGAAGAAAATCACTACACTTTTATAGAATCGTTAAATGATATATATTAAAGGCTATTTCTCGAGCATTGATAAGCTTAGCGTAAACAATCAAAAGTAGAGCAATTCTGCTTAAGTATTTTTTTTTAATGAAAAATTTTTAAATCCAATGCTTAGCACTTTAATATTTTAGCATTTGGAGGTTGCTTAACATATTCAACAGAAATGTGCAAAATTAAAACTAATTGTATCAAAAAAAATTTGCATTTTAACTTTAGTTATAAATAAATGTGTGCTCTTTTCTATGTAATTTATAAAAGTAAATCAATCAATGTAGGATGACCTAATTTTAGTAAATAATCATTTCTTTTTATTTGTAGATTTGGACAAAGAACAAAAGGTTACTTGTTTTATTTTGAAGATATGTATTTATTTTAAAGTATTATTGTATTTGTATTTAAAATATATGAAAGGAAAAAATTATAAAACTTATAATAAAAAAATTTTTTTTTCAAGAATCAGAAATAGTGCAAGAGGTTAAGAAATAGACTTAAGATTAAAAACAATTACACAAAAGATTGTTTAAGATTAAAAATAAAACACAAAAGATTGATTAAGACCTTATTTAAATTCATTGGTGACTTTAAATTCATTTGCTTCCTAACAATAAGTTATTCAAATTAAAAAAGATTTTTAAATATTTTATTTTTAAAGAGTTTTTTTAGCCCTTAATTTTAAATTCTATGAAAATCTTTAGATTATAATATCCATTACTATAGGCATTTGGATTATAATACCACAGAGGCATTATAATTTAGTAGCTTGATACAAAATTGCAATTAACAATTTTTTACAAGTTATTGTCGTTAAATTTAGGCTTTAGAATTTTTAACTTACTATGCAAGAATTTGACAAAAACTTTAACTATGTATTACTAGAAGAATTTTAAATTTATATTATAAAATTGTATTTTTTTATGTATGATTAGAATTAATTGTATTCCATTTAAAATAACATTTCAGATTTTAATATAATTTTTATTATAACTCTTACTTAACTTATATGCTATGTTTTAATTTAAATAATTGCCATAATATTCATTCATAAAATATTTTAGTTTATAGTACTTCTGACTCTAAGCCCTCGATTTAGTTTCCCTTAATCAAATAATATTATTTTGCTATAGTTAAGAGTCTCCATTACATTTTTAGCCATAGATTTTAAGTTCGGCGTAAATTATATACTTTGTTTATTATATTTTCAATCAAGGTAAAACTTAATTAGAAACTTGTATTGCAATTTTTCAATTGTGTTGTTTTCTTTGTTAACAATAGCATTATTTTTTGCAGGGTATTTTCCAAAATGTTACATTGGGCTCGCAGGCACTTCTAAACTGGACAATGATACCTATTCCACTAGATTCAAAATCTATTGAAAAGATTGCCTGGAAAAAATCTGTTCGCAAAGTGAAATATGATCCTGCTTCTACTCCAATGCTTTATGGAGGACAATTCACTTTGGAAAGTGGAGCTATTTTAGACACATTCCTTCAATTGGATGGGTGGCATAAGGTAATTATGCTCAATTACTATGCCTTTATAAGTGATTAAAAAAAACAGTCATAATTCTTTTTTTAGAATAGTAAGGCAAGGAAAAAAATGAATATTTTCTTTTTAAATTTTTAAAGTTTGACAGCTTGAGAATTTCATTAACCTTTTTGTACTGACTGTCACTTACATTCTAGCATGTAACATTATCAATCAAGGTAAAAAGATAAAACTGGTAACCAAACTAATTCTTTAGCACTTTTTGTGGGTGGAATTTCGAGAGTTTGATTTATATTCCCCGCCATTCAAAATAAAAATTTAATAGTTACACTTTAAACTAACACTAATTACATATGTGATTAGACTAACATTATTATGTGGAAGCAAAAGAAGTCTGCCAAATTAGCAAGACTCTGATTTAAGCTTCCGCTTTTTATCTTTTTCCATCCTGATTATGTACAAATGCAGTTATGAATCTGCAGTCCCAAAGGGATTATTAATAGTGTTCCTTACCATTTTTTTTATTCCTTCTTAACTAATGTGTATTACTTTAGCAGGATTCCCCCAGTTTAAGTTCTTTAAGAACAAAATTAAACCTAATTGAAATTCATAGAAAACAAAAATTACAGGTCTGCTACTGTTTTACAATATGCTTATAGCTTAAGAATATCTCTGTAAATCTAAACATCTCACTTATTTTTGCAGTGCATGAAAACCTCCAGTAAAGAACACCTTTTTGTACACCACTTTTGAGAGATACAGAATTTTTTTCATAGACTTTAGGTAAAAGAAAATCTTTAGCGGAAACCATCAAAACCTCTTTTATAGATTGGACAAACCTCTGCCCCAAATGTGGAAAAGGTCAAATAAAGAAACACAAAAAAATATCAAAATAAAAAATATTAACAAAACAAATAAGTAGATTAAAATGTATTAGATTAAAATGTAAAATGTATTATTAAATCTTAAATGATTTGTTTTTAGAGTTCAAAGTTAAATTAGAAAAAAGTTATTTAGGAAAAAACTAAGCATCTTGAACAAATAAACATCTTCTCATATTTTAAAGCTAACTAAATTTTATGATATGAAATTAAATGCCAACTTAAACAAAAAACATAATTGTTTGTTTATTTAAAATAGTTCTATGATTCGTTATCAGTAAATTTGTTTTTACACACAATTATATCTGTATGGATCAATTTTATTGATGTTGAGTTTTATTCGTCGATCCGGTTTTATGACGATAACATTAGTGATATTTCTGCACCAAGAAAATGATCTTGTCTAAAGTTAAAATCCTTTGTGAAAATTTATGTACCTTCAACAACATTTTGAAATCAATAGAGGTAACCCCTTTAGAACGATCAAGCCCATTAATGACCGTTTTACTGTGGAACAATAATAGATCGTTCCCGACAGGTTTCGCTGTACTTCTGTTTGTATGCAATTTTCCATATCGAGTAACATCATCAAAAAAACTTTTTATTGAAAAAATTACATTGAATTTGCACAATCTACTTAAGTTAATGATTCTACATACATGTGATTCACTTAATGCTTGTATTTTGCCCACTTTATTTAAAACCATTTAATTAGCTTATTGATTATTAATTAATTAGTAAATTTTATTTAGCATTTAAATAGTTTTTTAATGTTGTTGCCATTCATTCATTTCTACTTGTTTTATATTTGTCCTGTATCAATTCCATATACTAAATAATGTTTCATCAATTCTTGGTAATTTTGTTTGACAATTCTATTTTAATCTTAATTTTTTAAAGTCAAATTTTAAATATCTCAATGTTTTTTTCCTCCAAGTTTTAATACCACTTTGAGTTATGGAAATTTTTCCGTACATTGCAGTTGACTTGAAATTATTTATGAAACATTTATATTGTAAAACAATTATTTATAAATTATTTTGTAAAACAATTTTTTCCATTCTTAATTTGTTATTAGATTTATGGTAGAAATCCAAATAGATTGCTTTAAGAATAAAAATGATTTAAAAAAAAAAAAATAGGTGGATTGAGATTTCCAGGTAATGTATATCTATGAGAATAAAGTTGTGAGGAACTATTAACAAGCACAAAAATAGCTGCAAACATAGCGTAAATGAAAGTTTTAATTTATTAGTTATACATTATTAAAACAATTGTGTATTTGTTTCTCTCAATATTTGACCCCAATAAATTTTGGTAATACATATAAGTAACTTTTGGCTAGGTCTAGACTATTTGTTATCACCGGTCACAAAAGAAAATAGAGAAATTAAAACACTGTATGTAGTTATTAATTAAGTATTCATTTATCTTTGTTTCAGGGTGTAGCTTTTATAAATGGCTTTAATCTTGGACGCTATTGGCCAATTGTTGGGCCTCAAGTAACACTGTATGCCCCGAGCACATTGTTTCAAGCAGAGCCTGCAGTGAATAATCTGACAATATTAGAACTGGAGCATGCACCTTGTCAAAATGCAAATACTTGTGTAGTACAATTTGTTGATAATCCTATTATAAATGGAACTACTCCGTTAAATCAAGAAAAAAGATTTTATGGAAAGAAGTTCCTTCGACAAACCATGTAAAAAAGCTATATATTGGGTTTAATTACATTAACACTTGTTTCATTATTTTTATAAAAACTTGTAATTTCTATTGTTATTAAATAAATGTTTTAATTTTTATTCACTCGTAAGTCTTTTATAATTTAAAAAAGCAGATAGAAACACAAACAAAAAGACCATCACAACGAAGAAATATAAAATATATGCATAACTCAAAACCTATGGGCATCAAATTGCCCACAAACTCTTTTAATATTCCGAAAACGATATAAGAAAATTTTCTCTTTTTTTAAAGACATGATTAGTTAACAGTCAAGTTACTATGCCAGGAGTGATTGTTAGCCCAACTCGAAAATCCTGAAAATTTCTTCAGTAAAATCATTAATGACGCATTTCAAAAAATTTATGTTTTTATAAATTTAAGTCATCGATATTTTCAAAATATGAAATTCTAAATAAATTATATGCAGCATAATTTAAATGAAAAATTATGTATAAGTTTATTTTTATCTGTAATCACATTTATTATTCTACCAGAAAAAATATTTACAAATGAAAAATATGCCAAGTATAATTCTAGTTCTAATATTTCTAAATAAAATATACAAGAATTTTTATACATAAATGTAATCGATGATTTCTTGAAACTTCCAAATCGCAATTAGCAAAAAATCTGGATTTTTTTTGTGGAGCACTGTCATCTCTGTGAAACTAGTTGAGTTTTCGTCCAACTATCACATTTATCTAACTCCCTTCCTGTTAGTAACTTTTTATTTTCAGAATAGTCATAAAATTTAACTTCAAGGGTATAAGCATACCTTTATAAGTAATTCATATAGCTTTCAAATAATGTACTCTTACTTTCTATGAAAAAAGCTTCATGCTGATAATGCTGTAGTCTTATGCTATAAATTCTGCAATCAGTATTATAATTATTAAACATTGAATTATTGCCCCATAGTAATGCAAGCATGGAAAGAACCAAGAACATAGTTAGCCTTTTAAGCAATATACCTATATAGCTTAAAACTAATACGTATGTATATATTAATAACTAATATTTATTATTATATGAATAATAATAATATTTATTATTATTGCTTGAGGAAATATATTTTTTAAGTAAGAGTTAAGTCACAAAAACTCTTTCTAACTAAAAGATCAACATTTAAACAAATATTGAAAATTTTATTTATAAACATATATTATAAACAATAATTAAAAGAAAACAAGATTTTTAAGAACCAACAAACTTTTCTATATCATTTTCACTGGAACTACTTTCACTGCCTTCTGATGAAGTGTGCTGTGAGAAAATAGTATCACAATAAATACCGCAGTCAAAAAATGAGAAGAGAGAAAGAAAACTATGTTTTTCCCTTCAATAGGACAGACAAGATTGAAAAATTCACAACTTAAAATCATTAATATGTTTATCTTTAAAATCACTTTCTGATTAGCAATCAGATATATTAAGAAAAAAATTTCAATAGCAAAATTTTTGAGTAACTCTTTTAAAAGACGGTTGAAAGTCTGAAACCAGGTTAGCAACTTGAAAAATTTTGAACAATTGAATTATGTGATTTTTACTAGTATTATTAATTAAAATAAAAAAAAAATGACATATCAAAAATCCAAATCTTTCCCTTCTTAAAATCTATTATTTAAAAACACGCAGTTGTATTTGTCAAAATTGGGATGCTTTGAATACACAAAAGAAAAACATCAGGACAAAAAGCTGAGACAATATATTTTGTAATTTTTATCCTTTTTTTTTACGCAAAAAATATCATTTCAAAAATTTCATTGCCAAGAAGCTCTGATCACAATTTTAAAGGTAGTGAACTCCTTAGACGTTTATTCACTCTCATACTTTTTATCTGAATCAATGGGTACACCTAAAATCAGTAGCAATGAAAAAGAAATAGCGCTATAATAAGAACATTCCAAGCATGATTTGGCCTATAATAAGATCAATTTGGAATATATGCGTAAAAAACAACCATCTCAATTTTTTTTCACAATTCTCACTCATTATAACTAAATGTAGTGGCGGGCATTTATTCTCCAGACTAAAATTAAGAATAAATTAACTAAAAAATTGCATGATTTAAGAAAGAAAGAGTTATTTGTCAATGATGAGCACTGAATATGATGTATTGCAGCAATTTGATTTTAATGATGATAGAAGGCTTCGTCTCTCAAAATGCATAAAAAGTATTGCTACCTAAAACTTTCTACACAGTTAATGAATTAAAGCTTTTATAGTAAAGTATAATTGTTTTACTATCTTAAAATAAAAATTATTCAAAAGTAAATTTTTTTTCTTTAGAACTACTCATAAAGGGCATCCAAATGAAGACAGACCCAGAACCCTTAAAAACAGCTCTTGTAACTTTAGAAGAGTTAGAGAGTTTTAATAATCTAATCAAAGAATTAAACAGATTTAAACAAATTCAGAAAAATGGAAAATAAGTAAATAACATTTAAAATAATAAATTAAAATGGAAAAGTGCTACAAGCAGCTAAAACCTATACCATGTCTTATTTTAATTTAGAATGTCAGAAATACAATTCTTCATTATATTAATTTTTTATTGCATTTGCTTTTCTAAATGCTTTTTCTTATTTGTTTATCTATATTTTAATGGGAATCGGGGCACAGTCAGTGTTAGGTATAATACCACCAACGAAAGAAAGGCTCCTGCGTGTTGGCAGGCAGTGTTTCCACTGATGAAGTGCTGTCTTGCTAACCCACATATCTTAAAATATTCTTCGTTTTTCTGCTAGAATTGTATTTCTAATTTTCTAATGTTACTTGCTGTTTTAATAATCTTACTTGCTCATGTTAAAATGTTTTGACAGCTAAGTAACATACATATGATATTGCGAAGATTTCTTATAGCGATCTGCGGCAGAATATAAAATCAACAGGTCTTGGCAACTTCTGGGCAGCAGCAAAAAAGAAACAAAAATAACATCATCGAAGGGACAAACATAAAAATTAAAACTTGCACCAACCACCTGACAAATCTTCACATGAATTTTTTTTTTACAAAAAATTGAAAGTTTAAAATTTACTTGGTGCCTTGGTGGTTATAGTTGGTGCAACATACCACGATACAAAAATATTCCCACATTATTCCTTAAACAATAGCTCGTTTTATTCTACTTTTCGTGAAATGCTATTCTAAACTATTTAATCAGCAAAATGAAAATGAAAACGAATATCACACATTCAAAAAAATAATTATTGTGCTTCAGTACGTTTTGAAAAGATCACTTAAATTTGATCTTTTAAGGACAATTTACGAAAAATTTCAAATTTAAACTATTTTTTAATATATTACTAAACTATTATATTATTTAATAATTATTACTCAATCGATTTATAATTGCATTCATTATATACCATACATTATACACAGTCCAGTCAGATTAATGCTACCACCCCCTATCTTCGACGTCAACGTGAAATAACCAATCACAGAAGGCATGTGGCAGCATATTACAGTAGAGTGCATGTAAAGGATGTCCTAGGGCGTCGGAAAGCATTTCAAGCGTTGGCGTAATGCAAAAACGTAGCGATTTATCCGTCGTCCAAAAGGGTATGATTATTGGCTTTCGGGCCAAGTGTGGAAGCATTTCGGAAACGGCCAATGTTGTGAACTGTTTTCGTACCACCGTGTTGAAAGTATACCGTGCATGGTAAAATGGCACTATCCAAAATCAGCGGCGTGCCACATGCGGTGCACCACGGGCTATAGATGGCAGAGGCGAGGTAAAGCTACGGAGACGCTTTCGGGTGAATAGACGTGCAACTGTTGAGCAACTGACCGCCCAGATGAACCAAGGGGCTACCAAGTGTGTATCCTCAACAACGGTTCAGCGAATGTTGCTGCGCATGGGCCCCCGTAGCAGAAGCCTGGTTAATGCATCTATGCTGACTGCTGTTCATCGGCGACGAAGGCTGGAATTTGCATGCCAGTACCGCAACTGGACGTCCACAGAGTGGCGACAGGTGGCTTTATTCGATGAATCACTTTTTATGCTCCATCGGACGGATAAACGCTGGCGTATACAGCATGAAACGTCTGAAAGCAAACACCCTGCAACAATTGCCGAAAGGATCCAGGCTGGAGGAGGGAGCATTATGGTTTGGGGAATGTTTTACTGGCATTCACTGGGTGCACTCATCATTGTGGAAGGAGCGATGGATCAGCACTAGTGCGCATCTGCCCTTGCGGACCATGTCCACCCCTTCATGCGAATGATTTTTCCTTAGAATGATGGCATCTACCAGCGGGATAATGCGAGGTTTCATACAGCTCACAGTGTATGTGCTGGTACGAAGAGCACAAGGATGAGTTTACCATACTTCCCTGGCCAGCAAACTCTCCGGATTTAAACCCAATCGAGAATCTGTGGGACCACCTCTATCGGGTTGCTCGCTCCACATATCCTCAACAGCGTAATTTAGCGCAGCTGGCCATGGCACTGAAGTCGGCGTGGCTCAACATCCCAGTGAACACCTTCAGAAACCTAGCTGACTCTCTTCCTGCACGTCTCACAGCGGTCCATTCTGCAAAAGGTGGTTATTCTGGCTTTTGACAGGTGGTCACATTAATGTGACTGGACTGTGTATATCATTAATTGGCTTATTTACATTATTTTAAATCGAAACCCAATTTTGTAAACTATCTTGGTACAAAAGTAAAATTATAAGTTATGGTATTACTACATAAATTACCAATAAAAAAATTGAATGTAGAAAGACCAGTAGATGTAAGAAGTTGTGCATTGTGAGTTGAATGCTATTAATGCCAGAATCTTTCTTCCGAAAACTTGTAAAAGTTAGAGGTGCAGAAATGCTCATGACTCATCAGTTGGTTTAATTAAAAAATAAATGATGATAAATCTTGAATTTAAAATTTTAGATTATAAATGCTTTATCGCAGTCCATGCAGAACTCTCTACCTAGGGCAACACTTCGCATGCTTTCACCATTTGCGTGTGGAGCACGCAATCTTAGATATTAATAGATTAGATTAAAATCTTTGAAGGTGGGAAACTACATGAAATTGAAAACTACATTAAACGTAGTTCTAAAAGAAAGCGTCATGGAAATTTAAAAAAATATTTTTGACAATTTAATATAAAAAATATTAAGAAAAGGAAAATATCGTAGTAAATATATGTCTATGCAACTGAAAAGAGGAGGAGAGGGAAGACGCATGGAACTGGTCTGATCCCCAGGTGGCGTATTCGAGCGTTGCGATCGCCTATTGTAGATTTCAACTACCTATTTCTGTGCTTCTAAATATCATTCTAATTTCCAAAATAAGCTTTAGTGGCAAAGAAATAGACCACCGGAAACGTCATAATAAACAAACAAGCATGTTACCATGGTTTGGTTTGACACTTCCTCGTTGGTTTGACAGGATAGTGGATTAAATTAGTTATCTTTTAATTTTATACATTTGTTATCTATATCTAATGTTATTTTTGATAACTTAGATTTTAAGTCTTTATATGTATTCAAGTAAGTGTCTTTGAGAGGGAATAGATTTTGACTAAAATTTGACTATCTTTATTCTATGAAAATAAAAATGAATAGACTCTTACTCTGTTTTACTCTTGTAACACTTTACGTTTCCATGGTATGTATCTTGGCAGGTATTATGCCTATTATGTATAAGGAATTTATCAATTAAAAACGTTAAGTAGTTGTAATGTTACACTTTTCTTGTGGCTTAGGCAAATTTTTTTGCACGTCTCTGCGATACGAGCATCGAATTTATGAAATTGTTTAGCATTTATTTATTATTTCGCTTGTTTTATGTTGAGAAATATTCATGTTTCATCTTCTTTCGTGTTTGTTGCTGTTGTTTATTAATGATAAATCAGGTCTAGGAAATTAGTCACTCTAAGAAAGTCTAATACTAGAATATCAGTGACATAATCATAGATGAAGAAAAGGAGTCAGATTCCGTTGTCAAAAAGAAATTATTGGAGCACCAAAAGGTAGAAGTCTGACTTGGCTCTATAGCCTCAAGCATTAGCTGAACTATCTTTCATGTCTGATATGCACTAATAGTTCCAGAAAATTGGAAGAAAAAAATGGTTGTATTGTGGGGATGATAAAAAAACAATTTTCCTTCTAACTAAACTCGACTGCGGAAGGAATGGAGACTGAAAAAAATTCTAAATATTATTTTAATCTCTTTTATTTATCATAATTTGACAGTGGCATTTTAAGTCTTCTCATAAATTTTTTTCTGATAAAATAATGCTATCATGATTTTAAAGTCAGTATTTGCAGAAGGTAGTGTAGTATTACCTATAAATTTTCCTGTTTTTAAATTTTAATAAATATATTTGTTTATTTATAATTTTTGTTAATAATTTTTAGCATTATTCAAGATGGTTTCTATAAATTAAGACTGTAGTGAAACGAAATTTTAAAATCTAAAGGAAGAGAAATGTGTAGTTGTAAATTATTTTCTGAAAACCAAAAATTGCATAATTTATTACTTTACATTTTTGAAAAATAAACTTCATGGATGTTCTAAAAATTATATAGCACAATATCTCCTAATCTTATTTAAAAAACTGCCCTTTTATTTTCTGTTTATTTTAAAAAGCATAGTTTTGTAAAGACACTCTGTTGTAAAGAACTTATTAATTACAAAAAGAAAAATAAAACGAATTAAAAAAAATGCAAATCAAAAATTTACCCTGAAATCCAAGATGGTTATAGGAAAAGTCTATATTTGGGAGAAAAAAAACATACAAAAAAATTCAATAAATATATAAGACAAACTAATTCATTTTAAGTTTTGTTCTAGCAATATTCTCTTTATTCTGTGTGCTAGTATTATGATGTCTTAAGAATTAATATTTCACTCACAATTTTGTTTCTTAATTTGATAATCAACTATTATTCAATTTATGTGTGTTTACTTTTTTTTAATTCAAACATAATCAAAAATATATATCTTTTATTTAAGTGCATTGAACCTTTTTATACATATTCTATAACCTTATGTGAATTTATTGCATATAGTATATTTTATTGTTAAAATTAAACTATGATATTTTTTAAAATATATTTCCGTGCATACCAGGCAAATAATTACAGACTTTCCACGGCGCCAAGAAAACCTGGAATCGTCAGAGAATTTGGTATAAAAAGTCGGAATAATTTAATTTTATACCAAAATGAGAAAAATCTTGCAACAAATCTGGAATACGACCAATTTCATTATTGACTGTAAATTTACGCAGCTAATGCTGTTCAAAGTGCTTAAGTCTAACATCTATTTTTATTATTCCTTGTAAAAATTCTGCTGATTGTTAATTTTTTTTCTCTCTTTTTTTTAGAATTATTGTAACTCCTTAATAATTTCAATTAAAAGATATTTTCTTCTTTACAATTTATCTTTATTGAAAAATACTCTTTACATAAAAGATTCATATTTCAATTTTTTTTTATATGTAGCCATATTTGTAGTTTAATAATGCCAAGTTTTTAAAAATTAACCTTTGTATATAAATTTTGTATAAATTTTTTATGTAAATTTTTAATGACAATTTATTTATAAGATGGTTCAATATATTACTGATGTGACTCTTAATAAATTTTGTTCTATTGAAATTTTAAATTTTCCAACTTGTGTGCAAAATATCTTTTTTTAATTCTTAAAATACATATTTCAGTTTTTTAAAACTTTTATGTTAAACCTTTGTCTAATAAAATTTTGTGTCTCACAAAATCATATATTTGGGATATTTTCTATGAAAATGCAAATTTCATATTTTATAGAAATCTGGAATTTTATTCAAATTTTCTTGGAAAACCTTGAAAAGTCATTGAATAATTATTTTTAAATTTTTTTTTCTTCCTGAATTAGCAATACCTCCTATATAATAAATTTATTTAAAATACCTTATGTTTTGTTTGTGTATTTTTCTTCCAGGTCAGTGCTCAACAAACCTTTTCTGTTGATTATGAAAACAATTGTTTTTTGAAAGATGGGAAACCATTTAGATATGTCTCTGGTTCCATTCACTATTTCCGTGTTCCATCTGACTTTTGGTATGATAGGATTTATAAAATGAAAATGGCTGGACTGAATGCAATTCAAACGTAGGTTATTATACACCAGTTTCATTTATAAATAATCTCATCGTAACTGAGAACAATTTTAAATTTATTATAATTTTATAATTTATTTTAATTAATTTCTTCATTAAATTGTTTTACAGTTTATGATGTTATTGTATTCACATTCTAACTGTCAACTGATAATTTAAAATAACAAAATTTATTTTTACTAAAGTTATTACACCCTTGATTTAAATTATTGCATACTTATTATACTTTGCTAAAAGTTATTTCAGAAACTCATTTAAAAATTCTAGCAGAGGAATTTAACCTAGCAATTTTTTGCTTTGTTATTTTAATCTTTTAAATTAAGGGTTGAATAAACTTGCTCTTTGTTAAATTCTATTCATTATGCCATGCATCATGTTGACTTAATAAAGGAGGCATTTATTTAATGTGTTAACTATTCTATGCATGGCATGTTATGAGGTTATCATAACAGAGGTTATCTTTCTCATTTTAATTTTTAGAATGAAGAAAAAATAATAGTGATGAAATATTATCATCAAATGTCAGTCAAAGATTTTAGATATCTGAAATTATTAAGGAAATGGAATAAATAATTTATTTTCATGGCAAAAAGGATTAAATTTCTGTCTTTAGATATCTAACAATTCAAAATCTGATTTCTGACCATTTAAGAAGCTAACAGAAAGTATAATAATTTTCAAAAACTATTGTTTTATTTGAAAAAATAAGTAAAAAAAACTTAGAGATCTATTTAGAAAAAATGAGTAATGAAGTTTCAGAAATTTATATTCATCTTACATTGCGCCAAAATCAAGGGTTTTTCTCTAAGTTGGCAACACTTGAGTCACAAGTAAATCTATTCAATCAATTGTTTTCTTTCAAAAACTAAGCAAACTACCGATAAGATCTGTATATTTTGTTCAAATAAGGTTTCTTAATCAAGTAATTTGTCAACTGTTTTTTTAGATAACAATAAAAGACGTTCTAATGACAAATAATCTAAACAATCATTTAAATGCGATGTTTTTTTTCTTTGCACAGTTGTATTCATCCAACTTTGCAACTTTGATTTTGAGTAAATGCAAAGTGATGTTTTGTAAATAAAAAGTAACATTTTATTATTAAGTGATAAAAATATATTCATAAATTGTATTCTGATAAATGAATAACATATTAATGATAAAAAATAATGTAGTGAACGAACCTTTTATTCATAGAAATTTAATGATGCCCATGTATGAACATTTTATCCATAATGATATATTGATTAATGATAATTTTATCCATAGTAAAAAAAAGTTTTTCTCTTAAAGTAAATATAAATTTACTTTATTGACATTTTGAAATGAGATACTAACTGAACCTTTCACAGCTTAGTAGGATTAATTATTGATCCAACTTCAAATTTCCTTTCATATCTCCTCAAAAAAATTTTTTTACTGTAAATGCTCTAAATAGGTGTTAGTAATTGTTGGTTTTTATGAGTTATTATTCTGAAAAATTACATTATATATGGTAAATAATAAAATCAGCTATCAAAATATAAACAATTTTTCACATACAATATCAGATAGAGAGCATTATAGACTAAGGTCTGAATTAAAACAATTGTGCTATCAAAATTTTCTCTCTTAAAAAAATGATATTGCTAACATAAATTTGGAAGGAAAAATAACAAAAGTTTTGTGAAGAAAGTATGAACAGAAAATTATGAAGATTCATAATATTTCATAATAAAATACTCAACTTTTTAAATTTTTTTTAATTTAAGTAAATCATTTCAAAACTTTGAACAGATTCAGAAGATGTACCAGTGAGCTTTTTTTAAAATTAGTTATTCATTATTTTTTGTAAATTTTTATTGTTCAAATTAATTATAATTGTGGTTTAATTAGGTATGTAGAATGGAGTCATCATGAACCGGAACCAGGTGTTTATAATTTTAAAGGCAACTATGACTTATCAAAATTTTTAAAAATTGCAGAGGCATTGGATATGCTTGTTATTTTACGTACAGGACCTTTTATTGATGCTGAAAGAGATATGGTGAGTAATAAATAAGAAAAATTATTTTATTCATTTTCATTTTCTGTGAATATTATAAAGATCTGAAACATTCATTTTTATTTTTAGGGTGGCTTGCCTTACTGGCTTTTGAGAATTGATCCCAAAATGAAATTAAGAACCTCTGATTCTAGTAAGCATTTAAATATTTTCTATTAAGTCTATTTTTAAAATAATCTGATTTAAATCAAATAAATCTGATTTTTAAAAAAAATCATGAATTTTCTTAACCCTTTATTTAAAGATTTTGTTTTAAATGATGCTTCGTCATAAAAGTTTTTCTGAAATAACCATCTAACCTCTCTCTTAAGAAATCTTAAAGAATAAATTTCATTTCTTTCATGAAAGGCTGCAACTGCAGCTACATATATGAGCTACATATACTGCAGCTCATAATATGAATACTGATAATCCATTGTTTTATTAAGTTAAAATTATAACATTGAATCTGTGTTTTTATTTTCTCTTGTAAAATTTGCAAACCATTTAGCAGTGTGCTTTGTCTTCCCATTCCACTATTTGAAAAAGTACATGCATTCAAATTTATTTGTCTAATGAACTAAAAATTACTATTTGAGCTCATTTTATTAAGTTAATAATTATTTTAATTACAATTTTAGAATACAGAATTATTTTAACAAAATTATTTTTGCAATTGTATTAACAATTGTAGAATTATTTTACTTATTTAATATAATTAGTTTTTTTTCTTAGTAACTATCTACTTGTAACTACCTTACTACTTTACTTGTAACCTACTAGCAACTATCTTAGTAACTATCTACATGACAGTGGTTACTTCACACTAAATAGGTACAAATATGATATAGTGGTATGATTATTAACAATCGAGGTTTTATTTTTGATGGTGTAGAAATTTTCTGAAAATTCAGGTCTATGCATGAAATACATTTACTTTGAATGGTATGATGCATGCAATTCTGTCAAACAATATTTGAAAAAACATTTTTCAAATATTTAGAAATCATTAAATGTTTCATTTTCTAACACTTACTGTCATAAAGGTGTACCAGTGTGAAACCAAAACACATATAGTTTTTCATGAAAATTTTACCATTTGTGATCTTTTTTAAATGTTGTTTTTGAGGATATTTAATATTATCACAAAGAATTACTCTTGTAATTTTATACATAATGTAGGGGAAAGTTGGATAAAACGGGATAGTCGGACAAAACGGGATACGTCGCCTAGGGACCAGACTATTGCAGCTATCTAGCGGACGACGACAGAAACTTGTTATTTGACTGTGATTATATCATTTTCAGTGTGTACCGTCTCGAGATCACTAGTTGATAGAAAGTTGTAGGTCTCAGAACTTTTTTACTCCATATTTTTGCCACTTTCTACATTTAAGTGCGTTGTTTTTCACATTGTAATGCTTGTATATATAGGATTACAATTCAGATGAGTATTACATTTGGTGAAGCATTTATTAACGAGTATTCTCATGTCTAGTCAATCTATTTTTTCTTTCACGTTTAGGCAGAAGCCATGTTTGTTTTGAAAAGTGTCTGAGTCTGACAAAACGGGATACTTTTGAGATGGATAAAACGGGATAGAGTTTTTTTATATCCCGTTTTATCCACCTATTTATTTGTTGGCCTAATACTTTTACTATATTATTATTACTATACTGAAAGAAAAGTAAAAAAGGCTCGTACAAATGCATTGACCCCTGGATTGGCAGCAGTGAAAAAGTTGGACAGATGAGAGACAGTATTCAAAGCTGAACAAGAAAAAACGCGTGAGCATGTATTGGCTCTAGAAGAGAGATTATTTGGTATAACTCTAACGGACATACGAATACTAGCATTTGAGTTAGCTGAGAGAAGCAATATTAAGCACAATTTTAACACAGGGGAAAAAATGGCTGGGAAGTGTTGGTTGTAATCATTTCTTGGCAGGCATGAAGAACTTAGCCTTCGAAATCCAGAACCCACGGTTATGGTCCGACTAAAAAGGGTTTAATCGCACTGCAGTTAAGCAGTTTTTCGAACTTTTAAATTCTCTATTAAGTAAACATAGGATTACTCCAAACCACTTGGACACCAGACTGATGTGATCAGACTGATGTGTGCAGTTTTAAGATTATTGCTCTCTTGTTATCGACCTAAGCTACCCTTTTCCATCCTTCCGAAGTGTGTTCTAGTTCTACATGTACCTCAAGTAAAAGGAGCGCTCCCATAAAAAATGGCTGATAAGAGAAAGAAGAAAACTGTAGTAATAACATCATCTCCATTTAAAAGTGAATTATGAATGGAAGAAAAAGAAAGGATGATTAAACTACAATAATGAACCAAGAGAATTGAAGAAAGAACTGCTAAGAAATCCCTCTTAAGGGCACCAGACACATATCAACAGTGAAAATTATGGAATCAGTGTTCATGGTTGAAAACTCAAAAAATGTTTAAAAACTTATGTAGCATCATAATTTTTGTGTACTTAATTATAAAACAACAGTTTATATAAAAATGTTAGAAGCAAAAAAATCCCATAAATACAATTTGTAGAAATTTTGCTTTACAATTTTCTGTTAATTAATTATGTTTTTAGTTAGTTTTACACAAAAAATTAAACATTGTAAACTCTATCCCGTTATGTCCGATCCAGGTATGCTAAAACGGGATATGTAAGAGTATGGAAAATGACTTTTTTTCCTAATTCACAGTCATTAAAATTAGTTTAAAATATACTTTTTCTGTGCTTCAATAAGTGATGTAGCTATAAAAAAAATAACGTGTAGTTCTCTTTAACAGATTTTTCGTAGTAAATAAAAACAATAATGGTATCCCGTTTTGTCTAACTTTCCCCTACTTGTTTATTATTTTCTATTAATCTGTTAAAAATTATGTTTAACATTGGTATTATTTTTCCTTAATTATTTTTCAAATTGTTTTAGACTACATTAAATATGTTGACAAATGGTATAGTGTTCTACTTCCTATCATAGAGCCTTTCTTATATAATAATGGAGGTCCTATAATAACAATTCAGGTAAAATGTTGTTAAAACTTTTTAAAAAATATTTATTTTGATATAATTTTTAGTTATGAAAAAATATTATTCTGGTCTTGTTCTATTTAACTTTTATAAATTAATAAATATAGTTTCTACTATTTTTTAATTAAAACAAATAATTTTTTTGGAGAATTTTTTATTAATTTGTCTTTAGTAACTTTTTTGTTTTGTTTTAATATCTTGAAATTCTTAGTCTCATATTTTTTAATAACTTGTTTTCAGATTGAAAATGAATATGGTAGTACTGGTCTCTGTGATGCTCAGTACAAATCTCATTTAAGAGATTTTTTTAACCAATATTTGGAAAACAAAGCCGTTTTATTTACTACTGATGGTGGTGGCTGTGAAACCTGCTTACGTTGTGGAAGGACGGATGAAGTACTAGCTACGATTGATTTTGGAACTGGTAATTAGAGCATTTTTATAGGGGCTTTATGAATTTATTATTCAAGAAAAAAAAAACTGAACAGTCTTTGATACATATTTTGAAGTTCGTTTAAGGGTCTAGATGGTTTTGATTTTATTACGTTCCACTATAACTTTTAAGTTAGCTTTTACATTAATTTAGGCAAAAATAAAAATGCTTAAAGTTCAATCATGAGTAGTAACGAAGTCTGGAAGAAACCGAAATTAAAGTATCTGGAAGTTAAAGGTATTTAAACTGAATATAAACAAGCAAACAAACAAAAAAAGCCTTGAATGTGTCTATTAATGAGGAAACAATCTAAGTATGTATACAAATTGACAGATCTATACAAAATACAAGTATCTATTTGTCAATATGTATTATGAATATGTCTTATTATATTAATCAATTTAAGCTGTTAATAAGTTTCATTTTTTAAGACAGGCTCTTTTTTTGATAGATTAAGAAATATCAAAAACTGTTGTCCTCTTTCTCTGCCATTTTACATACACATATAAAATATTGTTTTATATTTACGGTGTTCATATTTGTTTAAAATATTAGTCTGTAGCAATGGTAGTTCATCAATTCTTATGAATTACTGTTTATTATTTATTAGGAAAATAAGCAGCATCTTTGACTTTCTTCATTTTACAGGTGCAAATGTTAGCAGATTATTTCAATCACTACGCTGGAATCAAGCAAAAGGACCATTTGTGAATTCTGAATTTTATGCTGGTCATTTAGATCACTGGGCTAAACCTCATGCTCACGTCACCAGTAAGGCTATTGTCAAGACTTTAACTCACTTGTTAAAAGCCAATGCCTCTGTTAATGTGTGAGTTTTCTCTTAAGCTTATTATTTTTAAACAGTTTGGTATATATTTTACATAAGTTTTGAATTGAACAATGTCACTATCTTGATAAACAGATTATAATTTTGCTACTTTTTTTACTTTTATTTGCTGCTTTATTTTGTATTATTTTATAAAAAATAATGTTTATACAGACTTTAACTGAGTAATTTAATTCTCAATATGTTGTTTTTCTTAATCCTTAAGTGATATGCTCACTTAACTGAATTGTAATAAAACCTTGACGTTACAAATTTGAAGACAGAAACTAAACATCTTGTGACATAGAAAATTTGGGGTGTTTAAAATTAATAACTTTTGGCATTTTAAAAGGTATGAAGTACATTGTAATTCCTAAACGCAAAAACAATAACCTGAAGATAGTTATTTAAAAATTCATACTTTATTTCTGTACCAAGGGTTCTTTGTTTGTGGAATAAATATACTAGCATACAAAATTTCCAGCATGAGCAAGATTCTGATCTATATAAACATAAGATTTGAAGAAAAAAATTTCTTTGTTACATGCTTTTTCTCCTAGAAGACATTTTGTTAAAACAAGGATCAGGCAGAAATGAATTTATCAAAAAAAAGTTTTTTTGTCTATATTTGTTATAATAAATGCAATATAAAGTTCTAAGATTGTCTGAACTAGAACAGACAGTATAAACATTTTTAAAACATAATCGCCTTCAACTGAAATTTATTTTTTATTAGTGCATGTAATCAGATTGCTATTTTATGCTATATTTTTTTCTTTAATTACATATTAGTTTTTTTCCTCATAGATATATGTTCCATGGAGGAACTTCTTTTGGTTTTAGTGCAGGTAAGGAATAAATTTGGAATTTTTTGTGACATAGTAGTGTAGAGTTAACTCTATCGATTTTTAATTGACTAATGATCAAAAATTGAAACATAGAATAAGCATTTTATTTTTATTTGCAAATAACTAGTATAAACATAAATTTCGTCATCTAAATAAATTAAAAATGTTGAAAGTAGTGCAATATTTAATGCAACAGTTTATTATGGTAACAAGTGTATTTGTATTTTGTAATGAAAGAAATTATTCTTCAAATATAATTAATGATTAACTTTTTCACCAAAGAAACAAAATGTATCCAAAAGTGAAATTGCAGTAGCGAATTTTAAAATTCAGAAAAGGGTTTTTTCAAATGTCAGTTATGTATCGGATTTTCTGCTGCGTATACTAAAGCACGATGCGTAGTGTTTTTAAAAAGTGCTTAAAGGTGCTTATTTTCGATTTTTGTTTTTTAAAAGCCCTTAAAGGTGTTTTTTCACTGGGTGTTTTAAAGAAACACCCAGTGAATTACCACCCAACTTAATTTTCCCATTTTGAAAAGGAGTTTTTTTTCTTTACCTTATCAATTTTTACCACATATTCTGCAAAGGCGTGCTTTTCACATTGTTCTATTCAACATTTTCGCAATTCATTCAACCACAATATATTTCAGTGTACCGATGGTCCGTGGCGTATGAAAGCTTAATTTCAAGTTTCATTTTCCACCCTCTGAAATTGAACCCAAAAATCTCTTGATCTTTTTTCAATGGCTAATATTATCAAGAAAAGAGTTCTTTGTCAGAAACTATTATTTTATCATGATCATGTAAAGTCTTGGAAAATTATTTTGCATTTTGTTAATGTATATAGTGCTTAAAAATTACTTAAAAGGTGTTTATTTTTTTATGTAAGATTTGGCTATGCACCCTGTAAAGGAAAAATAAATATATTTTTTAATATGTTCTTACTTATTATGGAAACAATGCCTGAAACACCAAGAACAGTGGCAGTGGGCATGTCTCTTTAAAGACTTTCTTACTCTGATTTTCTCAATTATTATCTTTTAAATCTATTTTTAAGAGCTGTTAAATCATTTAGTAGCATTAAATATTCATCTCTGTAACAACTAGAAATATCATAAACTTTTTTATGAAATTTTGTTGATTAAGAGTTCACTGAAAGATTTTTCAATTTGTGACTTTATCATTTTATTTACATCATGTTGGGTTGAAATTAGTTTGAGAACAATTATGAACTTGAAATAAAGAACTAAATCTTTTGATTTCTGGGAATGTTATTCATTTCAAAGAATGAGGACTGGGAGAATGAAAATCTACGATTACAATTCTATCTATTGATAATTATTTTCCAAATTCATTGGTATTAAAGTACAATTTGTTTAATCTTTCTAGTAGTTAAATATGATTTTTCTTTTTAATGTTCCATTTTGAAATTTATATAAAAATCAATATTCTGGATAGGTTCGAATATGGGCAGAACTTTTCAAGCATGCACTACAAGTTATGATTTTAATGCTCCATTAAGTGAAGCTGGGGATCCAACTCCAAAATACTTTGCCATGAGAAAAGTAATTGGCAAAGTAAGTGTTTTCTCTGCAGTACTATTTTGCTAGGCCCTATTGCAAAAACGGGGTGTCATTATTTTGAATAACGTTTTGTGAAAATTTCTGAAACCTGAGGGACCAACTGGTGAAATCTGATTTTAAATTTTATGGCATTCTATTAATTTATTTTCTCTGAATCAGCGCAAACTCCACAATTAATTAAACATATTTCAAAGCATTGTGGTTTTTAGTTATATTATACAATCAAGGCTTGTCCCTTTTAGTGAAGAAAAATAATATACTATTGCTTAAAATTTTTCTACTTCTTTAAAATCTGAAAGAATTTTTTTTCTTTCTGGAACGAAAATTTATACTCAATTTAAAGTATTTGAATCTGTTACAATTTAAGATGCAAAAATTCCTCCACACTGTCTCAGTTATAGCAATGGGAGTTAAAGACAGCAAACTTTTTTTTTGTTTCTCTGCTTATACATAATTTTGTGTTTTTCAAGCAATTATTTAAGTTGAAAGGAAGTGCAAATTTTTATTAATATATTTATTAACAATGTTTTTATATACTACTACATTATCATTTTGGACTATTTTATACAGTCAACGCATTTAGCACCCCCATTACTGCAACTTTTCCAATATAACGACCTATACACAAAAATTCTTGGAAAATTACTCCATAAACAGGTGTGACACATTTTCTCACTTTGAAAACTAACATTTTTCCATTAACAGTAAATCAATGGGTAACAAATTTATCGATTATATTAATTATATTAATTTATTATTAATTATATTAATTATTCAAATCACAATTTCTTTAGGCGTTGTTAGCTTTTACATTCTTTTATTTCCACAGACATACACAGACAAACAAAAACGCTAATAATAAGAAAAAGTCGTTTGGTTGCCTACAACCAGCTGGAGTTGCAGTTATTATATCGGCAGACGATTTAAAACAATTATTAAAACTAACTGTTTATTGATGACGGAACATCCTCCCCACCCTGGTCAACCTCAAGAGGGATGACCAGCTGTATAGGTCGAGTTATAGTCTTTCCATTCACTCTTAACACGCATGTTCGAATTTCCCCATCACGTCCCTTAATTAGATTGGTAATTCGTGCTTTCTTCCACATGTGTCTGGGTCTGACGTCTTCTTGTAGTATCACAAGATATCCTGCACGGATGTTGAAGGATTTATGAATATTGCGAACTTGGTGATAAGAGCGAAGTTGCAGCAGATATTCTTTGGACCATCTTTTCCAAAATATATTCAACACGTCTTGTTGTTGTTTGAAGAGTTTCGTAATTCTTGGATTGTTATTCAGATTTGTGGCTATGGATGTTAATTTTCTACCCATTAGGAAATTTGCCGGTGTCAAGGCTTCCGTATTGTCTTCATCTCCCTCTTCACATACAATGGGTCTGCTGTTAAGGGCGGCTTCTATCCCTACTAGTACAGTTGATAAATTTTCTTTATCCAATAGTGCCCGACTAAGAGATTTACGAAGACAGTTTTTCACTAATCCGATTAGGCGCTCCCACCAACCTCCCCACCAAGCCGCTCTGGGTACGATGACCTTCCAAATTATGCCATTATGAGCGTAAAACTGTTGCACTTTAGTAGATGTAAGAGTGTTCCATAGAAGTATTAGCTCCTTATTTGCAGCGTGGAATGTAACAGCATTATCACTATAGATGGTATGTGGTAGTCCTCTACGACTCACAAATCGCTGCAATGCTAACAGAAACTTGTCTGTCGAAAGATCTGACACAAGTTCGAGATGTATGGCTCTGGTCGTTGCACAGGTAAACAGTACAAAGTAAGCTGTGTCTGAAGGATTCAAAGTGCGAACATGTACGGGGCCAGCAAAATCTATTCCTGTGGTGAAAAATGGTGTAACTGGATTTATTCTATCAGCTGGTAGAGGAGCTTCAATTTGAGTGCAGCGAATTGCTCATAACATCTTGCATGGTAGGCATTTGTAAATCACTTGTTTGATAGCTTGGCGGCCTCGTAGAATCCAAAAGTTTGAGCGTAGTTCTGAAAGCATTATTCTGACACCTAGGTGATGCATTTTGATATGTATTTGACGTATCATCAGACCAGTGTTGCCAGATTGGGCTACAAGTAGCGGATTGGGGTACTTTTAAAACTCCCCGCTACACAAAATCGAATTTGGGCTATCCGCTACTTTTTGGGCTACTCATCATTTTTCAAAAGCTATTAATCTTAAAAATGCGCAACTTAGAGAATTTCATGCTGCTACTAGAATGTGCTACTTATCTCACAGAAATACTTTTATAAAAAAAAATTTTTTCTTTCCTATTATAAAATGAGAGATTCTGTAAAGTCTGCAGTTTCTTTATCTTTTTTAAAAATATTTTCTTTTATTTCTGAAAACGCATCAGCTTTAGTTTTGGATTCTTGTTTTGTTTTGCCGCGCGGAGTCCAGAATATCTCCATATCTATGCTTCAAATCATAGACTCGTGAAAACGCAAAGATATATATGGAAAAATGCACGGCTAGCATGATGGGGGGAAAAAGCTTTAACTCCAACCATTATTAATCGCTTATTATCTGGAAAAATCGCGTGACCTGTAATCTGAGCTAAAACGAAATGTTGAATTTGGCGAAATTATGAACGCAGCTCATCGAAATTTAAGTCCCTCAGTGGACTGATCGTTAAGACACGGTTCCCAGCAGATCATTGAAGTCAAACATCACTGGTTGAGCCGCGATGGCTCAGGGGAGAGAGTGTTCGCCTTCCACTGAGGTGAACCGGGGTTCGATCCCGGCGATGGCTGGTCGATACGAATTCCGCATCCTGCTTGCACCGATCACAGAGCTGACGGGAAATATCCTCAGTGGTAGACGGATCATGGGTTTGAGTCCCCTTGCCGTGAGGCTAACCGTGAGAGTTCTCGTGGTCTTCCTCTCCATGTAACGCAAATGCAGGTTAGTTCCATCAAAAAGTCCTCCACGATGGCAAAATTTCTCCCAATACTTGATCCAGGAGTTCCCTTGTCTTCTGGATTGGAATCAAAAGTACAAGGCTACGGAGTTGAACATTAGTAGCCGTAAACCCAAAAAATTGGGTCGGCTGTTCAACGACGGTTGTAAAAAAATAAATAAAACATCACTGGCTGCGGTCAGTGTGCGGGTGGGTGACCTCGTGGATCAGTCTGCTTAGGGACCGAGGTCGTGTGGTATGGGTCCTCGTTAAACTGTTCTACCGTAAAGTGCTCGACTTCGCGTGCAGGTCGTCGGGCTACTGAAGCGGTGGGTGCCATGACCTTTGCAGGGGATCAAAATTGTGATGGCATGTCTTTGGATCATCGGATGTTTCCCAGCCGTCGCCAATCATAAATGAACTACAACTACAGCATTGAAATTTAACTTATTTTTTTAATTTAGTAGAATATATATATATATATATATATATATATATATATATATATATATATATATATATATATATATATATATATATATATATATATATATATATATATATAAAACATAGTTTTCTTGGGCTACAAAATGTTCGAATCCGCTACTTTTGAAGCTCACATTCGCTACTTTTTAATCTTAAGTTCTAGCAACACTGCATCAGACTTGTGAAATGATGAGATCCGTCCAACAAAATTGGATGTTTTTGGGACTCTGATAAACTCGTAAACTGTAATCTGCCACCAATACGTATTAATTTATTTTTAAATAATGGGTTGAATTTTGTAATCTTTTAATTTTTTGGTAGTGACTTGGATGTTGATAAAGCTTCGTATTCTAACGGAAATGACTCTTTCTGAACTATTTGTATCCAGTAATTTCTAGCATCATATATTTCTGCAGTGTCTAGTTCTCCGACTTTCTTGACTTGAGATCTACAGTTCGAATTAAAACGTAGAATTCATACAGTAACACGTAGCAGTCTGAAGTAGGAGCTGCAGTCTTTTGCGTCGATGATGGGTTGAAAAGCAGTAACATGAAATGTTTGAATTTCTTTATTTTTCTTTACCTCCAAATTATGAGAGTAATCTGTTTTCGAATCTGGCTAGCTTTCTGTGGGTTCAGTCTGCCAAGTGGGCCCGTTCCACCAGATGTTGAGGTCTTTCAGTGTAGATGGAGGAACGCCTCTTGATAGTTTGTTCGCTGGATTGTCTTGTCCCGAGCAATGCCGCCACTCTGAAGGGTCAGTGTATGAAATGATTTCTGTTACCCTGTTGCACACAAAGGTTTTACACCTGTTGGGATTACCCCGAATCCAACCAAGGGTTACTTCAGAGTCGCTCCATAATGTGGCTGTAGATGGTGACAATCCAGTTTCATTGTAAAAATATTCCAGCAGTTTGGTACCAATCACAGCTGCTAAAAGCTCTAATCGTGGAAGACTAACTTTCTTTATAGGTGCAAGTCTATTGCAGTTGCATACTAAATGGATACTTGATTGATTATTATGAGAGGTAGCTATGTACAAAACTACACCATATGCTCGCTCAGATGCATCACAGAAAATATGAATATTAAGGGAATCAAGCGATGAAACTCCTATGTAACGAGGAATTTCTTTTGAGAAAATGGCATCGAACTGGGTTGTAACTGTATGCCACACAGTAGCCAAGTTTGTCGGCAAAATTTCATCCCAATCGATTCCAAGAATCCAAGTATCTTGAAGGAGTATCTTTCCAATTATCGTGAATGGTGTACACAGTTCTAAGGGATCGTATAAACTTGCAAGACAGCGGAGTAACCACTTCTTAGTAAGTGGCTTATCTGGAGAAGCACAGATTGAAGTCTTGAAAGTGTTGCTCAAAGTATCAGTTTTCGTGTTCCATCCAAGGCCTAAAATAGTAGTTTCGGTTTTGAAATTTTCTTTGTTAGTTTCCAGTAAGTGTTGAAGCTTCAAAGAGTTAGTAGCCCATTTTTCCATCGGTAGTTTTATGAGTAACATCAAATCTTTGATTTCCTTTTGTAATACCATTATTTGTGATTCAGTTTCTAGACTAACCACAAAATCATCCATATATAGGTGCTTATCTAAGAGTGCTGCAGAAGTAGGGAAGTCATTTATATGGTTAGAGGCTAGTTCTCGCGTAGTGCACACGACAGAAAAGGGCTGCAAGACAATCCGAATGGTAAGCGAGTGAATCTGTATGTTGTTACTTCATCTGTAAATGCAGCTGTTTTAAAAGAGACTCTCTTTTTTTTGTACCAGAAGAATCTCGTTGCAACTCTGTCCTTTGGATGCAAAACCAACTGTAGGAAAGCTTGTTTACCATCACAGGTTAGGGCAAATTTATGCAGTTGAAATCGTAGAAGACAACCAACAGTCTCAGGTAGAAGATTGGGACCAACTTCTCAAGAGTCGTTTAATGATAGCATGTCTGGAGCATGTGATGAGGCGTCAAAGACGATTCTCCACTTTATATAATCTTGCTGCTTCTTTTTCACTGCCTGATGTGGCAGATAGTACACGGTGTTTTCAGTGTCATCTGCAGATGGGCAAACTTCAACATGTCCTAGATCAATGTAATTCAACATGCATTTTTCGTATTGTGTTTTCAAAGATTCATTTGATGTCAGTCTTTTTTTAAGTTATTGAAATCTGTTCTCAGCAGTAGTTTTGTTTGTTGGTAACGTTGAGACCAGAGCTTTCCAAGGTAATGATACGACCCTACGATTATCAACTAATTTTAATGAGTCACGAAAGTTCTTCAAAACAGTCGAATCATGTTCAGACATTTCTCTATCCTGGGAAATGGTAATCCCAACTGTTTCCAAGTCCCATAAGCAACGTACACTTTCATTGATAGGTTCTTGTTGAGTGAATGAGTTGAGGTAGTTTACAGTAGCTACATTGGATATAGTTGTGCATGATCGAGGTCCACTTAGAATCCACCCGAAATGTGACGGAACCAATGCAAGTGATTCTGACAGCATAACCGGAGCTTTAGGATTCAATACTTGCCAGTAGAAATCAGCACCAATCAAAACTTGTATAGGCAGATTTTGTAAATTATCGTACGGGTCAGCCAGTTTCATTCTTTTCTGGAATGCCTGGCTTGAAACAGCAGGTGGAGCAGATGGATGTGACGTGTATTCATTGGAACTTTCAAATGCTTCAATATTGACTGAAGACTGATTCCAAATGCTCGATAGTTTAAACTTTACTTTTCGTCTCATATAGGAAACATTTGCTATAGATTCAAATCCATGCACTTCCAGGGGTTTTGTAGAAATAACTTCTAATTTCAAACTATCAACAAGATCATTATGAATGAAACTAGACTGGCTACCTCCATCTAGAAGACAACCAGTCAATCTTGTAGCACCAGTCGGGCCTGTTATAAAACCTCTAGCAGTTTGCAAATGCACAGTGTTCGGTGTTGTAATATCGATCTTGTGAGTAGACGTTGTACCTGGGTGATCAACACTGTTCTTACAAATTGAAACATGATGCTTTTTCTTGCATTTCACACAACAAGCCTTTTCCTTACGAGGACAGCTCTGTTTTGTGTGCCCTCGTCCAGTGCACAAAGAACATCTATTCGTAGTTTTTAATTTCTGTATTCGTGTGTCTATATCTGTCACAGAGTTGCACTGTTGAGGCCAATGTCCGGCAGTTTCGCAAAAGGGACAGAATATGGTGAAGGTTTCTTACTTTTAGTAATTGGCTTGGAATTTACATTGAAGTTTTCTAACGTGGATTTTAAAGAGTAATCAGAAGACATAAGACCTTTAATCTTGCTTGTTGTAAGGGTCCCTTCCACTTCTTCGGCGAGAAAATGCATTAGTTGTGTGATATCACCTTCTGAAATTTTTTGGCGTTTCGCATGAATAACCCATCGGCAACAAATATCGTCAGGGAATGCACGTAAAATTTTAGGAGATAAAACTCTACCGTATGCGTCAATGTCTTCGCCCAAAGCACGTAGAGCCTGTAACCTTCTGTTGCATTCAATATAGACTTCATTCAGTGATGTTGGCGATGGATTTCGGATTGGCGTTAAATTCTCCAAAAAATCCAAATGAGATTGAATGATTCTATTTTTGTCACCATATTTGTCAATAAGTAGCTTCTTAGTGGTTTCATATGTATCTGCAATAATACTTATACCATCAACCAATCGTTTTGGTTCATCTTCTAAATATCCTCTGAGAAAAACATGTTTATTAATTGATGATAGATTTGGATTATCGTCTACAGACGTTTTAAATTGTTCCCAAAAACATTGCCAATGTTCAACGTCGCCACGAAATGGTTCTAATTTTATTGTCGGTAGTTTTACATTTTGTTGTGGTGACACAGAATTCACATTTTGAATCGGAAAGTTAGTAACATTTGGTGAATCTACAGTCTCCATTATGTTAGCTTTTACATTCTTTTATTTCCACAGACATACACAGACGAACGATAAACAAAAACATTAATAATAAGAAAAAGTCGTTTGGTTGCCTAGCAACCAGCTGGAGTTGCAGTTATTATATCGGCAGACGATTTAAAACAATTATTAAAACTAACTGTTTATTGATGACGGGAACAGGCGTTACCCACTCAATAAACGGGAAACATTTTAGATTTTTTATGAATGAAGAAAAAGAGATGGGACCACCTATTCTTAGCTTAGGGGTTCCTTTGTGTAATATTTTTGCTTAGACTAACAGTTCTCTGTTAGACATATGATGGTTTTTACCAAAAATGGTTGCTCGTAAACAGATTAACGCTATATGCTTTGAATAGAAATTAAAAATTTTGTAGGAAGTAAATAAAAGAATAACATAAAAACCACAGATTACTTAAAATATTTAAAATCCTAGAAAGTTTTCTGTTTACAATAATTAAAAATCATGATGTAATTCTGAAAGCAGGAGAACAAGGCGAGGGAAAATTTCAAAATCTAAAAAAAGTGCTGACTGAATAACTTTCTAAAAATAATGCAGAATATTAAAGAATGTCATTTGAAAAAAATTAAATGTGTGTTTAACTTTTAATGTACTATATTAATGCTTGCACTTTATTGACGCAAAAAAAAAAAAAACTGTGTTAATGTCTATTATTCTATCAATTTCCTAATTCTTTTCAATGTATAGCATGTTTTTCTAAAATCAAGCCTAGTATTTATGAATTATGAGCAAAGTTTTTTATTTTCACGATATAGTGACCTCATTTGATTATGTTAATTTTAGCTTGGACTTATAAGAGTCGTTATATCAAGTAGCAACAGTTTCCTTTTATCAGTACTTGTATATCAGCTTTATTGTTTTTCAAAATGCAGTATCTAATGATAGCTAGTTAATTTTCTTTTTAATATTGTAGTATGCTAAGGGCAATTATTTACGACAAAATAGATTTCTTTAAAAGTTTTTAGTACAAACAAATATAGCTATTATAAAAATGTTATGAGCGCAAAATATGAAGTTAAAAGTTTTCCATGAAGCTAATTATATAGTTTTAACAGTAAATAAATATGATCTTATTAGTTACAAATAAATTTCGCGTACTGTTTATTGAATAATACCAAATAAAATATTATATATTTATTTTAATGCAGTGTAGTTATTAGAGGACTAAAGCGAAAAAAAGTATGAATAGAAAATAAGCATTTATCTTCTGAACCTACAATATTTCTTGTAACTAACCGTTCATATTTACATCAGTTTATGACTTCAGCCTTCTTAGATTTTAGTACTATGTATTATAAGTTTTTATTTTTATTTTTTATTAATGGGGAGCATTAAAAATTTATAACCCCAGTACTTATATTAGTATATTTTGTATATATTACTACAGAATGTATCATACCAGTAATACCTATTGCAACAATTAAGCACCACTGTTGTTCTTAATAAATTGGCAATATTTTCTTCTCACCACTAGGAGCAAAATAGTACCTACATTTCTTATACCCCTTTTTTCATTCACTAAATGTAATGGATCATAACACATGATTTAACTACTAATAAATATTCTGTTTTATTTGTTCTTATTCTAACTAATTGACAGCATATTTCGTTTACAGTTTTTGCCTCTTCCACCTGGTCCACTTCCTAAACCAGCTCCTAAAATGAAAAGTGGGCCCATTAAATTGACTAAAGTATGTAATCTTTCTGAGATTTTTTTCTCACTTTAATTATTTTTTAATTATCTATGTTGTACAGTGATAAAAATTTTTTGCATACATTTTAAATACTCAGTTGATAGAGTAGACTCTTGTTTCTAATTTTGCAGTCAATATCATTGTGGGATTACATCTCTACGAATACTGAATCGATATTTTCCCCCACTCCTCTTTCATTTGAACAGCTTTATCATGTAAGTGATGATACACTTTTTAATACTTAAATATAGTTGTTTTATATTAATTAAAAACTTATGTAGCTATATTTTGACTTCCAAGAACGCTTGTAAACACTCAAACTTATCTTTACTTAATTGAAAAATCAATTTATTTTAAAATTTAGAAATGTTTTTCAGTGATAAATTTTAAAAAGTGTTAACTAAAAAAAAAGAGAAAAAAATATTTGCTTATGAAATTTTTTTATTTATATTGTAAAAATATAAAATTTTATTTCATGAAAACTTTTATGAAATAAGCCTTTTTTTTTATTTGCAATACAATAATGTCTTTATTTTAATAACTATTACTACTTTATTTTAAGACTTTGCTCATAATAGCATGTTTTTTAGTTTTAAATAGCAAAATTTGTAAAAAAAAAAGTCAAATTTTTGTGATTGAAGCTGAATTTCTGCAAATAAAATGTTTCTTTATAATATTGTCTTTTTTATATAGATATGTGATTTTTATATATTCTGATTATGAAATCAATACATTTTTCCTTTTTTTTTTTGAAGCTTAATTATAGGGTAGTATAACCCGTTTAACTCTTTAACACAGAATTTTTTTTAAATGCATTTTTCATACTTTTTTCATTATTTTGTATTAATTTGCATCAAAATAAGTGGATATTTGTTATCAAAATTTTGTTTTTTTATGAATAATGTATTCACACTCGTTAGCAACAATCTTTCAATGCCAGATCGAAAATTAATCAAAATGGATCGAAAAAAATTCATTGGTTTTTTAAGACTTACGAATATTTATTATGCCAAAACCGAATTACTTTCTGGTCCCCCTAATATTATCTTTTAGCGATTATTTTCACAGTCTCTAGTGTATTGGGAATTTGAAAGGGCATTTTTTAAGCTATCGAATAATTAACGAAATCAAGGCGAAAGTTAGTGAGGTTTGACTATATATAATATTCATTATTAAAATATATAATATTTATCATAAAATTATTTTATATTTATATTTTTCTGTTGTTAAATATTGGTTGTTTTCCAAAATTTTTAGCCCTATGGATTTGTGGTGTATCGAACGACTGTAACATTCAATACAGCTGATCCATCTATTCTTACGGTAAATAACATTGCTGATAGAGGTCATGTCTATGTAGATAAAGTAAGTATCTGGAAAATTCAGTACTTTGACTTTAAAGAAATAGCTAGACAAAAGTATTTCATCGAAGCTGTTGGATTTTTTTATGTTGAAGTTATTTAATTAATATTTTTATGGCACTTTTCATTATTTCAATACTTGAAAAAAAATCTGTGTGGGATCCTGTGCTAAGAAGTCGGTGCCGAATTTTGATGAGAACTGGGTAGTGGTATGCAAGAGAATAGAACAATATCACTGAGAGAATAAAATTTATATCCATTACGTGAAAGACACTATATATATTCTTTTAATTTATTACATGAACAAGAAGTTGACAGCGGAATCTTGGCGATGGCAGTTGGCACCATCAAGATCCTATACTGGAATATCCCCAATAAAAATAACTGTCCTCCCAATATAAAATACTATGATGCCCATAAAAACAGAAAGGAACCATATTAATTTTATTGATTTTGTGTTGTTTAATATTTTGTTTATGTATTTGGTTCGATAATCTAAATAAAAATTATTAGTACTTATGCGGTGATAAACCTATAGGTAATAAAAGGCGATAATAAACCTATTACCACACTTCCTATATATAAACAAAATACCATCAATATCTTTCGCTACATCATTAAGCATACTGGTGTCTTATACAATATAGCGATTTTATCAAACCACTCTTAACTGTATGTGTACTAAATTATTTAATTAGGAGACATGTATGCTTGTTAAGTACATCTTAAAGGATAGTGATATCTATTTAAAGTTTGTCTTGAGATAGTTTTTAAGATTTGAAAAGATCTGAATAAAATTTTTATTGCATGCCAATTTCAAAATATTTTTGAGATATTTATTTACTTTTTAATAAAAAACAGTTTGATTTATTTTAATATTATAGAAGATAATACATTAAAAATGTGTTGTTAGGTCTTACAAGGTATTTTGAGTCGAGAACAGAAAGTTTTCAGTATTCCAGTCAGAGCTTTCAAAGGACAAACAATTGATATTTTAGTTGAAAATCAAGGCAGAGTTTGTGCTGGTTCTGGTATCCATGACCAAAAGGTAAATTATTATTTTCTTAGTTTCTGTATTTATTATTTGAAATTTATCAACCCTCAATTAATACTTAATAAGTTTTTCTATAAATACATTTTATAACAAAAAAAATCGACGCACCAAGAAGCAATCATCCGATTGCTTTGAAATTTCGTATGCATGAATGTTTTGAACAGATATGGCTGGAATGATGCCGACTGGGGACTTATGGTCTTTAGTGACGAATCCCGCTTCCAACTGTGTCCTGACGATCATCGAAGACGTCTTTGGAGACGCACAAGGCAGGGGGAGATCCTGCCTTCACTATTGCACGCCACATCGGTCCTCAACAAGGCATTATGGTCTGGGGTGCCATTTCCTTTGACAGCCGGACCCCTTTGGTCGTCATTAGAGGTACACTTACTGCACAGCGGTACGTCGACGACATCCTAAGACCTGTTTTGCTACCGTTCCTTTTGCAGCTCCATGGGCTGTTTTTTCAGCAGGACAATGCCAGACCATGCTATGAACTGTCTGCAAGCTTGTGAAACTCTTCCTTGGCCTGCCAGATCACCAGATCTCTCTCCCATCGAGCATGTCTAGGATATGATGGGAAGGCGATTGCATCTGGCACGGAATGTTGATGACCTCGTTCGACAATTGGATCGAATTTGGCAGGAGATACCGCAAGAGAGCATCCGGGAGCTTTATCGGTCTATGCCATGCGGTGTGGCAGCTTGTATCCAGGCTAGAGGCGGGTCAACTCCTTATTGAACTTGTTACTGTAACTCTGCAATAAATTATTCAATTGTTCTGAAATTTTAATCGTTTACTATTCTGTACATTGTCTTCTTATCCACCAATTTTCGTTTCAATCGGACAACTCCTTCTTGGTGCGTCGATTTTTTTGTTATAGAGTGTAGTATCACGATACTTTTAAAACAGATTAGAATATAACTAATTACTATTTATTTTACCAAACTAGCATGTAGCTGAAGCAGTCACTATTTCTGAAGAAAATCACAGCACTTTTATAGAATCGTTAAATCAAATATATTAAAGGGCTGTTTCTAGAGTGATGACAAGCTTAACACAAACAAGTCACAGGAAAAGTAGAGCAATTCTGCTACAAAATTTTTTAAAAATAAATAAATAAATAAAAGTAAAATCCAATGCTTAGTACTTCATTTTAGCAATTTGAGGTTGCTTAATACATTCTACACAAATGTGCAAAACTATAACTAATTGTACCGGAAAAATTGCATTTTAACATTAGTTATTAAATGTGTATTCTTTTCTATGTAATTTATAAAAGTAAATCAATCAATCTAGGATGACCAGATTTTAGTAAATAATCATTTCTATTTATTTTAAAGTATTATTGTATTTACATTTTATATGTAAGGAAAAAAGTTTTAAAACCGTAAATCAAAAAATATTTTTAAAAAAATTAGAAATAGTGAAAGAGGTTAAGAAATAGACTTAAAATTAAACACACACAGACACACACACACACAAAAAGAACAGAAAAGATGGATTTTAAGACCTCATTTAGATTCGTATGTGAATTTAAATTCATTCGCTTGCTAACAATAAGTTATTCAAATTAAAAAAGATTTTTAAATATTTTATTTTTAAAGAACCTTTAATTTTTAATTCTATGAAAAATTTTAGATTATAATATCTATTACCATAGACTTTTAGATTATAACACCACAGGGGCATTATAATTTCGTGATTTGTTACAAAATTACAATTAACGACTTTTAACAAGTTATTGTTGTTAAATCTAGGATTTAAAACGTTTTAACTTATAATTATGCAACAATTTGACAAAAACTTGCAAAAAAAATTGAAAAACAATGTGTATTACTAAATGAATGTTAACTTTAAATTATAAAATTCTATTTTTTTATTATTTACAATTAGAATTAACTGTATTCCATTTAAAATAACGTTTTAGATTTTAGCATAATTTTTATCATAGCTCTTAATATCCTTATATATTATGTTTGAATTTAAGTAAATGATATAATATTCATTCATTGTTTATAGAACTTCTGACTCTAAGGCCTCGATTTAGATTCCCTAAATCAAATAATATGTTTTTCTTTTAGCTAAAAGTCTCCATTAAATTTTAACGTTAAGTTTAATATTTATAGTTTAGAGTCACAATTAAATTTAAATTTTAGACATAAGTAAGGTTTTAAGTTCAGCATAAATGATACATTTCGTTTAGTATATTTTCAATCAAGGTAAACCTTAATTAAAAACTTGTATTGCGATTTCTCAATGGTGTTGTTCTCTTGTAAACAATAGCATTATTTTTTACAGGGTATTTTCCAAAAGGTTACATTAGGTTCGCTTGCACTTCTGGACTGGACAATGATACCTATTCCATTAGATGCAAAATCTATTGATACGATTGCCTGGAAAAAATCTGTTCGCAAGGCGAAATATGATCCTGCTTCTACTCCAATGCTTTATGGAGGACAATTCACTTTGGAAAGGGGAGCTATCTTCGATACATTCCTGCAATTGGATGGGTGGCATAAGGTAATTATGCTCAATTAATATACATTTGTAAGTAATCAGCAAAAACAGATACAATTCTCTTTTTCAGAACAGCAAGGAAAAAATGAATTTTTCCTTACTTAATTCCTTCCTTACTTTTTTTCCTTACTTTCTGTGACCACTTTTGTGAGATATGAATTTTTTTTTCCATATGCTTTGTGTTGAAAAAACTTTTAAGAGAAACCATCAAAAATCTCTTTCAGCGACCTTGCAAATCTTTGTTAAAAATATAGAAAACGTCAACTAAGAAAACACGAAAAAATATCATAACAAAAAATATTAACAGAACAAATACAGTGTGCGTAGCGCGTTTTTAAATAGTGCTTATTTTCAATTTTCGCTTTTTAAAAGCCCTTAAAGGTGCTTTTTCCAATAGGTGTTTTTAAAAAAAGCTTATTCTTCCTTTACCAAAATATTTTTTTCTTTACCATGTTGATTTTCACCACGAATTATGCAAAAAGACATCGTCCTTTTTAACGTTTTCACAATTCAACCCCAATCTATATCGACGTACCGTCGGTCCGTAGTGTATGAAAACACCATTCGTTTTACATGTTAGATGAAATACTTGCGGATCCGCATTTGCGTATACTGAGCTGGATTAAGTGGGAAGGATTTTTGTTTCTCATGTGCAGCTCTGCTACATTTGTAAGAGATTCTCAATTTCAGACTTCATTTTTCGCTCTCTGGAATCGAACCGAAAAATCTCTCGAATTTTTGCCGATACGGGGACCGACTAAACATTGTCAATTTTTTTTTTCTCTAATAGCGATAGAAAATTTTACTGCTCTTGTTATTGTCTGTTAAATTTTACTGCTCATCATTGGTGACGAGTCATCGTCTTCGTCCCTCGCAAGCAAATAAAACCGGATAAAACCATCAATTGTCAAAAACTTACCAACCCTGACTAATTATGATATTTTTTTAAAGTGCTTAAAATATTTTTTAAGTGCTTGAAAAGTGCATATTTTTTGTTGAAAAATTTGGCTACGCACCCTGAAATAAGAAGATTAAAATCTATTCAAAATATTATAGAGCTCTTATTTAGAGAGCTCTTTTCGACGGTCTCTGATGCCTCGTGTTGCAGTCAGAAACAATAAAGACCATGCAATCAATGATTTATTTTTAGAGTTGAAAGTTAAATTAGAAGAAAGTTATTTTAGGAAAAAACTAAGCATCTCAAACAAATAAACATCTCATTTTTTAAAGCTAACTAAATTTTATGATATGAAATTAAATACAAAATTTATTTATTTATTTAAAATATTTCTATGTAGTATAATTGGTAAGTTTGTTTTTACTCATAATTATATCTGTATCAATCATTTTTATTCATCGATCCGGATATCATGACAATAATATTAGTGGAAAAGTTAAAATCTTTTTTGAAAAATCATATACCTTCAATTACATTTTGAAATCAATGGAGGTTACCCCTAAGAATTATCAACCACATTAATGACCATTCTACTATGGAACAATGATTGGTCATGTGGAACAACGATTGGTACAGAGGATTCACTGTACTTCTGTTTGTATGCTATTTTCCATATCGTTGAGTAACATCATGAAAAAAATTTTAAAAGAAAAAAGTGCATTAAATTTGATTTTGCTCAATCTACTAAAGATAATGATTCTACATACAAGTGATTCACTTAATACTTGTATTTTGCCCACTTTATTTAAAACCATTTAATTAGCTTATTGGTTCATTAGTAAATTTTATTTAGGATTTAAATATTTTAGTAAATAGTTTTTAATGATATTGCCATTCATTAATTTTTTCTTGTTTTATATTTGTCCTCTATCAAGTTTTAATACTGCTTTGAGTTCTTGAAATTTTTCTGTATATTGCATTTGAGAAACAAGTATTCCTCATTATTTTGTGAAACAATTTTTTCAATACTTTGTTATTAGATTTGCTCACTATGGTAGAAATCCAAATATTTGATTGCTTTAAGAATAAAAATGATAAAAAATAGGTAGATTTGAGAGTTTAGGTAAAGTATATCTATGAGAATTAAGTTGTGAGGAACTATTAACAAGCACAAAAATAGCGTAAATAATGAAACTTTTTATTTATTAAATTTATGCATTATTAACAAAACAATTGAGGTTTTAAATGTGTAATTGTTTCTCTCAATATTTGGCCCCAATAAATTTTGGTAATAGAAGTGACTCTGGACTAAGTCTAGACTATTTTTTATCATTGGTACGTCAAAAGTAAATAGAGAAATGCAAATGTTGGACCAAATCTCTTGTGTGTAGTTATTAAATTTTAAGTATTCATTTATCTTTGTTTTAGGGTGTAGCTTTTATAAATGGTTTTAATCTTGGACGCTATTGGCCAATTGTTGGGCCTCAAGTAACACTGTATGCCCCGAGCACATTGTTTCAAGCAGAGCCTGCAGTGAATAATCTGACAATATTGGAACTTGAGCATGCACCTTGTCAAAAAGCAAATACTTGTGTAGTACAATTTGTTGATAATCATATTATAAATGGAGCTACTCCGCTAAATAAAGAAAGAAGAATTCATGGAAATAAGTTCCTGCGACAAACCATGTAGAAAAAGCTATATATAGGGTTTAATTACCATGACACTTGTTTCGCTATTTTTATAAATTTCCATTGTTATTAAATAAATGTTTTAATTTTTATTTACTAGTAAGTCTTTCTATAATTTAATAAAACAGATAGAAACACAAACAAAAAGACCTTTTCGAACAAATCTAAGAGGGATGCATATTCCATAGCCAATGGGCCTCAAATAGCTCACAAAGCCTTTTAACACTCCGAAAACGGTGAAAGAAAAATTTCTCTTTTTTATGGACATGATTAGTAAACTGTCTAGTTAATAAGCTAGTTGAGTTTTCTTCCAACTATTACATTAATCTGGCTCCCTTTCTATTAGTAATTTTTTTTATTTTCTGAATAATCATGAAATTTAACTTCCAAGAAACATACATTTGTAAATAACTCATGTAGCTTTGTAATAATGCACTCTTCCTCTTTCTTTTTTTTATGAAAAAAGCTTCACGTTAAATGTTAGACCTCAATATTGTATTTTTTAGTTTGAGTCTCACTATCAAAATATGGTTGACCATCCTTGAATTAGAAATAAAAATTTGACATAATTTATAACTAACCTGTATAAGTAGTATTTTTTGGCAACCAAGTCAATAAAAACATATAGAAAACAGTATATATTCTTTCGGAAACATGCCAGTTTTTCTGTCACAGACTGAATTGTTTTAAAGTGTAATTATATGAAATAGTGATTGGGTTTACTAGTTGTAACTGGTCATATACGCCATTTATCGTAGAGGGAATGCGAAAAATAATTTGTTTTGTCTATCAATTTATAGAATAATTATGAATATGCATATTAATCAAGAGATAAAGAATTCATATTTTAACCAGGGACTCACTTTTAATGAAAAGTGATCCAAAAATTAGGAAGGCCTTTGTCCTTAGGACTCGCAGCTCCCAAACACACTGTAGAATAGTTTTCTTAAGAGTTCATAAAGAATGTCAACCATTAAGAATTTTTTTTGTTTATGTGTATAAAAAAATTTAAAAATATGCTTCTAAAATTTTATGTTGAAATATAATAGACAACTTGGACTATAGTTACATTTGAGTAAAACAGACGAAGGATATTAAGAATTCACTCAATTATATTGACTTTAGGTCTAAAAAATATATAAATTGAACATCAGTATCAGAAACAGCCAATAAAGCAAACTTTTTGAAGTTTTGTCTATTTATTGTTTAACATTTTACTTTTCAGAAAAACTTAGTTTTTGTTCAGAGAATCACAAATCCTGATTCATTAAGATCAATCCTGATACTCAAGTAAATTTCAGTTCAGTCCTGCATTGCGCATGGAAATATATTCTGTTCTGATTAGCCTTCTTTGGTCTGAGAATTTTTTATCCCTCTTCTATTAATTTTTTCTTGCCATTTCACATTGTGACGTTTTTCTTATTTCTAATAAAATTGTTTTTCATGCCTTGCCATCCTGATTAGAAACAATTTGTTTTGAGTAATTATTTTACATTGGCACCTGCGACGTTTTTTTTATTTCTAATAAAATTGTCTTTCATGCCTTGCCATCCTGATTAGAAACTATTTGTTTTGGGTAATTGAGACATTTACATTTTACATTGGCACCTGTGACGTTTTTTTATTATTTTTATTTCTAATAAAATTGTCTTTCATGCCTTGCCACCCTGATTAGAAACAATTTGTTTTGGGTAATTGAGACATGTACATTTTACATTGGCACCTGTGACGTTTTTTTAAATTTCTAATGAAATTGTTTTTCATGCCTTGCCGTCCTGGTGAGAAACAATTTGTTTTGGGTGATTGAGACATGCAAAGCTTTTTCTCTCTCAAAGGAATTTTCTAACAATGTAAATTTTTCACTTGAGTATTCTTATTTATTATTTCATAAAGCAAATAATCAGGTGACTTCTATCAACTATGAAGGGCTACCTTGTATTTTTACAAATAAATGCAGATATACAATTAGAAAGATATCACTATTATAGCCTTTGTTTCTTACTTTTTATAAATCTCCATTTACTAATTGTTTTAAACATTTTTAAAACTACAACTATTACTAATTTTTCAACTTAAAACGAAAGTCATTTCTAACTAAAATATAAATCTGTGAAAAACTAATTGAACTCAATATTCTATTTTTAAAAAGAAAATAAATATTGTGTAAAGTGTTCTTAAAATAAATATGATGCCCAACTAATGGATTGAGATTATTAAATAGTCGATTATAATTCTAGTGGCAGAAACCCTCTAACAAGGCAGTGAGGTTTTTTACAGCACCTGCAGATTATTTTTCATCCAAATTGTCGTTTTATTTTTAAAAAGCAAACAAAGAAATGGGAGAAATTGCTGAGACTCGAGCCTTAACAGTATAAGGATTTATTCCATTTAATGCCGTATAAAATTTAACTTAAATAATGATATTCCATTTAGTGCCATATAAAGTTTATATGAGAACTTTTAGGAACTTATATTTGAAACACATATGTTAGATAAAGTTAAATTTTAATAATAATAATCATTGTCTAACTGCATTGAGATCACTGAAAAATTTGGATTTATGTAGATAATGCTGCAGATGTTTGTCTTAAATTCTGCAACCAGCATTATAATTACCAAACATTGAATTATTGCCCCGTAATTATGCAAGCATGGAAAGAAACAAGAGCATAGTTAGTCTTTTAAGCTATATAACTATATAGCTTAAAACTTTATAAGCTAATATATATATATAACTAATATTCATTATTAGTGTTTGAGGAAATATGTTTTTTAAGTAAGAGTTAAGTTTCCAACTAAATGATCAACATTTAAACAAATATTGAAAATTTTATTTATAAACATATATTATAAACAATAATTAAAAGAAAACAAGATTTTTAAGAATCAACAAGCTCTTCTATATCATTTTCACTGGAACTACTTTCGCTGCTTTCTGATGAAGTGTTCTGTAAGAAAATAGTATCACAATAAATACCACAGTAAAAAAAAAGGAGAGAGAGAAAACTATATTTTCGCTGTAATTTGACAGACAAAATAAACATTTACAACGCAAAAACGTTAATAAGTTTATCTTTAACACCACCATAAGTTTATCCTTAGTAATGAGATGTATTAAGAAAAAAAAATTCAAGAGCAAAAATTTTGAATTTCTTTTTTATAAGATGGCTGAAAGTCCATGTTAACAACTTGAAAAATTTGGAACAATTGAATTATGTGATTTTTACTAGTATTGTTAATTAAAATAAAAGTGACATCAAAAGTCCAAATCTTTACCTTTTTAAAATTTATCATTTAAAAACATGCATTGTATATGTCAGAATTGACATACTTTAAATACAAAAAAAAAAAAAAAAATCAGGACAAAAACAAAAGAACTATTTTGTATCAGTCAATCAAAGAATATACTTTGTATCAGTCAATCAGGACAGCCACAAATGCTGAATAAAACTTACATCTTTTGAGAGTTAATTATTTATTGACACCCATTTATTCGAATAGTAGCCATAATAACAAACAGAACATCTTTTAGTCATGTAACTTGATTAAATAGTTTGTGCATATCAAAAGCATTTATGTACAGCTTTTTTTTTTAAATAAATAAATTCCTAAATTTTATTTAACTAGTGATACATTTCACTAGGAAAACCAATAGAATAAATATTATAAAAAAATTTTATTTCTCAAAATTAGAATATTTAATACAAATATATAACGAAAACCTTTCTTACCCTTTTATGAACTTGCAGTAATCCTCTTAGCAGTCTCATTTTTGATAGTGTGTGGGTGATATATCTGATATCAATAAGTTCACTTACTTTATTTAATACAAATTTATGATCTTCATGCTGAAAATAAAAGTATAATGCATTAAATACCAGTAGAGTTAACAAAATAAGATTTCTTATCAAATAATTTAGTTAAAATTAAATCTTTCTTTCCTTTTAATCCTCAGATCACATTTTGTGCAATATCTTTGAAACTCCCCCCCCCCCCCAATCACTAGATCCTTTGCTGCTTTAGGAAGTTAGAAAATTTTAAGTTGGTGATATTGCTCGAGAAGTTTGACATCGCAGAAGACTTAAAAAATTACAAAAAAGAGTTAAGGTACCTTCTGACGACATTCATTTTAGGTACCTCACTTTGCAAATTCACATTCAGTTCCATAAATAATTGCTAAGCTTCAAGAAAAAATAAATACAGTTTTGCGAGGGGAGACAGAAGTTCCCTCCTAATGTTTCAGAAACTTTCCTTTGAAGCATCCTGAGATGAACTAAAAAAAAAAAAAAACCTCAAAATCAGTATCCCTCTGATTACTTAATTTGTTAACAGCTTTCAAGATTTAGAGCCAGCGAGTGGACACAAATTTTAAAAACTTAAGAGGAACTTACATCACATACTTATCACGTCCTTGGAATATTTCCACAATTTTTCAAAGTTTCCATATGTATCTTGGAAGTTCGTCATCATGAATTAAAACAATATCACTTACCTTAGAACTATTACCTTTATCTCGATTGGCATAATTAACAGCTATACAATTTAAGAGATAGTCCCTTTACCATTTCTCCCAAAATTGATTTATAATAATTATATAATTGATTTTATATATATTGATTTTAAATTTTTTAATGAACATTTTTTGTCAATCATACAGTCAATACCCTATAATTTAACTGATGGAAAACTTATTAATCGTCTTCCAAGCAGCATGTGAAACGGCGGTCGAGGAAAAGTTCCCAACATTGGAGAAATAAAATAACGGAGATTTTACGAGCGACATTTTTTAGGATACGAGTGAAGTTTTGATACATCATACATAATCATTTAAGTCAAAAAGAGGCACTCAAAATTGGAAATAATATAAGTACTTACATTTATCAAAATAAAAAATTTGTATGCATATAAATCTTAATCTAAAGATTTTTTTGAAACCATTATTTATAATTACTTAAAGTATGATTAGGAATAAGAGAAGTATTTTTGCCATCAATGGATATTTTATCACCATTTTTTTCTTCTTTTTTTTTAAAATTTCTTAAACAAACATGAAGAAATTTGAGAATATACAAGTACACAGGACATAGTCGTAAAAGACAGGAGACTTGGCAGGTATGAGTTTCTGGCAAGTCTGTAGTCACATAAGAAAAGGTTCTCGAGTTGATCACAGCTTCATTTTCAAACAGAACTATTCCCAGTACTTCACTTGATATGAAATGACAAAACGCAAGTAAAAAGGCTTCAGTTGTTACACTGGAAACTAATTCCAGGTGTAACGTTTGTGTTACTGCACAGGTACATAGCATGATGTAAAACTTACTGTTCGATTTACAAGTAAGGGTCCAACAAAACCAATGCATGTAACTGAAAATTGTCATATTCTGTCTTTTGGAAGAGAAGCCATAATTTCACTTCCTGATTGATGGAAAATTAAATCTTCTACATAAGATGCAACTTCATAGTATTGACTTAGTAAAATGCCTACCTTTCGGAGTCAGTTAAAGTAGATAATATAAGCCTATCTGTATATAAGCTGAGAGTATACTTTTATTTCTCTTGAAAACTTAAGCAAAGTTCAAATTGCATATATAAGCTACTATACAAAATCTTTTGTGTTTTTACAAGAAAGAACAGTTAAAGAAAACCATATTAAAAAAAATATTTCTTTTCCATTGTCATTTTTATGTGTTTTTACATGGTTTTTGGAAACATTTTGGAAACTTTACATACAAAAACCATTTTTGATTGCCATTTTTATGTGGTATCTTGCCAAGCTGAAGGGTCCAAATGTATGGTGACTGTTCCCACTACAGCTTTCTAAAATTTTTTGCTTCCATCCGGAATCATACAGTACTTAAACGTTTAAGTGTCACAAAATTATTTTTCTTAAAAAATTTTTTTTAGGTAACTTTATTCTTGATGAAAAGAAATAAATTCATAAAACATGGCAGTCCTGATACAACTTTTAAATCTTTTTATCCATATTTAATTCAATACTATTCGTTTCCATAATCTTGATACATAAATTTTCTCAAAATATATATTCACTGCAATGCACTTAGTAGCTGTTTTTAGTGCCAACATTATTTTGCATTGAATGCTTTAAATGCATTCCTGTTCATTAAATTATCAAAAGAAAGAATTAGAGGGAGAAAAAAAAGCTGTACAACAACATAAGAAAAAAACTAATCACGGACATTTACACACATTAACCCCTTAACTGCCGCGGGCGTATATATACGCTTTCCCGAAGTGCGATGCTCTGCATTGCGCTGCTATAAATAGAACTACACCCCCTACTTCAGAATGCATTAAAATGACCTTGAAAGTGTTTGCTTTGCGAATATTATTACTAATTTCGGAAGAGGGGGAATGGGAAAAGGATGGTATGGAAAAGTGATATCGTATTAATAGCTTGTGTGTATTTATTTGAGTAAGGTCGGGTTTATTCTTTTTTCGCTTTCGTTTCCCGTATGTATTTGGTGCTTTTTATTCCTTCCATCGTCTTCAAAGAAAAATGCATCGCGAAAATGTGCTGTTTGTTCAAGAAAAAAAAAAAGAAGAAAAAAAACCAGCCGTGAATCCCGCTATCAGTACGATGAATGTGATGTTGCTTCATGTGTTCAACCATTCTTCAGGATTTATCATACAACAGCTAAGTTTTAACATCTTTTATATTGTATTTTTATTATTTAATTTAAATTTTGTATTTTTTTTTCTTTTCTTGTCTTGTAAAAGTAAACTGTTTTTAAATTGCAAAGCGTGAATCATTCCCCCCCCACCAAAACACTGTGTAAGAAAGCGCACTTGAGCGAAAAACGGTGGCACTGGGGAGTGAATCACGTTAATTTTACTCGGCAGTTAAGGGGTTAAGAAAATCAATCAGTAGAAGAATGTAGTATATGTAATCCATTATAAATTTATTTTGAATTAAAAAAAAGAATTCAAAATTATAAATATATATTATGTAAATATTCAGAAACTTACAGTTATTAAATATGGTAAGTGATACGATAGTATTTCTTTTAACCAATGTCTCAAACTGGAATTATACCTAAAATAAACAACACATCAATTAGTCTAGATAACAGTCTCGATGTGAGCTTTAAGCACAATGGTGTTTATAGGGTAGGTATTAATTTAAAGAGAAGTCATTCGCACAATTCGGGATAAAAACAAGATAAAAGCACTGACATAGAGCGAAGACAAAGGATCAAAAGATACAAGAATAAGAAACAAAACTGTTAAAGGAGAAGAATATCTAAAATTTTAGCAAGAAGTGTATGTTGTGAGCATATATATTCATTGATTGCAATCATTATGAATTCTAATTATAATTTTCAGGTATTAAAAACAGATAGATTTTTTATTTAATTTTATTTCAAGAAATCACAATTGTTACAATTTTAAGCATGAATGAATAAAAATATGCAAAATTACAATTCATATTATTTAAAAAAATATTTAATACCTACGTAGTTAAATTGTTGATAGAAATCTTAATTTTTTATTCAGATTAGGATCATTCTTGAGTGATGAAAAGTAATAACTTCATAAAATGTTTAATCATAAATGTTAATTTTTTATTTGTATGAGCCAGGGGTGACTATGACGCAAAGTGAAAGCCTTATTGGAGTTTTAAATCCCGTGAATATGAATCGCAATGTACCATTTTTAAATTACTTGAATGTAATTCGCAAATGTGTAATTTCTAAATCAGGAAAATGTGAAAATTGATGTTTGCAAAATGTGAAAATTGCATGAATATGAAGTGCCGTATTAATGGATCTTGGTGTAGTTTTCAACATTAAAAAATAAAAATCCAATAAACCAAAAAAAAGAAAAAAAATGGCCGAAGAATTACTTTTATGAAAAGGTCTAGTTAACACGATTTTAAGAATTTAAATTTTAGATTGCAGAGCTCATAATTCTTACTTTAAATCATAACTCTTAATTTAAATTTTAGATTGAGTAGAAATAGAGAACGAGGTACACGGAATTCGTGGAAAATTCTCGTTTCTAGACCTGGGAGGATGATATTAAAATCCTGGAATTCCAGGTTACACCAGGAATACAATTTCCCCTGAAGAGCCTCTAATTTAATTAAGACAAATTATAATGTCACAAACACAACTAATGATTTTGCCTCCACCTATTAAGATAATAGCAAGAAGAAATGAAAGAGGGCAAAGTACCTAGCCACATTGATAATTTAGGTTTTACCCCAAGACATAATGAAAAGAGTGGTGTGAAAATTTTAAATTATAATTTTACATCAGCAGTACGTAAAAAATCAGTTAGTATTATTTTAATAGCTTTAAGACTAGTTAAACGTGTAGTTAGTGTACAGTAAATCAGAAATTAAGAAAAGCTGGCTCTGCCAAGAGAAACTTAGAATTTTCTTCTTTTTTTTTTTTAACATTGATGATGTCTAACTAACAAATTTCTTTCTTGTCCTTCAAATTTGAGTATGTTTAGCTTCAACAAAAATAAGGAAGATTTATTTATTTAGTGTTCAGTTTGTAATAATTAAATATTTTATTAAAAATATTAAGCTACACTGTAATATTTTAGCTACTTTGTAATATTTAGCTTAAAAAAAGTCAGATTTAAACCAAATAGATCTGATTTTTTTGAATTTCTTTGTTTCTCTTAAATGTTTTTTTTTTCTTCAAATCCTAAATGTAATTATCTGAAATAAACATATATCTGAGTCAAAAGTTAACTCAAATAAAAAAAAAATACCCTAATAAAAAAAAACACACACACATACAACCCAAGATACCAGAAAAGAATATTTTTTTCCCTTCCTTTTAAATAGCAACAAAATGCAATAATCAACAATTATTATTCAAATGAAAATAGGATATACTTTCTGCAACATTTCAATAAAGCTAATCAACATAAATTAAGATAAGTTTTAGATTTTTTCAATTAAATTCATTCAAGCCTGCTGTTCAGCAACTGACCTTGACTTCTGGGAATAATTTCATATTTTGAAAAATTCTGGTAATTTAGTAAACTATCTTTCTATCATCCTATACCTCCTAATGTTTGAAAATACATTTTAATTACAGGGTTCATGCTCTACTATAAAAATAAAATTCAAGTACTTTTCAAGGACTTTTTAAGACTTATTACAAAATTCTCAAGGACTTAAATTTTAGTTAAAGATAGACTAAAATTTAACATTCTAAACTAAAATGTTTTGACGATAAATGTTAGTCGATAATAGCAGTACTGAAAAATAAGACTTTCATTGCTATCTCTAGATTTCGGAAAGTGATCTAAGTACATATATATAAAAAAAAAAACAAGGGTGATTGGCATCAAGTCGAGAATAAAATTCATGACGCATAAAAACGTCAGGTTTGAATTTTGCATTAAGGCTTATTTTAAGCTAGGTATACAAAGTCCGAATAAGCAAAGATTCGGGCAGAAGACGGGGTAGGGGGGAATGTTCTATATAATACTGTGATATCAATTAGATATTTAAAAACAACTCTGATGGGAGACTTTTATTTAATATTTAAAGTGGCAGAAGCATTTAGACAGTGAAATTTAAATTGTTCTTAAATATAATTTTGAAATTTCGACCACTCTTCTATTTAAGAAAATTAATCAATTATTGGATGTTGCGGCTTGATTATCATTTTAAATTTATTACCAGTCAACCATTTTAAATTGAAACAGTTGCCAACTTTCACCTCAATACCGTCTGATAGATTCTTAGTAACAATTTTGGTCACTGACTTTTTTAATTAATCACTCATACTTGAATTAACTTTTTTTCAATAGCATCGATCATACGCACTTGACATGGTCACGTGAATATGAATTGCAACGAGTAGTTTTCAAATCGAGTATAAATACGAAAATCGATGTTTGATATCGCAAAATGCGTGAATACGAATAGCGACATTGGATTTTAAACTCGAGGAAAAACTAATTGCGCTAAAAAAAACGCTTAAGTACAAATCGCGATATTAGATTTTTAAATTGTTTTAATGGGAATAGCGAGTATGATTATTGAATCACGCGAAAACGAATTGCAACACTAGGCATTAAAGTGGACAAAAATAAAAAAAGTTGAATTTTTACAGCGCAGGTCACTAGGAGGAGGGGGGGGGAGTGCTCTATATGATACTGAGATTTATAAAAGCAACTTTTAACTATGCTGGGAGATTTTTATTCAATATTTAAAGTGGCAGAAGCATTTAGACAGTTAACTTTAAATTTTTCTTAAATATAATTTTAAAATTTTGACCACTCATATATTAAAAAAAATTAAGCAATTATAGGAAGGCGCGACTATTAAATTACTTACTAATGAAAAATAGATCACATCTTTACAGTAACTAATTCAAGAGAAAGCTTACTTCTACTTCTTTCAAGAATCACGATATTGGGTTTTAAAATCGTGTGAATATGAATCTTGATATTGGATTATAAAATTGCATGAATATGAATCGCGATTTTGGATTTCAAAATCGCGTGAATATGAATCGCGAAATTGGATTTTAAAATCGCGTGAATATGAATCGTGCTGTTGGATTTTAAAATCGCGAGAATATGAATCGTGCTGTTGGATTTTAAAATCGCGTGAATATGAATCGCGATTTTGGATTTTAAAATTGCGTGAATATAAATCATGCTGTTGGATTTTAAAACCGCTTGAATATGAATCGCGATTTTGGATTTCAAAATCGCGTGAATATGAATCACGAAATTGGATTTTAAAATCGCGTGAATATAAATCGCGATTTTGCATTTTAAAATCGCGAGAATATGAATCGTGCTGTTGAATTTTAAAATCGCGTGAATATGAATCGCGATTTTGGATTTTAAAATTGCGTGAATGTGAATCATGCCGTTGGATTTTAAAACCGCGTGAATATGAATCGCGATATTGGATTTTAAAATCGCGTGAATATGAATCACGATATTGGATTTTAAAATCGCGTGAATATGAATCACGATATTAGATTTTAAAATCGCGTGAATATGAATCGCGATATTGGATTTTAAAATCGCGTGAATATGAATCACCATATTGGATTTTAAAGTCGCGTGAATATGAATCACGTTTTTGGATTTTAAAATCGTGTGAATATGAACCGTGATTTCGGATTTATAAAATCGAATACGCTGTTTATTTTAAAGACACGAAATATACGTTATAATACGAATCACGCTGTTGTATTTTAAAGACACGAAAATACAAATTGCGATATTGAATTTTTAAATCGCGTAAATAAGAATCACTATGCATAATTTTTAGATCACGTGAATACGAATCGCAGTGAGTAATTTTTAAATAGCGTAAAAATACGAAAAACGATATCTGATATTACAACTGCGATAACGAATCGTGATAACGATCTGCGATAACGATAACTGTGATAACGAATCGCAAAGTTGGATTTAAAAATGCGTGAATACGAATCGCGACGTTGGATTTTAAACTCACGAGAATACAAATCGCGATATTGGGTTTTAAAAACGCTTAAATACAAATCGCGATATTGGATTTTGAAATTGAGTGAATAGGAATTGCTAGTACGATTTTTAAATCGCGTAAAATAATTTGCAACACGTAAGTTTTAAATCAGTTAAATACAAAAATCGATGACTGATATTAAAATCGTTTGATTAAAAATCGCGATTTTAGCAAATTCCGGTGCAGTTCCTAATATTTAAAATTCCAAAAATCAGCCAAACAAACAATAAAATCAAATATCGGCGCTCGTAACGAAACGCTTAGACTCCTTTCCACTCTATAGCAGAAGTCGCGGTAATCCGACTATCGTTCGGGCGGCTTGTGTTTCTCCAATAGGACTTCCCAAAAATTTTAGTTTTTGGTACATGGTCGAAAATTTTCAAAATTGGGGAAAAAAAGCGGATTTTCGCTTTTTCGTGGAAGTCTTTCATCCTTGCAACACATAATTTTTAAATAAGTCTAATACGAAGATCGATGATTGATATTAAAATCGCCTGAATAAGAATCGAGATTTTGTCAGAATCTGGCACAGTTCCCAATATTTAAAATTCCTAAAATCAGCCAAACGTACATAAAATCAAACAGTACGTGTCATCATCAGAAAGACGGGGAAGTCATTCTCTCACACTTACGCGCGTCAAAAAGTTAAACATAGAAATACTGGAAATAGGGCTGTTTTCCTGAGTTTTCGATACTTTTCAAGGTCATTTCGAAATTTTCAAGGATTTAATATCATTTTCAAGTACTTCTAGGGGCCCTTGAAAATCAAAATGAAATTCAAGTACTTTTCAAGGCTTTTTCAAGGCCGCGGGAACCCTGAATTAACAACTTTAATTTCCTTGTCTCCTTTCTGCTTTTTGTTGATAATATTCAAGCATATTCTTTTTCTCATATTAGTAAAAACACTATCAAACATATGTTTGATTCCCGTTTTTCTTCTTCTTTCCGATGTCATTCTGTGCCATGACACAAATAGTTTAGCTTTATTTAACAAGTAATTGATGAATAAAAATAATAATTGGATTCAAGAAAATAATTAAAAAATTTATACCTTTTATCTTGAAGTTTTAATCTTTTATATAATTCTAAGAGAATTATATTTAACCTTGGCAGGGGTAGATTTTTGACTGCAGCCTCTATCAATTCAGAATCATCACACTTTAGCACCGACTAGGGATAGAAATTAAATAACTTCAAAATAATAAATGGCAACACAAAGCAAACGATTAATGCAAATATTTATTATAAAAACAACAACAAAAAATAGAGAGTAAATAAATTTTTACATAGAATGCAAATATTTTCTATACATTCACAAACTAAAAAGAAAACTTCTTACGTTTATTATAGATGAATTTTTTTCATCTATACCTCTTAAGAGGGTATCTATAACTTCAGATGGATCTGTTGAGATAACAATATCTTCGATGTCTGATTCAGGAGTTTTTGGTCTTTCCTATAATACAAAATGTGTTAATATAATATTATTGATATCAATTTTAAAAGATGTCAGCGATATTGTCAAAGTTCTTTAAGTATTGAATTTTAGTAAGGATTTAAAATCTGTCTAGTAAATCACACAAACTAGTGTAAGTATGAAGTTTGGTCATTTCAGCATAGTAGGCAATAAGAGTAATAAAATAATTTTCCTCTCACTCATGAGATAAGATAGAAAATTTATTAACCCCCCCCCTGGGAAGGGTTTATTCGATTAACAAAACAATAATGAAGATAAACAAATTTGTGAAGAGTATGATTAAAAGAAAAATCATTTTGTGAAAGGTTCATTTTCATGAAAAGTTATTTTGTGAAAGGTCCGTTAAGGGACCCAAATATCTTCTAAACAGACCCCTGTATATAACAATAATTAGCATAACAGTCAGTAGCACCATAGACCCATTTATGCTTAAAATTTCTGCAGCCATTTTAAAAGGATTAAAAATAAATCCAAATAAATTTATAATGTATAACTAACTATTCAACACTACCTAAATCATTTCTTAAGACAACCTAACAAAATAAATAATAACTACAGTGTTCCTAATAGATACAGAAATAATGGATTTAATAATGCCATATATTATATAAATTACTCTCAAATTGTAAAGCTAAAAACAATAAATAAAATAGGTAAGTCTTTTTTCTTCTTACCAGTTTTTTGGAAAGTTTTTCTTTCTTTTTCACTGTTGGGGAAGAATTTAATAATCTGTTATCCTGGTACACTTTATTTACAGTTGTGTCGGAGTCATTTGAAGAAGATTCTGTTGTAGCATTCATTTGTACCACTTTTCTTCTTTTAGGACTGTTACAAGATGCACCAATAAAAGATTGACCATTTGTCATTGAATTTTCTTTCCATTTTTTGCAAAGTTTCACCTAAAAAAGAAAAACAAGAGCCCATTTTTAATAATTCATTTCTATTTCAATATTTAACTACAGATTCAAAATTGAGATATTTTATTTTAATAAAAAATGTCAAAAGTTGCCGGTTAAGATGATAAGCAATACTAAATTTTATAAATGTTTTTATTGTAGACAAACAAAACAGTATATTAAACATACTTAATATACTTCTTGTGTATAAAAATGTGTTCGAATTTGTCTTTAGGCTACTGTGCTTTTTTAGTTTCGTTTTTATTCATTTTTTAATGCATACTTTAAAATTTCTGTTCCACTCTTAGCCACTGCAGTATTCTGGTTTTGCTTTTCACCTTTGTTTATTTTCCATATTTTGCAAGTGGCAACCATGATTTTTGTTAAAATTCACTTTTATTGAGTCTTGTGGATAGACACCTACTTTTTTGAGCTTGAAACAAATAGACCTTTATATTTTTTTGAAAAAGTTTTTATAATATTATATAGATTAAATAATTGGTCAGCCAAAGTTTATTACTATAGTTAATTACTATAATGTGGAGAAGTATATACACAATATGTAGCAAACTGTATAAAAATTTAAAGGCAATCTGAAAGAATCTGTTATTAAATTACTTTTTAAAAGTTTTATGTATTTTCTGAATAAGAAATACATCTATTTAAAGGATGCAATGCTTGGTTTTAATAGTGTACCCTTTAAAGAAGTGTTACTGTGTTTTAAATGGACTAATCTGCATTATGAACATAGGGTAGATAAGAAGAAAAACTTTTGCTCACTATTATTTTTGGAAAAACATTACCACATATTGAGTTTTTAAAGGCAACTGATACAAAAATTTTGGTTTCAATTCTTTTTCATATTTTCTGATTCAATTATTAATATTTTATTTATTATTTTTTCTTATCATAAAATGCTTCCTTTTCTTTCACATCAATTAAACAGAGACTTATACTTTCATTTAAGATTCCTAGTAGAATCGCTGATAAAGGTAAAAAAAAGGTACGAAACAGTTAAACACCTGTTACTTTTTTATGTGAAAGACGGCTAAGTTTATTGTCAATATAACCATACTATATATATAGACAAAAAAACAAACAACAAAATTCTCCCGCCAAAAAGGTAATAGGGTTTCTTTAAATAAGACTTAAGCAGCACACTTCATTTTTCTTAATTATCAACTTCGTCACTTTTTGCTGTACATCCATGATGTATCTAATTTTGGTATAAATTGATATATTTGAGCTGTTTTAACACAATGAATTTTAGCAAATTCCAAGATTACCTACTTTAAAAAAAAAAATATTTTGTTTATCTCTGCTAGTGATAAAACAAATGCAGCCAATAAAATACAGTTAACAAATATCAAATCTGTTCAAATAACAACAGATAAAAAAAAATATTGGAAAGATAAAAAAATAATAAATAAAAGACAGTTGCTTACTTTGGGTACAAAGAAGTCATACACTTTTTCTTGTAATTTTCTCTCTCTAGCTAATGTTAACTTTTTGGGATAATCATATATATTCTGCAAAGAAAAGAACATGCATTGAAATAACATTACTCAGATTACTCCATTTAACAAATAATAATAAGTGTGAAACTTTATGAGTAACACAAAAAAACAAAAAAAAAGTGAATTGAAATTTGGAGGAATGTTGGTATGATTTTCCATTACAAAAAAATTTATATAACTTTATTTTCTTCAGAAAACTTACCACTGATTCAAATATGGGACAATCATCATCTCCATATGCAATTATGCAAGATTCCGCACAATGCAAAATTTTGGAAGAAAAAATAGGAACATGTGATGGGGCCATTTCACTATTGCCTTTAGTTGCTTTAGAAACAACTTCAACTGTCATTTCCGGAGTCAAATTTTTAGTTTTTCTAGAACAGAATTTTTTCAAATTAGGTAACCTATAATACACAATTTTTAGTTTTTCTAGAACAAAATTTATTTAAATTAGCATTTGCAAGTTCTTTAAAATAATAAGTCGTAATTCATATATCTAAAACACTTTCTAACATTTACATACTAATTTAACTTTTCCTGATGTGAAATTAAACTTAACATAAGATTTGATGCAATGCAAATTAAGCTAACAGTTGTATTGTGTGAATTACGAAAACTAACATATAAAAGAGCGAAAACTGTGTTAATTGCAAAAGCTTTACATTTTTTGATAATAAGTCAACAAAATTAGAAAAAAAATTAACATACAAATTAAGTATTCCATTAAACTAGATAAAACAAATTAACTAGATAGTAGATAAAACAAATCAGAATGTATGCTGGCATTTGTATTTTTAACTTAAGTTATAATATATGAGTGCAAAACACTTACCCATTTAAAACATGTTTAAATAAAACCAGATTTCCTGTTTTTGTAACTGCAGTTAGCAAAAGGGGCTGAAATTATAAATGATGTATTAACAATTGATCATTATTACAAATATATGAATAAATTTTTTTTTTTGCCTCATACATAAACTGCAAATAAAGGAACAAATAAAAAAAAATAACCATACTTACATTATCTTTAGAAAAAGTTTGACTCCCATCTATGCTTTGTGGCTCACTATTTACAACAAAAGAAGCTACAGCTTTTTGGCAATTTTTTTCATTTAATGACCTATGACAGAAAGTTTTAAAATAAATATTATAAGTAGATTTGCTATTTTATTACATATAACTATTAAACACTGTGTAATTAATTCAACATTATTTAGTAAACATTGACATAATTATTGATTGTTGTCAAAAGAATCATTTATGGATGAAATCGAGATGGTTTTAAATAATGAAGTTGAGAGGGATAAAAAAAAACTGATACTCAATTGACGCTTTCTGAAAAAGTACCAAAAATGAAAATTGTATGCAATGGTCAAACTTGTATTGAAGGAATGAAACCTTTTTATCAATCCAAAAGAGACTAAATTTCCTTTAAAAATACTAAATGATTTTGAAATGTACCATAAAGATAAGGTAAGCCGCAGCCACTCATAAACAAACTTCTATCGCATCAACTATATAAGTATAAAACAAAGAAATGTATATACATTACTATATTAATTTTTTACTGTAAATATTATAATTTTTCGAAGTTTAAATAAATATTAAAGTAAATAGTTATTATAGATTTCATTTCTATATTAATAGCAATTATTCTAAAAAGAATTTTTAGCATTAGCCTTCAGTATTAGTGTACCAATCTCATAATCGAACAACTTTTTCAGCCTCAAGAATGTCCACTTATTTGAGGTTTCACTGTATGTGTATATATAATAGCCGTTGCCATAGACAAATGTTCTGGAAGGCAGGAAAACGGGCAGATGACTAGAAACTTTATAAAGGTATTTTTAAACGTTGGCAGAACTTCAAATCTCACCCTGAAATCATTGTGCTTGTGTTTTTATCTTAGGGAAAATGACACAAATTTGTCCCTATGATATGTTATGCACAGCTGCCAACATGGATAGGAAAATATATAATGAAATATACATTTCATGATAATTGCTGCATGATGTACGAAATATTTTACACATAGGGAAATTTTAGGGATTTTTTATAGTCATCAAAATAGAAAAATTGCAAAATTTTCCAGTTATGATTGACATTAAATAAACTTGAACTGTTATGTATTATGTTTACTCATACAGTAAAGAACCATTTATCCAGAAAACAGGGGGACATTTTGCTCGGTTCTTCCGCCATTTTGAACTAGAACAATTGAGGAAAAAAGCGGAAATTTAACTCAACCTTGAAGTTGAGTAGATGACCGTTTGTTGAAACTTCAATATTTCTTCCACGACCTTGAAGATCTTCAGAGAGAGGGGGCAGGGAAAGGACAAATATTTTATTTCCTCCTATGTCTGAAAGAATTGTTGTCTTTCAGATAAGCAGCAGTCTAATGATATTGGATCTTTCGGAAAGTGTGTGTTGATTCACGTTGATAGTACTAGATAATATATGTATCAGCAGAGATTTTCGGAACAATCCAATAAGTTTTTTTTTTTTTTTTTTCTTTTTTTTTTTTTTTTGGTACTTATAATTTTTCAGCACATGTTTTTTTTAAATATATTTTTATAATATTTATTATGATGTTCAAATTTGAGTTATCACTTTTTGAGCTGTTCAAGGAATATTTTAAAATTGATTAATAGAATGAGCGAGTTTAACTGAGAAACTATTTTTAATTTAATTCTCCTTGATAAATAAAATAGAAATAATAAAATATAAAAGATTTAATTATAAAATTAAAAACTTTTTTTAATTTTAGATTTTTGAAAAATTCCCCTTCTTTTTGCTATAGGTTTATTTTTTTAGTGGAAAATAGTGTCTCTTTAGTTTCTAGCGCCCTGCCCTTTTAAAGGTTTAGAAGGAACACTGCATAGTACATTAAATCATTGACTACCAAATATACAAAAGTTAGTTATTTTTCTTAACTACTGATACAATCTGGCCTTAAAATAATGTTTATTTTCCCCTTAAGAAGCTTTAAACAAGAAAATAACTGGATGGCAAAACTTTCTCTCTTTTTTTTTATCTATACAAATCTGCTAATCTTTTTTTTTTATTTTTAATCTTATACAAATACACAAGAAGTTAATGCAAGCATTAGAATTAATGATACAAGTTAATAACAATTTTAAAGACATGATTATTTAATAATAAAATAAATTACCAAGCACTGATTTTAGGTGTACCCATTGATGCAGACAAAAAGTATGAGCCAGAAGAAATGTCTAAGGAGTTCACTACTTTTAAAATAGTAATCGGAGCTTCTAGGCAATGAAATTTCTGAAAAGATATTTTTTATATAAAAAAAGATAAAAATTAAATTTACAAGCTCAAAAAATTTGTTTAAAAGTCATTTGAAAGAGGACATTAGGTTGAATTAAATTAAAACTTAACAGAAATAACTAAAATCCAACATATTTTTTTCTACAAAAAATTAGGATCTTATATGTTTCAATGGCATGAATACATAGCTTTTAAGATTAAACTTTTATTACCTGTCTTTTATTTATTTTTTTATTATTTTTTTTTTAAAACAAAAAGTGTGATTTCAAATCGCTTTTTTTCCCCTAGAACTATTAAAGGATAAATTACCTCTATAATACTTAGAAAAAAAAGTATGCAATTCAATAAATGCACATATAATTATTAACTCTACTTTTAATTGTAGATACTGAACTAATTTCAAGACAGAAAACCAGTTTTTCTTTTCAATGCTATTCAGTAGAAATATAACTAGGGAAATTTTTGTAAAAGCTTTTCCAAGGAAAGTTAACGGTTTAGAACTTATTTTATTTAACAGTTTATTAATATAACACAGCAAATTTATGTGTTGAACACCATATAAAACAAATTATGGGTATTTTTGAAAACCAGAACAAAATAAGATTTTCCAAGTTTTCCCTGTGGAGTGGGAACCCTGATACTGCATGCATGCAATACAAAGTTGTTTACCCTATTAACAGAAAATAATTCTAAAATTAAGTTTAAAAAAAAAATAAATTCAGAAAAGCATCTCATTCCCATTTATACTATTGAACGTTGCAAGCATTATGTATCTCTACCAAGTAAATAAAAATTAAGTTTCAGAAACTTTTAATTAGTGATGGTCTATTTTGTTTTCAGCATTTATTGACAAAGATTTTATCTTAAATTTCCTAATCGCATTAATTTATTTTACACTAGTACTTTTGATGAAACTTAATTCTATGTAAACTTTCAAAATTGCAGATTTATGTTTATTTAAAGGAATAAAATATCTACATTAGCAGTTTAAATCTAAATTGTAAAAAATGAGAGAAATTATTTAATTTTTTCCCACTTTCTTTATCTTCATATTCAAACTAAAAAAAATTATATAAATATATATATATAAAAAAAAAGGTTTTTGTTTTGTTTAAAAACCATTTGGTTTAAACTACTGTTACTACTGAGCATAGCGTCAGAGAAAACATTAAATTAGTTTAAGTAACAAATAAATTTTTTTCACATTTACTTTAGTCTTGTAATAAGTGAATTTAAATCATTTATAATAAGCATTGTTTTATGAAAATTTAAATAAATAAATTTTTTTTCAGTCATAAAAAACTAAAACATCAATAATTTACAAAAAGTATTCAAAGATTGAAAAATAAATATAAGTCTAATACCTTTATAACACTTTTATCTTTTATATTCCACCAAATAATAGATGTGCTTCCAGTAAGCAAATTATTACTATCTATAACAGATACAGAATAGATTTCTTCATCATCTGCAGTCCACTGTCTGTACGAAAATTGATATTTTTACACATGATAATTAAGAAACAAATTATAAGATTATTGTTGCAATAAGTACAGATAATTAAAATACAAATTGATTCATCAAAAGGATCTTTTCAACCAGCTATTCAGTCAAAAAGAGTAAAAAGATTCTTAAAGACACTATCAGTCAATACCTAAAAATGATATTTCCTTTTCCTATTACAAGGCTTTAAATTTAATAACTTACCAATTTTTTAAAAATAGTAATTAATGAAAAACAGCAATAAAATATTAATGTTTAAAAATTTTTAAAAAAGAAAAACAATATGACAGCACAAAATTGCAGTTAATTACTGTATAAGAAAGCATTACTCTTTCTCACTGACTTTTGAACTTTTTGTTGATTTTTTCCCATTTTAATTATGACACATGAATTTTAGTTTGAAACAATTAAAGTTTTCATTTATAAGTTTATTTTCCCACCTTAATTTCATGGAATTATTTGCTTTACAATCACTCATTCTTTCATAGCTTTCATTGAAGATAACCCTTGATAAAAATAATTAAAAGAAAGAGAGAGAAAAAAATATTAAATAAGTCATAACATTTTTAATGAAAGAGATAAATTTTATCTCCCAAAACAAAAATAGGCCACAGAGGAAATATTTTCTTTCTACTGTCCAAGCGTTTAGACGAGAAATGACAGGAGATATGCAAAAGATTAACAGAATCACATCTACATTCTTATCTGCAAGCTCATAACATTTCAGACACATACAGAAATCTCATTTTATCATATACGATTAAATTTAAAAAGGAGAAAATGTATTGTGTAAAATAGAAAGAAAAGAAAAAACAATAATCTAAGTAAAAGAATTTATAACACTAACATTCTTATATCTCTTGTGTTCAAATTTAAAAAAATTTTAAATTCAACAAAAAACAACTTACTGATTTATCTTTCCAGAAATGGTGTCCCAAATAACGACAGACTTATCACTCGAACAACTAAATAAGCTACTTGTTTCACAGTGTAGACTTAAGTCATTGACATCACAGCTATGGCCCCCATTCTATGCAAAAAATATCAAAATTATTAAAATTTAACGATCAATTCCACCATTTATGATATTTGCAGACTTAAGATTATAATTCCGTTAAAAAATTCAAGGAGTTCTAAAACTTTTTGTGAAAATAAGCCTTGGTATCATTTATACTCTCTTCAATTTTCAGAAATTTGATATTTTTTTTAAAATTAAAAACTAGCTGCTATGATTATAACATATGGGGTTACGCTTCATAGAGCCAGTTTTAAATTTTTGAACTAACGAAGAATACTAAAAATTGGAGTGTGAAAATGACACCAAAATTTATTTTAACAAAAATTAATGGATGGGTGATCGTGTAAAGCTAAGGGTGGCGGCGCTAGTGGTAAAATTGCTCTTTCTAGACTTCCGGGTTACTGCTTCCGATATATTTTTACGCCGCAGATTGAAAAAACGTGCCATCATATTATTGCATCATATCTTTTGCAGTATTTCACATGTACCGAGTTCTTTCTTTCAGCCTTTAAACTTCAGCATTATCATATTAATATTACAATCATTAGAATATTTTCTAATTAGGCTATCTTAAAAAGATATTTTTGGTAACATTTTATTCAAATGTAGCCAAATAAGGGATAAAATACAAAACATGGCAAACCTTAAGAATTATTCACAATGAGATATTAACTTTCCAAAAATTTTTTTGGCCTTACGACCTCTGAGAATCAATACATTTCTGAAAGCTCTTATGAGTGGTACAATTAAGTTTAGATTGGAACCCAAATTACAATAAAAAAACTGCATAGAATATTTGGCTTGTTCACACATCGCCTCGTAGTCATAACATAAGCAGAGGGATACACCGGAAATTTTCTAAATTTCTTCCGGTTTAAGGACGCTTGTTATTGTTTACATTAGACCACCCATCCATAGAGCTCTGCTTGATTTTTTCTTACATACAATTAGAGTATGTAAACATAACATTCCTAAATGGTGGAAATGTCCTAATATAAGAATATATATTAAAAAAAGTGGCTAAAATGAAGCAAGAATACATGAGCAAGAATGCATGAAGCAAGAATACATGAAGTTACAAAGAGTTGCAAATTATACAAAATAACCAGGACATTAAATTAAGATTTACAGCCAATACTAGTATAACAGTATCACAAAAACTTTTGACAGATGCTTAGACACCTGAATTATACTACTGTTGCAAGGAATGGCCCACCTTACCTTCATACCAGGAGCATCTTGAAGCAACCTATTTTTGCATTAGTCTAGCAAAATTTTTGAGCATTACTTAAAGCGAAATTGATTGTAAATGTATTGAAAAACAATTCTAACTAAATATATAAAAAGATCTTCATTTACTATCTTTGTATAACATGTATAATTCGTAACCTCTTTCAATGTAACTGCCTAATGTTTGCAATCCTCTACTCTTAAAAGATTTCATAATTTGTTTTGCATACTTCATTTGTTTCTTCATTTTAAGTTTTTTGTAGGTCCTGCATATACAGAATACAGACAAAACTAACATGACAATAGAGTTCTAAGAAAGGGAGAAAAATTGCATCAACCATATTATAGTAATAATGTAGTGGTGGACCTCAGTAGTCAGTGTCCGGTAGACTCTAATGACTTAGTAGTAATTTTTTCTTCAAACCTTATGAATCGGTGACCAATATCGATAGGTCCTTTTAATTTATGTTTGTAAACATTTTTGTTGCTTGGATGAAATTTTATTCTTAAAAAAAAAATCATGTTAGCATGCATGGAATATCAGCATAACTATTCTGGAGCAGGAAAAAAATATTTTGGAGCAAGTAAATTTGTCGTTTGAAACAAAATGACATTTTCATGCATATATATCTGCATTTTATATCATATTTAACAGAGCTCTTCAAAAGATTACCGCCAGCTAATGTTAAAATAATTCAAGATGAAATGATGGATCACTTGTAATTTTACATATACAGTACAGAACCCGTTATCCGGAAATCAGAAAATCGGAAAACCAGAACGAAATTCGATAAATTTTCCCGCCATTTTTTTTTAAAAATGTTTTTTTTCCTCATAAGATATTAGGATTTTACTTTCTTTTTTGAAAGATGTTAACCTTACCATCATTTTGGAAATAATCATTAGAGTATTACTTCATCGTTTTTTCTTCTTTTTAAGATTATTTCCAAATAATTTCTTCTTTTTAGTTGGATTAAACAATAAAAAAAAAAACTGCTTTTTGTAGCGTTTCAGAAAACCGGAAAAATCAGTTATCTGGAATAGCGATGGTTCCGATCGTTCCGGATAATCGGTTCCCTACTGTATGTTTATGTACTTTGTTTTTATAATAGATTATAACTATCCTTACACCAAAATTTGAAGTATTTGACAATAATCAACTGATCATTCTGCATAGAAAGTATTCAATTTTAACACCTTTCATCTTCTTTGAGTTTTATTCACATCACCTGGCTCAACAGCTTAGCAGCCAAATGCTCACTTTAGACTGTTGAGCAATTCAACAGTCAAATCGCATTGGCTATTAAGTCAACAGTGAGCAATCGCTATTAAGCCATTCAATGTAGAAAGTAATATTTCCCACAAACAAGAATACAATTTTAATAACTTTCATGTTTTCTAAGTCTTATTCACATTACTTAAGCCTGTTGATCCATAAAAAAAAATTTTCATATTTCAAATCTTGTTTAAAAAATGCTTGGGTATTAAACCAAATTTCTTACAAATGCATAATGTTTATCATAAAATATATACATAATAGATTATAACTTACAAAATGGTTATATAATTTTCCAACACTATAATCATACACATAAATATGTCCTATTTTTGTTCCAATCAATATGAACTGCTTTTCTGTATTATCACCTTCATTTTCAACCTATTTTAAAGAATAAAAACAATTAATACATCAATTATTTTTATATTAAAAATCTGCAAATAAATTTTTATTCCCGACAGAAAATTATACATGCAATTTGTGACAATCATTAACAATTACTTCAACCTCTATTCAATGTGCTACATTTCAAATACGTGAAACATTGTTAAATAGATAGAACTTATCAGGGCTCTAAATTTGAAGTTATAAGAAATCGTAACATTTACAAGACTTTGGCTAGTAAAAATTTAATAATTTGAAAAAAGCATTCACTCTTCAGAAAATCATTGAAATTCAGGTTAGGCAAAATCAAAGGAAAATTTCCATATTGGTACCTATGGCAAAAACTAACAATTTTTGAGCAGTGGCCTACAAGAAAAACATCTAAGGTTAACAACTCAAAGGGGGGAAAATTTTCATAATCTGATCTGTGGCAGAAGTATCAATGGATCTTGGCTTGCGAAAAACTAAAAAAATTATCACAGATGGAGATCAACTTAAAAAAGGTATAACTTATTACCGTCCCCAATCAAACCGGTGCATGTCTTTTTTTTAAAAAAAAATTCCAAGTTTAAAACCTATTGCGGTTGCAGTTAGCACAACAAATCACAATTCGGAAATATCCTCCTCAAAGGGTATAACTCCCCCAATCCCAGGCAAATTTTAAATTTTTTGTTTTACAAGTTCTAAATATCTTAAGCAGGAATAGATTCTGAAACAAAATATCTCCAAAATCAGGACTATCCTGTGGTCGACTTTGTATTCTATTGATAGAGCAGTGTGGCTCACCTATAAAGAAATAACCGGAAAAAATTTAGAGGATTGCAGAAGGTAAAATTAATTTCTTGGAAAGGTACATGCTAACTTGCAAGAACAACTACAGGACACCACTATTTAACTTGTGGCTATGCTCCTGAGGCGATATAATTACGTCAACCTTCATCTATCTAAAGGTACCTCTAGATCAGGGTTTCTTAACCTGTGGTTCATGAACCCCTAAGGGGTCCATGAGTTATATTTTGGGGGTCCGCTAACTACTCCTAATTTTTAAAACGCTTGGAAGCCTACCCATTGCTTGTAAAGCGTACTATGGCAGCTATAATTCCGTTTGCTACAGTATATCTGTGCGAAGCGGGATTTTCCACACTTGTGACAATAAAAATATAACATCGAAATCGATTGAATGTTGAACATGATATACACGTTGCTTTGTCGAAAACAATTCCCCAATTAAATTTATTAATTAAGGAAAAGCAGCAGCAACCTTAACATTAAGAATTTTAATTATAAAAATTTTGTTTACCATTAAAATACTAAAATTAAATGTTTTCTAATAATTGATGTTTTTTGCAATTTTTTTTTTTTCACAGGGAGGTGGTCCGTGACTTTTAAAAGGGGTCCATTACATCAAAAAGGTTAAGAAACACTGCTCTAGATGGAATCAAGATAACACGTCTTATATAGTAGGGAATCGATATTTAATAATCTTAGAGGTAGTTACGCTACACTACCAAGGGGCACTTATCACTAAATGGTTATGGCTTTGTAAGAGATCATGAGCGGAGGTCAACTAATCTCCCGTCGCCATCTATGACATGTAAGAACTCATGTACAAGCTGTAACTTTGCAATCCTGTATACAGAATCAAATGTGGACTTTACAGTCTGCTTGGAAGATTAGTATAAGGCTTTCAATAATAATCACACATATCATATCAAAATCAAATTAGATTTGTTTTAACAGATATTCAAATAATAAGAAACGAAAAGTTTTGTCAAAAGACAGTATTATAATTTATGTTTCGTAAGACTTTATTAAAAAGCAAGATAGAAGATGGTGACATATTTTACATGTAGCATTGCAGAGCAATTTACATGATTTGAATAAACCCATAAGAATCTATGAAATCAAATTCATAATGCGCCGAAAAACAACTTACAGATGTAATTTGAAATGTTCCCCAATTTATAGAAGAGCAAGAGGTTTTTAAGTTCAATTTAACATCAAACTCTTGTTTAACATTATTAGTAGCCGTTTCCCAAATTGTCAGGATTTCAGCATCATTTACACAAACAAAAAGTTCTCCGCAAGGAGAAAATGCACATAATTTACGTTGAAACATCACACAATTTATTTAATTATTTAATCGGCTTGTATTCAATCGCTACAAATAAAGACAACATTGAACACGCGAGAAAACGAAAATATGGAAGAGTTTAGCTTAGATGTTTTTGTCCTACATCAGAAAGTTTTTTTTTAAATTTAAAATTTTATTTTTTTTAATTTTTAATGCAATGTTTTTAAATATCTTTTAGTTCAAAAATTATTAAAAATCTCTGTTCCTTTGAATTATTAAAAACAATATTTTTCATAATTAAAATTAAGTGCATCAACAAAAACGAAACAGAACAAAAAAACAAGAGGAAGCTTGTTTCTTGTTTGGTGTTTGGATTCGGAAAAATGGCGTCTAATTGTCTATTTATGGGCAGGAAATATTTAATTAAATTTAGTTTACTCACTGAAACTGTGAGATATTAAAATCTGTATGTGATTACCTTAAAAGATATCGCTTCCAATTTATATTCGAATTAAATTATGTAAAATATAATGACATTTCTTTTTATTGTATCTGGGACACGTTGAAGGTAACCTAGTCCTCAATTTCATGCTCATTTAAATAAAAAGCAAATTCATTTAATTTTATTAAATTGGTTATGTATAAAATACTATGTATATTAGAAAATGGATGTCCAGTCTATTACATTTACTTATTATTACTTGGTGGTTAAGTATTTTTCTAGGTTATTGCGTCTGCTAAAGTAAGAGACTAAGTATTAAGGAAATTACGTATACATATATTTAAAAGTGCTTGATCGATTTCATTACAATATCATTTCAATAAATAAATTAACGTATTTGATCAAGATCTGTATGTCAAGCATTTTTAGATTTGTATTTGAGTATCATATCTACATCCAAAGAAATCTAGAATGAAAGTTGGACAGGGTACATCTTACATTTTTTTTAAAAATTTGATTATAGTATTTTCATTAACTAAATTTAGTCATTGTGACATCGATTTATAAGGTAATTGGACTTAAGTGATTAATTAATAGTGTACAAAATTATGTATAAATGTTACTGTGAAAATAATAGGAATCAATTACTATGGTTCTAGAATTTTATTTTTTGATGTATACTGTAATCTATGACACTTTTGTGTATTAATTTTTACTGCAAGTTTAATAAGGAAACCTTATTTCTTAAGATTGGATGTGACCCATTTGTGTAATATTTTTTTTTAACTTGCTAACAGGATCGAATTACCAAATTCAGCAAGGAACATTTGTGTAATGTTATCAAACTTACTCACATATTTTCTTATTGGCATCATAATGTATTCTTTTTCTTATGTTGAAAATAATATATTCTTGTTTTTCATGTAAATTTAATGAGTTGAGTTGTTAAACGTTGAAAGAGTTTTAAATTTTATCATTAAATACCTAGTGTTGTATTTTTTTATCACTTTTCTCTATCTTAAAACAATAATGAATCCTTATTTGGTTTCATAAATACACATTTGTATGAAAAATTCCATATGTTCCTATTAAACTAGAACTGCGAGATGTACCTTGAATGGCAGGGCAGGTCATTTTGACCCTAAATAGTACTCATAAAAATGTACGCAATTATTTAATTAAGAGACCTAAAACATGTTTTTTAATATTATAATCAACATTTCTAGAATACAGTTCTTATGTAATGTGTCTTATATAAAATCTTATATCAATTAACAGAAATGTCTTTTAATTCATAAGATAATTTTATTCATAAGATAATTAATTAAAAAAATGAGAAATATTAATAGAAAAACACCTGTTATTTACTTTTTTCGGTTTTTTAAACTAATTTATTGTATACAGTCTTTCGAAAATTTAGTGATACATTTTATACACTTACCACAAATGGGTGTTTTGCAATTTCAACTAATGTCTTATGTTTTATTCTCTCATTTTGAACTGTGTCATCAAACTCGTTTGCTCTAACTTATAGTTGTTCGTCGTTGCTTCGTACACTTGTGCTATTTTTTTTTTCTGTTGCAAACTTTTCTACAATTTAGCCTTATATAAATTGGCGCTTACTAATAGTTTAATAGTTATAGCTTTGTATAAAACCCAAGCATTAACAGCAGCATTATCCAAAGTGTTAAATTTAAAAAAAAATTCACTACCCTCCTACTGTTTGTCTATGATAGGTACTCTGACTGCCACAAAGTCTACGGCAGTCTGGTGCTATGGAAACAAGAAGAGGGCATTTTAGGGAGGGTAGCTTCGATGATAGCTTGTATGGGGAGTATACCAGTTTGGCTGACTCAGCCACCAGTAGGCGACTTATTTAATCTGATTCAAGAACTTTTTTAAGATTCGCATGAATATTTCTTTCTAACTTAAAATAATTCTCTCTATTCAATCGGTTGTTATTTTTAAAATACAAAGGGAAAAAAGTGAACAAATTCTGACATTAAGGTTTTTTTAATTTTATGATATTTATTATGAATGTTCATTGATTGTTAGATGGTTTAATTTCTAAACTTGCACATTTTTTAAAGCAGTTAATTGCTTTTATAACTTGAATTTTCTGGAAAAAGTGAAGAGCTTAAACTTAATAACTCTGATTTTAAAAGGAGATAAAACTTTAGTTGAAAATGAAAATAGTTCACGTTATCTGTGTTGGAGAAATATTAAATATCTTTGTTTTTATTATTAATTTTTAAATATTTACTTTTTATCTATATTTTTTTTTTTGTTGTTGCTTAAATTACGTTTTCTTATTCATATTTTATTGTAACCTGTATAGTTTTTTTCACTATTTATTAAAAACAGTTTTTATTATCAAATTTATTTATTTCTTAATAACCAATTTACTATGTATGATAAATTTATGGATGAGTTATTTATGAATAAAACATTGAGCTGCTTTAAACAATTTTATAAAATTTCCATACATATCCTATTTATCAATCGTTATTCATAGAAATAACAATTTCAATTTGTCATTATATTTGGACAAATAGTATTGATGAAAATCAGAAGAGAGCTGAAACATAAAAATGAACAATTTATTCAAGCTATTAAATTTAATAATTAATGAAAGAATTCCTGAAATTTTGAAGATGTTCTTTACTAATGCTTCTTTTGTAAAACCACGGTAGCTCTTTTAAAACCATTTGAAGGCCAGGGAAAACATCAAAGGGGTTTTTATTCAAAAGGTCTGAACGTATGTAAAAATAAATATTCATACTCCAAACAGGAGTTTGACATTTATGAATAGTACAATAAGAAGGATACTCTTTATTGTGAACTGCAGGGTGCCTGTAAGTTACTGACCACTGATGAGAAATGTGTCATCTCTTTTGTAAGCTCCATGAGAAAATCTTAATTTCAATAGAAATATATTCCTTTTGGTGCCCTGAGTCTATGCCCCTTTTTACCCATTCTTTACGCTGGCTTTTACACTAACATTAATGACAGGAATAAGCAAGGACAACAACAAAAAAATTGATTGCTTAAACATTTTGTTGCAACAGCTCTTTCAATAATTTCTCTTGTTACAAAAATATTAAGGCTCCTTTTGTTGGGAAGGGGTTTCAAGGAGTCAAGAAAAGTTTGATGAATGTGAAAGAAAAGTTCTCACATTCTAACTTTTCCTAGAAAAAAATATTGCAAATCAGCAATTTTAAATATATTATCTGTCATTGGACAGCTAAAACATTATCCGCCAAAGCTCGTTAACTTATTTTCTTTACTTACTGATTTGAATTTAAAAATCTTTCATAAGTCTCTTTTATTTCAATACATAAAGTAATATTAATTTCTTTCTTTTTTTTGAAAAAAAGAAAAGCCATGCCAGGTTGTTTTATATATATATATATATATATATATATATATATATATATATATATATATATATATATATATATATATATATATATATATATATATATATATATATATATATATATGAAGAATAAAACAAAGAAAAATTATAGACATATGAAAAAAAGGGGAGAAATAATAAGTAAAAAAATAACGAACAACAATTTATATTTAAAAAAAAAGCCAAAAAACCATGTTTGGCCGCTTCCATCGAAAGTTTAAGGAATGTTAAACTTTCCTCAACGAATCTTTCTCAAATTCGAAATTAATTCGTTCGCGAAGAACAGGAATTAATTTTCGAAGCGATGGCACTTTTTCCCCCCCTTATATAAAACTCTTGGATGGTTTGCCGTATAACACATTTGTCGAAATCATCCAGATAAGCAAGTCCACCAGATTTCCTTCTCCTGCTTTTTCCGGGAGTGCGCAACACACCGTCTTCTCCTAAACAAGAAACTTCTCTTTTTATTTTTCTAAGTGTGAAGTCTGACACTCCAGTAGCCAGACATGCTCTTTGAGCTGGTTGTTGGAGAGGTAATTTAAGAGCTTTTTCCTTAGCTTCATTAGCAAAAAATCAAACACATTGTGCACAATTTTACGTGCTTGTGATTTCAAAACTTCACCTTTTTTAAATTTAAAAGGCATTTCTCAATATTCAAAAAAGTTAAAAGAGGAAAAATAAAAAATTAATTAAAAGAATTAGTAACAACACAAATAAATTTGTTGAATTTTTTTTCTAAAACAGAAGCTTTTAAAAAGAGAAAAGATTTTTAAAAAAGGAATCGAACGCTGTAAACGATGTTTCAGGCGCGAATGCTCATTTCTCTTCACTCTAGGGCTAATACAATAGACCGAAGAAAGAAGTCTCCTTTTCTCCCACCGAAACCAGTCCTAAAGAGGGACCCCGCACTCCTACTTGAAATAATCATACCTCGTTACCATAGTCACCGACACCCCTCCAGACGAATGTCTTTCAGAGTACCTATCGTAGACAAGCAGTATGTGAGCAAGCCTCGACAGTATATTTCCTTGTTATCTGGTCAATCACATCTACGCTGAATTTAGTTGCGTTGTAAAAACCAATGGTATCAGGTATTTTTTTTATCATTTGTAATTCTAACAGTTTGATGAAGATAACTTAACAACAAAATATTTTTATTTTTTTTTCTTCTGGTAAACAGTTAGACTGATGTCCTTATGAGTCATTTTATTACAGCAATTGAATACAATTTGGAATTTGACACTTTTATAGTGTCTAATATTCTTATTCTTGAGCTTTTTACAATTCCTACAAAGTTGGGTTTGTTTACGACTACTAATGTTCAATTCTGTAGCCTTGTAATTTTGAACCAATCCAGAAGACAAGGAACTCCTGGATCAGTAGTACTCCCAGAGATATTGATTTGTTATGGGAACATGAAGGACTTGGTGACTCAACAAATTTAACGTGCATCAGTCACCATTTACTACATGGGGAGTCTTTGGCCGGCGGGGATCAAACCGACAAACTCATAGGCATGTGCCCAGCACCCTACTTACCAGGCTATCCTGGCCTAGTACTACATAATTTGAAAGAGAAACGTTGGATGGACATTGTTGATTTTTTCCGAGACATGGAAATCTATTAATCAGATATTTTGAGTCAATATCAGCCGCCAAACAATACAAGAGCATATTTGTCTGTTTGTAGACGATCTGATTTCGTTGGTTTTACATTGAAGCACACGAACCTCATTATTTTGTAAAATCTGTCTGTTGGCATTGTATTTTGAAAAAATTATGGTTCCCAGTTCATTGCCTATGGGATATCCAGTTCTGCTTCTTTTGCACAATGTATATCCCACGCATATAAAATTGATGTAAAAGCATCAACTTCTTCTAATGCTACTATTCATTCACTTTCATGGATCTGACGATGAGCTTGATGTTCAATACATTTCTTTATATGTTTTAATCTCCATTCATCTATTAAGAGTCTCCAGGCACTTGATGAACTATCATCCATAATATTGGTTTTAGCATGTGTTGTTGGACCCCCAACTTAATTCAAAATATTATGCTTTCATTTTCTTCCTATGTTCTTTGTTCCTAATTACGTGTCATTCCACACTGTCCCATCTCTTCCAAATTCGAACATTATTAATTTCTTTTTTAGATTCCTTTGTATCTATGTTCTTTTTCTTTGAATTTTTTATCTGAAAAGTTATCATTATCACGATGTGAGGGTCCTGTAATTGTTAGGGCAATGCCCGAGTCATCTTCACTTTCATTTTCTTCAGCCGAACTCAAAATGTTTTCATTAGCAGGCAGGTATTCATCACCGCTATTCAAAACCGAAACATTGTCATCTTCTTAATCATTTTCAGGTAATTATTTGAAATATTCCAGAGATCCTGAACGGTAAGTTTACACCGAGGGGGCATTCTTACAGTAAAAACAGAAGCGAAAAAAGAACTTCCAATACATGCCAGCACAGATACACATTATGACCTAGATCGAAAACCTTCATTTATTCCCAACTACCCGTTCAGACTATTTGAGGATTTCAAGGATAAGACAGAAATGTTTTGTGGCTTCAATGTTGTTTCCAAGAAAGAGGATTTCTTTTCATAATTTATGCATCAATTTTATTTACTACAGATTAATTAGACCCGCTTTGCTGTTCTAAGTATAAGTGTGTAAATAATACCCCATTAAATTATGTTTTTGTTTTCATAAAATTGTTGAAAGTCGTGAAAGTTTTTTTTTTTTTTTTTTTTGTTTCGTTTTTCGATTAATACTTTTTGTCTGATGATAATGTAAACATTGATTTGGGTCAAATTGACCTGCTCAACTGTTCTAGCTTTAAACTAAATTAAAGTGACCACATTTTCATAGAGACAAAGCTGGACAAATGGGATGAAATGAGAATTACCATTTAGTTATATATATTTTATTGAATACATTCATATACTTGCACAAAAATGTATTTACTATTAATTATAGGTAACTATAAAAATATTTGTAAAAAATAATAATTTGAACATCATGATTTTTAATCAAATTAAACTTTTTATTTAAAAAAAATTATGATTTTCTTTCACGGTCATATTTTTGATCTGAGTGAATACTTAGCAATAGATTCGGATCATTTATTAAAATGTCGTGAAATATTTCACATGAATTGATCAAATTATATTTTACACTTAAAATAGATTTTTAAAATTTTAATGTTCAACTGCGTTTTTTCAGTTGTCCATATTTTATTGATACTAGAAAAAACACGTTCTGTTGCAACATTTGTTCCTGGAAGGGAGAGCGAGAATTCTACAATTTTCGAAATATTTTGATAAGGAATATTATTCTGTTTAAAATGAAGGAATAACTCCATCCATTTTTTGTCTGTTTCTACATTTGCAGATAACCAACATTTATTTTTTTCATCTGTAACATAGGACTGGGCTTTATACCGATGTAAGACAATATATCGATTTAACTCCAACATCGTAATACCGATTTATCCATTTCATCTTCAACAAAATTCCGGAGTGAGCATTTCGACTCTACTAAATCGATTTATTCATGAGAGCAAACGCTAAATCGCCGTTGCTCTCTCCGATGCAGTGAAACACCGGTTTAATCATTGCGAGAATGTACAGAACAGAGTCCAATCTGCCGTAGCATAAGGGAAAGATTCAAGGCCAACTATCAACTCATTCTCCCGGTAACACGTGCATTCAACTTCTTTGGCTATTTGCCAAAATCACATCTGGTGCAGGGGTTGGTATAGTTAAATCGGAATGGGCTATTGAATCTCTTCATTCAAAACTAATTCACTAGGTTATATCGATATTTGGCGGTTGAAAAAGAAACTCCGATATAGCAGGGATCGGTGCAGTTGAATCTCCTCATTCAGATTTCAAGTTTATATCGATATTTGCGGAGGATTTTTTGCCACCAAGTGAATGTGATTGTCTTCTCTTTAGAATTCCGATTTTAGGATATCTTGCTCGTGCAGGAAGGAAAATTCTCATCTTCAATTTTACATATCCTGATTTCTGAAATAGGTGTTATATTTTTTCTCTTTTGCATTGAGAATTTTGTTTTTAAACTAATCATTTCAAACTATTTAAAGAAATTTCTTACAAATACAGCGTTAAAAAATTAATATTTCTCAAATATTATATATAAAATCCTTATTAAAAATATTTATTATATAATTGAGAGATTTATCTTTTATGGCACATGAATTACGGGGTAATTTTTGTATCGTTCGCTACCTGCTTGCTCTCACTAACTGAAAACGCCAAATAAAATTGGTGTTTTGATTTACTTAAAATAAATTGTTAAAAAATATTTAGTGACTTGCCCGGAAGGAGTTTACGAGTTTCACCTTTCGAATTAAACTCTTCCTGTGATGTTTTTATTTATTATCATTTTGCAGTGTCTCGCGTGTGTAATACTCGTATAAAATTTAGAGATTTGTCTTTTTTAAGGCACATGCATTACGGAGTTTCTTTCCGTAATATCTTTAAATATCTTACCGGGGTTTCTTTCAGCGTGTATGCTACATTAATTCTTTCGGTACCGTTCGGTTTCTGTTTGCTCGCGCTAACTGAAGTCGCTAAATAAAATTGGTGTTTTGTTTTAATTGGAATAAATTGTAAAAAAACGTTTAGGAAATTTACTAATTTTATCTTTCTTAACTGCCTTTTTTTGTGATCTTTTTATTTATTATTATTCTTTTTCGTTAATTTCTCGCTTGTTTTTTTATAAATGTTGGGAGATTTATCTTTTTATGGCGCATTACGGGGCTATTTCCATATCGTTTGGAAATAGGCCCATAATGCATGCGCAGTTAAAAGATTTCACCTTTCGAATAAGACGTGTATCGTGATGTTTTTTTTTTTTTTAAATTTATTATTGTTTTTTTATAGTTTCTCGCGTGCATAATATTAAGTTTAGAGATTTATCTTTTTAAGGCACGTGCATTACGGGTCTATTTTCGTATTGTTCAGTACCCGTTTTCTTGCGTCAACTGAAATTGCAGTTTTGTTTTACTTGGAATCAATTGTAAAAAAATATTAAAAAGGGAAGTTAACGAGTTTTAACTTTCAAATTAGCCTTTTTTTTTGTGGTGTAGTTTTTATTTAGTTTCTTGCGTGCTGCTGCCAGAAGTCACCGATGCTTAGCGATTACTTTGGAGCTGATATGGAAAATCTTACCTTAAACGTATTTTACTAAAAAATTAAATTTGGAATAAAAGGAAATTGCATCTTATTACTGGTATACTTCTTTTTTGTCATTGCCGGGTGAATCTATCACTAAATCTGTTCACTTCATTAAATTCTGTGTCCCAAACACATAATTGCTGTTTTGGTAACTAGAGAAAATTGCACCCTCCTTTTTCAGAAAAAATCATTTAGTTGAAACAAACAGATAGCAATGAACATAAGTAAAAAAAAATAAAAATGTTCATATTTTTGTGAAAATACATGCTATTTCTGTTGAAATTCATCCAAACTTTTTTATCAAAGCTATAACATGTTGTAGAAGTTAAAAATATTTACAGTTTTTGATTATACTGGTTGTTCAAAAATATTTTTTTCATTTTTTTCGTCGTTGGCGATGCTGAATACTAAATAAAATCTTTATTATTATCATTAAAATTACTTTGGAAATAATAAAAAGTCTGAATACCATTTAAAGTTCTCCAGCACTATATTCCTGATACTTTTGAAAATTGTCCACTTACTACAAATTATAAATAGTAATTCACTTCATAAAATCAAGTAAGATAGTTTGATTCATTGCTTAGAAAAAAAAATATGAAATTCAAATTTTGAATATATATTATATAGTATTGCTATTACAGCACACTATGTAGACAAAAATTGGAACTTAAAATCCCCTTGCCTCAGTTGTCCGCATTTTGATGTAAATCATACATCTGACAATATAAATGAGGACAATGAGGTATTAAAAGAACAATTATTAGATTGGGATATAAACATATAAGAGATCAACTGTTGTACGACAGACAATGACTCAAATATTTTGAAAGCGATTTCTGCATTAAACATACAACACATGCTCTGCTTCGGACACAGCATAAATATAGGTGTGAATAGAGCTTTGCAAAAAGCAGTAGTTAGGGTGAAGAAGCTGCAAAACACTATTGCCCATAGTTGGATGATGTCGAGAGACTTTAAAAATGCTCAAGAACTGTTGCAGATAGAAGTGAGAAAGCTGCCAAGTGCATGTCCCACACGTTGGTGGAGCACCTCAAAATAGTGCATAAGGTTTTAGAAAACCAGTTGCCATTGTGCAAGTTATTAAAAGACTATCCAGCAAAAAAAAAAAAAAAAACACCTAATGCTGGAGGGAAATGAAGTCACTGCTCTGGAAGATTTTGTCAATGCCACAATTTTTATTAATTGTGTTTTTACAATAATAAAATTGAAAGGCTTTCGATGTTGCAGTTTTATTTTATAGTGAAACATTTAAAAATATTACTTCTTTTAAAAATTCATTCATATATTATGTTATTTCTTATTTTGTATTTGCAAAAGAAAAAGGTAAACAATATTCTCCAATACCTTTAGTGAAAAGTTACAGAGCAAAATTAGTAAATTGTAGTATTTAAATAAGCTTTTGAATATCTGCAAAAAATTATTCATAATCAGAACAACTTTGTCAAAATTTCTGTGAACTAGGAGTTGACTGTAAGTGAGTTAAGAAAAAAACAACAATACATTTGAATAAAGGAAGGGGTACTGTGGATTTATTTCTTAGTTTTGTCGTTTAGATTGTTAAATCGATATAACCTAATATCGTGATATAAAAGGGTTGATTATATCGATTTAAGAAATTTCTATATCGTCCAGCCCTACGTGTAACATTTCTCAGTTCAAATTATTCTTTTTTTAAAATACTACTTACTGAATAAAAAATTATTTGTGAAGTTTCACTCAGCAATGAAACAAAATCTAATATTCTATATTTAATTCCTGCTTCGGGATCAAGAAATCTAACAATTGTGGAAAATAATTTTAAATCTTTGTGGTTGGAAGCATCAGAATTCATGGATATAAATGCGCATTTTTCTAATTCTTTCTGCAATTGAGAAAACGAATATGGTGAAAAAATATTACAAATAATTGCTTCGGTTTTTGTCCTTACACGTGGATATTTTTTGTCTTATAATGTTTCGATCATTTGCGACTTAGAATCCATTGATCTGAAACTTTGATTTTCAGATCAAAGTTTATGGTGTGGAAAGCCCTTCCGCTAATGCTAGCTGTTTTTCCGTGTTGCCAAAGCTAGCAGTGCGAAAAAACTGTTCCATTTTAGTCGAGGAAGAGGCATTATTCAAAAATCTTTTGTGCCTCTTTGTCGCTAGATGTTTAGTAATATCGTTTTTTCCACCATGCGAGACGAAAAATTCAGCATTGCATTTATCACACCGTACCATATAGTCTATTTTGGTTTTTTTTAATAAATGGATATTCTCTACTTAGCTCTTCATTAAATTTGCATTCTCTTTTTTTACTCATCTTTTATTCTGTGGGTAAATACTAAAAATAAATTAAAAAAATTACTACAAAGGCTAAAAAAGAGTATTAAATTTTACTTTATTGACCGCTACGTTGTGGTGACTGTTGCTCTACCACTATCTTTGTCAATCAGATAATGAGTCAAACCGAACGTCAAATTGAAAACAACAAACCGCACTGTCTAACGGCAGTCCGCACTTATCTGAATTAAGCCGAGACGTAACGACAATGATCGAAGACCACCGAATAAACTCGGTACATTGCCTAATTTAGTTTACTCTACATGCATTTTATGTTTTTTTTTAAATGTATTTTTTATTTCTTTATATTCACCATAATACTTAAATAATAAGTAATATATTTTTACAGTACATTTAAAATAAGAAATGCAGATATTTTCTGAAAAGCGGGACATTTTTAGAAATCGGCGGGACAGTCCACCAAAAAGCGGGACTGTCCCGCCAAAATCGGGACGTGTGGTCACTTTAAACTAAATAGACTACTCATTGGTTGTACAATTAACTCATTTAGTTATAAAATTATAAATAATGTTTTACCCTCCAATATTTACCATTGCTTAACTTTATTATTCTCTTCTATTACTATATTTTTGGTTTACATTATTATTCAAAATTAAAGACTTAAAACTAAAAGCGTGATTCTTTTATAATATTATTAAGTTATTTCATAGTATTACCTTGTTATGATAAATATATTTAGTTCTTTTTTTCAATTATTTTGATACATAAGTTGCTTTAATTATAAATTCTATGTGACATGTACTCAGTCAACATTTACAATTAAAGTAACGAATAACATATAAAGCAATAAATTTCAAATTACTGCTAAATTGTCTCTTTTAGGAAAAAAAAATTGTTCTGGGATTTGTTATATTATCATTAAACTGACATTATTTAGTTATAATCAAGAGCACCTGGTGAGATAATTGAATAAGGTATGGTGAAGTCCCTTGTTTACCCATCATATAAAAATATAAAATTTTTTTCAAGCAATAAAGGTAAAAAAATACATTTGAATTAATAATTTTTTTAATTTCAGTTATAACTTTATAATACAATGGAACCCTGTTTCTGCATTGTCCGTTATCTAGCTTACTACGTCATTTTCTGTTGGTCCGTGAAAATTTCTTATTGTGATAACCTTACATTTTCCCAGGTTTTATGTTACACTTTTTTAGAAAAACCCCACTCAATATATTTTCCCTTACAATCTTAACAGATCAAAATAGATTTTTCTCTACAAAGCGCACACAAACTTTTTCCAAGTTTCATTCTGTTCTGACATTCTTTCTATTTTATTATATTGTTCTGTCCTCTATGAGAGGGGATTTCACTCTTGAGTCAAAATCATGATGGTCAAGCACAGGAAGAGTGCTTAAAGGAAGTATGAGAGCTTCTTAACTTGTGTAAAATTTACAAGTGGAAGCTTTTCCTGCAAAGTTCAATTTCTGAATCTTGGAATAGACTCATTTAAAAACATTACACTAAGCAATTGGTTTGGTATTCTTCTTGATTTCAGTAACTTGCAAGTTTCTTCTAAATAAAAATAAATTTTCTAGAAGTCTCTATTTAAAGAAAAGAGTTCTGCAGCATTGACTAGTGATGACTAAAATATATTACAAATGCGTTTGATAGAGAGGGCTTCTCAACCGAAATATAGGCCCTTCGGAATAAAGTTGCTGGCTGAAGAAGTTGATGTGTATATCGACTGCAACACACATCCCAATACTTTTCAATTCCTACAATATCTAATTTAATGCCTATTCTTGAAAATAGTGATGAAAGTGCATAAAAAATATCTGGATATATCTAGGATATACCCATAACTAATCTAAAGTTTCAAGGCATAAAAACTCCAAAAAAATATTTATTTGCAATAGTAAAGCAAATCTGCAAACAATAGTTAGTACTGAGAGAGATATTATAGTAATTGTATCTAAAACAAAGAACAAGTAGAAATTACACTTTTTTACTATTGGTTCATCCCATAAATGTAAATTTTGAAAAAATATGTTTATATATTTTTTTTACCCCGATTTTATGTTTTTCCGTTTTATGCATTTTTTGATGCTAGTCTGATGAAAAATGTGGAATTGGAATTCCACTTTATAGCATTGTCTTGTTTTTAATAATAATACATTTTTTTCTTAGGTTTTTATCTAAGTTGTAATGATGGAAGATACATCGGGAAGTGAAGAAAGTGGTGAAGGAACTGAGAATTCTGGAAACAGAGATCGTTCAAGAGATAAAAAACACAAAAATGGAGATGCTTCTTGTAAAGCAAAACGCAGCATGAAGCGTCAGCTTAAAACATTTTCCTTTGGTAAATGGCAAAAAGGTTTTAACAAAGAGAAATCTAAAAAAAGAACTTTTAGTTTAAGTAAAGATGCATGGCAAAGTTGCAGCTCAGTTGTATCTGAAGCATCCATAGAGGGAGCCACTTGTATCTGTACTGGTTATAGAAAAACTAAAGCATCATCCTCTGAAAAACATAGTAAGGAAAAACCAACTGATGTATCAGATGACATGAGAGGAAGTATTTTGGCAATTGCATCTTGTCCGAGAAATGACGCAACACAGCATCCTCAGGCTCAAGAGGAAGGGATTTATGCTGGTGATAATAGGCAACAGGTATTGTTAACTAATTTAATTTATTATTATTTCATAATGTTTATCTTTATTCATTCCTCATACAAGGACATTTCTGCACCAAAATGTTTAAAAGTTTTTACAAAAAATGAAATAAAAACATCATAAACTTTATGGGTATACCACTTGTACCATCCTTTGAGCAAAGCACTCTGCTTTTATTTATTTGATTTTATTTAATGATTATGTATTATATTATTCAGTTTTATTTTATTATGCTGAATGTAATTAGTCTAAATTTATGAAGATAAGACTAATTATTTCGAAGCTATAAAGTTTTCACGTATTAAATAAACAATTAAAATATTGGTAGTTATATTTAGATGCCTTAAGTAGGTAAAATTTTAGTTAATAGTGATAAAATTTGGATGGAAAGAATTGCCACTTTATTTAGTTATGCATGTTCCATAATTTTGTAAAAATAAACAGACCAGTGAAAAAAAATTACATTTAAAGAAATTTATGAATGTTAATATCTTTTTCCTCAAGTAAAGAAGCTTCTTTATATAATTGAAGTATGTTTTATACCTGATTTTTAAACTTGAAATATCATTTCAGAATAAAATTTAGGTTTAAAAGAAACTGTTGAATTAACTTTTAATGCAGCTGAAATAAGAAGCAATATTTTAATAAATTTAGAATTATAGTAATAGAAATGAAATTAGATCTTAAAATAATATTCAATCATATCTTCATATTCTTTAAAGTTTTCTTAATTTTCAACTCTAGTATTTATGTTTTTTTTTCCCCGTTAAAGCTAAGTAGGTAAACTCAACTTAGTATGTGATTGGCTGGCCTCCTCAACTTCTATTTGAGATTTTATGTAATATACTTCACAAATAAATGAATGATGAAAATTTGTTTTAAATTTAATGAAATAATTTAATCTGAAACTATCTTATGCTAGATATTTTACTGATTTATGATAATTAATGAACTTAAATTTTTTTTGTGTCATTTCTAAATCTGTTGAATCTATTTAACATTATTTTAATTATTTTTCAGAGTGGTGAAACTTCAGATAGTAATCTACTGATAACTTGTCAGGCAACTTCTCAGCAGCCATTGTCTTTGAATGAAATCAGCATTAGTCAGTTGACCCTTGCCCTTCAAGAGCATATGAGGTTTTCAATTGTACCTAGCCCATTTGTCATTAGATATGGAAATGTGGGCTACAATGTAGATAGTCGGAATGCATTTGACAGGCGATCTTGTAGCCTAAATTTATTTTCTACTGCTCATACTCAAATAGATTATGTTCATCATCTTGTACCAGACCTTAGAGAAATCACCAATTGCAGCTTTTACTGGGGCAAAATGGATCGGTATAAAGCTGAAAAGCAGTTGGACAAGAAACCTGAAGGGACATTTCTATTAAGGGATAGTGCACAAGAGGAATTTCTATTTAGTGTCAGCTTCCGACGTTACGGGCGAACTCTACATGCTCGCATTGAACAACTGAATCATAAATTTAGTTTCGACTCTCATGATCCAAATGTGTTCACTTCAAATACTGTCTGTGGTCTTGTAGAACATTACAAAAACCCCATCTGTTGCATGTTCTTTGAGCCAATGCTTACTATACCGGTTCATCGCACCTTCCCTTTCGACTTGCAACATTTGTGCCGGGCTGTCATCTCAGATTACATAACTTACGATGGCATAAACGAGTTAAAACTACCAAAGAAGATAAAATCTTATTTGAAAGAATATCATTATAAACAAAGAGTTCGTATTCGACATCTTGAAAATGATAATTTTGTTTGACGTTTGTAGATAAGATATGTATAGATTTTTATGGATTGCTTAGTTTTCTTTTTGAAGGTATTGACGGTTTTGCATATATAGACTCTTTTTCTTGTGCTTATTCATGAATATTTAACTGGATGAGATTATCCTTTGGGCTATTAATTGTATTATTTTTATTAGTTTCCAATGCATAGCTGTCAACTTTCATTTTTTGTGTCTTTTTCGCCAATCTCTGAATTCTAGCATTTAATATATATTTCTGTTCTGCAAGTAATTGTTGAAATAAAACTTCCTTTTCAAATTATACAGATTTTAAATAATGTCTCTGATAGCAGAATTTACTATATGAATCTGAAGCACTGTCTAAATTTTTCTGCAACTTCATTGCAGTTAGATGTAAAAATTTTATTTAACCTGTAACAAAATTTGCAAAATAAAAACTTGATGTTTTGAGTTCTTTACTGTGAACTTTTTAATTTTTATTGGATTTTTTTTATTTTTTATGCATAAATAAGTTTAGATATGTTTTAAAAAGGAAACTTAGTTGAGAAATAATTTGCAAATTTCGTATTAGTATGCAGTGTTTGTTGCTGTGCTAGAGGATTTTTGTTGCTGAGATTTTGACAATACAGTTTTTGAATTCAAGATCAATGGTGTTTAATTCGATTTTCTTAAAGATTTGTAAGAAAATTTCCATTTCAGCACTAATCATGTTTATATATATTGAAGCATTCTAAAATTGTTAAGGGTTATTCTAGAAAAAAAATAAGATTTAAGGAAGATTCTAGAAAGTTAAAAAGTCTTTATACATACATTTTACACACACAACATCCTTCCACCAAGTTCTTAGTTTTGCAAACAATCCTTTCATGAAACCTATTATATTGCTTTAATATCTGATTAGTATTATTTGGATTCTTACAACTCAAATATTAAGTTTCATACCTGTGAACATTTACATTTTTGTGTTTAGTGAAAAAAACCTTAGTTTCTTAACGAAAATAATTTTCTGAAATTATCTTGTTGGTCTTTTGGGAGTACGAGATATTTTTCGTATCCACAAAATTCCAAAATATTTTTCACAAAATTTTAGAAACAAAATCCAGGCTAGAAAGCATAGATTGATCCCTGATTGTATTTGGACTCATTATTTTTAATATTTATTCTTGTAATTAATACAATTTGATTAGATATTACATTCAATTGAGAATTTCACAGTTGAAGAAAATTTTATTCAATGTCTTCTTCAGGTAATTTTGTTATCAAGAGATTTAATCCAGCTATGTTTTCCTTTAACAATTACAGTGAATGTGATTTCATTTGATCATTCAGAATACTACAAAAAATAATGGGCTAATTTTAATATTGCCTGTTCTATATTAGTTTTTAACATTATGGCATCAATAGTATTTGTTTATTAGATGTTCATGCTTTCAAAATCTCCTTGTTGGCAGCTATGATAATATGTATTAGTGGCGCACCTGTATTATATATATTACTGAATATCCAATATTTTAAATTATTCTTTTTTTCATAATTTATTTGACAAATTTTTTATTATATAAAATTTTTTTAATTTATTTTTTATGTTTTGATGGGTCATTCTATATAATTCATGTCAAAGCATTATATAAATCATGTTCTTTTCTTTAACTTATTCATTATTTTAAAAAAATACAGACAGTGCTGAAGGTAATTGTCTCAAATAATGCACTAATTAAATCTGCTCATTTATATTTAAGAAGAAAAAAAAATTTCTCTTGAAGAATTAGTCTTATTTTTTTTTTTTAAAAAAAAAGGATTAAATTATAATGTGTGAAACACTATTTTTCTAAAATGCAACATATCTAAATAGAAAATTAAAATCCATAGTAATTTGCAAAGTTATATATAAAAAAGATTTTGAAAATCTGATTTCATAATAAAATTTTTTAAAACCACCCAAAATTAAAACACTATTTGGTACCATTATGCATTAACTATAATTTTAGGATTAATATTGTAAAAGATTTTCTCATATTTCTTCATAGCTTTTAATGATTTTTTATGCTGTACCTACAGTTTTTGAAATAAGTTAATTTACATTTTTATTATAATTCAGTCTTTACCAAATTTTTTAATGTGTATTGAATATTTATTCAAAAGAAGCTCAAGCAGACTTGCTTATATAGATTTTTCTATCAAGCAATTTTTTCTCCATATCATAAATGAAGGTTTGTTTTTTTAAATAACTACTAAAAAATAATATACTGTTAAAACATAAAAAGATTATACAATGAAATTAAAATTTGGAAACTTCTTGGGATTTTCATTAATTTATGAAATGAAATTAATCTGCACAATTGTATTTACCAAATGTCTCATTTGTAGTAAAGAATTTTAGTCCATTTGAAATAAATGTAAATTCTACCAATGAAATGAACTTCTAAGCAAAAAAATTATTGCTCACAGGCTACTCTTACCAAAGTACATTGTTAATAAACCTAGCAAAATAAAAATTTCAACAATAATAATATAAAATAATTTGAATATAATTTTTCAAAGTTTTAAGAATAATTTTTCTAAATGTCATGAACAATATAATTCTACTTTTTTAAAACTAAGCATAAAAAAATTTATACACTTCAGCAAGTAAAGTAATATTTTAAATGAGATTATATTCCAATGACTTTATTTCTTAATTCTATAATTAACTCACTTAGTTGGGGGTTTTTTAAATCAATTTTCCGAAACTAATTTTAAAAAATGTTCCAAATATTTTTTTATAATAAATGAATTATAAGCTATAACTTTGGAGTTCTCTGTATAAAGTTGTAAGTGTAACATGTACCATGCTTTAATATTTTATCTTTAATAAATGAGATGAGAGTTGTTTATATTATGCTACTGTTAATACTGGTCATGGTTCTATAACAACAAATTTATTTTCTTTTTAGTGCGAAATTTTCAGTTTATTTACTAAAGTTTGCAATTTCTTTTAATAGCATGTTTATTTCTGGAAAAGTAAAGTGATTGACATTTATTAGTGATAATAAATTGTAGTTATGGGTCCACATCAAAGTAACATTCTTCTGCAATACACTGCCATTTAATATTAATGTGTTAAAATTGTGATGTTAATTACTAATTTTTTACTGTACCATGTATTTTAATTCCATTATTACCGCAGTTACTTAAACTATTTTTCCATTAGTAAAAAAATGAAGATTTTCGTAATATTTTATTTCCATTATGAGTTACTAATCCATTAGCTTGGTACGAGAAGAAAATGACTAAGCTTATTCATCAACTTATTTATTTGACCGTGGTGTAATTTTATTTATTTGAGTTTTAATACAAGCAAATAAAATTAGTAGCAGTACTTACTACTTTATTTACATTGTACTATAGTAGTTTGGTGCCGATCTGCATTCCTCCCCTCGCTAAATACGATAAAATCTTAAATTTGGCGAATGATTTTTCCCTTGGAAAGAAAAATATTTATTTAACTCGATCCTTAAACTTACGTCAAAACGAATTTTTCTGAACAAGTCAGTATTAAATTATTCGATTACTCATTTTGGGTAGATGCACCGCATAGCCAATAAGAATTGAGTCCAAGTAATATTAGCCTAAAACAAACTACTGTAAAATAGTTTTCTATGTTGAAAAAATTTGATCATAAAAAATTGTTAAGATTTGCATTTGGCAAAGACTTTAAAAATTGGTGAATACTTTTGTATTTAACTAATTTACTGGCTAATAATATGAAATCCTTAGTACGAGCCCTGCTTCTGAAAATCAAAAATTTATTTTCAGATGAAGTTTTCTAGGGACAGCTGCTAATCTATAATTTTTATTGCATAACATCTGCAAAATCTTTTAAACAAAACATTTATTTCTCTCTTACCATCAACTTCTTATTTTTTCTCGCCCAGATTTCCCATTCAAGAGGAAAGTTATTTTTCTTATGTAGATTTAAGAGCTCAAAATGAACTTCGAGAACAAAGGAATCAAAGATAAATTAAGCCATGGTTGTCTTCAGGGAGAATTAATGAATTACCAAGGATAAACCGCATTTAAGTGGTCATCTTTTAATGCACTGTTTTCTATCTCAATTCTAAGTAATGTTTCAGTAATTTTTTTTAGCAAATATTGCTATTAAACTTTCTATGGTTTTTAGAACCCTTTTATTTTTTATATAGTCACGTCACACTACCAATCGTGCACCCTCAGTCCCTCCGCAGACTTGTCAAACGCCAATCTTCTCACTGGCTGCTAACAGTAATGCTGAACTTCGACGCTGTTCAGAGATCCGTGTCTTACGATCAGTCTCCTGTCCGGCTAGTAAGCAAAAAAAGAAAATAAGCATGTAGTAAAGAAATATTAATAAAGAACAAAAAAATTTAATCAACAAAATTTAGTTGTATTCTTCTTGATACTTGCAAAACTTGGTGACCATTTTGGCACTGGAATTTTCAATTAGTACCCAGCTAGTGGATAATTACTCATTATATAATACATCTTGGTAACTTTTGAAGCTCTTTGTATATAGTTGTAAGATAATGTAACATATTTGAGATATCTTATCCAGTTTCTAGGTTATTGTAAATATTTTGTGTTAATAAGGTTCTTATCAAATATTTTCCACTTTTCAATGAAAAGTATCTCTGATTGTTCTTCCCACCCTGGAATGGTGCAGCTTGTGTTATTCCTGATAAGTGTAGTTTTTACTTAAAGCATGTTTTTATTTTTGTAATTACTAATTATGTATTTTATTATACAGTAGGGAACCGATTATCCGGAACGATCGGGACCATCGCTATTCCGGATAACTGATTTTTCCGGTTTTCTGAATCTCAACAAAAAGCCGTTTTTTTATTGTTAAACCCAACTAAAAAAAAAGAAAATATTTGGAAATAATCTTAAAAAGAAGAAAAAAACGATGAAGTAATACTCTAATGATTATTTCCAAAATGATGGCAAGGTAAACAAACATCTTTAAAAAAAGAACGAAAAATCCTGAAATCTTATGAGGAAAAACGCATTTTTTTGAAAAAAAATGGCTGGAAAATTTTTCGAATTTCGTTCCGGTTTTTTGATCTTCCGGTTTTCTGATTTCCGGATAACGGGTTCTGTACTGTATATGGTTTTCTTTGTGATATTGTAAAAACTATACTAATTTAAGTAAAGTACTTCAAACTTTTTATGTTTTGTGTTATTTGTGACTAAAATTTTTCGGAAAATGGGTTTGAAACTAAGTTATAAGATGACAATTCTAAATGCATTAAATAAAGTGATTATTTTTTGTGTTACCAAAACATAACTGGATTTGTCTCTCAAAATTAAGCTGCTAGCTGCTGTAGTGTAAAATTTATCAAATCATGTCCAACTTTGTATTAGATTATCCGTTTAATTTACCTCTGTATTAAAAAACTGACTATATTTGTATCCAAAATAATCAATCTGGATAAAAATGCGAAATTATGTTCTTGGATAGTTTATTTTACTTTTTGGCAAGGATAGAAAACATGTATTTGAATTATTTTAAAAATTTAAGTATTCGTTCTTAAAATAGTATTTAAATCATTCTGAAAACTAAATAATATAGTCTATAAACATTCCACCTATTTAAATTTAGTTAAAAATTGATAATCTGCCATAGAATGGGCTTGCCCATCACTATGCTGGTCCTAAGCTTCAGTAAAAGAGGAAGGAACTGCAATGGGTTAAATGCCCATTAAATTTTTTTATTTTAAAAAAGCATCATTTACAGATAGCAAAGTAAAGCACAAATCTGTGGTCTCCTTACAGGTGACTACTTCGTTAATATTGTAGTCAATATTCTAAAGGAACCTACTATGATGCAAGTGAGGCCTAGCCACAAAGAACCCAACTTGTGGTTTAAAACACTTACTGGGCTCAAAATTGGAACATGAAATGTGTACAACATGTTCAAGATCGGCAAAACAAGATACTAGGTCACAAATGAAATGAGTAACTAAGGTATTTAAATATTGTATTGCAGAGGCAATCTAGACTGACTTAGGAAAAATAAAAATGACAATTACTGTAAAACCTTTTTAGGTGATGAAACAAAACTCAAATAAAGGAATAGCACCATTATTATAAGCAAAAAGTGAACTGGTAAACACCCTAATCAAAAGAGTTAACTTCTATTCCAACTGCACAAAGGTAACAAATATACAGTTGTGTGCACCAACTAATGATGCTGATGTGTAAATAAAAACAGAGTTGAATAATCAATTACAAAAAAAACAAGTTCGAAGTCCCTAAAACACAATCTTCTAATTTTGATGGGAGACGTGAATTCCTAAGTGAGAAAGCGAGCAACTGAATGTGAACATGGAATTGGATAAGAACAAAATGAAAATGATGAATTTTTCACATTTTTTAGTGAACCGGACAAACTGTTTGTTAGACGAATTTTAAAGATATACGGGCTAAATAAAATCACAAATAGCTAATTCTATTACAAAACAAATAATATACCCATCACACTATAAATTAAACAACGAAGATGGGACATACTAAGAACGACCCAAATAATATTAAAGGGAAGAAACATCCTATGATATTCCAGTTGGAGGATTGCAATAAGCAACTTTTTATCAGTAGAGATGAAATGCAGAATTTATAGCTTTGTGTGCTATCTGGTGTAAAAAGAATTAAGTCAAGTGTAAAATAATTTGTCTTGACTTTGCATTAATTACTGATACAAAGTATCTATTTTCTATGAAAGTGATATGATTTTTATGTCAATTATACACAAATATTTGTATAATTAGGCGTTTGAAATATACGCAGAAAGATATTTTTATTAATATAGTTAAGAAAAATAGTTATTTGATATGAAAATAAAAACTAAATCTGACTACTAGTAATTTCGAAAATCTGAAAGAATGAGGTAAAAAGTTTAACTATTATTCCTGGCTAATTTACACTTCCTTATCATAGAATGAAAAAAAATATTTGAAAACATTTATATTCTTTTAAAATTGTTAAGTTTTTTCAGACTTATAATTTGTGCATTGAGTAAAATCGTGATGCTCATGCATATTGTAGAGCAAATTGTTTTCGTAAAGAGCATAGTCCAAAACCCTAGACTGTCTCCAAGATAACCTTATTTTTAAAATCTTTATATTTATTCATAATTGAGTTTCCCATCTTTTTAAAAGATAATAAATCTATATGTATAAATATATATATACTCTTTTAAAATATAGGAAACTCAAATTTTTTTTTTTTTAAGAAAAGGTACATTTATTACACAATTTATGTCCTTTGTTTGTTCTTTAATCTTTCTTACCTAATCTGAATTTAGAATGAAACCCTTCTTAATAAAGATACTATGACTATATAACTATGGTTTTTAAGGAAAATTTAGTGCAAATTTGTCTAAATAGTAAATAAATTAAAAAGAGCTAAATTTATAATAATGAATAAAGATTTGACTGATGCCAAAAAAAAAAATTTTTTTTTTAAAGTCTGGTGCTTTCCTTTCATATTGTTACAATTATTGAAACCTCACCTATGAATTTCTAGCTCTGAAGTCCATTTTATGTGCCCTGCTCTCCTTAAAAATCGTATTTCAATTTTCTTGGTTTCAGTATCATTTATGAGGCTAATTGTGTAAACCTATAGCTCAAATAGGGTTACTTTTTTCTGGAGAATACGAATTAGCAATAAAAATTAGGGCTTCATACTTAAGATTTCAATGTTGCCCCTTCCTGCCACAGGGGAAGAATGTGGAAGATTAGAGTTTGATATAAATGTATAACTTTTAGAAAAATATAGAATGTGTCTTTCACTTTTTTGATACAATGTATATTTCATAAGATATTTGACCGTTTTCAAACTTTTTTACATCCTGTAGATTAAAGCAGTAAATTATATTGGGTGGGGCTCTAAACATCAAGAAATGACCTAAAATATGGTACACACATATTTTGCCAATACAAACAGATCATAGTGGGTGCCCCATAATGGTCAAATAAAAGATGTATTTTTATTACTTCCTACTAAAATTGGATATTTTTAAAGCTCATAAATAACTTACAAAGTCATTTATAACTAAAAGTTAATGTGCTATTCCAAATTCTTACATAACCTTTAACGACATTGGAGAAGTAAGAATTTACAATAGCATGCCAGAATAAAGTTTTGTTTAATGTTGGTTCCCATATATATGGAAAAACAGAAATTAAAACAAGATATTGTGCTAAACAGGCGGTTTTTAAAACCTAAAGTGCTGAGAAATATAATGGTGGTGTGTATGACATGACAGTGATGAGTGGTGGTTGCTTTTAGAATTCAGACTTAGCTCAAAAATTCATCAACAATTATTCTTATTTTTAAATAAATCTTTGCTTTCATATAAATTTGAAAAATCTTTTAATTTATGAAGAACAATGTGAAGGAATAAGGATGACCATTCCGACCTCTACTATGGAGTTAATTGATATGTGCAGTGAATGACTAAATTCAATTGATTTGGATTTTCATCAAAAATTTGGCTAATTCAAGTACACCATGGAAAATACTATTTCAAAGTTTCTCAAACGATCTGTTTCTGCACCAAAAGAAGAGGATTCACTTGTAAGAATTGCATTCAAAATATAGCGTGTAACTATAGGGGAATGTAACATTCTTTACGGTTAAAATTACAATTAAATAAAGTTTCACAAATGGTTTTACAATGGAGTAGAGTAATGTATCAACATAAATAATAAATTCTACATTGCATGGACAATAAAATTGAAACTTTATTTATATTCAAACTATATGTATAAATGCTAAGCAAACTACATTAAAATGAGATAATACAAATAAAAGGTGGGAATGTATAAAATTGTACTCAGTTACAAAAGTTTGACACACACGAATTTATCCAAAAATGTAAGTTTTGATTTAAAATACATATATAAAATACAGACCAGTAAACTTTTAGTAATACATTAAGCAGATTAAATTTAAATTATCTTTCTTACAATAAAGTAAATATATTACAAAAAGATATTTAATATTAAACTTTTAGATAAATGGGAGAAGAAGATATGCAAAACTCAATTATACAGTAATAAATATGTGAAAGAACAGATCAAATGAAAAGTATATGAAGCTCTTAAAATGCAAAAGTTCATGTAATAATCCAAAAATGTAAGTTTTGATTTAAAATACATACATAAAATACAGACCAGGAAACTTTTAGTAATACATTAAGCAGATTAAATTTAAATTATCTTTCTTACAATAAAGTAAATATATTACAAAAAGATATTTAATATTAAACTTTTAGATAAGTGAGAGAAGAAGATATGTAAATCTCAATTATACAGTAATAAATATGTGAAAGAACAGATCAAATGAAAAGTATATGAAGCTCTTAAAATGCAAAAGTTCATGTAATAATCCAAAAATGTAAGTTTTGATTTAAAATACATATATAAAATACAGACCAGCAAACTTTTAGTAATACATTAAGCAGATTAAATTTAAATTATCTTTCTTACAATAAAGTAAATATATTACAAAAAGATATTTAATATTAAACTTTTAGATAAGTGAGAGAAAAAGATATGTAAATCTCAATTATACAGTAATAAATATGTGAAAGAACAGATCAAATGAAAAGTATATGAAGCTCTTAAAATGCAAAAGTTCATGTAATAAAAGATTATTCTCAATTCAATAACAAAATATTTACAAAATCTGCTTTAAGTATAAAATAAATTAGATAATTTGTATGCATATATACGAAGTAAATGCCCCAAGCATAAGACCACCACCCAAGAAAGCTGATAGAATAACTCCAGCCTGCTCTTGTAAAGATGGACTCACTGACCTAAAAAAAGATATATACATTAATATAAAACTTAAATAAATCAAATCTAATTATCTAATCCCAGTAAAACTAAAAGGGAAATTCTTTTGTTAACTTGCAAAAATACAAAAAAAGGCTAACAAAAGTATTTTTTATTATCTCCATCAGCTATTGAAGAATATTCAGCTTAATTTTGAGAGATTAATGTTTTACTGAAATAATGAAAATTAGAATTTGGAGCTTGCTACAAAATTATTTTATTTTAAAAATTAGAAAAAAATTTTTTTTCTTCTTTTTACAAAAAATATTATTAATCTTTTCTAAAAAATAACATATACTAAAAAACAAAACATGAATTTTCAGTCGTTGCATTTTTTTTTTTTTTAAAAAAAAAACACAATTTATTGAAAATTAAAATTAAAAGCTATTTCCTACAAAAATATAAAAAGAAAAGAAAATCAAAGTTCAAACTTAAATAATATATATAAATTTTTTTTTTGAAAATTTTCGGAGGAAATAGAAACAGGTATACATACATGGCACATATAAAGAGTTAGTTACACATCTATATTTAATGAAAAATTATCTTTAAATTGTGTTGATTTTCAATAAAGCCAACAATAAATTAAGGAAAATTAATCTTTAAAATAGCCCAGAAACACCACCTAACCATAACCAAGCACCTTAAATAATTTTTTCAGAGCTCCATGATATTATCTGATTTTGATCCTGGACAGAATTTGGTGACATTTTCTCATAACTTTCACACCACACCGAGGAGGAGACTAAGCCACAACAGATTTAACCAGCACCTAGCTGCAATTGTTTAGCAGGCCAAAAAGATAGAACTTACAACTCACAGTTTTCCATTAACATCGTAAACCAATACCTTTACTATATGCATAAAAGCAATAAGTGCTCTTGGAAATAGCATTGTGAAGAAAAATTTATTTTATCTACATAGTTTGTGTAAAAGGTTTTTAAATTAATCCTCTATTTCAGCCCCAGAAAAAAAATTTGCAAATATTTTAAACTATAAACGATTTCCTCATAAAGTAATATGGCAGAAATTTTTCTTTATTACAGAAAGGCCGAAAGCTTAAAGATAAGAAGGGTTGATATAAATGCCTAGAAAGTTAAAAGATCAAAGGATATGTTTCCCACAGTGTATTTGGTACAGTTATATTTGAAAACAACAGTAGATCATTAATGTATAATTAAAAGTGTTATTTTTTTCAGAAAGAAGTAAAGTAAAAATACTTACTTCACTCCTATTAGCAAAGCAGATGCCACAGAATATCCATTTGTGAAACCGAGCAAAGTCATAAATGCAACGAAGTAAATATCACTGGGAAATATAATTGGCAAGTTACGACGTGGGTGAAGATTACTCAACATGATGAGTGGAAAAAATGCAATTCTAGAAATGCATGCTGAAAGTAGTTGCATTCGTCTAGACTGAGGCTGCAAAAGACATGTTTAAGAAAGATTAAGGTAATATTATCATAAACACACATTAGTTTTATATCTTGACTGCCCTAATCTGCTTATCTTTTCATAGACGTTTCAACAAAAAAAATCTTTTCTCTAATACACACATGTGAAACAATATTTTAAATATTTTTTTAATTTGTACCCATTTATAAAAAGATTTTACAGTGAAACTGTAATTGAATTTACTCTCAAATGCTAATGATTTTAAAACATGTAAAAGAATTGGGATAAAGGGAAGAAACTAGATTAAGTAAGGTTACTAACATTGGGAGTTTTTTAGTATTTTAATAGTTTTACAATCTTAAAGTTTTTGCTACATACGTAAAATGTGCAAAAATACTATTTAACAAAACTATTTTACGTTTCACTACTGAATTACACAAATTTAGCAATTCTTAAATCATTTTTTTCAAATGCTTATTTTTTATTTTATTTTTCAAAACAATTTTTTTTAACAGTTAATCATTTTAAAAATAAAATTGTCAATTTTTCTTGGCAGAGTCACAAAAAGAATATTCTTTAAAGAAAAAAAAGGGATTATTTTAATTATTTACTTTAATTACTTAAGCTAAAAAAAAACTATGATTGGGATAAAATATTGAATTTTTAAGTTTACATTAGTCATAAAATTGCTCGATTGTCTTAAATTTTAACAATCATGGGGGATTAATTACATCATGCAAATGATAGTGAATACAGATAATCTTAAATTTATGAACTTAATAATACTGAATCTTGAAATGTTGAACTTCTAAAAATGCTTAATCTAAATTTGCTCAGACTAATTTTAATATAAAGTCACCAAGAAAAGCAAGAAATACTATTAAAATGCAAAAAATAGTGAAGAGTAGTAATTCAAAAGAAAAATAAACACAAGAGAAATATTTATTAACTTAATAATATAATATTAAAACATAATTTTATTTTGTAAAACACACAGATACTCACCACAGGCAACCAACCTCCCACAGCACGACCACATAAATCACTGACATTGAACATTAAGAAACAAGTGAGGGGCAAAAACAATTTACCTAGAATGTGTAACATAAATGCAACAATCAAAATCACACTTAGATGGAAATGTTCAGAAAAAATACAAAATAATTATTTATTTATTTGATCAATCAGTTTATTTTTTGTTATAATAAGTTTCAAAGCCTAGTATCCGTGAGTAAAAGTTTAAAAAAAAAAGATCTATATATACAACACCAAAAACCACATTAAAACTACACATCCTACTTCTTAAATTTAAAACCGAAATAAATAGACAATCTATTCTGATTTTGTTTAAGAATTTATAAAAACAGACACTAAAAAAATCAATTATTGTTTTTTTTTTTTTTTTTTTTTTTTGAAGTATTAGCAAGAAAGTAAAAAATTGTAAAAAATAAATATCTTACTATTCATTTCTTTTCTGAGGCAAAACTAAATTAATGTTATAGCAACACAGCTTAAAACATAGTATATTATACACAGATAAACAGTACATGTGGTGATATACAGAATTCACCTTATAATACTATACCTTATTGTAGTTAAATGAATTTTGCTACAAAACACAGACTTATAAGATTAGAGAGAAATTCAGATCTATTTTGTTAATTTAAAGTTATTCTGAGTTTAAATAACAAAATCTATTTCAAGTACTTTACTTAGACGAGTATTAACTGGTAAGTTTTGAAGAATGATAAAATACTCCTATTAATAATAAATATTAATATCTTACTTATTCATAAAAAAATTGTACACATAAAAATGAAAGACAATTTTTCGTCACATACAATAAAAAGTAGTCATATAAATCTAGCAGATAGCGAAAGAAATTTTAATTTATTGCGGATTATTATTTGCAATCGATGTTATCAGAAAAATATGCAATTTTCCTATTCACAGATCAATGTATAGTTATAAACAGATAACTATATGATACATACCACCCCATAAGGAATCATGAGTTTCTGGCAATGCAAGTACAGATAAACCAGGAAATATTCCAATAGTGACCCAAAAAGTAATTAAGACAGATACAGCATATGGCCAAATCTAGGGGAAAAGAAAGAAGCACTTAAAATTACTGAGTTGCCTCAAATAAATTGCCTTTTTTATATTCACACATTTCTGAAAATTGTTAAGGTACAGATACAAGATTCTTGGCTCTAATACACATTACTGTCTTTTTTGCTACTTTCAAAACTATATGATTTCCAAAAAAATGATTAAGATAATTATTAAACTGTTTGAAGCTAAAGAAATTTAATTAGATAACTACAATTCATTCCTATTTTCATTAGAATATTTCTTTGCTAGTTAACCATTTATTTTTATATCTAGGCCATTGGTGTTAAAACAGCTAAAAGTATGACATTTAATAAGAAAGTCTTAATTGAAGTTTTAAAAAAATTATGAAACGTATGTACATTTTCATAAATGCATAATAGCATGAATTTAAAACAGTCAAGAAATATTTTATTTAAATTTTTTTCGTTAGCAACGATCGAAGATGCTCAGGAGTTGTAAAAAAATATAGTGCAAAAGTAAAAAGTGTAAAAGTAAGAAGTTTCTTTTTGTTCAAAAAAATAAATAAATAAAATAAAAAAGATTTGTAAAATTTCTACAATATTAAGAACATCTTACATCTGTTCTCTAAAGGTAAATTTTATAAGAGTTGAAATTAGTATTTCAATCACATTAAAAAATTCAATTTTTTTAAAATGCCTAATAAAAAATGAAGATAAGCTTTGATTTATTAATCAGGTCTGCCCTCTACATTTTCTGGAGTTACTGCCCCTATGACATTGTCCTTTTCGCCCTCCTCGTTTAGACTCTCATTTTTATCATTATAAATCTCAAAATTGTAAATAAAATTCTACTCTAAATATACTAATTTAAATTGACAAAGTATCTGCAAAAAGAAACAACAAAATAATTTCTTTAAGTTCACAAAGTACAAATATAAATACACAACTGAATTCATGGTATTTTTTTTTATAAAATTTTGATATTTAAACTGCGGTGGAATGAAGATCAAAATTAGACACAAAAATAGGTCACTACAAATGTTTTACATTACACTGTTTTAAAAAAAAATTTTTTAAATAATTTTAAAGATATAAATTTATTACTGAAATTAAAAAATATATACTTACCATTTTCAATAGAACAAAAATAGATAGATTTGTCATTATTTGAGGCTCAGCTACATCTTTCAAAACAGTTGCGTCTGAAATCAAAGAAAAATAATAATACTTTTGGATAATGTTACATAAATATAAAATAATTAATATAATAAATTTTTATTTACCTTTTATAGTACACATGTGATGAATGAAGAATGTCTAAAATATCATAAAAATTATATTACATTTTAAAATTGCTCAATTTATTTTACTAATACAGTTTCATATTTAACCTAAATTATCATAATAGTTTTTAACAGGAGTTTAATAATTTTTGTACAGGTTTTGTATTATAATAAACAGCCTATTCATAAATATTTTGTTTATAACTATGAGACAGAAGAGTTTACTTCATACTGTTTTCTTATAAAAATTAAGACAAAGCTTAAATCATGTTTTGACTTATATTGGTATTATATATTTATTTATTATTTTTATTTAATATATTATTTGCCGTGTGCAGTTAAACATAATTTTGCAACAACCTTAAGTCTTCTTATATTCTAATTTTTTTAAAATCACTTTTAAATTATTTAATTACCCAAAGTTTGAAATCAAATATAAAAATTCTAATACCAATCCAATTCATAACACCACAGGTTGAATGGGAAAAAAATAGTAGAAAAGTTAAAAGAAAAAAACAAAAAAACAAAAACTAGTAAGCTAATTTGTTACCACAACGTAGAATAAAATACAAAGTTACTTGTGACTAAAATTCAAAGTCATATTTATTCTCACTAAATCAGTTAGAATTTTTTTCAAGTAAATAGTTTGTAGAGCTAAAATTTTTTTTAATAACTTTTTAAATTTCATGCTGAATTGCTATTAAGAATCTTCATAGTCAAAAGTTTAATTTGTTGAAGTAATTGCATAAATCATAATTGATTTTAAATTTCAATTCACTTTGAAAATACTTACTGATTTCTGAATACCACCATATGCAATCAAAGTGAAAACTATGACAGCATCAGCAGCAAAAAAGTATATAAGGGCACTTTTGACAGAATCACAGTGACCAAGCAGAGACAAAATTTGAAATACAGCAGCAAGAACACCAGCAAGAGCCTAAAATAAATTTTTCATTTGGGAAATAACCAAACATTACTTACATAACTTAAATTATTTCATATTTCAGAACAATTTATACATGAACAAACTTAAACTTATGTAATTTACAATTATAACAATTTTACTAATTTACATAATTAGAATTAAGTACTGATTATTTGTCTTTTAGGGAACATATATAAATTGATGTATAAATGTAGCTAAAAATTAACAAATAAATAGAAATTCATTGCAAAAAAAAAATAATAATAATAATTTTAATAACCTATTAGCAAAAAAAATTTCTCACTTAATGTTATTGATATAGAAAATAATAGAAGTGGCAGTCACTAAAATTTCAGATCAAAATACCTGTTTCTAAAGAGAAGAAAAAGAAATATGACTTTAATTCACAACTGGACTACACAAATGTCTACTCACAAGAATATTTGAGGCATATTTCTTCATTGCATGAAAGAATAAGAATATTTCATTGCATGGAAATTTGGTTAAAATGTTTTCTATATCAGTAAATTTGTCCTTTTTCACACATAATAATTTTAGCTAGCTACAGCTTGATCCAAGATTTTAATTTGTTCACAGATAACAGTTTTTAAAATAAAAAACTGGGATATTCATTATTTTTTTTATTTTTTGCAAATTTCGCACCAGTTAGTTCGGCATTTTCAAGAAATTTTTAAATTTGTAAGAATGTCAATAAAGATTGTGCTCCGAAACGTAAGAAATCCATATTAACCTATATAGTGTTAAGCATATTTCATTATTTTTATACAAATGTCTAGTAACCTTGAAATTATTATCCCCCCCCTCAATTTTGAACTCTATCTGTTTTAGACCTTCATTCAGTTGTAATTAAGGAAAAAAAATTTCACAGCCTTATTTAGAGTTTCATCAATTCTAGTCAAATGGTTACATACTTAAAAATTGAAGTCTAATTGATAATTTATACTATTTCTCGTGGTACAAACTAACTATTTTATTATTGCATAGATTAAAAATAAGCTGGCAGTAAAAAGAAATGATGTATAAATAAGAAAGAAACACATATAGAGTGCTTTTCTATGTTTTATAAGTAAATATCTGTTTAACACAAAAATATTTAAGCTATTCCCAAAAAACCTAGAGTAGTGTAGGAGATATTATTGAGTAGCCCATATCTTGTCCTGATAGATTATTACAAGGCTGTAATTCCCAGCTTTTTTGCAGCATTTTTAAAATAGAGTAAAAATATACAACATCCTTTTACGACATCATAAAACACCGAATTTGACAAAATGATGAGTAATATTGAAATTTACATTGGCCCTAACCATTACTTAATGCAGATGAAATATTTGCAAAACTTGTTTTTTAAAGATAGGGCTTTTCATCTTATAGTGATAAAATGTTCCTATTAAGTCATCTTTCTAATTACTATAGACAAACTAAGTCTGAGTTAGGACATCAGATGAAACAATTATTTCCTGCTAACTGCCAAGAATAATAATTATGGAAACAAATTACAATCTAATTATAATAAACATATGTGGTAATATTACAAGACTTTATGCAATAACTAATTTTGAATGTTCAAATAGTAAGCTAATTAAGGTTTAATGAATAGTTTAAGTTCTCAGTCACATAAGTCAATAAATAAAGAATTGATAAATTCTTTTACCTGTCCTAATACCATAATGTGCATATATTTGGCAGGAAGAAGAGAAGCAACACCAGTCACTCCAGCATTCAAAAGTGCACTTACAACTGTAATTAAAAACATACATATGAACATTAAAGAAATAAACAAAAATGGGAACAATGCTATATTAGAACAGTTTCCTTGGAATCCTCATCATTATTATACTGCGCTACAAGTTAAGAAAAGACCATTGTGGTATAAGGTTTAAGTAATCATCCGAGATAGCATATAGTTTCCTTTTATTTTGTGATCAAATTATTCAAATATGCTTTCAAAAAACAATACAACAGCTTTTAAAATTTAAACACATCAGAGAGAAATTTAATTTGTGCTATCTTTTAGGATACATATCATAGAATCATTTTTAAAAAAAAGTTATAGTTTCGTAGTCTTACTGAAATCCAGACTTACTGGAATCCTATTTCGATAAATAAGGAGAACATTCGTTCTTGAAAAAGAAACAACTATATGATGTTGCTAGGGCATTGCACTTAATTGGACCACTAAAAATGGTGCATCTAATGATGACATGCCTTTAACAAATCAAATGCGAGATAAAGAATTTTTACCAATGTTACGCTGCAGAAGAAAATCATCTGCAGGAAACACTATTTATCAATCTTTCATCAGTTTCTTTAAATGCAAACAGAAAGGCGTATATTTGTTACGATTTTGAATACATAATTTTTGTTAATTCTTATTACAGTACAGAACCCGTTATCCGGAAATCAGAAAACCGGAAAACCAAAAAACCGGAACGAAATTCGATAAATTTTCTCGCCATTTTTAAAAAAAAATTTTTTTTTCCTCATAAGATTTTACGATTTTTCTTTCTTTTTTTAACGATGTTTACCTTACCATCATTTGGAAATAATCATTAGTGTATTACTTCAGCGTTTTTTCTTATTTTTAGGATTATTTCCAATTTTTTTTTTTTTTTTTTTAGTTGGGTTTAACAATAAAAAAAACGGCTTTTTGTAGCGATTCAGAAAACCGGAAAAATCAGTTATCCGGAGGTTCCCTACTGTACTTGTTAATTGATTTTTCAATAAGTTTTATTCTTCTCATTTCCCATGATTTAAGAATGCAAGCAAAAAAAAGATTGCAGCACCGTTTCAAGAGTTGACGATATTGATATTTAATCATGCTGGAAGCATGGCATCCATTTCGTGTACACTTAGATGCAAACAGGATTTTTCTATAGGGCTAAGGGCTTTTTCTTAACTTGCAAAAGAGTACAGATAAGATAATTCATTTATACAATACTTATAACTTTTGATATTTATAAACCTAAAGATAAAGCAAAATGTAACTTAAGTCAATTTATTGCATTATAAATCAAGAAAAGTTTTCAAATTGGGAATACAATGGAATGCACTTTTCACGAAAACATACAAATCAAGGCAATTCTTTCCTTATATCAGGGTCCCCACTCATATTTACTCACTTAACATAATACTTTATATTATATAATACCCACTTCATGATAATTTTTGACAAGGAAGAATTAATAGTTAATGTGACAATTATCGTCACTCAAAATTAAAATCATGAGAAAGGACTAAAATTAGATTTCTAGGACATCTCAAAGTTTTCGATTAAATAAAACTACCGTCGGAAATCTCCATCGGCAAACAGTAACTTAAATACGGATAGAGTAATTCAAATAAACAATTGGGTTAAAATGTTACAATGTCCCCCCCCCATCATGGTACTAACTCGAAAACAACAATAACTTTTGGACTTAACCTATCCTTAATTTGTAACCTTTTATCAAGCACAAAATAAGGATATAAAAGCAGCCAAAGGAAAGACTTAGGAGAGTAATCAAAGTGAGTCTACTCAAGGCTGATACCTAAAGTAAACCACCATGAATAAACTTGGTAAGTCTCTCTCTCCATCTATTCTAAAAGAACGTAAGCACTAATGTTATTATGTTAAGTTGGTTTAATTGTAAATGCTAATGTTAAAACGGTTTAATTATAAATAAAATATTATTTGCTTAAATTTAAGACAAGTAAATTTCCTTTATTTAATTTAATTACGATAACTATAAGATACAGCCTAAAAGCGCCACATTAATTTAAAACTGCTGTGAATTATGTTATTATTTTATTGCAATCAACAATTAAAAGACAGATCACAAAATCCATGCATTTAACAAAAGCATTAACAGTATCTTTAAAATTTAATCAAAATATACAGCATACTTACCTCCTAAGATAATGATGATTAAAATGGTTAAAGAAAAGAAGCCCATCTGCCCTAAATTAAGAAAGGAAATATTTTTATGCATCAAAATAACAAGTAATTGCATATTTGCTTTTTAAAAAAAAGTATACTCATGTATATAGAAGAAGAAAAAAACTCACAGCTATCAGTGTTGACTTCCACACACGCAGTGACAGTAGCAAATAAAATGAACATTACAATTAAGGGCATGATGATTTTAGATAGCCTAGAAAACACAAACAAATTACTGGAGTATAAACTGAAAAGCTATTAACATGAAATAAGAAAAAAATTATCATTCAATAGGAATAAAACAAAAAATAATGTGAATAAAGAACAAATTAAGAATAGAAATGAAAATTCTAGAGTTTTAGTTCTATAAGCAAGAACCTCCCTCTGTGTCTATTTGGTGTTCAGACACTGTGAAAGGTTTTTGCTTATAGAACCAAAACTACTGCATGTCCATTTTAATTAAACTTAATTCACATTGCTTTAGTCTATGCAGCATCCTATCCTACTTTTGGATTCAATAGTACCTTAATTATCTAAAGGAATAATGAACTGAATCCATTTCTTATAATCTAACTCTTCAGATTGCAAAGGTTTATCATTTTAATTTATCCACTTTCATCAATGAACCCTGAAATTTGGAATAATGCACAAAGTATGACAATCTTTTAGAGCAGAAGTGCTGAACTATATAAATGGGAAAATGGATTAAGTAATGTAAAGTTATCAGATTTTTTTAGCAGAATCAAATCAGCCAATTTCATTTAGCAAGAATACTTATTTGTTGTGAATGGAAAAACAATTAAAGAAGAACAGCCCTTTTAGTCGGGCGGATAAAATGAAGGTCCTTAACCATCCAGTGGAACCTTCTTCTCTGAAGCCATGTGTGTGTCAGCTTGAAGGCTTACCTAAAGTTTTCCTTTATTTTGAACTATGGTCTGAAACTAACAAAAAAATTCTCAGATTCCTGAACACCTACGACAGTCGGCCCTTGAAATCAAAAGCATTCCAAAAGAAAAAACAGTAAAAAACAGTAGTTCAATTAAAATTTATACTAATGGTAGTAACAATGAATGAAATCACACTGGAAGAGGAATTTTGATCGAAAGTCATTCCATCTTAATTTCAAGATGCAATCCAGGTAATTGCTCAGTATTCAGAAGTGAACTGATAATCATTCATGAAGGATTGAAGTTCATTCTTGAATTAAATGTTTTGGTGTTATCTGGATCCCCACTGACAGTCACTGTTCCTTAGAAAACTTACAGGACTGGAATAGAGTTACAGACCGTATGGGCACTGAAATAATTGACAAATTGAAATACCTAACAAAAACTCGAGCTATTCACTTGCAATGGATCCCATCACATGTTAGTGTTCCTTGTAATGAAGTTGCAGAGAGCCTGGCTAAAAGGGGCAACACTGAAGTTGCAACAGACTACCTTAATACCTATCAAGAGATTTTCTTCGTGAAGAAAAACTGCGACAGGTAACTCTGGTTAACTTTTCCTGTTCATCACTGGTTTGGTAGAAAATGCCCTAAAGGTGCTCTAGAGTTCAAGGGGGATAGATACATTCAAACGGAAGTATCAGGATTCATCAGTCGCCATTTAAAAAGCTTAACTACCAAATTTGAGAGCAAAGTCTCCCCAACACGTAGCAAGTGCAAGTTGAAACCTGCTTCCCTCAAATACACCCTTGAATTTTCCGAGGAGATTTTCTTGCAACAAATTTTGGTGTGTGATTTTGTCTGAGTGTTTGGATGCATTGATTTGATAAAAAAGCTGAGGCTATATTGTGAAGGATTACAGCAACAACAAATTTTATTTGTTACATCGAAAATATAATCTATTCACTTTCAACAAACAGTACAAAAACTCTTTTCTATTATCAAGTCCTGTTACCAGGCAGCAAAAAACATTCCTCAACTAAATCAGGAAGGGTACAAATAAAATATTTTTCTTTATTTAAATAAACTAGCATTTCTTTTCTTTTTTTCAAACATTTAGCTTATATATATAAAAGTAAAAACTATTTATGAAAATACTGTATTATAATATAATTAATTATACACATAAACATTTTATATTGTAAGTACTAGTGCTTAAAAGGTTTGTAATATATGTATACTTTTGATAGGGAATTTTAAAATGATAAATACAGTTCAAATACTACTAACAGTGAGTTAGCATTGAAAATCAAGAATAGCAGTGAGTTACTAATCAAAATATATAAAAAATTAATCAAATTTACAAAAATCAAAATATTATCCTAAATTTGCATATTTAACAAAAACAAAGTTCAGTAACACTACCTATTATTGTAAAGAGTGCATAATATGAGAAATATAACATAAGGCACATTGTTAGCAACAGCCAGATAGCTTGTAAAAGCAGCTTGAAGGTCAGTTTTATTGTAAGTATGAACACAGGTGGTATTTGTAGTACTTCTGAATTTATACATCCAAAACTGAAAAAACAAAGAGTGATTAAAAATTAACCACAGAACAATTCAAAAAATATTAATTTAAAATGTATGTAGCAATTAAGAGAAAAATACATAATTAGACTCCATTAAAGAGAACCTATTTTTTAACTTAAAACTAATAAAGAAATAAAAATACTAATTGTACTTAAAGTAATTAATTTTAAAAAAGCAACTTCCCAGTACTGAGAAATGCAAGGCCTTTGAACATAACAATGAAAATTACTCAACAAATAATATGTAAAATTAAATATCAATTTGCTACTTTTTTTTCATGCATAGTTGGATTAACTAAATAATTTTAAGTAAGTAAATATTAGTGATAGTGAATTTCAAGAAATCTTAAATTACTGTAAGTAGCAAGAACATTTTTATCAGTTTCCTTTTATTTGTATTTAACGCCACATTTTCTCCTACAACTAGAATTGCAATTGAAGGTAGCGTATTGATGGCCGAGCCTAATCAATGTTTCGCGAGATACTCAAATAATGAAAATGCTGTATACTTGAGTAATTCAATAAAATTAATGTACCAAAATATTTTAGTATATAAAATGATTTCATAATGTCCTAAATAAAATTTTAAAAAATTTCATTCAATTTGAAATATTATGGTTGAAATTGATTAATTTAGGAAAGGAAGAGTGACTTCGTCTAAGATCAGTAACATAGAGAAGGATAGGTAACTCACAAAATTATGATACTCAAACAGAATGAGTATTTAAATTTTTTAACTGTATATTATTAAGTTTTACATGCAGATAAATTTTTTATAGAAAAAATTAACTATAAAATCTTTAACATCTTATGATTTCTTATGTTTTTTACACTTTTCTCTGCAGGCATTTAATTATAATACTGAACATTTAGTTTTTCAGATTTATTTGTGGAAAAAAAAGAGACAAGTTACAGAATTTGCTTCATACAAATTTTAAAGGCAATTTAAATCAACAAAGATTTAATTGCAGGAAAATATCAGAGAAAGAAAACACAACAGAAAGCATCTACATTATTAAAAAAATACTTTTTTATAGTCATTTTTCAATAAAATATTTCAATCTTTTTTGCAGACCAAAAGAAATAATTGAGAATTTTATTAATAAATTCTAACTAATATTAATAATCTGGATTGTCTCTGATCACAGTCATGCGGATAGTTTTACTTAAATATATATATATCAAATCAAAAATTTATAATGCAAGAATTATCCTAATTTTTTTTTCATTGTTGTTTTAATAAAGTCAGTAAATATTGTAAAATAATATTCAGCTACTTAATACACAATAAAAGTTAATTAAAAATGGTAATAAATTTATTAACATGCAAAAGCCATAACAGAGCCTTACATCATTTGCTGTTATGAAAAAATTCCATGGGAGAAGAGTTCCAATACCAAGAAGACCAAAAGTCAAATAAACCAGCTTGTATCTGTGGAGGAAAAAATAAATATTAAGTAAGATTAAAGAGAAAATAATGTTTAAATTAAATCTCAATTAATATAAATATTCAAAATGATATAAGCCTGTTTTACAAACAGTGATTTTTCCAATAAAAATACTACTCACCAGAAGAAGTTTTAACTAAGTTTTTATAATTTTACTTTGGAATGTGATTTTAACAATTTGAAATGAAATGCATTTCACTTTAAAGACAGTAATTACATTATGAGAACACATTGAATTTTGCAGAGCAGATACCAATATTAGTGTATGTAGGGAAATAATAGCTGGTGCAGGAAAACAATAACTGGTTTTTCGATAAAATCTCATTCATTCATACATTTTCTCATTGATAGTTTACTTTTATTTATTTTAAAGTTTTTAATTTTTGTAATTTTTTAGCTACAATTTTCATTTATCATTTTTTTTTACTCTTTTAAAGTTAAATAATAATAAGTAAAAAAAGTACTGTGTAGGAAGTAAAAATTCTGTGTGACTGTACAATAGTAATTTTTGCTGATGCAAGCACAGTTGACACAGTGTACCAAAAACCCCGCCCTAGAATCAACAGGTTAAATCATCAAGTCCTGCCATTTATAACTGTAAATACAAGAAATTTTTTTAACCTCTTTTATAATTTCCGGAATTTTAAATAAAACAAATACAGCTAAAAATAAAATTTTGAATAATGCTTTTGCAGAATACTTTTGATATAAAAAGATGTACACAAAATGTTAGAATTTTTAGTGTATCCCATTGAAAAATTTGTTATAACGGGGAGATTTCCGTATCATGATCTGTGGCAGAATAATCGTCAAGTCTTTGAAACCTCGGGGCAGTGGCTTGCAAGAAACTTAAAAAAAAAACATCACAGAAAGGAACTAATTCGAAAGGTATAACTCATAGCCACACCCGGGCAAACATCCACATGTTTTTTTTTTAAAAAATCTGCAAGTTTTAAATCTATTTGGCACCTTGGCGATTGTAGTTGACGTGACACTTATATATATACCAGTTATAACACTGCACTCCCTATTAAAAAAACTTTTTAAATCTAATATAGGTTATGTATAAAGGGGGTCTACGGGTATAAAATGGAAGATTTCCAGATCAATTCAAGGAGTATCTATAACTCGCACGTAGCCACCCTCAAGCAAACCACAACATATTCATTCATTTATTTTTTATTATCATTAAGTTCAAAAGGCTAGAATTGGAGGCTCCTTGGATTGAGCATCCTACCTTAGAGTTTTTATTGCATGTTTAATTCCTTCATTTAACTTTTGATATTTTATCATTAGAAAGTCTCATTTTTAAATCATCTTCCCTGTTTTCAGAGTAAACATATTTCAAAATCAGCAGGGCACCCAAACGAATATTTCACACGTTTAAATTTCGTTTGGTGCTTAGGCTATTGTAATTTGCGCGAGCAAGTACTTATACAGAAATATTTGCGGATAAGATTACCTGAATTACAAAAACTAAATTAAAATAAACTAGGATTAAAGTATGAAATAAAACATTGCAATGAACAAATACTACCTGTCGGGTGGTGGTGGATGGACATAAATTTCGTTTGTAGTACTTGATCCTTCAGAACTAGCTTCCTCGTTAATATCATATTCGTTCTCCACGATGTGTCGATTTATGATAGAACCTAACTCACTTCGACTGATTGAAGTCGATAAAGTAGAATAATCAAATTGTATGCTTGTCATTTTAGCAAGTAATCAGATCCTCAATGAAAACAATAGACACAAACAATGACGCATCTTTAACCAAACAAACATGAGACGAAGATCTCGTATAGGACCGTAAATTTGCACACAATACTCTATTGAATCTTATGAAACAAAGCAAGAAATTATAATTCTTCTAAACAATTACATTTTACCAAGGCATTTATGCTAGGTTAAAGATATTACCGGAAAGGGGCAGAACGGGATTTAATAACAAAACTAAAACTGGACAGATTTTTTGCTGTTTTATATCAAATACAAAAGACATATACTTCCTATTTCGGTTAAACTTAAAAGCTGCTTAAATCACACACATGTGAGAAAACGATATGACCACATTAGCCGAGTCAAATCGGATTGAGCGCACTAACTCAATATCGTATAACATTTGACAGAAGAACATAACTTATCAGCCAAGGATTATCGAGCAAAGTGCGTAGTAGGGTAAATAGTACAAATATAGGCTGCTAAAAACGTTAATTATTGAGAATAAAAATAAATACAAAAAGGTCAAAATTTACCTCGTTGGTCGGGATAATTTGCGTTTTTTTTTGGTAAATATTTATAACTTTTGTGTATACTCTCCAATGATAATTTTACTATGGTTCAGTTTTGTGTAGTATTATATAATCAACAGAAATTAGGATGATTGTTATATTTATTTATTGTAGATTTATTTACAAGGAGTGTCTTCTAACAACGTTTGTCACGATTTTCTTTTAAATTCTTTTTACTCTGTACTTATTAGCTTATTTTACTGTTTGCCTTTCTTCTGAAAAAAATTTCTTGCTGCAATTAAACTTTTCTGCAATTGTTAAATCTGGATCAAATGAAATTATCAAAGTTGTAACTTATGATTGTACAAAAATAAACTTGAAAATGTTTTAATAAACGGCTTACTTTTTATAATTTTGGGATATCGTGATGTGTTGCAAAGGCGCACAATAGATTTTAATTTTGCAATTTAAAAACAAAAACAAATGTATTATAAGCACTTTGAGTTGGGTCCCTTTCTGTGATTTCTTGCTTTTATAGTTTCTTGCGGGCCACTGCCCGAAAGTTTCCAAGACTTTGCATTAATTTCACTACATATCGCGTCATGCACATCTTTGATATATTTTTATATTTTCACTGATTTGAATAATCCTTGACTTTATTTTTTCTTGTTTGAACCTCCTTGGCAAGGCAATGAGAAATTTCACATCATTGTGTGGAAAAAAATTTATAATCGGATGCCTCATTTATTTTGACGATTTTATATGTTCTTATATAGCTGAGGGGGATGGTTTTAAAATGAGATAATTCTGATTATAAGAAATCAAAATTGAATAGAAAAAATGGGAGAATTTATTTGCAATAAAAGCTTCAAGGTATAGTGTCTAATCCAAAGGGCACCCTATTCTACACTCAGACCCATTAAGTCCCTTTATTGTTTAGTTGCATATAATTCTTGGAGCGATTTAAATATTGATATCTTCGACGACTTTTGAGCAGTGGCCTGCAAGAAACTAATGAAATATACAAAAAGGGGATCGACATTAAATGTCCCCTTGTAGTCCCCCCCTGGGCAAACCTTAAAAATTTTTGAGTTTAAAATGTCTTGGACTCCTTAGCAATTTTAGTTCGCGTTAACCGATACCAGTGTAGAAATATCCCCCAATTTTTGAACAAATGAATTTAGAGTGATATTTTTAAATAGTTTTGAAAGGATTTAATTTTTAGAAACAGTCTTATTATTATTTTTTTTTTTTACTGCTTTAATAAGAAAGTTTCAAGTAATTGGAAGAAATCTTCTTAATAACAGAATTTTTTATTGGCTTTTTAACCAAAAAACAACCATTTAATAAAAATTTCCTCAATATACCTGGGAATTTGCTCAATCAAGGCTTATAATTAAAAAGATTGACTCCTTCCTGCTTTATGATTTTCATTAGAATTAAACTCCCCAGTTTAGTGATACTTTTTAAGTATTTTGTGACAGTAAAATTACAAGTGAATAGGATTTACAAATATTGCAGTGTCTCGATATATTAATCAGATATCTCATAAAACAATTTTAAATATTGCTAGAAGTTTTGAAAGTAAAAATTGTTGCAGATGCATCATTAGCTACATAAATAAGCATTAAATGTTTGTAATGAATCAAAATTTCTCAATGCCAAAGAATTTAAAAACCAATTTGTAAAATCAACTAATAGAGTAGGAAATCCACTAAATTAATTAAATGAAGAGCCCAGTTAATGTTGAGTATGCCAAAAGAAAGGACCACCCTGAATAACTTTTGATCTAATGATTGGATCTTCACTTTCTAGGAACTCATTCTTATTGGTTTGAGGGGCTGCTCTCAAATATGCTAATTAATTAGTGCAGACAATACTTTAAGTTAGGAAATCAAGGCACAAAAAATACTTTTTCTGAATAAACAAATCTTTTTTTCAATGGATTTGGATTTCGGACCCACAAGATATAGGGGGTAGACGCAATTGAAAAAATAAGGTCACCATAGTTTGGTCAGGAGATTAATCCAAAGTTTGGACTCCTTAAAGTTTTTTTTACATTTTGTGTTTTTCACCATATCTCAAGAACTTTTTAAGTGAATTGAAAATTTTTTGCCTGCAATTATAAAATTCTTTATCCAAAAATAATTCAATGCAAAATATAATTCTCAGTAAATAATTATTCTTTTATTAAATAATAGTTAGTTTTATTAAAAAATTCTGAATTCTGAGATATAAATTTTTTTACACTATTTTAAAGTATGCAATTTTACATTTTAAATATAAAATTTGAGCGAAATCGGTTTAATAGCTCCTGAGAAATCAAATTTTAAAACAGTTGTATATTTAAAATTGAAGAAAAATTCAAACTGATTTCGTTCAAATTTTGTATTTTACTATGTAAAATAACATACTTTTAAATAATTATGTAAAAAAGTTATGTTTATTCAGAGAAAGTACGTTTTTGTGTATGATTTAGTAACTTAAAGTACCGTCTGCTCTAATTAATTAGCATATTTGAGGTCATCCCTTTGAACCATTAAGATTGAGTCCAAGAATGTAAAAATGGCTAGTTTTTTTTTTCTTTTTTTTAGCACTGTACTACACTACTATAATGACTTATGAAAACTGTAAAACTGATGCATATATATTTTTCGGTGTTTATTCTTGCTATATAATATAAATATCAATATAATCTAAACATCGAGCCAATATGTCACTTGCTATATAATATAAATATCAATATAATCTAAACATCGAGCCAATATGTCACTTGCTATATAATATAAACAATAAAGATATTTATTTTAACTTGAATTTTAAAAAAAACCTGTTGTGAAATGTTAATAGAATAATTTTTTTTTATCTATTTAGAAGGGATGTACAATCTATGACCCACCAGGTTAAAAGTGGCCCCTTGACTGTGTAAAATATTAATAAAAATATAATAGAAAAATAAATTAGAATTTTTTTTTCCGTCATGCTCTGTAACAGAAAATTACTGAGCAAGTTTAAAGCTTTTCTCAAAGTAGTGTGACAATTTTATTATGAAAGTTTTACTTAATGTTCAGAGTTTGAAATGAAATGTTATTGCTCATGAAGTTATATAAATTAACTGAAAGAGAAGGAAAAAAATTTTTTCACTTAGATAAAAAAATTATAATTTCAGAATTCTAGCAACAATCATCTCTATCTGATATCATATTAGTAACAAATTTTGCTTCCTCAATAATAAAGAAAAGTAAACTCTTAGGATAAATGTAAATTTAAATTACCTTTTTTATTGTTTGTTATAAATGTAATCTAATTTGCTTTGTAATCTAATAATTATATATTTGTTTAAATTTATTTACATTAATATTTTTTATTATCTGCTCCAGAGCAAAAGATTAATTATACTTTTTAAACTCATTTATATTACTTTAAAAGAAATTATATGTCAAGTGTTAATACTTCAAGCATTTTTATAATTACAAAACAACGTTGGATGCAGACATTATGTTAATATTAACCGTAACACTTTTCAAAAGTAGTTGTGTATCTTTAATTTCAATCAATTTCAATGACAAAATTTTTTAATATTTAAGGATATTTATGTATTGTAACAAGAAAATTTCTTAATTTTAAAAGAATCTTTTCCGAACTATTATTACACATTTAATACTTTAATTTTCTATTTTCTGTAATTATTTTTTCTTATCTAAGTTGTTCTTTTAATATAAAAATATAAAAATCCTTGAATTTGTTAAGCTTTCCGACTTGTTTCTTTGAGTTAACTGAAATTAATTTTATATCATGTAGAGGCACTAATTCATGTATTTATTTTTAATAAGTACTCAGCTTTTAATATTTTTGTATTATAATTGTATGTTTATAAATGTTCTGTGTTTTTTAAAGCAATGGATGAAGATATTGAGTCTCCTGAACAAAATTCTCTCCAGAGACAGAGGTTTAAAACCACATCAGTCTGTGTTAAAATGAAGTAAAAAAATTTCTTTAATAATCTTTTATTATATATATGTTTTTAAAATTTTGTTCTTGCAAATACTACATTTCTAATGTAGCAATTAAACTAATACTTAAACATATGAATTTGAGTAACTAACTAATTTGATAGAATGTCATAATACGAACAGTATGTCTCGCAGTGGACTGATCGTTAAGACGCAGTTCCCAACAGATCACCTAAGTCAAGCATGACTGGCTGTGTTCAGTGTGCGGGTGGGTGACCACTTGGATTAGTCTGCGTAGGGACCGAGGGTGTGCGGTATTGGTCCTCGTTAAACTGTTCTACCGTAAAGTGCTCGACTTCGCGTGCAGGTCGTCGGGCTACCGAAACAGGGGTACCATCCCTTCTGCAAAGGATCAAAATTGTGATGACATGTCTTCGGATCATCCTCAGGGATGTTTCCCAGACAGTCGCCAATAGCCCATTGTGCAGCTCTAGTGCGATGTCGTCGGGCTACCGAAACAGGGGTACCATCCCTTCTGCAAAGGATCAAAATTGTGATGACATGTCTTCGGATCATCCTCAGGGATGTTTCCCAGACAGTCGCCAATAGCCCATTGTGCAGCTCTAGTGCGATGTAAATGAACTACAACAACTACAACAAGCGAACAGTATATAATTTTACAATGTTGTTCAATGAACTTGTATAGTTAGACAAAATCTATACAGGTGCCTTTATATGTCCTATTTGTTAGAATTAAAGTTTTTGAAATCCAATTTTTTTTTTTTTTTTTGTAGGTATGCTTGTGTCATAGAAACTTATGTTATTTTTTACTTCTCAAGCAGACATTCTTTCATCTTCATTTTCAAAAATAGTTTTTTCTTATTTTTCAATAACTTGTAAATCTGATTTTTTATGTATAAAAATTAATACTATTTAAATGTGCAGCATGCAAAAAAATCACCCTGTATAACTTTTGATTTAACGATTTAATTTTCACTTACTAGAACTCAATATTAATGGTTTTTATAAAGGGACCTAATAAGATTTTTTTTATTTCCAATGAGCTGCATTATCGGTCTTGCCGATGAGCAGACCTAGTGCATTCTCCAGAGGTGGTATCCACTCTTTCAGGACCACCACAATGGGTGAGATACCGTTGGTCATGTTAATTTGGATGTCTAGTTTCTGAGCCAATAAGGCACTCCAGGGATCTTTTACATGCCGCATAATCATACGACATGGCCGCTGAGGATTTTCTGCATTCCAAAAATCCGGTGTCTGGGCCGGGGATCGAACCCGCAGACTTGGGCTCATTAGGCCGACGACAAACCAACTTTGCGCCACCCAGCCACTGGACCTAATAAGATAGTGCAGACAATATTTAAAATTTATGAAGTCAGTCAAAAAAAGGAATTTCTCGAAATAAAAATGCATTATTTTTGACGTCTTTTCATATTTTACCTACAAAACATAGGGGTAATCGTAATCTGGGAGATAGGTTCCTAATAGTTTTGTCAGGAGAGCAGTTGAAAGTTTGAACACTTTAATGCTGATTTATACTTTTTGTGTAATTATTTATGTTTCAAGAACTTTTTGAGCAAATTTAAAAATTTTTGCACAAAAATATAAAATTTGTTTATGCTAAGATAATTCCATGCCAAAAATAGTTTTTTTAATAATTTATTATTTTATATTATTTTATTTAATAATAGTAAAAAAAAATTTAAATTGTAAGATACACAAATTTTAACATTAAATTTTTACATTTGCTAATTATTACACTTTTCATTTTAAAGAAGTATTTTTATGACAAAATACACAATTTGAACAAAATTTATTGTACAATAGTTACTTGAGGGGGAAATGAATACTAAGAAAAGTAAATTAGAAAATGAAGTTATGTAATACTCATTACTTTTAGTCTACTCCAATTATTTTTCATTTAACACAGTGCAATTTATAATTCTTGGCAAAATTCTAATTCAATATTTAATTGTTATTTTTGTATTGAAAAATTAAGTTAAATAAAAAATATCAGTTTAGTGTTTGTGATTTTTTAAAAGATTGAATTCAGTATTTTTTTTTATATATATTTACAACTATTACTTTCAGAAAAATGTTTATGGTGTACAGCACGTAACATAACTCAAATTTTTACTTCATAAATATTTTCTCTTTATTTATTTATTTATTTTGAGAATTTCTGTAAACATAAACATAACGTTATATCTATTCATCTTCAATAGATTGAATTTGAGACTTCTGCATTTTGTGTATTTAAAATTAACTTATTATTGCATATATTTTATAGCGTGTAAAAGTCTAAAAAAAATGCATTATTTGGATTATTTTATGCAATTAAACTGTACAAGAATATGTTAGAGAAAGAAAACTATTTTCCTCCTCTAACATATTATTACAAAATGTACGGAGGTATACCTCTGGTAATTTCTATTTTGGTTTTTTTTTTTTATCTGAAGCAATTAAAGCTACTAATTCTTACAGTTTTATCTCAGTGGCAGCTTTAACCCACTGACGGTTTTGATATCTAAATTTTGACTTCTTCCAAATGGTTACAATATCTAGAAACTGCTGTTCCTAAAATAGCCGCTTGCATTTTCTAAGAACCCTTGCCAAACGGTAAGAGATAATTCCTACCCCCCTATAATGGAAAATGGTGTTTGAAAGGCCATTTTTCTCCTATTATTTACTTGACAGGTGGGGTGGTTTACTTTTTGAGGTGTAATTATAGACTGTTCGTACTGTCCCCTTTGCTCAGGTCATTTTGGACGTGAAAGAAATACTTTTTCAATCTGTTTGAAAATATTTCATTTGAGCTGTGAGTGAGTATAGAATCTCTTGTGGCAAAAAAAAAAGAAAGAAAAGAAACAAGTAAAATGAGTAAAATCTAGCGTTGCGTTTTAAAATTTGTTTTTATCAATATTTTTCTTTTTATTACGTCATTATCCTTTTTATTACAGTATTTTTTGTCAATAACATAGATTATTTTATATAGAATGCATCAAAATGTATCTAAAAAAAATTCGACTTATTATGTAGAAGTGGATGTGTTTAATTAATTTGGAGTAATCAACTTTCCCATTAATGGTATAAAGACAGAAATATTCTTTAAAGTTGTGTGAAATATTTCAAACAAACCTTTTTTAATAATTCATTTGCATTGAATCAGTTATTTAAAAAATGGCACGAGTTTTTTTTTGTTTTTTTTTTGTTTTTGTTTTTTTAGAATGAAATAATAAGTATTTATTCTAGAGATAAGGTAAATATGGTAATAAAATTTTGCTTTTTATTTTTTTAACAACGCAAAGGTTTATTTAGAAGTCATAAAAATATTAGTAAAACGAAATTAAAATATCTATTTTAATTATTAAATTCATTCAATTAAAATTTCTTTTAATAAAAGATTAAAATAATGATTTCAATTCGCGACTCGTGTTTTTTCTACATTAAATAAAAATTATGACACATGGATAAAGAGTCTAGTTGTGATGCTATTCACTTCTTTTTTGTACAAATCTAATTTTATACCTAAAAACATGGCAAAGCCAATGCTAACTTGATTTAGTAAAATATGTGACTTATGCTCATTTTGAAATTATCTATTTAATTTCTAGATATGATGAAAGCTCGTATGAACACTTAGTAGCAAAATAAAAATTACTAAATATCTAGTTTTTGTTCCTTCAGCTGTTTAGACTTTAACTCTTTTAATTATTAATTTTACATATTTGATGGAACTATATCTCGTTCATTATAACTATTCAATAATACTTTTATATTTACTCCAGCACAATAATTTGTGTAATTTAACTCCACTTTTACTGCAATTTACCTTAATTGAGTTATTTTGTTAGAGTTTGTTACAATCGTCAGAAGTTGATGGTATATTTTTATAAATTTACTATCATGCTTGTCAGGGAAGTAAAGGTGGCCTGTGCGTAAGGAAGATCATACCATCACAATTATTCCATTGTGTGTGGAGCCTTAACTTCTATGAACCTCTGGCTCACAGCAGACTGTTGTTGAATACCTGATTTAATTAATTATTATTATTAATAAATAAGTGTTAAAATTAATAAGTATATTATAAATATTAAGAGCATATTTTGGGTAAACGAATTATAAAAATAAGATTTTGTTAGCTTTAAATAATTTATGAAATTATAACAAATTTGAGTACATTACAATTCTTAGAATGTCATATTATTTATTTTTTTTTATTAAATATTAAAAATTACAAGCGATTATTTAAAAAAAATAAATTTTTTTTTAAATGTTATTTCAAGAGTTTGCGCAAAAAGATATAGAACTGCTTATTTTATTTCAAGGGTATAATAAATAAATTTAAACATCAAAAATAACATAACTGGGGGAGGGGGGGGGCATCTTCAAGAGCAAAATACGAAAAAACAATTTACAATACATTTCTTCTAATATCAGATATGTAGAAACTTTTTGAAACTTTAACATCTCAATATTATTATACTGGTTATTATATAAAATTCCCTAAGGCAAATATTTATTAACCCTTTCAAAGGCCATGATAAGTATACTTAACACCTCTGTTTAAAGTTCATAGCGAACTTTTTTACCACTTTCAATTTAGGTTTCCATTTAACAACTTCAGCTTTCTTGAAGCGCGTTTGAATAAAATTGGTTACCATTTATTAGTTTAAAAAAGCGTATAAAAGTTATAAAATATATAATTCCTTTTAAAGTTTGTAGCATTTATAAAATTTATTTTATAAATAACGAAAAATAAAAGTCAATGAGTTCCTAATAAATCGTGGTAAATATACTTACCTAAGCTGAATGAGGTTTCTTTTTCATATATCAATTACTATTCTTTTGTCAATTTCAATTCCAAAAATACTTTAACTTACCTTTACTAGAAATAAATGGCCCATTAAAGGGTTAAAGTAGCAAATTTTCAATGTGTTTGTATAAACTTAATTAGAGCAAATTAGAGCAAAATCGTTTATTTAAATCAATTTAAGAAATAATAAAACATTTATTATTCAGCAGTTTATAAGACTTCGTATTATTCATGTTATTATTCGATATTTTAATACTTTTAAGGTGGTACATTCCCAAGAAAAATAGGAATATCTTTCAAAGGAAATAAAATTTTATAACAAAAATTTTAGGAAATTAATTAAAATATTAATTAATATATTAAATTTCATGTGAAACCTATGCATATATATAATTTAAATATATACACAAATTTCTAACCAAAAAAAAGTCTAAAAGCCTAGCTGTCAGATAATTGACATTTAATAATAATATACTCCCTCTTCTACATTTGAATACTTTTGCACTGCTTATTGATACTGATGAGTTTATGATTTTGATTAAACATTTTTCAGAGATTTCAAAGTGCTATGCTATCAGTTTACAAGGTTTACATACCAATCATTCCCTACTTAAATCAACACCAAATTAGTTTCAAAATTCTTTTTTGAAGCTACTTTTGAAAAAAAGTTGGTGCTAAAAAAAATTGCTTTCACGCTGTCAAACAAATCCCCTTTTTGTTAGGACTCTTCCATAGGTAATCGCATAAAATGATATTTTAGTTAATGAACCGTGAATTCAGTACAAGTATAACTTTACTGTTGTTCTATTAAACTGCATCGAAAGTTATTTATAACTCAACTTACTGGAAATGTAGCAACTGATTTGGGAGGGAGAGAATATAAAAAAATTAACATAGGATCATATGGAGAGAAAAAAGTATTTCGAGGTTAAGTGAGATGATGCTAACCAACCTGCAATTACACCCTTAACTAAAATTGAATCATTAATTCAATAATTAATGCCTGCCTCTTAAACTAGATAATACTTTGAAAGAATAAAAATGGAAACTGAATATTAAATATTAATTTTTTAATGACTAACAAAAAATCGAAATTTGTAATTTTTTTTTTTTATATATTAGAAAATGTTTTTTGAACCAGCAAAAGAAAAAACAATAACGGGAAAAGCTACCATTAGTTACTCGCTAAATACTCTATAAATTAAAAAGAAATATAACTAAATGGAAAACTATTTAAACAATTGAAGATAATATTAAATGTAAATAATTTATAAACATTATTTTTAAATATATCAGATTCTTTTTTTCCATACATTTAGGTGAATCACTTTCACCAAGATTTATTGTACTATATTTTCAAAATTAAAATCAATCACCTGTACTGAGTCAATTTTGATCTCTTACTTTTTTTTAAATCAATTTTAATCTTTGCGAATTAACATTAGATGAAAATTAGTTCTATTTTCTCATGTAATTCTCTTCCCATACCGATTTCTTTTCTTTTTATACTGAAAAAAAAAATGTTTTAGTTAAATATTTTCGAAAATCCTTTCGCATTTTCTTTGAAAGCCAACTCTATTGTGTATTGAGTATTTGTACCCTTCAGGTGATGGAGTGGACATCAATTAACCGTAGCTGAGAAGGGAGTGAATTTCACGCCCATTTCCGCAAGTAAGGGGGAAAGCATTAGCGACTTTTCACGTGCATGGCCGTTTCGTCGGACAAAAATCAGAGGCATTTTTTACGTGCAGGACCATCTATAGGTGGAAAAATGAGGGAGGTTTTCTACGTTCACGACCATTTCCGAGCATAAAAAAAAGTACGACTTTCTACGTGCAGAACCGTCGGTGGGTTAAAATAGGTACAAGTACAAAATTGTACTTTTTGTACATAAGATGCTTATAACTTCTAAACTATTAATTTGATCCTCTTAAGATTGGCTTGATGTGATTCTACATGATAAAATACATCAGAAAAATAATGCCGCACTTGCTTCTTTAGATGAAATTTAATTTCCCCCCTTAAATCACCCCTCTCAAAAAAGGGGGAGAGCATGCAGAGGAGAGATGGTGGATGTTCAGTTATTGTTTATAATTACATATCAAAGCTTTTGTCAAAAAATATCCTGATTATTAATTTTTCCAAAAAAATGCCCTTTTTTATGTATAAGAAAATTGATTACTCCAAATTATTTAAGCATAACAAGTTTTTATTTCATTAATTAAGCACATTAACTACATATATGGTCATCACAAGTGGGCAGCCGACTCACGAAACTACATATTTAATTAATTTTAAGGGCACTTGTATTTAAATGATTATAAAAACTGTTACGAGTATATTTGAAAAATTGATCAGAATAAAAGGTATAGCCTTTAAAAAGTATAAATTTTTTTATCCTATATTAGTTCAAAATTATAATTTATTAGTGGCACTTAGTTCTTATCTATATTTAGTCTTTTTTTCCTTCACCCTTATTTCCTGAATAAAGCCTACTTTCAAGTTGAAAAATATCTCAACTTTAAGACTTTATATATTTGATACCATATAAAAACATTTTTAATATATTCATGACAATCCTGAGTTTTACTAATAATTCTTATTTGGTTTCTATCTGTTACAGGTTTGATGCTTTGGAAGAAACTATGGTTACAGATGAAAGAAATTTTATTGTTGTACATGAGATGTACCAGTGTAGCAAATGCTATAAAATATTCAACGAAGAATCAGCATTAACCGATCATGACTGCATTCGTCTGAAAGAATTTGGTTCAACTTCAAATGTTTCTGCTGATGTTCTAAATTCCTGCAGACAGGGAAAATATGCTTATGATTGTGACCAGTGTGAGCTGAGTTTTACAAAAAAAGTTATGTTGAGAAAGCACCGTAATCAAGCACACAAAACTAAACGCATTAAAGAGTTAGAATGTGTACCGTGTAATTTGAAATTTGCAGATAAAGATAGCCTTCTTTTGCACAGAAAAAGTCACTATGTAGAAAAATGGTTCAAGTGTGATCAATGTGGCAAAAGATTTGCGTACGAAAAATTGCTGGACTGGCATGTTCGCAGGCAGCATCTGACCCCTAAGCGCATTGAAATCTATCAATGTGAAATTTGTGATAAAGTGATGTCTAATAGGAATAATTTATCCAGGCATCGAGCTCTGCACAATCTACCGAATTCTAAAAAATTTACTTGTGAAATATGTAATGCTTCTTTTCCTTTAAAAGCTTATTTGCAAAGGCATTCCTTGTCCCACAGCCAGGAAAGACCTTATATGTGTGAAAAATGTGGTAAAACTTTTAAAGCTAAATCTGGATTGAGTAAACACTCACTAACTCATGAACCTAAAGATTTCCAAGGAGGAAAATCAAGAAAAAGAAAATATTATAAACCATTACACAAGTATGCATGTGATAAATGTGGCAAACGTTTTACTTCTACGTATTATCTGAAAATACACTATTATATACATACTGGTGAAAGACCTCACAAGTGTGATGTTTGTTCTAAAGGATTTCGCTATAAAGAGCTTTTGAAGAATCATTTATTTGTCCACTCTGATGTAAGGTTTACTTGTGAGGTATGTGATAAGCAATATTCAAACAAAGGAGCTTATCAAAAACATATAAAACTTCATAATGAAGCTGAAGCAATTCCGTGTAATTATTGTGATATGCTGTTTTCTAGTAAATCCGCCCTAATCAGTCATACTGTTGTTCACACTAAAGAAAAGCCATATGAATGTGAATTGTGCCATAGGAGATATTCTCAGAAAGGATCTCTCAATAAGCATCCTTGTAGCCGGGCAGCAGCGAAATCTACAGCTGAGATATTGCTAAATTTAATTTCGAGAAATGATAATTTATGAATTGTTTTGAATGAGAGAATATTTCATTAAGGAGGTGTATACACTAAATTGACAAATGATAATTCACGAATTGTTTTGAATGAGGGAATATTTCATCTAGGAGGTGTATACACTAAATCTACAGCTGAGATATTGCTATTAATTTCGACAAATGATAATTTATGAATTGTTTTGAATGAGGGAATATTTCATTAAGGAGGTGTATACACTAAATCGACAAATGATAATTCATGAATTGTTTTTAATGAGGGAATATTTCATCTAGGAGGTGTATACACTAAATCTACAGCTGAGATATTGCTATTAATTTCGACAAATGATAATTCATGAATTGTTTTGAATGAGGGAATATTTCATGAAGGAAGTGTATACACTAAACCATTTGTTTTTTTTGGGGGGGGCAGCAAAACCCTAAAGGACCGACCCTTTTTCGGAAACCCTACTTTATAAATAGCTTTTATTGCCAATTGTGAACACATTAACCAAAGAAAAATTACTAATTATTTTGAGATAATTAGAAACAATTTTTTTTATCAACTTTCATTTTAGTTTTTATGGCAGACAATTGAATTCTCAGTTCTGAAGGAGCAATTGATTTGTTTTATTTCTTTAAGCTTAAAATAAATGAGCGGAATAAAGATTTTTGTTGAAAAAAAAAAACCTCTTATAAACATTGAGATAGAGATGGCTTTTTTCTTTGTATTTATATTGGCTTTTTATTTTTTATAAATGTGTTTTCTCTTCCTAATTTATTCAATATAGTGTTAAAATTTTTATTTTATTATAAATTTTGCTGTCTTTTTTCACTAGGTCAAATCAATCACAAAAATAATTTAAGTGTGTATTAAATAAATAATTGGTTAAATTAGATATTAACATAACTGCTTCCAAAACTAATTACCTGTTAAGAAAAAAACCTTAACTCTCGAAACCATAGTGCACTGTGGAACACGTTTTCGGAATTGCAACTCTAAAGAATTCTACTTTTTTAAGTTTTATTAAAATAAAAGTGTTTCTCTTTCACCGTTTAGTACATCAAGTGTGGGAGATCATTAATTTTTATTATATTACCTTCAATTTTTTATCAGTGTAATTTGAATCTTTATTTTGAAAAAAAAAAGAACAAAAAATTAATATTATGCACAGGGGTTTTTAGTTGCAATCATATTTTAGGAAATCAGAAAGAGATAATCGATTATCTCAGAGGTAAAAAGTAATAACCACTTCGTTTCAAAATTTTACCACCTTCTGTTAAGTAATTACATCCAACGATAACTTTTATTCTTTTCTAAAAGTATGGATGTTTGTCGAAAGAAGGCTTCTTTGTCATTAAATGCCATCTCTGCTGCAACAAGAAAATCTGTCCAAACTACAAAAATGTTGGCTATAAATTTTTAATGCAAAGGTCTTAAATTAATTTAAAAGTCCTGCGTATTTTATTTTAAATACTGATAGATAGTCAAACAATTGAAGAAAAACTTAACAATTTTGCTTCTCATTGTGGAAAAAGATAATTTTGTTCATCGTAGTTTGTGTTTATCCATATAACTTAGAAAAATGTGTTCATAATGAGAAGAAAAATGCTGCTCAAGATTCAACGTGGAAAAAATGTAGATTGCAGTTTAGACTTTTGTAAGGAAAGTTTTACAGTATCTGAATTTGATTTGTTTCTCTCTGTTTCAAAAACTGTATTTATTCCAGAATTAAAAATATAATTCTAATTCATATTATAATATGAATTAAAACTCTGTTCGCTTTTTCCTGATTTTTTTAAAATTTTATTTTTATTTTTTCTAAGCTTGTATTCAACATAGTTATCTTTGTAAAATTGATTCAGTAAAAAACCATGTGCAATTTGTCTTAAATTTATTTTAGAATTGAAATATGTAAAATAATGATTGCTAGAAATTTCCCTGCACATTAATGAATGTTGTTAGAGTCATAATTACTACTTGTTTTTGTATAGTTTAGCTCATATTTTATTTTTTAAAAACTAAAATTATATTTTTTGTAAAAAAAATTAGTCCTTTCTTTGATTGTTTCTTATTTTGCATGCAAGTGAGAGGGGGATTAAGATGGGTTGAATATTTTTATTTATCAATCGAAATTTCTCTATAAATTTTGTTTAAACTGTGTTAGAATTTAATATGCATTTGTGTGTCAACAAACAATTTTTAAGTATTAAATTAAAAATTGTCCGAGTAAATTCTTATTTTTCTTTTTAATTATCACTTAATTTTTATTGTTTCTAATACCAAGGTATATAAATATGCCTTTATAGAAGAAGTGGCTTATAATGAGTTCTCTTTTAACAAGAATCCAAACATTTGATTAAATTGTTACTTTTTTTGTGTTTGCATAATGTTGTCTATTTTTGCCTTTTGACATGAATTTATTTGGTGGTATAATGAACAATAAATTGATTCGTTAAATATTAGAGTTTGTTTTATGTTAACCGTAACACTAATCATATTTTCTATCCCTTAGGAACACGTGTTTTGTAGGTAAATTTTCGAGCATGCGCTCGGAAAATCAAATAACGTTAAGGTTAATGGAAAAAGGGGGTAATCTCTTTATTAGAGAGATTTTATTTTATATTTTATAACCATCGTTGAACAGTGGACCCAATTTTATGGGCTTACGACTACTAATGTTCAACTTTAGAGAGATTTTGCATAGCGTTACATTCCCCAATCACTCTAGCGTTAACGTTACTTGTGCTTAACAGCGCATGCGTGACAATTTTTCTATACAACTCGTCGAGATGATCTCGGTGTCGCTAAGGGGTGGAAAATAAAGTTAGCACTACAATTAATGTGAAGTAGACCCAATACAAAATCTCTATATATTGTCAACTATCTTTTTATACAGTCAATTTTTTACCTGAATAGTGAGAAACAATTGATACTCTATTTTCTTTCTCTTATTCTCTGACGGTGCAAGAAATCACAGTATTCAAATTTTTTTTTTCCGTTAAAAAATAATTTTAAAATTTGTTTCTTTAAACTAGAAGTCGTTTTGCAAAGTACTGGTAAATGTTTTGCGTAACGCTGTTTGAACACCTCGGTTTAAGATTAAAATTACTTCTTCTACTAAAACATGTAAATCCCACCTCTATGATCTGTCTATCAAAAGTGATTGTATTCCTGGGGTAAACCGGAATTCCGAGTTTCTTCGTATCTTTCATCTGGGTCTGAAAACTAGAAGCGGTGAATGCGATTTTTGCATGAATATCGTAGAATTCCGCATATTTCAAGAACGGAGTACCGCGAATCAAAAACTTATAATCCGACAAAACTTTGAAGTTTTTTCTAAATCTAGTTATGAGACGTTTACGATCATTATTCCGCCACTTACATGAAGAATTACGTTATACGTGATTCTTTCGCCATTCTTTTTCTTTTGGTTTGGCGAATTTTTGCCATTTTAAATGTTTGGAATTACGCCGGAATCTGCTAATATCACGATTCTTACTCACTTGATTTAAAAATCGAACATCGCTATTCCTGTTGACTTGATTTAAAAGTCTAATATTTCGATTTGTATTTACACGTTTTTAAAAAAGCAATATCGCGACTCGTATTTATGCGATCTTAAAATCCAATGCCGCGATTCGCATTCACGAGTTTTGAAAATCTAATATTGAGATTCGTATTCTCGCGTTTGTAATATCAAATATCGATTTTCGTATTTATACGTGATTAAAAGACTACGCGTTACGAATCATATTCACTCCAACTAAAAATTTTGCACAGTGATTCGTGTTTAAGCAGTTTAAAAATTCAATATCGCAATTTGTATTTTCGTGTTTTTAAAATCCATTATCGCGATTATTGTAAGAAGTAATTTAACTATGTTAGTTCAAAAAATTATGTTAAATATGAAACATGTAATGATTCATATGGTATATGAATTCATATGGTATATGAATTGATTTATTTTCTTCACATAACATTTTCAGGCTTTTTCACTTGGTGCCACAATCACCCCCACTAGAAGTACTACTAAATGCGTGTTTTGCTTCGAATAAATTAAAGACACCGGAAAGGGTTACAAATAATAAAAAACATTGGAATTTTTCTGCTTCATTATTTATGTCAGTATTAATCTTTCAATTTTGTGCATGATTTTGTTGCTGTACAGTACCAGAGATGCCAACTTGATCCGGACAGCGAATAAATATTTTTAAGTGGTAGCTCATCAATTGTGATTCTTAGTTAAATAAATTCAATTTATTAGATTTTTATCTACCACTATTTCTAAATTATTAGTAGGTTTATATAATTCACCACTTTTTTCAGCTATGTCACGCTATACCCTCTAAAATGCAGGCAAGATTAGTCAAGTATTTGCAAAATTTAGTTTAGTTATTTACCGTTTTATAAATTATTTTGGCGTGTCCGGAGCAGTTGGCATCTCTGCAGTACTCATTTATTGTTTTTTTCTTCCCCCTTTACGAAAAAAGCGTAGTCAGCTAGGATATAGTGAATTAAATGGTCACATGTTTTGGTAATCAATCACGTGTCTTTAAACTGCCTTTGAAATTTAAAAATTTGCTCTTATAAACCATCAGTTTAATTGTATCGGCTAATGAAAGCATTCCTCAAAAATTGCAAGTATTTACAGCGACTATTTTAAGTATTTTTTACTCGGCTGACCATTTTTTTCTTCTTCGTATCAAGCTGGTTTCAGTATTGAATGACTATAAAAGTGACACGTTATCGTCTATTATATGAGATGTTCCAAAATTCGACCAGCAATTACAGAGGGATGATAAAAGGCAGATGAAAATTTACCATAGAGCATGGGGTCGCAAACCACGGTGAGAGGTTGAGAATTGCAAAAATGCTCGCAATATCTGAATCTAGAAGAGATGAAAGATGGAGGTCAATTTAGGTTGCCCTACCTTAATCGATATGTTTGTATGTTGTTCTCTGTGGATCTTCAGTTAAATGACTTAGCACACAAGAATACAAGTCGGTGAAGATCCTCAGAGCTAATTGCATTCAAACGTTAATTTTAGGTAGGGACAAACCTCGAGTGACCTCTACTTTGTGATCCCATGTTTTCTGGTAAGTTTTTATTCTTTTGACGCCTTCTACATCTGTCAGTCAAAATTTTGCAGCAACCTGTAATTGAACGATTACATCAAATTTTTAGAGAGCTAAAGTTTTCTTTTGTCTGACAAAACTAATAATCTTGTTTTAAGAAGTTTGCCTGTATAGATGAAACTGAACAAAATTATACTTATTTTTATGGTTTGTATTTTAGCATTATTCCAATGTTTGGTGATTCTTTTACGCTGTTAGAAGCTTAGTTTATATCAAATTTGAGTAAAAGCTGCTATTTTATAAGTTATCTTTTTTTTCCTATTTATTTTTCAAGAAATATAATGTAAAATAAAAAAATCTGCTTTGGCTCTATTTCTCAAAAAATCCTTTTACTTAAATTAGTTTTTGCATTTTAAAGTTGTAAACTTAAACTTACTAGAAGCGTTTCAATAGTTCCGAGGTTAAAATGATTCTTTGCTAGTAACAGCCAAAATTTACCAACCTATCGTAAAGCCAAACGTAAATATTATCTTCGATCATGGTAAAACTTTTTCTTTTTTTATTTCATTCTTGGTTTTATATATTAAATAAGAATGATATTAACGATCACTGCACTACAGATGAATAAATGACACAGACATATAAGTGCATGATAGTTATACGTTGATACGATGAAACTCAGCAAAATATAAAATATTATTTATTGTTTCCCTCACTCAGAAACAAGCATAACTTGTTACGGAATCAAACAATTGTTTGAAAAAGTTCAACTTAAGTCGAACTTTTTTTTCTTGGGCTGCGAATAGATGCCAAAGCTACAAATAAGCATCCAAATAATATAACGTTTCAGTTAAAATGAAGATAAACGTTCGAATTTTAATTAAAAAAATGATGTGTTCAAAATAATGATTATATGCTTGTTTGGGAAATGTTTAAAATTTATCTACATTATTCCCTCACTACCACTGTACGATCTCTAACTCAAGTAAAAAAATTTATTTTGGAAATTTATGAAAATTTTCGGGAGCGCACTGTGGGCCAGAAGACCATGATCTTTGGCCAAAAGTTAAAAATTAAATTTTCAATTAAAATATGTATAGGCAGTTTAAATATAGCCCAAAATAAGTATTCATAATCATTCCAAACATTATAATTTACTTTTTGGACCGACAAGAGTGCAATGTAATGAAAAATATGTTTAAAAATTTTTTTTAAATGAAACTTTTAAATTTTTATTTCAGAAATATATATAAGAATTTCACCTTACTGTTACATTTTTATCAGAGTAATTAGTCTGAAATTATAGTAAAATTTTTCATTTTGTTGGATTACTCTTAACAAACTTATAGTTTATATCTTATCATTTGACATTTTGCAATGTTTGAATGACTTTCGAAACTTAGTTTTCTTCTTTCGAAAAAACCTGCCCCATTTTGCCCGTATTGCAAAGGTGGACTAAATATACCAAAAAACAAAAATTATGTTTTTTTCTTCGTGTTTTCGCTTTATTTTGTAATTAATTCGCGTTATTTTGTAATATTACTTCGGAAATATAATTTGCTTCATTTTTATTATAAAATTGCGAAAATTATTATATTTTCATTGCTATATTTAATTATTTAAACGTACTATATTATTTTTTTTAATTTTTTCTCGCCATATTTCTGCCGCCATTTTGTTTTTTGGGGTATTTTTAGTGTATTTCAAAATTTCATCTACTAATTCAATTTATCTGCACATAAAAACCCACAAATGTTGAAACAAATTTTATCGAAGTACTAATTTTGACCACGAAACCTTGAATGCTGGCCCACTGTGGAGCCACCGTTTCAAAAATATACAATAACAACTCAACAGCCTTCTTCTATAAGTACCTTTTTTCTGTAAAAAAATGTATCCCGCTGTCAGTTTAAACAGAAAGTAAAATGACAAAAAATCCACCTATAAATTCAAAGCTTTGATCCTTTTTGTGTTTGTTGTAATGGGTGTAATATTTCTTTCAAAAATACTATTTATGTTTTTTAAAAAAAAATCGTACACTGAATGATTCACAACTAAAAACGGCAATTCCAAGAACAATTGATCAGAACGGAAACAAAATAATGACTTTAGAGTGTTATCTGTTGGAACAAAGTATGGAATATGGAATAAAAAAGCATCTCCTAAGTCGATAAACTTGAGATACCTTATCTATTTTGTGTGTCCGAAAAGAATTTTTCACCTACCTTGCGCCGTAATTCTTTATACTTGAGATTTATCTATGAACAGTAAATATATTTGTCTGCGCATTCAAAAAAACGAGCACAACTTTTGTGTTTAGAATACCATAAAAGACAATTTTTAATTGAAACTATATTATAATTGAAGTACATTAGTTTTACTATTTGTTAAGTGATATAGTATTTATCAATTAGAAAATAATTATTTATCTCAGAAAATGATGAAATAGATTATTTACTTCCTTTCCTTTGGATTATTTCGTCAGTCCGATTCATAATGGCTCATGTAAGTTGCTTATATTTGTTTTTGAATAATTGCGATCAACTTATAATAAATAATTGATTAATTTTATATTATATTATTTTATAACCGTCGTTGAACAGCCGACCCAATCAATTGTAATCAACTTATAATAAATAATTGATTAATTTTATATTATATTATTTCATAACCGCGTCGTTGAACAGCCGACCCAATTTTATGGGTTTACGACTACTAATGTTCAACTCCGTAGCCTTGTAATTTTGAACCCAATCCAGAAGACAAGGGAACTCCTGGATCGAGTATTGGGAGAAATAGTATTTGCCTTCGTGGAAGACGTTTTGATGGAGCTAACCCACATTTGCGTTACATGGAGAGGAAGACCACGAGAACCTCTCACGGTTAGCCTGACGTCAAAGGGACTCTAACCCATGATCCGTCTACCACTGAGGATATTTCACGTCAGCACTGTGGTCGATGCAAGCCGGATGCGGAATTCGTATCGACTGGGATTTGAACCCGGTTCGCCTTCCAATGAGGCGAACCGGGTTCAAATCCCCGGCTCTATCCCCTGAGCAATCGCGGCTCTGATTAATTTTATTGAGGCACGTTTAGATAATAAAATGGAGTATTTGTAACCTACCGCTTTTTTATTCCGCTATAGTCAGCTTTAAAAATTATTGGTTGTTTGTCATTTATAATACCAAGATGATTTCTCAAATTTCTATAATGACACGTATTTAAAATTATGCCTATGATTACATATTCAGAGCACAAACATTGTGGATATTTTGAATTAAAAAAAGAAGACTGAAATGAATATTTTTTAAGAAATAAAACGGTTGCATATTAATTATATTATTAGCTAAGTGAGAGCCGAGTGCTTATCAATTTTTGACTTTAAACATGGAAAGCAAACTCAGCAAATGATGAAATTGATTATTTTTCACCTTTCTTTCATCAGTCAGTTCCACTATGGCTCACGTAAGTTGCTTATGTTTGTTTTTGTATGCTCGTAATCAGAATTAATTGATTATTTTTTTATCAGACGCGTAGAGTTAAAGTTATAAGTGGGGAACTGTCTTTTTTCTATAACTGGGGTGTAGGAGGAAAACGTGCAGGGTAGACAAGGAACTTTTTAGACAAATGGAATATTTCAGTTTATTATATTTCACTTTGAATTTTTTTATGAGTTTTATGTGATTTGGTAAAATCGAGTAAAAAACTTTCATGAGTCGTTGTCAAACGAAACACTTGATTATTAAGTAGCTAATAATAAAACAAAGGCATTTATAGTGGAATTGTAAATTCGTAATTCTTACCGCTTTCGGTGCCGATCATGCAATACAGGAAGACGAAATTCTTCCCTACAATTTGTGTAAATAAAAACAGATCAAGTGGTAGCAAGATGCATATTGTTATCCAACTATTTTTGTAGAAAACATAGTTTTCTCAAAACAAAGACTTAATGTTTATTGAAATAAACTTATTGTTTATTGAAATAATTTTATTGTAAAATTCAAGAACTATCATGATTGCTATGATAAGAAAATTTAACTTTGATTTATATCTTTATAGATTACCACTCTTTAATGATAGATATAGTTAAACGGCCTGCTCTGCAGGCAGTGACTGTGTTAAGTTGCTTTTTAATTGCCATTTTAGACTATTTGCAAATTTATTAAGTGATCAAAGTTTAATTGTATCTTCGTTACCTTCATTAAATTTTTCTTCGAACTGTAGAAATTCTGACACAATATTTTACATAAGTTACATCTGCGAAAGTTATAGATCCCTGCGATGTTTAATGTGATAAATAACAATTAAGATTTGCTTTTGTCATCACTTAAAAAAACAAATCCGTACAATTATCAGGTCTTATTTGTTTTAAGTATGTTGTTTAATTGTTATCTATCGTGGAGGTCAAATCATTGTAAATCAACTTTATTTTATAAAAAATAAAATAGTAGGTCTTAAAATTCGCCGCCACCAGAATGACATGGGAACGGAAGAACCAGTCCCCATGTCATGGGGACACATCTCTCATTAACTTATTCGATGTTTTAAAGCTACAAGGGTTATAAAAAAAAATGCAAACACTTATATATTAACTCTATGTAAACAATCTTTCTTTTCGCAGCAAATGTTTTGCAAGATTTTTCACGGCGAACTGTTGACACAATTTTAAACATCATGCTTGAAGATTTTAAAAATAATGCCTTATTTTACCATGCAAAATTCTTATCACCCAAAATAAAAAATGGGTTCTATAAATTTTTTTTTTAATGCCATCAGAGTTTTGAAATCACAATAAAGGATGATTGCGATATCTTTTTAAGAATACTTTTGAAATTATAATAGTACAAAAAATTTAAAAAAACTAACTTAAACGCTATCATTTAGGTCGTTGAAAATATGGGTAGAAACGAACAGCATATTTATAAGCATGAAGTATGATCTATAAAAATGAGTCAACAGTTATGCTATTTAAAACCTTCTAAAACGTTTACTAAGAGAAAAATTGTTTGCAGAGTGCTAGTATGGATGTGTCGACGTACTTTGTATTACCTTATGTCATTACACTAGCCCCATGTCATAATTCAAGTGGGTACAAAAACAACTTTTTTTTTTTTAATGAAAAAAACATTATTGAAAAATACGCATCAAAATTAGCTTATGTACGTTCAAATTTAAAATAAATTTCAAAATTTTAATAAAAAAAATTCTACATATGTTCAAAATAAAGATTAGTTGGCTTTCTTGGGAAATTTATAAAATCTAAGAGAGTCTGATACTGCATAAAATTGAAATTTCTTTTTCTTTTTAAATTACGCCCGCCATTGTCTTCTCAGACATAAGGCGTCTTGCAGTCCAATACAATAGTGAAGTACCTCCAGAAGGTGAGAAGGCACGAAAATCGTAAAACTGAAGTTAATAGTTGTTAAATGTTAACTTGGATTTAATAACTTTTGCATCAGCTTTTTGTTTTTTTTGACGTATTGAGAGTAGTAAGCGTTTTCGAGTATAAATTTAAATTTTAAATTTAAGCAAGTAGTTGCTTATGTTGATGAGAATTGATAGAAAACTATTCTGTAAAAAATCCTTCTCATTTACACTTACTTTAAATTACTGAAAAAAAAAATTCGTTCATTCATTAAAAAAAAAAACAACAGTTTTTAAAATATTGTCATAATTATTTTTTTGCCCATCGCTTTTTTTAAACATGTTATTTTTGTTGCATGAGGTTGTTTATAAAGTGCTGTGGTACTTATCATATTTTGATGAAATTTAGCCATGCTTAGCACACATTTTTTAAATTTTAAATAAACAAAATTTGCCTCTGGTACCTGTAAGGTAAAATACACGTGTCATGGATATTATGCATCCATGTCAATTAGATGATATTAAAAAAATTCCCATTTGAAATTTTAAATGAATCATAACGTTTTGACGTTTGTGTAACACGTTAATGTGATGTAAAATATAACTGTATGAAAAAGTGGCCTAGTTTTAAAGCTTAAAAAACATTGATAATTTCTATTTCGAAATCATTTTAGTTTTTAAAATGTAGTAAATGGATAATTTAATTAAATGTGCAAAAAAATTTAAATATCGTTATCTTTATTATGACGAATAGGAATATCTTTGTTTCACCGAAATAACTGTAAAAATGGTATTGAATTACCAGGTTTCATCTTATTGAAAAAAGTTTTCCATGGCTCTGACTCCTAATAAGAACTGTGTAGATAATTTCTAAAGACAGAAATAAATTTTTTATAATTTTTAAGACCACTATGCATACTTCTCCCTTTCGGCCATTCTTTATACTTATGATTACGCCCATTCTTTAAAAGTGTCACCGCGAGATAAGTGTAATGAATTTGCATTTCTTATGACGCTTTGAATTCTTGATATGAAGAGGTGGTAAAATTTCTTAAAAAAATAAATGATAATACCACTAATAAATATTTATTCGCAATCCGGCAGCACCATTTTTTTGCAAAGGAAATATATGAGTATGAAAATTTTTCCCTCAAATGTTAAAGCCTTATTTCAACACATGCATATCCGAATGACAAAAATTCATCATTCCTTAATCAATTGGGTGCTTGCACTTCAAGGTGGCCGATCAGCCTGTGTAGGGGTCAGGAAACTGATCTTACATCAGAAAGGTTTTGGATTCGAATCCCGGGCAAGGCATGGATGCTCTTTCATTCTCTGTACTATCTGTTCTTACAGTGGGCACAACGTTGGCCCACCTAATATGGTGCCCCCGAAAGAGTGGCCAACAAATCTGTCCTTCAGATGTCTGTATGACGAAATATCATTCTCCAGGTGGGCATTGGAAAAAAAAACTTCAAGAAGAAGAATATAAGATATACCTACACACGTGACCTAATGACGTCAGCTCCAGCTTATCGTTTCTAAGCAAAATAAGTGTTTAAGTTGAGCAAAGTTTCTCCACATATGTTAGAATCTTAATTAACGTGAAGTTAAATAAATACAGTGCCGTATAGCACATCGAATTTGTTCAAATGTAATTCTCTCTCGTCTACATCTTTTACTTAACTTAGATTCATTATTTGTTTATGTATTTTATTGTAACCGTGATATATATTTGTTTTGTGTACCTGGCAACTTTGAAGAATAATTAGTTTGTTTATGTTCTGCATGGCTTCATGCCTGTAAGAATCTTCGCGTTAGTATCACCTAAAAAAATTGATACTTGAGAGGCTTGGCTTACTCGAACTAGAATGGAAAGAACAGCTGTTAACGTAAGCACATGCTACGTTTCAACAACCAATCAGAATCGAGATACGTCACTTGTATGCATACCCTCCAACTTATGAGGATTTTGAAAATAATTCTTTCTAGTGGTAGCGAACCAAAGTAGAAATTTTTAAAGCAAATGGATCTCTCATAAGACTTTTATCAGTTAAGAATCTAGCCATATGGCCTGCACTTTTATAAGTAATAGTGGACAAGTTACGCTAAAATTAATTTTTTTTTTAAATATTAAGACATTAATTTTGCTACCGTCTGAAAAGCAGATTTCTGAAACTACGGAAATTCCGTAGCAGTTGGAGGGTACAGAGATGCCAACTTGCTCCGGACAGCAAATATATATTTTAAAGTGGTAGTTTATAAATTGTGATTCTTGGTTCAATAAATTCAATTTAGTAAATTTTTATCCACCACTATTTCTAAATAATTCGTAAGTTTATATAATTCACCACTGTTTTGCAGTAATGTTATGTTGTACCATTTAAAAAGCAAGCAAAAATAGTCAAATATTTGCAAAATTTACTTTGTAGTTCTTTACCGCTTTTTTAATGATTTTGGCTTGTCCGGAGCAGTTGGCATCTCTGAGGGTATGCTTGTATGTATTAGCCAAATGATGAAGATTTATTATTTGATAATTGATTGCGTGCTGTTAGTAAGAATGCTTCAGTTCTTTCTTTTATTAAGCAAAAATAGACTATTTTTTATTATAAATTTTTTTTCTAGATCTTAGCATTCATGTTTTGCTGCGATTTTTTAACTGCTATTAATAAATAGTGATAGATAAAGACAGTTTATTTCTTCTGCATAAAGCGAAGAAGTAAAATGCTTTAACTACAAGTACTTTTTATTTTATTAGTTTTAACTACAAGTACTTAGTTGATGTTATCTTTAACTAATATTTTCATGAATAAGATAAAATAGTTATAGAGGATTCATAGAAACCGTAGGAAACAAATTACTGAACCGTTTATTTTTAAAAGACCGCAAAATAAATTAGTGATGTAAATTTACTGTAGAATATACCATTTTCTTAATCAATTATTGTCAATATTACGTTTATCAGATAGTTACATTTTTCAAAAGATAAATTTGGAAATATATTTATTTTCGTAAAAAAATGAAAGAAGCTGCATTTTAAACATTTGAGGTTAAAATCTGAATAAAAATTATGCCTCAAGGGGATTGTATTAAATCAAGTGTATACTTCTTGGCATGCGCGTTTTTTAATCTGCATGATCACTTTCAACCTTTTGTACATACATACATACATATTCCGTTCTACTACATAAATGTAGTAGTACGGAATCAGAATCAGGATAGTAGAAAATAAAAAGCGGTAGCTTAAGTTTGGGCATAGCTAATTTGATAGACTTATTTTTGCTTTTACTTTAAATCTAACACATCCCAGAGATGCCAACTTGCTCCGGACAGCAAATAGATACAATTTTGAAGTGGTAGTTTATCAATTGTGATTCTTGGTTTAATAAATTTAATTTAGTAGATTTTTATCCCCCACTATTACTAAATAATACTTAGGCCTATATAATTCGCTCTTTTTAATATTTAAGTAGGCTGAAAATAACGTTTACTCATGCTGATTTAATTCTGAACAACTCCAAAATCAAACAAACACAGTTTAGAGCAAGCTGCTCAATTTATTTTTGATTCCTTTTTAGATATTCAAGCAAAGAGCTTGAAACATTCATAAAAGCAACTCCATTGCCTGCTTACCTCATTGCTCAACCAAAACTGTTCTAAAATTCCAGATGAATGGGATAGGGGCCGCTTCGCGGCCCAGGTGCCCAATAAAATCAAAACGCTAGGACTAGGACTATTTAAGTAGGCAATACCGTTTAAAAAGCAAGCAAAAATAGTCGAATATTTGCAAAATTTACTTTGCAGTTATTTAACCGTTTTATTAAATTATTTCGGCGAGTCTGGAGCAGTTGGCATCTCTGAATCCAATCCTTTTGTGTTAAAAGCGTAGATAGGCAATTTTTATTTCGAACTCAATATTCGAAGGAAAATTGTACCATCGTGAAAACTAATTAGACCAATGCATAAAAATATTAACACGTTGAATGCCACTCTAATTTTACATGGCTTGCTCGTCTGGCTATACGGTAAATAACTACAAACTAAGTTTGCAAATATAGACAGATTTTGCTAATTTATATAAGGTTTAGCATGTCATATCTGATAAAGTGGTGAATTATGCCTGCGAATTGTTTAAAAATATTGGTGAATTAAAATCTACTAAATTAAATTTATTAAACCAAGAATCACAATAATTAAGCAAATTTTGAATAAATTTTCTGCAATTCCATGAAAGAGTGTAAATTTTATAGTTCTATATCATGTTATACGCTGTCAGCCAGCTGTTTTTCGCGGCCTATGTGAAAGGTCAGTATCAGCAAGCGGTGGCAGACGCAGCCAAAATGTAATGTGTCAGCCACCGATGGCTGACGCGGCGCTCAACGTGTGAAGTATAAATACGAGAAACTGTTCTTGTATAGTATATAAATCTTAATTTTTAAAGTTTCAAAACTGATTGTTTTATCTACCAAGACAAATCAATATCTTAAACGTACATCATACCTGCCAACTCTTCCGGATTTTCCCGAAGATTTTATTTTCATATTTAAAGTGGTAGTAATTATATACTATTTTTTTCCTTTATAATATTAATTTTTAAAAGATATTGATCACCACTATTCCTGCAAAAATTAAGCACATATATTAATTTGCGTTACTATCATGGTTGTCAACTTAAGTTTTCTCAAATACAACGTATTTGTTTGCTTAAAATTGAAGTTTCAACTTCGTTTTAATACCACTGGGGAAAATGGAAGGGAGTAAAAGTTGGCAGGTATGGTACATACAGATACAAAAAAATTTATTAGTTATTTTAGTAACTAATAAATCACTAAAAAGAAATGGTAGTAACTAATAAATATCTGGTCTAAATATAAAAATCACTTGCATAAAAAAAGTGGTATTATTACACATTTGTTTATTTTAAGTTGATATTTTCTTTTCACTTTTTCTTTCCTTATTACTTTAGCTTTCAAAATGCTTTAAACTTTTCCGTTAGTATCAAATATTGATATCAATTAATATGGTTTTTTTTGTGGTAGATAAAACTACTTTGTTTCTGCGAAATAAACGTAATTATGAAACACTTTCACTACCACTGCTTTCGTTTTAGAAAAAGAGAGCTGTGTTTTCAAAACGGCGCTAAACGCAAATAAGTTCATACCTGCCAACTTTTAATTCCTTCCATTACGATTTTTCCCAGTGGTATTGAAATGGAATTAAAATTTCAATTTCAAGCAAAAAAATACGTTGTTTTTCAAAAGGCTTAAGCTGATGACCATGGTAGTAACGCATATTAATATCTATACTTAATTTTTTTAAGAATAGTGGTGATCAAAATCATTTAAAAATTAAGTTTATAAAAGTAAAGAAAATATACATTTACTACCACTTTAAATATAAAAATAAAATTTTAAGCCAAATGCGTAAAAGTTGGCAGGTATGTAAGTTAAGCATTATTGTATTGGTAAAGTGAATCAATTTTCTCTAGTTTAATTATTATTTTTTCTACCAAGTTGCAAAATTGATCCCAACGACCTAACAAGTTTTGAACTATGATTATGTCTAACAGAACAACCAATTAACCTCTAATACTAATTTTCATTTCAGACGACCGCTTTTGGCTTCATCTATTCATTACTTTTTAGCTGTGTTGTTTCAGCATTTCAACCACCAACTGCTATTCAGTTCATCGGAGTTCCATCTATTGACAAGCATCCATTATGTGATCTCGGCTGCAAATGCCCAGGAAAAGGTATTATAGATATTTTTAAATTTTCGATACATGACAACCCATATAATACTGTGGCTTTAGTTTTCTCTGGTGTGGTCAGTGACGTAAATAAGACCCCAGCAACCTCCACGGCGCGGGGAGGTGAGCCTCCACACGATTTTTTATAGGTAGTCCGATTTTAAAGTGTGAAGGGTATCCACTTTCTTTCTTTCTTTAAACAAAACTGGGTGCCTAGGCCGCGCAGCGGCCCCTACCCCATTCACCATGAAAATTATATACAGTGAATAAAACATTTTGAATTATGTAACAATGTGGTAACATTATAATAAAGTAACCATGATTAGAAGTATGTACAAACTAGATCGGAGATTTACATTAATTGCCATTGAAAAATGAATACAGCCATGATTAGATGGATATACATGAAATACGAGCTTAATCTGTGTTATTTACATTAATTGCAGTAGAAATTTGGAATTGAGCATTAAAAATTGATGATAGCATATATACAGAAAATCGGGATTCAAAATCATGAAGATTCGACAAAAATTTTACAAAGCCTTAGTGGCGCCATCTAGCATGCTTTAATGATTTGTGGTAGCCATAAAGAAATCAAGCCGTTTACTTGAAGGATATCCACTTACTCATACTCATATGTGTTGGTTATCTTAGCGTCAGCCCCGCTAGGGGCTCTAAAAGGATATCCACTTTCCGAAAGAGTCCTTTAATACAAAATCTAGTTAAAATAAGAAAGTGGTAACAAATGTATGACTAAAAATTTGTTTTATTTATGAATATTATTGGTTTGCCTTATTCACTTGTCAACCACTACAGATTCAATTCTCAAACATATATGATAAATTTCTCTCAATTACTTTTATAAAAGGTTTTGGGTTCATGCGCACAACTGGGTTCACTTATAAGAGACCGTGTGGAAGCTTTTTGATGTAGGAGGTGATGGGTAAGGATGCTAGTTTCGAGGGAGTACGATAAATATATGGTAGAATTACTTTTAAAATCTGAAATATTGAATTGCGCATTTAACACGTTCACGCCGGGGTGACCCACCGGTGGGTCACGCTAGATTGTCTTATCTTGGCAGCGCACTGGAGTAAAAACTGGTAACAATAAATTTCCTTTTTCAGTTTTTTTCCGGGAATAATAAAAATCCATAACTACCAATTGTTTTCAACGGATGCAATTTTTATATTGAATTGCTTCCTCGCTGTAATAAATTTCCTTACAGTGAATTGTTATTGTTGAGAATAGATTAACTCCACCCGAATATTATCTAATATTGAAATAGTTCTTCTACCAGTATGTTCTCTTTTCCCGTACCAGCATTTTTACTTTTCCCGGCGTGAACGTGTGAATTTTTCGACGTACTAAATCTAAATCAATATAGTTTTTCAATCGCCTTATTCGGTGTTTATCACTTTTGAAGTTCTTTATTTGAGACCATTTTATAGTTTGTCCAAGTGAGTTTTCGGAGGTCATTTTCGGATTTCACGCGATTTTTAAAATCCCGATCTTTTTAATACGATATAAGACTCGCGACTTTCATATCGTGCATATATTAACCATTTTTGACGTGCTTTACTTGTGCCGATTTCACCGCTGACCTAAGATTTATGTATATATATATATATATATATATATATATATATATATATATATATATATATATATATATATATATATATATATATATATATATATATATATATATATATATATATATATATATATATATATATATATATATATATACAGAGAGAGACATTTTTTTATACAATATTATATCAAAACGCGAAATTCGAATGTTAGTTTTAGACTCATTACTGTTTTCGAGCTTTATTTCTAATTTAAAAAAGCACTTAAAAAACTGTTTTAAAATTTAACATTCATAAAATATCTTATAATTCACTAACTATAAATGTTAAAATTTAACTTAGTCCCAACTGAATGGTGAAGCTAATTTTGAGCTACAATGCGCTTGTTTTATTTTAAATGATTTTAGATGTCATACAATTTCTGTAATTAAAATATTTAATTTACATTAATGTTGCTCAGTAAAATATTTTTATTTTTTGCCATTATTCAAGAACATTACTCTTAGTTTATTTTAAAATATACATTTTGTATTACGTGATGTGATAAAAAATCATCGCTTTTTCCCTATGTTTATATTTTTTCGATAAACTTTATTTATTTATTTATTTGATAAAAAGGATTTTTTTTTAAGTATCAGTTTGGTCTTCTTCAGCTTTGAATGAATATAATGTTTAAAAGAATTTAATTTTCTGCATATATATTACTTAGTTGACTGATAAAAAAGAAGGAAAAGAATTAAACTAATAGAATAAGAACGAATGCATGAATTGATTACGATGGGTCCATCTTTTGGCCTGCCTTATCTGCCTTCCTTAATTTCAAAAAGCAATGGGTAAGTCAAGGCCTGAAAACGAGACGGAAAAGAGAAAATACTTTTAGGAAAACTATTTCAATATTAGATAGCATTTGGGAGGAGTTAGTCTATTCTCAGCAATAAACAATTCATTGTAAGTAATTTTTCTCAGCGAAGAAGCAATTCAATACAAAAGTTGTATCCCTTAATAACAATTGCTGGTTATAGATTTTTATTATTCCGAAAAAAAGCTAAAAAATGAAATTTATTTGTTACAGTTATTACTCTTTTCCATCTCGATTTATATAGGCTTTCTGCCCTGTGTAAGTCAGCACAAAGGGGCATTTTCCCTGGAGTTATATTTTAAAGGATAGTATGAAACTACCGAAGTATTGTCTTCACAAACGGATGAATTAGGATTTTTTGGTTTTCCTGATCGGTTTTCCTGATCTATATTTTTTCTATCGAATATCTAATAAGTATCGCTTACGAAACGCCTGTCGAATTCAAAGAAAAATAATGACTTAAATTAGCGTTGCAGTTGTTACTGAAAATCCAAGAATCTATTAGCTTTTAAGTGTTCGCTCCGTGAATGTTGTCAAGGCAGTATTGCAGCTGGTAGTATTGCAATACGGCTACACAGTTCTACATTTCATCATTATACTTCTACGTTTCCCACATTTACTATATTTTTATTATGCGTTCTTTCTTTCCTTATCTTATCTTTCTCATTTTTCTTTCTGTTTACTTAAAATAACAAACCTTTTTAACTGAAAATGAAATGAAAATGTGTAAAAAAAATTGAAATGAAAATGAAATGGAGGTCAAAGGAAATGAAGTAAAATAGAAAAACTATAAATCGAAATAAAATTTATAAAAGGTCCTTTGATTTGTTTAAATCTTTTAATCTTTCTTACTCAGGCAAATTTTTTCGCAACTCAAAGAAAAAGCTAAAGGGTCTCAGGGGTGATCAAGGATACATGAGCATATTTGATTTCTTTGACGGCTGCTGCCATATTAAAAAATACTGCTCCAAATTAAAAAATACTGGTCAATCCAACGTGTTTCATTTTTTAAAGAGGGTAATAATAAAAAAAATATAAAAAAATAAAAAATGAATAAATAAATAAATAATAGGAAAGAGCTGTTTTAAGCAAAACGTAGTAAATAGAAAGTTAATTATACTATTTAATTTTAATTTGAAAAAAGAAAGATCAGTCCAGTTTTAGAATTAAATTCTACATATTGTACTTATTTGGTGTGTTTATTTTATCCAGGGCAGAGTTTTTCTTTACTGGACTGCAGTCAGAGATATATCAAGCAGCTTCCTACGTCCTTACAGTTCGATTCTTCCAAGCTTACAAGCTTAAATTTCCAAAACAATCACATCGCAACATTATCCATGAGCACATTTTCGAAAGTGGATCACATAGAAGAGCTCGACTTATCAGAGAATGAAATAATGAAGATTGAAAACTTCACACTGCAACCTTTCATGTCATTGGCTCTTTTGAGGTTATCTCATAATCATCTGTCTGAGATTACTCCTGGTCTTTTGGAGGGATTGAAAAATTTGAGAATTTTAGAAATTGGTTATAACAGCATTCAGAAAATTAAAGCCTTTGCCTTCCAGTCAACACCTCTTCTGCAAGAACTGAGGATGCAATACAATCCTGTATTTGAACTTCCAGAAAATATGCTTCAGTAAGTGTTATAATTATATTTTAATTAGCAGATAGGACCGGGATAGCCTGGTTGGTAGGGCACTGGGCCCATGTTCAAGTGGTCGTGGGTTCGATCCCTGCTGGCCGAAGACTCCCCGTGCAGTAAATGATGACTGATGCACGTTAAATCTGTCGAGTCTCAAAGTCCTCCATGTTCCCATAACAAATCAATACCTCTGGGGGTACTGAATTGGAGATTGATCGTTCTCTGATTCAGGTCAAAATTACGATCTGTGATGAATGAATGGATGTATGAATTGGCCCATCCTATAAACGGGTGTGGCGTATGGATGTGGCAGAAGTCGAATTCTTGGCCATAGATGGCGCCACTGGAAAACAAGAACAATCTCACCTCATCTGCCTTATGGCATACGTCAACAACAACAATTAAAAGATAACAACTTAGTTTTTGTTATCTAGGGAGCTACGCCCAGCTCTTTTCGCTCATCAACTCCCACAATTACTTCACAATTATTTTTGTTTGTGATTATTTGAGTAATATACAGATTGTTACATCTGACTTCAATTACAAGGTCCCAAATTTTTTATTATACGAACACTGAATTAATTCCTCTATTAAACTCCCGATTCCATATCAGGATAAAATTTAAGTCTAATAATTTTGATTGGTTACCTGAGCTACTTCCTCTTGTTGAGTATAAGTACTAACTTGTTTTTTAATTTCTTATTTAAGGGGCAACAGCACAATAGAAGCCTGTAATGTAATTTTTTAATGAATTTTAGGCAATTATGATAAACTTATCTTAATAATTTTTTTTAAATCGAATTATGCATATTTTAATATTTGTTTTATCATGTTACAAATAGAAAATTTAAAGAATTTGCGCATATACAAGTATTACACAATGTTTATAACTTCTTTTTCAAATCTTATAACTTGTCCGTAACTTCCTGTACTCCTAAATTAAAAATAAATCCCCAACTATCAAACTATCGAAAAAGGCAATAAATTTTTGTTTTCATTTTTGGAAAATTTTCCTGTGGTCAATTTATAATTTATAATGGTTAATTATGTGGTAATTGATAACCCCATTAATTTCTGGTAACTTTCAATGCTCGTTAAATATTATATCAATCTTTTGCGCTGACTGAACAAATTTTTTTAAAATTTATTATAAGAACAAATATAATTATTTTAGCTTTAAATGAATGTGAAACGGTAACTAAATATCTTTATCAGAAAAATGTTATATAACAATGTTATATTATGCGACTAGCTTATCAGAATCTAGCTGATCTGAAATCTATGGACAGAATCTCTTATAGCTAAAGTGACGGAAAGAAACACCCATTGGTGTAGACGTATAAGTACGACCACTTTTTCACATGTAGACCACTTTTTGTGGTCGGGCATTGAGAAAGATAAAGAAGAATTTGATCTGGCTGGAGCAGGAGGGACTTGCATTGCAACTGTTTCACATATTATCGCCTGCTTTTTCTTTTCTGATTCCACGCATGTAAATTTCGTCTGCTGATCATTTCTTCCGCCCTTTTTGAAGAAATCGTCTGAATAGAAATTTCTCCACGCTTAGGCTAATTTATGTATTCTAAACGCATTGTACGAAACGAGACAATTTTTTCTCGCAGCCGTACTTCTACAGTTCTGTCTGTTCTTCGTCAGTCCCTGAACTAAATTCAACATGGACTCAACGTTTAGGACTTTGTTCTGCTCATCGGGGTGTCCATCTGTTTCTAATTCAGTACTTAAGACTAAGATTTTGTACCCTGATCATAAAGACTCTGAAAATTTCTCATATAGCTTCATTTACGAGGATAATTGGGGAAATGTTTTCAAATTTTCTCTCTTTTTTTTGGTTGTTTACAGCTTCCTGACATCGTGATTCAGAAAGGAGGCACTCTGACCATATCGCCACCGAGTGATCTCAGTGAACGGAATTTACTGTCTAAGTCTTCTTCGGTGCCTATCGATAGTCATGTGCTGATTGATACTTTACAGAACAGTTTAACAGTAACTTCTTCTGCTGCCGCAACTGGCTGACATCACCAATTTCAAAGGAGGCTTTGGTTCCTATGATTTCAGTCTCAAACGTATCCTCCCAGCTCGCAGATGTGCCGGATTATGTTTTGGATAACTGACTCCCCTAAAAATGAAAAGAAAGAAAAAGCCTAAAATCACCAGCTGTATCTATCATCACGAGTGCTCTGAATTCCAATGTGGAAGAAAATCTGACTCCTGCAGTCAATGCAGTGAAGACCTCTGAAATAAATCCTGTTCAAGAACTGTTACTTCAGAGAAACATTTTAAGGTTCTAATCTGGAGCATTCCTACTGAATTTTATCCAGAAATTTTTGTTAATTAAGCTAAAGATGGGTTATAGACCATGGATATCATCCAGTTTAAAAGAAACACTAGTTAAGCCACTAGCAGGACTGAAAGTCTGCATACGTCAAAACGAAAAATATCAAAAATCTGTAAAAAAGACATTTTACACTAGCCTGTTTTCGAAAAAATAAAATATCCATGACATAAAAAAATTTTCAACAGTTATATTAAATACATAGAACTGCCTCTTGCTCGAAAAATTAAATAATGGAATAGTTTTTAGTTAAAAACATGTTTACTCCTTAAGAAAACCATCTGTAAATGATATGGTTGCACTGTCTGTTCTTTTTCGTTTTACTTACAAGCCTGGCTTCTCTAACTTTTTCTTTTGCTATTCGTTGATATGATCGAACAACAGTCGATTTCGGATTTGCATTTTTATACCGATTACCTAATTTGGGAAGAGAAATTTAGAAGGGCAATAGCAATAATCCAGTGCAATAGCAAGCATACGGATACTTTTGAAATAAATGTTACGGATAAACCAAGGTGTACAAAATGTGAGGATGACCATTATTCCTATCTATGCCAAAAGAAATATATTCCTATTTATGTCAAAAGATCCAATTAGGTCAGATATGCAAGTACTTTAATGATAATCTCCAATTTTTTTTATAAAAGTTATTTTTTATTTTTTGACCTGCAAAATAAGGAAGTCGTTAGAAGCGATGAATCGTTCAATGGCACTTCGTGCCATTCTGCTGAGAGTTTCATCATTTCCAATTGGTTGGTATCAGTAGGTTGAAATGTCTTACTCCAGTAGGATTGTTAGTATTCAGAAAAAAAATTATGGTAAAAGCTTTAATTTCTATCTCATTTTTTAAAAATAACCCTGACTATAATTGCATTTCAGAAAAAAATACCTTATTTTATCACCATATTTCATTAAATATTTTAATGTTTATATTTTGATCTGAAATTAGACGATTGCGGTATTTTTAAAACTAAAACGGTAACTTACAGTATAAAATATCGGATTGATCTGCTCATAAATGTCCTAGAGCTTTTTTCATACAGTGTTCCTTACGTCTAAACAAATTGTTGCATTTTCAATACAGTAGTCTTAAACGGGTCAAAAAATAAAGTTAGAACTGCACTTTCAAATCTTTTACTATATTTAATTTCAACCTATTCCCACTGCTATCTCATAAAAAACACACTGTATGTATGTTGTAGTTATTAATCAGTTTTGCTATCTTATAAAAAACACACTGTATGTATGTTGTAATTATTAATCAGTTTTGCTATCTTATAAAAAACACACTGTATGTATGTTGTAATTATTAATCAGTTTTGGCAATCAGAGACATTTCATTCCTCTCTATAATCAGCTAGATATAAAGTAGCTTTACTGCCAGCTTTTCCTCCTTTGGGTATAACATACAGTTATGTTCCAGTTAAATTGATATCAATTAATAAACGATAAATGTTATTTTTCTACCATACAGATACTTACCCAATTTGCAGAAATTGGATCTCCAAGATACAGGATTAGTTAGATTACCAAGTGAAATATTCAAGCCAACTCCTCATCTTCAGTGGCTTTCGCTGTCCAACAATGCTTTTGAAACAGTTCCCGAAGAAGCTTTGTCTGAAGCCGAAATGCTAGAGAGTCTGGATCTTAGTGGAAATGACTTCACCTTTTTCGGTATTTCACTTGTGGTGTTCATGCATTTGCTTTAATGAACATGAATTTGTCATTTGTTTACAGTGTAAGGAAGGGGATTCTGTTCAGCAGCTACAAACTTGAAGGTCAGGTAAAAAAACATCATCGCTGGGATTCAAACCCGGTTCACCTCATTCGAAGGCAAACGCTCTATCACCTGAATCATCACAGTTCTCAGTTGCTATTTTCTAAAACTTTAGACCAAAATTTCGAAATTTGATCGGAGAATAACCATAAAAATTGCGGAGATTTTATTCTTGTTTGTATTGAGGCAATTTTCTTGATCCCTGAAATTTTCGAAATTTAAAGAGGGTGAATGTTTATAAAATGAAAATTATTACTATTTTAGTGATTATGCTACTGTTAAAGTCCGAAGTCCTGTAAATTCTAGGTTTTACCACTAAAATATAGACATTAAGACCACACGATTGTGGAGATAAGATATAAAGCCAATATGTGTATGTTGGTAATAAATTCATTTTAAACCAAGTTTAAACTGAATTAACATTTTCTTCTCTACTAGCTACCATGTTAAAATTAAAAATATCCTAACTGCTTCATTTCAAAAGTAAAAATGAAAATTATTTAATAATCTATTCGACTGCGCATGGATTATTTTTTTAACTTCGCAGATTATTGTTCATAACAAAATAACTTTCTAACTTTAATGTTTTATGCTAGTTATAAATAAAAGTACTTTTCATTAAATTTCATCAGGTCTTAAAGGGCTTACCAAAGTGGTTTGATATAACTCCTAGGTTTTACCTCAACGGGTTAGAAAAAGGCCGAAATGGAATCATATTAAAGCATGCTTCGGGCTTATACCCAGTCATTTTGGTAAAAGCTTAATTTTTTCCGGTATAACCAAGGCTATACCAGACTTCACGTTTTTACCGTAACAATTATATTACTATCAAAAATGAGTGGTATTACTCTGACACCAGCGCGTCGCAAATGTTTCGTTGCAATGCGATAAAAATAAAAATCAGCTAGCATCAGCGCCTCAGCTTAACTTAATTTGTTTTATTTAGTTATAAAAATAATTATTTCATTATACATTATTAATTATTATTCTGCATTATTAATCATTATTCTGCATTATTTGTCATTATTTTGTATTATTTATCATTATTCTGGAATTAAAGTATATGTTGTCTTTTTCTTATAGTGCAAGGAGATTTTAGGAGACTTTCTAAAATATCAATATTATACCTCAATAATCTTCCAAAATTGGAAAGAATTGAGAAGGACGCCCTGGCAGGACTTCAAAATCTTAAGGCATTTTATTGTAGTTTCAATCCTAAATTAATGTTCATTGATCAAGAAGCATTTGGCAGCAAGAATTCAACAGTATCTAACTACAGAACACCACCTCGTGAACAGTTGTATTTGAGGCAAAACGCATTAAGGTGAGGTAAAAGCGAATGAACTTTTAATAAACAAAAAAGGAGAAAATTATTTTATTTTTGTCAGATTAAAAATTTAAGGCACATCGCTTTCGATAGAATTTAGCTAATTATGGGTAGTAACGAATGCCTTACGTTTTTTAATTTAGGTTTGATAGAAATATAATAATTATTTAATCCTTTTTAATCTACTTCAATAATGTAATTTCTAAAAAAAAATTTCTTTATTTTTGCTTTGAATTGATAAATTCTATTTATTGTTAAGAGACGATTTAAACTTTTATTGTCAGCAGGCAGATAGCTCCACTGGAGATTTGACAGCTTTAGTTAGTCCTAGTCCTAGTGTTTAGATTTTATTGGGCACCTGGGTCGCGAAGCGGCCCCTATCCCATTCATCTGGAATTTTTGAACAGTTTTGGTTGAGCAATGAGGTAAGCAGGCAATGGAGTTGCTTTTATGAATGTTTCAAGCTCTTTGCTTGAATAACTAAAAAGGAATCAAAAATAAATTGAGCAGCTTGCTCTAAACTGTGTTTGTTTGATTTTGGAGTTGTTCAGAATTGTATCAGCATGAGTAAACGTTATTTTCAGAAAGGTTGATGAAATTATTTGTTTTGATAGTTATGATATGAAGCGTCGGAGGTGAAATGTGCAGCTATTGGTCTGTAGTTTTTATCTTTGATATAATTTTCAAATTTAAAGATTTCATTAAAATTTGCTGTTTTACATTCTATGGCTTTATCGAAAAAATCTGCGTTTAGCTTGTATATATGCTGTGATAGAGTTGGTATTTTGAGGTCTGCATGTATATTGGTATTCCGGATGAACCATCTTGCACAGGTTATTTTTCTAAGGATCTTGTTTTGGCATTGGTTTAATTTCTTCAGTAGAGGTTGAGGTATCGTTGTCCAGGCAGGTGAGGCATAGGTAAGTATTGAGCGGATCATTGCTGTATATAGTAGCTTCTTTAGTTTAAGTGACATATTCTGATTATATATTAATGGTTGTATGGGCTTTAGTTAGTCACATGGGTGAAAGCCCTTATACAGCAAGACGGAAAAGAGAAATACCTGGTACGTGAAACATTTCATTCCAGCATTTTTTTCGAAAAAAATGAAATATCTGTAACTATCAAGATTTCTTTTATAATTCTGGCATATATATAAAACTGCTTCTTTTCCAAGATAAAGTAGATATTGTTGAAACATTTAAAAAAGGAATAAGTAAACTCCTCCCCAAAACTAGCTATAACTGAAATGGTTTTACTACCAGCCTTTCCTCTTTTCCGTCTCGCTTTCACCCCTGGTTAGTCAGAAGGTGATAAGAATTTTGATTAACGATAAATTCTCTGTGACGATAATTGTTGTGACAAACTTCGCTTATGTGTAAGCTGTCAGAAAACTATGGAACAGGGTTCCAGCGGCCCTAGAAAAAATTAAGTATTGATAGAAAATTTAGGTTAACGCTAGAAAATATTTCTTATTTTAATATATTACTTTGTCGTTAAGTGGTTTAGAAGCTGGAATTTTCATGCATATGTACTTTCTTTGAAAACAATTTTTAGTGGTGGTTATACAGAAATAAAATTATCGATTTTTGTTTAATTTTTATTAAAACATTTTAAAATTTACACTCTGTGAAAACATGCAATCAGGCACTGAACTTCACTTGAGATTTGAGCACTAGTCAGAAAGTAGTCGAAATTTTAATTTCCACCCGAGCCGAGTTAATAAAAACTTAGTAGAAATTTACGGTGAAGTGATTATAGTTGCAAATATATAGTAGATAATTGAAATGAAACAATTGAACCATTAAGAACATTTAAATGTGATTCTCTTAAATTTTAGAATGACCCGAATTTTTAAATAACATTTATTTTTATTCTCTTAACACGTTGAGCACCGCGTCAGCCATCGGTGGCTGACACTGAACTTTCCATTTAGGCTGCGTCAACCACTGGTGGCTGACACTGAAATTATATTTAGGCTCCACCGCTTGCTGACACTGACCTTTCACATAGGCCGCGAAAAACAGCTGACTAACAGCGTATAACATTATATAGAACTATAAAATTTACACTCTTTTATGGAATTGCAGAAAATTTATTCAAAATTTACTTAATTATTGTGATTCTTTGATTTAATAAATTCAATTTAGTAGATTTTTATCCACCACTATTTTTAAACAATTCGTAGGCATATATAATTCACCAATTTTCTTAATATGTATGCTAAACCTTTTAAAAATTAGCAAAACCTGTCTATATTTGCAAATTTAGTTAGTAGTTATTTACCATGACATTTAACGTGTTAACCTCTTTTTCTGAATTATTTTTTTTTTTTTTTTAAAAAAAGCTTTTATTAAGGCTTTATTTCATTTTTTCCCCGAGTAGTATTATTCCACTTCCTAGTTTCTTCTCTAAAGCAAACTGGGAATGAAAGTTTTACTGTCAAAATTACTAAATGTTCAAATATTATCATTATTTAAATTTTCAGAACGTTGAAATCTCCATTAGAAAAAGAACAATGGTCTGCTCTCAGTTATGTTGACTTGGCTGATAATCCATGGAAGTGTGATTGCAATATCGTATGGATGACAGTGTTATCACAGGAGACGAAAATGAATATAGTGTAAGTCTATATTAAATTTAACTTTTCGAACATTAGTTTTAACTCTTTCTTTCATAAATTATTTGAAATAAAAAACCTATTTTGTATTGCTTTTTTTTAATCCAAAAATTGTAGGGAAAAAATTTGTTCCTTTATTTCTTTTTTGTTTGAAATAAAAAACAGCAGGAAAATGTTTTGAGCAATTATTTTGAATATAAATAATTAGACGCCATTTGAAGTTACGACTATTTGCCTGATATTTATTGACCTTATGATATGATTTATTGAATGTAGACATTAGAAAACTTCTGGTGTATCCCTCCGCTTATGTTATGCTTACGAGACGATGTGTGAACAGGCTAAATATTCTAAAAGGTTTTATTATTGTGATTCGAACTTAAATTTATGCGTAATTTTACCATTCATAAGAGTTATCTGTAATTTATAAATTCTAACAGATCGTGAGCATAAAACAAATTTAAGAAAATTAATATTACCATTCATAAGAGTTATCAGTAATTTATAAATTCTAACAGGTCGTCAGCATAAAACAAATTTAAGAAAATTAATTTTGCCATTCATAAGAGTCTTCTGTAATAAGAGTCTTCAGTAATTTATAAATTCTAACATGTCGTGAGCATAAAACAAATTTAAGAAAACTAATTTTACCATTCATAAGAGTCTTCAGTAATTTATAAATTCTAACAGGTCGTGAGCATAAAACAAATTTAAGAAAATTAATTTTACCATTCGTAAAACTCTTCTGTAATTTATAAATTCTAACAGGTCGTGAGCATTAAACAAATTTAAGAAAATTAATTTTACCATTCATAAGAGTTATCAGTAATTTATAAATTCTAACAGGTCGTCAGCATAAAACAAATTTAAGAAAATTAATTTTGCCATTCATAAGAGTCTTCTGTAATAAGAGTCTTCAGTAATTTATAAATTCTAACATGTCGTGAGCATAAAACAAATTTAAGAAAACTAATTTTACCATTCATAAGAGTCTTCAGTAATTTATAAATTCTAACAGGTCGTGAGCATAAAACAAATTTAAGAAAATTAATTTTACCATTCGTAAGACTCTTCTGTAATTTATAAATTCTAACAGGTCGTGAGCATAAAACAAATTTAAGAAAATTAATTTTACCATTCGTAAGAGTCTTCTGTAATTTATAAATTATAACAGGTCGTGAGCATAAAACAAATTTAAGAAAATTAATTTTACTATTCATAAGAGTCTTCTGTAATTTATAAATTCTAACAGGTCGTGAGCATAAAACAAATTTAAGAAAATTAATTTTACCATTCGTAAGACTCTTCTGTAATTTATAAATTCTAACAGGTCGTGAGCATAAAACAAATTTAAGAAAATTAATTTTACCATTCGTAAGAGTCTTCTGTAATTTATAAATTATAACAGGTCGTGAGCATAAAACAAATTTAAGAAAATTAATTTTACTATTCAAAAGAGTCTTCTGTAATTTATAAATTCTAACAGGTCGTGAGCATAAAACAAATTTAAGAAAATTAATTTTACCATTTATAAGAGTCTTCTGTAATTTATAAATTATAGCAGATCGTGTAGCAGGTCGTGTCTTGAGTGTTATCCCTTATTTTTCTACATTTGCATAAAATAGCGGCGTTTTGTTATTTTATGGGTAGCATCATAGCTAGCGTGCGGAGTTCTCAGAATTCATTTGTTGCTTGTTTCAGTGAATTGAAACAAAGCGTTATTTTGGAAGATGAAAAAAACTACAAGTATAATAATATTGGATGGTGAGCTTTTTCAAGTTTAGGTGAAAAAATCAATTGGAAATAGGAACCGGGAGTCTTACGACAAATTGTAATCCTAGCGTCATCTGCGAAAAGTATACATATTTGTACGCGTACAGCTCTAACTCTTTGACTACGAATTTTAAAAAAATATTTTTTTTTGTCCCGTTTATTATTCAAAAGGACAAACTAGGTCACAAATAGGCAAATTTAGTATTTGGCATTTTTCTGACAAGCGGTTATCAATTTAGAGGCTGGGACATATATGTCCCGGCCGTACTTAATGGTGGGATACATGTGTCCCACCTGTAATGATCGACTTGCTACAAGAACATCTATCATTCCGGAAAAATTATATGGACTTTTTTTTACATGATATGATACAGGGTGAAGCAATCTTTGCATAACCCGACGTTACACATTGGACAACTCATATTTGCTCTTTTTTCCATGTTCATTTGAGAAAATATGAATAAAATATGAATGGACATAACAATTCCAATAAAGAATACGAGTGGGATATATCTTTCCCAATGAAGAATACTAGTGGGATATATCTGTCCCAGCGCAAGATCACTATGCTATTTCATGCAAGAAACTCTTGAGCACCATCTAGGGGATATTTGACACATGAAACACGTATACTTGGTTCGACTCTACGACTGGGACATATTACAATGAGTTTCTAAGTGCTTTTCACCCCATTAGTAATTTTTAAACATTTGTTGGGACAAATGAGTCCCGTTAGTAGTTAAAGGGTTAAAAGACAAATCCTCAAAAATGATTTGATTATTAGCAAATAATCACGAAAACTTACGTTTAAAAAATATTCTAGTTAGCAGAACACCAGTGATGGCAAAGAAAGTGACAAATTTTTTTTTTAAACAAACCTTGTGGTTATGTCAGACAAAACAAAAGAAATTTAATTTTATGCAAGAATTAAGGCGTTTCAATACACAGACCTTTTCAGAGTTTTTTTATCTCATGGAATCAGGCAACAGAAAAAAATAATTTATAAAACAGTAAACACAAATTTGATGAAAATTTTACATGAGATTTAATAGTTTTGTCTAGTTTATTATGCTTGACATCAATAAATATATTTGTCAAAATTTTTTTCGTAAATTTGTATGCATGCTGGAAATATCCTATCACTAAACATCAATAAATGGCAAACAAATTTTATTCATATTAGTTGAGAAAACTACTGAGCAAAATTGTAATTTCAAATTGCTTCTTCGAAGTGGAATCTTAAAAAAACAACTAAGGAAAACTTGATGCGTGTAATAAGAAATATTTTAGAATTGATATTTCTTGGAGAGATTCATCAACAATTTAGAAATTTTTTCTTTAAAAAAATATTTCACTTTTTACAACAGAGAATATGAAAACTTTAAATTCTGGAACAGACTCTTGGTTTTATGATGCATAGTAACTCTGAATTTAAAACTAGGTTTACGGACGTTTCGTATATACCTATCTCTGCGTCAATTTGACACATGAACGAATACATATAACAGCAATTACAGAGATGCCAACTTGCTCCGGACAGCAAATATATATTTTAAAGTGGTAGTTTATCAATTGTGATTCTCGGTTTAATAAATTCAATTTAATAGATTTTTATCCACCACTATTTCTAAATAATTCGTAATTCACCACTTTGTATTTACAATATATGTAGTAGTTATTTACCGCTTTTGAAATTATTCTGGCGTGTCCGGAGCAGCTTGCATCTCTGCACTTAGAAAGCAATGTAATAATATACTATAAGAAAAAAAATGAAAATATGAGATATATATTTATGAAATATTCTAGTATTTTATTTTTCAATACTCGAACTAAGCAACAGAAACCTTCAAAATCGAGACACTCTGACATCAATTGACATTCTGCGTTTGTTCTTTCTATTATTGCTTATCGGCAACAGTTGTTTATCGCTTGTTTCATTTATGGTAACGATATCGGATATTGGATCGAAGTAGTGTTGCACGTTTACTCAAAATTTTGTCGAAATTACGATCGCGTCAAAGTGACGCATATCCGTAGAGATAGGTATACCACAAAGAGAATTTCAATATTTCAACGCTTTTGAAGAAAATAGACTTTAATATATATTTACCTCGATCAATGGATAAAAGTCATAACAAAATAAAAATGCCAACGGGTTTTGTAATTTTCCTTATAAAATTCGAAATGCTTGAAACTAACGCGTCCCGTAAACCTAGTGTTAAATGTGAGTTTTTAAAGTTGAAGTGAGAGATAAATACGAAAATTTTTACCATAACGAAAGAGAAATTCTTCAATAACATTTTGAGACAGTGGATCAGTGTATTTCGTTTCTTTCACAAATTAACTAAAAATTTATTTCCAGGTGCGATAACCCTCCTCATCTCCGAGGACGCCCTCTTGGAACAATTCCTGCTGCAGACTTAAAATGCGAATTCAATTGGGAATTGGCAAACTTTGTTCTGATCATTTCATGCATTTCAGCAATCGGTATCATTCTCGTAGCAGTATCAGTATCAGTTTGCTCCAGAACTCCTGTTGGGCTCTACATTCGCGCCAAGAAACAATTTTCTTACGCCAAAGTAACACCTAAATCTGAAACATTGGATTTAGAATGGGATCCATCAGCGGATATATAGTTATATTTTATTGTTTTTTTTATTGAAATCTGTGTGAATTGAATTTATAATAATTTCTGAACAAGTCAAAAAATTAAATGGAAAATGTCACTCATATGCTGACTGTTGATTATTATAGAAGCATTTATTCCTTAAAAATTTCTCAATGTAAGATTTTAATTCGAATTGATATTATACTATTTTATTCGTGTTTTTTTATCATATTGTCTGCTATTTTCTTAGAGCTGCTACTTATCCAGATCGAGTTTTAAAGTAAGACGGAAAAGGTTTAAGACTAGTAATAACTGGTTTAACTAACTGGTTTAAGGCAATAAGAGACGAAGTAAGTGAACGAAAATTCGTCACAAAAAAAAATACGAATTTTCTACTTTTTATGTTTATGATATCTAGACATTTAACTAAACATTTTAAAACGAAAACTTTTTAAATCGGATTCAAATTGGCGAAGTTATGGCGAGTTTTGTTTTGACCACGCCCCTTTGTTTGCATTTTCTTGTCTGTACTGCAGCTAGCTGTATACCCAAGTAAGTTTTTGCTTGTTTTTGAAAATTGTGTTTATTTCTTTTTTATTTTAAAGCATCTAATTATTTAACTAGTTCATAACATCATATTTATAGTAATTAACGTTTTAAAAAAAGGAAATATACATTCGAAAGCGGAATTAGCAATAAATAACTAGAAAAAGCCATTTTTCTCAAAATGTCCTTTTTGGCAAATTTACGAATTTCAAACTGCTCATGAAAAATGAAATTTGATACTATATACTTATGAATGTTATTAACACTTTGTTGGAAAAGTTTTTTTTTTCATCATCATCAAATTTTATCTGGGCGCCTGAGGGAGTTAGCGGCCTTTTTCCCTTCCGTCTTGAAATGTTGTCTTTAAGGTGGCTCTTTCTGGTAATTGGAAAAAATGCAAATTGGAGTGAAAGGGAAATTAAATAGTTTGTATTTTGGATAAGATTACGTCACTACAATAGTAAGCTGCCATCGGCTTGAGATTTATGTCTTCTCTTAAGAAATTTGTTTTTAAAAAATTTATTATATTTATATATGATCTTTTATTATATTTATACTTGGAATTATATTATATTCTATTATATTTATACTTAGTATTGTATTTATATATGATCTTTTATTACTATCTGATGCTTTTTTTCCTAAAATGCTCATTTTTGACTGCTCTTTCATGTAAATTTCGGTAGTAATTTTATTTCGATATTAAATAAATAAATATATAGATTACTCCCAACGATTTTCTTATGTTACCTAATATATAATATTTTTGGAAGAATTTCGTCTGATATAAAAAATCAATATAATTCCAAGGTTAAATTTCTTTAAATTTTTTTTAATTTTAAAATAAATTTTTGAAATTTTGTAAATATGTTGTTTTTAACAATATAAACTTGTACTGAAAATTTCAAACAAATCTCTTGATAATAACTAAAAAAAATTAAAGTCCTTTATCGCTAACTAACTGTTAATTAACTGGTTTTCCTGAGCGTTAAATTAAACTCTTACTTTTCTAAACTGTTAACTATTAATCAATATTTTCTTATTCCAGCGCAAAAAAAAAACAGTTTTATAGTTACGTTAATACTGTTATTAAAATACATTGGTAGTTATGGATAGGTTAATCTTCTCGAAAGCAAGCTATAATTATGATGATGATGGAGTATGGTAAAAACTTCCTTTATGGCTAAGGTCCAGGTCCTTTTATAATTTCTTCTGGAACAAGGGACGCAACATCCTATCAATCTTTAAGGGGAAAAAATGGTTTGAGAATTTAAGGAGGACACACAATGTTTGAATATCATATTTTGGTTGAATTGATATGGTTGCGAGTGACAATTTAGATATTTTTTTAAATGTTGCACAACAAAACATATATTTTCTGATATAAATTCTTTCCATGAGTGTCAGTACTTAATAGGATGACATACCTTGGTTATTTGAGCAGTAAGAGCAGCATAAAACGAGCATCTTTAAAATTTTCTTTCTAATTCATGTACTGGGAGTCAATCTTAAAGGCTCCAGAGACTGACCTTAAATGTGTTAGTTAATTAGTGCAGGAGATATTTCAAGTTGCAAACTCAGGTACAAAAACGTACAGATAGGTGACAAAGTAATACAAACCCTTCAGTAACAACTTTATCTAAATAATCTTTCTTTTATCAGCAAAAGTTTTTGCAAGATTTTACATGGCAAAACTGATGGCACAATTTGAAAGAGAATGCTTGAAACTTTTAGAAATGAAGTTATTTTTACCTCTGCAAAATTAGGATCACCCAAAATAAGGAAAGGAAGTTTGCCACATCTTTAAAGATTTAATTCCAGCAATTTTGAAATTATTCCGTAGGATTGAAATATTGATATTAGAACATTTTTAAAAAAAAAAAATTATAGTGCTATTGAAAAAGGAAGGAAGATTTTAACTTCCTACTCTCACATTTTGGTCCATACAACTTTTGCATGTGTAGAAAAAGGAACCTTTCTAAAAGCTTCAAGCAGAATCTCTCAAATTGAACCAATAGTTCCGCCATGTGAAGTCTTCCGGAACATATGCTGTTAATAGAAGTATTGTTTACAAAGAGATTTGTATTATTTTGTCCCCACTTTGTACCTACTTTGGTTAAATGTACCTTTTTCGCGGCAGATTTGGATTCTTGACCCTCAAAATATTGGGGGTACCTGCAATCTGGAAAACATGCGGTCCTAATAATTAGATAGGAGAGTGTTCAAAAGCTTCGTTATTTATTTTACATCTTGTGTGTTTCGCCATCTCAAAAAATCATATAGTTGAACTTTTTTTTCTCATATACTATTTGATCAATTATCTTCAAATTTTAGATTTTGTAATTTTAAATTACGTAAAATTAGTTTGGTGTCAAAATCTATGTATCAAACAATTCTAATTTGGTTTTTATCATCATTAAGTTAAACAATAAAATAAAACATATTATTATTAAAAAAAATTACTTTTGGAATTGAATTTATCTTTGGATAGATGACTTTTATAACTGTGTGATTCCATATAAAGAACATGTCAATAAACATGTTAATAAAAAAGTAAAGCAAACACTAATAGGTCTAACTCAATGTACTAACTCTGACAAAAAAATAATTAGGTTAGGTGATCGAACTGTTAAAATTGATTCCCTATTCGTAAAAATTCGGTCATTAAATGGATAAAAAATGTTATAGTGTTAAATAATTTACTGCTTTTTTCCCACTGTACAAAAGAATGTACAATAATCTTGAATGTTTTTCATATTTCAATGTTTTATTTGTATATTTACAAATGGTGCACTCGTTTTTTTCCCAAAAGTAGTCATAACGTTATTATAATATAATCATCAATATTTTAATGTCAAGAAATAAAACAACAAAATTTTCAAATATATATTTAAATTATTAATGTGCATATGGTTTGTTAAAAAAATGATATGATGCAATAGTTTTTCATTCACATGAGCCTCAATCTCAAACCAGTGCTCCAGATACAGGTTCTCGGAATGTATCATATGAGTAATCTTTCATATCTTCGTTCGTAGATGAAGTACTTTCTGATGCCTATAAATTATTTTAAAAAAAACTATTAAACTGATTAACTACTATAAAAGGTTGTTATTAACAGTGATTAGAATTAGAAAAAAAGAATTAAAGAAAAAAGATTTGAAAAGAAAATTATAAGTTTTTTTATTAGTTGCGCATAAGATGCAAGTACATAAAATCCATACGATAAAACAAAATTACAAAGAAAACAAGGAAAGAAATAAAAAGGAAAAATATTTTTAAAGGAGAAGAAGAAAAATTATCAAAAAAATTATTTTAAAAAATCGATATTACATGACGAGATTATATCTTTCTGTTATTTTGTTTTCTGGCTATTTAAATTTTTTTTTTTAAATTCTAAAAGATTTTTTTTCAATAATTTTTTTAAATAATTTTTCTTCTTCTTAAAAATTTTATTTCCCTTTTATTTCTTTCATTGTTTTCTTTGAATTTTTATCTTATTGCATGGATTTTATTTATTAGTAGCTTATGCCCAGTTAATAAAAAAAAAAAAACTTTTTAATTCTCTTAGTAAATTTCCTTCTTTTTTTATTGTCTCTTTATATATATATATATATATATATATATATATATATATATATATATATATATATATATATATATATATATATATATATATATATATATATATATATATATATATATATATATATATATATATATTTGCGAGTGTGTACCTGAATGTGAAGCGCATAGGTTTCTTTACATATAAATCCACCTTTCTGCTCTTTTGAGAATAACACAGAAATCTGTTCTGTTCTGTAGTTCATTTACGTCGCACTAGAGCTGCACGATAGGCTATTGGCGACGGTATGGGAAACATCCCTGTGGATAATCCGAAGACATGCCATCACAATTTTGATCGTCTGCAGAGGGGATGGCACTCCTGCTTCGGTAGCCCGACGACCTGCACGCGAAATCGAGCATTTTACGGTAGAACAGTATAACGAGGACCAATACCGCACACCCTCGGTGCCTACGCAGACTGATCCAAGTGGCACCCACCCGCACACTGACCGCAGCCAATGTTGCTTGACTTTGGTGATCTGCTGGAAACAATGTCTTAACGATCAGTACACTGCGGGACACAACACATAAGACAAACATATGACTTTAATTTATTGCATCATAAATGTAAATGTATTATCACCTTCATCCGACCACTCAGCAGCAGAGAAGTGGGGACACTTAGTATTCGCTCGAGTGAATTTTAAAAACTCCTGGTTCGGACTATATTATTAAATTTTATAATAACTGTAGCTTGTAGAGAAAACTTTATTGCAGATCTGAGTCTCCTGCAACAGGAAGGGAAAAAAAATTTCCTCGGTGTTACCAACACGAGAATCGCAGTGACCTATTTAAATAATAAAGTGGTAAAAATACTGCTATAATATTACCCGTTTTTTGATGAAAAAATTTGGCGAGTTCGGTTACACGTAGTAACGGAGCATACTCTGAATCATGATAACGGTTCTAACAGCAGCGCTTGAATTCAAGAAGTTCAGTCAATTTTAGTAATGGACAGAAGAATAGAGATTCCTTTTATTTCTTTCAGTTCAACAATTTAGTATTTTGAAGGATTAAATATTTCAATAACAAACTTTTATTTGTAACGGAAAATATTTTCTACCGATGGGCTAAATTCATTTTTCAGTTATTGCATTTTTTTAAATTGAAACGAAGCTTCAACCAATTAACCAATTTGAGCAACGCACTTATAAATCCTATCGGTGCTTCCTATCACTTTTACCAAGTTTGGAACTGCTGTACTGAATCGCCCTGCATTAAGGGTGGCTAAATCATAGATGAATGTACGTCGAATTTATTTTAATTAACTGACTTGTTCGTTAATTTAACAAATGAGCAAATGGGTCAATTATGTGAGCATTAGTCATTGCATTAGGATTTTTTTAATTGAATGAATAGTTAGTATATGAGAAAACTGGAGGCTTAGATACACAATAGATGAGAAGTTTGTGTGGGGATATGTGGAGTAATTGCAGTAATCGGTGGTGTTCCAACCATAGCCTTTAACCCTTTAATGGTCGCATAATTTTGAGAAAAGTGTCATAAAAGTGTCTATTATTTCATTCAGTGAAATTATAAACGAGGTGTATGTCCAATATATTTTCAATTTTCGGTTAAAATTAGCTTACATGTTTGATGAGTGATAATTTATGGTTTAAAATAAGCTATCTCTAAACACATTGCAATTTGTCAGATACTGGCATCTGGTGTATAGATTGAGAAATAAACATGATTCCGGGTGCAAGAACTAGAATGTTTTAAGTTTTTTCATGCGTTATTTATTGAACACTTCAGCCCTGAAATATCACGGGCACGAGAAAGAAATAGTGGGTGAAACTTCCCGTCGTTTTGACGGGAGGAAGGGGTTTGAAACAGGGGAAACAGACTTGAGAAATTCAGGTAGAATACCTAGCTACTTTCAGGGAGCGGAGGAAAAGGGATATTATATGTAGACACATACCCTCAAACTACTACGGAGCTTCCGTCCAGAAAATCGAAGGTTATACAATGATTTTTTAATAAATAAGAATTAATCCATCGAATTCCAATTCATTTAAACACCAGACTAAGAGGGAACAGCCTAATTATTAACTGTTCCTAAGTTTTTGATAACAATGTTTGATATTTTTTATTTCGAGGATTAGCAAATCAAATTTTATACCTAGCTACATTATAGTTTAAATGATGTGGTAATTATCAATGGATTACCTCTCTCTGAAATAAACTAATAGCAACTTATTTTTGCCAACACTTTTTATTTTTCCGAAATAAATGCATGGCAAGTCTCACTAGTCAAACGATGCCATTGGCATTCCTGCCAACTTTTCCGGATTTTGCAATTAATCAGGTTGCCACTTTTATGAATTCAAACACGATTCTTGTTTTAGTAAATTTGATTTAAAATGACTTTGATTATTGGAACATTCAAATAATTTAAACATATTGAAGATCTACTACTACTCATCGTTACGAGTTTCTATAGGTGGGCTAAATATAAATGAAAAATCTGCTTACAATCTCAATTAAAATTTCATTCTACTACCACTATATAAAAGCTTCTTCAATGAGCGTAGAATGTTTGCTGATATGCATTGGGATAACTGAATTTTTTACACCACTTCATGCAAGTAATTTGAACGTAAGTATATTTTATTTTATAACCGTCGTTAAACAGCGGACCCAATTTTATGGGTTTACGACTACTAATGTTCAACTCTACAGCCTTGTAATTTTGAACCCAATCCAGAAGACAACGGAACTCCTGGATCGAGTAATGAGAGAAATTTGCCTTCGTGGAGGACTTTTTGATGGAACTGACCCGCATTTGCGTTACATGGAGTGGGAGACCACGAGAACCTCCCACGGTTAGCCCGACGACAAGGGGACTCATGATCCATCTACCACTGAGGATATTTCACGTCAGCACTGTGATCGGTGCCAGCCGGATGCGGAATTAGTATCCACGGGGGATTCGAACCCGGTTCGCCTCATTGGAAGGCGAACGCTCTATACCCTGAGCCATCGCCGCTCTAAACGTAAGTATAGTAGTAAAGTTCATATAGAGAACTGAATTTGATCAAATGCAATGATCAAGATTTCATAAAAGATTCATTTGTTTTAAAAACTTCGACTCTAGTTTGCTATCTCTGATACATATAATTTGCATGAAACTCAAACGTTGGAGGATATGTGCATAGAATTGCATAAAGACTTTTGCAAGATATAAAGCTTGATTTATCTCGTCAAAGATATTAAAATAACTTAATAAACAAAAATCTTACCGATTCTGAAGATAATATTGATTCTGAATCATAAGTAGAAGTTCTATCAATTGTTTTCTCATAACTTTCATCGGTGAAGGTAGTCTCTTCAGAATTTATTTGTGATGAAGAAATTCTCCCTGTAGAACTCGATAAATCACTACCTATGAATAAAAATTAATAATTCATTTCCATTACACATGGCTAAAAAAATTATGACAAGACTGGACGCTTAAATTCTTGATGTATAATACATATAATCATGTCCTCCTCATGTATTGTAGTGTAATAGTACTATAGTCTGTTCCTCCTTCTTCACTAATAGTCATAAAAGTAGTGTTAAAGCGAAGTGTTTATGCGATACTTAACACTAGGTTTACAGGACGCGTCATTTTGAATTTTATAAGGAAAATTACAAAACCCGTTTGCATTTTTATTCCATCTCTTGTAATGACTTTTATCCATTGATCAAAATAAATATATATTGAAGTCTATTTTCTTCAAAAGCGTTGAAATATTGAAATTCTCTTTGTGGTATACCTATCTCTACGGATATGCGCCAATTTGACACGATCGTAATTTAGACAAAATTTTGTGTAAACATGTAAACATCACAATATAAATAGGAATGTACCGACAATACTTCAATCCGTTATCCGATATCGTTATCTCAAATGAAACAAACGATAAGCAACTGTTGCCGATAAACAGTGATAGAAAGAACAAACGCATAATATCAATTGATGTCAGAGTGTCAGATTTTGAAGGTTTCTGTTGCTTAGTTCGAGTATTTAAAAATAAAATACTACAATTTTTCATAAATATATATCTCATATTTTCATTCTTTTTCTTATAGTTTATAATTACATTGCTTTCTAAGTGCAGTGATACCAACTGCTCCGGACACGCCAAAATAAATTTAAAAAAGCGGTAAATAACTGGAGTAAATTTCGCTAAATTAAAGTGGTGAATTATATAAGCCTACAAATTATTTAGAAATAGTGGTGGATAAAAATCTACTAAATTGAATTTATTAAACTAAGAATCACAATTGATAAACTACAAGAAAATGAAAAAAAATTTGATTATGAAATTGTATAGCATCATCGATTTAGAAGTTTTAGAGTAATGTTTTAGAGTAGTACAGAAAAGTAACAGCAGGAGTGCCCCAAGGAAGCATTCTTGGGCACATATTATTTATATTATTTACCCACAACTTTCCTGTCGACAAACAAGACTTTAACAGCATAAATTGTGACACTGCAGGATTAAACGAAATTTTTACTTTTGAAAACTTAAGAGAAGACATAAACCTCAGGCTGATGGCAGCTTACTTTTGTAGTGACGTAATTTTATCTAAAATTCAAAATATTTAATTTCCTTTTACTTCAATTGCATTCCAATTACCAGAAAGAACCACCCTAAAGATCACAATTCAAGACGAATGGGGAAAAGGCCGCTAATGGTCCCAGGCGCCCAGATAAATATTGATGATGATGACTGAAGTTAAATTGTATTTTAATTTCAGAAAAGATTTTATTAAAAGAGAGGCATCTTCTAGTGTTTAACAACACTGGTAAATGCGCTGAGAACAGGAAAAAATGTATTTTTTATTATTTTTCTTAGGCTAAAAGTGTACGTTATTACGTTGGGAAATTCTTTTTTTTCCTATTGCGTATGATTTTTGCGGATCTTAGGTATTTTCACGCTCATGTATGCGATCGGTTTCCTATGGCTAAAATATTTTTAAAATAAATTCATAAATCCTGGAATCAACAAAAAAAAAAACTTTATTCCACCTCTTTATAGATAAAAATAAATTCTGACGGAGAACCTTTTTAAATTACCTTCCTTCGTAATTGTAATATCACTCAATCGTAGTATGTAAATTTTTTAATTGGACATAAATAAAGATCTGCACATTACTTATCTACCACTTTAAATAATGAAAGTAACGTTATATTAATTAAGTCAATAATATATTTAATTGTTGTTAAGGTTTTAGAAATTTTGCTAAAAATAGAAGCATCTTCTAGTGTTAAACTACACTGGTCAATGCTGAGAGCAGGAAAAAATTTATGCATTTTTTATTACCTAGCTTAGGCTAAAAGTGTACGTTATTACACTTGGAAATTTTTTCCCCTCTACCATACGATTTTTGCGGGCCTTAGATACTTTCACGTTCATGTCTGCCATCAGTTTCTTTCTTCAAACCACTCGAGTGATTACTATACTCTGTTGTAAGTTAAAAAACAAAAACCCATTATCCCTATGGAGAAAACCTGTTTGCAGCTAAGTGCACGAGAACGTATATCAATATCGCTAACTCTTGACGTGGCGCAATTAAAGTTATTAACAATACAGTAGAAAAACAATAACAGTTATTAACAATAATAATCACAAACAGTTAACAAGTAATAAGTATTTAGAGAAATATCTAAAAATCGTTACAAATATACGTCTTTCCTTCCGCATTTAAAGAAACTGTTGAAAGAATAATAAATACTGTTTCTTGCAGACGATTTTCTTCTACAGCGAAACAAAAGTAAAAATCCTTTATCTCGCATTTGATTTGTTAATAGCGTGTCAAAAACAAGGCGCTCCATTGTTAGCCGTCAAATCAAATCCAATGTTGTAGCAACGTCATACAGTTGTTTCGTTTTCATGAAAGAATGTTCTCATTATTTATGGAAATATGTCTCCAAGTTTCAGGGGTGCTACTCGCAAAATATCAAATTGTCTCACCAGAAATTGCATTTCGTCTCAGTTAAAATCTCATTTTGGCTCAGTTTGTCTCAGCTAAAATTATTTTTAGACTCAGTTTATCTCAGCTAAAATGACTATTAATCAGTTTGATAACAATATAAAGATAATTTTCAGGATCCATAAAACCATTAATAGCATACTAGGAGTACTACAATTATACATACATTCACTATTGCTATCGGATTTTAAAATCAGGTTAATATGAATCGTTCGGTTGGATTTTAAAATCGCGTGAATATGAATCACGATTTTGAATTTTAAAATCACGTGAATAAGAATCGCACTGTTGGATTTTAAAAACGCGAAAATACAAATAGCGATATTGAATTTTTAAATCGCGTAAATAAGAATCACGATGCATAATTTTCAGATCACGTGAATACGAATCGCAATGAGTAATTTTTAAATGGCGTACAAATACGAAAAACGAGATCTGATATTACAACTGCGTGATAACGAATCGCAATATTGGATTTAAAAATGCGTGAATACGAATAGCGAAGTTGGATCTTAAACTCGCGAGAATACAGATCGCGATATTGAATTTTTAAATTGAGTGAATAGGAATTGCTAGTACGATTTTTAAATAGCGTAAAAAAAATCGCAACACGTAAGTCTTAAATCAGTTAAATGCGAAAATCGATGATTGATATTAAAATCATCTGATTAAAAATCACGATTTTAGCATATTCCAGCGCAGTTCCCAATATTTAAAATTCCGAAAATCAGCCAAACAAAAAAAAAAAAAAAATCAAATATTGGCGGTCGAAATGAAACGCTTATACTCCTTTCCACTCTATAGCGGAAGTCGCGGTAATCCGACTATCGTTCCGGGGGCTTGGGTTTCTCTAATTCAGTGTTTCTTAACCTTTTTGATACAATGGACCCCTTTTAAAAATTTTTTAGAAGTCACGGACCACCCCTCTGAGAAAAAATATTGCAAAAAACATCAATTTTTAGTATTTAATTTATTTTAGCATTTAATTTTATTATTTCAATAGTATGCAAAATATTTAAAATTAAAATTTTTAGTCTGAAGGCTGTTGCTGCTTTTCCTTAATTAATAAATTGAACAGAGGGATGGTTTTCGACAAAGCAACGCGCATAACATGTTCAACATTCAATCAATAACGATGTTTTGTTTTTATTGTCACAACTCTGGAAAGTCCAGCTTTGTAAGATACACTGTAGCTAACGGAATTACAGCTGAAATAGCTCGCTTTACAAGCAATGGGTAGGCTACTTTCACAGAAGACCAGAACTCTCCGAGTGTTTTTGAATCGAAATCCATTTTTAGCAAATACTTTGTTCTAAGACCAATAAGCTCATCTTTGGTAAGGTTCATAATCATCAATACAGTCAATATCACAAAGAAAAGGATGACGAATCCATAACTCATCTTTTATCTTTATCTCATCTAAATTAAGATATTTTTTCAATGAAACTTGAAGTACTTCCAGGTGTTCACAGATTTCTATTTTTAAGTTATCTGTAACAAATTATCTTGCCAAGATCCAATATTCAGAAAGCACTTCGTCCAACATTTAAAAGTTTGTATATATCTCATTTTGAATTCTATTTTTTTCAAAGTGGCATCTTCAATTAGAATGCTTGTAGTTTCTCAGTTGCATCCATAATGGTAATATCGGGTCCTTGAATTAAAAGACTTATATTGTTCATGTGGTTAAAATTATCTGCCAGGTAAGCCAATTTATAGGTAAAATCTTTCAAGTGAAAATTCGATCATCAACATGAAAAATTGTCTCAAAACCTGCCCTCGTGACAATTCTGTGTGGTACAGAAGTACCTCATGTTCTTCTTCCATTTCTTGACACAACGTTTTAAAGAGACGATGATTAAGAGCTCTACGTCTAATAAAATTTACAGTTTTAATAACTTTTGATAATGCTTCTTTTAAGCTGGTTGGAAGAGTTTTGTAGCCAGCGCATGTTTATGTAAAAAACAATGAGTAACAAGAACATTAGGAGACTTTATTTTCACCAACAGGGCAAAACCAGATTTATTGCCAAGCATCACAGGTGCTCCATCTATACGAAGTGAATGAAGTTTTTCTTTCCAGCCGAAGTCTTGTTTAGTAAAGAAAACATTTAACATTGCTAAAACATCAACTGCCTTTGTAGTTTGCAAAAGAGACTCACAAAATAAAAATTCTTCTTTGATAGTATCAAGAGACACGTAACGAACAAAAACAAGAAGTTGACTATAATTCAAGATATCTGTAGTTTCATCCAGTTGCATATTAAAGGGAAATGGCGATACTTTCAATTCATCGATGATCTTTTTCAAGATATTGCAAGAAATTTCAACTATTCTTGACTGTGTCACATCATTTGAAAGTGGAATTGCCCCAAGTTTTTTTTTCTCTGTTCCAATCTACAAACTAATTCAATCATTTCCAGCGCATATGGCTTAATTAACGTCTCTCCAATAGTATGCGGTTTCTTGCTTTTAGCAATATGATATGCAACTTTGAGAGATGCCTCAACCAGAGTTTTTTGTGGAATACCAAATCCAAGTTTGTCTAATGTTCCAGATTTCAAAAACTGGGCTTTCTTCTTAGTAAAAAATTCTAGATCTAGTAACCTGAACAAGGTGTCAAATGTACGTAGCTTGATAGGGGATAATAAAAATAGTACAGCGGACGTCATCAGGGGTTGCCCCTGGTTGTGCAAACTGAAAACCGGTTAGTGGAGGATGTTAAAAATATGACAGGGATATTAGAGGGCTGTGTGTAGTCCGTACTAAATTTGGGGTATCTCGATCACCTAGTTTCAAATATGTATGTATTTTCACCTTTTAGAAAGAAAAAAAGATCAATGTTACTTAAATATTATTGATCCAAACGTTTTAAAAATTAGGAGCAGTCGGTGGACCCCCAAAATATGACCCACGGACCCCTAAGGGGTCCATGAACCACAGGTTAAGAAACCCTGTACTAAATCAACAAAGCTTTACATATTATTTGTATCTATTTATGTTGCACCCATTTAGAGAAAGGAACATACCATTAACCAGATCAAAATGATAATTCCGAAACTAAGGGCTGGAAACGGTTTTTTCAATACCATAGGTCAAATGCATGGTCAGTTGTTCTATTATTGTAGAGTTATTTATTTATTTTTCTCTAAATGGAGTTTAAACCTTCCGTTGCCGCATGTATTTTTCAATGAAGAAAACAATTTTTAATAAATGCTTTCATTGTAAGATAGCAATTTTTTAAATTTGGCACCTAAAAGAAATATAATGGTTGTATGCATAGATGCCGTCCTAGTACACAAAATATTAAAAGCAGTAAAAAAATATCACCAAAAGTAAGCAGTATATGTTTAGTTTTGCACACGCTTAAAAGCTTTCCCTCACTAGTATTAGGTCTTATATATTTGTTTAGTTCGTTCATATGTTCTGATGGTCAAAATCATTTTAATTAAGTTTTTAATCACTTAAGTAGTGAGTAAAATTTGCTTCTTTAAGTATTTTCCATGCCAAGTTGGCACATAGATGAATGTACGTGTTAAAAAAAGTTTGTATGCAGAATTTTGAGAGTTAATTTATATTTACTTGTGTTAATATGAACCAAATGTGTTTTTTCTCTAAATGACATAGTTAAATACCTGAATAAGCTTTTTTCAATCTTGGCTTCTTCTTATGATAGTATAAAGAAAGTAGCACTATGTTGAAGAGGAAAAGAATTAAGAAAACCGCTCCAACGGCACTGCCTAAAACTTCAATTAAAAAATAGTTTAAACCACTAGGCACTTCTTCCAATTGTGGTTTTTCTGTTGACAAACCTGTAACTATAGGAACAATAATAAAATTTCATTACCAAAACAAAAATTAATAATAAAACCCATAAACAAAATTAATTTTTTTTTTTATGAAATTGAGGACGTTAGTGAACTTAATCTTTCCTTACATAATGTTTGTTTTGTTTAATTAGAATTCTACCAAGCATATGATGCAAAATCACAAATTTCTTCCAAGATCAAAAAATCAAATGATTTTTATAATTAAACATATGCCGTTAACCTATATCTCACGATAACAACAGTATGCTGCGGGAACAATTTTTTTCGCCAAAGGAATTACGATTACCAACCCTTTCATAAAAAATAAAAATAAAAACTTATTAATGCCTTTACAAATTCTCAGGCAGTGTCTAACGGTAATAATTTTTTAGCTAATAGTGATATGAAAGTAAAAGTATGTGAAAGTAAAAATAAATGCAACAATTCGATTCGCATAGCTACCAATCTGCACTCGCTAGGACCCTGCAATACTTTATTTACATAAAATTAATTTTCTTCTCAAATGAAGAGCTTAATAGAAGATCCAGGTAAGTGACATTTTAAGCGTATTAATTAAACAGAGAAAATAACATAAAGGGATTGCATCAATATGGGTATGTTTAATGTATTTGAATTGTTTTAGCTTTTGCTTTAATACAAAAATAATTAAGCCACATTAGTTTTGAGTACGCTAGCATGATTTTCATTTAAAATTAAGAAGTAGAAAAAAAATGAGGCCAAGAATTATTAGCTCCGCCTTCCAATAAATCTAAAATAAATTGTTCGGATACTTTTTCTTTCTAACACTGATTATACTTCCCCTCTCTGAAAATTTTACTAACCTGGTTCTTTCACTAAGCTCTTCAAATATCATATAAAGTTTGATGATTGAAACAAATTGAGTATATATCATTTAAAGTGATTATTGTAACAAGAATAATTTATACGTCATTGGATTTTTTTAGCTGATATACAACGGGAAATAATTTTACAAAACAAAAAAATAAAAATAATTCTTTTTTCTCCTTGTTACATTTTTCTGGCAAATAAAATAATACTGTTTTCAAAAATTATCTTCTGTATGTTACCTGAGAAACAAGTAATGTCTTTATTGTTTAAAATGAACAATACTAAACACTTGGAGCACAACATGTGAACAATTTCTCACCTAAAGTTTTGGTTTTCATCAGTTTATCAGTGTAAGGACTGTTTCCTTTTTTATTTATAGACATGATTGCCAATTCGTATTCCATCTCAGATTTCAAATCTTTTAGCCACAAATAGTTCGATTCTGGTGGATGAACATCGATGTAAGTGAATGATGGATCAAATATTGTTTTATATCGTATTCGGTAAGTTTGATTGTGTCCACCATCAAATCCTGGAACCCACCTCAAATGAATGGCATCATTTGTGGTATTTAAAATTCGTATCAGAACAGGAGGATCAGGAGCACCTGTAAGAATATTAAAAAAATACACAGTACTTAAAAAAACAATACGAAGTGCTTTGCCAATTTGTACAAGAGTTGCTAACTTGCTCCGCTCAGTGAAAAATTTTTTTTAGCGATATAGCAACATTTATGCTTTTACGTACAATTCTTGGTTCAGCAAATTCTATATGTAGGCTTTTTAGCCACCTTTACTTCGTAATAACACATAGGCTAATATAAAATGCCCCTTTGATGCTGTTATTTCGTAGTGAACCTCTTAACCCGTTTTATCCCGACTTTTTATACTGAAGTAGTGCAAAAAGTGTCTTTTTGAAAAAAGCGGTATAACATGTTATTCAACTAAATGGCTAATATCAACTGTTTGTTACCATTTCAATTCGAAATGTCCCTGCACCTTATAAGATCTAGTGATAGAAACTTAAATCACTATTAAATTGTGGCGGAAGGGAAACTCTTAATTCTCCTAGATAAATGACAAACCTGAAGCAGGTTAACCCGTTAGTGCCCACCGTCATATTTATAGGACAGTTTTCTTTTTCAAAAACATATATTGTGGTAGGACAATTGTTTCAATTTTGTCTTTTATCTAGGAGAATTAAAAGTTTCCCTTCCACCATAATTTATTAGTGATTTAAGTTTCTATCACTAGATGTATAAGTATCAGCTGCTGGGAAATTTCGAACTGAAATGGTAACAAATAATTGATATTACCCATTTAGTTGAATAACATATTATACCACTTTTTTCATAAAACCACTTTTTGCACCACTTCAATATAAAAAGTCGGGATAAAACGGGTTAAAATGTTCGCAAAATTATCCAAATTCTGCAAATTTTAGTTTTTAGTTTTCTACTGCTTTTTTAAAATTTTTTGATGAAGGCGGAGCAGTTGTAAGTCAAACTTCCAAACAAATAAATACAATACACCTAGGTCTGGGGTCCGATTTCACGTGCTAATGATTGTGGGCCTGATTGGACTGCACTCTCTCCGATTTTGTCTTAGGTATTCAAAATCCTCTCTTTGTCTCAGGCGTTTTCAGAGCCAGAAAAAAATCAACGCATGGTTGGACGTTTAGTGAACGTGGTGCGGAGAACGGGTGATTACTGAAATCATCTGCCCGCCGATCTAAACTGCGAAAAAGTAGGATGCGCGTCCACCAGTATTATCTTTGAATCATCATAATGTATGAATTCCTGACCATCGCCAAGGGCCCATTAGTGTAGTTTGAGTGTGACGCTAATAACCAAACTAAACATGCGTTGGGTCTGTATATTTGATACCTTTAAAAACTAAATTATTTCATTAAAATATGAATTTAGTTTACACTATTTTGTTACAGTTAAAGTTGCCTGCTGTGTCCTTCAGATATTAATAAGGCAATAAAACATAAAAAAAATTTTTTTCACTCTGCACTGTTTTCTTTCTCATTTGAATATAAAGCACATTTTTATGTTAGCAAAAATACCATCGCTTTATACTTTTAAGAAATATAAAAAATAAAGAACGGAGGTCTCCGTATTTCTAGAACTACAAGAGGCTGGGTGCTTATAATATCCAAAAAAAATTAGCTATTTTTACAGATATGCAATAACCTAAGCTACTGAAGACTGTAGTGTCCGCTTTTCAATTCGTAGAATATAAAATCATAAAATACATTTTTGAACATTTTTACTAGATTATTTAAATGAGTCTATTAAGCTCGAATTTCCTCCCTTCTATAGGTCAAGTGCTGGTGTCATTGATAAAAATAAAACGATAATCCTTAATTCGAAAATAAAATTTTAACTAACAATTTATATCGTAGAAATAGATTTAAGCTATTTTTTTTAGAAATAATATTTTTTTCTGCCGAGTCAAAGTAATAAGTTTAGCTATTCTACATCTTGGTTTGTATTCGATTACTCGAGATAAAGACTGGTTGTTTGACTGGTCTGTACTTCCTCCTATTTTGTCTTAGTTGTTTAGAAAGCACTCCTGAATGAAATTTTCTCGGTGTTTCAGAGCCGAAAAAGTCTAAGGTATGGTTGGGGAGTGTGAAGCAGGGTCAGATGAGTTACGAGTACTACCATCGTACCTCTACGGACCATCGTACCTTCCATCTCGAACATTATACTTTAACTTAAATTTTTCATCTAAATTGTTGTCGCGACATATGCGCGCGAGCCAGTTTTATCTTCAAATCTGTCAGACTATGGATTTCAATGAACAAGGTTCGAGTAAGAGTCAGAGATCACGAGTTCGAAAAACCTCTGAAAGAGGGAGTTCGAACATTTAAAAATAATTCAAAGACAGAATTTGCATAGCATTAATTTTGAGTGTGTAAGTACCCTCATTATGCAAGTGTTACTTTGTATATATATATAACAAATCAAGATTGGATTTGGAGTTTTGTTTCGTTTGATTTTCATGACTGTATGTATTGAATACGTTATCTCATGTTATGGAGAGGATTGTTTCTCCTTTATGATGTTTAAGTTAAGTTATGATTTTTCTTGCTTAATAAAATTTATGATTAGTTAAAAGATGACTTTTTCATTATGCTTGCTGGGCATTTTCCACAACGCACTAAACTCTGCCAGCAAGGTTATGGGCCATGCCTGCCCAGCTTAGTTAAGCTTTTGTCGTCTTTAGAAGCAAGTTTATTATAACGCTACTGGGGCCGTTTAGATAGATTGGAGATGGCCGAAAATGACAGCAGCTCCATATTGGGATTTCCAAAGCTAAATAGGTTCAATTACAGTAGCTGGAAAATAAATATGAAAGTGTTACTCATCGATAAAGGATCTTGGGAATTTGTTGGTGGTACAGAGAAGCCTTTACCAACTGATGCAACAGACAGAGACTTACGCTCTTATGAAATGCGAAAAGCTAGAAGTTACTCTACTATATTCCAAGGAATTGATGAGCAGTTTCAACCGCTGATAGCCGACACAGAGGACGGAAAGACAGCGTGGACTATTTTAATAGAAAACTTTGAACCTACCTCCCGAGTACGGTCAGCCGGACTTATTGATGAATTCTTTGAATTGAAGTTTGATCCGGAGAAGGAGACTATTGGAGTTTTCTGCAAGTTAGTTAATGAAAAAAAGAAACAGATTCATGATGCTGGTTTTGTAATGCCAGAAAAGCTCACATGTTTCCAATTAATTAGAAGATTGCCAGCAGATTATGACAACTTAGTTCAAATGCTTTATCGACTAGAAGATAAAGATTTTTCGATTTCTAATGTTGAAAAGGAGCTCCTAATCGAATCTGGAAGGATACAACAAAAGCAGAAAGACAGAGGAGAGGACATAGTCGCCGATGCTTATACTACTTCATCTACTAGAAAGCAAGCCTATCGGAAGTTGAATGGAAATAAAAGCAGTGGTCGCGTCCTGGGCAATGATACAACAACAACAATTATGTGTTCCTACTGCAATAAGAAAGGACATAGTGCGGAAAGATGTTTCCTGAAGAAGAAAACCACGAAACGGAATTCTAAAACTCAAGATTCCAAGGAAACTTTTTACAGTGATTTGACTACGATAAGAGATGCTGAAATTCGCCAAAGGAAAGACAAGCAGTTTGTTGAATTCCTTATTGACACTGCCAGCATAGCACACTTCTGTACACAAAGAGACTACTTTAGTAACTTCAAGACTTTGAATCCTAGTCAAGTACTTGTTGGAGATAAAAACAGTAAGTCTGATATTTTTGGTATTGGTGATATACATTTTAATGTTAAAGATAGAGATAAATTTGTTCCCATAAAATTAGAAAATGTATATTTTGCACCCAATATGCGTAGAAATTTAATAAGCGGTTCGAATATGGATTTAGCAGGGATTACTGTAAAATGGGGTAACAACAAAATGACTGTATTTGGTAAAAACCATAATTATTTATTTACTGTACCTAGAATTGATAAATTGTATATACTTAAAGGCTATGTTGAAAAAGTGGTAGTAACTAAAGAATTAGCATTTAGTACAGGTCTAGATAGGGAATTGGTTCATAGACGATTTTGCCACTTAAATATTGGAATGTTAAATCATATGAGTCAAAACAATGTTGTGAATGGTTTAGATAATTTGTGTGGTAAATTTGATGCTTGTAATACTTGTAAAATAACTAAATCGACTAGAACTAGTTTTAAAGTAAATCACGTTATAATGACTAAAAGTGTATTAGAGAAAGTACATATGGATGTTTGGGGTAAAAGTCCAGTAAATTCAGTTGGCGGAGCTGAATATTTCGTATCTGTAATAGATGATTTTTCTCGTTATGTTGAAATTTTTACTATAAAACATAAACATGAAGTTTTTAATTGCTTTAAACTGTATTTAGCAAAATATGAAAGACAGTTAAATGTTAAACTTAAATCTGTAAGGTGTGAATCTGTAAGGTAAGATTAGATTTGGAGTTTTGTTTCGTTTGATTTTCATGACTGTATGTATTGAATACGTTACCTCATGTTATGGAGAGGATTGTTTCTCCTTTATGATGTTTAAGTTAAGTTATGATTTTTCTTGCTTAATAAAATTTATGATTAGTTAAAAGATGACTTTTTCATTATGCTTGCTGGGCATTTTCCACAACGCACTAAACTCTGCCAGCAAAATCCTTATTAACACTAGGTTTACAACCGTTTCTTATTTACCTATCTCTACGAACACGCGTCAATTTGACGCATGAACGAATACATATAACAGCACTTACAGAGATGCCAACTTGCTCCGGACAGCAAATATATATTTTAGAGTGGTAGTTTATCAATTGTGATTCTTGGTTTAATAAATTAAATTTAGTAGATTTTTATCCACCCCTATTTCTAAATAATTCGCAGGCTTAAATAATTCACCACTTTATGTTTACAAAATTTACTGAGTAGTTACTTACCGTTTTTTTTAAATAGTTATTTTGACCAATAATTATAATTATTTGAAGGGGAGAACAACGAGAATTTCAATATTTCAACGCTTTTGAAGAAAATAGACTTCAATATATATATTTACCTCAAGCATCCTTGGGAACTAAACACTGGGGGTTCCGCGTTCGGCTGACCACCTGACCGGAACATCTGCTCCTGCACCCCAGAGCCCAAGGTCAAGAAAACTGAGATGGGCACAGTAGGCCTTGGCCCTCTATGGGCTGTCGCGCAGCTGAGTTTAGTTTAGTTTATATATTTACCTCGATCAATGGATAAAAGTCATTGCAAGCGATGAAATAAAAATGCAAACGGGTTTTGTAATTTTCTTTATAAAATTCGAAATACGTCAAAATGACGCTTCCCGTAAACCTAGTGTTAAGAATGAATCGTACACTGTCACCGACAGCCCATTAGTGAAACATTTTTTACGGTGTAGCTTGCAACCAAATCAATCGGGAAAAAATTCTAATGTTATCCAAATAAATAAATTAAGCAAAAATCTAACGGGACACTAAGATATTAATTTAAAGGACCTTGCAAGTCTCTGTAAAGAGTAAGGAATTTCGGCTGGGTCAGACAATACACTGATCAGAAATTCTTAAGTTTTAATATATAAAAACTACTGAATGAATGAAAATTAACTTACTGTCCGGTAATAAGCTTATTTCATAAGTGTCGAATCCAATTTCATTTCTAGCTATGCATTTATATTCACCGAAGTCTTCGGCAACCACATCGTCTATGGTGAGAACACCTTGCCAAGTAATGTGATCCAATTGAAAGATTTCACTTTTCATGCGTTTTTTGCTTGGTGTGATGATGACTCCTTCGAGAGACCAGGTAAAGTTAATGTTCGGTACTCCTCCAGCAGTACAATACAGTTCGACAGTGATTCCACGATTGCTGAAGATGGTACTATTAACTTCTTTTTGGATAATTGGTTCATCTGAAAGATTTTTTTGAAAAACAATTACTTTAACTCATATTTATTACGAGGTAATAAATTCTCGTAATTTTCATGAAACGTTTTATTAAATGCATTTAAACTACAACGTATAAAGTTAACTTAACGCACAAAAATCTTAAGAAAAAAAACACATAGATATGAATACGCATATTATGATGTAATTGCATATTTATAGTATGTAATTCTGATGGTAAGAATTGAAATGAATTAAATCAAAGAAAATGAAAGCGAGTAAATATAAACAAGTATATTCGGCCAAAAATTTTGAAATGTTGTTAACCATAATGTCGTATTTATTACCTTGATTATATATTACTAAGGTTCGATTTGAAATGAAACATGGTTTAAATTATCATTTTATAAGGGCTCCAGAAAAATTTGCATTTTTGTCAAAAGTTAAACCAATTTATGTTGAGAGAGCGGTAACATGCATTCATTTTGCTGAACATTTCCCGGAACAGCAACGTTTTGATTGAAAATTTTAGTCTGGCAGTATATTAGCAAGTGCGATCATGACAATACATTATACGTGAAATCACATACTTTATTTCTGTGTTGTTCAAAGGATAGTGGTTGCTAAACATATAAAAGCAATTAGTCTTACGTTACTAGTGGTTTGTAGCACATATTGCTTCCGGATTGCCAGACCATCACCTCCTACATCAAAAAGCCTCCACACGGTCTTTAACAAGTAGTCCGTGCAGACTGCTTAAAAAGTGAACCAGTTGTGCGCATGAACCCAAAACCTTTTATAAGAGTAATTGAGAAAAATTTAACATACATATTTGAGAATTGAATCTGTAGTGGTCGTCAAGTGAATAAGGCAAACCAATAATATTCATAAATAAAACAAATTTTCCGTCATATATTTGTTACCACTTTCTTATTTTAACTAAATTTTGTATTAAATGACTCGTTCAGAAAGTAGATATCCTTAACAATGGTCTGATCAGACTACCTATAAAAAAATCGTGTGGAGGCTGACTACACTGTACCAGGAAGTGTAAATATCTAATCAGAGCGATTTTAAAATTACGAGCATTGACATTTTTCTTCAAGTTGTGCATAAGTGTTTAAAATTTCGCAGTTACACAGGAAAGATATAAAATGTAAAATTAGCATTAATTAGTCAAATTTCTCGATCAAGCTCTTAATTAAACTATTGGGAATTTATCTTCCAAAATGGTGCCACCTAAATTATTATATTTTTTTTTTGCCTGTAGAAAGAAAAGGTATCTTTATTCAGAGGAAGTTAGATAATGCGTCTAACTTAATTAAAACGTAGTATAACGTAGATGAGATTCTTGGAACCGCAATGATTGCGCTTTATTAGCTCGAAAATTCGATTATTTGTCCTAAAATAATAAAATTGTTTCTTTATCCTAATATTTTATTTACATGTTTATTAATTATTTATTCTAGATAACACACAAAAGATATATAGAATTACGCTTTACATAGTAATTTTAAATGCAAATATTGTTCATTTCATTAAAAGAGAATTAAAAACGATTATATCGTTAAGGAGCATAAAGGAAGAAAAAACCAAATAACAAAGAGATCATAGAATTTCGGGTTTAAAAAAACATACATTAGCAGTATGTGTAAAACTTAATTTGTTTGATAGGTCACTGAACAAGATGTTTTGAAATGAGAGAAATGTTTTCAGAAAACAAATTCCTACTTTTAATATATATTTTCTGCAAAGGTCGTGAGAATAACAGCATGAACCTCTCAGTCAAAGTTTATAATCTATTTCAGGAAACTAAGTATTCATAAGACGTTCACTGCGTAATCAAAAGACTAAAATAGTAATAAAATGAATTGATACCAAAGGTTACATGTTTACTTTTTTTTTTAACACATTCACGCCGGGGTGACCCACCAGTGGGTCACGCTAGATTGTCTCATCTTGGCAGCGCACCGGAGTAAAAACTGGTAACAATAAATTTCATTTATTTGTTTTTTTCCGGGAATAATAAAAATCCATATCTACCAATTGTTTTTAACGGATGCAATTTTTATATTGAATTGCTTCTTCGCGGTGATAAATTTCCATACAGTGAATTGTTATTGTTGAGAATAGATTAACTTCTCCCAAATATTATCTAATATTGAAATAGTTCTTCTACCAGAATTTTTACTTTTCCCGGCGTGAACATGTTAAAGAAATTATTGGAGTAAACATCTGCAATACCTCATTTACCGATTTGGCCATCAATAAAAATTTTTTACAGTGAACCACATGTTTACATTGAATTGCACTGAATCACATATATGTTCTTTTTCAGCTCTAAATTTTTCTCTAGAAAATGAAAAGCACGCTCTACTTAGCAATAAATTTTTATTTATTCGCACGCCAACTGAACAATGTTTCCAAAGTAGTCTCTACAAGCTAAATATTCGGGATAAGCACAGGACCAATGTTATTTATGTAAAGAAACATTTTTGAAAGAGATGGAAGCTTAAGTCTCCAGTCTAAAATTTCAGACTACTAAGCAAATCAATATTCAAGACTCTGGCTGCAACATTATTTAAATCGGAAATGTGAAAACTATATTAAACGATATGTGTGACAGTTGACAAATGCCCGAATCTCCTCGAGCCACTTTTTTACATAAATTATATTTTAAAAAAAACTATTACCACAAGTTATGGCAAGAGTTTTTTTTTAAATTATTTTCCATTGTCTTCTTTTTCATTCTATTGTGATTTTAATGTTACGAAGTCCTGTTATATCATGTTACATTAGAACAACGACAAGTTATTAATACTAAAATAAATATTTGGTGTAAAATGCAAGAGAATGAATATGAATCAGACCCATCTCATTTGAAATTTCCACTTGTATTCATTTTTATCAGCTTCCTTTAATTTTCAATATTAAATTAAAAAACTGTATAGTTTAATACATAGAACTAGTATTTATGTTAGCAAAAATCAATCATTTTGTAAAGTATATAAACAAAGAAAACATAATTTAACTACTTTTCTATACATTTTCCGTGGCAACAGCTTTAAGGCTTTATGAAGAAACAAATTTTTACTTACGTTTCACCATAAGAAATATTTTTCTGGAACTTGGAGAACCGATTCCATTATTAGCGGTGCAAGTGAATTCACCAGTAATTTCGCGAGTGACATTCTTGATTCCAATTATGGATTTTCCATTTCCTTTAAAGAGTATCTCAGTTTTTTCGTCCATTTTAAAATCAGGTCTTTCCCACTTAATGACGTCATCTGGCAATGGATAGCCATCAGCCATGCATTGTAGTTTCACATTGGACTCCGGCTCTGCAACAATGATATTGCTCACTTTTTCATTCTCTGATATAATAAGCGTAGCAGGATCTATTAAATAAAATAAATTCATGATTGAAAAATATTATTGCTGTTAAATAACAATGGTTGGTATTTTCTACGCTAGGAGCTGTGATCAATTTTTTGAGCTAATATATCCGCTATATTTTTACACCATTTGACTTGATTTGTTCATTGTTTTTATCATGGATTATGTATTGGGTAGTATATTTCATATTTTTAGCGTGATGAGTAAAGAGGTAAGGAAGGTAAAAAGAATGTAAATCAGATGGTAGAAAACCTTTGGTATAAAAAGCTTATTATCTTTTCATATCCATAATTTCTACGAAATTTCACTCAAAGATTGCCTTAATTGATAATGAATTTGCAAAAAAAACTTAGGCACCAATATTATTGAGAATGTGAAATCAATTTCTATAGAAGATCTTCATGCGTGCGAATAAAAAAAAAAGCGAAATCGAAATTTTTGATTTACTATTTTTTTTTTCTTTGCCTTTTTTTTCTCGATAGTTTTAATAACCTATATGTTGTAAATAGCTAAAACAGACTTTCAATTGATTCCGTAGAATTACGCGATTTAATAAATGAATAATATTTGTGCTCAAATTTGACATTATTTCTTTAGTCAAAACAAAATCAATTGTAATAAAATATCGCCTCGCAGATAAAGCTATAGTAAGCAAAACAATTTTGAACTAAAAGCTTAAATTTAAATGTGAATTTGTTATTTTTATCAAGCTTTAAGTAAAAATATTTAGAATTTCTCTTTAAAAATTCATTATTAATTAATACATTTAGTTTATTGTAAGTTCATTGTCTTTTTGAATATTTTTTAAGGTTTTAGTTCAAAACACAGGTAATCACATTATTCATCTAGAGAAAAAAACTTTTTGAAATTTATGCATTACAGTTTGTTGTAGAGCTGTTAATTTCACATGAAAAATTCAAGCTTAAATCTGCCCTGATTTTAAAAAATCTTTTTGTAAATTTTTAAATTTTCTTTAAATTTATAATTTTAAGACCCCTGCTTGCCAAACATGAAAATAAAATTTTAATTGAGCCATTTTTTTGTGAAAGAAAATTATATAAAAACCAGACGTATAACTTAAATCAGAGGTTCCCTAATGGTGTCCTACTGTACCCTAGGGTTCCAAGGAAGAGTTAAAGGGGTTCCATGAATTAATGTTTTTTATAATCAATGATGAGTTTCAAAATCTCTGTTCATATTTAGAAACAACCTCTCATAATTTATATAATTTTTCGGCACATACCAATTAATTAGAAATGGTCCTTTTTCAATGAAAATATAATACTTCTAATAACGATATATTGAATAAATTATGAAAAGAACAAGTATTTATAAAATATTGCATTAGTATTTACTATCGCACTTTTCAAATCAAAATTAAATGAGCGAATTCTTTAATAATCAATTTCAATGTTTATAGCAAGTCTTTTAAGTTTTCATCTCGAAATGAACCATAATTCAGCTTATTTCACTCATTTTCTGCTTATGCATATACGCCAAAAACAAATTTCTAACTGGACTAGATATAGCACAAGAACTGTCGTACAAAAAAACCTAATTTAAGATTATTAATGATTAAACGATTAAAAAAATCTTAATTCCTCTAATTAAATATTTCCAAAACAGTCTTCTTTAGGTTATAACGTTCGCTATTACCTTAATAAACTTTATTTATAAAATCGGAGTTCCGAATAAAGAAGGTTGATTATTTAGGGTTCAGAAGCCGAAAAAAAATTTGAGAAACGCTACCCTAAATAATTACCCATAAATAATTACCGTGTGTATAACAATACCATAATTATAAAAATAGAAATCTTACATAGGACCTTCAAAACAACGGTCAACGTGGCTTCTCCTATTTCATTAGAGGCTTGACATATATATTCTCCAGATTGAGATCTTTCAGCTGTTGTGATATTGAGAATGGGACCTTCTTGAATGATTTCTCCCTTTCTTGTCCATTTGTACGTAACGTTACTCGGATTCGCCTTCGCAGTGACATCAACAATAGTAGAGTCATTTTCTTTCACTTCAACTATAGCTGGGTCAGATTTTGTGAATGTAGGTCTGTCTGAAACGTGTCAGAAATGCTTAAACCAAATAGATTTATAGGCTCCCAACGAGCCATAAAAAAAAAAATTATTACTGGTAGTAAATTTTCGTCTAAGTTAGTAAGCATTTATGCCACTTTAACATTAACTAGGATAACAATTTACTTCGCTTTGAACTTAATATTTTTCTAGTAGCAACTTAGTTTTTAGTTTTAACTATTGTAGAGTTTTTAGTTTAATTGTGTTTAAGGTTTAAATTTTAGAACTGTAAACTTGATTTAACCCCTTGAGGACGGTTGATTCATAAGAGCATTCGTACAAAATCAGAATCAGGATGTAAATAAATAAAAAACGGTAGCTTAAATGTAGGCGTTGCTAATTTGACAGACTTACTTTGCATTTACTTTAATTATTGATAGATTAATCATATATATATAATCAATATTAGTTCAAAGTATAACTAAATAATTTTACATTGAACTAAAGTAATGGTGAATTAAATAAATCAAACAATTATAACCCCGCTCACAAATAAACTGCTAAAGAACTACTTTGGTTACCAGTTTTATCTTTTTACCCTGATTGATACGATTTTATGCTGGCACGTATTTATTTGTAACAGTCGGCGCAAAAGGGTTAAAGTCATTCTGACCACCACAGCCTAAAGATAATTCAAAAGTACATATAAGACGCCACGTTGCTCGAATATTCCCTAGATAAGTCACTTAGGCCACTAAAAACGTAAAAAGTGGCGGAAATTCAATTAGTTTTTGTTTATTTATTTCGCTAATTATTCAATCGTAACTACCACCATGACACGCATTTCAAATTATTTAAATTTAAAGCAAAATTATTCTTTACATCCTCTTTCAATGGTAGACTGAAAAAAATATGCTCGAAATGTAGCTAATTTTAATTTCTTTCAATAAAATTTTGAATTTTATTGGTCACCACTTTTTGCATTTTTATTCGTCCGTAGCAACCCCAGTCACTTAAGGTGTAGTCTGAATTAACCAACATTCCGCAGATTTTCGTTTTTAATTCTTTACTATTTTGTAAAATATTTTGGGAAAAATAAAACAATTAGGATACCCGCAATTGAAATTTAAAGCATACATTTCAAATGTTGGAGGGTATGATAATGGTGGTTAAAATCATTGTAAATGAAATTGAACGCATAAATTTCAAATGGAGGGTTACATGGCATTTGCGTTACATGGAGAGGAAAACCACCCACGGTTAGTCTGACTGCAAGAAGATGAAACATAAATTATAGTGAGAGTTACGATTGAATAATTAAAAAGATTCTAAATAAAAAAAACTTATTGAGTTTCGACCACTTTTTACAATTTTAGTCTCCTGTGGCCTCCCTGTGGTGGGGAAAACGACTTTTAATCAAAGTTGCAAAACAAAGAATAATATTTTAAAACATAAACTTAGCTACCGATAGAAGAAGTTTTCCTAAAGAGCAGAGTAAAGTTGGCACCTTTGGAATGCTCATTAACTAATTTTATCACTGACAATGGAGAAAAAAAAATTATGTATTTCCTTAGTTCAAAAATAATAATAATAATAAGATCACGTAAAACTACCCCCCTGTATTTTGGGAACCAGAAATCGGAATCTATAAAAAAAAAATAATAATAAGATTACATAAAGCTACTTTCTGTTAGCACTGTACTAACACTACTACTATGAATCATGAAAACTAAAACTAGAGCATATATATTTTTAGGTGTTTATTCTTGTCAATTATAGTTCCCCCCCCCCCTCCTCAAATACATCGTTGCTAACACAATGTCAATGATCTCATCGACCAGTACTTGCACTTGTAGGAAAAGGGCCGCATGCTCCCCGGAATACCCAGGGATAATTTCAGTTCAGCAGCGAGAGTTGAGAAGGAAAAATAAGTAACTCAAACTTATTTAAGTCTCATAACTATGTTTTAGTATTGAAAAAAAAAAACTTTTCTCAAAATTAACAGAGTAAATATTTATTTTTTTATTATTCCGTATTAGTATATTCAACTTTCATAATTCATTTTAAAAAAAGTTTGTATAAAATTTATTGATAAAACTTTTCTACTAATATTTTAAAATTTAACAATAAAAAAAAGTAAGTTAGTTCATTTTGGATTAAAAATATCTTGTACGCAGACATTAATTTTACCCACTATGTAAATGAGCATCGGATTATGCAACAACTCGTTTTCTTTCAATAATTTCCAACAAAAAATTTTTTTTAAACTTGTTATTTTAAAAAAAGGTTTTAAATACCTTTAGATTGTCATATTAAACGTTTACATCAATATTTTTTTATAGATAGATTTTTTTTAGATATTTCAAATTTTTTTAAAGCTAAAAAATAATTTTCACCACTCACATAATACAGAAAGGATTATCGTATCATGAACACTTTGTTGAATAGCTAGATTTTCTGCCTGGCATGTGTATAATGAACCATCATCACTTGTTGTCACATTTAAAGAGACACTAGCTTTTGAGATGTAACCTCCCCCATCCTTAGAGGGGGTGACGGATTCAGAAATGGAAACAAGTTGCACATCATTTTTTCGCCCCTTCCACCATGTAATGTTGGCAGCTGGGTTACTCAGAGTTGATTGGCAGTACAATTTAATCTGAAAATAAAAATTATTGCAAGCAGCTGCCCAAAAATGATATCACGCTTGGGGAAGTTGTGACAGTTAGTAACAAGGGGTAGGAAGGGGTAATAATGAGTGTTGACTTACATTTTGTTTAACAAAAGAACAGAAGATTAAATATTTTTATATTATTTCTTTTTAAACAATTTTCATCAAAATAAGTAAGCATCTCATCATTGTTATTCTTATGCTCATAAATATTATCAAAACATATAGTTAAAGTTTAAAGATAAAATTTAAAACATGATCTAAAGCATGCGTTTTGTATCTGAATAGCTAGTATGCAATATAACGTGACATGAAATGCAATAGACACGTGGTTGTGATTGTTTGATGAAGTGTGACACTGTGATACATAGGGAAGGAGGGGTCAAAAACATCAAAAATTGGGGCATCATTGTGGACGGCTGTCGAGCGCATATTATTTCTTCTATATAGCTTTTTTTTATCTTTTTGTTACGAGCGCCATATTTAGCCAGGATTCACACGATGTCATTTTGTACGAGAGTCGAAGATAACCCTCGAACTCAACGCCTGCATGCGGACGGACGAATAAATATTGATACTATTGTCTCTGAATCTGGAATTTTACGTTGAAGTGTTCACAGCATTCTTTATTATAATTTGAACTTGTATCCTGTTTGTTTGCACATAGTTTCTTTTACACAATAATACTCCATCACATCATGCTCTGATTGTGACCATGCCAGATGGATAGACCTTGTCAGACACCGTTATACTGCTCTGGAACACCTTCCTTACACTCCCGACCTAGAACCAGAAGATTTTTATCTGTTCGCACGGCTGGAAATGAATTTGAAGGTGTTACCGTTAAAGTATGAAATCCGTTATTTTATAGAATACCTAGTTATTCAGTGAAATAGCTGATCGTGTCCGTTGAAGTGTAAAACTCTCTTGTATTTCATGGCTTAACTAGTTATTTCATAGAATAACGATCTGCAGCCCGTTAAAGTGTAAAATAATCTATTAAGGGATTTAAAATCTATACAGGGATTTAAAAAATGTTCGTGTAAAACCCAGTGTGTCAACAAAAAATGTTTTTGTTTTAGAAATAATGTTCTTTGTAATTCCAAGTGTCATTTTAGCAATCCTTGTAGTAACAAATGATTTTATGGTACGTTTCCATAAATACCATTTATACGCAGCATAAATTAGATAAATTGCTTCTCTTTCATTTTAATTGTCCATCATTAGTTTATTTACAGAATACCTAGTTATTTCATTTTAGATAAATTGTTTATTTTACACTTTAACTGTCTCTCATTAGTTAATTTATAGAATACCTAGTAGTTATTTCATAGAATAGCTAGTTAAAGTGTCAAATTAATAGCATATTACACACTTTAACGGCCAGGATCAGTTATTTCATGGAATAACTAGGTATTCTATGAAATAACTGCATTATACAAACGCTGGAAGAAGTGTATGCATGCAGGAGGAAAATTCTTTGAAGGTCAATAAAGTAAAATTAATTTTCTATTTTTTGATAATTTGTAATTGACATATACCGGGAACTTTTTGATCCTACCTTGTGTTACAATATCTAGATTAGTAAAGTTTCGTATCGCAAAAAGCTAATAAGTTTCTGTGTATGGGGTTGACCTTGTCAGACACTGTTACACTACTCTGGAACACCAAGACTTCTGATGAACTACCAAGTCCATATATCTTGTGATTTAAAATATTGAATGGAAACAAGCACAAAATCGCTGTCTTAAATGTGTTTGTTCATCGGCAAATATTGATATTCAACGTGGACTTGTGATGAATGCAAAAATAAATATTTTAATTCACTATCATAAACAAAAATGTAAAAATTTGAACTTACCTCAGAGCCGGTTTTTATTTTCTTCGGTCTTACTTTGATGGTGACATTAGATGGAGGAACTAAAATTGCAAAGAAATGCTATTTTAAGCGAATTTAAAATTCTGACTATACTACTAGAACAGCAGTTTTTTGAATAATCGCGCCTTTAATTATAAAAGCGTAAAACTTACTGCACATCTACTACACATATGCAGCTTCAATTTTGGATTAGAGCAGGTCATCTCAGATTTAGCAAATAAAAATAATGGCGAGCATTCAAAATAACCGGACTCTGAAAATTTTTGATGTGCACTTTTTAAGTGTCTTTTGGCGATTTCGAATGTTATCTATTAAGGAAATGACTTATTTTTTTATTTTGCTCCCGCAGTTTTTTATTTTGATCATTATATGTCACTTAAGGAAATATATGTTACCTACTCGCTTCGCTCATCGACCGCCACTATTACTTCTCAACCAAATTGTCACATCAAAAGTATTAGTTACCATTCTATTTTTAATATTCTATGCTATATTTCATTAATAATGTATTTATTTAAATCCAATTTTATATGAAAAATAATTAACGGTAAAGTGTTTACACTTATTTAATAATTAGTCCAGAAATTATAACAAAAAAGGTGTTTCTTCAGAAAAATTAATACTCAAGATATTTTTTGACAAAAACTTTGTTATGTTATGATAAATGATACCAAAAAACTCGCCTCTGTACGCTTTCTCGTTTTCTTTTTTTTTATTTAGAAAAGTGGAGTTGATTTGCGAATGAGCATTGAACTTTTCCTAAACAGCAAATAGGGCATTGTTTCCGACGATATTTTTCACGATGAATTAATTGAATGAACCAGTTCCGAGATGAAAATCAGTTCAGATTAGTAGTTCAGAAGTTATAAAGGTTTTGTGAACAAAAAATACAAATTTTTACATGTTTACACATCTGGTATTAATATCTAATGGACTAATAATGGACAAATTATAAAATAAGTGTAAACACTTTACCATCAATTCATACATTCAATTAATTAATCCATAAAATTTTATTTAAATAAATATATTATAAATGAAATGTGGCATAGAATATTAAAAATGGAATAATGGCTAATACTTTTAATGTAAAAATCTGCTCTTGATCAAGAAACCAAAATAATTTCGAAGAAATAGTAGGGGTCGTTAAGAGAAGCGAGCAGGTGACAGATACTTCCTCAAGTGACAATAATAGTGATTAATATAGAAATTAATAGTGATTAATATAGAAAACTGCACAAAGTAATAAATTTAGTCATCATTTATTCGAAATCAATCAAAATGATCATAAAATATTTAAAAAGAGCGCATCAAAAAATTTCAGAGGCCGCAGTTTTGAAGTTTCTCCATTATTGTTTTGGGCTAAATCTAAGATAAAAGTAAATAATAAAATCCCAATAAAAATTAAAATTTTATATGTGTGGTACATGTGTACGAGTTTTATGCTTCTATCATTAAATTCACGATTGTTTCATCTACCTGCCCAATTATGCACATATACTACAAATATAGTATAAATATTTCGCTCATTAATTAGTTCGAACAGCATGCAACAGATTTGGAAGTTAGCGGAAGTTTGAATTACCTTCTAACTGTGATGACAGGTTAATTGATGGTACAAATCAGGACTTTCAGTTTACCTCGTACAGCATCTACTTTTTAACCGCTTTCTTGACGATCTCATGTATTTCTTGGGTTCGTATAAATTGCAATTAAGTTACTATTCCAAGAAGACTCAGGCATAGGGAAATTGTTAGTATGATTTTTTTAAACTCATTTTACTAAGTAAAAGGAAATATTTTGCTTTGGTTAGCAGTTTGATAAGTTTGTCTGTGTGTTGGGGTTTGGGGCTGAAAATATGTTTTGCCCCGTCGTATGTACGTCGATGTGTTTGAAAAAGAATTATAAGAAGGATTAATGTGTGTGAAATTAATGAAGACGATTTTACAGATGATAATTTTGAAGAGGTTGAATTTGAATGAAGTGGAAGTGATTCTTCTGTAATTGACTTTGTGACTGCTTAATTAAATTTTCGGAATATCAACTCCACTGCCCCCGAGATCGAGATAACTGACGGTATGCTTACTTATCAGCTTTAGCCCTTTCGAAGGACGTGGTAAGTATACTTAACACCACTTTTTAAAGTCCATGGTAAACTTTTTTACCACTTTTAATTTAGGTTTCCATTTGTTGATAACTTCAACTTTCTTGAAGTCGGTTTGAATAAATTTGGAAACCATTTGCTAGTTTAAGAAAACGTATAAAATTTATAAAATACATAATTCCTTTTGAAGTTTGTAGCAGTTATAAAATTTATTTTATAAATAACGAAAAATAAAAGTCAATAAGTTTCTAATAGGTCGTGGTAAATATACTTACCATAAAAAAAATGGCATTAGAAGTTATATTTTGTTTTTTATAAGCTAAATTAGTTTTTTTCCTTATATCAATTACGATTCTTATATCAATTTCAAATCCAAAAATACTTTAATTTACCTTTACTAGAAATAAATGGCCTATTAAAGGGTTAATGTGAAATTTCAGATTTTAGTCAAGCATGAAGTTTTCAACTGCTACCGTAGAAGGTAGACATTCTGAAGAAAAAATAATAGACTTCAGGTCTATATTTCTAAGAAAATAGTGATTGAAAAAAAACGTTAATTTAAAGCTAATTTGGTTGTCTGTAGTTTTATGGAGTTTAAAGTGCAGCCCAGGCCTCCCAAATCCAAAATCGAGACAAGTTTATTATAGTAATATAATTATAAACTATACAAAAAATGTAAATTAGTTTCAGTAAATTTAAGCTAGTAAATTTTTTATAGCAACATAATAATAAGCCACGGAATTTAGTGAGCTGCAATGTGAAAAAATGAAACAAAACATTTAAAGATAGTAACTCTTGTATTGATGCCTAATGATCAAACTCTTATAATAACATAATCTCTTGAACTCGGAGAATCTATTAGATTTATGGACTTTTCTAAAACTTAAAAAAATACCATTCTGATTAATTTGAAATATGCAGCTTATCGTTACAGCTCCCAATTCCTTCAATTATGAATAAAAGTTCATTATTAAGTATTCTTGTAAGTTATCTAAAAGAAAATAATAATTTGGAACCTTACAATACACAGCCAGAGTGATGCTAGATACCAGAGGTTCAGACAGGGCTTTACTTTTAGATTTGCATTGATAACGAGCACCGTAATCAGAAGCGGAGACGACAATGAGCAGCTCTCTTGAAATTATGTTTCCACTTGTTATTTGCCTAGTTGTTTGCTTTATCTGTAACAAGAAATTTCTGCAATTTTAAGATTTCAAATTATAATAATAGCATTGGAAATGAAAATTGTCACATTTGTCACAGTTTCCCCCTATAAACTCTCGACTGCTGTTAATATATAAATACATACCTGCCAACATTCACTCTCTTCGAGAATGGATTTTCCAAGTGGTAGTAAAACAATTACCGAAAAACTATCTTCCTCAAAAATATATTTATATTTTAATCAGGTTGAAATTCGCTATCGTAAGAACTAATATTCTTTTATATATTTGTTGAATTATTACAAACTGATTTAAAATTATTATTATAATTCAAAAAGTTTAGTGAAATAACATGAATTTCGCTAGCACTTTAAAAATGAAAATAAAATCTTCCGGGAGAACCGGAAGAGTTGGCAGCTATGTAAATAGCGAAATTAGTAACAGCGACCGATAGAATTATTTGGTTGCGATTCATTTGAAGTGATGAAAAATGGCTGTCTCAGGCCTGCCAATTACTCAGTTTTGCAAAATATTTTATAGAGGGGTAGACGTTTACATGGCTGAAAGCCTTTATATAGCAAGACGGAAAAGTGCAAAAACTGGTACGAAAGACATTTCATTTTAGCATTTTTTTCGAGAAAAATAAAATATCTGTAACTATCAAGATTTCTTTCATAATTTTAGTCTATATATGAAACTGTGCCTATTTTCCAAGGGTAATGTAGATATTGTTAAATAGTTTTAAAAAGAATTAGTTAACTCCCTCCGGAAACTAGTTATAATCGAAATGGTTTTACTACCAGCCATTCCTCTTTTCCGTCTCGCTTTTACCCCTGGACAATTATAAACCAAAGCTTTCTGAATTTTAATTAATTATATCAACATTATAAAAGCTTCACCTCGTTAAAGTTGGAATAAAGTCGCGTTGCATGAGCTTTTAAATCATTAATATGTAGTGGTGTGGAGAATTAGTTTAAATGAACCAAAAATAATGCATTAAAACATAAAGTTAGCTACCATTTGTATATGCATTTTTACAAAAAGTGTAAAAAACTTGCAAATTTGATAATAAAGTTTAACTAACTAACTAATCAAGTTTTTCAGAGTACCTATCCATGTATGGATATCTGCTCTTTCATCTAAATTGAATAATATGTGGTGGAAGGGAAGGGAGGTGCTGCGTTAACATTAAGTTAAATCTCAGAATGAACAATAATTGATAAAATCAAGTCTGAGTCATACATAAAAATAAATCGCAAGTTGATACATAATAAAGGGAACAAATTGATGATAAAGATAAAGAAAGAATATTTACACTATTTACAAAAGGGGGAAGACTCCCTGTGCACTCTCTCGCCTCCCCCCGGTATAGCCGGGATTCATTGGTGCAGAGAACACAGTTTGTCTAGGGCAGTGGGGATAGTCATGATTGTCCGAAAAGCTTAGAGAGAACACAGTCGCTTAAGAAAAAAGCGGTTATCGGGTTGAAATTTTTATTATCATCTATGAAATCAATGTCTAATAACTTACTGAATTTACATGTTGAACAATTTTTGGCACCTTTAAAAAAGGATGCATTGAGTTTAAAAAGGCACTCGTCTATTTTGTCGATTTTGAGGTCATTATTAGAGCCCGGAAGTTCAGGCAAAATGCCATAAATGCCCTTTTCTGCCTTTTTTAAACGTTTTCTTCTGAAAATGCCTTTTTCGTTCCTTTTGTTCATAAATGCCTATTTCTGTCTAATTTAAAAATTTTCTGCAAAGCTTTTTGTGCTTTTGACCGAGCATAAACGCAAAATGAAGAAATTTTGAAGTACAGAAATGGTTGACTGTCATCCGACGTATTGTAATGCATTTATAGAGATTAGGACTTTATTCCTCTTATCTTATTAATATTTTCTCTTCGTCGTGGCGTCAGAAAACGTGGCGTCACCTTCGCCCGATGCGCTTTGCAAGGAGAGAGAGAAAGGGAGTGAAAAGATTGGAGTTATTTTTACTTACAGTCAATAGAATTTATTCTTACTTACGGCCCATATAGCCTACACCATCGAATAACTCGTATGCTCTCTTATCTACAAAACGAATTCACCAAGCTGGTTGAGCACATTGTAGCAGGAGCACGAAAAAGTTTTCTAGTACTACTAGTTATTTCTAAAATGCCTAAAGTAAAACCCTGCACAAGCAAAAAACTGGACAGTTTTGTGAAAGAATTTGGGTCGGATGTGTTTTCTACTGATGGGAGCATTCTGTTTTGTAAGGCATGCGAGAAGTCAGTAAATTTTGAGAAGAAGTATTTTATATCTCAGCACTTGGAGACATCTAAGCATAAAACAGCAAAAGATGGGAAAACACCGACTCTGATTCCCACCTGTTTTCAATTATCTTCTCGCAAATCGGAATTTGCAATGGATTTATGCAGATCAATTGTAGATGCCGGCATTCCGCTGTGGAAACTTGAAAATAAAAGTATACGAGCTTTTTTGCAAAAATATACGAATCAAAGTGTGCCCTGTGAATCAACTTTAAGGAAAACTTATTTAGATGACTATTATACCGAAGTTCTTAAAACTATTCAAAATGAAATCGGAACGAAAAACATGGCTATCTATAGATGAAACGACAGATGTAACTGGACGATATGTTGCGAATGTTATTGTTGGTGTTATAGACCCATTTGAAAAACATAAAATCTTTTTGTTGACATCTGAACAGTTGTAAAAGACTAACAGTACTACAATTGCACAGTTGTTCACTAATGCACTGGCTTTACTTTGGCCAAATGGTACTGAGCATGAAAGAGTGCTATTATTATTTTTTACAGATGCAGCCTCCTACATGAAAAAAGCTGGAAATGCCATAAAAGTTTTATTTCCTAATATGATCCATCTAACGTGCCTTGCTCATGCATTGCACAGGATAGCAGAGGAAGTAAGAGGTCTCTAACCTGAAGTAGACTCGCTTGTTTCTAGTGTGAAAAAAGTATTTGTGAAAGCCCCTTCAAGAGTTCAAGTGTTCGAAGAAATTGCACCAGACATTCAATTACCTCCTAAACCGATCCTTACGAGATGGGGAACATGGATTTCAGCAGTCTCATACTACTGCACAAATTTTGAGGAAGTTACTCGAGTCCTTACCAGCTTTTCGGATGAAGAAGCCATATCTATAAGAAAAAGTAAAAATCTGCTTAGCAGTTCTAAAATTAAAAATGAACTGACTTTTATTTCAACTTATTTTGGGAAGCTCCCTGGAGCTATTGAACACATGGAAAAAAGAAATATGTCTTTATCCGAGTCACTAAAGATTTTCGACAATACTATTGAAGAACTAATGTCTGTGCCTGGACCATCTGGTGACATAATAAGGAAGAAATGTGAAAACGTCATCTCTGCAAATACAGACTTTGAATGCATCAAGGACATTGCAAAAGTACTTTCTGGTGATACTACAGTTGAACTTACCATATCTCCTACCATGGCAAGTTGTTTTAGGTACGCGCCCATAACTTCTGTCGAAGTAGAAAGATCCTTCTCTTTGTTTAAAACTATATTGACTGACAGGAGACAAAATTTCTATTTCGAAAATTTGAGAAAGCATCTAGTTGTGATGTGCAACAACAACCAATCATCAGAATAAATCTGCATACAATATTATTGTAAGTACGAGTTTTCAATTTTTATTTCGCACCTACGCAGTTGAGGTTTTTTTTTTGTGCAATTATGTCCACTTCTTTTGTACTATTGCTACGACAGTCGAGTGAAATGAATATGTAGGTATGCTGGATACTTCTAGCAACTTTTTTTATACCTTGGATACCTATATGGGCTTTTAAACATTACCAACTACCATTTTGCTCCAATTTTAAGTGCCTTTTTTAAGTGCCTATTTCAAGCTTTTTAAATGCCTTTTTGCCTGCCTATTTTTGCATTTTTTATTGCCTGAAATTCCGGGCTTTAGTCATTATAGAGGGTGTTATTTCTGACAAACCAGGGAGCCCCAGTGATTCGTCTTAGGGTTTTGTGTTCGAAGACTCTGAGTCTCTCTCTTTGTGTATTTGTAAGCGTCCCCCATGCCGGGGATGCATAGCTGAGGATTGGTCTTATGCACATTAGATAAATGTGCCTTTTCGTGTTTAAAGCCATTTTGCTATTGCTATTTAAAATGGGTTTCAAAGCTTGATAAGCAGCTTCAGCTTTTTTAAGTATATTAGAGACGTGATATTTCCAATTTAGGGTGCAGTTTATAGTGATACCCAAATAGTTTGCTTTAGAGACTTTGGGAACTTCTTCGTTGAATAATAAATTTTTTTCGTAGTTGATAATTTTCTTTTTATATGTTTTGCAAATAATGAGTAGGTTTGATTTGGAGCTATTAATTTTAACCTTCCACCTGCTGCACCAGGTTTCAATATCTTTTGCATTGTTTTGTAGTCTTTTAATTACATTATTTACATTTAAGGATCTGCTGAGAATCGCGGTATCATTCGCATAGAAGGCTGTTTGAATATTTATATCTCCCCTGTTAACTGGGAAGTCTGACCAGTTTATTAGGAAGAGAATGGGCCCCAGAATAGAGCCTTGTGGTACGCCTGCTTGTATTTTTTTCCTTGTAGAGAAATGGTCATTAATTTTAATTTGAAATGTTCTATTGATTAAATAATTATTAATAATATGAACAAGATCATCAGGAGTATTTTGCTGTATCATTTTATATATAAGACCAGTGTGCCATACTCTGTCGAACGCTTTAGCGATGTCCAATATGTGTAAGGCAGTGGCTTGTTTTTTGAAGAATCCTTCACTAATAAATTCAAGTATTCGAATCAACTGTTTAGTTGTGGAGAGGTTTTTCCGAAAACCGAATTGTTCGTTCGGGAGAAAGCTTAATAGTGGGTAAATTCGATTTAATAAAATTCTTTCCATGATTTTAGATAGTGAGGATAAAAGACTAATTGGTCTGTAATTTTCTGCGTTTAAATGATTTTCCCTGGTTTTGGGAATAAGATGATAGTAGCATGCTTCCAGTGATTTGGAAAATAACACTGTTCGATGCTTGCGTTGATTATTACAGTGAGTTGGTTCAGTCTTAAGGGGGGTAAATTTTTAATCATGATATTGGTGATGTTATCGTAGCCGGGGGGGCTTTCTTCTTATTTAGTTTTCTGATGATGTTTTTGATTTTGTCATTATCCGTATAACTCATTGAGTTATTAATTTGATTTTTACTGAAGTAGGTATTATAGATAGATATAATTTGTTGATCTGAGGATTTATCATTTGGTTCTTTATTTGGAGAAAATTGCTCTTCGATTGAGTTTGCAAATATTTCTGTCTTGTCTTTGTCTGCATAAATTTTTCCATTACCACTGTTTAGAGGCATGTTTATCGTTTTATTTGCTTTGAGGGATTTAACCATTTTCCATACGGAATTATCGCTTGTATTCATGCCAATGATTTTTTCCTTCCAAACGTCTTGTTTGTATTCGGTAAGTTGTTTATTAATTGTTTTTTGAAGTCTGTTAATTTCTGTTTTAATGATAGGGTTATTTGTTTGCTGATATTCTTTTCTTAGTCGATTTTTAGTTTTAATTTGTTCCTTAATATAATTTGGTAAAATTTTATAATCGGCTCTGACTTTTATCTCTTCTGTAGCTTCTGTGTACGCATTGTATAAGTCAGTAGTTAGGTTTTTAATATCTTCTTCAATATCGGCTTTATTATTTAGGTTTTTCTTAAAATATGATAAGTTTAGAATATTTTTGTACAGAAGCCAGTCTGTTTTCTTCCTAGTGATGATTTTTTCTTCCTTATTAAAACAGGTAGTAGCAATTACTGGATAGTGATCACTGCTTAATTCGTGGAGTACCTCCAATGAAATGGGGGAATTGGAGTTTGTGATTAAAATATCTAAAATTGAGCTATTTTTAGAATAGTAGGTTGGTTCGTCTGGAGCGAATAAATTTAAGTTGAATTTATTGATTAGAATGTTTAGCTTCCTGCCACTATCATTTGTTTTCGCACATCCCCAATTTATATGTTTTGAGTTAAGATCTCCAACCACAATACATTCGAAATTTATTGGAAATAAGTCCTTTATAGTGTCTTCCTGTATAGGGTGTCCGGGGGGGGGTTGTACATGCTCGTGATTTTAATTTTTCTGCTATTTTGAAGTGTGATTACAATAGAAATTTCTTCATGGCCATTTAAATTGTTCTGACTGTATAGTGTGGAGTTATAGCATCTTTTAACATATAAAGCAGTGTCTCCGCCTCTGCTGGTTGTACGGTCACATCTAAAATGGTTATAATTAGCGATTTTACATTTATTAAATTTATTTAGGTGGGTTTCATTTATAGCTAGAATGTCCAGATCATACTTATAAATAAAATTTTTCGTTTCTCCTAGTTTGTTATTTAGGCTATGTGCATTCCAGAATGCAATCTTCAGTGGAATGAATTTATTTTTATTTAAATCCATATTTGATATCTAGTCTTGTTAGTGAGTCAGCTATTTCTTTTGCTATGATGGTTAATGCTGTTAGCTTGTCTGCTACTTCTTTAGCCTCTTTAATTTTTTCTTCGGCTGCGGAGATGGAATTGGTAGTTTGCTCTTTTAGTACCACGGCCGCGTACGTTTTGCTTTCGAAAACTGGTCGGAGGTTGTTTATTTTTATTTTTGTTATTTGAGATGGCTAAGTATGTCGGGCATTGCCTAAAACTTGCAACATGGTTGCCCTGACAATTTGCACATTTTGGAGTGTCTTCCTTTGTTTTATTACAATCTTTAGTAAGGTGTTGTTCCGCGCATTTAACGCACTTTGGGTCATGCCTGCAGCCATTCTGAGAATGTCTAAAAAGTTGGCAGCGATGGCACTGTGTGGGCCCTTGGCCTCTTCCTCTGTATTTTTCAATTTTAACTCCACAATTTAGTAGATATTCTATTTGCCAGATTTCTTTACTTTTTTCGCATTTTTTTAGTGTGACTAAGTAGAGAGGTATGTTTATTCTGTCTCCATTAACCCTTTTTGTTAATTGGACTACATTCTCTGGTGTGATATCATGCTCACTTCTTAGTGCTAAATTAACTTCTTCAGAGCCGATTTCTTTCGGTACTCCACGAATGACGATTTTTATTAGTCTATCCTCTGGTAAGGAGTAACTGTGATATTCAATATTTGAATTTTCCAGGACTTGGACTATGGCCTTGTGTGCATCAGGGGTCCTAGTTTTAATATTCATTCTGTCCCCTACAGTTTTACCTGTAAATTCACTTACGTTCATTTCTTTCATTTTTGCGAGAAAATTTTTCCAGTCAAAGTTAGGGTCTATAATGACTATCGGTGGGTTGTTTACTGTTTTTCTCGGTTTTCTGAAATTATTAGCTTTTTTATTACTATCAATTTCCATGTCATTAGAATTTTTGTTTTCTTCTATTTTGTTAGTTTCGTTGTCTGAAACATCTGAATTATCTGAAATAGCTCTTTTCTTCTTTTTGCTCGGATTGGTTATAATTGAGAGCTCTGGGTAATCCTCAGTTTTTTCTCCTGGGTTACAATTTTCGTTTTTATCCGTATTTAATTCTTCTAGTGCAGAGAATTTATTTTCGCTAATGAAATTTACTTTGGCAATATTAGTTTTACGGCCGGATCTTTTTATTGGGAAAGGAGCTGGGAGGTTATCCCTAGTTTGTTTAATCTTGATCAATTTTGGTTTTTTAGAACCATTTTCGAGAATTTGATCGTTTAACTTTTGAATATGCTGTTCAAGATTTGCTACACGATTACCCATCTCTGTTGTAGAGTTAAGTAGGGTTTCAATATATCCTGTTAAAATTGAGATAACTGTTTGGTGTATCTCATTTTGAATAGTAGGTGCAAAGACATTTTTAATGTTATTTACACTATCTCTAATTTTCGATAAATCGTTATTTTCGTCTGGGGGAACTAGGATAAGTTCGGTATTGTTATCAACTTTTAGGGTTATTTGCTCTATTTGATTTTTATCCGAATTTTCATGTGTATTCGATGAAATTGATTTCTGGCCCTTAAAAGGACCTTTTTTTGCAGTAATCCTATCCTGATCGGATATAGAATCCATAAGATCTTCCCATTCCGTGGTTAAATTGATCTCTGTAGGATCAGAAATGCTATTTGATGCCCTTAGTTGATATCGGAAAAACAAATCAAAACGATCTTACCTTTAAAAGGAAACTTTGTATCTATCACAAGCTAATTTTAATCGCACATCAATAAGATTCGTGGCTTTAAGATGGATAAAATTTAATGGAAGCGAACTTTTATTTTAACAAAATTATTTAAAAAGAAAAGCGGTAGTTGTAATTTATTTTAATTTCGTTATTGATAATTTGCATGTTCTAAACAGGATTACCACAGGGCACTAGAAATGAAATAAGGGGTGAAAAATATAATTCTAACTTTCCCAGCATATTTCTAAAGTTTACTATTGAGTTTGAAAAGAAATATTTATTTTGATTTAAATGTAAATAGTTTGAAAGTGATCGTGGTACTTCTGATTGAATAGTTAAAGATATAATAAATAATCAAGAGTCCATTGAGTTCTTACCAATTTTTACATTTTTTGTCGTCCGGGGCATCCCTGAGCTCTGAGTATAACTTAAGAAATAAAAACAAAAGTAGTTTTAAATGCATTCTTAATTTTTTACCGCGAATCTTTAGTTTAGCGGACATGGTCAGAAACGCTTTTTTTCCCCCCTCTTTCAATTGAGTATGGCTACCATATGAATTGAGGGTCAGTCTTAGGTTGGGAAGTAAAAATTATTACGTTTTGTTATAGTTTTCCTATGAAAGTGATTGACGGCTGTAACCATAATTTGCTAATCAAGACTTTTTTTCTCTTCCCAAACAAACAAAAAATTGATATGTTAAGGCATGTTATATCTATTTTTCTCGGAAGTATTACTAAATAAATGCATCGGTACACTCTGAACTAGTGATGTTCATATTTGTTATTAATTAAAACATGCTGTACAATCCATGTTCCCATAGCAAATCAAAACCTCTGGGGGTACTGGATTGGAGATTCAGGTCAAAATTACGATCTATGGATGAATGAATGGGTCCGCCTAAGGCTCCTATACTATCAGAGCTGACCTATCAAGCAATATTGGAGCAAACAAGTTCGCAAGTTAACGTTATGTTAGTATTAGTTATGTTATTACAGAGATGCCAACTGCTCTGGACACTCCAAAATAATTTAAAAAACGGTAAATAAATACAAAGTAAATTTTGCAAATAGTTGACAATATTTGCTTGTTTTTAAAAATTTAAAGCATATTATAAGTACTCATCATCATCATCATCGAAATATAACTGGGCGCCTGGGGCCGTTAGCGGCCTTTTTCCCATTCATCTTGTATTTAATCTTTAAGGTGGTTCTTTCTGGTAACTGGAATAAGAGGAAATCAAATATTTTGTATTTTAGTTAAAATTATGTCACTACAAAAATGAGCTGCAATCGGCCTGAGGTTTATGTCTTCTCTTAAGTTTTCGAACGTAAAAATTTCGTTGAATCCTGCGGTGTCACAATATTTGGTTTTTTCAAAAAATCTGAAGTTTTGCTTTGCAATGTGATGATCTAAGAAATCTATGTTGAGGTCGCTATGTATGTTTTTATTGCGGATAAACCATCTTGCTTTTGTTATTTTCCTGAGGATTTTGTTCTGGCATATTTTGAGTTTTTTAAGGAGTGATGTAGAGATGTTGCACCAAGCTGGAGATGCATAAGTCAGGATGGGACGGATCATCGAGATGTAAAGTAAACGTTTAAGACTGAGTTCCATTTTAGGGTTCTGAAGAAGGATTTGTAATCTGTGGTAGGCTGTTTGTGCTTTGTTGATGACTGTTTTGACGTGATCTTTCCAATTAAATTTGCTGTTTATGACCAGACCAAGATATTTTGCTGTTTTGACTATGGGTATCGTTTCGTTAAAGAGTACAACTTGATTTTTAGGGAGGATCGTTTTTCTTTTATGTTGAATGATTAGTAGTTTCGATTTTTGGCCGTTTACTTTAAACTTCCAGTCTAGGCACCAGGTTTCTATTTCTGTGATCTTTTCTTGGAGTTTTTGTAAGGCAATGTTGGGATTTTTGGACTTCACGACAATTCCTGTATCATCTGCAAAAAGTGCTGTGATGCTGTTAAAGTCTTGTCGGTCGATGGTATATTGTAAGTACTATAAAGTGGTGAATTATATAAGTCTACGCATTGTTTAGAAATAGTGGTGGATTAAAATCTACTAAATCGAACTTATGAAACCAAGAATTACAATTAATAAACTACCACTTGAAAATATTTATTCGATGTGCGTATGTTAGCTCTTTGCTCCAACAATAAATGATAAGTCGGCCTGTCTAATTCAGGGGCTCTAGTCCACCCTATAAACGGGTGTGATGTTTGGTGTGGTAGAAGTCGCATTCTTGGTCATAGATCGCACCCCCTCTGCCTAAACAGCAGAGATGCCAACTGCTCCGGACACGCCAAAATGATTAAAAAAACGGTAAATAACTACAAAGTAAATTTTGCAAATATTTGCTTGCTTTTTAAAGGGTATACTATACCTGCCAACTTTCACTCTTTCCGATAATGTATTTTCTGAGTGGTTGTAAAACAATAAACGAAAAACAATCTGACTCAAAAATATATTTATATTTTGATCCCGTTGAAATTCGCTTGCGCAAAGACTAATATGCTTTGATATATTTATTGTAATTATTTATATGTAGTGGTGGTCAAACTAATTTATAATTATCATTATAATTCAAAAAGTTAATTGGAATAACCTGAGTATTGCTACCACTTTAAATATGAAAATAAAATCTTCCGGAAAATCCGGAAGAGTTGGCAGGTAAGGAGCATAGCATAATTTTACTACCTATAGCATAGCATATCTTTGAAGTGGTGAATTGCATAATCCTGCGAATCCTTTAGAAATAGTGGTAGATAAAAATCTACTAAACTGAATTTATTAAACCAAGAATCGCAATTCATAAACTACCACTAGGACTGGGCTATAAATCGATATATCGATTTAACGCTTATATCGGCAAACCGATACAGCAACTTTCATTCCAAGCGATGCATCAGAAATCTGATTTAAGCCGTCGAGTGAAGAAGACGATATAGCGATACACGCAAGGACTTTCTCTTACGTTTCCGATGCCAACTCGCGCTGTGGAAGACGATATTGTTTCGTTATGTTGAGACGGCCTTGACTGATGAGCGGTAGAATCAGAATCACTTTTGAGACCTTATATCGTTATATCACATGTTCGTTTTCGCACCTTCGCGATTTGAAATCGTTTCTTGTAGATTATTTTCAATGGGATTACCTTCGTGATCGCCGTCGTAACCTTGTTCTGAACGCAATCTATTATTGAAAAGAATTTATAAAGAAAAGTTTCTTCATTAATTAGGTAAGTTTTTTATTTATTTTCTGACAAAACATTTTTTATATTTTTAAATGTGAAAATTATCGGAAATCTAATTTAAGGCATCCATAAGGAATTAAATTACAAAGTAAATAAATTTGTTAGGTTATTTTTTTACTTTCTCTTAATTTATTAAAAACCTTTCGGATAAAACATCAAAAGAATTTGAAAAGTTTGCGAATTTTATTCATTTCTTTTTTTTTTTTTTATCAATTACTACTTCGTTTTATTAGAGAGTAAAATCATTATTTTTTTTAATTTTCGTTTCATATTATTAGTTAATTAGCTAAATATATTACCGAATATCACAATTCTTTTGTTTTTATTTTTAAGAATTTAATTAAGAAACTTTGCCTTACTTTGTTTTTCGTTCATAATTCGGTCATTATTTAATTTAATTTAATTATTTATATGAAATAATAATAAAAATAGTGTTTAAGAAGCATTTTTTTTCTAAAATTTATTTAGCTCTTTGTTTTAAGCATACAAATAATTTTTTAACGAACTAATTTTTTAAATTTTGTTCCTATGCTGTTAGGTAAATATATTGATAAATTTCACTTTTATTTATTTTTTTATTTTTAAACTAAGAAATCTTTTGTTATTTGTGTGATCATTTTTGGAAAATATGACAAAACTTGTGCTTACTTCTTCATTCAGAATTTGAACATTACGATCGAACTTAATAATTCTGTAATTATTTACGCATAATAGTACAAGCAAATATTGATTTGTTAAAAAAAGTTTCTTTTTTTTAAAAAAAAAATATTTTTAACACTTTGTTTTAAGTGTATAATGAATTTCTTAACAAACTTTTTTTATAATTTTTTAAATTTTCTTTCAATAATTTCAGCTAGATATCTTTATAAAATTCCCTTTTCATTTTTAAACTAAAAAATCTTTCAGAGAACGAAAATTTTAAGAAATTATTACAAATCTTATGTTTATTTTTTAGTTTAAAATTCGAACATTTTTAATTTTAAACTTCGGCTTTTAGTCAATCTAACTTTTATTTTAATTAAACTATATTTTGAAATTTTAAAATCAGCTTTTGTTTAATAACAATATTTTTTTTCATTAAGGGTGTTTTAGGGGTTAACTTAAATTAAGACTGCTTATACCTTATAAACGATAAAGAAGTGCAAGTATTTCATTCTGTATCTGCACACATTTTTTCAATAAATATTTTAAGTAAGATTTGTACATCTTAGTCAATTTATTTAATATCTTTCTTTAGCAAACATATATATTTTCAAATTTATAAATTGATTTAAATCAATATGCGTATGAAGTCTTGATAGAAATCTGACTTTCTGTGCCTTAAAGTAAATAAAATTCAAAAATACTATATCGCGATACATCGCTATATCGCGATGCAAAACTGACGATATATCACGATATATAATTTCTAATATCGCCCAGTCCTAACTACCACTATAAAATATATGCCGTCCGGAGCAAGTTGGCATCACTGAAACAGGCATACGTCCACAACTGTACATTAGTGTCTATAGGTCACGAATAGTTTCGCCGCCTTATTTTAAATTTGACGCTCTGCTAGATAGTATCAGCATACCCTCCAACTTATGAGGATTTTGAAAATAATTCTTTCTAGTGGTAGCGAACCAAAGTAGAAATTTTTAAAGCAAATGGATCTCTCATAAAACTTTTATCAGAACTTAAGAATCTAGCCCTATGGCCTGCACTTTTATAAGTAATAGTGGACAAGTTACGCTAAAATTAATTTTTTTAAAATATTAAGACATTAATTTTACTACCGTCTGAAAAGAAGGTTTCTGAAACTACGGAAATTCCGTAGCAGTTGAAGGGTATGTATCAGCTAACAAACATTCACATTAAACAATATAAATAATTATTTTTTAAAAAGTGGTAATTAATAGATCCACATTAATATTTGTTTCGAGATGGTAGTTAGGATATCTGTGCCCCCCCCCCCCCCAAAATGATGAAATTAAAACTGTTTCAAATCAAGCTTGTGTTTGAGAGGAATACGGAACCCTGTCTACCAGGACTTGTTAAACATTACATCTGACATGCAAATCTGTTTCCTGTTATAGATATTGACAGTTAATAAGTCCTTGTAATGACAGACATTTCTTTCTTTCGAGCACAAGTTGAAATTAAATGGTTTTACTAGCAGTGTTTTTATTTTCCTGGGTAGAAGCAGCTCTGTGGATTACACTCAGAGGATGGCTGTAAACATATCACCAAATTCGGACGGCTTTGGCTGTCATTTGCGGCAACATATTAACCTCTTCGAGACGGGCGAGTCATATATGCATTCTCAGAGTGCCGATAATCAGGGTAAAAAAGATAAAACTGGTAGACAAACTATTTTTTATAGCAGTAGTATATTTGTAGGCGAGGTATTAATAGTTTGATTTATTTAATTCACCACTACTTAGTTCGAATTAAAAATTGCACAGTTAAACTTTTAACTCACTAGGATTGAATGCGTTAAATTTAAAGTGAAAGCAAAAATAAGTTTGTCAAATTAGCTATGCCCAAACTTAAGCTACCGCTTTTTATTTTTTACTATCCGGATTCTAATTCCGTACGAATACATATATGACTCGCCCGTCCCGAAAAGGTTAACTAAAAGAACTCTATGAAGCGCAGATAAAACCTAACTACTAAAATATTTTAAATTGTAGTAAGTTTTATGCTTTAGTAAATTTTAAAAAAAAATTGGGTAACAATGATTTTAAGATTCATGTCATATAAACAAAGTAAAACCATATAAGACGCAATACTCATGTGGTAAAATGCTGGCAAGCATAAGCAAATTCTGCTTACTTTAACTGTTTTTTTTTCACTGTCACATTAAATATTCTGTTGCTAACATGGGAAAGTGTTAATTAATTATTGATCGGTTGGGGATTAAACAGTAAATGTAAATTCCAAGAGCAGATCCCAGTTGTCATAGCATTTCTCAATTCCATAATCAGCAAGCTGTCAAATTAAGTAAAATTTGCATGGATGGAAAGCCATGCAAAATCTCTCTAGTAATATACTCACTTCTTCTTCTCCTTTGTACCACTTCAGATCGGGAAGTGGATTTCCACCATGTGAAACACAAGTAAGACGCTGCAGTTTACCAGCTGCTATGGGAGTCCCCTCGGAATATCCAAAAATGGATGGTGGATCGGGTGCATCTGTAAATCACAAATTGACTGTAAATTTCCATGATTAGTAAAACTGTATTGTTTCAACTCTCATAATTTTTATAAAATAGTATTCGAGTTTGAGACATACCACGTGACCTATTTTTTAAACTACTACAATATCTAAAGAGGATTGGATAAATATATTTTATTTCCATTTATAGCCGTTGTTGAACAGCCGACCCGATTTTGAGATTACGACTACCAATGCAGGGATGCCAACTTGCTCTGGACAGCGAATAAATATTTTCGTGTGGTAGTTTATTAATTGTGATTCTTTGTTTAATAAATTCAATTTATTAGATTTTTATCCACCACTATTTCTAAATAGTTAATAGACTTATATATTCATGACTTAATTATAGTTAAATCTTGTTAAACCTGTTAAAAAATTAGCAAAATTATACAAATCTTTGCAAATTATAGTTAGTAGTAATTAACCTTTTTTTAAATTATTTTGTCTTGTCCGGAGCAGTTGGCATCTCTGCCAATGTTCAACTCCGCAGACTTGCTATTTTGTATACTGTTCAGAAGACAAGGAAACTCCTGGATTAACACGTTCACGCCGGGGTGACCCACCGGCGGGTCACGCTAGATTGTCTCATCGGGCTGCGCACAACTGGTAACAAATCAATTTCAATTTTTTGTTTTTTTTTCGGGAATAATAAGAATCCATAACTACCAATTGTTTTTAACGGATGCAATTTTTATATTGAATTGCTTCTTCGCCTTGATAAATTTCCTTACAGTGAATTGTTATTGTTGAGAATAGATTAACTCCTCTCGAATATTATCTAATATTGAAATAGTTCTTCTACCATTATTTTCTCTTTTCCGTCTCGCTTTCAGGCGCAACACTCGGCGTGAACGTGTTAAGTATTGGGAAAAATTTGCTTACGTGGAGGACTTTTTGATAGAACTAACCGAATTTGAGCTGCAGGGTAGGGAAAACCACTAAAACTACCACGGTTATCTTGATGCAAAGGGACTCTTAACTCCTTATCCGTCTACCGCAGGATATTTTACGTCAGCACTCTGGTCTGTACGAGCCGGTTGTGGAATTCGTATCGATCAGCCATCCTAGGACTAGTACTCAGCTCGCCTTATCAATCGCACTCTATCTCCTGAGCCACCATTGCTCCGATAAGTACAATTAAAAATTTCTTAAGCTACGTGCCTTATTTCAATTTCCTTTTAATGAAAGAGTTTCATTTGTAAATAATGCCTCACAACATACATCGTACAAACTTATGACGGGGAAAAAGAATGTCTAAGAGAAATTAGACTGATATATGGAGAAATTCCAAAACTTTGTGACGTATTTGAACTATATCCAATGAAGTCATTTATATGTAACACATAGCATGTACCAGATCCTGTACAAACTTAAGAAGTTGAAAAGGAATATGTAAGAAAAATTAAATGTATTCAGAAATTCTGAAACTTCGCTTCGATTTTGAATTGCATCCTGTTAAAGTGTTTTATGTGTAATACATGGTATCAACAGACACTATACAGACTTAGGAATTTCAACAGAGAAATGCTCTAACCGCCACCACTTTGATACGTTTTGATTTCTAAAAAAAAACATTGTAAATGACAAAACATTGCAGCAATAGAGAAAAAAAATCATTAACTTCCTGCTTCTTTCTTTGAAAAGAAATTTCGAAGTTTCTGTTTCTACAGTTGCCTTTTAAGTCTGGAGGAAACTGAGAATTATCCATTGCCGAATAAAACTGAGTGAAGGTGGGAAATCAAATATTAGAATCAAGTTTCACCCTTTCAATCAATTTAGCAATGATGTTTCTCCTTCCTCAATAGTAATTTATCATATTTTGAAATAATTCCAATTGTTCCGGTCAAATTATGTAAGGGGTATGTTAAACGTTTTTCAACCAAAAATTGTTTCAACCAAAAAGTCCTGAATACGGTGGAATCTATTATTTTTTTTATCCATCCATTAATAAAATATCCATCATGCTAATTGAATATATGACTTACACAAAATGCTCACAGCTAATGTTTGAAGCTTCGTTTCGCCTAGTTCTTGATTCACTGCGTAGCAAGTAAAGAGTTTAGCACTGCGATCCTAAGAAAGAAGTAAATGGGATATATATTTTTTTTTTTAATTTAACTTAATAAGTTCTGGGAATTAATATATATCAGGGTTACCACTTTCGACTTCTCAAAAAAGAAAAAGTGGTAGTTTAAATGTTTTAAGGCCACTGAAAATTTAACTTCCCTCAGGGCAGAAAGCCTACATATGGCAAGACGGAAAAGAGCAAAAACTGGTACGAAAGGCATTTCATTCTGACATTTTTTTCAAGAAACATTAAATTTCTGTAACTACCGCAATTTTTTTACAATTTTAGCGTTTATATAAAACAGCTTCTTTCGTTATAGAAAAGTAGATGCAGCTGAATAATTAAAAAAGAGAATAGTTTAACTCCTCCCGAAAACATGCTAAAACTGAAGTGGGTTAACTACCAGCTTTTCCTCTTTTCCGTCTAGCTTTCATCCATGACTTCCCTGTTTTTACAAAATAAAAGCATGATTAATTTATTATATATTCTAGATTATATATCCAGATTATATATTTAATATATCCAGATTTATATACTCCATTTCAGTTATTTTTTCATTAGATTCGTTGGTTTACAGCAGTGGTTTTAACTGAAAGCCTCCACACGGTTTTTTATAGATAGTCCTATCAGACCACTATGAAGGACATCCACTTACCGAACGAGTCATTTAATACAAAATATAGTTAAAATAAGAAAGTGGTAACAAATATATGACTAAAAATTTGTTTTATTTATGAATATTATTGGTTTGCCTTATTCACTTGTCAACCACTACAGATTCAATTCTCAAATATATAAGATAAATTTCTCTTAATTACTTTTATAAAAGATTTTGGGTTCATGCGCACAACTGGTTCACTTTTTAAACAGTCTGCGCGGACTTCTTATAAAAGACAGTGTGGAGGCTTCTTGATGTAGGAGGTGATGATCCGGCCCGCGAAGCCTTTTCTTGTGGCCCGCGAACTAAAATATATTAGTTGTCGTTTTCTTGCTGACAATTTTCGTAAAAAATTTATATGGGCTTAAAATACTTTTCTTTCGTTTAAAGAACCTAATTTCCTCGCTTCTGTGAAATTTAACATACCAACGGTGCAAAAAAATTTATCTCTCAGGTTTTGTATGCAAGAAAACATGTACTCAAATACAAAAATAATCGTGTATATTTCTCTTTTTTATTTCGTTTTTTTGTATTTAGTGAATATAACTTAGCAAGTGAATATCAAGAATTTTCTCGAAGAAATTCTCCCATTTAACTTTTTGAAACCACTCATTTTGGACGAAATTGTTTACATTTTTAAATTTTAAAACGCATTAAAGAGGGAATGGATATCATGTTTTATTTAAATTCCTTGAATTGAATATCGCATGAGTGGAAAAGAAAAGAAAATTAATTTCAGATGCTTAATAAATTTTTTTTTGTTGCTATAATTCCTAATAAGTCGAAAGAATTTTTTAATTTATCACAGAATTAAATTTAAACGAACAAAAATCTTGTCATTAAGTTTCTGATTAAGAGAAGATTCAAAATGATACGTAACAAGCACTATTTGTAATGCTTGTTATTTTGCTTTTTAATATTAAAAAATCTTTGATAAAAATCTGACTGTAATATTTAATGTTCCTTTTAACATAAAAGAGTCCTATATAAAATTTTGATAAAGTTTTTTTTTTCTTTCTTCCAATGGCAGGCACTGAATTTGTATCTTGCCTATACTATGCCAGAATTGTTGCTCATTTCGCGTTACCCAGTGGGCACCTGTGAACCAAAGTCACGGAGGCGAGGAACATTGCCCACGCCACACTGCCACAAACCCGTTTATAGGGTGGGCCACATTCACACATCATACACACGCACAACAGAGGACAGCACAAAGAGAGAGAGAAACATCCATGCTCAGAGCGGGATTTGAACCCGCAGCCTATGGCTTCGCAGTTAGGCACGCTAACCGCTCGGCCACCTTGCCGGCAATTTTGATAAAGTTGTGGCCCGCCATTTGACTGGTGTTTTAATTGTTCGTTGCGCCACGGGGGTCACCGGTGACCGATGAAGCCAAGATTATTAGAAACACTTAATTCGAGTGAATTTTTAATTTTTTTTAATATTATTATCGTTACTAAAATGGTTTGAAGAAATTAATGCAATATAAAACACACAAAAATAGTTTTATTTATATACACAGACATGCGAACTTGCTCCGGACAGCGAATAAATATTTTCAAGTGGTAGTTTATAAATTGTGATTCTTGGTTTAATAAATTCAATTTCGTAGATTTTTATCCACCACTATTTCTAAAAATTCGTGGTCTTACTTAATTTATCCCTTTTTTTTCAAATCATGCTAAACCTCTAAGAAAACTAGCAGAATCTGTCTGATACTTGCTAATTTAGTTTGTAATTATTAAACCGTTTGGCCAGACGGGCAAGCCATGTAAAATTAACGAGGCATTCGACGTGTTAACTTGACCTAGATCCAATTACCTTGATATTAGCTATTCAAAATTCAGTAAAATTTTAGTTTTAAATCTCTACCACTCTTTAAGATATTTTTAAGAGAGCACAGCAGATGAATTTGATATAGCATTAACATTTTCCTTAAAAAAAAAATTAAAATAGTAGTTAAAACACGAAAGTTTTCAGATCAATTTTTTGATAACAGAAATGCTCTAAAACAATAAAATTCAGACCTGTTTGGTGACGTTAACGTTCAGCATGGAAGTTGAAGTCCATCCACCATTTTCATCTTCTTCTATGATGTTCTCACCAATAAATGGGACTCCATCTACGACCCACGTGACTTCTGCAGCGGGATTGCTCCTTCCAGTCTTGCAAGTTGCACTGATGACATCGCCAGGCTTTGCTTCTTTTGGAACTTCAATAGTGATAGATGACGGAGCGTCTAACAGCAATATAAGCATAGTGGTAACTTTAACCATCTTTCCGTCCTTACTTATAAGAGGATGGATCATTTTTTTCAATTACAAAAAAATTGTGTTGTATAACAGTTTCATTATTAGAATTCATATTAAAAAAATAAGTAAATGTTGTATACTTTAATAAATTAATATTAATGATAACATAGTTGAATGTGAAATTAACTTATTCTTCTTTTTTAAAACTAGAATGATAAGTAACAGAAAGAAATATCCCCTTGGTGTAAATTTAACATATTATTACGTTTTCATACTAGTGATCAGTGGCATTACCTCTAACATCAGAAAGCCTCCTCGCAGTTCTTTATCAGTGGTCTACGCAGACTATTTAAAAAGTAAACCAGTTGTGTTCATGAATCCTAATTCTTTTTTTAAGTAATTGAGAGAAATTTATCATATATATTTGTGAATTAAATCTGTAGTGTTTGAAAAGTAAATAAGACAAACCAATCATATTAAAAAATTAAACAAATTTTAGACTTATATTTGCTACCACTATCTTATTTTTACTACTTAGACTTTCTATTAATTGCTTCTTTCGTAAACTTGTTTATTTTCATAGTGGTCTAATCAAACCACCTTTAAGAATCGTGTGGAGGGTTTCAGTTATAGGAGGTATGATCTTTGTTGTTTACTGCAAGTACCTTGTTACAAATTTAATTAACTACAACTTCTATCTTTTTTGTTTTTTTTTTAATGATGTGACTAAAATTGTTATAGAATTTTAGTGACTACTTTAACACGTTCACGCCGGGAAAAGAGAAAATACTGGTAGAAGAACTATTTCAATATTAGATAATATTCGGGAGGAGTTAATCTATTCTCAACAATAACAATTCATTGTAAGGAAATTTATCACGGCGAAGAAGCATTTCAATATAAAAATTGCATCCGTTAAAAACAATTGGTAGAATTGGATTTTTATTATTCCCGGAAAAAAACTAAAAAATGAAATTTATTTGTTACCAGTTTTTAATCTGGTGCGCCGCCAAGATGAGACAATCTAGCGTGACCACCAGTGGGTCACCCCGGCGTGAACGTGTTAAGGAACCAGTGGCGTAGCGAGGGGTGGGCAAGGGGGGGCATCATGCCCCAGGCGCTACTCACAAAGGGGCGCCAAATGGTCCGCAAAACAAAAAATTGCTGGATAATTTTTTTTTATTATAATTGATTTCTGGAAAATATATTTTAAATTAGTGCCAGTGTAATATAATAAATGTTAATTCATAAATATTATTCATAATATTTAATATTTAATTCATATTAAATATTATATTAAATTCATATTAAATATATTTCAATATTTAATTCACGTCCTTGTCATCGCGCTCTGCTTAGAATAAAAATGAAATGCTATTAAATGTTGTATATAAGTTTAATGTCAGCATAAATTATATTGTATATTTCACTATGTTATTACCTTTCAAGTTCAAGGCATTCTAGGTAAGTAATAAATCAAATAAGATTACTTACTACATCTATTCGACGATTCTATTATTAAGTGAATAGAGTATGAAAAAATTTGTTAACAGAAAAATTTGTTGTTCTCATATTTGTCATCACAGATTCAAAATGAATTCATTCATCTTCTGGCATCTGCAGTTCGAAATCAACTAATAAACGATATCAAAAGAAATAAATATTATGGACTTTTGTTTGATTCAACTCCTGATATCTCTCATCGAGAACAAATGTCCGAAGTCGCTAGATATGTAGATGCTGATTTTATCAATAAAAAAGTTTCCATCAAAGAATCTTTTTTGAGTTTTATTGAAATGCATGCTTAAGATGCAGCCTCGATAGAAAATACAATTTTAGAGAAATTAAATTACGATGAAATTTCATTAACAAACTGCAGATCACAATGTTGCGATAATGCTGCCGTGATGGCAGGTCACAAATCTGAAACGCGATGGAGCGCCAGAATAGAAGCGGTTATCGTTATCATCTATGGGCTATAGAATATAATAGAAAAATTAGCAGAGCACACTACCACTACAAGGGACAACAGAAGTGAAGCTGCAATTCTGTTGCAAAATATACTAACCTTTAGTTTTATAACTTTAGTTCATTTCTGGTACGAAATCTTAAGAAGGATTGATCGTGTGCAGCTCAGATTACAAGATCCTAGAATGAATTTTAGAGAAGTGTTCCATGATCTTGAATCATTAGCGACTGAACTAACCGAAATTTGAGACAAGCTCTGTAAAGAGGCAATAGAAAAAGCAGAGTCTCTTTGTGAAAAATGGGATATGGATACAACAATACGTGGCTGGAGAATTGGCTATGGTGATCTTTCCGCAGAAAGTGAAATTTCTCGCGTTATGAAAAGCACTTTTGATCGTCTCCAACAGGAAATGTGTAAACGATTAAGTGACCTTAATTTCAAATTTGGATTTCTACTAGACGTTGAAAATTTATTAAACAAGGATAATGTTGATAACGACCTTGGAAAAAAATCGTAAAAATCTGGGTGAATTTTATAATACAGATTTCAATGTAATAGAATTTTTATCAAAATATGTGACAGCAAAATGTTACTTCGCAGTAGAAAAGAAATTAAACCTAAAACTCCATTACAATTTCTTACTTTTATAATCAATCTCGAATGGAGAAGATGTTTTTCCAAATCTGAGAGAGGCATTTCAAATACTCCTGACTACCTCAGTATCAATTGCTAGCTGCGAACGTTCATTCAGCAAATTAAAATTAATTTTGACAGATCGCCTAAATGACCTAGCATTTTTAAGTGTGGAAAGAGAAAAATTTTAAATGATCAATTTTGATGGTATTATTGATACATTTGCTTCATCAAAAGCACGGAAAATTTAGATATAGTAATTAGTTTTATTAATGAATTATAATCATATGATTATTAAATATACGCATCTCCTTGGAGATAATAAATATCTACTTTTTTATTGTTTTAAAACTGCGTGTTTTTAAAATATTTCTTTATAAATATGTAAAATAAATAATAGGTATCTTTTGAACTAATTCTAGATGATCAAAATGTAGATGATCTAGATGACATTTCAAAATCTAGTCTTGTTCTCTCAACTACATTTTTTGTCTCAAATTTAAAGCCTAGCTTGAGTCTATGACTTTATTTATTTTACTTTACTTATTTATTTATTTGCGAGTATATTTTACATATAATATTTTATGGTTTTCGAATGGGGGGGGGGGCGCTAAAAGGGTATTGTGCCCCGGGCGCGAGTTAAGCTCGCTACGCCACTGTAAGGAACTGATGAATTTTGTTAGAGATATTAACACATTGCTGACCGGCGACTTATCTGAAAATTTCCCCATGTTTTTGAAAGCGGATGTTGGTCGTAAAACAATATAAATAAACTTTAAAAAATTTTTATTTATTATTCAACTCTTAATATTTCTTTTTCGTATGATAAAAAGTATGACAATCACCTTCGTGTAATGGCACATCGGAAGTTTTACAAATGTATCAAGTTTCGTGAAGTTATAATAAATTGGTAGAGAATTAAATAGTAAAATTGAAATTAAGGAAAATTACGCCCACTTTTTAAAATAGTCACCACGAGACTATTTTAAAACGCTTGGTCACGGAAACACGAGTTAACTCGTGACCGGTCATCAACGCTTGGCCGCGAAAACACGAGTTAACTCGTGACCGGTCAGCAATGTGTTAAATTGCACCTGTATAATTTACACTGCTGTAGAAATTAATTTACACTTATGTTCAGAATGGTTTTGAATAAAGAAAAATTGGCCCATATTAAAGCATGAGGAATTATTAAGAAATATTTATGCATACTTACATAAGCCAGTGTATTATTTTAAGCATTTTTTTAAATTTGTTCATTTAGCCTTTAACTTTTTATGAATTTCTCAACAACGAATATTTAATGCTGAGAAATTATCGAATACGTGCAATTTCCTCAAGTGTTTAATGCTCTTTTATTTCCTCTAAGATATTAATTACATCACAAACCCTGTTTAAACCATCGAGAATCCTGCTCATATACTAAATTAACATAAAAAGTAGTTATCAAGAATCGCCACAAACAACTGTTTTTTTTAATATCGCCCTACTTACTACACTATTTATTTAAGAAAAAAGTAGCACACTTCAAATTACGAAAAAATGTAGCGACTGCAGTAGTTTCACTACTTGGCGCTTCTTTCGACTACTGCTTGTGATTTTCATATAGACAACTGACCACTTTTTTGTGGTTAGGCATTAATGGATTAAGAATGCCAGAATATGGAAAGATATCTGAGTACCCTGTACCTTGCAACTCATTAGTTTATTTCAATTATTTTCAATTTTAAATACTAAAATTTATTAAACAAAACCTCTTTTGCGGAGAATAATGTTACCAGTTTTTAAAAAAAAATTTTTTTTTTTTGATAAACGTCGTTGCACAGCTGAGCTGACCCAATTTAGGTTTTATGACAATTAATGTTCAACTCATTAGCCTTGTATTTTAAAACCCAATCTACAAGATAAGGGATCTAATGGATTAGGTATTGGGAGCCATTTCTCTTTCTGAAGGATTTTTTGATGGAACTAACTCGCATTTGAGTTACATAGTGAGAAAAACGACGGAGACCTCTCAGGGTTAACCTGGCGGTAAGGGGACTCTAGCCCTTAATCCGTCTAACACTGTGGTTAGTTCTAACCGGGTGCGGAATTTGTATCGATCAGCTATCGCTGGGATTCGAACCCGGTTCACCTCATTGGATGGCGGACGCTCTATCCCCTGAGCCACCAAGTTTCATAATTATGCTTTCCTTATTATATGAAGTAGTTTAAATGATAATGCAAAATAAACAAAAACTAAATTTAGCATCACGAGGGTAGAACTTCCGCCTTGTCTCCTGATTAAATTAATCAGAACGTAACTTCTAAATTTCAGGTACAGTAAATGGTTTATTTATTCACAGAAAATACTTCTTCCTGTCTGACCCTTATTTCCTGTCCGTAACATGAAACATCACTAATTTCCATATTTAAGTTTGCTCTTTTTACCGTTAAAATTCATATTATTGAGAGAGAGAGATTTTGCAAGCACATTCAAGAGATTTTGCAAAGCACTTGTCTTACGTTATGCTTAACGCTCTCCTCATTTTCCACTCCTTAGCGATACTATTAATTGTATGGTTATTATCCCGCATGCGTTGTGAAGACACATAGTATTAAAAATTAAAGGTAAAGTTAAACTAGAAACTCATTCCTTTATTAGAAAATTCAATTAATATATCAACAGTTATTAAAGGTGCAACGTTTTTTTGGTACTTATGTATTATCGCAACCAGGTTGGCGCGATTTGTAAGTTTGAGTAAGAAAGTATGAATAGAAAGAAAATGTACATTTATTAATTACAGATAATTTTTAATGCAGTTTTTTATATTATTTTGTTTTAAAATATAAAATAGCAATTAAACCCTTCCGGTTTCGAATTTGAATAAGTTGCAATAAGAACCAATTTCCGGCTCTCACACCCAAGTGTTGATTGCACTCTTCGACGTTACATTTCCAGAAAATTTGCTTTCCAAAATACAGTTTCATTTTATGAGAATTTTTACAAGTACGTTCGTTCGGTATAATTCCATATCCCTGTAACAATTCAACAGCATCTTTCTCACTCGCCGGCAGATCCCAAATACCCATAGTTAAAGTATTTCGCGGCATTCAATCTAACCAGTAAGCAAAATAATTTCTTTACGAAAAACCACATATAACACGTAGGGTTGCCGTAAGTAGGGACCCCAAATTTGGCGTAAGTAGGGTCGCCAAATTTGGCGATTTATGCGAATTTTGGTCTGGTTGCGCTAATACGTAAGAACCGTTTTTTTTTTCTTGCGCTCTGTGTAGGGTACAAAAAAAAGCCATAACTCTTGTTATAATCATCTAATTTTCAGGAATCAATCGGCCAATCTTTAAGGTTCAAAGAGATCAACTCAAATATATTAATAATTAGTGTTGACACTATTTAAAGTTACGAAATCAGACTATTTTCTCTGAATATGAAAACCTTTTTTCTCCCAGCGATTTTGGATTTCTGACTATCAAAATATAGGGATGACGCAATCTGGTAGATGTGGTCCCAATAGTTTAGTCAGAACAGCTGTCGAAATTTTGGACTCGTATAGAGAGATTTAGAAAAGCGTTACGTTTCCCCTAACACTAACATTAACGCTACTTGAGCTTTACAGTACATAAGCCAAAATCTTCCTCCAAACTACAGTGACACTCAAGAGTAGAAAGTAATTGTTAAGTTGCTGTTAAATGTAAGGCTTGTGTGGAAAATCTCGATAGACTTTTTGCGTATTCCGCCCATATCTTGAACAGTTAAGCGAATGAAAAAACTTCTCCACACCGCACAAATTAAATTATTTTAACATACTTTCAATGTAGAAGTAGCTATCGGCTGGATCTATTTTCATAGTTATTAGCAAGGTTTTTTTTGTGTGTGTATAACCTAAAAAACCAAGCAAATGATAGAAACCATTGTGACAGCTATTATCAATATACAGAAAAATAACTAGCTTTCTACTTACAGAGTACTTTTAATGTTATAGATTTTTCCATTGGTACTGGTGTCATTGAGCTAGAAGCTTTGCATAAATAAAGAGCTTTGTCGTCTGTTGGTGAAGCTGTAAATGTAATCTCGTTGACAGCCTCACCATCTAAAGTCATGTATGAATGATCTACAAAATCCCCATTTCTAGTCCATACCAGCCAAGCCAAGGGATTACCTCCACGAGAAACACATCTGATACTGACAGTATCCCCAGATCTGATTTTCTCATGTACTCTATATCCTTCTATAGTTGGTCTTCCAGGAGGATCTGTAATTCAAGGATTTTTAAATTATTATTCATGGAATTAAATGATCGAAGAGCATGCAAGGTTTAGTAGACTTAAGTTTAGAAGATCATACAGGTATGTAGACAATATTTATTTTACAAATATTGTAATATATATTGCAAATTTTATTATTTCGTAAGCGAGCGAAAATAAACTACTACGTTCATGAATTGGAACGTATAGTCAAAATGTTTGTGTTGCTTATCTGGAATTCAAGAGGTGCATAATTTAAGAAATCTATAGACCAATGAAATTATCAAATTATTCGCGAGAAATCATTGGCGGTTTCTAATATTTCCGTCATTTTTTAGCAATGCTTTTGCTCTCAGAATTTTCTTGGTAAAAAAGAAAGTGAAAACTTTCGAACTACTGAAGTCGCTTTAATTTATTTACGGTATTTTAACCCATTAAAACGAGAGAAGATAATACGAAACAAAGAAGACTGAATAGACGACTATTAACATAAGGTCGGTTCCGCGACATTAAGGTTTTGGAGCCAGCTCCAAATTTCTTCAGCTTTTGAGAAAATTATCATGTATCTTTAACGGTTGTTAATTAATTGTTTAACGGTTCAATATTAATTCTGTTATCGATATTTTAAAAATTTCTGTCAGGAAACTAAACTACAATAACAAAAGTTCAGATCCTGAAGAGTAATAAAATAATATTCAAGGTTTTTTTCAAACTTAGAGAGCATTCCTACTGAATGTGGTTTGATCGTTCTACTTAAAATGCACCAATCAAATTCTCGATTTCTGTATTTTGCATCAATTTTTATTGTCATAAAAAAGTGGCGAACAAATATAGTCGGTGCAGCGTTGGAAAATATTTCGTATTAAAATAAAAGGTTTGTTTTTAAAGCATTTGAATTCGGCACAATATCATTCATTTATAACTGAAAGAAGAAAAAAGAATATCTCCAGTCTCCTTGTTAAGATAAACCTATTAAACTTTTCAGTTAGTTTTCGAATGGAATCGTCAGGTTAGTTTGAAACGGACTTCAAGAGATCTGTGTCCGGGAAGTTGTCCAATTTTAAGTTCTGCCTGAAAATCAAATTGGTATTGCTGTTTTTAATCCATAGCATTTTATGTTATATCCTTGCTTCGAAATTAATTTTCAACCCAAAAGTATGCATATTTTTTCTTTATTTTTGATTAGGATTCAAAATATCTACATTAATAGCGGTGATTAAGGAAAATTCCGTATAGATTAATGTCGAAAGATTTTATACAAATTTTATTTTAACCTCTTATCTATTATTGTAGAAATGCCATCCATACATGTTAAATTATGCCTTTCATGTTAAATACGAACTAAATATGACTTTTATTTAGGAAATGTAATTACATTGTACGTCTAAACTGACGCCGGCTGATAACATAATAGACGTAAAATTGCTTTCACTTTCGCAGGCATAATAAACACCATGATCATCTGATGTTGGCTTCAAATTCAATGTTGATACAACTTTCTGGCGACCATCTTCCTCATCAGTGATAGATATTCGTATGTTTTCTGAAAATGTTAATAAATTGGGTTCATAAAATTAGAAACAAACATAAGATGTTAACTCTCAATTAATGTATTTCATTTAATTAGAATAAATTATCAGTACAGAGCTATAAGCTAATGTAAAGAGCTCGTTTGCACTCTTCTACAATCTAAATTGTCAATAAAAATACTGAACATATAAAAAAGTTAAATGCTTTACAGGGCTCTCAGTGGTTTACCAAAATATTTAAAATTATAAAAGTTCAGATTTTAAAATGGCTTTCTAATTTAAAAGAGAATATATCACAAAACGTGTTTTTGATCTCAAAATAACTTAATAATTTAAATTCTCATATAAAAGTTTCTTATCCTCCGGTGAAAATTTTTAAATTTAAATCAAAGAAATTTCCAGTTGCTCTAATAATTACCTTACTACAACTTGCATATTTTTCGCAGGTGGGAGTTGGATTTAAAGTGAGAGGTCTTAAAGTTTTGAATGTCTTGAGCAAAATGTAGATGATCGATTAAAGACAACACTTGCAATTTTCAACGAATTCAGGCTAAATTCCGTGACATAGTTCCAGAGTTAGTCCAATTTTTTAATATTTAAGATTCCAACCGATGTGTTTTTATGATTTAAAATCACATAGTTTAAAATGATTTAAAAAATTTATATAGCTTGCAATTCATATTTTTTCAACTGTTATTAAATAAAGGAATGAGAAATAATAAATACTTATTAAAAATGGTTTTTTTCAATGACGCTATCTTTGGATCTACAAGTTTCATAAGTGGCTACAAGAATGTTTTAAATTACTCAATTAGATTTAGAATTATCAAAAACGTAAAAAGTGAAATAAACTATGGATATTTAATAAACATTATTAGAAATGTTTTTTTTTTCACTGAAGCTATCTTTGAATCTAAAAGCATCCTGTTTCGGAACTTAACCATAGTGAGCACTAATTAATTAACATAATTGAGTTTAACGTTTTTAGTATGTGTAAGTCCGATCAGATCATTAAAACAAAAGTTATTCAAAGTGTCGTATTTCCCCCCCCCTCTCTACATACCCTGAATAAAACTAGTGTAGAGTTGTAGTTTATGATGATTAACGAAACTTTAACCATCATTCATTATCTTTCTTTTTGTTGAATAAATAATATTATTTTTAAAAAGCCGTTCTTAAAATGTAAATGAAAAAGGATTGAATATTTCGCCCAAAAAAAAAAAGAATAATTAATTGTCATTCTTATTTTGCGATTGTTTGGAAGGTTTCCAGCTGAAGAAGTTCTGAAAATGCTTTAAACAGAATATTAGCCGATTGATTTTAAGAAGGGGACTTCTGATATTTTGCCAAAACTCTGGGTTTTTCTTTTTCCTCTCTTTCATTTTCTTTTTGAATGTTCCACCAGAGATGAATACTAGATAGATAATGGTCATTTTGCCAATTAACAGTGAAATCTATTAATTTGACCACTAATGATTGACCACCAGTCTACGTTGATCTATTTAATCAAGATCCGAATTCATCTTATAGAATAAAGAAGAACAAAAGCTTTTAACCTGCCCACCTGTCTACCCTGAATTTTGATCGGAGAAAAAAAATCACGCATGGAATAATATTATTGAATGTTATAATAAACACTTCATAAATGAACCACAAGAAAAAATACTTTTTCGGGAGTATTTTTATGCAACAAATTAATTTAGCGAGTATCAGTGTTGAAGTGAACCCAGGGCCTGATTATCGCCTAGGCTCAATAGGTATGGGCCTAGGGCCCACAATTTTTGAGGGGGCCTCAAAAATTAGTAAAAAGTCTGGTGAAAGGTGGGCTAGCTTTGTGTTGGTTTAAGTATTGAATAAATAAAAGAAATAATTCAGCTAATCAGTGATTTTTAGCAAAAATCACTGATTTGAATTGTTTTTGGCCAACAAACTATTTTTATTTTGACATAACATTGTTTTGTTGTGTTATATTCTTCTTTAATTTATAGATATGTAAACTTTATCTTAGAAAAATAATCTTCAATTCTCTGCTTTCAAAATTTCTTAGAATGTTTCTCTTGAATCATGCAATTCAATAGATTCTTTTTCATTGTTAGGACTACTCATCAGTAATTTAATTTCAAAATAAGGGCCCGGAAAATTGGGTGGGCCTTGGGCCTGAATTTGTCTTAATTGGTCCCTGAGTGAACCTAATATAATTTTTTAAAAATGATATTGGTTCTATATATAATTACTGTCATGCTAAAAAACCAGTCATGCATATTTTCTTTTTAAAAAATTTTATTTAATATTAACTATTATACCGTCTTCTTACATAATCCAGTGTGAAATCGCCACGACCGAACATTTTTGCTGAACTTAAGGGAATCCTGTAGGGCATATACCAATAATGCTGAAACTGACCTTTTTCGATGTACCCTGTCTCTACATCTAAACAAGATATTGCTTCATTTTTTTCACAGAATATTTGCTTATACATGTTTACACTGTGATAATTGTTATTAAATATCTATGGCAGACATTTTTTAAAAAAATTATGAACTGAGAACTTTTAATTTTTTTAAAAGATTCATTAAAAATCTTTTATAACTCAACAAGTATTTTTTTTTAACACTAAAACATTATCACATTATACAAATGTTATAATCTCGAATATACCCATATTTGACCGAAAACGCTTCCTTATAAGAGGGAATCACTTTTAGTTTATTTAAAAAAAAAGAGGGTGCATCGTTGAATCAGCTTAGTTTATGCAACAAATTTTAATTCGTTCGTGTTATTAATATCACTTTAATTCTGAAAAAAAATCTTAAAATTAAGCTTAAAAAATTTAATTACATTTAATATATTTTGTTTGGTAATATGAATTCAGAGAAATTATTAAAAAAAAAAAACAATTACCTCCATAAGTTAACCCCTTGTTTTAGTTAAACAAAATAGGCAGTGCACTGCAAGAAGTCAACTTATACATATTTTACTGTATTAATATTGTCAACTAAGCTTTTAGATAATGCTAATATATTATTAAACATTACACTAAAGTCTTGAAATTTATTCTCAAAAAATCTGTGGTCTGGGATTTTCATTAACGTACTTACTATTACTCTCTGGAACTTTAATCCGTGTAAGACCATGATCTCCTAAATTCTACTCCAAAACCGTCAGTTTCATGTTTTTGCTTTATAATTTCTTATTTTTAAGGTCTTCAGTTTTTTCTCAATCTCATCTACCTATCTCTTCCTCAGTGTTCCCCATTTTTACTGACCATGACATTGGCAATTTAAGATCATTTTTGTACATCTGTTGTGGTTCATTTTTTCTATGCGTTCCAACCATTGAAATCTTTTTGATTTTATACATTTAATTATATACAGTTACCATGTGCTTCTACTTAACATTATTATACACTAAACTACATATTCTTTTACATATTATGTACCTTTATACCTTTTATCATATACTTTATAAGTATCTTATACCTGTATTTATTATATACCTTTATAATTACAACCATGCTCAAAGAAAGAACCCAATCAGATGCTATTGCAGCAGAGACAAAATTAATTAATTTTCCCTGAAATGTAGAGCAATAATCTATGTAGATGGTTCTTTTATAATAACTGTGATAGAGGTGATGCAGGTATCCTTATTTCTCAACCTTCGGGTGAAAGAATTGAAGTCAAAATTTAAACTGGCCAAATAGCTTTGAATTTCACTGGCGGACTGATTACAATCACAGAAGATTTTTAATTCTACCTCTTACACTATTCTGAAGACGCAACTGTAAGGATTGATTATTTACTCTACTTCTAGATCGGTACTAGAAGCCGTATGTAATGGGGAAACAAATTTTACTCAAAACATCAACAACCTTTCAAAGCAGGCAAAAAAAGAAGGACAAAAATCTGCACTTTTCTGGTAGATTCCTGCCCAAGTGGCTATGGTATTGAGGGAAATGATTGAGCTAATGTCTTTTTTAAAAAGGTTTTAGTGGACTAAAATGCGTACTGGATTAGCTCCTCATCGTCATCTATGAAAACGCAAAAGTAAACACTTTCGGGAAACTTTTAAGAACCCACCATTCTAGATCTTAACTGTACTAAAAATATCTCCTCCGCAATAGCAAGACTCCTTGCAAGAAGACATTTCAAAGACGTGAAAATATCTCCAAACAACACCACCAGATACTGCGACACGTATGCAGATGTGACCAAATACGACGATACGTTTATAAGGCGGTACGTATGCAGACATTGCCGTCCCAAACCCAAATGACTCTAAGATACATTTTCAACTATCCCGCTATTCTAGCTGCACTTTTGAAACTCGGATCACCACCAGAGGACATCCTATACAGTATACAGTCTTCAGGCGGTAGATCTTACAAAACTCATCTTCCAAACTTTCAGAAATATTTTGCACTGAAATAGACAAGGCAACGACGCTTTATATGCTTTTCTTTAAAAGGCTTTTTGATTTCATGTTGGTTTTATAATTAGTTGAATTAAATCATTAATGTATGATTTTGTTTCAGTAAAATATTACTAAAATATTATTGCTGTTTGAATTTTAAAAATATGATTATAATTAATACCTTCTGATAGCTGATATGAATTCCTTCTCCATACAATTTTAGGTGCTGGTTTTCCTCCAGTAACCTCACAGGCTAACGATAAACTGCTTGCCATTTTCACTTTTACAACCGTCCCATTTGTTCTATCTATAATTTTAATGGATGTGGGGGGCACTGAAAGTAACATAAATCATAGATTAAAACTGAAAATTGAAAATAAATTTTCAAAAATTTTTTTTTTCGTTTTCTGCAATCAAAGCAATTTAAAATCAACGTCCCACCCATAAATGGACCACGGTAAAATTAGAAAACTTTGACCAGTTTTGCGTGCCTCGGTTACAAGGCTTCGGTATCACTCGTTCTGAAACAGTTAATTGTATAAAAATTTTATTCTAATCTAATTCAGATGTGGGTACTTCAAATCTGAAATTAGATTTATTCGAAAAACTACAGAATTTTTTAAAAATAATATCTTTAGTTTAGTTAATTTTTTTTTTGTTTGAATGTATAAGTTTTTTTAAAAAAAAGGACACATAGATTTATGTACATGCACATACACTTGCCTGCTTCTTCGAAAATAACACTTAAGACAAAATACATATGACTATAACATATCGTGGTTAATACATATCGTGTCATAAGCTGAAATTATCGCCTTCTACCTACCATTTCCATCGGCGATGCGAAAATTTCTAAGATCCGTTCAGAAATTATATGCAACGGAAAACAATAAAAAATTTTCCCCAGTGTATATTTAACTTTAATTCAAATAATATAAACTACACTTTTACTGGTATGTGTTATTGTTTAAAAAAAAAGCAGTTATCCCATTGAAAAATTTCATAAAAATTAATTTTTTCCAAAAAAACACTTCAAAAATTTATTTAACCACAACGAAATTTTGTTGAGTAAAAGTAAAAAATTTGTAAAGTGCATTTTTTATATTGAGAACTGAATCTTTTCTGTCACCCTTCGTAATTGCAGTTTAGGGGTACCGAAAACTAAATACTTACCTTTAGTTTGAGCATCACTTAGAGAAACATAAATTAAACAAAAAAAAATTTATTCTTACACAAAACAGTTAGATTAGCTACTTCTTTAATAGCCTCGTGTCCATCAGCGGGACCAACCTGGAAAATATTCACAAAATGATCTAAACCATTAGTATCTAGTGAAACAATGATCTTATATAATAAAAAAAATACTTAAGTAAAAAAAAAGTTTATTTTATGTAAATTTTTATACATGCATGCATTTTATAAATGTATTATGCATTAAACTGAATTTTTTTTAATTTCTTCTCCAGGATTTAGAAAATCTTTAGATCTTTTTACATGCACCGAAGAGTCATTACATTATGACCACCCTGCTAATAACATGTAGGGCCACCTTTAGCCCTCAAAACTGCTAGCACCCGCCGTGGCATTGATTCCACAAGGTGCTGATAGGTAGTCTGAGGTATCTGGTACCAAGCGCTCACCAGCTGGTCCTGTAATTCCCTCACATTGCGAGGGGGTAGCGCGGCAGCACGAATTTGGTTTTCCAAGTAGGACCACAAATGCTCTATTGGATTAAGGTCAGGTGAATTTGGGGACTAAGACATGACTTGAAAGTCACTGGAATGTTCTTCGAACCAATCCATCACGATTCGACCCTTATGACATGGTGCATTATCCTGTTGGTAAACACCATCCCCAGCAGGAAAAACTGTTGCCATGAATGGGTGAACCTGGTCTGCAACTATGTTCAAGTAGCTTACAGGCGTCAGGGATTGTTCTATGAGGATTATGGGTCCTAGTGTGCCCTATGAAAACATTGTTCCTGGGCGAGAAACCATGAAAACCTGGGTGAGCCCATTGTTATAGATGGAGGGTGGTCATAATGTAATGGCTCTTCGGTGTATATGCTTGAAATATTCCCATCTGTTGACAATAGCTAGCCAATGGAGATTATTTAATAACCTTCCAATTTTGTTGAAATATATGCAAAATTTTAACGAGAAATAGAATACATTTAGTTAATAGATATTTACTTCCAGATGTTTTATTTTATTTTAACGAGATTTTAAAATTAAACATCTGAAAGTAAGTGTCAATTTCCTATATGTGCTCTATACTGCTGTCAAAATAGTAAATTTCTTTACTTCTATCAGTGATTGATTAAGCAAATTTTACATTGGATTAAGTGCTAAGATAAATATTTCCCGAAGTTAGAGTACTATAATAATTCAGGGCTAAAGAGAATAGAAGGGCTAGCTCACTCCTCTCTTAGAGCTGAAGCTACGATTTCCCTCCTCATGACGTCACTGTGTCCACAGATCTCGGAGATCGCAAGCAAAGATATTATGATAACTTTGCATCTTTATCTTTGTAAAAATAAGTTAGACTTCTTCTAGTTATTAGCTTTCAAACTTTACGTAATTAACACATTATTTCCGTTCATAAACATAGTTCAAAAAAAACTTTCTCGGCCATTATATTAAAAAAAAATACCACTTTAAACTTATAAAAATGCTTTACTAGTTGGCGAAAAGGACACTATGAATACTTTATTTTAAAAAGTTAAGTTTTAACTTTAATTATTAAGAAAAATGAAAGCACACATCGACACTTTTTTTATCTACATATTCTTTTATAACAATAAGTTGAGTTAAATTTAGAATCCCTGATTTTAAAATATGCCGTTAATAGCAGTTTGTTCATACTTAATCATTAGGAAATATCATTCTTAAACGCTAATTACTGAAACAAAATAATAATTTAGGTTCATAATGACGTTAGAAATTTTACAATTGTTTATAGATATTTAAATTTACGATGATATAATTTATAGATACTTAAATTTAAGAGAATATGATTTTTAAAAAAAATCATAAACATTTAGAATAACTACATTAAAAAATATGTTATGAAATTAGGAGAATTTCAACTATATACTATATATTTTATTTATACTTTTTATTTACATTTTAATTTTCCTTGACTTTATCCATTTTTTAATTTTTTTCACCTGCCTTTCTTTTTGAAGTAACGAAGCGGTTTCTATTTAGATAATGAATTTTTGTAAAAGTTCTTAACGACAGAATAAACGTATTGTTGTTTTATATTAACTGTGTATTTCGGAATCCATTCTTTACATAGTTGTTCATTTACTTTAGGGAACACGCGGAAAATTATATTTTTTCCTTTTGTTTATCTATCAGAATTTTTGCAAGTTGCAATCGCGCAAACTGGCATTTCGATAATAGTTTTAAATTCTTGTAAATTCACTGCAAAAACTGAGGAAAGTCATTATAGAAAATAATAAATGTCTTAGAATATCTCGCAAAAAGAAATGCTCCAATATTAGTTAGAGCTAGTAAGGCCGAACGCTCCGTTATTGAAGTAAAAGTGCGAGCTTTGCGCCAAAGTGACGTCACTAGAGAAAATCGGAGGATTGGCGCGGCGAGAGTTTCTTCAAAGGAGTGAACCAGCCCTTCTATGGATGGTGTTTTCTACGCTAGGGAACGCTGCAAGCTCGGGACTGCCTAAATTTCCGGGTTACTGTTTCAGTTGTATTTTAAAGGCATTTGGCATCATTGTGTTTTGAGATTCTTGCAAACAATGTATTTGATTACTTACGTTTACAATGCTAACAATACTTGTGTTTACAATACTAAAAGTGTTAACACCAACGTAAGATGGTGCACAGCTTGCAGCACGAACAAACAGTAATAAACAAATGGAAAGAGGCCAAATCAAGACTGCCAAAAAAGCGAGATATTCAAAATCTAGCAACCATGTCACCTTTTTTAATAATAAATAACAAAATAACTAAAACCAATTTTCACTCCAAACTCCCCAGAATTACATAATAACATTAATATCTTATGAAATACGGCAGATTTGAGCTCAGAAATTATCTAATTTATTTCTTTTATTGAAAACAAAATTATCCGTTTGAAAACATCGCCTATCAGAATAACATGTAGTACGCAGCTGCAAACTTTTTAACCGGAACTAGAGTAGGTGCCGAGCTCGAGATTGTTATTGTTTACATTCCTATTGAAAACACCATCCATTCTCTTTAGCCCTGATAGTAAATGAGGAAAAATCCGTAAAACTCTCATCTATTGTTTCCTTTGACACTCTCTCTGTCTCAAATTAGTTGATATATATGAATATTTTTGTACTGATTATACACTGAAGAGCCAAAAAAACTGGTATACCTGACTAATATCGTGTAGGGCCCCCGCGAGCACGCAGAAGTGCCGTAACACGACGTGGCATGGATTCGATCAATGTGTAAAGTAGTGCTGAAGATAATTGACACCATGAATCCTGCAGGGCTGTCCATAAACCAGTGGGAGTAAGAGGGGGTGGGGATATCTTCTGAATATCACGTTGCAAGGCTTCCCAAACATGTTCAATAATGCTCATGTCTGGGAATTTTGGTGGATTTCCGACACATGCGGTATACTCGTGGAATGGTCGTACGTGAAAATCCAAATTTCATTGCTATCTCGGAGATGCTATGTCCCATCTCCCGTGCGCCGACTGTAACACCACGTTCAAACTCACTTAAATCTGTATAACCTGGCATTGCAGCAGTTGCCGATCGCAGCGCTGTACTTTGATTGGCTCCATACCCCTTAATTTGCATACTCATGCCTGTACCAGTTTTTTTGGCTCTTCAGTGTAGATACTGATGGTTTTATAAGTTTGTATGAAATTTTTTTAGAGAAATAAGCTATCAATTAACAACATTTACATTTACAATTATCAAGCATTCCCTTCTCCCCTCTTCCCTCTTTATATCAATACTAACTTAGTTTCAAAAATCCATGGTTTGCTCACTCTTCTACCACGCCCCATTTAATAAAGACTCTTCCACCAGTAATCGCTGAAAAATATCTTCTAGCTATCGTATAACTTTACTGGCGTCAATTTACTAAATTGAAATTTTGGCCTAATCACATGTCTGATTTTTGACCTAAATACACGTCTGCCAACTTTCTACGCTTTTTGGTAAAAACTTCTCATACTGGTAGCTTAGTTTATGTTTTATTTTATATTTTTAAATCCGTCGTTGAAAAGCCGACTCAATTTCTGAGTTAACGCCTACTAATGTTCAGCCCAGTAGCCTTGTAATTTTAAACCAATCCAGAAGACAAGGAAACTCCTGGATCAGTATCCCCAGAGGTATTGATTTGTTATGGGAACATGAGGACTTTGCGACTCAACAGATTTAACGTGCATCAGTCACCATTTAATACACGGGGAGTCTTCGGCCGGCGGGGATCGATCCCACGAACTCTTGAACATGGGCCAAGCGCCCTACCGACGAGGCTATCCCGGATAGTTTATGTTTTAGTGTATGATTCTTTGTTTTATAAATTTTATTTACCGTTATTATCCAAATCACTACTTATAAATTATTCAAATGCTTATATCAAACGATTTATTTTTTCACTTCTATCCTGAAAACTTAAAGCTTTTGAAACTTTGGCAACTTAACAAAAGCTCTGAAAGCTTTAGTTTTGAATCTTCTACCACTCCATAAATTATTTGACAAAAGGCGTAGCAGTTGGATGCCTGGTAAGTGCAGCAACTAATTTGGGATGGAGAGATATTTGAAGTAACAAAACGCTTCTGAGATAAAATGCCGAAGTCACATGCTTGCAAACTATGATAGTCTTTCAGAATGGCGAACCGATGGAAATCTAAAGTATATTCATAAGTCAGATGAACACTGAGGTGGAGGAAATTGAATAATCACAGAAAAAAATTTAAAAGTCTTAACAAATATTTGTGAAAAAAATTATGAAACACCTGGCATTCGTAGCTTGCTTCGTCTTCTAATTGTGCGTTTTCGATTTTCAAGTTATGTGCTCCAGATGCTGCATCTCCCTCCAAAGAATAGCGAGGATAACCAGGAATTTCAGGATCAAACCCTAAGATAAAACATAAAGAAGCTAGTTAAAAAAGGAAATGTAGAGTGTTTCAAAAGTTTGCTATTTTGTTGACTTTGAGCCATGTGCATGTCCTCAAACTTATTTTAAATGGGGCATACTTGATCTCAACTAGATAATAATTAACTAGAACTAGATAGCATGTTGTAAAAGACAGATATTCTACAGTCAATGGTGGCTTGGAAACCACATATTCTGAGATAGAAGGGTTCAAACTTGCCAGGTACCATAATCACGAAATAGTTACGAAATTGTGGGACCTCAATCCCTGATGATCTCACTCTACGAAATGAAACTCTCACTTTTGACGATTCACCAATTTTTGAACTATATTTCTTTAATTTTGAGAATTATTTCACCGCCAAATCATGTGATTTATGACGAAAATTTATATTTCCTCAACTTCAAACCTCTTGTGGGATATTGTTGACTAAGATCGAAAATAAAGTGACGAAAAATACCGACGGGCAATATGGTGGTCAAGGAGTTTGGCTTGTACCGGGAAGATCCCGGGATCCCGCTTCGAGCGTGGGTGGAATTTATCTCTCTGTTATTTTTTTCTTCTTGTATTAGTAAAGTGATAATGACCCAATTACATAGCGTTCACAATAAAGTGATTATTAGAAAATAGACAAAATTCGTTTCTTCGAAGAAGTGACAATAGTTATATTCCCTCGGAGAATATATTTTAAAACGGTTTCGTCAAAAATGAAAAAAATTTCGTGAAATTTGAGTGTACATTTTTGCAGTGCCCTAGTTGTAGAAATGTGTATACTTAAGATAGCTGACTCAAGATTTTTTCGATTTTGAGTTACGTATATGTCACAGTGAATGAATTAAAACGGATATTTGTAAAAATTCCTAAGGGTGATGATCAATTTGCGAAATATGATAAAATAACAACTATGCAGGGTGATTTCCTAAAAGAAAATAAATGATTTGATCAAAGTTAAGTTTCTTAAAAATAAAATAAACCATGATGTTTCTAAAAAATAAATTAAACAAACCGTATGAAAATAACAAAAATTAAATGAACAAAAAAATTTAATAAGCGTAAGAATTTTTATTAAATTTTTTAATTTTAAAAAATTGCTTTAAGAGTTCCATTTTTTTTATATCATGAGATCTTCTAATGAATAATAATTTTGAAAATCTTGAATTCATAAATTTTAATATCGATACAAAAGTTAGAAATGCGCTTCTCTGGGATAATCGCAGTTTACTTATTTTTGATAATCAGGTTAATCAAGGAAAGTGAGTTCAATTGCCCGGCTTACCCTGCACTGCTTAGTATGCCTTACACTGATGGTTTTAAAGGCTAGTGCCATTTTCCGGGATTCATTTGCCCGGTATATCCTACATTAATATTTTTTTTAAAAAATATTATATTCTACTGCTTGTTATACATTTGCCTGGAACACCCAACACTGATATGTTTTGTTTTTTAGATTTAGTGCCTCAAAAAACAAAAGCTTAAAAAGGATTTAAAAAAATTAGCAAAATCTTCAAGCAAATTGTAGTCGCACAACAAATGAACCACCCATTCATAGTGCTTGTGTCCGCATCCAATGTAAACAAACAACAGATATTGTCTAGCTTTGCGCGAAAAATTACTATTACGGTATTGGAAATCTCTAGCCAAAGGAGTTAAAAATTATTACATAGACCAATCTTCATTGGTAATTATTAATAATAACCGGTAAATGGTGATGAATTCTAATAGATTATTCTCTTTACTCGACTAACTTGATTATTATTAATAATAACCGATTTTATTGATATTAACCGATTAATTATATTGTTGAAACATCTAAACAATATTATTTTATTCTGTCACTGAAACTGTTAAAGGATTTGATCATATCACTTAGGGATTTCTTTAAGGAAAACGCTACACATAATTGATATTTTAAGATCTCCCATGAATTAATCATCTATCTTTAGAGATCTCTGTTTTCATCCTCTGCCTTGAAACCGATACATTTTCTATTTGGTAGAGCGCTTTGAAATGCTTTAATTTACCATTAAACTAAGGGTACGCAGCACTTGTTAGTGGTTAGACAACTCTAAAAAGCAGACTAGATATTAATTTTTCTTTTGATATATCGGGAGCTTTGGAGTTATGTAGTTTTAATACAATATTCGCATACAACTGATAATAATGTGAGGAAGCTCTGCCGTCACGATACTGCTGATAAATATAATAGCATGCTTTTCTTTATTCATTGTTAATGTGATATTATGATGTGATTTTTTTTTTCTTTTTGCTTCTTTGAAAAGAAAAAAAAACTTAAACAATTATGAAATTTGCTTACCTAAAGATTATTTCATACAAAAATAACTTTTAATGATTGTGGATTTTTCATTTTATTTTACTTAACAACAGTCAGGGCCTGATTATCGCCTAGGCCCAATAGGCATGGGCCTAGGGGCCACAAAAATTAGCAAAAAGTTTAATGAAAGGTGGGATAGCTTTGTGTTGGTTTAAGTATTAAATAAAAAAAAACAGTGTTACAACAAACAGTATTAAATAAAAATCAGTGACTTGTAGCAAAAATCACTGATTTCAATTGTTTGTGGTCACCAAACTATTTTTATTCTGATATAACATTGTTTTGTTGTTTTATGTTTTGCTTTAATTTATTGATACGTAAAATTTATCTTAGAAAAATATCAATTGTCTGCTTTCAAAATTTCTCAGAATGTTCCTCTTGATTCATGTCGTTCAATAGATTCTTTTTCATTGTTAGAACTACTCTTCAGTAATGTAATTTCAAAATATCTTGTAAGGGGCCCGGAAAATTTGGTGGGCCTTGGGCCTGAATTTGTCTTGATCGGTCCCTGATAACAGTTGAAAAATGTGGAATTGTAAAGCATACAAATTTTATCATCTTTATAAAAAATATAATTTCATATGGCAAAATACAAAATTTGAGCGAAATCGATCGATTAGTTCCTAACAAATCGAACTTTAAAAAAGTCATAATTAATTTTTTTAATTTGTTGAAATTTTCTCGGGGTGAAGGAATTTAATAATTGAGAGCAAAAAATATTCCTTTCGCTCAAAAAGTTAAAAACAAACAGCGAAATACGAAAAAGATAAAACAAAGGAGTCCAAACTTTCGACTGCTCTCTTGACGAAACTATTAAAACAATATTTCCCAGATTTGATTTCCCAGATTCTGTCGAAAAATGGCCTTAAATTAAGATAAGAATTTTTAGACAGCTGTTCAAAAATGTAAATAAACACCAATATCATATTTAAAATTTTAAATCATTAAATAACAATCCTTTCAGATAATTTCCAAATGATATTGACTTTTTTGTAAAAAGTTGTGCATTTGCTATTTTTTATAGTTATTAATTGTAAGTTTAAAAACTTCTTTACTATAAAAATGCTGGTTTCATTTTTTTTATGAAACAGATATTCAACCTAGATACATCATGAAATGCTATTGGATAACGAATAGATTAAAAACTTTCGCATAGCCTCCTTCACGTCCACGTGCGTTGCATAGACTTTGAGCAGCGCAATAACCAAAGAACATATACAGAGTTTGCCCAGGACATACGTACGTAAATGGGGGAGAGATTTTGCCTTTTCACCCAACATATAGTGCGGCTCTGAGGAGAACTACTCCAGACTAAATGCCTGGAACTGTCTGCTGCTATGGTAACAAGCGAGAGCACATTTCTAATGGGGGTACAAAGGAGGAATGAAGGTGTCGATTGGTTTACTCACGCTGACCTATGACAAGATCAAGACAAAACTATTCATCCCACTCATCTATTCGAAGTGACTTTTTCTCGTGACCATGGTACCCGCCACGACGCGAGACTGATGTCTGGAGGAGTTCTCCTGAAAGCCGTACTATACTCCACGTTCAGAATGCTATGCAGGGAGACAAATTCCTCTAGTGTTGTACCTCTTTCATAAAACATACCGAACTTTCAAATACAATATGTTCGATGCAGCTCAGTTACTACAGAACAATGCTGGTTCTTTATAGAGTTTGAGCTGAACACACATCCGTGTACGTGCTGGATGCTAGGTGAAAGCTCTAAATTTCTCAATTTTTCTCTTCTTTGTAAACACACTGAGTTTCTCTTACCTAATAATGTTCCATCTTTGCTCCACTGAACAACACCTTTGAGGTTAGATACTTGACAGGGAAGAACTACAGTTTGTCCCTCAAGAACTTCTTTGTTGGTCGGGGGTATAGAAAACGATTGAATATCAGCTTCAATACCTGTTTCAGAGTACATGTAATTAAAAAATGGAATTAATTTCATCCCACATTATTAATATAGCCAAAGCAAAATATATCAATGCCATAGTGTGATTAGAATTTTTTAAAAAAAGTTGGTCCAATTCGTTAACATGATTTAATCGAGAAAAATATTGCAAAACTGCAAAAAATATTAAAAATAAAACAAAAAAGAACATATAAAGGAATAAGAGGAAAAGGCTTACACGTTGACATACACTTGATTAATTTGTCATGATTTAAAAAATATTTCCATAGCTAAGTTACCAGATTATAAAATATGAAATTAAAACCAGGGTCGTGGGATATACTTTTTTAAGCGCGTTCATATTGATGTTAAAAAAACGCATCCGATTTATCCGTTACCGTATGTTGTTTTTTGTGCTACTTTTTGTATTTCGTGCTACTAAGTATTTTGATATTTTAACAGCGTTTTTGTTATAACCTACACTATTGATTTTGTAATCTATGACTTTTTTATCGTTGATTAGTTGTTTGATTTGAGCACAACCAGTATAGCATTGTTCTGTGGGGCTGTTGCCAGACCAAAACTGTAATTTTTGTAACTCTTAAAATTTTAAATAAAAGCCACGGTGGTGTTTCGTGGGTCCCCCGGGTGGCACAGCCGGTTTGAACCTGTGCCCTCTCTCCTGAGCGGGTCTGCCGCGGCGACGGGTCAGATTTTTACTCGTATGCCCTTAATAGGGCGGGTCGAGGTGAACTTTAACCTTATCCGCTACCTTAGATTGGTCAGAAAACTGGCCCATTCAAGAAACAAGAAAGATATATATATATATATATATATATATATATATATATATATATATATATATATATATATATATATATATATATATACTACTGGCTATTAAAATTGCTACACCAGGGGAAGGAATGCAAATAACAGAATGATATTTATTGGGTGCATGCATTATAGTTGGAAGAACAAGTGATTAAATTTTCAGGATATTTGGATGTATAGATCTTGAGGAATCAGAACTCAGAGCAGCCTCCCCTGGCAGGAGTAACAGCAGTTATTCTCCTGAGCATTGAGTCGAACAGATATTGGATAGCATGGACAAGTACAGCATTCCATGCAGCTTCAACATTATGCCACAATTTATCGACTGTTGTGAATGACGAGTGGTGGCGCGCCAGTCGTTCGGAAACCATTGACCAGACGTTTTCAGTTGGAGAGAGATCAGGAGAACGTACAGGGCAGAGCAAAAGGCGAACATGTTCTGTATCAAGGAAGGTCAGGACAGTGCGGGCAACATGCGGTCGTGCATTGTCCTGTTGAAACGTAGCGTTATGGAGGCATCGAAGATAAGGCAGAGCTACTGGCCCTAACACATCAGAAATCTAACGGCAGTTGCTCAAAGTGCCGGCAATGCGAACAAAACGTGAACAAGACGTGTATCCAATAGCACACCATACCATTACTCCATCTGATAAGCCAGTATGACGATATCAAATGCAAGCTGCCTATGGGCGTTCTCCACGATATCGCCAAACACGGATGCTGCTATCATCATATTGTATACAGAACCTGGATTCGTCTGAAAAGACGACGTCGTACCATTTTTTGAATTCAGGTTTGTCGTTGATCACACTATTAGAGGCGCTCCTGCCTGTGATGCGGCGTCAAGGGTAGCCGAAGCCAAGGTTGCCGTGCTGACAATCCATGCTGCTTCAAACGTCATTGAACTGTTCGTGCAGACACTTGTTGTCTTGCAAATGATCCGATTTGTTGACTCAGGGTTCGTGGCGTAGCTGTACGATCCCTTAAGGCCATGTGGACAACATGTTTGTCTTCTCGGCTGTTAGTGATGGGGGGCTGCTGAGATCCTGCACGGCGTTCCATATGAACGTCATGAACCAATTGATTCCATATTCTGCCAACCATCATGGGATTCCAACCAACGCAAGCAGCAATACTTCGGCATGATAAATCGCAATCCCGGTAGGCCACAATTCGACCTCGATCAAACTCAGACACGTGCTGGAAGGCATTTCTCCTTCTTACACGAGGCAAAAACTTTTTTACCCAAGAACGACGCTCAAATTCAATTTCTGTATTAGAAATTAACTGTCAAAGTTACTACTTCTCTTCTTTTATACACATTGTTGGTGTCACTACCGCCGCCTGCCTTGCGTGAATGCGCTGATAATTTATCATTTACATACCACAACAAGCTTTATCCGTCCTGCAAATTTCACATTCGTGGGCGATATGTATAGTGGAAAAGAATAAAGATTAATGAAAAGAGAAGAAGAAAAATTATTTAAATAAAATATTTTTTAGAACACATTAAGTAAAAAATATATCAAGCAAAAAAACAGAAAATAAAATGTAAATAAGATACAGAATAAAACACAAAACGAAATCTTTAAAGCGAGTAGCGAATTCAAATGAATTTACACGTAACGGAATCCTTCAAGAATGATTTAAAATAATTTCGTAATAAGATTACCAGATTACAAAATCTGAAGACAGAAGCGCAAATGGAGTTAGAAGCGTAAATAGAGAGGTTTTATGGCGCGTTCTTACTGCAATACTGAAGCACGTTTGATTTATAGGTACCAAGCATTGACCCGGAAATGGATATGTGAAAGGTAATAATATTATATTGGATAGTTTAAAGTTTATAATTAATGAGGGTGATGTTTAATTATGCAATTTTAATGATTTTAGATAATTAACATTTGTTAAAAATGGGAGAGAGAAACATGATTAGCCAGTTTTGCACAGATTTTTAGCCACGGATTTGCCTGAACTTAATTTGTACATGGTAAAAATTTTAATTAACAAAGAAGATTTTAGTAAATTCATTAATAATAACATAGAATTAACTCGATGATTTTATATCGAACTTAATTACTTTAGTTGGGTATCCATTGCATTTTATCAAATTTTGAAGGAGCATATTTTTTTAATTCGATTCATTTGATTATTTGATTCATAACTGCATATTTTTTTAATTCGATTCATTTGATTAAAAGTGGTATTTAAATGGATGTTTTTAGAAACATTAGAATTCCAAGAAATTAGCTTATTTACGTTAAAGTCATTTCTTTTATCGCATAAATCAACAAAGCAGATATTTTCTTCTTTTTAAATACCCAAATCCAAAAAATTTCAATTAAAATTAATATAATTAAAACTTATTAATTTTCTTCGTTTTTCTTTTTCCTTTTTGTCTTTATTGGGATATATTTATATAAATGTAAATATGTACAGAGCTTCAAAAAAGCAAAATGATATAAAAATAAAGTATGTAAAGTTATTTTCTACACCACTGCATGTAAATGAATCAAATATTCATATAAAATAAAACGCTTCTTTGTTCCAGGTTAGTCGTAGTAAGGATTTTAAAATGCCAAAAATTCTGAAAGCTTTAAGATATTAATAATTGTCCACCACAATTAAGTCTATAAATTGTATTACTAAAAGCATAGTAGTTGGCAGCCCTGTTTAACACGTTCACGCCGGGTGTTGCTCCCTAAAGTGGGACGGAAAAGAGAAAATACTGGTAGAAGAACTATTTCAATATTAGATAATATTCGGGAGGAGTTAATCTATTCTCAACAATAACAATTCACTGTAAGGAAATTTATCACTTTTGACTTGATATACAGTTATTCAAAGTACCAACCCGCGAAGCAGGCATCTCACTTTTTCATCTAGTAAGTTTAGCCTTTAGGCGACTGTGACTATTGGCTTTAAGCTAGGGAAGGGGGCAAGGAATACAGGCGGAAAAAGCAATTCAATGTAAAAATTGCATCCGTTAAAAACAATTGGTAGTTATGGATTTTTATTATTCCCGGAAAAAAACTAAAAAACGAAATTTATTTGTTACCAGTTTTTACTCCGGTGCCCCGCCCAATGAGACAATCTAGCGTGACCCACCGGTGGGTCACCCCGGCGTGAACGTGTTAAATATGGGTGCCAACTGCTCCGCTTTTTGCGAAAGTTTTAATAAATTGATAAAGAATTAAATATTAAAACTTCTAGATTAAGGATAATTACGCCTCCTCTTAAAATTTATCAAGACGAGATAACTGTAATACAGTTGCATTTGATATGATACATTAAAACTTTGATATGTAGCGGAGGAAAAATTATTTAAAATGAAAAATACTTAACTAAAAATAACTTTAATTACGTTACCACTAAAAAGTATTTTCATAATATTTTTCACCAGGCAGAGTAACTAACCAAATTTAGAGAACACATATATTTATATATTGCAATCAAGATAGAAAAGTTTAAAAAACTGGTAAAAAAAATAATTTCATAACAGTTTATTTTTGGTAAGATTAATTTATCTATAATTATCAAAACTTTTTTTTAACAGTGATAACATGTATGTATGACTATTTATTTTAATCCTAGAAAAAAATAGCGGTGATCATTGTATAATTAAGAATAGTTCGAGCATTGTTTTACTCCATATGAAAACCAGCAATAAATGAAATAGTTTTACAATCAGTTTCTCCTGATTTCTATATTACTCTTAGACCTGGATTCAATCTATTATTTTCCCTGCAACCACTGCTTGTAAAAAAATTTCGATTTCAAATTTTTGTTTTTTAAAAATAAAACTTCTTACCTTTCTTTTCAATAATAGAAATAATAACAATAAAAAAAGTTATCATAATAAATGTTGCAACAACCGAAAATCCTTTTCTATAGTGGAAGATAATTTCTGCTTTACAGTAAATATGTGATTTTGCGTAGAATGAATAAAAGAATAGAAAGTAACAGCCAGGCACCGGGCAAGAAGGTAATTTGATAACTTAGTATTGAATTGCTGTTCAATTAGACCATTTTTCTTCTTTTCTTAAATGACTTTTCTTTTTTTTTTATTCTAGATCGGCTAAAGTTTTTCCAGAAACAAATGAACTTTATGTTTTCTCATTTAGAATCATTTGCTTGGTTTTTAGAAACTTGTGTGGCGGGCAAAAGTATGCTCAGGGTTTTAAATATTTCAATCACAGAAGAGAAAAAAAAACTATTTAATTAAACGAATGACGTTTGAGACATACATATTTACTGTCATATTAATCAATATTTTAAATTTATTTCTAATGTAAATGTATGTGGAAATTATTACGTTAAATTTCAACTCTATAGTTATTTTCAGAGTGGCTGTAACCTGAATAGGAAGAAAAAAAGTCGTACCCGAACTATTTTATCATAGATTTAATAAAAGGCGGGGCTAATAATTCTTCACCTTATTTTATTTATCACTACCAAATGTAAACAAAAACCATGCAAGAATAATCAAAACTAATATTAGCTATACTAAAATAAATGTGAAATAAAAAACAATATTGGTACATTTAACGTACACATATTGATGTGATCACTTTATGTTATTTTCTCTGATCACAGAACCTTTTCAGTGTAGCCAGTCTGACAATACTTAATCCAAAAATGTTACTAACTACTGGAATTGAAAAACGATTTACTTCTGAACGTTCGTGAAGTTTTAGCTATTAGCCATTATTCTCTAAGCAACCAAGAGTTAACCCCTTAACTTGAGCGCCCGAGTTAATTCGAGCTCGCTAAACAGGCCAAACTGTGCACGCTCGAGATAATTCGAGCGGCATTGTATTTTATGCTGCTATATTTTTTCACACTCAAATATAATCAAGAATTGAAAATAGCAATTTGAAAGTTAAAAAAAATCACTTTATTGATATTTATCATTTACATAGGATTGTAAGCTATAATACTTATTTATTCAAGAATAAAATATATTTTTTCTATGGAACAAAAGAGCAGTATAACAAAATTTTCCACCAAAAGAAAAGACAATGTTCGAAAATGTGTTTTTATACATTAAAAAAATAGATTTTTTTTTGCTGGTTTTTTTTTCAAAAAATTTGCACGTTAAGGGGTTAAAGTATGCCTCTTTAATAAAAATAGAGGGCTGCCAACTTTTTACACTTTTTGGAAAAATATCTTCAGGTGGTAGCTAAGTTTATGCTTCATTGCATTTTTTTGTATTTTGTAAATTTGATTTAAAGTCATTTTCTTCATCTCTACAGGCATTTAATTTAAAAGTTTATATTAAAAGACATTCTTTCGTGGGGAGGTTTTTCAATTTTTTGCAAAATTATCAAAAAATCAGAAAATTTTAATTTTTAATTGTTTATTTATTTCTTTGCACAGGAAATTATTATTCTTATTTATTTCTTAGAGTAGCAAAAAGAAAAACCCGGACAAACAATTTCTAACCCAATTTTATTTAAAATAAATAAATAAACTTATAATAAGAGTGAGCTTTAACTAATAAATGCATGCATTTCGTTTTAAAGTGGTTGCCTAATTCAACGATTCAATAGCGCAAACCTTCATTGATATTCACAGCAGAGAGTCGCGAGTCTTCTATCTTTTACCCATCTTATTTTCGCCGAAGTGGTTGCTTTAGAGAGTCTAAACTATTATGTGGCTTAATGCAAGCCGTAGAAACCAAAACAGGCCTTCACGCTGTAATTCATGGGGATGAGATCTGGCGAGTAGGGTGGCCGTTCTACAGAAGATATCGAGTCCGGAAAATGTGCCCTGCACTAGCCTTGTGCTTTTTTGCCTTGTGACCTGGTGCGGAGTCTTCTTTGACCCACGGAAGGACAACAGCTTCTAGAATGACCCGCTGTTGCACTTTGATTTATTCTAACGCCTTCATCCACAAGACAGAGGCATCTTGCTCCTTGCGCAAATATCGCATGATCGACTTTGGATTTTGGTAACATTTAATTATCGTAGAGGTGCTTGGAGCGTTTACAATATATATCCTATCATTCTGGGAGTTATGAACTTGTTGGGCGGTAAAAAGCTTCTCATCAGTGAAAAGAAATCTCTCGCAGCGCTGACTTGCGGCCCATTGCTGATAATTTCAATAAGCGGTTTGCGCCTCTGAATCGCTGCTGCAAAAGGCAGCCTCTTTGAAACCAATTTATTTATTAGTTAAAGTCTTAACTCTTGCTATTATTTGTTGATTTACATGTTTTTAATGTTGTTACATTAAAATTTGTTTGTCCAGGTTTTTTGCCGCAGTAAGAAATAAATGGAAATAATAAGTTCCTATACAAGGAAATAAAGTAAAATTAAAGAAAATTAAAGCCAGGAAAAGTAGATTCTTTTAAAACCAGGACTGACTGAACGGTAACGTCTAATGTTCTGCAATTTATCTCTGAAATAAACTTATAACATATCGAACTGCGGGATCATTAACAGCGTTTTCTTGTCTAGAAATCTAAAAAAAAATAAACTATTATTCATATTCCGATACTTTATACTGTGGAGTGTATGTGGCCGAAACCGTTTTGCCAGGAAACTATTTGATATATAGTTGAAAAACGCTATCATCGGACCATCTGCTCCGCGTCGAGGCTTACGAATGGCGCAGGAGGCAATCAGGCCTATATACGGATACCTGCCAAATGACAATTTACCGGAAAGATGTATTGGCGCGAATAGTCAAAACGATAACGAATTGTTAAATTCACTTATTTGGACATTTTCTCCAAAACACATTTATTCTAGTAAAGATGTGGTCGAAATTGCCAATAATTTAACTACGGTGATCTTTAATGACGGCTTCATGGAAACTGCCAGCATGATGTATGTCATGGGTATTCGAATTGGCAAAGCAACGTTTGCGTTTTGCGAAAAGCGCAACGTCAATCACCTTGTACACTTGGAGCACCACGTGTCTGTCTCATATATTAAACTCATAATCATATAAAGAAGCCGAATCTGAAGCCCGGGCGTTATCAAAAAAGCTGATTTCTGGAACTGCCCGGAACAACCAGCCATTGCCGGGATTCGAACCCGGTTCACCTCATTGGGAGGCCAGTACTCTATCCACCCCAGAGAAAGGTCTGTCAAGACACCGTCCACAAAATTAGAGAACTTTTCAACAAACAGAATCAAATTTTAACTTCTCTCAAACAGCCACGATCTGACGAAGTCGAACACTTCACTAACTTGAAGAATTTAGAACATCAAATCAAGACAATTTCCGTTCAACTTGCTGACATGAAGAACACTTGCTGCGGCCCTCTGAACAGTGAGACCCTGATGAGTACAGTCCGCAAAAAAAAAAGATATCACCCTGAATAACTTTCGTTCTAATGATCCGATTTTCACGAACTAAGTGTCAATCTTAATGGTTCCTGGGGGTGACCTCAAATATGCTAATTAATTAGTGCTAACTATTAATTAAGTTACGAAATCAGACACAAAAACGTACTTTCTCTGAATAAACATATATTTTTTTTTACATATTTGGAATCTAGACACTTGAATTAGGGGGGGTAGACAAAATTTTAAAACAATTGGGTCGTAAATTGGGTTGCAATAAAGGTTTATATATTTGGCGATAGTCCAGAAAACCGCCAAAAAAAGTCGCCTGCGCAAATAAATATTTTAAGATAACCCTTGACTGATTCAAAAGAGAAACGCTTAATTTTACTAGGTTGCTAGGCAACCAGTTTCTGACTGTAAAAAAATTGAAATAATGTTTTGTGATTGCTCTGAGAGGTTTAATTAATAGTTAATAGAAAACACCTCGAAGTTTCTAGGCAATAGACAATTTTTAAGTTCATTTATGTCCAAAAAGCAAAATAAATAAATAAAATAAAAAATTATTTTAATCTCTTTTGAAAAGAAAATTTGAATCGATTTATAAGTTTTCAGAATTTAAATGCATGAACTTTTTATCTGATATTATTTAGATTATGCTATTTTTGCTATGTTTATTCGAGGATTTCATACTAAAATCAAATTAACATAACTTATAATAGCTATATACAAAATTTTAGGGATAATGATTTTTACAGCTTTAATCGAGTCTTCTAGGCATGAAAGTTTGAAGGAAAAAAAGTGCATGAAAAATAAAATGTAGATTGTATAGTAATTCTAATGCACATTCGCAAGGTTTTCTGTAATTTACGATTTCTTTTTTCTATAACTCAATGAATTGCTGAATGTTTAGTGGCATTTTAAAAACATTGAAATATGTTATGTTTAAGAATAAGATATAGAAATAATATGTTGCATATTGTATGATTCATTGTTTAAAAAATTGCTTCATTTTGCTAGATATTTACGTTACATGGTTTTCTTTGGATAAAGATGATTAGCAAATAGCATCCACATGTTTCGATACATTCTGAAACTTACGTTCGCAAATTCACCATAAAATGTAGCACAGCATATTCTTCAATTACGATAAGCTACATTTACCACCAAATACTGCTACTATGATTATTTTTGTTATATATATATCAGATATATATATATATATATATATATAACGTCGTTGCCGAGTGGAAGGATTAAAACAGGTCATAGGTCGGGAAGGAGGGTACAAAATTTATTTATTAATTATTAGACAAGAGCAGTCATGAGAATGAGTGAAAGTGCACATGAAAAGTTGCGCTCCTTGGTTATATGTTAGGGAAAATCTTGCAAAGTAAAATCCGTAATATGTCTTAATTTAGGGAAAGAGGGAACTCTTAGTAGTTGCTATTGGTTTATGAAATAGATCGAACGTTTCCCACACAAGAGCAAAGGGAAAAATGTCCTGCTCTTAATTAAATGCATACTTGAGCCAAAAATAGATTTAAAAACAGGATGTGGTTTTTAAAAGTGTGAGAAAGTATTTCGTTTAGAATAATTAATTAGGATGAAGTTTTATAGCAAAGAAACTAACATAAAAAGATTAATTGAAGCTTTTTATGTTATATATATATATATATATATATATATATATATATATATATCTGATATGATACTCTCTTTTTAAACAGAGCTCGTAAGGCCCTTAAGATACTGAAATGGGGGCACGAAAACTTAAAAGATTTTTTTTTTTCCTAATGCCCGCCTGTGTTAACATCAGTCAATTCAGGCATCTACAGGGCGACAGATATCTGTGTGGCCTAAGGATTCCTAACGAGCATCAAACATTCTCAAAATTAAGTTTTCATTCACTGGAAAATTTAGTGTTTATTCAATTTAAGAACTGTTCCTTCACTTGGTTATCTTACTACTTATTATTTAAACCACCAAAAGCTTAAAACAATATTATGTAAGTTATCTAAATTTTTTTTACATAATTTGCATTTAATAACAAATATGTCGACATGCATTTAATAACAAATACGTCATTTAGCTAAAATTACAAATTTTGAAATTTTTATGATTTTTTTTTAAAGACAAGCTAAGCTTAAGTATTCCTTCACTGGTTAGTCTACCCTATAAGATTTTGAGAAATTTGCGATGTTGTGAGAGATGCTTAAAAATATTGACTACGTATTTTTATTAATATTTATAAAATATATATTCAAGAAATTGATGAATATTTTATTCCAAATTTATTCATTCGTATGTATATTATTGAAATTTTATCAGTTATTGAGAAAATAAAAATAAAAAAAAATCACATTAAAGAAGCACAATCTGTTGTATAATCATATTCTATCAGAAGCATGCTTTTATAAAACTCCACATTCTCTGAATAAAATGTATTTTATTCAATAAAATGTTTTATTCAAATTTCTTTACTAAATTGCAAATAGAATTTTAGACGACTAAAGAAGAAACATCGTATTTTATAGCTTAAAAAAATAAAAATGAAAAGATAAGCAAACGATTATTAGCGAAAAAAATATGAATGAAATTTTATGCTAAGCGCGCGAAGTCAAGTTCCTCGCAAGTTTATCACATTTTAATATTAATCGCTCCATTTAATCATTTCTTCATTGTCGCCAAATTATTTTTTTAAAAATAATTAATTTTAATTTTTCTCAGCTTCTAATAAATAAAAACAGTTGAAACTTTAGATTTTTCAATTGAAAAATATGTAGATTAATATGGTATAAAAAAATTCATACCTTATAATTCAAAAATTTTTCATCCTTAATTTAATTAAATAATAAAAAATAATTAACAATTATTAAAAATTATTTTTTTCGTGAAATTATCTTTGGGTAAATGAGTTTTATGACTGGGTGAAATTTTCTTCGAATTGCTTTATTAGTTTTTAAAATATGACTAAAAACGTAAAAAGTGAAATTAACATTAAGGGGTACGAGCTTTGAATCGCTCTCCTGACCAAACTATGGGGACCATATTTCCCAGATTGCGGCTACCCCCTATATTTTGAAGGTTAAGAATCCAAATATGTAAGAAAAAATATATGTTTATTCAGAGAAAGTACGTTTTTGTGTCTGATTTTGTAACTTAATTAATAGTTAGCACTAATTAATTAGCATATTTGAGGTCACCCCCAGGAACCATTAAGATTAACACTTAGTTCGTGAAAATCCGATCATTAGAACGAAAATTATTCAGGGTGATATCTTTTTTTTTTTTGCCGACTGTACACGTCCTCCTGTCCCAATCATTATCACCACAGAAGATGGCTCCAAACCTGACGACATAATAAATATCATAAACAAATCTAATCCAAAACCACTTGTGAAAATAGTATACAGAACGAAGAATCTCGTTGAAATAAAATTCCATGCACAAGATGATAAGGTCAATTTGACAAAAAGCATTGAAAACAAACTCCACTTCAAAGATAAAGAGCAACGCCTTACTCCGCTCATTATACTTAATGCACCAGCTCACTTCGATGGCACAGGCATCGCTAATATTCTCCAAAGAAACTGTGACACACCCAGCAACAATAACGTAATAAAATACGTCAAATCCATACCTCATAAAAGAGCTACAGACAAACACCACATCATAGTCAACGTCTCCCATAGACTCGCAACTAATCTCCTTTCGGCTAGATTCATCTTCATAGGACTGAATAAGTGCATAGTTAAGAAAAGATTAATCCTCAGGAGATGTTCATGGTGTCAAGGTCTTGACCACCAGACTCATCAATGTCAACAGGAATTCGCAACATGCGTGACCTGTGGTAGCCAACATCACTCCAGCAAATGCAATTCAAACACCCATCACTGCATCAACTGCTGGCACTCTAATACGTAGTTTGGTACTTCACATAATCCCCATCACCCAGCTTATGCTGCAGATTGCCCAAGCTACAAGACTGCACTCTCCGCACTTCGATCAAATTTTAATCCACATTAACTTATCCTCCTGTGCGATTTTTGCACACAGAGATCTGTATCGATTCAAAATTCTACGCCTCCACCCCGGCAGTTTCAGTGACTCCTACATTCTTATAGTCAGTGACTACTTCAAAACTTTAATTTATTCTTCTTGAATTCACAAACTTTCAGTTGAACTCACAATTCTCCATGAGAAATGCTCAGAGACTGTAAAGAAAGTAGTTGCCACCATTTTCGATATTGAGATACATTAAAATTTTACAGTGCAAGTAGTCACATTTTTCAGATTTTCAATGTTATATTTTTTTAATTACTCATTCATCTTTTGTGTGTTTGTTTATTGACAACGTATGTTTTCATACACATTTGAATCAATTTAATAGCTTCATAGCAAAAATTTATCTTTTAAAAAGCAGTATTTAAAAAACAAACAATTAAAAACAAGCAAACAATTTTTTTAGCTCTAACTACAGTTTGGTACTTAAAAATGTATTTGTAACTGAAATATAAAACTTTTGCAAATACATTCTCAAAAATAAAACTGTTACAAATACCTTTATAAGTATCGAACTGCAGTAATCACGCAAAAAAATAAAAAATAAAAAATGTAAATTTGGCAAAATAACAACTATTTGAAAGAATTAGTGCGAAAATGTTACTAAAAATGTGCTTGTTTTTCAAACGAAATATATTTGCAAAGAAGCTATTAAATTGATTCTAATGCACACGAAAATATAAGTTGTCAATTAACAAATACACAGAAGATTAATGAGCAATTAAAAAAGACTATATCAGGAAAAAAATTAATAAAAAATCTGACTAGATGCACTGTAAAAATTTTAGTTCTTCACAACACCAAAAGTAGTGGCAACTACTTTTATTTTCAGTGTAGAGAAAAGAGCCATATGGATCTAGGTGTTTCCCTTCACCAAGAAACATGGATGTTTTTTACACTACTTGATGTAAAATAGCCGCCTCCATTTTAATCATACCGTGAAACTAAAGTTTGTAGTGACAATAAGATAAGAAATACGTAAAAGTTATTTTTAAGCTGCAATTTAAAGCAAAAATCTTTAGTTTAGAATGCATTTATACACTAATTCTAAAAACAACGTTAGTTTGTAAATTAAACATACGCGTAGTACAAAGAGAATGTTAAGACAAATTCGAACTAGGCTTAACACAAAGGGCGCAGATAAAAATTATACATTATAAAATCGTTTTAATAAACATTTGAAAATTAAAATATAATTATTTTTATTACACTACTGAAAACATACATATTTCAACGGCGAACGTTTTTTTCTGCATCGTACACAACGGCAAGAAACACACACCAACTCGTCCTCGATTGCGCACAAACTACTGGCAATATCCAAAGTACGCTAGCATTGGTGTTTTCGAAATTAAAAATAATTATCGCATGGTTTGAATGCGCAAGAGTTTAGAATAAGCATTTCCCATTTTAAGTATTCAGATTTTATCGACAGTGTAAATCATTAGGGATCGGTCAAAGAAAGCGCGAAATATTGTATTTTTATGCTTGTAGTGTTTAGAATATAAAGCAGCATCTCAATCTGCCTCAATTACCCAAAAATAACAATTGGCGATAGTTTACACAAATATAGCCGAATAAAGGATAATACTCAAAACATGGCAAACCTTACGCTTTAGTTATGCCGTGAAATTAATTTTTCTAAATTTATTTAAGGTTTGCGATATTTTAGAGTTCATTAATTATAGAAAATTCTTGTGAATTTAAATTTTACGCGTAAAACTAAAAACAAATCACAATAAAAAAAATTCCGAAAATATTAAGCCTGTTCACACATGACCTCCTAGATATAATGTTAAGCGGAGGGATACATCTGAAGTTTTTAGTTTCCTCCGGTTTTTAGGATCTTGTTATTGTTTACATTCAGTTCCCCAGTCATAAATCTATGAATTTGTTAAATCACAATAGTAAACATCTGCTTCGCTGCTGCAAGTAGTTTTAAGCAATTTTAGCCCTTTTTGTGCCTTTAACTGTTAGCGAAATAGTGTTTACTTTTGAAAAAAAATGAGCTATTTTTAAAATTTTTGAGCCCTACAATATAATTAATACTCTGAGATTTTTGAATATATTTGAGAACTTCGTAGTTACATACGCTTCAAAAACAATCTGGTTTCTAAAACTGTTTCTTGTCGAAAAATGATTGGATATTTTGCTCTTACGTATTGGTTTTAAATATTTGGATTTAAATGGTTACAATTACTTAAATGGAAATTCAAATTACGTGATCCATGAAGGGCTAATAATAAAATACACTGAAATAATAATTGTTCAATAAAATGGAAACCAATCAAAAATTTTATTTTATCATATAAAGTATAGTAGGTAATAGAAAGAGTGTAGAGAACGTGAAAACTGTCATCTCTTGTCCATTAAAAAAATCTAAAATAAAAAATATACACATAAATTAAAATTGCTGAGCTATAACAGAAACAATTTTTAAAAAATTTAAGACATTTTTTTATGAAAGGATACCAACTGCTGCGCTTTGACCAAAAGATTTATAAAGTAATAATAAATTAAACGGAAAATTTTGCAGAATTCAGAAAATATATCAAATTATTCAGAATATTCAGAATAATATTATTAATTCTGAATAATTTTAAATCAGATTCGGAAAATATTCAGAATAATTTTATTAATTCTGAAAATATATCAAAAACCTCACCACAAGATAATTGGATCAAATTCAATATTAGGGAATAATAGTCTTTCAAATGGGAACGAAATAAAGCAGAAAATTTTAAAACAAATAGAATTTTATAACACTTTTTCTTTTACTCTGAACTTTTCTAGATCTATTTAAATTATTTATCTGTAGTAGAGAACAGAATTATTTTTAATTCTAATGTACTAAATTTTATGCATATCATATGTTACCAATGGAAGAAATATTTTTTGAAACTATGGAAAGTTTTTAGATGTTGGAGAGTACAACATAACTAGGTAAAAATGTATTTTGATTTTTTGTAATGTAGCGATGGACAGTATCCTTATGACGTAACAAACTGAAGCGAATGTGATTTTTTTTTAATTCTAATGTATTAAAATATTATGCATATCATTTGTGACGAATAAGAAAAACATTTTTTGAAACTACGGAAATGTTTTAGTTGTTGAAAAGTACTATAACTAGGTAAAAAATGTATTTTCTATGTATTTTGATTTTTTTTCAATGTAGTGGTGGACAATATCCTTATGACGAACTAAACTGAAGCAAATGTGAATTTTTTAAATTCTAATGTATTCAAATATCATGTATATCATTTGTGACCAGTAAGAAAAATATTTTTTGAAACTACGGAATCTTTTTAGTTGGTGAAAAGTTACATGCAGAGCCGGATTATACCTTTCGTAGGCCCTAGGCACAGCCGTTTTTGGTTATTGTCATCATAAATTATTGTCATCATAAATAATTGTCAAATATTTTCGTGATTAATTCTTTGTTCACTTCGTTATAAATATTTGTCTAAATTTTTATAGAATCAAGAACATCTTCATTTTTCACCTATGGGATTTAACTTTTAGCTAACCGGAGTCGAGAGAAATTTGCCCGACTCCGGTTGTTCATACACGGCTCTGTTCAAATTATCATCTGTGCAGGTTCAAACCCATGTAGGAAGAGTTTAAATTCTTAAAGAAATGAATAATATCACTGAAATTTATAAAAACAAAAGTTAGTTAATTTTTTCTTATTGCTTTAAGCCCCCTTATTGCGATATTAAAATTTATAATTTTGTTAATATAATTTATTATTTGTGTTAATTCAGAATCCATTTGAATTTATTATTTTCGTTAATTCAGAGATGGCGCTGCCATCTCGTTTCTTTTTTATAATTACATCTTTTTTAAGAGCAGTAAATTTTGTTCTGACCGGCAACGAGTGAAGTTGTCTGGTCTAATATTGTTCATATCGCTATTTTCTTAAAAAATAAAAGTTGCTAATTTTAATTTTAGTATTTTTGAACCACAGTTACAACACTTATACACTGGTTATCATAAATTAAGGAAAATTCACAAAAATCGCGATAACTCAAGAAATTACACATGGAATTTTATGAAACTTACCCACAATATACAACACATAGTAAGGTATTAAACAACATAAAAAGAAATTATCAGACATTAATAGTAGTATAGAAATTAGCACATGTATAAAATAAACAAATTGGAAGTATCGGTTTGCAATAGAAAAAGTACCTTTAATATGGAATATGATTGCCTCTAGAAGCAATACAGCACAAACAGCGATGTGTGATGCTTTCAATTATGCGGTCTATCAGTTCAATAGGAAGTGAGAGCCATTGCTCTTGTAAAGCAGTTGCAAGCGTGGCAAGGGTCTGAGGGGGCGGATTGATGGCAGATACACGCCTCCCTAGAGCATCCCAAACGTGCTCGATAGGATTCAAGTCCGGGGATCGAGCTGGCCACTCCATGCGAGTAATTGTTTCCTGTTGAAGATAATCATCAACAATGCGAGCTCTGTGTGGTCTTGCATTATCGTCCTGTAACAGGAAGCAATCACCAATTGCCCCGGCATATGGGCGCACATAAGCATCAAGGATGTTGTCTCGATAAACCTGAGCATTCACGGTTCCCCTTGGAAAGACATGGAGGTATGTGCGCCCTCCTAAGGATATGCCTCCCCAAACACAGACACTGCCTCTTCCGTATGCATCTCTTTCACGGATGTTTGATGGATGATAACGGGTCCCAGGTTCTCTCCATATCAAATAACGTCTACTGTCACTTTCTAGACTAAACCTGGACTCATCCGTAAAGAGAACAGGCCTCCATTGATCTGACGTCCAGTGGACATGTTGTCGGGCCCACTGCAAACGGTCTCTCCTATGGCGTGATGTGAGCGGCACGCAAATGGCTGGTCGTCTCGCATACAGACCACCTTCGTGGAGCCTTCTGCGCACAGTTGACGTTGACACCAACCTTCCGGTGGCTGCAGCAAGAGAGGATCTAAGATGTGTCGGAGTAGCGGTTCTATTCCTGCGTGCACTTAATGTCAAATATCGGTCATCGGCACTGGTCGTAACAGTTGGCCGTCCTTGACTGAACCTCCTAGATGCCGAATCTGTGGTTTGAAATTGCCTCCAAAGTCTATGAACCACAGATGGACTCACATTTAGCCATCTGGCCACTTCTGATTGACTCTGCCCTGCCTCTAGTCTCCCGATGGCTCTCCATCGTAGTTCTTCAGGCAAATGATGCCTAGAGGTCATTATTACGAATTGGCTATCTCAGATTTTCAATGTCGCAATCACAGTAAAATTTGTGTGCTTTCTCTCAAACTTGGACTTTTATGCTCCAGGCAGATGACGTAAGCCGAGTGCAGCGCCACTAATTTGCATATTGCAATTTTACTCAGCTACTCTTAGTGGACAACATATGCAAATTTTGCACGGTTTGGCTTACTTTTGAAAGAGTTATCGCTATTTTTGTGATTTTTCCTTAATTTATGATAACCAGTGTATTTAGACGAGTAAAATCAAAAATTATGTCACGATACTATATGAATCACTATTGCGGAATGTAATTACATTCCGCAAAGATAAAAGTCGGTTTGATTGCAGGATAATATATAAATCTATTTCAAACAAATTCCCTTCCCAAGCCATCAGTAAATGATGTTAGATGTTCTTAATCACACCATTCTCGCTAAAGATTTGTAAAGTTTTGATAATATTAGTCTTTTTTTTCCCAGCTTAAATAGTAATTTATGAACGCTAATGTGTATATTTCTTCAACTTTTTTGTTGAAGAAGAATACTAAAATTAAAGGCAGAAATTTCGGAATATCCTGTGCGGTTGTGGAGACAGTAATTTGTCATATTTACCTCCAACAATCAAAAACGATTCAACGGATGCAGTCTTGAAATGAGGTGCGTCGGCCGACACTTCACATCGATATTTGCCGGCATTTGTTCGTTTGAGTCGCTTCAAAACAACAGATGTGTTCGTTGTGCGGCTGATCTATAAAAACATTAATAAATAAATAATAATAAAATGAAATTCAAGAAGAAAGAAATAATATTTTCGTAATAACACTAGGGAGCAAATTTTTGGTTGCATTTATACAAATTCTAGATCTTGCCTAATTTTGGTGCAGGCATTTCAAGCATGAAATTAGTTTTTCTCCCATAGAGCTACAGACTTTTTTTATTTTTGGTCAATTTTTTTTCGAAACGCACAAGCTTAAAAATGCTATATATAACAGTTAAGGGTTATGGTAAACTTTACTAAGTTAGGGTACATCATCAGTATTAAAGCTGCATAGGAACCCTTACCCGGAAATATCGTTGTACGGAACTAGGGGCGCTTTTTTGTTATGACTTCTTCATAAGCACACGGAGAAATATTTCATCTTAAAGGAGCGTCCCTAGTGGTACATGACGACATTTTCGGGCATAGGTTCTTATGTAATTTTAATCCTGATGATGTGCCCTAACTTCCGTGGAAGTTTGTCGCAAAATTAAGTGGATCCCCTGTCACTTATAACGTTTTTAAACTTGTAGACTTCGGCAAAAATAGTCTGAAAAATGTCATTAAAAAAAAACTGTAGCTTAGAGAGAGTAGCAAATTGCAGTTTTGAAATCAGTGATGTGAAGCATTAAAAGAATCCGTTAAAAAATCCCATTACAACAGGAAACAAAAAAAAAAATTTCAGTTTTCTGTCACTATCATAAGGTTATGTGATAAAAATTTTGATTTTTAAGAATAATAGAGATCACTCTATACAGATAGCTCAAGTTTTTTTATTTCGAATTATGTTTACTTTTTTAATGACAGGTTAGATTATTGTGGCTAAAAAATGTTTTAATTACTTGTATATAACTACAACAAGTAGTATATGGTACACAGTTGCAGGGCTAAAGAGAATAGAAGGGCTGGTTCACTCCTTTGAAGTATCTCTTGCCGCGCCGATCCTCCGACGTCACTCTAGTGACGTCACTTTGGCGCAAAGCTCGCACTTTTACTTCAAGAACGGAGCGTTTGGCCTTACTAGCTCTAACTAATATTGGATCATTTCTTTTTGCGAGATATTCTAAGACATTTGTTATTTTCTATAATGACTTTCCTCAGTTTTTGCAGTGAATTTACAAGAATTTAAAATTATTATCGAAATGTCAGTTTGCGCGATTGCAACTTGCAAAAATTCTGATATAAAAAAAGGAAAAAGTATAATTTTTCGCGTGTTCCCTAAAGTAAATGAACAACTATGAAAAGAATGGATTCCGAAATGACACAGTTAATATAAAACCGCAATACGTTTATTCTGTCGTAAAGAACTTTTATAGAAGTTCATTATCTAAATAGAAACCGCCTCGCTACTTCATAAAGAATGGCAGGTGAAAAGAATTAAAAAATAGATAAAGTCAAAGAAAATTAAAATGTAAGTAAAAAGTATAAATAAAATATATAGTATATAGTTGAAATTCTCCTAATTTCATAACATATTTTTTAATGTAGTTATTCTAAATATTTATGATTTTTTTTAAAAATTATATTCTCTTCAATTTAAATATCTATATATTATATCATCGTAAATTTAAATGTCTATAAACAATTGTAAAATTTCTGATGTCATTATGAACCTAAATTATTATTTAGTTTCAGTAATTAGCGTTTAAGGTTGATGTTTCCTAATGATTAAGTATGAACAAATTGCTATTAACGACATATTTTAAAATCAGGGATTCTAAATTTAACTTAACTTATCGTTATAAAAGAATATGTAGATAAAAAGTGTCGATATATACCTTCATTTTTCTTAATAGTTGAAGTTAAAACTGAACTTTTTAAAATAAAGTATTTATCGTGTCATTTTCACCAACTAGCAAAACATTTTTATAAGTTTAAAATGTTATTTTTTTAATATAATAACCAAGAAAGTTTTTTTTTTTTGAACTATGTTTATGAACGGAAATAATGTGTTAATTACGTAAAGTTTGAAGGCTAATAACCAGAAAAAGTCTAACTTATTTTTACAAGAGAAAGATGCAAAGTTATCATATCTTTGCTTGCGATCTCCGAGATCTGTAGACACAGTGACGTCATGAGGAGGGAAATCGTAGCTTCAGCTCTAAGAGCGGAGTGAACTAGCCCTTGTATTCTCTTTAGCTCTGACACAGTTGTAGCTGTTAGAATTAAACGACTCTTAAAATGAGGCGAAACAGTATGTTCAAAACAGGTGTTTTAAATTTATCAAGTTTTAGTAATTTTCTCACGATACATCCATATCCGATATTTACTTTAAAACTAAAGAAGTCCCGCAACGGTCAGCCAAGTCGATAATGGAGAATAAGCATCAACAATTTCGAAACTATAAAATCATGTTAGTGGCAATGAGAACAATATTACCGGATTACATGGAGCAGTTGGTACCATAACTTAAGTAGGCTTCTAACCACTACCAGGAATAGAAATCCGGTCTATTTCAATTACAATTCAGTGCTTTTACCACTGTGTCAAAGGAGGTGTATATAATACTTAATTCAGCATTTTGAAATCCGATTTTGGTTGTTTAGGAATGGGAAATTCATTGTATGAACAAATAAAATAGTTAAGGAAACTGCAATAAAAACTTTTGCAATGACTACGGTTAGCGAAATATAATGTTATAACTTACATCTAGTCTAATATCATTGGTTGGAAAGAACATCGTGCTAGGTATCTCTTCTGGGCAAAACCTGTAGAATTCTTGATTTTCGTGAAACCATTTAATGGCATACAAAGCATCTCCTTCTAAATCATACTCACACATCATTGAAACGTCGTGATTCACTGGATAACTATATGGTATGTGATAGTTAATGATTCTCAGACAAAAAGCAACTGGAAATGAAAGTAAACATACAATCTAGTAAATACATTATTTCATAGGGAAGATTCACTTTACAAGCTCACATTATTAATTTAATAATTACTAACAAATAAGTATTATTACTAATAATGAATGAAAAAGTACTGAGTTATACTTTTTTAGCTGATTAGAAAAAAGAATGTAAAAGGAGGACAAGGTTGAAGCCCCACTGAACAACGTGATACATTATCCTTTCCACAAAAATATGTGTTTCTTGTATATTTTTGGCTGAAAACAACAAATCTGTAATTATTTTTTGCTTACAACTACTATTTTCTTAAAATTCCGCATTTTAACTTAGCTCCTTAATGTTTTCAACAGCACATTTTAAAAACTCAATGTTCTTATTGTCAGTGGGACCGTCGTCAACTTGCCAAACATTCTGATTTTCTTGGCGACTTTGGCAAAATGTTTGGTGACAAAGTCTACCTCCTCGAAGTTTCCAGGTTTAAAATGTATTAGAATGCGAGATATTCAAAAATTTATTAGAGGTTTGTCAACTTTCAAACTACAAAAACTGTAAGTGGTAATCCATTTTGGTTTTGATATTCGAACCAAGCCAACACCTCCAAGAAGAGAGAAGGCCTTCGCACAGATCACTTTAGTTGTCCGAAGGAATGAACATAAACTGAGTAGTGGAGAAAATAAGAAATAAGTCACAATGTTCGGACTACTAAAGGATCTGACTTCTCGTTTATGATAACCAGGACGAAGGCATTCTTTCTTCTAAGAGATGTTGATCAAGCATATTTTGTTAAAAAAGAATTGCACACATACTTGATTAAAAATTTCTTTCACTTAAAAAAAAAAAATATGAAGATGGTAATAAAAGTCGACTTGTTTCAAGCGTTCAAAAATAGGCGTGCATTCTCAAGACTTGCCAGATGTGAATAAACATCTACATATATTTTGAAGCCAATAAGGAGTTTAAACAAGCATTAATTTCCACTTCAGTTCACACAGTTTTACGTAGAGGACAGAAAAAGGATCCAAATTGATAAGTTACTGATGGCACCTATAGATTAATGAGCTCGGAAGTTTAAACTAATAATTAAAAAAAAATAAGTTTATTGAAGTTACCAAACAATGCAGCAAATGGCAAGCAGCAATCATCACAAGAGTTGGGAATTTTAGCACAATTAACCCTTTCAGGCAAATGTCACTTTTAGCCCTGTCGATCGCCGTTTTTTAACAAAAAAATTATGCAAATGGTTCTTTATAACGTTAAGAATGTAAACATATTTTTAAAAACAAATTTTCATTACCCATTTTAAAAAAAAATAATTTTTTAACAATAAAAAAATTCAAGATTTATTGATTCACTGCAAACGACATTTTTAATAAACAAAATAATAAGTTTTAATAAGTTTATATTTATTGTTTTTAATTTTTCAAACTGTAAAAAACTTTTAAGCATATGTAAGTCTCATTCATAAACAATGTACAAAAGTAACCAAAGCAAATAATGCGTTTGTTGCAAATATGTACGTAAAAAAAAAAATTCTCTGTCTGAATTTCCCCCCAAACTATTCATTTTATTTAGTATAAAAATTCCCCCACCCAAGCTTTAAGTGGGCGCATCGTGCTACTTCCCCCCTAATGGGGGCCCCAGTCGCTCTGTTTTCCTGGCGATGAAGCTGCAGTGAAATGCGTTCAGCTTCTTAGTTAATTATTTGTGATTTTAAAATCACAAATAATATTTTAACAGAACTTTAAGAACAGAAGGAAAACCACGACAACTTTAAAGTTGTCCTCATTATATATTTTGTGTTCTAGGTAATAGTAGCAGTTTTCAGAACTTTTTTAATTATTTTATTTCCATTATTATTATAGTTATTTTATTTTATTTTATAACCGTCGTTGAACAGCTGACCCAATTTTGGATACCGTCTATTAATGCTCAACTCCGTAGCCTTGAAATTTTAAACCCAATCCAGAAGACAAGGGAACTCTTGGATCAAGTATTGGGAGAAATTTGCCTTCGTACAGGACTTTTTGATAGAACTAACACACATTTGCGTTACATGGAGAAGAAAACCGCGAAAACCTCCCACGGGTTGACTAATGACAAGGGGACTCTAACAACATGATGCCATAACTGGGATTTGAACCCGCTTGACCAGACTTTGACTAAGTAGTGCCAGGACTAAAATACTAAGCATATCCTCAGACTGCAACTGAATTTCAGAAGTTTGAGAAAACATTATTCAAAGGGGTAGCAAAAGAAATGCATTATTATTTTAAAAAATTAAAACAAAAAACAATTTGTCCACCAGAGCACATAAATAATTTAAACGCATATATCTTGTTGTTGTTTCTAATGCCACTTGCAAATACTGGCAAGTCTGCTAGGTGAGACGAAGCGAATTTAAGGCAGATGGTGCGTTTCTTGTTTTTCAGTGACGCCATCAATGGCCAAGAATACGATTTCAGCCAAACTTAAGTCACAGCCCATTTATTGGGCGGACCCATTCATACATCCATTCATTCATCCACAGATTATAATTTTGACCTGAACCAGCAATAATTTTGACTGTAATTTTGACCTGAACCTGAATCAATCTCCAATTCCGAACCACCAGTGGTATGATTTTTCATGGGAACACGGTAACCCGGCAGATTTAACGTGCACCAGTCACCATTTACTACACGGGGAGTTTTCAGCCTGTGGGGATCGAACTCACGACCCCTTGCCTTGTACATGGGCCCAGCGCCCTACTAACTAGGCTATGCCGGCCATACAGAAAATATCTAATTGACTAATTACCAAATTCTTAAGTTAGCGAAAAATTTGATAAAAATTCAGTTTGTTTTAAAAATGCTCGTTAAAAAATTCTGCCACTGGAAAAAATTATTATTAAGAATACCAAATGATGGAGGGTATGTACTAATCAAAGCATTGCTATCCCTCCATAAAGAAATAAAAATTAAATCATTTGAATATCATTTATTTTTATTTTTAATCTGTTTGTCGCAATCCTGCGATAGAAAAAAAAAATAAGTAACTAACCTGGTAAAAGGAAGATAGCCCAAATTCCTCCATGCATAACCTGAAAAAGGTACAATAAATAAATAATATATATATATAAATAAATTTTTATAACTGGCGTTGAATACCCAAATCTGAGTTTACGGCTGTCGATGTTCACCACCGTAGACATGTAATTTTGAACCCACCCAAAAGGCAATAACTCCTGGATCAAGCATTGGGACAACGTTGACTTCATGGAGGATAATTTTTATGGAACTAACTTTGCGTTTCATGGAGAGGAAAACCAAGAAGCTTCCCACAATTAGCCCCACGACAAGGTAACTCATGATCTCTTTCCACTTAAGATACCTTACATCATCACTGTTGGATATGCGAGCTAAGAGCAGAATTCGTATCAACCAGCCACGATGGGATTCGAACCTTGATCACTCATTAGAAAGTGATCCCTTCAGCTATCGTGACTCTAATTGTGTATAATGTACAGAAAAGAAACTAATAAAACGCTTTCAATTTAAATTTTTTTAAACTGCAAAAAGTCACCATATTGACCCTTTAGAGCAGAAATTTTGACCTCAAGTAGGTAAAAGTAGTCAACACAACGTTTTTAATTCCATTTTTAAAGATAAGAATGTAATATATATATTTTAATTACACTTAGGAATACACTTAACATAAGGAATACATACAAATATACTTTGCTTATAAACGTTTTATTTATTCATTTTTTTAAAGCAACCACTCTTTTTTGAGCACCAATGTTATGACTATGACTATTAAATATTCAATGACCGCAATTGCTCATGTGGCTTTATACTAAAATATGAAACTTTTCCAGTCATAAAGCGTTGAGTTTTTAACTTTTGTGGAGCGAAATCTATCATGCAAAACTTTACAAACTGGCAATTGAAGGACCATTCACAATGCGTTTTTCCGCAAGCAAATAAGAACTGGATTGTTTTTTTTGTTTTTTTATTATTTTTTTTATTTTATTTAATAGCCGTCGTTGAACAGCTGACCCAATTTTTCGGGTTTACGACTACTAATGTTCAACTCCGTAGCCTTGTAATTTTGAAATTACAAGGCTACGGACCAACCATCGGTGGGATTCGAGCCCTGTTCACCTCATTGGAAGGCGAACGCTCTATCCCCAGAGCCATCATGGCTTAAACCGGATTGGCGGAAAATATTTACCCGCGAAAAACTCATCACACGTGTTCCCCTCCAAATGCGATGCGCCGATGCGGTAAAAAAAAAAAAAAAAAAAAAAACGCATACAAAATTTCTTTCGCCGTGCCTAGTCAAAGCGATATAAAACAAATGAATTTGAGGTTATCAGGAAAGCGGTTAACTTAAACATACTCTTTAAAAATTTTAATTCAGATAAATGTAATCATATGATATAAAAGATAGACTTTTACTGTATGTTACATGCTTAGTGGAAACAATAAAAGACAGAGAAACTAGGCATAAATATTAATTATTTTCTAATTTAATAATGATTTGGAACATGGAACATTTTATAACCAAAAATAATCTTGTTATAATGGAAAAACTGGTGGGAAAAATATTTTATTTTTTACATTTTTTGCATAGTAAATTCATAGTTATTTCAACCCAACATAAAAATTACTATTTTAAGGAAATATTTATTCCATAGCCTAAACAGCACTATTGAGTTAAGTTGTTAAGACTAAACAGTAGTTTAAGTTGAGTTGCAAAGATTCTACCCCATAGACGACAGTGTTCCTATTTTGCTATATTCTTAAAAGGAAAAAGAAAGAACGGTAACTCAAATATGATATTTTTAAATTTATCTGGGAGAAGCAAATTATTCATAATGTGAATTTTTCTTCATTTCGCTCAAAAAACACAAAACTACACAATTTTTTTTTTAAACTGCTGTGGTAGATATTAGAATAAAACATTTTACAGTTGAGCAACACATATTTTTTTGCTGTAAAGGAAATTTAAAAAAATTGCAAAATGTTTCAAGAACATCAATCTTTGAAAATAGGCACAACCAGGGCCGGATTAACCTATAGGCACACTAGGCACGTGCCTAGGGCCTACGAAATTCAGGGGCCTACGAAAAACTTGGGAGAAAAGAATTTGTTGACAAAAATAATTTAGCTTTAAAAACAGCAGGTGTATTTTGCACAAAATTATGAAGATACAAATAAAAATATAATATTTTTCGGTAATAAATTATTTTGCAAAATCTTATGATCTAATATATTACTTTTTTGGATTCAACGAAATCTTGTATTATGCTGTAGAATTCCAGATAAAGTTCGATAAACAAATTTGTAAATTAAAATCCATATTAATAAAAATGCAAAAAAAAAAAATATGCAAGAAAATTTTAGCATATATTTTGAAAAGAGGGGAGGAGTGGGGGAAGGAGGGGAGGGCCCAAAAACGGCTGTGCCTAGAGCCTACAAAAGGTATAATCCGGCTCTGGGCGCAACTCAAATGCATGCATGTTTGAAAAAATAAACGCAGCTCAAAACGCGTGCATAAGAAAAGTACAGACATCAAATTTGATTACATTTTTCAAAACTACTCATATTGCTATTTTAAAAGAATTTACCAGATTCTGATAAATTTGCTATGCATGAAACACTTTGTACTATGAGAAGAAAAAAATGAGAGAACATTTTTATAACTTTTAAGCTAAAGAACGTACTATCGTGTACTAAATAAGCAATCTTAATTATTCGAAGAGATCACATTACGCTAATTAAGAGTAGATGATAATTTAAATTAAAATATCAGATACAAAAGCGTTATTTCTCTAAATAAATGTATTTTACTTTTCTTCTACATATTCGGATACAAAATCTTTAAAATAAGGAGAGATAGTCGCAATCTGGAAAGTATGGTCCTAATAGTTTTGTCAGGAAAGCGGTCAAAAAGCTTGGTCCGCTTCATCTAAATATTAATTTTTGCATTTTTTAAAAATTGTATTAAACAATTTTTTAAAAAAAAATGCTTTTCATGTTTAAGATTTGTTTCCTATTTTACATAATTTTCTAATTTTTTTTTTTTTTTTAAATTCTAATCGAAAAATTAAGTTTTAAGCTGCATAAAATTTTACATCATTGAAATTTATGTAATTCTGAATGACAAAATCTATATTTTGACCTGAATCGACCAATTAGATATCGCGTAATAGAATTGAAAAAAAAATCGAATTCTTAAATTTTCATTCCTCAGAAACTATTCAACCGCTGCAGTGCAAATTTCGGATTTTGTCAATTAAACTACACAATTTTAAATATGTCAAAACTCGTTATCTTCGACACGATGCATCTAAATCTGTTCAAAACACATACCTTTGTTTTACGTGTCATCGACGTCTTTCTTTCATCACTTCTAAAACTAAAATGCGATTTGATTAAGAAGAAAAAAAAAGTTTCGTTTTTCGTGTTTAAAATCAATCAACTGGATAAAATATCTCAATCGGAGACATTGTGCGACATCCAATCATCTGGTCATAAAATATACAGAAAGTGATGAACATCTGGGTGTGGCTCCATTCCTAGGAATACGCCTTCTTATCTACTAAATATCTCATCATAGAAGGAGTAGAAGAACGCGGATTGAAAATTACTCTTTTCTGGAAATCTCCCGAAATTGAGGACTTTCTCCTAAGTCTGCCAAGTCTAGTAAATATTTCACGTCGGGAGAACATAATTGTATTACTATCGACAGATGTTTCGATTTTACTGAAATATTCAACGGGGACACTTTGATAAAAAGAAATAATAAAGTTATTTAAGCATCATTAGCCTTTAATACCATACATCAGTGTTTCCCAAACATATCACTTTTGTGTACCCTTTCAAAATTTTTCGAAAAGCTGTGTACCACTAATGAAAAATGAATGTATTTTTTACTATAAAAATTTCCACAAAAGTTAAAAATCACGACTGGCTGTTGACACCACTAATTATTAACTGTAAAATCTGCAAAAAATAGCCAATAGAAAAATACGTAATTGTAAATTTTCGCGGCTAGCTTTGCTTTTAAATAAAAAAAATTTAATTTGTTGCAAGATATTTCGCATAAGAACGCGTACCCCCGTTAAACTATTCCCGTACCCCTGGGGGTACGCGTACCACACTTTGGAAAACACTGCCATACATACCTGAAATTAGGAGTTATTTTTTTCTCAAATAAGAACAAAATGATACTATATTGTTCAACATTAGGGAAAATATCCGACCCATAAGTATAATTTTTAACGGGCGTATGAACAGCAGACGTATATCGCCATGATCGCATGATTTTTATTCTAGTAGCGCACTCAAAATATTCTAGTCCTTCATACTCTGAGTACTTCAAAATAATATTTAAACTAATGTAATTTCTGAGCCGTCTTAGAGGATAGAGCGTTCATCTTCGAATGAGATAAAACGGGTTCGAATTCCAGCGATGGTTGTTCGATACGATCTGGCTAGCACCGCCCACAGTACTGACTTAAAAATATCCTCAATGGTAGACGGATCATAGGATAGAGTCCCCTTGCCGTCTGGCTAACCGGGGGAGGTTTACTTCTCCATGTATCGCAAATGCAGATTAATTCCATCAGTCCTCTGCGAAGGCAAATTTCTCCCAATACTTCTTCCAATCGTTCCCCTGTGTTCTGGATCGAGTTCAAAACTACAAGGCTACGGAGTTGAACATTAGTAGTCGTAAACTAAAAAAAATAGGGTCAGCTATTTTTTTAAAAAAATACGATTAGAAAATAAAATGTAATCTCTAAATCAGCGGTTCCCAACGTTTGTTGAGGGTGCCACCAATTTTGCATTAAAAAAAAATTCTAATAACTTGATATATAAGTAAAAAATAAGAAATATTTCTTACGTAACACGAATTAAATTACGACATAAGTAAATTAAGAAATAATTGAATATTAAATTCATAAAATTATATTTATTTGAAATCGGCACTAGAGCCCCAGTTTAAAGTTAATCCTTCTAGGACGTCTAAATATCAAAAGAGAAGGATTTAATCTTCACAACAAATCTCTTAAAAATATCTAATATACGTAAGTGGAACATTTGTTAAGTGTTTAATACCATTTTATCACCTGATATAATAAGTCATAATTTAATTATAGTTAAGGATACAATTTCTGAAACTTTGAAAATTTTTGATACTTAATTATAAGCTTTTTCTTTGTTCATGTATCTGCAAATAGGTACTGTTATTTATCTAAATTATCTATAATGTCACATTTTTTATCGATTAATGTCGAAAATAGCATTTAAATTCGTTTGGTATGAAATTTTTAATCATAATTTAAAGATTTTGTGACTGATTTGACAAACTCGCCATTCTCCAATGCAGATTAGTAGAGAAATTAATTTAACACCCAGTGTTGAGTGCAATTTAGGATTTCAAAACTCAGGATCTGTCCAGAGAAATCCTGGCCAAGAGCCACAACGAAGATCGGTATCTGTCGATTACAGAGAGGCGCAACAGGGATGCTGCAACTTTTCAGCTCTCTTGTGAGCTCTATGCGACCACACAGGAGGTTTTATGACTCAAAGGTTACTGTTTACAGAAGGCTTCGTGAGCAAGGACTGTTTACAAGATCTGTTGTTGGCATTCCGCTGAATTTTGTAAACAGAAGAGCCCGTTTAAGATGCAGAAATTGGAGCCTGGGTCAATGTTCCGATAAATACCGCTTGATCACTGACTCTCTACGTACTTTCAAATGGAGAGAACCGAGAATCCACTACTTGTCGTGTAATATCAAAAAATTTACCATTATGGCGGCCGAGGTTTGGGCAGGCGCACAATGTTGGATTTTTGCACACTCCTCCACGTCTTTGAAAGAGGTACTGTGACTGGTTAGAGGTATATGGATGGGGTCTTGGAGTCCTATGTTTGTCTTTTCAGAGTTGCAGTGGGTCTTAATTTCATTTTAATAAAATGCGACACCACACAGAGCGTTTCTGGTTGACCATATTCTGGAAAATGAAGACATTTGCCGGATGGATTGGCCAGCCAAATCTCCAGACCTCAACACTATAGAGTATGTCTGTCATGCTTTGAAGAAGGTAATTAACATATAATCCTCCTTTGAGAGATATTCTGTGTCTGACAACTGCGTTTCTTAATAAGTGTGACCCACTGCCACAGGAACTCATAAACTGCCACCTTATTTCGATGATTAAATCATGGTGTAAGGCCTGTATATTTGAACAAGGGGCCATACCCCCTATTACACCATTCTTTTTATTGAATTTTGCAACCACTTTTTGATACCATCCGAATCTGATGAATGTTCATGATCATACATGCATATTATAGCTGTTGAAAGGTTATTATTTTTGTATTATATCAACCTATGTTTAAACAAAATTTTATTACAATCTGTCAAGTAGTCTTGGAGATAAAACTCAGTGGCGCGACAGCCCATAGAGGGCCAAGGCCTACTGTGCCCATCTCAGTTTTCTTGACCTTGGGCTCTGGGGTGCAGAAGCAGATGTTCCGGTTAGGTGGTCAGCCGAACGCGAAACCCCCAGTGTTTAGTTCCCAAGCATGCTTGGTACTCATTTATCGACCCACTGAAGGGATGAAAGGCTGAGTCAACCCTGCCCAGCCCGAGGATCGAACCAGGACCTGTGGCACGGGAGCACGAAGCGCTACCACTCAGCCACCGGGCGTCAGTCTTGGAGATAATCAACCATAAAAATTCTCTTAATTTCAAACACCGGTGTGTGTGTATATATATAGTAGAACATCTTGATTGATCGTTTCTGAAGGGCGCAATTATTATTATCAAACAACAGATATGGAAAAACGTTGAATTAACTTAAAATATCACATAATGTCTTGAAAATGGATTAAAAGCAATACAGAAGTAATGCACTTGAAAATAAATACATTTATAATTGGTGAAAAAAATTCAAAAAAAAAAATTTATGTACTTAAAGCAAAATTTTTTACAATGCAAAAGAAGTATAAATAGAACACATTTACTTATTTAAAATATAAGGAAATTTTGTTTTGAATATTCATTTCTTCTTAGCACAAACAATGAATTTTCGACAATAAAAGATTGCTGTTCATTTCCTGTAAGTTTGTAGGAATGCAGAAAGCTTCTTATTACTTCAAAGGCTTCAAGCTTTCTGCAAATATTTGCATTGGTTTTGGTTAAGTTCCGTGCCTCCATCGATATCATATTGCATGTTGTTTCCATCAGTTTAACATCACAAAAAAATCTTCAGCTTCTGCAAACATTTCTTAAACCTAACATACCACAAGTTTAAACATTTTCATCAAATGATGCATAAACATAAAACACAATGTTTGAAGTGTTTTTCCCATACTGTAACAAATTTATTTTCCGATTTTCTTCATCCTCATTAGCATCAAGAGTTCTGTTTATTTTCTCAAACAAAATAAACTTCCAATATTTTTGGAAAATATCAGTAGAATTTCTGAACGGGTATTGCTAAAATTATAAAAATAGCATTTGTGAAGGAACCGTAAATAAAAGACAATACATACGGGGAAACGAAAGAAGCAGGAATGATGGTTTGAGGTTAGAATGTTTATAAATTTTTATTGTAAATAAAATCTTAAATAAATCTCTGAACTATATCTGTTTTGATTCTATAAAATCTCCTTTCAAGGTAAAATTGATAAGTTGAAAGATATCGATTTTGTAACATTTTGATTTCATACTCCTACATTTTGGAACTTTTAACGTATTTTTTAATATAAAAAAGTTATTAAAATTAGTTTGATTTGAAAAAATAATAATTTTTTTTTATGCTAGACATATAGGTTTTTATATTTCAATTTTATTGCAAGATGTGGGGGTAGAGCACATTAACTATGTCAGGGAATCATTTGGACCTTGTACAACAGGTTGCGCACCACTCGGCTAGATTTATTATACGGTCTTAGAGCATTCTTTTCAACTTTAAACAATAAAAGAACTGTAGATTTTGATGGATTCATTATCAAACATAAAAGTGTTCTTTAAAAATATGAAAAAACTAATTGGAGAGATTTAATTTTTTATTATTTATTTTAATATGCTGACATTTCTTTTAACAAAACAATTTGAAAAATATAATAATTTTAAAGAATCTTTTGACACATAATTGAGCATAAACAAGATTGCTTTAATTTCTTTAGATTTTACAATTAAGTTTAAAATGTCATAAAAAACCAATACTTAAATAAAACAATTTAATTTCAATTTATTTTTAATTCACACAAAATAACAAAATAAAAAAAAAAGAACAAATAAATACCAAGACACTTTCCACACATACATTTTCCAGGACAACTAATTTTGTGTTCAAAATTTACACTTTAAATAACACACAAAATTAAATAACACAGATACTTCAATTCAATACACATTCATACATAAATAAAAAAAGAGCAATATCTCAGCCTTTATACAACGGAAGTATACAAGACTAATTGTCCATTTGTATTTACAGAGGAAATTACGTGCTGCCATATCACACGATGAAAAATGCTTTACAAGTACAGAAAACTTTAATTTACGCCTTTCTATCCTTACAAACGTTATTTTGGGCGGAGTGCTTCAATTTGAATTATCAATTCCCAATACACCAAAGCTTTCTATAATACATAAGAGTATTGGAAAAGCTTACAGTGTTTCAACTGTAAAGAGAATTGGGAAACGGCTTGTAAATATATTCCTTTGAGTGGTCTTTATGGAAAACCACCTGCACCTGCACTGTCAACAGGATGAATACAAAAGTTGGAATCAGGAGGATTGTATTCTCCACAAGTGGCTTGTAAATATATTCCATTGGGTGGTCTTCATGGAAAACCACTTGCAATGTCAGCAGGATGAATACAAAAGTTGGAATCAGGAGGATTGTATTCTCCACATAGAGTCATAGATCCAAAATTTATCACAAACCAGTATTGTTTAACCAGCACTAGAGTCATACGTTGCTACCAGTGGAGAAGAAAGGAAATGCACCAAACTGACTGTTGATTGGAGTTTTAGGTGAGGCACACATGTACATGAAGTCTTCAGATTGAAGGTGAGTACGGTTTAGTGTAGGTTCTGAGGCACTCCTATGAATCTTGGGAAGGGAACGTGCCAGTGACTCTAAAGATGCTAATATCTGAAAAAAGAATAATATTTTTAATAAATTTAAAAAGATTGTTTGACAATATTTCAACTAGCAAGTTTAGTAACAACAAAAATAGTAATATTTGTAGCAGGAGAAAACAGAAGCTCAAAATAATAAAATGTTAAGACTTTTTTTTTTTTTTTTGCAAAAACATTCTTAAATAGTACTCTGAATTAAAAAAAAATCATCTGTATTTAAAAATTTCCCCAATAAAAATTACCCAGTTTTAAGATATCACAAAGTAGGCAAAAATTAATTAGGGAATTCTTAGTTTAATACACACGACCCAAATTAAATAATTTAGGAATCTCACATTTTCTTTGGTTTAAAAATAAATTTATTTTTTCTTAATTTATTGAAGAAATGAAGCTTGGCCCCAAAATAAGACATTTACAATTGGATTTTTCGCCTAATTAGTTACAATACTCTGATAAATATAAAAATTAAATTAATGAAAAATTTTATTTTTTAGTTAAAATTTAAATTATTCAATTTTTCTTTAAGATGAAAGCTTTATTTTAAAAAATAATATATCTTCGTTCTAGATAAAACTAGCACTACCCAAACTTATAAGCTGGTATAAGACCCAAACTTCTTACCCAAACTTATAAGCTGGTATAAGAGATATTTTTACTTCTTCCAGCAAAATATCAAGAAGTGAATTAAGTAAGAATTAGGTGGTTACATATTTTCCAACAACTTTTAGAGCTTTAATGGATTTTTGTTCTCAAATACTCAAATCAATAAAGTTATACAGCTAGCAGATTTGGAACAATAATATTTTTAAAATTGTCTGTTTTCTTTTTTCTTAATTTGATTTGATATTATAGTTTGAAGTGATAAAAAGCTGATTTGCACAATACTGAATAATACTTTCGGCATAAATTTCGCAGAATCAAAGAAATTTTTCATAACTCTAAAAATAAGCAAAAATTGAATGCTCAATAACTTACTCGAAAATGTTGATTGTAGATTATATTAATATAATTTTGTCAAAAAAAAAATTTAGCTGAAATTCTAGAATACAAATAAAGCATTCTTACAACAGTTCATTGTGAGAAAGAGGAGTCATAGAGGTATTGGCTACACTATTTCATGAACAATGGCATGATTGTAACAATGTGGTCAGCACTGCACACATGCCACCTATACTTCCCAGAGAAGTTGGTACCTATTGATCTGAAGTCAGGTAGCCTTCAAACAGCTGCTGAGGATCCAATCACAGTCCTCCATACTGACAGGTCAGTGCATTAACCACCAATTCCCCGAGGCTCAAAATTTTGGAACACCTGTCTCTGTATGTTCCATTTCAGTTGTGTAATGACTGCATGTTATTTGTGAAATTTAAATAAAGATGATTCAAACGTTCTATCCCCTGAGCCACCACCTCTCAAAATAAACTTATTATAGTAAAATAAAACGTAAGCAAACTTAACTAAACAAAAGTAGATAAATAGTAAATGAGGAGACTTACTTGTCTGAAAAGAGGACGCTCTTCTCTAGAAAACTTAATGCAATCTTCAATTAGTCTAATGAGAGCTTTAGGTGTATCTGATCGAGTATTCCTAAGGTCTGGTATCAAATACCCATGGCCAACCATAAAAAGGATCTGAAGAAAAGTTTCATTTTTAATTAATAAACAAAAGAAATAGTGGTAGGAAAAAAACTGGCTGAAAGCATTTTGTTTTAGTAGAATGAAAAAATCTATAACATTTGAAACACACTTTTTATAAAATATTATCTAAAACTAAGTGATATTGGAAGAAAAAAGCATTCTTATAGCCTTATTTATAAAACAATGAATTAATTTATTGATGAAAATTAAACACCAGTTACACTTTACTTCTAAACATCTTTAATAAAATTCTTTAGAGTTAAACATGAAACAAACAAATTAAAAAAACATGCACAATTTTGAGATTAAAAAGAAAGCAGCAATATCACCAAAATACTCAAAACATGCTGAGAATGATACATTTTTAAAAGCGAAAAATAACTTTTTTCAAATTTAAGTATTAAAAATAATCCCTAAGTACTTATTATACATTTTTTGAATCATTTGAAAAAGTTCACGTGCATAAACAGTTTAAATCTGAATGCCCTTGAAAAACATTTTTGATCAATTTATGTCAAAAGAAAAAACAAATTATAAAACTAATATTAAAAAGAGACTATGCATCTAAATCGGATAAATTAAAATAATTTTAAAATACATTGGTGTTAAATTTATGAGAAAAATATAATTCTCAGAATTTACAATGCATTTTTAGAACTATTAATAAACAGAAAGTATAGGCAGATGTAACAGGTCCTAAATTTTTCCAGACACTTAGGTACAGGTAAAAATTTAATCTTTTCTCGAACAGTTCTGGGTACAAGAAAAAATTTGAATTTATTACCTGGCTTAGTATATAATATTTATAAAACACAATCTAAAAATCTTATCATTTTCTTCCTAACAAATATTTTAGAAGATATAGTATTAACGAAATTCATCTCTTAGCTATGTAAATAAATATAGATATTATTTTACACTAAATTTTAAAAAAATTAAAGTTTTTAAAAGATATAGGATGACTGTTTGGATAACCACCAGACAAGCTGAAATATTTAATTAATGAGAAAAAACAAACTTTTTAAATTTTGACAAAAGCTTTTATGTGTCCCAAGACAATAATTGCTGATAGTATAACAAAGAGACAATATGTCAATAAGTATTCATTAGAGACAATGTCAATATTTAAAGAATAACTTTTAAATATTCAGTGCATTCAAACATATAACTAAATTTGTCACAACAAATACCATAATTAAATACTACTTAGCTAAGAATGGTTTTAACCATGGAAATATACTTACTTGGTCTTTATTATTAATATGTGAATATGGCAGTTGTCCTGCCACTAGCTCATACAGGACAATACCAAAAGCATAAACATCTGACTGAAAAGAGTATGGATTCAGATCTTTCATCCTAATAACTTCAGGTGCCTAGAGAAAGAAAAAAATAAAGTTGCAATGAGCAAAGTAAAATTTATTCATAAGACTTTATCACTATTAGTAATACTTTTTTTAGAAGTTATAAATTTGGTAGTGTCGTGTTTGATTTTATAAGCCGGCAACTTCAAAAAAAAAAAAAAAAAAAAATGGCATGAATTTTGAAGAAACAATCCTCCTGGACAATTTTAAATTTTAGTACTTTTTTTAATAAAAAAAATCTTTTAAGAAAAATTTTTTGCACGATTTATCATAAATACCATTTTTGCAGAGAATATGGAATATACAATAAGTAAGAGATCATATTAAGAATAATTTATGACATTAGAAACTTTAAATATTAAATAAAATTATACTGTAAGTTTCATTAATAGGATAATTTCCAAATACATTATCATCATTAACATTAATTTAATTTCAGTAAGGAAAATATTACTTAATGTAAAATAGTTTAATTGGGGAAGTAACACTGTGTATTGCAATTTTAAGTTTCCTATATTGTTAAGTACTAGTAATTATTCTATTTAAGATTGCCAAAGAAAACTTTTATTTTATGTAGTTAACCTTTTTTTCAATAAAGAGCTTTAAAAAAAATACAATGATAAATATATATGCTATAAAATTTGATATGTATAAAACATACAATTTTTTTTATCAAATTAAAAAATAATTATTAAATCAAAATTTATAAAGTATACAAACCATCCATAATATAGAGCCAGTTGGTTGGTGAAACTGTTGGGAACCACTCCATCTTGTTTTCACAGTTGCTAGACCAAAATCACCTATTTTCACAGTTGTTAAATCTTCATGTAAAAAGATATCTAAAATTTTTATTAAAGAAATCTGCACACAAATTGTTTTTTATTTATTTCTTTATTTTTTAAATATGTCACAAACAGCTAAGTACTTAGACTATTTTTGATGCACTTTCTGTAAATCAGTTAACTAAAATCCTCAATTCAAGAAAAAAAATTAAATAAATGTTTCTATTTTTTTCCAAAATATATGCAACTGCATTAATTGAAATTATATTTCCTCAAAAAAATGAGCATTTTAAACTAACTGCTAACTTATTAAACAAAATACAATAAAGGAATCCAAATTATTCTTCAAAAATTAACATGAATACTGTTATTCAAAAATTAACACGAATACCTAAATTTAAAATACTAATAGTAATTTTTCCAGCATAAATACAAATATGACATAAAAATCAGTATCAAACTAAAAGGTGTGAACATTTCTTCATGAATAAAAATGTTAATTGCTTCATTTAGTCTAATAAGGTTTTAATGGCGAGTTAACTAAAAGAAATATTTAATTCAACTTATTTGGTGCCTATGCATTAAATGAAATTACAATTAATCAAAAGAGAAGTGAGCATTTTTAATTAACAGTAAGCTTAAAATACAATAGGGGTATTAAATGATTTTTTTCATAAAATGCTTAAGAGTGCTGAAATTTCCAAAAAGCACAAATCCTGTAAGATAGAGAAGAATTCTTTAATATTTTGAACCCTAAATGGACAATCCCTTAATTCTAATTAAGTGAATTCATTTTCATTAATTTTTATCTTCATTATTTAAAAAGTGCAAGGAAAATTATGAAGTGATGAGGCTTTGTCATTGACAGTTTTAAAACCAGATAAAAACTTGATTGGCAAACGATACCCATGTTTAAGTATTACGGTACTGATCTACATATAAAATAGTACACAAACACGGTGGAAAGGAATTGGCCTTATCACTGGAGAAAGATAACAAAATTTTCATTTGAGGAAAAGCAAATAGATTTTGACTCGATTCTGGATAGCAAGAAATACAATAAGAAATCACGATTGTAAAATGTGGGACAGTTGATAAGGCTGTAATTCACTGTGCTCTATTTCTGTTTTTAAAATGTGTGTCTTCAAATGTGAAAACAAAACTTTGAGTTTTTTAAACCATTAGTATCCATTGCTGTTTTTCATCTCTGGAAATGCTGAAACACAAAAGAAGAATCTTGATTCTCTACCAAGTGATTGTCTACAGTTCCATTAATCTAATTACTTTTGAATTATTTCCAATAACTGCCAACAAAAGAATGAAACTTTGTGTTTTTTACAAAATTTGACAGAATGAAAAATTGCATGGCAATTTCAGATTTTGGGGGAAAATTACATTTTCTTCTGACTCTTCACAGAATTCTCAATATTGCTGCTGCTTTAAAAACCTGAATTTCCCCCCAATATATAACATGAATACTATTAGTCTAAATTTAAAATACTCATAGTAATTTATCTAACATGAAAATTCAATAATACAATCATCATATAAAAATAATTATTAAACTAAAAAGTGTGAACATTTCTTTACGAATAAAAATGTTAATTGCTTCCTTTAGCCCAATAAGGTTTTAAAGAAATACAAATTGAAACAAAAGGATACTATTTGATTTTAAATCCCTATGAATAATGTTCTTCGCATGAAGATAACTGAAAGAAATAACAGTATTTAAATTATGTTTCAAGTAACAATTGTATAACTCAAATAAATAAATATATAACATATCATTACTAATTTAGTTACAAAAAAAAGTAGCAGTAACAATATAAATGAAATCACAAAATAAATAACTAAAAGATCCAAATTAACTACTAAAAATATTTTGCTGTAGTTTATAGTTTATATATTTGTAGTAGTTAAGGAATAAAATATAATTAACATCTTTTAAAAATAGACACTGATACAGAAAGGAAATAAATTATGTTCTGTTGTGTTTTATTTAAATTTTTACAAACTACTAAAGGAAGTAACAGTAACAATGAATATAAAGAGAGTCACAAAATAAATGACAGATTCAAATGCAATATTGTAAATGTTTTAATCCTTGCTAATAATAAAGTATAAATAATCATTTTTATGAACTAGTCAGATTCTACTGCGGGCAGACAAAAAGTATAGTTCCACTTTGAGTTTTTACTGAAAGTGAAAATAACTTGGCTAAAAATTATTTTCATTTGAAGTAAAAAAAAAAAATAAATAAATAAATAAATAAAAACCTGAAAAGCACTTAGTACTAGAACTAGGTGACTTATATTTAAATGGATTTAAGAATTTTTATGTTTCCAAATAAATATTAGTAGTAGTCTCGATTTCATGTGACGTAATCATTACATTTTACTATTATATAATTACATACTTGAAAATGAACTAAATATGCATATTCTTTTGATAAATTTAATTTACAAATCTCAAAACTATATATCTCAAAAATCATAAAAGCAGTCTAAATTTCAGTTGCACACACAATAGGTAAACTGAATTTTAAGACAACTATAGCTAATTAAGTGCTTATTTACTTTAAAAAAATCTTATTTCTAATAAATGCTAAAATTTTAAGTAAAAGATAACTTAAGGGCCTTGTTACTCTCATTATAACAAATACAAGGGATGTTGCTAAAATTCGTAAAACTAAAGTTTTAACACAGAAAATGAGATTGAGTCTTAAGTATTTAAATTAATAAAATATTAAAAGTGAAGCTTTAAACTTCAAAATATCTGAACGAAATCTGGTCTGAAAAATAGAGAATGGCCTATGATGACATAAAAATAGAATTATCTCAAAAAATCTCACTTTCCATAAGAATTCTCAGATAATGTAGTTTAGTTTACTCTCTAATATAAATAAGGAGTATAAATAAACGAATAGAAAAAACAATTTAAATAAAAAATTCAAAAAACTTCTGAGCTTCTTGGAGATTAAAGATTGTTTATATATATATATACAGTCGGACTTCTATTTAACGAACTTTACTTTGAGATCCACTTTCCCCATTTCCCAAAATATTTCAGAACATTTCAAACTTGTTAATGCATTTTATGTTAATGCATTATGAAATGAAATTGAATTGATTTTCAAAGCCAATTAACTTTAAGAGAAAGCAGTAAAATCCCTTTTTGTTTGCATTTCAAATGAAAAATTTAGAAAAAATTAACGAATTTTATCAGTAGCAATTAAACTTAAGATCGCGTGAGGTAATGTATGTTTGAAATTACTTTTATAATAAATGCAGCTATAAGTTAATACATAAATTTAGCTTTTTTAGTTAAAAATGCATGTAGCATGATAGTGTAACACTTGTTAATGTTTTGTTCTATTCTTGCTATACATGTATCCATTGTTATTTCAATTATGTCTAGTGTTTATGAATTTAAATCCTGTTTTGGTGGTATAGGTATTTCAAAAGGTGATTTTCTATTTAAAGCAATTTTCTATTTAAAGCAATTTTCCATATAACGAACTTATTAGCGGGATTTAGCGACTTCGTTAAATAGAGGTCCGACTGTATATATACACATATTAAAATAAAATTATTACATAATATTTTAAATTTAAAAAAAATTTAATCCCTAACTAGTAAATAAAAGTAATTTCTTAAGTTATACATGCAGTTCACACACAAGACAAAAATTATCTTACCAAAATTAGAGTTACACACTTTTTCTTTTACATTTTAAATTTTTTAATTTTTATTTTGGTGATCTCAGTTGGCTTTGAATTTTTTCAAAATAACAGAAATCTGTTATAAGACTAAAAACTTTCACCCTTGAAGAAATATAGCACAAATATATTCAAAGAGATTTGCATTTAATATTCATTTTAAATAATGAACAAATTTGTATGATTGAAATAAAGTGTTTTGAGAAATACTATTGATACATAAGATACGTAGGCATTATGTCTTTAAAATAACATACAGGATATATAATTATCTAATCATAGACATTAAATGTTAAGTCATATAACATCAAACGAGAAAAATTACTAGGGAAATAAACCATTAATAATCAGCAAAACCAAACTGTACTCACTCCATGCCTTGAGCAGTCTGCCTGGCAATATCTATTAAATCCAACATTTCAAACTTATGTTCATGAACGTGAAGATGTTTGTATAGTGTTGATCCTTCACACCATTGAGTAACTATTGTTAATTGAGGCTGGGACACATAACCCATGAATAATAAAATATTTACATGCCGAGTTTTCCTGAAATATTTTTAAAACATTTCACAAGATGTACATTAATTCTTATCAAAAGATACAATTATTATACAGAAAAAATACAATTAATATACAAATTTACAAATATTAGAAGACTTTTATATTCTGCAATATAAATGGTAAATCCAGTGTAAATAACACACCTTCTGAAGCCAGATGGAATTAAGCAAAATTTTGATCTGTTTCTACAGTGTGTGTTTAATAGATTGTTTTAAACATGTTTATTAACACTAAACATACCATAACCCGTCAAAAGGCCAGTAACTGTATGTTGTACTGTATTGTTAAAGTATTGCTATGTTTACTGTTAATAAAATGAGTATTTTAATTCTTATTCTCCAGAATTATACTTTATAAGACAGTTCTAACACAAGCATAGAACTTTAAAACATTTCTAAGGATATTGATGTAATAAAATTCATAAAATTAAACAAAATGCGATTTGCAGTGTACATTACGACTAGCCCAACACAAAAGATTTTCAAACCTAAACCAATCGCTAGCAGAGTTAGAGGAAGTCCAAAATTTTAATGGCTGGACTCATTCCACATGGATTTTAAAACAATCAAAGTAATAAACTGGGAAGACCTGGTTACAAATAGAATGAAACGGAGAAATGTTCTAGAGAAGGCCAAGGCCTACTCTGGGCGGTCGTACTAATGATGATGAAGATAATTTTAAGATTTATCCATAAATTGATTGATACCCATTAATCAAATTAAATTTGTATAGTTAAGGACCAAGAAGTCTTGTAGATTTCTTTTTCAATATTTAGTACCTGAATTTCATGTTCTAACTCAAATACTATTTCCGAATTACAATAAAATTCAGAATGTTTTCAAAAATTCACAAAATATTTTTAAAAAAACTGTTCCCCACATACACTACATAGAAAACCAACATAAAATAAAATAAATACCTTAATACTGCGACTTCATTTTTGAATGCTTGTAGTTGAGCAGGCGTTGGATTGGTGACATTCAGTTTCTTCAGTGCCACAGGTCCTAAATAATAAAATAATTATTTATTGAGCAAAATGTCAAACATTTAAAAAATTACATTCGTATATAAGCTCATAAAAATGAAAACCAGAAATTTTTCTACTGCTTTAAACAAATGATTTACTAAAAAGAAATAATAAAAAAATTATATAAATTAACAATTTTAGATGATAAATCTAGCGAATGAATGTTAATTATTCAAAGTATTCATTGCTAAAGATTCAAATATTTATTATAATTGTTCTTTCTATCTATCCATAAGTAATTTCAATTTCAAAAATTGAGAATTAATTTTAATCTCTTTAGAACTGATGCATACAACAATGATCATAATTTTATAACAATATAATGAAATCTGTATATTTTGCTGTATTTGTCTAAGCAATTACTACTTCAGAAAAGCTACAATTAGCGAAATTCCTTGGGTAACAACTTTATACTATAATATGATAAATCAAACACAAATGCTGTTAAAAAAAATTAATTGCTTATTAATTTTCAACTAAATTATTCCTCGCTTTTTTAAATTAAGAAGTAAAGAAGAGAAATTACATAAAACAGTGTATTTTAAGAAAAAATTTACTTTTAGAAAAAAAAAAATAAAAAGAGAGAAAGAGGGAAAAATAAACTTCACTATAGAATTCTTTTGCATTCATGACAATATAAATCAAAAAGTATTTTCTTTCTAAAAATAAAGATTTCAAAACTAATAAATAGCAGTCAGGTAGGTATCAGACAATATGAGTACATAAACAAATCTTTTTAAAGAAAGATTAAAAACTCATCCATATTCCATACATACTTAACAAATGTTGTCTTAATTTTTTTTTTAATAACAGGGTGCTGTATCAGTAGCTTTCAAGTGCAGGCCACAAACACTCAAGAAAAAAAATTCCTGATTTTTATTGATGGCATAAATTGATTGGATAAATTTTTCAGATTTATCTTATCAATGTACAAAAAATGTAAAAGATTGAAATAGATTAAAAAAGAATAAGTAATACCATGCCAGTGGCCTTTATGAACAGTTCCAAAAGAACCAGCTCCAATCCTATGCTCTGTTTGAATTTCATTTGCAGGAATTTCCCAATCTTCAATGGATTCTCGAGGAGGTCTCTGCAAAATGACAAAAAAAAATATTTATATATATGCTAGTTTAAAAAAACTGGTTTGGTTACAGTTGATCTCAAATATTCTTTTAACTTAAAAGTCATGTGTTATTTTAAAATTTAACCATACAACAAAATTTTAAATTAATTTTTTAACATCCATCAACTTAGTAACACTTACAATTTTACGAGTACTTTCATCAGCAGAACGAGCTCGTGGTCTCCATGGTTTATGACTATTTGTTGGGGAACCTTGGGCACTTTGTGTTCTGGTTGGACTAGAGCTTGGACTATAACTAGCAACAGTAGCTGCATTATGGTAGTAAGCACTAGAAATTCCTAAACCGGTGTTACCTAATAACAAAGAAGCTTATTAAATTAAAGAAGAAAAAATACCAGTTGTAGATGAAAAAAGAATATTAGTTAAATATAATTCAAATTATACTAAGCTGCAGATAAATATAAACATAACAAATTCAACACTCATTTATTTAAGCTTTTTATTGCTCTTCTACTCTGTATTTTTACCTAATTATCCAAGAATCAAATCAAAAGAATTATTTTTAAATAAAAGCTCACTTGAAAGAGTTTCAATATTTGGATTTCAATTTTTCAAAAAAAATAATTATTAAAAAAATAATATTTTATTTTAAATTTGAAAAAAGATTCTTTACAACTCTGATATTTTCAATATTGAGTCATGTCAGAGGCAGGGTGAAATTTCAATTGAATGATTATTATTCACTAAATCATTATGAAACATTTCTATTCAATCAATAATTGCAGAAAAATCCATTAATAACTAAATTGGGATCCATTAATAACGTATTTAATAATTGACGCATTTACTAATTTATTACAATTCTTTAGAACATATATAATAATATACTAAATAATAAAAACCTATGCATAAGTTATAATGTGAATTCATAAACAAGTTTCAAATAGTAACAAATTGATTGTAATATTTTCTACAGCTAAAATGTAATTTTTTTTTTTTTAACTCATAAGAAAATTCTGCACTCAACAATTATGAAATGTGACTGTTGAAAACAAAAAATAATTATTAAAAGCAATAAATTTAAGAAAATAATTACCTGAAGCACCCTGAGCTCTCAGCCTAGAAGAAAATTCCTGCAATAAAAGAGCATAGGATTTTTAACTACAATTTATGAGGGCTATAGTAATCTAGAAATTACTATAATTAAAATTCAATATTTATTCAAAAAACTACCATTTCATACACTTTTCATGATAGCAAAAAAGCAACAGTTTAAAATAAAACATTCATTAAAATTATAATAAAATATAAAAAAGCTTTAAAAACTATATTTTTCAAGTGAATTAAAAAAGAAATTGGTTTGATCAAGGACTGATCTAGGACAGCGGGGGCCCTAGACACAGAACTACATAGCTGCCAACCATAGGAATAAAAAATTAGGAACACTATATGCGACATAATTATACGCACCAATTACGAGAGTAAGACAAAAATTAAATTATTAAATAATAACATTAATAGACATATATTTAAATACCTTATGTAAATTAGTAAAAAAAACTGTAAACACTATCTTTTGTGGGAAACTTATGATATTAATATTTTATAATTAGGAATACCGGTATAATAGTTAAAGAAGTAACCATTACCTAATATATAATTATTCTTCTCAAAATTATAAAACACAGGTAAATATTAAACTAAATCATAAACAAATATTTCTGATACAAATGTTTAAATACTACAATACATTTTTAAAAAAATAATAATAGTTGTTTAAGATTCAATTTAGTGAAATAATCAGCAACAGCTATTGGAATAGTATTTTCCAATAGAAAGCTACTAAAAATTACCTCTGCACAATAATCACAATTGCGGCGATCAGAACAAGGGATTGGTTTGAAAGCAAAAATATTGCAATTTTACAAAAATTCGGATTTTTTATAAAAATATCAGATTTGATTTAAAAATTAGGAACAAATCTGAAAAATTCGGGACAGTTGGCAGCTATGGAACTGTCAGGGGGTCGTCCGGTTGTTACTTTATACCATATTTACATGTTGTTTAATTATGAAGAGTTTTTTTTAATTATTTATAACATAAGTAAATTACGCTACATAAGTAAATTTAAGGTTATACTTATTTCAATTTTGTTAACTTTTATTTTTGATAGACAATTCTTAAGGAAAAACACAATAGAATATATTTGTAACATTTAGCAGCCCCCCAGAAATGTGGAGGTCTAGACCTGGGGCTTAAGATAAATCAGGCCATGGGTTTGGTTGTTAATATCAGATTAAAGCTAAACTAATGGGGTAATGACGATAATCTTGGATTTATTTGTAATGATGATCTGAAGACTATACTAGCACATGAGCACACTATATTAACACAATTTAGATTGGAAGGAAAATAGTTTTCGCTAGCCTCTTCATCATACTCTCTAACACTCTTAACGTGACTGGACTTTTCTAGATTTGAAGGAGCAAGGGACATTACATTAGAGTGGATACCAAATATTTAAAACAGAATCAGAGAAAAAACAGTCGAAGAATTCAATTTTCTTTTTAAAGTAAAGCCACAATTTCTAACTAAGGATAATGCTGGAAACAAGCATTTATAATGAAGCCAAGAATCTGTATGATGCCAAAAACATTTAGTTTTTAAACTTTATTTAAGCACATCCACTCATCGAATTTTCAATGTACCTGAAGCTGAATTGCATATGAATGTTAGTATTTTTTTCTGAAGAATACATTTTTCTTACCTGGAATAAAAATAATTAATAGTATGTTTTCATCATCTGATTGTTTGTGATCTAATTTTTTGTTTTCCAGTAACAAAGCAAATACTTTCAGAAAGCAATTGTGTTAAGTGAAATATCAGTTTTATTCTGGATTGATGCAGATCCTAATGTAATCCATATACTTTTATACAATTATAGATTTTATATGTTTCTTTTTATAGTTACAACTGATTCTTACAGTATTTTTGGCTACTAAATAACAGATTTTAATATAATATTTGAATTGTAGTATTTCAGCAATATCTTTTTTTATTTACTAATCTCTAATAAATGCAATTAAGTCAATCCAATCTCTTCAAATATGTTAATTGATAGCATAATGACTTTTTAATACATTAATACTAATTAATTAAATACACCTTTATAGCAAACCAATAAGGCAAAAATTGCCATTATTTTTAAACAAAATAAAAAAGGTGAAATTACTCTAAGTTTTTTCACAACTAAAACAAAATGGTAGTTTTTTTTTTTCAGTTTAGTATGTTATGTATTTTATATGTTTACACATTTTATATGTTTTTATATAATTATGTATACATTTTTTATTTGTTTGTCTTTTTTAGTCATAACATTAAAATCAGCTTTTAGTAAAATTTTTTGCTACTAAATAATAACTTATTTTAAAATAATATTTCAATTTTGGCATTTCTATATTTTTTATTTGCAAATCTCTCATTGTAATTAAGTCAATCCTAACTATTCAAATATTCCTAACTATTAACTGATAGCACAATGACTTAATATTAATTTAACTCCTAATAAATTAATAGACTTTTATTTCAAGCGGATTAGACGAAAATTGCCATTATTTTTAAACACAGTAAAAAAAGGTAAATCTACTCTTAGTTTTTTCACATCTAATTGCTATATCGAATAAAAATTACACTTTGCAATTAACAATTCATATGAGTTAAAACTTTGATTACATTTTGTAAAGCAAATTTCTTACTTTACTATATAAATATGGCATTTACAGTTGTAAAATTAAAAACTTCAAAATTTTAAAAGATTACATTTGAATAAAAACTTTAATTACTAAAAGCAAAATAGAATTATCCTTTACCTCTAATGTCATATCATTTTGGTTAACCATATTATAACACACATTAGGGGCAGATGTAGAGCGTTCTCTCTGACCCAGAGGAGGTGGATGGGGCCTGGGAACATTTTGAGGTGATGACGCTGATGGTTGTTGAGGATAGAAATACTGGTTTGTATAAGTCAAGTCCTGACCTTGCTGTGCTCCACTTGTAAGATAGTTGTTAGATGCCAATAAGCTTTAAAAAAAAAAAAAAAAAAATTCTAATTGATGGTTCCGAATAATTTATTCTAACTATAAATAAAGTTATGAAATCAGACACATAAATGCACTTTCCATGTAAATAAACATAACTTTCTTTTTTGTCTAATTTGGATTCTTGACTTACAAAATATGGGAAATGGATGTAATTTGTTCCCAATAGTTAAGTCAGTTATGTGGTCATAAATTAGGGTCCTGTATTGTGTTAAACTTCGCTTTATACATATTTTGCTATATCTTTGTATTTTTTATAGGAAATCTAAATCCTTTTGCACATAATGACAAAGCTTGTTTATACAAAGATAATTCCATGTGGAAAAAAATTGTAGTTTTTTTTCATTATTTTCAATCATTATAAATTGAAATTAAATAATTGAATGGAATTAAATAGAAATTATTATTATTGAATGGACGAAAATAATAAGCTATACATATTTTTGCATAATTTAAAACCATATACGTAGTTTTAAATTTAAAAAAAAAAAAAAAAAAAATACAAAATTTGAATGAAATCTATTTAACAGTTTCTGAGTTAAAATTTCAAAAAGTCAGAATTCTTAAAGGTTTATTTCTGGACCAACTAAACAACATAAAATATAAAATATTTCATTGTTTTATGAAGAAACAAAACCATGTTAAATACAAAATTCATATAAATATTAAAATATTATCAATTATATACTCGAATATATATTATATACTTGAATACTCAATTATATTTTCAATATTACATTCTTGAAGAAAATATTAGAAGAAAAGAAAAATAAGATCCTTTTAAAAGTGACCACTGAAAAGATTTGCATATTTAAATAAAATTTTGAGGTGAAACAAACAAAAAAACATCAAATATATCTGTTAATCTAATAATTTGATTTTTACATGCAAACTTGCCATTTTAGACAAGTTATCAAGATATACTAATTAAATATCATATTTTATTTAAGTCAAGGGCCCAGAAACAGAGTTTTTTTTAATGTTCTCCAATAAGACAATAATTACAAATGTTTTACATATTGTAGAAAATAAATCTGTATTGTTGAAAATAAACGATTAGCGGTAATGTTGCTAGATTTTGAAAGTTCTTGTTCTGAGGGGTCCCTAGGAAAATTTATCGCTTATGACCCTGTTAGATTTTCGCTCAAAATTAGGAGGAAAAATTTTTTGGGGCTTTCTTTTTTCCATTCAAATATAATTATTAAGAATGAAACACTTAACTTTTTTTTTTAATTCAAAATATATACTACTGTTCAAAATATATTAGAAGTGCCAAAGTTTTGTGTTTGAAGGTCTTGTTGAAATAATTATTAAAAAATGTTATAATACATCTCATTCTCTAATTCTATAATTTTGGTTTCTAGCACAGAGAATCTACAAGTTCAAAAATCACTGCCTTCAGCGGACATTACAATGCTAATATCTAATAAGATTAAAATTCAAAAGAAAATTTTTTTAATTTCAAGATAAAAACTTATATTTTTTTTTTAAAACCTAAATGCTCAGGTGCCCACAGAGTCATGGCAATTGCCCTACTTACTTCAATTTATCATGACTCTGGCAATCAACTCTAAATATTTAAAGTATCATAATTTTTTAAATAATAGTATATTGTAAATGAAAACTACTAAAAAGTTTCCCCAGCCAGTGAAATTGAAATGTCTGCTTAATAAAAAAAAAATTCAAGCAGCATACAAAATTTTCAATGCAACTAGGGCATATGCATAAATTGTTTTACAAGGACACGTGTGTAAAAGTTCTACTTCGAAAAAAAAAATGTTTTGCACAGACATTAATTGTTCTGCAATATATGTCACAAATTTTGATCACTTTCTAGTTCAGGGAACAATAGAAACATAAAGATTGGCATGTGAAAATATCATATTTTGACACTCATTAATAAAATGACCTGTAATAAGAGTGCATATCCTGCAGCCCAGTGGCCATATGTGGCTATGGAATGGTCAATGTAGAAATGTTTTACTTTTTTTTTAAGTTTACAAAGTTTTTACAATTAATTCTAACTAAAAAATAATTTAAGGAACAAGCATAAAAATATTTAAAACCTTTTTAAAACCAGTTTCAATATACTTTGGAGATAAAAAAGCATTAAAACTACAGCATTAAAACTCCGAAACATAAAAGTACAAATTCCAGGTGTAAAAAGTGTTAAATCTTGATATTTCAATTTAAAAACAAACAAAAAAATTTTAAAAAATCTTTCCTTTATAAGACGCATAAGAAAACTAATATAAATTTCAGATTTATGTTTATTTAAAGTAACAGGTTCATGCTAACAATGAAACGTATAATAGAAAATTTGTTATGAAAATTATTCATACAAAGGTTAAAAAACATTTTATACAAGATTAAATTTACTTAGTTTAGACCAGTCTTCTATAGTAAAGTTAAAAAATAAAGCTAAACATAACAAACATTCATAACCATAAAACTGCTTTTTGAAAAGAAATTAAGTACAACTTACTATCTATAATAATTATTTTCTACAGGAGAAGGTTGGCATAAAGTAGGAACACCATTTGCACATCTTTGGTGAAAGCGATACCCACATGTCTGACATCTGAAACCGTGAAACAAAAGACGCCGACAACATTCACAGAATGCAAGGGTAAAGAAAGTTTTACGAACCTAAAAAGTTACAACATAGAAAAAAAATTAATGAAACACATTTAAGAGAAAATTAGAAAATAACAATCAACTGCTTACAATAAATATCAAAGAATAATAATAAGAAACTTACAAAATTATGAGATATGCTTGTTGTAATAGGAATTCTATCATGAATTTCAACAGATATTTCTTCTCCTTCTAAAGTACTTATGTCATCATCCCAATTTACTTCAACTCTAGAGATAAAAGATTAAAAATACATTTAAAAAAAAACCACAAATTTTAAAAATTAATGTCAATTCTAAGTATGTATAGAATTTCTAAATAGAAAATTTATTAAAAAAAATACACCAAATACTAAAAAACTTTTTGTCACATAAAATTCCTCTAAGACAAGATTAAAATTAACAGAAAATTTAAATTCTTATTTTCCTAATAACAGATCTCACTAATTGGTATTATTTCCTAGTCGCAGTCAGTTATAGGCTTTTTGCAAACTTCTAATTAAAGTAACAAACACAAAGGATATTTATCCATTATTCTCTTAATAGATTTCATGCATATTTATTTTCTTAATATCTAATGAAAGTTATCATAACTAATGATTTCTCTTTTTTTTTCTCTATTTTAATAAACATTTGTTTTACAACACTTATAATTAAGAAAATGTTAGTATACCAACCTGCCATTAATTCTATAAACAGCACACATATCTGCAGTAAGTTTCCGTCTTCTCATTGCTTTATACAGTGCTTCTCTAACAGTTTGCCCAGGTTTTACTTGAACCTATATAAAATACAACATTATTTCACTCATTTTTATTATAAGCCATTTTTATTAATGTTGATGATATGAAACTACAAAAGAAATCTTACAGTAGTACGCTGCTGATTTGGCAGAAAAGCTCTAACCACTGATTTCAAAGGTGACCTTGGTGATATTCTTGGACTTGTATCTGCCGGCGCATTTCCTAAGAAAATCAAACATACAGTATTTTATTAGTATATAAAGAGTGTGGTATTTATACCAGACCTAATAAATTAAAAAAGAATTTTCAACCTTTCTGAGAGAATATCTATAACCATTCAACACAAGAAAAAAAAATTTACAATTTCAATAACAATCTTCAAATTTCAAATTAAAAATACATGTAGATAAATTTGAATAAACAGTATAATGACACAAAAACCAGATATGGCTATACTCAGAAAAAATACATGTTAGTTTAAAAACTATTTGATATGATTTTAGAGACAAATTGAGCATACATAAATATAGTATAGTTTGTCTAAAGTAAGAACTCCCCATGCCATTCGTCTGGATCCGTGGCGGCGACTATGGTAATGAGATATAACTATGTCAAGTAGGGGTGTGGGGTCATTGCTTAGGAGACGTTTCGGCTCGGGTCGCCGAAAAAAAAGGCAATATTTTTATACTGTCTACTGCGTCAGCCCTAGAAGGAAGAGAAGCTACCCTCCCTCAAATGCATTATTCTTGCTTCCATAGCAGCAGACCACCGCAGACTTTGGGGTTGGGGGTTCTTACCGTAGACAAACTACAGTAGGTACTTATTTTTATTTACTGCCACGAATTCAACCAAATTTTTGGCAATAAAACTTTTTAAGCTAAATTTCATGCATCTAAAGTAAAAAAGATTGTGGGTATCAGTAAAAAAAGAAAATTAAACAATTGAAAAGTTAAATGCTATTACACCATGTTTCAAATCAATAGCTAAACTATTTTAAGATATGCAATCAAAATTGGCAGAGCTTTTACAGCATATTTTCATAGCAACATAAGTTTCATATACCTATAGTATAAAAAATTTTATGTCACAATAAAAAAAAAATAGAAGCTAGATGCTGGAAAGTGGGAATAGTGTTCCTACAGTGACAGGGGTCTGTCTAGGTTTTTCTGAGAGGTACCTATTTTGTGAGAATTTAGACATAATTTGTGAAAAATTAAAATTATATTTAAAAAATCAATACAAAAATATGGTAAAAATGTGGATTTATCGTTTCTTAAGGGATACAAAAATAAAATTTTAAGAAAAAGTATTTTGTGAAACTACCCTTTTTCTTAAAATTGAATTTGTGAAACTACCGTTTTTCCTAAAGTTGAATTTGTGAAGGTACCGCTAAACGGTAGTAAATTCGGCCTGGACAGACCCCTGAGTGAATAGAATAATATTTTAATGTATGTAAACAAAATTGGCAAATCTTTTGCATCACATTAAGCAAAGCATTTGTAGCACACTCTAAAGAGAAAAAAAAAAGATCAATACCTTAAAATAGGAGAACAATTACCAGAGAGTAGAAGAACCATTTTATTGTAAACAAAATTGGCATTGTTTTTGGAGCAAATACATAATTTTCTTACATCTAAAATAAACAAAATCGTATGCCACACTAAAAAAATTAAATGCTGGAATAGTAGTAGTACTTTATTTTCATGGCAATAGTGCTGCACAATGGACTATTGGTGACGGCCTAAGAAACAACCCTAAGGAGGATCCGAAGACATGACATCAGAAATTAGATTTTCTGCAGAGGAAGAGGCTTTGAAACAGCATGTTTTAACTGATTAAAAGAACTATTTTAAGGGATATAATCAATAATATTAATGGCAAATCTTCTGCAGAACATTCCTGGAGCACAAATATCCTTTACTTGTGCTTTGAGTTTGAATGACAAAATTGATCCTTTAATTCTGTAATGAGTTTCACTTCTTCTTCATCTTCCTAATCCCCAAAATTAGCAAGGCTAAACAATGTCCATGAAATTCATGACCCGGAGGAAGTCGGCCACCAAAAGTGGGTTTTCTAGAATGCCCCTCTATTGCAGTCCAAGACAGTCCAGGATATGTTGGGGAGAAGCCTGCATGTTGTGGTACCTGGGGCAGTTTGGGAAGATTTTAACACTACCCTCTAAAGAAAGAGACTTAAAGTGGCCGCTGGTAAGCGCCGTCTGATTCTTGCGGCTGCACCGAATGTTGAGTGCACCTCCTGGACAGGTGCTCTGGTACCAGTGATGCTTGTGGGGTACAAGCTAGGAAACATTGTCTTCTTTTTTCTTTTTCGATGCCAGTTCCATGAAGGTGAGTGAATTTGGACTCGTCAAAGTTTCTTCTGTCCCCTCCTTAGCCGGAGTGTTGCTGATAAAATTGATCCTTTATTGTAAGTCTCAATTGATAATTCACTGATAAAATTTATCCTTTATTGTAAGTCTGGATGATAAAATTTATAATTGACTTGCGTAATAATTCTGAATGCTAAAATTGATTTTTCATTTGTGTGATAAGATTGGATGATTAAAAAGAAGGGCAAAGCATTGCTTACTTGAAAACATTTGACTATTATTTGAGTTCATTTGCATCCTAGCTAGAAATGTGTCACTATAAAGTTTAGCTTCATCGGAATCATCAAAATATTCAGGAGAATCTCTACCATCACAGTCATTTCCAATTTGCTCAAGCAATCTTTGCTCTTGAATCTGGAATTCATTGAGCTTGCTTGTCAGATCTTCATACTCCTATTTAGAAAATTTAAAATTAAAAAGGAAACATCAAACACTAAAATTTAAATTAAGTGAATTAAAGAAATGATAAAGAAATTTGCTGAACACAAGTATACATAGAATTCAAAATTAATTAAATTAAAACCACAATTTGTTAAGCGTAATAAAAGTGAATTAACAGCACAAACACATTTTAATAGATTACATAATTTTTTTACACTTAAATTTATTTATCTTTTTAAATTTAAAACTAATTGAACTTAAATCAATAAATTTAAAAAAGCTGAATTAGTAGAAAATTTAGATATAAGTACAAGTATTTAACAAACAATCTTTCAGCATCAATGTTATTTGAAAGCAACAAACATCCAATAGTCTAAACTTTCAAAAAACTGGATATTTCCCTTCCTCAGCATATAATCCATATATTTATTAAATTCATTCATCCTCAAATATCAGGGTATTCTTAAAAATGTTATTTTGTTATTGTTCTATTCTCTAAATATTTTTATCAATTATCAGGGATGAGATTAGTCAAAAGGCAAAAAAGCTGAATTTCCACGATAGTAAATTTTACACAAGGGCAACCCTTTAATAATAAATTCCAGACAGTTTAAGGTAATAAATAATATGTTGACATACAATTGTGTACTAATCTATTATTATATAAATGATTACATTGATACTTAACATTTAGTGGGAAAAAAAATTACCAATTGAAAAAATAAAGCTGGAAATTATATTTTTCCTCAGTTCACATAAGAGACAGTTATTACTTGAAAAACTACCTGGTTTAGCAAATTAAAACTATTGAGAATATACATTAATATTTCATTTCTTTTAATAAATACTGTCATGTGATTTATAGCAAATATATCAGTAATATTACTTTTTAAATTATATTGGGGAAAAAAACTTTAACAATGGACCGAATCATTATGTTCATAGCATTGTCTAATCTAGCTAGAGCGCTCTGAAACATATCAATAACAGTGAAGTAGAAATATATAGTAACTCCTTAACATACAAAAATTGCTATTTTAGTTTGAAAAATTACATGATAATCAGCAACTGTTAAGATAATTGTTTTTTATTTGATAGGAATTTTGCATTTTATAGCATAAACAACAGCAATTATAAATAAAATTTCGATGATGAGTTAATTAACTCTTTTTCAAAAAAAAAATAATAATAATACTTTAAATTAATTCCTTTTTGAGTGATTGCTTTTGTTTGCTATATCTTTTATGTTTGCTATATTTAGTCGTTAGTCCATCTTCAAACATCTTGTGACAAATCCTATTTTTTCCTCTTTGCAAGCACAGAATGTAAGTTTTGAATATATTCCCTCAGTTTCTCTGATGTTGTAACACTTACATATACTAATAATGGTCGTTAGAAAAATAGTCACCTTTATAGTAACTAATTTTTTAAAAAAATTTACTTCTTACAAGAATTGTGATAGTTGATCTTAAAATTGCGTGAATATGAAACTAGATATACGATTTTGAAAATGAGAAAATACTAACTAGGATATAGAATTTTCAAAACGTGTAAATACAAATCACGATTCATAATTTTTAGATTGCGTAGATACGAGTTATGATACATAATTTTTGGATTGCATAAATAAGAATTACGAATTTTTAGAATGCGTGAATGCGAATCCCAATGCCTTATTTTAAAATCACGTATAAATACGAAAATCAATGTTTGATATTATAAACCGCATGAGCAAATCAAGACATTGAATTTTAAACTTGCGTGAATACGAATCGCTACATAGGTTTTTAAAAAGGCGTAAATACGAATCACAATATCGGATTTTTAAATCTCGTAAATAAGAATCGCAACGTACAATATTCAAATCGCGTGAATAAGGATCGCAACGCGCAAATATGAAAAGCTATGTTTGATATTAAAATCATGTGAATAAGAATCGAGATATTAGCAGATTCCAGGCTTGGGACCTATAAAAGGCTTGTCAGAAGCAGCGTCGTTTGAACTACAAAAATCGGATCTATCTAGAGGGCGGGTAAAAAATTCGGAAAATCTTATCTGCTGCGTGTAAAAGGGGAGAAAATAGATAAAATAAGTAAAAATGAGAAAGGATTGGTAGCTATGTAGTTTGAATTTTCTGTTTCTCTTTGAAAATCGGTGAATTTTCTGAAAAAGCGGAATACTTATAAAAAAAAGTGAAATTTTTAGAAAATCTGAATTTTTGATAAAAAAGCTGAAATTCAAGAGATAAAAGTGAAAAAAGCGGAAATTCGCTAAAAAGAGGAAAAATCCCATCCCTGAATTATACATTATCAATTTTGAAGCTTCAGAAAAGTACTAGTCACTATTAAAATGTAAGTATTTTTTAAAAAACCGGAAAACATTATAAAAAGAACACGAAAATTTTTACCTATCATACCAATCATACTATTCTGAAAAATTCGTGAGTTTTAGAAACAAAACTGATTATTCGCTGAAATCATCATGGAAATTCGCATTGAGACAAACGTGCAACTATAATAATAATACAGTCAAATCTAAAGTTCTGAAGCCGAAAATATATGTTTGGAGCATTACTACTTGCGTCCATGAAGAACTGTTTGTGGCCAATGGCCAGTAGACTCTAATCACTAAGTAGCCATTTTTTTCTCAAGTCAAATGAGTCAGGGACCTATAACAATAGGTCTTTTTCATTTCAAAAGCTACTTTTTTCAACTACTTCTTGTTGGATTAAATTATATTTTTTTTAAAAATTCATGTTAGAAATAATCTATGGCTATAAAAAGTTAATTACACAATAAAAGTAAAATAAATATGTGACAAATTTAGTTAAACATATTGAATTTAGTTAAGCATACTGAAATATTTGGGGAGGCAAAATACATTTAATGTGTACATTACAACTTTGAAACACTTAAAATGTTAAAGAACTCTCCTTCCGCATGAATTTTTTCATCACAAACTAATTCTGTTTTTCAGAGTCATTCTGCATTGATATAATTTTATCATTAAACAATTTTTAAAAAAAAGTGCTGTTTATTTAATTGAAGTCGCCACTTTTTTTGCTGACTCGCCACAGGGCGAGTTGTTATTTTCAGGTCTAACCCATACCATTAATATAGCTAAGTTTTGATTATTTTTCAATAACTTAACTTATTTATACATAAATATTTTTTGTAATGATTTTTTGAAAAAACATTTTGGCATTCAGCAAATTTCTTTATCCAAATTTTCAATATTCAGCTGATTTTTTTGGCCGGATATTCAGCATTTGGCTAAATCACTGTTCCTTGCGTCCCTAATCTAATATAGGCATTGTGGGAATAGGTTTTTTACGTCTGCCCCAAATAATTAAGTACTCCTTTCACATTAAAAATATAAGAAAATCTACTTACAGTTATATACATAGATGGAGGATGTTGGTATTCTGCAAATCTTGCATTTAAAGCTTCTAAGTTCCCTTTAGTCAGCCTTATCATGCTCTGGATATTTTTCAACTAAATAAAAATAAAATAAAAAGATTTATGATATTTGTTATTTTAACTAAAATAAAGACAATAAATTAACATATTGAGCAAACAGTTTTGAATATCAAATAAAGAAGTGTGTACTTATTAAATGATAAAGCTAAACCTAACTGACTTTGTTAACCAAACATGTTACCACGTAAAAAAATTAATTGGAAAGATACAGAGATAAGTAATAAATTTTGGGCAAAAATTTTCAAAAATTGGTACCAATATAAATTGTACAAAACTTGACTGTAATGTTATTTAATTATATTAAATAAATTTATAATATTTTTCATTAGTTTTTTTTTTCTCCAAATAATATAAAGCAAAACACAATGTATAAAAATATAAATAAAATAATTAGCAAAGATAAGAGTAATTTCATTCAGGTTTAAGGCTACAAACATTATTATGCAGAAAATATAAGATTTACTGCACAAAAATATCCAAAAGATTTATTAAAGTCTCTGTACTTGCTGCATAGAAAAAAATATTTAACTATACTACATATTTTACTCACATTTATTTTTAAATATCAATATCAATAGATATTTCTCAATTCATTGTATTTTTAAAATTACATAAAGACTTAATGAGCAAGTCACATTAATTTACATTTTCCAATTGCAACTTCTTAGCAAGGATCACCAAGATTTGTGTTTTTGCTTGAGTTTTATGTACACTGCCTTAGATTTAAATTTTATGTGCATTACTTAACTTTTTTTGGCATCCTAATTTTGAGGCAGAAAGAGAAATATATAAACAAAACAAGGTATACATTTTAATTGTGTCCAATTCTTCTTGATCAGAGTGAATGTTTTACAAAATATCGCACTCATAAAAATACTTGAAATGGTAATAAATAACTTTGTAAAATATTACAACAATTTGTGTTGTACTAAAACAAAAATGTTTTAAAATCTACAAGGTTTTAATCAACAATGTTTTAAGACTGTGCAGACAAATTTATAAAATTCTCCTAAACAATTATCAGAAACTGAAAAAGGCTAAGCAGATTCAACCCATCTTTAAGGTTTTAAAAATTATAACATTTACAATTAAATTGTTATATTGCAGAAACTTATCATGCTTATTAAACTTTATACTTCAAGTTCATAATAGTTGAAACAATTAAAACAAAGAAGCTATTTCCTTTTTTTTAAAAAAATATATAAAGATGAGAATTCTTATTAAAATTAATAAGTACAATGACAATTTGATAAGAATATTTTTGAGCATTATTTAACTGTTTAGTCTTGTTTACATAAGTAAAATACTATACAAGAATATTTAGATTTGGATAGTTTAAGAAGGAAAAGAATAAAACGACTACAGCACAAAGTCCCATAACCAGACCACCGTTTTCCACAAGTGTCAATTTTCTGGACACTTTTTGACATACAAGAAAACATTTTATTTTTAATGTTTCTATCTATTAAACAATTTCTTTTTAAAAATTTCTTGCTGCTTCTCTAATATCTTGCCTCAATAAGCACACTAAAAGAGTTGCTGAAAAGACTAGAGCTGTTAAAGAGACACAAACTTTAGGAAGAAATAACTGTGTATATAAATGAAGCTGAATATTCATAGTGTTTGAAAAGAACACCAGCAGACAGAATTTGTTTCCGTTTTAAATTACAGAAGCTTTCATTAAAAATCTATATTTTGGAGGCTCCTTTTTAATGTACTTTTATCAAACTAATTGCACTGTTTATTTTTTCCCACATATTATAAATTAAAAAAAATTTAACTTTTATCACGAGAAACTTAAAATTGACAATTCGTTTTCTTTTACTAAATAGTGCATATTTTTTTATATTTTTCTCCTTTAAAGACCTTTCTTTAAAAAACTTTTTTTCTGGACTTGCCGAAGCCCCGATGATTCCAGATATGAAACTTTACAACAGCGTATATTTTTAATTCAACCATTTTTTTTATAAAATATAATTCAAGAATGTGCATTCAATAGCATTCATTTTAAGTTATTAAATTAGCAATTTTTTATCTTACTTCTGCATTGTTACTTCCACAAAACTTAGCTATAGACAGTTAATTTTGGGCAAAACAGTGATTTTAAGTGTGTCATTAACCTTGTCAATTCTGAATTTGGTACAATGACAAACCTAGTCTTCAATATCAATGCTACTTACCAGTTAAAGGAATGAACATTGGTCCATAAAATCCTATGTACAAACTTAAAAATTGTGTTGTACTCAGGGTTCGTGATTTTTTTGATTTTTTTAAAAAAAGTCAAAAAAATCGGATTATTTTGATTTAAATCGGATTTTTTTGATTTAAATCAGATTTTTTTGATTTTTATTTAAATACACTATAAGAGCTTTAATTTATGATCAAAAAAACTTTATAAATGTTTAATCAAAATTAAATTAATATTAAAACTATATTATAACAATATTTTAGAAGCTCTAACTAACTAAAATAATTTTTCATTATAATGCATAGCGGCCATTTTGATACAAAGGCATGATTGAAATTAAAAGACAAGATAAAATAGATAATTTAAAGAATGCTACTTTAACTAATAACTCAAAGTTTCAATTAGCATAGCATAATTTTAATTTAAAATTGTGATCTCTTTTTTTTCTCATGGTTTATAAAATGGCAAAATAAATGCAGCAGATTGTGTTTATAAATGTTGTTATTCATCAAAAAATAAATATTCAATCTATATATTTTTATGTTAAAATATTCATTTTTAATCCTTTATCAAAATACATAAGTTAAGCTAAAAAACATTTTTAAAAAAATCTATGTACTCATTGGATTTTTTTTTCACAAAAGAAAATCTGATAATTTCAAAGATACCGTAAACATATTATGAGAAGAAAAATAAAAACCAGTTAATAACCCTACTGCTTCAAATAGACTTTGATAGGGAAGAATGACACTATATCAGGAAAAAAATATCTGAACTCAGCTTTTTTTTTTTTCTCTATTTTTGGCATATTAAGGTAATTTCTTTTTAATATAACCTCAAGCTTTAGAAATATAGAAATTTCCATCAATAAACTATAATGTAGATTTGAATTTCATGCTTTTTTAATCAAAAGGTAGAATTTTAATTAACATTTGCTTTTTGAAAAAAAAGCATGTTTATTTACTTTCTACAGCTATGCAAGTCTATATTAAGACAGCATTAAATATTTACTTTAATCTGTACTTTCAATGTTAAGAATCAAAAGATTTTTAAACATGTAATTTTAAATGTGTTCAACACACTCCAAGAAAGAAAGTAATTTCGTTAATTAAAATTAATTAATGCAGCAATTTAATTAAAATAAATTTTAAAACTAAGAAAAGAAAATAATAAAAGTATCAATAATTTAAAGCACTGTTTTTTAACTTTTAAAATCAATATAATATATATAAAAATCAGTTGATTTAAATCAATGATTTTTTTAAAAAAATCATTGATTTTAATCATGATTTAAATCAAGCTGATTTAAATCAACGAACCCTGGTTGTACTGTCTAAAAATATTAATATTTAAGAATGTATAGTAATAATATTTAAGCTTCATTAATTTCTTATTTTTACATAGATCTATATTTTGCCTATTGGCAAACAAAATAGGCTATGAGTAGTGCATAGCAGAATTCTTTATCAATGGCAACACTAAGTATGCACCATTAGTCTGTGGATAGTCATAAAATTAATAAGTATGTTAATTTCTATCTACGTTTTCAAACCGATTAAAATTTTTTAAACTGGAAATTATATGGAACACAAAGCTACATTAGACACCGTGCTTAATGTAAATGTCATAGAATTTTAAAATACATTTTTTGATAAAGAATTTAATTTTTTGGTATGCAAAAAATATTATGAAAGTGGGAAACATAATATATTCCCATACATATGAGCTGAGTAAATGGGAAGTAGGCTCCCCAGACGGCGTATTCAAGTTCTACGATTGTGAATTTAAATAAAAATTTTCATCATTTACAATAATATGGTATTCAATAATTATCATTATGTATAATATTCTTGATATTGTCTTTTTGATATGTTATATGTCATGTTACTTACAAGGAACTCAAAATATTGTATTTGATGTGGATAATTATCATTATTAGCTGTGATATTTTCGTAATTGATAACCTAACTACTGGACCTTATGAATAAAAGTTCATAACCTTATGAATAAAGACACTGAATGAAAGTTCTAACAAAATGATGCAGGAAAAACTAATTAATGAGGTTAGACAGGAAAGATCAAATAAATTCTTCAAAGACAGGAAAGATCAAATATTATCTTTGTGTCATTATTAATTGGAACAAAAGAGAAAAAAATACCAAAGTATTGGTATAAAAAAATTTAAAAGAAAATAGATTTCCTAACAATCAAATGCAAGAGAAGTTATTAATTAGTTCATTAACATTCTCTTAATTATAGATGGCCAATCACAAATGATTTCTTGCCTGGAAGGAAAGAAAAAGGTTCCTGAAATTGTAACTAGAGAACCAGAGTGGGTAATAGGCATGTGATATTTGACATCACTCATATTGGTTAAAATAAAACATTTATAAAGATAGATTAAATATATTTATGTACTTTTTTATCTTTGGTTTACTTTCAAAAAATAAAAATACTGTTTTATTCTTCTGATTGTTTTGAAAATTCATTGATTTTCACACTTTTGAACACCAATACCGATTCTAAGTTTGTTTTTATATTATGTTTAAATTTAAAAAGAAATTTTTAAGGCATATTCAGTTAAAAGAAAAAATAACATAAATTATATTTCAGAACAATATTAAGAAGAAAAATAAAAATAAATATTTATTGATATTTTAATTAATGGGTATAGTGCATATAAAAACAGGCAGATTGATGTCAATTGCGGCACTTAATTATTAGATATTGATTAGGTTTTTTATTTTAAACCTGTAACCTAAATAATGTTATTTCAAATAAAATAAGTAGACATACAAACATTATTAAAATGCCCACAAATGCTATTCTAACAATTGGTAAAAAGTTTAAAAATACAATTTGAAATATGATCTAAAACATAACTTATTTTCTAAACTACTACAACTTGTTAATGTGATGTGAAGAGAGGACAATTAGCATAATAATGAAATGACACTTAACTACAAAAGGGTTCAAAATATCAACAACAAAAATAATAAATAAAATAAATGACATCACTTAAGTCCCTAGAATAATCGTAAGAAATCCAAATCAGCAGCGAATGGGAAACAAAGCTGAGAAATGTAATAATTTTTGGCAAAAGAAAATTAGAGCATACTGTATAACACTACATAATTATCTTCATTAAAAAAAACTGACATAAATTACTTGTACATAATTAAAAATATTTTATTATTGAAATAAGTTTTTCTACTTCTCCCCTAATGCTTAATAAAATGAGGTTTTCATACCATTTCTTACAATGTCACACTATAAATAGTAAATAAGTGAAATTTTGAAAAATAAATACATATGTATCTAACTCAAACTAAAAGTTCATTAGTATCATTGAAAATAAAACAGAACTAGTGTAATAGGAAGTTTGCAATGAATATTAGTGGAAGCATTCATGAATATTATTATGTGAATGTTAATTTGCAAAGTTATTTTCATGAATATTTAAACAAAATATTTTCTCTTTAACATTTAGACAAAACTAGATTTTACAAAACTCTAAAAGACCTATTTGAATGCTTAATTATACTTATGACCAATATAAAAACTGATTATGAATAGGATTATTTAAATATATAACTCTAAGAGAAACATACGCATTTTGTTTAAAATACTATTTTTTGGCAAATACAAATATGATTGCAATAGTAAAGTTTAAAATTCAATAGCTTATCCTTTTACATTTTGCGATCTTACGCTATAATTAATAAAATTGTTACAGTGAAAGAAAGAGTGTTATATGCATATTTAAACGATTTAATAAAAGAAACTGAAAATTTTAAACAAGACTTAAATACAAATGCAGATTATAATGTATTTTTATCCAATAAAGGAGTATTCTAGAAGAATTATGCAAAAGGTACTTGCATGAAAGATAGACAATATATATTGTTTTGACATGTCCTTAATTAATGTATGTTTATACATTAATTATGAAAAATCAAAAAAGGTAAGAAAGAACCAGTGCTACAATAGTTTATACACAAAATTCATTCCTTATAATTGTTATTTATCTTAATGAAAAATTTAGGTTTAATATGTCTACAATTAATTAAATAAACTTGATGCGGAAGTATACGCATTTGATATGCTCTACTTTCAGCAATAACAATTAATCGAACACAAAGAGAAATATTTGCAATTGCTAATTATTTTTATGGAGGAAATTAACACTATTTCGGCAAAATCGGCTATTACTGAAAACAATAACATAATTTCATGTTTGTTGTCATTGGCAATATCTGTTCGGTTCCAACACAAAAAGATATATCGGCGCAAATAAAATAAATGCACCTTCCTATCCAAATTCTATTATTTTTATCTGAAAAGTAGAAATGGGCAGGAATCATTAATGCACATGATCGAAATCTTGCATTTAATATCATGGTTGTGTGTAATATGAATTAGTGAACACTAAAATTGAGAGCATCCTTTTCTTCAACTTTAAAGCCAGGATAAACACTGAACTTAAGCACAGTGAATAGCTATACGCACCTCTTCCAAAAGCAATTCAGATTTCTCATCATTAAAACATTTGTCAGGAGAATCTAGACGTAAATTTGGTACCGAACCATTATACATCGGTTGTGGAACCACCGCCATCTTGTTTTAACCAGAAGTTACCCATAATGCCATACCTAGCCTGACACGTGACCTCAAGACCGAATTTTTCCCATGGATGTGGTCGCACTGCGCGTTTGGGATTCCCCCCTTCCTCCTATGAGGAATTCAGCACTTGATAAGCAGTTTTCAAAACTTTCATCAAAATGATAAAATAAGATTCATATTTTTTCTAACACACTATTAAGTACTACCAGTACTCTTATAAATCTTACGCTGCTATTAACTAAGAGATATAATAAGTTAGTGAAATATGATAAAATTTTTCAGATTTAAAAAAAAAATGCCTTAATCATACATTAACTTTTGACTTTCACTACATAACCAAAATGTACTGTCAATTTACTAGAACCTCTTTTAAAGACAGGTAGGTAACAATATTAGGAGGCTAAAACTTTAATCAAATGTGATTCTTGCATATAACAATATATTGAAAGTCAAGTGTTAAGAGTCATTTATTTCAGTCATGTTTGTGTTAAAAATTTGCCACAAAGAAAAACAAATATCAGATTTTTCATTTATTTCATATTTTTTTCAAATTTTACATAAGAATTTCAGCACATCAAATACATTAATCTACTTCAACTTCTTCTTTGGTCTGAGGTTATTGCAGTGTCCACACTTGCGTTTGCGACAGTTAGTGGCTTTTGGATGTAAACGAGCATAGCACCTGAAAAGATATTTTAAAACATTATATTTTCAAAAAAATAAACAAATACATTAAAAACTGCCTAAATATTTTCATACAGTTTGTCTAAGGTGAGATCTGCCACAAAGTCTGAGACCTGCTATAGAAACAATAGTGCACTTCAGGGAGGGTAGCTTCTCTTCACTCTATGGTTAACATAAAAGATTCCCTTTCTCTTGCAACCCCGTCTTAAACAGTCAGCCCACACCCCTATTTGAAATAATTATACCTCATGAATATAGTCACTAACATGTGTCCAGACAAGTGGCTAGGGGAGCTCTTACTTTAGACAAACTTAAACATTACACAAAAACACATTAGCATTTTAAGTTAAACTTGAACAGTTTCAAAACAACAAATTAGATTCATAAATTAGTTTCAATAACTGAAAGTACTATAAGTTGTTTTATTACTTTAAATTAAAACCATTCATTCAAATAGCAGAGAGGGTTATTCCAGGGTGTACATTATAACCATTTGATATTAAAAAATAGGCTGAGTGCACATTTTTTTTAAAAATATATTTTCAAAATTTTGTTTATAAACATTTAAGGCCAAGAAATACGTAGTTTTGAAATGAAATTTTTTTAAAAGGTTAAAAAGAAATGTAATCTTCAATAAAATGTCAAATTGAACTATTATGACTTCACACAATTCTGAAAACCCCAAAAATTTTGAATACAAAAAACATTTGTACACTTCACAATTCCAAACCATTAATAAATTCAATAATAAAATAATTTTTAAGACAGAATCATATTTGGACAAGATATAAAATTGGGTGCAAAAAAAATTCTTCATTACTTCCTTCTTTGGCTAAAGAGCCATACTTAAAAATTTTTTTTTAAAAAAACTGACGAATTTTATGACTGCTCTTGTTAAGTGCACTGTTGAAACCAAATTTTCTAAATTGCAACTAACCTCTTTTCTTAAATTTTATTTTGAGGACTTAAAACCCAAAACATAAGGATGTTTAATCATAGAAAGTAAATATTTGTCAGATGTACAATAAAATTGAGTTCTCATTTTACTCAATAAAAATTGCTTTTAAAAATATACTTTATTTGCATTAAAAGAAATAATTACTTTGGGTACTTGAACATTTAGTGGTAATTCATAATTTCAAATCAAAATAGATAAATCCTTTAGAACTATACTTAAATATTAATAAATATTATTGCTAAAAACAAATATCATGCATATCAGTAATATTTTACTTTACTAATAATAATGTATAATAATTATGATAACTAGCGGATAAACTAAAAGTTAATGAATTATTAAATTAGTATCACTTATAAAACATCTAGTAGGTTGTGTTTATAAAGAAAGAAAAAAAAGAAAAAAACAAGCCAAGTCTTGACTGTAATGCAACAAAAAATACAAACTTTGAAAGTAATAATTACTTTGCAACATTAATACTTTCCAAGGATTCAGCTTTTCTCTTCAATTAAACATAAACTTGTTTTATAAATCTAAAACTCAGTCCTGGTTAAAGTTTGTAGTCAACATTTGTATCTATCCAAACAGTGAGCTTCAAATTGATTAAAATAAATAACTTAGTCTATTTGTTTAATGATTACTATACAATTCAGATAAGAGGCTCAATCATTAAGTAATAACTTTAAAATCAGCTTTCTGATTAAAATTATTGCTATCTAAACACCAATTCCAGGAATGCCAACAGCTTTAACTTCAGCAACAGTTTTAATAAATTTGATAGCAAGATAATTACTTCCGCCATTATATAGTTCCATAATTTGAATTTTTATAAAAGTATTGGTGGAAAAATTAAAGTGAAACGCACTAAACATTATTTAAATAATGTTAAAACCAGACAATATATTTTACAAAGTGTTGGAAGTTGGCATCTCTTCATTTTACTTTTGCTTACTGCTGCTTTGATACTAATAATTTCGCCTAATAAAAATTCCTTTATGATAAAAATTCCTTATGATGACTACACCAAGTCAACATAAAATCTAATTGTGTGTTAACAAATAATTGAAATACAGAAACATAAAAGTTAACATCAAACTATAGTGACTTACACTGCCAATCATACATTTAATATTACACTACGAATCAATTTACCATTTCATCATTATGTCAAACCTCACAAATCAAATTAAAACTGTAAATGCCTAAAATATAATCTCATAAAACATTAACCAAAAAAATATATATATATAATAAATAAAAAATAGCAAACACATTAAAGAATGATAAATTATGCAAACTATTTTACTGACTTTTCTCTTTAAACTAACAGTAGCTTATTAAGTGCAACTATGCAAAAATCGAATAAAATACTGCAAGGTTTAGAACTAGTTTACATCTTATACACCGCTGAATAGCTTTCTAAATGACAAAGAATAAGAACGATGCCGTACTTTCGGCAGATCATCTTATCGCAGTTGTACTTCTGTGCCAAAATTCTAAGACTTGGCTCAATAACACCACCCCTCAAACGAAGAACTAAATGAAGAGTAGATTCCTTTTGAATGTTATAATCTGATAGAGTTCGTCCATCTTCTAACTGTTTGCCGGCAAAAATTAATCTTTGTTGATCAGGGGGAATACCTGAAAATATAAAACATAATCATTTTTGGTTACACAAGAATATATACTTAAAATAATTCTTGAAAATAAATTATACTTCACACAGACAATTCTAGGAAAAAGGGTTAGAATACCTCAACCTTCAATTTTTTGAAACAATTTTAATGAGAAATTAAAAAAGAATTGCACCATAAAAGTTTATCAAAGATTAAAAATTATTAAAACTCATTAAGAATATTCTTAACCAATATCATAAATGTCAGTTAAAATCGAGACTATTTCATTAAAAATATGAATATTACCATTTTCCATATACCGTGAAAACAATATATTTTTCAAAAATTTGAACTCATTGCTTGTCTTTCAATTTGCAGCTGAATTCAAAAGTAATTAAGTATTGCCTCTGGTTACTGCTATTTTAGAGTGTTATTTAACATTACAATCACATTCATCCATTAGCTAGCACACAAATTCAAAAGGATCATGCCTTATACTAAGACTTGGAACTTACGCTCACTACTTAATTAAACAACATTCAATTGTTAGACAGCTTTTATGTCTTATTCTATACTTATGTCCATCTAACCTTATATTAATTTTATGTCCACCTTAGTCAATAAGTCTAAATAGTACCCACTGTTCATGACAAATTAACTCTCATATTCTAAAAAAAATCTGGGAACAACTTACTATTAATCACTGGATCTTAATGTCCCAAAATTAAATTCAGTGTAGCAGTGCTGTGTGCTACCCATAACAGAAAAAAAATTCCATACCTCAATTGGCAGATATAACCATATCAAATTTCCGTAAGATTTAATTATTGCATGAAGATAATACTCCAATATACTAAACTGAGACCTAATTTAATGGGACATTTCCATATTGATATTTCCTTGTGCTAACTAAATCTATTTAAAAGCTAAAGGGTTTTTCAACTTTCTAAAAATTAGAACAACAAATGCATTTAGGTGACTAAAAATTATCCCTATCAAGTAGGTCTTCTGTGACTTTTTTAGAATGCTCAGTGCCAGACTTACTTGACCCCAGGTAATAATATGCCTTATATCTTAAGAAAACTCAATTGTTTATTTATTCTTAAAAATGTACTTGCACCAGTAAAATGGAAAAGGACCCAAAAAACTGCTCACATTGTGGTCAACATTTTGATGATCTTTGCCATTAAAAATACCTTCTGATGTTTTTTTCTTTCAAGGAACATATCACTCATTTGGTAAAACAATGACGTAACTGATATATTACAGAAACTAGCAGTTACGTCATTGCTTCACCAAATCAGCAATAGGTTATTAATAATGATGACTAATAACAGACTTTTAACAAGGTAGACCACTAGCACTACACATTTAGGTCAATGTCTGCAAAAGGGTGCCTCTTTTACTATGGCAATCCATCATTAGAGTAAAATAAAAATTATTTGTAATAAATATAGGTAACATTAACATTAATTAAAAGTTTCAGATCACAATACCCAATCCAAGATGCACCCTAAAGCACTATATCCTGCATTAAAACATCCTTTATGCAGAATCATTTTAAAGCAGATGGTTAACCTGAATAATATTGCATGTTCTTAATACTTTATTTACAACAATTAACATTTCATTTCAACACTTTTAATGAAAACTGGAATAAAAATGATCTGCTTTATAATAGTACTCATAATTATACAATAAATAATGATATGTATCTAAAGTATGATATACACACAAAAATTAATTATTTAAAATTAATTAAAAAACAAATCAGTAAATATACCTTCTTTATCCTGAATTTTAGCTTTTACATTTTCAATGGTATCAGACTGCTCAACCTCAAGTGTGATGGTCTTCCCAGTCAGAGTTTTTACGAAAATCTGCATCTTGTATCTACATACATAAAGAAAAAAAAGTTACTGAAGTTGTGTGCCGATTAAAATATTACACAGTAAATGGTAAAATATTAAGTTAGGCTTAGGGCAAAGCAAAAATAAAAGTAAGCCACTTTTAAATTATAAACCATTACGATCAACATTAGTTTTAAAAATTTAAATCAATAATAGTTTAATTATCATAAAATATTTATTTCTTACCTGAATATCTGACTCAAATTTAAGATGGAATTTCACACTTTCCTCCTCGTGTCGAATACACGAAAAATGAAATGTGGAATAGAAGTTGTAGTGTAGAATTTCACAAAATCGAACGATTCTTTTTGACGAACGATTCAATTAAAAGTAATACATCTAAGCTACAAACTAAACTTTAAACACAACATAAAGCTCTGAATTCCTACAAATACCAATATTTATCACATGCTTAATTCATGGAGTTGCATTATTAGTTTGTTGAAATGAATGACAGTTTTACTGTTCTTAAAATTTATGTAGTAAAGTGTATGCATATGTTTCGTCATTATTTCATCTCCAATCAAGAAATCAATCTAAACTTCTAATCTCAAACACAGTTTGGATCTGTGATGAAAACTATTCTACATTTATAGAGACGTGAAAACTATAATATTTTCTAAATATGAGTATTTTAAGGCATTTAAAAACTAAGAAAGAAGTTGACGATGCTATTCGAACTAATGAAGAAAAAGTTCTAGTGCTAAGATTTGGGAACGATAATGAAATTGGATGTTTACAAATCGATGACATTGTAAATAAACCTGAACTAGATTTTGTTTTTATTTTTTTGTATTTTTAATTTCAAATCATCATTAATTAATCTCTGTTAATTAATTTCAGTTTATTTTTGTAATAAAAAGTTGTTTACTTACATCTGCAGACGTAATCTAAATACAGTATAAAAATCTTCCTATTTCCTTAATTTTTCTGATCTAGTTCCAGAAGTACTATTTTCTATTTCCAAAATTAAAAACTTATTTGCAAAAAAATTTTCTTTAACTGAGAAATTTGTTTTGTTGATTATGCATTTCATATGTAGAAATTATGAGGCATGATAAAGTCTTTTTGATATTTTTTGTAGATAAACAGTGGAAACTCCCTCATCCTTAATCGTCCAGACAACAATCCCCAAAAATGGGTTTTTCCACATAATAGGTCTTAAAAGTAATCAAACATCATTAGTCAATTAAAAAAATAACGAATAGATAATTGACTTCTATTTCTTTCAACAACGTTTTTTATAGGTTGAATGACTTTTAAAAAAGTAAAAAATGTTTAATATCATAAAATATGTGTGTAAAAAAAATAATAAATGAGCACAGGATGTTTTGAGCTTATTTAGCCATGTATAAAGATATGTTTCTTTCTTCTTTATGATGTGAAGAATTAACAGTTCTGATAATCAGATGAAAATGGCATTAAAAGACCCTGTACTTAAATTCCTATGGTAAATTGATTTATTAAGAAAAATAATAATCATCACCAACTAGAGAGCAAAAATAAGGAACAGAATTGAATAGATTCTTTTAATGAATATGCCTATAATTTAAGACAAAACCTGTCGGCAGGTGATTCTTTCAAATATTATTAATATCCAGCTGCATTAATATTCATAATTTATTCTTCCTCCCAAAATTTGTTTTTCTTTCACTGCTCATGACTTTTCAACAAAATCTTTTAGTATGGTTATTGAGGCAGAATAGGAGGAATAGGTACATCATAGTTCAGCTATGGAATAAGCAACATGAAGAAATAAATAATAAAAAAAAAATTGTTTTATTATGTATTTTTTTTTAAAAAACAGATAGCGAACGGAAAAAAATTCATTTGAAAAGGGAAAAAAAAATTTTTTTATTTTGATTGTTAAAAAGTGTCCAGAAAATATACTTCCAGTAAATAGATATCCGAATATGAGTACTGTATCATCAATTAAGGAGCTTTTAAAATGTTTCATTAAAAATTAAAATGTGCTCAATTTATTAATTTTTAATGCATTTAACAATGTTACCCTTTTTTTATTTAGATGTCTCGATGTGCTGTTTTATTAAGTGAAATGGCTATAATTTGTACTATCAATTTAGAAGACGTTCCGGAATATGTGGAGTATTTTGATATTTCCCACATACCTGCCACAATTTTCTTTTTTAATAGTGTTCCCATAAAAATTGATTCTGGGTAAGTAATTTTTATACCATTTTTATTTTTATATGGCTTTTTAAGGAACAAAGGTTTATCTTTTGCATTTTCCCTTTACAAGTAGGGTTAGTCAAAGTGGGCTCAGACCTAAAAATCCCACTCAATTTTTTTCAGGTAGGCCCATTTGTAAAAAAAATACTTTTTTACAAGGTATGATTTATCAAAATTTATCCTTTTAAAACAGTGGTTACCTACCGGCAGCCCACAGAACCTCTTTTGCAGACAATTTTCATAAAAACCTATATAGGTTTAAAGTACTTTTTTTTGTTCAGAAAAACCTAATTTCTTAGTTTCTGTGAAATTTAACATACCAACAGTGAAAAAAATTTATTTCTCAGGTACTAATCCAGGGTTGCCACTCTTCAGGGAGAACACGGAAAACCTGGAAAATACAGGGAGTTTAAAAATCACCTAAAATAACAGGGAAAATGCAGGGAATTTTGATTTTTTCTTTACAAACTGGGAAAATACAGGGAATTTTGTTTTTACTTTTGTCTTTTAAAAAATGGTGACCACTCAAAGCCTAATCTATGGGATATTTAACCATGATATTTCAGCTATAATAAACTATTTCATTTACTATAGCATTATTTAAGTATGTTAAGCTGTTTTTCCAGCAATTAAAACTAATAAATATAGTTAGCCCAATATAGCTCACACAAGAGTGCAGTAATTGTTGTTTTTTCTTAACATATTGTGTATAATATGTACAGGGAAAACACAGGGAACTTTTTCTCCAGATTTGAGTGGCAACCCTGTAATCTACTTCTTATTTTAATTTGTAATTCAATACTTTTGTTTTGTACAACTTGATAAAAATCTGACAGTAATATTTAATGTTCCTTCAAACATAAAAGAGTCCTATATAAAATTTTGATAAAGTTGGTGTCCGCCATTTGACTGGTGTTTTTAATTGTGGCCCCCTGCCTCATGTAAGTTAGAAACCCCTGTTCTAGATCAATAGATTTTTACTTTATAAGCAAAGTAAATTATTGTCATTTTGCAAAAATTTTCCAACAATTGAAGATAAATTAAATTGCATTTAACTTGTTTTGATAACATACTAGTTTCCCTACAATTAGGAAGAACTTTATAAAAATTTTATAAAAATTACTATTAATACGTTTTTTATTTATCAAACTTTCATTACAAATGTTTAACTTATTTCAGTATTTTTTAAATATCTAGCCAGAGTACAAGAATTTGAATTATAATTTAATTCATTTATGAAAGAGTTATTAAATTCTAACCAAATTCTAAGATATAAGTTATGAAAATAAGTTTGTATATTATTATTATAGATTGTAAAAAAAACTGCTTTTATAAAATTTAATAATTATCTATAAAACTAATTAGTAATCAATTTTTTATAATTGTATGGAAATATACTTTGCTCTCTAAAAATATAAGAAAAACCATTCTTCTATACATGAAATATCTAATAGTTGTCCTAATATGAGCTCAATATATAAGTATTATTTTATTCATGGCAAAGACATGTCTTGTTATAAATACTTTGATATAAACGTTTTACTTATGTTATATTATCTATTTACAGAACTGATGACAATACAAAATTTGTAGGACCTTTTCAGTGTAAACAAGATTTTATAGACTTAGTTGAAGTTGTGTATAGAGGTGCAATGAGAGGAAAACATATTGTTAACTGCCCTATTGACAGGAGGCGGATTTCAAACTATCAGTTATTGTTTAAAGACTTTTAAGAATAAAATAGTGAAATTCTAATGATAATCTTTTCTCACAAAATTTTTATTCTCATTTTATTCTTATAACCCTTTCGATTGATAATTTATTAATTTGTATTCTATTTGTGTCAGTTAAAGATCAAAATTTCAATGACTGAATTTGAACACATTTAGTGGTCAGTCATATTATTTGAATTACTTATTCTTTAGTGTGTTTTAAAATATTAATAATAACCAAATTTATAGTTATCGTTTCTCACTTATGAATAAAATTTTGATTAAAAAAATTGAACAAGTCAGTCTTAATTTTATTTTGTTTCTTTGTTAATCATTACTGAAGTTAATAATACTATTATTTTTCATTCTCACAGATGGATCTCTAAGGCAGTAATGTAAAAGTTAATTGTTGCTTAGAATCCTCTCTAACACTATAGCATTAACATCATTTCTTTTTTAAAATGAGAAATAATAATATTATTACCAAATGAAAAGTTTAAAATGCTTGATATTTAACAAAACGCTCTTAATTTTTTTATATACTAGTATTTCTCAACTGCCATCTGTAGCCTGAAAAACATTAAGGTGTATCACAAAAAAGTAGAACTTTTAAAATTTCATCAAAATGGAAAGGTTTAATAAACTGAATCGAACTTTGAATGTTCAGAAAACACTTATGAAAAATGCTTCTCTTTTTTTCTTCTTCTATCATCAAAATTAATAGTAAGTTTTCTGGGAAGTTTCAAAGGCTTTTTATCTGTGATACTTTTTGGTCAATCACAAAATTTTATGTTCTTTAAGTGTTAAAAATTTAAAGAAATGAATAAACTTACATTTTATTTTTTATAAATTTTTGCCTTTCATTTTTGCGTTTTTAAATCAATTCGAAACTCATTTCAAAACTGCATTTTTAAAACTTTTTTTCCTCATTTACAGTAAATATATGTATATATATTTATAAAACTTTTATCTATAAATATTTTTTTTTCATAATGTCCCTTTTTAATATATTACTCTAATCAACTTCTTCAAGGAGATAATTTTCTCTTCAAATATATTTGATACTTTTCTTCAGCCATTTTCTCATTTTAACTGCAAGGTGATCACTGAATATTGTTTGGATTTTATTTTCAAATTGTCACAAATATAGACACAATAAAAATCCGTCTTCAGATTAAAATAATAAAGCTTTTTTTTATACTGAAAATATTCCTGAAATTAAAGTTCCAAGATTCGATAGTGAAATATTAGCTATAATTATTATTTATACCAATTCCTTTTTTCTTGAAAAACTCATTTTTATAGAAATTAAATTGGAAATTTATAAAACAGGTCTATCATGATAGTGAAACTTAGACTTTGACGAATTAAGATAAAAATAATTTATGTTTGTAAGGAACATTTTAAAAAAGAATTTTTGGACCAATTCACCTTGGAGAATTAGGTTTAAAGGAAAATCTCATATTGGGAAACCCTTTGAACTCAAGACCCAGAAGCAAGATGTTCTTAGGTTAGTCCCATCCCTATTGCTCGATGCTGTAACAAAAGATCTAACCACAATGAAAATTTCAAACTGGGTATCCAAGTCTAAAGAACAGAAAGGTTTGGAATGACATTTTTCAGCAAGCCATTACAGGCTGCAGCTACATGAAAGACATTGTTTTTTTAGTGACTCGAAAAACTAGCCTCAAATATTCTAAATAATTTGTGTAATTATATTAACTGATTCAAATTCGGACCAAAAATTATTTTAACGGATTTGGATTCTTGAACCTCGAAAGTTGGGACAGTTGTTTATTCAAGACTGATCAAAATTTTTATTAACTTAACATATTTCGCCATATATGAACTGTGTATATGATTCAAAATATTATTTCACCCAAAAACAATAATAGTTTATTTTTATAACAATCAAAAAGATTTAAATTATAAGGTTTATAATTAAGTTAATTAAACATTATTTTATTCAATGTTATTTGAAATAACAAAACACATAATTTAAGGGTCATGAAAATGAAGATCTAAAACAGGTCTCTTTTAAAAATTTCATTGCTCTCGATTTCTGCCATCCCTTCCTTCTCCTTTTCTCATATTTTGAGAGTCAAAATTTTGAATCCGTTGTATAAAACTATGCGGAGAGAATGTTTTTACTTCGGATTACGTAAATTTAAATATCATGTTTACGAATTAATGTATTTAAGGTGCTAAGTTATTTGTGCTTTTCGAACCATTAAAAGTGTCTTTTTGTAGGCGAAATTAAAATTCATTGCTTCTTCTCAGTGCAAAGCTTATTTTTCCCCCTTGCACTGCCCTACCATTCAGCGTAATCAAGCAGATGGTAAGTCAATATCTCCGCTAATAATTTTCAATAAAATGAAAATTGTTTATTTAATAGCATATTTTCCCTTGTATGTTTTATCTATAGTGCATTTTATCCACATTAGGTTTACCAAAGTTACCTATAAGACGTCTGTACTTAAGAAAATGTGGATTATCTATAAATAATCTCTTACAAAAGATATAAAGACGGCGTTATCTCATGGATCATGTGGACGAAGCCTGAACTTCTATTCTTTGTCTATCCCTTACAGCTCAACTCATCCGGTACCGGATGAGTTAGGCTGTAAGGGATAGACAAATTTGGCCTTAGATGGGATAAATTGGACCTAACAATCATGAGTTTAATGTTAAAAACTCCCAGCAGTTATGAAAATAGCATATTATTCGCAAAAACATCACTTAATATAATCAAGGAGGCTTCGAAAAACAGCAGGTCCCAGCACGAGTTATTTTTCTCCCCGTTTTGGCTCTTACTTTTTACAATGAAAGATCCACAATGCAATTAAAATTTGCACAGTTATATAAAATGAAATGAGTACGATCGTTTTTGTTTTTGTTCAAAGTTTGCGATTACTTGTTTGAGAATCTTTGATGGTTCAAAAGATTGAGCGATCACCCTCCACTCCTAAATGCAATGACCCAGTGATTGCTGAAAAGCCATTATTATAGTGTGCTGGATAACAGTTGACTAGTTTGAAGCATACAAAATATGTTATGATGCATCATGTAAGAAATATGAAGAAGCAACTCTCATTTCATGCGAAAACTAAATCGGGTATGCGATTGAGAACTGATTAGTAAATATTTATTCGCTAATCAGATTCTCAACCACATCTCCGAATTTGCAAATGTTAATTTTTCATAGGCGATAGAAATGGGCTACAGGTGGCGTAGAGCAGAAATTTCTACACATGTCTTCAGTGGCCCCCACCCCCCCAAGCTCTTGAACGCATTCACCCCCCCCCCCCCAAAAAAAAAATGTACTAACTTCACCCTTCCATGTTAGCTTGTTCGAAATAGTGCTACGTTGCTTCTTTTATTTATGTACTTAAAAAAAAATTCTCTGGTTTAAATTCCCCCCCTCCAAAACTATTCGTTTTATTTATTGTAAAAATTCCCCCCAAGCTGTAAGTGGGCGCATCTTGCGCCCACCTTCAACCCTGATGGGGGGGCCCTGCATGTATTTCACTAATAAGGCATGGTGAGTCATAGGAGAAAGAAGAACATTAGCTTCACTTTTGATTCTCAAATAGGGGTCCCGCAGTGAACTGATCGCAAGACACGGTTCCCAGCAGATCACCGAAGTCAAGCATCACTGGTTGCGGTCAATGTGCTGGTGAGTGACAGCTTGAATTTGAGCAGGGACCGAGGATGTGCGGTATTGGTCCTCGTTAAAATTGTTCTAAAGTAAAGTGCTCGACTTTGCGTGCAGGTCATCGGGCTACCGAAGCGAGAGAGCCATCCCCTCTGCAGAGGCTCAAAATTGTGAATTCATGTCTTCGGCTCATCCTCAGTGTTTTTCCAGACCGTCGCCAATAGCCCATTGTGCAACTTTAGTGTGTGAGCTCTAGTGCGATATAGAGGAAATACGGCAGCAGATTCTTAAATAGATTAAAAACTTTTAAGTTAAGAAGCTATATAGAACTAAAAACTGCATTGAACATCGTTCTAAAAGAAAACGTCATGAATATTTTAGAAAATATTTGTGAAAATTAAATACGAAAAACATTAAGAAAGGGAAAAATATCGTCATCCTAATGTAACTGAGAACTCGCGTATTTTGAGTCTTAAACAGTGTGAATGGCTTTGCATCTGAGGTACCGTTTACACTGTATGTCACGCACTTCCAATCATCAACAGAAAATGCATTAAGTGAGATTCACCCCCAGTTGCTATTCAAAGAGCCATTCTTGCTTTATGCAAAAACAAGATCGTGTAAGCAAATTTGGGATTGCTAATGATAATCTCATTAGAAACTATTTCACAGGAAAATATATTTCATGAATGAGATTCGCAATTCGGATTTCGCAAACGAGTTTTTAAATGCAGCGAAAATGGTCATTGAAGAAACTAAATGATTTGCTTTTAGCTTTGATTGATTCATTATTCCTGTCTGCTTTATTATAGACTGGCAACGATTGCGTTATTGTGGTTGTCATGGAGGAAAATGAAACTAACAAAAGATATATTAGCCAACATTAGTGATGTTTTAGTTTATGGAAATTATTTTAAGTTACAAATTGCTTTGGAAATTCAATAATTGGCTATGTAGCTTTGTTTTGAAATGAATCGAATAATTTTCCGCCCGAGTTTCTGTGATATTTTGCAATTCTTTTTTATTTTCTTTACGTTTCACATTTTTATTTCTTCTGTCAGAAGTATTCCAATGCATTTGTTGTCGTCTAAATCAAATTCAACCCTAATAATGAAAGGCGTACTTTCAGAATCTCTGCTCAATTATGACGCAATAAAGCCTCCAGATCATTTACAAGGCATAAAAATGGAGCGAGATGGACATATCAACAAAAATTTTAGGAAAGAAATCATTCTGGGTAATCTTAGTGAGAGTGGAACTGAAGATGAAAAACTTCTAGTTTCTGTTCATCGAAAGTAATTTATTTACAATAAATTTTAATTATTTTTAAAGCTTTTTTATTATCATTGTACTGGAATTTACATTACTATTTATATTTGTTGCATTAAGTAATAATTAAGAAAAGAATTTTTCATACAGCCTCTAAGTTATTGTTTTGTATAAATTTTTATCTGATTGCCTTAGTGCACACCCTAATGCACTGAAACATTAATATACATTTTTAAATCTAACTAATGAAATGTATAAATATCTTTATTTTTATTTTAAAAAAAGAAAGAAAATGGTCATGACCTACATTGTTTTTGGAGACAGCAGATTTTCTTGATTTTTATAGCTTCTCTTTAAACCAGTCAATATTTAAAAATAAAATTTTTTTCTTCTTGTGGAAACTTAAATTGGTTATTATAAGCTTAAATAAGAACCTAAGATGCGTCAAAATATCCTGGCGTCATTTTTAAAATTCAAGCCATTTTTAAAAAACTTTACAATAAAAGAGGAGGTTAATAATAGTTTTTATTACTTACCAAAGTGTAATAACAATCTTCTTTTACTATTCTCTTGTTAACAATGTGTTAAAATTAAAATAATGTTACATTTTCACGTTGTTAGTTTAGTGACTTGAATTTCATTAATTCATGTGGCATTTTTTTGCTTTCAGAAACAGTAATGAATTTAATTGTAGTAAATCAAGTTTAAGGAAAGTTAAGTTCTTTTTTAGAACTTGTTTATTCCAAATGTAATTACTGATGTGCAAGTTATAGTATACAAGTTTTCTTCATTCAGTTCTATGTGTGGCATGTTATTGCATTAGAAATCGGTGGCCATTTTTGTGTAGGTACGGTATATTAAAGTTTAAATAATGTTATTTTATGCATTTTAAATTTAGTTTTCCTTTAAATTTTTATAATAAATATGTCATGGTGCACTTTTGATCGTTGTTTGTGAAAAATAATAGCTGATTTCGACTTCTTTTTTTTACAGAGCAGATACGAATCATGACGGATTTTTAAGTGAAACAGAATTGGAAAAATGGATTAACAAGAAAGTCAAAGAGCATTTTCATAAAGCTGTTAGAGAAAACTTTATAATATTTACTTCACTTGACAAAGATCATAATGGTAAAATTTATATCTAACTTTCTAAATTCAACTTCAATAAGATGATTTATTTTATGATCATTCAAATAAAATATTCTGAACTAGTATTGGTACTTGCAATAATTTGGTAGCTTTGTTCAAGTTTTGGAGAGAAATAAAATTTTTGGTTTCTATTTATTTTTTCACCATTTAATAGATAATTTATGATCAGTGGAAGCCATTTAACTGTGTCATTTTAACAATAGTGTCGTAAGATAAGCAACATCCTGACTGATTATTTGTGTAATATTTTTCTAGTTGTCATGACCAATTCATAAGTGAAATTTAAAACCACTTCAAGATAAATAATTAAATAAAAAATATTAAATGAATTGAAATCTATTGCATTTAATATATAAAAGCAAACAATATTAATCAATATACCTTTTACTAGTATTTAGTGGCATAACTGTTGGGGGACAAGAAAGAGTACATGTTCCCAGTTACAGCCTTAGAGATGTACCAAATTTATTACTTCAAATTTTTATCCCATTTACCTACGAACTGAATAGGATGTATATTGGTCAATCATTTTTTAAATTACTTTTTGCAAATATGTGAGACAATAAGAAGCAATAAACACCTATCCTTGAATAATAATAAAAAATAAATTGATATCTAAGTGAATCGAAACTACAAACATGAGTAACATATGCTGTTCAATTGTAAATAAAACATATTAATGTTTTTACCTTGTTGAGCTACATAAGTTGTTATATCTTATTCAATGTAACATTTACTTAATGAATTTAGTTTTACAGAGTCTAAACTTGTAAGCAGTTCCCTTAAGTGTGACACTATATTATGCCAGGTGGTATAAAAATTAAGTTTGTTCCCAGGGTTTTAAGTCATAACTATAATGCATGTGGCAACCCTTTAGCAAAAGTTGCTTTTCTCAATAAATAAATAACTACAAATTATTCAGGAAAAAAAAGTTTTGCATCTTACATTTTTACAGATCTTCTAAGTTTAATGATTGATTTAAAATGTTCTAAATGAGTGAAAGTTAGTTCTCAAAAATTAAAACTAAGTTGCTTACCTCAATATATATATATATAAACTTTAAGTTTAGAATAGTTAAGCAGATTTTATTAGGTTACTAAGGTAAAATTCATTATTCTTAATTAACTTAAAAGGATATTTAGATGGTTTCTATTCATATTTTATAAAGAAAAAGCAACATAAGAGATGGAAATAGAAGAAAACATATGTGATGATGAGAAAAGCAGTGTTGTCGGACGTAAAAATAGGCAATTATTTTAATTTATCATAAAAATATTTATTATTTTCAAAATCAATATAGACTATATAAATGAGACTTGCTTTAAACAGAAAAAATAATTTTATTATGTTTAATTTTAGTGGCACAGTACAATTAATTATGTATCTTGGTATCAGATGTAAAATATCAAAAGTACGTCTTTGTAAATCAAAATGTGAAATGTTTTTACACATTTCTGCAATATAACCTGTTTTAATATAGTTTACTTTATTAACTATTCTATTATTAGTGTAAAAATAAAAAATACAACTAGTTAGTGATTCACTTACTATGGATAACAATTTCAAACAATGTAGCCTTTTTTTTAACAGCCTATAGCTTATTGAAAACTGATAATAAGTTGAAAGTTATTATTTCTAAATCTGAAGTTTTTTATCTTGAAAATGATACATTGTTTGCTTAAAAATATTAAATTAAAAATTTTGGTCATCTGGTTGATCTTTCTGTGGAATTGCCCAGTTGACATTTTGATTAAATGAAGAATATTTTGAAAACTATTATAATTCTTATTTAAATGAAATATTATTTGTTTATTTCTATTAATATTTTACTTGTTTTTGTGTATAGAAATAGGAGAAGTCGTTTTTTTATTGGACAAATTTTAAATAACTTTATTTTTTTTTTCAATTTGCAATGCTACTTCAAGTTATTAAAGTTTCAGTATTTTAATACAAAATTATGGTTATTGTTTTTATATTATGTCACATTTTTATGCACCTTCGCTTTCAAGCAAACTCTCCTTTGATTTATGTCACTAGATTGTTTAAAAAGAAATTGCCCATAATTTTTTATGAATAATCCCTCCTATTCTATGTTAAAAAATTTATGGCTTTCTATTTTGTTAGGTCGTGTTAGTTGGGATGAATATCATGTAAACTTTATGGTGGAACAAGGATTCAATCATAGTTATGCATCAAAACATCCTGAACATCATAAAACATTAAAAAGAAAAGGTAAGTGTTTTATTGAATTAATGGTTTAACATTATTTAACATCAGTTAAAATATTTTTTACTTAAAAACAGTAAATTAAAATCAATGACATTATCAGTTATTTTAAGCCATAAAATTTGATAAGATAATTATTAAAAATTATAGTGTTTATACATAATTTTCACAGTTTTTAATTTTTTTTCTTCTTCTTTTTAACTTCCCGTGTAAGACATCAATCAATATCACACTAATTAAATGGTTGATTTTTATATTTATCACTAAAAAATAATTTAACTAGGCATTCCAATTTGTTAAGTTAAAAGTTCAAACTGAGATCTGTACTAAATTCTTTTTTTATTTTAAGTATTGTATAGTAACAAAAAATGTTTTCAATATTAAAATCAATGAATATTTGCAAAATTGAAACTCATTTTGCAAACAAAAGGTTAAAATTTTATTTTTCAAGAATTAAAATTGATGATTCATTTAAAATTTTCGTTATTTGTTTGATATATTGAGGGAGCTTTAAAGAGTTTTTAATTTTTGAAGGGGACAAATACATAGTGCCCACTCTGATAATGACAGGCATGGTTTATAACCAATAAGTTATTTGGTAATATCAAGTTTCAACACTAATTGTTTGACTTTTAATTAAAGAACTTAGTGGAGGAAGATGCAATGGTGAATTTGAGCAACACCATCTTTTGAAACTATGACAGAGGCAGCTGTTAATTTAATATTTTTAATTTGAAACAGTTTTTTAAAATTCTTACTATTTTAATTTTTATTATACAATGAATTTGAAAATGTAAATGAATCCTTTGTTTCAGTGAAAGAAAAAATTTTGTTAGACAAGGCAGCTTGGTCAGAAGCTGCCAATTCTGATCCAGAAGCTCTCAACATTGACGAGTTTTTAACATTTCGTCATCCTGAACATAGCCATGTCTCACTTATCAATATGGTTAATGACATTATTGGTAGCTTAGGTAATGATTTTTCCTTTAGACTTTTAAACTGATATGTGACATTGTAGTGATAAAATATTAATAACACTATTAAAATTTGTAGTACATAGCTTGTAGTACTTACTACCTCAACAAGTAGCTTGTTGAGGTTAAAGTTCTTTATATTATAATATATTTATATTGGGAAATTTTAACCTCTAATCTAATAAAATTTTGAATTTATTGAGACCCATGTTGTTACTATGTAATTAAGTTTTATTCTTTAATCTGATTTTATTACATACTTTTTTAAAAGAAAACATTTTTACATGAAAAATGCGTTATCAGTTTTAATATATTTGAATTCAACCACTACATGCTTTCTTATTCTTTACAGTTTCATGATTTTTTAATTTTATCGATATAATGTAATGCATCTAGTTTATATATGTATATATTTTTAGAAATCTAATAATTTTGCCTAGGAGCAATTTAGATTGAAGAATTATTAACATGTGTCTCTTGTGTTTTTCTTTAACTGAATAAGTGCTTGCAACGCAAAGACATTATTTAAAATGTTTTCTACGAAATAAATTATTATTCAAAGAGAAAGTTAGATATTGAGGAGACATTTTTGTAGTAACTGTTTCAAGTGAAAAACATTTAATTCATTAAGGAATATCCATGAAATACTAATCAATACAAATGTATCGCAAATACTTTTAAAAGAACAACTTACTTCTAAAACTAAATATTTTCTCATGCTTATTTATGAACAAGGATAATTTATAAATAATTCTGCATGATTCATCTAGATGACAATGGAGATGAAATGTTGTCAGAACAAGAGTTTATGGAGATGCCAGATCCAGATGAAACAAATCACTCAACAGCTGAATGGAAACAGCAAAGACTTAAGGAATTTCGGGAGAGTATCGATGTAAATCATGACGGAAAAGTGACAAGAGAAGAGTTAATAGTAAGTATCTATTACTATTTTTCAAAAAGAAAATATTAAGAATAGTCAAGAATAAATTACTAGTTTGTTATCCAAGTTTTCACAAAAAAAAAGTTAACACTGATTTTGCCAGATTTCTTTTATGCTGTTGTATATCTATATAACCATACTATTTATATCCTATAGAATCTATAAGTTTAAAATTATTTTTATAATTATTTAGGATTTCCTTTTATTTAATTCTTTTAATAAGAAGCTGTGTGTCTAGTATAAAATTGTAACACTATAGACATTAACTAGTTGACTTGTTTAAAACGCAAACAAAACGTTTAAGGCAGTCTTAATAGCATGAAAGACCCCAAGTAGAGAAATATTTGGGGGCTCTATAACATGTAGAATCTAGCAAAAAAAAAATTCCATCATATAAAATCAATCACTTTTAAAGATAGACGTTAATCTTGAGAAAATTTAAATTTTAATTTAATAAATAGACAAAAGTATAATGATTTAATTTTTGTTTTTCTTAAAATGTCTGAACTTGTCATGGCTGTTTTCGTATGACTAATTGTATATACTAATACAATAGGTTTTCTATTAATGTAGCACTAATTATAAGACATTAAAAATTTTTTTTCACTAAATACATGTTAAATTTACCAGAACTTTAACAATATTATTGATATACAGTCACATTCATGTCTAGCAAGCCCTGATTTAATAAAAAAATCGGAAATACTTGGTTGGTATAATGTTACATATTAGGGCATAACTTGCTTTTAACAAGAAAACCCTTAATTTAGTGAGTAATATTTTGTGACCAAAAGAAGTAACAGATTTAATTGAGAAGAGAAAAATTTGAAAATGATACATTTCGTAACGCTAATGTTAACACTTCCAAGTTACCTGCTCCTGATGATATTGTAGCTAAAATTCAAACTGAAACAAATAAATTAAAAACAAACAAACATTGAATGCTATTGGCTCCTGATTTGGGAGCAAATTGAGCTGATTTCTTCCCAAATATACATAATGGCTTATGAGAGTACAGAAAGAACTTTGAACTTTTTTCCGAAAGTGGAGATGAAATGATGTTTCTCAGACCATAAATCTTATCCAAAGGACAATAAGAGAGTTCTAAGCAAATTAACTTATTTGTTAATGTACAGAAATAAAGCCAGCACTATATACTTATAAAGTGTGAATATTTTTCACGAACATGTTTTTTACGAGCATTCGGTTATAACAAGCAAATATTGAGTCACGTACTGCTTGTTATAAGCAAGTTAAACTGTATTATACATTTATTAAAACCATAACTATAGGATATTGAGAACATTTTCTTTTTTAAACAAGAATGGGTATATACTTTTTTATTAAAATATAAAATGGAGGTATTTCATTGAAAATAAAACATTTTGGTCTAGATATGTTCTTGTTATTTCAAAGCCTGTATTAAGGAGGGGTGCCAGAAGGGAAATGTGACAGTGACCACTTGAAATGTGACATTAAAAAGAAATATCTATAAAATAATAATTGGAAGGGCCCCAAGAAATGCCATGCATAATAACCATACTGAAGTAATTGCTAATTTTTTTTTTGTCTACTACTGCATTTATTTTTTTGACCAAATTACAAAGAAGGTAACGTGGCTTTTAATTTGCTACAAATATTGAAAACATTTCCAATATTACTTACAATTAAAATTTTAATTATTATTAATTTGTGAAAAAAAATTACCTAAAAAAAGTTATCTATATTTTTTCTATTGCTGTGCAGATGTATAATGATCCAGAAAATCCTGTTCATTCTAAGACTGAGGCTAGGAAACTTATAAGATTAGCAGACTCAGACAGAGATCAGCTGTTATCTTTAAAGGAAGTTCTCGCAAAGAAAGATGTGTTTCTTGGAAGTAAAATGATAGACACTGCACGTAGCTTTCACGATGAATTCTAATCTGTGATATTGTTGTGATTTGTTTCAACTTTAGTATTGTTTTTTAGAAATAAATATATTTTACAGTTACATCTTTTTTATTCATTCATTGCTAAAAAAAAATAATGGGCAGGAATAGGACTTAAAGTTTTTAAGGTTCCAAAGTCCATTATATATTTGTAGAGTTTGGGGCAATATGGAGAATTTTACTTATGTATTTTATTGTTGCTTCAAGTATAAAGTATGTTAGTTTGCAGAATTTCTACTAGATATATGTACAATACACAAAAATATCTTATTAATACAGAAATTGTTTTTCACTAAAAAACTTTCTTATAAAACATTCTTCTGAAAACGATTTGTAAACATACTTTCATTATATTTCCTTAAGTCATTCTGTATACAGTAAAAAAAGTAGACTATGCAGAAAGTTTGATAATCTGATAATTCCAGATACTGTAGCGCAAAAAAATTTCAATTTCTAATGTTATGTCTGGATAAATAATTTTATTGATGTTTATTTCCTGGTAAAACTGCCAAGTTTTAGTAAAAATAGAAATTATTGCAATTGATGTTTATAAAAAATATACAATAATGTTAAAGAGAAGAAAAACTATACTAGTTGTCCATAAAAATTATAAAAGATAAATTTATTAAAAAAATAAATAAATAAATTGCAAAGTGGAGAAACAACACTAGGTAGTAACAGTAAATAAAAATAAGAATTTTTTTAAAATAGTTTACTCTAACACGACAATGTTTATAATATGTATGTTGGAATGATTTGTTTGTATATTGTGGTTTTAGGATTAAAATTTTATTTTTGAGAGTCCAATTAGTTAGATAAAGCCTGGAAATTTTTACAAAACATAAAATTTAAATAAAATTCTTTAAAGCAACTAAAGAGAAGCTATTCAAAGACAAAAGTAACAGTTAAAAATTTAAATGTAAACATAAAATATACAAATACAATTTCATTAAATCATATAAAAATGTATTTATCATTTAAGCATTTAAGACGATAAATGTAAAGAAAATAAACAATTCAAATTAAATGAAAATTTTAAATTTGCAAACATTTCTTCATTAAATCAAATAGAGGCTCAATTTAAAAAAGAAATCATCAAAATTCAAGCATGTATAAGTTACAAATTCATTTTATTGCATAAAAATATTAATTTGCTTTTTAATAATTCATAAAATTTGTTAAGTCTGTTTATTTACAAAATATTAGAAAGGTTGATACATATTGTACGGTTATTCAGTATCAAGGATCAGTATTGGCAGAATTTAAATTTTCAACAAAAGTTTTGAAAATCTCAATGCTTTTTTTAAGGCTTGTTTTATTGTAGTCTGGAATTTTGTTTGGAATATTTGCTTCATCATTCATGTCATCTGCTTTAAGAGTTGAATTATATTCATCAATTTCTTTGCAAAGGCGTCTACAAAATAATTAAATATATTTAAAAAGGTGCAAATAATAAAACTTTGAGATTTTAAAAAAAATTTAGTTATTAATAATTAAACCATTTTAAAATGTAACATTACGTAATTTAAAAAATATTTAGGAAAATGAAAAACATTAAAATGAAAAATTAAAAGAATTAAATTTTTAAATTTTTTTTTTTTTTAAGTTTCTAACTTGTGCACAAAATTTAAAATTGGTATTTTTTAAATTGTTTGTATACTTAACACCAAGGATATGTTAAGTTTTTTTTTTCACTCTGCAGTGAATACAAGATTTTACTAACAATAATCTAGTTAATGTAAATGAGAAAGACAACAAAGAAATAATGTAATAGGCACAACAAGTTTGAATGACAGGCAGATGTTTCTGTACTATAAGTGTGTGTTTTATAGAATAAAAAACTGCTCTTAATACTTGTTTAAAGACTTAGTTTTAGAAAAGAACATGGTGTACAAAAATAACATAGAAACAATGTAAAAATCACCCCCCAAAAAAAAGTAATAGCTTATATGAAAGGGTTAGCAAGTACCTAGTATGCATGTCACACAGAACAAAAAACAACTGATAATACTTGTTACTGAATAATGATTTCAATAAGATGTTACAATTAGATATATTATAATTGAAAAATATTATTTAACACTCAATAATTATTTTTAATCAGAATAATTAACTATCAAAGACTTATTTTCTTATGCATGTAGTATTACACTGAAACCTGTTTTTGTGTGTTTTTTTGGGCGGTATATGAAAATTTCAATCAAATTAGAGCATAATTGAGGAAGTTATCTGTAAAAAAATTAGTAGATTTCATCGGTCTTTTAGTGTTTTCGATTTTGGATATGCATTTCATCACATTACATAAGAATTGCATCAGTCAATTACATTACATAAGTATTGAATTCTGCAATTTCACGATTTAATTGTTGAACACACAAGAATTTTCATGTAAATAAATGAAATGTGCAATATCATTGTGATGGAATTTATGCATAGCAATGCAAAACTGCATTGATCGCTAAGTTGGTTTTTGTTAATGAGATAGTTGACTAGTCTCATGCTTTGCTTTAACGAATAGTTTGAAGAAGTTTACTTGAAGGAAGCAAATAATTGTTTTTTCTTATACCTCTCTGATCTGTGTGACCTCTTAGTTTAACTTTTTGCGTATTTTGCTATATTGAGAACTGTTAAAGCAAAATGAAAATTTTTTGCCCACAATTATAAAATTCCTTTGTCCAAAGATGCCATGCAAAAAATTTTTTTAGTAAATATTTATTATTTTATTTAATAATAGTTGAAAAATTTTGAATTGTACGGTATACAATATTTTATGTCCTTTTAAAATATTTAGTTTTACATGACAAAATGCAAAACTTGAGCGAAATTGAGCTCATGAGAAATTAAATTTTTTATAATCCATCTTTTTTAAAATCGACTTCTCAGAAACTATTAAACCGATTTTGCACTTATTTTGTATGTTAATTTAGATACTTTAAAATGATGTGAAAAGTTGCATACCTTACAATTCAAATTTTTTTTTTTTACTATTATTAAATTAAATAATAAAAAATATTCACTAAATTTTATTTTTTGCATGGAATTATCTTCAGATAAACAAATTTTAAAATTGTGTGCAAAACCTTTTCAATTCGCTTAAGAAGATTTCAAGATATGGCAGATAATACAGAAAAAGTAAAAATAACATTAAGCAGGGTTGCTAACTACTGGCTTTTTGTAAAATTTTTTAAAGAGTGGTTGACATTTAAAAACCAAAGCTTTCAGATATTTCCGAAATTTTGCCAATATTTTAAAAGCCTCAAAACGAAAGAGCTAGAATGAAGTGGCATTGCATACGAACTTTTAAATCATTAATGAGTAGTGCTGTGGAAAATAAGTTTAAATGAATAAAATAATACATTAAAACAATAACTTATTATCACTAGAAATTTTTTTTTTAAAAAAGCGTAGAAAGTTGGCAGCCGTGATTAAGGGATCCAAACTTTGGATCGCTCTGCTGACAAAACTAAGCTGGCAATATTTCCCAAATTGCACCCACCCCTCATGTTTTGGGGGTGCAAAACCCCAATCCAGTGAAATAAAGTATGTTTAGTCAGAGAAAGTATGTTTCTGTGTTTAATTTTGTAACTCAAGATATTGTCTGCACTAATTAATTAATATATTTGAAGTCACCCCCTTGAACCATTAAGAATGAGTCCTAGAACATTAAGATATGTTAAAAAGTTAGTCAGGATGCTCTGGTTTTTTTTCTATTTGACGAACTGTACTTTAGTACAAATTACTTATTGAGTTGACAATTACAAATACCATATTAAATTTTATAATCAAATGCTTTTAAGTGTGAATACTTAAACCAGAGATTCTGATCTCTGGTTGGAGTTTTAAGTAGCAAACATTAAAAATTTTATTTGTTTCCTCAAGCTTTTTGAGTAGTTTAACAACAAAATGTATTTCTGCTAATTTAAGACACTATGAACTAATTAGGAATAAAAATTAGTAAGTCACATTTTGTTTTGTATTTTGAAATGTTGTCAAATGAAATGAGAAGGATGTGTATCATAATAATGTTATTAAAAAAGTCAAAATTTTATAAACTAAGTAGAAATGACAGGTAACACAATAAATAATTGTAATAACTGCCAAAAAACCATCAGAAAAGATGAGAATTCGCGACAAAATAGAGTAAGAACATTGCATATTAAAAATGACAGAATGAAAGACGTCGAAGTGGCCAAAAATATCAGAAAACTATGTGAATTACCATATTAAATCCTTATGAATCAGGTGTGTATAGTTTACAAAAAATTCGTAGTAGTTGGAATTTCTGTTTAAACTGACACTTAAATTCTATTTTTTAATTTAATATTTTTGTGTAAAACTAAAATAAAGAAAAAGAGTAATTTTTTTGAAAGATCAGATTGTAAAAATTTATAGCTTTCTGGTACTATATTAAATTTAATTTCTTTAAATTTAGTTCTGATAATGCTTATATTTAAGCAATTTTTTTTGTTCCCTTTTACTAAAAACGATCACCAAACGCAATACCAGAAAGAAACTGAACAAAATGGTGGTTTTTCCATTTTGTCCAGCTTTTTTCCTGCTTTACTCTAGTTTGTACTAGTGTCCTAGAAGAAATAGGTTCCTTCATGACAATTATGTTTCAAAATATAGTAAAAGAAAATTTAAAATACTTACGATATGGTTGGTACATCAAAAGGATCAAAAGAATCAATTTCATTTGGATCAATGGGAACACATACACGGCCTGTTTTAGGATGAACACAAAATGGAGCTTTTAACAAATGGTTTAAACCTTTTGTTACATTGATATCCAACCTGGGATAGCATAACTGGAACATTACTTCAGTAATGAAATGTTTAGAACGATTCTTGGAGCCTTTCTATATTAAAATAAAAAGTACAGTACTTTCTTTTGCAGAAAAGTTTTAAAAATAGAGCATAAAAGGGTAGTTTTATAGAAAATAATTTGAAGATACACAATCCAAAAAATAAAATATCATAGAAACAGGGTATCTGCTACATTTTAGATTTTCAAATTCATGACTAATTCCAAGAATTTTTCATGACTTTACGAAGTTACTATTTTCTCTGACATAAACACAATAGTAAATTTAAAAAAGCATAATAATAACATTGATTGAAATTATAGGTGTAACCGAAACTGTTATACTCTGCATCTTCATATTTATAGATTTTTAATTTAAAAAACAGAGAAAATAAAGATCTGAAGCAACAAAATAGCTCAGAAGTAATTGTTTTTCCACAGAATTATATTCTAAAGATACTTTTTCCTGTTCACTGGAAAGGAAAGAAATACTCCCAATTTTTCTGTTCTCATTTCGGAATAAAAATAATTCATTAATCACTGGTTTGCTTCAACTAGAATTTTAAAAGATAAAATAAAAAAATAAATAATAAAAATTCTGAAATCACAGAAGTTTAAAAGATAATTCGCTCTAGAAATGACGCTTTTTTGTGAGTTTTTTTTTCATTTTTCGAAAGAACATGATAAAAACATTTTATATTTTCATAAAATATGACTGTGAGTGGGGAGTTTGTTACAAATTCAGATATTCGGAACACCAAGAAATTGGGGGAGGGGTAAATTCCAGTTTAATTAGATATTTTGGCGACCTAAATTCATGACTTTCCATGACTTTTTTTTAAAAAAAATAGATAAAATCATGACAAATTTTGTTCATTACCAAAATTCATAACTTTCCATGATTTTTCATGACTTTCCAGGTGCGCAGATACCCTGTAGAAAGTCTAAATAAAGTTGATAAATCATAATTTCGAAGAACAATTTAAAAACTTGACATTTGTTTTTTGTTACGTAAGAAAAAGCCTTGGTGCAAAGTTCTGAAAACTTTAAAAAGCTTTATATAAGCAGCTTTTAAAAGAAAATCAAATAAAAATTTCTTTAAATCTGTCTACTCAACAAAACTAAAAATTCAAATCTTATAGCTGTGGTGGAACTTGAATTTATAAATGTTGAACAGGGTGACCAATCAAAAGAAAAATCAGTCAAAAAAGATATAAAATAGCAAAATTTTCTAAATAATTTTTTCCCAGTTTATTATTAAAAATGAACATTAAAAAGAATGTAGTTTAAAATATACATGAATGGTTATGCTAATACATAGTAATAGTTACGAATTCCTTATTATTCAGATATTGAATATTGATAATTAAATAATATAAATTAAAATTTAACCACTTTCTAGACTCACCTTCATCGCATTTAACATTCAGTCATTTACATTATAGTTACGATGGATAAATATGCCAACTTGGAGGAATTTCTTTGGTTTCAATTTCAGCCAATTTTTTAGTGGATCAAACATGTTTTGTGTATTGAATAAAGTTGAGTTTTCAATTTCAGAAAAAAATATTTAGTATAATTTAAGTTGACTATTATTTTTTAAATGAGTCAACAAATTTTATAAATATATAAAGTTTCTTAATAATTATTAACTGATATAAATAAAGACAAAAAATGATATATGTATAAAAGGATTCTCAATCCTTAAGGTATTTTCCCTTATTTTTCTATGTAAAATAGCTCTGACTGAAAAAGCAAATAACACATTAATGGAGCAAGCTACAGAAGTTACAATAGTCTCACACAGATAAATGTTCCCTGGCAAGACAAGTCTTAATGAAAAAAGAGTAATCTCTTTACTAGGCCATTTAATACTTTAACTGCCGACCCGGAACTCATGTAGGAGTATGAGTCGTTTCCTTAACTATGTATGTTTTTTTCTTTTTAGTGTGTTCAATAAAGATTCTGTGTTTGACAGGAAGATATTTTGTACAATTCAGGTAGCGAATCAGTTGTTGAAATAAGGAGCATCACCAGTTAATACGTTAATAATTCAAAACAAGCCATTTTTTAAAAAAGTGTACACAATGCAAAATATTATTAAAAAATTTGATTTGGTTTCATTTAGGAGATATTTACATGTTCTTGTATTTTCAGAACTAGAAAATAAGCAAAAAATTAAAAGAAAAAATTATGCCAGATTTGCAACTATTGAATTTCAATATTTGTTATTTTTCAATAATTTTTACAAAATCTTTATAGTAATACTCTTGATTTCCATTGCATGATATATGAGAAAAAATATTTTTGTTATGTAGAAAAGCTGTCATTTTAATAACCCTTGATAAGTAAATTTAAATCACTTTTGCTAATCTTTTTACTGATAGACTTATTAAAAATATACTTATTCTTATACTTCCTTTATGTCAAACAAATTAGTATAGCTTAAAGGAAATACCAAATCATAGAAATACATAGCTTTGTCAAATGTGCATTTTAAGAATGGCCTCAGCATTATTGTTCACAAAGAGAATTTTTTTACTAAATTAATGATGTACTACAACTTTATAGTTCAGAGTTCCCACTTATCTTGTAATGTTTTCGAGATAGAGAAGATAAATCTGCAGTTTTGCACTGTAAGTAGTTTCATCTTGAAGTGAATACTCGCTTTACAATTAGATACTATGTTTATACTAGAACTGCAGCAATTCTGCTATTTAGTCAGTGGATATGGACTTGAAAGGGCAACAGAATATTGTTAAATAAATAAGTAAATTAGGACAGTTCTAATCATAACAGTTAAAAATAAAGAGTTCAAAATTTTTTATTTAAATCATTTTAGTCTATTTTATTTATTTAACTGTACACAAAAAATGATTAAAAAATACTCACTTGATGCATTACTGTTTCTTCAACTTCCTTAATGACTTTCCACTTTTTAGCACTACCACTTTCATTAATTAAGCCACTTTTCAGTATGTCTTTACCAGTTATTTAACATTAAGTAAAATGACATGATTAACAAAAAGTAAGACAATTATAACTTGAAGTAGTGCAATTAAATCCTTACTTATTAGCACTACCACTTACATCTTAAGCCACTTTTCCATCATGTCTTTACCAGATATTTCACATTAAGTAAAATGACAGGATAATCAAAAAATGAGATATTTATAACTTGATGTAGTGCAATTGAAACCTTACAAAATAAAATGGCTCATTAGATTTAGCTGACAAATAAAAGTTTAAATTTTCAATTCAGTAGAAACCCAAATAATTTAACTACACATTTTAAGTATAAAAAGTAAATTTGAATAATCATTAAAGAAACATAAAATTTGCATGAAAAATGGAAAAAGATATTCTTGAACAAATAAGTTTAGAGTAAGAATCCAAAATTAGTATCTTGCACGGAAAAAAATTACTTTAAATAACACAAGAAATAAAGAATATTTTTACTCCGATATTAAAAAGTTTGCATTTTTTGTAGTCTGAAATTATAAGGAAAAAAATTTAAATGAAAAATGCCTAGTTTCAATAAACTAAAATATTTAACTACAATTTAAGTACATATATTAAAAGGATATTTTGATCTAAACACATGGAAATGACTTTCTCACAGTTTTCAGAACTCTCAAAGAAATCTTGTTTATTTATTATAAGATCTTCAAAATACTCTTTAATGATTGTGTCAGCTTCACTAAAATAAGAAGACACTTGAATTAATAATAGAAAATTCATAACAATCGTATGAGAATTGAAAGTAGTAACTTTAATAATAAAATGAATAGAGTTTCAAATTTTATAACTTTTCTACTAAGTTAAAACTAGGAGGCTGAACATAAGAAGGATTGAAGGTCAGGGGTGATTGTGGGCCCAACTAAAAAATCCTGAAAATTTCTTGAGTAAAATCATTCAAAAAATGTATATCTTTATAAATTTAAATCATTGTTCAAAACATGATATTCTGAAAGAATTATATGCAGCATAATTTAAATGAATAATTATGTGTAAGTTTACTTTTATCTCTAATCACATTTATTATTCTACCAGAAAAAATATTTACAAATGAAAGAGATGCCAAGTATAAATTCTAGTTCTAATATTTTTAAATAAAATATACAAGAATTTTTATATATAAATGTGATCGATGATTTTTTGAAACTCCTGAACTTTAGAATTCCAGAAACTTTCGGATTGCGGTTAGTGAAAAATCCGGAATGCAATCACCCCTGGAAGGTGCCAATTTGGCCTTCTTCACATTGTTTGTATGTAGATTAATTACACGTCCAAAATCTCAAAATAGAATCATATTTAATCTAATAAAAACCAATTATAGACTTGATCATCAAAATTCTATGGTATTTTATTCAATTTGAATTATACAAAAATATTTGATTAAACAGAAAACTGACTTTTCAATTATATTTATAGCATATTAGTTTCTAAGATTTTTGAGTCTCCTTTTCTCAATAAATAATAATTATACATATGTTAAAATACTTTTAACCGACCAGATTTATGGGCACATGATGCGCCCACTTAAAGCTTGGGGGGAATTTGTACACTAAATAAAACGAATAGTTTTTTTTTGGGGGGGGGGGAATTTAGACGAGAGAATTTTTTTTTAAGTACATAAATAAAAGAAGCAACGTAGCACTATTTCGAACAAGCTAACATGGAAGGGGGAAGTCAGCAAATTTTTTTTGGGGGGGGATGAATGCACCCAAGAGCTTGGGGGGGATGGGGGCCACTGTATACATTTCTATAAGGCTAACATATGATTATTAAATAACCACTTAAATTGGATCAAATTAAGAAAAGTCAGAAATACTCAACACTTTCAGAAAGTTACTTCTCTAAATTACAGAGTAAAAAAGAAAAAAAAAACGAGAGGGGCCAAATTGTCTTCCATCTGTTGTTCTAATGTTAAAAACTATGTTAAACATTGTGTTAAAACATCATTAACATTATGTTCAAACTGACACACATATTAACAGAACTGCATTTTAGTATAATATTCTTAACTGAAAAAAAAAAAGAGCATAATTTTAAGTACTTTTACGCTAATTTACTAGCAACTTTATTTTGCACAAACTGAACTAAAAATGTGTATTAAAAACTCTGTCAAAGAGAATGAGATTTCAAAGGTAATTGGATCCACTTTTTCTAGCATTTTCAATGGTATAATTTTGTTACTAATCTGTTAAAGAAATTGCCTAAATGCTAGTAGCAATTGAAGTAATTTATTTATAAAATTTTTTTCTTCATAAAAATAATTTTTTTAAAATTTTACTAATTACTAACATATGTGCAGTATATATATTTATGTATAGATAGTGGAAGGTGGAGTAATACCAAGCAGCTAACATTTAAAAGGCTTTGGGAGATTGATTTAACCAAGATATTTATTGTCCAGTTATGTACAATATATATTTTTTGATAAGTCATAGATATATTAGTTTTTTTTTAAAATTTTTATAAAGGATTTTTTCTAGAAAAAGTCTTAACCACCCAGTTTTACCACACTGGTGCGGTAAAAAAGGGTACACACGTTAAAATTAAAGAAATACTAGAATTTCAGTGAAAAGTAACAGGCATTTCTATTTTATATAGCAATTTAATAAAATTATGCATGTTATTTACACGTGATACAGTTCAGACACTTAAGGGGTAGGGGGGAAAAGAAGGACAATCGTCTTGCGGGCCCAACCGAAATTGCTGATTAATATTTTCTTCAAAAGAAAATGGCTGAAAATTTGTTTTTATCTATTTAAAAACTCAGTCTTCAAACATTCAATAAAATATGAAAATAAGGCTTTTTGTGCTTTGGAAAGGGGCCCAATAAATTTTGTCATTAGGCGCATGAAACTTTTGTTCAGCCTTGGATGCAGTTACATTCTTCTACCGTTGCACTGCAGCTTACGTGGTCCTAGAATAGACGCACATCAAGGGGTGGGATCAGGCAGAGTAGTACCAGGTTTTACCGTGTAAGCAGAGGTTATCCAAACGACACAGTACAGTTCTATTTATTGAGTTAAATATTTATTGTTTGTTAGGTAATAAATTTTTAGTATACGTTTAAAATGCTAGAAAAAAAGTAATTTGCACGACTGTAATGACCAAAAAATAAGGGTAGCTTGAAAACCTGAGAGCATTAGAGAGTTGATATAGTAAAATTAACTTATGTACACAGGCCATCAACAACATGCATTTATGGTAGATCCTTATTGACTAATTAAGTGTAACTCACAGTTACTCCACAAGAAAATGGAACTAAATTTGCAAAAATCAAGGTTTCCAGTTCTATTCCACTACCCAGTTCCATCCCACTCTCACCTATGTATATATATATTAAATATGAAATAAATAATGCAATATTAAAAATAAATATTTATTTAGAATGTTGCATTTGTTGAATCTATTATTTAATTTTAACATCACGATCGTATATATTTCAGGGATGAGATTAGCCAAAAGGCAAAAAAGCTGAATTTCCACGATAGTAAATTGTACGCAAGCGCAGCCCTTTAATAATAAATTCCAGACAGTTTAAGGTAATAAATAATGTGTTGACATACAATTGCTTACTAATCTATTATTATAAAAACGACTACATTGATACTTAACATTTAGTGAAAATAAAAATTACCAATTGAAAAAATAAAGCTGGAAATTATATTTTTCCTCAGTTCACATATTACTTGAAAAACTACTTGGTTTAGCAAATTAAAACCACTGAGAATATACATTAATATTTCATTTCTTTTAATAAATACTGTTATGTGATTTATAGCAAATATATCAGTAATATTACTTTTTAAATTATATTGGGAAAAAAAAAACTTTAACAATGAACCAAATCATTATGTTCATGTTATAGTCTAATCTAACTACAGCCCTTTGAAACATATCAATAACAGTGAAGTAAAAATATATAGTAACTCCTTAACATACAAAAATTGGTATTTTAGTTTGAAAAATTACATGACAATCAGCAACTGTTTAGATAATTGTTTTTTATTTGATAAGAATTTTGCATTTTATAGCATAAATAACAGCAATTACAAATAAAAATTTGATGATGAGTTAACTCTTTTAACTATTAACTCTTTTTCCAACAAAAAAAATTTAAATTGAATCCCTTTTTAAGTTATTGCTTTTGTTTCCTATATCTTTTATGTTTGCTATATTTAGTCGTTAGTCCATTTTCAAACATTTTGTGACAAATCCTATTTTTTCTTCTTTGCTAGCACAGAATGTAAGTTTTGAATATATTCCCTTCCAGTTTCTCTGATGTTGTAACACTTACATATACATACTAATAATCGTCGTTAGAAAAACAGTCACTTTTATAGTAACTAATTTTTTAAAAAAAACTTACTTCTTACAAGAATCGCGAGAGTTGATCTTAAAATTGTGTGAATATGAATAACAATTATGGATTTTGAAATCACATGAATATGAAACTAGATATACGATTTTGAAAATGAGAAAATACAAACTGGGATATAGAATTTTTAAAACGCGTAAATACAAATCCCGATTCATAATTTTTAGATCGCGTAAATACGAATCATGATGCGTAATTTTTAGATTGCATAAATATGAATTATGATGCATAATTTTTAGAATGCGTGAATGCGAATCCCAATGCCATATTTTAAAATCACGTATAAATGAAAATCAATGTTTGATATTATAAACAGCATGAGCAAATCAAGACATTGAATTTTAAACTTGCGGGAATACGAATCGCTTCATAGATTTTTAAAAAGGCGTAAATACGAAGCACGACGTACAATATTCAAATCGCGTGAATAAGAATCTCAACACGCAAATATGAAAAGCTATGTTTGATATTAAAATCGTGTGAATAAGAATCGAGATATTGGCAGACTCCAGGCTTGGGACCTCTAAATGGCTTGTCAGAAACAGCGTCGTTTGAACTACAAAAATCGGATCTATCTGGAGGGCGGGTAAAAAATTCGGAAAATCTTATCTGCTGCGAGTAAAAGGGGAGAAAATAGCTAAAATAAGTAAAAATGAGAAAGGATTGGTAGCTATGTAGTTTGAATTTTGTGTTTCTCTTTGAAAATGGGTAAGTTTTCTGAAAAAGCGGAATACTTATAAAAAAAAGTGAAATTTTAAAAAAATCTGAAATTCAAGAGATAAAAGTGAAAAAAGCGGAAATCAGCTAAAAAGCAGAAAAATCTCATCCCTGATATTTAAACTTAGAATACAACATAAGGGAAAGAAGAGATAATTTAAGATCGATTTACGCTACTAAGTAAAAAGACTAAAATATTAAATACTAAAAAAAAAGAAAAGATTAAAATACTAAAAAGAATAAGTTAGTAAAATAAATTCAGACTAAAATAATGATCAACATTATTAAAGTTATCTCAGTGCAACCGTTAAGAATTACAACAAAAAAAATCATCTTGTTAAAACGTATCTCTTAGTCTCGAATTAAAGAAGATGTTACTTATTATTTTGTGATCTTAATAAGGCCATATATGATCTTAATATGGCAATCATACAACGTTTGATGTATATGTGCAATAATGCCTCTTCACTAAAACACAATGTTCAACAGATAATCACCACTACTGCAATATTTCTTCCATAAAACTAAAACAAATGTCTCCATATTGATAATAAAATGTGTTTGTATAATGACGACTAATGAACTTCAAAGTAAGTAAGAATTTATAACTCATGAAGAAAAGTATAAACATTTGTCTTACCCGATGCTTGGATGTAACATTTCAGGTAAATGAACTTTTTTTGATTTATATTCACCACCCTAAAAGAAATGACAGAATAAAGCATAACTGTTTAATAAACCTAATTACTGTCTTTATGCAATCGTTTCCTTGTATTTAAAAAAGTACATTAAAATTTATTTTTATTATCGAGTCCCTTTATCGAAATTAAAATATCTTGATTAATGTATCTCTAAAAACAATTTTTTCGAGCAAAATCATCATAATACTTAAAAAAAAAAAAAGAGAGAAATATGCTTGTGGCCTGTTCTCTGTCATATTTCATAAATATAAATGAAGTAATATTTTGTTAAAAATGTATATACTATTCTGAAAACATTAATACAATAAATTAATCTGAATACATAGATAAATTGCAACAAACTAGTCATACTGTATTAGATTAATTAGAGATCCAGCAAATTTATCACAAACACAAATATTCAAAAATATAAAAAAAATACAAAGAACTGAAATAATAATAGTAAAAAAATAAAAATGTTGCAAAATTACTTTTATTTAATGTTTAGATATCAAAAAGAGAATGGGGAATGAACTTAAAAGTCAATTTATTTTCATACCCTCACAACACTAAGATATTCAACAATGGCTGTCCGCGCAGTTGGGCTTAGTTCTCTAGCTTGTTTATCACACACCCAACAATGAATACCTCTTCTTCCAGAATAAACCCATAAAAGATGATCAAAACCAAAGTCCTCTATAAAAATAAAACAAATGTATAACATTGAATCTTAATTGACATTACAACAGTATTTAACTAGAAAACAGTATCAATGAATAAAAAAAGTACATATTATGTTCTTTAGTATAACCCCCCATTAAAAACAACCCTTCCATTTTATGATTTGCAATTGCAATTTTGTTTGCCATTTTATGCTGTTTATAGATGCAATGTTATTTTAAAGTTTATTAGAGTGTCAAAACTGCACCATTTATTACAATAGTGCAGGGTTTGAAAAAACCCGGGGATTTTTGAAAAAACCCAACCCGCCTGGGTTTTATTGAAAAAACCCGGGGAAAATTGGGTTTTATTTGAAAAAACCCGGGGAAAATTGGGTTTTTTCATTTAGTGCTCATAAATTTTACTGTGAAAATATTTTTATTTATTAAATAGTATTGTATAAGTAAACACTAAAATTTCATCTGACTTTTACCTGTAATAAAATTAAACTGGAATAAATATTTAATGGTCTTCAATGTTTTTATAATACGATTAATAGAAAGTGAAATTAAAATTATGTATAATTATAAAGAGTATCAGTTACTTGTCCCTTTTTTCAAATATTTAGATAAATATATGCATTTTAACTTTATAGTTTCAAAAAACAAATTAATCTTAAAATTATTAAAAAGCATATATAAAAAGTTATAGCTCATTTTTTTAAAATCAGATAATAAAACTTTAAATTTGTTTATTGTTGTTTAATGTATCACTTAATAAATTTTTGTTTGTTTGATTTCAATATTTTTAAACATGATTAAAAGAAACAAAATAAATTGTATTCAAATAAAATCTTAAAAGTATTTAAAAAATCTTAAAAGTAATATTTTAATTTTTAACTGTTTTTTAATTGTGATAAACTTTCTCCAAATAGTTAAAAATTGTCAGCAGATGTTAAGAGTTAACTTAAAAAAAAGGTCAATTTTTTCCTTTATTATTATTATCATACAACAGATTCAAAGTGTCTACATTTCTCTCTTAGATGGCAATACACTTTTACGAGTTTTGTAGCTTTATCTATTCCTAATCTATTTAGAAGTTTACTCTGCACCAAACCGAAAGTTGAAAAGTGTCTTTCGATAGAGACAGAAAATGCTGGTGCCGAGTGCAAAGAAAAAAGAATTGACAGAAATTTTGTGGAAGCTAGGAATTTTATTTATTTACTTATTTATTTATTTTTTTGCCATAATTTTCCACTATTTTTTGATGAAAACTGTTCAATAACAGTGTCAAGCATCATTGATTTTGGAAAGTATTCAGGATCGGAAATTTTGGATGCCATAACACGTGGCAGAAATTCTGGATGATGCTTAGAAAGACAGCTTTCTGCTAATTGGTCTTGTTTATCATTTAAAAATTGTCCCCTTGTTTCGGGATCCAGGATGCATATGCTGATAAATGATGTGGCTGAACAGCCTGATCTTTTAACAAAATGTTTATGGGATTCTAATTCATAACACGATAGTAAGTTAATTCATATTTCAACAGGTTCTGAAATTGAAATGTTTTCTGGTTGAAGCTTTTTTAAAGCTTCAGAAACAATTGATATCTGTTTTTCCCAATTGATAGTTTATTGGTAAAGCCCAACATTATTTAATTTTTTTGACATATAAAATTGTTCAAGAACAATCTCTTCATATTTATGGTAATTATTGGCAAAAGTTTTTACGCGCTCACAATATGAATTCCACCTAGTATCATTGGTCATCAAGCAGTTTTTTTCATTTGCCCATCCATGTGCTTGAAGCACATTTCTAAAATATTTGTTAACTTCAACGATATGTCCAATGATAGTATTAGGAGATACTTCTTTTTGAACCAAATTTAAAAAAAAAAAACAATTTGTGAAAAAAACCACCAAGTGGGTTTTTTCAAAGTGGGCCCACTTGGGGAACCCTGGTTATATGTATTTTATATTAAGTTTAAATGGCGCATTATCACTAATACATATTTGAATCTTCTTTATTTTTCAGTACATTACGTTTCATAATTTTTTAACTCAAGAATTATAAAATATAAATGCAGTAATATAAAAGGAACAAGTTTATTAATCTTTTTGTTTTCACACACATTTATTTACTATTTTTATTAAACATATGGATATTAGCCATTATAAAATTATAATCTGTAAATATTTATAATCAGTAAAAACTAAAATTTCATCTGACTTGAGTTAAATAAAAAACTGAAATAAATATTTAATGGTCTTACATGTTTCTATAATAAGATTAATAGAAAGTGAAATTAAAACTACGTATAATTATAAAGAGTATCAGTTACTTGTCCCATTTGTTTTCAAATAATTAACCCTAGAAAAGGATTTCATTTTTAGATAAATAATTTTAAAAAATTCTCCTATAAAAAGTTTTAGCTTTTTTTTTCTTAAGCTAGAAAATAAAACTGTTTAAATTTGTTAATGTATCACTTGGTAAAAAAAGAAAAAAATTGTTTCTTTTCAATTTTTTTAAATATATTATATTATTATATTACCTGTATGTATTATATTACCTGTTTATTAATATATAAAGCATGCAACTATAGTTGAAAAATTGATCTTTTCAGACTATATTATTTAAATTTTTATTTGATTTAATATCATTAAAATATTACTTTTTTGAAAAAACCCACTTGAAGTTTTCAATAGCACCTACTATAAAAATTATATGAATATTTGAGTTTCTTTTACTTTACTAATATTAAAAACTTAATCATATAAATCATGCAACTCTATTTGACAAATTTATGCTGCACAATAAATTATATAAAAATAAATGTGAAACAATAAGTTCTAGTAAAAAAAAAAAATTTTTTTTTGAAAAAACCCACTTATCGTTCCAAGTGGGTTTTTTCAAGGTGGGCCCACCCAATAAAACCCGGGCGGGTTTTTTCAAAGTGGGCCCACTTGGCGAACCCTGCAATAGTGCAACCAAAATTTAGTCACTTGATTTAGAAAAGTTTTAAAGAAAAATTATTGAAACCATCGTTTTCTTTGGTACCCCTATGTAACAAATGTAAAGAAACCCTCTTTGAATGAAAAGGGAGTAATATGACCCCCAAAATTCACATCCAAGTTTTAGGGGGTAGTTATTTAATATCAGTCATAATCTGTGTAACATTCTTTTCAAAATACACAATAAATTTATCAACAGTATTTTCATTGGTTTAAAATGACATGCATCCTTTTTGGGAAATGCCAGTTGCCTTGCATGTATTTTATAATTAAAACATGTGGTCTTTACAGTTATCTTGACTTATGCAGGGGTGATTGTGAGCCCAACTCAAAAATCCTGAAAATTTCTTGAGTAAAATCTTTAATATTTCAAAACTTGAAATCTAAATAAATTTTGTACAGCATAATTTAAATGAATAATTATGTGTAAGTTTACTTTTATCTCTTATCATGTTTATTATTCTATCAGAAAAAATATTTACAAATGAAAGAGATCCCAAGTATAAATTCTAGTTCTAATATTTTTAAATGATATATACAAGAAATTTTATGCATAAATGTGATCGATGATTACTTGAAACTTCTGGACTTTTGGATTTCAGGAAACATTCTGACCGTGATTAGTGAAAAATCCAGATTTTTTCCGGAGCACAATCATCTATATTTATTGAAAATGGCAGCCCCGAACCATCATATCATTTTTAACCAATGAAGTATTATTTTAAAAGGAGCTTTTATACATACACTAGTATATAAAAAAGTTACATTATTATTAACTTTTGTTAAAAATGGCTCTGTTCAAAATGGATCAATTTTTTTTAGCTAGGGGCAAGAACATTTATTTTTGATCTACATACGTTGATCTTTATATTGAGCATTGACTGTATTAAGGAATCCATATCTGTTGAAAACTCAAAGTGTAAATTAAAACACAATATTATAAAGTACAGATTATGAAGAATAAAGGATTAAAAGCAGTCTCATAAATTTATCAAAATAGAGTGAAGTTGGATGAGTTGACCTGCGATATAAGTCGCATAACCTGTTAACTTGAAAATTAGTTACATAATTTGTAAACTAGATTTAAAATGAAAGAAAATAATTTATAAAATATACACAACAAAGATTATAATGATGTTGGATACAGGGAAAAATTAATGGTCACCATCAACTGACTAAATATAACATATGGTGTCAGAAGATTTCACGGCATTCTGAATTTTATACGTCATGCTTGTTACTTTACATTTTTCTTCATTTTAGAAATGAATTATATAATGTTTACCACATTTTGAGAAATGTTTCAAAAGAAATGTTTAGTAATATTACTAACAACAGTTTTTTTTAAAAATTGTTAAAACTTTCAATATTTGAAAAATAAACTACACTGTTAAATGGGCCAGTGGGCACTGTTAAATAGTGGCCACTAGCAAGTTACATTATTTTTTAATTTTGTTACCATAGTATGGGAGTATCGAACAAAATTATATTGCAGAAACATACCTCTTAAAGCTCGATCAAGAATCTTTAAAGCAATGGTCATAAAAACCCAACATTTTCGACAAATATCAGCTCCGCTACAACATGTCCGAATTTCATCATAATCTGTCATATCAATATCAAAAACTAGCTCTTTTTCGACTGGATGGAAATTTGAGGCAGTTCGTTGGTCACTTGGCTTTAAAAAATAAATAAAAAATATAAATATTTCAGGTACAATATAGTTAAAATAAACATTTCATTATATAAATGTCACTATAACTATAAACTCATTTCATTCTTAGAAATACTAAAATAAAGAAAACCAGGTTAGAATTAGGGCAAACTTTTATGATATCTAAATAAAAGTTTTATTTTGTAGGGTGACCAGGGGTAATTCACGATCACTCTGTTTCTGGGGTAAATAATGATCACCTAAGTTTTATTTTTAAAAAAAAATTTTTTTTTTAATTTGAGACCTGGACAAGAATGCTTATACACTTCACTAAAGTATAACTACATTTACTTAATAATAGTTTTTTGTTTAATCTAACAAAATAAGTATCTTTTAAACTGCTTTCTGTATTTTCCATTTCAAAGATGGGTTCCAAAAAGTGCACATTTCTGCAAAGATCCTCCTCCTTCTCTTAATAATAAATATTTTGAGTTACTTTCTATTTCTTTGATATAAAAGTAGTGTAAGCTTTTGTTTAATTGTTTCACATCTACTGTAAACATTATAATTGATTATAAGAAACTATATCAAATGTTGCCCCCTACAGATGGGGTAATTATTGATCACTGGGGTAATTCCTGATCATTGTCATTTCTTCTTATAAATAGTATATAAATTAGCTAATAAATAACTAATTGTCTTTTCTTAAATAACAGTTCATATTTATTAAGTGGAACAACTATAAAATATATTTTATCTGCCATCACAAAATTTGTTTTTAACTGTATACCAGACTGTATTCTGATTTGCACCATTTCTGGTTTGTCTTACCTTGCTTCTATCTTAATTTTATGTGTGTACATTGTTAGAATAATTTTTAAGTTTATAAATTAGCCTAGTATAAATATGGTGAGAAATTATAAGCCTAAAAAGGATACTAAGCTTCTAGAAAGCAAAATTAGTGAATTTCTTTTAATGATTGAAAATGAAAATTTCAGCGTGAGAGCTGCTGCCAAAGCTGTTGACATACCTTACTTAACTTTACACTTTCCGTTAATGAAGTTAAAAAATCCAGCAAAAGTAACCCATGTGTGAACTCTCTCATATTTCAGCAGAACATGAGAATGAGTTGGCTGATTGCCTGAAATGTATGGCACGATGCAAAGATCTTTGGAAAATTTAAAGTGTTGATCTTTCTTCTTGCTTTTAAATAAATTGTTTTATTAGCTGCTTAAACATATCTTTTTGGTTCATTTGCTTGATCTTGATGTCTTATTTGTTAATTACCATTATATAATTATTTTTAAACAGCCCCTTTACAATAAAAACTGGTGATCAGTAATTACCCCAGAAGTGATCAGGAATTACCCCAGAAATGATCAAGACCAGGGGTAATTCCCGATCACTAAAAATTTAAAATCTTTTAAATTCTAATCAGATTTTTAAACAAAAGAAGGTGACATAGGACTCATCTCATATAGCCTCAAACTTTCAATAAATATTAAAATTCTATCTTGAATAGTTTTTTCCCAAAATAGATGTTTGCATTTTTTGATCAAGAATTACCCCAGGTCACCCTACTTTTCAGTATTTCATATAGTTACAACATTAAAGTAGTTTGAATGCCTGAACAAAAAATTATTACTTTTCTTACAAAACATTTTCTTGTAAAAAATATTGATATTTTAAAAATATTTACAAGCTCAAGTAAAATTTATGGTTAACTTTGAACTTAAATAAAGCATGTTTTAGACAAAGGGTTGAATTATAAAAGTAATTTTCAACAACACATTTTCTGTTAATTTTTCTCTACCACTATGATTTTATTTATTATTATTTGCTTGAAATTAAAAGTGGTATACTTAATATCACCTTATAACGTAACAATTTATGAAAAAAATTTGTAAATGTTTATAAAAAACATATTGAAAATGGGTTTTGTAACTTAACATTTTGTAATTAAACAGTAGGGGAGAGTGGGGATGAATGGGACGGGGGATGAATGGGACAATTGAATTTTTTGTGCCTATATATTGTTTCAAATGTTTGATTCTTCACTTAGTAGATGGCAGCACCCAGCCTAATTTACAGACTAACACCAAAATCAAAAGCTTGCATGCTTGTTTGAACAGGACCTCAAAGTGTGTTTTTCTACATCAAAAGTAAGATTTTTTGTTTTCATTACAATATAGTTTTTTAAAAAAAATATTTACTTGAAGCTAATAATGTTACAATATATTAAAAATCTACTTATTCTAGTGTCAATATCAATCAGAATAGAGAATATTCACTTCCTTTTTTTAGGCCTACTTTTTAATTTATTTCAACAAGTGGGTACAGGGATGAATGGGACAATTGTCTGGGGGTATAATGGGACAGTCCCATTCATCCCCTTCTTAATATAACTTGAAAATTTTGCATCACTATCATGCAATATTCAACTTAATTTCTCAGTGTATTTCTTTTCCATTATTTTAACAAATTTGTTAATATTACACTTACAAAACTTTATAAATATATATTTCAAAATAATAAAAAATTTATATCTTGAAATTATTTTTTTGTTAAGTTGATTAGTTGAAATTTTGAGTTTTTTTTTCTCATCAGCTTCAAACTAAATACTTTTTTAATATATACTGCATTTTAATCTATTTCAAATAATTTACTTTTTGTAAAAAGTTAATATTTTATTTATTTTGTAATATCTATACTTATATACAGCACAGCGTATTGCTATGTAATTAAATTATTTTACATTTAACTTTCATAGGATGCCGCGAAACTGGAAAAAGAAAACAGATAGAGTAAGAGCTTCGATACCCACAATTAAAGAAGCTGTCAATGAAGTGCTTACAAAAGGAATGTCGATAAGAAATGTTGCAAAAGCTTTTAATATGTCAAAATCAACATTGAGTCGTCATGTGACAGTAGCCAAACAGATTCCTAATACAGAATCGTATGAGCCCAACCCAGACATTGGTAATAGAAGAATATTTTCAGTTAATGAAGAAAATGAACTGTGTGGGTATTTGAAAACCTGTTCCCAAATGTGCTATGGGTTAACAACTATTCAAACAAGGAAACTTGCGTTTGAATTTGCCAATTTCTTGGGAAAGGCGCCTGTCGCATGGCAAGAAAATGAAATTGCTGGTAAAGATTGGTTGTCAGGATTTCTAGATAGACAAAGAGAATTATCTATCCGCACCCCCGAAAGTACGAGTCAGGCAAGAGCATGTAGCTTCAACAAAAACAATGTGTCCATTTTTTTCCAGAAATTAGAAGGTCTGCTGCAAAAATATAAATTTGAACCAGCAGATATTTATAACTGCGATGAAACAGGCTTAAGTACAGTGACTGAATGTCCTAAAATTATAGCTACAAAAGGAACAAAACAAGTTGGCCAAATTACATCAGCAGAACGGGGGCAATTAGTTACGATGTTAAATTTCATAAATGCCATTGGAAATACAATTCCACCTGTTTATGTTTTTCCTCGGGTTAATTTTAAGAATTTTATGCTTGAAAATGGACCATCAGGAAGTTTAGGTCTAGCTCATCCAAGTGGCTGGATGACTGCTGAAAATTTTCGGAAGTCAATGGAACATTTTGTCAAATACACCAAATGCACTAAAGAAAAACCCGTATTATTGATAATCATGACAGTCATGTTAATATTCCAGTCATTTCTTTTGCAAAAGAGAATGGTGTTGTGATTTTAACTTTTCCTCCACATTGTACGCATCGAATGCAACCACTGGATGTTGCAGTTTACAGTGCCTTCAAAATGAAGTATCGCATTGCGCAAAATAACTGGATGACAAACCATCCAGGAAAGACCATGAGCATTTATAACATTGCTAAGCTTTCGAATGAAGCATTTACATTTGGATTTTCAAAAGAGAATATAATTTCTTCTTTCAATAGAACTGGCATATATCCCTACAATTCAGAAATTTTCTCTAATACCGACTTTCTTGCAGCCTTGGTGACAGATAGGCCTATAGCCAGTGAAGTCCCAACAGAACCATGCTCAAGTCTCTCTGGACCACCTGAAGAAATTTCTGTGTGTTCACAAAGTCCTCTCACAGGTATTCGACCATACCCAAAAGCTTCTCCCAGAAAGGCAGGGCGTAAAGGAAGAAAACGAGGAAGGTGCCGTGTGCTGACAGATACGCCAGAAAAGCTAGTTATTGAACAACAAGAGATGGCAAAAGTAAAGAAATTTAGAGTGTCAAAGAGTAAAAAGCCAAGAAAGGGATTTAAAAGGCAGCAATTTAGTAGTTCTGAATCCGATTTAGATGATCCTGTTTATTCAAACAGTACAGATGATGAAATTAATATGGATTATGATCCTGTCCTTGACAGTTTAGAGAAAGACATTAATATCGGAGACTACCTGCTAACAAGAGTAGCTGGTAAAAAAGCTATTCACTTTTATATTTCTGAAGTATTAAATGTTAGTTCTAAGGACGAATTTGAAGTAAAATTTTTAAAACGAGTAGGAGCAAACAAATTTGTTCACGGAAATGAAATTTCAGATATTTTGTTGTCGGATGTCGAATGCAAACTTCCCCAACCTATCTCCACTGGTGGATCAGAAAGACAAATAACTCAACTAAGTTTTCAAGTTGATTTTAATTCATACAATGTTAAATAAATTTTTACTTCTTTTCTATTTGAACTTTTCTATTTGTAATATTTTTATTTGTAATATTTTTACTTGTAATACTTTTATTTGTTAATATTTTGCATTTGTAATATTTTTATTTGTAAATCCTTTGTATTGTTAAGTTAACAATTACTACTTATCATCTGAATCAAAGTCAAATAAAGTATTTCCTCATTTCATAAACTTGTCCCATTCATACCCCTTACTGTCCCGTTCATCCCCATCATTGGGATGAATGGGACAAAAAACATACTTTTTAAGAAGCAATATTTTTGCAAGTTAAAACTACAGCTGATTGATTGAGTGCATCTTTATGGATAGCTGATGATTCAAATTATCGTATGGATAAAGTGAAAAAATTGAAAAGTGCTAATTTTCAATAATATTGATCATAAAATGAAATTTGTCCCATTCATCCCCACTCTCCTCACATATCTGTCAAAATATTCAAATGTTTGAAATACTAAAATTGCAATAAAATATTAATTTTACACAATGCTACTAAACCATCAGGCAAAAAACATTTAACTAATTTTATAATAACCAAAAATTAAATAGAAATTTAAAAAACAAAATTTATACTATGTTACACTGATTATCTGAACAAAATCAATTAATTTATATTTTATTCCAATAAAATTTGGTACTAAATTAGTGTTAATGCAACAAAAAACTTTAGGATTATTGAATAAATTTAATTTTTATGTATAACAATTAATTTGTTTTTAAGAAATAAAAATGATATCGTAACAATGTAAAATCTCTCAAAAGGGCATATTTCCATATCATGATCTGTCACGTCAACTACAACTTTCAAATTGATTTTAAACTTGCAAATTTAAAAAAGAAAAAAAAAAACATACAGAGGCTAACTCAGAGGTAACTACAAGTTGTACCCTTCAGTAATTTCTTTTAAAAACTTTAGTGGGCTGCTACCAAGAAGTTGCCAAGACTTGGAGCTTATTCTGCTGCAGATCACGATACAAAAATCCTTACTCCCAAAAGATGATTACAATGCAACAAAACAAGTTATAAATAGATAACAAATATTTAACTTTATGTTAGAAGCAGATTCTGCTATCTCAATAAAGACTCAAGAATAAAAAATTTAAAATATTTCTAAAAAAAACCAAAGAATGGCTTTTTTAATAAAACCTGGGTATTTTTTTTAAAAACTGGATTCTTACTCGACATGAATACACAGCTCCAATGTCGATTTTAAAAGGACATTTTTGTATGATTTCTTTTTTCAATTCCTCTTCGTCCCTAAAAGATTGATAGCGAATGTACACATCATCTCGAAGAGTGAAGGAGAATTCTCGATTAATGAACAGCTTATCTATAATAAATGAACAACATAAGAACTCAGAATTTTAAATTTAATGCACAAAATTAAACAGCATAGTAATATTACATATACAAAACATTATACAATAATATATTTATTATACACAATGTAATATTAAATATAAGAACAATTACCATCATTGTATCGAAGCCATTTATAGTAAAGAGAAAATGGAAACAATCGATTATAGTAGGTAGGTAACAAGTCAGGAAAAACGTTTGCGTCAAAAGACTCATTCATATTTTCGTCTGGAGTATCAACTTCCATTATGATAATTAATAAATTGATTAAAAAAATATAATTTAATGGGCAAGATATTCCGAAGTTTCGCGCTAAATAATTATTTTTGAATGCGCTTTAAGCTGCCTATTTCTGCTAGGCACAGAAGTTGTTGCCTTGCTTACTAACCTGATTGAAGGAAATTTCCTACAAAACTTATGAAATGTATTTCAAATAATAACGGCAACTTCTATTTACAAGTTTTATGGGTGGTGTTTTCTACACTAGGAAGTGAATAGTATTTCTTCTATGCATAGTACTTGTTATACCTGATTTATACCTGTATTAATCATGTTTACGAAAGTCCCGCAGTGGACTGATCGTTAAGACACGGTTCCCAACAGATCACCGAAGTCAAGCATCACTGGCTTCGGTCAGTGTGCGGGTTGGTGACCACTTGGATCAGCTTGCGTAGGGACCGAGGGTGTGCAGTATTGGTCCTCGTTAAACTGTTCTACAGTAAAGTGCTCGACTTCGCGTGCAGGTCGTCGGGTTACCGAAGCGAGGGTGCCATCCCCTCTGTAGAGGATCAAAATTGTAATGGCATGTCATCGGATCATCCTCAGGGATGTTTCCCAGACCGTCGCCAATAGCCCATTGTGCAGATCTAGTGCGACGTAAATGAACAACAACAACATGCTTACAAAGAGTTCTAAGTCTAAAACTCGAAGTGGCTCTCGTTGCGTAGCTTAAAATTTTAAACTTAACATTTGAAAAAAAGAAAAAAAGGAATAGTTATAAAGCATTTATCACCGTGTCAACAATATACTAAGTTTAAAATTTAAACCTAAACTAGTAAGTTAATTTGTAAAATGAACTTGATCTCACGAGGAGATGTTGCTGTTTAAATTAAGAGAAAATTACTCACAAATTTAAATTATCGTAATACTTGTTACTAAATTTTTTTTCTCCGAAGTTTTATTTGTATAGAATAGAGTAAGGAAAAGACTTTATGTTCATTTTAATAAAATTTTGTTTTTATTTAAAATAATAAATAAATTCGAAAATATTTCAAAGTTCACAGATTAACTTTTTTTGCTATGCCAAGGAAATCAATGTTAACAAATTAACGATGAGAAAATAAAGATTTACTTCTTTTATATATATATATATATATATATATATATATATATATATATATATATATATATATATATATATATATATATATATATATATATATATGTTCAGATTATTTCTTATACATATATAAGAAATACACTGAAGAGCCAAAAAAACTGGTATACCTGCCTAATATCGTGTAGGGCCCCCGCGAGCACGCAGAAGTGCTTCAACACGACGTGGCATGGATTCGATCATTGTGTGAAGTAGTGCTGGAGATAGTTGACACCATGAATCCTGAATCCTGCAGGGCTGTCCATAAACCAGTGGGAGTAAGAGGGGGTGGGAAATCTTCTGAACATCCCGTTGCAACGCATCCCAAATATGTTCAATAATGTTCATGTCTGGGGAATTTGGTGGCCAGCGGAAGTGTCTAAATTCAGGAGAGTGCCGCTGGCCACCAAATTCCCCAGACATGAACATTATTGAACATATTTGGGATGCCTTGCAACGGGATATATAAATTTACAATGCTGTCAATGGTAAAGTGCAAAATACATGCTCCCTCGTCACAGCTGGGGATCGAACCACCGACCTCTAGGATTGTTGACTCTAATTTAATTTGCTTTAAATTTCTTCAATTGTCGGAAGAAATAAATCCTTATAGTTTATATTAAGAAAAGGCATACTGTACATCTTAACATATTCAGCTCGAATATTATCTACTTAATGTGTAAATGAAGAAATCTAAGAGTGCGAGTTTTTGATTGCCATGTTAAGAATAGGAAAATCCGTGATTCAGTTTTGCTGTGTAAAATCTTCCAAAACATTTGCTACTGAAAAAAAAATGTTTCCATTTGTGTTAGTATAGAGTTTTTATATTTTGTCCAATCCTTGTATGTAGATTTTATAGTTTTAGCCTTATTTTGAAGGTAGTGCTTTTTCAAAATAATATATCGATTTGATGCAAAAATATGCAGGATCAAAGCTGAACATTTGCAGAGATACCAACTTGCTCCCGACAGAGGATAAATATTTTCCAGTGGTAGTCTTTTAATGTATGATTGGTTTAGTAAATTTGATTTATAGGGTTTTTACTCGCTACTAATTCCAAATAATTGAAAAGCTTATATGAAGCTCCACTTTGTTACAGTTAAGCCGTGTTGAGTCTTTTAAAACGTCAGCAAAATTTATCGAAAATCTGAAATTTTTAGTTTTATAACCATCGTTGAACTGCCGACCCAATTTTTGGATTTACGACTACTAATGTTCAACTACGTAGCCTTGTAATTTTCAACCTAATCCAGAAAACTTCTGAATCAAGTATTCGGAGAAATTTGCCTCAGTGGAAGACTTTTTGATGAAACTAACCAGCATTTGCGTCAAATGGGGAGGAAAATCACGAAGACCATCCACGGTTAGCAAGACGCAAAGGGACTCTAACCCATGATCCGTCTACCACTGAGGATATTCTTACGTCAGCACTGTGGTCGGTGCAATCCGGATGTAGGATTCGTATCATCCAGCCATTGCTGGGATTTGAACCCGGTTCACCTCATTGGAAGGCGAACGCTCTATTCTCTAAGCCATCACGACTCACAAATTTTAGTTTGTAGTTCTCTACTGTTTTTTTAAATGTTTTTGGAATCATGAGCAGTTGGCACCTCTGTATTTGGTGGTAAAGTATAAGAAAATCTCACTTTTCTAGTGGTTTTGATTGGTTTTCATACGTCTTAATATTATACAGTGACACAAAATTGCCCTTTTACAGGAAGGTTTCGTTTTTTATTACCATATTATTGTTTCAGATTTTTCATAAAGCAGAATTTGAGAAAGAATCATAGGTTACAAATTAAAGGGTTCGTTAATGATGGAATTTTAACTAACAATATGGTATAAAAATAACGTTTTCGAAATAGATGGAAGTATATATTTAATCTAAGTAGATATTTCTTTCTGGTACTTACCACTTTAACTTTGAAAAGGCCTAAATATAGATTTTTATATTATTCATACGTATGGCAGGCAGAACTTTTTCCGGTTCTGAAGAACGTTAATAAAGAAACAAATGGCTACTACTTTTATTTTTTTAAAGTAAGGAACCGTCTCAACAGCACAAGTGAAGATCAGAGGTGCGCATCGGTTTATATCTGAAAGATAATTCAGAGATAAATGAATTTCAAAGTATAAAATTTTCAAGAGCAAGCATTTGATTGAAATAGTATAAAAAATTTTCATGCAATCACAAGTATTCATTTACATCTCGTAAAAATTTCTGAAAAAAATTTAGTTTTTGATGCTGATCAAAAATAAAATTTTAAAATCGGGTTGGACGATAATCATTTTTTCCTCAAAATTTCGCCCCAATCCTTCCTCATGAGTTTTCCTGCTTTATTCATCACTACACTTTTCTTTCATCATTTTGCCTACTCATGAGCAGGAATCATTTTTCCTTAGCACGGCCCAATTTAATTGTGCAATAACTCTCGGGGAGAACTGATTTTTCCCACTACTAACTCGTTAAATTAAGTTTCACTTTTTAGATTTGCTAAAATTTAGTATAAAATGCAACTGATGGCGATCGAAATCCAATTTGTACTTTAGTGACCCTTGGTTTATACTAAATAAACATTTACAAATGGTAGAATAAAGCTTAATTGAAAATCTGTATTGCCTTTTATGTCAAAGCTAATCTAAACAAATCTCTAAGAAGCTAATAAGAAAAATTACTTTTCGTCATTTTTTTTAAAAGTAAATTATCTTCTTGTCACTCTGTATATAGCCTATTATTGCAAATTAAAGAAAATTCTTCACAACCAATTCTCAAGTTATGGTCTTTTAAATTAAATATTTGTTTCACCTATTGCATTGTTTTAAGTCTATAGCTTATTTTAATGAAGATTCATGTTACAATAAATAAATAAACACATAAAAGAATTTTATTTACAGAAAAATAGAAAACTTTATTAATGATAATTATATATTTTTATCGACGTCAAGAAAAATTCTGCAAATAAGATAAAATTCTTCCAACATTCCTCTGTAAAACCAATGAACATGAAATAGGATTTTGATGATAAGTAGGATACATAAACAGTGATATTTAGTCGTCATAGAAAGAACAATTCATTTTAAGTTAGTTTTCATAAATGTACATATTCATTTCTGTGTTTTCTTATTTTACGAAGAGAAAAATATTCAAGTAAATTTCTCGGATCAATTTGTATTAAATTTCATCTGTACATGAGCAATTGTTTGTTGGTCATATGGTTGGTGCGTTGTTGTTGAGCGTTTGTTTTTCTTCCTTATGATTGCTAGTTTTTTCACAGTTGTCCAAACATTATAGTGGGAGGAGACGCTAATATATGTTTACCTGAATCTGATTTATCAGAATATGATTTCTCAGAATGTAATTCATCAGAATGTAAATGATCAGAATGTGGTTCATCAGTATTTGGTCTTCTAATTTGTCTCCAATTAATACTGAAATTTAGAGAAAAATTCACAGTTATGAATTTATTTTCAATCCATAGCAAATATATTTATTAGAGAGGTAAATTAAAAAAAAAAATGTTAAAAAATACACTAAAATATGTAAAAACTGAAGTTTAAAAATATATTTTTTACTTTTAAAGGAGATAAGAAAGTCTTATTCATGTACAATTGCTAAAATATAAATTTTCTTAGCGGGCAAAAAAAAAAAAAAAAAAAAAAAAAAAAAAAAAAAAAAAAAAATTCACAGTTGTGTCGCTAAAATTTTGTTTAACTAAAATAATTGATTGACAGTGCATTTATTGATGAGAGAATTCCAGAAAATGCTGATTGTGTTAAAAAAAACAATTTTACAAATCTTTAGGAAAAATCATCTCTGCTTATATCGTCAGAAATAGGCTACTAATTAAAGGAAATTCAATGAATCACTAAAAAGTAATTTCATACCATTCACAAGTACAAGGATTGTAATTTTTTTCAAACTCTTCAGCCTCTTCCACAGTTTTAGGAATTTTTTGACCATCCGTTTCAGGAAGAAATAGGGCGCATAAGACTGCGATGACCATAAGACTACCGAATACATAAAAAGGTACGAATCCACCAAACTGGTTCTAAAAATTTTAAATATGCAAATAAAGTATCATTTTTAATATTTATAAGCAATTTATTGCATAATAAATTTATTTTAAAGAGCAAGAATGCTTCATTAATTAATATGCTTTTTAATAATTTACTTTTTGAAACCTAATAAAGTAAAAGTAAATTTTTGTGTATGATTCCAATTCCTTAAAAAATAATTTTATAATTTTAATTAAATAATAATTTTATAATTTTTTCTGAAAATTTGCTGATTGTTATGTAAACATATAATAAATATTTAAACATGTACCATTTTTTTTTTTTTTTTTGCATTGCGAAAAATTATTTTAAATTCAAAATAGAATACGCAAAACGTTCTTAATTGCCAACCAATTATTTTTTTTTTATAAATTTGCGCTTATTTATTTTAATTTATAGGAGTTAAACTTTGAATTTTAATTCGAATGCCAAAGGTGTTGACACAGTTTTACAAAACGTTAAAAGAAAAAAAAAAAATAGTTGATTCAATTATGAAGCCAAAATACATTTTTGAGTAAAGATTCAGAGATTCTTAGACCCTAAAAATACTATAATGTAGTAGCTACAGTACCCAATAAAAATGATAAATGGTTTCAAACTTCTGTTAAAGACTGACAAAATATTTAAGCTTTATATTGTATTCTAATCCAATATTATCAAAACTGGAAGTTAGAGACTCAAATAATTATCACTAAAGTTATTAACATGCCACGGTTGTCAAAATATTCTACCTAACCAATAAAATACATGTATGCTCTCCATCTTACAATTACTATAGAATTTTCTTAGTTTCAGAATATATTTTGCCAAATGGTAGTAGCTAAGGTGCTATGCTTCATATTGTATTAAATTCAAATTAAAAAGATTTTGCCGGCTACTACATTCAACTAACTTAAACAAACATGTCAAATTTCAGTTTGACAAATGGTCATGCTTTAAGTGTTGATAAAAGTTTGATTAAAATGCCACTAGTTTTGGATTTTTTTGCTTTTGTGTATTACCTGCGGAAGAATATTTTGCAGAAACTTCAAATGTTAGTGGGTATGATAATGTTAAATTCTCTCAAATAAATTTTGGAAATATTTTTATTTAATCGAAATTTCAAGAAAAAAGGCCATATCCAGGGTCAATTTTCTTCACTATTTTACCACTACAAGTGCATGACGCTGCAGTAGATTTTAATTATGACTTTATTGGTGCAGCAATCGTTCCATAGCTCTGCATTAGAATTCAATCATCACACTCTAACAATTTACTTGCACTGCAGTCGCATTTAGTAGCGCAGCAATAGCAGCACATTAACCAAATATATTCAAGAATCTGTTTTATGATTTTAGCAGTCAATTCTTATCTGTTATGTTTTTTTCCTAAATAATTCATGATTAAAACGAGTTAAAGATAAAGTTACATATAATGGAGAAGAGTCATAGTTTGATAGTAAGAATTGAATTATGACTATGTCGTAATTCTCTCGACGAATTTTTTTTTTTTTTTAATTTTTAACACGACGTTGCGACCAATCATAAATAATTTTAATGAGATAACTGCCAAAACCATTTTTACATTTTTGCAAATTGTTCTCTAATTTCAATGCTTTGTGGGGATTTTTTTAAAATTTATTTATTTTTTTGACGAAAGGTAATTAATTTTGCGAAAGTCTTAAAAAAATAAAAATATAAACATAAAATCAAAACTTTAACTTCAATTATTTTGTGAATTTTCTTACCAGAAATACAATATACGAAGAAAAGCACGCTGCAAAAGTTCCTGCAAAAAAACTAAGTTTTATGCCCAAAGACTTGAGTGGAACTGGGAGTAAATCTGGTAACTCTGGACAAAAAGCGTACAAAGCATTGTACGCTATACTTACACCAGCTTTAGCTATTATTGTTACTATGATATTAAATCGTTGATATTCTGCAACAAAAAATTTTTAAGCAAAATTAATAAAAATTATCATTTATATTATAAAAAAAAGTAGCTCACAATTCTTACAAATAAGGTAAATTATATTCTCGTTTAGTAGATGTAAGAGCTAGATGTTTCAACTTGCCGTGAAGTTAGATTTACTTATGAGCTTGATGTTTCAGTTTGCCGTGTTGTAAATTTATTTACAAGCATTATGTTTCAATTGGTTTACCAAAAATATTCACGTGGTGTGGTAAAGAACCCTCTAAGGCAAATGAAAGTTTCTCTGAATGAGCAACAACTTTTCTTTTTAACCGGAATATCCATGTATTTGAGATTAAGAATTATTCCTTTAATCGTGATTGTTTTACGATAAACTTTCTAAAACAAGGAACATAATGCACGATACAAATTTTGCTACCACTAAAATGATTTTGGTGGATTACTGAGAGGCCTGGGCAATGTTCGTGCAATTCTTAGGAAGTTTCAATAGTGCTGTTAATGTTCTAATTAAGAAGCTACAAAATTCTTTTTATAACTTTCAATTTAAAGTTACAAATTCTATTTTATGATCTGGTTGGCCTAGATGGGCTCCTGAGGCCAATAATGGCCCTTTTCTCATTCATCCTGTAATGAGAACATATGCAAAAACAATAGACAGATTACATAAAATGCAACAAATAATGTCACAGATCAAGGTAGAGAAAAAAGAATGGCACTTTGCCATGGTAATAAGTAACAAATAATTGAATGTATAGAAAAGTTCAAGACATATTTACAAGTAGGGAAACGAAAATTACAAGAAGGAAAAATATTTACAAAAAATGGGAAGAATTAACAAATATTCATAATGAATAACGTTAAAATCATGAAAAACTTCTTTAACAAAAAAGTGTACCTCTGTTAAAGTAGAGACGGGTTTGAATTCACGAGCCGTGACACTCACTATCATTTTCATAAATAAATATTAAAAGAATTTTGTCTTTCACAACATATTAATTATTTAAAAAAGTATAGTTAATCATGCAATAATTCCATTACAGCAGTGTTTCCCAAAATGTGGAGCGCGTACCCCCAGGGGTACGGGAGCAGTTTAGCTGGGGTACGCGTTTTTATGCGAAATATCTTGCAACAAACGAAAATTTCAAAACATTTTAGTTAAAAAGTTATTTTTAGCTAGCCATGAAAATTTACGATTATGTATTTTTCAATTGACTATTTTTAGAGTTAACAGTTAATTAATTAATAGTGGTGTCAACAGCCAGTTGTGATTTTTAACTTTTGTACAATTTTTTTATAGTAAAAAATACATTCATTTTTTTATTAGTGGTACACAGCGTTACGAAAAATTTAGAAAGGGTACATAAAAGTCATAAGTTTGGGAAACACTACATTACAGCTATAGTTTAGTACCACAGGAAATATGTTGATAGGTAGTGTATTGGTTGAGTCAAATGCTATAACATAAAGCCACCTCCTCCTAAAACTAAACACATTCGCATGGGTTTTTAAAAGTAGTAGAGTTTGACCATTATGCAATGAAAACCATCAGTTTTTAGAACGTGAGAACATAGCAAAAATCTCAGTGCGCTGCAGCAAAGCCGCATTAACTTATTCATCGGATTTTTGCCAAGCACCAAATAAAAAAGTCATGAGGGGGAATTGGTTGAACATGTGATGAAATCAATGGGAAATTAAACATAATTAAGATTAAATTAGATTAGAATATAATAATATAATATTTACAGGGGTCAGAATAATATTTATACATACGCAAAAGTAATAAAATAGAAAACAATAGAGAAATAAAATAATAGAGAGATAATATAAAATAAATACAACTATTTTCACATTTACACGAGATTGACGAGAAAATTTGTCATCGGCAAAGAAAAGATTATATAAGCGTTAGTCAAGCATCTACCTTGTCTGTGACTCTATTATAGTGATGATCCAGGTGTCCTGGCAATACCACTCGTCACTGGATCACTCATTACACTAAGGTTACCAATTGATTGTCCCCACGCCTGAGACTCATTTCAGTAAACAAATTTACACAATAGCCATTTAATACAAAATCTTATAGTGGTAGCATATATTTGTCCTAAAATCTGTTTAATTAATGTATAAGATTAGTTTCTGTTACTTTTTTGGTAACCACCGCATACTAATTCATCAAATGCATACCCATACCTGCCAACTCTTCCGGAAGATTTTATTTTCATATTTAAAGTGGTAGTAAATATATATTATTTTTTCTCTTATAAATTTAATTTTTAAATGATTTTGATCACCACTATTCTTACAAAAATTAAGCACATATATAAATATGCGTTACTATCATGGTTGTCAACTTAAGTTTTCTCAAATACAACGTATTTGTTTGCTTAAAATTGAAGTTTTAAATTCCATTTTAATACCACTGGGAAAAATTATAATGGAAAGGATTAAAAGTTGGCAGGTATGCATACCTGTCACCTTTTAATCCTACCAAAGATGATTTTCACCAGTGGTAGTAAAATGGAATTTAAAGTACAATTTATGGCATAGGCATATACGGACTATCGCAACAGTATTACATAGTATTATATATCATTAATTTTTTTTAAAAACAGAGTGGTGGATATGAAAGATAATAAATTAAGTTTATAAATGCAAGGAAGCATACATTTTACTACCACTTTAAACATGGAAATAAAATTTTACGCCAAATGCGTAAAAGTTGGCAGGTATGCATATGTATAAATATTAAAGCAAGATCAATTTTCTTCTGGCACTTTTATCAATTTTCTTTTTGGTTTATGAGCGAAACTGGTTATAAGCCAAACAGATATCAACAGAAACAGAACTTATTTACAGAAATTCCATAAGTTGGAGGCTGTGCTACTTTTTAACCCTTTGCTCTCGAAAGTGCTTTAATGGCTCCATAAATTATCTACCATCCCGCGAGCTAAACTTTTTAAGACTTAAATGCTTAGTAACTGCTTTATTTAATGGTCTCTATGTGTTATATGGTGATTGTGTAAGCACCCAGCAGATATGCCAACTTTCTCCACTTGAAAAAAAAATGTTTCTTTAGTGGCGTCAAGCTTTAATTTACTTTTTTTAGTTAAGCATTTAAAGTAATTTTTAAACCACTACATATCAAAAGCGCAAAGTATCATATCAAATGTAACTTTATTGAAATTATCTCGTGGTGATATTTCTTAAAGATCATGCGTAATTATTCCACAAGTTTTACTATTTAATTCACTTCCAATATATTAACACTTTTGAAGAAAGCGGAGCAGTTATATAACCACGCATACATGCCAACTGCTCCGGATTAGACAAAATATTTTAAAAGCAAAACGGTAGAGAACTACAAACTACAATTTGCAGAATTTCGGTTAATTTTGCCAACATTTTGCAGGGCTGTCAGCTTTCTGCTCTTTTCGTAAAAATTTATTCTAGTGGTAGCTCCATCTTCTTCTTTTAAACTTACTTTCCACACCACTACACATGAATAAGTTAAAAGTTAGCATGCATAGTTTTAGCCAAAATCATTATCAATCAACAATTTTAAACAGAGATAAAAACAAAATATTAGCGTTTATATATATATTTTGTAACCACTTTAAAAATGAAACTAAAAAATCTTCGACGAAAATTGCTTTTTTTTTTTTTTTTTTTTTTTGTGGTTTAACCTCTTCAGACCCGAAATGGCACCCTCAAGTCCGGCCTGGAAATTATTTTAAAATGGTAGCTAATTTGTTTAAAAATATACATACTTTGAAGAATTCATATCTGAAAAAAATATTTTCCTTTCACTTATCGTAGTGTGAAAATTTCAAAACTGATTTTTAAAAACTTTTTTTATGAATTTTCTATGATTACTTTATGAAGTTTTAAGCAGTCTTGAGAAATATTCATTACCACTCTTTCACTTTTTCCAGGTTGTGAGTATCTTGTAATTTAATATGTATCCTAATGGATACATTGGGTCTAACGAGGTTAGACTAGATACACGTCCGCAAAACAGACTATGCTTACTTAGTGAACCCGAATGTATTTTCACACTTTGTTTTACAAATTGATTTTCAAATCAATAAAAGTTCGCACCATTTGTAAACAATGGGCTTCCCTTGTTATTCTTACTTCTAAAAGGATAAGGGAAAAACAAAATAAAGGCTGCGATGGAAAATCCTGTTAATGTTGTGACCCTTCTACAAGTAAACGTCAATAGTATCCATGAGGAGAAATGAATAGGAGTTTCAATGCCTACAGCCAGGAGGAAGTTCATGAATTGATTACCATCTAAGTTCCGCGTGTTCATGTTAAGACCGAAGTAGGGAATAGAAACACACATCCTAGAATGGAAATACGTAGAACATTTGATCATTATTTTAATTTCAGGGTGTTCCGTAGAGAACACTCTTAAGTATCTTTAACATTTTTGCCAAAAAGGAAGACAAACAAATTGAATGTTTATGATTGATTTTAATACACACGATCGAGCTTGTGTATTAAAATGTTTGAATCTTTATTTGTTTTGTATTGTATCAATGTATGTACAGATCAAATTTCATTAAAATCGGTCCCGTCGTAGTTCTAGAGATAATCGACCAAGTCTGCAAATTCTCTTAACTTCTTACACCAGTGTATTTCGATTATCGACCCCAAATGCCAATGTTCCATTTTTGGAACGTGTCTCTTTTTCATAATGATAAACATTGATATTTCAATTATTTTACTGTTAACGCTAATTTTGGATAAGAAAGACAGTTGTTGATTCACCAAAATATTTAAATAATAAAGTTCATATTTAATTATTAAAATTCAATATTGTTATATTTATAAACAGAGTTGGTTACTAAATGAATATAATATTCACTAAGCTTAATCACAATTGTTCTAACTTCTCTTCAAAGGGCTCTTTTCGTATTCTTACAAAATATGAGTTCGGCTGTTAAAAGGTTATTTAAAAAATGTGCTTTTTTCGATACGTCGAACTTATTTTACTCGACTTTTGCGAAAGTCCGTCTTTTTCAATACAAATTTTGACCTATGTCTACATTCCTTCAAACGTTCATTTCACGTTATGTCTATTATCCTAAAAATGTATTTTGATCAATTCTTATTTTTACTAACACGCGTATCAAGTTATCCATATTTCTTTAAAATTGCATTCAGAGTTAACGGAAAAGCGTTTTTTGGCGTTAAAGAATTTTCAAAAATTCAGGAGGTTTTATCATGAATCATGGAAAATATATAGATAATATCATTGTGTATAACAAGATACTGCCAATTGAATTAACTCAGTCAGATAATAAAAAATATATTACCAACATATTACAATCAGTATGAGCCTCTTTCTCAATAATGGATATTTGAAAATGGTCTTAATGGTAAGTTTAGGCTTCGGGCGAGTTTCTCTTTTATATATATCTCCAATTATCTAAGGAAGAATAATAGAAGATATTGTAATGTTTCGATAGTTTTGCATACGATATTTGGTATATTTACTGGGTTACCAACCACAGGTGACTAAAAATGTAAAAAGTGGTGTCTAATTAAAATTCAAAATTTTATTACCAGAGATTGAAAGAGATGTGATTCTGTTAAACGCCACAACATTTCAGATCATGGGTTGCAAAAACTGTCTCAATGGATGGTGTTTTCTACACTAAGGAACGCTGCAAGCTCGGTACCGCCTAAATTTCCGGGTTACTGTTTCCATTGTATTTTAAAGCCATTTGGCATCATTGTGTTTTGAGATTCTAGCAAACAATGTATTTGATTACTTACTTGTGTTTACAATGCTAAAAGTGTTAACACTAACGTAAGATGGTGCACAGCTTGCAACAAGAACAAACAGTAATAAACTTATGGAAAGAGGCCATATCAAGACTGCCAAAAAAGCGAGTTATTCAAAATCTAGCAACCATGTTACTTTTTTAACAATATATCTCTAAATAATTAAAACAAATTTTCACTTCAAACTCTCCAGAATTACATAATAACATTAATATCTTATGAAATACGGCAGATTTGAGCTCAGAAATAATCTAATTTATTTCTTTTATTGAAAGCAAAATTATCCGTTTGAAAACATCGCCTCGCAGAATAAGCTGTAGTAAGTAGCTGCAAACTTTCTAACCGGAACTAGAGCAGGCATACAGCTCGAGATTGTTATTGTTTACATTTCTACAGAAAACACCATCCATTGATGTTTGTCGTCGGATTGATTTTCATATCCTGCCTATGTACGCGTTTCAAGACGTCACAAAATACTTTTCCTTCTTCAGCATTCATATTTATATTAAAATTACTGTCAAGCCAGTAATTATACGTTAATAATAAAAAGAATATGAAAATGTTTTAAATTATTATTATGTAAATACATTAAAAATACCTGCTAGTGAAAATGAAAATAAAAACAGCAGTGGTCGCCATAGCAACGCCTGCAATGACGACGCATGCGCACTGTTTACTATTACTCTTGAACACAGTTGAAAAGTGTGTATATGTCGTCAAATCCAAACCAAGACCCATTTCGCCATTTGGGTAATAAACAAAAATGACTTAAACTTCTGTTTTCGCATTTTTAGTCGCCTGTGGCATCCTTGTATTTATAATTTAAATGTTGCGAAGTTCATATAGGATTTGAATTGGCATCATTTCTGCAATATAAGCGTGGGCACAGCTAGGTGAATTTTAGTAAAGTGTTGACAAGCATTTCTTGGGTATTTTTTTTTCTTCAAACGTCTAACGTTTATAACAACAAGTCCTTAACCATCAATTTTTTTAAGGCGAAAATTAACGAAATTGAGCCACATTTATGCAAAATAGTCACCTAAAAGATCAACAAAAACATGTATATGTGCCAACAAAATCACGAATTCCACTTACGTCATATGGTATTTCATATGTAACCCCATATTATATATTTAAAAAATCAATAATAATTCACTAAGTTTTCTAGCAAAATTATTTTTGCATGAATTTTGGGACACTATGAAAATGCAAAACGTAAAATAAAGCTAAGAATTTTAATTTGAAAAAAAATTCGTATCCAGTTGACATATTTAAAAGGTTTTGTTTGAAATTTAATTTATCAAGAATTTTTCGACCGATTTCGCTCAAATCTTATATTTTTCCATATAAATTTACATTCTTTAAAATGATGCAAAAATTGTATACCTTACAATTCAAATTTTTTTGAGCATTCTAAATAAATTAATAAAAAATAATAAATATGTGCTTAAAGTTACTTTCTGAATGGAATTATCTTTGAAATTTTATAATTGTGAGTAAACATTTTCAAATTCGCTTAAAAATTCTCGAGATATAGAGAAATACGCAAGAAGTAAAATTAGCATGAATGGTTCCAAACTTTGGAGCGCTCTCTTGACCAAACTATTGGGACCATTTTTTCAGATTGCCATTACCCCCTAAATTTTGGGGGTCAGATTTTCGAATCCGACGATAAAAAAAGGTATGATTATTCAAAGAAAATACGTTTTTGTGTCTGATTTCGTAACTTAAAATATCGTGCGACCTAATGATTATATTTGAGATTATCCTCTCGAGCCATTAAGTCATAGAGCGTGAAATTCTGATCATTAGATCAAAAGTTATTCAGCATGGTTCCTTATCTTTGGCACATCAACTTAGACAACCTCCTTTATCACAGCCTAATTTTTCAATGCGCTCTCTCGTAGTAAAAAGGCTCTGATTTTTACAGTTACGATACTTGTTATATTAAAAATTTGCAGCACTAAATGTTGTGAACTAATTTAGCTTCTAAAACCTACAATAGCGATATTAGCTATTTAAGTTATTAAATGCCAAAAAGTTGTACATCTTCGTAAAAAGAAAAAAAAGAAAGAACGATTAGTTTTTTTCGCTAAAAAGTTGCTTGTATTTCAATGCTTCTGAGTTTCTTGATCTTTCGGAGGCTTTGCCTTCACATAAAATAACGAATATAATGCAATTTAAATAACTGCGAGAGTTTATAACAGTTTCGTTTAGATCCCTTTTTTGCCTATATTTAACGAGCGTCATCTATGTTGATTATGAAAATGGCGTAATTCGTCATTCTGAAAAAATTTCACAATATTTTGTTAATGAAAAACAGTTGTGACCTAATTTGCGAATATTAAACTTTTCTGAGCTCATAAAAATGTGTAAAAGTTGACAATTATGTTCATTAATATTTATGATTTTCATCCAGGTGGAAAAATCTCGCCAAATTGGTGATTTTTAATAAAGTTTAACAATATTTTTAAATAAAATTTATTTGCCTGTTCCAAAGCTAGAAAATTCTTTACGGCAAGATGGCATTATTTAGAATTATAGCATCGCCTTTAAGCAGTGGATTTGTTTATTTTGCTTCTCGAAAGAGTTTCGAAAATCACTCTGAAGATTCGAACTTTGGTGTCGTTAGTTAATATCCTGTGTTTGGTGAAAAAATTAAAATGAAAAAGCGAGAAGAAAAAAAACGAGATGCAACTAGATGCGACCAATATGATTTCGCCACAGGGTGAAGGGAAACATCTCTGAGTGTAGTAAATGCAACCGTAATCTGGCCAGTTTTCAAGTTGCTTGCCATCACTTTCTTTAACTATAGGTATTCTAGCTTCAACAACTTTGCCAAATTAAGTAGATGTAAATTATAGAATGCTTTTATGTTATTTATACGCAATTTACGTAAATAAATTTTGAAGCTTTTCAGTGAATCGAACTCTTGATTTAATTTGTCCTGATCCTAAATTTTTTTAGCCTGGTTTGTGTAATCAACGTTTAAATGTTAAATTTGCTTACTTGTACTTTATATAATAAGAGAGTCATGTTTTGAATTTTGAGGCCATTTAGTTTGTTCATTGAATGTAAAATATCGACAACATCTTTATACCTCCCACGAGTGATCAGCCAACTTGGAGATTCTGGAAGTATCCTAAAAAATTAATAATGTAAAAATGTTTTAAAATTTAAGAACTATGAAGGACTTTTAACAAACTATTTAATTAAATCTAAACAATAGAAATAGTTTAGATATAATACAATATTAATTTATTTGTTATATAATATTTAAAGAATAAATTTGTTACTAAATATTAACTAAAAAAGGATTTTAATTCAGGGTGATAACTTAAGGGAAGATATGTAGAAGTATACTCGAGGCAAAGATAGTCTTTTTGCCTTTCAAAGGTCACGAAAGGCTGCTCAAAAAAGTGAATACTATTTATATTTAAAAAAATAATTATAAATATGAATGATTGAGGTAAGAGAGTGTAAAAAAATAGTCTGTAGTTTTCTAAGGTTGAGGTCAAAGCTAAAAAAGAATATTATCAATTAGTGTTTTTTTCCTTTTTCGGTCCTGCACTCCCTTATGTAAGCTCGGGGGTCACCCTTAAAAAGCCAATGAGGGAAACGAGGGGTAGGACAACTTAAAAGTAGACCAATGAAAAAAATAAGGGTTGTTCAAAATTCAACCCCTCAAGAAACCATTGGCCGATAGAAGGAGCAAGTAAAGGACAACACGTGGTCGAAGGGGGGTCACGACACCCTCGTGTGAACGGGGAAGCGAGGTCAAAAAGGCTAAAGGTTAAAAATGACGATTACCGTCCGGTTCGCAATTAAAAGTACACAGCTGTGTGAGAAAAAGGAAAAAAGTCACGCGGTGAAGGGGACAAGACATAAAAAACCTATATATCTATCTAATTCTCCATCGGATGCAGCTGCAACTAAAAAAAGGGTCCAAAATCCTCCCACGCAGGTGCTAGGAAGAGGGGTCCAAGATGATGGGTGCAGCGCATATCAGATTACCGCACGTGCAAAAAAATAAGATTGGGAAATATCACATGAGGGGAGTGCATGACCGAAAAAGGAAAAAAACACTAATTGATAATATAAATAAATTACAATTGCATAAAAAAATTATAAAATACAATAAATCTATAATAGTTAATAATTAAAAAAAATGTAGTAAATAAACATGTACATTATAAATTGATAAATTTTTCAAATGTAAACTGAATGTTAAATGAAGTTAAAAGCAGTAATTCGTAAATAATAAATTGAGAGTTAAGATAATAAAAGTAAAGCAAATTAAGAAAACAAAATTAAAGCAAATACTTGTGATAATTAACATTATCACAGTTTGTAATAAAACACTATCACTCACTCAGGGGATATAACGAGCGCTTCCCAATGAGGTATACCGGTCTCGAATTCCAGTACTTCTAGATAAGAATTATGCACCCGGCTGGCACCAATCACAGTGCTAACGTAAAATATTCTCAGTGGTAGACAAATAATGGGTTAAAATCTCCTTGCCGTCGGGCTTATAGGGCTGGAAGTTTTCATGATTTTCCTTTCGATGTAAACGCAAGTGCGTTTTAGTTCATTCAAAAAGTCCTTCACGAAGGCTAGTTTGTCTCAAAGCTTGATCCAGGAGTTTCTGGGTAGGGTTTAAAATTACAACGGAGTTGAACATTGCTAGTCGTAATCTCAGAATTGGGTCGGCTGCTCTACGCCGGATATAAAATAAAATACAAAAAATAATACCATTTGAAACGTAGAATTTCTGTTCGATTCCATTTGGTTCGAAACTTAACAAGATGCAAGGAGACTAACGAATAATGCGTGAAGAAAAACTTAAAACTTACCAGAATGCTATAATGAAAATAAGAAGGGCGCTGCATGAGCTTATGGACGTCAAATATACCCATGATCTTGTGGCGTAAGCAAGGAAAGGAACAAGGCAACTACCAGCACACCAACATTTAGTAGAAATCTCATTTACCCTCACTCTCAGTTTTGGATGAACTAGTTCCATAACTATTCGAAAAGAAATTGTAATGAATGATATTATTAATTTAATAAAATGCTGAAAAAATGCTATAGGTGGGTAAAAAATTCTAATGATAATGGAAATAATGAAATAAAATTTTGAAAGCCGGCGTATAACAAATAGAAAAAATGAGCAAGTAATTTTGTTTTTGCTGTTAGGCATAAAGCGAAAAACTTTCGAAAGATATGGAGAGAATTTTCTACAGTTGAAGAAAAGTGATTTGGAGGTGATTAAAAAGTTATGCGCTTAATATTTTTCGTTTTAGTTCGGACCAGATCAAACTACTTTCTACATTTTTAGTCTACAACATTTAAGTGGTCCAAAATCAAAAACAAACTTTATTTATTTTTATTATGCATAAATTTTTTTTAAAAAAAATGTGGGAAGAATTCTCTGATTTATCGAAGAATGATTGGAAAGTGACGTGCTATACCATTTTTATTTTAGGCCTGATTAAAATATTTTCTTTTAAAGTCGTACTAAAATAATAAATTAAAAACGGTGAAAACTCGTTTTTTAAGTGAACTAAAACCGAAAAAATAATTTTCTTTTTGTTAGGCCAAAAACGAAAAACTTTCCAGAGATGTGGGAAGAATTCTCTGCTCTGTAGAAGAGTGAATCGGGGTGATTGATTAAAAAAAAAGAAGAAAAAAATGCTCCCTGCGATTTTGCTTTCTACTTGATAAAAACAAGATTATTAGCTCATTTGTTTTAGCCTTACAAAAAATGAAGTTCTAAAATTTAGATCATTTGTAAACTCTTTAAACATAATCATCTTTCAAAATTCACGTTTACATACTTATGAAATAGCCAGAAGTATATACTGTGGCTAAAGCCATGCCTTCTACTATTCGAAGCAGGATGCATAAAAAGAAAACAGGAACAAGGGTGGATCCAACGTCACTTGCAGCTACCAAAGCAGCAGATGCAAGAAATGTCACTCTTCGACCATACCTATAAAGTGAAGACATTACAAGTTTAATATTTTAACCAAGAATATGCATTCTCATGAACATTACTCATGAAGAGCTTAGTGGATGAAGTAGATTATTGATATTTTTCAGGGGTGATAAGGGATATTAATCAGGGAAATTAATATAAAGTAGCCTAATCAATAAGTGTTTGCTTAATGAAACGGAATTGTTTGGCAAAAGTAATCCACATTAGTTTTGAGTATGGCTGCAAGATTTATATTCAAAATTAAGTAATGATAAATAAAATATGGCAAATAATTATTTGCCCAGCCTTCTAATAAGTAATCATAAAATAGTTCGGATACATCACTTTTTTTCTTACTCTGATCTGAAAATGTTACTTCCATGATTCGTCAACTCAGCTCTTCAATAGTAATAAAAAAAATTTTCAGTGGATCATTGGTAAAGATATTCACGGGAATTATTCTGCATATACCAAATTCATGTGGGAAATATTCAGCATATTCCCTTCAAACTTGGAATTTTGTTTTTAAAAGAATAGATTATTGAGACCATGTAAAACATTTTATACTTTACAAGTCGTTTTTTTTTTTGTTCCTTAATAAGTTAAATTGTAATGGTAAAATTTCTTTTTAATCTAAATATCAAAATATTTTCAATAATTTGAATGAAGCCTCTAACATTCATCAAATATGTCTTGAAAATGATAAGTATGTAATGCCTTTAAAAATTTCGAAAACATCTTTTATATTAAAATTTTTTTTTTTTGTAAAAAGAAAGTTATAGTTCATAACTAACGTTTAAAAATTTAGTAAAAATAAGATAATTATTAATTAATAATTTATAAATAAAATGAAATGCAACTTAATACAATATTTAGAATAGTAAAGAATTCATCAATTTTTAGTTACAATTATCAAAAAAAAAAATCATAATTGCATTTCATTATTAAATAATTTGATGCGTAGTTTGTTGTAGTAGGCTTAGCGACATGATTCGGCAGCAATTCGCTCGAAGATGTCATTGACGAAAGAGTTCATAATGACAAAGAGTTCATAAGACATGGCTTCGCCAAATTCTTTAAATTGAGAGATTTCTCTATTTGTTCGAAAGGAAATTTTTATACCTTGAAAAACTGTTCAGCATCAACATTTGTTATTGGATGATATTTAGAATAACAAATTCATTGCGAAATTTATACTAATTTGTAGAGAAAAAAGGAAGAACAAATAATTGACAAGGAAAATACACTAAAAATGAAAAATATCTTTCAAAATTCATAAATGATTAAAAAAGGTAAAAAAAATCGACAAGGTATAAAAAATGATCGAAAAAAAAGCCATGAATAATGCTTAAAATAGAAAAAAGCAATCAAATATGTCAACTAAAGCTCTCAGTAGATGACAGATGACTTCTAAAAAGACTGTCATCAGTAAATGACAGTCTTTTTAGAAGTATTATGATTGAGGATATTATTTCTTATACAAAGAGACTCTGTTGATTGCTCTGGTAATATAAGTGGGTCTTGATTTGAGCAATAAGAATATATCAAATTATTATTCAAAATCATAAAGGTTTCTAAATGAAGATAGGGTATACGTGTAATGCTTTGTCTTAAATATTTGGAATTCTAATCAGAGTGTTGAGTTTTCTTCCGTCAAAATCATTCTACACCGCTTTTCAGCTACGAACTTTGACTCCTGAGAATGATTTCATATTTTGAAAAATTACATTAATATAGTTCATGATCTTTGTATCACCCCATTCTTTCCTAATATTTAGAAATTTATTTCAACTTAATTTCTATATTTTGGCTACCTAGGGTTCTTACCCTACTTTCCCCCCACCTTTTTTATCCCCATTTCTTTGTACGATTATCTCGTTAAGTCATGTCAATTTGCTATTTTAGGTAAAACGACTTTTTCGTCATTGGCACTTATTTATCTCATGTTTTCTTCGGTCATTTTATTTTTCGTCACTTAGGAAGGTTTTTATTAAAATAATAATAATAAAAAAAAACTGAAGCTACAGTATGTACAGTTTTGAGATACTATTTGTGCTTTTTCACACCTCATTCTCAAAAGTATAAATTGGTTATAGTGCTCCACTAGTCTTAGAAAAATGTAATGGCGGTAATAAAAAAGAGATAAACCTTTATCATTTAATATTTTTGTGACGAATACTGTATGTCATTTTGTAAAAAGAAATTTAAACTTTGTCTAAACAGACCTGAAAATATTAAATTGGTATCTTGAATTTTCTATCAGTGTTGAATTTTTCTACGAACATTGAGAGTATTTGAGACAAAATATTACCTCCATGAAAGAGCAGAAAACAGGGGAGTACCTATGAGTACACCTTGAAACATATTACTAAGTATGAGAGGAACATAATGAGAATCTTTACACACTAAGTTCCACTGAAAGGAAAAAAAAAGGTTAATTGGCAAAGAGAAATATTTTTCGCTTAACGAATATTACTTTACTACAAATCATTTAGATATCAACTTTCTTTTTCTTCTTGGCACTGCAGTATAAAGCAGGCCAGTCTAAACGAGTTTTTTTCCCAACGGTGTCTCTCAGATATTAGTAATTAATGTTGAGAAATCTAAACGAAAAATTTATATAAATGCTCTTTCAAAATCTTTTTCTTATGTATAAGGTTCAAAAAATTTGTGAAAGTTAGAAAAGCATTTCAAAATGTCAAAAAAGCTGTCAAAACCTAAAATTATGAAATATTTACAGAGAAAAAAAGTGTTTTTACTTTTTAAAAGGATATTGAGAGTGAAACCAAACTAATGAGATACACAAAACGGTTTTCAATACAACTAGTTGAAAAGAAGGAGCTCTAAATTCTTTGATAAAGTTTTATTCCGCTAGAAAAACCTGTAATTGAATAATTTACGACTGTTTCCTTAAAATATGTATTTCCGTATTTATATTTGTCTGGGATTTTTTTCTATTTTTTTTTCAGAAGCAAATGCTTATGTTGCATTGTTCAAACTCTGACAAATTGCTGTACTAGCCAAATTCTTGAACTGAAATCGTTTTATCCCTATATATAACCGTTGTTAAAATCTAAAATATGAGACTTGGGTTTATTTTTGTCGTCACACTAGAGTTCCATAAATGGGCTATTGGTGATGGTTTTAGATACATTCACGTATGAATTCATATAGGCACCAGTATTGTTATCATCGCTGTAGTGAAAATTCGATGGGTGACCAACCGACCTACTCATCACTCAGACCAGTTCCCCTTCTGGCTCTGAAGCTGTCTAAGGCATTACTTAAGGGGACAATGGACGTTCAAAATACGAAAAATCCTTAAAATTTTAGGTTTTTGTTTTTTGTGATATTAAAAAAAATCATACTTTTCTGAATAATATACAACAAACAGAATTCAAATTGGAGCTTTTGTTAACGAGTTATAAGAGTTTCAATTTGTATGTTGTAAGTCATTTGCATTAAAAAATATAGATTTTTCTCAGAATAAGATTTTTGGACGATTTTCTATCTTCGAAAAGTTCCTTGCGCATCAATATTTGCTCTATTGCTCTGAAATTTTTTTCAGGGATTGTTTGATGTTTGTTCTAAAGATAGAACTACAATTAGTTAGCATTACACAAAAATTTGTGTTGCTAATATTTAAACGAAAGTTTATGAATAGTAATTTTTTGATGAAAATTTAAGAGCGATGTGTAAAAAAACTTTTGATACACATTATTGCTCTATATTGTACCTGAAACAAGTTAAATACATTAAAGTACTTAAAACCTCCTTTTTTGTACAAAAATAATTTTGAAAAAAGCAAAACTGATGCGCAAGGGACATTTTATGTATTACTAATTTATCGTTAATTAAAAATATACTTTTTGCTGTAACTTGAAAAATAATTAACGTTTTCTTAAAAAAAAATTATACACAGGCTTCTATTGAGCTTACCAACATTCAATAAAAATTTCATATGGCTAGGAGGAAAATTAAAATTTTTGGTTTTGATCGTCCATTCTTAAGTCTTAAAGGATTTCCAACAAACTAGTTCAAGCATTCTTTTTCGGATTTACCGTATTTCTTTATTTTCTCCTTTTCTTCTCTCTCTTTTGACTGTCTTTATACTTTTTATTGTATTTTATAACAGTCGTGGAACAACTGACCCATTTTTGGGGTTTACGACTGATAATGTTCAACTCCGTAGCCTTGAACCCAATCCAGAAGACAATGAAACTCCTGGATCAAGTATTGGGAGAAATTTGCTTCCGTGGAGGACTTTTTGAAAGAACTAGCCCGCATGGAGAGGAAACCACGAAAACCTTTCACGGTTAGCCTGACGTCAAAAGGATCACGATCCGTCTACCACTGAGGATATTTTTGTGGTCGGAGCGAGCCATATGCGGAATTCGTATCCACCCGCCATCGCTGGTACTCAAGCCCATATGTCAAATATGTAATTGCAACATATCACTTTTCAAGCTTGTATTTGAGCTCGTTACTGCTATAACAATAATAAGTTTCTGATTTTAAATCACCAAAACACGGTCGGACGAAGTATACAATCCAGTTAGACACCCAGCCCTTACGACATGAAATCGAATGCCGAATTTCTAGTAGTGTGGTAGAAGAAACTCTACCCGCCATACCACCTAAACAGTAGGAAAATAAATAAAAGATATTTATCTAGCTCTTTTGTGATAGATCCATATGAGAGCCAAAACTTATTCTGGAATAAAATGTTTTAAAGTGAATATTCTCACTATACTTTTCTGATGACAGTAAGTCATATTCTTTATTTACTCTAAAGCAGTAATTTAAAGCTTCCATGCCATGCGGGACCATGGCGACTGCTGATCGTTCTACCCTGATGATGTACCAAAATAACAAAAATTCTTCAGTTTTCAATATAAAGTAATGTAAAGATATCAATTCATTAAAAAAAAATGGTTCCCACAGTCCGTTTGTTATTTCCAGAATGTATCATTCTGAATAAAAATGTTAAGAACTCCTTTATCTAAAGACACGGTTCCCCGTAGAACATCGAAGTTAAGCATCACTGGCAATTGACAATGAGTGGGGTTGGCGACCACTTTTATCAGCATGCAAAGAGATCGAGGGTTTGCGGAATGGATCAACACCTCCTAGAAAAAGGAAGGCCTCAGCACGGATCAATTTAGTAGTCCGATGTGACGAAGTTAACTGCGCAGTTGATGAAAAATAAGAAAGATGTCATTACGTTTGGGATACTAAGCTGCGCAGTGGTTGAAAATACGAAATATGTCATTACGTTTGGACTACTAAAGGATATTTATGGTAACCCGTGCTGAGGCCTACTCTTTTCCAGGAGGTGTTGAATGGATCCTCGTTAAATTGTTCTATTGTAAAGTGCTCTACTTCGCTAGCAAGTCGTCTGACTACTAAAACTTCAGAGCCATCTTTCTTTTGATGATCAAAATTGTGATGAAATGTCTTCGGATCATCCTCAGAAAGTTCTCAGAGACAGTCATCAATAGCCCATTGTGCAGTTCTAGTGCGGCGTAAATTAAATAACTACTAAAGTATACCAGAAGCATAAATTACTTACTCGAGTAACTGCCGTATTGTCATAGTGGGTTTTATCATAATGCCACCCATTATTACATAGTTTTGTTGGCGCACTTTTGTTTATTTTCCAGTTGCCTGTTAGTGCCATGCTTGTGTAATTTACGTCGTACATAAAACAGGATTTGCTCGAAGGCGATACAATCGCTCGTTGAAAACTAATATTTAAGTTAGAATGCGCAACTTCGGGTACGTAACACCAGTGAATTGGTATGCTTGTTAAAAATATTACAGGCACTGAAAAAAAGGGAAAAAGTGTATAAGCTGGTACCAGAAATAAATATATAAGACGGTTTTGGTAATATCCGCTATCTCCAACATCTTTTAAAATATCCGCAAACTCCATACGATTTTCTTTTAGAAATCTGGCCATACTTCTTTTCCTAGTTGCCAGAGGTGCGTATTCTACTATTTAGTGCATACTTTCTTTATTAATTGTTTAAAAATGTAATAAAAAATAAATTTAAAACAAACGTATACTTTAAAATATAAGTTGCACTAAGAGATAGGTTTTTATGCTTGCCTTTTAGTAGTATCATGCTTGTAACTCATTTTCACTATTCGTGATCGCAATGCTCTAATACGCCATCTGGGGAGAAGATCGGTCCCATTGCTTGATCATTCCCCCTTTCTTCTTCTCAGTTGTATAAGAATGTACTACTATATTTTCCTCTTTCTTGATATTTTTCGTACTTAACTGTCACAAATATTTTTTAAAATTTACGCGACTCCTACTTCTGGATCTATGTTCACTGTTAGTTTTCAGTTCCATATAATTTCCTAACTTAAAAGTATTTAATTAATTTGAAAATCAAGGCAGAAACTAATGAACTTTCTTCTTCTATGACTCTCCACACGCTATGGTGAAAGCATGCTAAGTGTTGAGAATCGATAGGATATATTACCCATTGGTAAAATAGGTCTTGGTTTGGATTTAGTGACGTTGTAGGAACATCATATGTCACATGACTATTCATATTACTTTTATGAGAGTTGCGAATGGCAACAGATCAAAAAATAATAATAATAAAAAATGAGTGTTCTAAAAAATGTCTGCTGATCATTTTTATCCTGTAACTCTGTTGCGTACAACTGGTGACCCGGACGTGACATATATGGGAGGAGTTACAGGATAAAAATGATCAGCAGACATTTTTTAGAACACTCTGTTGCGTACAACGTCAGCGCTTTTCAACTACTATAATCTAAGGCTCCTATACTATCATTCTAATTCAGGGGCTCTACTGTAATCTACCCTTACTATAATCAAGAGTATAATAAACAGTGCGCATGCGTAGCTATGGCGACCGCTACCGTTTGATTAATTTTTTTAGAATTCTTTCTTTAACTTTTCGTTTTGTTATGCCTTAAGTTGGTGAGTTTACTTTTTAAATAGAGAGATCCCATAAATACTTCTTGAGTTATGAATAAAAGAGAATTTCATTATTTGAGCGATATTTTTGTTTTTATTGTTTTAATTAAAAACCGGAAATTCTAACTTACAGTTCAAACTGGATCGTTTTCAATACTAATTGAGATGAATATCACAAATTAAAAGGAGGGTCCAAACTGATTGACACGGTCCCAAAAGTCAGAGTTGAAGCAAGGATGAAAAAAACGATGCCAAGGCCTAAATTTATTGAGACTGAAAAAGCCAAAGCCAAATATATAGAATTTTTTTTTTTTTTTATAAACTCAAAGTAACATAATGAACTTTTTTAATCAATAATGCATGAGTAACTTACAAGGAAACGACATATTTGTTTTCAACAATAAAAATCAATACTCATTAAAATCAGGTATTGTATTGATATCATTAAAAAACCAACTTAATTTTTTATACAAATATGCCATAACCAGTAAAAGCTAATGTTTTAACAATAAAAAAATCTAAACTTAAAAGAACATAACAAGACATTGATAAATAAGAACTAACTTACATTTCGTTAAAAATATACAATATCCAATGAAAGTCAATAAAGCATAGTTATAATGTGAGCACTCTTGTTAATTAAAAAGTGGTCGAAAATTTGACAGACGATAAGTTCCTATTGCCAATAATTACGTAATAAATTCTGCTTGTAGTGGTCACAATGATTTGTAAATAGTATTGTAATCTAACGTTAAGCTTTAGTTAAATTTGAGAGCTCTAGACAGTATAAAAGGATCGAAGAGTTCAATTGACGAAATTTTTTTTTGTTGGTAATATTATGATAAGTTCTGCTGATAGCGGCAAGGAAATCATTGAATCTTGCATTGACATTGGGCGTGGAGCATTGAGTGCTCTAGCTAGTCGGAAAGTAATTTTAATATCGACCGCAAGATTCCACCAGCACAAATATTCATCAATCGAGCTTCCATCGCAAAGACATCAATATTCCAGTGAGATGACAAAAATAAAAAAAGCTAATTTATTAAAATAAAATTTAAAAAATTTATTTATATCAAGATAAAAATATTTGTTTAAATGATGAAAATATGTTAATAAAAAAACACTTTCACCCATCTAATTTTTTATAAGGTTATCAATAATTAATTCTTTCAATTACAATATTTGATATATTAACTTTATTTTAAAAATATCTTTAACGCAAACATTGTATGATGCCAATGAAAAATAAATACCAATAAAAATTGCTATTCAAGCTATAAGTTCCCGACAAGGTAGAAGAAAATGAGATCGAAGAGAAGGGTCGCCAAGTGTGGTAAACACTATCCACTATCTTTCTCTATCGCAACCCTACTGTTTCGGACAATTTTGAATCCATTGTTGCAACTTTTTAACTAAAAGGTAGATATCAGAATTCTAGAGATATCCACGTGTCTAAACTATATTACCTGACTATTATCAATCAATCATCATTATATTGAGGTTGTTAAAGGCAATCATTTGTTTACACTTACCATATTAGTATTTTTAAGATTTTCAGGAATTACGTGTTTATTATGTTTACAATTTTATTTTATTGCATTTTTTAATCCTGTTTCTGCAAAAATGAATAATTTCGAGTTACGGTAATTGAAATTAAAAAAAATTAATTAAATTTTATATTAAAGAACAAAATGAACTGAAAAAAATTGTTTAATTGAGGTGAATTATGACTATTGCAAGCTGGTTCTATATCAATAATGTCCTTTTCGGCGCCAAATGATAGTAAATATAGTTGAACTTTATTTTGATGAGCTGAACTTATAAAAACGTGTTTTATTTAATTTAATCACATAAAGTTTCCAAGAAAGGCAACTAATATGATAAATAAATTAAAATTTGAATTATTTAAGTTTTCTTCATTGCGTCTGTAAAGTGCTTTCAGTTTTGAGTATAATTTTGAAAATACTGATTAATACTGATTATTTGCTTTCTTTTTTCCTCTTACAAGGAATGGGTATTTAATTTGTGTTAGTGTAAAGAGAAAAGGAAAGTACGAAAAGACGTAAACATATTTTAGTTTGACATATACATTTATTTACATAGGCATGTTTACATAAAAGTACTGTTGCATAATACTCAATATGAACAAAGACATTTTAAAAAATAAATGTATGTAATAAATTTCAAATACAGTTACAGTTTTTCATCTTAAAAATGAGAAAATATAAAATGAACTTAATATATAATAATGTGATGAATGTATAATAATATGTTCAATATATAACGTGATATTAAAAAAAATATTAAAAATTAATTATCAAAACATATAAGAGCCTTAGCTAATAATATCTCCTTTAAAAATGAAGTAAGATTTTTAAATAAAAATGAAATCTTTATTCTTTAACTTAGATAGTAAATTAACTTAACTTATTCTTTAACTTAGATAGTAAATATACATACTTATTTTAAACAAACTGCTTGATTTTTTAATATATATTCATATACATTTAAACATATTAAATTAAATTTAATAATCAAGAATGCAAAAATATTTCTGTCGTATTAAATAAAAAAATAAAATCTTCCGAAAAGGTTAATCCGTGTGTCTATTCTGATATAGTATTACTATAACAGGGTTTCCACGGTTTGGAATTTTTTTTAAAGTGGTAACAAAAGTGAGATGAATTTAGATGTTTTAAGATGTCATGTTAGATTTACTACTAATTAATATTTAATTTAAAATAAATTTTATTATTTAACAAATAAATTGTAAATTTAAGCATTTTTCAGTAATCTTGAAAAATATAAATAACTATTCATTTATTTTTTCCTGATCTGGAGAACCCTGTTTAAATATCGGACACAAAATAAAAAAAAGGCTTGCATTGAAACCGAATTTTGTAGTTTTCTATCAATTGGCACTAACGCTTAATTATAGTGATGTTATGTATGTTAGTAATGCTTGTTTATAGTACAGAAACATCTGTATTTCTTTAACTATATTAATTCGTGTCACTTAACGTTGCATTCTGCGTAGTTTATCCCAGAATAAATCTATTTTGATAAAAACATTTTAAAAGATCTTTTTTTTGATTATACAATACTTTGACCTGCTGAAATTTTTCTTAAAAATTTAAGTTAAATACATTTATATTTAACAAACAATTTATAAAGCTAATAGTAAGCACGTTTTCATAATGCAGAATTATAAATTATCTTATGGAGAAAAAACATTATTACAAAAAATATCAGTAAGTTGGCAATTTATAGAACATTTTAGATTGCTTTATAAAGTAGCAATGCATTTAACATCTTATCGTTAATTCCAATATGAATTATTTTTAAGAAAGAGATGTTTTCTTTCATATCACTCACGTTTCTATATTATTAACTAAAAAAAAAAATATTTTTGAATTTATAAATTTTGAATACAAAAACCTTTTTAAAATAAAAACATTATGAGATCCCGAGCAGCTGAGAAAATATTTGAGATATAAGTTAAAATAAATAACATATTTATATTTCATATACAATATATAAAGCTCGTCAGATGCTTTTTTATAATGCCTAGTTATAAAATGTCTTATGGCTAGTTATACATCATTTACGTTTTAGATTGATTTATTAATTAATCACCCACATTTCAATCATATAGAAAGTATTTAACTTTGTAACCATAAGTCCATAAAGAATGACTTTCGATTTAGACTTTCTTTTTAAACAAATTGTACACACTTATCTTATATCATGGAAAATACTCCCTAAAAGAAGTTTATTTTCGAAATTAACTTTTTGCACTCCAAATACTTAAGTATGTTTTTTGTACAAATATAAACACTGAATCATTCCATTTGCAAAGTACGATATTTATTTATAATTTCTAAAATTCATGAAATGATGTGGCTATTAATTATTGAGATATCGAAATTTTAAGTTTTAGAAGTCAGTGGAATGCAAAATGCTGAATTTGGAATAAAAAAAGGTTTTTAAAATATGAAAACGTTATGTGATTCTGAGCAAATGAAAACTTTTTAAGATAAGTTATATTGAATAATGCCAATTATATGGGATATAATTGATAAAAAGAATTAAAAGCAATTTTTTTACATATAATGATTAGTTATTAAAAATCTTATGATGCACAATTTATCAGTAAGATAGCAACATATAGAACGTTTTAAATTAGTTTTATAAAGTGATTTGTTCGGTGATGAAGCAAAAATATTAACATCTTACCCATAGTTCAATAATGAATTAATATTAACGATGAAGCACATTCTTCTTATAATAAAAGATGTCTTCTTTCAAATGAAGTTGATATTGCAAAAGATTTAAGACAAGCTGGCATTAGAGGCTAGACAGGCATATATATTGATAACAATGGGGTATTGGAGTAGATGAAGCTGCCGTTTATCATCGAGAAAGCTATCCTTATTTAGCTGGCAAAGATCTAGGAATAATAGTTTTGCAATTTTTTAACAAATGTGGAGGTATATGTAAAGTTCGAAGACTGAAGCTTGATCAGAGTGGCAGAAGTTGTAGAAGCTGTAAAATGCTTACTTGCCTGCAATTTGAGTCGTTTGATTGAGGCAAGCAACCGTAACTAATTTCCAGTCTTCTTTGTAATCAGTTATAGAAAATTCTATATTTTTCTTGTACAGTACAGGTATGAAATATTTTACCGCGTCACAATACCAAAAACCGTCCTTCGATGCGGTGGAACATTTGGCTGTTTTGATCACTTTTGGAATGCGATACTCATCAACATTATCCAGCCATGCTTCTGTGCAACCTTCACGCATATCGTTATCCTTATTGCTTGGTGGACCAGTTTGAACTTCGATGCCGGATTCCGGGATAGAAGGATTAATTATCACATCTGGGCAGACCACAGGCAACACTAGATATTTCCTAGATGTATTATTTCCAGGTGACGAGTCACACAACGATTCTGCTATTTTAATAGTCAAATATTGGTCAACATCAACAGCAGTCTGCTCCGTAATGGGGTGAGAGTTAACCATTAAGAAGTAAATAAATACCAATTGAGTAATTATGAAAAATGAAACGGAGGTATTCATGATGAATTAACGACAGAAAACTAAAGTTGCAAGATGTAAAATTCATCTTGATTGATTTTCTATATATAGAAGAAATATTTGAAAAACCCATATGTATTAAGATCAAGTTAAGTTGGAGAAATTCCCAGAGCAAAGTTTCTGCATACATCTATTTGGAAAATTCGAGGGATGAAAGTAAGGGAAAAAACCATTCTCAGTTCAGCTGATCTCGTTGTTTATGCATCCATTATTACGTATTTCCCAAGCCTTATCGCGATGGGAGGAAATTCCTTTATTCTTTTCTTATGTCTCTTTGAACAGGATACTGAATTTTCTAACGGAAGCACAATATTTGCTTATCAGATAAATAATGATTAACGAAAATCTTCAGATTATATTGTTTTAAAATTAAAGTAATCGATGTCTAAATGCATGACAGAATGGATTTTTTGATAGTGGTGTATAATTAATAAAAATCTGAATTTTACAACCAAATCAGTGTGTTATTAATGATACACACAAAAAAATAAATAATTTACATATTTTAGAAGTGTGCTGCATTTGTATATTTTATTTTTGGTCGTTAACCATTAATGATTTAAGAAAGCAATGCTTTGATGAACGACATAATTAAAAAAGAAAACTTCTGATAGAGATAAGTGATGAATTTACTTGCATATTCTTTTTACAATTTAATTCTGGAAAAATAATAACAAACGATAAAGGTAAAAATGTCTTTTGCAGTATCCCTGTGAACAAAAAAAGTTGGCAGTAAAACCATTTCATAACTAGATATTTTTCGGGCGAAAGAAAGACTCTGGCCCTAATTCTTATTAAAAGTTATAATGTATATACCATTCCTTTGTTTGAAAATGACTGTTAATAAGTTTTGGTAATCATCGTAAATAAGCTGTGAATTAAGTGCTTTTACTACCAGTTCATTATCTTCATCACACTACAAACAACACTACATTATAGCGATTAAACCATCACCTTCTACATAAGAAAACCTCTAAACGGTTTCTAAAAGATAGTTTGATCAGATCTCTAAACAAGTAAACCAGTTTACAGAATTGCTATTTAATGCTAAGTCTTGTAAAAACAAGATAGTACATAGTAGCAAATATATGTTTTAAAATCTGTATAATTTATAGATATGATTGGCTTGTTTCGCTTCGTTGTTAACAACTGCATATTAATTTATCAAATGTATGTATATAAATTTTTACATCAATTTAAAGAATTTAATTTTAATTGGAGAAATACAAAATTTGAGCGTAATTAGTTGAATAATTTCTGATTTATAAATTTAAAAAAAAAAGACGTAAATTAGTTTGATTTCTCAAAAACTATTTGAAAAATTTAAATGGATCCATATGATTGAAAAGAAAAAGTAATTTTAAAAAAAAGGAAAGAAAAAGAAGAGGACAAGTAATGAATAAGATGTTCCTCATTACTTTCCGTCAGAGAGGTAACAAATCTGTTTCAAAATTAAAACTGATGCAAACTAAAATTCACGATTGCAGTGCTCGAATTCGCCATCTGGGGAAAAGACCGATTCCATGCCTTTGACCCTTCCCTCTCCTCCTCCTTTCAGTTGTTAAGGAATGTACTACGATATTTTTCATTTTCTTAGTATTTTTCGTATTTAATTGTTAAAAATATTTGTTAAATTTACATGATGCTTTCTTTTAGATCTATTTTTAGTGTAGTTTTCTGTTCGATATAGTTTCCTAACTTAAAAGATTTTAATCTATTTGAAAATCAAGACAGAAACTAACGTACTTTCTTCTCCTATGACTCTCCACACGCTAATGGTGAGAGCATGTGAAGTGTTGCCATAGGAAAAGAGCTCTCTGCTCTACGCCACCTGTAGCCCATTTCGATCACCAATTCATAGTTTAACATTTGCAAGTGATCATGATGGATGTGGAAGAAAGTCAGTGTTTGTTAGCTACCATCAGGATTCGAACCAATGACATCTTGGGGTAGTCGGATGCTCTAACCACCGTCGAAAATGGTGTACACCCCAATCAAAGAGTGAGTTAACCCAGGGTACACATTAATGCACTTCATCAAATACAGATTATCCACAACTTAAAAATATTAAAGAGTGGTGACGAACTTTTCTCGAGACTGTTAGAAAAATTTCATAAAAAGTTAATTTCCAATTTAGTTCTTTAAAATCAGTTTTGAAGTTTCGACACCATGATAAGCGAAGTGAAAATAATTTTATCAAATAGAATACTTCAAAGTTTGTATATTTATCAACATTTAGCTACGACATTAAAACAGTTTCTAGGCCGAGCTTAATAAAAATATATTAGGTCGGAAGAGGTTTATCAATTGGTTAAATGGCATGAAATATGAAAAGTTAATTTCCGTAAACCTTATATTAATATTTATATTTTAATTGATTTCTTAAAAAATATCTAGTTGCATTCGAGTAAATATTTAATTATATTAAAGTCTGACTCAAGTGCCAAATTGAATCAGTTGTCAAATTCATATACATATAAATATAGCTGCCAACATAGTCAAATAACAATTAAAGATAAACTTATTTTTGTTTAGTTTTTCCCGCATTTAAAAATTCCCCCTTCTCAATTTTCGTGGTGGCTCAGGGGATAGAGCGTTTGCCTCCCAATGAGGTAGATCTGGTTCAAATCCCAGCGATGGCTGGTGGATACGAATTCCGCACCTGGCTTTCACCGACCACAATGTTGACGTAAAATATACTTTGTGGTGGACGGATCATGGGTTAGATTCCCTTTGCCACCAGACTAACCATGGGAGATTTTCGTGGTTTTCTTCCCCTTTAAACGCAAATGAGGATTAGTTTTATCAAAAAGTCCTTCACGAAGGCAAAATGTCTCCCAATACTTGATCCTGGTATTCCTTTGTCTTCTGGATTGTGTTCAAAATTACAAGGCTTCGCCGTTGAACATTTTTAGCGGTAAACTCAAAACTGGGTCGGTTGGTTCAGCGACGGTTATAAAATAAACTACAATTAATAGGTTATATAGATATACTTAAGTTGTTTCTATCAGTGGTGAACAAAGTCATTTAAAATTAACTTTATTGAATTAAAAATAAAATGTCAAATCATAAAAATTATTTCCATTCTAAATATTTAAATAAAAATATTCCGATAAATCGGAACAAATTGACTGGTATTTAATTACTAATGAGGTGCTTTTTTCTGTATTTTTTTTCTTCTTTTATTCGGTGTTTTTTCCCCCCCTGGTCCTTTCGTCTTTTTTTGTCTTTTTCTGTCGTCCAAAAAGACAAAACGCCAAAGCAATCGTAGATTATGCCCTATATTTTAACCTTTTTACTTTTTTTTAACCCAAAAAATTTGCATTTCATTTTATAATGAAAAACGGAAATAAAAACGTAACATAATTTAACACATAATAAACATTACATATTTTTCTAACATAAACTTTTGAGCATAATGTAATCGCATAATTCGCCTTTCTTATAAACACGAATAACGCCATCATTTGTTATCGATTTTCGGTTATGAACTTTACAAAGTACACAGTTGCTTCTAAGACTAATAAAAAATTCACTATTCCCGATTATTTTATAGGTAATCATACTCAGTAAAGGAAATATCAGATGAAGATAAGAACAACGTCGGTTAAAACGAAGCACACGAAAAATGTTTCCATACAAAATAGTAATGCTGCACAAACGTAGGCAAGAGTGGATTCATGTTATGCAGTGATATTCAGATTATAGCTTATTCATATTCTACGTCATAATTCGTGATAACGGGCTTTTTCAACACGCTCAAATTACACGCACTCAAAAACATGCATACTTATGAATTAAAAACAAGCATACTTTTTAATTGTTACCCTGATATAATAACATCAGTTCATATTATGTATGAATTAACTTGTGATAAAGTAAAAATAGTATTAACAAAAATGATAATGTAGTTAATTTTATTACGATTTTTAATCCAAATTATTAGTATTATTATTTGTATTAAATTATTAGTATATCCTAATGCAAAAAGTGTAATTATTGGAATTAAAATAATTTTTCGAGCTAGTTTGGAGTCCTAATCATTTAGTTAATAAATTAGAAACGTAAAGAGTTTCTTCCTGTGAACTTTAAATTATTTAACATTTAATTAACATTAAATTAATTGGCATTTAAAAATTTTCTAATTACTTTCAGCCAATATTTAAGTACATTAAATTCAGGCTTAACAGCCCCTCGAATCAACTCGACAAATATTATATCATAATGCGAAAAGTGTAATCATTGGAATTAAAATAATTTTTAGAGCTGGTTTAGAGTCCTAATCATTTAGTTAATAAATTAGAAACGTACAGAGCTTCTTCCGTAAACTTTAAATTAATTAGCATTTAATTAACATTAAATTAATTGCCATTTAAAAATTTTCTAATTACCTTCTGTAGAAATACATGTTATTGAACCACCGATAGATGGCGGAGTTTATCATTAGATTGTAACCGTAACTGCAAACTAAGATTTTGTAAAAAAGCAAGAACATCTACATTGTAATGTAGTAGTAGGAATGTCTACCATTGTACCGTATTTATCATGTTAACTATTTAAATATATTTTTGTTACTTACCCCTTGGTAATTATTGAGTAGTTTTCCTGTGCCATCAAGAAAACGAGAAAAAGGTTATATTCACTAATAATAGTAATAAATCTTCTGTGTATTTACCCTATTAGAATTGCTTTAAGTTGAAAAGCGAAACCTTCAGCCAATATTTAAGTACAATAAATTCAGGCTTAACAGCCCCTCGAATTAACTCGACAAATATTATATCATAATGCAAAAAGTGTAATTATTGGAATAAAAATAATTTTTAGAGCTGGTTTAGAGTCCTAATCATTTAGTTAATAAATTAGAAACGTAAAGAGTTTCTTCCGTGAACTTTAAATTAATTAGCATTTAATTAACATTAAATTAATTGGCATTTAAAAATTTTCTAATTACTTTCAGCCAATATTTAAGTACATTAAATTCAGGCTTAACAGCCCCTCGAATCAACTCGGCCTTATTTATATAATTGCTAAAAAGATGCTTTTTCTATGTTTTTTTCAGCATTTTTCTACTATGTTTTTTTTTCTTGCTGTTTAAGAGCTTTTTTTCGATGCGTTTTTTGTGTCCTTTAACCATTTTGAACTATCTCTGTAAAATTTTTCAAAATTCAGAATAATTTGAACATAAAAAATGAATTATTATTGAAATTATTATTGTATGGAATGGAAAGTATGAATGTATTATATTGAATGCAATGAAGAGAATGGTGTAAGCTGATGTTGAAAATTATTTCTCTATATTAGATAAAGGCTTCGAGACAAAAGCAATTTGTGGTAGTATAATACAAGCAATTCATACTAAAATACGAAAATACTATAAGAGATGATTTGCACAGCGAAATCTTTAGATTCCAGATCATTGAGGTAGGTACTAAGTAGAAAGAGACATTGCATGCTGGAAATATAAGTAACCAAAGTCACAAGGTGCTAAGGTATCATATCATACAGCATATATCAACAGTGGTGTGCAGATGTGTGTCGATGCTCTAATTTATCATCCAGTGGCCTATAATTATGACTTGCTCTCTTTTTTTGGAGACTGAGTCTGTAGTTAGCCCCAATTTTTATACCAGCTTTTATTTCTTTTAAGATTTGTTACTGAATTGACACAATGTCAGGAATCATTTTTCTTAATTTAAATTTTTTTAAAAATGTCAAACAGTAGAACGGGTTGTTAAACGCTGCTGGATTGGAATATTGCACCCGAGATTAAACTCCTCGATCTTGAAGTGAGGAGTAAATTAACTAAAATATTCTATTTCATTAAAAATAAATAAAATGGAATTTATAAAAATCTAAACCTATATTTTTCGCATAAGGAAATTAATAAATGGAGAAAAAAAGAATTATTTCCCTCCACATTCCTTTCATTTTTTTTTTTTTTTGTTTTTGTTTCTTCGTCCTCAAACAAAAAGAATACTTAGTTCTTATGGGTGATACTTCTCTTTATTTAACCATCCAATAATTTCATTGTTAAATTTCTTTTAAAATCATATTATGTTCTTCATAAAATATTTTCCTTGAGCCGAATATTTACCCGTTAAAAAATTTAATTTCAAAGTAAGGATCTTAATTTTTAAACTAATAATGTTAGTGTTTTTTGTCGTTGATTAGATGCTCACCTTCACCCACCCCTCCCCCCTTTTTTTACACGCTACTACATAATACTCATTTTTTTTTTTTTTTTTTTTTTGTCGTTTTGAATTGTTGAGTGTCACAATTATAATTATTTATTCATTTAATTTTGATTTTTTCTTTTTCTTTTTTTTAATTTTTGGAACTTTCAAAGCGTTAAGGATATTTTCGACAAGAACTGTTTGTTAAGTGACACCAAATGCTATAATTTTCGAGATTAATTTCTATGAAGGGCAATGAACTGTATAGCTTATTTTCTTGTCCAAATACTTGGAATTTCCTGCTCAGTTTTAAGTTACAGTCGGTATTTTTCTTTAAATATTTCACTTCAAGTCTTTCCTCCATTTCATATATGGTGCATCCTCTGTTTAGTTAGACCTTGCCTGTTTCTTGGAAGAAGAGAGCTGTGGTTATTCTTATTTATAGGCTTGTTTTGAAGATAGTTGCATGCGGTGTGCGTTTGTCCCTCTCTGGTATTCTTATTTCACACTCACATTGATTTATAGCTTCTTATTCATTTGTTTACTCACATTCTGTTCTACTAAATTTATAACTGATTCTTCTCATTCCCCTATACATACCCAAGTGATGAATTTAGGGAATCCTATCTACTTTTATAATTTTTAACCTTTTCACGTGGGAGCAAAAATAAGAAATCTGGATCCTCTGGTGGGCTCTTTCTGAGTCTGGGGGATGAATTCAAGAAAGGGCACCGCTAATCCCTGAAACAAATCAAGTGATGGATGTTAAACATCCCCGAGAGTTTTATTCTCCCTCTGTTATTCTAAACGCCAGTTGCTATCTTTTACACCACCGCAGTTCGGGATAATAGAAATACCACTGGTGGAGGATTCCCATTTTTTTTACAACTGAAAAAGCGCGGGAAAACTTCTTTGGTGGTTTTATACGATTCAGTGTAAAAAACTACATTCCGAATGTCACATGTTGACTATTTATGGTGTTTTACAAACATTCAGATTTAGTGTAATATATATATATATATATATATATATATATATATATATATATATATATATATATATATATATATATATATATATATATATATATATATATATATATATATATATATATATATATATATATATGTATGTATAGATTACAGTGTCAATTATTGATTATTGATAAAATTATTGATTATAGTGTCAATATCCATTCTAAACTTTATTAATAATTAAAATTTCCATCATGAGAGTATTTTTATTGAATTTTTTATCTTTCTCGCGTTTGATTTCGATTTAAGGTTATTTAAAAAAAAATTTCGTTCTATCAAACATTTTTTATCATATATTTACTTTAAAATTATTGTAATTGTGGTATGTCATTGCTCTCTGGTTTACATTACTATTTTCAACGTATTATTATGAAACATTTTAACACTTTACTGATTAAAATGCAAAACTATTATTACGCATTTGAGGAATAGTTAAAAAAAAACTGTTCTTTGAGATATTATTTCAACAGTTAATTCAGTTTTTGAAAATTTCAGTTTGGCATTACAGGTGTTATTTATATCAGTTATTAAAGTTATATCTATTTTTTATAAGCTCTTTGATGCCATATTAAAACGATTGGTTTATTTAAATGTTTCCGCAAAAGATAAGCAAGCTAATGAGGTGTACAGTGATCATAAACACTCTTTTATTGAGTTAAAAAACGTCGGAAATTTCAAAGACCAAAGGAAAAAGCTCGGTTTATATCCATTTTTCACATAAATAACGAATAGATCATGCTCTTTCGCATTTATAGGATTACTATGTTTTAAGTGTGCAATCAGTTTTTCCCGAGAGTTATCATGCAGTGAAATTGGGTCATAGTGCGGAAAAACCTTTTTTTTCGCGAGTAAAATCGATTTTTCTTTGAATCTATTCTTATATGCAAAAAGAGTTCTTTTTCGTGATCTCAATTTAGTTAATTATAAATATCTATATTAAACATTATATATATCAAGATTTTACTGATTAAATATTTGTAACATTGCAGATAATTTGTAATTTTATCGAAAGATTATAAATCTTGGGAAATGATATAAATATTTATAATGTCATATTTTTGTATACAGGCCTCTTGAGTCAGAGTTATTAGTGTCATATAGCCGATAGAAGAAAACATAGGAAATTTAATTTGATATTAACTCTTTGACTGGATTATTTTATTTTCATCTATCGACTTATGAAAAATACCGGTCACTTCAATAAATGATAAATAATAATTTTTCTCTTCATTCATCAGAGTCATTTATTTATTATTGTTATTATTACTAATAATAATGAAATAGAAAAGCAAGATAAATGACGATAATTTTGCCCTAACTCCCAGCTAATTTGAAAGATCCTCTTTTTTCAAGAAAGCAAGATCATTTCGATCGAAAATTATGTTATCAAATAAATTCTTTTTATTTTATAATTTTTTAAGATTTCTTAAAAAATTATAAACTATAATAACTATGTTAATTATTTAAAAATAATCATACAGAATTTTTAAATTAATTTTCTAAGTAGTATATAATAGTTTAAATTATTCATTTAAAAAATATTTTATGCGTTAACGGAACTCTAAAATTAAAACACATTTCTTAGCACATTTATCCCATGAACTCTTAGTTAGAAACTAAAATGCGTTCTAAATTTCTAACAATATTTTTCATCAACTTCCCTTATGTCTTTTTAAAATAGTCAGAAATACAGCAAAAACTCAGAAATATTTCAGTTAATGTGTTACAGTTGTAATTGATTAACATAAAACAATCGGGCTCATTTCTCTTATTTTGCATTAAATTTCGTGAAAAGTAAGCACTTTATTGAAACTGCGTAATAACATTTTTTCTTCTTCCTCTTTTACATAATTTTAAAAATACAGTCATTCACAATTGACTTCAACTTATTTAATAGATTTATTGAATTTTATTGTTCAAAAATTTAGCTTTAATCTTATAAAAAGTTACAAAACTGAGATATTAAAAGAATTTCTAGAACCTATAACTAAAAGTTGAACTGTGTGCAGAATGAGGGAAAGAAACATGAAAATTGCCACCAAAGGAAGAAATAGCGTTTATGATTTCAATTTCTTAAACATAGAAAATACATTAGTAATTATAAATTATATATTTATAAATGTGACATTTATTATATTTATTAATCCTAAAGCATGAATAAATACTTCTGCGTAGTATTAGGTATTGATGTTTTTCTTCGGAAATGCAGATATTTATTTAAAATCATGTAAGAACATTTTTTTTAAACTGCAGGAATTATAATCAAAATTTTGAAATTCCAATAACTATATTTGTAACACGAATTTAAAATATAACCTAAAAAAAAACTATTTATTTGCGTTCATGTAAAATATATTGCTTTGATATTTTATTTCAATTTAATTTAATTTACTTAAAAGAACGCTTTTCGATTCTGATTATTCCATATTTTCTATATACAATTGAAAATATTTGTTAAATTATATTTGCAATAACGAAATCAATTTGTTCTAAATATAACTCACAACTAGAACGAAAAAATTTGTACAAAAAATAGCAACAATGAAACTGACTAAAAAAGACGTAAGAAAACGGCGGACAAACAAAAAAGTACCCTAACTTGGAATAGATGTTTGAAAGTAGGTGGGAAATGTAAGGAAACTTTTCTCCCCTGAACTTAAAAAGGTGAGACCTCTCGTAAACACTAAAACACGTCCCGCTGTAACTTGATCCTGTCTCTTAACTGAGGAGGAGATTTTTTCCCCTATTCTTACTCTGAAAGTGTCACATGCCCACCACAGGATCCCAAGATCAAATGTGACAACTGCTGTCACAGCCCCCCGGAAAAGGTTTTAAGAGCCATGCTATGCCTAAATAAAGTTTTAGGAGTAAATAATTTAATAAATGAAGAGAAGTCTAGGGAAAATAGCTTTGGTTAAAAGCACAGAAAATAATGAGCACAAATGAGAAAAAGACATACAGAAAAAAGGAGTCCCTTTAATGGGCCATTTATTTCTAGTAAAGGTAAATTAAAGTATTTTTGGAATTGAAAATGTTTTAAGTATAGTAATTGATGTAAGAAAAAAAATTCATTTAGTTTATTAAAATGCCATTTTTTTGTGGTAAATGTATTTAACACGACCTATTAGGAACTTATTGACTTTTATTTTTCTTTATTTATAAAATAAATTTTATAAATGATACAATCTTCGAAAGGAATTATGTATTTTATAACTTTTATACGTTTTTTTTAAACTAACAAATGGTTACCAATTTTATTCAAACGCACTTCAAGAAAAGCTGAAATTATTAACAAATGGAAACCTAAATTAAAAGTGGTAAAAAAGTGGTGGCAAGTATACTTCCTACGGTCTTCGAAAGGGTTAAGATGGCAATGCAAAACTGAGTGCTTTAATTTAATGTAATTATAATGCTGGAATTTAATGTAATTGTAATTCGAATGTAATTAATTTAAAAGTTAATTAATGTAGTAGAACAAAACTCGTATAAAAATAAATAAATTTTAACCAGTGATTTACTTAAAAATATGCATTTAAATGAAATATTTCATCATTTTTGTACATATTTTTAAAATTTACCCCCAGGCTGATCAGAGTTAAACTATTATACAGTATTATAGGAGATATATACTGAAAAATGCACAATATCAAATAAATGAAAATAAACAAATAATTAAATATCTTAAATAACTTTTGACCTAATGATAGTATTATCACGTACTAAGACGGTGGAATAGATCTTGAAAAATTAAATTTTAAGAATACAACTTTTTTAAAGTTTGATCACTCAGAAACTATTCGACTGATTTCGCACAAATTTTGTATTTTGCCATTTAAAGTTAGATTCTTTTAGAGGATTTGAATGGTTGTATACATTACAAATCAAAATTTTATAATAGATAAATAAAATAATGAAAAAAAATCATGCATTAAGACGGTGGCATAGATCTTGAAAAACAAAAATTTAAGTAAACAACTTTTTCATAGTTTGATCACTCAGAAACTATTCGACTGATTTCGCACAAATTTTGTATTTTGACATTTAAAGTTGGATTCTTTTGAAGGATTTAAATGGTTGTATGCATTACAAATGAAAATTTTTATTATAGATAAATAATATAATAAAAAAAATCAGTAAAAATTATTTTTTGTATGAAATTATCTTTGGTTAAACGAATTTTAAATTTGTGTGCAAGGATTTTTGGATTCGTTTAAGAAGTTCTTGAGGTATGACGAAATACGCAAAAGAAAAATTTACATAAATAAGAGGTCCAAACTATCGACTTTTCTATTGAGACCACATTTCCTTGCTTGGGGCATGTTTTAACGGGACAGATTCCATATCTGTTGGAATAAAGGAATGTTTATACAGAGAAAGTACGTTTTTGTGTCTAATTTCGCTACTTAAAATATCGTTTGCACTAATTTATTAATTTATATGAAGTTAGGTCCTCGAGCCTTTAAGATTGACTCTTTGTATGTGAAAGTCTGATCATTATACTAGATCAAAAGTTTTCTTTATTTTCTTGGCGCACTGCATAGAGATAAAACATTAAAAGTTCTTTACCATAAACTTCAAATTTTTCCTCGCATATTTATAAATTCCTTCGAAAAATTTAACCGAATTCGAATAAAAAATTTTTTTTAATTCGGGCTCGTTGGACAGAATTGAATTGATCGTTAATTTCATATGAATTTTAGAGCGAACATCACAGCACCACTTTATTAGACAGTTTTGCATAGTAATCTGAAAGGGTGCTTTTCTAACACTTTTTTCGGTGCTCCTTTTTCTGTTATCCATAATTTTTTTCCTCTTCCGGTGATTCGATTAAGTGAATGTTTGAAATTAAAAGGTACATTAAGCAGGCTTTAGGAAAAATTGTTTGCAGCTTTTGAAATCGTTTTCGTTTGAAATTTTATTCATTCACAACTTTGAATAAGGGAAATTTTAATAAGAAAATTTGTCTCCATAATAAGAATCTCGGAAAAGAAGCATTGAAAGAACAGCGTGTAAAAAAACGCAAAATAAAAAAAAGCACTGGGAAAAAAGCTTTAAAAAAATCACCTCATTTAGTGATATGAAAATTTAGCTTGCTATTCAGGCCATTGAACAGTAATTTATTGTTTTTAAATAATTATTCGAATGTAATTATAGATTTTTTTTTTAAAATTAAAAAACATACTTTAATTTGAAGTCGAATGAAAGAGACTTTTAAAACTTTGCATATTTTTAATTGTAAATATAATTATATAATGTATAACAGTGTCATAAATAATTAATCAATTAGTTGCCTTTTCGGGGTTAATCTTTCGATAAATTAAAAATATTAAAGAAAATGGTTTAGTATTTCTGTTTCATACTACATTTAAAAATATAATTAAGAGAAAAAGGTATTATTTGCGTATCATTGTATACAGTTTAATACAACTTTATTAAAAAAAATTAGTTTCATGGGTATTATTTGTATATCAGTGTAAAACACAATACAATAAGTGTAATAATTTAAATTTCTAACTATTATATATCCTTATCAGTTTGCTAAATAGCATGAAACATCATAGCATCATTCCGTAAACTTTAAATCAACTGTTATATATTCATAAATTTTTTATAAATATCCAATTTCGTTCGAATAAATATTTAAATATTACACTAAATTCTGCCTGAGTGGCAAGAACTGAATCAGTTGTTAAATTGATATAATTACTGAAAAGTGCATTTTCTCCCAGACTTTTTGTTTCAGTGGTTTTTTTCTTCTTCTTTCCTTTCTTTTACACTTTTTTCCATCCACCGGTCCATCAGTGAATCAAATTATTATTTCTCATTCTAACTCACCGATTTCCAATTAAAATATTTATTCCTGGAAATTAGAGTAAAGCTGCCGAAGGCAGCAGGAGCCTGCGAGAAACCGCAAAGCATTGAATTCACGTAGACCAACTAGCAGTTCCTTACTGGGAGGGAAGCTAGTAAAATAAACAGGAGTTGAAAAAATTGATAATTGTAAAAGTTGTAAGGAAAAAAAGAAGTTGAAAAAATATTTTTGTTCAAAGGTAAAACTATTTGTTAATTGATCTCTGAAATAAGTTATTAATTTCGTTAAGACGTGTCAGTGTTTGGTGGACATTTATCCATTTATTAGAGTTTATTAATAACCATCCCAGGTAGATCATTTAATAAACAGTTACTTCCATACCGCACTAAATTATATATATATACTTTGCAAAAATATTTTTATTGAATAGTGGTAGTTTAAAAAATACAAAATGTTTGAATTATGATATCTTGAAAAATATATCTAAAAACACCCAAAAACTTAATACAACTATTATTCTTATTAAAAAAATTATAAATATAGATACTTTTTTTTAAGTTTCATTTATGTTTTAACAATTGTTTATGTGCTGCGCAATTTTCGTCGCAGATGTCTAATTTTTGAGTAGGGCGGAATTAAAATGCATAATCATACTAGTTCTCTAACTGTCACACATAACAAAAAATAATTTTTAAATTCTAGATTTTACTTTTTATGATTTTAAATCGATTATAATTCATAAAAATTTTCTCTATTTGTCTGAAATATTGAGGGGTACTTTAAGAGATTTCAAAATAACGGAGTTAGGGGGGATATAAGCATCATTCTTCCCCCACCCATTGATCACTATAACAAGAATATATTCATTTAAATTCTGATAACTAATATCAGTGACATGTAGAAAGAGGGGCGAAGGGGCAATGGCCTCTGGCATTCAGTCAAAGGGAGGGGGGGGGGCATCCAAACAACAACTAAGTAAATTAAAACTTTAAATTTGACACTGAATGCAAACATTTTTTTAAGGAATTAAATTTTGCTTATTAGGTAAATATTTGGCTTAAGCATCATCTTTTAGGAAAAAAAAAGGTAGAATTTTCAAGCAAATTAAAAAATGATTCAAGTAATTAAAATTTAAATATTTTTACATTTAAAAAAAATTAAATTATTTTTAAGGAAATAATAAGTTTAAATAAAATAAGTTCGGTACATTTGTATAAAAAATATTTAAAATATACTTTTAAATTGTTATGAACGTACATCGTTCGTCAATTTTTTTTTATTTTAGAAGATTTCTTTTAAGTCTTTTAGGAATTACTGTATTTACACTTCTAAGAAGCAACTACATACCTCAGCACATCCCTGATCTAAAATTTTTAAAATTTATTTAATAAAAAGTTGAGAACACATATTTTTATGAAGATTTTTACTTTTCTGGAGAAATTAACAAGATTATAAATATAAATAACATATCTATTAAACAAATTAACAATAATCTCTCAGGGACTTAATTTATTTAAATAAATTAAGGATATTAAAAAAAAGATAACACATTTAATTTTAATACAAAATTAAAAAAAAAAAAAAAAAAAAAAAAAAAAAACAAGATGAAAAAGTATTAATTCTAGTGTATTATTATAATATCACAAACAATACAATATTATTGTGTTATTTATTGAAATTTGGAACAATTTTAGAGCTGATTAAGACCTTTGACACAAAATTTTTACTACTATTTTTCTTTTTTTTCTCTCTCGTTATTTTATATTAATTCAGGCCAAAATAAATAGATATATTTATTTTGGCCTGATCTATTCGATAATCGATAATATTTATTTTGGCCTAATCTTTAGCATTTTAATAATTCATGATTACAGCGTCCGATACCAGCGTCCTGTTTTACGTTAAAGGTAAAATTTTCCAACCAGGTTCAACTCCTAACAATAATTTTTCAAATTAGCATTTATTTAGATCTAAAAAAACAGTTATTCATCTTTGAAATTTCTTTAATTTTCAAAATCAATTATAGATAAATTTTTTAATATGAAGGAAAAAAAGGTTTCACGAACTACTTTTTTTGGATTTTATATTTTAGTACAAATATAATTTCGATAATCAAACAGATTTAGTTTGTAACTATTAGACTGTTTTTTATAATTAAAAAAAACCGAAATATATTTTTACTTGTAATTGGAGAGTAAAAAAAAAAAAAAAAAATATGAAAGGGACACCCTTGTCTCATCTGCGTCAAAATTATTATTAATTTTTTAAAAAAATCTAATTTCTTTCGAATAATTACTTACAATAAAAATTGACTTAACATTAACAACCCGCATTAAAATGGTCGTCAACTTCATATTCTAATTACTTACAATAGGAACGAGTTTCACTTCTTTCCCCGCCTACCTACAATGTATAGATATCAGAGATTTGAAGCGCATTGACTACTTTGAAGTTTTTCGCTCCTCCCTTTGATAATTATCATTTAAAAATACTTACAAATAACTTTTTTAAATAAAAGTGATAGCTATTAAAAATCATTTAAATTTATTTTCATATGCTACACAACGGCGGATCACGAGGTGGATGAGGTTGTGATATTCTCTCAAACCTAATGACGATAGATAGCAAAAATATGTTCTGCTAATATAAATCTTCAGAGTTTTTGTTCATTGTCAGCCTTTTTTTACCACGTTTATATAAACTTGCCTTCGTGTATGTCTGTCCGGGTGGAATTTTGTAATCGATTTTAAACTAACTTCCCGACTAGCTACAAACTTCAAATTTGGCACATAGTTCAGAATTGGATGACAATGCATGAAAATGAAGAGAAAAAAGACTTACAAAGTAAAATAAAATTAAAATTTGAAAAAAAAAATTCGAGATTGTCTTTTGTTGTTGATTCCATTATTTCAAATAAGTATTACATGTCAGGTGAAAAGATTTTTATTGTCGGAGTATTTTTATTGGCTGAAAAATCACGTGGTAGGATCCAGTTTTTCCTCTTTCATTTCCAGATCGTTTTGGTTGCCATCAGCATAAAACTAATAAAAGTCGTAAAGGTATTGTTTCTCTATAAAGATTTTTTTATACCTAATTTAAAATGAAAGTTCTATTATTTTAGTAGCGGTCTTGTAGTAGTCTTGACTACTCTTGACTAAGAAAAATAATCTAAATAAAAATATATATTTTTTAAAAATCGCGTTTTGTGTAGTGAAGATAATTAAAAAGCAATAATTTTTAAAAAATATAAAATAAAAATTAAAAATTGAAAAAATTATAATTTAAAATAAAAAAATTCAAAATAAAAAGTAATATTTTTAATAACCACGTTTTTGTAGTGGAGAATAATAATTAAAAAAAAATTGAAAAACGAAAAACGTGGGGCGAATGAAATACATAACAGTACATCATATACGCATACATACACATTTTCTTACTCATACACATGCACAGCCACATATACATCCACATACATACGCATATACACAAATATATTCCACATCCACATTCAGATGCAATTACAATTACAGATATACATACACATATTCTCAAGAGCACACATACACACACTAATATAACATTACTGTTATGTATTTCATGCGCCCCACGTTTTCCGTTTTTCAAATTTTTTTTATTGTTATTCTCCACTACAAAAACGTAGTTTTTAAAAATATTACTTTTTATTTTGAATTTTTTTTCCTTTTAATTTTAGTTCGATTACCTACTAATATCATTTTAATTTATACTTTCTGCTGAGTAAAATAACAATTAAGAATTCGTTCATTATTTCAATTCAGGCTTTTCGTCATTCATTTACAAAGCGTAAAATAATAGCTTCTTTGTTAACCTTCGGCCAATAGAGTAATAAATCACTGTTCTCAGATAATATTGATTTCAAAGCACTTCTCATTCACTTTTATGCATCTAAATACAGAGAGGCGGACAAGCCTCTCTGTATTTAGATGCATAAAAGTATTTTTATTTTAAAAAGTTCAGTTTTAACTTTAACTATTAAGAAAAATGAAGGCATATATCGACACTTTTTTTATCTACATATTCTTTTATAACGATAAGTTAAGTTAAATTTAGAATCCCTGATTTTAAAATATGTCGTTAATAGCAATTTGTTCATACTTAATCATTAGGAAACATCAACCTTAAACGCTAATTACTGAAACGAAATAATAATTTAGGTTCATAATGACATTAGAAATTTTGCAATTGTTTATAGACATTTAAATTTACGATGATATAATTTATAGATATTTAAATTGAAGAGAATATAATTTTTAAAAAAAATCATAAATATTTAGAATAACTACATTAAAAAATATGTTATGAAATTAGGAGAATTTCAACTATATACTATATATTTTATTTATACTTTTTATTTACATTTTAATTTTCTTTGACTTTATCCATTTTTTAATTCTTTTCACCTGTCTTTCTTTATGAAGTAACGAGGCGGTTTCTATTTAGATAACGAAATTTTGTAAAAGTTCTTTACGACAGAATAAACGTATTGCTGTTTTATATTAACTGTGTCATTTCGGAATCCATTCTTTACATAGTTGTTCATTTACTTTAGGGAACGCGCGAAAAATTATACTTTTTCCTTTTGTTTTTGTATCAGAATTTTTGCAAGTTGCAATCGCGCAAACTGGCATTTCGATAATAGTTTTAAATTCTTGTAAAATCACTGCAAAAATTGAGGAAAGTCAATATAGAAAATAACAAATGTCTTAGAATACGAGTATCTCGCAAAAAGAAATGATCCAATAATAGTTAGAGCTAGTAAGGCCAAACGCTCCGTTCTTGAAGTAAAAGTGCGAGCTTTGCGCCAAAGTGACGTCATTAGAGTGACGTCGGAGGATCGGCGCGGCGAGAGATACTTCAAAGGAGTGAACCAGCCCTTCTATTCTCTTTAGCCCTGAGTACTACCACGCTATCGAATATGCGTAAATGGACACGAAATGGAACTCTATGTAATGGAAAGTTTGTAGAGGTGAGTTGCAATGTAAAAAAGTTGTGAAAAAAAAAAAAAAAGTTTCTTTTATGTTAGGAGCAAAAGGCAAAAAGGCACAGCTTGTCATCTTCTACAGTCTTTGAATATCTTGTGAAATTCATGTGGCAAAATCCTATGGGAAAGACAAGCCTTTTGATTTAATATTGAAAGCCTTGGGTCGGCTGTTCAACGACGGTTATAAAATAAAATATTGAAAGCAATCGCGGAGATGCGCCACAAACTAAATGCGAATAATTCTAACTTGGCTTTATTCTTGGCATATTTTTAATAACGGTCGGTGTGAAAATCAAGTAGCACCCTAAATTTAATGTGATTTAATATTTATTCGTTATGAAAAATATTATTCGCAATTTCTTTATATATTATTGGCAATTTATGCTATAAAAAATTAGATGCATCAATATTACTCAAAATCTTATTTGCTTTATTTCTTTTCAGTTATTTATTTTTGAGGAAAATAAATCACGTCCTCAGCAGGTTTCCTTAATGTACTTTTTGCGTTTCAAAACACGATAATTATACATTATAAACAACTATTCAAAATGGCAATCAAAAACAATTTTCAAAGAATTCCATTCTACAGGGATTATGTTTATTTTTTTTTTTTTTTAAAAAACAATATTAGGAATCTGTACACTTAAAATTGTTTTATTTTATATGTATACTCACTTATTAATTATACATGCATTTTTTTTTACATCATTATTTTTATTCAATTCTTCTTCGTTAAGATTATTATTCAATTCTTCTTCGCACTTGATCATTACGTTGGAATTTCCAGAAATTCTATGAATTCCATTTCCAAAATGTCAATATCCAACCTCTCAAATAGATGTCTCTTCAAGGTCATCCATTTAAGCAATGTGAGGTATTGAAGAAAATAAATGCAATTTTTTTCAATCAAAGTTCGGAAATTTAGAAAATCTGCTGATTTCGTCTGTCTTTGAAGAATATTTTATCGATGACAGTTCAAAGTGTCTTTTATGAAGAAATAAATATTTATAATTCCTAATAATAGCAGCATTTTCAATATCTTTCGAAGTATGTCACGTTTTAGTCATATGATCTCAAAGGTAGGCGAAAGGAAGAGCCCCGGAAAAAAAGCTCCCGGAAAAAAGGGCATTATAAAATCACTTCCTAAAATATATAATTGCTAATTTAGATTAATTAGATAATTTTGTTTAAGCTTAGAATTTCCTTATAATCCTTTTCCGCACTTTCTTAAATAATTTCAATAAATGCTAGTACAATGAAAAATTTATAAGAAACTAATGTTTCAACACATTTTAATAAAAATAATATAAAATAATTGCCTGTTTATTGTATTTATAAAATGGATATTACCGAAATGCTATAGTTACTTCTCAGCTGACATTTATTATTTATTTGCGAAGTATAATCTATAATTGAATTTCACTTAAATAATAATAAAAATAAAATCTAAAAAATATTCAAAACACACTTGTTATAGTAAAGAGTTTTTTTTTACTAAGTAGGAATTACGTTTATTTGCTAATTATAAATTAATACTTATTAGACCTTTGTTGACACTCTGACTCCCACGCAAGAGGATGAGCCCTGACCTGAGGGTCACGTGGGTGAGGAAGACAGGACATATATGATTCAAGTCCTATTCAATATATGATTCAAGTCCTAATCAAATTATGATTCAAGTCAATCATTCAGTCTAGTAAAACGAACCGCCAAAAAGCTTTCACAACCTTAACATTAATTAAAATAAAAAATGCCAAGATTAATTAATTGAGGCAGTATATCTACATAAAAATCAGTTCCATTTTGATTATACTTGCTCATTTTAAAAACAAGAATTATTTAAACCGATTTTGTTTTGTTGTTATCACTTAATCACACTTACCGCTTTACGAACTTAAGATCAGAAATCTTAAAATACACCTATACCGATCGCAACGGTCATTAAATTCATATGGCATTAATCAGTCATTAACAATACTTTCTTCTTTTTTTTTAAATTTTCACATCAAAACTTAATAATTTTTTTTTTTCTTTCTTCTTTTCTTTGTTGTATTTACATGGATTCTATTTTGGTGCTTCGTTTCCCGATGTTTTTTTTTCCAGTTGCTTTTTGTCCGCTCTATTTTTTTTCTTTTTTTTCCTTCAATTCGTACTTTTTTTTTGCAATTTCTTAGTTACTTTATTTTACAGTGGACCCATACGTTCAGGAAATTCTTGTCATTTTTCTGTTTTAAAATGAGAAAAAGACACACAAAAAAGGAGTCCCTTTAGTGGGCCATTTGTTTCTAGCAAAGGTAAATTGAAGTATTTTTTGAATTGAAATTGCTTTAAGAATAGTAATTGATATAAGAAAAAAAAATTCATTTAGTTTACTATAATGCAATTTTTTTGGTGGTGAATTTATTTAACACGACCTATTAGGAACTTATTGACTTTTATTTTTCTTTATTTATAAAATAAATTTTATAAATGCTACAATCTTCAAAAGGAATTATGCATTTTATAACTTTTATACGTTTTTTTAAACTAACAAATGGTTACCAATTTTATTCAAACGCACTTCAAGCAGACTGAAGTTATTAACAAATGGAAACCTAAATTAAAAGTGGTAAAAAAGTGGTGGCAAGTATACTTCCCACGGCCTTCGAAAGGGTTAAGACGGCAGTGCAAAACTGAGTGCTTTAATTTAATGTAATTGTAATGCTTGCATTTAATGTAATTCGACTGTAAGTAATTATTAATTTATTAATTAATTAATGCCACAAGATAAAACTCGTATAGAAAGAAAGAAACTTTAAACGAGTGACGAGTAATTTTAAAACATGTATATAAATAAAACATTTCATCATTTCTGCACATACTTTTAAAATTTACCCCCAGGCAGATCAGAGTTAAATTATTATACTCTATTATAGGAGATCTATATTGAAAAATGTACAGTATAAAATAAATCAATAAGCAAATAAAGAAAAATAAACAAATAATTAAATATGTTAAATAACTTTTGATTTAACGATCACGTACTAAGACGGTACAATAGATGTTGAAAAATTAAATTCTAAGTATACAACTTTTTTAAAAACTATTACTATTCGACTATTCAGAAACTATTCGACTGATTTCGCACAAATTTCGTATTTTGCCCTTTAAGATAGATTTTGCCAAGTTAGATTCTTTTAAAGGATTTAAATGGTTGTAGACATTACAAATCAAAATTTTTATCATAGATAAATAAAATAATGAAAAAAAAAATCAGTAAAAATTATCTTTTGTATGTAATAATCTTTAGTTAAACGAATTTTAAATTTATGTGCAAAGATTTTTGGAACCGCTTAAAAAATTCTTGAGGTATAACGAAATACGCAAAAAGAAAAATTAACATAATTAAGAGGTCCAAACTATCGACCTTTCTATTGAGACCATATTTCCCTGTTTGGGGCATGTTTTTATGGGACAGAATCCATATCTGTTGGATTAAAGGTATGTTTATTCAGAGAAAAGAGAAAGTACGTTTTTGTGTCTGATTTCGTAACTTACAATATCGAAATTACAATTTGCACTAATTTATTAGCATATATGAAGTTATGCACTCGAGCCATTAAGATAAACTTTTTGTATGTGAAAACCTGATCATTATACTAGATCAAAAGTTTATTTATTTATTTTTTTTATTTGGCGGTCACCATAGAGATAAAACATTAAAAGTTCTTTACCATAAACTTCAAATTATTCCTCGCATATTTATAAATTCCTTTAAAAAATCTAACCGAATTCGAATAAATATTTTATTTTTAATTCGGGCTCGTTGGGCAGAACCGAATTGATCGTTAATTTCATATGATTTTCAGAGAGAACATCACAACACTACCTTATTAGACAATTTTGCATAGTAATCTTGATTGGTGCTTTTGTAGGTAGTACTTTTTTCTGTGTTCTTTTTTTCTGGAATCCATCTTTCTTTTTTCTTCTTCTTCTGGTGATTCGATTTAAGTGAACGCTATGAAATTAAAATGTATATTAAGCAGGATTACAGAAAAATCGCTTGCAGGTTTTGAAATCATTTAAAGAGGTACGTTTGAAATTTTATTCACTCACTGCTTTGAATAAGGGAAATTTTAATAAGAAAATTTGACTCCATAATAAGCGGCCCGATGAATTGCGGAAAAAAAGCATTGAAAGAATTATTCGAATGTAATTAGATTTTTTTTTTACATTAAGAAACATACTTTAATTTGAAGTCGAATGAAAGAAATTTTTAAAACTTTACATATTTTTTATTGTAAATACAATTATATAAATTGTATTGTATTATGTAATTATTTTGATATAAATAATTAATCAATTTGCTGTCTCTCCAGTGGTTAATATTTTGATAAATTAAAATTACTAAAGAAAATGGTTTAGTATTTCTATACAAGAAACGAATGAAATAAAAATATGACCACCGAAGCCGACTTCTTCAGGGGGTACCGGCCTCGGTAGCCATTAAAAACAAAACCATTTCTATTTGAGGGAGAAGCAAATGCTTAAAAAATCTCCCTCAGTACCCCGATGGTTTTGTATAGAGGTCCAGGAAAAACAAGATACATTCAAAATAATTAACAAATTAAGAAAAGAAAATCATTCAAAATAATCAGAAAAACTCACTAAGTCACAGGTCAAGAGCATCAACTTCAAAAGTGTGGATAATTTTTTAAATAATTTGAGTAAAAATGATTTTCCTTTTAATTTTTGTAATGTTAATTTTTTAATTAATAAAATGATTGAAGGTTTCTAAGTTTTTATAAAATTTTTTCTTTTAACAGGGCGCAATTCTAGTCTTAACTGAGCAGCCCCAGTTAAGCAATCTATTAATTTGTCTACGTATTACTTTCTCCTGACCTTTTCCATTTCATTTTAAACTTCTTCTGCGCATTATAATAGGGGGCGTTGGTTATTCAGTTTTTAGTGTTTTCTTTTCCTCTACTTGCTTTTGAAGTTGATGCTTGACCTGTGACTTAGTTTTTCTGATTATTTTGAATGATTTTCTTTTCTTAATTTGTTAATTATTTTGAATGTATCTTGTTTTTCCTGGACCTCTATACAAAACCATCGGGGTACTAAGGGAGATTTTTTTAGCATTTGCTTCTCCCTCAAATAGAAATGGTTTTGTTTTTAATGGCTACCGAGGCCGGTACCCCCTGAAGACGTCGGCTTCGGTGGTCATATTTTTATTTTTATTTCATTCGTTTCTTGTATTGATACTTTTTTCTGAAATTTCTGCAGCTTCTTAGCGCGTTTTTTTCAAAGAAGTTTTATCCTTTTCGAATTTAATTATTTGTGTTTTCTTTCAGCATTAGTATTTCTATTTCATACTACATTTAAAAATATAACTAAGAGAAAAAGGTATTATTTGTATATTAGTGTAACAAAAACAATAAGTGTAATCATTTGCTAATTATCGGTTTGCTAAAATAGTATGAAGTGAGGAAAGTTCCATTCCGTAAACTTTAAATTAACTCTTCTATATTTATTAATTTTTAAAAATATCCAGAAAAAAATAAAAAGATTCATTAAATAATTCATTCATTAAAAATATTCATTGTAAAATAAACAGAAGTTGAAAAATTTGATAATAAAATAATTTGTTCAAAGGCAAAACAATTCATTAAATGCCTCCTTAAAGAGGTCATTAGTTTTGTTAAGACGTGTCAGTGTTTGGTTGGACATTTGATCAATTTATTTGTTATATTGGAGAGATCCACGATTGCAGTCGTGGATCTCTCCAAATGTCCTCCCACCAAGACCATTTAATAAATAGTTATTTAACTATGCATTGTAATAAATATATGTACTTTGCAAAAAATTTTTTAGTAAATAGTGGTAGTTTAAAAGATACAAAATGTTTGAATTATTAGATTGTGAAAAGTAAATCTTGCACCTTAGAACAGAAATACATCAAAGCGCCAAAATCTTCATACAACCATTATTCTTATTCAAAAAAATAAATAAAAATAATAATTATAATAAAAATAAGATTTTTTTTTTTTAAAGTTTTATTTTTGTTTTGATAATTGTTTATGTGCTGTGCCATTTTCGTCGCTGGTGTCTAATTTTTAATTAGGGCGGAGTTAAAATGCATAATCATGCTAGTTCTCTAAATGTCACACATAACAAGAAATAATTTTTAAATTGACCAAACATCTGAAAAAAGATTTATCTCTTTCTAGATTTTACTTTTTATGATTTTATATCTGTAATAATTCATAAAAATTTTCTCTATTTGTCTGAAATATTGAGGGGTACAAGAATATTCATTCAATTCAAATTCTGATAATTAATATAATACAGTAACGTGTTGAGAGAGGGGAGGAGGAGCAATGGTCTCAGGCATTCTGGGTCTGCATTATTTATTTTAAATTCAATTGGCTGAAACTATAAAGTGGTTATTTTTTAATTTATTATTTTTATTTTGTGATACATTATTTGCTGCTGAAACTCTTGAACATTATTTTCTAATTATTAATTTATCTAACCTATTTGCTTTCTTTTTTGTAAATTGTCAGAATTTTTGAACACAACTCTCAGTTTTGTAAAAAATTCCTCTAACTCTAATATTAAAATTAAATAAGAAGCGAGAGAGATAAAAAAATCTTTTATTAATAATATTTTTTCATTAAGTATTATACAATTTTAACTATTTCTCCAAAGTTTCAAATGTGTTGGTAAAAAACGATTGATTTAATACTGTATTCAGTGTTTTCATTATAGAAAAAAATGGTTGAGAATTTCTCAAAAACAGGGTGGAATTTCTAAACACTAAAACTCTTGAAAAAAAATCATTTCTTTAATTATGGCGTAATTCGAAACTTTTTCCAAAATGCAAGAAATTCGCGAATTTTGAAATTGATTATAGAATGCGCGAATTTCTCGCGGTAATCATTTTTTAATGCGAGAAAAGAAAAAAATATGCGAGATTCTCGCGTTGTAGTGAAAACACTGTAGGAATCTTTTTGAATGTTCTTGTTATAGTCGATAACAAAAAAACACATATTCATAGAGTTTAAGTATAATATTTGAAAGAATACAACACACGTTATATCATTTGAAAATATAACATTATATATAACCACTATTCAATATGCATTATCTTAATAATAATATTGAAATTATAACATAAGTCATTATAAATGCGTTGTTTAAATGTTTTTGTTGTTAAAGGAGAAAAGTTAAATATCTTTAGCAACAAATTTAAGAGAAATAATTGAGAATAATACCACTCTTTGTGGTGGTATGATTCTCTACTAGTCGGAATTAATTTCTGTTGATCGAGCATAATATGCATTATAAAAGAAAAGAAAAATAAGTCTTTTTATTAAAAAAAAAAAATTACAATTAAATAAAAAAATTACCTCAAAGTGAACAAGTATTACTATAAGAGATCAGTATAATTTCTTGCTATGGGATTGAGAGCGATCTTAATTAATCACACATTCCATTGGTTTCTTTGAATAATCATTATTCCATAACTATTTTGGTATACCCTTTCTTTTTAATACTTCGATATCTTAAAGTATGTCACTTGAATTAATTTTCATTACAAATCCTATTCAGTTATTAATACTAAACTACTAATACTAACTAAAATTATCCATCATGTTTTGGTCTAAACTATTGATGTTCAGAACATATTTGTCACAGGTACAAGGGCGCCGGCAGAATAATATAAAGGGGGTGCAACCCTCTAACAAACTACCCTCCCCCGAAAAAAAATTAAAATATTCTGCTATTACATTTTGTTTTGTTATTACATATACTTTCATCTGTTCATTTTTTCAAGATACATTTCTTCATTGTTAGCAAGATATTTAAAAAAAATGTACGAATTTCTTGTACTTGCAAATTTCGCCCAGAGGCGATCGCGCTGGCATAACTACTGACTTTGAAACACAAATAACTACAAACAGTAGTTTCGTATACTAACGTGTTTGTGCACGCTTAACATTGGTATTTATTGTGTTGATGAAGTTTTACAGCTGCGAGAAGTCAGTTTGTGTTATACACCTTTGTTAAACTGAATAACTAATAGAAAATATAATATTATTTACATTTTATTAAATGAAATTTAAAAATATAGCTTAGATATCTGCCAAGTTTGTGCATGCTCAGTGTACAGAAGAAAAGAATCAAAGATGACTCAGAATTCATTGAAAAAGTTACAAACAGATTTGGACAGCAAACGAGACGATTACAATTCTTGTTTGATTAAATAATCTTTTAATTGTTATGTATCAATAATTACTTAATTATTTGCTTTTCCATAAAAATAAGTTTAATAAAAAAAATTTTATAACAAAATTTTTCTGTATCTCTTTAATTGTTTTAAAAAAAAAAGCCAGGGGGGTGCAAGTGCACCCCCTTGCACAGGTATATTGTATTTTTATTCATTGAATATGCATTCCATTGAATAGTGTTATGAATACAAATTCGCGGATTTAATTTTAAAATAATACTTTTCTGGTAGTTACTTGAAATGAACAGAAATTTACATTTGTCTAGAGTTAATTTAAGTCTAAGCCCGGTATCGTGAGAACGCTCGGTTATAGTCTGATGATATTCCCCATAGTGAACAGCTAAAAAAATTTTTAGTTCGTTTTTAGTGAACTCTTACAAGCAGTTTATTTAAATAAATAAAAATTTTTTTTTTAGTCTATGTGATAAAGTATAATTGTGATTTTTAATTAAAAAGGAAGTAATGCATAGGAGTGTTTAATTGATGACAAAAATTAAAGATTCTAAAAAAAAAAAAAACGTTATATGGAGAATAATGTAACGTTTTGATTAAAATATCCACTTTAGGAAAAATATTCTTTCTAGACAGAGCATTTAGTTGAACAATTTATAAAGCAAATTATGTACCTGTTGCAGTCACTATTTCGAACAAAGTGTAGAACATTTTTAATAGAGTGAACCAGTTTATAGGTCGCTTATTGCTGGTTCACTATAGCGGTGTGTAATAGAACTAAAACTATTCTGTATATTTTCTATATATCACATTCTTTTTAATAACTGGTTGCATCATAGTATTGTTCTTTTAAAGGGTTGTTCAAATATTACGTAAGCACGTGTTTAACCTCTTATTTTATCAGCAAATTACAAACCCCCTATTAAGTTTACATTAGAAAACCGTAACTTTAACAATTTCATTTTAAGAATAAACTGAAATGAAAGATACAACTTTTCGTAAAATAAATTAATTTTATAAAAAATTTTCAAAATTTATTATTTTATCTTCAAAAAATAAAATTTTAGTCTCTTACGTTAGCAAATAACAAACCCCCTTTCCTTATTTAGGAGTTTACGCAATGTTTGGTTAACCGTCAATGTTTGACCTGTTGATTGGTGCCCCAACGGTAATAAAATAAATGATTAAATTTGTCTCCATAACAAATTATAGTTTACATATTATGGTAAAAGATCGAAATCTGGAGATAGTCAGCTTTCACCTGTGAATGGCAATAACCACATAGTCACTTTAGTGAATTTCCGAAACACAAGTGTAGGAACTATGGGGGAAGTGTACACCGTGAGATGATACTCAAATTTAAAAAAAATAAATAAAATACAGTGCAGGGTATGCCGACCAAAGATTTTAAATCTTAAAAACTAGACAAAAACGATTATTATCCCTACACCAGCTCGGATATTCCCAACACTTATGCTTTTCCGAATCGGATAGTAAAATATCGAATAAATATTCAAAAACCGATGAATAAATTATCAAATCGGACATATAAATAATTTGAACTTTATAACCAAAGCAACTATGTGATTGCTGACATACACTGGTGAAAGTCATCAATTTCGGTCTTATTTGTATTGTAAATTACCCATGATTAAACAAAGGATATTACTTGCTTTCTCCATTTATTAGCACGATATTGTACTTATAAAATCACCTATCTTCCAACAAAGCATAATTTAACCAATTAGTAGTCCCTTGAAAATGTTGCCAATGTCATTAGCCAACCATATCTCAACAAAATACCTCTCTAATGTGTCCGGTAATATATGTTTGAGTTAAGTCTAACTTTTCCAAATACTAGTATAGTCTCTTGCAAAAAGTTTACTCAAATGTCTTGATGAAGAATTAAAGAGACCTCTACTGTTTTGCCAGTATGGCACGTCCTGATAGTCTAATGAAAAATCGAAGAGGCCTCTGCTATTTCACCAATGTAAGTTCCACTAAAGTATGGTTTATTCTGATACGTTTACAACACTGTTCCTCCAATGAAAAATAGAAGAGGCCTCTACTATTGCACCAATGTAAGTTCCAGTAAAGTATGGTGGTTCATTCTGATAGTCTAATGCAAAACGTTTACACTACTGTTCCAATGAAAAATTGAAGAGACTTCTACTGTGTCGCCAATGGCTCATCTTGTCAGTCTCAAGGTATAAGTTTTACACTTCTGTCTCAATGGAGAATTGAAGAGACCTCTACTATTTCATTATTGTATTTTGCACGTTCAATTAAAGTATAGGCTATCCTGATAGTCTCATGCAAAAAAGTTTACTGTTTTAATGGAGAATCGATAATTTGTTACTAATATGTCCCACTAAAGTATGCCCCTAATTTAGGGGTGCACAACCTTTTAGAGTGAAGGGCCACTTGCACAACAGGTTGACTAACGAAGGGCCGCACACATATTTAATCATGTTGATGGCAAATATCATAATTTTTATCTCAAAATTGTTGCTCTGAACAATAAATATTTTCATCAGTTAACTTAGTAACATATTTTCCTAAAATTTAATACTTTAATTATTAAAATTCATTCAATAAAAAACACTAATATTTTTTATTTTTGCCTTCATATTAATATATATATTTATATTTGAGGAGATACTATAAACTGTAACAAAAAAAAAGGCTATAATGCTCACAGAAAAAAGGTGTAAAATAAAATTGCATACATACTCATTTTAATGAGTAATATAATTTTGGACTAAATATTTTAAAGAAAATTTATAGGGTTTAAGCAAAAATTAAAACTTAACTATTATAGTACATATTAAGATTCAATATTTTGTGAAGAGAAATTAAAAAGATTTTACATTTTTACTTTTCAAAAAAGGAAAATTATTGTGTTCAGAAGCTCTCGCGGGACGCACATCAACAGTCGGCGGGCCGCAGGTTGGGCACCCCTACCCTAATTGAATTACCCCACCAGACCCCTAATTGAAATAGTTATACCTCGTTATCATAGCCACCGCCAAGGGTCCAGAGGAATGACTAGGGGAGTTCTTACTTGAGACAAACTATACTTCGGTGCGATAGCAGGATTCGTCTAAGTTGGCCCGGATAGGAAAAACCCCACCCGGGTTTGTTCAGCTGCACCCACTTTAATTATTTTCTATCTATATGTCATTTTTAAAACTAAAAAGTAATTAATGCAAAAGAAAATAAATTTAATGAATTCCTTTAGAGCTATGGTTCTTTAATATTTTGCGTACAAGAGTATGCATAGTAAAACCTAATTTTATAATGACACAAAAAACTATTACATTATTTTAATCAAATTTTTTCAATATATAATACAATACACTAAACATATACACCACTAGAAATAGCAAATTGAATTTACAGTTAAAAATAGCAAACTAATTTATGTAAAAAGATTAATATTTCAACAGACTCTAAAATAATACATGGATAAAAACAGCAGAGATACAAAGAAAAGGAAAACTCAGAAAAGAAATTAATTTTTATGCAAGTAATGATACGCGTTTAGTGGTGCACAACCTTTTTCAGTCAAAGGCCATTTGCCCAGCCGGTTGACTAATGATGGGCCCTGTTGAGTCATGTTGGCGAATATGATCATTTTTATGCAAATATTAGTGTTCTAAGAAATAAATTTTTTAACAGTAAACTTAGTATTGTATTTGCAGAAAAGAAAATACTTTTAATTATTACAATTTATTCAAAGATGAAAAAAAAAAATGTTTTCCCAATATATTTTTTATTTTATCAATATATATATATATTGCGAAAAGAAAAATATACATTCTAACGGGAAAAAAAAACAAGAAAAAAATGTACTGCTCAAATAATGAAAGTGTTTAAAAATAGTACAGACGTGTTTTCATGACTAGTATAAAGAGTCAAATTAAAAATTTTAATTGAAAACAATTTATAGGGTTTAGAAAAACTAAAATTTGAAACAAAATCATTAGAGTACAAAATAAGATTCCATATTTATTTGGTATTAATCTTCAGACATTATTTCTATTTCTTGAATTTCTAAAGGCTTTATAAATCTTAAATAAGAAAAGTTTTATTTCCAAGAAATCCCCTATGCTACAAGAATTTTAAAGACAAATTACAAAGGGTGAACAGTTTAAAATATCATATTTTCCTCCACTTTTCTCGCTGAAATAAAATATCGGAATTCTAAATAGTATGAGCAAATGCATGTCGTTACCTGCTGAAAAAAAAAACAATGGAAAAATATCTTATATTTACAATGATATGTGAACAAATTAATTTTATCAAAAAGTAATTATTTAAATGAGTGGTCAATGAATCGTGTGTTATACTGACATCCTGGTTAAAATAACAGCATCGTCTAATTCAAGCGAAAAAACATTACAACAAAAAAAAATTGCTTTAATGTACAATGAAATCAGCAGGAATAAAACATGCCTATAAGTAATTATTTAAATGCATCATATAAAAATCGCATATCGTAAAAAAAAAAAATCAGAATTTTTAAAAACAATGGGGAATGCATCCTAGAAACTGCCACTAAAATTACAGATTTTCAAAATTGCCTTTCAAAATTATTTAGATTTCCGATGAAATAGGTATAAATAAAACAAGTCAAAAAGTAATAAATTAAATGCGCGACTTGAGTCTAATAGATGTAGCGGGGTTTTAATAACCACATGGAAATTGTAAGTTATAAATGCTAAAAAAAAATCTGAGCTTCACTCGAATTTATGATGAAATCAGCAACAATAAAGAAGGTCAATAAGCGTTTACTTAAATTTCAAATTTGCGCTTCATAATATGGTATTAAAAACATAAAGTTTTTTTTTCCAAACCATGCGGAATTTCGTAACAATAATTGCTGGAAAAGCGATTGAAAAACAACGCAGATTTATGATAGAATCTGCACAAATTGAATGCACCAGAGAGCAATAACATAAAAGTGCAATTGTAAATTAGAAACTTTCTTTACTTAAAAAAAAAAATTGTGTTTAGAAGCTCGCACAGGCTGCCCATCAACAGTCGATGGGCCACAGGTTGTGCACCCCTAAATTAATAAAAAATGCATTCATCACAATAATATATATATAAATGCAAAAAACCCCAAATCCAAGGAAGATTTCCATTCAATTGAAAATTCTGCATAAAACTAAAGAAAAAATCTTAAAATAATTATTTTAAAGAGTAGATATTAAAAACTTTCTTGGGCACTATATTTAATTTAATTAGTTTAATATTAAACTATTCCTATAGTAGTTGTTAAGAAATTGAAAACTGTACAACTCATTTTTAGTTCCTTTCTTTTCATTCAGTTATTTCCAATACTTTTTTCCAGCTTCCAGCAAGAAATGGGCAACCCTGCTATCCATTTTGGTAATAATTGGAAATGTTCTTAGACATGCTTGAAAAGCGTAAAGGTGTCCTGTTATACTAAAATTCAGATTATTAAAATAGTAAAAATATAAATAAAAACAAAAATTTTAATAACACAGGACTGAAATATGGCCCTCATAACGACTGCACCAGGAAGAAATTGTATTTTAAACTTTGCCACAACAATACACAATTACCATTCAGGGTGCGTAGCCAAATTAAGCACCTTTTAAGCACTCAAAAAATATTTTTAAGCACTCTAAAAAAATATCATAATTAGGCAAGGTTGGAGAGTTATGACAATTTACGGTTTTATCTTGTTTTAACAGTCATGCCGGAAAAAAAAAATAAATTCTTTTGGCATTGTTTTTGACAATTGTCAAAAATCACGAAATGTTAAATAATGTAAAACAAATGACGTTTCATACTCTACGGACTGGCAATACGCTGAAGTAGATTGATTGGGTTTGAATAATTGTGAAAACGTTGAATGGAACGTCTTTTCATAGGAAAAATCAACATGGTAAAAGAAAAATCCCATTTTGAAAAAAAGAAAATTAAGCACTTTTTAAAAACACCCAATAAAAAAAGCACCTTCAAGGGCTTTTAAAAACGAAAATTGAAAATAAGCACTTTTTAAAAACGCTACGCACCCTGCCATTGTCCATTTCTAAACAAGGAAAAGTGTAAAAGGAAGTTACCAAAAAAGAAAAGGAAAAAAAATTACAATATTTATTTTTGAAAGATGACTAAAAAACTAAACTTTCAAGTAACTGCACAGTCTCTAGTAATCCGAATAATCGGTATTTGGTAGTCAAACAAAGAAGTTGTTGATTTGTTTTCCTCAATAATTAGAAATTTTAGTCTCCAATGGTATTTCAGACAAAAAAAAAAGAAAAAAAAAAAAGAAATCAACATTGGTTTAAAATTAATTATACTATGTTGAGAAAACAAGGCTAAAAATAAAATTTACATTTAAAAATTTAAAATAAATTTTAAAAAAATTTAAAATTCATTAAAAAAAAAACTTTTTTTTTACAATTCAAATGAGAATTTTTGAAAACTATTGTAAATTTAAATCTCATTTTTGTCTCCCTGGAAGATTGAACACATTCATGTGACTGAATGTTTAATATTTCAAAAACTGCATACATAAATGGCATAGAAGGGGAATCTTTCAGACATCTGATAAAAATGACAGCAAAAGTATTAATCGTGATCCTCCATAGCGTTTGGAAACTGATAATCAAACATGGGAGTTTTGAAAGTTGAGAAGCTGAGAACGGCATCGCTTTTCCCTTTGTTGAAAATACTGTAAATATTTCCAGCAGGCACGGCAATAAAGTCAAGTTCCTTCAGAGTGAAATTTGATTGATGGATAGTCATTTTTAAGTTATTCCCTTTGATAACATTAAAGGCAATGTTGTGCTCAGGCGAGTGCTGCTTACTTTTTTCCTTTCCACAACGGATTTCAATGAAACCAAACGAGATCAAATCACTAGAAAAACACTTTGCAATAGTATACGATGCAGTCTTCTTTTCCTTCAATGGAGGAACTGACCATAAGAGAGTATTATGTGGTCGGTGTAAATAAACAAATTTTTCATCACTCGTCGTCGGGTCAAAGACTTCTATTTTAGTTAATTCACTTCTGACTTGTTTCAAATTTAACGAATTTTCCGAGATTTTGGGTTTTCTCGACTTCATTTTCTTTCTTCTCTCTTCATATTTTTCACAGTTTCTTCTAATTCTTTTCACATCATCAATAATTGGCTCATTTCCTTCATCAACATCAACGCTGACAATGTTAAAGTTTTCGTAAGTAATACGCAAGCGCTGGCTGCGCCAACGCTCTAATGGAGGAAACCTCTTGCGTTTGGAACGTCGAAGTTGGGTGACACTAGATTCTACTTCAACTTTCTGCTGCTGCTCAGAATTTTTTTTTCGCTTTTTACATCTTTCAGAGACATCAATCTCATTATTATTATCCTGGTTGAATTCATTTTCTTCATGAGTTGATGTGCTAGAGAGTTGTGATGCTGACGGGACACACGGAGATGCTGTCTTGTTCTGTACAGATTTGTGGCTGATGTTTGAAATTTTACGACGGGAGGTACAATTTGGTACCGAAGACCTATTATTTGGAGTTATTATTATAGTATTATTCTTGTCCTGGTTGATTTCATTTTCTTCATGGGTTGATGGGCTAGAGAGGTGCGATTTTGATGGGACACACGGAGATGCAGTCTTGTTCCGTACAGATTTGTGGCTGATGTTTGAAATTTTACCACGTGGGGTATAATTTGGTAACAAAGACCCATTATTTGAAGTTATTATAGTATTATTCTTGTCCTGGTTGATTTCATTTTCTTCTTGAGTTGATGTGCTAGAGAGGTGCGATGTTGACAGGACACACGGAGGTGCAGTCTCGTTATGTACAGATTCATGGCTGATGTTTGAAATTTTACCACGTGAGGTATAATTTGGGACCGAAGACCTATTATTTGAAGTTATTATTATAGTATTATTCTTGTCCTGGTTGATTTCATTTTCTTCACGGGTTGATGCGCAAGAGAGGTGTGATGTTGAAGAGACACACGGAGATGCAGTCTTGTTCCGTACAGATTCGTGGATGATGTTTGAAGTTTTACCACGTGAGGTATAATTTGGTACCGAAGACTTATTATTTGGAGTTATTATCATGGTATTATTCTTGTCCTGGTTGATTTCATTTTCTTCATGGGTTGAAGTGCCAGAGAGGTGTGATGTTGAAGAGGCACTTGGAGATGCAGTCTTGTTCCATACAGATTCGCGGCTGATATTTGAAATTTTACCACGCGAGTTATAATTTGGTACCGAAGACCTATTATTTGGAGTTATTATTATAGTATTATTCTTGTCCTGGTTGATTTCATTCTCTTCATGGGTTGATGTGCCAGAGAGGGGTGATGTTGAAGAGGCACATGGAGATGCAGTCGTGTCCCTTACAGATTCGCGGCTGGTGTTTGAAATTTTACAACGGGAGGTATAATTTGGTACCGAAGACCTATTATTTGGAGTTATTATTATAGTATTATTCTTGTCCTGGTTGATTTCATTTTCTTCATGGGTTGATGTGCCAGAGAGGGGTGATGTTGAAGAGGCACATGGAGATGCAGTCGTGTCCCTTACAGATTCGCGGCTGGTGTTTGAAATTTTACAACGGGAGGTATAATTTGGTACCGAAGACCTATTATTTGGAGTTATTATTATAGTATTATTCTTGTCCTGGTTGATTTCATTCTCTTCATGGGTTGATGTGCTAGAAAGGTGTGATGCTGAAGAGGCACATGGAGATGCAGTCGTGTCCCTTACAGATTCGCGGCTGATATTTGAAATTTTACCACGAGAAGTATAATTTGGTACCGAAGACCTATTATTTAGAGTTATTATTATAGTATTATTCTTGTCCTGGTTGATTTCATTTTCTTCATGGGTTGATGCGCTAGAGAGGGGTGATTTTGATGGGACACACGGAGATGCAGGCTTGTTCCGTACAGATTTGCGGCTGGTGTTTGAAATTTTACCACGTGGGGTATAGTTTGGTACCGAAGACCTATTATTTGAAGCTTTACTAGCACGCATGGTGGTCAATGCACTACTATCTGTCCAATAATTATCAAAATTTTCAATTCCATTAATAATTTGTATTTCTTTTCCAGCTAATATATCTGCTCCAGTTCGCCGCCCTTTGGCCAAGAGCTGTTTTTTCTCTATGATTTGCTTTGGAACAACCGATAAGTGCACTTCATCTTCATTAGAATCCTTTTTTAAGGTAGGTGTTCTAGCACAACTTATTCTTGCAGGCAATTCCCGTCTAGGACTTGGATTGATGTTCTTTATAAATGAACTCATTCGAGGTGCATTTGAGAGGACAGGTGAAGAACACAGAGGTGATGGATTGCTTGCATCAGTATCATCACCTGAAGAGGTCCAATAATCATCAAAACGTTCCATTCCATCCTTACTTTCTCTTATTCTTTTGCCAGCTCTTACATCATAGCCAGTCCTTCGACCTACAGTACTGAAACGCTTTTTTCGATTTCTTCCGTTCATTGTAAATATCTTGAGCTTCATCCAGCCTTTGTTTATACAGACCTAGAATTAAAAAAAAAAAAAAAATGATGAAAAAAAATAGCATTTTGTTTATTTTAATGAATTTGGGTTTTTCCATGTTTTTTTCTTTTTAATTTTTTTAAAAATTGCAACATTCCTTGCATTTTAGAGTTGAAAAATTCCCTGACTCATGGGATTATTTTCAGAAGTTATTTTTTCCTCAGAAATCTGCTTAACAATGGTCTTTAAAATCAATGAATAGAAAAGTTATTTTTGTGAAAAGATTTAGTTTAGTTACAAATATTAATAAATAAAATAAAGTTATTAGTAACAGATGTTTTGAACGATAACATGGTTACTCAGAAATATTGTTAAGTTTCAAAAAAACAAACAAACTGTTTATTCCCAAAATTAACAACAGTACATCGAATTAAATGAGAAAACTTCTCAAAAATTAAATTATTGTTGCTTCATAACATTTGGTACAAAAAGAATTTTATTATTTTTTTTAATAGTGCAGGCATAAAAAAGAAGAAGCTTTTTGTTTTTAACTACTTGGTTTAGTGTTCATTCTTGACCTTATAAAGGACAGGACGCTAGAAGCTGAAAAGGGCACAATTTACCCTAAAAAAGGGTAACTATCACAAAATGGGCATTGTTCACTAATATTTGCATAACTCTTCAGACATCCAAAATATACCAAGTTTTTAATTTTATCATTAATAAAATCTTACTTTCTTTAAAGATAAAATTTAAATTAAAAGTAATTTCTTAGTTAAATTTGCACGCTCTATAAATTAGTTTTAAAATTTTAGTAATTCTATAATTTTTAAAATGTTGCAGGTAATATCAACATGTTAAACATATCGGGATTTTAAAAACGATTTCAAAAGGAAATAAAATATAAATAATCAAAATAAAAACAGCAAAAGTGATAGAAAACTAATGTGGACTTACAATAGAATGGTCACGAATCAAGCACAAGAAAAAGTGATTACTTAAATATGAAATTCGTTAACCATGACACCGTACAAATTACATCGGAATTATAATAATAATAATAAAAAAAACAACAACAAGGAAATAGCCAAGAAGCAACCAAGAGTTGACCCCTGTGGCAGAATTCTTTTGGGTTCTCTGCGACAAACCTCTCTAGCACTAATATCTTTCTGCAAGATGCTTAACAAATATACATGTTACTAACTAAATTTAAAGTAAGAAAAAAAACCCTATTTGAATAAAATAAAATTGTATTTAATTTTTAAATGAATATGTAATATATTTTTATTCTAATATCACGGGAGAGATTCTCACATTTTACTAAACAAGAAAACACACTATTTATTTCCTTTTTCGTATTTTGTAAAACGGCATATAAAAAAAAAAGAAAATCATGTAACCCGTAGCAGTGACTACCGGAAAAAAAAGATGGCCGGCGAAATCAAGCGAATTAAATATACTGCACGGAACAACGAGAGTATCGGCGCAAAACGACCGTGTCACATAATGATTTCTTGAATCTGCGATTCGAATTTCGCATGCTGTAATAATACTGGTATATTTCAAAAAGTCACGAGAATATAAATAACAACTGAGCAATGAAAAACATCGGGATTTTGAAAAAAAAAAAAAAAAAAATCCGTAGCAATGACTGTCTTAAAGAACGATAGAAATACTTCAGGGACTAACAAGAATATCGGCGCAAAATGAAGGCGTCAAGAATGATTTCTGGAGGGGAAAAAAAATCCTTCAATATTTCTGCAGAAAAAATTTTTTTTTTTTTCACTTCATTATTATGTATTTTTTATTCTTCTCAAATAAGAATAGAAAAATGAAGAACATTTCTTTCCCCTCCGATGCGTTAAAAAGGCATCTTTTAATTATAATTTTAGAGATAAAAAATTTCAGCAGAAAATCAAAATTCTTTACTACTTCTGAAAAACAAAATTCTTTACTTCCCAAAAGAAAATTTGTTCGAATGTAATATCCTGCGACAATGTTGCTGCGATTCTGTCATGAGGAATCTGAGGAAGAAAAAAAACTACCCATAAGCGATGCGGATTTACGGTAGAATCGATCTAGAGTGAGAAAGTGACGACTTAAATCGAGACTGGCTTGTCCAGGGTGTGTAGCCAAATTACTCGACCAAAAATAAGCACCTTTTCAAGCACACTCAAAAAATATTTTTAAGCACTTTAAAAAATATCATAATTAGGCAGGGTTGGAAAGTTTTTGACAATCGACAGTTTTATCTTGTTTTAATCGTCATGTCAAAAAAAAAAAAAAAAACTTTTGGCATTGTTTTTGACAATTATCGAAAATCATGAAATTTTGAATCATAAAAACGAATGGCATTTTCATGCGATACGGAGAGACTATACGTCGGAATAGATTTGGATTGAATACATTATGAAAACGTTGAATAAAACAAGTGAACTGTGTCTTTTTGCATAATTTGAAGCGAAAATCAACATAGTCTTAACTATGCTCCAATTAAAAAATAGGCACCTAAATAAAAGTCTAATTCAGAGGTGATCGTGAGCCCAAGTTTAAGTTCCGGAAAATTTCTCGTTTAAATTTTTGGCTTTTTGGACATAAATGATTGTATAAGAGTTTGCTTTCTTCTATTAACAATTTAGTTTTTTCTTGTTCACTTGTTTCATACCTACTCTTTTTCTTTTTGTCGTAATTACAGACTATCTCCAATCATGCCTTGTGCAAGTCTAATTCCTTGCATATCTTTAGACTTAAGGGCTTCTTTAAGTCTTTCATTGGGGTGAAATAACAAGGGAGGGGTTAGCATGATGACATCACTGAGCACATGATAGACAGCACTACGTATGTGTTAGCGAGGAGACTGAAAAGTAATGTTCATTTCTGCGAAAAAAAACTTCACTAAGAGAAAAAGAGTCTCATAATAGTCACTTATTCCTGAAAATAGTTGCTTTTTTATAGCCTTTTCAGGCAAAAAAAAGTAGCCATATTCGCCTAAGGCCGAAAATAGTAGCATTTTAGTAGTCTGTGGCAATCCTGCATACTCAAATGCACGATTTGTATTTGCCATATTTTTACGAAATATAACGGGATATTTATAACCCATGTGAAAATCAATACCAACAACTGCCGGCAATACAACCGAAACATTACACATACTCACGATAGAATCAGCTTAAATTGAGTGCCTCCAAAAGTGATTATCTAAATGCATGATTCAAATATTACGTAAATTTTGCATCGATAGGCAATTTTACGAAGATTACTTTGCAAATTTCTGCAGAAAGTAAAATTTTGACTTTTCAAAAGAAAAATCTTTCTGCGTAAAATCCGTAAAGCTCTGCGACAATGTCACCGTTATTCTGCAACGAGGCACATCAAATAGTGACAGTTCAAATTTTAAATATAACAATATTTGAAAAACCATGTATAAGGTCCGAATAAATTATTAGTAACCACCATTAAACCCAGCGAAATTGTGATAGGATCTTCACGAATTGAGTGTAAATAGTGATAACACAAACTCAAAATAGGCCGTTCCACCCCCTTAATCGCTTAGGGAACAAGGGGTAGTTCATTCAAAAGGCAAACGGGGCGCTTAGGATCAACTCCGTTAGTTAATGAACTCTGTTACCTTAAACTGCTATTTTTTCAGATCACATAATCATAGACATTTCATTCCTTTCTTGTAAGAAGCAATATTTCTGATCATCACATCAAATCCTATAAACCAAATATGAATAGAAAATAAATAAATACAATAAACTTACAGTAAGATATTTAATTAATATCTGAATTGGAAAGTGAAAAACATTCCAAAATTACACAAAGTTATTACATTCCAAAATTTTCTTTAAGTATGAACTTATTTTACACCACATTTGTTTTCAAAACATTAAATTAAATTATATAAATATGAACGTTTATTATAAGTTTTGCAGATTATTTTTTAGTTACTATGCACAAAACCAAATGTAAAGAACAGTATTTCCAATTCTGCAGTTGAGTTATATAAAACTATTTCAAACAAACATTTTCATCTACATCTTTTAGTACCACCAGGAATTTATTAAAATTAGAGATGCAAAATTCTCTCTAATATCCTTCAAGGTAAATATTCTCATCAATTTTGGAAGTTTTATCCTAGAAGTTACTTATAATGAAGACGTATCTTAAATATTTTATATAATTTAAAAATAAATATTTATAGATAATATGTAGAAAATAAAACTAAATAAATGCCATAGAATAATTTAATAAAGAGTAAATTAAAATAACAAAATTTTTTAATTAACATATTTTATGGCACTTTAAATGTATATTTTAATGGCATATATGGCAGTTATTATTATAGATTTTAACAAAGTTTTTTAAAAAGATTTTGATGTATCTTGTACAATATGGGGAATTTGAGCCAGGATGGTTCAGGGGATAGAGTGTTCGCCTTTCAATGAGGTGAACCGGGTTTAAACCTCAGCCATGTCTGGTCGATACAAATTCCGTATCCGGCTTGCACGTACCACTGGGCTGACGTAAAATATCCTCAGTGGTAGACAAATTATAGGTTATAAGCAGGGTTGGCAAGGTTTAGGACCAGGGTTGGCAAGATTTTGCCGCAGGTGGAAAAAACCATGGTAAATACCGGTAAAAACCGTCCTGGCAAAAACAGGTTTTTGCCAAGCAAATTGGCAAAAAGTGGCAAAAACCTATATTTTCCAAGATGAGAGGACAAAAACACATTTTTGATACAAAATTGAAATATATACTATGAATATAAATAATTACAAAAAATTAACGAAATTATTATTCCATAATTAAATGATAATGTAATAATATATCATTTTAGTAGTAATTTAAAACATTATTGATTGGAAAATTTGTGATTATTCTCTTTTTTCCAGTGAAATGAACTTATTTTAAAATTAATATAACTATAATTTAAAGCATAAAATATCTATCAACATGTGCTGTTAATTATTGTACAAATAATAATTTTTTATAATAAATAATAATATTATACAAATAATAATTTATTTGTAAAAAAACATTTATTTTAGGATTCTAAAATGAAAAGAGATCACAAACTTTCAATCTTTTAAAAATTATTACCCTTATATTAATTATTAATATGTTAAAAATAATTTTTTCATGTAATGTTTCAAAATTATTATTCCTTATGATTGATTTAAATTTGTTTCAAGTATTTTGTAATAATATTTAATCAGCAATTTAGATAATTTGGTTTTTGCCGGTTTTTACCAGTTTTTGCCGGTTTTTACCAGGTTTTTGCCACTGTCCTGGCAAAAACCCCTTTTTGCCGGCAAAAACTCCAACCCTGTTTAGGACAGAATGGATTAATCCACGGTTTAAACCGTCCTGTCCAAAACCCCTTTGTCCAAAACCCTTTTACTCAAATTATGTCACAATTTTATCTGAACAATATTTAAGAGGTAAAATGAACATAGAACTAATAACATATTGATAATTAAATATACTAGAGAATATTTGTTTTTAAAAGTATAATGCTTTATTAATATTGTTTGACTCTTCAATTTAAACAAAGGAAGATTAATCAGTAATCAAGTTCAATTGGTCCTCTCATTCAATAGTAGTACATAACTGAAGTTTGGCCTTGCCATACAGGTTAAAATATTGGGGACTAAGTGCTTGGTTCGTCATAAACACGTTTATTTATCTATAGTACTATTTAGGAAAACTTTTATTTCATTCATGTTCAATTCTTTTAGCATAGTGGTGATACATCACCAGTGTCAGTAACTGAAACTGATGTTATGCCCTTCAAAACTGTAAATACATTTTTCAGTTATTTTGTATTTTCAATTTAAACTAATATATTATTCACATTTAAAAACAATTTTTTTTTAAATAGATGTCTTTTTTATCATCCTGTAATGCAGAAATTATAACATTTTTAAAAAAAAAATATTGTGAAAAATAAAAGGTTAATTTTTGAACAAATTTAGTATTTTTTTAAAGAAAAATTATTATTTTTTAATGTTGCCATATTTATCCTTATGCAAAAATATTATTTATCAGTATTAAAAGCATATTTATATTTAAAGGATTAGGTATTCACTTTTGTTGTTCAATGAATTATGGAGCTTCAAAAATTATAAACCTTTTTCTATTATATTATATTGTTTTCTTTTAATAAGTTATAGTAAATTGTATAAAAAATATCAAATATTTATTGATACATGTAATTATTATGTGTACAACGGTTACACCTATAGAATTTTTACCTTTTACCAAAGTTCAAGGTTTTGGATACTTTAAGACAGTTTAGGACAGTTTTACCCAGTTTAAGACAGTAAAACCCACGTGTCCTGTCCAAAACCAGTTTAGGGCGTCCAAAACCCCAACTCTGGTTATAAGTTCCTGAGCCGCCAGTCTAACCGTGGGAAGTTCTTGTATTCCTCTCCATGTAATGTAGGGGTGCTCAACCTGCGGCCCGCGGGCCAAATGCGGCCCGCCAACCCTCGATGTGCGGCCCGCGGCCGCAATCTGAACAAAATGAAAAAAAAATTAAATATTTGTTTTTGAAAAATAATAAAAAAAATTCTGTAATTTAAATTTACACTTTTAAGTTTTTGACGCACCCAATCTCAATCAATGTAGTTTTTCGATGGTTAACGCTACGGATTTCAGCATAGTTTTAAAAATCCCAATATTTTTAATACATCATTATTACGATTTACGAATTTTAATTACCACTTTTGACGCTTTTCGTATGTGCCGATTCCAATGACTTTTCGGTAGTTATTGCTACCCATTTTCAAGTAGTTTCTGAAATAGCGATTTTTGAAAATTATAAAACGCTTTATTTGTGCAAACTTCATGGAAAATCTAAATGACTTTCGATCCTTTCTTCAATAGTTATTGCTGCACATTTCCGCCCGGTTTTTAAAACTTCGATATTTTAGCACGATATTATTACGAATCGCGAGTAAAGAATCGCTCATTTAGATAACCATTTTTTGACGTGGCTTATTTGTAACGATTTTATCGCAAATCAAATTATTTTTCAATCGTTATTTTAGAAATTATTCCTACACATTTATACAAGGTTTTGAAAGTACCGATATTTTTTATACGCTATTGCGACATTTTAATTTCAAATCCCGCATTTAAATTACATAAAATTTTGATGGACTTTATTTACCCCAATTTCATCTGAAATATAAAAGTATTTTGGTTATTGTTTTAGTAGTTATTACGTTTTCCCCGTGATTTAAAAAGATTATATTTTTAAAACTATGGTTTGACAGCAAGCGAGTTTTGAATCGCGCATTAAAATAATTATTTTTTACGTGCTCTGTTTGTGCCGATTTTATCACCTGCGTTGTACCGATTTTAACACGCACTTTTTAAGAGGTTTTTCTAAGGCCGGATTTACGTATAAGCTAAATAAGCTGTAGCTTGGGGCCCCGAGATGACAAAAGCCCCTGATCCTACTTTCCCCCCACTTTTTTTAAAGTTTTAATCGGAGCTGGGGCCATCAGAAGCCCAAAATGCACTTTTTTTTCTTTTTTACATTGTCGGACATAATAAATATAAATAAATGGCTGAATAAAGCAAAAAACTTCGTTGTCTTTAGTAGGGAACATATCATCTTTCAAGCAATTTGAGTATTAATAAATTATTTAAAAAATTTTTTTTTTAGTTTAAAAGGTGAAAAAGTTTTTTTTTGCTCCATCATTCGATCATCAGACTATTTAATATCTGTTTCTAAGGATCAGAATTCCCTTATATTTTACTTTAAAATTGTACAAATAATATATTTAATGCTTTCATGTGATATGCAGCAAGCAGTTTTAAATAGCAATTTAAAATATCTATAAAAAAAAACAGAAATTGTCAGTTCAAGAAAAAAAAAAAACATTGACTAATACTTTTGAATAAGAATTTAAATAACTACATACGTTTGTTTTGCTATCTCATTCTATATAGCATTATTTAGAGCAGTGGTGCGCAAACTAGGGGTCGCGACCCCTGTGGGGGTCGCCAGAAGTTCTTTGGGGGTCGCCAAATTTTTATGAAATGCATTATCCCTGCATGCTGCATACTATACAGTGTACAGTCCGCAAAAAAAAAAAACGAATCACCCTGAATAACTTTCGTTCTAATGATCGGATTTTCACGAACTAAGTGTCAATCTTAATGGTTCCTGGGGGTGACCTCAAATATGTTAATTAATTAGTGCTAACTATTAATTAAGTTACGAAATCAGACACAAAAACGTACTTTCTCTGAATAAACATATAATTTTTTTTACATATTTGGAATCTAGACCCTTGAATTAGTGGGGGTAGACAAAATTTTAAAAAAATTGGGTGGTAAATTGGGCCGCAATAAAGGTTTATATATTTGGCGATAGTCCAGAAAACCGCCAAAAAAAGTCGCCTGCGCAAATAAATATTTTAAGATAACCCATTGACTAATTCAAAAGAGGAGTGCTTAATTTTACTAGGTTGCTACGCAACCAAACTCTAATAGTAAAAAAATTGAAATAATGTTCAGTGATTGCTCGGAGGGGCTTAATTTATAGTTAATAGAAAATATCTCGAAGTTTCCAGGCCATAAACAATTTTTTTAGGGGATTTCTGTCCAAAAAGCAAAAAAAATATTACTTTAATCTCCTTTGAAAAGTAAATTTGAATCGATTTATAAATTATTTATGATAGTTTTTAGAATTTAAATACATGAACTTTTTATCTGATATTATTTAGATTACACTGTTTTTACTATATTTATTCGAGGATTTTATACTAAAATAAAATGAGCATAACTTATTATAGCTATATACAAAAGTTTAGGGATAATCATTTTTACAGTTTTAATCGAGTCTTCTAGGCAAGAAAGTTTGAGGGAAAAAAAAGTGCTTGAAAAATAAAATGTAGATTGTATAATAATTCTAATGCACATTCACAAGGCTTTCTGTAATATACGATATTTCTTTTTTCTATAACTCAAGGAATTGCTGAATGTTTAGTGGCATTTTAAAAAGATTGAAATATGTTATGTTTAAGAATAAGATATTGAAATAATATGTTGCAAATTGTAGGATTCATTGCTTAAAAAATCGCTTCATTCTACTAGATATTTAGGTTACATCGTTTCCTTTGGATAAAGATGATTAGCAAATAGCATCTTCATGTTTCGATACATTCTGAAACTTATACGTTCGCAAATTCGCCATAAAATGTCGCACAGCATATTCTTCAATTACGATAAGCTACATTTACCACCAAATACTGCTACTATGTTTATTTTTGCTTTCTTATATATATCTGATGATCTCTTTTTAAACAGAGCTCGTAAGATCCTTAAGATATTGAAATGGGGGCACAAAAACTTAAGAGATAAAATATTTAATTTCATTAACTCAAAATATCTGGTGTCGAAATGTTAATTTTTAAGTTAAATATAACTTTTACAATATTGATGTTCTTACATTTTTAAAGACCATATGAATCCTGATAAAATATTAAAATGCATATGCAGGGGTCTGTCTAGGCCGAATTTACTACCGTTTAGCGGTACCTTCACAAATTCAACTTTAGGAAAAACGGTAGTTTCACAAATTCAGTTTTAGGAAAAACGGTAGTTTCACAAAATACTTTTTCTTAAAATTTTATTTTTGTATCCCTTAAGAAGCGATAAATCCATATTTTTGTGTTGATTTTTAAATATAATTTTTCACAAATTATGTCTAAATTTTCACAAAATAGGTACCTCTCAGAAAAACCTAGACAGACCCCTGATATGTTTACTTTAACTAGTGTAAAATCCTTATCAAAATAATGATCAAGACCCAAATGTAAAACAGTATAATTGACGATAAAAACTCAACTGGCTTCAAAACATATGAAGAGGGAAGTAAAAGTCGACATGTTTCGAGTTTTCAAATATAATCGCCCGTTCTCAAGATTTGTCAGGCTTGAATAACTTGTGACTTTTATTATTGGACGCTCAAAACATGTCTATTTTTATTATCATCTATTATTTTTTTAAATCAATGAAGTTTTTATATTTTCGATTCAGTTTCTTGGGATTATCCATTTAGTTACACAACATATTAAATTATTTCACTCGATATTAAAATAAGTTTTACATATGTTATAGGCACAGGTTCTTAGATTGAAAAAATAATAATTCACTACTTTGTAAAAAAATTAATGCAGTAAAAAAAAAGTTTTTTTTTTTTTTTTTTGCTGCAAGCCTTAACATTTTAGTTTAAGGACATAAAAAAATTCCGTTTACAATTGAAATTTCAAAAGTCGAATGTGAAAATGGAATGTCCCCTAGTACCAGGAATCGAAATTAAATTGTAACAAGGACAACTTTTTTAAACAAGTTAGCGTTTCCGTCCTACTCGAAGTTGTTTGAAAAGGTATTTTTTATATATCGATTCCAAAGTTTATTCTACATATATTTCAGGGTATAATTTCGGAGTATTTCGATCGAGTTTATTTTTACACCCTTATTTGCTTAAAATTATTAAATAATTTACTTAGAATAAATTATTCAAGCTACATGATTTAATGCATTTATAGTATAATAATAAACGGAGCTTCCGACGCATATCCTTAACCTTAATACCGCTATCATTAAATAAATGGAATAAGCTTAGATAAATAATAAAAGTTAATTTTTCCCTCGTGTAATTTTCAAGGAATAATATGTTTCGATCAAACAGATTTCATTCTGGAAATAGCTAAATTATTGAGTAGGTCTCTTGGAGCAATATCATTCTTATCCTCTTTTAACGAAATATAGGAAAAATTAGTTTTCACAGTTTCTGTAAAAAGTATGTTAGCCTACTTGCCACGTTTTTTTTTAAATTTTTTTTTTATTAAAATAAGGTCGGAAATTGTGTATTGTGTGCACAGCTTCGGAATCCTTACAAATTTCAATTTTTAGTATTTCCTGATTAACCAATTAAGGCATTTTCCTGATAACAAATTATACTACAATAATATCTTGGAAATCATGCTAAAGTAAAAAATTAAACTAAATAGTTTAGTGTATTATCAGAAAAAAGAATCTACTTGGTATCATAAAGAGTAAAAGATATAATGAAATAATTAGTGAATCACACGTGGTCAGAAAATTAAAAATTTAATTTCACAACTAAGATAGTAGGACGACATTTAAGATACTGAGATATTTTAAGACACTAAAAAAATTGGCTACGTATTCCACAGCTTTTTATGTTCGGTATCTTTATACTCTTTGTAGTGACTTATAAAACATCAACACTATTTTAGATAATCTAAGTTGAAGTCACAAGAAACAGAAAAAAATGACAATCAATAATTTATATTCTTTTTTCAAAAAAATAGTATGCTAAGTAAATAATCAGCTGTTTTGCATTAAATAATTTTAAACAGCTGAATGTTTTTAATTTCTTAACAAGGTTTTATTCTTAGCTAGCAGACAATAATTCTTTAAAAAAAACTTGACTATAATTTGAAAAGGAAACCTAAATTAAAGAAAATCTAAATTAAAGTTCTAAAAAATTATTAGTATATTAATGAAGAAATAATAAACGTAAAATGGAAAAGAATAAGAATTTTAAAATGTTAAAATTTTATTAAATAGTTGGTAAAATAGTTCTGCGATACACTTCCGGAAATTTCTTTTAAGATTAGGATGATATAGGGTAAACCAACAAATGAAGGAGCATTTCATAGATATTTCTTAGAAATAAGATTTTAAACGTTTTAATTTAGATTGATTGGTAAGAGTAGCTTACTACCTAACAATAGGAAGTTCTTTAACAATGCATTTAGTTATCTGGTCTTTGAGTCTTCTCTGGAAAAAGTTTTGAATTTGTTAGTATCTGTTCAACGCCTTGTTTCTTTGACAAAATTATAAGGTCAGTGTTTGTTGTTATCCGTTTAAACTACAATTAATTGCATATAATAATGCTTTTTCTTTTCATTGTGAAAAAAAGAATTCAAAATATGGTCATTGAATTTACGTTTTATTTATTTTAAGCATCATAACATAAGCAAGTACTGAGATTAGGGGGTGTTTATTAACTGGATTACAGAACGATGAAAAACCAATGTATAAACAAGTGTTCCTTTACTAGGATTTTTTCAAGTTAATGAAAATAAAAGAAAAATTTTAATTTTCTTGTACCTTTTGTCATATTATAAATCAAAATTATGTTAAAAATAAAAAAAACAACTTCTAACCAGTGAAGGAACAGGCATGTTCCTTCACTGAGAATAGATTTCCCAGTGAATGAATAGTATGTGTGAAATATGATATTACTTGGATAATTAGTAGTTCAGCGACATAGAGGACTCCTAAAATTCAGTTAAATGTTGTATGAATAGTTCCTATAACTATTTCATTTAAATATGCAAAATTTATTTAAATTTATAAATTTATTTAAAGAATTATAATAATAATTAATTTATTATTTATCTTTATAAATGTAGTGATTAGTTATTACATCATACCTTAGACTCTTTAATAAACTATGTTTATTAACTAAATATAACAACTGAATATAATAATAAAAGCTTGAATGGAATCTTTGCAGGATTTTGTGCCAATAATTAGCTAAATTATTATCCTATTGCCGTCTTTAATGTCCTAACGGGAACTGGTAGGAAAAATCCATTCAAAGACAATTATCTAGGTGAAAAATGGGTGAAGTTTTTTTAAGCTGACATCCACCGATAACTCAGTGCAATGCGAAGATAATTTCAAAAGGCAAAACTTCCCTTAGAGAATAATATTCGAAATACTGGTTTTAAGAACTTCAGAGAATCTTTAGGAGGGAAGTAGCCCTGGCATCCTTTTATAAAGTGATTGCATTTACAATGCGAATGAAGCAAGAGTTGAATACTGCCCTTAAACGGGAAAAATCTGCGGCCTTAAAAATTATAAGGATTTATATTCTAAAGTACCTACGAAAGAAAAAGTACCTCCATTGGTAGTTTTTGCTTACAGAAGAATTCGTAGAGATATTACAGAATCAGTCCCTGCTACATATTTCATTGGAAAAAGCTATTCATGAAATGAAACGATGACCGCAGCAACATTTTACAAATATAATGCAAATGTTTCTACCCATGGCTAATTAAAAATGCAATCAAATTCCTAATTTTGCTTCTTCTGGATAGATATAAATCTCATATCAATTTGAAACTGAGCAAGTTTTGTTCCTCAAAACAAATTTTCTGGTTTAGTTTTCTACCTAATTCTTGGAAATCTCGTTAGATCGTGAAAACAAAAGAATTGTAAAACAATATGTCTAGAAAATTTTACATCCATTTTTAAATAAGATTTGAGGCATCAACTGATGAAGTTAAAATGCTTTTATGAAATGCGATATTTTTTCATTTGACGATATTTTTTCATTGAAAACGTTGACTGTAACAAATGCATGCAAAACAGACACCAAGAGTTAATGAGCAAGACAACTTATCAACAAAACACATGATTCGAGAGTAACGATGCGCTATTTCTTCAGAAGATGGGAAGAAAATCTCACAAGTTATGTTGCAAATTTTTAAAGGAACATTGACAGAAAAGTTTAATCTCCCAAATATCCAATAGCCTGCGCTTTTCTCAATATTGAAGAATTTATTTCAAAAAGAACAATTGTATAATCAAATTTTGGCTCTAAAGCTGAGACAACTAACATTAATAATGAAAGTATCTTGAAAACCGATTTTGAGATAAATCCTCTTGAGGCATTGTTAGTTGCAAAAACGATTGGTTTCATAAGTAACTACTAGATATAAGTCAATGAGAGATGGGTTTTACTCAAACTTCGAAACTCCTTATTCTCATTTATTATCCAGTAAGGAATTCTTGAAATGGAACTGGAAATTCAAAAGAAATTTCGAAGATACATTTACATTGGCCAAAAATTTGGAAAAAAGAGGAAGGTTAAATCAAAAGAAAAAGAAATAAATTACTCATGGCGAAGAGAAAAAAAATACTTAAAAAGATTTAAAAAAAAAGCTTGAAAAATATGAGGAAAAGATTAAACAAAAAAATGATCGAATTATAATAATAATAAAAACATCATCAGATTACACAATGATAAACATTAATAATTTAGAACGGACTATTAAACTGTGAGAAAAAAATTAAAAACATTTTTTTAAAATTATGTATTCAAACATATTTTACTTTCCATTCCATGACTGAAAAAAAAGTAAAATTTTCTACATTAACTATGGTTATATGTCGTAATTCCAAGAAAAATCTTGTTTTTAGACATTTGTGTGGCCTATGGATTCCTAACGAGCATCAAACATTATCAAAATTAAGTGTTCATTCTCTGGAAAATTTAGTGCTTATTCACTGGTAAGAACTGTTTCTTCACTTGGTCATCTTACTACTTATTATTTAAACCACCAAAAGCTTAAAACAATATTAAGTAAGTTATCTAACTTTTTTTACATAATTTGCATTTAATAACAAATATGTCGAAACCATCATTTAGCTAAAATTACAAATTTTGAAATTTTTATGAATTTTTTTTAAAGGCAAGCTAAGCTTAAGTGTTCCTTCATTGTTTAGTTTACCCTATAAGATGTTGAGAAATTTGCGATATTGTGAGAGATGTTTAAAAATGTTGACTACGTATTTTTATTAATATTTATGAAATATATATTCAAGAAATTGATAAATATATTATTCCAAATCTATGCATACGTATGTATATTATTGAAATTGTATCAGTTATTGAAAAAAAAAATAAAAAAAAAAAAAATAATAATTACATTAAATAAGCACAATCTGGTGTATTCTATCAGAAGCACGCTGTTTTAAAACTAGACATTTGTTGAATAAAGTGTTTTTCATTCAAAATTCTTTACTAAATTGCAAATAAATTATTAAATGACTAAAAAAGAAACATCGTATTTTATAGTGTGAAAGAAATAAAAATAAAAAGATTAGCAAACGATTATTAGCGAAAAAAATATGAATGAAATTTTACGCTACGCGCGCGAAGTCAAGTTCCTCCCAAGTTTATCACATTTTAATATTAATCGCCCCAATTAGTTATTTCTTTATTGTCGCCAATTTATTTTTTTAAAAATAATTAATTTTAATTTTTCTCAGCTTCTAATAAATAAAAACAGTTGAAACTTTAGATTTTTCAATTGAAAAATATGTAGATTAATATGGTACAAAAAAATTCATACCTTATAATTCAATATTTTTTCATCCTTACTTTAATTAAATAATAAAAAATAATAAATAATTATTAAAAATTATTTTTTGCATGAAATTATCTTTGGGTAAATGAGTTTTATGAGTGGGTGCAATTTTTTTTGAATTGCTTCATTAGTTTTGAAAATATGACTGAAAACGCAAAAAGCGAAATTAACATTAAGGGGTACGAACTTTGAATCGCTCTCCTGACCAAACTATGGGGACCACATTTCCCAGATTGCGGCTACCCCCTATAGTTTGAAGATAAGAAATCCAAATATGTAAAAAAAAATGCATGTTTATTCAGAGAAAGTGCGTTTTTGTGTCTGATTTCGTAACTTAATTAATAGTTAGCACTAATTAATTAGCATATTTGAGGTCACCCCCAGGAACCATTAAGATTGACACTTAGTTCGTGAAAATCCGATCATTAGAACGAAAGTTATTCAGGGTGATTCCTTTTTTTTTTTGCGGACTGTACATATAAAGAGTGAAGCGCCGCCACTAACTGTTTAATTGCAATTTCATGCTGTCCACTCTTTCTTTGACCGTAATGCGTAATGTATTCTCTATTTGGCTATCCGTGGAAAAACAATATCCCGTTTTATGCAAGAATGCCATCAGAGTGTTAATACAATTTGCATCAATGTATTTATGTGAAACTGGATTTAGCAAACTAGTTTCAATAAAAACTAAATACCGCTCGCGTTTAAACCCTGAAGATGGTATGCGAATTGCAATTAGTAACATACATCCAAACATCGATGAGATAATTAGAAACTTGCACATCTCATTAAAGGGCAATTACCGATTTTTGAGTTATACAAAAAGTATTTTCTTAAAATTATAAATAAAAATTAATATGAGTTAAATATGATGATCATTTTATTCGATGAAACGAAAGAAATGCGCGAAATATGCATCGTATTTGTGAACATTTATCTCTAGGGGTCGCCGAAAATTTTCTCTGTACAAAAGGGGTATTTTCTTGTTTTCTTTCTAACTCTTTACATATTTTCTACGCACATTCAAAATTTCATGTTTCTAAGTCTTATAGAATTTGTAACGTAAAGAAAAAACAATTGAGAAAAAAATTCGCAAACAAATCATTAAAAATTGCAAATAAAATATGTTCAAAATGAATCTAAAAAAAAAAAAAAAACTCTGTTAAATATATAGTGGCCCAGCACGCCACATTTTTACTCTGTGCTTAAAATGTGTTTCTCTTGTAACTTTTTCCCCTCGTTCAAAAGACATATGTGCAATAAAAGAAAGGTTCTACATAATAGTCTCATCGCAATTAATATATTTAACAGTAAAGTAATATTATCAATTTTTTTAATAATATAATGTTAATACTCAACAATAAAAAATAGTGACAGTTATTTTAGGCGTATAGAAATGGAATTTAACTTATAAGGGCCCCATCATTTTCAATAGCTTAGGGCCCCACCAAGCTTAAATCCGGCCCTGGGTTTTTCGAACGTGTTTTTTCTTCTTTCCCGTTATTGCTGCATTTTTATTTGTGATTTAGAATATACCTGATATTTTCACATAATATTACAACTCGTGAAATTCGATTCAGTTTTAATTTTTTTTTCGTAACTTAAAAAGTAATTACGTATCTTAGCCAAATCAACACCTTCCCAGGAAAAAAAAACGAGATGTGTTTATATTAAACACGGTCCGTTTTGCAAAAAAAATAATTCAAAACACGGCATACTTCTTTAGTCCCATGAACACGCGCAAGTTTAACAACACACATCGAACCTATTCTTTTTGTTGTCACAGGTAATTTAAAAGTCATACATCGTAATTTGTATTTACGCTATCTGAAAATTGCGCATCGCATTTCGTTTTAACATTAACGAGATTTAAAAATAATCCATCGCGTTTCGTAGTTACGGGATTTAAAATCACATATCGCGATTCGTGTTCTGGCGTTTAAAGTATCATCCGTTGCTACTTTTCTCGCAATTCATATGCACGCGTCTTAAAAACCATATATCGCGATTCTTATTTATGCATTTTAAAAATCAAGTGTTGTGAGTAGTCCTTTCGCAATTTAAAAGCCACACGATTCGTATTCACGCGATTTGAGAAACAAGCATCGAGTTTTTTATTTACGCAATTTAGAAATCACACATGGCAATTCGTATTCAAGCAATTAAAAAATAACACATAGCAATTCGTATTTAAGCAATTAAAATATAACGCATCGCTATTTGTATTTCCGCGATTTAAAAACCCAGAAAGGAAGAACACCATCTAGGACAAATTCCAAAACTGATTATGTTATTTGCTCTAAGTTTAATACTACCCACAACAACAGCTTCTGTCGAAAGACTGTTTTCCAGAATGAATTTGGCCTGTTCAAAATTACAGAGTAGTCCTTAAATACAATCATTACATTTTCATTTAATGGCTCAAAAAATGTCACATGATCAAGTAGATAAAATTATCACAATATTCAAAAATTTTGCAAATTACAGTATAACCATTAAGAAATTTTTTAAACCATTTTCTACCTTCTTGGAGCATTTTATATCATTTATGATTATATGCTGGGAACTGATTTGTATATCATTAAATTTTAACTGTATAAAAAATTTAATCAAGATAAGTTTTGTAAAGTAATGTAAATTTTATTGATTGCTAATTGATTGTAAATAGTAAGTGTCATGTTAAAAATATATTCGTCATAAAAAGTTGTAAACAAGTATCTTAATAGTTTTTTTATTATTAAAGAATATAGTTCCTTAAAATTTAATGTGTTTTCCTTCTTTCTTTTTCTTCCCTCTCTCAGCCTCTTATTATTAATATAAAATAAAAATGTCTGAAAATTAAAGTACATTCCCTAATAAATGCTAAATCTTATTTTCCACTTGTTTTAGTTTTAATCATTTTTAACCCTATAAACTTTCTTTAAATCAAAGTATTTAACTTGAATTTATATTAATAGCAAGAATATTTATTTATTTGAAATTTAATTCTATGAAAAAAAAAATTTAACGTTAAAATTTATGTTTAAATGGATTTTGTATTTTGTAATGTGATAAAAAAAATTTCAATTTTTCCATAGTTTTTTAATTATTTCAATTTATCCAAATTTTTTCTGATAAATTGATTCTGATTTTCGAATTCTGTTTTCCTTCTTAAGTAATCAGTTTTGCATTTTCTAATTTTAAACGTTTTAAAGTATTGTATTTTCTGCAAAGAGATTACAAGGTTAACCGACAAAAAGAATTTAGTGTTATATAAACAATGATGTTTACATAACAATCACCACCAACAATTGCTTTCAATATGTCGGTCTAAACACTTTGGCATGCGGCCCTTCATTGGTCAATCTGCTGTGCATGTGGCCCTTCACTGAAAAAGGTTGTGCACCCCTAATGTAATGCAAATGCGGGTTGGTTCCATCAAAAAGTCCTCCATAAAGGCAAATTTCTCCCAATACTTGATCCAGGAGTTCTCTTGTCGTTTGGATTAGGGTCAAAATTATAAGGCTACAGAGTTCAACATTAGTAGTCGTAAACCCAAAAAAAATTGACAATTGTCGAAAACTAAAAAATTTTGGTGTTGAAAATAATTATTAGCTATTGTGAAGTAATTATGAATAAAAATTAGAGATGCAACGGATATCCGGCAGGCAGTATCTATCCGGCCGATCCGGCTAGTAGGCCGGATATCCGGTTATGGCTGGAAATTATGATTATCCGGCAGTAACATTTGGCTCAAAATAAAATATTGAGTGGAAAGGCAAAAATAAAATATATATATATATAATTCATCACAATGATGGTAGAAAATGTAATTTTAACATAAAAATCAATATTCTTTTTAAATATAATTTTTTTTATACTTATGGTGTTTATAAAATAAAGAAATTATCCTTAAAATATGTATTAGGTTTTAGTTTTTATCTTGGTAACGCCTACAACAACCTCCTCATACTTGAAATAATTCCATACAGCACTTTTGCTTTTAAAACTCATGTTTATAAATGCCTTTCAGCAGTTTATGACAAATTTATTCTCACAATTATGAAAATAAAGTAAAATATAACTGCAGCGTATAACTATCAAAGCACAACTAAGGTAAGTATACAGATTCAGTTACAGTTAACAAAGGGGAAAACATCATTGGCCATTACACAATATATCTTATCTTAGGGACCTGGTCTTACAAAGTGGGTGGTAAGAATAACCTATAGAAGTAAAACCTGTTTTTGCAAATGGCAAGAACATAAGAACATTATTCAGAGCATTATTTCAGAACAAGAACATTATTTCAGAAAAAGATGATTAAAATTATATATATATACTTCAATATTAAGAACAAAAGAAAGAAATATTTTTAAAATTATTAATTAATTCATTATTTCAATTTGATTTTTAATATAAATATGTTTGAATCTTTAACAGATACTATTTTTATTTCTGCCACCTACTTATAATAAATATTCTATCAGTGGTTTTATTTAAGCTAAGCACAATACTCAGTGCAGATAACATTCTTCAACTAAAGTGTTATTGACATAATAGTTATTTATTGATATTCAGAAATTTAAAGTTAAGTACTTTTAATTGAAAGTTTGTTTAAAAGAAATATATTATCATAGAAGCAAAAGAAAAATAATAGTTTTGTCTAGTCCAATTAAATATAAATACTTATTTTAAAAAAAGTACTGCGGCCAGATACCGGATTAAAGATTGGCCGGATATCCGTTATCCGGCCAAATTAAGATCCGTTGCATCACTAATAAAAATACTTATGAAACTACAAGTGATCAATCCATAATCAGGGATCTGTCTAGAATTTTTTAAGAGGTATGTATTTTGTGAAAATGTTGACATATGTAGAATTAAAAAAATTAAATTAAAAAATCAACACAAAAACATGGTAAAATAAGAAAATATTTTTAAAAATTGCTACTACAGATAAAAATCATTTAACTCTTAAATTTCTATATACTTTTTCTCATATATCTCATTTCTATATACTTTTTCTCAAAATTTTGCTATTGCAAAATTTTAGGCTTAAAATTGTATCCAAATTTAAAAATCCATAAAAATCATTGTCCATAGCTAAATTTCCACTTGAATTTAATAAAGACATGCATTTAGCAGTACTAGCACTAAAAGTTATTTTCATTTTGAGAACATAATCAACTAGGTCATACAGAAAAAAGTTTCACTGAGAAAAAAAAATGTTTCTTAAAAAATAAAGGTTTAATTTACAATAGTGTTTAAGGTTATGTTCGAATCAGGGTTGGGGTTTTGGACATCCTAAACTGGTTTTGGACAGGACACGTGGGTTTTAAAGTCTTAAACTGGGTAAAACTGTCCTAAACTGTCTTAAAGTGTCCAAAACCTTGAACTTTGGTAAAAGGTAAAAATTCTATAGGTGTAACCATTGTACACATAATAATTACATGTATCAATAAATATTTGATATTTTTTATACAATTTACCATAACTTATTAAAAGAATATTATATAATAGGAAAAGGTTTATAACTTTTGAAGCTCCACAATTCATTGAACAACAAAAGTGAATACCTAATCCTTTAAATATAAATATGCTTTTAATACTGATAAATAATATTTTTGCATAAGGATAAATATGGCAATATTAAAAAATAATAATTTTTCTTAAAAAAAATACTTAATTTGTTTAAAAATTAACCTTTTATTTTTCACAATATTTTTTAAAAAAAAATGTTATAATTTCTGCATCACAGGATGATAAAAAAGACATCTATTTTTTTAAAAAAATTGTTTTTAAATATAAATATATTAGTTTAAATTGAAAATACAAAATAACTGAAAAATGTATTAACAGTTTTGAAGGGCATAACATCAGTTTCAGTTACTGACACTGGTGATGTATCACCACTATGTTAAAAGAATTGAACATGAATGAAATAAAAGTATTCTTGAATAGTATAGATAAATAAACCTGTTTATGACGAACCAAGCACTTACTCCCTAATATTTTAACCTGTATGGCAAGGCCAAACTTCAGTTATGTACTATTGAATGAGAGAACCAATTGAACTTGATTACTGATTAATCTTCCTTTGTTTAAATTGAAGAGTCAAACAATATTAATAAAACATTATACTTTTAAAAACAAATAATCTCTAGTATATTTAATTATCAAAAAAAACAAATATTCTCTAGTATATTTAATTATCAAAAAACGAATATTCTCTAGTATATTTAATTATCAATATGTTATTAGTTCTATGTTATTTTACCTCTTAAATATTGTTCAGATAAAATTGTGACATAATTTGAGTAAAGGGGTCTTGGACAGGACGGTTTAAACCATGGATTAATCCATTCTGTCCTAAACCTGGCCAACCCTGGTTCGAATGTTTATAATAATGTTCGAATTTTGATTTTTTGTAAAGTTTACAGAGGAAGACCCTTCTTGTGCGATTTTAAAAAACTCAGCTAAAAAAAAAGGAGCTCGCTTTGATATGGCGTGAGCGACCGGTTAGGTTCACAACTTTGTAGTATCTGACCAAACATGTGCTACCTTTTCGTAAAAGACACCTGGCAAAAAAGTTGCTCTTTCCCCTAGATTGCAACGAGAATGGGTTTTGCATGAAAACTTGCTTTATTAAAAGTATTTTGTGAAACTGCCGTTTTTCCTGAAGTTGAATTAGTGAAGGTACCACTAACGCTAGTCAATTTACCCTGGCCAGATGCCTGATAATTATCTTTAATCATTTTCATGTCAAACCCATCAATCTTTATAGAATTACTGTTAAAAATTTCAACGCAGAAAATCATATTTAATAATAAATATTGAATTATTATAAGTAAAAATAGGAAAAATTGCAAATTATCCAATTTAACTAGAAAAATGTAGAAATTTTAAATTATGATCTTTTAAGCACAAAGTGCTGCCACTGAAAAATACAGTCTAATAAAAAAATTCTTATAAAAAAGAAGAAAAAAAACTGATGCCACTTTTTCAAAATTTTGAATCAGCTTCAGAGTAAATTTATTTCGGTATTTCCAATAATATATAGGAAGGTGAGCATAAAGTGTACATCTTTTATGATATCCAGAATATTCTACTTTTGGGGATATTTCCGTTTAGCAATTAAAAAAAAAAAAAAACATGTAGAAGATTCAGTGATGTTTTTTTAGTTTCTCATAGGCCACTGCCCGTAATTTGCCAAGACTGGCGATTATTCTACCCAGAATTTTTGCCAGGACAGTGGCAAAAACCTGGTAAAAATTTAATTATTTAAACTGCTGAACAAATATTATTACAAACAAATTTAAATCAATCATAAGGAATAATAATTTTGATAAAATGACACGAGAAAATTATTTTTAAAATATTAATAATTAATATAAGGGTAATAAGTAAAAGATCTTACAAAACAACTAGAACCAGTTTCAAATGCCTTGAAGATTCTACGGGTCAATTCAACAACAATAGCAGATGCTTGCCATATTTGGCGTAAATTGTTAGAAGATGACAATCTACAGCCTTACAAAATACAAGTAAAAAAAAGATTATTGCAATTAATTTTACCTTGCTTATTTATTACACCTAATATAAAGGGCAGCTTCTCAGCAATGTACAGAAAGAGAAGACCAGAGAATTTCTTGCAGGAATAAATCCATCATTTGTTTCATATGCTTTGAATTTTGAATAACAAGAAAAACCATTCCCTAACACGATCTCTGAGTAAGTTATAGCCACTATTGATGCTAGTAAATGGTGGCGCAGTGTGCAAAATTCTTATGAAATGTCCAGAGAATTTTTTGAAATAATGTCTCATTTACACTCATGTCCTTCTACTAGTGCTACCATTGAAAGAGTGTTTTCAAAATTTTCATTTGTACATTCTAAAATTCGGTATAGGTTGACTGTAAATAATGCTTCAAAACTAGTGTCCTGTTATGCAATGTTGAGACAGCACAAACTGTATTGTGATGATGAATAAAGTATTGAATTTGTGCAAATTTAAAAAATTGCAATGATACTTGTATATTTAAATTAACTACACATGATGATTGACATTTATGCTTTAAATTATAGTTATAGGTATTAATTTAAAATAAGTTCATTTCATTGGAAAAAAAAGAATAATCACTAATTTTCCGATCAATAATGTTTTAAACTACTAAAATGATATATTAATACATTATGATTCAATTATGGAATAATAATTCTGTTAATTTGTTATTAATTATATATATTTATAGCATATATTTCAATTTTAAGAATAATTTAGTATCAAAAATGTGTTTTTGCCACTTTGCTTGGCGAAAATCTGCTTTTGCCACAACGGTTATTACTACCTGCAGCAAAATCTTGCCAACCCTGATTCTACCACAGATCTCCCTCTCTATTCTACAAAGAACACAGCTTTTTAGTTTAGTTTTTCGAATTTGACAAATAAATGTACTTCTGCTCAAATAATAAATAAGTTTTTAAACATAAAAATTAAGTAAATATAAAAATTATTTCAGGAGGATCATAGCAAATCTATTTAATTAACTATTGGTAAATTTGATTTTATCAAATCCTTTTTAAGAAGTTTTTCTAGGGGTAATGAATTAAGCATTTATAATGATCAAGAACACTAAATTATATTTATTAAATAAAGAAGAAAAAGAGTGACTTCTTACTTTTGTAATTTAATTTGGCAAAACGGAAATATGACCTCTCCCACAAATCTAAGTCCACTGGAACCTGAGCATGTTACTAAAGCGATATTTAAAAAAAAAAAACATAAATACATTTAGTTAAAGAAAAGCAGAAAACACCGCTACTAAATGGTCCTATAATCTTCTACTTCGAACACATTAAAATACGTTATATAAATAAATTCTGACAATAACACAATAATTCCACATTTGTTATTTGTTACAACCGCCAAAAGCACAAATGATTAAAAAAATTTGAACAACTTACTTATCTTCCAGCTTTCATGGAGTCTTCTCTCTCGATTTTTGTAGATTTTCGCCTAAGATTAATGGGAAGTGAAGGTCTGTTTTATATGTTGGCAACGATTAAAAGGTTACTATTTTAATTCTCGTGGCTACATTATTTGCTGTTTTAGTCGCCAGCCAGTGCTTTGCTTTTGCGCTGCTTTGTGCTTTGGCTTCATTGTAGAGTAGCAGTTCAGTGCAGCACGTGTTAGATTCACTAGTGATAAACATTGATTTTATTAATTTTAGTACTTAATTCTTCATTTTAGGACTTGGATAATCTATTAAATCTCTTATGGTAAGTTTAACTACTTATATAAGTTTTGAAAATATTCAACTTTTATGTTGTTGTATGTTACATCCCATGTTAAATCTTATATTTATACATATTATAATCGCTCGATTATTGATATAGTTAAGTGTTTTTTTCTTCTTCCTATGCACGTGTAAATGTTGAATAAACAACGTATAGCTAATATAAAGAAACTTACTACGATTATATTTAATTCCGTAAGCATGTTATCAGATTTGTTATGTTATCAGATTTGTAGGGTTTTATTAATTTCAAAAGTTTAATTTATAGTTTTGGATTTTAAATATTCTATTCTTTACTATTCAATTCATATATTTATTTTAACTCATGTAACCTTTTTTGTTTTTAATAGTGTAGTCGCTTGATTGTTAACATTATGTATAAACGTGTAAGTGTGCAGTAAATAACGTATGAGTATAATTCTGCTACATATTATAGTATATAAATCTCCTGTGTTGTATCTTCGGATATCACAATTTAGACTGTTACAATAAAATGTGTTCAGGTTGCAGGCATGCATTCGCTTACAGAAAACATGTGGTCTAATTTATAACTCAGTATTGTATAATACATGTAATATTGTATGCATAAAATCAAAAATATGATTTATAATTAACTACATTTAAATAATTTTAATGAATGTAAAAAAAATACAAATAAACTGAAAGAATTTAATTGGTTATCACACTCAGTGATCTAGTATTTGGTTAAGCATGTTATAGTATTTCTTCTAATAAATAATTTTTTTTCATTTAGGTGGTTAAGGCTTCAGTAATCCAGGATTAAAAGTTGAATTATTTGAAACCCCATCTTCCTGATGTAATTCTGGGTCGCAATGTGCAGCTTCAAAACTTTCCAGGATTTAAAATTAAATGTTTAATGGAGAAAATAAAAGAGTTTAGTAGATTTGGTGTGACTGTTCTACATATTGGTAAGTACTTTGTCTAATTTCACATAAATTGGCTATGCCGTTATAATTCTAGATAATAGAACTCAGTGGTTATTTAATAAAAGGGTTTTCTATGAATAAAAAGAATTTTGTTTTTTAGTTGTTTTATCTTGAATAAATTATGAGAAGGTTCTTGAGAATATATGTATTTTCTGTTACGCTTTTCAAATTGAAATAGGATAGCTAAATTTGTTAAGAAAGAATGTGATTTTCTAACAATCTTTTCAATGTTTATACCTTTTTAGCTCCCGTTTCAATGGGAACCATATTTCTCCCTGTTCATTTAATTCTCAGCTTTTGTATATATACCAAAAACTTCACGAATGTGCATTCAACTGCCAAACACAAATCTGATTTGTAATTATTAATGAATCAAAATAATTTTATTCCTTTTATTATATGTTTTCAGAATATAATATACTTTAATTTGTTAATAAACTCCCTATTGTCTTTAGATATTATTTTTATAATGCTGGGGTTTTTTTTCCCCTCCTATATTTATAAAGACACGAAACTGCTGTAGTAGAAGCAGTTTTTCATAACCGTTTTAAATATTTTGTAAGTGTTTAACATTAATTTCAGGTTCTATCGATTGCTCTGTGGATGGTAGAGCCAATATAACAGTTTGAAAGATTAAGAAATTTTGTTGAACAATCCTAGAAGGGTATAGTATAAAGAAAATGTTCATTAATATTTTTGCATTTTAATTCTTGTATTAGAAGATTTATAAATGGTGTTCTTTTGTATAGTGTCATGGCCATTTTAACCAACAATAAGTGCCTAAGGATTTTATAAAATCCGTAACATTCTTTACCTTTTTTAATAAATTTGAACAAGTGTGCCATTCATGATTAAGAATTTTATAAAACCAAGTAATGTAAGGCATAAGATATTTATAGAATGTAAACCTTTCTTCCCTTCAAGTTAAGGATTAAAAAAATTCAAAGATTTAAGTGATTAAAAATATTTAATGGTCATGACACAAAAGGAATATATGCCTCTTGGGGAACCCGCCTTGCTATATGCTGTTAGGTTGTTCCATACTGCTGTTAGGTTGTATTGATTATAGTGTACTTATTACTTGTTCCTGGTTTTCTATATATAATAATAGATTATATAAAATGTTAAACCCTAAGCAATGTTTTAAATTTATTATTTTTTTAGATATTTAATCATTTGAAATTAAAAGAAAATGAGCTAAATTATAGCATGTTTAGGTTTTTAAGTATAATAATTTGTTTTTAAATATGTTTTTGGAACAACCTAATAAAAGGGGTCAACGCATCTGTGCAACTGTACCTCTTGAGCAGAGCTGTATTTACTTTGCTTATTTGTAAAGTGTTAAGAGTTTCATTTAAGATTATTGTAAGAATAAAATGAAAATAAAAATTTGAAGTTTCACTTCAAAAAAGCATAGAGAGTTTACAGCCCTGCTCTTAGGTGATGTGGAAAATGGTTGCAATCATGCATGTTTTAAAACTTGAATTTCAGGTCTGTTCTTTTCATTATTCTGAGGAGAGCTAAATTTACAAGCATTTACTTAACCTAGAGGTGGAAGCTGGAGCAGCCTGTCATTATTAACCATCTTGTCTGTCCTAGGTGATGAAAATTGGTTCAATCAGCTGTATATTCAAATTTGTTTAATTTTTGAACGAAGAGCTTGTTTGAAACTTCAGTGTTACCTTTTGAAGGGCAACTCAATATTTTTAGAATGTACTTGTATGTCATCTTTAAGCTGTATATAATAAAACTATTGTGTTTGGTTTTTGCTCAACAATTACTGTGTTTATATGCACGTTTTTTTAACTAATTTTCTGTTCTCACACTGCAGAGTTAATGTACCTTTTAATAATATATCTTGCAAGCAGCACCCGCTTTTTTTTGCGAGGTGTATAATTTTTACAAAAAGTTTTTTGTTTTTTTAAAGAGAGAATGTTTAGTTAAGATTCTATCTCATCAAAACTTTGTGCTTCATTTTACAGAATTCTAACTGAAAAAAAAACTATTTATATTACCTAATAAATTATGTATTTAGAATATCAATTAACTTTTCCTTGTAATATTTTTTCTTGACATAAATAAGTTGTTAGAAGCTCATATTCATTTCAAATTGATTCCATTTTTTATTATTATTCAAATGGCAATCGAATCTCCAGTGTACGAAACTGTTAAATTTTAAAAACTGTTTCAATTTTAAATAAACACCAATAAAAAAAAAACCGTTTTATGCTATAATCTCTTTCTAATTATTGAAGCTCTAATTCAACGTTATTTACAGGGTTCCCTTGGTCCTTGAAAACTGCTTAAATTTTACTATGGTACAAGATTTTAGTAAAAATTCCTCAAATTTCAGTATCATTATAGTTGATAGAAACAATTTTTTAATCTTACAAAAATATTCGAAACAACAATTCGTTCTTTTATCTCCTGGAATGAGACCATGCATTAAGAGTAAAACATTTTAGCGAGACAGGCAGAGATGTCATTTCATTAATATATTGGTTCTTTTTATAAATTCTTTCTTTTGATTAAGATGGCACCCTTTATGGTAAAAAATGGTTGCATTAAAATTAGTTAATCCTTTTGCTTAGGGTGCACCATTGTACCAGCTGTAAGTATAAGTAAAAGGTAAATGTAAGTAAAATGTAAAAAATGTTACTTATAATATGTGATAATAATTCCTAATAACAGTTTTGGCTGGAAATAATTTTATATATAGCTAATTATAATAATTAATGTAGCATATTTGCCATTCAGTAATAATTTCAAAATATTTAAATCGCTTACTATTTTTAATGAACTGAATCATAACAATAGTAGATAATTATTTTACAAAAGAGTGACAAGAAAATTATGAAAAAATAAATTTATATTTTAATTAAATAACCTTAAAAATTTTCTGACCATGAAAAATCGTTTTAGACTATTTATTTAATCTATAGCATTAAAAACTAATAGATAAAATATCTTAGTTTGAAAATTGTAAATCCTCTCAAGCTTAATCGTACTTTTATCCTGTATAAAGTTTCATAAGATATGTAATGCAATGAATTTAAAAATTGTAAAATTAGGGCTTGTGGGTAAAAAAGGAAGTAGAACAAATTAAGGTGTTTGGATGTTAGTAGAGTCTTGTATTTACTTGGAATGAAACTTAATTTAGCATGACATAATTAAGAAAATTCTCATGCGTAACATCACGAATTCTTTTATTATATACCCTTATAAATGAAACATTTTATAAACAGACGAAAAAAAAATTTTTTTTGGAAGATGTGAAAAAAGTTGTACAGTAATTTGCATAGGGATGCACAACCTTTTTGAGTGAAGGGCCACATTCACAGCAAATTGACCATTGAAGTGACGCATGCCAAGTATTTAGAAAGACGTGTTAATTATGTAATATGTTTGCATAAAATTGAATATCTTTAAGTGCTTAAAATTAAAAGCTGATTACTTAGGGAAAGAACAGAATCAAAAAAATTCAGATAAAGTAAAAAATAATGAGAAAATTCATATTTTTTTGTTTCATCACATTGCATAATAAAGTTCATTTAACATTAAAAATTTGTAATGTTCATACAACTAAAATTTTAAAAAAATTAAATATACTAATTGATAAATTAAATGCAAGTTGAATAATTTAAAGAAAGTTTGCAGGACTAAAAATGATGTAAAATTGAAACAAAACCCTTGCCTTGCAGGGAATAATAAGATTCAATATTTGGTAGGCAAATTAGTACTCCAACTTTAAAACATTTTAAATAAATTATAAGAGAAAAGAAAATAAGCATTAATTTTGAAGGAATTATTTTCCTTAATAATAAAAAACTATTAAGATACTTGTTTACAACTCTTTATGACCAATACTTTTTTAACATGTTACTACTTACAGTTAATACACATATATATTAACAGCTAATTAAAATTAACATTACGCTACTCATCTTGATTAAACTTTTTTTTCTGTTAAAATTTAAGGATATACAGATTTCCCAGCATATGATGATAAATGATACAAGATGGTCCATGTAGATAGCAAATGACTTAAAAAATTTCTTACGGTTTAACCTGCGATGTGCAAATTTTCAAATATTGTGATAATTTCATCTACTTGATCATCTGATAGCTTTTTTGGGATATTAAATGAAAATTTAATAATTTTTTTTAAAAGACTGCTCCACAAACTCTAGAACAAGCCCAATTCATTCTGGAAAACAGTCTTTCTGCAGAATCTGATCTTGTGATCTGCTTTAAACTTAAGGCAAATAACTTAATCAGTTTTTGGAATTTGTCCCACATGGTGCTCTTCCTTTTCTAATTTTTGAATCGTGTGAATACGAGTAGCGATGTGTGATTTTTAAATCACTTTATGAATTGTTATGAGTGTTATTTAAACAGCGTGAATAAAACACTCGATGCATAAACACAAATCGAGATGCGAGAAGATTCACAGTGTATGATATTTTAAACGCCAGAATACGACACACTATGGGTGACTTAATTACGAGAAGAATCAAACCAAATAATTTTAAAAACGCACGAATCACGACATGTGATTTTTAAATCATGTGATCACGAAAAAGAATATGTTGGATATGTGTTGCTAAACATGCACATGTTCATGAAACTATAGAATTGTGAAAGTGTATTGAAATGTTCCCTTGCATAAGAGATTCGCGCTTAGTATAAATTTATATATCTCGTTTTATTTCTTTATTATTATTATTCTCTTTGGAAAGGAATCGATTTCGCTAAAATACGTAAGTACTTTTTAAATTAACTAAAAAGAAGAAAGAAAAAAAGAATCAAATTTCATGAGTTCTAATCTTTGTTTAAATATCGGGATAATCAAAATCACAATACATCAATAACTGCCAAAAAAGGAAGAAGAAAATAACGTTTCATCTCTTATATTTATGTCACAATTAGAGCACGTAAAAAATCATTATTTTAATGCGTGATTCATAACCCATGTGCTGTGAAAATGTAGTACTAAAAATGTCAAGATTTTTTAAATCACGGAGAAAAGCGTAGTAACTAGCGAAATGTCATTGGATTTATCATAAAATCGGCATACATGAAGATAGTCAAAAGTGACAAATAAAATTCGAAATTATATATAGTCGTATTAAAAATATTGGGATTTTCAAAATTATGCGTAAATTCATAGCATTAACCACCGGAAAAAAGCAATCGAAAAACTACATTAAGAGATAGGGTGAGTCAAAAACCTAGATGCGCTATTATAAATTTTCGAATTATTATTTTTTTTTATTTTCAAAAAAAAATTTTGAATTGATCTCTTTATTTTGTTCAAGTTGCTACAGCTGTTCGCACATTAAGGTTTGTCAGGCAGCTGGTTGCACACCCCTAATTTACATAATAATTTCACTTCATAAAAATAGATAATTTTTTATTAATGAAGTAGTTTAATTTTTAATTTAAATCACTGTAATACGTCTAAATATTTGAAAAAAATGCAATATTAGTTATCATATTAAAAGTTAAGCACTTGTAATGGAAATTTTATTAACAACAACAATTATTTTATATAAATTAAAAAATATTCTCAAGGTTTAAGAATCCTGGATGTTTTATAAAGGACGGTTACATCATTTTTCCATTATAACTAACGGCACATTAGTATGCTCTTAGAATGAGTTGAATATATACCAATTTATGTATCAAGTTAAATTTTCTTTAATTTTTAAAAAGTATTGTTCTAAGGACAATTATTATGCTTAATCTCGTTTAATTAATTTTCAAAAAACACCACCTTGGAAAAATGTGAATTTCTTTCTTTAAATGGGCCCACTCGAACAAATCGAGCTCGGGTTCGCGAAATTTTCCTGGTAATCAATACAATGGTATCAGTGCTTGAATTATAATGAAATTGCTCTCTTAGTATTTATTTATTTTTTAAATGCAAAAATTGGCATTGTCACTGGGGGCATATGTAAATTTTAGGATGAACAATTATACTATATTTAATGCCCTTAGTTTTTTAAAACAATTACTTAATTTTTTTCAAAAAAAGTCCTAAAGAGTTCTTAATTTTTGTTCTGCTAAAAAAATGGGAACCCAGAATTGAGTTTTACTGACTTATAACAAACTTTCGAGGTAATACTTTTTAATATTTCGTGAAGGAATACAAGATTAGTCTATTTCTTCGTCAAAATAAGTGAGTTAAGTATGGTATCAAATTGCTAAAGAAAAGCTTTTGGATTTTTTTAAAAACAAAATACAGTGTCTAAGTAAGAAATAGACAATGTCTTTTTTAATGTTATCTAGAGAAACTTTTGGTAATTTCTTTGGTAGGTCTTTGAAAATTATAGTAAAGAGCAGTTTAAGGTTAAAATATTACTTTTGGAAAAAGTTGTATTCATTCTTCTAGGATATATGACGAATTTCGGAAATTTCACTCCAGTGGTTTGTAACATTTTTAACAGAGGGCATTTTTACAGAATTTGAAACTTTTAAATGATTGAAAAAAGCTTCATATTATAAGGCAATTCTTTTAAAACATTTCTTAAAGTAAGCATGGTAAAATTTATAAGGATGATTTCGAAAAAAGAATAATTTTAAACTTGAAATAAAAAACCAAATTTCGCAATATTATAAAGTATTTTTTAACAATTTCACCTTTTTTTTTTAATAAAAATAATAAAATGGGATGCACTTTTGAAGGAAAAGTTACTATCGAATCTTGGGAATTTATTTATTTATTTTTGTATCAGAGATTTTCTTAATATTAATGCTAAATCCGGGTTCAGCTAAGTTGGAGACAGCATTTTAAATTATTTGTATTATAGAACTTCTTCATAAAAAGCTAACGATTTTAATTAACATGATTTTTTCCTCTTTGGAAAAAGAAGAAGAAAAAAATCAGCTGTAATTGTACTTATGGAAATAAAAAGCACCTTAAAAATTTACAAGTTGAAGCAAACATTTCTCTTTCCAGTAGATTTTTTTCCTCCGAATGAAATTTTATTTGATAGAATTTCATTTTAAATCCAATTTAGTTGTTAAACTCGATGGAGAAGGATTTTAAATCTTTGGAAATCTATGCGCAATCAAGTTTTCTTGCCTACAGCGCTTTACAGAGCGCTCTACAGCGCTTTTAAAAATTATGCTGTTTTTTTAATTTCTTTCACTTATTATTTTTAAAAATCTTCATTAATTTATAATGTGTTTTAGATTTTTACTCTATTGAGAGAAGTTGACGTAGTTAAATTTTATAGCAAAATGAAACATTAATACTTTTGCCTAGCAAATATTTCCTGAAAATAAATATTTTCCCTTCAAAAAAAAATAAATGAATAAACAACTGTTTTTCTAAAAGCTTAATTAACAAACATCTTCAATGTTTGTTAAATGATAGTCTAAATTTATTTTAACATCATTTTTAAATTTTTTTAACGATAACAATCAAGCGATATGAATGTTAAAATCATGTTTAATAAAATTCACCTTTTAATGTGATTTTAAAAGACATAAATGGTGAAGTAATATAATCTTATTGTGTTCAATATCATAATAAAATGACTTAATTGAGTAAGACTAAATAATATCTTTGTGCAACTGCGAATCGACGTACTTCGACGTAAGATGTTCTAAAGCCTAGAGACAGTAATAAATCTGTCCAATCATAGACAGGGCAAAAAATTTCAGATTTTTGCGCTCACTAAAGATTCGCCAATAATGGGATAAACCACTCGACTAAGGTAAACCTGAAAGAGGGTAAGTTCTTGGAATTTTGTTGCCACCGGGAAGATAGGACCTTCACTTCCTTCTAATCTTAGGCGAAAATCTACGTCACTATTCTCTCTCTGTTGTTAATGAGAGTAAATCGCAACACTCGAATACGCCACCTGGGGAGAAGACCGGTTCCATGTTTTGATCCTCCTTCTTTTCGTAGTTGTAAAGGAATGTAAAATTTTATTTTCTCCTTTCTTAATATTCTTAATGATTTGTTAAAAATATTTTTTAAAATTTCCAAAATGTTTTTCTTAGAACTATGTTAAATGGGGGATATTATCATAACTACGGCAAGTTGGCGAAGAGTCGCCGAGGAAGGAAGATAACGTTTCTGGCGGAGGGAACCAGTTTTCCTCCGATCATGACGTTTACGCCTCTTCCTTCTCATTTACTCAAATTCCCTGACTACTCCTTAGAACAGTGTTTCCCAACCTTTTTTGTACCATGCCCCACCTAAGCCTTTCTAAACTTCTTATGCCCCCCTATGTAACGTAATGTAAACTTAGGAAATTGTTAGCGAAACAAAGTAAGTAAATGAATATAATGAAAACTAAAATTCATATAATGAAAAACTAAAATTCAAATTCGAAATAATTTTAAGATTCTTTATACAGACTAAGGCTTTATAAAGATTTTTCTATAATAATTTAATATTTCAATTTAGTGAGATTCTTGCCCTTGATGCTTGCTGCACGTAGATTTTATCTTAGGTTCCAGTTTGGTTAGCTTCAGTCTCAAGTCTTCCCGTTGTGCTATATCCAGACGATTTCCTTTTTTTTTACCAATAAAATCATTTACAGCACTAAATCCACATTCAGCTAAATATGAAAATGGTATCGGTAACAATAGTTTTCTTGCACATTTGATTGAATTTGGGTATTTGTTTTCTGTTTCCTCCCGAGGAAATTATTAAATATTAAATAAAGTTCATATTAAATAAAGTTTTAACTGACTCATCATTTTGCATTTCTGCAAGTTTTTCTTGATATATTTGATATATCAGACAAATCCACTAACATGGACAGCAACATCCATGTTGGAAAATAAATTTGTTTTAAATCAGAATATCTTTCTTTTAAATCAGCCGATAGAATTTTCAGATGATAGACAATAACAAGGAAAGCAGTATAATTTACTTCACATTTTTGGAGCCAATGAAACTGTTCAAAGTTTTTGTTGTTAATATATTTCTGACATAACTCAATAAGGGTAATAAAGCCAAATATCTTCGCTTTTGCATCAACAAGAGTTTTATTTGTTCCTTGAAGTTTCTTATTTAATATATTCAGTTTTTCAAAGATATTGGCTAAATAACTCACAAATGCTTTACCATCAACTGTAAACAGATACTTCATTTCAGGTTTGTCGCTTAAAAAATCCCTAAGTCACATAATATTTATTGACCGCAATTATTTAAGAACTTGCTTTTTTCTTTCGATTTTGTCACCAAAATCTCGCATTGCATTTAAATGGCCCATAGCAAAAGGTTTAAAGTCTTGTCGAGTCCATTTTTGAATTGCCCCCCTTTACAATCAAATTGCCCCCCCGGTGGGGCGTGGGCCCCACGTTGGGAAACACTGCCTTAGAACTTATCGGTTAAGATATATCAGTTATTAAGTAACCGGTTCCGATTTCTTGTTCTTAAATAACGTGTACAAAATATTAGTTCTTGAATAACGTACTCACGGTGTCAGTTCCTAAAGATAAAACAGACGTTTTGCAAACGTCTAATTTGAAGTTATTAATCCTTTTATTCTTTTTTTTTTAAAAAAATCTGTTTGACTCAAAATTAATGAGATTACATTTGAATAATAGTTTTAAAAAGTCTTATAATGCACCACAGTTTCTTTTCTTTGTTTCTGAAATATAATTCATATTTGATTTAAACATTTTATTCATTTTTCAATAGGATGAAGATTTAAATGAACTATACATTTTTCAATACAAAATGCATTTAAGATGGATCTGAGGAAAACGTTTCTAAGAAAGCTTAGACATTTAAATGTTTTACTTTAACATTATTTTTATTAATTTTTAATTAGGATGAAGATCTTATGGCAATTACCTTAAAAGTTTGCAATTTCAAATGTAACGAAATTTTGTAAGGTATTTTTATTGCAATACATTACTTATTGCTTTTATCGCTAAATTCAGCATTTCAGATACGTAATTAGGACGAAAAGAATAAATTAAATTTTCTTATTCCAAATGCATAATAAAAATTCTTCAGAATGAAATATACATATTGTTACGCTAATAATGAACTATAATAGATTTGAGAAATGAGTTAAGGAAGCACTTTATACATTCAAAAAAAAATTTGAATCACTTGTTTGCTTTTTCAGATGTATGATATTTTATTAAATCGTTTTTCGTCAAATTAAACATTTAATCAGAAATAATTTTCAATTATATGATAATTTTCAATAGATGATAATTTTCAATTAGAAATATATATAAGACATTATTCACAAAGGAATCGATACTTTTACACAAATAATAAATTAAGATAGATCTCAAGGAATAGACCTGAGAAAGCAATTAATACATTTAAAGTGCTTTACTTTAACCTTATTATTTTATTCAGTTGTTAGCAGTTTCATAAGTTATAAAAGTTTTAAAAAAATATTTATATATATTTCATTATCAATCGCAGCACTTTACTTTAACATTATTTTGTTCAAATGCAATTTCAAAAGTGATAAAGTACAAAAACCAAGTCTTATTTCATAATTATAAGCATGATTGCTTGCATCTTAAAAAATATCTGTAGTTGATTTATAGAGAAAATTACATTGTCAACAATGTCAACTTTCATCATAATTAACACTTAAACTCGGAAAAAAGTTGTTCGCAAGTATAATACTAGTTTCCATTGCACGTATTTCATTTATAAATTTGGAGTTTAATTAAAAAAAAAAAACTATAACTTTAAACGCGATAAAAAGATTTTGTTAAAATTTAAATCACATCAGTAAAAATAATATTTCATTTATCGATTTAATTATTTATTATTTTTTTTACTAAGAAATTGAAAATAAAAAACATTTCTGAGAGAACTCCAAACAAGTCAATACAATCAATGCATCAGAATACGTCATCAGGTCAATGCTCTTCACAGTCATAAAATTTTAAAATTAAATTCCTGCTTAGAGTTTCAGATTAAAACTAAAATTGAAAGATTTAATTAAAATTATTACCAAATATTGCAAAGAGAATTTTGTGTTTTAATATTTGTATTACATGATCTTATAAAAGCACAAAACCCATGATCTTATGAAAATTTGCAAAAAAATTCCCGAATCTTTTAATGAATATTTTTCAAATCTGATGCAATTCTGAAACTGCCGTAATATTTAAAATAAATAAATAAATAAAAATAAAAAAAAGGAATTGAGTCCTATGTTTCGTTTTAAATGTAACCAAGTCGCTAATATGGTAATTATCATTGTTCCTGACATATATAACAGAAATTATTACTATCTCTAATTATTTTTTTCATTTTAATAAGATCATGCGTTACACCACGTCCCGTAAAAACGAATGAGTTTTCTTTTCACTAATGTTAAAAGTCATATTTGAAACATCTCGTAACATTAAAGATTTTTTAACAAAATAAAATAAATTAGTATCCACTTTTGTTAGACATATTCCAATAATCAAAAGCTTCAAACAATAATATTTAATGACATATTAATCTTTTCTTTAAGAGACGAGTTTCATAAGAAACATTTCATTCACTTGTGTAACTTTTTTTTAAATTCCTCTTGACCTTACATTTCTTTAAAGGAAATTTTAAGATGTTTTTTTCGTTAAAATAAATAAATAAATAAAATCTTCAAATCTTCATTCTTCAATCAAATTCAATCTTCTATTTTATAATAGATGGGGGGGGGGGAGGAGCAGTTTTTTCTCATTTTTAGACAATGACGAAGGAGAGAGGAAGGTAAGTTTATTTATTTTTATAAAACATTTTTTATTTACCCATTTCTTAGAGAGATATTTGTTTATTATGATATTAAATATGTATTTAAGATTTTTATTCCCTGATGTATTTTTAACGTAACTTTTTCCTTTTTTGCATTTTTAGAAATCTGATATTGGGTAAAATAATGTGTTAAAATGATTTTTCCAAATTCGAAGCTATGAAGTTCAATGAGTTCGAATTTATTATTTTATTACATAGAAGCAAACTGAAAATTGTTTGGACAGTATCTGATGTATCAAAGGCTCTAGGATGGAAATTATGTCTGACGATTCGTATGCATTGCGTATCCACTGTAGCTTGTATTTTTAAAACAACCCATTTCAAAAATCAATATAATTTATTATTTTACACGTAATAAGCTTTCCAAAAAGAGTGGACAAAAAAATCTGAGAAAATTGTGCAGTACTTTCCCAAAAACCAGGCAAATTTGAATTCAAAAAGAGAAGTCCGAATATATTCATTAACAAAGATATCAATACAAGAATGAGTCTTTTTATTTAGTATGTATGTCTCAACATCTTTATCAATAACACTGTTAAAAATGTTTTGTTATTCGTCTCAAGCTATTAAGTCAAAAATCTGAAGGAATATTTATTAAAAAAAAAAAGAGTATGATTTTGCGTGTATTAAATTATTATTGTGTATTAAATTATAAATCGTGTATTAAATTATTATTTGCACCCGCAGTGATTAAATTGCATATCTTAAATGTGCCTCTCAAAACAGGGAAACTGCATCTTAGTACGAGTAATAATTTGTCCTACTAGTTTTTATTAATGAAATATATCTTTGCTGTTATAAACTTTCAATTAAAATGAGCAATGATGTGTTAATAAACATTGAAAATATATGGATTAGCTATCTTATTAAATCTACAATATAGTAAGCAGAAATCTAATTTAATATGTATAAAAAAATTATTTAATATCTATGTATCGGGAAATTAAGCTTGTTTTTCTCTTGTTTTAATCTAGCCATGCAGTGTTATTGTAAGTTCCAAAAATCACAATCATATGTGATGCCTTCAACTAGAAAGCAACATTATTTATAACAGAAGATTTTCGATTGCAATTGCTAAGAATACAAAAGAGGATCAACTTCTTGATTTCAGAATTGTAAGAAAATGTAGCTGCACCACAACTAATAGCTAATTTTCTACAGAATTTTTTAACTTCTTATTTGAAATATTCTCGAGCAGCATGACAAATAAAAAAATTTGTTTCATTCCGCCTACGAGTAGTGTCTTATTTTCCACCCCTATTCTTATTATCAGGGGTGATTGTGAGCCCAATTAAAAAATCCTGAAAATTTCCTGAGTAAAATCATTAATGACGCATTTCAAAAAAATAATATCTTTATAAATTTAAATCATTGATATTTTCACAACGTGAAAGTTTACATAAATTATATGCAGCATAATTTAAATTAATAATTATGTATTTAGTTTACTTTTATCTCTAATCACATTTATTATTTCACCAGAAAAAATATTTACAAATGAAAGAGATGCCAAGAATAAATTCTAGTTCTAATATTTTTAAATAAAATATACAAGAATTTTTATACATAAATGTGATAGATGATTTCTGTAAACTTCTGGACTGTGGATCCTGACAGGGCTAAAGAGAATACAAGGGCTAGTTCACTCCGCTCTTAGAGCTGAAGCTACGATTTCCCTCCTCATGACGTCACTGTGTCTACAGATCTCGGAGATCGCAAGCAAAGATATGATAACTTTGCATCTTTCTCTTGTAAAAATAAGTTAGACTTTTTCTGGTTATTAGCCTTCAAACTTTACGTAATTAACACATTATTTCCGTTCATAAACATAGTTCAAAAAAAACTTTCTTGGTTATTATATTAAAAAAATGCCATTTTAAACTTATAAAAATGCTTTGCTAGTTGGTGAAAATGACACGATAAATACTTTATTTTAAAAAGTTCAGTTTTAACTTTAACTATTAAGAAAAATGAAGGCATATATCGACACTTTTTTTATCTACATATTCTTTTATAAAGATAAGTTAAGTTAAATTTAGAATCCTTGATTTTAAAATATGTCGTTAATAGCAATTTGTTCATACTTAATCATTAGGAAACATCAACCTTAAATGCTAATTACTGAAACAAAATAATAATTTAGGTTCATAATGACATCAGAAATTTTACAATTGTTTATAGACATTTAAATTTACGATGATATAATTTATAGATATTTAAATTGAAGAGAATATAATTTTTAAAAAAAAATCATAAATATTTAGAATAACTACATTGAAAAATATGTTATGAAATTAGGAGAATTTCAACTATATACTATATATTTTATTTATACTTTTTATTTACATTTTAGTTTTCTTTGACTTTATCCATTTTTTAATTCTTTTCACCTGCCTTTCTTTATGAAGTAACGAGGCGTTTTCTATTTAGATAATGAATTTTTATAAAAGTTCTTTACGACAGAATAAACGTATTGCTGTTTTATATTAACTGTGTCATTTCGGAATCCATCCTTTACATAGTTGTTCATTTACTTTAGGGAACACGCGAAAAATTATACTTTTTCCTTTTGTTTTTGTATCAGAATTTTTGCAAGTTGCAATCGCGCAAACTGGCATTTCGATAATAGTTTTAAATTCTTGTAAATTCACTGCAAAAACTGAGGAAAGTCATTATAGAAAATAACAAATGTCTTAAAATATCTCGCAAAAAGAAATGATCCAATATTAGTTAGAGCTAGTAAGGTCAAACGCTCCGTTCTTGAAGTAAAAGTGCGAGCTTTGCGCCAAAGTGACGTCACTAGAGTGACGTCGGAGGATCGGCGCGGCGAGAGATACTTCAAAGGAGTGAACCAGCCCTTCTATTCTCTTTAGCCCTGGGATCCTGATCGCGGATAGCGAAACATCTGGAAACCCGGATTTTTTCCGGAGCACATTCATCTCTGTATTATTTTCAATTTAAAAATGGAGAGGGAGGGGGGTTTAATTTAAATAGTTTATAAAGAGAGGCTTTAACTAAGCAAAGTATAATAAACAATAAGAGAAATTATGCTATGTTTACAGAATTCGAATAGTCGAAAATAGTATTTTTTATTATTAAATAAAATGCAACTTGCAATTTATTTAAATCAGTAATTTTGACATGAAACTCAGGTTATATATCTTAATGATTATAATTTAACTCATCTCATTTGTAATCTTATATAATAATTATAAATTTAATTTTTAACAATCTACATTGAACTTTTAGTAATCTATTATCAACCAACAACCATAAATTCCAACGTCAGGGCTTTATTGCTAACATCCGCTGTGGCACTTTCGTCATGGTGCGGGGATTAGGTTCCCAAGTACCATATGATTAATGGATGGGAGGCCTTCTTGTGTGTTCATTGATAAGATTTGGTTTTGAAATAGTCAAATACTGTATAAATATAGTACACCATTTCTTACAATATATTTAATAATTCCTTTAAAATGTCCATTATAAATGGCAAAATTTCCTATAATTTACATAGATTTAGCAAAATTTTTTTTTCCATAAATGCTTATAAAAAGTAATGCTTGCATTAAGCTTTCATTTTTATTTAAAAATTCTATCATAAATTTTTTATTTCAAACTTTCTTCATAACCACTTATCATCCCACTAAAAATTAAGCAAGCCTAATAATATTGCGATCCAGTTGCAGACAATAGATTCAGACTTAAGGCATTTGATTTATATGTAAGCTTAAGTAACTTGAAATGTTAATATCAGACAGTTATATGGGTGATTCTTTGGAAACATGACAATTGGAAAATTTTTTTTTTCAAATTTAAAATCTTTCAAATTTAAATCTTTCAAATTTTCAAATTTAAAATCATTTTTTTGTATATTTATTTAGTTACATTTATTAATATCTTACAGACCGCAGTGTAGTTTATTGAAATTTGTTCAAGGAAAAATATTTAATTGGTGTAATCAAATAAATCTTCATATCGAGCAAAATTAGCTGCAAAAATTAAAAAGAAAAAAAGAAAAAAAAAAGCTTTTCTTAAAGTTTATAAATACAAAAATCAAATAAGAGCTGGGTCATAGAGAGAATTTGTAATCTGACTCAACTAAATAACCTTTTCCTAACTTTTCAATAAATTCTGCATTCAAAATAATCATGTCTATAAATCGGAATTGTAAAAAAATTAGCCCAACTCCGATTATGAAAATGATTTAGACGAATGTTTATAATCATGAGGATAGAAATATTACTTTTATTAATCTTACTACAATCGTTTAAATTATTACTTATTACAAAATTAATTTATAATCTTTAAACGTTTTTGAGCCTATTTTTTTTACTAAAATCTGAAAAAAGTACACATAAAGCTATTGAGACTGAGGGACAATCTAGCTATTGATCTTCTGGAAACGGCAAAACATTATGATTAAATGAAAATAAATGATATTAATTGCGAAAATATAAATCACCATTGAGATAAAAAAAAAGGGGGGGGAACTTAAATAGAAAGAAAATTGGAAAGAGGAACGAAATGTTTCTGCTACTTTTATTATTTTTTGCAATTCATTCTATTTTCACCTTCAAGGCGATCTTTCAAAACTATTTCGTATTTTTACAAACTTTAATTCATGATTTGGACTATTTTAAAATTAATATTGTCTATGGAGCTGTAATTATTTCTAAAAGCATAAATATATTACAAATAATAAAGTTAACGAATATCTTTTAGATTGATAGGTTCATATTATTGACGCATAATTAAACATATTTTTTTTTTGTAAAATTACTTACTTTTTAAATAATTATATCCTAATACACTTTTATAATTAAAAATGTATTTATAATTATGATTTCATGACAATCCATGTTAACATTGCACCGATTTTCATAGCAAATAATACATACTTATAAATTATTTAATTAAATATTTAACAAATAAGGTATCCTTCAGCTCATAAAATTCCTAAGTCAAATTTATTAAGCTAAGTTCTAGAGGTAAAAATTAAATTTAATGTATCATGGTTAGTTTCCTTAAATATTTATTAAAGAATCGGCTTGGGCTAAGACATTTATTTGTTATGCGTGATTGTGCATTAATATTTTTTACAAATGCATGTCTTGAATCTAAGATTAAATGAAAATTTCAATATATTATAAGTCGGTGGTTGGCTTTCTGAAAAATTTGGAGTCGAAAATTTCAACTACCAACTCTACAACTATGGTTCGAAAAATATGAAAAACTGTTTTAAAGATAAACTAAATATATAAAACGATTAATTGTAAAAAAATGTTTTAAAAATTCCTGCATGGGTTTTTTAAAAAATGGTGAAGTAAATTCGAAGCATTGTTAAGACTTTGTTAAATCGAAAAAATTAAATTTATTTTTGGAAAAAGCATAAATTATTATAGAATAAACTTTATGTTGAGAAGAAAGAAGAGTTAAAATATCTAAAAAATATAATTGATAAAAAAAAATCGACTTTTTTATACTAAGAAATTTATTTGTAGTATACTCTATTAAGACAGTCAACTGTAATAGCATTTTTTCCCAATTTTTTTTATTATTAAAATCTTTCGCACATTTATCTCTCATTTCCTTTATGTTAGTCAATAACTATTTTAAAGTTGCTTAAAGTTAAAAAATTAAAAAGTTGAAAAAAACGCATAAAATTTTATTTTACTTGCTGCAGGGTTCCCACGGTCTGGAAAATTTTTCAAAGTGGTCGCAAATGTGGGATAAAACTAGATATTTTAAGCAGTTAAAAAATATTTAATTTAAAGGAAATATACATTGCTGGAAAAAATAACTCAAGAATCGAATTTACGAATGAAAGATAAATTTAAGCATTTTTCAGTTGTCTTGAAAATTTTTTAGCTATCGCTCATTTATTTTTTCCAGTTTTTTTTTTTTTTAAAGCGCTTTATTTCGTATGTTTCTGGCACAATTTTTTTTTCTTATGTCGAGAAAGAGTTCAAGGTGCATAAATCCCCATGGCAGAAGTACCTTGAAATCTTGAATAATCTAATATCTGACATTGTAGGAGATTCATTTAATATAAAATTTAATAATAATGATTTATTAGAAAAATCTTAGTTTGTGGAAATCTTAGTATGGTGGAAATAATAATAATAAAAATAAGGTTGAAAAAATATAAATAATAAAAGAAATAAGAATAAAATATAATAAAACAAAGAGTAAGAAATAATAATAAAAGAATTCAAAATTTGACGTAAATCAGGCACTTATGCACCAGTAATAAAGTCGGACATTCGTTGATCATGAAACATCGATGCATTTCACTCAATGAGATGGATATGAATAACTCTGTATCAATTTGCCCTTTACAACACTATTCTTAATATGCTTGCAATAAATTTTACTTTTAAAGTTTATTTTTTTTTTCAAAAATCGTTTTTTAAATTACTTTCAGATAGAAAAATTTAAATAAGAGAAGTTATTTCAAAAAATATAACACAATGAAAAACTTTTTAAAAAATACCATAAAGCTTCAAATTTAAACTACTGAGTTCCACACAAAATTTTCTCCACCCTCATCCAAAGAATTTGAAATTCCACATTTTTTATCAGATTTTACAGTAATTACAAAGCATTTTATGTAACATAAATGCGAGTGAGTACAGTGTGGAATATTTTCAACTAAAGAAAATTTTGCAGATACTAGACTTAATAGTTTTTTTTTTCTACACTTAATAGTCTTTATAGATTTAATAATTTTTTTCCCATGTTTTTTCGTTTTAAAAATTTTCATATGTTGTTTTTTCAGCAGTCAACTTATACACCTGACATACCAAAAATTACAAGAGCGCAATCAAAAATATAGCGGGTCGACTTATATACTGGTATATACAATATACAGAATTTTATATTTTTGCAATTGGGTAAATTATGTTATAAATCTTCATTGTAGTCATTAAACTTATGGTTATAAAAATAACACTTGCTAAGATTAATTTAAATCATAAATGTATAGTTTAATATCATAAGAACAGAAGTTTCGAAATAGGCTATCTTACAGTGCGTGTAGATACGTTGATCAAAAAATGACGTTAATAAAGTGTGACAAAATAAAAATAATAAAGATTACAAGTGAAGCAGGATGTAATGAATACTATTTAAATATTTTTATCTAAGAAAATCAACTTCTGGAGTCGACTTGCTAAGAAAAGAATTATTTACTGATTTGATAACAATAAAAAACACGGTATTTTTATCTGTTCCGCAAATAACCAAACAATTTGTCGATTCGGGAAAATATATTCAGCTTCAGTATTTTTCATTTTGGAAAAACACAGAGTTTTGGAATTATTGGCTACATCTGAAGTTTAAGCACATCATAAATAAATGCTAATAATTAGGCTAATAATATGATAATAATTAAATGCTAATAATACGTAGCGGGTCCTAAAATTTGGCTGGGTCCAGTTATTCAAAACTAAACAGAAAAAAAGAAATCTAGGTGTATATATGTATAAACTACAGACGCAACTTATGGACGATGGGAGCTACCTAAGGCATTTGCAGCTGTTAATGTTAAACCTTGTAATTTTCAGCTACACCTAGAAGATAAGAGGATTCCTAAGTCAAGCCCAGCAACCTTATCAAGTCGACCAAATTCGATTTCGTGAAGAATTTTGTAGTTAAAACTAACGCGTATTCGTGGGAGAAGAGAAAAACCGTCCATTGTTAGCCTGATGGTAAAGGAACTCAACCGGAGAGAAATTGAGCATATTGCATCGTTACCAATAGATAGTTTTATTCCGTTATGCTTCAGTTTTATGTAAGCACGAATAATAAAATTTCCCGAAATAAGTTCATTATGTCAAAGATTAATTTTTTTAAAATATTATTTTATGGATGTGTCCTTCTTCTCAATCTTAATGTAACTTTCTGTATTATTGATTTTATTATTTGAATTCTTCAAAATCGAAAATTCGAAAGAATTCAATCTTCAAAGAAAGACAACCGGAAAATAAATAATTCAAATGCGAAAAACAAGAAGATTTTCACCGACATCAGAATTTTTCAATTTAAATTGTGGGATTGATGAGAAAAATTTAGAGGAATCGTATTTCACCACTCTTAATGACTTTTTATCATTTCTTTCTTTTATATTACATGTATAAAAGTAAGAATTTAAAATTTCTTAAACTAAGAAACCTTATTCGAAAGTGAATAATAAAAAAGAAATTTTTTTAATTTTATTTTTCAGTTTCAGTTAATATGTAATAAAAATGGGTTAACGTCCACTGCAGATTGGTAAGCAACTATATCAATCGTCAACGACGATTAAGTGCACTATTTCCATCCTTTTTGCTAAAAACCTTTAAGGTCGTAATCAGCTATATGGAATTAATAAATGAGAAGTCATAGAAGGGGAGATGCAAATTCGTGAAAGCAGGACTTTAAAACTAGTTTATTATATGAACCTTATTGACCCTGCCCAATATTTATTTCTGAGATCAATTTTTGAACTCAGAAATAAATATTAGGTTGGGTCAATTTTATTGAAGGCAAATGCATATAATTGATTTATTACATGGCAGTTCCTTCCTGGCACTCCCCCCCCCCCGAGGCTGAAGTATTAATAAAATATCAGAATCTAGATTTCTGAAAAACCATGAAAAAAAGATTAAATGATTGAACCCATTAACCCTTTTCTATTGACACTAAATAAAACTTCTTTTTAATAATTAATTGAAGACTATAAGTGTTATTTATAGAATACGATAGATTATTTGAGCGAAAAATATGTTGAAATGTTAATTATTAGGAGTTCAATAATTTTTAAGCTATTTAGTGCATCTGAAAATTAGTTCGTGGTTATAAATGCATTAAATGTTTACATAAGGCGTTTCAAATTGTTACATGCGTAAAATTATTACATTTACAAAATCGGAGTTCCGTCGAAAAAAGTTGGATCATTTAGGGTTTCATAATCGAAAAAAATTTGGGAATCGCTGTCGTGATACATACATTTTTACTTGATGGAATGTTCTTATTATTAAAAAATGTAATTTATTTTGAATTTTATTCACCCTAATTATTGATGGGAGTTACTATTACGAAATAATTTAAGTTATAAAAAATTTAGTTTATAAGGAATATTTTTTTAGTCATGAAAGCATAACTTCAGAATTGCAATGGTAATAAATTTCCTCTAAGTCCCATTGAAGGGGGTGTGATAATTTCAGATTGCTCAGTTGAATAGGAAGAGAGCGGTCTTTTCTAGAAAATGAACTTTGACATTGATGAATTTTTCCCTCAGTGCAGCAGTGGGAGGAATGCCTTCTAAGAAAAAGACCACCCGATACTTTGTCAAGTTTCCCGCCGAACACGCCAAACTAACGTTTTGATTGGTTCGATAGAAAAGCGCGCACTTCTTTCTTTCAATATGGCTGTGTAGAAAGTTACACAAACTGTTTTTTTGTAAGAGTTTTTATTTGAATTAATAATTGTCTAATTCGCAATAAATATAATTTTATTTTTTAATTTCAAACTTCTTTTTTTGTTAATTTAAGATTTGCTATTAAAAAACTACAGTTTATTTCCCCCCCCTTCTCTTTCGACTCGATGTTGATTGATAATATTCTTGAGGAAAAGAAAAACAATTATGAGTTAGAAAAAACTAAATTAGCTCAGTTAGAAAAAGATAATCAAACAAAACTAGAGTTAGAAAAAATTAAACTCGCTCAGTTAGAGAAAGAAATTGAATTATCTAAAGCGCGAAAAGAATCGCACAATCCTTCGAAATCGGAAACTATTAGCGAGCTAGAGCCACCGCACCGTCTCGAAGATTTAATAAAAAGTATAAAAACCCTTACCATATCCGTTCCCTCTAAACCTGAAGCATTTAATTTGTTTTTCCAATCCCTCGAGAAAGCGTTTAAAACGAAAAATGTGCCCGAAGAATTAAAATCCGAAATACTGCTAAATTTGTTAGGTGAAAAAGCGAAAAATTTAATGATTTATATAAGTGAACAAGAATTAGCAGATTACGATAAACTTAAAGAAATCGTGTTGAAGGAATTTCAACCAACACCTCGAGAATGTATTAACAATTTTAATAAAATGCAAAAAATGCCTCATGAAAGTTATCTTCAGTTTGCTTCACGATTGAGTGCAGCATTCGAATACTATTGCCAATTACGCAAGGTTAGCGATTTTAAAACATTATGCGAGTTAATTATTTCGGATAAGATGTTTGGTCTACTTGACCGAGAATTAATGACTCATATTGCAGTAAGGCAGGGAGAATCATTTTTCAAACCACAAGAGCTAGGAAGAGAGTGCGATATTTATCTTTCTTCCAAGGTTAAATCAAAACAAGATATAAATTATCATTCCCAAAGGAATCGAGACTTCCGTTCTAATAAAAATATTTCTAACGTGTTTTTATCCGAAATAAGTTATCCTAAATGTGTCATTTGTAAATCTAATGAGCATGCCTTGTATATGTGTTCGAAATTTAAAAATATGTCCATTAATGAAAGATTAGAAGTAGTCAAGAGTAACAAATTATGTTTTAAACGCTTATCCGCCAAATGTTCCGTTCAAACGTGCAAATTTAGGGATTGCTTTTGCGGTAAACCTCATAATAAAATGATCCACTTTCCAAGAGTAAACAGAAGTAATAAATCACCCGCTATTGTTAACCAAGAATCACAGTTGAGTTTTGAATATTCCATCACCCCTTCCACTTCCTCCCAAGACGGCGCCAATGGAAATATGTCTGTAGTCACCACCAGTTATGAAAAAAATAAATTTAACACAAAAACTGTTCTTTTGAGTACGGCTAAGTGTTTTATTAAGGATAAAAATTCCTTATGGCAGGAAGTTAGGTGCTTGCTAGATTCAGGCTCCCAATCATGTTTGATTAATCGCAATTGTTTACAAAATCTTAATTTGTCTTACGAAAAAATGAACACACAAATTTCTTGTTTGAATGATTCAACGATGAATATAAATAGGTGTGTTAGGATTTCGATTTCAAATAAAGATAAGAGTTTTGAAAAGGAATTAACCTTTTTAGTAGTTGAAAAAATAATTGATTTTACGCCGTCGAAATTTCTTAATGCAGTAGTTAAGGTTCCTGTTAATGTTAGATTAGCTGACGAAACATTTTTCATTCCTGATAAAATTGACGTATTGTTAGGCGCGGAGATATTCTATGAATTATTACGGTCGGGGCAAATATATTTACACGAATCAAAATTAATTCTACAAAATACCGTTTTCGGATACGTAGCGAGTGGTAGTTATATTGATTCGCATACAACCAATGTGCATTGCGGATTAATTTTAGAGGATGATTTAAACAAAACATTAAAGAGTTTTTGGGAAGTTTAAAATTTAGACGTAGGGTTAACGAAAAGTAAAGAAACGACCTTTTGCGAGGAATATTTTGAGCAAACACATTTCCGTAATAAAGAAGGTAGATACGTAGTAACTATACCCCTTAAGGAAGAACCCTCGTGTTTAGGCGAGTCAAGGGATATTGCTCTTAAACGGCTGAATTCTCTGTGGTATCGGTTATCAAAGGACCAAGAACATTTGAGACTTTGCAAAAACTTTCTTGATGAATACGAGAGGCTTGGTCACTTGAGTGAAGTTAAAGATGAAGGAGAACCGGAAAGTTCCTATTATATGCCACACCATGGTTTGTATCGTCCTGAGAAGAGTACTACGAAGCTTCGCGTAGTATTCAACGCTTCTAGCTTGACGCATAATGCTACACCTCATTTAACGCTATCCAATATAATGGTGGGGTGATACAGGAAGACTTATTTAGCATAATGACTAGCTTTCGAAGGCACACATACGCGTTTCAAGCGGATATAAAGATGATGTACAGAATGATTTTGGTGAACTCCAAGCAGCATTGTCTTCAAAGAATCCTTTGGAAGGATCATGCGAATGGCCCAACAAAAGCTTATGAATTGAGAACTATCACGTACGGCACCGTGAGTGCTAGTTTTTTTAGCAACAAGGTGTTTGAATCAGCTATCTCTTGACGAGGGGATAAATTTTCCTTTGGCAGCTCCTCTTCTACGTGACAACTTCTATATGGATGATGTGTTGTATTCAGCACCTTCTCTGGATGAAGCGAAGGAAATACGACGGCAACTGATTTCAATTCTCGATAAAGCCGGTATGAGTCTACATAAATGGTCTGCTAGCCATCCAGAACTTTCACCAAGTAAAAACGATTATGACTTTTCGAGCGCCGATGAAACAAAAACCTTAGGAGTCATTTGGCGACCATCAGAGGACTGCTATACCTTCAAAATATCAGTGGTTGAGAACAACACTTTTACCAAGCGGTCAGTTCTGTCCACCATTGCAAAACTTTTTGACCCCCTAGGGATAGCCGGCCCTGTCATAGCCAAGGCCAAAATATTTATGCAGAAATTGTGGAAATTGAACATTGACTGGGGTGATCCACTTCCTGCTGCAGAATCTCAGGAGTGGAGCGAATTTATTTCCACGTTGAAAGGTGTGAACAACATTAAGGTTGATAGGTGCATTACAATAGAACAGTCTAAAACAATCGAATTTCATGGATTTGCTGATGCATCGGAGAGTTGTTATGGAGCGGTCGTTTATTGCAAGTCTTTCAACTCTGCAGGTGACATAAATGTGAAATTAGTTGCTAGCAAATCTAGAGTTGCCCTACTTAAAGCCCTAAGTATCCCCAGACTGGAACTTTGTGCTGCAGTCCTGTTGTCCAAGTTAATGAAAAAGATACTTTCCGCATTAAAATTGCAAACAGACAAAGTTTACCTTTGGTCTGATTCCATGATTGTACTAGCATGGATTCAAAAGAAGCCAACGAGTCTTAAGACATTCGTGAAAAATAGAATTGCACTCATACAAGAACTGACGCTAAAGTCCCAATGGAATCATGTGCCATCCGAGATGAATCCCGTGGACTTGATATCCCGAGGATTGGACCCTGTGAAACTTTTAGAGACAAATTTATGGTGGAAAGGCCCTAATTTCCTTTACGACAATGAGTATCCTAACCAAAACTTTCCCGTGTCGCAAGAACTGAGTGTCTTCCAAAGTGAACTTAAAGAGCCTTCAAGCTTAGACATTGAAGGTCCCTTAAAAGCCTTTACATTAACGTCCAACAATTTTTTGCACGAACTAATTGGCTTGAGTAATAATTATTTTACTATAGTGCGTGTATTAAGTTATATTTTTAGGTTTTCTAAGAATTGCAGAAATCCTACTGAAGGAGCTTCAGGACCTCTGAGCAATGAGGAGATCAACGCCTCCGAGCAGTTCCTGTTGAGAATAATACAGAACGAGGAATTTGGATCAGAAATTCGGAGTCTCAAACTGCACGGGAAGGTGTCTCCTACGAGTAAGATAAGAAATTTGAACCCTCTTTTAGATTCAAATGAAGTTTTAAGAGTTGGAGGACGATTAGGTAACACTGAATTGAATTTTCTTAAAAAACATCCTGCAATACTCCCTAAAAATAGTCCTTTAACTTCTGTTATTATTTCGACGTATCATCTTAAATATTTGCATATTGGTCCAAATGGTTTATTAAACAGTGTAAGAGAAAAATTTTTGGCCTTTGTGTGGCCGTTCTATATGTAGAAGAATTACTCATAATTGTGTTGTTTGTGTTAAAAATAAACTCATTGCTGCGACGCAAATAATGGGAAATCTACCTAGAGAAAGAGTTGTGCCAGATTTCGCATTCAATTGCTCCGGTGTTGACCTAACTGGTCCGTTTTTCATTAAATGTAAACATCAAAGAAAAGCAATTTCTCTAAAGGTGTATATTTGCTTATTCATATGTTTTGTATCTAAAGCAGTGCATATAGAGATAGTTTCTGATTTGACATCCGAGTGTCTAATTGCCACGTTGAAGAGATTCATCGCGCGTAGAGGCAAATGTGCCAAACTGTTTTCAGACAACGCGACGAATTTCGTTGGCGCTAACAAGGAGTTAAAAAAATGTTTAAATTTATTCAAAACTCCTGATGAAAAATTGGCTAACTATCTATCCGCTGAAGGCATAGAGTGGAACTTTATCCCGCCGAGAGCCCCCAACTTTGGTGGTCTCTGGGAGGCAGCAATTAAGTCGTTTAAATACCATTTTAAAAGAGCTGTAGGTAATGCCTCTTTAACTTACGAAGAATTGCATACTATAGCCACTCAAATTGAAAGCATTTTGAATAGTAGACCGATAACTCCACTTCAGTCACACGAAAAAGGAAGTTTTAACTCCTGCGCATTTCCTGATAGGGAGAACAATGAACGCCATAATTGAACCGGACTTGACAAATTTAAAGGAAAATAGGTTATCCAGGTGGCAAAGAATAACCAAATTAGTACAATTAATTTGGAGAAAGTGGCAACGAAGCTACCTAAGTGAACTGCAGCAACGTGGCAAATGGAGATTCGAAAAGGACAATGTCAAAATCGGTAGTCTAGTCTTAATTATTGAGGATAATTTACCAGCTAATAAATGGTTAATGGGGAGAATAATTAAAGTGTTTTATGGCACTGATAAGAAAATCAGAGTTGTAGAAGTGAAAACCCAGCACGGGACCCTTAAGAGGTCTATTTCTAAAATATGCTTGTTACCTGTATCATAAAAATATTCTCATGTTTAATTTTATTTTGAATTGAATATTTGTTGTATGAGAAGATCGGTTGCAGTGTAAAGTATCATTAATTTGTTTTTTTTTTCTTATTTGTATCAGTGTTACTAATTATCATCTAAATACTTTGTAAAGATTTTTTAAATAATGCAAATTGTGCTTTGTTAAATTACATATTAATTGAATGTTGAAACATTGCAATGCCGGGCGGCATGTTCGCGCATGTGCGACTGCCGCGCCACCCCCTTTGAGAGATTCTTTTTTTTATACCTTGAGAACTTCATGAATGGCGGACGTAGTCCGTGTGTCTTTAAAAATAAAGTGATCTACAGTCCATTGCAAACCAGTGTTGTTATTTACGAAAAAGACATTTTGAGCTATCGATTAGAGTGACCACAAACACAAGACAATACCAGAATATGCTCCAGCGAGCACAGCATTTTGTGCAAGTAGGAAAGATCTCTCTGCCTCTCTAAAAATAAGGTACTTAAGATGGCTATTGTAAAAATTGCTTGACTGAGGTCAAAAATGACTATCTCAAGTTAGTTGCCTGTCAATAACGTTCTTTTCGGCACCAAATGATAGTAAATATAGTTGAATTTTATTTTGATGAGCTGAACTTATAAAAACGTGTTTTACTTTTTCTAATTGCATAAAGTCACTGAGAGAGGCAACAAATAATAATAAATAAATGAAAATTGGAATTAAAGTTTTCTTATTTGTGTCTGTAAAGAGGTTTCAGTTTTGAACATAATTTTCTAAGTATTGATTAAAACTGATTATTTGCTTTTGAATTCGGTTATTTGCTTTACGAAGAATGGGTAATTAATTAGTGTTAGTACAAAAAGAAAAGGAAAGAAAGAAAAGACGTAAACATATTTTAGTTTGATATATACATTTATTCACATTGGCATGTTTACATAAAAGTACTGTAGCATAATACTCAATATGAACAACGAAATGTTAAAAATAAATGTATGTAATAAACTTCAGACACAGTTATACCTTAAAAAATGAGAAAATATAAAATGAGCTTAATATATAATAATGTGATGAATGCATAATAATATGTTCAATCTATAACGTGATATTAAAAAAAAATATTAAAAATTAATTATCAAAACATATAAGAGCCTTAGCTAATAATATCTCCTTTAAAAATGATTTAAGATTTTAGTGTATTTTTTTTTTTTTTTTTTTTTGACTGTTTGATTTCATAAGAAAATTTATATCGCAAGATATATAATTTTATATAGCTAATAGATTTTGGTTGGCAGAAATATTAAGTTTTTCCAATTGTAAATGCGAACAATGAAATATTTGACATTTTGCAAAAGAGACACGCTCCAAAAATGTAACATTTGAATCTAAAAGGTTAATGTATAGACTATAGTGGCTGCTGAAAATAGAATGGAACGATTTGAAACAAACAGTTTTATATATCTAGTGGTGTGTAATATATTTAAAATAAGTGGTCACAGACTCAATACACGGGGATAAAAAGCATACCACGCTCTTTAAAAAAGCTTTTTGGTAGTGAAATAATTATATTATACACAATTACTTAATTCAGTTTTCACCATCACTTAAAAAACAATATATCTATCTATCTATATCTATATCTATCTATCTATATATGTATACATATATTAAATTAAATTTGTCAAAACAATAATAAACATAAATGCAAACTATTTCTACCGTAACAAAAAAATAAAAGAATAAAAAAAAACAAAAAAATAAAAACAAAAAAACAAGTTAAACAAAAAAATAAAATCATCTGGAAAATCCGAAAGATTGGCAAGAATAGAAACGGAATCAAGCCTGAAAAATATGTTTTGTTTCAGTTCTTTATATTTAATAACAGAATAATAAAAAAATAAAAAACATGACGATTTTTTGCAGTTTTTTTTTAATTGGTTAGGAAAGCGGTTAAATACTACTGCATAAAATATCAAATGCATATTTCGATTATTTTACTTAAATTTATATTCAGAGAATACATAAAGCCTTTTATTTAATTTTGCTTTAAAATTTTTGCAAAATTTAAAAGAAAGAAGTATAAATAAAAATAGTTTAATGCGTGTGTCTCTTTAGATATTTGTAGTAATACTATGACAGGATTTTCACGATCTGGAAAATTTTTTAAAAGTGGTAAACAAAGTTAGATAAATTTAGATATTTTAAGCTACCAAATAATATTTAATTTGCGATAAATATTATTATTTCATAAATGAAAGAAAAATTTAAGCACATTTTAGTAGTCTCGAAAAAATCTTAGCTACCACTCATTTATTTTTTCCTGATCGTGGGAACCCTGTTTAAGTATCATGCTCAAAAGAAAAAGAAAGATTTGCATTCGAACCAAATTTTGTAATTTTCTATGATTTGAAACTAATGCTTGATTATAGTGATGCTGTGTATGTTAGAGATGCTTCTTTATAGTATCGAAACATATGCATTGCTTTAACACGTTGAATACCATGGGGGTTACCGTTGACCGGCACTGAGTTTGTTCGTAGTATCACGAGGGTCACCGGTGACCGGTGAAGCCAAGATTATTAGAAACACATAATTCGAGTAAATTTGTAATTTTTTTAAAAAATATTATTATAATAATATCGTTCATATCGTTACTAAAATAATCATATATCGTTACTAAAATGATTTGAAGAAATTAATGCAATATAGAACACACAAAAATAGTTTTATTTATATACAGAGAGATGCCAACATGCTCCGGACAGCGAATAAATATTTTCAAGTGGTAGTTTATTAATTGTGATTCTCGGTTTAATAAATTCAATTTAGTAGATTTTTATCCACCACTATTACTAAACAATTCGTAGGCTTATGCAATTCACAAGTTTTTTCTTTAATGTCAGCTAAACCTCTTCAATAACTAGCAAAAATCTGTCTAATATTTGCAAATATAGTTTGAAGTTATTTACCGTTTGGCCAGACGGGCAAGCCATGTAAAATGACCGTGGCATTCAACGTGTTAACTATTTCTATTCGTGTTACTTTACGTTGTGTTCTGCGTAGTTTATTCCAAAGCAAATCTATTTTGATAAATTTTTTTAAAATATCCTTCTTTGATTACACAATATAATAAAACTTTGACCTGCTGAAATTTTTAAAAAAATTTAAGATACAAGGAAAAATAAATTTATATTTAACAAACAATTTATAAAATTAATAGTAAGCACGTTTTTATAATGTAGAATTATAAATTATCTTATGGAGTAAAAATGTTTCAAAAAATATCAGTAAGGTGGCAATTTATAGAACATTTTAGATTGCTTCATAAAGTATTTATTTAGTATATTGAGTAAAGCATTTAACATCTTATCGTTAATTCTATCATGAATTATTTTCAGAGATGTTTTCTTTGAAGTTACTTTCACTCATGTTTCTCTATTAAAACAAGCTCTCAAAAGAAAGTTTATTTTTGAATTTACAAATTTCGAATACAAAAACCCTTTTAACCCTTTAACGGGCCCTTCATTTCTAGTAAAGGTAAATTAAAGTACTTTTGGAATTGAAATTGTTTTAAGAACAGTAATTGATATAAAAAAAAAGCTCATTTAGTTCATAAAAATGCCATTTTTTTGGTGGTAAATATATTTAACATGACCTATTAAGAACTTACTGACTTTTATTTTTCTTTATTTATAAAATAAATTTCTTAAATGCTACAAACTTCAAAAGGAATTATGTATTTTATAACTTTTATACGTTTTTTAAAAGTGACAAATTGTTACCAATTTTTTTCAAAGTCACTTCAAGAAAGCTGAAGTTATTGAAAAATGGAAACCTAAATTAAAAGTGGTAAAACGTGGTGGTAAGTATACTTACCACGGCTTTCAAAGGGGTTAAAATAAAAACATTACCAGATCTCGAACTGCTGAAAAAATATTTAAGATAAGTTAAAATGAATAATATATTTATATTGTATATACAGCTTATAAAGCTCGTCAGATGTTTTTATGATGCCTAGTTATAAAATGTCTTATGGCTAATTATAAAACATTTTTACAAATTTTATCTATGTGTTAGTTTATAGAACGTTTTAGATTGATTTATTAGTTAATCATTTCACATTTCAGTCAGTATATGGAAAGTATTCAACTTTGTACCCATAATTCCATAAATAATGACTTTCGATTTAGTTTTTTTAAAACTAATTGAACACACACGTTTCTGGTGTCATGGAAAATACTCCCTAAAAGAAGTTTATTTTCGAAATTAAATGTTTGCTCTCCAAGTACTCAAGTATGCTTTTTGAGCAAATATAAATACGAAATAGTTCAAACTGCAATATTTTTATATAATTTCGAAAATTCTTTATGATATGGTTATGGTTATTAAAATAATATGGTTATTAATTATTAAGATATCGAAATTTTAAGTTTCAGAACCCAGGAGAAAGCAAAAGGTTGAATTTTGAATAAAAAAGGGCTTCTAAAATATGAAAACGTTATGTGATTTTGAGCAAATGAAAAACTTTTTAAGATAAGTTACACTGAATAATGTCAATTATGTAGGATATAAGTGATAAAAATAATTAAAAGCAGTTTTTTTTACATATAATGATTAGTTATTAAAAAATCTTATGATGCACAGATATTTTTACAGAATTTATCAGTAGATAGCAACATATAGAAGGTTTTAGAATAGTTTAATAAAGTAACTTGTTCGTTGCAGAAGCAAAAATTTTAACTGCTTACCCATAATTCAATAATGAATTAATTCTAATGAGTAAGCACATTCTTCTTATAATAAAAGATGTCTTCTTTCAAATGAAGCTGATATTGTAAAAGATTTAAGACAAGCTGGCATTAGTGGTTAGACAGGCATATAAATTGATAAGAATGGCGTATTGGAATAGATGAAGCTGCCTTTTATCTTCGAGAAAGCTATCCTTATTTAGCTGGCAAAGATATAAATCTCTGAATAATAGTTTTGCAATTTTTAAACAAAGGTGATAAGTTCGAATATTGAAGCTTGATCAGAGTGGCAGAAGTTGTAGTAGCTGCAAAATGTTTACTTGCCGGCAATTTGCGTCGTTTGGTTAAGGCAAGCAACCGTAACTAATTTCCAGTCTTCTTTGTAATCAGTTGTAGAAAATTCCATGTTTTTCTTATACAGTACAGGTATGAAATATTTTACAGCGTCACAATACCAAAAACCATCCTTCGATGCGGTGGAACATTTTACTGTTTTGATCACGTTTGGAATGCGATACTCATCAACATTATCCAGCCATGCTTCAGTGCAACCATCACGCAAACCGTCATCATTATCGCTTTTTAATCCACTTTGAACTTCGATGCTGGATTCCGGAATAGAAGGATTAATTACCACATCTGGGCAGACCACAGGCAACACTAGATATTTCTTAGATGTATTATTTCCAGGTGACGAGTCGCACAACGATTCTGCTATTTTAATAGTCAAATATTGGTAATAACTTCAACAGCAGTCTGCTTCGTAATGGGGTGAGCGTCAACCATTAAGAAGTAAATAAATACCAATCGAATAATTATGAAAAATGTAACGGAGGTATTCATGATGAATTAACGACAGAAAACTAAAGTTGCAAGATGTGAAATTCATCTCGATTGATTTTCTATATATATAAGAAGAAATATTTGGAAAACCCACATGTATTAAGATCAAGTTAAGTTGGAGAAATTCCCAGAGCAAAGTTTTTGCATACATCTATTTAGAAAATTCGAGGAAATTCCAGTGTGTTATTAATGATACACACAAAAAAAAAATAATTTACATGTTTAAGAAGTGTGCTGCATTTAAATTTTTTACTTTTATTTTTGGTCGTTAAACATTAATAATTTAAGAAAGCAATGTTTTGATGAACGACATAATTAAAAAGGAAAACTTATTACTTATAAAATAGCGACAGAGGTTCGATTTTCGGTGATGAATTTACTTGCACATTCTGTTTACAATTTAATTCTGGAAACATAATAAAAACGCTAAAAGTAAAAATGTCCTTAACAGTATTCCTGTAAACAGAAAAAGTTTCAGTAAAACCATTTCATAACTAGATTATTTTCGTGTGAAAGAAAGACTCTTGCTACCAAGTCTTATGGTATATACCATTCTTTTGTCAGAAAATGACTTCTAATAAGTTTTGGTAATCAGCTTAAACAAGCTGTAAATGAAGTTCTTTTACTATAAGTTCATTATCTTCTTCAGACTACCAACAACATTGCATTATGGCGATTAAACCATACCTACTATTAAGAAATCCTCTACACGGTTTCTTAAAGATAGTTTGATCAGACCTCTAAACAAGTAAGCCAGTTTACAAAATTGCTATTTAATGCAAAGTCTTGTAAAAACAAGATAGTAGTACCAAATATATGTTTTAATATCTGTATAATTTATAGATATGATTAGTTTGTTTTTCTTCGTTTTTAACAACTGCATATTAATTTATCAAATATATATAAATATTAAAGTAAGATGAAATGCTTTCTGGTATTTTTAATAATAGATGTTCAGTTCATGATTCACTTTTTAAATAGTTTGCATAGACAATTTTAATAAACCGTGGGGAGGTTTTCTGATGTAGGAGATGATGATTAAACTATTGAGACTAAACTATTGTAATCTCTTTTATCTGTAACAGCTTTTTATATGGGATAGCATTTTATATATATTCAGAATAAAAGTCAAAAAAGAGGTATGTTTAATATTCAGCAAAAGTAAGTTTTACGTATTTTATTCCGTATCGTAATTTATGAGTATCACTATTTATTTAACATATTTAAAATGTGCCTTGAAAACCATTAGGATTATATTTTAATATGCGCTTCGTACCTGCCAACTTGTACGGACGCTTGGAAAATTTTTACTAAATGGTAGTAAAATAATATTTTCAGTAGGAAGTTTGTTTTTAATTTTTTTTAATTAAAATCCTTTGAAGAATAACACTGAGAAACGTGATTGTCTTGCTGATCAATCCTATAGACATATGTTTGAAATACTGATATGACTTAGCATATCAGTATTTCATGGTAAGTAAATTAAAAAAGAAAATTGAAATAAAATCAAGATTTATACTTCAAAACATAAATGTTTCATCTAAGAAATAGCTTTCTCAACAACTATACAAATTGGCAGTTATGATATTTGTTTGTTTCAAAGTATAAAAAAAAGATTCCAATTTTTTTAAAAAAAAACGATGAGTTTAATCAGTAAAAAATATTTTTGGCCACAAAGTTTCTCGATATGACTTGTTTACAAAAAGAATAAAAAATTCAGTTTATCTTAGTTCATCTTCATAGAAATCTCCAACTTGACTGAAATGACATCCAAATAGCACATTACGGTTGACCAAGCTTCACAAGAAAAACAGCATCAGCACTATTTTGACTAATGACACCTGGTTCATTGGAAGACACCTTGGCATGGTAGCCATTTTTACCAGCGTTGTATTCCACAGTTCTCCAGTAACCGTTGCCGTCAACATATCCATAAGATCCCTTCACTGATCCATCTTCATCAGCTGTTTCTTGTCGATGCAACATAGTGCCGTTACCGTTATCCATTTGATATCCAAAGTCATAAGGTCTCGGGTAGTATATCTCCTCAGGTTTTGCAGTTGGACCTAAAATACAAAATAAATGTTGTTACATCAGTGGAAATACTTTTAATTTATAGTGACCAAGTTTTTATTAATAATTATTCTGATTTCCGCTCATATTATGCCCCTCTGTTCCATCAAACAGCTTATTAAGAGGACCTTTAACCCTTTCGGGCCGACTGTCACAAATACGTGCTAGCATAAAACCGTATCAATCAGGGTAAAAAGATAAAACTGGTAATCGAAGTATTTCTTTAGCAGTTTATTTGTGGGCGGAGTTATAATTGTTTGATTTATTTAATTCATCATTACTTTGTTCAAAATAAAACGATTTAGTTATACTTTGATCTAACATTGATTATATATAATAAACAATAATTAAAGTAAAAGCAAAGTAAGTCTGTCAAATTAGCAGCGACTACATTTAAGTTACCGTTTTTTTTTATTTAATTACAACTTGATTCTGATTTTGTACGAATGCTTTTCTGAATCTCCCGTTTCCAAGGGGTTAAGACCTGTGCTCATGAAGAACTTATCGACCGTACTTCTACTAAGTCTTGGAGGGCTACCATCCTAAATTTGCGAAATGGCCCAAGACGAAGAGCGGTGGCTGAATTCCGCTTGGCCACCGGTCATGACTGTCTGCGGAAACGTCTGTCTAGATTTGGTATCGTTCCTTCCCCGGTATGCACTCCTTGCAGTTCTGGTGAGGACATGGACTTCACGCACCTTCTCCGCTGCTCTGCACTTTGCAGGAATTCTATCACTGATCGCTATTGGGAAGCGAGAGACATGTTGTGATTAATAGACTCTGTTGCAGCATCTTTTGTTTCTGTTCTTATTTTTAGATGTTTATGTATGCTGTTACTGTAAATCTGCCATTGGAAATAAAAAAAAAAAGTTTTTATTAAGATAACTGAAAAATAGGCTAAATTTGGACATTTTTTTTTCTACTAGAGACTATATTATAAAATATTAACATTTTAATTTGTTTTTAATGTATCGTGTATGTATAGACTATATGATAAAGCTAAATAATTGCTGTAGGTCTGAGGCTTTGTGGTGTGTTGATGGTCAAAAGCAGAAACAAAGACACATGAAACACCAAGTGCAAATGAAAAGATATTATTTACAAATATGTAAAGTTTGGCCAGCCTAAGATTCCTCTGAAGATGAGCTTAAGGAGCAGATTTCCAATTTTAATTGTATGAAAAATTAAGCGTTGGTGGAAACCAACTTTAGAAATGCTGTACACATGTATTACGTTGCTAAAAGGGTACCAGGTCATTGTTTTAAATGTTTTAGTAATTTTTAAACAATCAATTTCTTTTCCTGCTCAATCCTTTTACAATAAAACTTAGAATTTTTTTAAAAATTTTCTTTATTTGTTCACTAGCTGAATACTCGTTCTTTGTATGTAATAAAAAAATTATACATCGTAATCATTTCTGTACAGAACTACGAGATTATGCACAGAGATCATGCACGTAGTTTTTTTTGTTGTAGTTTCAATTAGTACCTTATACTAAAATTAATTAAGGATTATTAGCATCAATTATAGTTTTTAACACTTTTCTTATATGAAATAGTATCATTTCTCAATTTCCTTTGGTTTTTGGTACAATAGCTTATTTTCCTTATTTCAGTCAGAATGTTTTGAGTCCACTGTGGCTCAGGCAATAGAGTGTTCGCCTGCCAATGAAGTGACCCAGATTCGAATACCAGCTGTGGACAGATGATTATCAAGCTCAGGGGATAGAGCGTTCGTCTTCTAATGAGGCAAACCGGGTTCGAATCTCAGTTGATACGAATTCCGCATCCGGTTTGCACCGACCACAGTGCTGACGTAAAATATCCTCAGTGGTAGACGGATGATGCGTTAAAATTCCCTTGCCATCAGGCTAACCGTGGGAGGTTTTCAGGGTTTTAATCCCCATTTAACGCAAATGCGGTTAGTTCTATGAAAAAGTCCTCCACGAAGGTAAATTTCTTCTATTACTTGATCCAGGAGTTTCCTTGTCTTCTGGATTTGGTTCAAAATTACAAGGCTTCGGAGTTGAACATTAGTAGTAGTAAACCCATAAAATTGGGTCGGCTGTTCAGCGATGGTCTTTAAAAAAAATTAACGGTTAATTAGAATGCAATATAATTATAATGTAATCAAGTAACTACTATATAGTTATAGTGCAATCAGTCAATATAAATATAATTATAAAGCAATTTTTTACGTTTCCCCAAAACGAACTACTAGTACCATATCGTCATTAATTTTTACATTTAGTACATAGCTTATTTTTTATTTTAAATACTTCTTATTAACAAAATTAATCAAGCATCATTGGCGTCAATAATTAAATGGCGATATTTTATGTTTCTCTTAAGCGAATCAATACTATTTTTCCCTTAATTTACCCTTACTTTTGAACTATTTAGTTTTTTAGACATGCCTTTAAAGTATAATTATAAACAAAATTAACTATAATTAAAATAGCTATTAGTAATACTAATTTGATAAGGTTGTTAGTCACGTTTCCACCACGTTCGTATTTGATTACTAAGTTTATCTGACATAACGAGTAAAAAATAATTAAATATTAGAGAACGTGGGCAATAAACTCCTGACACTGACAGCTATAAGACTGCAAAAATCAGTGATGTCATCTTTTAAAAAAAGAAAACAAACCGAATCGCATGAAAGAGTTTAATTTTTATTCAATGAATGATCATAGGCCAATGAAAAAATTCTTTTTTTCAAATGTCTTTCCTGAACGATCTAATTGAAAATTTATATTATAGCGGCGACAGCAATCTTTCCCATTCTTTAAACTATCAGTTGGCCAAATTTTTACAAAGACCTGTCCTTGTTAAGTTGTAAAACAGCACAAATTAGAGAAGGTCATCAAAAAGATACATCCAGCGTTACGGTGGGATACAAACCCGCTACTTCTGCGCTACAGATCGTTTGGTGAACGATACGACAACACTACGAAATTATGCGCAAAACTGGCAAACTAACGCAATAAATAAAATTAAATTATTCAATTTTTTTAATTTATTATTTTTGTTATGATTCCCAGTGGTTTTATATTATTTCAAACATAACGCTTTTTTAGTAATTCATCTTATCAAAATAAAGATTTACTGTATTCTTGGATGATGCTGTTGTTTGATGGCTACTAATGGCATTCACATTTTACTGGAATCAAATAATTTTCTCTGTTACTTATTTCCTCCGAGGGGCTGTGGAATATCTCTTTCCGCATTATCTATGTAACTATTAAATTCGTTTATCCGAAGATAATTCCAGATAGAACTAACTACTAAATAGAACTTTTAGTAAATATTTATTCTTTCTTATTATTTTATATAATACTGGTTGAAAATAATATGAATTGTAAGGTATAACATTTTTTACGTCATTTTACAAGGCAAAATACAAAATTTGTTCGGTATCGGTCGAACAGTTCCTCAGAAATCCAATTTTAAAAATATGACAATTTTAAAAATTCGATTTCTCAGGAACTGTACAGCCGATTACTCTCAAATTTTGTACTTTGCGTTGCAAAATAATATACTTTGAAGTGACGTAAAAAATTGTATACCTCACAATTCAAGTTCTGTCCGGGTTTAGCTTCTGGAGATTTCAGAACTGGCTTTGTTTTCCGGGGAGAGGTATAGTTTGTCTACAATAAGAATTCCCCCTGCCACAAAATCAGAGGCCATCTGCTGCTATAGAAAAAAGAATAGCGCATTTCAGGGAGGGTGGCTTCCCTTCCCTCACAATACACCGGAGAAAAAGACTATCTTTCTCTCACAAACCCAAGACAAAACCTGCCCTAAACAGTAGCCCCACACCCCTAATTGAAATAGTTATGGCTCGTTACCATAATTACAGCCACGGGTCCAGATGAATGGCTAGGGGAGTTCTTACTTTAGACAAACTACAGTTAGCCTCATGCCCAGCCTGGCTATATCCCCAAGTTCTGGGTCCATTTTTGTCGCCTTCTATGACATGCGTTCGTAGGGACTATTCGTACCCCCGGTCACCAAACGGGGCATTTGTATGAAGTGGTGGACGAAATAGCTTTTAATCAAATTTTATAAACCAAGAATCATACATTGCAACCACCTAAGATACATTTTCTAGAAAGCGGAGCAAGTTGGCATCGCTGTTAATCGTGTAGAAATTATTTACTCTACACACATTACGATTACATACTTTTTGCGTAGGATTTTTCATAGTGTTAGTTGGAAAACAGAGTAAAAGCATTGGTTATTAGTAGAGCCCGGATTTTGATGACCTAAAAAATCCCAATTAATGCCCTTAAAAAGTGCAAAAAATGCCTTTAAAAAGTGCGAAAAATGCCCTTAAAAATGTGAAAATTGCGCTAAAAATGCCTTATGACATGACTTAAATAAAGTAAAAATATTGATAAAGTAAAAATAAAGTAAAAATGTTTTACTCTTTAAAATTATTATGAGTCATTTCAAAAAATATAAAGCAATGCAATATTTCTTTTACGTTCATTAAAGTTTGAAAAATATGTTTTATATCCTAAAATAACAACAAAAAAAAAGGAAAATATATTGACTCCAAAACATTTTCATTTTGTATAGAAACTTTAATGAATATAACAACTTCCATCTCATAATATTACTAAATATCAGAATTACATTGGATTATTAAATTTTTTTGATATTTTGAAATGTAAACGAGCGTCTCTTGTCTGAAAGTAAATTTTTATAACTGGAGAAGCTTCTTTCAACGTCTACTGATGTTATTGGTGCGTACTTGAAAAAGACGGTCTCACTTACTGACAATTCTTCTTCAATTTGAAAAGATGTTGCTACACCTGCTAATATCCTAGAGATTTTCTTCACTGTTTGGAAGCCAGTGTAATAATAAAAAATGAAAAAAAAAATAATAAAAATTGGAAAAAATTAACAAAAAAATTTAAAAAATGCAAAATACGCCAAAACGTTCTAAGAAAAATGCCCTATAAGTCTAAAAAAATGCTCTACAGGACAAAAAATGTCCAAAAATGCAAAAAAATGCAAATGTCATAAAAATCCGGGCCTTAGTTATTAGCAATTTTTTAAATTTTATCGCTTTCACATATATTAGGCAAAATATTTAGGGTTGTTAAACACTCATGGACAAAAAGTTAGCGCACCAAGAAGGAGTCGTCAAAATGAAACGAAATTTTACATACGTAATGACTACTTTGATATAAGTAAATGATTAGAAAATCAAAGAAAAACGATAATCTTTGATTTTCTAATCATTTACTTATATCAAAGAGTCATTACGTATGTAAAATTTCGTTTCATTTTGACGACTCCTACTTGGTGCGCTGATTTTTTTTGTCCATGAGTGTATATGTTTTTTTTTTAAATATTATGGTGGTTAAAATATTTTTAAATAAAATGTTTTAAACCCAGAGTAATATATTAAAACATGAAATTGACTACCACAAGAAAATACTGTTCGTAAAAATCGTAAAATTTGGCAGGTATGCCATGCAATATTTTTTGGACAAAAATAATTTTATTTTCATTTTACTCACATTTTCATAAGTAACAATGGAATTAAATAATTAGTTTTATGATTTGAACACAGTAACTCTATGATACGCTCAGTGAGGATAAAAATAACTGTATTGTGAAAAAAAGGTTATAAAAAAATATACATCCAAATTAGCTTACGTACATTAAAAAAGAAAACAGACTTCAAAATTTCAATTTAAAAAATACCAGATCAGTTAAAAATAATGATTAATACGTTATTTTGGTAAACTAATAAAAAATGTTGACATTAGCTTCTTCACCTCTAAATTTTTTTTTCAAGAATATAAAATTCTTGTTTTTATAATAATTTTATAAATACAAAATGCTTGTTGGCATATTTATCGAAGAATTCTTGAAGGTGATTGTATGTAAGGTTGTCTTTAATGGTTGTGTGTAAGTCAATTCGAACATAACACCAGAACTCTTAGGAACATTGCATCAATGTTGATCTATTTTGTTATCATTTAAACAATAATCCGCTCACTTAATTTAAATATTTTTGACTGAATTGGTTTAATCAAAGAAAAATTATATTCCACAAAAATACAAAATTCCGTATCAGTCTAAGATATATAGTTAACTTTCCTTCTCTAGATTTCTTCTGTAAATAGTAATTTTTTGTTTTAATTATATTTATGTTTAATTAAGTATTAACTCAATTCAGTATTGTGATTTTTAAAGCAATTTAGTTAGTTTAGTTTATCACCTTAAGCTTGCATTCATCTCACCCCCCATAGTATCAAATTATTTTAGATGAAGAAGCAGATAACCTCTAGGGTTAGGCGAAAATTAATTTATATAAGCATAACAAGGTATGTCTAATTTCTACGGATATAAGCACTTTACAGTTCAAAATTCCAATAGGGTATCAATTCAGTAAAATGTAAACAAAATCTTAAGTGTTTGCTTTTGCAGTAAAAGAAAGTTTACGATTTTATCAAAATAAAACTTACCAATAGGTCCAGCTGTCACGATGGTAAACAGCACTAAACCGAAACAAAACTGAACAAACGCCAAAGTCATTCTGAGAAAAATCTGATTCGAAATAATTCAAAAAAGCTTTTTATATCCGTTTCGGACAATAACCTCTATTGCATTTTAAGGGATCGTTAGCTATAAATTGCTCGAAAATAAGTTATTCTATTTTTGGCTATAAATTTTATTGAGCGACGCTGATAGTTATGCGTTCTGCTTCAAGCGCCCCTAACCACACCGGAAATATGATTTATTTTTACTTCCGTATATTTAGAGTGGTGAGAATGAATAAAAACTTTCACTTGCCTTTTTAGAAGTTCGACTTGACAGCGAAATTGCTTACTGTCATATATTAATTTGAAATTCTATCTATATCAGATACTTTTTGTTTTGAAATACCCTGTAAAATATTGAAGTTTGTCTTATATAAATGATAGCTGTGTTATGTCTTTGTCTAGGTAAAGGGGTCATTTTACGTTTTTTGACCAAAGATCACAATTCTCAATTTTTTCCTCATAAAAAATTCAGATTATGGAAGATTTTTTATCTTTATTTTAATTAAAATGAGAGTAATTTTAAGCATTTTCAAAATCTTTTTTCGAATATTGTACCTGATTAATGTTTCTTTCGGTGACTTTTCCCAAAACAATAATTTCAACTCCAAAAGTACATTATTTCTTTACTAGCATGAATGTTTCGATATACAGGAATTTCGATATTTATACTTCGTGCCGTGGTGGCTCAGGAGATAGAGATTTCGCCTTCTTATTAAGTGCCCTGGGTTCGAATCCCATCGACAACTGGTCGATAGCAATTCCACACCCAGCTCGCACCGACCAGTGTGCTGACGAAAAATATCCTTAATGGTACAGTCAGATCATGGGTTGGATTCCCTCTGCCGTTAGGCTAACAGTGGGAGATTTTGTGGTTATTCTCTCTATGTAACGCCAATGAGGATTAGTTCCCTTGAAAAGTCCCCCACGAAGGCAAAATTTCTCCCAATACTTGATCCTGGAGTTCAATTGTCATAATTACAGTTACAATTACAAGGATTCAAAATTTCAAGGCAACGGAGTTGAACTGTTGGAATCCATTTGTGAGCCCAATTAACTTTTTCTAATATTAAATAAACTTTAAAAAACAAGGTTATTCTGCTGACACAACAAATGTGGTAAATTTGGAAGTGGTACTAGAGTTGTTATAATATGCAGTAGTTCTTTAATCATTAAATAATTTTCTGGTTTTTCTTATGGAGACACACGTTTTTCGCGATACTTAAGAAGAAAGTTCAAAGTAATAATTGTAATAGGAAACTGATAAATGACTATAATGATCTAATTAAAAATAATGCTCTTCAGTCTGCATAATCAGCGTATGTAACCTTGGGCGAAAAATTCGTTAAGCATATTGATTAAATGTCAGAGATGCCAATTTCTCTGCTTTCAGAATAGTGATAAATTATACAGAATTAAAAGTGATTGATAATAACTAAACACTAAAATTTAAAAAAAAAATGTTAATTTTGCCATTACTTTAAAACGCTTATCACAAGATGGTAAAACCAAAATGGTGTTTTATATAAACCTTTGAACTATACATACATAATGCTGCCCAAAACGACTTAAAATCAAATTTACTAAGATTCATATATGAAATTATACGTTTTGCTATCACCCCCTATAAGTTTTCTCAAAAGCGATGAGCGCAAGTTGGCAAGTAATACTTTAAATTTTAGAAAAAAGTAACAGTTACAATCTAATAGTAAACTATGGGCACCTGATAAAGTAATAAATATAACAAACAGCCATTTTTAATTTTCACAATAGGCAGAACGAAATTTAAAAATATCAAAAAAATAATATTACAGCAAGTTCAAATTTAATAATAACTTTAAAACTACGTTATTAAATCATATTAAAAGGAACAAATTATAATTTTTGGCAGACCTGAAACAAAAAATATAGTGCGCATCATTGCCCCAACAAATTTCTCCCCTTCAAAAATACCCGCTATGTTTTTCTTTAATAATTTTTACTTTATTTTATTATTCGTTGAAAAATTTTTACTCAACGTATTTCACGCATGGATCCAAACATTTTTCTATTGTTTAGGGTAGTTGAGTTTATTCTTTTTGCATATCAAATTCATGATGGATTAACTTCTTTTCAAAAACTCTCAATTCATATTTGATTGGCGAACAGACACTATTGTTTGAAGACATATCTGTCACGCCTTTCGGAAACCAACAGAAATATTTTTATTCATGGCAATTTCACGGATAATATATATTCTTTAAACTAGTAAGTACTGTAATATTTGCCAGAAAGAGAGTAATATCATAAGTGGAAGAAATTGAGTGTTGGAATTTTAGAAAGTAATAAACATATTAAGCTTTCTATTATCCTAGAATAAAAACTTTCCATTCTTTTAGTTGGTTAAACGATTTAATTTCGGCATATAATAAAATAAATCAGGTAGTTTTTCTTAATTTTACGATTTTAACACTGTAATGCTTAATAGTCAGTTATTTAAAAAAACAATAATATGCCAATATTATTGTTTTTAATAATAGTATTGGCACATTATTGAAGATTATTAAAGAACTAGGAGGCTTCACCCCCCTGCTCGCTGGCGCTCGCCACCCCCCGGAACTGCTTTCGCAGTTCATTTCGGATTGCTCGCTCATTGGATACGTTCTTAACGTCTAGTTTTTGTATACTTTTTTGAACACTGAAGTTCCGAAAACTTTTCACTGTAGAAAATTCTAAACCTGTGCATTTCAATATTAATTTGAAATCGCAAACAGTTCACATATTCTTCGTAATCACACTATTCTGAATTTCAGTTGTTGAGAAAAGTAACTGTTGTAAGTTTTGTTTTAAAGTCTTTCCCACCAGAGGGCTAAAACCATGTGTTGTAAAACAATATGAAATAGTACTGAACGCCGGATGTAAAGCATCGGCTTCGATGAAGATAATTTTGTGAGAATTTTTTTGATAATTCGGTGAGAATTCACCCGATTAGACATATGATGCTCACTACGTGCTCTTGCGTGCCGAAGCCTATCAATTAAAACGTATTAGCGTTTTATATAATATAGATTAGCCATATGATGCTCACTACGTGCTCTTGCGCGCCGAAGCCTATCAATTAAAAATGAAAACTGTTGCCAACGCGAGAAAAGAAATATCATCGGTTTTATTGATACATACGTATTAGCGTTTTATATAATATAGATAATGAAAAATAATGAAGATTTCAGTTATCATTATTTCAGGTACCTAAGTATCATTAATGCTTTAATTTCATTATTAAAGATTACTCATTTTATTTTATATTTTATAACCGGCTTTGAACAGCAGACCTAATTCTGAATTTGAGACTCTCAATGTTCGACTCTGTAGCCGAGTAATTTTGAAACGAACCCAGAAGACAAGGGAATACCTGGATCAAGAATTGGAGCAAACTAGCCTTCGTGGAACAAACGCAAACCCACATTTGTGATACATGGAGAGGGAAACAAAGAAAGCATGAAACCATTACGCCGACTGCAAGGTGATTCTAACCCATGATCCGTCTATCACCAAGGATATATTACATCATCAGTGTGGTCGGAGCAGAATTTGTATCAACCCACCTCCGCTGGGAGTTGAATCTTAGTCACCTTTTTGGGAGGCTAATGCTGTAACCCCTGAGCCACCGCGGTTTGAGAAGTAGTTGGAATTAATGTGAAATCACAACTTTTTCACTTGATTTGTTATAATCATTAAATACACAAGTGGACGAGCTTTGTGCTAAAATATAAACTAAGGCAAACAACGTTAAAGAGCACAAAAATATTTATAAAATATAAACAGCTGTTTCGGATGCTCAAAGGGCAACCTTCATCAGTGCAACAGGAATTCAATCATTGCCAAGTAAGTTTTAAACAAATTTAGCAAAAGCAAAGTTAATAATAAAATATTAAAAATAAAAAATAATAAAAATAATAAAAAAGATGAACAAGTAATGAAATATTAAAAATTCATATAATTTATGAATATTTACAAATTATTTAAAAATACTCGGAAATACTTTGTAAATAAATTACGTGCTTTTTTAATTCATTACATTTTTTTCATTACTTGTTTACATTATTTTTAGGTAATTAAAAACGTCACCTGGTGCAAGCAATTGTTTTAAACTTATTTGGCAAATATTATAACAAATCAAATGAGAAATTGCGAATTCAGATTAATTCTAACTACTTCTAAAAAAATGAAGTTTATGATCAATGCGATCCGTTTTATACCTCAAAATGCATACGAAACCAGAAACCCTTGCTCCTTACAATATTTAAAGTAAGAATTATCTTACATCTACACTACAAGAATATCAGCTCTTTGATACTTGTTTACATTGTTTATTGATAGTGGTGGAAAAAACATTGACCATCAAATTTAAGAAGTCAAAAATAAAATGATAAAGTACAATTTTTACTACCATTTCACATATTTGAAAAAAAAAATGTTCTACCACAAGTTGGAGACGTTGGCAAGTAGACATCTATTACACTCATGTCCATAAATTGAGGATAATTCAGAATCACACGGAAATCAAACTCTAAAATTAAAATTTCACCTGTAGAATTATCACACACATCCTTAAGAAGAATATTCAAATTACAGGAAATCACTAGATGACGCTGGTAGTACGTCACAATGACGAGAGTGTAAGAGAGGGGTATATAAGGAATGGTGGCAAAGAAATAAAATTGTTCACAAGCGCTTTAAAAGCCTTTCAGTGCAATAACCGCATAGTTATGGCACAAAGGAAGCATTTTGGATGATTTTTTACGTGGCAGAATCATCGGACGACTGGAATGTGGACGTACCCAGCTGGAAGTATCCGAGGAACTTGGAATCACCCAGAGTGTCATCTCCAGGCTTTGGCAACAATTCCAAGATGATGGTAATGTGAGTAGACGTTACAGCACAGGTCGCCCCCGAGTTACAACGCCGAATGAAGACCGGTATTTGGCAGTTACTGCCGAAAGAAACAGACGGAGCACAGCATCAGACCTGTCTCGTCAGCTCTCTTCAACTATCGGCACGACAGTTTCAAGGCAGACCGTGTCCAGACGCTTAGGGCACATTGATCTATATGCTCGTAGGCCTGTCAGATGTGTTCCACTTACCGCAACTCACTGTCGCTTGCGATTAGCCTGAAGTAGAGAGCATGCATTGTGGACACCGCAACAGTGGTCATGTGTGATGTTTTCCGACGAGTCCAGGTTTAGTTTGCAGTCTGATTCTCGCCGGACTTTCATGTGGAGAGCGCCGGGTATCCGTTACCACCAAGACAACACCATTGAACGACACCGTTACGGTGGTGCAGGATGGCTCGTTTGGGGAGGAATTATTCTTGGTTCCAGAACCGACCTGCATGTTCATAGTGTAACGATTACATGCCACATCTATAGGGATGTCATTCTGGAACAACATGTACGTTTGTTTCGGGGCGCCATGGGTGCTGAATTTCTGTTTATGGACGATAACGCCCGTCCTCACCGTGCAAACATTGTAGACGAATATCTTCAATCGGAGGATATCACCCGTATGGATTGGCCAGCATACTCACCGGACTTGAATCCAATAGAGCATGTGTGGGATATGCTTGACCGACGAATTGCTGGCCGTCAACCCCCTCCCACCTGTCTACCGGACTTTCAGATGAGTGCTTGATGAGTAGTGTAATATTCCCCAGGATCAGATTGATAATTTGATACTCAGCATGCCTAGGCGTTGTACGGCCTGTATTGCATCGTCCGGGAGACATACTCCGTATTAACCATCATACTAACCATGTTATACTGTTTTTTGTAAATAGGTTCTTTTTTGAAATTTGCTCCAGGCAGTAATAATCGCAATTTTTATTAGTTATGTCAAACATATAGCATCTTTTTTGCTCCTTACCTTTTGTTTAATACATAGACTTTACAAATAAGTCAAATTTGTTTGGTTTCTGTCTCTTTCTGTGCCTGAACTTCATTATCCTTAATTTATGGACATGAGTGTATTTTGAAATGTATCGCCTTAAACTTACTGGATGGGAAAGTAACCGAGAATGACTTCAGGCTATACCGAATATAAAGTAAGTTCCACTTACACATGAATAATTAGACTTAGAACAACTTAGAATTTATGATGAAGACAGAAATTTGGAAATTAAAACTTTGTTTATTCATCATAAGTGTGAGCTCTACAGTATTTTTCTAAATTTATATATATTAGAACAGTAGTTAAAAGAAACATTATTGTAAAAAATAAACACAGGTCAGATATTGATACTCATATACGAGTATGCATTATATATCATATATGAGTATGTATTATATAAAACTTAGCAAACTTTCATCAGAGTTTTCCGTACTCGCAAGTACGATAATTTCCACAATTTTAATCCGATTCACTTGCAACCAATGTAGTTTTCTGTTGGAATTAACTTTATTATTTTTATTTCTTAGGTAAATAACTAAATGTTAAATCCGGAATATTTGGGCATTGTCATTGGACATTTTTCTAAAAAAATATTTTTTGCATTACTTTTTTCTTATTATAACTGTAGAAATATTTAATTAAATCAATAAAACTTTTAGAGTTACTTTTAATTAATAACATAAATATCATTCTTAAATTTAAAAAAAAATCGTTAAAAATCGCTCAAAATATGAGCATTTTAACCAGTCCTTTTACACTGCACATGTGAGGGAAGCATTTAAAATTTTTTGTTTTATTGGTTTTTGGGAATCAACTTCTTAAAACTTAACTAACTTCTTAAAAACTTAAGAAAAAGAATAGTTTCGAATATCTTGAAAATGTAAAAAGTTTCTAGCAATTTTCAAAGAAGTTTTTTTTCTTCACAAATATTGCTTTCTATCATAAAACAAAATTTAATAACAAATGAAAATACTCTGCAATGATTTTCCGAAGAACTAAATGTGATGGTACAAGGAAAAAAAAAGCGAAATAAAGCAAACTTCAAACAGGAATGCAAGAGTTATTTTTAATAAACCACGTTTCTTAGTGCAAAATAAAATTTTGTGGAAAATTCCTAACCATTTAAAACTATATTTCTACTATATTTCTACTATATAACTACTTATTAGAACAATGCTAGATACTTTTGATCCAGGCGCCCAGGTCATAAAACGAGTTCAGATCAGTTCAGATACTTTTAATAGTTTTATTTTTTAAGTTACAAAATACGATTCACAACAAAATTATGAAATATTTTTTAAATGCTTCTTGCGCATGCGCAGTCTGAAAGAACTACTTTAAATGCTCATAGCTTAATAGATACTTTATGAATAACAACTAAATGATTAAAATTTTTCCATTTAATAATAAACTGTTTTCCTAATATGCAAAATTGAGGAGCAATACATCACTTAAAATAGGATTAGACTAAATTTTAAGGTGCCCTTTGGATTATTGTCATGTTGGACGCCAAGATGAGCAATGTTGTTTTATATAAGACAATCCAAACAGAAACCTCTAACTAAGGTAAGTCGATATTTTCCTTTGAACTCCGCATACCAGATAATGTGTATTTTCATTTTTATGTCATTTCCTTGTTTTATTTTGATATAATTTTTTTTTAATATTTTCAGTTTCATTCGGACTATAATTTCATCATATTTTGTTTTCGGCACTATTTTTTTTAACAGCAGTTAAACGAAACACAGTTTGCACCAATATATATATATATATATATATATATATATATATATATATATATATATATATATATATATATATATATATATATATATATATATATATATATATATATATATATATATATATATATATATATATATATATATATATATATATCCACACCGATATTTTTTAGTTAATTACAAGTCAAAACAGCATGATTAATGAGTCCATGTTGCGCATAATCTTTTTTATTTAGTAGCGATGGTGAAAGCATACATCTCAGCCCCCACCAAGCTGGAGAGAGGAAGACCCATATCCCATCTAAGCTGACGGATTTTAGTTAGGCATGATAAACAACAAAAAACCACGCAAAAACATTGCTCCTGCGTTTTATAGGATGATTAAAAGTTGTGAAGAGGCAAGTCATTATTGCCTTTTCTGTGTTTTCTTACGCCTCATCAAAATTATTTATTACTCATAGCAAATCGTTTAATCTTTCCTTATATGGAAGTGAAGGATCTTAAAATAACTTCTCTTTTGAAATATAAATCTAATTATTATTCATTGGCATGTTTTCAACCTTGGAGTCCCAAAATAGAATTTCTACACTTATCCTTTACCAAAGATATTTCATGAAAACGAAGGAGTTTTAATGCTTTTATTAATACAAAAGTATTTAATTTTTGTATTACATCCCTTCAAAAAAAATTTTTGGTAACCAAAAAAAAAAAAAAAAATAATAATAATAATAAAATTTAGAATACTATGAATTTATAAAACTTACGTTGGTATGACTGTCCTCTTTCTTACTATGAATAGCATTTTTCCAATATGTGAAAAAAATCATTTACAGTAACAACAATAAAACATAATAATAAAATTTATCTGTTTAGTGAACTGAACTGAAAGAAAAATTAAACATAAATTTATAACTTTTCAATTAAACTTTTCAAAAATTTTTCCACACAAAAATATACAAAATTTTTATGCAAAACGAATTGGACAACAAGTGTCATTTAATCAGAATTTAAGATTCTGTATGGTTTAGGGGGTTATTTACTAGATGAAATTCTGTATTCCCCGTTGAAATGACAGAATTTTATGAAGCACATTGAAATTGAGAGATCCAGACTGGACAATACAAAAATAGTTTAGAAAATTTTTTCTCACTGTGTTGAGAAAAAAAAAGTTCAAGTTTCCTCGCCAAACATCTCCACACGCGATTCGGATCTCTCAAACATTTAGGGATTACTTCTTCCCTTGAAGAAAGTTAAAAACATTTATTTTGGAAATTATTCATGATTTATTTTTGACATTTGTAGGTTGTGATTTTTCCTAAGCTTTGATACATGCACTATTTCAAAATTTTGCTTTCTTACATTTTTTTTTTGTAATCTTGGTCATTTTTTCTTTTTCCTATTTTTTCTTTTCTTTTTGTTACCCTTCACCTTATTTTTTCTTCCAATGTTTACTTTTACTGAAACATCAAACCTTTTATTTTTTTAACAATTTTTAATCATAACATTTTGAGAAGTTTGCTGTCTAATGTGCAACGATAAGTTGTCATTGTTTGAATTAGCAGAGGTGATCAATCTCTTACCAAATTAAGTAACAACTGGCCCGACACAATTAATAGACAAACAAAAGCCTTTGCAAGTTTACAAGCCTACTAAGGCATATAGTAAATCAGTATCAAGTATAAAAACTTAACTGAGTTAAAAATTTCGCCTGTCGTAATAAGGGAAACTCACAAATTTTGTTAAGTGTTAACTGTCCTTTTGTTTGGGTAACATTTTAAGTTTTCACATTTTTTTTATAGGAATATTTAGTTTTGACCAAGTCCGAAAAAGCAAAATTTTTACAAATTTCCTTAAAGTTTTTTTTTCCGATTTAATCGTGAAAATGATTCATAAATTAACACCGAGAGTGAAGGAGAAATTGAAGCTTATTTTTCTTTGAGTTCTGAGTAGGAGGGAGGGAATGTCGAACATCTAAGTAGACCATCGTAAACCATTCCGGGGTCACTTCATCGACGATTAAATCCAGAGCAACACTGGCATATCTAAACCTTCCGTAGGTCACTTATTAAGTAAAAGGATGGGATTTCTTCAGAACGAAATTAGGCGATTTTTTCCCAGTCACTGGGATGGGAACCTTCGGCGATTCTCTTTTTCACACCCGTTGGGTGATGGGATGAGAAATTGCCATAGCCGACCTCTAAAGAACTGCGTAGCACTGCCAGGCCTAAGATTCAAATTTATAAACACTATTTTTCCTTTACAGGTTTCCTCCGCAAAGCAAAAATCCTGCGAGGCTTGAAATAACGGTGGATCCACACCGATATTTTTTAGTTAATTAAAGTCAAAACAGCATGATTAATGAGTCCATGTTGCGCATAATCTTTTTTATTTAGTAGCGATGGTGAAAGCATACATCTCAGCCCCCACCAAGCTGGAGAGAGGAAGACCCATATCCCATCTAAGCTGACGGATTTTAGTTAGGCATGATAAACAACAGAAAGCCACGCAAAAACATTGCTCCTGCGTTTTATAGGATGATTAAAAGTTGTGAAGAGGCCAGTCATTATTGCCTTTTCTGTGTATTCTTTCGCCTCATCAAAATTATTTATTATTCATAGCAAATCGTTTAATCTTTCCTTATATGGAAGTGAAAGATCTTAAAATAACTTCTCTTTTGAAATATAAATCTAATTATTATTCATTGGCATGTTTTCAACCTTGGAGTCCCAAAATAGAATTTCTACACTTATCCTTTTCCAAAGATATTTTATGAAAACGAAAGAGTTTTAATGCTTTTATTAATACAAAAGTATTTAATTTTTGTATTACACACACACACACACACACACACACACACACACACACACACACACACACACACACACACACACACACATATATATATATATATATATATATATATATATATATATATATATATATATATATATATATATATATATATATATATATATATATATATATATATATAAAATGGATGCAGATGCAACAGACAGATTTAACAATACAAAGCAAAAGCAAAAAAACACATTTTAAATATACATTGCCAGTTTTTGCAGTTTACAATAGCTAAAAATAGCTACGTTTATTTTGAGTTATCAAGACTCATGTATGAAATTAGAGGAGAAGGTAAATGGCAAGTTTCAAGAAGCTTTGTTGTGCATACATCATTTTTCTTTTTTATGATGTATCTAATATGAAACCGACAAATGTGTTTCAAACTCGGAACATTCCCAACAAAGCGATCCGTTGAAATAAGTCGTATAAGTTTCAAAATTTTCTTCCACTTCAGGCCGAAGTATGGTGTATCATTGAGAAGAGCATAACAGCAGTCAATAAAGTATGGGGAATTTCTTTCAATTTCGGATACGAATTTATATGGTAACTTGCCTTTATATTGAGTAAAAAGTTTCAAACAATTTAACAAGTTACACGTTTCTTTCCTGGCACAATTTATGCAAGCATCTTCATCGGTTATACGAGCTCCAAGATTTAGGAGAAGGCGAACTACACGTGACTCTTTTTTTCCTGTTGCCATGTAAATTGGGCGCTTACATACACATAAACCATTTTTAAAAAACATCGGAAAATCTATAGGTTTTTCAGCTATTTTACTATTCTTTATGGGATATTTGAGTCCCATGGCTGCTGCATAGCTCATTATTTCCATAAAAACATTGGAAAATTCGGAATAACTTAAACTGAAAGGTTTGTGCTTATTTTGCATCTCTCCAATGTATGTCGCGTAGGCTGGTAATTCCAATCCTTTAAAGCCATTTAAGCGAGAAACAGTAAAAAGCAATTGGAATAGTTCATCGAATGACTCATGGTGAAGGTATTGGGCGTCAAGAAATTCTTGCATCATGCGTTCCTTAAGATCTTGATTTAAGCTATTATTTTCACACAGTGCCGCAAATTCCTTAAACCACAACAACGTGATACAGTGGCGACGTTGATAAAAATTTCGCCTTGAAACCTTTAAATGATATTTTGAGTTTATTTCTTTCAAAACTCTCATTGAGCTTTCTGTGAGATTTATGCAACAAAGACGTGAGTAAAAGATGCCTGTATTGTAGCCTGAAAAGTACAACATTAACCAAGATGGATAACGATTCAAATCCAACAGAGAAAGATTCAAATCGTATTTTACATTTATTTTCTTTAAAATGATTTCCGACTTTTTCCAGTTTTCTTTAGCATAAATAAGTGAGCAAATGGTTGTGTTGTTTAAATCCAACTTACTGCAAAAACTTCCCATTCTCTTCTTTTGAGATTTAAATAAATTTAAATGAGTAATATAATTTAATAAACAGCATGCGTTGAGTTGTTTTAAGTCTGTTACCAATATTAGTTATGCTTATGCTGGTATTAAACGTTTCGGGAAAATTTTTTATTAATTTTATTTAACTTTAAATTGCTTTAAGACGGATAACACAAATTTTTTTTTACAAATATCTGATTTTACCTAATTCGGTTGTGGGGATTGCAAATATGAAATTAGTTTTTTTCTCGGAAAGCTGCAAATTTCTTTCAAAATGATAATTTAAATTTGATTTATTTATGGTCTGAATCTATAAGTTTATAAAGAACGTATATACATGCATATACACTTGTTTATATACATGCATATACATTTGTGTGCTACTTTGTATTTAGCACTTAAGACAAAAAAAAACAAAACTTATGACTTTCATGCATCGAATTATAAACTAAATCAATTATTGTCTTTTTTTACTCTTTATGTAGCAGCGAAGTGGAGACACTTTACACACAGGGGTGTCAATTTGTTCTACTTAGAGTGAAAGTGGTAGCAAAATGTTTGTTTTAACGAATGATTCTTTGTTAGTAAATTTGATTTTAAACATTTTACTCACCGATACGTATAAAAAACTCAAAAGATTGAAAAAATGACACTTTTTTTCATCGGATTTGCTTGGGAATGCCACTTAAAGAATCATCTGAATGAACTAAAACTGTAAACTTTAGTTTTTAAATCTATCAAGAAACTTTTGAAAAAAGCGAAGCAGATGTAGATGTTTCTTCTCAAGTTTAGATAGGAAATATTTTCAATACTTTAAATGATAAAATTATACTATTCAAAGGTTTATTTTTGATTTAATTAATTTGATTTACAGATATTTAATTATCACTTTATGAAATTTATTTAAAAGATTTATATAAGACCTCATAACTCAGGTAGTTCAGTTTCTAAGTGCTGGTAAAAGTAAACAAATTAAGATTTTATTAATTGTTATTTTGCTATCACTTAAAAAATTATGTGGTGCTGGCACATTCAGGTTTGCCTTTATTAATAATGCTTGAAGTAAAAAAAAAACTGTTCACTGAATGTTCTTCAACTATTTTAATTTTGGACTGAGAAAAGCTGCATCTAAATTTGGCCAGGATAAATTTACAATTATCTAGTATGGTGAATAGGTGAGGATCTCGTGTCATTAACTTAGGAATAGGCATTCACTTGAATGAAAAATTATTCTAAGGCATCGAGATGAACTAATGCGACATGGGTGGAAAGAGTTCTAGCGTTATAGAATTTAAATTTATGCTCAAGGCTCCACAAATGAGCAGCAATAGTTTGGCGTTTTGAAGCTTAACCCCTTGGGGACGGGTGATTCAGAAAAGCATTCGTACAAAATCAGAATCAAGTTGTAATTAAATAAAAAACGGTAAGTTAAATGTAGTCGTTGCTAATTTAAAATATTTACTTTGCTTTTACTTTAATTATTGTTAGTTTAATCATATATATAATCAATGTTAATTCAAAGTATAACTAAATAGTTTTATTTTGAGTAAAGTAATGGTGAATTAAATAAATCAAACAATTATAACTCCGCCCACAAATGAACTCTTAAAGAAATACTTTGATTACCAGTTTTATCTTTTTACCCTGATTGATACGATTTTATGCTGTCACGTATTTGTGACAGTCGGCACGAAAGGGTTAATGTATGCCAAAGACTCCAAAAACGTGGAGAAATAATTTGGCTTTTCAAAGTTCAATGTATGCCCTAGGTTCCAGATATATGCAGCAATATTTTGACTTTTTCAAGGTTTAACGTAAGCCTAAGGTTTCAACAAATATGGAACAATAGCATTATTTTGGTGTTGAATGGCAACAGTCTGAACAAAATGGTTTTAGCGCCACGCTACGGAAAAAGGCTTAATTAAAGGCTTAGATTGATGAATTTATCGTCTTTTATTAAGTTTAATTGAATTTTTGAAGTTCTTTATAATAGTTTGGTCATTCGTTTTATTTAAGTTCTATAAAATGCTTAGATGTTAATTCGTTAAAGTCGTTTGTAAATGAAGACAGAAATACACTATGCTAAGTAAATTACGATTTATTTTAAATATTTTAATTTCTCATCGTTTTCCTTGTTCTTATATCAGTTACAATGTTGAATGTAATACGTATTAACATAGAAATGCTTTACTAATCCTTTTAAACTAATGAAAGAATAAATATGGAAAAGTGTTATTAATGTAGATTTTTTTCTTTTTCTGTTTATTGTAGAATATGGAGGAAAAGAAATAGACGAAAATAAATAAAAATACAATAAGAAATTCTTTTTCACATTATAGAACTAAAATGTAGAATAAAAGATTTGGAGCGGATTAGAAAAAGTTTTATTTCCACATAAATGCACAATATCAAAATATTAAAAAAAAAATAAACTAGCATAAATTTATGCAATCCTATCTTAATTCAATAATTTGATTGAAATAAAGTATAAAAACTCAACTTTAAAGCAATAGGTAACAAAGAATTATCATTCATTCATGCGATAAATATAATCATACAGAAGTAAATGAAAAAAAAAAGATAAAAAGATACCACATTATATACCGTAGAGTGTCAACTATGCACATCAACTGAATCAACTAACATTTTCCGTTAAGTATTGCTAGAGGGTGATGTATGTAGTTGATGATGTCAGAGTATCCTCCTTAAGTATTGAAGTTCATTTACATAGGTGACAGAAAGCAACATCAATACTTAATGAAGTTCCGTAAAAAATCAATCAATGCATTATCTAAGGGGCAGAAATTCTGCAGATGCAAGCCACAGTTAGCGATGTTATTATATAAGGATTAATAAAATAATTTCTCAAGTTCAATGGGAAATATTCACCTAGTATCCTAAAAAAGAAACAAATCAAATCAGAAGTGTTTCAGTCTTCCTTTTACGTCAAAGCAGGACGTTATGGCAGCTCAGATTAGTGTAAATTAATTCTCGTTTCATCCAGAGGAAGTTATAAATGCCTCTTATCGTGCTGCTATCTGCTAATAATATAGAGAACCCCCGTCAGGAATAAGGTGAATATGATAAATAATCTAGAGTCTTATTCAGTTCTTGCAACGTGCCAGCGCGCTGCACGAGTTTTCCTTACGAAGATGTCATTGCTCACAATGTTGTAATTGGCACTTTCGAATTCTATGATTTTAAGTTTGGGCCAGATATAACATAAACAGAATCCACTGATCCTCTTCGTAAGATATTAAGGACTTCAACAGGATCAATGCTGCCTGCTCTCGGAGCAATGAACGAGGATCGTCGGGAAGTGTCTATATCTTCAGTTTTAGATTCCTTCACACTGAAAAAAAAACGTGAAACATTAGTTACAACAAGAAACGTGAAAATTAAGATGCATATTACCTGCATGTTATTTTCGTATTGTATATTAATTAACCTGTTAGTTAATGTCTGTCGTTGTAATTACAGCGCCGATAATTTTACTCTCAACCCCTCAAGCTAATTTGACTCTTTCTCATCGTAATCCTAATCACTGCTCTGTCTTCAGAAGTGAATTGATTGCAATAGACCTGGGACTAGAAGCTATTCTATCCGAAGAGGATTATGGTGACCTATGGATCTTGTCTGATAGCCGTAATTCTCTCCACCATCTTAGTAATTGGCCTCTTGTGGGCGACAGGATCAGCACTTCTATCCTGCTTAAATTAAAGCTCATTTCACTTAATCATGATGTTCATTTGCAATGGGTACCTTTCCATGTGAATCTCCACGGGAATGAAATGGCCGATATTCTTGCTAAGGAGGGGTGCAGGATTACAACTCCCCCTTCCACACTTACTTTTTTTGGAGTTATATTCTCTAGAGAAATCAAAAATCTCGGATCAGTGGAAAACACCCCCAACCCATAATTGGTACAAGGTATCAAAATCGGGTTTGTCCCTTGCCCTCCCGTGTGACAGGCTTACCCGGACTGTTCTGACAAGGCTTGCCAGCGGTCACATCAAGTGCCTCACTTTCAACGAGGGCAGGAAAACCTTCGTCACCTGCACCAAGTGCCAAATTCATCATGCTTCTCCTGAGCACCTCTTGGATTGCATGGGACTCTCCAAGGAGGATCTCTTTAGCAAACCTCTCCTAGTCTTCGACTTCCTTTCAGTCAACGAACTCGTGAATCTTGTCTAACTCCGTCAGACAGTGAGGATAAGCAACGACAACAACAATAACAGGGTGAACGAATCTCAACAAGCTTAATGTAATGATTTAGTGTTTGTGATGAGATCAGGAATAATTTAAAGTTCTGACTTCTAAAAAATAAAACACACTAGGTTTTATTCGGGATGATATATAAATTTGTTAAAATACATTTTAAACCAGACAAAGAATCGAGGGAAGATACTTTCAGGTATATTTCAAAGATTCCGCACTCTATGTTTAAACAAATCTGGAAAAGAATCAGTTATACATCAGTTGTGTTTTTCGAGAAACAGCCGTTTCCTTGAAAATGGTAGGATTCATAAATTTTTTAAAAATTCTTTTGGAGACAACTTCTTTAGTTAATTGTGTGCGAACTCTTAAGAGTTCGAATTCCTTAAGAATCTTCATTATTTTGTAGCTTATGGAATGTGCTTTAAATCTTGTCTTAAAAATAAAATTTATTTATAAATTTGACAGTTTTTTTTAACTGTCTATGAACTGCCGTTCTATATTAGATTTGTTTACAGCCAGAGTTCAATTTAATAGTCATCTAAATTTGAACCCAACTCAAAAGACAAGATAACTCTTATAGCACATATCGGGAGGAACAATCCTTCGTGGAAGACATTTTGAGGGAAATAACCTGCTGTGTTTGTAGTGAGATAAAACGCGCCACCTACGCTGCGTTTGTGGTTTGATTAAAAACGCCATTTTCATTGTGTATCCTAAGTTTTGTTGACCTAGAATGGCAACATAAATAAGAAAAGGAATAACTCAGAATCCGTTTATCACTGGGGATATTTTATGCGAGCCATCTTGATTTTAAAATTCAACTTTCTAGAAACAATTAGCAGTACTTACATTCCACAAGAGAAGAATTTCTGATTTGAGATATAGTTTTCCACATCTGCAACAGTTTGAGGCAGCCTTTGGTTCAACGTTTCTGGTAAAAATAGAGTCAAGAATCCTCCAAGGAAAGCGATTATGGCAAAACAAATGAATGGTACATGAAATCCATACTTAGACTGAAAATAAATATTAGTTTTAATACCAGAGACAGGTATTGAGGGATTTATTGGAAGAAAAACATTCGTGATATTTTGCACCACACAATTTATCTCTCTACTTATTTAATTTATTATGTATTATTCATTTTAGCACTTTTACTTTTGTTTTTATTTTAGTTTCGATTTGAGCCATTAAATTGCTTATTTGTTCATTGTAATTTAATGATTTTGATGCCACGAAGCCTTTCTAGAACCTTCTAACTGTAAACGAAACAGAATTTCCATTATGAAATGTTCTGGTTATTCCTTATTTTAGAACTTACTAAATTTCCACTATGATATAGAGTTACGCAAACTGGACAAGAAAAGAAATAAGATAATAACATCTTTAACAAGATAAATCAATTGAAGATTATGTTATTATTTTGAGATTTGAAAACGATGTAATATTTATTATTTAGGTTCGATTTTATATGAAAATGTTTAGTGAACTAAAGAATTTTAATTTGAAATTTTTAATTTATATAATTTTCAATTTATAAAATTGAGTACTGGAACTGAAAAAAAAAAGATAAAATGAATTCATATAAAAATTATGATAATTTTTTTTTTTGCTGATTTGCTTTGGAAAATAAAAAGAAAATATTCACTTGCCTCTCAGAACAATTTTTAACAAGATTTCATAACTTCTTTTTTAAATTTGTGTTTTGAGTGACGCTTCAACATTAATGCCAACTTACACTCTATTTGCTGACGCATTAACGCAAATTTAAGTCTTTTTCCTTCCTACAATATTTATGCTTTATAGTGCAGTGATTCTCAACCTTTTTTTCATGGCGGCACACTTTTAACGATTTCGAAATTTGACGGCACACAATGAAAACAAATTAGTTTAAAAGTTGTTTACTTACCTATAATACGCTGTGTTAAATAGTTTCTGATAATAATTTTGAATGTAAAATAAAATAATATGTACTACAAAAGCACGTTTATTAAGGGATTAATTATTTCTCTCGACTAATTTTTTATTAGTAACAGTTATTTTTTTCTCTTTTGCTAGTTATTAATTGTTAGCTTGTTTTCTATAGTTATTTACTGTTAGTTTTTATACATTGTTATTTTTTTGTAATTTCTTGCAAACCAGTTTTTTTGCTAATTATTAATTATTAGTTTATTTTTTGCTCGTTATCCTTTGTTAATTTGCTTTCATAACTATTAATTGCATAGCTTACTTTAATGATTAGCTTTTATTTCCGTTTGAAAGTCAATATTTAGCTTTCTTTTTTTTTGTTAATAATTAATTTTAATAGTCATTAAATTTTCCACTTATTTCAACATTCTTTAAAATTGCCGAAGACAATTTAAACGCTTCCTTCTTATTTTAACTTATTTTAAGATTGTGTCAGAGACAAGACACTCGCCGACAAAGATGTTCACGCTGTTAAAGCCTGGAAGGAAAAATTATATATATATATATATATATATATATATATATATATATATATATATATATATATATATATATATATATATATATATATATATATATATATATATATATATATATATATATATATATATGTGTGTGTGTGTGTGTGTGTAATAAGAAAAGAATTATAATTTTTATTGCATCATTTCTAATATTTGGCGGCACAGTGGTTGAGAATCACTGCCTTTGTGTTTCATTATTGATAAAACAAATTTGATTATACGTAATCTTTAAAAATAGAGGTTTTAAGGAAAAGCAGATTAAACATTTGAAATCATCACTGTATATATTTTAAAAATATAATGCAAAACCCACAGATTACTGTGTGTGTGTGTTTGATTATGTAATGTTTTGTAAACGCATATCGTGACGATTTTGATTATTTATGATGCTACTAAGTCAATAAGAATTGAATGAACTAAGAAATAAAGATGATTCCTCACCAAATATGCAACGTAAGGAGCGGCAAAGACGGATCCTGATCCTATAGTAGAACATAGTCCCATTCCTACAGCTCTCAATGAGGTCGGGAAAAGTTCTGGAGCATGTTGGTATATCACTTGATATGATACGGAACTTCCGGCTTTGGCAAGAAGAGCAGCTATGACGCCAGCTCTGACGAAGTCTGAAAGATGTAACTCCATTAAACTTACAATGCACGCATTTCCCCAAACAATTCATACAATTTCTTTTTACACGCTTAAAAAATATTCATAATTCAAATGAATCATGAATTTCGTAACAGAGAAGAAGATAACTTTCAAGTATCAAACTCCTCTCATGCGTTCTGCTTTTAACAATAAATGTCGATAAGATGCTATTTTGTGCAAAAAAGACGATGGTCCATTAATTTATAAATAATTTTTTGTCCCTATCTCCTACATAATGAATTTCTGAAATAGAATTGATAATTCTTCCATTTCCCTTCAGATTGTGCTATAGATGGTTTCATTAAAAACAGCTTAGCCGTTTTACTATACCTAAACCCTTATGCAACTGAAGCACGCTTTTTGATTTATTCGAAACTGTTCAATACTTCATTCAACAAACTTGAATGAAAATTAAAAGGTTCAAACAAATAGCTATTTATTTCTGATGCTAAGAAAAAAAGTACTCTCTCCACTTTAACTCTCGACTCCCTAAAAGAAAAAAAAAATCTAAGCTCTATATAGCGTTAAAAAGTAAAACAAAATAGTAAATAATAAAAAAGAAAAAGCTTTATAAATCGATTAAAAACATTAAAAAATAAATAAATAAAAACTCTAATCAATAACTAACTCTAATAAACTCTATCAAAATAAACTCTAATCAAAACTCTAATAAATAAAACTATAAATCTAAATGACAGTTAAGCTTATTACCACATCATGGCGTTGTATGTGTTTTGTCGGAAATGATGCCACTTTTTGCCACGCTTTGAAGAAATAAATGTGTGACTTTATTACACGCGCTGGCATTAGAGTGGTTGCTCTTTAAAAAATCCTTTGTGATATTTATCAAGACAATATAATACACATCAGTGATTATCATCTTTGTTGTTGTTGTCCTATGCCATTAAGGTGCGATTGTTCTTGTTTTCCAGTGGCGCCATCTATTGCCAAGAATTCGATTTGGGCCATGCCCATACGTCACGCTCGTTTATGGGGTGGACCCATTCATACATCCATTAATTCATCAACAGATCGTAATTTTGATCTGAACCAGAGAACGATCAATCTCTAATACAGTACCCCCAGAAGTATTGATTTGCTATGGGAACATGGAGGACTTTATGACCTGACATATTTAACGTGCACCAACCACCATTACCCCTGCCTATTATCATCTTTGATAAGGATACATGTGACTTACTTGGCGGGACAATGATGGGAATTATGCAGGCTATTGTGGAGAGAAAATAGCCAGCTACAGCACTCCATCTCCTTCCTATGCTTTCCATCATAATCCATGCTACTATACTGGCCGGAACCTCAACGGCTGAGAGGTAGAAAAAGTTCAGAAATTCATTCCCTTCCAAATTCCTGGAATTCACTTGATGCCCGTAATAGGGCATGTTCGCACAAACCCTAAAATGTTCAGGAATAAGTTTCAAGTTAGAAAATATTATAGAGTTGTATGAAAAGTAAATTATCGCACAGCAGAATGCTTTTATCTAATCCAGCTTTGTTTGGCAATGGCATGATATATATATATATATATTGAAAATGAAACATGAATTAGTATACATATTGTAATCAAATTGAAAAGTCTGGTTCTTTGCAAATAGCATCGGCATTTGGCAATGAGCCAATTATTAATGAAATTAATTGAAAAAGTCTTAAGTATTTTTTAAACTGATAATTTTAGGCTTATTACAAACATCCTATGCGCTTTTATACAAATTAATTAAGTTGGGAAAAATTATCCGCTTAAATTGGATGAACTTATTTCAACAAACCTTTATCAAGTTTTCTTCCACACTAATGTTTGCAAACATTGCAACACCATGAAGGAATTAACAGTCTCCTGAGCAGTACCGGAATAATTTATGCCCTGTATTGTGATACAAATAGACATGCACAACCGCTTTGTAATTCTAATCATTAGCAAATCTTATCTAATTTAAAATTTCATCTTAGTTTGGTTCAATTTACATAATGCTTTCACGGGTATTGCAATTCTCACAAACATGAGTATGAAATGAGGTTTTTGAAAACTGCCTGAAATAAATAAGTTTCACTAAGCGATGAGTATATTTTCTCAATAGGATGAGATATATTTTCAAAAGATTTATGGGCTCTCTGCAATATACCTGAAAGTTTCAGCTTGATCAGAAAATGTTGGAGATTTCTTCAGTTTGCCGGGCGTATTGGTGGAAGCTATTTACAAAGTGAAGGGATATTCAATCAACCCTCAAAATATGCATGTATATAAATAGCAACGTACGTTTCACACAACTGTAAAATTTGAAAAATTTCTAAAAAAATTTTAATTTAAAAAAATATTATTGCCATATACTATTAACACTGAGGAACAAATTTTTTTTCGCTGCATGAACTCTATAACAAGCTACAGTCATTATGTAATTTAATAATATATTCCTAATCAGCATTTTTTAAAAATTATTCGAGTATATGCTGTCTTTACTTCTCTGCTATGTAGGAAGTTGTAGAAGTTGATAATTCATTTCAGTTTGTGATGCGATACGATGTTATTCATAGTTTATTCATATGTTTAGATCATAGTTTATTCATATGTTTAGATATGAAGGTTATATGTTTATTGTCTAAAGTATTTTTTTCAAATTTAGCATACAAGTATATATGTATGTATAAAGACCTATAAGTTCTTCATAAAAATCGGTTGAATAGTTTCTGCGAAAAATATGGTTTTTGAAAATTTGATCTCTTGGAAACTATGCAACTGATTTCACTCAAATTTTGTATTTTGTCATTAATTATATCGAAGTTATATTCCTTAAAACGATATAAACAGAGATGCCAACTGCACCGGACGCGTAAAAATAATTTAAAAAACAGTAAGTAACTATAAAGTAAATTTTGCAAATATTTGAATATTTTTGCTTGCTTTTTAAGAAGTATAGCATGACAGAAGTACCATAAAGTGGTGAATTCTATAAGCCTACGAATTGTTTAGAAATAGTGGTGGATGGAAACCAACTAAATTGAATTTATTAAACCAAGAATCGCAATTAATAAATTACCACTTTAAAATATATATTTGCTGTCCGGAGCAAGTTGGCAACTCTGTATAAAGAATTTATGCCTAAAAATTCAAACTTTTTTCGACTATTATCAAATAAAATAATAAAAAATAAATAAATATTTATTAAAAATTATTTTTTTGCAAGAGCAAATGAATAGAAATTGATAAATGGACAAATGAACAATTGAATCTTTGGACAAATGAATTTCACAATTGTGATAAAAATTCTTCAATTCGCTTAAAAAGTTCGCGAAATATGGAGCAATGAGCTTAAAAGAGAATTAAGGTTCCCAAACTTTACATCGCTCTCTTGACAAATCTATGCAAACCATGTTTCCCAGATTACGGCTACCCCCTATATTTTGAGAGTTCGAAATCTGAATCAGTTGAAAAAAAGGTATGTGTATTTAAAAAAAGTACGTTTTTGTATTTGATTTTGTAACTTAAAAAATCCCACTGATTAATTAGCATATTTGATGTCACCATCTCAAACTATTAAGATTGAGTTTGATAACATTTATGTGATTGACGTGAAGATCTGATTATTAGATCAAAAGTTCTTCAGGATGGTCCTGTTTTTTTTGTTCACACTGCTCATAATAATAAAATTAATAAAAGTCATAAAGGTATCGTCTTCTTATGAAAGATTATTGTATCCTAATTTAAAGATGTTTACTTGCAATATTTATTTTTCGTCTTTTACTCTGAAATGATTTCATTTTTGATTTTGATTGCTTTCTAAGTTAAGAGTTTAAAACTAAAAGATTTGGTTATTTTTTATAATGAAATTCTATGCTGTTACCTTAATACGCTCTATTTTAAGCTGAACTTTTTTAAACCGGTGTCCAAATTTATTGACCGTTCAATTATTTTATTTCGGCTCGAATTAAATTAATATGCATAATTCAAATTGCAGTTAAAGAGATTAGATCAGCTTCAAGCAGAAAGAGATGCTAGCACAATTTTTTTTAATATATCAGCTTGTTTGGTAAACGAAAATATTAAATTACGAGCAGTACTCAAATTTGTAATAATAATACAATTTTAATTTTAAATGTTTTCTTAAAAATGATTGCTAAGCAAAAACCTGTATGTTCACTAATTAAATAGAATATCGATCTGGAATATTAGAATAGATAATAGAATTATCAGGGAAATCTTTAATCGTAAGAAGTGCGGGCACCAAAGTAAGAAAATAATGGTTTCTTATTATACTATTAGCAAGTTGAATGCCATGGGGGTCACCGTTGACCGGCGAAGCCAAGATTATTAGAAACACATGATTCGAGTAAATTTTTAGTTTTTTTATATTATTATCGTTACTAAAATGGTTTGAAGAAGGTAATGCAACATAGAACACATAAAAATAGTTTTATTTATATACACAGAGAAGCCAACTTGCTCCGGACAGCGAATAAATATTTTCAAGTGGTAGCTTATTAATTATGATTTTTGGTTTAATAAATTCAATTTAGTAGATTTTAATCGACCACTACTTCTAAACAATTCGTAGGCTTATATAATTCACCACTTTCTTCAGTTATGTAATGCTAAACCTTTTAAAAAAATTGCAAAATCTGTCGAATATTTGCAAATTTAGTTTCTAGCTATTTAACGTTTGGCTAGGCGGGCAAACCATGTAAAATTAGCGCGGCATTCAATGTGTTAAGAACATAAAAGTACAAATGAATCATTAGTTTTGAACTTAAGGTGCTTGAATGAATGTTTTCGGTTGCTTAACTCTTTGGCTACTAACGGGACTCATTTGTTCCAACAAATGTTTAAAAATTACTAATTTGTCGAAAAGCACTTAAAAACTCATTGTAATATATCCCAGTCGTAGACATGGGTGAAAGCCCTTATATAGCAAGACGGAAAAGAGAAAAGCCTGGTACGTAAAACATTTCATTCCAGCATTTTTTTCGAAAAAAATGAAATTTCTGTAACTATCAAGATTTCTTTTATAATTCTGGCATATATATAAAACTGCTTCTTTTCCAAGATAAAGTAGATATTGTTGAAAAATTTAAAAAAAGAATAAGTAAACTCCTCCCTAAAACTAGCTATAACTGAAATGGTTTTACTACCAGCCTTTCCTCTTTTCCGTCTCGCTTTCACCCCTGGTCGTAGAGTCGAACCAAGTATACGTGTTTCATGTATCAAATATCCCCTAGATAGCGCAAAAGAGTTTCTTGCATGAAATACCATTGTGATTTTGCGCTCGGACAAATATATCCCACTAGTATTCATTGGGATTGTTATGTTCATTCATATTTTATTCATATTTTCTCAAATGAGCATAGAAAAAAAACAAAAACAAATTTATTACAACAACCCGACATTACAACCGTTGTCCAGTGTGTAACGTCGGGTTATGCAAAGATTGCTTCACCCTGTATCATACCATGTAAAAAAAAAGTCCATACAATAAATTTTTCCGGAATGTTAGATGTGCTTGTAGTAAGTCGATCACTACAGGTGGGGCATATGTATCCCACCATTAAGTACGACCGGGACATATATGTCCCAACCTCTAAATTGATAACCGCTTGTCAGAAAAATCCCAAATACTACATTTGCCTTATTTATGACCTATTTTGTCCTTTTGAATAATAAACGGGACAAAAAAAGTCATTTTTTAAAATTCGTAGCCAAAGGGTTAAGTGAATAATTTCAATTTTCGTAGAAAAAACTGTTTTATGCCAAGAAGCAACAATTAGTGCGAGTCAGTCATCGGGGTCGGTGAGTGGCAACGAACAGGGGGCTTAGACCTCTAGTAATTAATAATAACCTTGATTGCTCATTAGTCGGGCACCGTTAAGGAGGACACAAAATGATAATTTCATTCTAATGATTAAGGTTAAAATTGCATTTATTTCCGTTTTTAAGGAAGAATAATTTTGAAGTCTTCATCTTAATGTTTTGCTTGATTTACTAATGCCATTCAAGGAATATTTCAGATCAAATTTAGACTTTTAAATGGCTTTCAAGATGTACTGGTTTTCAAATTAAGTATATGATGTACTATATTTAGAGTTTAGAAGGGTGACTATCTTTAGCAATATCGAAATAAATAATCTTATTTCAAATCGTTACAATTCAAAAGGTACATTAACAACTTTAAAGAGAGTTACTTTATGTGTTACAAATTAAACTCACCAGCATATAGTAACTAAGATGAATCGTTTTCTCAATTTAGAATTGAGAATATATTCTCTTGGTGAACTCTTCTTTTCATTTTCCTTCTCACTTTTCATTTCTGCTCCTAAGCTCTGCAAAAATTCATAAAGTTTTACTCATTAAAATACACACATTTGAGGAAAATCTACAATTTTATAATAAATTGGAAAAGTAATGAAATTACTGTCAATATTGAAATAAAGAAGAAACAAAATTATTTTTTAGCAACTGAAAAATTATTTATTGACATTGATATTGATATGAAATTCACAAAATGTGACATATAGTGACCAGTTTCATATGAAATAGTGCCATAAAAGCAACTGACATGAATTATGAGAATGAATTAAGGAATAAATAACATTGATTTAGAGTTAAACACAATATATATTTACTTGGAAGAAAATAAATGTTGTGACGATTATGAACATAACCTCTTACTTTAAGTTTTGCTACAATTTCCTTAATTTTTATTTTGTATTGTGTGGACATTGTTCTATTATTTGATTGGTTACTCACAGTAAAAAGGGTTACACTCATTTCTACTTTTCAGAACTATAATTTATTTTCATAAATAAATTTCTAAAAAACAAAACTTAAATAAAATTTGTAATATTATATCTCAGTTGCAAATTATAATACCAATTTATACCAAATTTATTATTTTGTTTTGTATATAAATTAATTAGTTAACAAAAATGTAAAGTTTGATGTATACGTATTTTGTGACTTTAATATTTCCTTAATAAATGAATAAAATTATTATTTATTTAAAAATTGTTTATAATTGTTACATAAATCTTTTGGCCACCAGTTGACTATAGGATGTAATTTAGATTGATACTTCACTAATCTATTTTTTAACTCACGACTAACCCCAATACATAAAAAAAAAATCTATCTGTTCGTATAAAACAAAGAAAGGACGTTGTGTTCGAGTTTATTAGGAAATTAATAGCTCTAATTAATCAATAACTCTTAGTGGTGATTTCGAATTATGAAGATTAAAGATTTCGTACGGTGCAGATTAGCAAGGAATGTTAAAATATTTCAATAACTCAAATACCAACTCAAAGTACTCAAAACAACCTGAAAATTTAAATTTATAAAGCAACCGTGAATAATAACATAATTTATTCTTATAATATTCTAATATAGATGTGTAAATCTTACTTGAATTTTCTCTAGGAGATGAAAACTATCAGGATTTTCTTTTCCGTTGAATTTGCTTATTTTAGACAAGATTTCGTATGCCTCTTGGTATTTTCCTTGTCCTATCAACCAACTTGGAGATTCATGAATAATTCTATAAAGTGAATTTCATACAGTTAATTTGAAATTGCAATTTTAATAATTAAGAGCTATGGTAAAAAATTTATAATAGTCAATAACTAAACTTGACACTTTTCCTTTTTTTTTATTAACCTCTGGGATTCGAATGGAACAGTACCTGGATCATATGCATAAAATATTTTGAAGATGATTGCGGAACACTATACCAGGACAATGTACCAGATTTCTTCTGATTGTACTCCTGTTACATTTGGGTTGTACAGTATTTGTACCTTATTAGTGGAAAATATTTTGAATACGGCTGTGATTTGTACTTGGATTTGTAACATTTGTACTTGGGAATTTTTTTGTGCTTCTTTAGGGCAGCACATTATTTGTTTCATACGCATAAAATCTTTAGAAGACAGCTAGGGTACAACATTTGTATCAGGAAATTTCTTCCCCTCCTAACTAAGTACACTCTCCTATGCTCAGTAATAAACAAATTGAAATAAAAATCCTTTTGACTAGAGCTAATAGATTTAAAAGGGTGATATAAAACTTTATAATTGTGAAATGGTATACATTTTTAAATACATTGCCGGTTGAAAATAAAAGTGATAAAATAAAAACAATGATAACTAACCGCAAGATTATTTTAAGGAAACATATGTATATTATTTATTATCAAATTATTTTATCTAAATAAACTGAAAAAAAGAAGAAAAAAACAGCTTTGCTATCACTTTTTTATGTATATTTTTTAAAAAACTAGGTGTATTTTTCAGTGTTCTTAATATTTAAAAATGGTTCTTAAAATAAAATTAAATTTCGTGGTACTAGAATTTTATAAATCCAAAAGCGCCTTCGCTTCTAGTTCGCCCTTAATTCATATTTTCAAAACCAATTAATAAAGGTAAAGTGAATAAAACTTAGTACTAATTATTTTTTAGAAACTATAAATTTAAGGTAACCGCATAATGTCTTAATTAAAACGCCTTTGAAATTTGAAATTATATTTTTTCAAACTTTTAAAAATTATAATGGTAACTAATACTGCTAATTATTGACTTAATTTAGCTTAAGTATGTTACCATTTTTTTGTATAATGTACTTTTTATATCAATACGAAAGGTGCAACTAGGCCTCTTCGGCAAATCATGGGTTAACATGCAACACCACAACAATTGTGAAGATCGAATTCAATAGATTTTTGAAGTGAACAAAGAAAATTCTATGAATAAAAATTTACAACAAACCCAAAACAAAATTAAAGAAAATTTATTGTTTATACAGTTTTGCTAAACAAAATATTTTTTTTCTTGCTTAAAATTTTTTTTGTAATACTCTTTTGCACGTTTTTTTGTAATAATTTTTTGCATTTCTGAAAGAAAAATGTACTTACTTCCAGTAAAGAAGCAGGCAAGCAGATGCTGTTGCGGTCATTGCACTAAGGTAGATCCAGTTTCTGGTAAGCCATGCCATTGCGGGCAAAATACACATTCCTATGGTCCAGGCAAATGTTGATATGCCACTAATTTTTGCTCGATGTTCAGAACTAACAACTTCGAGGACTACAAAAAAAGCCACACAAGGAACGTTTTTAGGAATTTTTGAATAAACAGCATTCGACTCAGCTTATTATTAACATAAATTCGGGTATTTCTCTATCAACTGGCAACACTATAGTTATTTTACGTCATCTCTGTGGTGACGGGTGCGAATTCATATGGACCCGCTATCTAGTGGAATCGAGGCCGGGTAACCTTCTTGGGATGGGAGCGCTCTATCCTCAGAGCCACTACGGCTCAATTCTAGTGTTTTGTAACATTTGTTGACATGATATTGCCAGATTGGCAACACTGCACCGGAAAAGGTTAACAGTGTACTTTACGCGAAATCTATTGTGGCAGCTATCATTAAAAAACCTAAATGAGAGCTAAAATTATAAAGTTTTAGCTGCTCTTAATTCTTAAATACCACCATTGTTTTATGTGGAAAGAAAACTATCTTGGTGTACGGGTTATAGGCAGCAAAGGATATTTTTCTCGTCTCGAAAGCTAGCGGAAACTGAAAATGCAATGAGTTTGTTTTCCTTTTTACGAGGAAGAAATTAAAAAAATTCTGGGGGTAACAGGTTAAATTTTAAAAATTTTCGGCATGGCATAAACTCTACCAAACCTTATAACTTTACTCTTCCCACCCGCCATTTCTTGAAGAGTGAGTAGTATCTATTAACCCTTTCGCGCCGATTGTCACAAATACGTGCTAGCATAAAACCGTATCAATCAGGGTAAAAAGATAAAACTGGTAACCAAAGTAGTTCTTTAGCAGTTTATTTGTGGGAGGGGTAATAATTGCTTGATTCATTTAATTCACCATCACTATAGTTCAAAATAAAATGATTTAGTTTTACTTTGAACTAACATTGATTATATATATGATTAAACTAACAATAATTAAAGTAAAAGCAAAGTAAGTCTGTCAAATTAGCAACGCCAACATTTAAACTACCGTTTTTTATTTATTTATATCCTGATTCTGATTTTATACGAATGCTTTTATGAATCACCCGTCCCCAAGGGGTTAACTAAGTGAATAAGTATAAGAGTGATTTGTATCTATTTACAAATTGAATATCTCTATGGGTGAGTTGTATCTATTAACTAATATAAGTATAAGAATGAGTAGTATCTATTAAGTAAGTGAATAAGTATAAGGGTGAGTTGTATCTATTAACTAAGTGAATAATTATGAGGGTTGTTCTAATGAATAATTGACACGTCGGTTAGCGTCAGAAATATAGTTATGATAGTAGACTTTTAAGGACAGTTAGAGATAAGCTCTGCAGACTGTGTTTAATTGATTAACAAAGAACGTGTTAAGAAGTTAATCACAGCATGATAGCATTTAAAGTGAATGTTAAATCTAACGAAGATGGATGCGTTCAGAGCAAATCTTAGTCTAGTGCTGTTTTTTGTGATAAAATGTGATTTTATTTTTATTCACAGGGCAGCACAGAATGCCCGATTCGTAATTCTTCAATGAAAACTAATCATTTTCGATTCTACAGAACTATATTTATGGAAGATCACGGTGTGCCCTGGGTCTTAGCAAAACTGATATCCATGTAAACTGTTCTCAAAAAAACTTAACACCATTTGTTCACAGTTGCTTGTTCAAAGCAGTGTTTGCGCAATAAATAACATAAATAGCTACCGTTCGATGAAAATGACCACAGTACGTTCACCTTCTGCCTCAAAATGCGTATTATTACGTCGTGGATTAATGAATATTTAAATTTCATTCCCTCTATCCCAAATTAGTTGCTATATTTAGGTCTAACATTTTGTCCCATATTACTTGCTATATTTAAAGTAGGTGGAGTAATTTATATTTCAAGTGTCATTACGCATTTCAAGTTGCTTAACTTCTGATGCTGTTTAGTAGATCAACACCAATAAGACAACAATACTAATGAATTCATGATTCATTAGCTAGAAGATAGTTTCATGCGACTTCTGATGGAGGGGTTCGTACAAAATTGGGCATGGCTTAACAGCGTGCGAACCCTGGACTTTTGAAATTAATTTGGTACTGATTTTAAGACGGGAATTCATGGTAAGTAAATGTTGTTGACTGATAGCGTAGTACCCTGAAATCGTGAAAAAAGTTCAAAGGAAATTGTAAAATCATTAGAATAAATAATTAGGGCAAAATTTTTCAAATGTAGCAAGTAGTTTGGGAAAAAGGGAGTATTTAAACACTTTTAACACGTTGAATGCCATGGGGGTCACCGGTGACCGGCACTGAGTTTGCTCGTGGCTCCACGGGGGTCACCAGAGACCGATACTGAGTTTGTTCGTAGCGTCACGGGGGTCACCGGTGAAGCCCAAATTATTATAAACACATAATTCGAGTAAATTTTTAATTTTTCTATATTATTATCGTTTCTAAAATGGTTTGAAGAAATTAATGCAGTATAAAACATACAAAAGTAGCTTTATTTATATACATAGAGATGCCAACTTGTCCTGGACAGCTAATAAATATTTCCAAGTGGTTGTTTATTAACCCCTTGGGGACGGGTGATTCAGAAAAGCATTCGTACAAAATCAGAATCAGGATGTAATTAAATAAAAAACGGTAACTTAAATGTAGTCGTTTCTAATTTGACAGACTTACTTTGCTTTTATCTTAATTATTGTTAGTTTAATCATACATATAATCAATGTTAATTCAAAGTATAACTAAATAGTTTTATTTTGAACAAAGTAACGGTGAATAAAATAAATCAAACAATCATAACTCCGCCCACAAATAAACTGTGCTAAAGAATTACTTTGATTACCAGCTTTATCTTTTTACCCTGGTTGATACGATTTCATGCTGTCACGTATTTGTGACAGTCGGCGCGAAAGGGTTAATTGTGATTCTTGGTTTAATAAATACAATTCAGTAGATTTTTATCCGCCACTATTTCTAAAGAATTCGTAGGTATATATAATTCACCACGTTATTTACATATATGTCATGCTAAACCTTTTAAGAAACGAGCAAAATCTGTCTAATATTAGCAAATTAAGTTTGTAGTTATTTACCGTTTGGCCAGACGGGCAAGCCATGTAAAATTAGCGTGGTATTCAACGTGTTAACTCTCATGTGAACTAGTAACGCAATCAAACTAATTAGTAATATAACTAGTAACGTAATCTAGATGCAAGCAATCCGTGGAGCACTCTTCTGATTTCAATTCATAGCTCTGAAAAGTTGTGCTGCTTTTGTTTTTAACCCTTTGCATTCGAGGTTCTTTAAACGATGAAAAAGCGGATACAAGCACTTAAAATTTAGAAGAATGTACTCAATATTTACGCACTTATTGTACAAAATTTGATGGCTACTAAATAAAGTGGTAAACATGTAAAGATCGTAACACTTGGAGTGGTAGGAATTTTACAGGTAATAATAGTGATTGATAGAGGCACTTCTCGAGTGCAAAGACTATATTTTCTCGAGCGCTATCATGCGTGACCATTTTTCCTTCAGACAACTTTTATGTAAATAAAAAAAACTTTGCTTACGTAGTATAAAAACTATGGTATAAATCGATGTAAAGAAGCATCCATTGAGAGTTCGGAGGAAAAGAAACATCCAAAAATAAGGACTCAGCACAGAACTTATTTCAGTGACGGCAATCATGAAGGCAAATATCATTAAAGCTGGCTTTCTGCCGATCCTTGAAAAGAAAAACAAATGTATAATGTTAAACTAATTTATTAAACCAATTAATATTTTTTGATTAAGTAATTGATTTAAGATTTTTGTTAAGAAATATTTAAAGGAGTTATAAGGATTGTGGATTTTTTTTTCACATTATAACAGACTTTTTTAGCCAAAACTATTGTCAGAAATTGCAAAAATAAGAATCGTGGTCATCAAATGCATGGTTAAGATGAGATCTGATTTATTTAATGTAATTTTCGTTAAAATTCAAAGTGGTTGATAAAAAACTGCGCAGCTTAAGAGAAAAAAACTGTACTTTCTTAGTGATTCATATTATTGCAAAAAATAAATAGAGTCTTTTGAGTTATATTACTGTTTAATATAAGCAGGGTGTTTTCAGTTTCATAATTGTTAAAAATGAGCAGGGTAAATTTTTTTTTAAATAGCGTATGCAATTTCTATCTATACGGCGTTAACATTCCCCTTAAAAGCATTAACATTCGTTTGTTTGCTCGGAATTTTCTTTTAATATCAAAACTGCATTACGAAGATTCCGTTGACTAATTTGGGTATTTTCTAGTGTTACCTACTATTTTAGTTATTTAACACTAGATTGCCTAAGGAAGTCATTTTGACTGCTTTTAATTTCAATTAGAAAAACAGTGATGTACATAATGGCACAATTTCTTAAAATTTTGTACAACATATAATTTTTTTTATTGTGAATATTTGCTAAAAACTTATTATATAACTGCAAATAATATAAAAAATATTAAAAATTAATTTTTAACAAATTTCTTTACACATTATTTATTCTTTTACAATCCAGTCATTTTGACTGCTTTTGGGGCAATATAGGTATATACAAAGTTTCAGTCTTTCTAGTGTTAATAAATCGTAGTCATATAACTGGAAACCGACAAAAAATTATTTCTGACATTAATATCTATCTATATTATATAAAACGCTAATACGTACGTATGTATGTATGTATCAATAAAACCGATGATATTTCTTTTCTCGCGCTGGCAACAGTTTTCATTTTTAATTGATTGGATTCGGCGCGCAAGAGCACGTAGGGAGCAACCAGATAACAATAACCAGAGTGAGCATTATCAGGTTGTTCAATTCAGATTCATGCACTAAAAACATGACAATATTTAATTTAAACTCAATTAGGAATTAATTAATTAATTGAAGTGAGAATGCTTTAAAAGGCCGCTGTTGAATTGATATTTTTCTACTGGGAGCTACCTAAACGTCTAAAAAACGTTTAAGTGTTTGTATTGAATGCATTGAATTTTTTTATATTTCGCGTTTATTTATGCATTGAATTTTCACGCTTTAAAATGCAGAATATTAGTGAAGCAATATTTGATAATTTATTTTGCTAATATGTTTCTTATTTAGCTAATGTTTTGATTTTTTCACCATGTACAATCTAAATAGCTAATATACTTTTTTAAAAGCCAATAAGAACATTGGTAGAATTCATCTACATAAGTACAATACTATGTCTTTGATAAAATACTATGTCTTTGATGATAAAATACTATGTCTTTGATGATAATATATTATGTCTTTGTGCTAGAACATTGTGTTCATTGGCGAGCGAGAGCAGCGAGCCATGGTTCACGGCGTGAACCACATAGGATTGCGTAACAATTCTAGGGGGTTGGCGAGCGTTAGCGAGCAGGGGGCGGAGCCTCCTAGTACTATTATAATATACGCGGATATCTCCGTTTCTTGACATACATTTTCAAAATTAAATAACTTAATTGCTAGGCCTTTTTATTTGAAAAAAAAAATGGACATGTTGTCTTTTGACAACATGTCCATTTTGGTTAACCATGGTGACTTAACCATGACATACCTTTTGGTTAACCATGGTGACTATCTAGCTAATGCTCACCAGATTGTTTGCAAGCGAAAGTTAATTGGTGAACTCCACGATTACTTAACCTTTCTCCTTTGTTACTCTTATTGTATTTTTTTGCTCACTAACAATATTTAGTTGATTACAATCGATGAATACGAGACAGGCTTTGGGATGAAATCGTGAAACTCTGTATCTTACTTCAGCGCTTGTTAAGTAAAACGTACCGTTAATACAAATAATCAAATTAAGTTTTGCATTTAATATTTTTATTTTATGAGCAATATATTTACAACGATGCTTTGTGTACATTGTTTCACTAATTTTTTGCAGTTTAAAAATGTAATTAATACTTTTTCAATGGATAAATTTTGGGAATGCGTCATCTGTAGGCTGTATAATAATTGCTAAAAGATAATACACCCACTATTTTCTCCATAGATGTTTTGATTTAATGATTTAAAATTAAAATATGAAAATTTCAAGAAATTAGGTTAAATCAACAAAATGAGTATGTCCGAATGGGCTTTTTTTGTGCCTATAGTAATCATACCTGTCTGATAGGAATCCACAGAGGGGCGTTCCAAGTGTGACGCCAACGAACGACAAACTGATGACAAGACTGCTGTAATAATCGTCCTCGCAGACCATTTCCCACTAGAAATACAGCCAACAACGAAATCTATTAGAGATTGTTTTCATTAAAAGTTGAAAGATAGAAAATTTTCGTTCGAAAGATTCATATAATTTTTAAGAGAGATTCTAATATGTTAGTTCTCTTTAAAATGGAACCTGTAAAGTAGAAAATGAGATCAAATGAGATCTTGTCATCATGATCTTGTTTGAGCCCGAAATTGAGTGAAATTATGCATTAGTTTTGCTGAAATTAAGTAAAAAGATCAATAGATAGGTTAGTTTTCCAGCATAAAAAGTTTGTGCCGAAATAATTAGTATAATGTGTGTAAAAATATTATATGATTACTATAATAAGTTTTTAGTATGATATTAACACAAAATTTCAAATTTACTACAATTTAGTACATTTAATAAAACAAAATGAATTAAAGATAAAGAGATGACTGGATCTAAATATGAAAAGCAATTATAATAATGTGTGTAAAATTTTTATATATGATTAAAATGATATGTTTATATATGAAAATGGCATAATATGATTCATTAATTTCCTTGAAATGAAGTAAAATAAGTGTTAGGTAAAAGTCTATTATTATAGATAGATCAGTTTTCTTATATGGAAATTCGAAGCTTGAATAATTAGTAAAATATGAGTAAAACTAATACAAATATAATAGCCTATTTATAATAAGAGAACAATAAGATATTAGTATAACTTTTCATCAATTTCATTGAAATGAACTAAAATGAGCAAAAGATAATATGTTGTTTGCTTAATAATATGTTGTTGTAGATTAAATTTTCTTTATGAGATCTTAAAGTTAAAACAATATAATGTTTGTTAAAATAATATAATGTTTGTAAAACTGTTATATGAGCAAAATGATATGTTTATAATATGACAATAACAATTCATTAATTAATACTACAAACGAAACAAAATGAATGATAGATGAAAGTATGCTTAGATCAAAAGCAATTAGTATAATGTGTATGAAATTTTTATATGATTATTATAATATGTTTGCAAATGAAAATGACATAATATGATTAATATAATTCATCAATTTATCTGAAATGAAGTAAATATAAGTGTTAGGTAAAAAGCTGTTATTATAAATAGATCAGTTTTCCTACATGAAAATTGAAAGCCTGAATAATTAATAAGATGTAAGTAACACTGTTACACAAATGTAATAACCTATTTATAATATGAGAATAACATAATATTGGTATAAACTATTCATCAATTTCATTGAAATAAAATTAAATAAGCAACAAGTAAAATTCAAATTCAATAAAATAAAATTCAAAAATACAAATAAATCCTGGTTGATTAAGTACTATATGACCAATAGTCATTAAAGAATTTTACCTAAGTTTTGAAATTCTCCTTTTTTATTAGAAATTAAAAATAACAAAACTTAAGATTAACTTACTCTAGTTACAGATGTTGCATCATAATTGGTTTTATCGAATTCCCAACCATTGTCACAGGCTTTGGTTGGCCAACTTGGATTTACTGTAAAATTTTCCGTTGATAAGATCTCCGCATAGTTGATATCATACATTGAACAAGAGGGATCATTTGGCGGACTCAGGAGATCTAGTTTAGCATCAGTGGGGAGATTTGAAGCGGCGACTTCTGGTACGAAGCACCAATGTTCAGGAGTACTAGAAAGGAAGATAGAATTCATGGAGAACCAAGGAATGACCAAACTGGCCGGGATGAGAAAAGTAATGGATAGAAACTTTTGATAAGGTCCATTGCCCCCAACGTCATTTAGAATATCTTCAAAAATCATATCTTCGGTTTAAATGGATCACAAATAGTCAGTAATTGACCTGGAAAAGCAATAAATTGCATGATAAATCAGACTAGAAGGAGGAGCAATTCGAGGCAAAAATCTAGAATTTCACTATTATTTTGAAACAATGAAATGCAGAATAAAAATTAGTCTTATATTTGTTTTGTTACTATTGTTTAAGCATTGTATGAAACGCCGGTACGCTAAACATAGCTATCCTATAAACACCAGCTATTTTACGGATACTAAAAAAGTATTCTATAAATTACTTTCTTTAGGCTTTTCAGAAAAAAGGAGATTATTATATACTTTAATCCATTAATTTCAATACTGCGATGATTTTTTAAGAAATGCATTTTCAAAAGAAGAGGTAAAACATGTGTTTGAATTGAGTGGATATTGTCGTCTGTCACCTACCATTTTAGATTTTAGAAAGGTATTGTAAAAAGCCTTCATATCTATATAATTATAAGCTAATTCATCAATTATGTCTTTCATTTTTCAAAAATCAATTATTGTGCATATCAAATCATGTATTATCTTTATTTTTAATTTAAGTCTACAATCAATATTTATAATGTTATGTAAAAACGTCAATCTGCCATATTGAATTTTTTCATTGTTTTATTATTTCTCAAGCAAACAGCTTAATTTTTTATGGCTACCAGAATGTTTGCCAAATCAATGTATTTTACATTACTGTATGTAATTCAATGATGAATTGGATAGGGGCCGCTTCCCGGCTCAGGTGCCCAGTTTACTTAAATAAAGCAATCAAGTAAATTATATGCTAACAATGAAGCACTTGTACTATCACTTTTTTTCCTATTTAAAACTTTTAGCCCACTTTAAAACTTCATTATTCTTAGCCACTAATCTTTTGCAGAACATTCTGAGATGCCAACTTGCTCCGGACAGCGAATAAATATTTTCGAGTGGTAGTTTATTAATTATAATTCTTGGTTTAATAAATTTAATTTACTATGTTTCTATCTACCACTATTTCTAAATATTTCAAAGGCTTATATAAATCGCCACTTTACCAAGTACTTTCACTGCCTGCTTACCTCAATGCTCATTCAAAACAGCGTAAAAATTCCAGATAAATGAGATCAAAACAATAGGACTAGGCATGGCAGGCTATACTCTTTAAAAAGCAAGTAAAAATAGTCTAACATTTGCAAAGTTTAGTTTGTAGTTATTTACCGTTTTTTCTTCTTCATTATTTTGGCGTGTCCGGAGCAGTTGGCATCTCTGAACGGTCATAAATTTTAGTCTGGAGCACATTAACAATTGTGACCTAAGACAACGCAATTTTGTCAAACATGCATGCTTTATCTCTCTATTGTTTAGCTAATAGCGGTAGCTAAATATTGGCAAACGCTTAGAAGCAAACAGTTTAATAATTTTATTGGTTTGTAGCATTTATAGATTAAGTGTTGCCGGTCTGACTGGTAACAATGCGCTGTAAAAAAAGCTAAAAAACTTGATGACAAGCTTCAATACTTTAGCGGGGTTCGTACGGACCTGAAAAAAAAAAATTATAACTGGTATTAATTTTGTTGTAACGAAGCTGAAGTTTTTTTAATGTTAGCTTCTACTATCTAATTAAAGTATCATATTACAAACATAATAATATAAAAAAAATAATTTTAATATTACTACCACTTTTTAATTTTTTCCAGTTGTGAATGAACCCTGTTTAATATATATTTTTGATCACAACTACGTATATTTTTTTAAAGGAAATATTTTCCGACAGAATCTGAATTTTCATGGATATGCATTTTTATTAATGGAAATTTCATCTAATTAATTAAATGAAACTGTTCCCGCTATTAAAATATTTCAAAATCCGTTAAAACCCCGCATAAAAGACATTGTTTACTTAAAATGAGTAGTATACATTCCATCAAAATTTCATTATTGAAAAATACGTTTTTTTCTTTTCATTATTTTAAAAAATATTTATTTCGTGAACTACGAAACTCAAATTTTATCAGTCTTATGTATTGTATAGTAGTACAAGTAGACCAACTGTGAAAGATCTTATAAAATGGTAGCATATTAAAAGTAAAAATTTGCAAACACTCGTGTGTTATTGCTAACGTTTTATTTATATATTTACCCCCGGAGATAGTGGGAACAAAGTAGCGTTTTGAATTGAGAATCACACATTAGAGCAATAATCTTTCTTGCCACTAGAAAAATTGTTCCCAACAAAGTGGAGCAAGATTCTATTACTAGTAGAATTTTAAAATATTAAAAAAGAAATAATAAACTGTACCAGTAATATTTTGAAATAAATTAAATAATCTATTAGAATTTCCATTTTAAAACGGATATCGTCTGACAATTACTGCTATTAAAAAACCGGAGATTTAGATAGTTTCTGGGTAAATTAAGTTATAGTATAGGTCTATTTTTCTTCGATATGTGAATTTAATTTTAAAATTAGCCACCGCCATATTCGAGACATTCCAAATAAGTCAGAAGGTAAAATTTATTTTCATTAGCTTTCACTTCATTACATTACCGAACTAGCAACTTTCAACTCGTTTCGCAAAAATTTTGTTTAGGTTTTAATGTATGCTTTATTTGTTCATTTAAACTTATTTTCTACAACACTACATATTATTTGATTTAAAAGTTCATATGCAGCGGCACTTTATTCCAGCTTTTTCATAATTAGGTTTTTAAAATGTTGGCAAAATTACCGAAATTCTATAAACATGGCTTTTAAATGTTTACACTGTATAAAATATTCGAAAAAAGCTAAGTAGATGGCTGGATTGCATTACATTAGCTTTCAAATTTCAGGCCTTCAGATATATCATCACCTCCTTTTCGCATTTATTATCAAAAATTGGTTGCCTGGGCGGCGCAGCAAATATTTACAGTGTATAAAAACATTTTGAGTTTGCAACATTCTGGTATGATATCATCACCTCCTGCATACCTGCCAACTTTTGCGCAATTTTATTTTTATATTTAAAGTGGTAGTAAATATATACTATATTTTCTTTTATAAGCTTAATTTTTAAATGATTATGATCACCATTATTATTAAAAAAAATAAGCATATATATTAATATGCGTTACTATCATGGTTACTATCATGCGTTACTATCATCGACATCATTACAGGCTCCCACGGGCATCACCTCAGATGAAGGAGTCAGTTGTCCGCTTCGCGGACAGGCACTCATTATCATTTTTCCCAGTGGTATTAAAATGGAATTAAAACTTCAATTTTAAGCAAACAAATATGATCAAAATCATTTAATAATTATAAAAGAAAAAAAAGTATATATTTACTACCACTTTAAATAAGAAAATAAAATCGTCCGGAAGAGTTGGCAGTTATGGGCACTCTGTTCTCAACTCCAGTTCAAGTTCATGGTTGTCAGCTGATGTTTTGTCAAATACAACGTATTTTTTTGCTTACAATTGAAATTTTAATTCCATTTTACTACCACTGGGAAAAATCATAATGGAAGGGATTAAAAGTTGGCAGGTATGCTTCCTGCATCAGAAAGCCTCCACACGGATTTTTAAAAGTAGTCTGCGCAGTAAGAAAGCTTTCACTATTATTATAATAATAAGCTATTCATTAATATTTATTTTATATTCGGTAAGGAAAAAATCCCAGTGAGTCAAATTTTTATTTTCAAGACTCTCAAGTTAAATTCACTGAACTTTTCACAGCAGACTTTTACTTAAGACGATTGTTTAAACTTTTAAATACCAGGGATGCCAACTGCTGTCTATTAATTTAAAATTAAAATATCCAGAATAAGAGATATTTTTGCCTGTTTTTTAAATGTCTCACCACGAGAGGACTACGACAAAGATGCATTTTATATCAGGCCAGCGATGCCAACTTGCTCCGGACAGCAAATATACATTTTAAAATGGTAGTTTATCAATTGGGTATACTATAGTCTACGTCACAGGTTGTGTTATTCCTACTTAACCCTTTCGCGCCGACTGTCACAAATACGTGACAGCAAAAAACCGTATCAATCAGGGTAAGAAGATAAAACTGGTAATCAAAGTATTTCTTTAGCAGTTTATTTGTAGGCGGAGTTATAATTTTTTGATTTATTTAATTCACCATTACTTTGTTCAAAATAAAACTATTTAGTTACATTTTGAATTAACATTGATTATATATATGATTAAACTAACAATAATTAAAATAAAAGCAAAGTAAGTCTGTCAAATTAGTAACGACTACATTTAAGTTACCGTTTTTTATTTAATTGCAACTTGATTCTGATTTTGTACGAATGCTTTACTGAATCACCCGTCCCCAAGGGGTTAAGGCTCCTATACTATCCGAGCTGACCTATCAAGCAATATTGGAGCAAACAAGTTCACAAGTTAACGTTATTTTAGTATTAGTTATGTTATTACAGAGATGCCAACTGCGCCGGACACGCCAAAATAATTTAAAAAACGGTAAATAATTACAAAGTAAATTTTGCAAATAGTTGACAATATTTGCTTGCTTTTAAAAATGTAAAGCATGTAATAATTACTATAAAGTGGTGAATTATATAAGCCTACGCATTGTTTAGAAATAGTGATGGATTAAAATCTACTAAATCGAACTTATTAAACCAAGAATTACAATTAATAAACTACGACTTGAAAATATTTATTCGCTGTGCTAATGTTAGCTCTTTGCTCCAACAATAAATGATAAGTCGGCCTGTCTAATTCAGGGGCTGTATTCCTACTAAATTTAACCCATGAACGGCATTTTCTGCGAGCCTAACTTCAAGCCACAAATAAACAAACGAAGTGTTTGATCGTTTAAATAGCTGCTCGCCAGATTTTATTGCATTATAAAGAAAAGTAATTGATATTCGATTTTTGATTAATAATTGATTTATGTGGATAGTGGCATAGAATTTAGCATTGCGTCATGGTAAATGTTATTCCTACTAAGTGGAAGTAGTTGTGTTTTTTTTATATTATACCCAATTGTGAGTGTTGGTTAAATAAATTCAATTTAGTAGATTTTTACCCACCACTACTTCTAAACAATTCGTAGGCTTATAAAGTTCACCACTTTATAGTTCTTATGTAATGCTATACCTTTTAAAAAGCAAGCAAAAATAAAATATTTGCAAAATTTACTTTGTAGTTATTTACCGTTTTTTTTAATTATTTTGGCGTGTCCGTTGGCATCTCTGTCAGGCTTTGTATGTTTGATATGTTGTGGTGGAAAAATGATTTAAAATCAAATTTACTAATCTGAAAATAACTTAAAAATGTGTCGACCTTTCAGAAATATTTTTTTACAAAGCGGGACGAAACCAAAAGCTCATACTGAAAATCAACCTTACAAGAGACATTATTCGAAATTTTTATGGACTTACAAAACCATCGAATATTGCTTAAAAATTGAAATAAAAATTTCCAAATTGAAATTCGGAAAGACTTGTCTTGCATATGATACCTTGGTCCGTGAATAAAAAATCGCGTCATCATGTACTGATGGGGTTAATAGCAATCACCAGAGGCTTTACGATGGCGATCTTACCGATGATCTCCAAAAGCAAACAAAATCTCGTAAAATCTGTCCGTGACGTAGTTTATGAACCGTATTAAGAATAACTAAAAGCTCGCAAGTGAATGTTATCATAAGTTTTATTAATTACATAAGAATAAAAAACTAAAATAAGGGGCGAGACAGTCCATCCAATGCCTCCTATAACTGAAAGCCTCCACATGGTTTTTTATATGTAGTCCGATCAGACCACTGTGAAGGATATCTACTTTCCGAACGAGTCACTTAATACAAAATCTAATTGAAATAAGAAAGTGGTAGCAAATATGTGATTAAAAATTTGTTTTATTTATGAATATTATTGGCTTGCCTTATTCACTTGTCAACCACTACAGATTCAATTCTCAAATATATATGATGAATTTCTCTCAATTACTTTTATAAAAGGTTTTGGGTTCATACTCACAACTGGTTCACTTTTTAAATAGTCTGCGCGGACTACTTATAAAAAACCGTGCGGAGGCTTTTTGATGTAGGTGGTGATGGTCCATCCCAGTTTTCCGGTTTATAAGAATGACAGTTCGATATTTTATATTATTTTTTTGTTATTAAGAATCATATCATGTGATTTTCCTGTCCAAAAAATTAATAAAATTATAAGGAATTGTTATAATTTTATTAAATTATAACATTATTAAGTAATTAAGGTATTTCCCATCTGGAAAGAAAAATGTAATTTTTGTCGTGTTTCCTTACTTCGTTTTCTCTAGCTTTTCCTTTCAAAATTGCTTTTACGGCTTACTTGGAGAGTAACTTTGATGGCAGTGAGTTTAATAGTAATAAAAATGACAAATTGTAAGCCATAAGTTATACAAGGAATGATTTCAAACTGAATGGCTAAAACAAATTTTTAAATTTATTTTCATTTTTATGCTAAACTATTTTCTAAATAACTCTTTTTCTTCTTTTTTAAATCACTTTTTAGTAATTCTGAATGTTCCAAAGAAACAGATTCGACAAATTTAATTTCAAAGAGCATTTTTTTTTAAATTGAATTATTTTAAAAATACTTGAGTGCATATCAGAGAAAACTGAGGATCAGTGAACGGGACATAACATCTAGGATTATGATTATGTCCAGAAGAAAATAAACAATTATAGTAGCAATTACCGTAAACAATCCTCAACAATTATCTGTAGTAGTATGTGTTTTCCGTACTTTCAGAAAATATTTATTTAGTAGTAGCAAGAGTGATGCAGACTCCAAATATTTGAGCTATTTACGAATTATTGTTTCTTTAATGGGAGCTAAAGTAGAAGTTTTGGAAACATATATACTTTTTAAAAAAGTTATTAGCATTCAAGTATTTGTTCATACAAAACTTCTGATTAAAACATTTTATTTTAGAGCTATTCTTTTATATGAAACTTCTGATTATGTATCTGATTTAATTACTTCTGTTTAGAGGTGAAAATAATTACTTTAACACGTTCACGCCGGGGTGACCCACCAGTGGGTCACGCTATATTGTCTCATCGGGCGGCTCACCGGAGTAAAAACTGGTAACAAATAAATTTCATTTTTTAGTTTTTTTCCGTGAATAATAAAAATCCATAACTACCAATTGTTTCTAACGGATGCAATTTTCATATTGAATTGCTTCTTCACCGTGATAAATTTCCTTACAGTGAATTGTTATTGCTGAGAATAGATTAACTCCTCCCGAATATTATCTGATATTGAAATAGCTCTTCTACCAGTATTTTCTCTTTTCCGTCCCGCTTTCAGGCGCAATACCCGGCGTGAACATGTTAATTCATATTTATTAAAATATAAATGCATTACCTTTTCCTCATCTAGGCAAAGTATTTTCTGAAACTACGAGGAATCCATAGTAGGAGTCTTTGGTAATCCCTTTTTTTTGTTTTCACCCAAGTCCATTTTTAATATTTTTACGTAATAATAATTTAAAGTATTTATATATTCCTTTTCTGATTAACTTATTCATAATTACTGTCTTGGTGGGGAATTTAAGGTAAATATGAATACAGAAGCAGGAAAAGTTTTTTGGAACGCATTTAGAGTATTGGCGGGAATTGAAAATCAATCCAAGCCATTGGACGACTAAATAACTAGCATTAGTTGATGCAGTTTTTGAAACTCATGACTTAAAATGTTGCGGAGTCCATCCTGAAAAAACGAAACAAAAAACATTTAACCTAGCGGGTAATCAATAATTACAATAACGCGATTACAATTTTATCTCCTCCTTTTTTGCCTGATTTTTGCAATATTTTCTGTATATTGCATACTGACTAGATTATCGTATTCTTTGTTGCTAAGTAAACTCTTCTTTCAAATGAAGTCTCTCTTTTTCAGACCGATTTTTATGTATTTGGTCAAAAAATTCTGACAATCCAATTTTTCTCAGGGAATTGTTTAATTGCGTTATCTAAGAAACCATTATGCATATGAACTTGAAATTTTTATGAAAATTCGAACATAAATTAAGTCTTTCGTTTAACAGAAGAGCCGGGAAATTATACTCTATAAATATTTTTGTCTTATTTCTTAAATGTAAGTAAAAAGTATTATTTTAATTTCTAAATCAATTTTATTATGAAATTTTTCTTCTTTCTTCGTGGAATGATGAAAAGTAAAATTTATCAAGTAAGAAGAATATTTTTTTTATATCTAATGAAAAAACTTTTTTTATCTATTGAAAAATCTTGATATCCAAGGATGTTTCATTTCTCTCGAATGAAAGTCAGTTTTTGCACTTTTCCGTCTCTATATATGTAGAATTTAAGCCATGAACTTTAGTACTATTTCAAATATTTGAAAAAAATTCCACAAAAATATTGGCCGAATTATTGGTTTGAATTATTATAATAATTCTGAGTATTGGCTTCCACAATAATGAGTCGGAAGCTCAAATAATTTATGTTGCAAGATCTATTTTTTTTTTTGCATTTATTCTTGCGAAATGTGGCTTAAACGTCCTGTTTAAGTTTAAAAAAATTGCATGGTATCAGCAACTAATTGAAATATCTAGGTCAGATCAAATCCAACATTACCAAAATGATGAATGTTAACCATTATGTTAATACTTATATAATTCATGAAGCAATAATTTATTAAAAATTCATATTTAATTATAATTCATGTTATAAAATTAACTTACTTTCTTGCAACTATGTTTCAAAAATAAGCTTTCTTCTACTCAGCTTAAAGTTTCAAAAAATTTGCATTAGCAACTAATTGAAACACGTTGAACGAAAACTTCAGCGGAGACCAAACTTAAAATTCTAAACCAAACAGGGAAAAAAGAAACTATAAGTACGGATGTGACTCCCTAAATATACACAGGAAAATATTACATCTACATACAATAATGTACATGTTATGGTATAATGTAAACATGTTTTATTTTGGGAAACTGTTTGAGAATACATTATGACCGTGTTTACCATCATAAAAACGAATTTACAACATTAATATTGATTCCTGATTCAATGAAGTGTACCTGGTCAAATATTTTAAAGAAGGTACTGAAATTGCACATAATATTTATCGAATTCGAATTTAAGTTATGTTTTTTTTTTTAGTCTTTGTCAATATTGTTAAAAAGCCTATCATCTCGACACTAAATTTTTCTCTAATGAGGCTGTTAACCAACGATCAATTAAAATTGTCTAAAATCGCAATTAAATCGAAAGAAGTTACTTTTCCACCATAAAAACCTTGATTTTTTTAAACTTGCTGCTAGTATTTAACAATCTAGGCCGGGATAGCCTGGTCAGTAGCGCGCTGGACTAACGTTCGTGCGAACGGGAGTTAGAATCCAGCCGGCTGAAGACGCCTCGTGTAGTAAATGGTTACTGGCACACGTTAAATCAAAAGGGTGGCAAAGTCCTCCGTGTTTCATTACAAATCAAAACCTCTGGGGGTACTTAATTAGAAATTGATCGTTCTCTGGTTCAGGTCAAAATTACGAGCTGTGGATGAGTGAATGATTGTATGAATAGGTTCGTCCTATAAACGGGTGTGACGTATGGGTGTTGCAGAGGTCGAATTCTTGGAGATAGAGGGCACCACTGATGGACATAGATGGCACCTGTCAGTGACAGGAAAACGGCAATGGAAATTAGGACACATTCTAGGTGAACTATTCGCTAGTAAAAAAAATGACGCATGCTTTATCTACACCAGTGTTTTACAAACTTATGACTTTTGTATACCCCTTCTAAATTTCTCGTAACGCTGTGTACCACTAATAAAAAAATGAATGTATTTTTTACTAGAAAAAAATTGCACAAAAGTCAAAAATCACAACTGGCTGTTGACATCACCAATTATTAACTGTTAATTCTGCAAAAAATAGCCAATAGAAAAATACGTAATCGTAAATTTTCATGGCTAGCTTTGCTTTTGAATAAATTTCTTTAAAATTTTCGTTTGTTGCAAGATATTTCGCATAAGAACGCGTACCCAAGTTAAACTGCTCCCCCCCCCCCCAATTACACGTACCACACTTTGGGAAACACTGATAGAAAGAAATAAGTAATAAAGTTGTCTCAATGATTATTAAGGTAACGTAGTTTTTTTTGGCACAGATGTTTCGTGTTGTTAGCAATTTCCATTTGACTAATTTGAAAAAAGCAGAACATAATCAGTTTGAAATAAATTCTGAAGAAAAAAAAAAGTACAACCAAGTTTACAAAAAAATTGGGTTTCATACTTTTTTAAAGGAAACAAATTTCATACAACATTCAGTATTCCAAGCCTACTAGTTATAATGATAGATAAAAATCAAAGAGATAAAAAAAGTTTACCCTCGTTACTAAATTTAGGATTTACTTTTGATCGTTATTCAAATATCTATGATACGTAATTCAATAAATAAAATTTCTCTTATCCGAAATTACTTACATAAATGTTCTTAATTACCATTTCTTCGGTAGAACTCTAAGGAACATTAAACTAAATGTCTCTTCCTAAAATATTATATAATCAATATCGTAAAGAGTAAAATTTATATAAAAATATCTTTTGCGGTATAATTATAGAAACTAATATTTATAGCTTATAATAATTTCGTACTAAAGAAATAAAACAAATGATAGATGATAGGTATCGTAATGTATATTTATTGTAGTGTAAAGGTAAATTTCACCGAAATGACCTAAGAGTTATTTTGTTGTTTTCTGTGAATCTGTAAACCAGTTTTAGCCGGTATAGCATGTACCTAGGTGCCTGGTATATTTGAAAAAAAAAAACCTAGTTTTATCGAAAAATATTAAACGCATTTACTCTTTTCCTTGTTACTTAAGAGTAATTTTCAGCTTGGAGGGTGGTAAATTTTTCGTATAATTGCTCTAATTTGTTTATTTAAAAATATCCTTATATTTCTTTCAATTAATTTTTCCAGCCTCAAAATTCAATTTATCAAGGTTTTTTTTTCAGAGGCAGTTAGCGCACTAAAAAACAAAAACCGATTTCATGATTTTTTTTTTCTTGCAAGCTTCCTTTGCATAGAACAAAATAAAAATTGAGCCTTTAAGATCAGGGGTCTTTAACTTTTTGTGTTCTAGTGCATCATCAGAAAGCCTCCACACGGTTTCTCATAAGTAGACAGCGTAGACTATTTAAAAAATGAACCAGAATGAAAAAATTAAATGTGGGCATGAACACAAATTCTATTTTAAAAGTAATTGAGAGAAATTTTACTTATATATTTGAGAATTGAATTTGTAGTGGTTGACAAGGGAATAACACAACCAATCACATTCATAAATTAAACAAATTTTTAGATTTATATTTTCTACCACTTTCTTAGATTTACTAGATTTCGTATTAAATGTCTCTTTCGTATATTGGTTAATTTTACAAAGTGGTGTGATCGGAATAACTATGAGAAACTGTGAGGAGGTTTCCAGTTTTAAGAGGCTTTGCCAAATGCCGCACCATTGACTGATGATTTTGGTGTAAGTTATGGAGCCTTTTTAGAGGAGTAAGTGATTTGTTGGAAATCGAAATCAAATGTTAATCCTGGATTGATCGTGAAGTAAACCAATGTTACTACTACATTCATAACGTATTCAAATTCTTAGAAATAATCAAACTTTCTTGTCAATTGATGAAAGAAAATCCATCAACTTAGTACTTTAACACATTAAATGCCACGCTAATTCAACATGCCTTGCCCGTCTGGTCGCAAGTTTTTAAAAAGGTTTAGCTTTACATAACTGAAAAAATGTGGTGAATTATGTAAGCCTACGAATTGTTTAGAAATAGTGGTGGATTAAAATCTTCTAAATTGAATTCATTAAACCAAGAATCACAATTAATAAACTACCACTTGAAAATATTTATTCACTGTCCGGAGCAAGTTGGCATCTCTGTGTATAAATATAAAACCATTTTTGTATGTTCTATATTGCATTAATTTCTTCACACCATTCTAGTGACGATAATAATATAAAAAAATTTAAAATTTACTTGAATTATGCGTTTCTAATAATCTTGGCTTCACCGGTCACCGATGACCCCCGTCGAGCTACAAACAAATTCAGTGCCTGTCACCGGTGACCCCCATGGCATTCAACGTATTTATGATATTTTTAAAAGTTGTGATTTGTCCACAATTTGAAGGGTTTTTACTTAAAGCATGAACATAGTACGATACATGTTTGGGTAGTTAAATTATTAGACTTAAATTTAAAATTTTTCTTTCCAAGTATCGGCATTTAATCACAATATTTTTAATGCTATAACTGCCTTTACGAGTTTCCCAGTAAACAGAGATATTACATTTGACAAAATTTATTGTTAGTATAACTTAATTTTACTTACTTATACTTCATATTAGAAATAGGTGAAAAAACAATTTCTCTAGTAAAATAGTGCTCCCAACTTTCTACGCTTTTTGTAAAAATTTAGTCTACTGGTAGCTATGCTTATGTTTTAATGTAACACTTAAACTTATTTTCCACACCACTACACATAGATGACTTAAGAGTTCATATGCAACGCCACTTTTTCGAGCTCTTCGTGGTGAGGCATTTAAAATGCTAAAGAAAATGTCTCCCACTCTATAAAATATTTTTCTAAAAGCATAGTATTTGGCAAGTCTGGTAAAATTAATATTGTTCTAAATAAATACACCTGTTAATTTTGAAATACGTATGAAATATTTTCTCTTTTATCTATTTATTCTAAAACTGCCGTTTCAAAATGGTTAATTTCGATAAAATTCTCAAAGGCACTTCACGACACTTCACGCGTACAGTGTTTTTCGATTTTATTTAACGTGTCCAATTATTGATACTGCAAACGATAGATACTGTAGAAAGAAATCTTTTATAGTTCCTCGAAAAGGATAATTACAGGAGAAATTTGCTTGATTTTGCTAAATTTTGACCATTATGCCAAGCACAACTAAGATCTCCTCTGCAGAAGATAAAAATTGTGATGGTATGTGATATATGAATCATCCTCAGGGATGTTTCCCAGACCGTTGCCAAAAGCTCATTGTGCAGTCCTAGTGCGATGTAAATAAAGTGCCTACCTGACTGTCTAGCAGATGCCAGCTTGCTCCGGACAGCAAATATATATTTTAAAGTGGTAGTCTATCAATTGTGATTCTTGGTTTATTAAATCAAATTCAGTAGATTTTTATCCACCACTATTTCTAAATAATTCGTTAGCTTATATAATTCATCACTTTATTGTAGTTACATACCCTCCAACTGCTACGGAATTTCCTTAGTTTCAGAAATCTTCTTTTCAGACGGTAGCAAAATTAATGTCTTAATATTTAAAGAAAATTAATTTTAGCGTAACTTGTCCACTATTACTTATAAAAGTGCAGGCCATATGGCTAGATTCTTAAGTTCTGATAAAAGTTTTATGAGAGATCCATTTGCTTTAAAAATTTCTACTTTGGCTCGCTACCACTAGAAAGAATTATTTTCAAAATCCTCATAAGTTGGAGGGTATGTACTTACGTCGTGTAATGCCTTTTAAAAAGCAAGCTAAACTAGTCAAATACTTGAAAAATAAACTTTGTAGTTATTTACCGTTTTTTTAAAAATTAATTTGGCGTGTCCGGAGCAGTTGGCATCTCTGCATCATGCCAAAGGATACTGAATATAATTAATCTTTATTTTGATGGGATAAACTACTAAAGTCATGCTTCGGCAACTCTCTTTACATAAAGCATGGCTGTAAGCTTTAATATAGTGAGACGGAAAAGAGCAAAAACTGGTACGATGGACATTTTCTTCGAGAAAAATTAAATATCTGTAACTATCAATATTTCTTTTATAGTTATAGCATATATGTGACACTGCGTCTTTACTGAGATAAAGTAGATAATGATGTTAATAGTTTGAAGAAAATTATTAAGCTCATCCCGAAGTTTGGCTATAACTGAACCCGCTTCTCTTCTTTTCCCTCTCGCTTTCACACCTGTGTAAAGCTTCTGGGAAAAACAATAATTAATAATAAAAATTGGATTTATTTTACTTTATTAATTACGTTGGTATATGGCTTTCAGATTTGTGCATTATTTAAGTGTTAGTATTGATTTATAGATTTTTGGGCATTGAGCTATAATTTATATAAATTAATAGATTTATGCAAAGTATGTATAAAAATTAAAAAGAAGCAAGAGAAAAACTCCAATCAAGTTACAGAATAGACAAAAGGTTGAAAGGGAAAAATCAAACTTAATTTCGAATCTAAATGGCTCTTAAACATTTTTACAATAAGCATAACTACTTCTAAAAATAAACTTTATTGCAGAATATAAAATTATTTAGAGCATCACGCTTTCTACGTAACATAAAAATTGAAATACCGTCAAGGTTACTATAAGTAAATAATTTAAATACCCGAAGTATGTGGTGGTATATTTTCAATATTTTTTACGACTCACTGTTAAAGTTCGCATACAACAGAAGTCGCATCGAGAACAAAGTCATTAATTATAGTTAGAATAGAACAACTGCTTTTAATTGCCATTGGGATAAAAAAGCGTATTTAAAAGAACGCGCATATAACGAATTAAATAATTAATTACATATCAAATTGAAAAAAATTTTTGAATTGTAATTTGGATGGAATTGTAATTGGGTATAATATAGCCTACGTCACAGGTTGTGTTGTTCCTACTAAATTTAACCCACGAACGGCATTTTCTGCGAGCCTAACTTCAAGCCACAAATAAACAAACGAAGTGTTCGATCGTTTAAATAGCTGCTCGCCAGATTTTATTGCATTATAAAGAAAAGTTATTGAAACTAAATACAACTAAATAAACAACAACAACTAAAACAAATTACAACAACTACTAATAACAATAACTAAATAAACAACAACTAAATTCCATTCGTTTAGCATTGCGTCATATGTTGTTCCTACTAATCGAAGTAGTTGTGTTTTTTTCATATTATACCCAATTGCAATCACGTAGAAAAAAGAATTAACAATGAATTGAGTAATTAATTACAATTCAAATAAAACAGCTGATTCTAAATGTAATTGGAACAAAAAGCGCGTAGATGAAAACGAGCTATTAATGTATTAAATTAATTACATTTCAAATAGAACAACTAATTCAATAGCATTTAAAATGTTGGTGAAATGGCTAAAAATTCTGAAAGCGTTAGGTTTTAATCGCCTTAGTTGTCTACTATTACTTTGCTGAAGGCGTAACAGCTGGCAGAACAGCAGTTGGGACATCGGAGTGCAAAGTCTTAATAGGTTTCGATTATTTTTCTCTTGATATTAGTTTTTGAAAAAACCTGAACTTAATTTTCTATAAATTTTAGTCAGTATAATTTAAAACACCATTCATGAACAAAGTAAAATTGTTTGTTTTTAACATTATATTTATTTTGAAATGAAACAAAAAACCAAATTTTCGGTATAAATAAGTAAATATAAATGAATAATAATAATAATAGTAAATAAATGAAGGAGAAAATAAATAAATAAACAAATAGAGAGACGAAGGAGTTTTCTTGTGATTAATTTACTTTTATAGCTTACACTCCCGAGCAAATATTTTATTTGTTTTCAGTAGCAGGGGATATTTAAACGGAATATTTTCGCTTCAATGATTTCAAACATGAAATCAGTTTCTCACTACAAGCTACAGCTCTTATGTAATTTAATAATATAATCTTAAACAGGATTTTTTAAAAATCACTCGAGGGATTACTAAATGCCCCCACTTCTCTACTACGTAGGAAGTGGTAGGAAGAAGGCGATAATTCATTTCAGCTTATGCTATGATTCATTATGGTTATATGTTTTTTTTGTCTCAAATGTTGTTTTCAAAGTAGCAGACAAGTGTACATGTACGTATATACATTCATTACAAACTTGTACACTCAGACAAAAAATAAACTAAGTAAAACACATGATTTTGTAAAAAAATCTATAATTTTCAGGACATGACTAATTTGAGATTTGAAATCATCACACCTGAATTATGTAACATGGTATACTGTATAGATGTAACAGAAAATTTGTTCCAGAGTGTTGTTTATCATTCTGTTTGTTAGATAAATTAAATAATTGTGAACATGATTGCATACACGTACTACGACTAGGACTGGGCTATAAATCGATGTATCGAGACATATCGATTTAACGCATATATCGGCAGGACGATACAGCGACGTTCATTCAAGGCGATGCATCAGAAATCTGATTTAAGTCGTCGAGTAAAGACAACGAGCGCAAAACGATATAGCGATATAAGACACGCAAGGATATAAGATAACGATATAGCGATATAAGACTCTTCCCTTACGTTCCGATGTCGACTCGCGCTGCGGAAGACGATGTTCGTTTCGTTATGTTGAAATGGCCTTGATTGGTGAGCTGTAGAATCAGAATCAGAGTTTTGAGAACACATATCGTTATATCGCATGTTCCTTTTCGCACCTCTTGGCTTTTTTTTTTCTTTGTCGCGACTTTTCTTGTAGATTATTTTCAGTGGAACTAACTTCGTGATCGCCGATGTTACCTTGTTCTGAAGGCAATCTATTATTGAAAAGAATATATAAAGAGGAGTTTCTTCATTAATTAAATAAGTTTCTTTTAAAAAAAATTCTTTTTATTTTTAATGAAAATTATCGGCAATCTAATTTAGGCGCCCATAAAGAATTGAATTTGTTAGGCTATTTTCTTACTTTCTTTTAATTTATTAAAAACTCTTTGGATAAAACTTCTAATAATTTAATGAGTTTTTATTACTGATTTCAAATTTATAAATCATGTTGTTTTTGTTTTTAGAAATAAAGTTAAAACAAAATTTATTTTTGTCATTTGGATTTGGACATAAGTCAATCAACTTTGTTTATACAAAAAAATTTGAAAGGTTTACGTATTTTATTCATTTTTTTAAATAATTTAGCACTTCCGTTTTATTAGAGAGTATAATAATTTTTGTTAAAAAATATTCTTTTCATATTATTTGTTAATTAGCTAAATATATTATCGAATATCACAATTTTTTTATTTTTAAGAAATTAAATCTTACTTTGTTTTTCGTTCATAATTCGGTCATTATTTAATTTAATTTAATTATTTATCTGAAATGATAAGGTCCCGCTGTGCACTGATCGTTAAGACACGGTTCCCAGGGAACCGTTCCCTGCAGATCACCGAAGTCAAGCATCACTGGCTGCGGTCAGTGTGCGGGTGAGTGACCACTTGGATCAGTCTGCGTAGGGACCGAGGGTGTGCAGTATTGGTCCTCGTTAAACTGTTCTACCGTAAAGTGCTCGACTTCGCGTGCAGGTCGTCGAGCTATCGAAGCGGGGGTGCCATCCCATCTGCAGAGGATCAAAATTGTGATGGCATGTGTTCGGATCATCCTCTGGGATGTTTTCCAGACCGTCGCCAATAGCCCATTGTGCAGCTCTAGTATGACGTAAATGAACTATAATAGAATTATAATAACTGAAATGATAATAATAAAAAATAGTGTTCTAGAAGCGTTTTTTTTTCTAAAATTTATTTAGCACTTTGTTTTAAACACAATGATAATTTTTAACGTTTCATTTAGAAATTGAACATTACGATCGAACTTAATAATTATGTAATTATTTATGCATAATAGTACAAGAAAATATTAATTTGTAAAAAACGCTTTAAAAAAAGTTTTTAGCTCTTTGTTTTACGCGTATTATGAATTTCTAAACAAACATTTCAATAAATATTTTAAGTAAGATTTGAAGATTTGTAGTCAATTTATTTAATATCTTTCTTAAGCAAAACATATATATCTTCAAATTTATAAATTGATTTAAATCAATCTGAGTATGAAGTTTTGATAGAAATCTGACTTTCTGTGCCTTACAAGTAAATGAAATTCAAAAATACTATATCGCGATACATCGCTATATCGCGATGCAAAACTGACGATGCATCACGATATATAATTTCTAATATCGCCCAGTCCTAACTACGACATCTAATGAATTTTTTTAAAGTCATCTAAAATAACGCATTTATTTTGTTTATAGTTACACAGTTAAAATGTTGTTTCTATAAAACTGAATAATTTAAAATTAACGGTTATTTAAATTTTAAAAAAAATGAAAAAAATACCGAAAAAATTCAATGGAGAAATTGTTGTAGATCAATTAGGAGAAACCTAAAAAAACACATGATGCTTTTTACAGTTTTAAAAATGTGGTGGATGTTATGAAAAATCTGTTTCCGTTTATTTTAATTTTTTTATTTATCTTTTTGACAGTACGTCATGTGTAATTTGCAGGAAATGTTTATATCACACACAATTGGTGGAAAGGAATGCATTATAGGAATTAAACGGCAAGCAATAGCTCCCCTTTTTTGTCAGTTTTAAAAGGGATAATATTCTTAGTGCATCGAAAAATTTAAAGTTTTGAACTTAATTTTTAATTCAAAATCTAGCCTGCTTGCAATTTTCCTAAAACTGTGATCACACTTTCATTTTTAAAAAAAATAATCTATTTAATTAGTTTGTTGAGTTTATTTTTTTCTCATTTCCTTCCCATTTTCTTAAAAAAAAAATTAAGCTCCTCAGATAGGTTGGTGATCTTTTATGAGGAAGTTCCTCAGCATGGATACATAGGATAACCAAAATAGAAAAATTTAAAGGATAAAGAAAGTTAGTCACATTTTAAGGGATATTTATCAATCACTGAAAATAACGTAAAGTGATCGCTTCCGTGAAAGCATGCTTAATGTAACAGAATTGTTTTTGCTTTCACTCTAATTTTAACGTAACTAATATACCCAAGTTTTGAGTATGTTGGCGTAAAGTTTTCTCAAATTATATAGTAATCAATAAAGTAATGCAAAAGATTATTAGCCCTACTTTTTAATAAATCTATGATAAAATAGTTCGGATACCAATTTTTTCCCCCTGATTACAGCCAATCTGAAAATGTCTCTTACCTGCTTCAATCACTCAGCTGTTCATTTACATTGGGAAACATTTTTTTTTTGTTGTTTTCTAATGCATGAGAGTTTTGCATTTATCTCAGATATTTTCGCATCTGCAATCGGCTTCTACCAACAATCTTTAATTTTAAAGCAATTTAATAATTCTATCCAATGATTTTTTAAAATTCACTCAAGAGAATACTATATGTCCCCCACTTCCCTACTACGTAAGGAGTAGTTGGAAGCTTGAGATAATACACTTAAGCTTATGATGCATTAATGACCATATGTTAAGGACCCTATGTTTTTTGTCTTAAGTGTTATTTTCAAAAGAGAAAACAAGTGTATATAAATCATGGGTGAAAGCCCTTATATAGCAAGACGGAAAAGAGAAAAACCTGGTACGTAAAACATTTCATTCCAGCATTTTTTTCGAAAAAAATGAAATATCTGTAACTATCAAGAGTTCTTTTATAATTCTGGAATATATATGAAACTGCTTCTTTTCCAAGATAAAGTAGATATTGTTGAAAAATTAAAAAAAATAATAAGTAAACTCCTCCCCAAATTTAGCTATAACTGAAATGGTTTTACTACCAGCCTTTCCTCTTTTCCGTCTCGCTTTCACCCCTGATATAAATCTATACGTTCTATATAAACTTCTGCACTCAGACAAAAATATACTAAATTAAAAATATAATTTTAAAAAAACTTCATAGCTTCAAATTTGAAATATCCCACACCCAGATTAGCTAAGCCCTGTTAGATTTAAAGTAATATTATTAATACAGTTATAATTTTTAATGCTCGTTCCAAATAATACATTTTTTTGCAAAATATTTTGTAGATTGGTAGTAGACTCTCTTCAAAGTTAGCCAACATTTTAAAAGTCTCACCACGTGAGAGTCGAAAAAAGTGGCGTTTCATACAAGAACGTTGTTAGTGTGTAAATATCTACAAACTAAATTAGTACATTTTGTTAGTTTATAGAAAGCTTAGCGTGACACATCTGAAAAACTAACTATTCAGATTTTTCGAAGTACCTAGCCCTAGGATGGGCTATCTGCTTCTTCATCGAGATGTAGATTATTGGGAGTTGGGTAGAATTGTCCGAAGGAGGCTCATCGCTTCCTCATCTTTCATCAGGTCCTGAAGTTCCTTGATTAACCCCTTGGGGACGGGTGATTCAGAAAAGCATTCGTACAAAATCAGAATCAGGATGTAATTAAATAAAAAACGGTAACTTAAATGTAGTCGTTTCTAATTTGACAGACTTACTTTGCTTTTATCTTAATTATTGTTAGTTTAATCATACATATAATCAATGTTAATTCAAAGTATAACTAAATAGTTTTATTTTGAACAAAGTAACGGTGAATAAAATAAATCAAACAATCATAACTCCGCCCACAAATAAACTGTGCTAAAGAATTACTTTGATTACCAGCTTTATCTTTTTACCCTGGTTGATACGATTTCATGCTGTCACGTATTTGTGACAGTCGGCGCGAAAGGGTTAAAGAAACAAGTCGGTGGGCAATTGTGGCTGGGGTCTTTTTTCTTGTGTAGCTTTTTCTCCAGGGGCGGGCCTCGCACCCTGAGAAATTTGATGTGTGGGCTTGACTGCAATATATCTGGAAAAAAAAATGCTGAATTATATATACCTACGAAATGTTTAAAAATAGTGGTGGATTAAAATCTACTAAATTGAATTTATTAAACCGAGAATCACAATAATTAAGCAAAATTTCGAATACATTTTCTGCAATTCCATAAAAGAATGTAAATTTTATAGTTCTATATCATGTTATACGCTGTCAGCCAGCTGTTTTTCGCGGCTTATGTGAAAGGTCAATGCCAGCAAGCGGTGGCAGACGCACAGGCTCGGACTGGGATCGAAAATCGGCCCGGGCATTTTAGAGATATCGGCCCACTACTTCACATAAACACCGCGTGAGCGAAGAGTACGCGGCTCCTAATGTATCATTTTTGGACATTTTTTACTTATAAATTCTCATGAACTTAAGTTAATTTATCGAAGTAAGAAAGTAGATAAAAATTGCTTAATAATCCTTTATAGAATATATTTCAATTTAAAATACATGGTTCTTATGAGGAAACATTGGTTGATAAAATCAAAAGTAATGTGAAAGATGAAGAGTAAATAAAAATATTTATTATACTACACATACATGAATGATTTATATAAAAAAAATTTAAAAATAGATTTAATGCTTTTTCAAAAGTCCTGAAATTAAAATTTAATTTAACTTTTAAAGAGGATCACTATTTCCTGCCACTTGATCGATTATGTCGTCGCTATCTAATTTCATTAATAGATCTTTTTCTATTGCCATTACCATGAAGGCATTCAAATTATCCGAAGATAAAGTACTCCTCATTCGATTTTCAATTACTTTTAATGTGGAGAATGATCTTTCACAAGCAACCTGACTTTTTGACAATGTTAGTAAAAGTTTTAATGCTAGACTAATTAAATTGTAAGAATTGGTCAATAAATTTAATCTCTGTAGCATCTTGTAGCAACAAATAACACAATTTTTGAGCGCACTGCGTGTCTCACATTTTAGACTTACTTCTTCTGTTTCCAAAGTAAAGTCGTTATTATCTTCATTTGAATGATCTTGTGATTATTTTATAATCTTCTGAGTCTGAATTTTTCAGTTTTTCCCAATGTAAAGCTAAATTTCTTAGTTCAATCCGCAAATTTGAAATAAAAATAGCTGTTTCGTCAAATTTTAGCAAGAGTTTTCTTAACTCATTTAGTTCGCCAGATTGAAGCTTGTTAAGACGTTTTTCAGGGAAACGTTTCGGATCTAGATAGGAAAAATCGGCGTACAATTTTCCATTTGCCGGAAATCGGCGTTCCATTGAGGCTACAACCGTGCGAAAATAATTTTATGGACGTTTATCTTAAATGCAGTGGTTTCATCATCAAAAACTGTTTCATTCGACGCTGTCTCACCCGGCATCAATTTTTTTTTCTTCAATAATTTTTATGGAAACTTTGTTTAAATTTCAGTTCAGTTTCTTCAAGTTCCTTATTTGCGTGAATAATTAAATCATCTGTAACTTTTTTTTAGTTCTCAACACGTTTGTAATACCATTCCAAAAGCTTTTAGGATGCATAAACCAGAGGTTTGCAAATATTGGGAGAGCGGTGTAGTTAATTCAAATATTCTTGAGAATATTTTGACGGTGATTACTGTTTCATATTTGAAAAATGATTCTAAAAATATTTTTTCCTTTGCACGGATATCTGGCTTGAAATTTGAATTTTGTTGTATAGTTTCTAAACTTGTAATCAATGTGACATGTAACGGCTTAATAGTTGAATCTGAGTTTGAAAATTAACCAAAAATTTTCTTTAATGCAGAATCTTTGAACCACCAACGTGTTTCTCCAATAGTTGCGAGCCTTTTTTTATTTCCGTGCTCGTTACTTTGTTCCCAGATGTTCATGCGTTGGTATGATTCACGTAAAAATACTGCGAAGCTATTTAGTAGGCTGAAAAATAATGCACTTTCAATTAGTGCCTTCGTGGTATCTCCTAAAACTAAATGTAAGACATGTGCATAACACCAAACATGAATTTGACCAGGGGACTCTTTGGAAAGCCATGAAGAAAATCCTTTATATTCACGTTGCATATTTGCAGTCCCGTCTGTTGAATTACCGATGCTCTTTGATATCTATATTACAAGACTTTAAAACTGAATCCACTAAAGAAGACACCTTCTGTCCAGTTGAAGATTTACATACACTCTACAACAGCAAGAAGTCTTTCATATACACGATATTTCATATATTTTTTAAATGAAAACCTATATCTTATTTGGCATCATTGAAGAGAGTTTTTGAAAAGAAATAACTTTTACTTAAAATATTTTTTAATATCTCCTACTATTTTCAAGATAATAGATAAGAAAAAATACATATTAAATAGATTTTGACACATTCACTAAAAAATTTTTTTTCGTCATAATGTCTTTTACCTTCATTAAAATACCTTTGTGATTTTCTTCATATGTTTTCGAAAAATTGAAGCGATTTTGATAATTTAAGTGAATTATTTTTGATAAAAATTATAAATTGAAGTAAATAATCAGAATTTTTTTCGTATCTATTATCTTGAGAACAGTAGGAGATATAAAAAAAATTCAAGTAAAAGTTACTTTTTTTCGAAAACTCTCTCCAATGATGCCAAATAAGATATAGGTTTTCATTTAAAAAATCAAAACTGTATTCAAATTCCGGTACTTCCGGGAATTAAAAATATCACTATTGAATTCCTTGGGGTCGATTTAGTCATTAGATTTTTTATTTCAAATTGATTATTTTCATTCTCGAAAAAAATGGGTGGCACGCATGATCTGAATCACTCTGTATATTAAAACAATATTATTACTACATATATCATATATATGTTATTAAATATTATTATTATTTGCGCAATATTATTTGAAATTCATGCAATGTATAAAAAGAAATTTTGCGCTTCTGGCTCGGTCCAACCGGCCCTCAGGCCAGACCGGCCCACCGGGCATTTGCCCGGTCTGCCTACTGGCCAGTCCGGGCCTGCAGACGCAGCCTAAATGTAATTTCAGTGTCAGTCACCGGTGGTTGACGCGGCCTAAATGTAATTTCAGAGTCAGCCACCGGTAGTTGACGCGGCCTAAATGGAAAGTCCAGTGTCAGCCACCGATGACTGACGCGGCGCTCAACGTGCTAAATCAATTTCATAAATCAAAGAATAATGCTTTAGAAAATAAACTTAGCTACCACTAGAAGACATCTGACCGAAGACAGTAGAAAGTTGGCTGTCTTAACCCCGTATGAAACGGATGGTTTCGGAAAAAAAAGCATTTATTATTTGGATCTGACGTCAAAGGACAGTGCTATTTTAATGCTACAATGACGGGTAAAAATATCTACTTAATCTGAACATGCATGCAAATACTTCAACACTTGAAGATGTCTTTTCAGTGGTAGTGAACTTAAGCTGAATTTTAAATAGAAATTTTAAAAAAAATCGCTAAAATTTAAACATTTGAAATGTGACTTTATATATTTATCCCAGCAAACACAGCATTTCAGGCGTGATAACGTGCCCACATACAGTGGCCGATAGCACTTCCATCTTTTCAACATATTTGGCCGAATCGGTTGCGGCAAAAAAGTGTCCGGCCAGCCGGCAGCTGGAGCCGATACTGTCAATGATGATGGGTCGATAAATTTTCCGATATCGACCCATTATAAAAAAGGATATTAATTTACATTGAGTCAACAAGTAGCCAATAAATTTCCATTTGCGATGGTTATATTCTCTTCCTTATTTCTTGCCGTGTTAATGCTTTATTAGGACTCTCGTTATATATGTTTAAAATTATTTGTGTTTAATAGTGCTATTCAATGAAATTAAACAAATTTTTAGAGCAATCTTTAATTAATAACAAAATTATCGTTTTAAAATTTGAAAGAAAAATCGTTACAAATTACGCACGATAAAAGCATTTAACACGTTCACGCCGGGGTGACCCATCGGTGGGTCACGCTAGATTGTCTCATCTTGGCAGCGCACCGGAGTAAAAACTGGTAACAATAAATTTCATTTTTTTAGTTTTTTTCCGGGAATAATAAAAATCCATAACTACCAATTGTTTTTAACGGATGCAATTTTTATATTGAATTGCTTCATCGTCGTGATAAATTTCCTTACAGTGAATTGTTATTGTTGAGAATAGATTAATTTCTCCCGAATATTATCTAATATTGAAATAGTTCTTCTACCAGTATTTTCACTTTTCCCGGCGTGAACGTGTTAAACTTTCATACTACGCAAGAGCGGAAGAAAATTTAATAAAATTTTTTTCATAATTTTGTAGCAAATCGTATTTAATAAGTAATAAAAAATGCTCGATTTGATTATCTTAAGAAATTTAAAATATTTCTAGAAATTTTCTAAGTCTCTGTACTTTTCCCTACTACTTACTACTTTTTGTACTCTTACTTTAAATACTCTAACAAGTTAGACGCACTTTAATATTTAGATTTAAGGAACACGATAGATTTGCCCGTTATCAAGAATACGAGAAATCATCAATTGCTGCACATTGTTGGAATCTTGGGCATAAATTAAAATTCGACATAGCAAAAATTATTATGTCCTGGAATCTCGTCTTATTTATTTGTCTTATCTTTAATTGTTTGTCTTATCTTTTCTTATATTTTATTCATATGAATGCTGATTCCTTTGTTAAAGACAGTAGTATCTCACCACCTCTCTGTAGTGCGTGGAAATGCATTTTACCCTGATTTCCTCTTCTCGCCGCAGTGGTTTTTCTTGATCTGTTTTTCCTATTTTTTTCTCTCTCGGCTACTGGTTTTTTTTCTCACCTTTATTTTTCGTTTTGTATTTCAATTCACTTTTGTTTCTTCTCATTTACGTCTGACAAGTCTTGAAAATGGGTGCCTAATTTTGAAGAGCTTGAAGCATGTCGACTGTCACCTCCAATTTGTACATTTTGAAAGAGCTTGAACTTTTTTTTTTATCAAGTAATAGTTCACTAAAGTTCAAATAATTTTTGGTTTAAATTAGCGGCGACAATATGAGTAGGAGGAACCCTGCTTGAATTTTATAGTTTATCATGTAAAAAATTATCTTATAATTATACAAAAGGTTATTACTCTTAATATCTTTTATTTAAGTAATTTAACAATATAAAAGTTATTTTGTTTTATAATTATAAAAAAAATTTCTTCAATGTTATATTGTCCAGGTGGCTTGTTAGCAAAAAATGTTTTATAATATCTGCCCTCTGAAATTGTACTGCGAGTTTGTAACTAATGTAAGTTAAAATGTAAGTTTATTATCCTAAATTTGATTAATAAAAAGCAAATGAAGAATCAGATAACAGCAAATGTCATTTATTAAAAATGAAATACAAATAAAATAATTTGACATTAAAACCAATGAGATATGAAATCAGTCAATTAAACTAACAGAATTGCACATGCATCATCCATTGATTATTTTATGATAAATTATACAGTGTTTAATAAAATTGACATTTGTATTATTATACATACATTGTTTTAAAACATGAGAATATTGATTAATGATTAACAATACTCAATTCCTCGAATTAGCTCAAACAATACGCGCTTAAACATAAGTTTTAAGCGCGGCATTCAAGTTCAAATTTCATTGATGAAAAGGTGAAGCGAAGATGTCAAACAAAGATCCATACTTCAATATGTATACAGAGCTGACAACTTTCAACGCTGTTTGGGAAAATTACTTCGAATGGCAGGGCTGCCAACTACTACGCTTTTTGCAAAATATTTTATAGAGGGGTAGACCTTTCAAAACCAAAACTCTCAAAGATTTTGGCAATTTTGCCAACATTTTAAAAGCTCCACCACGAAAAACGTGAAAGTAAGTGGCGTTGCAAATAAACTTTTAAATAATCTATATGTAGTGGTGCGGGGAAAATAAGTTTAAATGAATAAAAAACAATACATTCAAGCATAAACATAGCTGCCACTAGAATACATTTTTACAAAAAGCATTGAAAGTTTGTAGCCCTGCTAATGATAGCTAAGTTTATGTTTTCAATGTATTATTTTTTGATTAGTAAACTTGATTTAATGCTGGCAAAATTAACAAAAATTCGATTGCTTTAGAATTCGATTTTGATCAATGATTTTTTTTATTTGCCTACCACTCCATGAACTATTTTGAAAAATGTGTAGTAGTTGGCCAGCTCTGTAATACTTCTTGCTCATTTATACTTTATTTAATACTATTAAAATTGTTTCAAAGTTAGTGAAAATACTGAAATAGGAGCAGTGATTGCAATGTCCTATGAAAAACAAAACAGTGGTAAGAGAATTATAGTTTTCTCTTTGTCTTAGGTACTTTAACTACCACGGCATGTTTACAATTTAAAAGTTATTCCATAAATTTTTAGCAATATTATTTTAAAATTAAAGAAAAATTAGAAAGCTAAATATTTTGTTGGTTTTAAATTAACATAAAACTTTTGCTTGTTAGTTTATAGTACATCATTTACTACATATTAATATTTTAAAGGACGTCGTGAGCACTGATTGAGTGTGACGATATGACAAGTGCTGCATAGATTTAGCGATCGCAGCGCCCTATTAAATTTAATAAGGTAATACAAAAAGTATTACACTTTTAATGAACTTATGAATGAAACACAATATTTTGATGATTAGGGAACGTTAATAATTCAAGTGGTTCTATTTTTAAAAACTGTTAATTACGATCTATTTTCCAACCAGGGTAAAAGCTAAAAAGAATCGCATCATCACTTTTTATTTTTTGATAGGAAACCCCAGTCACTGATAAACAATAATTAAACGTTTCATTTCAATCACCTTTTCTAACAAAATTCGGAATAAAAACTTAAAAAGTTTGTCATGTGTTAGCTTTCATAATTTCATTTAATTGGAAATTGCATGAAACTTCCGATATTTGAGACACAAAAGTTATATTATCATGAAGTACATTAAATGTCCCTTCTCTTATTTCAAAACTATAAAAAACTAAATAAAGAACGCTATTTTATATAAAATGCTACTATAGAACATGATTTTTAACATAAATCCTATTTATATTTTGATCTTAAAATCCTATTAAATCCATGGTATAGTCCAATCACCTTAAGATGACGATTGATTTTTAGAAAGTCATTTCGAAGTGGGGAAGCCATTTTTGTAATAGATCATAACACAGAACCACATACAGAGATCGATCAAAATAATGTAAACACTTCTATGTAAACAATCTCTTCCTTTTTTATCAGCAACTGTTTTGGAAGATGGCAAAACTCTTGGTACAATTTGAAATATCATGCTTGAAACCTTTAGAAATGACTTTTTTGTCACCCATTCGAAATTTGCATCGACCATAGAAACTTATTTCTTTTTTCAATATCACTAAAGCATTCTTACGTAATTATTGAAACTCTACTGAATGAATTTCAAAATTTCTGGTAGAAAAACTGAAAAGAAGTTATTAACTTCCTCACTTCATATTGGTCAAGCCCAATTTCTCATGGGTAAAAATGACACTACTTCTAAAAGCTTCAAGCATGATTTTTCAAATCGTAACAACAGTTTTGCATCTTTCAAATTGTAACAACCATCAAAGATCTTCCGAAACATTTACTTCTAAAAGAAAGATTGCTAACACGGTGATAGTAAATCTATAAATGTATCTATAAATAGAAGTATATCTATAAATGTATCTATAAATAGAAGTATATCTATAAATGTATCTATAAATAGAAGTATATCTATAAATGTATCTATAAATAGAAGTATATCTATAAATGTATCTATAAATAGAAGTATATCTATAAATGTATCTATAAATAGAAGTATATCTATAAATAGAAGTATATCTATAAATAGAAGTGTATCTATGAATAGAAGTATATCTATAAATAGAAATATATCTATAAATGGAAGTGTATCTATAAATAGAAGTGTATCTATAAATGGAAGTGTAACTATAAATAGAAGTGTATCTTTTAATTTGTCCAATCCTTTATTAAGTGTTGCAGAATGTATATTAAAGTCGTTCTAAGACGTGGTGACAATACGAAGACGAATCTCCATTATTTAAAACATTTGCTATCATCACTACGTATATATTTTCAAAAAAAATATTTCTGTAGACGTATTCTAATCTACCAGATCACTAAATGTTAAATTGGTATCTTAAAAAAAATAGTTTCTATTGGCGTAAATTTAAAGGTACTACCAGCAATGACTTTTTCAAGACTTGTGAATATCCTAGAAAAAATTATTTGGCGCAAAGGCTCCCAGTGGTGTGCCAAAAATATTCAAGTGATAACAAACTATTCTGCAAAGCAAATGCAAATTTCTCAGATTTAGTTACCACTTCGGTTTAAAAACTCTTCATCCAGAAGATACCATATTTCTAAGATTGTATTAGACCTTAAGTATTATTTTGGCTAATGGGAACGTGTTATCGCAAATTTATTGAAGAAAGAAGTACATTTCATGATAGAAAACTTTGCTACCATTTAAATTTTTTTGTATCACCTTTTCCCCAATTAACGTGTTCACATACAAAAATAGTAATTCTGCGTAACCGATATCTTTACAAAAGACTTGCACCATGGCTTGGCCTTCAATCGTCTTCTTACCATGTACGGACTATAGCATGATCATCCTGGTTAAATACTACTCTAATATTCAAAGAGTGGTAACCATTTATGTTAACTTATCATATAAATAGGACCACAGGCGACAAAAAATGTAAAAAGTTGTGATTAAAAGAAATCCAAACTTTTTTTTAAAAAGAGATTAAAAGTAACAACTTTTTCTAGCGTATATCTTTCAACTTCCTAATCAAGGTGATTTTTTCGCTTTAAATATGAATAATTTACAATGTATAGTATGGTGATAGCTATGATTAAATAATTATATAAATTAAATAAATAAAAAAGTAATTAATTTTTTACCACTTCTTGCATCTTTAGTCGCCTGTGTCATCCCTGTCTGAAGCGACAGATAAGAAATTTGCTATTAAGAAAGTTGTTTGCGTTTACCACAACGCATAATAGACCGCATTTTTCTTAAATTTTTTCAACACAGTCTGAAATAAATTTACTATAAAAAGTAAAGCTCTCAAAAAAATCAAAATCCTATCTATAAGTGCAATTTGTGAGTTGCGTATTGTCTTTTGTTTTAAAACAAACAAAAGAATTAATTACAGCACTGCAAGTCATGTAAAATTAACTTATACTACTACTAGTTTATGATTTTTTTTTTTATCGGGATGATTTAAAACTTGACAACCTAACCTAATGCAACTGGTATCAAATACCTTTAATATATTTGCATTAAAATTAACGAGAAAATCAAATTTTCTACAAATGATTTATCAAATATTATAACTTTATTTAATTTTTTTGATGATGATTTACCAAACATAATTACTCCATATTCACTTTAGAATATTTTTTAAGGATGAAAGGTTAAACATTATCATTAAGTGATTGCTTTTATATTTCTTTTTTAATATTTTCGTAACAAATATATTCATTTCATGTCCTGTTTTTGAACAATTTTGAAAAATGATAAATGAAATATTATAACTTTGTACCCGATTTTGAACTCTTTTTAAGGTTGATGTAGCAAACATTTTCATTTAGTGTCCTCGTTTGAACTTCTTTCAAAGATGATGTATCAAATATAATCATTTTGTGTCCTCTTTTAAATTATTTTCTAAAGATGATAGATCTATTGAGGCTGAAACTGAATCCCTCTTCTCTGTTATCCTTTTTACTATGATTCCACCAGAATTGTCACAAGCCAAGTCAGCTACCGACAATGTTCGCGAAGACCATTTCTCTTCCATTTTTGGGCTTAGATTTGGAGACTCGTCTGAATCTTGACTTCTAAAATTAAAATAATACTTTTAATAAAAATTTAAATTACAAAAGCCTTCAGTTAATCTATTTAAAGTTAGTAAGAGTGATGCGTTTTACTTATTTCATTACGATTGAATTAAATAAGTGGATTATAAATTTAAAAAAAGAATTTAGTTTCGACCAATTTTTACATTTTTAGTCGCCTGTTACATCCCTGTATTGTGTTTTAACAAATTCCTGCAGATTTACGTACTAGAAGTGGAAGAAAACTTTAAAATTTGATATTTAATTTTTGTTTAATTAACACGTTCACGCCGGGAAAAGTGAAAATACTGGTACGGGAAAAGAGAAAATACTGGTAGAAGAACTATTTCAATATTAGATAATATTTGGGAGGAGTTAATCTATTCTCATCAATAACAATTCACTGTAAGGAAATTTAACACGGCGAAGAAGCAATTCAATATAAAAATTGCATCCGTTAAAATCAATTGGTAGTTATGGATTTTTATTATTCACGGAAAATAACTAAAAAATGAAATTTATTTTTACCAATTTTTACTCCGGTGTGCTACCAAGATGAAACAATCTAGCGTGACCCACCGGTGGGTCACCCCGGCGTGAACGTGTTAAATTCAATTGAAAATTACTTAGATTACCATCATATAAAAACTTGTATATTTAAAGGCTTAACACTATGCAGTCCGCATATATTTAGTGATAAATTTACAATGTAACCGGTGTTTATTTTCGTTAAAACCATCTCAGTAGTAGCGAACCTCTAGTGGTAGTGAAATATAAGTTGCTTTTAGTTTAGTATTTTCCATTATAAATAATTTTTTCACCACTAAATATCAAAAATTATAAGTATGATATAAAATGCAATGTTATAGCATCTATCTACTGGTTTCTATACTGAAAAGTAGGCGTAACTATCTCTCTTTAACGAATTTTACTATATAATTTGCTACCACTTTATTTAATTTTATTTTATAACCGTCGTTGAACAGCCGACCCAATTTAATGGGTTTACGACTACTAATGTTCAACTCCGTAGCCTTGTAATTTTGAACCAATCCAGAAGACAAGGAAACTCCTGGATCAGTACCCCCAGAGGTATTGATTTGTTATGGGAACATGGAGGACTTAGAGACTCGACAGATTTAACGTGGATCAGTGACCATTTACTACACGGGGAGTCTTCGGCCGGCGAGGATCGAACCCACGACCTCTTGGACTTGGGCCCAGCGCCCTACCGACCAGGCTATCCCGGCCTGCAATTATGCCGTGCCGGCGGCACTTTATTAAAACTATTCCAGAAAGCGGAGCAGTTGGCCTCCCTGTACTCTATTGACCCTTGACAAAATGTCACATGAATATCAGGTTGCAACGCGCGACATCTATGTGTTGTCACCAGCCACTAACGTTTGGCTTGGACATGGCACCAACGTGTTGTCACCGGCAGCTAACGTTTGGTTTTCACGTGACAACACGTTGGTGTCACCGGACATGAAAGTGTTAAAAATAAAATTTTAATTCAGGTTTTTAAGCCTAAATTGAGCACATAAGACTGCAAATGTATGTAATTCCAATATGCAATAAATTTTAAGTCTGGCCCATCACAGATCTGCCAAACGCTCTGTTGAATGTAACCAAATTCTACAACGGAAGTTTCATAGCTACAGAATTTTATTTCCGAGTGGTAGCAAATTTATACTTTTTACTAAAATAGATATTAAAGAAATTCGTCTAAAACTACTTATAAATAGTTCAGACACGCATCCTAAAGGCTGTTTTCCGAAGGCTCCGTCGTCTTATGAAATGATGCTTTATTACTAATAATGTACTATCTATATAACTGCTGTAAGTTTGCAACTGTTACTCATGACTGTTAGGTCAAGTTTAACGTATTTAACCCTTTCGCGCCGACTGTCACAAATACGTGACAGCATAAAACCGTATCAATCAGGGTAAAAAGATAAAACTGGTAACCAAAGTAGTTCTTTAGCAGTTAGTTTACTGAAAAACAAAAACCGATTTCATGATTCTCATTTCTTGCAAGCTTGAAGCTTCCTTTGCCTAGAACTAAATAAAAATTCAGCCTTTAAGATAAGGGGTCTTTAACTTTTTGCTTCCTAGTGCATCACCAGAAAGCCTCCACACGGTTTCTCGTAAGTAGACAGCGCAGACTATTTAACCCTTTCGCGCCGACTGTCACAAATACGTGACAGCATAAAACCGCAGAGATGCCAACTTGCTCCGGACAGCAAATATATATAATAAAGTGGTAGTTTATCAATTGTGATTCTTTGTTTAATAAATTGAATTTATAAGATTTTTCTCCAACACTATTTCGAAACAATTCATAATCTTATATTATTTACCACTATATAGTTCTTATCTCATGCTAAACCTTTTAAAAAGCAAGCAAAAATTGTCAAATCTTTGCAAAATTCACTTTGTAGTTATTTACCGTTTTTTTTAAAAATTATTTTGGGGTGTCCGGAGCAGTTGGCATCTCTGAAACCGTATCAATCAGGGTAAAAATATAAAACTGGTTATCAAAGTAGTTCTTTAGCAGTTTATTTGTGGGCGGAGTTATAATTGTTTGATTTATTTAATTCCCCATTATTTTGTTCAAAATAAAACTATTTAGTTATACTTTGAAGTGACTGATTATATATATGATTAAACTAACAATAATTAAAGTAAAAGCAAAGTAAGTCTGTCAAATTAGAAACGACTACATTTAAGTTACCGTTTTTTATTTAATTACAACTTGATTCTGATTTTGTACGAATGCTTTTCTGAATCACCCGTCCCCAAGGGATTAAAACGAATGCTATTCATACTGATTCTGAAAAGTTCGCAAGAAGTCAATATGGAGAAAAGCCACAATTTTATGAAAATGAAAAGCATTTCTGATCTTATTTTTAAATACTTAAAAACTTGCACAAAAAACCATTGCAAGCATTAGAAGTTATATGTTATACATATATAATTTATATATATATATATATGCTTACGACATATACGAAATGGTCTTGATAACGTAACCAGCAAATGGTTGACAATATTCCTGAATATATTAGATATGATACGCTAGCCAATCAACTAATCCCACATATTTATTTTAAAATTTTAATAATATTTCAATACTTTTGTGGATTAGAGCTGCAGAAGATAGCAATTCAGAGTTACAATAGGTTTTGAATAATTTTTAATAGTGGTAGTTAACAATTTTTAATCGATACCGCTAAAACATTCCAAAAGAAAATTTTGATTTTAGTAAAAAACTTAGCTAGCTTAGATATTCCGATTTTAACTACTTACCCACAAGAAAAGAATGTTTCATTCGTAGCAAAATTTTCAGCGTCATCCACAGTTTGGGGCAACTTTTTATTTAAAGTTTCTGGCAAAAATGAAGAACAGATGCCAGAAAAACATGTAATAATTGAAAACGCCAAGAAAGGTATAAATTTACCATATTCAACCTGAAAATATTAGAAAGATGCATTAATATAGTATTTTAATAAATTAATAAATATCTTTAAAAAATGATACATAGGGTGCTTCACTTTAAAATGGAATGCTTTATGAGAAGGCAAAACAGGTATACAACCATAAAATTAACATTCGAATCTAAGGTCAATATTCAAACCAGAAACACAGTAAACAGAAATATTTAAAAATAATTTTATTTCACTATATTTCGACACGTCTCACATTTATGAGCAATATTACATTCATAAAGTACCCTATTTGAAGATAATTTGTTTTAATTTCAAACATGGTGCTTTATAGAATGGCAAAACAGGCATACCAAAACAGTAAAATAAAGCATAGGAACATGGGGTCATGAACTTATTTGAAGAGACTAGAAGTGTTGCAATTTAAACGTAATATTCAAATACAATAAACACTAATCTTTAAAAATCATATTATTTTTACTGTATTCAGGGTTCCCTCGGTCCTTGAATAATTTTAATAGTGGTAGTAAATTTAGGTTAGTGCTAGAATATATTTCTTATTTTAATAAACCATTCGTTCAGTCTTTCGACACATGTCACACATCTGTGAACAATGTTGCATTGATAAAATATGCTATTTGAAGTTTATTAGCTTCATCTTCAAACACAGTGTTTTAAGAAAGGGTAAAGCAGACATACAAAAAGGATAAAAAACATACAGGAATATGGGGTAACAAACTCAACCTGTAACCAATTACTGTTACTCAACCTGTTGCAATTTGTACGTAAAATTGAAATACAATAAATACAAACCTCTCGATATAATTTTATTTTTACTCTATTTCCACGCCTGTCATACATTTATGACCAATTCCATAGAGAGATGCTTAAAATTTTAGCCAGAATGTTGTGACAGCTAGATAACGTTTATGAATATTTCTGACATGCTTCAGAAGGAGCGTATTCCATGCATCGTCAATTTAATACGAGTCTCCAAACATCACACCAAAGCTGTGAGCATCCTCTAAAGTAGAATTGGTCTTAAATTTGTAATAGGAGTGGAATTAAGAGTAAATATTAAAGGATTTTGAATGATTTTTGCTTGTTGTTAAGTATAATTTTTATGTATAATATACCGGGTCGGGATTGTGAGCCCATGTCTTTGTTATGCAATTTTCGTATTTTAAAAAAAAATTTATGTTTTTTTTCTTCTGAATACAGCATTATTTTAATAATCCTGATATCTAAAAAGTTTGTTTAAAAACCTTAGAATTTGAGCACAAAAATCCTCGCGCTCAGAATATTTTTAAATACATACACTTGTTTCGAAATATTAAATTTGGACTTTTAATTCATTGTCAGAATGCTTAATTTAAGCTATTTTCAAAGTTCGAATGCAAAAATGATAAGGAATAAGCTGAAAGCTGTTTTAAAGGTTGTGGATTAGTTCCAATGTCAATAACTTATGATAGTATCCTTTCCACGAGGTTAGCATCAGCAGCTATCCTGAATATACTGATAGGGAAGATATAGATGGAATGAAAATGAACATTGTTATATAAAAAGTTAAGTATTGTTTTTAAAGCATTTTTTTTATATCCTAAATCAACTGAGATCAAAATTCTGTCAATAGTACTAATAATAATTGAAAGTTATAAGGGTATTATGTTTTTACAGTATTTGACTAGATTTGTCAAAATTTGCACTTCTCTAGACAAGTTTGCTTTGGTTTCCTGTATATTATTTACGCAAAATTGAAAAAAAATAAAAATTAAATTAATAAAAAGAATAGTTTCGAAGTTATAAGTAATTTATGCTTAAATAGAAACAAGCCCTCTTAAAAAAACCTTTACCACTTTTGATCCTTTCGTCTGATCCTTAGTTACTTATGATTTTGATAGTCTTTACAAAATTATTTAAAATAAAATGCAAATGAGAGAGAAGCTTCAATTTTTTTAGAAAAAAAATGTATATAATTATGAAAAGAACATACATTAATAAAAAAATGCAATAGTATTTCACATAATGCTTTACAAATCAAAATAAAATAACCAAATTCGTAAATAGAAAAGTATGTTTCCCTAACAGGACAGACACACTCCACCAAAATGTTGCAACTGTAGTGAATCCCACACCGCAAACTACACTGGAAGCACGCAAACCCACTAGGAAGGGCTCTCGCCCGATTCCCACAACAACAGCCGGTATGGCTCGCAGACTTGTCATAATAATAAAAGAACTGCAAGAACTCATAAAGAATGAAGAGGTACTCCAATTACTGCAAAAAATCATTAGAGATAATGCTCCATAATGTCATAGTCATGCCCAATTCCGGACTATTCATTCTGAACTCTTGCATTAGTGTAATATGTAGATTATCAAACTCTTCTTCAATGAAAAAAGTAAAACAGCTCAATTAAATTGCAAACTGTATCCGATAGATGGCGACACCAATATTAAACAAAACTTCTGTAAATTTATCATATATCATGTTATATTTGTTTTACAACTTAAAATTACATAATTCTAACTTTATACAATGCTAAATTGTCAATCGCATTTGCATATATTCTAATTTTACTCATAATTTATCACAACTTATGAATGCATCAAATTTAAATTCCATTCAATGCTAAAATATCAATTGTAATTGTTTATATATTAATTTAATTCATATTTTAATCACAACCTATGATTGCATCAAATTTAATACCAATCAATGCTTAAATATCAATTGTGCTTTTCATATTCATGAAAATTTCTGATTATTTTACAAATCATGACTTATATTAAATATCAAATCATGTTTAATCTGTACTTGTTTATATATTAATTTAATTTCATACTTTAATCACAACCTATGACTGCATCAAATTTAATACCAATCAATGCTTAAATATCAATTGTGCTTTTTATATTCACGAAAATTTCTGATCATTGCATAAATCATGACTTATATTAAATATCAAATCATGTTTAATTTATCAAGCAAATATGCTTGATCTTCTGTAATGCTACCTAAATGCTGCATAATTCAAAATGTTTTTTAATTCAACTTGTAAATACTTCATGATGAATGGGTTAGGGGCCGCTGCGCGGCCCAGGCACCCAATTTTAGTTAAATAAAGAGAAAAGAGAAATGTTTCCCTAACCATTTTCAACGCTTATAGCAGTTATTTTGGTTTTTAATTTTACAGCAATACAGAAAGCAAATTTTTAGCTAGATTTCCCCAAGACTGCAAATTCAACTGTCGAACTTAAAAATGAATTTATGATTATTAATGGTAAAATTTTGAAAAAATATCATTCCTTTCTTTTAAATATAAAAAGTCTAGAAGTGTGTTTTAATGGTTAATATTTTCAGAAATGTACTCATTTACTTTATACCTAAAGTCGGGGATTCTCAGGAAGACAGTTAATTAGGGTTCCGTAGCCGAAAAAAATTGGGAACCACAGGTTCAGGTATTAGTATCAAACGTGTTAAATTGCCATCATTGTATTATTTCTGATAAATGGCAACAGTAGTTCAATAGAAAAAGTGGGGCATAGATTTATTCATCTACATGGTTATATGCCTAGGCGGTTTACCCTAGGCGGGTAAATATTGAGTAATGTCTTGTATAATTTAATTTATTTTATACGTTATTTTATCTGTTGAAAGAACCTTGAGTGCGAATCGTTTACTGCTAATAGCTTAAAGATAATTATTATGCTTGAATAATAATTATACTATAGAAGAACGAATTTTTTGTTGTCGAATTTATGCAAGTACTCGAGCATATCTAATTTGGATTAGATAATTTCAAGTCTGAAGTTGGTTCTGTTCAATAAGCTACAGGTCATTTTTAAAATTAAATTTATAGTTTTGTTTATTTTTTGTCTGAATGTTCAAGTTTAAAAGGAACGTTTAGGTTCATATACAAACATTTAAATTTGTCTGCGCTTTGTAAATAACACGTAAGGCAAAAACAATTGATCTTACGTATCGCATCACAAACTGAAATGTATTATCGCTTTCATCCTACTACTTCCAACGTTGTAAAGAAGTTAGGACATTTAGTACACTTTCGAGAGAATTTTAAGAAATCTTGCTTAAGACGATATCGAATTGCATATAAATCTATCTATTAGAGAGAGACTGATTGCAGATTCGAAATCAGCCACATTAAAATATCAGCCACATAACCACATGCAACATGAAATAAAAAAATTGCTCCCAAGTGTTATCTTTCAATGTTATCTTTTATTAAAAGAAATATAGATAATGAATTACGTCTTATCAACTTTAAAAGGTAACATCCATTTTTTTAAAAAGCATTTATAACCTTGAATGCAAAATGTTTTATATTAAGGGTGGTGATTATGGAACAAGTTCTTACCAGATATACTATGTAAGGCACAACGAGTGTTGATCCTGTTCCGATTGTGCAAGCCATTCCCATTCCTATTCCCCTCAACGAAGTTGGGAAAAGCTCAGGTCCTTGTTGGTACAACGTCATGAAGGCTGAACTAGTGCCAACTTTAGCTAATAAGGAAGCAATCACTCCAATGTTTGGATAGTCTGGAAAAAAGAGTATAGTTTTTAAAATTTAAGATACGTTTCTTTTATATGACACATAATATTGCTGGATTTTAAATTATCTGGCATTTAAAAAAAAGGAAAAAAACTCGTAGTCCAAACTTTTTAACTATCCTATCTAATCAGGACAATGCTTAATCCTTTTTATGTATTTGAGAATATCGATGCATCTATAATTACTGTGACTTAGCGAATTACCAAATAAAAACTTAAAGGACACGCATACAGGGAAAATGTACCGGGTGTACTTATTGTCTAGAAAGGATGTTATGATATGGTCGGGATAGCCTCCTTGGTAAGGGGGTTGGACCCATGTTCAGAAAGTCGTCAGTTCGATCGACACCGGGCGAAGAGTCCCGGTGCACAATATGGTGACTGGTGTAAGTTAAATCTGTCGAGATCACAAATTTCATATCCAAGTTACGATAACGAATCAATACCCTTGAGATACTGTATCAGAGATAGATCGTGCTCTGGTTTAGGTCCAAATTATGATCTGCCGATGGATGGTGTGTGAATGCGTCCTCCCTGTAAAACGAGCTGTGACGTGTCAGTGTCAGAGAAGTTGAATTCTTGACCATAGATGGCACCACTAAAGAAATAAGAAGCTACGCACCCCTCTGCCTTAAAATAGGCTTGCCAGTATTGACAAATGGCATGGGACAACAACAACAATATAATATTTGGCTATCTAATTGGAGGCAGGACTTACTTTAGTTTTGCAAACACCTATCGTTTTATGATTGATGCTAATACATTTATATATTTATTAAAATAATTTATGTGTAGTGGCAGTCAAATTATTAAATTAAAGTATACACTTCGTCACATATTTAATTACAACATCTTTGATCTGGTGAGATTTGGCAGCTACTTAATAACTAGTATTAATTCTTTTAATAATTTTCTTCTAATATTAAATATTACTTTTAATTTTGAAGACATCGGTATTAAATTGAAATAAATTTTTTATCAAGTGATTAATTACGGTGTTTATTGTTTTATGAATAATTGAGTGCGCAACAGATATTATCCAGCGAGCTTGTTGATTCAAATCAGCTTGTTACCACTGCTTATAGCAATACTTTTGAGTAGTAATAGCTTACGTTAATAACTAGTCAAAAAGTCTATATGAAATCAGAGAAATACAAGTAAAACAAAATTCTGTTTAATATCCAGCGATTATTTTTTTTTAATATATGAAGAGCTTATTGGATGAGGAAATTTTCAGGGGCTTATTAATCAGGGAATATAAAGTAAAATGATCCCATCAACATGAGCATGCTCAGAATAGTTTATGCTTTCACTTGAATTTTGACACATCTAATCCACATCTTACTCGGTTGGAAGTTAAGAAAAAAACATTATTGCTATGGAGAGAGCCTGTTTGCATCAAGTGCACGCTAAATGGATGCCAAGTTCCAAGCATGAACAAATGCATCACCACCTACATGAGAAAGCCTCCACAGGGTTTCTTATAAGTAGTCTGCGCAGATTATTTAAAAACCGAACCACTTGTGCGCATGAACCCAAATACTATTTTAAAAGTACTTGAGAGAAATTTATCATATACATATATTTGAGAATTGAATCTGTAGTGGTTGACAAGTGAATAAAACAAACCAATTATATTCATAAATTAAAAAAACTTTTAGACATATATTTGCTACCACTTTCTAATTTTAAATATAAGTCATATTAATTGGTTTACCTTAAAAGCCACCCCATAGACTGCAGACACGCCAACATAATCAAAAATAACGGTAAATAACTAATTTTTGCAAATATTTGACTATTTTTGCTTGCTTCTTAAAAGGTACAGCATGACTTAAATTCTAGCTAGATCATGTAATTTGGCAAGGTACCTGCCCGCGCAAGCGGGCACTAGACCTCTGATCTGTGATATGCCCTAGGGCGACTGAGACTAATGACATTGGAAATGAGGACGGGAAATTTGGAGGAGTACGAGGCAGTAACGGCTCGAGATATCTGCATATGTAGTTCAAATCATGATAACATAAAAGAATTAGTTGGGGATAAAGATATGAAAATTGGCAAAATAAGTAATGAATAATTAAGAAATTTATGTACAAATATTAAAGTACAAGTCTGATAAAAATTAAAGGCAAATATAATAAACTATTTACAATATGTACAAGTAGTATCCTCTGATAATACGACGACCCGGCCGTCCCGGTACTCCACCGCTCGTGCCGGGTTGCTCGTCGTTCTAGTATTAAAACCTACAGCTTGCCCGGTTGGGACCCTATTTAAAAAACAAGGTTGCTCTTGCCCCGGGTTCGCCGTAGGCCTTGTGTCATGACTGTGTTTAGTTTGTGTGTGTATTCCTATCTATTGTATCTACGTGAGAGTGTTCCGTCTGATAATAGGAAACTTAAGTTCAATAAGGTGGTGAATTATATAAGCCTACAAATTATTTAGAAATAGTGGTGGATAAAAATTTTCCAAATTGTATTTATTAAACCACGAATCACAATTAATTAACTACCACTTTGAAATACATATTTGCTGACCGGAGCATGTTGACATCTCTGAGACTGCTGAACTCAAACTGTCTTTTATTTTAACTTTTTATACTATTTCATGATGTATGGGATATGGGCCTTCTGCACGGCCCAGGTGCCCAACTTTTTACAAATAAAGAAAGAAAGAAAGAATTGGTTTACCTTCATAATGGTCTGATCGGACTACCTATAAAAAAGCGTGAGGAGGCTTTCAGTTATGGGAGGCGTTTTAAACGACGTAGCTTGGCCTTCTTTTGTGCAGAGATGCCAACTACTCCGGATACGCCAAAATAATTAAAAATGCGGTAAATATATACAAACAAAATTTTGCAAATATTTGACTATATTTGCTTGCTTTTTAAAAGACACAGCATGTTGCAACTAAGTGCAGAGATGCCAGCTTGCTCCGGACAGCAAATATATATTTTAAAGTGGTAGTTTATCAATTGTGATTCTTGGTTTAAAAAATTCAATGCAGTAGATTTTTATCCACCACTATTTTTAAATAATTCGTAGGCCTATAGAATATTGTCATGCTACACCTTTTATAAAGCAAGCAAAAATAGTCGAATATTTATAAAATTTGCTTTGTAGTTATTTACCGTTTTTTAATTATTTTGGCGAGTCCGGAGCAGTTGACATCTCTGTAAGTGGTGAATTGTTTAGAAATAGTGGTGGATAAAAAACACTATTGGTAAAATACCACTTTACGAAATATTAGTGTGAAATAATATTAAAAAATAATGGTAAAGTTACCTTCTTCTGGCAAAATGACGGGCAACATACAAGAAAAAGTTGACAAGGCAAAGGCACAGACTGAACACCATCTTCGACCGATTCTTTCCATGAAAAGCCACGTAGAGAAATGTGCTGGTACTTCCACCAATGAAACAAGAAAAAAGTTGAAAAACTGATTTCCTGCCAAGTTTTTCACATTCATTTGAAGACCAAAGTACGGGATAGAATTTCCTATCCTTAATAAAAAAGAAAATGAAGTTAATTCTATCAGTCTAAAAAATAAATATTACTCACATATAGAGACGTGATGAACAAAATTGTTGTAAATATTAATGATCTTATTAACTTTTATAACTAGAAATAATTTTTTAGAAGACAAATGTTTCGAAATTTTGATTGCTTACAATGCATTTTTGCCAATTTTTATTAGTTCCGAGGTTGCAATTCCCAAATCGATATGCAATTGTAAACACGATATTACGACTTGGCAGTATGGATACTTTATTTTAATCTGTCTTCAGAAAACATATATTTATTAAAACTACCACTACTTATTAATAATTAAAAGTGATTGCGCACTCGGAAAGTTGTGATGGTACCAGGAAATTTACCTTTCTCGATAGTAAGGTAATATTGAAATGATATTTTGCCGGTTTTTAATGTTTTCTTTATTATTATCAGTCCTGTTTAAAATACTATTTAATAAGTTTAAAAACTTGCGTTTATATAAATGATTCATTTTGTGTGATGTTGGACAAAATCATTTAAAATTAATATAAAAATCTGACAATTAAAATTAAATTAATGAATTTTACTCTCACTTAAAACATAAAAATGAATTACTATGGAGAATCCGCAATAATTCGCAGCTATTAACACGTTGCTTGCCCGTCTGGCCAAACGGTAAATAACTTCAAACTATATTTGCAAATATTAGACAGATTTTTGCTAGTTTTTGAAGAGGTTTAGCTGACATATAAGAAAAAAGTTGTGAATTTTATAAGCCAGCGAATTGTTTAGTAATAGTGGTGGATAAAAATCTACTAAATTGAATTTATTAAACTAAGAATTACATTAATAAACTACTATTTGAAAATATTCATTCGCTGTCCGGAGCAAGTTGGCATCTCTGCGAATATAAATAAAACTATTTTTGTCTGTTCTATATTACATTAATTTCTTCAAATCATTTTAGTAACGATAATAACATAAAAAAATTAAAAATTTTCTCGAATTATGTGTTTCGAATAATCTTGGCTTCTCCGGTCACCGGTGACACCCGTGGCGCTACGAATAAACTCAGTGTTGGTCACCGGTGATCCCCATGGCATTCAGCGTGTTAATGTATCTATAAAAATAATAGGAAGAGTTTGTGTGCTTGTCTTTCCTAAAATTCTACACTAGGATCCTGAAACCAATATAAATTTGATAGCTACTTTTTAAATATAAAATGCTCAAACAGTGATTTTTGTGAAGCTTCTGTGCATCGTAAGCCACAGCGTATTTTACCAACAAAGCGTTCTAGATTTTTTCCGACAGAGAAAAGCTTATTTATTTTTATTTTTTCAATTTAGACATATATATGGAGCAGTCCCGCCCCCCTCATTTGAATTACGGACTGCGTAAAAAAAATAAAATAGACGATTTATCCTTTCACTTCAAGTGCAGAGAATGAAAAATAGTTTCTCAATCAATCTTAGAACTGCTTTTTTTTCGTGACGTCATTGCAATGCTATCTGACTTTTAAAAAAAAGAACTGTTAAAAATATAACTCTTATAATATAATGTTTAAATAATGACCCCGGATAACTAGACGATAATTTAAGCTACGAAATCAGACACGAAAACGTACTTTCGCTCAAAATATAGACGATAACTGCAATCTGGGAAATATGGTTTGGTTAGGAGAGCGGTGTGAACTTCGAACCTCTTAATGTCACTTTTACTTTTCATATATTTATCTACATCTCGAGAACTTTATAAGCGAATTTTAAAAGAAATTTCACAAACAATTATAAAATTCTTTATTTTACAGATAATTAATTCCTAGCAAAAAAGCAATTTTAAATAATTATTTATTATTTTTTATTATTTTATTTAATAATAGTCGAAAAACTCTCGTGTTGTAAGGTATACGCACAATTTGAAAAATGTAATTTTATTTAACGAAATGCAAAATTTAGCAGGAATTGTAGAATAATATCTAAGATTTCAAATCTTGAATATCTGACTTTCTTAATTGCGGCTACCCCTTATAATTTGAGGGTTAGAAATCAAACATCGCAGAATAAAACGTATGCTTGTTTAGAGAAAGTGCGTTTTTGAGTTTGATTCCGCAAATTAAAATAACATCTACCCTTTTTTTTTTTTTTTGCACACTGAACAATTTTAATGAGCAATTTACGAATTCTGAAACGAATTTGTAAAATATACTTATTTAGAAGAAAGTGAACAAATATTAATTACTCACCAACATAGTGTGACAAGCAAGAACCTTTTGCGAAGAGTAGGATATCTAAAGAAGTCTTTTGGGGAATTGACTTCGCCATTTGCTTGTAATTTTTTCTTCTCACCCAGTTTCTAAAATAACAATTGCAACAAATTGAAATTGAAGAAAAAAACAATAAAGACAAATAACATCCTGTAAATTTGATAAAACATGGGATTTTAGAACATATGGGGAAATGACCAACCCTAACTTCTTCATTTTCAAACATTTATTTAGTTTACGAGCACTAAATATTGCATAATGGTACCAATTAAAATTCTGTGTTGTTTTCTGCATAGTAGCCAATGCAAGTGAAATCAGGGAAAGATGTGATATAATTTTCATCCCGAAAATAACGTCACATTTATCACTACTGTAAGCTCTCTCCTCCTGTGCCTATGTTGTTAACATGTACATTAACATAACATATAAAAAAGTTGAATTATTATGTAAGACTAAAGTACACTAAAACACTTTTATTGAAACGTTGTAAAACGAACGTTGGCAACGAAACTGAAACAAACATTTACATTTTAACACCTTTACGTACACCACTGTATGCTACATTTTTATTAAAGCATATCTTATATGATAGTTTTACCCAGTAACAGCCGCCACAAAATGTGTTTTTTAGACCCCCCTAGTATGTAATCGTAAATCTGAAAAGGTTACAAAATTGGAAAAGTCAAATTCTCAAGTATTCTTAATTTTTATTTTCAGTAACCTCACGGTAATGTAATAAAATGTGTACAAAGTGTAAGATATTATTGAAAGAGTTCTAAAATTTTTCCATGAATTTTGATGCTTGTTGCTGTTTCAGTGTGAGTAAAGTAAATATTGATTTACGTTAATCACGTTTAGCTCCGCAGGTGAAAACACTAAAGGCTCGTTGACACCCTCAGAAACAGATCGGTTTTGACCGAAAAAAACCAGTTCTTCCTACTAGTTTTCTTAAACACATTCTGGAAAGATTTCTTGGAAGATATAATTTGAAAAGTTGAGATTGCTTTTAATATTTACGTTCGAAAGTCATGCTCAAAGGCTGAAGAGACAATTATGCCTGCCAACTCTTTCCGAAAATGAGTTTTCCAAGTGGTAGTAAAACAATTACCGCAAAAACAATCTTACTCGTAATAATAATTAGATATTGACGAGATTGTAATCCGCTATAATAGTCTATATATTTCTGCTATGTATTTGTTGTAATTATTTATACGTAGTGGTGATCAAGCTCATTTATAATCATAAAAACAGAGATGCCAACTGCTCCGGACATGCCATAATAATTAATTAAAAAAAACGGTAAATAACTACAAAGTAAATTTGCAAATATTTGACTATTTTTGTTTGCTTTTTTAAAGGTACAGCATGACATTAGTACCATAAAGTGATGAAATATATAAGCCTTCGAATTATTTAGAAATAGTGCTGGGTAAAAACCTGATAAATTGAATTTATTAAATCAAGAATCGCAATTAAATAAACTACCACTCGAAAATATTTAGTCGCTGTCCGGAGCAAGTTGGCATCTCTGTGATTATTATTATTTAAAAAGTTTAATGGATTAACATGAGTTCCGTCATCTTTCAAGACAATCACAGATTTCCAGTAAAGTTTTTTTTAATTTTCAATAGCCATCATTCCAGTCGCCCAAGGCGTCATCTTCCATGAAGGTGTGGAGTGTCCGTTTCGCGGACAGGTACACCGAGTACTTTACTAGTCTAAATGCATTCACTTTAAGTTGTGAACTAAAAGAAGAAAGCTAGAAATCGTAGATCTTTGTATTTTCTTAAAACTGACTTTTGAATTTTATTAATCACATGTTTTACCAATACCTTCTACACAAGAGAAGGCCTCATCACGTTCGACCGTAAACAGGAAATTTGATCCTTTAGTAGTCCAAGCGTAATGACATCTTTCGTATTTTCCATCACTGCTCAACTTAGTAGCCCGAACAAAGCGACATCTTTCTTTTTTCTCTCCATCGACTGTGCAGTTTATGTTCGTTACCTCCGACTACTAAATTGATCCGTGCTGAGGCCTTCTTTGTTCTAGGAGGTGTTGGTGTTACAATTTTTAGCCGCTCGTGGCATTCTTGGATATTACTATGCATTTACTCAATTTAGTTTTATTTTATGAGCTTGAATTTGCGTTATATCTTTCCTTACTGTTCCCTTTGAATCTAATTATTTAAGATGAAGAATCAGATAAATAATTTCCTATCAATTTGATTTTTGTATTTAAGGTGGTAATGAATCTCATAAATTTATTTTAAATTCTTGGAGTTATAAATTTGTTAAGATTTTGACCACCACTAAATGAAAATAAATCACTCTTATATAAAAGCATAAGTTATCAGAGATGCCAACTTGCACCGGACAGCAAATATATATTTTAAAGTGGTTAGTTATCAATTGTGGTTTAATAAATTCAATTTAGTAGATTTTTATCCGCCACTATTTCTAAATAATTCGTAGGCTTATATAATTCACCACTTTCTATTACTAATGTCATGCTATACCTTTTAAAAAGCAAGCAAAAATAGTCAAATATTTGCAAAATTTACATTGTAGTTATTTGCCGTTATTTAAATTATTTTGGCGTGTCCGGAGCCGTTGGCATCTCTGAGTTATAGAATCGAATGCGAGTATTCTCACTTAGATGAATTGGTAAGAGCCCCTCGCGGGGCTGAAGCTAAGATAACTACCTCATATCAGGATGAATCGAATGCGAGTGTAGGTTATAGCAGTTGTGAAAAATCTATTTTTTCCCCACAATTGCAATTAAATTATTGTTCCATTACCACTAGCAAAATGAAGAGTTAATCGGAAAGAGTTAATGTTTATAGGTTCTCTTGCAAATGGGGTGAATTTTGTTCGAATCTATCCGATGGCTGGTCGATTCGAATTTCGCTCCCGGCTCACAACCGACCACAGTGCTGACGTAAAATATCCTCAGTGGTAGACGGATATTGGGTTTGAGTCCCCTTGCCGTCAGGCTAACAGTCGAAGGTTTTCGTTCTTTTCCTCTCCATGTAACATAAATGCGGTTTTAGTCCCATCAAAAAGTCCTCCACGAAGGCAAAATTTTGCCCAATGCTTGATCCAGAAGTTCCCCTGTCTTCTGGATCGGGTTCAAAACTACAAGGCGACGGAGTTGAACACTAGTAGTCGCAAATCGAAAATTGGGTCGGCTGTTCAACGACTTGTATAAAATCAAATAGAAAATCAAAAGTAAAACGCTGAAGCATTACTACAAGAAACAGATTAATTATTTAAGAAAACACAACTGTCATACGATAAAATTAAAAAGTTGTTCATAAAGTAATAATAAATACATGGAATAGTATAATAACAAACCTGAATCTTTTGTAAAAGTTGATTTCCTTCATGAGCAGTTTTTCCATTCATTTTGCTGATTTTACCCATAATTTCAGCTGCTTCTTCATATTTTTCACGGGAAATCAACCAACTTGGAGATTCAGGAAGAACCCTGTAAGAAGAAAGCTGATTTTTATTTCTCATAAAAAAGGCTCTTTCATTATTGAGCCATGTTAAAGGGGATAATTTGCAGATGCATTATCCTTTTACCTTATCTATATAACAAAATTGAGATATGGAGACTTAGACGGAGTCATACCGATAAGCAAAAATTTATTTGTTTTAATAAGGGGGGGGGGGCTAATGGAGCTGTACAACAGCAAGTCACGACAAAATAGGGGCATTAGGCAGTAATTACAAGTAAAACTTTTAAGGGGGGACAACACAGTAAAATGTTCAAAAAATGAAGAAAAAAATTTGCTGATACTTTAATCCTTTTTTTATTATTGTGTCAAATATTGTTCATAAGCAACATGCGACGCATTCCGCTCTTTGGCAAGCATCAACATGTGAACCTGTGGGCTTACTAGAATAATGTATTTGCTTATTCCTATCAAAACATTGACCTCTTTTTGCGGCTGGGTTCTCTCTTATTAGGTTTGAAGATGATAAGCTCGCTCTCCACGTAGTTTAAATATACGTGGTTTAAAAACTTCCAAGTATCAAGAAGTTTTAATAAATAAAGTCTTACTAGTTTTAATTCTTAAATTGATTTCTCCTGAACAATTTCAAAATGTTCTTTGTCATTATACAGTGTTCCTGAGGTCTGTAAATTTTTTTAAAGTGGTAGAAAAAGTGATATAAATCGAGATATTTTAAGCTGTCAATAAATATTTAATTTTAAGGAAAAATGCTTAGGCGCAAAAAATAACTCGGGAATAATTTTGTATTTCTGAAATGAAAAATCGATTTAAGCCTTTTTCAGTAGTCTTGAAAATTTTTAACTACCGCTCATGTATTTTTTTCAGGTTGATGAAACCCTGTTATATTACCTCAAGATTAGCGATGCCAACTGCTCCGGATACGCTAAAGTAATAATTAAAAAAAATGCAAATAACTACAAAGTAAATTTTGAAAATATTTTACTATTATTGCTTGCTTTTTAAAAGATATGGCATTACATATGCTCTCTAAAGTGGTGAATTATATAAGCCTACGAATTATTTAGAAATAGTGGCTGATAAAAATCTACTAAATTGAATTTATTAAACCAAGAATCGCAATTAATAAACTACCACTTTAAAATATATATTTGCTGTACGGAGCAAGTTGGCATCTCGGCAAGCTCTTCAAGTGTACAAAATCTTCTCAAAAAATTATGTCGCAGTTTCTTGAAAATTTATATTCGGATAAATAATATGCAGTTCGTTCACAGGTTGGAATAATTTGCAACTGCCTATTGCGTATTCTTGATTTTCGTACTCCTTCCTTATTTGAAAAGCGATGAACTAAATCTGTTGTGATTCAATTCCTGAGCAGAATTAATGTTCTTTTTCCCGAGTTAATAGTTAAATGTGAACACCTGCTTATGTGAAAGTATTTCTCACGAGTTTGACTCATCTTTATATTGAGCAAGGCCACATGAATTAAAAAAAGTGAATAAATATGCGCAAAAAAGCTGTTAGCGCAGGTGGTTATTCAATTTATTTATTTAATTTAATGCCTCGACCCGTCATATGTTCAAAACATATCTATTAAATGTCAGATGCATTGTTAACATATCAGTTACTATGTTAAATTGTTAATGCTAAATTTTGAAAAAGAAACTGTAATAAATGCTTAACTCATTGAGAAAAGTTATAAACATGACAAAAAAATATAAAAATCTGGTAAAATATCTTACATTTTCAAAAGAACAGATTAAAAAAGCTCAGATAAAACTTAAATTTATTACAATTAAATTAAATCTTTAATTTAATTTAATACAATTAAATTAACAATCAGTGAAAAAAAAAAGAACATAGTGACGTGCTTGCATAACTAATGAAGAAAAGTTCGCAGAATTAATAAATAAATAAATAAAATAAACAAATTAAATAAAAACAATGGAAAAGTTGTGCTTACTTTTGATAAGATTAAAATCATTGATTGGTGTTTTAAGTACTAAAAGCAATCTTAATGACTTCAGCAAAAATCAACACAAATTAAGCGCAAATAAAAGTGCAGAAATGGGCATATTACATATTTCGCTTCTATAAACAAGAACCTTTCTCATTACCCAAACATAAAATGACAGTAGAAAAGTAAAGAGACAAAAACGTACAAAATGGCTTAACAAGTATGAATTGAGGGAAAGCTGTAACGAGAAAAAGAAAATGGTTATAAGAAACAAGTTTGTGTAAGTTTAACGGGAACCCCAAGATTAAATTAGAATAGATTTTCAAATATTGAAGAAGGATGAAATAATAGAAAAATATTTAAATGGATTATTACTATATTTTAAAATATGGAATGACTTCCAGGAATCAAAGTCGGTAAATGAAGAGCGGTGTTTATTGATTTCAGCAGAAGAAAATTCAAAGTGGGGATAGTTTATAAACCAAATTTCAAACTAAGTAGTTCAAAATGGTGTAAACTTTTTTTTAAAATCTTACTATTCAAATGCTTTTTTTAACGTTTCTGAATAAAACGATTTTAAAAGAATTAAATTATTACATTATGCAGGAAATCAGCTTTGGATAAATAAGTTTTATAATTGTGCGCAAAATCTTTTATGTAACTTTAAATATTTCCAGCTTCATTATATTCCTTTTGATCAAATATGTTAATATGAAGCATGATTGAATCGTCTTTTCCGCATGTCAATATGAAATGCAACGAAAAGACAACAACTGCGCATACATAAAAATTTCTTACTGAACAAACTTATTATTAAAGAATTTCTTTAGAAAGTTCATTTTTGCATTTGATCATTAGTGTTCAATCTGATTTAAGAAATGCAGCTGAATAATATCAGGTTAATGACATGGATATCAAGATTGTTGTCAATTACAATTATTGAAATGTTGGCAAAGTTTTAAATTTTTAAATTGGCGCTTCAATGGTCAAATCCAAACTTCGGTACTGTAAAAGTGGTAGACGATACTAAGTAAAAATGTCAAAATCTTTCATAGGTATTCTTCTTAAAAAATTAAGCCATACCGATTTTATTTTGTTTTATTGTATAACTGTCGTTCAGCAGCCGACCCGATTTTCGGATTTACGACTACTAATGTTCAACGCCATAGCCTTGAAATTTTGAACCCAATCCAGAAGACAAGGGAACTCCTGGATCAGGTATTGGGTGAAATTTGTCTTCGCGAAGGACCTTTTGATGAAACAAACCGCATTTGCTTTACTTGGAGAGGAAAAGAACGAAAACCTCCCACGGTTAGCGTGATGGCAAAGGGACTCTAACCCACTATCCGTCTACCACTTAGTATATTTTATGTCAGCGTTGTGGGTGCAGGCCGAATACAGAATTCGTATCTACCAGCCAGCGCTAGGATTCGAACCCGATTCACCTTATTGGAAGGCGAACGCTTTATCCCCTGAGCCATCATGGCTCTGCCAAGATGATTGACAAGTTTTACTGATCTGCAGTGGCTTAAGGGATAAAACGTTTGCTTCCCAAATCAGTGACCCTGGTTCGAATACCAGCGGTGGCCGGTTTATACGAATTCTGCTCCCATGTAAAACATTCATAGTCGTGGACAGATTATAGGTTAGAATCCCTCTCCGTCTGACAAATTGTGTGTTTTTGTTGTTTTCCTTTCGATGTAACGCAAATGCGGATTTGTTCCATTGAAAAGTCCTCCATTAAGGTCCTGTACTTGATCGGTAAGCTCCCTGGTCTTCTGGGTTGGGATCAAACTTAGAAGGCGACCGAGTTGAACATTGACAGTCGTAAACTCAGAATTGGGTCGGTTGTTCAACCCTGATTATGAAATAAAATAAATCTATTTAACAACTGATGTTTTGAATTTTAGAGACTTCCAGTCGAATTTTCAAAAATTTGGGTTCATAATTGAGGCTGAAAATATCAATCAGTGTTATAAGGTTTTATAAAATTCTTAATGGTGATAATTGACAATTATTACACACTATCATAAAAAGATTGCAGACACTTTCGAAATTTTTCAACCCACTCTAATAAATAAACTCGATAATTTCTAATTTTTTTTAAAAAATTTTTCAACAAAAAAATCTGTAAGTAGGGTGAAAATTTTTTCAGATTTGCTTAATATAATGTAATGTTAAAATGTTTGACTTAATTATTTATGCTAACTTTCTTGTGATTAAAAACGTTTAATGTAATAGATTGTTGTATGAAAGTTCAACATCATCACATGTATTTTTTAGCTAAATACAGCCAGCGACTTGTGTATGGCTGCCAAAACTAAAAATATTTCATTTTCCGAATTATTTATAGAGATTTTTTTAAAAATAATTTTGTAGCAAGTTCTATGAGGAAAAAAAGTTTAAAATATACGTTTTCTTCCAAAAGCTTAAAATATACGCTGTATTCCGCCAAAAGTTTTAAGTATACGATGTATTCCCGAAAAAGTTTATAATGCTGTATTCCTGAAAAGGTTTAAAATATACGCTGCAAGAAGACTTTTTTTGTAAGTACAGCAGATTTTTATTTTTGATGTAATAATTTAAAATAAAAATTAAAGAAATTTGGACCCAGTGTTTTTACTTACTTCCAATATACAAGAAGACAAAGTGCAGCTGTGGATGTTACAATGCTTAGATGTATCCAATTTCTGGTTAAGTAGGCAACTAAGGGTAAGAGGCAAAGACCCATTGTCCAGGAAGTCGTGGATATACCGTTCATTCTTGCTCGTATACCTGGGCTAACTAATTCCAGCACTGAATCAAAAATAAGTAAACATAAATACACATCAAAGTAAAGGAAACAAATCAATTTTATTTTGCTGTAAAACATGTTTCACATAAAACTTATTTTGCGTGATTTACCCTACTCATATGTGATGGTTATCATAGCATCAGCCCCGCTAGGGGCTCTAACTAATTCATCTGAGTGGAAATAAATAATAAATCGCCGAGGCGCAACTGAAAGGTGAAAGTTGGGGCTCAGTATCTTTTACTGAGAGAAAATTAAAATGAAGTAGTGAGATTGAACAAACAAGTTTAAGAGACAGAAGAGATTTTGTGGCAGACTGCCTCGCCTCCCTTCGAGGTATTACCCCCGAGCTTCTCAGGTGCACAGTAGCCATATAGCCTTAGAGAAAAGGAGAAATACATAATAAATGCGCGAAATTATTATGTTTACAGCTATTTACAAAATTTACGGGACAACACTCCGTCGGATAGGAAGCGTGATTGACCCTCCAACATTTGAGCTTTTTGGGATACTGTTATACTTTTTCCAGTGGTAGTGAATTAAAGCAGCTATTTTTAGAATAAGTCGAATCCCGTGAAAGACATGAATGTTCTTTCTTTCTCTGTACTATCTGTCTTTACTGTGGGAGCAACGTTGGCCCACCTAATATGGTGCCCTTGAAATCTGTCCTGAAATCGGCCAACAAATCTGCCCTTTAGATGCTTGTATGAAGAAGGGTCATTCTCTAGGTGAGTATTGGGGAAAAAATTTCATTTCTGACTTTTTAATCGAAAAAAATCTTTTAAATATGTACTCTTTAGTGATATTCTAGTAAAAACTGATCGTTATGAATTTTCTTATTTACAACTTAACTAAAGCTGGTTTTAAGACTACGAGTAACACCTAGTTTAAAAAGAAAAAACAGGTAAGACTATTTTACTTCTTCTACTTTTTTTTCTTTTTACCTGATGCAACTGAACTACAGTCAATTTTAGAGCTACAATGATTAACCCATTCGAGTAGAGATGCTAAAAGAGGACGTATTAAATGCCAACCATACGAACACGTCCACTATAAAAGGCTTAGTCCATCTAGATGCATGAAATGTACGGATGATCATTACTCGCTTCAGTGTTTTAAAAAGATAGGTCCTCATCACTGAAAAGTGCTAATTGTAACGGAAACCATACTGAAAACTTCTTAGGGTGCCTTTCTCTCCCCAAGAAAACCACCAGCAAAAAAAAAAAAACCACTTTAACTCCTACTTATAGACTTATTGAAATTTTTCAAGAACTGATTCAAGGTATAATTTATCTATATTCATCAATTATGTTCTTCATTTTTCAAAAATCAATTATTGTACATATCAAATCATGTTATATCTTTATTTTGAATTAAAGTCTACAATCAATATTTCTAATGTTATGTAAAAACGTCAATTTGTCATATTGAATTTTTCATTGTTTTATTATTTCACAAGCAAACGGCTTGATTTTTTTTATGGCTACCACAATGTATTCGAATGAACTTCAATGTATGTCATAATTAAATATGTGCTAGTTAAAATATAGAAATTTAATTAGTGAAATATGTATCAATTTATGTTAATATTTATTTATGTCAACTTACGTATATATAAACTGCTGTTTGTAGAAAATGCAACACCATGAAGGAATCATCAGAATCAAATGAAATTCGCAGCAAATGTCAATTATAGGATATTATGCAAATTAATAAAGTTTCAGAGCCATCGCGCGTGCGTGGCGCGCGCAGCGCCCTCTGAATTGATGCTGAAAGCGTATAAATAAAGTGCTGTAGCGGGACGTTGAAAATAGTCTATGATTATTTGTTAGTGGCAAACGTTTAGTGAGACCTGAGTATGCCTCCACGACGGAAGAATAAGAAATTCAAGCAACTTACGGAGTTTGAACGAGGGAGGATAATCGGCCTTCGAGAAGGAGGATTTTCCTATCGCGCAATAGCAGCTCGTATGCAGCGGAACAGTTCCACAGTGATGCGAGTTTGGAAGCAGTGGACCGACGAGCACCGAACAACTCGAAAAACAGGCACTGGACGACAGAAGGTGACGTCAGAGCGCGATGATCGACACCTGCTCCGCATGGCGGTGAATGATCGCACAGCTTCCTCCAGGCAGCTGGCAGCACATTGGTCTACTGCTACAGGTGTACAATTGTCGGCTTCGTCAATTCGTCGTCGTCTGCTGCGCCGTGGATTGCGTGCAAGGGTGCCATTATACAGGATTCATCTCACGGCGGATCATCGACGGCTGCGTCGGCAGTGGGCTCTTGAGCACAGAGACTGGCGAGCTGATTGGCACCAAGTTGTCTTTTTAGATGAATCACGCTTCAATTTGTGGACCCATGATGGCCGTGTTCGTGTTAGACGTTATGCCGGTCAACGCTGCCTTCCTGAGTGTATTATTGAACGACATAGTGGTCGAACACCCGGAGTTATGGTCTGGGGTGCGATTTCGTATCATGGACGATCCAATTTGATACGAATTGAGGGTAATCTCAATAGCAACAGATACGTCCGTGAAGTGCTACAGCCCGAAGTCGTTCCTTTCCTTCAAGGCATCCCTGGAGCTATCTTTCAGCAGGATAATGCACGCCCACATGTTGCGCGGACTGTTAGAGACTTCTGTTCAGCACAACGCATGCAACTTCTTCCTTGGCCTGCTTATTCGCCGGATATGTCGCCTATTGAGCACGTGTGGGATATGGTTGGTCGGCGTCTCACTCGTGATCCGCGTCCTGCAGTTTCCAAAGACGAACTTTGGTTGCGCATACAAGCGATATGGAATTCTCTTCCTCAAGCAGATATTCAACATCTGTTTGACTCCATGCCACGTCGTATAGCAGCACTTATTGCAGCGCGTGGTGGCTGCACCAAATACTGATTTCGGACGCTTAATTTGTTTCTTTTGTTTTGAAAATTTCATCATTTATTTGTATCAGTACAAGTCGTTTCTGCATTAAATTTCATTTGATTCTGATGATTCTTTCATGGTGTTGCATTTTCTACAAACAGCAGTTTATGTCAAATTATGTTTATATTTATATATGTCAACTTAGATTCGATGAATCAGATATTGAAATGTTATATTTACTCAAGCAAAGTGCTTGTTTTTCTATTAGCTACCACATCGACTGCTAAATTCAAAATGTTATTACTATAAATTTTCTGTAAATTTCTAGATGTATGGGATAGGGGCCGCTAAGAGGCCCAGGTGCCCAATTTTTGTAAATAAAAGTAAAGTAAGTAAGTTCAAGAACTGAGAGAAGTTTTACTAAACAATGAAGTTAACCAATTAATACCTAAAACCAAAAAGTAATTAACGTGGTTAAAGCGCCAATGCATGAAATAGGTAGTTCATATTTGTTTGCTACAAGCAGCTGTGTCATTCTGGTACTTGCCTCTTTGGTTTTTACTTTCGATCTAAATATTTATATCATTGATTGATTGCGGTAGATAGAACTACCTTAATACTAAAATAAATACTAATAATGAAATTTGTTTTTTACCACTCTTTTTTTTTGGAAAAGGAACTATTCAATCATGAGGACTCAGTACTCAAATGGGTTGAAAATTGTTCCACAACTTCAACCAAAAATGATCAATATACCAATACCAATAATTAAAAAAGCAAATTATGTTGGTCTCATAATCAATTGCTAACTCACCTGCATTGATCATACCAAAAGCACAATAGATAAAGCAAATGCAGCAATAATCAGAATATGTCACCTAAACTAAAGAAGCAAGCTATAGTAATGATCCGCCCAATACCATCACCTCCTACATCAAGAAGCCTCCACACGGTCTTTTATAAGTAGTCCGCGCAGACTGTTTAAAAAGTGAACCAGTTGTGCGCATGAACCCAAAATCTTTTATAAAAGTAATTGAGAGAAATTTATCTTATATATTTGAGAATTGAATATGTAGTGGTTGACAAGTGAATAAGGCAAACCAATAATATTCATAATAAAATAAATTTTTAGTCATATATTTGCTACCACTTTCTTATTTTAACTATATTCTGTAATAAATGACTCGTTCGGTAAGTGGATATCCTTGACAGTGGCTGATCGGCCTACCTGTAAAAAACCGTGTGGAGGCTTTCCGTAATAGGAGGCGTTGCCAATACTTACCTATGCCTCCCCTATCTGGACAACGATACCTCAACATATACTGAAGAAATTAAACCAATGCCAAAATAAGATCAATAGAAAAATAACCTGTGCAAGATAGTTCATCAGGAATACCAATATACATGCGGACGTCGAAATAACAACTCTATAGCAGCATATAGGCAAGCTAAACGCAGATTTTTTCGATAAAGCCATAGAATGTAAAACATCAAATTTCAATGCAATCTTTAAATTTGAAAATTATAGCAAAGATTAAAACTACAGACCAAGAGCTGCACATTTCACCTCCGACGCCTCATATTATAACTGTCAAAACAAATTATTGCATCAACATTTCTGAAAATAACGTTTCCTCATGCTGATACAACTCTGGACAACTCCAACTTCAAACAAACGTAGTTTAGAGCAAGATGCTCATTTTATTTTTTGATTCCTTTTTAGTTATTCAAGCAAAGTGCTTTGAAACATTCATAAAAGCAACTCCACTGCCTGCTTAACTCAATGCTCAACCAAAACAGAGATAAAATTCCAGATGAATGGGGTAGAGGTCGCTCCGCGGCCGAGGTGCCCAATAAAATCAAAACACTAGGACTAGGACTCAAATGGGTTGAAACTCTTTTTCAGAAATTGCTCGATATTGAACTGTCAGTGAACAACTAGACTAATCTGTGATGGTTTTTTTCTCTTTTAACACGCGTAGGCTATTTTGTGTTTATATGACCCTCAATATATAACTTTCCGTATCGATCAATAGCTCTTCGCGCCAAAAGCCGAAATTTTTGTAGGTTACGATTTTTTCAAGTTAATAGAAATATGTCTTGTATCTTTAACACGTTCACGCCGGGAAAAGTGAAAATACTGGTACGGGAAAAGTGAAAATACTGGTAGAAGAACTATTTCAATATTAGATAATATTCGGGAGGAGTTAATCTATTCTCAACAATAACAATTCACTGTAAGGAAATTTATCACGGCGAAGAAGCAATTCAATATAAAAATTGCATCCGTTAAAAACAATTGATAGCTATGATTTTTTATTATTCCCGAAAAAAAACTAAAAAATGAAATTATTTGGTACCAGTTCTTACTCCGGTGAGCTGCCACGATGAGACAATCTAGCGCATAGATTCTCAACCTTTTTAACGTTGCCGCCCCCTTAAGGAGCAAAAAGCATTTCAACGCCCCCTTCGTGAAAATCTAGTTATTTAGAGCATGGGGATGGAGGGAGGTGTGCTGAATTATAGGAAGCAACATCTTTAAGCAATTTTTACGCTTTAAATTTGCTTGGTTTTTTTTAAAAAAATAATGTGTACATTAACTCGATAATTTTCTTATGGCAAGTAAACGCAGTCTATTTGTTATGATCAAAATAAATACGTTTAAGGAAAAAAAAATACAACAAAGAAACCTATGCTTAAAAAATGATTTATTCTTAATTAGATAAGTAAAAAAACATCCAAAATATTTTTTTAACCGTAAAAAGAAGTATCAACGAAACATTCAAGTAACTATGTTGGTGGGATAAACCAATTTCTTAACAGTCGGTTCAATACTTTTAGTGAGATGAAGACGCAAATACACTCGCTGCACAATTTCTAGTCGATTTCTCCTTTTTGTGACAAGATCTGTAGCAGCACTGAATCCACGTTCTATAAGTTAGGAGGAAGGAATGGCAATAAAAAAAATTTTAATGGTAGTCTACAGTCCAGGATAGAGACGACTGACGTTACCTTCAAGCAAAACTTCTGTGAGACGATCACCACTTCAAATTTGCATTAGTTAAAAGTTCGACCAAATCTGAACCTCTGCTGTTTCAATATTCACAAAAGTGTTCAGAACCCATAAACCCATTGAGGCACTTCTAGGGAACAAAACATCTTTAAAACGGTCGGAAAAGCCCATGTGCAAAGAGTTAACGTGTTGACAATATTCTTGTGCATCATCAGAGCGAATTTCTCTTGCTTGGATGAACTCATTCCAACCAAAATTCTGCTTCCACAAAATGAGCTTTTTTAAGAAGGCAGAAATAACTGATTTTGTAGGGATCAAATTGAGCTCGTTGTCTTGAAGATGTAAATTATTACCCTTAAATTTTTCAGATAAATCTGACAAAGTCTTTCTTAAATTCCAACAATCTGTCTCTCAGAGTTACATCTCTGTTTCCGAAGAACTCAAGCATAGAGTCGAAAAGATTCCAATGCCTATTGAGACAGACGCTTTTGGAAAACCAGCTAATCTCGGCGTATAGTAGCAAGCGATTGAATTCTTCATTGTTCTTCTTACACAGCTGTCTGAATGATCAATCGTAGGGAGCATTACTGTGAATTTTGTTCACAGCAGACATGGTATATTGCAATGATTTATGCCAACGGTCGCTGAGATTTTTTTCTACTAAATGCTATCTGTGAATCACGTAGTGAACAGCTAAAAATATCTGGTACCTCCCTTTCCAAAAGGGCGATATCGGCCCCCATTGCAGCAGCCTATCAGTGGCAATAGACATAATATTCGCAAAAGGATTGTTTTTCTCTGTAAAATGGTCTTTGACAGTATTAAAAATAGATTTACCTTTGATATCTACAATCAAGCTTCTTGGAAAAAGCGTATCTTGAATAATTTTTATTACCTTTACAAACCGGACCTATGCCTACAGTAGAGCCTACATTACCTGGCAAGGTTGATTCATCAACTTGAAGGGAAAATTCGTTGGATATCAAATGTTTGCATAAAGAAATTTCAACGTCTTCGGCCATCTCAACATTTGGTCACTGCACTGTATCGTTGCTTATGGGATATTTTTTTATCACAGTGGATGCAGCTGGATGGTGTAAAACTATTTCTAAAACTTCCTTGACAACCGGCAGTATTAACTCTGCTCCGATGGTATGAGCTTTCCCAAATTTAGCAATAAATTTTGATATATTATAAGAAGCTATCAAACCATCGTCGCATTTTTGTGATGAGGTTGCTAGTAACCCTGAGACCGAAGATGCCTTCAGAAACATGAAAAAAGATGTTCATGAAAAATGACAAATCTTTATTTTGTTTGTCAGGATGCGTTTTTTCTCAAATGCTCCTGCTAACGGTAAGATTTCATTACCTCATTAGATAAAACTTTATTATTAAGTAAACACATGGGTAGTTGAGAGTTCAACAATGATTGAACAAATCCCAACTTCAAGAACGTGGCACTGTATTAATGACACTTCCTTTAGTTAACCGATATTGCTGGTGGCAGCAAAATACAAAGCCTAAAAGAAAATCAACTATTTCTCAAAATTAATAAGTAATTTATGATAAAAATTAATTCGTGCACGTGCCTGGTCAAGTAAACTATGAGATCTAATCGAAACTGGAGATAAAACCGTAAGGAAGCTAACGAAAACCATCATAAGAAACACGGGTCAAAACAAAAATTCATACTGAAAGCGCATGCACTTCAATTTCCACCAAATGACTTGAATGAGTCAGAGGCAAAAACTACTGACTCATGCGCTAAACTGTGTGGCTCGGATCGGAGAATAGGTGTCCTATAAGTTCGTTTTATTGCTGGTACAAATGGCGTATCGGATAATCTTTATTTATTATATTAATTTAATCTTTTCTTTTCTTTAATATTAATTTTAGATCAATTTTATTTATAAAATAAATCTTAATTTAATAACTTTTTTTGTTTTAAAATTGAATTTAAATGACAAAACATGCTCATCGCCCTCCTACCGCCCAAAGCATACCCAACGCCCCCCTACCGCCCAAAACAAGTTCACCGCCCCAACGCATTCTCCCAACGTCCCCAGGGGGGCGGTATCGCCCCCGTTGAGAACCAATGATCTAGCGTGATCCACCGGTGGGTAACCCCGCGTGAACGTGTTAAATAAATTTCCGGATAAGTAGTCAGGACTGTTAACTTAGAGCATTTTTTGAGAAAATTTCTTCTAGTGGTAGCCAAGTTTATGTTTCAGTATGTGATTCATTGTGCTTTAAATTTCACTTACAATTATTTTATACCCCACCCACCACATGTAATTTATTCAAAATTATGTATCAAACTCCACTTAGATCAGTATATTCGATTATATTTATATCAAACGCCTCTTTTGCTGGTGGTTTGAAATGTGGATAAAATTACCATCTTCAATTATCTTCAATTTTAATTATCAACCAATCTAGAAAATGTTTGCAAACAGCGTAGAAGTTGGCAACTCTGAGTATCAGATCACAAGCAGCCCTAATCAAGCCTAGTTGATTGTCTAACCATATAGATAAATCATTGTAAAGATAAAAAATAATTTTTGATACTTACGAATGATAAAACCAGTTGTATATATTGTAGACATAGTAGTGCCGTTAACTCCCCTTAAGAAGAGGAATAGACCAAAAAAAGGGCTCAGAACAGATCCTATTTCGGTTACGGCTACTACTAATGCGAGACATAAGAATGTCGGTTTACGTCCCCACCTAGAAAGAACAATTATAATGTCATACCTACCAACTTTTACACATTTGGCGTAAAATTTTATATCTATTTTTAAAGTGGTAGTAAAATGTATGCTTTTATTACATTTATAAACTTAATGTTTAATCTTTTTGACCACCACTATTTTTAATATAATTAAGCATATATATATATAAATATGTATTACTGTGTTGGAAGTTTGTATAGGCTTTTCCAAAATACAGTTTATATTTCTACCTAAAATTGTTATTTAAATAACATTTTACTGCCACTGGGGAAAATCATCCTCGAAAGGATTAAAAGTTGGCAGGTATGTAATGTAATTCAATACAGCAAACCTTTCCCTTAAATTAAAAACTGTTTAAAAAAGCCGTTAAACAAAAATTGAACGAGTTGTACGTATAATATTTATTGCGTTCCAGTTAGGAATTTCTTTTTTTCCTTCTAACTTTAAAAGTAATTACAAAGTTTGAAAAAGATGGTACTGCTGAATTAAAAATCCACTAACAATATTTTCAGCTGAGCATTTGTTCATTTTTTACTTAGACTGCGTCCCTTTTTTTTTAACTACCTTTGTTTCAGCAAAGGGTGGTTTATATGGAAACATTGTTTTATGTATTTGTTTATTGTTTCATTTTACAACCTCCGGTTTTCTTTCATGCGTATTACGTCACAACTGTAAAAGCCAATTTTTGAAAATTACGTCTACTCGCTATCTTGGGGTGATATATCCGATTTGATTAAAAAAAAAAAAATTCTATTTCGTTTCAAAACAAGTGCATTTTGCCATGGTTGCAGTTAACTCTAACGCGTAATTTTAAAGGTTCATCTTTGTGAGATATAGCATTTTTAGGAATGAAAATCCAACAAATCTTTGAAAAGTTATAAGGATGATCCGTTTTTTTCCTCTTTTTTTTGCTGATTAAACATGCTTTACAAAAAACATTATAAAAATAAACTTTTTGTAAACCATTTGAAACTATTTAAATGATACTATCAGTTTTTTTTAAAATTTTTTTTAATAATAATAGTAATATGTTCGTTAACCGACGTGCTGGCCACAACCTTATCTAATTAAAGAATGCAAACAGAAGTTTGCAAAATATAAAAAAAGGGCTATTAACGTAAATTTATGATAGGATTATAAGGATTATTATTGAAAAAACGACTATTCATGTATAAAAAAATAGTTGGAGACTCAATTTACAATTTTTATTTATTATCTCTTCAATTATTCAATCGTATATAACACTACATTTCATATTACTCATATGCAAATATTATTTACATTAGTTTTTAATAGTAAACTGAAAAACGTTTAACATAAAAAATATGCTCAATTTAATTACTTTCAACAAAATTTTATAAGTCAGAACTTTTAGGATATTAAGTCACCTGAGGCAATCCTGCTTTGCGCCGCTTTGTAAAAAAGTACTTTTTGTAGTAGCGAAATTCAAGTTAATTTTATTTTAATATTTTTCACTGAAAATAATTTTTCCGCTCTTACATGTCAAAAATTCTAAGTATCATATGAAATAAAACTTTGTTACGTCCCGCAGTGGACTGATCGTTAAGACACGGTTCCCAGTAGATCACCGAAGTCAAGCATCACTGGCTGCGGTCAGTGTGCGGGTGGGTGACCACTTGGATCAGTCTGCGTAGGAACCGAGGGTGTGCGGTATTGGTCCTCGTTAAACTGTGCTACCGTAAAGTGCTCGACTTCGCGCGCAGGTCGTCGGGCTACTGAAGCGGGGGTGCCACCCCCTCCGCAGAGGATCAAAATTGTGATGGCATGTCTTCGGATCATCCTCCGGGATGTTTCCCAGACCGTCGCCAATAGCCCATTGTGCAGCTCTAGTGCGACGTAAATTAACAACAACAACAACAACAAAACTTTGTTACAGTTATCTTTTGGTAACAGCTGATTGCTAAAAGCGTCTAGTTATTATGTATTAACATACTGCGGCTGGCTGAACTACCTCGTTTCTTTAAAATAATATAACTACTAACTAATCAACTTTTTTCAGAGTACCTATCCATGTATGGATATCTGCTCTTTCATCTAAATTGGATAATATGTGGTGGAAGGGAAGGGAGGTGCTGCGTTAACATTAAGTTAAATCTCAGAATGAACAATAATTGATAAAATCAAGTCTGAGTCATACATAAAAATAAGTCGCAAGTTGATACATAATAAAGGGAACAAATTGAAGATAAAGATAAAGAAAGAATATTTACATTATTTACAAATTTACAAAAGGGGGAAGACTCCCTGTGCACTCTCTCGCCTCCCACCGGTATAGCCGGGCTTCATTGGTGCAGAGAACACAGTTTGTCTAGGAAAATAATATAAAATACTTCAGCTACTACTTATTATTTTTTTTCGTAAAATAAAACCATTTTTATTAATTTTTGTTTTTGAAGTTTCCTAAAGAATCCGCTAGGCAAAGATTGGTTAACATGGGAAACATATTTTGCTCCCATTTAACCTATTTATAAACGCTACAACAGCATATTGCCAGCAATATCTTAACGTTTATCTTTCTCACATAGGTAGATAAAAATTATAGTAAGAATATTTACTTGTCAGACATAAATCCATAAAGTGGTGTTCCAATAACATCACCGATGAAAACTAAACTAAGAACAAGACTGGCATAATGAGCATTTCCACATACCATATCCCACTGAAAAAAATTATTAAAAATATAGGAGATAAGTTACAAAAATAAACTTTATTTTTCTTTTTAAAAAAAGTAATCTTTATGATGCAAATGCTTAGTCTCCAGCATACGAAATTCGAGAGAAATAATTTTCTCACTGTTTGGGAACTGAAATCCAGCAGATTTTGTAAATTTTGTTTTCATATCTCCAGATTACGATCGTAGAGATACCAACGCTTCCCACTTTTTTTTTAAAAAAAAAAAAAGATTTTCTAGTGGTAAAAAAATTAACTTATTTTTAGTTTAGTATTTTTTTAAAATAATTGTTTTACCACTACAAGTCAAAAATTCAAAATATCAATGCAAATGCGACTTAAAATTAGATGCCTTCTTTAAATCATCATCTGCATATATATTAAACGCCTCCTGCAAGGTTTTTTTTATGGGTAGTCCGATCAGACCACTATGAAAGTAAACCAGTTTACGAAAGATAGTCATTTAACGGAAAATCTAGTAAAAATAAGAAAGTGGTAACAAATATATGTCTAAAAATTTGTTTAATTTATGATTATGATTGGTTCGTTTTATTTACTTGTCTACCACTACAGATTCAATTCTCAAATATATATGGTAAATTACTCTCAGTCTCTTTTTACAATAAAATTTGGGTTCATGCGCACAACAGGTTCACTTTTTAAAAAGTCTGCGCAGACTACCTATAAGAAACCGTGTGGAGGCTTTCTGATGTAGGAGGTGATGGGTGGGTCCACAGGCCGTGCGTCTATATTTCCATTGTTATAATTTTATTTTAATGTTTTTGCCGTTCAATTACTAGATTATATGCCAAGCAATGTCATTATATTATCTCCTTGTGTCATACCAGATCTGATCTTACATATTCTCATTCGATAAGTTTTATTTAAATGTTTGCAGAAATCAGAGCAATAATTTTTGAAGTCACATTCCACTATCACTTCAGGGATGCCAACTTGCTTCTCTTTGTAAAAAAAAGTATTTTCTAGTGGTAACGAAATTTAAGTAACTTTTTGTTAATTATTATCATGCTAAGTAATTTTTCCATCTCTACAAATTCAAAGTATCATATGAAATACAACCTTATTTAAGTTACATAGTGGTGATTCTTTTAAAAAGTAAGCGTAACTATCCTAATTCTACAAGTTTCACCATTTAATTCGCTACCAATCTATTAAAATTTTTGCAGAAACCGGAGCAGTTGGCCTCCCTGCCACTAGGGAAAAAATATTTTTTGAAAGAGCCAAAGTTTGCAAGCATGATATCATTTTAACAATAATTTAGACATTACGAGCTTCAAGCGAGTAATTTTTTACATTTCGTATCAGCTACAGTTAATAAAAGTTATTAAGCATTTCTAATAAGTTATTTATAAATTGAACCCTTCCAAGAAATACTTAAGATACGTTGTTGTGAGATGGAGATTTAAAATAATAATTGCGTTGTTGTTATGAAAAAATAATATCTAAATCCTATTTGAAGGAATTTATGACGCAAAAAATATGTCACCGTGACTTCTGTTTTATGTAATTGAAAATGTGTTTGAATTAACCGTTAAAGTACAGGAATAACATCTTTTCGAGTTGACAGCACATGTCAAGCAAATGTTTTTTTTTAAAAAAAGATTTAACACAGAGATTACTTCCTGCCTTTACTTTTATTTATTTACAAGTGTTAATTTCCACTTTTTTATTTACTTAATTTTATTAAAATATGTAAAAATAGCATTCATTATTTGTATTAAATTTAATCAGTCTTGTTATTTTTCAAACTTGTACTTAGAAAATACTATAGTTTATGAAGTAGCGTAAGTGCAATAATTTTTATTTAAAAAAAATTTTTAGAAACATTAAAATTTTTATTTCAAGCTTAGTTTATATACAAATTACAAAGTTGATGAGGTAACAGGGATGCTACAGTCGATTAAAAATGTAAAAAAAAAAAAAAAAAAAAAATAGAAACTCAATTCATTTTTGTTAATTATCTCTTAAATTATTCGATTGCTTCTACCATTATGACTCAGTTTTTAAATTATGCATTTTTAAAAAATAATAATTACTTTTGCATTATGTTGTTAGTACATTGAAAATAAGGATGCAATAGTTGCTTATCTTTAGTCTCTTCATTTCATTAATATTTTTTGACTAAAGTGACAACTCAGAGATAACTAAAAATATGAAAACTTATGTCTAAGAACATTCAAAATTTTATTAACCACATCGAGACGGGCGAGTCATGCAAGCATTTCCAGGGTTGCCACAATCACGGTAAAAAGGATAAAACTGGTATTCCAACTATTTTTATTGCAGTTTATTTGTGGGCGGGGTAATAATAGTTTTCTTTATTAATATCACCAAGACTCAGTTCAAATTAAATATTATATAGTTACACTTTTTACCCCTTAACTTGTGCGCTCAAGTTAATTCGAGCCTGCTAAACAGGCCGAACTGTGCACACTCGAGCGGCGTTGTATTTTATGCTTCTATAATTTTTCACACTCGAATATAATCGAGAATTGAAAATGGCATTGTGAAGGCTAAGAAAAAAAAATCGTTTTATTGATATTTATCATTCACATAGGATTGTAAGCTATAACATTTATTTATTCAAGAATAAAATATACAGAGATGCCAACTTGCTCCGGACAGCAAATATATATTTTAAAGTGGTAGTTTATCAATTGTATTCTTTAATATTTTTACCTAGATCAAAAAAAAGTTGATTTATTATGATTTTGGACATCACCTCATCATACCTGCCAACTCTTCCGGAAGATTTTATTTTCATATTTAAAGTGGTAGTAATTATATACTATTTTTTCTTTTATAATCTTAATTTTTGAATGATATTGATCACCACTATTCCTACAAAAATTAAGCACATATATTAATATGCGTTACTGTCATGGTTGTCAACTTAAGTTTTCTCTAATACAACGTATTTGTTTGCTTAAAATTGAAGTTTTAATTCCATTTTAATACCACTGGGAAAAATAATAATGGACGGGACTAAAAGTTGGCAGGTATGCCACATATAATTAATTAAAATAAAAGTATAGCAGTCTTTACAATCTTCTTAAAAATAATAAATGCTTGTAAAGTTAAATTACAATTCTACTTGTAATTGTACATTTCATTGTTATTTCTCTACCACAGCGAAGAATCTTAATAAAAAGGAGTTAAAAGCAACAACTAAGCCATTTAACGGCAAATTTTTAAATTTTAATTCATTCGCATATTCTTTTCGAAATCAGAATTTGGTAGGCTCTATGAATTTATCTTTTAGAGACCTGGTAGAGTACAGTTCTCATACAGAAGGCATTTTTGTCCTATTTGCACAATTATTCTCAAGAACAAAATCAGTACAAAAGTATTCAAATGCAGCAACTAATTTGGGACAGTGGAAGTAATGTTTTATAGTGCGCTTAAGCTTTAGCATAACATAAAAAAATTTCCTGTCTGTAATTGTGATTTGGTTGGCTCTTCACTTGGTAAAGTCATCCACGGATGGAATAAAAGTAGGCAAATGCAGCAACTAATTTGGGACAGAGGAAGTAATGTTTTACAGTGCGCTTAAGCTTTAGCATAACATAAAAAAATTTCCTGTCTGTAATTGTGATTTGGTTGGCACTTCACTTGGAAAAGTCATTCACGGATAGAATAAAAGTAGGCAAATGCAGCAACTAATTTGGGACAGAGGAAGTAATGTTCTACAGTGCGCTTAAGCTTTAGCATAACATAAAAAATTTTCCTGTCTGTAATTGTAATTATGCTGTCACGTCACTTGGAAAAGTCATCCACGGATGGAATAAAAGTAGGCAAATGCAGCAACTAATTTGGGACAGAGGAAGTAATGTTTTATAGTGCGCTTAAGCTTTAGCATAACATAAAAAAATTTCCTGTCTGTAATTGTGATTTGGTTGGCTCTTCACTTGGTAAAGTCATCCACGGATAGAATAAAAGTAGGCAAATGCAGCAACTAATTTGGGACAGAGGAAGTAATGTTTTATAGTGCGCTTAAGCTTTAGCATAACATAAAAAAATTTCCTGTCTGTAATTGTGATTTGGTTGGCTCTTCACTTGGTAAAGTCATCCACGGATAGAATAAAAGTAGGCAAATGCAGCAACTAATTTGGGACAGAGGAAGTAATGTTTTATAGTGCGCTTAAGCTTTAGCATAACATAAAAAAATTTCCTGTCTGTAATTGTGATTTGGTTGGCTCTTCACTTGGTAAAGTCATCCACGGATGGAATAAAAGTAGGCAAATGCAGCAACTAATTTGGGACAGAGGAAGTAATGTTTTATAGTGCGCTTAAGCTTTAGCATAACATAAAAAAATTTCCTGTCTGTAATTGTGATTTGGTTGGCTCTTCACTTGGTAAAGTCATTCACGGATAGAATAAAAGTAGGCAAATGCAGCAACTAATTTGGGACAGAGGAAGTAATGTTTTATAGTGCGCTTAAGCTTTAGCATAACATAAAAAAATTTCCTGTCTGTAATTGTGATTTGGTTGGCTCTTCACTTGGTAAAGTCATCCACGGATAGAATAAAAGTAGGCAAATGCAGCAACTAATTTGGGACAGAGGAAGTAGTGTTTTATAGTGCGCTTAAGCTTTAGCATAACATAAAAAAATTTCCTGTCTGTAATTGTGATTTGGTTGGCTCTTCACTTGGTAAAGTCATCCACGGATAGAATAAAAGTAGGCAAATGCAGCAACTAATTTGGGACAGAGGAAGTAATGTTCTACAGTGCGCTTAAGCTTTAGCATAACATAAAAAATTTTCCTGTCTGTAATTGTAATTATGCTGTCACGTCACTTGGAAAAGTCATCCACGGATGGAATAAAAGTAGGCAAATGCAGCAACTAATTTGGGACAGTGGAAGTAATGTTTTATAGTGCGCTTAAGCTTTAGCATAACATAAAAAAATTTCCTGTCTGTAATTGTGATTTGGTTGGCTCTTCACTTGGTAAAGTCATCCACGGATAGAATAAAAGTAGGCAAATGCAGCAACTAATTTGGGACAGAGGAAGTAATGTTTTACAGTGCGCTTAAGCTTTAGCATAACATAAAAAAATTTCCTGTCTGTAATTGTGATTTGGTTGGCACTTCACTTGGAAAAGTCATTCACGGATAGAATAAAAGTAGGCAAATGCAGCAACTAATTTTGAACAGAGGAAGTAATGTTCTACAGTGCGCTTAAGTTTTAGCATAACATAAAAAAATTTCCTGTCTGTAATTGTGATTTGGTTGGCTCTTCACTTGGTAAAGTCATCCACGGATAGAATAAAAGTAGGCAAATGCAGCAACTAATTTGGGACTGAGGAAGTAATGTTTTACAGTGCGCTTAAGCTTTAGCATAACATAAAAAATTTTCCTGTCTGTAATTGTAATTATGCTGTCACTTCACTTGGAAAAGTCATCCACGGATGGAATAAAAGTAGGCAAATGCAGCAACTAATTTGGGACAGAGGAAGTAATGTTCTGCAGTGCGCTTAAGCTTTAGCATAACATAAAAAATTTTCCTGTCTGTAATTGTAATTATGCTGTCACTTCACTTGGAAAAGTCATCCACGGATGGAATAAAAGTAGGCAAATGCAGCAACTAATTTGGGACAGTGGAAGTAATGTTTTATAGTGCGCTTAAGCTTTAGCATAACATAAAAAAATTTCCTGTCTGTAATTGTGATTTGGTTGGCTCTTCACTTGGTAAAGTCATCCACGGATAGAATAAAAGTAGGCAAATGCAGCAACTAATTTGGGACTGAGGAAGTAATGTTTTACAGTGCGCTTAAGCTTTAGCATAACATAAAAAATTTTCCTGTCTGTAATTGTAATTATGCTGTCACTTCACTTGGAAAAGTCATCCACGGATGGAATAAAAGTAGGCAAATGCAGCAACTAATTTGGGACAGTGGAAGTAATATTTTATAGTGCGCTTAAGCTTTAGCATAACATAAAAAAATTTCCTGTCTGTAATTGTGATTTGGTTGGCTCTTCACTTGGTAAAGTCATCCACGGATAGAATAAAAGTAGGCAAATGCAGCAACTAATTTGGGACTGAGGAAGTAATGTTTTACAGTGCGCTTAAGCTTTAGCATAACATAAAAAATTTTCCTGTCTGTAATTGTAATTATGCTGTCACTTCACTTGGAAAAGTCATCCACGGATGGAATAAAAGTAGGCAAATGCAGCAACTAATTTGGGACTGAGGAAGTAATGTTTTACAGTGCGCTTAAGCTTTAGCATAACATAAAAAATTTTCCTGTCTGTAATTGTAATTATGCTGTCACGTCACTTGGAAAAGTCATCCACGGATGGAATAAAAGTAGGCAAATGCAGCAACTAATTTGGGACAGAGGAAGTAATGTTTTATAGTGCGCTTAAGCTTTAGCATAACATAAAAAAATTTCCTGTCTGTAATTGTGATTTGGTTGGCTCTTCACTTGGTAAAGTCATTCACGGATAGAATAAAAGTAGGCAAATGCAGCAACTAATTTGGGACAGAGGAAGTAATGTTTTATAGTGCGCTTAAGCTTTAGCATAACATAAAAAAATTTCCTGTCTGTAATTGTGATTTGGTTGGCTCTTCACTTGGTAAAGTCATCCACGGATAGAATAAAAGTAGGCAAATGCAGCAACTAATTTGGGACAGAGGAAGTAGTGTTTTATAGTGCGCTTAAGCTTTAGCATAACATAAAAAAATTTCCTGTCTGTAATTGTGATTTGGTTGGCTCTTCACTTGGTAAAGTCATCCACGGATAGAATAAAAGTAGGCAAATGCAGCAACTAATTTGGGACAGAGGAAGTAATGTTCTACAGTGCGCTTAAGCTTTAGCATAACATAAAAAATTTTCCTGTCTGTAATTGTAATTATGCTGTCACGTCACTTGGAAAAGTCATCCACGGATGGAATAAAAGTAGGCAAATGCAGCAACTAATTTGGGACAGTGGAAGTAATGTTTTATAGTGCGCTTAAGCTTTAGCATAACATAAAAAAATTTCCTGTCTGTAATTGTGATTTGGTTGGCTCTTCACTTGGTAAAGTCATCCACGGATAGAATAAAAGTAGGCAAATGCAGCAACTAATTTGGGACAGAGGAAGTAATGTTTTACAGTGCGCTTAAGCTTTAGCATAACATAAAAAAATTTCCTGTCTGTAATTGTGATTTGGTTGGCACTTCACTTGGAAAAGTCATTCACGGATAGAATAAAAGTAGGCAAATGCAGCAACTAATTTTGAACAGAGGAAGTAATGTTCTACAGTGCGCTTAAGTTTTAGCATAACATAAAAAAATTGCCTGTCTGTAATTGTGATTTGGTTGGCTCTTCACTTGGTAAAGTCATCCACGGATAGAATAAAAGTAGGCAAATGCAGCAACTAATTTGGGACTGAGGAAGTAATGTTTTACAGTGCGCTTAAGCTTTAGCATAACATAAAAAATTTTCCTGTCTGTAATTGTAATTATGCTGTCACTTCACTTGGAAAAGTCATCCACGGATGGAATAAAAGTAGGCAAATGCAGCAACTAATTTGGGACAGAGGAAGTAATGTTCTGCAGTGCGCTTAAGCTTTAGCATAACATAAAAAATTTTCCTGTCTGTAATTGTAATTATGCTGTCACTTCACTTGGAAAAGTCATCCACGGATGGAATAAAAGTAGGCAAATGCAGCAACTAATTTGGGACAGTGGAAGTAATGTTTTATAGTGCGCTTAAGCTTTAGCATAACATAAAAAAATTTCCTGTCTGTAATTGTGATTTGGTTGGCTCTTCACTTGGTAAAGTCATCCACGGATAGAATAAAAGTAGGCAAATGCAGCAACTAATTTGGGACTGAGGAAGTAATGTTTTACAGTGCGCTTAAGCTTTAGCATAACATAAAAAATTTTCCTGTCTGTAATTGTAATTATGCTGTCACTTCACTTGGAAAAGTCATCCACGGATGGAATAAAAGTAGGCAAATGCAGCAACTAATTTGGGACAGTGGAAGTAATATTTTATAGTGCGCTTAAGCTTTAGCATAACATAAAAAAATTTCCTGTCTGTAATTGTGATTTGGTTGGCTCTTCACTTGGTAAAGTCATCCACGGATAGAATAAAAGTAGGCAAATGCAGCAACTAATTTGGGACTGAGGAAGTAATGTTTTACAGTGCGCTTAAGCTTTAGCATAACATAAAAAATTTTCCTGTCTGTAATTGTAATTATGCTGTCACTTCACTTGGAAAAGTCATCCACGGATGGAATAAAAGTAGGCAAATGCAGCAACTAATTTGGGACTGAGGAAGTAATGTTTTACAGTGCGCTTAAGCTTTAGCATAACATAAAAAATTTTCCTGTCTGTAATTGTAATTATGCTGTCACGTCACTTGGAAAAGTCATCCACGGATGGAATAAAAGTAGGCAAATGCAGCAACTAATTTGGGACAGAGGAAGTAATGTTTTATAGTGCGCTTAAGCTTTAGCATAACATAAAAAAATTTCCTGTCTGTAATTGTGATTTGGTTGGCTCTTCACTTGGTAAAGTCATCCACGGATAGAATAAAAGTAGGCAAATGCAGCAACTAATTTGGGACTGAGGAAGTAATGTTTTACAGTGCGCTTAAGCTTTAGCATAACATAAAAAATTTTCCTGTCTGTAATTGTAATTATGCTGTCACTTCACTTGGAAAAGTCATCCACGGATGGAATAAAAGTAGGCAAATGCAGCAACTAATTTGGGACAGTGGAAGTAATGTTTTATAGTGCGCTTAAGCTTTAGCATAACATAAAAAAATTTCCTGTCTGTAATTGTGATTTGGTTGGCTCTTCACTTGGTAAAGTCATCCACGGATAGAATAAAAGTAGGCAAATGCAGCAACTAATTTGGGACAGAGGAAGTAATGTTTTACAGTGCGCTTAAGCTTTAGCATAACATAAAAAAATTTCCTGTCTGTAATTGTGATTTGGTTGGCACTTCACTTGGAAAAGTCATTCACGGATAGAATAAAAGTAGGCAAATGCAGCAACTAATTTGGGACAGAGGAAGTAATGTTCTGCAGTGCGCTTAAGCTTTAGCATAACATAAAAAATTTTCCTGTCTGTAATTGTAATTATGCTGTCACTTCACTTGGAAAAGTCATCCACGGATGGAATAAAAGTAGGCAAATGCAGCAACTAATTTGGGACAGTGGAAGTAATGTTTTATAGTGCGCTTAAGCTTTAGCATAACATAAAAAATTTCCTGCCTGTAATTGTGATTTGGTTGGCTCTTCACTTGGTAAAGTCATCCACGGATAGAATAAAAGTAGGCAAATGCAGCAACTAATTTGGGACAGAGGAAGTAATGTTTTACAGTGCGCTTAAGCTTTAGCATAACATAAAAAATTTTCCTGTCTGTAATTGTAATTATGCTGTCACTTCACTTGGAAAAGTCATCCACGGATGGAATAAAAGTAGGCAAATGCAGCAACTAATTTGGGACAGAGGAAGTATTGTTCTGCAGTGCGCTTAAGCTTTAGCATAACATAAAAAATTTTCCTGTCTGTAATTGTAATTATGCTGTCACTTCACTTGGAAAAGTCATCCACGGATGGAATAAAAGTAGGCAAATGCAGCAACTAATTTGGGACAGTGGAAGTAATGTTTTATAGTGCGCTTAAGCTTTAGCATAACATAAAAAATTTCCTGTCTGTAATTGTGATTTGGTTGGCTCTTCACTTGGTAAAGTCATCCACGGATAGAATAAAAGTAGGCAAATGCAGCAACTAATTTTGAACAGAGGAAGTAATGTTCTACAGTGCGCTTAAGTTTTAGCATAACATAAAAAAATTTCCTGTCTGTAATTGTGATTTGGTTGGCTCTTCACTTGGTAAAGTCATCCACGGATAGAATAAAAGTAGGCAAATGCAGCAACTAATTTGGGACAGAGGAAGTAATGTTTTACAGTGCGCTTAAGCTTTAGCATACCATAAAAAATTTTCCTGTCTGTAATTGTAATTATGCTGTCACTTCACTTGGAAAAGTCATCCACGGATGGAATAAAAGTAGGCAAATGCAGCAACTAATTTGGGACAGAGGAAGTAATGTTCTGCAGTGCGCTTAAGCTTTAGCATAACATAAAAAATTTTCCTGTCTGTAATTGTAATTATGCTGTCACTTCACTTGGAAAAGTCATCCACGGATGGAATAAAAGTAGGCAAATGCAGCAACTAATTTGGGACAGAGGAAGTAATGTTCTGCAGTGCGCTTAAGCTTTAGCATAACATAAAAAATTTTCCTGTCTGTAATTGTAATTATGCTGTCACTTCACTTGGAAAAGTCATCCACGGATGGAATAAAAGTAGGCAAATGCAGCAACTAATTTGGGACAGAGGAAGTAATGTTCTGCAGTGCGCTTAAGCTTTAGCATAACATAAAAAATTTTCCTGTCTGTAATTGTAATTATGCTGTCACTTCACTTGGAAAAGTCATCCACGGATGGAATAAAAGTAGGCAAATGCAGCAACTAATTTGGGACAGTGGAAGTAATGTTTTATAGTGCGCTTAAGCTTTAGCATAACATAAAAAATTTCCTGTCTGTAATTGTGATTTGGTTGGCTCTTCACTTGGTAAAGTCATCCACGGATAGAATAAAAGTAGGCAAATGCAGCAACTAATTTGGGACAGAGGAAGTAATGTTTTACAGTGCGCTTAAGCTTTAGCATAACATAAAAAATTTTCCTGTCTGTAATTGTAATTATGCTGTCACTTCACTTGGAAAAGTCATCCACGGATGGAATAAAAGTAGGCAAATGCAGCAACTAATTTGGGACAGAGGAAGTAATGTTCTGCAGTGCGCTTAAGCTTTAGCATAACATAAAAAATTTTCCTGTCTGTAATTGTAATTATGCTGTCACTTCACTTGGAAAAGTCATCCACGGATGGAATAAAAGTAGGCAAATGCAGCAACTAATTTGGGACAGTGGAAGTAATGTTTTATAGTGCGCTTAAGCTTTAGCATAACATAAAAAATTTTCCTGTCTGTAATTGAAATTATGCTGTCACTTCTCTTGGAAAAGTCATCCACGGATGGAATAAAAGTAGGCAAATGCAGCAACTAATTTGGGACAGAGGAAGTAATGTTCTGCAGTGCGCTTAAGCTTTAGCATAACATAAAAAATTTTCCTGTCTGTAATTGTAATTATGCTGTCACTTCACTTGGAAAAGTCATCCACGGATGGAATAAAAGTAGGCAAATGCAGCAACTAATTTGGGACAGAGGAAGTAATGTTCTGCAGTGCGCTTAAGCTTTAGCATAACATAAAAAATTTTCCTGTCTGTAATTGTAATTATGCTGTCACTTCACTTGGAAAAGTCATCCACGGATGGAATAAAAGTAGGCAAATGCAGCAACTAATTTGGGACAGAGGAAGTAATGTTCTGCAGTGCGCTTAAGCTTTAGCATAACATAAAAAATTTTCCTGTCTGTAATTGTAATTATGCTGTCACTTCACTTGGAAAAGTCATCCACGGATGGAATAAAAGTAGGCAAATGCAGCAACTAATTTGGGACAGTGGAAGTAATGTTTTATAGTGCGCTTAAGCTTTAGCATAACATAAAAAATTTCCTGTCTGTAATTGTGATTTGGTTGGCTCTTCACTTGGTAAAGTCATCCACGGATAGAATAAAAGTAGGCAAATGCAGCAACTAATTTGGGACAGAGGAAGTAATGTTTTACAGTGCGCTTAAGCTTTAGCATAACATAAAAAATTTTCCTGTCTGTAATTGTAATTATGCTGTCACTTCACTTGGAAAAGTCATCCACGGATGGAATAAAAGTAGGCAAATGCAGCAACTAATTTGGGACAGAGGAAGTAATGTTCTGCAGTGCGCTTAAGCTTTAGCATAACATAAAAAATTTTCCTGTCTGTAATTGTAATTATGCTGTCACTTCACTTGGAAAAGTCATCCACGGATGGAATAAAAGTAGGCAAATGCAGCAACTAATTTGGGACAGTGGAAGTAATGTTTTATAGTGCGCTTAAGCTTTAGCATAACATAAAAAATTTTCCTGTCTGTAATTGTAATTATGCTGTCACTTCACTTGGAAAAGTCATCCACGGATGGAATAAAAGTAGGCAAATGCAGCAACTAATTTGGGACAGAGGAAGTAATGTTCTGCAGTGCGCTTAAGCTTTAGCATAACATAAAAAATTTTCCTGTCTGTAATTGTAATTATGCTGTCACTTCACTTGGAAAAGTCATCCACGGATGGAATAAAAGTAGGCAAAAGCAGCAACTAATTTGGGACAGTGGAAGTAATGTTTTATAGTGCGCTTAAGCTTTAGCATAACATAAAAAATTTCCTGTCCGTAATTGTGATTTGGTTGGCTCTTCACTTGGTAAAGTCATCCACGGATAGAATAAAAGTAGGCAAATGCAGCAACTAATTTGGGACAGAGGAAGTAATGTTTTACAGTGCGCTTAAGCTTTAGCATAACATAAAAAATTTTCCTGTCTGTAATTGTAATTATGCTGTCACTTCACTTGGAAAAGTCATCCACGGATGGAATAAAAGTAGGCAAATGCAGCAACTAATTTGGGACAGTGGAAGTAATGTTTTATAGTGCGCTTAAGCTTTAGCATAACATAAAAAATTTCCTGTCTGTAATTGTGATTTGGTTGGCTCTTCACTTGGTAAAGTCATCCACGGATAGAATAAAAGTAGGCAAATGCAGCAACTAATTTGGGACAGAGGAAGTAATGTTTTACAGTGCGCTTAAGCTTTAGCATAACATAAAAAATTTTCCTGTCTGTAATTGTAATTATGCTGTCACTTCACTTGGAAAAGTCATCCACGGATGGAATAAAAGTAGGCAAATGCAGCAACTAATTTGGGACAGAGGAAGTAATGTTCTGCAGTGCGCTTAAGCTTTAGCATAACATAAAAAATTTTCCTGTCTGTAATTGTAATTATGCTGTCACTTCACTTGGAAAAGTCATCCACGGATGGAATAAAAGTAGGCAAATGCAGCAACTAATTTGGGACAGTGGAAGTAATGTTTTATAGTGCGCTTAAGCTTTAGCATAACATAAAAAATTTCCTGTCTGTAATTGTGATTTGGTTGGCTCTTCACTTGGTAAAGTCATCCACGGATAGAATAAAAGTAGGCAAATGCAGCAACTAATTTGGGACAGAGGAAGTAATGTTTTACAGTGCGCTTAAGCTTTAGCATAACATAAAAAATTTTCCTGTCTGTAATTGTAATTATGCTGTCACTTCACTTGGAAAAGTCATCCACGGATGGAATAAAAGTAGGCAAATGCAGCAACTAATTTGGGACAGAGGAAGTAATGTTCTGCAGTGCGCTTAAGCTTTAGCATAACATAAAAAATTTTCCTGTCTGTAATTGTAATTATGCTGTCACTTCACTTGGAAAAGTCATCCACGGATGGAATAAAAGTAGGCAAATGCAGCAACTAATTTGGGACAGTGGAAGTAATGTTTTATAGTGCGCTTAAGCTTTAGCATAACATAAAAAATTTCCTGTCTGTAATTGTGATTTGGTTGGCTCTTCACTTGGTAAAGTCATCCACGGATAGAATAAAAGTAGGCAAATGCAGCAACTAATTTGGGACAGAGGAAGTAATGTTTTACAGTGCGCTTAAGCTTTAGCATAACATAAAAAATTTTCCTGTCTGTAATTGTAATTATGCTGTCACTTCACTTGGAAAAGTCATCCACGGATGGAATAAAAGTAGGCAAATGCAGCAACTAATTTGGGACAGAAGAAGTAATGTTCTGCAGTGCGCTTAAGCTTTAGCATAACATAAAAAATTTTCCTGTCTGTAATTGTAATTATGCTGTCACTTCACTTGGAAAAGTCATCCACGGATGGAATAAAAGTAGGCAAATGCAGCAACTAATTTGGGACAGTGGAAGTAATGTTTTATAGTGCGCTTAAGCTTTAGCATAACATAAAAAAATTTCCTGTCTGTAATTGTGATTTGGTTGGCTCTTCACTTGGTAAAGTCATCCACGGATAGAATAAAAGTAGGCAAATGCAGCAACTAATTTGGGACAGAGGAAGTAATGTTTTACAGTGCGCTTAAGCTTTAGCATAACATAAAAAATTTTCCTGTCTGTAATTGTAGTTATGCTGTCACTTCACTTGGAAAAGTCATCCACGGATGGAATAAAAGTAGGCAAATGCAGCAACTAATTTGGGACAGTGGAAGTAATGTTTTATAGTGCGCTTAAGCTTTAGCATAACATAAAAATTTCCTGTCTGTAATTGTGATTTGGTTGGCTCTTCACTTGGTAAAGTCATCCACGGATAGAATAAAAGTAGGCAAATGCAGCAACTAATTTGGGACAGAGGAAGTAATGTTTTACAGTGCGCTTAAGCTTTAGCATAACATAAAAAATTTTCCTGTCTGTAATTGTAATTATGCTGTCACTTCACTTGGAAAAGTCATCCACGGATGGAATAAAAGTAGGCAAATGCAGCAACTAATTTGGGACAGTTGAAGTAATGTTTTATAGTGCGCTTAAGCTTTAGCATAACATAAAAAATTTCCTGTCTGTAATTGTGATTTGGTTGGCTCTTCACTTGGTAAAGTCATCCACGGATAGAATAAAAGTAGGCAAATGCAGCAACTAATTTGGGACAGAGGAAGTAATGTTTTACAGTGCGCTTAAGCTTTAGCATAACATAAAAAATTTTCCTGTCTGTAATTGTAATTATGCTGTCACTTCACTTGGAAAAGTCATCCACGGATGGAATAAAAGTAGGCAAATGCAGCAACTAATTTGGGACAGAGGAAGTAATGTTCTGCAGTGCGCTTAAGCTTTAGCATAACATAAAAAATTTTCCTGTCTGTAATTGTAATTATGCTGTCACTTCACTTGGAAAAGTCATCCACGGATGGAATAAAAGTAGGCAAATGCAGCAACTAATTTGGGACAGTGGAAGTAATGTTTTATAGTGCGCTTAAGCTTTAGCATAACATAAAAAAATTTCCTGTCTGTAATTGTGATTTGGTTGGCTCTTCACTCGGTAAAGTCATCCACGGATAGAATAAAAGTAGGCAAATGCAGCAACTAATTTGGGACAGAGGAAGTAATGTTTTACAAAGCGCTTAAGCTTTAGCATAACATAAAAAATTTTCCTGTCTGTAATTGTAATTATGCTGTCACTTCACTTGGAAAAGTCATCCACGGATGGAATAAAAGTAGGCAAATGCAGCAACTAATTTGGGACAGAGGAAGTAATGTTCTGCAGTGCGCTTAAGCTTTAGCATAACATAAAAAATTTTCCTGTCTGTAATTGTAATTATGCTGTCACTTCACTTGGAAAAGTCATCCACGGATGGAATAAAAGTAGGCAAATGCAGCAACTAATTTGGGACAGTGGAAGTAATGTTTTATAGTGCGCTTAAGCTTTAGCATAACATAAAAAAATTTCCTGTCTGTAATTGTGATTTGGTTGGCTCTTCACTTGGTAAAGTCATCCATGGATAGAATAAAAGTAGGCAAATGCAGCAACTAATTTGGGACAGAGGAAGTAATGTTTTACAGTGCGCTTAAGCTTTAGCATAACATAAAAAATTTTCCTGTCTGTAATTGTAATTATGCTGTCACTTCACTTGGAAAAGTCATCCACGGATGGAATAAAAGTAGGCACATGCAGCAACTAATTTGGGACAGAGGAAGTAATGTTCTGCAGTGCGCTTAAGCTTTAGCATAACATAAAAAATTTTCCTGTCTGTAATTGTAATTATGCTGTCACTTCACTTGGAAAAGTCATCCACGGATGGAATAAAAGTAGGCAAATGCAGCAACTAATTTGGGACAGTGGAAGTAATGTTTTATAGTGCGCTTAAGCTTTAGCATAACATAAAAAATTTTCCTGTCTGTAATTGTAATTATGCTGTCACTTCACTTGGAAAAGTCATCCACGGATGGAATAAAAGTAGGCAAATGCAGCAACTAATTCGGGACAGAGGAAGTAATGTTCTGCAGTGCGCTTAAGCTTTAGCATAACATAAAAAATTTTCCTGTCTGTAATTGTAATTATGCTGTCACTTCACTTGGAAAAGTCATCCACGGATGGAATAAAAGTAGGCAAATGCAGCAACTAATTTGGGACAGAGGAAGTAATGTTTTACAGTGCGCTTAAGCTTTAGCATAACATAAAAAATTTTCCTGTCTGTAATTGTAATTATGCTGTCACTTCACTTGGAAAAGTCATCCACGGATGGAATAAAAGTAGGCAAATGCAGTAACTAATTTGGGACAGTGGAAGTAATGTTTTATAGTGCGCTTAAGCTTTAGCATAACATAAAAAAATTTCCTGTCTGTAATTGTGATTTGGTTGGCTCTTCACTTGGTAAAGTCATCCACGGATAGAATAAAAGTAGGCAAATGCAGCAACTAATTTGGGACAGAGGAAGTAATGTTTTACAGTGCGCTTAAGCTTTAGCATAACATAAAAAATTTTCCTGTCTGTAATTGTAATTATGCTGTCACTTCACTTGGAAAAGTCATCCACGGATGGAATAAAAGTAGGCAAATGCAGCAACTAATTTGGGACAGAGGAAGTAATGTTCTGCAGTGCGCTTAAGCTTTAGCATAACATAAAAAATTTTCCTGTCTGTAATTGTAATTATGCTGTCACTTCACTTGGAAAAGTCATCCACGGATGGAATAAAAGTAGGCAAATGCAGCAACTAATTTGGGACAGAGGAAGTAATGTTTTACAGTGCGCTTAAGCTTTAGCATAACATAAAAAATTTTCCTGTCTGTAATTGTAATTATGCTGTCACTTCACTTGGAAAAGTCATCCACGGATGGAATAAAAGTAGGCAAATGCAGCAACTAATTTGGGACAGAGGAAGTAATGTTTTACAGTGCGCTTAAGCTTTAGCATAACATAAAAAATTTTCCTGTCTGTAATTGTAATTATGCTGTCACTTCACTTGGAAAAGTCATCCACGGATGGAATAAAAGTAGGCAAATGCAGCAACTAATTTGGGACAGTGGAAGTAATGTTTTATAGTGCGCTTAAGCTTTAGCATAACATAAAAAATTTTCCTGTCTGTAATTGTAATTATGCTGTCACTTCACTTGGAAAAGTCATCCACGGATGGAATAAAAGTAGGCAAATGCAGCAACTAATTTGGGACAGTGGAAGTAATGTTTTATAGTGCCTTTAAGCTTTAGCATAACATAAAAAAATTTCCTGTCTGTAATTGTGATTTGGTTGGCTCTTCACTTGGTAAAGTCATCCACGGATAGAATAAAAGTAGGCAAATGCAGCAACTAATTTGGGACAGAGGAAGTAATGTTTTACAGTGCGCTTAAGCTTTAGCATAACATAAAAAATTTTCCTGTCTGTAATTGTAATTATGCTGTCACTTCACTTGGAAAAGTCATCCACGGATGGAATAAAAGTAGGCAAATGCAGCAACTAATTTGGGACAGAGGAAGTAATGTTCTGCAGTGCGCTTAAGCTTTAGCATAACATAAAAAATTTTCCTGTCTGTAATTGTAATTATGCTGTCACTTCACTTGGAAAAGTCATCCACGGATGGAATAAAAGTAGGCAAATGCAGCAACTAATTTGGGACAGTGGAAGTAATGTTTTATAGTGCGCTTAAGCTTTAGCATAACATAAAAAATTTTCCTGTCTGTAATTGTAATTATGCTGTCACTTCACTTGGAAAAGTCATCCACGGATGGAATAAAAGTAGGCAAATGCAGCAACTAATTTGGGACAGTGGAAGTAATGTTTTATAGTGCGCTTAAGCTTTAGCATAACATAAAAAATTTTCCTGTCTGTAATTGTAATTATGCTGTCACTTCACTTGGAAAAGTCATCCACGGATGGAATAAAAGTAGGCAAATGCAGCAACTAATTTGGGACAGAGGAAGTAATGTTCTGCAGTGCGCTTAAGCTTTAGCATAACATAAAAAATTTTCCTGTCTGTAATTGTAATTATGCTGTCACTTCACTTGGAAAAGTCATCCACGGATGGAATAAAAGTAGGCAAATGCAGCAACTAATTTGGGACAGTGGAAGTAATGTTTTATAGTGCGCTTAAGCTTTAGCATAACATAAAAAAATTTCCTGTCTGTAATTGTGATTTGGTTGGCTCTTCACTTGGTAAAGTCATCCACGGATAGAATAAAAGTAGGCAAATGCAGCAACTAATTTGGGACAGAGGAAGTAATGTTTTACAGTGCGCTTAAGCTTTAGCATAACATAAAAAATTTTCCTGTCTGTAATTGTAATTATGCTGTCACTTCACTTGGAAAAGTCATCCACGGATGGAATAAAAGTAGGCAAATGCAGCAACTAATTTGGGACAGAGGAAGTAATGTTCTGCAGTGCGCTTAAGCTTTAGCATAACATAAAAAATTTTCCTGTCTGTAATTGTAATTATGCTGTCACTTCACTTGGAAAAGTCATCCACGGATGGAATAAAAGTAGGCAAATGCAGCAACTAATTTGGGACAGTGGAAGTAATGTTTTATAGTGCGCTTAAGCTTTAGCATAACATAAAAAATTTCCTGTCTGTAATTGTGATTTGGTTGGCTCTTCACTTGGTAAAGTCATCCACGGATAGAATAAAAGTAGGCAAATGCAGCAACTAATTTGGGACAGAGGAAGTAATGTTTTACAGTGCGCTTAAGCTTTAGCATAACATAAAAAATTTTCCCGTCTGTAATTGTAATTATGCTGTCACTTCACTTGGAAAAGTCATCCACGGATGGAATAAAAGTAGGCAAATGCAGCAACTAATTTGGGACAGAGGAAGTAATGTTCTGCAGTGCGCTTAAGCTTTAGCATAACATAAAAAATTTTCCTGTCTGTAATTGTAATTATGCTGTCACTTCACTTGGAAAAGTCATCCACGGATGGAATAAAAGTAGGCAAATGCAGCAACTAATTTGGGACAGTGGAAGTAATGTTTTATAGTGCGCTTAAGCTTTAGCATAACATAAAAAAATTTCCTGTCTGTAATTGTGATTTGGTTGGCTCTTCACTTGGTAAAGTCATCCACGGATAGAATAAAAGTAGGCAAATGCAGCAACTAATTTGGGACAGAGGAAGTAATGTTTTACAGTGCGCTTAAGCTTTAGCATAACATAAAAAATTTTCCTGTCTGTAATTGTAGTTATGCTGTCACTTCACTTGGAAAAGTCATCCACGGATGGAATAAAAGTAGGCAAATGCAGCAACTAATTTGGGACAGTGGAAGTAATGTTTTATAGTGCGCTTAAGCTTTAGCATAACATAAAAAATTTCCTGTCTGTAATTGTGATTTGGTTGGCTCTTCACTTGGTAAAGTCATCCACGGATAGAATAAAAGTAGGCAAATGCAGCAACTAATTTGGGACAGAGGAAGTAATGTTTTACAGTGCGCTTAAGCTTTAGCATAACATAAAAAATTTTCCTGTCTGTAATTGTAATTATGCTGTCACTTCACTTGGAAAAGTCATCCACGGATGGAATAAAAGTAGGCAAATGCAGCAACTAATTTGGGACAGTTGAAGTAATGTTTTATAGTGCGCTTAAGCTTTAGCATAACATAAAAAATTTCCTGTCTGTAATTGTGATTTGGTTGGCTCTTCACTTGGTAAAGTCATCCACGGATAGAATAAAAGTAGGCAAATGCAGCAACTAATTTGGGACAGAGGAAGTAATGTTTTACAGTGCGCTTAAGCTTTAGCATAACATAAAAAATTTTCCTGTCTGTAATTGTAATTATGCTGTCACTTCACTTGGAAAAGTCATCCACGGATGGAATAAAAGTAGGCAAATGCAGCAACTAATTTGGGACAGAGGAAGTAATGTTCTGCAGTGCGCTTAAGCTTTAGCATAACATAAAAAATTTTCCTGTCTGTAATTGTAATTATGCTGTCACTTCACTTGGAAAAGTCATCCACGGATGGAATAAAAGTAGGCAAATGCAGCAACTAATTTGGGACAGTGGAAGTAATGTTTTATAGTGCGCTTAAGCTTTAGCATAACATAAAAAAATTTCCTGTCTGTAATTGTGATTTGGTTGGCTCTTCACTCGGTAAAGTCATCCACGGATAGAATAAAAGTAGGCAAATGCAGCAACTAATTTGGGACAGAGGAAGTAATGTTTTACAAAGCGCTTAAGCTTTAGCATAACATAAAAAATTTTCCTGTCTGTAATTGTAATTATGCTGTCACTTCACTTGGAAAAGTCATCCACGGATGGAATAAAAGTAGGCAAATGCAGCAACTAATTTGGGACAGAGGAAGTAATGTTCTGCAGTGCGCTTAAGCTTTAGCATAACATAAAAAATTTTCCTGTCTGTAATTGTAATTATGCTGTCACTTCACTTGGAAAAGTCATCCACGGATGGAATAAAAGTAGGCAAATGCAGCAACTAATTTGGGACAGTGGAAGTAATGTTTTATAGTGCGCTTAAGCTTTAGCATAACATAAAAAAATTTCCTGTCTGTAATTGTGATTTGGTTGGCTCTTCACTTGGTAAAGTCATCCACGGATAGAATAAAAGTAGGCAAATGCAGCAACTAATTTGGGACAGAGGAAGTAATGTTTTACAGTGCGCTTAAGCTTTAGCATAACATAAAAAATTTTCCTGTCTGTAATTGTAATTATGCTGTCACTTCACTTGGAAAAGTCATCCACGGATGGAATAAAAGTAGGCACATGCAGCAACTAATTTGGGACAGAGGAAGTAATGTTCTGCAGTGCGCTTAAGCTTTAGCATAACATAAAAAATTTTCCTGTCTGTAATTGTAATTATGCTGTCACTTCACTTGGAAAAGTCATCCACGGATGGAATAAAAGTAGGCAAATGCAGCAACTAATTTGGGACAGTGGAAGTAATGTTTTATAGTGCGCTTAAGCTTTAGCATAACATAAAAAATTTTCCTGTCTGTAATTGTAATTATGCTGTCACTTCACTTGGAAAAGTCATCCACGGATGGAATAAAAGTAGGCAAATGCAGCAACTAATTTGGGACAGAGGAAGTAATGTTCTGCAGTGCGCTTAAGCTTTAGCATAACATAAAAAATTTTCCTGTCTGTAATTGTAATTATGCTGTCACTTCACTTGGAAAAGTCATCCACGGATGGAATAAAAGTAGGCAAATGCAGCAACTAATTTGGGACAGAGGAAGTAATGTTTTACAGTGCGCTTAAGCTTTAGCATAACATAAAAAATTTTCCTGTCTGTAATTGTAATTATGCTGTCACTTCACTTGGAAAAGTCATCCACGGATGGAATAAAAGTAGGCAAATGCAGTAACTAATTTGGGACAGTGGAAGTAATGTTTTATAGTGCGCTTAAGCTTTAGCATAACATAAAAAAATTTCCTGTCTGTAATTGTGATTTGGTTGGCTCTTCACTTGGTAAAGTCATCCACGGATAGAATAAAAGTAGGCAAATGCAGCAACTAATTTGGGACAGAGGAAGTAATGTTTTACAGTGCGCTTAAGCTTTAGCATAACATAAAAAATTTTCCTGTCTGTAATTGTAATTATGCTGTCACTTCACTTGGAAAAGTCATCCACGGATGGAATAAAAGTAGGCAAATGCAGCAACTAATTTGGGACAGAGGAAGTAATGTTCTGCAGTGCGCTTAAGCTTTAGCATAACATAAAAAATTTTCCTGTCTGTAATTGTAATTATGCTGTCACTTCACTTGGAAAAGTCATCCACGGATGGAATAAAAGTAGGCAAATGCAGCAACTAATTTGGGACAGAGGAAGTAATGTTTTACAGTGCGCTTAAGCTTTAGCATAACATAAAAAATTTTCCTGTCTGTAATTGTAATTATGCTGTCACTTCACTTGGAAAAGTCATCCACGGATGGAATAAAAGTAGGCAAATGCAGCAACTAATTTGGGACAGAGGAAGTAATGTTTTACAGTGCGCTTAAGCTTTAGCATAACATAAAAAATTTTCCTGTCTGTAATTGTAATTATGCTGTCACTTCACTTGGAAAAGTCATCCACGGATGGAATAAAAGTAGGCAAATGCAGCAACTAATTTGGGACAGTGGAAGTAATGTTTTATAGTGCGCTTAAGCTTTAGCATAACATAAAAAAATTTCCTGTCTGTAATTGTGATTTGGTTGGCTCTTCACTTGGTAAAGTCATCCACGAATAGAATAAAAGTAGGCAAATGCAGCAACTAATTTGGGACAGAGGAAGTAATGTTTTACAGTGCGCTTAAGCTTTAGCATAACATAAAAAATTTTCCTGTCTGTAATTGTAATTATGCTGTCACTTCACTTGGAAAAGTCATCCACGGATGGAATAAAAGTAGGCAAATGCAGCAACTAATTTGGGACAGAGGAAGTAATGTTCTGCAGTGCGCTTAAGCTTTAGCATAACATAAAAAATTTTCCTGTCTGTAATTGTAATTATGCTGTCACTTCACTTGGAAAAGTCATCCACGGATGGAATAAAAGTAGGCAAATGCAGCAACTAATTTGGGACAGAGGAAGTAATGTTTTACAGTGCGCTTAAGCTTTAGCATAACATAAAAAATTTTCCTGTCTGTAATTGTAATTATGCTGTCACTTCACTTGGAAAAGTCATCCACGGATGGAATAAAAGTAGGCAAATGCAGCAACTAATTTGGGACAGAGGAAGTAATGTTTTACAGTGCGCTTAAGCTTTAGCATAACATAAAAAATTTTCCTGTCTGTAATTGTAATTATGCTGTCACTTCACTTGGAAAAGTCATCCACGGATGGAATAAAAGTAGGCAAATGCAGCAACTAATTTGGGACAGTGGAAGTAATGTTTTATAGTGCGCTTAAGCTTTAGCTTAACATAAAAAAATTTCCTGTCTGTAATTGTGATTTGGTTGGCTCTTCACTTGGTAAAGTCATCCACGGATAGAATAAAAGTAGGCAAATGCAGCAACTAATTAGGGACAGAGGAAGTAATGTTTTACAGTGCGCTTAAGCTTTAGCATAACATAAAAAATTTCCTGTCTGTAATTGTGATTTGGTTGGCTCTTCACTTGGTAAAGTCATCCACGGATGGAATAAAAGTAGGCAAATGCAGCAACTAATTTGGGACAGAGGAAGTAATGTTTTACAGTGCGCTTAAGCTTTAGCATAACATAAAAAATTTTCCTGTCTGTAATTGTAATTATGCTGTCACTTCACTTGGAAAAGTCATCCACGGATGGAATAAAAGTAGGCAAATGCAGCAACTAATTTGGGACAGAGGAAGTAATGTTCTGCAGTGCGCTTAAGCTTTAGCATAACATAAAAAATTTTCCTGTCTGTAATTGTAATTATGCTGTCACTTCACTTGGAAAAGTCATCCACGGATGGAATAAAAGTAGGCAAATGCAGCAACTAATTTGGGACAGAGGAAGTAATGTTCTGCAGTGCGCTTAAGCTTTAGCATAACATAAAAAATTTTCCTGTCTGTAATTGTAATTATGCTGTCACTTCACTTGGAAAAGTCATCCACGGATGGAATAAAAGTAGGCAAATGCAGCAACTAATTTGGGACAGTGGAAGTAATGTTTTATAGTGCGCTTAAGCTTTAGCATAACATAAAAAATTTTCCTGTCTGTAATTGTAATTATGCTGTCACTTCACTTGGAAAAGTCATCCACGGATGGAATAAAAGTAGGCAAATGCAGCAACTAATTTGGGACAGTGGAAGTAATGTTTTATAGTGCCTTTAAGCTTTAGCATAACATAAAAAAATTTCCTGTCTGTAATTGTGATTTGGTTGGCTCTTCACTTGGTAAAGTCATCCACGGATAGAATAAAAGTAGGCAAATGCAGCAACTAATTTGGGACAGAGGAAGTAATGTTTTACAGTGCGCTTAAGCTTTAGCATAACATAAAAAATTTTCCTGTCTGTAATTGTAATTATGCTGTCACTTCACTTGGAAAAGTCATCCACGGATGGAATAAAAGTAGGCAAATGCAGCAACTAATTTGGGACAGAGGAAGTAATGTTCTGCAGTGCGCTTAAGCTTTAGCATAACATAAAAAATTTTCCTGTCTGTAATTGTAATTATGCTGTCACTTCACTTGGAAAAGTCATCCACGGATGGAATAAAAGTAGGCAAATGCAGCAACTAATTTGGGACAGTGGAAGTAATGTTTTATAGTGCGCTTAAGCTTTAGCATAACATAAAAAATTTTCCTGTCTGTAATTGTAATTATGCTGTCACTTCACTTGGAAAAGTCATCCACGGATGGAATAAAAGTAGGCAAATGCAGCAACTAATTTGGGACAGTGGAAGTAATGTTTTATAGTGCGCTTAAGCTTTAGCATAACATAAAAAATTTTCCTGTCTGTAATTGTAATTATGCTGTCACTTCACTTGGAAAAGTCATCCACGGATGGAATAAAAGTAGGCAAATGCAGCAACTAATTTGGGACAGAGGAAGTAATGTTCTGCAGTGCGCTTAAGCTTTAGCATAACATAAAAAATTTTCCTGTCTGTAATTGTAATTATGCTGTCACTTCACTTGGAAAAGTCATCCACGGATGGAATAAAAGTAGGCAAATGCAGCAACTAATTTGGGACAGTGGAAGTAATGTTTTATAGTGCGCTTAAGCTTTAGCATAACATAAAAAAATTTCCTGTCTGTAATTGTGATTTGGTTGGCTCTTCACTTGGTAAAGTCATCCACGGATAGAATAAAAGTAGGCAAATGCAGCAACTAATTTGGGACAGAGGAAGTAATGTTTTACAGTGCGCTTAAGCTTTAGCATAACATAAAAAAATTTCCTGTCTGTAATTGTGATTTGGTTGGCACTTCACTTGGAAAAGTCATTCACGGATAGAATAAAAGTAGGCAAATGCAGCAACTAATTTTGAACAGAGGAAGTAATGTTCTACAGTGCGCTTAAGTTTTAGCATAACATAAAAAAATTTCCTGTCTGTAATTGTGATTTGGTTGGCTCTTCACTTGGTAAAGTCATCCACGGATAGAATAAAAGTAGGCAAATGCAGCAACTAATTTGGGACAGAGGAAGTAATATTCTACAGTGCGCTTAAGCTTTAGCATAACATAACAGATTTTACTGTCCGTAATTGTGATTTGGTTGGCACTTGAAAGAGTCATCCACGGATAGAATAAAAGTAGGCAGGTATCAAAGCTTAACCCCGTCCCGCCCCAGTCTGGAGGCATCCAGAGAATACTGTAGGCTCTAAATGCGCGTACGTGACCTCTCAGCAAAAGAAAAAGAGGGTTCAAATGGGTAGGCTTGGTGGCGATTCATGGCAACACCAGAAGGCCTCAAAGAATTTAGTGAAATCTTAAAATTAACAATAGTAGTTACTCAGAAAATAGAATTTAGGAGTTTGAGTGTTCAAACATAATAAGCGAGGCATCAATTAAAAAAAAAAAAAAAAAACACTGAAAAAAGGTTACAAACATATTGTGATGATGAAAAGTACCAGAATTTGCTCAAAGTCCATGAAAACAGATGCAATTTAAAAAAGAAGAGTTACGGCGAGGCAGCCGTAAAGAAAAATCTCAAAAGGAAACTCAAAACATGAATAGTTAGTAAATTTGACAAAATTTTGAACAATAAATTAATCGATAATTAAGTAGGCAGGTATAACAAACTGTGTATGAAATGGTATAAAAATGTTCGTTTTCAGGGTTGTAAACAGCCCTGGATATGTGAAAATCTAATAAACCTTACCCGTGTCACAGATGTTGCGTCATAATCAGTAGTATCATATTGCCATCCTTGGTCGCATTTTTTGGTCGGCCAGTTCTGATCAACAGTAATGTTTCCAGTCCTTAGAATATATGAGTAATCTACATCATATCTCAAGCATTTACGATCACTTGGAGGTCTTATAAGATATTGTTGAGTTTCAAATGACAGATTTGAAGATGCTAATTCCGGGACATAGCACCAATGGTCTGGGGTGGATGAAATGAAGATGGAATTCATTGAGAACCATGGTACAACGATGAATGATGGTATGAGGAAGGCAAAGACTAAAATTTTCTGGTACATTCCGAATCCTCCCACATCTTTCAGAATGTCTTCGAAATCCATTTCTTTGGATAGGGATGGCGCACGTAGCAAATCCTAAAATGATAAAAAAAAAAGAAAGATTAGAAAGGTTAAGCTCATCGGAAGATAATCTTTGAGTGTAGTAATTTAAGCGGAAGAATACAGTAATATGAAAACTGAGCTAATTTAGATACAGTCGGACTTCGATTTAACGAATTTCCAGTTTGCGAATTTATCTATTTTGCGATTTTTTTCGAGGAACCAAACGTTTTTAGAAATTTCTTCGTAAAATAACTTCCAAATAGCGAAATGAATTTTCTATTTAACGAACTTTTCTTTGATATCCACTTTCCCTATTTCCCAAAATATATCGGAACATTTCAAAATTGTTAACACATTTTATGGGGAAATGACCTTGAATTGATTTTGGATGTCAAACTTTTATAGAGAAAGCATCAAAGTACCTTTCCCTTTTTGTTTACATTTCAAAAGAAAAACTCAGACAAAATTAAAGAATTTTAACAGTAACAATTAAAGTTAAAAACACATGTGGTAATGTATGTTTATAATTACTTTTATAATAAAAGCATCTATAATTTTATACATAAATGTAGCTTTTTTTTAGTTGAAAATGTATATAGCATGATTGGGTAACGTTAGATAATGTTTTGCTCTATTCTTGCTTTCCATGCAGATTTCTTTTATAGTTAAAATTTATAAAATAAATTGTAGATACTAGTTTACAAGATAAAGGTGTATCAATTCCTATTTTAATTATGTCTAGTGTTCATTAATTTATAACTTGTTTTGTGTTGTTTAACTATTTCAAAAGGAAATTTTCTGTTTAACGAATTTTCCATATAACAAACTTTTTATCGGGATTTAGAGACTTCGTTAAATAGAGCTCCGACTGTACATTTGTTTTTAAACGATCTTCAGAACAATTCCGTACAGAGAGTAAAATAAAATTTAAAAAAAATGTACACTACAAATGTATATCCCAAATTATATGTTCCTTTTTTTATTCATTCACTACTTTACTTTCTTATCATTAATACTCTGAAATACGAGTACATGCATTCATTGATTTATATAATCACTTATTAATCTAATTACTTATTCTGAACCTTTTGTCCGTTATTTATATTCATTTAGAACAAAGTAGGTGAAAATTGTTTCTAATTTAGTCAACAAGGGATAATAAGCCAAGAAATAGACTTCATTTTCAACTTTTCCCCATTTTTTTGAGAGAAAAATAAAAAAAAATTTTTTTTGATGTGACAAAGTGTTATCTACTCTGTTTGATTATCACAACTATGTCAACTATATTATATTTGGCATTTTAATACTTTATGGTTATCAAATATAGCAAGAAACACCGGTGACCACATTTTTCTGCCTTAAATAAGAATTTTTGATCGAATGATCAGATTTTCAGGCACTAGGACGGTTCTTATTGGTACGAGGGCCTAATTTTAAATATGGTAATTAATTGGTGCATACGGAATTCAATCAGACTCAGGAACTTAATTCCTCTGAATAAACGTGTTATTTTTCGACGAATTTGGATTTCTGATCCTTAAAATATTGTAAAGAGCCGCAGTCAGAAAAATATGGTTTTAATAGTAGACCATAAGAAGGAAAGTGAACCCCGATGTTAATTTTACTTTGGCAAATTTCGCTGTGTTTCGATAATTATTTGGCCAAATAAAAACAATAAATAAAACATATAAAGTTCATTTATTTGCAGTTAATACCAAATAAAAAAATACTTTTTACGAATTATTTTGTTACCGGTTGTAAAGAGTGATCATTTTTATATAATTTTAAAGTTTGTAAATTTAAAAGACAAAGTGGAAAATTTTAATGCAACCATTCAAATATTTCTTGAAAAATTCGATTTCAAACATGCGACTTTTATTACATGATTAGAGAATCCGAATATGTTGAAAGCAAGGTATATTTATTAAAATAAAGTATGTTTATAATTTAAAATCGTCACTCACTTTATAATTAAAATCTCATTTTATAATTTAAAAAATCGTTTACTCTAATTAGTTGGAATAATTAAAGTTAGGGTCTCTATTTCAGTTAGATTAAGTCATAGTACTCGAAAAACCAAAAGTTATTCAGGGTGCTAACTTTCCAATTTTTCGTGCTATAAATAAAAGAAAACTTAATTATGAACCAAACCAATTTAATTATTCAACCATCATAGTCAGATCATGTAACATTAAGATATTTAGAAACGTGTAAAGCAAAAAGAAAAACGGTTTTTCTATAATTGTTGAATTTCAATTTTTCATATGATAATTATTTATGTTTTTCCCAACTTCAAAATCTAATAAAGATAAATGCATGAAATTCCGGAGTATATATATATTTCTGTTAATATATATATATTTCTGTTAATATATATATACGTAATTTATAATCTAGAAATCAGTCAAAAATTTTTACATTTTGCTTAATAATTATTTTTGAAAAAAATTGTGCAAAGGTAAAATGTGTACTTTCAATTTTCGAAAATTAAAAAAGAAACAAAAAATAAATTCAATACTTTAAAAAAATATTCTTAAAATCAATTAAAATATGAGCATTTGCATTTAAAGCAAAGAAATTACAATTATTTTTATGTTCTATCAAAAATTTTAAAATATTAATTATTTAAAAATTTCAATTATTATAAATATCAATTAATTTTCAATAATAATTAATTTGAATTGAATGTGAATAGATTTTCAATAGCTAAAAACATTTATTAATTTTCTGTTATCATAAACATCAATTAACTTTTTAATTTTCAATAATTGTAATGATGAATTGACTTTTTAATTTTCAGCTATTTTAAACATCAATTAACTTTTTAATTTTGAGTAACTATAAGCACCTGTTTCTACAAATTTTCAAACGTCTCATGGAAGATATGGGGAGTTTTTTTTTGTTGTATTTATTGCATATTTTATGCAAATATCAATATACCCTATCAACCATGGAAGAATGGGTATCCCTGACTAATATAGATCGATTTAAAAGAAGATTAAGTTAATAGGATTTTTGAATTGGTTACTTATAATTGGTTATTATAATTATATTTTTATTATTAAAAAGTTTTTTTTAAAGTTTAAAAACGCATATTAAACGATTTATTATTTTATTTCACGTCCCGCATTTTGAATTTTTTTCATTACTATATGCGAATTTACAATTTCATTTTTTATGAATGTCTTTATTATTAATTATCGGTCTTTATATTAACCAATTTTAAAACAAAAAAAAAAAAATTTTTTTTCAAACAAATATAATAAAAAGGAAAATCATAAAAATTCCAAAAGAAAATTTATTAGCTTTGCCAAAATTTATTAGTACTAAGTCAATGTTGTTGCACTTCATATCATACTTTGAATTTTTGATATGTAGTGGTGAAAAATTAGAATAAAAAATACTGAACAAAAAATAACTTAAATTTTGTTTATACTTTTCTACAAAGCGAAGCAAGTTAGCGTCTTTGTTTCATTCGTATTTTACTTCTAATATTTCATTTATTTATTGTTTAAATGCCAATTTTTATTACATTAACGTGTCTATATTTCGAGAGTATAAAGATTGTCAGGCCCTTTATTCTATTATTAACTTTTATTTTTGATAAGTAAGTCATTCATAATACTGTCAAAAAGCTTACAGAGAATTAATAGAAATTCAAATTTGTTTTTTTATTAACTCCATATGATATTTATTTTCTTTTTAGTTGCCACTTATTAAATTTTGAAACTATAATGCACGGTAGATTAAATTTTAATAATTATATTGTTAATGTATCGTGGTAGTTTTTTCAAAATAAGTCTTAATAATAAAACACATGAGAACTGTTTTTTTTTTTATCTTTGAGTCGAACGATCTATTCTTTTAAAAGTATATTAGTATACTTGACAACAGGATTGCTTCTAATAATTTTTAAAGTGGTAATGAAATTGCAATTAAAATAAGCTTTTATTATTATATTCTACTGGCAATTAAGAGCTTTGTTATCAATCTAATATAATTGTCTAAATTGTTTGTATGAAGTGGTGATCTAAATCCTTGTGAATAAAATTTATTAAATTAAAAATAAAATAACAAAGAATATTTTTTCCTACCTCTTTATTTTTTGAAAACAAACATAAGCTCAGAAGTTTGCATTAAGAACGAAAAGATTAAACTTTTATCAAAGAATTTCAACATGAAATGGTAAAGAATAAAATAAAACAATTTCAACTTACTTTAAAAAAGCGAGAATTTTTTTTTTTCAAATCGGTTTCGATACCAATGACAAATGGAATATTTTTGTAAGTGAAATATTGACAAAGTTTAAGGGGCTGTTAATTTCTGTAAAAGAGAGTCTAAGGTGAAAATACATTTTTTTCTTCTCTTTTGGAACTTACATGTATACTGAAGGTAAAGTTTATGGTAATTTATGTCTGTTCTATGACGTTTCCTTGTAAAACGTGACGAAAAGACACAGAAGTCACTAATTGGTTTAACAAGTTTGCTCATCTGTTATGCCAGATCTATTTTTGCGTAGCATTACTTCAAAGAAGAACAGGTTTTAATCGGTTGTGTGATTGTTACGCTTACCGAGGAAAAACGTCAAGCAAAAATGTGGCGATTATACGACACTATGCAAACTGAATTTTCCTAGCAGTTATACATTTGCATCTAGTAAACAGCCATGGTTTCCCTTAAATTGTTGATATTGTTCACAGTAACCCCATATACTAGCCCCTTGTAGTCATAAGTTCTTTTTGGCTCATTATCTCTTAATTAGGAAATGTATATCAAGAAAGACAATGTGTCTAATGAGCATAATCATTCGAAGCATATATTCTTTTGTTAAAAACAATTAATAAAATTAGTCTTAAATAGCAACAAATTTAAAAATTAAGAAGTTATTTTTCTCCTATAAAAACCTTGTTTTTTCTTTAAATTTACTTCTTATTAATAAAGAATTTTGTCTCCTAACTACATTTGAAAATGTATCACAGCTATTACAGATAAGTTAAAACTTTCATCTTGACCAACTTATTGAAATAATTAAAAAATATTTATTGTAAAAAAGAATACTTTATAGAAAGTAGAATGGGAAGTCGTGATTTCTGTATTACGAGAAAAGATCATTTAAGTCATTTCCCCCTGTTTCGTGTAAGATCCTAAATTGACAAAATGAGAAGGGCACACTAATTTAAAATTTTTACCGAAAAATTTCTTTTGTCTCTAAAAAAATATCCAAGCTTTCTTTGTTAGCTAGAGAATCCCCATCCCCCACCGAAAAAAACTGAACATTTTCAACTAGAATTCTGCAAAATATTATTAAAAATCTGTAATCGATTTAAAATTTGCTAAATAATAGTCATGTTAGCCATAATTTTTTAATTCTATACTTAACAAGAGTTTTGCGAAATCATTAAACTTTACAGCGAAGTTTTGAATGATAACTGGCAGAAATATTTTATTTATCTACACTAGCTTCTTGTTTGATAGAGTTTATCCTCTATATAAACCCTAGCTAACTTGGCAACCCTACCTAGCTTTAAGTAACCGAAAACATTCATTCAAACACCTTAAGTTCGAAACTAATGATTCATTTGTACCTTTATGTTCTTAACACATTGAATGCCGAGCTATTTTTTACATGTCATGCCCGTCTGGCCAAACGGCAAATAACTACAAACTAAATTTGCAAATATTAGACAGATTTTGCAATTTTTTTAAAAGGTTTAGCATAACATAACTGAAGAAAGTGTTGAATTATATATGTCTACGAATTGTTTAGAAGTAGTGGTTGATTAAAATCTACTAAATTCAACTCAGTAAACCAAGAATCACAATTAATAAACTACCATTTGAAAATATTTATTCGCTGTCCGGAGCAAGTTGGCATCTCTGTCAGAGATGCCAACTTGCTCCGGACAGCAAATATATATTTTAAAGTGGTAGTTTATCAATTGTGATTCTTGGTTTAATAAATTCAATTTAGTAAATTTTTATTCATCAGTATTTCTAAATAATTCACAGGCTTATATAATTCCCCTCTCTAAAGAACTTATGTCATGCTATACCTCTTGAAAAGCAGGCAAAAATAGTCAAATATTTGGAAAATTTACTTTGTAGCTATTCACACTTTTTTAAATTATTTTGGCGCGTCCGGTGCTGTTGGCATCACTGCAGTAATGCTGACATGAAATACTGATTTCTTTCGTTAGTAGATTACAATACAATACAATACAGTATGATGGCGAAACAAAAATCAAATTTTTAGCAAAAATTTTAAGTAATAGAATTTTTTCTGAAATCAGCATCCAGAAATCTATAATTATTAGCTATTTATTCCAAACAATTTTTTTTTCGTCGTAAGCTTGTGTAATTAGAGACATTAATTAAAATTGAATAAGTTATTGTATCGGCTAATAAAATTCGAAAAAATAAGGCGACTGACAAAAATAAATGTATCCTAAAAACTTTTTTTTCTAACGTTTTTATTCAATCTTGTTGTTGTGAGGAACAATTTAAAATGTAATTACATAATTAATTTAATTACATAAACGTTCCAGATGTTGTAAAATATCTCTAAAAAGATGCGTAGCATCCCCACACGCTGTTCTCCCAACATGAAAAGAAAAGATTCAATAAATAAAATGTTAAGAAATGAAGGGCAATTCAAAACAATTTTTATTTATTTCTTGCCCTTCTTTGGGACTGTACACAATTATATTTAGAAAAACGCATTTTTAAAAATTCAACTAACCAAAAGAAAGATTTTTCGTATTTAAAAGATTAACAGAAAGACTCGGAAATCAAACCAGCTCCCATAACGATGCAATTTGTCGCGACAAACGCATAACAGTCTTACTATCTCACAATCTAGCAATTTTCTTCAGGTATTGGTGCTTAGTTTACAGTTTCAATCATATAACTTTATTCTATTTAGGTTAATCTACTATATTCCTCTTGAAGTTATTTTATTTAGGTAAATCTATTGCATTCCATTTGAAGTTACTTTATTTACGTTAATCTACTATATTTCGCTTGAAGTTCTTTATTTTGAATAAGTTACTATATTCCCCTCGCTGTTTCGTTATTTTGGCAAATCTACTATATTTCCCTTGAAGTTATTCTGGTTAATCTACTATATTCCCCTTGAATTTAGTCTATTTAGGTTATTATATTAGGTTAAAAACAGGTTTCAAAAGTTGAATCATGAACAATATTAACACGATGTTTTAGATAGCTTTCGAATTGCTAATGCAGTGACATCATCAACACATTGCTTTAATTTTTGAGTAAGCGAAATAAAAAAAAGTCGAAAATTAATAATTAAAATAACGGAAATCTCATTGACGATTTCTTTGAAATAATGGAAAAGAAAAGGGGTCTACCGTTTAAATTGCAACAATGTGTAATTGCAACAATATTAACACATTGCTGACCGGCAACTTTTCTGAAAATTACCCCATGTGTCCGGCTATTGTTTTGAAAGCGGATGTGGAAGTAAAACAATATGAATGAACTTATAAAATTTTAAATTTTTAATGCCTTATGATAAAAAGTATAACAATCACTTATGTGTAATGGTACACCATAAGTTTTGCAAATATATTGGGTTTCGCAAAGTTATAATAAATTGATACAAATAATAAAACTTGAATAGTAAGGAATATTACGCCTAATTTTTAAAATAGTCACCACGAGATCACTGCTAACGAAAACACGAGTTAACTCGTGACCGGTCAGCAATGTGTTAAGCTTATGAGAAAAATTCGTTCCTCCTACATTGCTCTCGAACGGACAAATTAGAATTTTTAAAACGATTTTTAGAAACGAGAGTTAAAATCGCCGCCCCTTACACCGATTTCTCAAATTCCAGTTTCTCAGCTCAAACATTTCTGGAGTTTCGCTTCCTTTTATATCATGCATACAGATATAAGAACTATTTACATTCCGGTGTGATTTAAACCGTTTTAAACAACCTTTATTAACACGTCCACTATCACTAAGAGATCAGGTAATACAGCTGCATCTAAAGCGTGGAATCTGATTTATTATTCTCATTAAGGTTACATCAAACCTTAGTTTGCTAAAACGATAAATTTGCAAAGAAAGAATACAGCAGCATCTGATTCATCATTATTTATCATTGATGCAACTCACTGACGAAGGAAAGTCACTTTATCTCATACATTTTAAAGATTACAAGGGCAAATAATTGAGACTGGCTGATCTCAGCCAGCGTGTCGCTGCTGTTATTTGTTCAATCGCTGTTTACTTAAATGCGAAACAGCACATGTGAAGAAAATCCTCTGCACATATAGCACGTGAAGTATATCTGATAAAAGTGGATGTTTATAGAGATATTTAACCAGAGTTCGTTGGAAACTAATACTTCTACGTTTGTATTCGATCTGTAATATTTTATTACGTCACGCACGTCGAATCTCTTAAAATTTATTCTCATGACTATAAGGCAAGCGTTGAATATTTCTATGAAAACGCCAATTAATTCACGCGGTTATCTGATTTGTTTTGGTTCAAGATGGATGAATTTCTTAACATATTTGTGAAAAAGATTGCTAAATGTTGTGAATGATAATATTCGCTGCTATTTTATTAGCACATTTATTTTTAATAAATTCTTAGTACGCATTATTACACAATAATTTTCTACATAAAAATAGTTGATTAGTTTCATGGAAATGTTCTCTTAACTGTAGTCAAGTAAAGCTGAAAGTTTTGAAACAAAATTTTTTTTAATTTACTTCGATTCGAACAACAGAAAATGTAATTTGTAGTATTGCGCTTTAGCCGGGAACCTGAGCAGCGAAGCGGCCCCGATTCCATTCACAGAGATGCCAACTGCGTCATAATAATTTAATAAACGGTAAACAACTATATACTAAAATTTGTAAATATTTGCCTAATTTTGTTGTCTTTTTAAATGATGTCGTATGACTAACTTCTGAAAGGTGGTGAACTTTATAAGCATTTGAATTATTTAGAAATAGTGGTGGATAAAAACCTAATAAATTGAATTTATTAAACGAAGATCTACTTATTAATTAACTACCTCTCGAAAATATTTATTTGATGTCCGGAGCAAGTTGGCATCTCTGCATTCATCGTGAATTTGAGTTCTGTTTGGATTAGATCTTTGTGGTTGACAAGAAGTGGAGTTGCTGAAATGTAGTTAGGTCTCTTTTACCTGTTAGAATAAGTTATATGTAGTGCTGGACTACCGCCTCCTATAACTGAAATTCTCCACACGGTTTTTCATAGGTAGTCCGATCCGACCACTGTGAAAGATATCCACTTACTGAACGAGTCATTTAATTCAGAATATAGTTGAAATAAGAAAGTGGTAGCAAATATATAACTAAAAATTTATTTTATTTATGAATATTATAGGTTTGCCTTATTCACTTGTCAACCACTACAGATTCAATTCTCAAATATATAAGATAAATTTCTCTCAGTTACTTTTATAAAAGGTTTTGGGTTCATGCGCACAACTGGTTCACTTTTTAAACAGTCTGCGCGGACTACTTATAAAAGACCGTGTGGAGGCTTCTTGATGTAGGAGGTGAGGACTGGACAAAATACTTTAAATTTTATTTTATTAAAATATTAATGTATTAAATTTGCTACCACTGTACCCCTGGGAAAATTATTTTCTAAACGAAAGAAAATTCCGCAGTTGTAGGATATGGGAAAGACATTTATGCAATATACCGCTTCCCTTTTCACTTTATTTAAATTGTAAAAGGACATCATATATTTTAATTCCATTGCTAATTCGTTTAGTCTTAGCAAAACTTAAAAGGCGGTGCTTAGATTCTAATGAAGTAGTTACAGATTTCTCTTTATTAGTAGTGATCGATTCACTTAATTGAATCGATTCTTTCAAATCAGTTCAGAGAAATGAACTGTTGACTGAATCGATTCGCCGATTATTTTTTTTTTAACAAAAGAAAAAAAAAAGAAATCCATGGCAGTTGGCACTTTACTACATATACTTTGCGAGTGTAGGCGTGTAGTGGAAAAGGTACTCGGGGTAGCTGCAAACCCCCTGATATTTTAATGAAACCCTTTCTTTTTAACAATTTTATAGTTTCATTTTTACAGTTTAAAAAAATTTGACAAAGTTTTCTAAAATTTTACCTATTTGTCTTTATAATAAAACAATACTTGTAAGGAAATAATATCACGTTTTATATATTACATGAAATTTAAATTTTGAGGGTCTTCTTGTCTGAGCGGTCTAGACATGTCATTTAACGCCCTGTATTGTAGAGTTAGCGGGTTCGAATCCCTCCTTTACTCTGGTGTATCTTTGTGAGTGCTTCTTTGGTGCAGTATTTTTATTAAACAGAATGCTTTCACGGAACTTAAATTATTATAAGTTTTATCATTATTTTATATTAGTTTACGCCAAAGTCGGTGAAAAATATTATATTTAGTATTTTAACAATTTATGGTTATGAAATGCAGTTCAAAACATCGGTGTCTTTTTCTGCGTTAAAAGGAAAATTTTCCAAGCACGAAACACTTAAAAAAAAACAGTTTCTTAAATTTTCAATTATTTTTACTAATTAGGATCTAAAAGGAACAGATGGTCAATATTGAAACTTCTTTAATTCATAAAATCAATTTTAGAATATGAAAAAAAATATTATATTTTAGTTCATATATAACTACGATAAACCAACAGATTTTCTCAGTACATATTAGACTATTTTTTTATAGTTAAAAATACCACAATATATTTTTGATTGTAAATAGAAACAGAAAAAAATATATAAAGAAAAATTGGTGTCAAATGGAAAACTCGTGCTATTTGTTCTTCAGCTTTGCCACGGTTTTTTAAGCTGTACTTTGTAATGAGCTTACAAGCCTGCATTAGAGCCCCTGAATTAGACAGGGCGAGTTATCATTTATTGTTGGAGCAAAGAGCTAACATAAGCACAGCGAATAAATATTTTCAAGTGGTAGTTTATTAATTGTAATTCTTGGTTTCTTAAGTTCGATTTAGTAGATTTTAATACACCACTATTTCTAAACAATGCGTAGGCTTATATAATTCACCACTTTATAGTACTTATTATATGCTTAACATTTTTAAAAGTAAGCAAATATTGTCAACTATTTGCAAAATTTACTTTGTAGTTATTTACCGTTTTATAAATTATTTAGGCGTGTCCGCCACAGTTGGCATCTCTGTAATAACATAACGAATACTAAAATAACGTTAACTTGCAAACTTGTTTGCTCCAATATTGCTTGATAGGTCAGTTCTGATAGTATATATATGAGTATCAATAAATAAATAAATAACACTTTGTGCTTTCTATCTATCCTTGTATTTGTCAAAGGTTCCTTATTTGAGCTCACAAGCCTGCAAACGCATGCCTTACAAATGAACAAAACAAAAAAGTAAATAAGTAACAATAAAGTGCAAAAATTGAGTTACGAGAAACGAATTGTTCTGAATAGTGACTAATGCCTTTTTTTCAATTGTTTGGTGGACTATTTTTATGAATCGCATCCATTTTTTCAGTCTCATAAAGGATTTTACTCAAATACGGAGAGAACAGCCAGTTACATACTATGCGGGGGGGGGGATAAACTAAACCACTAGCTTATACACGAGTAAGGGATTATCAATTTTTAGATTGAATTGGAAAAGTTCACGTCAAAAGGACTTTTAGTTAATGAATTCATTTAAGTTTCATGTATTAAAATTTAACTTATGCATTTGTACCTATAATTAAAATTCTATATAAATATTCCATACAATAGAATTATAATTCTTTGTAAACAGGTATAAAGCAGTGTATTTTTTTTATTTGCGTTATATATATATATATATATATATATATATATATATATATATATATATATATATATATATATATATATATATATATATATATATATATATATATATATATATATATATATATATATATATATATATATATCTATATATATATATATATATATATATATATATATATATATATATATATATATATAAAGTTCAAAATGAAGATAAAACAAAGGAAAATTACAGACATATGAAAAAAGGGGAAAAAAGAAAAAGAATAAAAAGAATAAAAATTACAAAAAACTGGAAAAAAATAATAATAAAATTCCAAAAGAAAGGATAACATTCTTTTAAAAAATCCGGAAAATAAAAGATATAATCTCTTCATCAGCCCACACGATTATATCCGCAAAAAATAGTGCTTTCTAATATTGTATCAATATAGCCACAGTAAAATATATCAATACAATAGTGTGAGGAGCACTCAAAAAATTTTTACAAACATTACAGCAAATAAATAAACTAGAACACAATAAGTATAAATAACACGTAAAATCAGAAAATAAAATATAAAGAAAAAACAGAATAAAAGATAAAATATAATCTATATAGTGAGCAGCGAAATCAAATGAACTTACATGAACGGGAAATTTTTCAAGAAAGATTTAAAATATTTTCGTAATAAGATTGCCAGATTGCAAAATATGAAAACAAAAGCGCAAATTGAGCGTAACTAGGGTTTTGTTTTAAATATTATATATATATATATATATATATATATATATATATATATATATATATATATATATATATATATATATATATATATATATATATATATATATATATATATATATATATATATATATATATATATATAATTCACATAATTGACTATGCTCATCGCGTTTATATTAACTTTCATTGAATAGCAATGTAATCTTTATTTATAAAATGAGTCCATACTGTGCAGTAAAATACCTTAACACGTTCACACCGGGGTGACCCACCGGTGGGTCACGCTAGATTGTCTCATCTTGGCAGCGCACTGGAGTAAAAACTGGTAACAATAAATTTCCTTTTTTTAGTTTTTTTCCGGGAATAATAAAAATCCATAACTACCAATTGTTTTTAACGGATGCATTTTTAATTTTGAATTGCTTCTTCGCGGTGATAAATTTACTTACAGTGAATTGTTATTGAGAATAGATTAACTTCTCCCGAATATTATCTAATATTGAAATAATTCTTCAACCAGTATTTTCTCTTTTCCCGTACCAGTGTTTTCACTTTTCCCGGCGTGAACGAGTTAATGAAGCCGAATTCCCATTAGAATCAATAAATATTTTGAGATATTAATTCACCCTCATCCGGTCGTATGATCTTACGGCGTCAATTCTAGCAAAGAAGTCTGGATATCACATGACATGAAAGATTAACTGATAGTTACTTGGAAAAAAGTGGACTTATCTTTTGGAAATGGCCTAGAAAATTTGTGTCCAGGAGCTCTGCTCTATGTATATAATTTGTAAATAGCTTTTTAACTTTCTTCCTCAATAAAAGCCTAGAAAAATTATTATTTTGTCATCCTTATAAAAAAGGATATTGAATTACGACTGCAAATATTATAGACTACGATATTATGATAAAATGAAAGATTCAGCTCAAACGTACTGCACAAAAACACGGAGAGAAATCATCAGAGAAGTCATTACATATATATACCATATAAATTCAGTTTTTGAAAGCCTTTTGCGCGATGAAATTTCTCAGTTTATTTTCCTGAAATGAACATCTAAAAATCTGTCAGAATGTACTATTGGTATCTAAACATCTTCCGAAAAATGACGTAATTTATTTACCACTCTTTCCTTGAAAACAACAAACATGTTGAGAAATTCATTGCTTATATAGATAAACATGCTTTTTTAAGCGTAAAAAAAACTATCCACAGTCGGAAAATTTTCTAAAAGTGTATGAGAAAGATCGAAGTAACGAAATAATTTATTTAATTTATCTCTACGAAAAATATTATTTGTAGAATAATGGAAACATATCCTTTGTTGAACCCAATCAATTCACGTCTTAAAATGAAAATGAAATACCAACTATGAAATTTTGGATGGCCTCGCAAGTTATTTGCCATCATGTTTTAAAATTTGTCTAGAATTGTGGCAACCCAATAAAGAGGAAATCTTGAAATAGAATTTCGATTTTTTCCCCTTCCATTTTGCAAATGTACTATGATTTCTACTACAAGTCTGGTGACAGTAAAAATTTTGACTATTTTCTGGTAAACAAGTAGAATATATCGTCATTTTATTGCCATTTTTTCCCGTTCCGATCCTGGTAACTGGAAACAGAATTCAGGACCATTTTGATCAAGGGATAATTTCCGACTTGCCTAGATTGCCCAAATTTCAACAAGAGCTTAGTATACGAGTAGCAGTTCATCGTCAATCAAAATGTTGACAAGTATCGCTTTAGTTAGTGCGTTCAAATTTTAACTGGAGGACAGTGTCGAATCTCAACGCAAGTTTTAATAGTTTTCTGACTTAACCCCTTGGGGACGGGTGATTCAGAAAAGCATTTGTACAAAATCAGAATCAAGTTGCAATTAAATAAAAAGCGGTAACTTAAATGTAGTCGTTGCTAATTTGACAGACTTACTTTGCTTTTTCTCTAATTATTGTTAGTTTAATCATATATATAATCAATGTTAGTTCAAAGTATAACTAAATAGTTTTATTTTGAACAAAGTAACGGTGAATTAAATAAATCAAACAATTATAACTCCGCCCACAAATAAACTGCTAAAGAATTACTTTGATTACCAGTTTTATCTTTTTATCCTGATTGATACAGTTTCATGCTGTCACGTATTTGTGACAGTCGGCGCGAAAGGGTTAAACCAGGGTTCCCGCGAACCTTGAAAATTTTGAAAAGCACTAACGAAAATAAAATAAATGTCGAAATTCTAATTTCTGTGTAACCACGACTAAAAATTGTTTTCCAAAGAATGTCCTAGTCATTAAAATCCAAGTTTCTAAACAACTTAACGATTAAGTGGTATCTTAAAATAAGAAATATCTTCTTGCATTAACTTAAAATTACTACCACTACTAAAACTTTTCAAGGACTGCGGGAGCCTGGTTAACGAACAGAAGTTCTTTCACCGTTTTACTATTAAGTAGAATTATTTATCGTCAAATGAGATTTCGACTATTTTCCGACTATCTTAGATTCAGGGCTGAAAGTCCATATATATCAAGACGGAAAAGAGTAAAAACTGGTAACAAATAAATTTCATATTTAACCTTTTTTCGGGAATAATAAAATATCCATAACTACCAAGTTTTTTTAGCGAATAGAATATATATATTAAATTGCTTCTTGCTCAACATATTAATAATTTCATAAACTGTTTATTAATACAAATAGATTTATTCTTTCCAAAAATTAACTATTATTGAAGTAGTTCTACTAACAGTGTTTTCTCTTTTCCGTCTCGCTTTCAGGCCTGCTTAGATTGCCAAAATTTCAACCGGAGTTCTGAATTTACTGTCAATACTATTTACAATTTCATTCTTTAGGTTTTTAAGAAGAATATTATGAATCAGTTATAATAAGGATATAGCTGATTTCCAATATTTTTCTTAATAGGTCAGGCACCATTATATTTGCGTCTTTTTTTATAAAATTTACAAGAATTGTAAGTAACATTTATTTTTGTTTCATCGCTAATATAAATTCGATGTCTTTTTTCTAGTGAAACAGGAAAAAGAAAGTAAAAAAAATACTATGTTTTTCAAGTGGACCGAAAATGAAGAAATATTTCTATAGTTTTTTTTCATATCGCTTTCGTAGAAAGCAATCACTCCTGATCACCATTGAAATTTCCTGCGTGTCTAACAGAGTTATACACACTAAAATTTTTCTCTCAAGGTGTTACGAAGAAAATATCGAATTTTTAACCGCTTTAATTCTACTTAAAAAACAACGTAGAGTTTGGTATTTTATTTCATTTGTCCGATTTTTATGTTTCTCAGAATCCTTATTACAGCTGCTTGCATTTGATTGAATTATCTACTGATTTCATTTCTAAGTGTCTATTTTTCCGATCTCAAAGATTGTTAAATAAATACCAATAAGCCTATGGTAAATGAAAATGCCTATAAGCTGAAAGATAATGGGATCGTGAGGAATATTTTTATAAGAAAATAAATATTTAAGTTTACTTTCAATTAAATTTTATCTCAGTGACCCAAATACGCCATTTTGACTTGTTTACATATCAAATTTGTCACTACATTTAATTTTTTAAAGAGCCAAGGGAGTTTCTGTATCACAGTTGCCAACGTTTATGATCGTTGGAAAAAAAATCTGCAAAGCAGTAATAAAATGATAATTAAAGTGAGAAGATAATTTTTTTAAAGCAATGTACTTCGCCAACAGTTAATATGTCTTGCCCGTCTGGTAAACCGCCACAATGGTAAATTACTACAAACTAAATTTGCAAATATTAGACAGATTTTGGTAGTTTTTAAAAGGTTTTGCATGACATATACGAAAGAAGTGGTGAAATATGTAAGCCTACGAATTTTTTAGAAATAGTGGTGGATAAAAACCTAGTAAATTGAATTTATTAAACCAATAATTAAGCACATTTCGAATAAATCTTCTGCAATTCCATAAAAAGAGTCCAAATTTTATAATTCTATATCATGTTACACGCTGTCCGCAAGCTGTTTTTCGCGGCCTATGCGAAAGGTCAGCGTCAGCCACCGGTGGTTGACGCAGCCTAAATGTGATTTCAATGTGAGCCACCGGTGGCTGACGCGGCCTAAATGGAAAATCTAGAGTCAGCCACCGATGGCTGACACGGCACTCAACCAGGGTTGAAAGCCCATATATATCAGGACGGAAAAGAGTAAAAACTGGTAACAAAAAAATTTATTTTTCAGTTTTTTTCGGGAATGTAATAAAAATCCATAACTACCAATTGTTTTTAGAGGATACAATTTTTATATTGAATCGTTGCTCCGCTGAGAAAAAATTAATTACCGTGAACTTTTATAGTTGAGAATAGATTAACTCCTCCCGAATATTATCTAATATTGAAATAGTTCTCCTACTAGTATTTTCTCTTTTCCATCTCACTTTTAGGCCTGCTCTCAACGTGTTAAAAACAGAACCAAACGCTATTGTATCTTTATATTTGAAATAATGATTTGTAATGAACTAAATGAGGCGGGTACTTAGTTTACAGCAGATAAGGGGTTAACAAACTTCTGCAATTGATTACTACTATTGTAAAAATATTTTCATGATCGCATTTTATGTAATTCTTACACATATGTATGTAGACTTGCGTGTTCATTACAAAGTTCGGCTTATTAGTCCTCGTCAAAAGGAAGCACAAATCAACATAAATATAGACCCAGGGTTCTAACCTGTTAATTTCACGCTACAGTGCATTTGGCGTAACAGTGGTACTAAATTTAGAGAGAAGTCCCTTCATGGACGTAGTAGCCATGACAAAGTTTTCGTGGTTTTCCTCACCATGTACTGCAAACACGGGTTAGTTCCATCAAGAAGCTTACCACGAGGGATATTTTGTCTCATTTCTTAATCTAAGAGTTCCCTTTTCTTCTAGGTTGGGATCAAAATTACTAGGCTACGGAATTATACAGTGATAGTTCCAAATTCAGAATTGTTGTTCAACGTCGGTAATAAAGTAAAGTAAAAATACTTAGTGTCATGTACTTTTCTCATGTTATAAATTATTAACTTAGCTAAAGCAATAACTACTTACCATTTTTGTTTCAAAAATATACTTTTACATCACCTTGTGGTGATGTAAAAGTATATTTTAATATAATATAAATATAACTGCTATTTAATATATTTAATATGTTAAATATTTAAATATATTAAATATTTAAATATATTAAATATTTAAATATATTAAATAAATAAATATAAATATATTAAATAAATATATTAAAAATATATTTTAGCATAAAAGCGCAATCGCAAGATTCAGAGAGGAATAAGTTATTTAATTTTAATCATGATTTTCTGAAATTTTTTTTTGTCCTATGTAAACCCAAAGGAAGATTTCTTTTAACTATAATTTCTTTTGCAGTTGTTTTAAAAACGAATACGTAATATATAAAAAATAATGTAGTAAATATTATACTCACTTTCTCTTTAAAATTCATATTATCCTTAGAAACGGGAAAAAAAACCTAACAACAATCCTGAAAGCGAATACGGTATGGTAAAGCGGAGAAGGTTTTAAACATGCAAAGTAGTCCGGCTTAGATTCAAAGATTTCCACACAGTGGAGAAAAATCTAGTAAGGAATACTTTAGCTAATTAAAAAAAAAAACGTACAAGGAAGAGTGTTAAAAAAAACCCCGAACGCTGTAGGATAGAGTTAACTTAATTAAGAGGTCAATTCGATAATTGGTTAGAATTACAGTTACAGTTAAAAACATAAAAACGTACCATCCTTCTGTTACTTGGCTCAGAGCGAGTTGACATCTTTCCACAAAGACTTCCATTTAACTTTTAGTAAAGCGAAGGACTGAAAATGACACATTGGAACCAATAAAAAATTTACTGGCGAAAATCGGCAGTGTAAAAACATTATATTAAACTACCTAAGATGTTTTCACAGCTGATTTTTCTGTTTTATTGTTTATTTTATGAATCTAACAGACTATTGGAAAATATAATAGTATGGTGCGCTAAATTTAGTTCAATTTCTATTGGAAATCTGTATGTGAGTTTAAAGATATTTTACTTACAAACGTTTTATAAAATAATGCCAATTTATATATTCTTGAGTATTTATTACTCTTAAATAACAATTGAAATATTTATTAAAATAAGCCTAACAATTGAAGAAACAGCTGAAATAATTATTAAATTAAAATAATTTAACTCAACCTGTTTTTCAACCATTTCGGTAAAGTGAACCTATTGTTCGAAACTGTATAGAGCAAAAATAGAAAATTCTTTTTCTTCTGTTTCTAGTGAATCAACATATGGACAAATTTTTAATAGAAAAACAAGCTCAACCAAGCCATTAATTAAAATAATTTATTAAATTAAAATTATTTAACTCAACCTGTTTCACAACCATTTCGGTAAAGTGAACCCATTGTTCGAAACTGTGTAGAACAAAACTAGAAATTTTTTTTCTGTTTCTAGTGAATCGACAAATGGACAAATTTTTAATGAAAAAAACAAACAAACACAACTGAGCCATTAATTTTCTTGACAACGAGAAAAAATCTAATCAGTAATACAACAACAACTCGTATTATTATTTCTTTGAAATACATGTTTTATCTTAAATCTAATTTTTTTTACATGCATTTGTTTTTGTTTGTACGTATGCCACTTTTTTGTTTGTGGCATCCTTGATATGTCTCTTCGATCCCCTGGGGGGTCATGAACTCCAGGTAACCCATTAAACCTTCAAGGTTCTCGTAATTCGAAGGAAAAATGGATTTTGAATATCATAAATGTAATCAAAGCACAAAGAAACAACGTGAATGAAGTACACAAATGATACATACATACCCTCCAACTGCTACGGAATTTCCGTAGTTTCAGAAATCTTCTTTTCAGACGGTAGTAAAATTAATGTCTTAATATTTAAAAAAAATTAATTTTAGCGTAACTTGTCCACTATTACTTATAAAAGTGCAGGCTATAGGGCTAGATTCTTAAGTTCTGATAAAAGTTTTATGAGAGATCCATTTGCTTTAAAAATTTCTACTTTGGTTCGCTACCACTAGAAAGAATTATTTTCAAAATCCTCATAAGTTGGAGGGTATGTACATATTATAGTTTCGGTTCATTAAACAAGAACCTTCCTCAGTGTCTGAATACCAAATGGCAATCGAAAAGTGAACTGATTTTTTTGACTATCCTTTTTTTAATTTTAAACAAGATCCTTACTCAGTGTTTGAATATCAAATGGCGATAGAAAAGTAAATAGATTGTTTGACTATCCTTTTTTGACTTTAAACAAGAACCTTACCCAGTGTCTGAATACCAAATGCCAATAGAAAAGTAAACTGATTTTTTTGACTATCTTTTTTTTAAAATTTTAAGCAAGAACCTTCCTCAGTGTTTGAATATCAAATGCCGATAGAAAAGTAAACTGATTTTTTTGACTATCCTTTTTTAAAATTTTAAACAAGAACCTTCCTCAGTGTCTGAATATCAAATGGCGATAGAAAAGTAAATAGATTGTTTGACTATCCTTTTTTGACTTTAAACAAGAACCTTCCCCAGTGTCTGAATACCAAATGCCAATAGAAAAGTAAACTGATTTTTTTGACTATCCTTTTTTTAATTTTAAACAGGAACCTTCCTTAGTGTTTGAATATCAAATAGCGTTAGAAAAGTAAATAGATTTTTTTACTATCATTTTTTGACTTTAAACAAGAACCTTCCTCAGTGTTTGAATATTAAATGGCAATAGAAATGTAAAGGGATTTCCTGACCATCAATTGATATCTAGAAACAGAGGAAAGTACTTAATTAGAAAACCGAAACTATAGTATGTACTATTTTTCCTCTTTATTTATGCTTTATTAACGCTGTTATTGCTTAAGTTTTTGTAGCACAAATGATACTCTATAATCCTTTCGGATAAAATGGAATTGATAATCTACAGCTTGAATTGCATTTGTATGCTAGCAGACTGTTACCTTACAAATTCAAAAATTAAAAATCAGCTTACCTCATTTTTCAGTTCCATTCATGAGCTGTTAGATATTCATGATCATTAAGGACTAACTAATGTTTGGAAAAGTTAATTCAAGTCGCTGTATTTTAGTATTAAATACTTCATTCCAAGCACGCTGAAGATCATTAAGTGAGAATTAGGCATGATTCAGACAGAGGACATGACTAACGTAAGATTCAAACAATATAACTTCAAAGACAAATAAATAGAGAGATAAGTTGAAAAAGTTAAACAACTATAAGACCTAATCAACGCAGTTTTATCATTTTCGAAAACTGTAAAATGTTTAGATTTACAAATGAATTGTCATACTGCATTTTCTTGATGCAACTAATATTAAAAATTATAATTGATTTTACATTCAAATTGTAAAATATTCACAGTTCGTGGTAGTTTTTTTTAGAAAGTAAACTTGCTTTCGAGGGGAACATAGGAGTTATTTTCTAAGTCAACGTTGAACAGCTGATCTAATACGAGTATCAATGTTCATTTCCATAGCATTTTAACTTTGAACCCAACCCATAAGACAAGGGAATTCCTGAATCAAACATTGGGACAAACTAGCCTCCATGGAAGACTTTTTGATGGAACTCACCCGCATTTGCGTTACATGGACAGGAAAACCATGAAAACATCCCACGGTGAGCCAAGCGGCTCAGAAATTCTCAGCCATGATCTGTTTACCACTGAATAGAGTTTACATAAGTACTGAGATCGGTGCTTGCAGGATTCGTTTCAGCCAGCCACAGCTGAGGTTCAAACCTGGGACACCTCATTCTGAGGGGAACGCTCTATCTCCCAAACCACCGTTTCTCGCATTGGAGTTATTAGTGAGAAGACATTAACAAATTTTTTAGACTTGCGGAAACCTCGAAATTTCAGAAAAATTGAGCCAGAAATAATTTACAAACAAGACTGCAAACTTCAATATTTTTATCAAAATATTTTATACAGTGGTAAACAATTAAAAACTAAAGCGATTGGTAATTTTAACAACATTTTAATAGCTTTACCTAGTGAGAAATTGAACAAAGAGGCATTTTATATGAACTTTTGACCATGTAGTGGTGTGGAAAATAACTTAAAATCAAATTTACGTAATAGCATTTAAATATAAACTTAACAATTTCTTTAACTTAACAATTTCTCTAACTTAATAAACTTAACAATTTTTTTTCTCTAAAAAATTATCAAGCACCGTACAAGTATAATTGACTCCGGGTGGTTGAGTGGTAGCGCTTTGCTCTCCCGTGCCACAGATTATAGGTTCGATCTTCGGGCCGGGCAAGGTTGACTCAGCCTTTCAGCCCTGCAGTGGGTCGATAAATGAGTTCCAAGTACGTTTGAGAACTAAACACTGGGGATTATGTGTTCGGCTGACCACCTAACCGGAACACCTGCTCCTGCACGCCAGATCCCAAGGTCAAGAAAACTGAAATGGGCACAGTAGGCCTTGGCCCTCTATGGGCTGTCGCTCCACTGGGATTAGTTAAGTACAAGTACCTCATAATCCCATTAAATATAGAAAAGTGGTTTAGAAATTATGATATTTTTTCCCATTTTTCTAGTTGCAATAAGCTAGTTTTGACCACTTATTAGGTAGCTTGACTCGGCGGAGAAGGCCATCTATACATTAAATCAGGAAAATCTGTAAAGCCTCACGGTGGAATGGAACAGATGGCAAAGACTACTTGGGACGGCCTTTGACATATAACAGGCTGCAGTACCTTAAAAAAAAGAACCTAGTTTGACAACCAGGATAAAGTGATTTTATGATTGAGATAACTGCACGGTTCGCACAGTCCTTATAAAAAAGCAGGCAGCATTTTTCTTTAAAAAAAAAACGGCGAATTTCTTTTTACAAGCTTTTATTTTAATAATCAAAATTTAAATCCAAAGATTTTGTAACCAGAGATATAATTATCTAAAGTTATTAAAATGTTGTGATGATTGCGAAAATAAATTTTTTTTTGTCTCACTTTTACTGCTGATTTTGTAATTTTTTAAGCACCGTATGAGCCCTTGACATATGTGTCTTTAAAAATTGAGTGAAAACTCGTGTTTATGTATTTTATAAGAATTTTGTCAATTAAACGTGGAATTTATAAATTTTTAAAATCAGATCATTGTTCAGAATTAAAGTCAAGCTATGGCGCATATAATAATAATCCAATCATTAATCACACGAAAACTTACAACCATAATTTTTTCACTTATAATAAGTGAATAATTTACTTATAAGTCGTTACTTATAATTCGTTACTTATAAATTCACTTATAATTCGTTAAATAAGTTATTCAGCGAGTTTCCGATTCTCATTTATTGACTTCAGGTACGGAATATCAAATCTGAAATAAATTTTGTAAGGAACGATGCAGATTTTTTTAAAAATGATAATAATTTTTTTTTCTCTGATTGTATAAGTATATAAAAAGCGTATTGCTTTATATACATGCATATACACTTGTCTTCTTCTTTAGAAATAACACTTCAAATAAAAAAAACCATAGGACATTAATGTATCGCATAATAATGTGAAATACACCGAAGAGCCATTACATTATGACCACCCTGCTAATAACATGTAGGACTATCTTTAGCCTTCAAAACTGCTAGCACCCGCCCTGGCATTGATGCCACAAGGTTCTGATAGGTAGTCTGAGGTATCTGGTACCAAGCGCTCACCAACTGGTCCTGCAATTTCCTCACATTGCGAGGGGGTAGCGTGGCAGCACGAATTTGGTTTTCCAAGTAGGACCACAAATGCTCTACTGGATTAAGGTCAGGTGAATTTGGGGGCCAAGACAGGACTTGAAAGTCACTGGAATGTTCCTCGAACCAATCCATGACGATTCAACTCTTATGACATGGTGCATTATCCTGTTGGTAGACACCATTCCCCGCAGGAAAAATTGTTGCCATGAATGGGCGAACCTGGTCTGCAACTATGTTCAAGTAGCTTACAGACGTCAGGGATTGTTCTATGAAGATTATGGGTCCTAATGTGCCCCATGAAAATATTCTTCCTGGGCGAGAAAGCATGAAAACCTGGGCGAGCCCATTTTTATAGATGGAGGGTTGTCATAATGTAATGGCTCTTCGGTGCATATTATCGCATTCTTCTTACCACGAATTACGTAGCAGAAAAGTTAAAGCACTTGGTATTCACTCTAGTGAATTTTAAAATATCCTAGTTAGGATTACATCATCAAAGTGCAAGAAACCTAAAAGCTTGTAGAGAGAAACGAATTGCAAACGCTAAAATATCTGAGACCCATTAAAAAATCTCATGTAAAAAAAAAAAAGTGTTTTCTGGTGTAAGAGAACAACTGGCCGGATGAAGCCTCCACACGGTTTTTTAAAGGTAGTCCGATCAGACCACTACGATGGTAAACCACATTACGAAAGAGCCATTTAATGGAAAATCTATTTAAAAAAATTTGAAAGTGGTTTCAAATATATATCTAAAAATTTGTGTAATTTATGAATATGATAGGCTTGTCTTATTTATTAGTCAATCACTACATGTTCAATTATCAAATACATTCCACTCAATTACTTTTAAAATAGAAATCGGAGGATAGAAGTGGAGGGTTTCTGATTTAGGAGGCGATGATGAAGCTGGTGCATCAATTAAATATTAGTCTGATTAATTAAATGTTAGTTTGTGGTTCCATTTTGCAAACCTTTTTGATTTCATCCTTGACAAATATTTTAACCATGAGAATATATCCAAAGAGTAGTCAGTACAGAAACACCTTGCATAAAATTATGAGAAAATGTGATTTTTTTTTTAGAATAAAAAACGAAACAAATTTTGAAAACAAAGCACGAAAAATGTTACATTTAACAAAGGATTTAAGATAATTCAATTCCTACTATTAGTTCTCGCTCTTCCTATATATATTTATATATCTTGTTCAAATTTTCAATCGTTAATAAAATACTTTTTATTCATCCACAGAAGTTCAAATACAATTTTTAATACTTCTAGTGGGTGAAACTTGATGTTAATACAGTTTTTTTCAAATGTTAATTAATTAATTAATTTTAGTTCTATATGGGGGAAAAATTTCTCTTATATAAGATATTTAGCAGGATATAAATTTAGGAATAAATACTGTCAGTGGCGAAGCGTGTAGATGGCTGGAAAAAAATTTTAACAAAAAAAATAAAAGTCCCAACTTGCTCCGGACAGCAAATATGCATTTCAAAGTTGTAGTTTATCAATTGTGATTCCGGGTTTAATAAATAAATTAAATTAACTCTGGTCCAATAACTAAAATAATCAAATATTTGTAAAATTTACTAAGTAGTTACCGTTTTTTTAAAAATTATTTTGGCGTGTCCGGAGCAGTTGGCAACTCTGGTCCAATATGGAAAGGAATATTGCAAGGAAATTCGCTTTCTATTTTACCTCTTAATATTATGATACAGTCATATGTACATACATATTTTTGTAAATTGTAACTATTTAACAGAGATGCCAACTTGCTCCGGACAGCAAATATATATTTTAAAGTGGTAGTTTATCACTTGTGATTCTTGGTATAATAAATTCAATTTAGTAGATTTTTATCCACCACTATTTCTAAATAATTCGTAGGCTTATATAAATCACCACTGTTTAATACTTATGTCATGCTATACCTATTGAAAGGTAAGCAAAAACAGTCAAATATTTGCTATATTTTCCTTGTAGTTATTTACCGTTTTTTTAAAATTAATTTGGCTTGTCCGGAACAGTTGGCATGTCTGATTTAATAAAAAATAACTAAAATAAAATTTTCTTTGTTGATCTAAGCAGGAATTAACTTTAAATTTTTTTTATATTACTTGTTTATCAATAAAATATGAATAATTAGAATAATTATTACTTACTTTTACAGAAAAGTATTCACCATAACAACTTTAAACACAAATCAGCTCTGAAGAAACAAGAAAAAATCTACCTGATGCCAAGAGGATTTGTCTAGTACAATTGCCAAAGTGAAATTTTGCTATAAAAATCTCGTTAAAATTAATAATAAAACGCTAGTATTACACAAGCTTTTTTTTTGCTGTAAAAATGAAAGAAAAGTATTACAGCTTAGAATACTTTCGGCTTACTTAATTAACACTTTTGAATTTGTCTAGGAGCATATGAGGTGCTTAGCTTTATATTAACTCTATATATTTTCACCTGAGTAAAAACCCATTATAGGAACATAAAAAGTTAAGTGAATTTATTTTATGTGTTTTCTCGAAAATACCTGATTCACAAGGCAGTCACCTTCATTTTGTTTCACTTTATTTATACTTTGTTGGGAAAAAAAAGAAAATATGTTAACAGTAAATGATTTCGTAAGTGTTTCAATAAAAGTATTAATATTTATTTATTTTTTGAAATTATAAAGCAATAAAAAAAGATAAATTCGATAAAAAGTTAAGTAAGAAAAAATACGAGAAAATTGATTAAATAGATTAGCATAATGTTACGATAAAAAATGAATGTATTTCTTTAACTATTTGATGGCACAATAATAACATAAAATTTTTTGACAATTCAATATTTTTTATTGAGTACAACAGCATAGTCTTATCACGGATTTATATAATATAAAATTTTTAAAATAAGTTACGTGTAACTAATTAAAATGTGCGTTAACTTAACTTATTAACTGATAAAACATACTGGAAATAAATTAAGCAATAAATACAACAAATGGTAAGAATTTACACAGATTTGTTGCACACAATCGAGCGTTTAATGCCCATAAATTCAAAAAATTGGCAAAAATGTGTAAAAATCGAAACAAAATATTAGATATATTTATTTAATATACACTAGATACAAAGCAATATAATTCTAACTAATTTATCAGATACAGAGCAATGTAATTATATCTTATGTATAAGCTACATAGCAATATGTATTTTAATTATTTTTAATTTCTGAGCAAAAATTATTTTGATTACACGTTTCACAATTATGGAAGTAAAAGGAATAAAAGAATTCTATCTATCTATCTATATATAAATCTCTCTCTCTCTATATATATAAACTAAACTAAACTAAACAGTGGCACGACAGCCCATAGAGGGCAAAGGCCTTCTGTTCCCATCTCAGTTTGCTTGACCTAGGGCTCTAGGGTGCAGGAGCAGATGTTCCGGTTTAGATGGTCAGCCTAACGCGGAACCCCCAGTGTTTAGTTCCCAAGCATGCTTGGTACTCATTTATCGACCCACTGAAGGAATGAAAGGGTGAGTGAACCTTGCCCGACCCGAGAATCGAGCTCAGGACCTGTGGCACGGGAGCGCGAAGCGCTACCACTCAACCACCGGGAGTCAATTATGCTTGTACAGGACTTGATAATTTTCTACGCTTTTTGGAGAAAAAAAATTCTAAGTAATTGTTAAGTTTATATTTAAATGCTATTACGTAATTTTGATTTTAAGCTATTTTCCACTACGTGTTCAAAAATTCATATAAAATGACTCTTTGTTCAATCTCCTACTTGGTAAGGCTATTAAAATGTTGGTAAAATTATAAATTGCTCTAGTTTTTAATTGTTTACCACTGTATAAAATATTTTGTAAAATGCGTTAAAGTTCGCAGCCTTGTCTGTAAATTATTTCTTGCTTAATTTTTCTGAAATTTCGAGGTTTCCTTAGGTCCAAAAATTTTTTTAATGTCCTCTCACTAATAACTCCTGTGTGAGATGCTGTGGTCTGGGAGATAGAGTGTTCCCCTCAGAATGATGTGTCCCAGGTTTGAATCTCAGCTGTGGCTGATATATATATATATATATATATATATATATATATATATATATATATATATATATATATATATATATATATATATATATATATATATATATATATATATATATATATATATATATATATATTATTAATTTTTGATAAAGCTGCAATTTTTCATGTGATTTAATGAGTTTCAAAACAAATTATTAAGGATAATATATTTTCAAAACATATAAGATGCAAAGCAATATCACCAACTTATAAAAGATACACACCAATACCAATTCGGAGCAATATAATATATTTGTTGAATTTTTAACTTGCGAGCAGAAAACAGTTTGATTACAAGTTAATGAAAATAGTAAAGGTAATTTTCCTTCCATTTTCGATAGAAGAGGTATATCTTGAGTCATGATATTAATTATATTAATTTCCGATAACTGCAATTTTTCATTTGATTTAATGAGTTTTAAAACAAAATATTAAGGATTATATATTTTCAATGATTATAAGTTTCATAATTTGATAAGTTTCACAAGAAAGTGGCAGAGGTAATTTTTCTTTTCTTTTTGCTAAAAAATAGGTACTTGATAAAAAAAAAAAGGTATATATTGAGCAATAATATTAATTATATTAATTTTCTATATCTGCAATTTTGCATGTGATTTAAAAACATTTTTAAACAAAATATGAAGGAGTATGCATATTTATTGAATATATGTATGATACAAAGCAATATCACCAGAGCATGCAGACCAATACCGACTTAGAGCAATACATATTTATCGAATTTTTAATTTGTATGCAGAAAATATTTTTATTGTAGGTTCAGCAGGAATAAAAGTAAAAGAAACTCTGCTTTATTTTAAAAAAAATAGTTTTGAGGTATGGAGAATAGCTTCCGTTTCCAAAAAATAACAGTTGCCAAATATTATCTTATGATCTAAATTTTTGTAATTCTGATTTTAAAAAAAATTTATTTACAAATTGTTGATCATAAAATTTGATAACATTTAATTTTTTCCGAAACAGCTTAACGGAGATGCCATAAAAAATTTGACACGTCAAGAATGATCCTAAGCAGGATCAAGAAAAGAATTGACACAGTTGGTGCGTACATTTTTAATTCCTCAAGAGGTAAAATTAAAGCCATCGTATTAGTAAATTAAGTAATCATTTTCTTTATATTTTATGTATCACTATAGTTCATTTTTTTTAATTATCTTATAATACTTTATATATCAGTATTTTGTAGGAAACTATAAATATATATTATTTCTGGTCGTTTTACGGAAGAACTTGCATGCAATATGTTCAAATAAAATATATTTGTTCCATTTATTATTCTACTATTGAGAGAAACAAGGTATCTATCATCTCCATAATGAATGAAAAATTTGCGGATATATTTATAAGGGAATGTTCTCAACATTACAAAAAAGTTTAATTAATATTGTTTTACAATAAATGCTTTTAGTAATGAAACAAATGCTTTCAAACTTAATTTTTTCTATATATAGTTTCATTTACACTTGTGTTAAGATTCAGGATAACTCCAGGCTCTTAGTCTGAATGATAAAATAAAATAAAAAACAGTCTAAACTCACATAATAACTTTTAGTTGTTTTCCTAATTTACTTTTAAACAATTCTCTTTTAATAAGATAAAATTAGATATCATTTATGCAAATTTGAATATTTTTATAGATTTAGGTTAGATTACAGTTGGATAAATATCATTTAGAGTTTAAAACTAGTGACATAAGTCATTAAAGAAAAATATTTAGGTTAACTCCATGCTCTTAGTCCGAAATGATAAAATAATAATAAGAAAAAAACAGTCAAAACTCACATAATAACTTTTAGTTGTTTTCCTAATTTACTTTTAAACAATTCTATCTTAATCAGATAAAATTAGATATCATTTACGCAAGTTCGAATATTTTTATAGATTAACCCCTTGGGGACGGGTGATTCAGAAAAGCATTCGTACAAAATCAGAATGAAATTAAATAAAAAACGGTAACTTAAATGTAGTCGTTGCTAATTTGACAGACTTACTTTCTTTTTACTTTAATTATTGTTAGTTTTATCATATATATAATCAATGTTAGTACAAAGTATAACTAGTTTTATTTTGAACAAAGTAATGGCGAATTAAATAAATCAAACAATTATAACTCCGCCCACAAATAAACTGCTAAAGAATTACTTTGATTACCAGTTTTATCTTTTTACCCTGATTGATACGCTTTTATGCTGGCACGCATTAGTGACTGTCGGCGCGAAAGGGTTAAGGTTAGATTTCAGGTGGATAAATATCATTTATAGTTTAAAACTATTGACATAAGTCATTAAAAAAAATCCCTTCATTTATACTTTTTTTTCTCTAGATTTGCAGATATATTTATTTTGACGATAATGATTTTTCGATTACTTAAACATTTTAGAAATATCAACTTTTTCATTTGCAAGAGATTTTACTTTAAAGAGTGATAACATTTTCGAATACTCTTATTACTTTTGTAGTAAATAATATTTCTTTGTTAATTTCTAAAAAGGTTGCATTCTTCTTCTTATCAAGAGATTTAATAGAGAACATCACAAAAATAAGGCAGCTTGTATTTTTCATTTTCTTGACCATAAAAGTTAAATAGAAATGATTCTTCAAAATATTGTTCCAATAAAACACGCTATTAAAATGTTATATTATTTTTTGTTATTGTTTCATTAATAAAATATTTTTATTTCTTTGCAAATACAATTCCTGTAAATTATTTTTAAAAACATCCTCACTATATTTTTAAGAAATAATTACAGCTTGATTTAATTTAACAGCATAGCGAAAGCATCTTTTCTCTAGTATTACATGATAATCTCAAATTTGAGTGAATGCTTTATAGAAACTAGAAAGGAAGTTACGGACTCATTAGTATGTTGATAGTTAGTTCGATTTCTAGTACAACAATTAAAAAGTGCGGTAATGCCTAATAACAGCCTTAGTAAAAAGAATGATGAAATGTAAAAATTGAATTAATTCTGTTCTGAATTACCATATCCAATTATTTTCATCAGGTGAATTAAATCTGTTTAAAAACTAAATCCTTTAAATATAGTTATGCGTTTTATAAAACAAATATACCGTGTATCTGAGATGCCAACTGCTCCGGACACGCCAAAATAATTAAAAATACGGTAAATAACTACGAAGTAAATTTTGCAAATATTTGGCTATTTTTGCTTGCTTTAAAACGGTATGGCATGACTTAAGTTCTATAAAGAGGTGAATTATATAAGCCTACGAATTATTTAGAAATAGTGGTGGATAAAAAATATACTAAATTGAATTTAATAAATCAAGGATCACAATTGATAAGCTACCATTTTAAAATATATGTATAAATATACCGGAGGAAGTTATCATATATATGTATATATGGTAGCAGCCGTGCGAGCAGAACAGACAGGCACAGGATTTAAAGAAGAGGAAATTTCTTAAGTCTTATACCTAGTGTGGATTTCTTTAACGGTTTAATACAATTGTTATTTCGAGTTATTTGACATTAGGCAGCAAATTAATTGGGTATAATATAAAAAAAACACAACTACTTCCACTTAGTAGGAATAACATTTACCGTGAAGCAATGCTAAATTCTATGCCACTATCCACATAAATCAATTATTAATCAAAAATCGAATATCAATTACTTTTCTTTATAATGTAATAAAATCTGGCGAGCAGCTATTTAAACGATCAAACACTTCGTTTGTTTATTTCTGGCTTGAAGTGAGGCTCGCAGAAAATGCCGTTCATGGGTTAAATTTAGTAGGCTATAGTATATTCAATTGAATGGATATGAAAAATCAATGTGAATTTTTCTGTTTTTATCAATAAAATTGAATTTTTTTTATTTAGTGGTAGTTAAATTCATGTTAAATTTTCAAGAGTCTTAAAAATTTTTTTGATTTATTACCACTTTAAATCTAAAATTTAAATAATACGCAGAGTCTGTAGTTTAATTAGAGCAGTGATTCTCAACCACTGTACCGCGGCACTTTTGTGTGCCGCCAAATTCTTAAAATGTGCCGCCAAACATTAGAAACGATACAATGAAAATTATAATGCTTTTTTTTAATTATGATTAAAGTTTAAATTAAAGAAAAGTGTATATATATATATATATATATATATATATATATATATATATATATATATATATATATATATATATATATATATATATATATATATATATATATATATATGTATATATATACTTTGTATAATTTTTCCACGTTTTAACCGAGTGAAAATCTTGGCGATTGTATTGTCTCTGACAATCTTAAAATAAGACGGAAGTGTTTAAATTGTATATGACACACAATTTTAAAAAATGTTGTAAGAGCTAATCATTAAAGTAAGCTATACAATTAATAAACAAATTAACAAAGGATAACTAAAAAAACAAATATATAAAAAGCAAACTAACAAAGGATAACTAACAAAAATTAAGCTAACAATTAATAATTAGCAAAAAAACTAGTTAACAAGAAATCACAAAAAATAACAGTTAATAACGTTAGAGAACAAGCTAACAATTAATAACTAGCAAAAAAATAAATAACTGTTACTAACTTATAAAAAAATGGGTTGAAGGAAATAATGAATCCCTTAATAAATGTGCTTCTGTAGTACATATTATTTTATTTCACATTCAAAATTATGATCACAAACTATTTAACACAGTGTAAAATAGGTAATTAACCAACTTTTAATCTAATTTTTTTCATTGTGTGCCGTCATATTTCGAAATCGTTAAAAGTGTGCCGCAGCAAAAAAAAAAAAAAAGGTTGAGAATCACTGAACTAGAGGTATATTTTGGTAATATATTTTAGTATTTTTAATTATAAAAAACAGTATAATAATTATTAAAAACCAGTCTGATTGATTCATGGAGTTATATTTGTACTAAAATATGAAATTCGAAGAAAGTAATTGAAATTTATTTTTTCAATCTTAGTCAAAATTTTATCAGAGATTGATTTTGTAAATTAAAAAATTTTCAATGACGAGACGTGTTTATGAAACGTGTTTGGAATCTTCTACATTTAACGCAGAAAAAAAGACGTATTTTTTTAGTTGTTAATAAATCAGGAGATAAGTTCCTAATTTTAAATTTAATTGTCAAAATTAAGTAAAAAAAGAAAATCATCCATGAATAGCATTATCCCAAGGCAACTCTTTAAGGGACAATGATGCCCTATCTGCGTCAAAGGATTAACAAACAACATTGATTTTTAACAATTAGGTGGAAACCCATTATTACAATCTATAATAATAATAAACTTTGTTTACTAGTCATACTATCATGATAGTTAAAAAAAAACATTCCTAGAACACCATAATGAAATAATTAAAGAGAACTCATCAAATTTGTTTTGTTTATCAGGTGTAAATCTAAGTAATCATGTCTTTTTATTTAATTGAAAAGCACTTTATATGAAGTAATACTTTGTTTATTTGATCAGACAGTGTATCTTGTGTATTATTGTAATTAAATGAAGCCGAGGTAAGAAATAAACTAGCTATAATTCTCATTGTGCTCTAAAAATAAGAAAATAAAAAACTTTTATAACAAGGCGGAGGAACGATTGCACCAATAAAAATTATTTGAAGCAAATTGAAAACAGATAGATCCTTGATCTTTATGTTACAAAACAAGTGGAAGTCACGTGCAGAGAATAAAAAAATATCCACGTGACTTTTACGAAAAACTCTAAAAAAATCTGTATGACATGCATAAAAAGGAATTTTCCTGCAAAAGAAAATGATACGTTTTTCATGGAAGATATATATATATATATATATATATATATATATATATATATATATATATATATATATATATGAGCAATTCCACAAATAAACGCCAATTAGGCGGCCAAACAAAAATAAAATTTTTTTTGGGGGGCACATTATTTCTACATGAATTTTCTTCTTCTTTACACCCTAAAAAGGCAAGAAAAAATCGTGAACATGGAATTTTTTCTTTGTGACATACTTTAAATGTGACATACTCTTTCTGACATACTCAGATAAATCTGAGCCATTTATTCAGATAAAACGATTTTTACATAAATATAATATTATTATAATGTCTCTCTAACATGTATTTACAGAGATTTCGTACTATAAGATTATATTTTAGTATAAAAAACAAAAATAAAAAAATTTAATCAAAGTTCTTAAATTGAAAAAATCGGGAAAAATTTAAAATTGGTATTTTATCATTTAAAGTATGTCACAAAGAAAAAACTTCATGTTTAATATTTTTCTTGCTTTTTCAGGGTGCAAAAAAGAAGAAAATTCCTGTAGAAATAGCATGCCCCCCCCAACCAAAAAAAAACATTTATTTTCTGTTTGGCCGCCTAATTTGCGTTTATTTGTAGAATTGCTCAAATCGTCGCTTTGAAACTAACCGTAGAAAATCGAAAAATGAGATATTTGGGTCATTTTGTGTAAAAAAAAATCACCATTTTAGAGAAACAAAGTGTTATCTTCATAGTTCCATAAAATTAATTTAGAGAGCAGATAAATCGTTATCGCATTGGCGCGATCAGCATTAGCGCGGAAAGTTAGAAATTGCTCTCCTGAAAAACTTGCTTTTTTGAGTTACCACGGTTTAGTTTCATAGCGACGATATGAGCAATTCTATAAATAAACGCCAATTTTTATACTAAAATATAATATTATAGTATGAAATCTCTATAAATACATTTTAAGAGTATAATAATATTATATTTATGTAAAAATCGTTTTATCTGAGTAAATGGCTCAGATTTATCTGAGTATGTCAGAAAGAGTATGTCACATTTAAAGTATGTCACAAAGAAAAAATTTCATGTTCACGATTTTTTCTTTCCTTTTTAGGGTTTAAAAAAGAAGAAAATTCATGTAGAAATAGTGTGCCCGGCAAAATTTTTTTAATTTTTTTTTGACCGCCTAGTTGGCGTTTACTTGTAGAATTGCTCATATATATAATTTTTTTCCCCAATGGCAGGCACTAAATTTGAATCTTTTGCCTATACTATGCCAGAATTGTTGCTCATTTCGCGTTACCCAGTGGGCACCTGTGAAACAAAGTCACGGAGGCGAGCAACATTGCCCACGCCACACTGCCACAAACCCGTTTATAGGGTGGGCCACATTCGCACATCATACACTCACACAACAGAGGATAGCACAAAGAAAGAGAGAGAGAGAAACATCCATGCCCAGAGCGGGATTCGAACCCGCAGGCTATGGCTTCGCAGTCAGGCACGCTAACCGCTCGGCCACCTGGCCAGCATATATATATAATTGAAAAAAATAATAATAATAATAAAATAAAATATCGTTCCAATAAGCTGATCAGCATATCCATGCAGAATAGCTCTCTGAGTTGCATAAAAAATGGCAAAAAAAGCATTAAACATAAGGCTTCGATAGTTTTTATAGATTAAAAAAAATATGTGAAACAACATTAAACATGCATGAATGATTAACATGCAACATTAAACAAGCATGACATTAGTGACTACCACCGCAGATTAGTTTTGAAAAGAAGTGTATCTATAATTTGAATTTTAAAGCATACCCATTTTTTTCATTGTTTATCATTTTCATCTACACAGTTTAAAAGGAAAATAAGCAAAATTTGAAGGGAATCGGTGAATTAGTTCTTGAGAAATTACGACTTCTTTGTGATGTGGAGATATGCAAAAAGAGAAGTTAACATTAGGGGTTTGGACAGCTCTCTTGACAAAACTATTGGGACCATATTTTGCAGATTGCGGCTACCTCCCGTAATTTGAAAGTTAGAAATCAGAATCCATTTGAAAGAAAAAACGTATGTTTATTCAGAGAAAGTACATTTTTGTGACTGACTCCGCAATTTGAAATATCGTCTGTACTAATTAAATAGCATATTTGACGCTAGCGTCATGAATTATTAAGATTTTGCACTAGTACTTGTGAAAATCCGATCACAAGTTATTCAAAGTCTTCTTTTTTTGCTTTGATATTTTATTTAAATTAAAATTCATTTAAGTCACACTTTTTTTCAGAAATAAATAAATAAAACTTAGTAATTATTTAAAATGACTTACATTACCAGCGTATGTGAATGACATTTTTCTGAAGTTTCAAATTCGAAGAAAAATTTTTTTTGAAAGAATTTCTTATGGATTTGGTAAGTTTTATTTGAACTTTAATATCATGTGACATAATGCGTCAAAAAATATAATTTAGTGCTTATTTAAAAATGATAATAATAAGTTGCGTTCATGTTGCTAAGAGTGACAAGTAATAAATTAAACTCTTTTTGTTTCAAAAAGTTTTCTTTTCCCCCAATTGTGTGAAGTCACTTGATGTTTTAATTCAATAAGAAGAGCGAAAGTGCGTAGATTATTGACCTTCTAAGGATGTAGATTATTAAATTAAAATATTACCGTTGATTAAGAGAGTAGTAAGAAATGTTATTTTAAGCGAGTAAATTTTTATTCTTCTTTTCTCGGATCTAATTTTCGTTTTAGAGAATATGTAAAACTGAAAGAGGCAATGAAAAAAAAAAGGTTGGTATTTTATAACGTCTTTTTATTATTAAAAAAATATTTGTATTTGTAAAAGGAAAAATGAACAGTTGCACCAATGCTTTTACTTTCAAATTATATGCGATGTTTTATAAAGTTTTAAACTATTTTAGCAACTACTTTAAAAGTTGTGGAGTAATACTTATCCGAATTTGACGTTGAAAAACTCGAGCGAGTTGAAAAAGTTAATTCCGAATCCAGAGATGCCAACTTGCTCCGGACAGCAAATATATATTTTAAAGTGGTAGTTTATTAATTGTGATTCTTGGTTTAATAAGTTCAATTTAGTAGATTTTTATCCACCACTATTTCTAAATAATTCGTAGGCTTATAATATGTACCACTTTTAAGAGATATATAATGCTAAACCTCTAAAAAAGTCAGTAAAAATAGTCAAATATTTGCAAAATTTACTTTGTAGTTATTTACCGTTGTTTTAATTATTTTGGCGTGTCCGGAGCAGTTGGCATCTCTGCGAATCAAGCGTTTCATACACACTTTAACTTTTTGATGATACAGTAAGTTAAGATTGAACATCACTGGGTGTAGATATCGAAAGTTACAATTCTAAAACATAAAATGTTTTAACTCATTAATTAGTAACCATATTATTTTATGAATTTCAGAAAATATATAAAAATATTGTCATTTTCTTGGAAATGCCAACTTGATCGGATCTGAAAATAAGTATCTTCTAGTGGTAACGAAAAATAAGTTATTTTTAGTAAAGTATTTTCATGAAGTTATTTTTCAATCACAGCATATTAAAAGTATGAAGTATTAATGTAATACCTGCCAACTTTTAATCCTTTCGAGGATGATTTTCCCCAATGCAAGTGGAATTTGAAGTACAATTTTAGGCAGAACCTAAGCTGTATTTTGAGGGAGCTTCTGCGGACTGTCACTAACTAACTAATCATGTTTTTCAGAGTACCTATCCATGAATGGATATCTGCTCTTTCATCTAAATTGAAGAATATGTGGTGGAAGGGAAGGGAGGTGCTGCGTTAACATTAAGTTAAATCTCAGAATGAACAATAATTGATAAAATCAAGTCTGGGTCATACATAAAAATAAATCGCAAGTTGATACATAATAAAGTGAACAAATTGAAGATAAAGAAACAATATTTACACTATTTACACTATTACACTATTATCAGTATTACATATTAAAATATCTGTTTAATATTTTAATAATAGTGGTGGTCAAAAAGATTATAAATTAAGTTTATAAATGTAAGGAATATATAGAAAGCATACATTTTACTACCACTTTAAATATAGAAATTAAATTTCACGCCAAATGCGTAAAAGTTGGCAGGTATGCATTATGAATTGCAATTTTTATTGTATTCATCTCGTGGTTACTGTTTTGAAGAGTAGGCGTAACTTTTCTTAATCTACAAATTTTCTATTAATTCTCTACCAATTTATTAAAACTTTTGCAAAAAGCGGAGCAGTTGGCGTCCCTGGTATAGTTTAACCTCTTCGAGACGGGCGAGTCATGTATGCAATCTCAGGGTGGCGACAATCAGGGTAAAAGAAGAAAATACTGGTAGCCAAACTATTTTTATAACAGTTTATTTGTGGGCGGGGTATAATACAGTTAGCTTTATTTAATTCACCACTAATTAGTTCAAATTATAATTTATATTGTTACTCTTTTAACAATATCACTGGGTGTGTTAGATTTGAAGTGAACGCAAAATTAAGTCTGTCAAAGTAGCCATGCCTAAATTAAAGCTACCGCTCTTTAACATTCTCCATCCTGATTCTGAGTCCGTCCTGAAGAGGTTAAATGATATTGTGTTCACATTAGTTCTAACACCATATTAAAGTACTCAGAGAGCAAAAGATTAAAAGGTGTAGTTAATTCTAAACATAAATAATTACTAACTAAACCTTTCATTAAGTCAGATGCATTGTGTTGTTATCGTTTTTAAATGAATAATTGAACAAATAGGTTAACTGCTATTTTATTTGCGTTAGAAGTGATATAATAGTATAGATGACAGATGCTAATGAGAAAGTTTACCTCATTTTTAACATTATTTCTGAAGGTATGATTTCTTTTAATTTTAGATTTGTGATGGCAAACATCGAAGCCTAACTAGTCTTAGCTATCGCCCCAGTACCTACAGGAGAACAAATTCCGAAATCACAGTTGATCGTTTGGCCAGTATTTACAATATTCTTCTTGGATTGAATTTACTAACAAGTCATAGTCTTTTTAAAGCCAAATAAGTTTCAATTCTCTTTACTGATTGAGTAAGAATATTGATGTGGTTGATTATTTGCCAATGAATTCCAATCTTCTTGGCAGATTAATTTCTTAAACTGATCACGTAAACTGTAGTAAAAGGCATACATGTTTTCAGTTGAATAACTGAGAAATCTATGTTTTTGTTGTAATTTGAGATCACCCCCCAAACCATTATGATTGGCACTTATATCAACAGATCTGATTACTTGAACATGAGTTATTCTAGATGATATTTGTTTTTGTTGTTGATTTATTGCATCAGTAGAAGTATGGGTTTTAAAGTTCTCTCAAATATATCCGCTTCTCAATTTCTTAAATGTTTAATAATCCTTTTATATTGTCGAGAGCTCTTCATGGCTCCATAATGTTTGCCAAAACAATATGAGTTCTAGGTCACCCATCATAAAACTAAGGGGAAATTTCCTTGATTTAGCAACCATTCAAGTTTCAACAGACTTTTTTTCAAAACTAAGTCATATAGTATCTACTTATATATTTGACTGAGTTGGACAGTTGGTTAAATAAAAAATACATTGCTAAATGTATAAATGATTTTACACTACTATTTCAATATGTCAGTGAAAAATCATCAGTAAAAGCATAGAAATCGGCAGCCACGCATATGAGACTCATTCTATATTTCTTTCCAATGAAAAGAATTAATAGTCATGCTATTTTAATTAACAAAAATCAAAAGTCTTATATCTTAAAGACAAATAGACTTAGAATGATGATTTCAACTGTAAGATTTAGCAATATTCGTTAGCGCTCCTAAACGTATACCTGATATCGTACAAACGCAAGATAAAAGATTGCTCATTGTATAAATAAAAGTTCTGATATAAACTGTCTCTATTCAACGTTTGTTTTAAGACGTAAATTCTTTTATCTTTATAAGATTATAAATTGCATTTAAATAATATTTATTATGAGCTTTAGAATTTTCTTCTCGTGCAGTAAAAACTTAAGTTTAAGGCTGATATAGATTTGTAACAACCAAAAATTTATTCATAATAAAATACAGGATAATCTTACATTTTGTTTAGCTCAGAATGACGTGTTTCAATCGGAAACTTACTGGAATAAAATGAAATTTTGAAACAATGATTATATGTTGGTAATTCTTGTGACGTTTAAGTGTATAAAACATTATTTACATTTCTGTAGAACAAAGAGGAATTCTATATAGAATGATACTATTATAATATAATAGAACAAGGAGTATAACTATATAGATTGATACTACAATATTGCTATTCATACATGGGTAATTCTTCAGAAAGTGTGCCATTCAAGAGTATAAAACATAATTTATATTACTATAGAGCAAAGAGTATTACTATATAGAATGATACAATAATATTACTCTGTTCATACATGATTTCATACATGATACGTGATTTTTCAGAAAATGTGATATTCAGGAGTATAAAAATTGTTTATATTATACGTAAAACATTATTTATATGTATACTATAAAACAAAGAATATTACTATATAGAATAATACAATAATATAACTCTATTCATATAAGGGATATTTTTAAGAAAGTATGGCATTCAAAAGTATTAAATATTATTTTTATAACTGTAAAATGAATTATTAACTATACAGAATGATACTATAATATTATTGTGTTCTTATAAAGTGATTCTTCAGAACGTGTGGCATTCAAGAGCAAAAACATTATTTATATTACAAATAAAATAAAGTGTATTACTATATTGAATGATACAATAAGTTTACTCTGTGCATATATGAGTGATTCTTCAGAAAGTGTGACATTTAAGAGAATGAAACATTATTTATGTTTCTATAGAACGATGAGTTTTACTATATGTGATATTTACTATAGTTCAAAGAGAGTAAAATGTTATTTATATTATAATATCATTTTTAATAAAATTATTATGAGTATCAAAAAACAAATTTTTTATATAGCAATTAATTTTTTTTATCAAACAGGCAGGAAAAAATATTTAAAACACATTTTATTTGTAGCAGCAATTGACGATGTCTCACAAAATTGTATTTTGTCTAAACCTAGTTAAGCTTAAACCAAGTTATGCCTTATTGAAAATGAGCACATTGTGTCTCATTTTCAGATTAGCCTTCAGAAGTATTATTAATTATAAAATATAAACTTATCTATTAAAATAAATTAACAAGTAAAAAATAAAATAACATGAGGTGAATAATAAAAATAATTTTATTATTCTGCATTAATCATATGTATTAAGTTGATTTGGATTTAAAAAAGTTAAAATTCATTTAAGGTTTAAAGTCAGTAAATTTTCAAGTATTTCATTTAAACGTAAAGAAAAATAAATCATACGAACTATACATTCCTATTTATTTTAACATGTGGTCTCATAGTGGTCAATTTTTTAGTTCATAAATTTGGTTTAAAATGATTTTTATTACCATTAGGCATAAGCAATTAAAAGATCAATGGTTCGGCGATTATATGAAATCTGTTTGGTGCTGAGAAACTTTTTAAGAAAGATCTGCTGACAATTACAATTCTAAACATAATTTCAAAATGAATAACGCTTTCCAAAAGAGAAAAAGTGCTCAAATGCGGGTAATCGCTGATAGGTTCAAATTCTGCTCCCGGCTCCCTGCACCCAAAGTGCTGAGCGTGTAAAACATTCAAGTGGTTCATGCTATCAGTGGTTTAGAACAAAACCTTGGGAATAGGGCTAACCATCACCTCCTACATCAAGCAGCCACCACACGGTCTTTCATAAGTAGTCCGCGCAGACTGTTTAAAAAGTGAACCAGTTGTGCGCATGAACCCAAAACCTTTTATAAAAGTAATTGAGAGAAATTTATCTTATATATTTGAGAACTGAATCTGTAGTGGTTGACAAGTGAATAAGGCAAATCAATAATATTCATAAATAAAATAAATTTTTAGTCATATATTTGCTACCACTTTCTTATTTTAACTAAATTTTGTATTAAATGACTCGTTCGGAAAGTGGATATCACAGTGGTCTGATCGGACTACCTATAAAAAACCGTGTGGAGGTTTTCAGTTATAGGAGGCGTTGGACTAACCATGGGAATTTTTCCAGATTTTCGTCTCCATTTAACACAAATGTAGGTTATTTCTATTCAAAAATCATCCACGAAGGATAGTTTTTTAATGCTTGATTTAGAAGTTTCCTTGTTTTCTGCGTTGGGTTCAAATTTTTAAGACTACGGAATTAAACGTAGATAGCTGCAAACCCGTAAGTGGGTTAGCTGCTCTACGACGGTTGTATAAGAAAAAAAAAATTAAATGTTGGCAGCTATAAAACAGTTCTTAAGTTGATCTGCTGTTATTCTTTTAAATCAAATGTTAGTATATTTTTTTTCTTCATAATTTAGTAAACTTAGCTTATCTATCACATAGATTAGAATTAGAAAATCATATGGTAATATAGTACTAAAAAGAATTAAATGTTGGCAGCTATAAAACAGTCCTTTTGTTGATCAACTGTTATTCTTTTAAATAAAATGTTAGTATATTTATGTGTGTTTTTTTTTTCACAATTTAGTAAACTTAACTTATCTATCACACAAATTAGACAATCATATCGTAGGTATAGTACTAATACTAGATAACTCGATAGTTTCCGATTTCGAATTATGATAACATTTTAGATAGTGGGACTCTCTAGTCATAGCTTTGAAATGCAATGACTAGATCAACCCACAACTCACCGCAAATTAAACCTAGCGGTAGTTGTTGGAATTAGACAAATTTTAAATTAAGCTAAAACAAAAATTTAATTAAAACATTATTTTATTTTCAAAACAGGTGTTTTAGAGTATATAGTTTAACTACCTTCTCCATTATAGAAATCTTAGGGATTCTTAAATAATTTAATTATTTTTTGAAAAGTGATACCTGGTAAAAAAAAGAAATTGTTTCAGTTTCAACCCATAATTAACTCGTTAACACACATGGTGTTTACATTTGAGGACATTATATTTCAAACAGATTAAAAGTTATAAACATTTATTTAATTATCAGTTTTAATCTCGAAAGGAAAAAATGTGCCAGATTACCGGATCTTTCACCTTGTAACAGTATTTTTTAACATATTTAAATGAGAACAGCTAGTATGAATGATTCAATTTTAAAATGCTGCAAAAATAATTAGTAAAAATTTAATAATTGAATCTAGAGTTAATGCGGATAAATATGAGCAAAATAATGCCTTATAAAAGAAGAAAAAAAACACTTGATCATTTGATATTTATCTTTTAGTATTTTGAAGATCTTCTCCCGTCTGTTCTTCATCAGGTTATGGAATGTAGACTTCTATACAATCAAAGAGTTGTTTTGGCTATTGGAAAACTAAATATGTGACGTCAATGTTTTTTTCTTAAATGTTCCATAAGCGTCACTGAATACATAGATATTTCTTTGATATTTAAAAAATACTGTTCACATGCTTCATATAAAGGAAATGCCGAAATTACACCCTTCATTAAATGCCATTTCAAAATATCAATTTACACGTTTGCAACGATTGTTTAGGACAGTTAAACAAATATGATGTGTCTCTGTCTCTCTCGATATGAAAAGGGAAGTCTGCCTGTATGTATGTTAACTTTAGAACGGAAGCACCCATTTAGATCGTGTTGTTTTTTACGTTTTGCACATTTTTATAGAGTGGTTTGTAAACAATAACCACTTTCACTCGTTTCTTCCCTTAATTGGCTTCACCACACGGCACGGTGTTTTTTTGATTCAGTTTGCTAATATTTTTAGGACCACTTTGCGACAATTTTCCTCTCTTTGCTTCAAACAAAATGTGGATTAACTACCACTACGATTATTAAACATCAATTAATTAGTCTATAAAACATGATTAATAGCATACCCTGCCAACTTTTAATCCCGTCCATTATTATTTTTCCCAGTGGTATTAAAAAGGAATTAAAACTTCAATTTTAAGCAAACAAATACGTTATATTTGAGAAAACCTAAGTTGACAGCCATGACAGTAACGCATATTAATATATGTGCTTAATTTTTGTAAGAATAGTGGTGATCAATATCATTCAAAAATTAAGATTATAAAAGAAAAAAATAGTATATAATTACTACCACTTTAAATATGAAAATAAAATCTTACGGAAAATCCGGAAGAGTTGGCAGGTATGTAATAGAATAATGCAGAGGCAACTCTCGATTGGTTAATGATGAAAGTTGATATTCCTGATGCATATCTGCCAACTTTTAATCCCATCCATTATCATTTTTCCCAGTGGTATTATAATGGAATTACAACTTCAACTTTAAGCAAACAAATACGTTGTATTTGAGAAAACTTAAGTTGACAACCATGTTAGTAACGCATATTAATATATCTGCTTTATTTTTTTAAGAACAGTGGTGATTAAAATCATTAAAAAATTAAGTTTATAAAAGAAAAAATAGTATTTATTTACGACCACTTTAAATATGAAAATAAAATCTTCCGGAAGAGTTGGCAAGTATGCTGATGGTCTCTTACCCCAGAAATCAGTGCATTTATCAGAGATGCCAACTTGCTCCGGACAGCAAATATATATTTTAATCGGTTAACTTCCAGCGTCATATATTTAGGACAGTTCCTTTTTTTAAAAACATTCATTGTGGTGGGAAACTTTTTCCAGCATTTTCATTTATCTGGGTGAATTAAAAGATTCTCAGATACCACAATGATTTAGTTATTTCTGATTAGATCTAAAATTATATGGAGCAAGTACTTTTAGATCTATCAAAGACTTTTTGAGTGCCCTAACAGTAGAAAAACCAATTAATTTCGAAAATATATTATACCACTTTTTCCATAAAAACCACTTTTATATCATTTCAATATATGAATTCGGGACAAAATGGGTTAAAGTGGTAGTTTATCAATTGTGGTTTAATAAATTCAATTTAGTAGATTTTTATCCACCACTATTTCTAAATAATTCGTAAGGTGCATAAGTCACACAGATATGACTGTAATTATGCAGAGGCTTCACTGCCACCACTCGAATCTTTACCTTACCTATGCCATTAGTCACAATTATTTTTTTAACAATTTAGATGACGGAGTGAGATGCCCGCTTCGCGGGCAGGTACTCTAAGAAATGTCCTATCAAGTCAAGTCAAAAGGTACATAAGTCATGCTATAACCTATTAAACAGCAAGCAGAAATAGTCAAATATTTCAAAATTTACTTTGTAGTTATTTACCGCTTTGTTAATTATTTTGGCGTGTCCGGAGCAGTTGGCATCTCTGTCTTCGTTTAATAAATTCAATAAAGTAGTAGACTTTTATCCACCACTATTTCTAAATAATTCGTAGACTTATATAATTCACCACTTTATTACACCTATGTTATGCTATACCTTTTAAAAAACAAGCAAAAATAGTCAAATATTTTCAAAGTTTTCATAGCAGTTATTCACCGTTTTTTTTTATTTTTATTATTTTGGCGTGTCCGGAGTAGTTGGCATCTCTGATTAATGGAAATTAGAACTCTAACATTGTTTAAGACGGTTCTGCGATAGCAACGACATCGTTACAAATGTTTAAAATAATCGAGAAGCAGTGTAATTATCGAAGATAAATTAAATATACTTAAAACTCATTTAATTCCTTAAGCGCTGAAGAAAAACACGTGTAATAAAAAAAATTTCAGGTTAACGTAAATAATAATAATTATTATTTTTTTTAATGGCGGGCACTTGGGGATTGTCCCATTGGCCACAGAAATGCCCGAACTGCTACTCTCTTCTCGTTACCCAGTGGGCACCTGTGGCGAAGCCTCGGCGGTGGAGCAGCGTCGCCCACGTCACACAACCACAAACCCGTTTATAGAGTTGGTCACATTCACACAATCACACACAAAGGAGAAAGGACGTAGAACACGCAGAGAGAGAAAGAAACATCCATGCCCTGAGCAGGATTCGAACCCGCGACCATCGGCTCCGCAGTCAGACACGCTAACCACTCGGCCACCTGGAAGGCTTAACGTAAATTATATAAAATTAAAAAAATAATGCATTTAACCGTCCCTGGTAATTTTAAACATAAATATTTCTTATTACTCCAAATGACATTTTATGTAATTTCATTGCCTTTAAATTTATTAAACTCTAATACTTTCTGTTATCAAATATAAATAATAATATTCATTTGTAAACATCGTTTTTAAACATAAATTTTCTTTCTAAAATTTTAAGTAATTTATTCTTTACATGAAAATAACATAAACTTTAAAAAAAATCGATATTTATCGGTTATAGTGATCATAAAGCTGCACCAGGTTATTATTTAAGCAGGCTAATGTTTACCTATAGCACAAATAGCTAATTCTACTATTTCGTTATCATTAATGATAACTATATAGTACGATAACATCGTAACCATTACCTATAACATATCTGAAAGGTAATATCGAAAATATTATAGGTTAATACATTATTGAATACTATAGTATTGTGAGTGTCGCTAATGTTCATTTGGTAAGCAGAAATATTGTTTGATGTCGAAATAATATCATTTGGCTAAATAGGAAAAATATTATGATCTATTGTTAAATTCGATTGAATTCTTATCTATTATTTGTTGCTATGGACAACACACATGAATGTAGCGAATTCTTCAATATCATGCAATCGACGCAATTGTAATTGAAATTAAAAATCGTAATTAATAAATCTAATTATTGAATACGATAATATCGAGATCATTACAGATTACACAAAGGGATAATAACGTGAATATTATAGATCTTTCTTTATTGAATACGAGTTTTTATTGATATGAGATACTAAATTATTTTTGGATAACGAAAATATTTACCAATGTAAAAATTGAGAACACATATATTGTTATATGTCCATATTTTTGACATCGTGGAAATTAACCCTTTGACGGTCATGAAATGAGCAGTTTTCGTTTCATTAATTCGCACAGTATTACGTGCAAACAGTAGTCGAAAGTGGCATCTGTTTTCACCTCCGTTCTTCCGAAAATGTCACTCTTCTCTGGCGATGCCAACTGCTCCGTTTTCTGGAATTGTTATAATAAAGTGGTAGCAAATTATGTAGTAAATTTCGTTGGAGAAGGACAGTTATACGCCTACTTTTAAATAGAGTAACCAGTAGATAGTTGCTTTAACGGTGCATTTTATATGTTACTTATAGTTTTTGATATTTTGTGGTGATAAAAAATTACTTAAAAGAAGAAATGCTAAACTGAAAGTAACTTGAGTTTCGCCATCACTAGGAAATACTATTTTACAAAGCGGGGCAAGTTGGCATCTCTGGGTGCTGTAGATAGCTAGCCTCACGTGTTTTAAAAATTTCTTAAAGTATTCGTAGTACATATAAATAACAGTTTTCACGTACTTTTCGTTTTTAACATAGTCAATGCAGAATAATAATGGCGAACGAGCTCAGCTCGTCAGCGCGCATTGGGGAAAAATTTCACCACGCGAGTTGTGCTCGTTACTAACCACTACGGTCAAAATCTTGCTCCCGAGCGGAACTCGTTTGCGCGCATTATGAGGCACGAATCGATTTCGAGTTGAACTCGTTCAAAGGGTTAAATTTCTCTTTGTCAGACATGAGGACCAATGTTTGTGTGGGAGATAATATTGTGTAAGATAAATAAATCGCAAACACATAGTCCCAAACAACCGATAAGTAGAAGGCGAGAGGTTATGTGCAAACAGCAGATAGATGCCCTAAACATGCATAAAATATATATTTGAGAACTCAAATTTAAGACTTAGATCAGTCAAGGCTCAACTACTGGGACTCAATATTAGGAAAATACAAAGTTTTAACACCGAAAAACCTTTCGTCTAGGCTTAGAAGAAAGTTAAATAATATTGTTTGCAGTTACCAATTAAACAAACGTGCCATTATCAGATAAATATATAACCGTCGTTGAACAGCCGTAGCCAGCAATTTTGGGTTTACGACTACCAGTCCAGAAGACAAGGGAATTCCTGGATCAAGTATTGTGAGAAATTTGCCTTCGTGGAGAAATTGATGGAACTAACCCGCACTTGCGTTACATGGAGACGAAGACCACAGAAACCTCAAACGGGAAGGGGACTCTAACCTATGATCCATTTACCACTGAGGATATTTCACGTCAGCACTGTGGTCGGTGCACGTCGGATGCGGAATTCGTATCGACCAGCCATCGCCGGGATCGAACACCGGTTCACCTCATTGGAAGGCGAACGCTCTATCCCCTGAGCCATCGCTGCTCATTATCAGATAACTGTTAAGATTAAGAATATAGACTTTCAACGTAAATTCTCAATTATTTCATTTTGCTTTTTTCAGTTCTTCAACACCGCCATTGAGCCAATTGCATTTGTTTTTATTTAACATGCTAACATATGTTGAACCGAACAAGAACATCTGTTTTAAATACAAATTCACCATTAAACCCATTTTCGCCAATTCCGATAAATAAACATTAAAGATTTATAAGTGCGAACGTATAAGAAACGAAAATTAAAGCCAGTATCACTTGTGTGATATTAGTTTATACTTGCACTGTGTGTTGATTTTTGACTCAAAGATTTTATATAAATCTAGAAAAAGTATAACTTATTATATCTTAGGGAAATTTTGGTATCATCTCAATGGTACCAGAGTTCCAATTGGTCCATTAATGCAGCGGAATTTAATATTCAGGATTATCTTTTGTCCCCTCTATTCAAACTTCAGTTCTAAGAAGTTCATATTTTTTAAACTCGATTTCTCACAAATTATTCGAACGATTTCGCTCGATTTTTGTATTTTGCCACATAAAATTACGTTTTTTAAAATGATGTACAAGATTGTAAACCTAACGTTTCAAATTTTTTTCGACTGTTATTAAATAAAATAATAAAAACCAATAAATATTTGCTAAAAATTATCTTTTGCGAAGAATTATCTTCAGATAAACGAATTTCATAATTTAGTACAAAAGTTTTGCAAATTGTTTTAAAAAGTTCTGAAGATATGCCGAAATACGCACAAAATAAAGTTGACATTAAGGGGTCTAAACTTTGAACCGCTCTTTTGGCCATATTTCCCAGATTGCGACTGCCCCCAATATCTTTGCGATCAGAAATCTGAATCCGTCGAAAAAAAGGTAAGTTTATTCAGAGAAGGGTCTGTTTTTTAACTATAAATATTGTCTGCTCTAATTAATTACCATAATTGAGGTCACACTTTAAACCATTGAGATTGGGTTCTAGAACGTGAAAATCCGATCATTAGATCAAATGGTTTATTTTTTTGAGCACTGTACACAGTTTTTTTTTAGAAGCTGTTTTAATCTCGGTAAAGTAATCTCAATGGTTGGTTTTTTGTAATTTAAACCAAGTATTAATTATTCAATTCAGTAGTAAATTATACTACATATAAAACTATTGCTTACAAGTAAAACTATAGTTTACACGTAAAACTATAAGGTATTTAAATTTTGAAATGAAGTTTCATTATTTTAAAAAATGGTTCCTAGATTATTTATTGCAGTTAATTTTATTATTATATTTGAAATAATTAACTTTATTTGAAATCTAAACTTTGTGATAAATAATTTTTTCGTAGTGCTGCCATCTAATGTCAATGATTTGAAGTTGTTCCAAATTTTTTCATAAACCACAACTATAATTATTTTTTTTATTTTTTTTTGAAAAATCAATACAAGTACAAACTATTTTTCATAATTCTAAACAATTACATAAATAAATTAAATGCATTTTAATAAAAAATACTGCTTTTTTTTCTTTTATCTATCACTATGTACATTTTTTTAAAAATATTTATAATTAATTAGATTCATAAACGTTTTCTTAGTTTCGAAGGAAAAACCGCTTCGACAGTTTGTTTTCGGAAATGCGAATTTTATTCTATAAATGATCACCCTACGAAACGCTATTTAATCTAACAAGCACAGAAAAATAATAATAATTTGAAATTAACTTTTAAACTATGGTATGCCAACATATTTTTTTTCAACTTTTAATGTCAACCATATATTTCACAAAGATTATATAAATCTATCGATCGTAGAATTTATTTTTTTCCTTCACCTCTCTATTAAGAAGCTTGAAGAAATATTAAAAAAAATTAATAATAATTTTTTTTTTAGATAACCCTTTAAAACCCAGCCAACACGATTGTTCGGATTAGTCATTAACCTAATATATGCATATTGATAATATATCTATTTTTTAAAAAAAATTCTTCTCTAAAAGTAAAAATTAAAAGTCTCTAAGCAAAAATTTTCTTCACTCATTTGAATATTAAAATTGTCCATTACAAATTTAAAATAAGATCTTAATTTAATAATTCTCAAATGAACATGGATTATCTTTAATTTCTTTCAATAATATTCATAGTAAAATAACTTTCAAAACACTTTGACGTTCTGAGTTTTTTATTAAAGCAAAATTAAGTTCTTTTAATTTGCCTCAGGTCTCAAACAGCTAAGAATTTTTCACAGAAAAATATAAGAATTGTTAAATGATAAAAAAAAAAGCAATGATAGAGAATGAAATTGCATTTTCTCGGTATCTAATCTTCTAAAAATCAATCACTGTAAAAAATATTTAATATTTTTTAAAGAGTTTGACAATTTCATTTTTCTTAAAAAAATTATCATTCAACATTGTTTCCAATTTATCTCTCTCAGTGGGAGAACATATTTAAGCCGATTAATTAAAAGAACTTTTAGTATAGTTATAATTTTATTAATAAGATTTACCAATTTTTATACTTGAAGTAATGTCTGAAATTTTGGTTCAATTTTCTTTTATGACTCTAGAAAATAAAGGAATTCGATAGCAAAAATTGAAATAGCTCGAAACTAAAATAGTAAGAATTTTTTTTATAATTTTAACTGCTCTGTGGTTTTTAAAATTTACTGTTTTTCAAAATTCTTCAATCGAAAAATTTGGGCAGTTGCATTTTATGATTGACAATAATTTTTTAATGTTAAAGTAAAGCAAAGCAATTCCGCAACAGCCTGTTGCAAGCCAGACGGGTCATGGAGGATAAGGCATGACAATTTCGTGACTAATCGCATGATTGTGGCAATGTAGTCACTGCGCTTTTGTAATGTAGTCACTTGTGGCACTGCGCACTGGCCGCCTTTACTTCCCAGACCAGCTGGTACCCATCGATCTGAAGCTGGGGGGGGGGGGTTCAAGCCACCACTGGGGAGCGAACCACATCTCTTTACAATGACATCCAAATTCCTTAACCATTGAGGCTCAGTGGTTAAAGTATCATGCTAAAGTACACTATGGAGAATGAATACAAGTGCAAATATGAGTTGATAATGGCAAGTTGAACGTGCAAGTTTGAGAGTTACAGACATTTCATCCTTCTCGAAGAAAAAAAATGGTTAAATGAAGTGTCTTTCGTATCAGGTTTTGTTCTTTTCCATCTTGATATATATAGGCTTTCAGGCCTGCTTGGCTAGCGATATATCACCTGCATATAACTTAGTCAGAATTCAATAATGATCTATTCACAGGAATACTCTTTTTACTTCATTTGCATTCCACCATCTCATCAAACACCACAAAGTTCAACTTAAAAATGAATGGGAAAAGGGACGCAAGTTGCCTCTTGTGCCCAAGTAATGAAATGCCAACTGCTCCGGACCATCACCTCCTACATCTGAAAGTCTCCACACGGTTTCTTATAAATACTCTGCGCAGATTATTTAAAAAGCGAACCACTTGTGCGCATGAACCCAAATTCTATTTTAAAAGTACTTGAGAGAAATTTATGATATATATTTGAGAGTTGAATCTGTGGTGGTTGAGAAGTAAATAACACAAACCAATTATATTCATAAATTAAACAAATTTTTAGACATAAATTTGCTACCACTTTCTAATTTTTAATAGATATCATATTAAATGGTTCTTTTACTACTTAGTTTACCTTCATAGTGATTTGATCGGACTACCTACAAAAAACCGTGCGGAGGCTTTCAGTTATAGAAGGCGTTGTCCGGACACACCAAAATAATTAAAAAAACGTAAATAACTACAAATTAAATTTTGCAAATATTTCACTGCTTTTGCTTTCTTTTTAAAAGGTATAGCATGATATATGTACTATAAAGTGGTGAATTATGTAAACCTGCGAATTATTTAGAAATAGTGGTGGATAAAAATTTCCTAAATTGAATTTATTAAACCAAGAATCACAATTGATAAACTACCACTTTAAAATATATATTTGCTGTCCGGAGCAAGTTGGCATCTCTGCAAGTATTTCAAGCAGTTCAATTCAGTTTGGTTAATAGTTGCCACACCATAACTTATTTCTTCTGCAGAATATGAAATTTCCCTTATAGAACTTAATATAACACTTTATTGGGTTATTGATAGTGTTAGTAGACATAACCATTGAAAGTGCGAAAAAATATTAAAAAAAAAAAAAAAAAAAAAAAATTGTAGGTAAATGTACTTGCATCTCTGCGAAAGCAGTGGAATAATATCTCTTCGAATTGTGTGATGGAAAACTTTCTTTCAAATTAACATCAAATCGAGCTTTCTTTTACAATTTAAAGGGAGTAGTAAAATCAAAACAACTATAATAGAAAAAAAAACATGTAAGCTTAAACGTATTTACACTACAGGGAAATTATTTGTTTACGTTTAATATGTTTATAATTTTGTAACAAAGGTAATTATATTTTAATTTTTCAATATCTGTGAACTGTAAACCAACAAAAAATTTAAAAGTGTTTTACCCTTTGCGATGTAGTGTAGCCAGTCTGGCAACACTAATTCAACAAATGTTGCAAAACACTCGAAATGTAAAACTAATTGCTTTTAAACATCTAACAACCGTTATTCTATAAACAACTGAGAGCTAAAGTATGTCACTTCACTAAAACGTATTTTCTAAGGTCGCACTAGTTATTCACTAAAATTTATAATAAAGTTTTGTCCTTGTGGAAAGTTTAGAAAACATTTAAGCTACATTTTTTACTTCGTTTTAAGAACGACGCATTTCTCTTGAACTGGTGTTTCTAACAGAGCGAAGCGGTTAATTGACTCCTTCATATGAGCTTGAGCCCGAGGGTGCCTGTAATGTTGTCGATAGGTAGAGATGAGTAGATTGGCGAGCGAAAACTCAGAGGCGAAAATCACGAAATCAGTTTAAACTAATAGTGAAAAATCCTAAGATATAGTGAGGATATATACAACTCCCGATCCCAAAGACCACCATTGGTCCTTTCCCCAGGTTCAAGGGAGTTACAAACAGTCTGTTAAACATGGCTGAAAGCCCTTATATAGCAAGACGGAAAAGTGCAGAAACAGGTACGAAAGACATTTCATTTTAGCATTTTTTACGAGAAAAATAAAGTTTCTGTAACTATCAAGATTTCTTTTATAATTTTAGTATATATGTCACAGCGAAAGACCAAAATCGGTGGTTGTTGACTTTCACCGGTGAATGTCGACAAACACCAAATACGTCTGTGAAAGATCGAATATTTCATTACATTCTTGTACATTCGGACCCTCACCGGTGTATGTCGACAATCACAGATATGCTTTGGTGAATGTCCGAAATATTTATTACATTCGATTTGATATGAATTTATTCGTGGATATAATTACATTTATTCGATATTTTTACCCTACACTGATGTTTTTTTAAGGTTAAGTGCCATTGCCCGGTATACATTTGCCCGGTATACCCTACACTGATGTTTTTTTTTAAGGTCAAGTGCCATTGCCCGGTATATATTTGCCCGATACTCCAAACACTGATGTTTCTTCTAATCTATCGTCAGTAAGTATTACAATATACAATAAATATAAATATATCTAATAAATATAATAATATTAACGAATAAATTAATATAAAATTGGATGATATAACAAATATTTCGGACATTCACCAAAGCGACTATGTGATTGTTGTCATTCACCGGTGAGAGTCAGAAATAAGGGTATTTAGCAAATATTTCGGACATGCACCAAGTGACAACGTGAATGTTGACATTCACCGGTGAATGTCGACATTCTCCAGATTTCGGTGTTTCACCGTAACATATATATAAAACTGCCTATTTTCCATGGATAATGTAGATATTGTTGAATAGTTTTAAAAAGAATAAGTTAACTCCTCCCGAAAACTTGTTATAACGGAAATAGTTTTACTACCAGCCTTTCCTCTTTACCGTCTCGCTTTCACCCCTGCATTTCTTAGTTTGAAAACTGAATGTGAAGACGTGAATTATTAACATGTACTGGTAGCCAAAATATTTATTTCACGCATAATATTGATGAAAAATTATAATTTCTTTTACCACTTCTTTTTTTTTTTTTTTAATAGAAAAGCTATGATCACCATATTAGAAGTGCTACAGACTGGTAAAATCTAAAGAGTGATGATAAATATAATGAAGCTGTTTAAAATATAAAAATTTTTTGTTGCAGTATATTTTCAAAAAGTCTGTTGGTCAGTTCGATAATAATTTATATTGAATTTCCAAATATTGAATTTACAAACAAATTTTTGTGCTTGGGATTTAGTTAAAGAGAATTTTTCTCTGTCTTTTCCACCAGTTCTTAAACTTTTCCAGATTGCATTTGGCAATCTTGCATTTGTTTGTACAAAATTAAGCTCTAAAATTTTATCACTTTGCTACCACTTTTTAAATTTTTAATATAAAAACTATCGCTTCTAAAAGGACGCTAGGCATAAATCTATTGACAAGGTCAAAAATAATAATAAAACTAATCTATCTGGGTGAGTCCGCACATGGCACCAGGAAAAAATTAATAATGGTATCAATTTTGTTAAAAAGAAGTTTCATGTCTGCTGCCTTCGGATCTTTATATATTTACTTAAAGAAAAGAAAATAACCCAGAGATGCCAACTTGCTCCACTTTGTAAAATAGTATTTTCTAGTGGTAGCAAAATTTAAGTTAATTTTAGTTCAAGTATTTATCATTTTAAGTTATTTTTTCACCACTAAATATAAAAAAATTATAAGTATGATATAAAATACAACGTCTAAGCATCAATCTACTGGTTACTATATTAAAAAGTAGGCGAAACTAACTTTCTTTAACGAATTTTACAATATAATCTGCAACCACTGTATTAAAACTATTCAAGAAAGCGGAGCAGTTGGCATCCCTGATAACCTAGCGGTCAAAAACACAATAATATTAAAAATATATTAATATAACTTAATTTTTCTAGATGTGTGGGAATTTCATACCTGCCAACTTTTACGCATTTGGCGTAAAATTTCATTTTTATATTTAAAGTGGTAGTAAATATATACTATTTTTTCTTTTATAAACTAAATTTTTAAATGATTTTCATCACCACTATTCTTAAAAAAATTAAGCATATATTTTAATATGTGTTACCATGCTTAAGCTTTTTCAAATACAACGTATTTTTTTGCTTAAAATTGAAATTTTTATTCCATTTTAATACCACTGGGAAAAATCATAATGGAAGCGGTTAAAAGTTGGCAGGTATGGAATTTTGTCATTATTCACATGGTGTTTAAAATATAAAAACTAGAGCCTCCAAATTCTTGCATGCAAGTAGCCAATGAAATATCATTCGATTATTCTTTCGAATAAAAACCTGTAAGTTTTGGACCTAAGTTTATCCCCTAAAAGTTATTGAAAATTTGTGATAATTACAAATATACCAATTCTCTTAATTTTGTTAACATTTTAAAATTAATTACGTATTGTACGAACCCTGGTATTTAGTACCTATTCTATCATTTTTATAACCTCCATTTTCATATTGTTACAAAAAATTATATCGATAAATAATGCTGGAGAGCAAATTTTTTGTTGCATTTATAGAAATACGTGTTCAAACCTAATTCGGGTTTGAGTATTTCAAATCTAAAATTAGTTTTGTTCGAAAAGTTACAGGTTTCATTCAAAATAATAATTTTAGTTTAGTTTATTTTTTGTCTGAATGCACAAGTTTAAAAATAACGTATAGGCATATATATACACTTGTCTTCTCCTTTGAACATACATAACACTTAAAACAAAAAACATATTACAATAATGTATCGCATCATAAACTGAAATGCATTAACGCCTTCTACCTACCACTTACTACGTAGCAGAGAAGTGGAGACACTTTCTATTGACTCGAGAGAATTTTAAAAACTCCTAGTTAGGAATATATTGATATATTATTAAAGCCCATATATACCAAACGTTCTTTAAAAAAAGATGGTATCTATTTGCAAAATGGGAAAAAGTGGTAGCACACGTGTTTCGTTATTAAAATTTATTTCGCATACAATAATATACTTATATTTTATCTGAAGTTAATACATAACGTTCTTATTAAAACTAAACTGGTAGGTAACAAAAACAATATCTCCTTTGAAAAAACACAAATAGGCAGTTCCGCTTTTTTTTTCTTTTTTTATCATGATTTATATTTAAACCACTTTTGGTAGTTTGGTATCCGCAGGTCGACAATTTTTACAATTTGTCGCTTAGCTGCGAATTTGTACACCCGTTGATACTAGATAAAAATTAACAAACAATAGCCTTCCGGCGCATTAGATCTGGAAGTTTTTAGAGTTCAAGAATATTTTTTTAAACTGTCACGACGAATCAATAATTTAAAAAAAATATGTAGATAAGATCTATTTATTGCTTAATGTGCTTACACAAGTCTTAATAGATTTGTTTTTTAAGAGAAATTCTTTTATACTTAATTGTAGTTTTATTCAACTTTGAAAAATCTTTTTCAATGACTACTCAAGTTGGCAGGTAAGCTGTTGCTTGTACAAGGAAACCCATAGCTGCCATCTCTTCCGGTTCTCCCGGAAGATTTTATCTTCATATTTAAAGTGCTAGTGAAATTAATGTTATTTCACTAAAATTTTTGAATTTTATTAATAATTTTAAATCAGTTTGACCACCACTACATATAAATAATTACAACAAATATATAAAAGCTTAGTATTCCTTAGGATAGCAACCTGCCAACTCTTCCGGATTTTCCGGAAGATTTTATTTTCATATTTAAAGTGGTAGTAAATATATACTATTTTTTCTTTTATAAACTTAATTTTTAAATGATTTTGATCACCACTATTCTTACAAAAATTAAGCACATATATTAATATGCGTTACTATCATGGTTGTCAACTTAAGTTTGCTCATATACAACGTATTTGTTTGCTTAAAATTGAAGTTTTAATTTCATTTTAATACCACTGGGAAAAATGATAATGGAAGGAATTAAAAGTTGGCAGGTATGGGATAGCAAATTTCAACCAGATTAAAGTATATATATATATATATATTTGAGGAATATAGTTTTTTGTTAATCGTTTTACTACCACTTCGAAAATCCATTCTCGAAAAGAGTGAATGTTGGCAGGTATGGTATCCGGTTGCAGCATTGAAATCAGGGATGCCACAAGTGACAAAAAATTTAAAAGTGGTAGAAACTGAATGCAATTTTATGTTTTTCATAAATCCTTTTATTATACAAACATAACTACCACTATGACATGTTTCAAAATAAAAAAACGTTTTAATAAATGCCATTAAACATAAACTAAAAACGAAACTTTGATAAAAAACAGTGCAACCTCTTTTAATTGAATTGAAGTAATCATCGTTTTTTGCTTGCTTAGTCGCCCGTGGCAACCTTGCGAAGTGACGATACCTAGAATCCGTTAAAAATTCCGATGCAGCAAAATATTGTTCTGCAGAGTAATGACTGAATATAAGATTTTTATTGAAACAAAATATTAAATGCTATACTTAATAACATTGTTGTTCGCAAAATTCTTTCGGAACTAAAATATTCATAACAAAGTTACAGCTGTGCACGTGGATATCATCTTTTATTGGCTTTCCATTTCCAAATAATATCATCTCAACTCCATCATATGTCATGGAACATTGCAAAGTTAATAGTTTTTCCATCAACATATGCCATATAAGCTAAATATCCCTGACAGGACAAATAATTTTTTTCTTCCTATTAATGAGAGTATCAGTTCTTGCAGGTGCAGCAAAGGGGAAGTAATAATTGATTTCGAAGTTATATAAATAAGGAAATTAAATCATTTTTTCCACGTCTCTCTTTCTCTGCGATACAAAATTGAAGTTTTAAAAGTTAACTCACAGTCGTTTACTAGAATACAAAATCTCGCAAAATGGCCTCCGCAAAGTATTCAAGATATCAAATGGATGAATTAAGTGTTTCAAGCAGGATAAAGCGTGAAACGTCCAAGGTTGAGCAATGTAAAGCAATGGAGATAGGATCGAAAGTTTCTTCAACGGCAAGCGATATTGTGAATGATCTGAATTCGATTCCTATTGTTGGCGAGTTCCTGGGAGTCTTTACTGCAGGTATTTCAGTGGTCTCTCATTTATTTTCCGGGGGATTAGACATAGCTCAAACAGCAGTGGACTGTGGCGATGTGCCATTCGATGAAATAAAAGAGATCATGAATAGAAGATTCAACGAAATTGATAGGAGGTTGGATGAACAGACAGCAGCTTTGAGGGAGATTAGGACGTTAGCAAATAAAACTTTAATTTCCGTTGAACAAACTAGACTCGAAATGCATGCGCGATTCGATGAGGTCATAGAAACGATCGAGATCACCCAAGTAGATCCGATAATATCGAAAATTAATAATTTCGTTCAATATTTCTATACTGAATCCGAGAGAATAAAAGGCTTAAATAACAATGATTATGTCAATAGGTTGGCAGATGGAGATGGTAACTTTTTAAAATATTTATCAGACTATAGAACACCAGAAGGATTGCTTTCCTTCTTGCTAAATATCATAAAGCTGCGATACGCTACTCCGAAAACATCTCACGACAAGGCTGCATTTAAAGCTATTGATGCATTAATATATGGTTCGCATACGTATGTTACTGTTATGTTCTTTTTGATCGAACAATATGCTTATTTGGTCAACTATTTTCTCCGTATTAGTGACGTTGATAACTATAATAGATTCTTAAATGGTATGATAAACACCTTCAAATATTTCAGAAGGTCTCTCATCGGAAGAGGCATAGCAGGAAAAGAGGAACCATTGCTGCTTAGAGTAATAGAGTTGCTGCAGGAAGTGAATAGCTTAGATTTTGTGTGGGCTACAAAAGCTAGACGATTGACGGACTCCATCCGATTATTTGAAAGCATTAAATTAAAAGTTCAAAATATGACCTTACCCGCAATAGAAGAAGAACCACAAAACTTTGTGCAATTCTCGTTTAAAAAGAATATTAAAACCCCGATCGGTGATTGGGTAGCAGGTAAACGAGTTAGTTATGCGGTCCAGTACAAAAGTGACGATAAATATGCAAAGATTGGAGAATGGTCCCATCCAGTTTTGGTTCAGGAGAGAGCTTGCCCTACTCTTAAAGTACCAATCGATAAGTTACGGCGCGATAGACTCGTGTTTAGAAGATTCTTAGGCGAAACACCGAAATTAATTGGGACACTTAAAAGCTATGAAACTGAATTCACTGATATTAATAGAGATTTCTACGATGCTGTTGATAGTCCTGATAAAGAATCAGGTATGAGAGCTGCAACGATTTTGTTACGAGAAGGAGCTGATACAAATGCGATGTTTGAAAACGGCAGACGGGCTCTTCATGCCGCTGCAAAATGGGGCAATACTGAAATCGCCTTAAGTTTGCTCTTGGGAAAACCCTATTCTGAGAAAAATGCACGAGACAAAAATGGTTTTACTCCTATGCACGTAGCTGTAGAAGCTGGACAGGAAGAGTTTATGAATCTGCTAATAAGACATCGATCTACCATAGGCATACAGTCCTATCCTCAACTTTTGACTCCTTTGCATTTGGCAGCCAGAAATGGTTTTGTGAAAACATTGGAAACTCTGTTAACAAACACGGTTGACTTGAATGTCAAAGATATGTCTGGATTCACTCCATTGCATAATGCCGTTGTGGGCGGTGAACAGGTAGTAAATATGATAGTAAATACTAGAAAGGCTTCGATTAATGCACAGTCAAACACAAAGTTGACGCCTTTCCATTTAGCAGTGATAAACAACGATATGAAGGTAGCACAAAGTTTAATTAACAGTAAAGAAGTTAACATCAATGCTGGTGATGACAATAATATGACTCCTTTGCACCATGCAGCAATGATGGGGCATTTAGATATGGTGAATTATCTTCTCGCCCTAGAAGGGATAGAAATAAACGAAGGTACTAATGATAACAAATGGGCTCCAATTCACTATGCAATATTTTTCAGGAAAGATAATGTAAGCAAACGTCTATTAGAAGACGGGAGACTTAAACTGCGAACAGTAACTAATGGTTGGCTCACAGCTTTGCATTTTGCAGTAACATATGGCAGAAAAGATGTTCTTTTAGCAATAATTAAGCGTGGCGTCCTCATAGATCAGCAAACACAGGAAGGTTACTCATCCCTTCACTTAGCCGCAATGAGAGAAACACCGGACATGCTAAATATTCTAATACAGAATAAAGCTGACATCAATGCTAAAACATTTAAAAACTCAACGCCACTGCATGAAGCTGCATTTCGTGGAAGAATCGAAAATGTTCTTGTACTTCTTGATAAAAATGCTGATTTACATGCTAGAGATGACATGGGTAACACGCCTATCCACAAGGCAGCTTTAAATGGAGCAGTTTCTGTAGTAGATCTCTTACTGAAACGTGACAAAAGTTTACTGGAACTGAAAAACCACCGCGGAGAGACTCCTCTACACATGGCGTCTCAAAATATGCATTCAGCAGTTGTTAAATTTTTAAGAAACAAGGGTGCAAACGTTGATGTCAGTAACAGTGATGGAGAAACACCGATACATATGTATGCTAAAGGAGGACAGTTACACATGATTGAGTACCTGATCAGTAATGGTGGGGGCCTTTATGTGACTGACTCACGGACTAATGATTTCATGTATTATGCCATTCAAAATGGACATATTGATGTAGTTAAATATGGCTTTGAGAGAGAAAGGTACATATACGACGCGCTAGTTAAAACACATATTCCACCTCGTTGTCCCAAGTCATGTCCATGGGTTTTTTGCGATGCAAATCAGTTCGATCAACTGGAAATGATCAAATATTTTTTTGATAAAATAAATCCAAAAGATTGCGTGCTGTTAAACGAAGCAGCTCTTTATGGGCACTTAGACATAGTTAAATATTTCATTCAAGAAAGAAATGCTAATATTGAGAAGGAATCGCCCACCGCTTACCCACCACTTTGCTCTGCTGCGCAGTCCGGACATTTGCATATCGTAAAATATATGATAGAAAAAGATGCCAGTGCCAAAGGTGAATGCGGATCTTCAGGATTTTTGAATCGAGCTACCCAAGCTGAAGTGGACAGTGAAACTAGAGTAGAAATTATTAAGTTGTTAGTAATGAAGGGAGCTGATATAAATCATAGAGACGAAGGAGGCCAACTACCTATACATCATGCCATATTCTTGAGGGATTTGGTTACCGCGGATTATTTTATAGAAGACTTGGGTGTTTCAGTGAACGAACCAACAGCTAATAAGTTACGTAATACACCCTTACACATGGCAGTCCAACATGAATATTTCGATGTTGTTAAGTATCTCGTTGAGAAAGGCGCCGATATGAATGCAAAAAATAATAAGAATGAAACTCCTTTTGACATAGCTCTCGGTTTGAAATCGTTTGTAATAGGTAATTACTTGAAATCAAAAATGAATCGCTCCCCACGAAATTTAGCAGCGAGCGTTTTAAATAATACTAATTTTAATACCGGGCCTTCAAACTTCATTGAAGAAAATGACCATAACTCATTTCTTCAAGGGGATAATAAAAGAGATAAAACCTTTCACAGAATTTCGAACTTTAATTCACTTCAGGATTTTGACGTAATTGGGACTTTGCTTTTGTTAAACGTATTTGTAAGAAAGTTTACAGGTGAAAAATATATTAATACAGCAAACCAAACTAATTTTGAAGATGATTCCACAGTTGAAGGTTTGAGGATTACTGAAAATCTCCAGCGTTTTTTGAATAGTAGACCCACTGTCTTACCTGAAGAGAAAATTGATTTTTATGATGTATATTCAAGTATAAAAAGAGCAATGGCAAATGGTAGCAACTCTAAGCTGCACAAAATCTTGTGTAGATTTGTAGAAGAGTATGACATGCTTACTCCGGAGGAAATTCAAGAGCTTTTGAATGTCCATATTGGGAAAGAAAGAATACAGTTCTTTAAAAAGGCAATTTCCTTAAAGAGCAATTCATTTATAAATCTGTGGCACTCAGCTACGGAAACCTGCTTCACTGTAGACCGTACTACTAAATCTCTTGATATGTGAAGTTCTGTAGCTGAACTCTATTCAGTTACTGAAATAGAGGTTACGACGAGGTAAGCACAAACGCATTTTATTTTAAGATAACATAACTGCCAAAATCTGCACTCTCCCAGGAATGTTTTTCCAAGTGGTAGCATTGAATAGTTCAATTCTTAGCAAGGTTGCTAAGAATTGAACAAAATCAATAAGTGGTAGCTGCATTTTATCGAGGTTACTATAAGATGTTTAAATTTTGCTTCCACTTGAAAATAAGAATAATTACGTTATTATTAGCACCCTAATAAATTTGCTAAAAAATGGAAATTTTTCAATTGATAGAAGTAATTAAAAACATCTATATTTCCTTGTTTGATACCGCTTTAAGATATCTAGATAGTTTTTCTACTAACAAAATTTAAAATATTTTTCCTGATCTATTTTGTTCCTAGTAATTTGGCAACAAGTTTAAGGTAGCAGAGATGCCAACTGCTCCACTTTCTGCAAAGGTTTTACAGGGTTCCCGCTGGTCTTGTAAATTTGAAGAAGTGGTAACAAAAATTAAACGAAATTCCGTAATTTAATTTCTGTGTAACTGCCCCTAAAATTGCTTTCCAAAGAAAGTATGCAAGAAAATTCTAGCTTCTAATCCACTTAACAACTAATTGGTACATTAAAATAAGAAAAATCTTCTAGCATTAACCTAAATTTACTACCACTACTGAAACTTTTCAAGGTCCGCGGGACCCCTGTTTTAAGAAATTGGTAGGGAGGTAAACTTGAAATAATTACACTAACTCTTACAGAGATGCCAACTTGCTCCGGACAGCAAATATATATTTTAAAGTGGTAGTTTATCAATTGTGATTCAATAAATTCAATAAAGTAGATCAATTAAGTAGAACAATTGATTTAATAAATTCAATTAAGTAGATTTTTATCCACCACTATTTCTAAAGAATTCGTAGGCTTATATAATTCACCACTTTTTAGTACTTATGTCATGCTATGTCTTTTTAAGAAGCAAGCAACAGTCAAATATTTGAAAAATTTACTGTGTAGTTATTTACCATTAATTTTAGTTATTTTGACGTGTCCGGAGCAGTTGGCATCTCTGCAGTCTTAGAATGTGTCATCAAGTATAAAATGCAGCAATGCTGTACTTCTTAACATGCTTTGAATTTTTGATATATAGTGTGGAAAAATTACTTAAAATGATAATTAAACATCAAACTAAAGCAAGCTTCAGTTTCGCTACCACTAGAAAAAATTATTTTTTACAAAGTGGTGCTAGTGTTTTCTATTTATCTATCTGTTTTTCTCATTTCAAATTCCTTCAACTTGTGCGTAAAATTTCTTGGCTTCTTATAAACATATTAAGTTATAGCTTGGTATTTGGTTTGAGTATAGCATGTTGCTTAATCTCATACTATTATTTGAATATTGATAAATATTTTGTATTTTTAAATTAAAACAAATTAAAAATCCTAAAAATTGAACTTTTTGTTTAAGAATAAAAAAACTTTTTCATTTTTCAATTTCTTTTAGTTTGTACAGTTTTAAGAACATATTTGACTGCCCGTTTAAAGTTGAAGTTTTTTACTTGATTTTTATGAATTTTATCGTGCGAGCAAGAAAATAAAGTATGTATCTTTTTTTTCCCAAATTTAAATTCTAAAGAAAATTTAATTCTAAGAGTTCTTTGCATCGTTTCAAAAATGTTTTTGCATTTAATTAATATTTGTGCTTATGTTAAACTCCTGTAAAATAATCTGAATCTTAAAGTTAAATTTTGATAAGTTATAGAGAGATGATAAAAAGTTTCTCATTGATGTTTTCTTAACACTAGGTTTACGGACGTTTCTTATATACCTATCTCTACGGACACACGTCAATTTGACGTATGAAAGAATTGTGATTCTTAATTTAATAAATTCAATTTAGTAGATTTTTATCCACCACTATTTCTAAATAATTCGTAGGCCTATTTCAAAATTTACTTTGTTGTTATTCACCATTTTTTTAATTATTTTCGCGTGTCCGGAGCAGTTGGCATCTCTGCACTTAGAAACCAATGTATATGTATACTATAAGTAAAAAAATGAAGATATGAGATATATATTTATGAAATATTCTAGTATTTTATGTTTCAATACTCGAACTAAGCAACTGAAACCTTCAAAATCTGACATCAATTGACATTCTGCGTTTGTTCTTTCTATTATTGCTTATCGGCAACAGTTGTTTATCACTTGCATACCTGCCAACTTTTAATCCCTTCCATTATCATTTTTCCCAGTGGTATTAAAATGAAATTAATACTTCAATTTTAAGCAAGCAAATACGTTGTAATTGAAAAAACTTAAGTTGACAACCATGAATGGTAGAAATCATATAAATCTCGGTGCGCTGCCGCGAAGCGGCATTAACCGATTCATCTGTAGTAGTAATTCGATGATGAGGAGTAGTGAGGTGGAATGGAGATGGGGGGAAGAGGTGGTGCTTAGCACCAAAAATCGAGAGTGTATTTCGTGTGTTAGGGCTATGACAACCATGATAGTAACGCATATTAATATATGTGCTTAATTTTTATAAGAATAGTGGTGATCAAAATCATTTAAAAATTAAGTTTGTAAATGGAAAAAATAGTATATATTTACTACCACTTTAAATATGAAAATAAAATCTTCGGGAAAATCCGGAAAAGTTGGCAGGTATGCACTTGTTTTATTTGAGATAACGAATCGAAGTATTGTCGGTACATTCCTATTTATTATTGATGTGATAATTGCTTGTTTACTTAAACTTTTGTCTAAATTATGATCGCGTCAAATTGACGCATATCCTTAGAAATAGGTATACTACATAGAGAATTTCAATATTTCAACGCTTTTGAGGTAAATAGCATTTAATATATATTTACTTCTATCAATGGTTAAAAGTCATTACAAGAGATAAAATAAAAATTCAAACGGGTTTTATAATTTTCCTTACAAAGGCCGAAATCCGTCAAAATGACGTGTCCCGTAAACCTAGTGTTTATGAAATGAAAACCACCTATACCCTTAATAATTCCAGAGCACAGCAACCTAAAACGAGTAAAAAAATTGTAACTTTTTTGAGAACACAAAACCATATGCACCTAAATGTATTTTATATTAGCGTTCTAATACGTTAGAGATAATGGTGTTCAATTTCATTTTAAATTACATTATTTAAATCATGAAAAAAATATTTGCAAGGAAAATTATAAAAAGTATTTGATTAGAAAAATATTTGATTCCACAGTCTAAATAGAAGTGAAATTTTTCGGCGACTTTCTTTCTTTATTTAAACGAAATTGGGTGCCTAGGCCACGCAGCGTCCCCTACCCCATTCATCATGAAAATTATATACAGTGAATAAAACATTTTGAATTATGTAACAATGTGGTAACAATATAATAAAATAACCATGATTAGAAGTATGTACAAACTTTATCGGAAATTTACATTAATTGCCATTGAAAAATGAATACAGCCATGATTAGAGATATACATGAAATACGAGCTTAATCTGTGATATTTACATTATTTACAGCAGAAATTTGGAATTGAGCATTAAAAATTGATGATAGCATATATACAGAAAATCGGGATTCAAAATCATGAAGATTCTACATAAATTTTGCTAAGCCTTAGTGGCGCCATCTAGCATGCTTTAATGCTTTGTGGTAGCCATAAAAAAATCAAGCCGTCTGCTTGTGAAATAATAAAACAATGAAAAAATTCAATTTGACGAATTGGCGTTTTTACATAACACTAGAAATATTGATGGTAGACTTAAATTAAAAATAAAGATAAAACATGATTTGATAATTTTCCGGCGACGGAAAAATCCTACTGCAAATACAGTTACAGATATTAAAATATTGTGGTATGTTAAGATATGAAGCGTGTTACGAATTTCTGCCTGAAAAGAAGAGGGCGTTGTAATCACTCACAATAATTCTGTAATCACTTTATGTTGCAGGCAATGGATTGACCTGGATGGCTCAGTGGCGAGCCCCATTTCGTATCATATCGTTTTATTGTTTATTAAATTTGTTTGTTATTAAATATGGTTTCCTTATTTAATGCACCCATTCGCCACTGAATCATTCTGCAACAAAGCGTTTCGAAGGTATTCGTAATACTTTTTAATTTACATACACTCACTACACTTCGCACACTACACTTCCCATAAAACATAACTTCCCATACTCTCACTACACTTCTCGAGAAATTCTTCGAGATTTCAGGAGAAATTTTGATATGTACTACATATTCTTTGAAACACATTGTGATGCATAATTATATTCAATACATAATATGAAATACAATAAATACATAATGATTTTCTACATATTCTTCCTGCCAACACATTGCGTAGCTACAAATATTTTGTAATATTTTAAATGGCATCTTTATCAAAAATGTGGTAGTTAGCTAGCACTACGTTTTTATTATCAAGTACTTACAATCACTTAGATTTATAGAGTTACTTATTTTAAACTTCAGACAATGTGTGATAGTGTAGCTTGATCTTTTTTATTATTGAAATTGGTTATGAAAAATGAATATTGTACTAGTTTGAGCTCCTAAAAATTTTTCTCTCTCCTGTAGAAAATTTAAGAGTTATTTCTTTAAAAGTGAAATATAAGTAAGTTTAATAAAGGGGTTTATCTAAAGAAAGCAACAACGCCTTAAAGTTTTGTTTTGCTATATTACTAGTATATGGCTACCTAGTTATGAACATGCACTCGTTTTCACCATAGAGCATTGTTGCATTTCAGAATAATGCTCTGTCAAAGTTAATGGAAAATTTAGTTATTGACTTTTTCTGCCTCGAAAATCTTAATTAAATAACAGCACTCCAATAATTTCTTTACTTTAATAAAGTTCTCTATGAGTACAAGCTCTGTAACCCAGCTATTTCCTGGGATATATATGCTTTTAGTAGATATAGCCATTCAAATTTTCAAAAAGTGCAAATTCTGTTCATTATACATATTTTTTATTTAGATAACCACAGAACAGCATCGTCGCTCAAAAAAAACTCATCACATCATTAGTAAAAAAATACAAAATATTAAATTCTAAATTGACAAAACTTTCTTTGAAAGAAAAGCGCTTAAAAGCAGCAGAATTTTCAAAAGAAAGAATAATTGAAGCAATAAAGAAAAAAACAATGGGAATAAAATAAAATTATGGTCACCGAAGTTGATGTCTTCAGGGGGTACCAGCTCCGGAAGCCATAGAACAAAACCTTTTCTATTGAGGGAGTGGACAAATGTCAAAATTAGCTCTCTCAGTACCCCGAAAGTTTTATGAAAGTTCAGGAAGAAATACAAAAACTCAAATAAGAAGAGAAATTTCAAACAAAATCTTGAGAATATAATACAAAAGTGAAGAAATGAAAACTCACAGCAAACCGGTCAAACAGCAATCTCGCAAACTAACTAAATGTGTAAGAAACACTTGCAAAAAAAGTAAACGCCCTTTATAAAATGCGTAGTAGGAAAAAAGGATAGTAAAAGTAGATTACGAAACAGATTAATATATTGCTCAACTGGGGCTGCTCAGTCAAGACTTTAATTTCGCCCTGTTAAAAGAAATTAGTATCACTCAATCATTTTCCTAATCAAAAAATTAACATTACAATAATTATAAGGAAAATCATTATTACTCAAATTATTCAAAAAATTATTCTCAGCCTCTCAGAAACTTTCAACATTATTGCAATTTTTTTTTTAATTCTGAACATTTGTGAAAAAACCAAATTTTTGAAAATTTTATTGCACAAGTTACAGAAAAAAATAACTTTAAATTTAAAAGCTTTTCGTTTATCAAAAACACCAATTTTAATGATTTTATCAACAATATCAAAGGGAGCTCTAATATTCAGAAAAAAAATTATTGGAGTGCTGTTGTTTAATCAATATTTTCGAAGCAGAAAAAAGCTAATAACTGAATTTTCAACCAACTTTGACTGAGCATAACTCTAAATTGCAACAATGCCCCATGAAAACGAGTGCATGTCAGTAACTAGGCAGCGATAACCTTATAAGAAAGCAAAACAAAACTTTAGGGCATTATTGCTTTTTTTTAGATAAACTCCTCAAAGCATACTTAAATTTCTCTTTTAAAGAAATCACTTTGAAATTTTCTACAGGGGAGAAAAAATTTCTTTGGGTCTCAAATTTGTACAATATTCATTTTTCATAAACGATTTCAACATAAAAAAATAAGCTAATTAAAAAATACAATAATCAAAATTTCAGGTTTTCATCTGACTTTCAAAATAATGACTCTTAAACAGATTGGATCAAAATATAAACATTAATTTTATCAAACGAGAAACATCAATGTCTTGTTTTCAAGATGAAAGTTTAAAATGAAAATTTAACTTTGCAGTCTTCACTCATCCGGAAAATTATTACATAAATATGTCAAAGCGAAAATCATTTACTTTAACAAGACTTTTCGTGTAGTAAAAGTGAAAGTATATTTTATAATTCAAAGACATCAAAGTACATTTTATTATTCAATTTTTACAATAATTTTGATCTAAGTAAATGATCGAAATACTAAGATTCCCTTTGAAGATGTTCTTTAAAAAGTGATTCATATTGCATTGTGTGCTTATATTTATTTTGTAATCAGATAGAGTCATTGCATCCTTTGTTTTGCATATTTTTAGCTGTGTTCATTGATGAAAAAAGAACACGTTGCCAAAAATATTATAATTAAGAAGACAAAGCAAGAAAAATAACATTTAGATTCGAATCTAATAAGCGTTTTTTAAATTATGTCGTAGAGCGTAAAGTAGTGTGACATCTAAATGAAAAGATATTAGTAGAAACTAGAGATGCCATCTTGCTCCGGAGAACAAATATATATTTTAAAGTGGTAGTTTACCAATTGCGATTCTTGGTTTAATAAATTCAATTTAACAGATTTTTATCCATCACTATTTCTAAACAATTCGTAGGCTTATATAATTCACCACTTTATAGTACATATGTTATGCTATGCTTTTTAAAAGCAAGCAAAAACAGTAAAATATTTGCAAAATTTACTTTGTAGTTATTTACCGTTTTTTTAAATTATTTTGGCTTGTCCGTAGCAGTTGGCATCTTTGAACTAGATTTTTTAAATAAAGATTTCAGCAATACTTTTAATTTACAGCCCCCCCCCCTTTTGCACCACTTGAATATTTCAGTACTTATTATCGATACTCATGATCTTGTTTGATACTTTTGCTTAAAAAAATTCATAGGTTTCTGGGTGCTATGTTACAAATCAACAACATTTACTTACTAAGCATTCAATCCTTAAATCAGTAATAAATTAGTAAAAAACTTTAAAAAAAATTCAGGATTCTCAGGCTATTAAGCCACGCCTCATGATGGCAGGACTCTTCGACCACCAAATATCGCTTAAAACTGTCTTCTAGCTCATAAGTTCATTAGTAGCATGTTTTAACTCGTGTCGATTTACTAAATTTTATCGGAATTTATTTATAATTTTTCCGACTTAAAATATATGAGCTAATTTTTGACCTAAATTTAGCAACTACTATGGGGCGGAAGAAGTATGATTGTGAACAGAGATTAAACATACCTTTTTTAACTTTCCAGTCTTCAACCTTCTCGGAAATAATCATTTAAAAGTTTAGGTTTAGGCAAGAATTACAATTAATAAACTACCACTTGAAAATATTTATTCGCCGTGCTTATGTTAGCTCTTTGCTCCAACAATAAATGATAAGTCGGCCTGTCTAATTCAGGGGCTCTTTCATCATTATCATCAATATTTATCTGGGCGCCTGGGGCCGTTAGCGGCCTTTTTCCCATTCGTCTTGAATTGTGATCTTTAGGGTGGTTCTTTCTGGTAATTGGAATGCAATTGAAGTAAAAGGCGTTCAAGGGCTCTATTTTAACCTGTATTACACAAAAGACCTTAAGTACTTAATTTTTACCAATAGTCCTTAGAAAGTGCGTATTTTTCTTTTATAACAAACTTCTTTCTCACAAATGTTTTTCTAAATTATTTGATATTTTTTAAGCGCCAAATCACTAATAAAGCATGAATATTGCCAATGAGCGAAGAACAAATCTACTCAAATGGCGACCATAGAAATTGTAACTTCTTGGATTTTAAAATCAGCTGATTTTAAAATTTTCTTTCGCAATATTACTGAGCCGGCTTGTACCGACCACAGTGCTGGCGTAAATTATCCTCAGTGGTAGCATGTAGCAAAACCTACAGTTCATTATCCTCTTTAATAAACTGTAAGTTTTGCTACATGCTCCATTATGATACAAGTTATACTTCTTCTGAATGGTCATTTGAATCATACAGAAAATCTAGACGCTTTGGAGTTGGCCAGATATGCTATAATAATTACGTTACAGCTACGGGATACACGACGCATCTGCTCCAAAGGCTTGGCAGGTCATTTTTTATGCCTTTTAAACTGTACATTATTTAGCATGTAGAATGCCATGGGGGTCACCGGTGACCGGCACTGAGTTTGTTCGTACCACCAAGGGGGTCACCGGTGAAGCCAAGATTATTAGAAATACATAAATCGAGTAATTTTTTTAATATTATTATTGTTACTAAAATGGTTTGAAGAAATTAATGGCTCAAGAAATTAATGGCGAAATTAATCCCTCAAAAATAGTTTTATTTATATACACAGAGATGCCAACTTGCTCCGATCAGCGAATAAATATTTTCGAGTGGTAGTTTATTAATTGCGATTCTTGGTTTAATAAATGCAATTTAGTAGATTTTTATTTTTCACACAATTCGTAGGGTTATATAATTCCCCCCTTTTTTTCAGATATGTCATGCTAAACCTTTTAAAAAACTAGCTAAATCTGTCAATATTTGTAATTTTAGTTTGTAGTTATTTACCTTTTGGTCAGACGGGCAAGCCATGTAAAATTACCGTGGCATTCAACGTGTTAAGCAATTGAAAAGAGGTTATGAAGTTATCCTGGCCTGATTATCACACAGTTCTAAGATTCGAATCCAGTGACCGAGGCTTACAAAAAGGCAGCAGCAACTGAAAATTCTGTTCAAAGATTTAAGTGCTCTGGTATGTGACTCATTGATTTACCAGTTTTTAATGAAACTGACTTTTCGACAGCTGAAATTATAATCATGGAGAATATTCTGAGAATTTTTTCTAAAAAATATTAAACTAATAAAAATTTAAATGCAATTTCAAAATTATGTTTTGAATATTAACTATGTATATTATCTGAGAATTAGCGGGTAGTAATATAAATATAGCAGGATTTTTCTCGCAAATTCATATATTAAGATACAACTTTGTAAAAAATTTTTAAGACCGCTAATGGACACAAAAAATTTCAAAAACACGAGCCTCGCAGAAAAATAACGCGATTGTTGTGTATAAAATCAAATGTTTCTTCCTTTTAACATTTTGCTGAAATAAAATTAAATAGACCGCGTTTTTCCATATTTTTAATACGAAATTGTACGGAACGAAATTGTACGGACACATTTAAGTGACGTGCTTGATTTTTCAGATAAAATCCATGTGGTTTCTTAGTAGCTTTCTCTACAGTTTTCTGAAATACCGATATTTTTAATTAGGTATTATTACAAAGGTAATTTCGAATCGCGTATTTGAATAATATTTTTTTGACCAATGCGTTTAATTTGCTCCGATTTCGTTGCGAATTTACCTTTTTTGTTTCGGTGGATCTATCCATGGATTTCTAAATAATATAATAAATCCCGATACTTTTAAAGATAAACTATTAAGACTCATGAATCGCGAATCGAATGACTTTTCGATTTTTGATCACTTTGGCTCGATTTTGTACCGAATTCATCGTAAATCCTTGTGGTTTTTCGATCGCAATCCCACAGTTATTGCTATAAATTTCTACTGATTTTTGAATTTCTATACTTTTATCACATTAATATTTTCATTTTTATAATATGAAGAATCAGAAATTTAAGGAAAATGCAACTTTGCGAAGATAAAGTAAAATGGAATCGTTTTCCTTATGCATGTAGAAAACACGGACGGGAACGAAAAAAAAAATCATTCGAGCTCAATTCTCAAACCGATTTTCTTTACATAAATACTAAAATATAAAAAATTCTCAGATCGTATTTGAAAAGCTAAAAATATAGTTGCCACCTTAAATTTATAAGTCATTAATGGTGACCGGGAGACCGTATTTCACGAGCCCTTATCATGACTAAAATTGTTGCGTCAAATGGAGGAGTAATTTTTATTCAATGGAGTAACAATTTTTGCCAAATAGAGTTGTAAATACAAAAGCATTAAGTAAAATCATTTTTAAAACATTAAACAACAGCATGGTACTTGGTCAAGTAAATAAAACACTGAGTAATGTTAAAAACACAAGAATACTTCTTCCATTTTAAATAGAAAAAAGAAAAAAGGATTATAAATTTACGTCTAAAATTATACGCTGAGTATTTGTCCTTCTTTTCACGCTTTTCGATTTGATTCTTTTTAGAAAATAAGACATAAAAATATCTTTTGTGGTAAAAGCTATTTCAACAACTGTTTGAAAGTTCGTTTAGCCAGGAGAGAAAATTCTTTGAAAAGAAACCCAATATCTTATTTCTTTAAATTAAAAACAAATGGGTATATAATTTGACTGCATTTTTTATTGAACTACTAATACATAAAACACAGTATCCGTATCAATGTTGAATAAAACTTTTAATGAAAAGTTATATTTTATAACCATATATTTAATGAAAAAATTTCAAAAATTCTATTTCATATATTTTTTTAACAAAATACAGCGTTAAGTAATGACAATTTTTAATTTGCATTATTGAATCAATTTAATTTGTATTTTTGAAGTATGACTTTCACACATGATTCTTTTTAATTTTTACAGGTTGAGCAATATATTAAGGCTGATCTTAAACTAATCAACTGTAGTGAATCTGTAGCTGTTATTTATAATTGTCACAAGTTTTGTCCAGCTTTATTGAAATAAAACTAGTAGCCTCAGAAAATATGATGTTAAATGTCAAAAGTAAGAAAAGTCCGCTTGTTGCTAATTTTTAATTTCACTGTGTTGTATGGGCTCATGAAAATATGCTCATATTTTCGAATTCATTATTGATTTCAATAAATTTCTTTTAGGTAATAGAATTTTACATACTTGGATTTTTTCTTAAAAACTTATTACTTTTATATTAATAAAGGTCTTGTTAGTTCTAAGACCCACTCAGATTTTTTTAAGCAAAATTTAATATTTGTCTAAAATTAAACTGCTTTTTTTATTATTTTCTATGGCAAGAAAGTTTCAGAAAACACCATTTAAGGAAAGTAAATTTACAAGCATTTAAGATTATTAAGGGTGTGTGCTGACAAATGTATAGTAACATTTGGAACTTTGCATTTGGAGTCTTCTGATTTATTCGAGTCTTCATCTTGTAAGTCATACTTTTTCATCATACACCACCTATAAAAAGGAAATCACTGAAACACAAGGAAATTTGCTTTAACAAATATTTATACTTATAAATGAACTAATCCAGTGATGTCGAATATTTTACGAATGCTGGAGATGATTTTCTTTCAGACAGGGGTTTAAACTTTTGAACTGAGAATCATACATGGGCTATTTGTACCTCGCAAAAGAGAAAAAAAAATGGCAGTAAATCCATAGCCTTAAAAAAATTACAGCTTTTACTACTTTTAATTATGAATTATCCACCATTTACTTTTTCCTAGATTCGAAACAGATCCGAATGTTATTTATAAATCTTGTTATATACTTCTAATTAGCCTTGATAATTAGATATGGGGCGAAATTAGGCTGAAAATTAGCAAACTGAAAAAAAATTATTATAGAAAAAGTTTCAAACTAAAATTTTATTATTAATAAAACTTTAAATTTTCAGTCGCCTGCGGCCACCCTGAATAATAAATTCTCTTCCGTTTGCTTTTATGTTTGTTTTTAATTTTCACCCGAAATGTCCTGGTAGAGGAATAATGATAAGCCCTGTAATGTGCTTCGTATTTATGTATCATGAACCTTTCGTTTCCATGAATCAATTTACAAACCTAACATTGCTGGTGCAAACGGGATCTGACGAGATTGATTCTGATCAAATTCAATATACAAGTATAATAAACAAATTTTAAAAAAAAACAACAATATTATCTCACCCAGTACACAAAGATCTTCGATGCTTATCAGCATTCTCAACATCTTCCACGGATTGAGGCAACACTTTACCTAAAGTTTCTGGCAAGAAACTGCCACAAAAGCCACAAGCTGAACAAATAATAGCAAACACTAGGTAAGGAAGATATGATCCATGTTTATCCTGAGAAGAAACTTATGTAAATTGAAAAGGAAAAAAAAAATTTTAAATTAAATTTGAACATAGATACACTATAATTAAATTGCTAATATTAAGTTATTTTTACGCCCATGTCCAAGATGTCGTGAATTGGATCTCCGCAGGCCCCGTGTGGTAAATGGTGACTGGTTCATGTTAAGTATGTCGGGTCACAAAGTCTTCCATGTTCCCATTACAAATCATACCTTTGGGGTATTAAATTTGAGATTGATCATTCTCTGGTTCAGGTCAAAATTGCGTTCTGTGGATGAAAGTTGGGAATAATGAATGAGAGATAGAAAACTTGTAGATTTAGTGAAATTTATTCCTTGTTTTGACTGTCCCTTGAAATTTTAAACATTCTATACCAGGAAATTAATTTGAAAAGTATTAATAATTTCATATAAAATTTATTTTCATTTTCTTTTACTTATCCTGTAAATCAGCTGTTCCCAAATGGTGTGTCGTGGAATCCTATGGATCCGTGGAAGAGGTAATCTGTTTCCGGTCAAGTTAGTACTCTTTTTAACATTTCTGAAACCTGTAATTTTATTAAGATACGAACAATAATTCTCTATTTACTTAATATTTTGATTGCTTTTGCGACATTAATTACAATAAAATGCCATTGTAAAAAAACAGCACATTTCGATGTGGAAAAAATACATAATTTTTCAACTAACGATATAATGTATAAACTACGAAAAGTATATGCATTATAAAATATTGCATTGGTATCTTTTCAAACTTTGGTATCTTCTAATCTTTGGTTTCTAATCTTTTATCTTTGGTTTGGTTTGCTATCTAATACATTGGTATCTTTTAAATTAAATTAAATTAAATTAAATTAAATTAAATTAAATTAAATTAAATTAAATTAAATTAAATTAAATTAAATTAAATTAAATTAAATTAAATTAAATTAAATTAAATTAAATTAAATTAAATTAAATTAAATTAAATTAAATTAAATTAAATTAAATTAAATTAAATTAAATTAAATTAAAGATTTGGCTAGATTGTCAATGAAGAAACATGTTTCCCTGCTAACAATTTTCAACGTTGATGACAGTTCTTTTTAGTTTTCGTTTCAATGAAAACCATGCTTCTTCTTATTTCATTCATTTTCATCTTATGTTTATAAACCAAAACCAAATTCTTAGCAAACCTATATTTAGCCTCCAAATTTATGAATACAACTGCCTGATGTAAGCCTAATTTTAGATTATCAATGATAAAACGATAGCAGTGTTTTATAAGTTAACTACTTTACAAAACAAATGAAATAAAATAAAAATATGACCACCGAAGCCGACGTCTTCAGGGGGTACCGGCCCCGGTAGCCATTAAAAACAAAACCATTTCTATTTGAGGGAGAAGCAAAAGCTGGGCTGCTCAGTTAAGACTAGAATTGCGCCCTGTTAAAAGAAAAAATATATAAAAACTTAAAAACCATCAATCATATTTTTAATTAAAAAATTAACATTACAAAAATTAAAAGGAAAATCATTTTTACTCAAATTATTTAAAAAATTATCCACAGCTTCCCGAAAACTTTCAACATTATTACAAATTTTCTTGATCCTAACTAATTGCGAAAAAACAAGATTTTTGAATATTTTACTACACAAATTAGTTTTAAAGTTGCAGAAAAAAATAACATTAAAATTAAAGGCTTTTCTTTTATCAAACACACCAATTTTAATAAAATTGTTAACAATATCAATTTTAAAATCTAAATATTCAATATTAAAGCAATTTTCATTAGTTTTTTTCAGGACCAAATCACCAGGATAAATAGTATAAATAAAATTATAATCGTCACAATTAAACAAAATCAAATCATCAATGTATCGGAAAGCATTAAGCACTTTATGTTCAAGAAATTTAGCCTCGAAAAAGTGCAAAAAAATGTTGGCAAAAGCCCCAGAAAAGGAATTGCCTTGTGGAATTCCAATAATTTGTTTATAAAAATCTAAACCATTAAAAAGAACATTCTCAAAAAGATTAAACTTGCATAAATCTAACCAGTTAAACCTATCAATTTTTTCATCAAATAAATACTTGTTATAAATACCTTCACAAATCTCAATAATTTTTTCATGTGGTATGCTGGTATACAAATTTTCAAAATCAAAAGTGTTAATGCTGGAAATATCATTACTTTTAATAAAATCCAGAACTTCAACATTACTTTCAATAATAATATTTTTCTCTTTTTTAATTTTAAGCAAAATAATTTTTAAAAAACAAAAAAACCTTTTACTAATATCAGAATTATAACTATTAATACCACATGCTATAAACCTAAATTTAATCGGATTTTTATGAAATTTAACTATTGGAAATAAATATGGAAATGTAATCCTATTTAATTTAAATTTTAATTTTTTACTAAATGCAATAATTCTTTTTTCAATAACTTTTTTATCTTCTTTTAACTTTAAATAGGTATTATTTGCATTATATTCCCCAATAATCAATTTTTTAAAAAAATATTTACACATAATACAGAAATTATTTGAAGCTTTATCAACAACAGTAACAATGAATTTATCCTTAAGATTTTTAATTTTTCTAGATAAATCATAATCAATAAAAGTACCTTTAGGAAATGAACTAAAACTGGTATTAAATAAATTAAATTTAACCCTTTCAATAATTTTAGCTTTCCACTCAGAAAAACCTTCAACAGGCCAATGATATTTTCTGGAAATTTTTGCAATAAAAAAAATCTAGATCTTTTTTAATGGATAAAATAAAATCTTCTTTTTTCATCTTAACTCTGGTTCTAAATTTTGAACCCTTACTTAAAATGCTAATTAGATCCTGATCACCCACAATTTCCAAATTTCCGGTAATAACATGTCCATAATCATTATCAATAAATTTTGAAAAACCCTCCTCATTACAATAACAATCAGATTTAGAAATACAATTAAGATTTCGACTTACAAAATTATAATTACACACCTTTTTCCTAAGTGTAGAAATTATTTGTGTTATTTGTGTTTTCTTTCAGTATTGTAATTTTCAAATTTGGTTTATGCTGCATTTGCGCTTTTCTTATTTGAAAAATTATTTTGTTTTTAAAAACTTGCTTTAGGTGTTTTCTAATTAATTTAAAGCGTCAAAGGGTTTTGTTGGATGTCTAGGTTTTATATGTCTAATTTAGTATTTCCTTTTAGGTTAATTTTAAAATAATGCAAAGTACAATATATAAATATTTTATGGCGCCTGGCTCGTCGCGCGCCCAAACAAGGAGCACTGAAGTTAGTCTTGACTTAGGGATTACTTCGGACAAAAAGTTACTAAGTCAAATATTTTGTTTAAATAAATTTAAAAATATAAAAAAATTTAAAAAGTTTAAGAAATGTTGTAATAAAAAATGTAAAACTTGTCCTTTGGCTGATAGTTCTCAAATTGACAGTCATTCTAATGTATTGTTTTGTAAAAGTATTAATATTATTTATTTAATTCAGTGCAATTGTTGTAATTTGTGTTATGTTGGTCAGACAGGTCTTGAATTTCATAAGCGGATTAATTCCCACAGATCAGCTATAAAAAATTTTAATAATAGTAATTGTTCCACGGATTATGAAATTTTACATTTTCAATTTCATGATTTTAATAATGTTACTCTTTTTATTTTGGATTTTATGGAAAATTTAGATAAAAGACTTGATTTAGAAAATATTTACATTGGTAGTCTTAAAACTCTTTTTCCTTATGGATTAAATAGTAAATTTAATGGGGAAGGTACTGTTAATACTGAAGATTTTTGTATTTATAATAAATTAAAAGTTTTTGATTTTCCTGGTGTTTGTGATTCAAAATTTAGAAGTAAAAGGGGAGGTGGAAAAGGTAAGGGTAAATTTATTGAGTTTGATGAGTTTTCGAATTTTTGTAACTTACCTGTTAATTTGAATAATATTTTCACTATTAGGAAATATTTTTTTGGTTTTAAAAATAAAGTTTTAAAAAATTTCCTTATTAAATTTGGTTCTAAAATTAAATTTGATACTGAACTTGTTAAATTTATAGTTTTGGATTTAATTAAATCAAAAATTGGTGTCAATAAAACTGATTTGCTTTTTAATAATGTTTCTAAAGTCGAAAGGGTTTTTTGTACGATTAATTTTCATGATAAGAATTTTGAAAATGTTAAGTTACCACAGATTATTCATGGTCTTTCTGATTTCTTTCCTTTAGAACAAATTAGGGTTACTGCTGCTTTTAAATTTTCTTCTACACTTAGGAAAAAGGTGTGTAATTATAATTTTTTAAGTCGAAATCTTAATTGTATTTCTAAATCTGATTGTTATTGTAATGAGGAGGGTTTTTCAAAATTTATTGATAATGATTATGGACATGTTATTACCGGAAATTTGGAAATTGTGGGTGATCAGGATCTAATTAGCATTTTAAGTAAGGGTTCAAAATTTAGAACCAGAGTTAAGATGAAAAAAGAAGATTTTATTTTATCCATTAAAAAAGATCTAGATTTTTTTTATTGCAAAAATTTCCAGAAAATATCATTGGCCTGTTGAAGGTTTTTCTGAGTGGAAAGCTAAAATTATTGAAAGGGTTAAATTTAATTTATTTAATACCAGTTTTAGTTCATTTCCTAAAGGTACTTTTATTGATTATGATTTATCTAGAAAAATTAAAAATCTTAAGGATAAATTCATTGTTACTGTTGTTGATAAAGCTTCAAATAATTTCTGTATTATGTGTAAATATTTTTTTAAAAAATTGATTATTGGGGAATATAATGCAAATAATACCTATTTAAAGTTAAAAGAAGATAAAAAAGTTATTGAAAAAAGAATTATTGCATTTAGTAAAAAATTAAAATTTAAATTAAATAGGATTACATTTCCATATTTATTTCCAATAGTTAAATTTCATAAAAATCCGATTAAATTTAGGTTTATAGCATGTGGTACTAATAGTTATAATTCTGATATTAGTAAAAGGTTTTTTTGTTTTTTAAAAATTATTTTGCTTAAAATTAAAAAAGAGAAAAATATTATTATTGAAAGTAATGTTGAAGTTCTGGATTTTATTAAAAGTAATGATATTTCCAGCATTAACACTTTTGATTTTGAAAATTTGTATACCAGCATACCACATGAAAAAATTATTGAGATTTGTGAAGGTATTTATAACAAGTATTTATTTGATGAAAAAATTGATAGGTTTAACTGGTTAGATTTATGCAAGTTTAATCTTTTTGAGAATGTTCTTTTTAATGGTTTAGATTTTTATAAACAAATTATTGGAATTCCACAAGGTAATTCCTTTTCTGGGGCTTTTGCCAACATTTTTTTGCACTTTTTCGAGGCTAAATTTCTTGAACATAAAGTGCTTAATGCTTTCCGATACATTGATGATTTGATTTTGTTTAATTGTGACGATTATAATTTTATTTATACTATTTATCCTGGTGATTTGGTCCTGAAAAAAACTAATGAAAATTGCTTTAATATTGAATATTTAGATTTTAAAATTGATATTGTTAACAATTTTATTAAAATTGGTGTGTTTGATAAAAGAAAAGCCTTTAATTTTAATGTTATTTTTTTCTGCAACTTTAAAACTAATTTGTGTAGTAAAATATTCAAAAATCTTGTTTTTTCGCAATTAGTTAGGATCAAGAAAATTTGTAATAATGTTGAAAGTTTTCGGGAAGCTGTGGATAATTTTTTAAATAATTTGAGTAAAAATGATTTTCCTTTTAATTTTTGTAATGTTAATTTTTTAATTAAAAAAATGATTGATGGTTTTTAAGTTTTTATATATTTTTTCTTTTAACAGGGCGCAATTCTAGTCTTAACTGAGCAGCCCCAGTTAAGCATTCTATTAATTTATCTACGTTTCTCCTTCTCCTGACCTTTTTCATTTCATTTTTAAACTTCTACTGCGCATTATTATAGGGGGCGTTGTTTTTCAGTTTTTAGTGTTTTCTTTTCCTCCACTTGCTTTTGAAGTTTATTCTTGACCTGTGACTGTGAGTTTTTAATTTTCTGATGATTTTTATTGATTTTCTTTTCGTAATTTGTTTATTCTTTTGAATGTATCTTGTTTTTCCTGGACCTCTATACAAAACCATCGGGGTACTGAGGGAGATATTTTAAGCTTTTGCTTCTCCCTCAAATAGAAATGGTTTTGTTTTTAATGGCTACCGGGGCCGGTACCCCCTGAAGACGTCGGCTTCGGTGGTCATATTTTTATTTTATTTCATTTGTTTTGTATTGATACTTTTTTCTGAAATTTCTGCTGCTTCTTAGCGCGTTTTTTTCAAAGAAGTTTTATCCTTTTGATCTTAATTATTTGTGTTTTCTTTCAGTATTAACTACTTTACTTTACTTTAATTATAAAGCCGGGGTTCTATCGAAAGAATGCGGATCCTTTAGGGTTCCATAGCCGGAAAAAAAACTGTAAATATAATTTATAACCGTAAACTTTTAATCTTGCTTTTAAGAAGAAAGACTTTGAAAATGCGACTCCTTACTGATTCATAATAAATATTGCGGAAAACGAATAAATCAATAATACCTTACCAAACCGACAATAAATGGTGAGAAGAGCGTGGAACCAACTCCAATGGTACTGATGAAGCCCATCGCAATACCTCTCAGAGGAGTTGGGACCAGTTCTGGACAATGCTGGTACTGAGCCATGAAAGCTGCACTTGCTCCAGCTTTCCCACAAATAGCAACTACAATCTGAATTTCTGAATTGTCTGTAAATTAATGAGGAAAATTAAATAAAAGTGCTGGATACACACTGCAATAGTTAAACCACTTAATTAGAAATCAATAGTGATAGTAAAAAGAATATTTAAATTGCACATCTCCAACTATGCCATTTTACTTTGAATGTGCAGTAATGTGGCGTAGCCCCTCGGATATGTTGGCATAGCATTTTGATGTAAGAGAGCTAATAGAATAAGTACATCGATAACTACTAGTGATTTATTTGAAATTAAATATATAAATATGTCTGTTTTTTTTATTAAAAAAATTCAATAGGTTATCGAATACCCAACATTAGATATTTTTTCTAGTGCAGGGAATAAAAGAACATTTTTATAACGATTCGAATTTTTTTATACATTCATTAAAACTCAAGAAAAAGCAGCTGGTATTCACTTGTCTAATTTATCAGGGTAGTTAATCAAACATTGCCTCTGCCCATTCCTTATGTCCATACCAGTCAGTAAAGAAGGTAAGTGGGTAAAAACGATATAAATTTGATACATAGTTATTTCTATTGCTTAGTGTTTAAGATAAGGAAGTAACAGGAGATGAATGAAATACGTGGATGCCTTTTTTTCACTTTCTGGTAAATATTATTTGTAGTGTTTGTGATATAACAATTAATTATATGATTGTAAGCAAGAGTTATTTTAATTACGCTAACATTAAGGATTCATAAAAAAAATTAATCGGACTTAAAATCGGACTATTTAAATTATTTTTCTTTTGTGGACAAAACGGGGATGTTTCTGTATCGTGATCTGTCGCGCCAACTGCTATCGCCAAGGTGCCAAAAAGATTTTAAACTTGTAAATTAAAGAGAGAAAAAACATGTAGATGTTTGCCCGGGGGTGGCTACGAGTTGGTCCCTTTCTATGATGCTTTCGCTAGTTTCTCGCTGCCACCTGCCCGAAAGTTTCCAAGACTTGGCGATTATTCTGCCACTGATCACGATACGGAAATCTCCCCGTCAAAATCAAACAACTATATTAGACAATGATTAAAATATTAATATGTATCTATTTTGTTACAACTTTGAAAATAAGAACAAAGTGAGAAGATTACAATAGTAAATGAACATGATAAAATAATAATATTATAATAAAAAAACAATAATATAAAATACACTTACAGGCTATATACAAGACAATCAGGGACGCAGAAATAATTATATATAGATAATATATATAGATATCTAATAATTGCAACCTATAAGTAGCAACCAATTCATACGTCAGGCAAAAAAAATTTTCTTAGTGGTAGCAATATTATAGCGTTTTCACGCATTAAATCTTCAATTTAAAGTTTCAAAAAACTTTTCGACCTACCACGACGTATCAATAATTAAAAAACATGTTTATATGATCTATTTATTAGCTTATTAAACTCTTAAATGTTTAATTTTTAGAAAATATTTACCAACTTTAATTGTTGTTTTACTACCACTGTTTTAATATTTTTTTCAGCGACCATACAAGTTGGGAGGCATGTATATATATATACAAGGTATCGAAAATAAAATGATAAAAAAACAACAACAGGCATCTTGACAGGGCTCGAAAAACAGCCCGTCCGCCCGTCCTCGGCGGTCAAAAATTCCCCGCGGACAACAAATTTCTAGAATCCGACGTCCGCGCGGACGGCCATTTTCCCGTTAATGTTCGTGATACATTTCCAATTTTTGTTATCTTACAAGAGTCTAGCGCCTCACTTCTAAAATGACCCTCTAATCTAGAAATACAGCAACATACAAGCTCATGGTGGAATTGATGTTTTCTCTGTCTGGGAGTACTGCAGCGGTTGAAAGAGGCTTTTTAGCAATGAACTTACAAAAAGACACATTACGTACTGGTCTTAAACAAGAAGCGTTTAGCTCAGTTATGAACATCTACCTAAATGGAAAACCCCTTTCAGATTTCTATGCAGAAACCTCTGTAAATCATTGGCTTGATTGTGGAACTGGCAAACGTCATATTTGATTCATTTCAAAAACGCAGTACCTTCGGATAAATTGACATTCCAGATAACTTGACCTTTGTCATTTAAATTATTTCATAAAAGAAATACTAGGTTACTATTAGTAACCTAGTATATACTATATAATGTAATGCGTATTACTGCATAATGTAATCCTAGTATTTGTAATCCTAGTAACTACTAATTCATTGTGCAATTTATGTTAATGTTTGTAATAAATAAGGAAAAATAATATTTTTATTTATTTAGAAGCGACGGGTTAGTTTCAAAGGAGGACGGGTACATTGTTGGACAAGCCGTTCTCGGGGGCGGGTAAAATTTCTGGGTTTTTTCGAGCCCTGCATCTTGATTCCCCTCAGCACTCGCTCGCTCCCCCCTCCCCCGAAGTTCTTCACGGATGCCGAGTGAGGCAGTTCATCTTGAGATGTTGGGAATTAAATTGATAAGTTAAGTTTATGTTGTGAATTAAATCAAAATCGAAAATTTGATTAAAATCACACTTTGTGGACTTCGTGGATTTATTTAAGAAGAACGCCTTTTGTTTTTGTAGGCAGTTGTCTAATTTGTCTATTTTTAGGTCGCTATAAATTGTATTATTTCACCCGAACCAAGGTGTGCCTTTGATTCTTCTTAGAATTTTATGCTCGAAGGTGAGTCATATTCTAATTCGCGTATTTATTTCACGATCTTCAAGTGAGGGAAGCATAGCTTGGGATTGGGCGTATACACATAATGTATATATGCCTCTTGGTGTTGAGAACCATACCTAATACTTAAAATCTTCTAGATTCTCACAACGAAACATTTTATTAAAATCTGCTGGTTTACAGTTTAGAACTTCGTCCAGAAATTTCTGTTTTAATTTGGCAATATATTTGTCAAATATTTCTATTTTAATATCTTTATATGGGAACATTTGTTTCTTATAAATTATCTGGAATTGCTTATTTTTGTCAGTGACAAGCTTCTTAATTTGTGTTTTTGAAATATTGTTTCATGCTATGGTGATGCATAAATGTGTATATCGGTAAATAGTCCAATCATTGAAACATAAATTAGTCGTTTAAGATTGAGTTAAGATTTCATGCATCTTCAAGTAATTTTGATTTGTGATAATAAGAGATTAAAGTTTATTCGGTTGTAGTTGCAAAACTTGTAAGCGGTACATTCTAATTAAAAATTTAATAAAATATTAAAACTATTTATATGTAAAAGTGAATTGTTTAAACATTCCCTGAAAGAAAATTGCCAGTTAAAAAGATAAAGGGAGGTTCAAAGTCTTGATGAAGCTCTAAGCTGAAATGCCCCGTACTTAAAATGTTAACTTTCCCTGAAGCGATTGTTTCACCAAAATAGCTGCCTCGCTGTTTTATGAAACATTACAGATGAATTCATCTAGTTAAAAATCTTGGTGAAGCTGTAAGCCAGAATGCCAGCACTTAAAATATTAGTTTCCCCTGGCACGATTGTTTTACTAAATTAGCTTTCTCGCTGTTTTATGAAACATTCCAGATAAAGCTAGATGAATATAGTTAAAAGTCTTGACGAAGCTCTACGCTGGAATGCCCCACACTTAAAATATTAGCTTCCCCTGGCGTGATTGTTTTACAACATTACCTTTCTTGCTGTTTTATAAAACATTCCAGATGAAGATAAATGAATCTAGTCTAAAATCTTGATGAAGCTCTACGATCGAATGTCTCCTACTAACTTGTTAATTTGCTCTGAAGCAATTGCTTCACTAAAATAGCTACCTCGCTGTTTTATGAAGAATTCCAATTTGATTCAGCTACTAATTATACTAAATATTTGAAGAAGTATACAAATCAAAGCAAAGCATTCGAAAACTCTTATTATCTTCGCTCACCTTGAGGAGAAAATACTGGTATCAAGCAAAACACGATGGTGAATATGAATGCAAACTTAATTGTTTTCTTTCTTCCTATTTTGTTCAAAAGCCACCAAGTCAGGAGATGAGCCGGTATTTCAATAAGAGACAAAAAGAAAAAATTCAGAAATTCATTTCCACTTAAGTTGACAATATTTTCTTGCAATCCATAATAAGGTATGGAAACTCCTATCCTTAAAATAGAAAACAAATTGATTAGTAAATTAGGTAATTTAAAAATTTGGCTGTTCTAGTGTTAAAAATAGTGATCTTCTTGAATTATTTTTGATCTAATTATTGGATTTTCAAGTATTAAGACTCTATCTTAATGTCTTAAACTTAAATATTCTATATAATGAGTGAATACGCTATTTTAAGTTAGAAAATTCAGCTCAAAAACATACTTTTCCTGAATAAATTTTTAGAATTGGGATTTCTGACCACCAAAATTAAAAAGGGCACCACAATCTGAAAAATATGGTCCCAATAGTTTGTGCAGGAGAGCAATCGGGAATTTGAACTCCTGCCAGCAATTACAAACAAGAGAATTAAATTAGTGTAGTAAAAATTTTTTATTCAATAATAATTTAATAATATCAGGTTGTTTATAAATCTTGTACAGTTCAAAGTAAAATCTCCTTCTCCAGTTATTGTTTTCATTTACACCACCAAGTATGCCGAGCAAAATCTTTCTCTCAAATATTGCGATACAATTTTCCTCCAGTTTTGTCATTGTCCAAGCTTCAGGAAGCATATGTCAACTCTGGCCGGACAAGAGTTTGTAGATTAAAAACTTAATATGAAATAAATAGAATGAACTTAAATACATAAAAACAAATAGAATGAATTGAATCGCCCACGTGATTCAAATGAGTGACGACAACACAATAAAAAAGATACTGCTTTTTAGACCCACTGGAAAAAGAAAGCTGGGAAGGCCGTGGTTGAGATGGGCTGACTCAGTGGAATCTGATTTTCTAGCAATTAATGAAAAGAGTTGGAGATCAAAGATAAATCGGAGGTCGTCATGAAGAAAACTTCGGAGGCCCACATTGGGCTGTCTGGCCAACTATGATGATGATTTAACTTTTGAAACTAACAAATTCCCTACTCTGTTTATCAATCATGTTTAAATAGCAAAGTGTTTGTTTGAAACCAATTTCATGTAATTTCTGATAAATAATAACAGTACAGTTTAGTAAAATTTCCATGCTCAGATTTTGCCAAATTCTGAGGGTGCTGGCTGTTGAGAGAGAGAAAGAAAGGAATCTCTCAAATGTTTACTTGTTCAAACTTTCAACTGCCTTTTCAGCTTATTTCTCAGATTTCGAATCTCTAAGCCGTTGAAAAAAATATATTTAAATTAATATAATAATTATTAATTAACATAATTAATAATGAATTAATTTACCTATTTAAGGTGTAATTTATATTATTATCCTCTTTCAATTTTTAACAATACATATGTTAGTACATAAAATTTTGATGATAAAATCAGAAATTATTTTGGTTTTACAATTTTTAATTCACTAGCTATTCATGTATGTTTAAAATTAGGTTTTGAAAAAAGGACTTACATTACTATAATGCAAAAAAAGAATCTCTTTCTCATGTTTGGATACGTAAACAGACTGATTGGTGAATTGCTCTTGAAATCGATTTTCTTTTTCTTTTTTTCTAAATTCTGGAATAAAAGAGAGTTTTCAGTACGAAATCTTGGAAATTACGATACTTAATCATACAACTAAGAAAATTTTAAAAAGATTATCGAGAGATATGACCAGCTTTATTGTAATTCATGCCAATTTATACGAAACAAGCATACAATTTTTTTTAAATACTTTCTATCGAAGAAATGCAAGTGAAGCATTTTGGGAAGGTTGAAAAGTGCCTCTATGAAATCAATTGCAGATACATAATCGGTTAACTAAGAGGGGAAAAAGATTATTCGTATTGAAAATTTCGCTCAAAACTAAAATATCGGAGTGTATGTTCATAAACATATAATAATAGAATGGAGCATGCGACGAAAAAGGGGAAGAAATTCATTTCCTTATTCATTTATTGGTCTTAATAAATATTACATATATCTGTTTTACAAAACTGAAAATAAAAAGAACTGATAATTAAAACATTATGAAATAACGTCTATAATAAATTTCCAAATTAACTGCTCGTTTGTCATGTACCAATATGTATTTTACATTATAATAAGGTATATTTAGTTTGAAAACTGAAAATTTCGTTTTAATAATCTAGAACAAGTGAAAAGGCCGGGATAGCCTGGTCGGTAGGGTGCTGGGCCAACACCTCCTACATCACAAAGCCTCCACACGGTTTTTTATCAGTAGTCCGATCAGACCACTATGAAAGTAAACCAGTTTTAGAAAGAGCCATTTAATGCGAAATCTAGGAAAAAATAAGAGAGTGGTAGCAAATATATGTCTAAAAATTTGTTTAGTTTATGAATATGATTGGTTTGTTTCATTTACTTGTCAACCACTACAGATTCAATTCTCAAGCATAAATGATAAATTTCTCTCAGTCAACTTTAGAATAGAATATGGGTTCCATGCGCACAACCGGTTCAATTTTGGAATAGTCCGCACGGACTACTTATAAAAAACCGTGTGGAGACTTTCTGGTGTTGGAGGTGATGGCTGGGCACATGTCCGAGAGTTCGTGGGTTCGAACCCCGCCAGCCGAAGACTCCCCGTGCAGTAAATGGTGACTGATGCACGTTAAATCTGTCGAGTCGCAAAGTCCTCCATGTTCCCATAACAAATCAATACCTCTGGGGGTACTGCATTGGAGATCGATCGTTCTCTGATCCAGGTCAAAAATTACGATCTGTGGATGAATGAATGGATGAATGTATGAATGGGTCCACCCTATAAACGGATGTGACGTGTGTGTAGCTGAAGGCGAATTCTCGACCATAGATGACGCAAATGTAAAACAAGAAACGCACCTTCTGCCTTAAATTTGCTCGGTTTCACCAAGCAGGCTTGCTAGTGTGGCAAGTGGCATAAGAAACAACAACAACAGAACAAGTGGGTAGCGTTACCTGTTTGCTGACGCTCCTAATCCCCGAAGATTGCTATGTTATGATATATGGATTAAAATGGATTGCTTCTAAGTTAACCAATTTGAAATGTGTTCTAGCGGAAAAACTTAGGATTTTAAATAAATTATTAAAATATCTAAAACTAATTCTTTTTTAAGGATTAAAATATTTAAAATTGAAATAAATGACATACAATAGAAAACTTGCGAAAAGAGAACAATAATTATACTTTTAAAAATAACATATGTGACGGGATGTATCCTTCGCATTCTTTCAACGTTATGTCATTCAAAACTGTCGTAAACGCTACTCTTTTTGTTATTTTCACAATTTTTTTTTAATATTAAGCAATTTGTTTCATATTTGTATTTAAATAATAATAATGAAAGACATCAGTTGTTAGCTTATATTCTTGATTTAATAAATATTACATATTAATCTGTTCTACAAAATTAAAAATAATGTTATTAAAAGAATCATGAAATAACGTCTGAAATAATTTTAAATCAGCCGTATGGCATTAAAAATATTATGGGATACTGTGAGTTATGCATAATGTTTATGCTAATATATATAAAAAAAATTAACTATTTGACGAGAAGAAATATTTAGAAAACAGAAGAATCAATAACGGAAACAAGCAATGAATTATAAAGCGACATCCTTAGTGAAAAATGAGATCAGCTGACACCCCAGTCAAGTTCCTACGTTTCTTAGGGCTTTTAAATTTTTTTAACACTAGGTTTACGGGACGCGTCATTTTGACGCACTTCGAGATTTGTAAGGAAAATTACAAAACCCGTTTGAATTTTTTTTTTTACCTCTTGTAATGACTTTTATCCATTGATCGAGGTAAATATATATTGAAGTCTATTTTCTTCAAAAGCGTTGAAATATTGAAATTCTCTTTATGGTATACCTATCTCTACGGATATGCGTCAATCTGACGCGATCGTAATTTAGACAAAATTTTGAGTAAACATGCAAACATCACATCAATAATAAGTAAGAATATAACGACATTACTTCGATCCGATATCGATTTCTCAAATGAAACAAGCGATAAACAACTGTTGCCAATAAGCAATAATAGAAAGAACAAACGCAGAATGTCAATTGATGTCAGAGTGTTAGATTTTCAAGGTTTCAGTTGCATAGTTCGAGTATTGAAAAATAAAATACTGGAATATTTCATAAATATATATCTCATATTATTTTATTATAGTATATAAAGCCAACTGCTCCGGACACAATAAAGTAATTTAAAAAACGGTAATTAACTACTAAATAAACTTCCCAAATATAAAGTGGTGAATTATTTAAGCCTACGAATTATTTAGAAATAGTGGTGGATAGAAATCTACTAAACTGAATTTATTAAACCAAGAATCACAATTGATAAACTACCACTTTAAAATATATATATGCTGTCTGGAGCAAGTTGGCATCTCTGTAAGTGCTGTTACATGTATTCGTTCATGCGTCAAAATGACGCGAGTTCGTAGAGAGAGTTATATATGAAACATCCGTAAACCTAGTGTTAACCCAGGGCTAAAGAGAATAGAAGGGCTGGTTCACTCCTTTGAAGTAACTCTCGCCGCGCCAATCCTCCGATTTTCTCTAGTGACGTCACTTTGGCGCAAAGCTCGCACTTTTACTTCAGGAACGGAGCGATCGGCCTTACTAGCTCTAACTAATATTGGATCATTTCTTTTTGCGAGATATTCTAAGACATTTGTTATTTTCTATAATGACTTTCCTCAGTTTTTGCAGAGAATTTACAAGAATTTAAAACTATTATCGAAATGCCAGTTTGCGCGATTGCAACTTGCAAAAATTCTGATACAAAAACAAAAGGAAAAAATATAATTTTCCGCGTGTTCCCTAAAGTAAATGAACAACTATTTAAAAAATGGATTCCGAAATGACACAGATAATATAAAACAGCAATACGTTTATTCTGTCGTTAAGAGCTTTTATAAAAATTCATTATCTAAATAGAAACTGCCTCGTTACTTCAAAAAGAAAGGCAGGTGAAAAGAATTAAAAAATGAATAAAGTCAAAGAAAATTAAAATGTAAATAAAAAGTATAAGTAAAATATATAGTATATAGTTGAAATTCTCCTAATTTCATAACATATTTTTTAATGTAGTTATTCTGAAAATGTATGATTTTTTAAAAAAATTATATTTTCTTCAATTTAAATATCTATAAATTATATAATCGTAAATTTAAATATCTATAAACAATTGTAAAATTTCTAATGTCATTAGGAAACTTAATTATTATTTTGTTTCAGTAATTAGCGTTTAAGGTTGATGTTTCCTAATGATTAAGTATGAACAAATTGCTATTAACGACATATTTTAAAATCAAGGATTCTAAATTTAACTCAACTTATCGTTATAAAAGAATATGTAGATAAAAAAAGTGTCGATATATGCTTTCATTTTTCTTAATAATTAAAGTTAAAACTGAACTTTTTAAAATAAAGTATTTATAGTGTCATTTTCGCCAACTAGTAAAAAATTTTTATAAGTTTAAAATTGTATTTTTTTTTAATATAATAACCAAGAAAGTTTTTTTGAACTATGTTTATGAACAGAAATAATGAGTTAATTACGCAAAGTTTGAAAGCTAATAACCAGAAAAAGTATAACTTATTTTTACAAAGAGAAAGATGCAAAGTTATCATATCTTTGCTTGCGATCTCCGAGATCTGTGGACACAGTGACGTCATGAGGAGGGAAATCGTAGCTTCAGCTCTAAGAGTGGAGTGAACTAGCCCTTCTATTCTCTTTAGCCCTGGTGTTAACCGGTTAACGCCCAGCGTCATATATTTAGGACAGTTCCTTTTTTCAAAAACATTCATTGTGGTGGGAAACTATTTTCAGTATTTTCATTCATCTGGATGAATTAAAGGATTCTCAGATACCACAATGATTTAGTTATTTCTGATTAGATCTAGAATTCTAAGGAACAAGTAATTTTTGATCTATCAAAGGCTTATTGTATGCTTAACAGTAGAAAAACAAATTAATTTCGATAATATATTATACCACTTTTTCCTTAAAACCACTTTTTCTATTATTTTAATTTATTATTTCGGGACAAAATGAGTTCAACTATCTTAACATCAATTAAATTCAAATATTTCTCAGCAGTACTATAAAAAAGCAGCAATCATTTTAAACATTTCGATATTAGGAAACGAGTTTTGTTATATAAGTAGTGCTGAGCAGAAGATTATTTTGAGGTATTGCTTTCTTTAAAGTTATGATTAATCTTCTTATCCTGGCAATTTTGAATTGCCGCAAAAAGTAGCTCCTATATCAAACCACAAAACAAGAGAGGATTAGATGTAATGAAAAACTTTTTCAAGCGCCACGCAAGGAAAAAAATCACGAAACCCTTCAATGGTCTGCCAGACAGTGGAAAACTTTAACAAGACTGGTTGGAAATTCGGTTTATTGTGCTAACGAGTAAGAAATACGCCTTTTAGTGGAAGTTTAACTTTAACCGATGTATGAGAATTAAATTGATTGAAGACAAATTTTCTAAAATAATTTCAAATAAATATCTCTAGGACCTGAATGTTTTTCAAAAGTTCTTCATAAGATACATCTTGACAGTTCATTTTACTAATTTTTTCCAAGATTTTAGCAGCTTCTTCGTATTTTTCTTGCGATATCAGCCAGCTTGGAGATTCAGGCAGTATACTATAAAATGAAAATTATAATAAATAAAAAGAACAATATATAAATACGTATAACTTTTTTTTAAATCGTACTGTAGATATTTAAAATATGAAAAATATTAATTGCAATCATGCTACCTCATCGATTTGCATCCCACAGATCGTAAAGACACGGTTCCCAGTAGAACACTGAAAACAAGCATTACTGGCTGCGGTCAGTAAGTGGGTGGGTGACCACTTTGATTAGCCTGCGTAGGGACCGTAGTTGTGCTGTTTATGTCCTCATTAAACTGTTCTACTGTTAAGGGCTCGACTTCGCGCAAAGGTTGTTGAGTTACCAAAGTGGAGGAACCATTCCCTCTGCAGAGGATCAAAATTGGGATGGCAAGTCTTCTGACCATCTTGTGGGATGCTTCCCAGACTGTCACTGTACAGTTCCAGAGAGACGTAAATAATGTACCTACCTAGCTATTTTCAAGTTCTGCTTTTACAAGGTCTTGAATAAATTTACTTAGATTAAAAACGTAAATTAAAATTTTTGATGGAAATTTTAGTATTAAAATTTGACATGTGCTTTCAAGTGTCATATATGCTAGCCTTCTGGACCAAAGATATTCAAAATTTAAACAACATTCCAATGTATATATATATATATATATATATATATATATATATATATATATATATATATATATATATTGGGTAATGTATATGTATGCATATAAACCTTTACGTTCTTTATAAACTAGTACATTCAGATAAGAAATAAACAAAACTAAAAATACCATTTTGAAAATAATTCTGTAGCCATCTGAACTAATTTCAGACCCCCACACCCAAATGTGGCTAGTTCAAGTACTTGTATTTTTTTTTAAATAAATAAATAAATAGTTCCCCAATGTAACCATTACAAATATTTTTTGATACTCGTATAAGCTATATGTTCTAATTATCAAAATATTATTATTCCATTATCACTACATTCGGTCTTGCGGATTCTAGATCACCTAAGATTTGAATGATTTGCGGGTAAGTGAGGTTTTGCAGCTGAGTTTGCTTACAATCGTCATATATATATATATATATATATATATATATATATATATATATATATATATATATATATATATGCTTTGAGGATTTAAGGCTTTGAGGATTATTTTGGTGTTTTTAGAAGCGCTCGGTTCATGCGATATTTCATACTTTGCAATAAAATTTAAATCTTTCAGGGGTTTTAGCGACCAGCAATAAATTATAAAAAAACAAGTATTTTTGAACAATCTATGCCAAAAAATTAAGTAATAAGCCAGTAACTTGTATCGATTACTTTGGTTATTATTTTCAATGACTGCATTAAATTTCGTTAATCTAGCTTAAATATTTATGGAGATAATTAAAAAAAAAATTTTTTTGTCTGATGTTTTTTTTAGTTATAACTTTAAAATTTTAAGTAGAATTTTGGGAACAATTTTAAACAAGTTACAAAATTATTGTTTTAAAATTTGGAGAAAAAAAATTAAAAATTGCGCAAGATATGAATATTTAATTATTTTCTTTTGTACTGCGTAAGCGCGGAAAAAATTCTTAATTATTTTTTCATAATTTTATTGTGATTCGTATTTCGCTACTAAAGAAAAAAATTTGATCGAAATATCTTTACGCAAATAGTTTCAAGCAATTTTCTAAGTAGTTTTTATATTTTTTAAAAGAACGAAATGATAAAGGGTTTTCTACATATTTAATTGTGCTCTTGTTGTCCAGTCATTATAGGGTAGTGCAATTTTCAGTACTACATAATATAATTTGCTAAAAACAGCTGATTATTTTTAGCTTTTCTTTTAAGTTTTCTTTTAAAAAGTACGAAAACTACTTAAAAAATGGCATTAAACTTTTTCCATTTTTAAGATATTAAAATCAGATTTTTTCCATTAGTTGGCAAATATGATTCCCTGAAAAATTAGGAAAAAGAAATTTGAAATTTCTTTTCGCGAATGCGCAGTACAAAAGAACTACTTTAAATATTCATATCTTGCGCATTTTTAACATTTTTTTTCTCATTTTAAAACAATACTTTTATAATTAATTTTAAATTGCTCCAAAGTTTTCTTTAATTTTGCTAACGTTTTTAAATTTATACCAAAAGAGAATAAAACCAAAAAAATTTCTTTTTTAATAAAAGTTTTCATATCTCCATTAATACTTAAGCTAGGTTAACGAAATTTTATGCAGTTATTTAAAATAATAGACTGAGTGACCGATGAAAGTTACAAGCTTATTGCTTGATTTTCTGGCATAGGGTGATCAAAAATACTTGTTTCCTTTCGTAACTTAATGTTGGTCTCTAAACTCTCTTCAATCTTTATTGCCAAGCATGAAAAATCGAATGAACTAAATACTTCAAAATTTACAAAATAGTCCTCGAGGTATTTCTTGAGAAATTTAAAAAAAAAAAAAATCAAAAACTTAAAGTGTCAAAAACTTAAATATCAAAAACTTAACCTACAAAGCTTTCTGGAATCACTTCCCAAGAAAATTCAAACAATTATACCTACAAGTATGCTAATAGAAAACAAGCTGATGATGCACCCGCCATTACAATACTAAGATAGACCCAGCTTCTTGTAATATAAGCTAATAATGGCAGTAAACATAGACCTAGACTCCAACAGTTCGTGGCGACTCCGTTTATCCTGGATCGAATATTGGGGCTAACTAACTCCAGAACTGAAATGAAAAGACATCGATAATTTCAGTTTTCATGCGAGGACCTAATTTTAATAATAGGTTAACAACTCCATCATTGTTCATTTTTTTTAACGTAATTTTTTTAAAATCTTGTTTGCTATTTCTGCCTTCTGTTTGGAATTACGAATAAACTGGAGGTGTACTAAATTTAAAAAAAAGGAAGAAATGACCTGTTTAAAAGTGAGGCTTATTTTATTTATTTATTATTATTATTTTTGGAATTGGACCAATATTTAAATAAGATATTCATATAGTTTATTAATATGCCAGCCGTGGTGGTCAAAATGATTGTAAAGCAAACTAAATAGACAACGAATCAGGAATTTAGCTGAAGTTGCAAATACTTGAGAAAAATCTTTCGCCAACTTGGCAACTAAGCAAAATTTATTAGTTTACAAAAATCAGTGTTCTAAAGTAAATTCATTGATGTTAGTGTCACAGTTCTTAAAGCAATTGTTTCTTTTCTAAAAAAAATTCCTTCGTTTAAAGTATGTAAAAAAAAAGTAGTGTACGTACCGATGATGTATCCAAGACTATACAAACAAGTCATTGTACTTCCAATGATTATTCTTAAGACGAGAAACAACATTAAGGAAGGAGAGAAAGCAGATCCTATTTCAGCAATAGCTACTATCAGTGTTAAACCTAAAAACGTTGGTTTCCGACCGCACCTACAAAAGGAAAGCTATATCTATTACCATGATAGCGTTTTAGAAAAATATTGAGTTGTTTAAAAATTTTCAGAATTGAGAATAATGTCATTTAAAAGTAACTTCTATAATTTTTTTATACAGCATTTTAATTGTTGACAGCATGTATTGAGCAAAATGATAATTCAATGCCAACAACTAAGCTGTCTGCAATGACCTCATATAAATTAAATAGTTTATATTTTACTGTTAAAGTAATAAATCCGGTTATTATTAATATTAACCGTTCGTTTTTAATAATAAACATTTCTTTTGGTCAAAGTGAGAAATATCGCAAATGAATCTCTTTATCCGGTTATTATTAATAATAGTCAATGAAGTTAGGTCAATATGATTTAACAGCTTTTATAAAAAATTTATATATATATGTATATATATATATATATATATATATATATATATATATATATATATATATAGAGAGAGAGAGAGAGAGAGAGAGAGAGAGAGATTTTTTGTAAAGGCAATCGAAATAATAAAAAAATAATGTATTATTGATTGCCTCTAAATGCTATCACAGATTTCTAAAATGTTATAAAAACTGTTTAAAAAAACGCCTTAACTTTCAGAATTCCTTTAACTTTCACGGAACCCTAGGGTTCAGGGGGACACCATTTGCGAACCACTGATATAAACAATCTTTCGTATAGAAACAGATGTTTTAGAAGATTTTACTTGGCTGAACTGTTGGCACAGTTCGAAAGATCATGCTTGAAGCTTGCAGAAACGGAGTCTCTTTTCCTCACGCAAATCTTTTTTGACCAGATTAAGTATAGGAAGTTAACTATTTTCAATATCATTATAATTAAAAATTTATTCCAATATAAACATTGGAACCCTATATTATGATTTCACAATCGCAGGTATTAAAATTAGAAAGAAGTTATTATCTTCCTCGCCTCATTTTGGTCAATCGATTTTTTTTGCATGGCTAAAAATGACGCCATTTCTAAAAGCTTCAAGCCTGATGTTTGCAAATTATGTCATCCGTTTTGCAATTAAAAATCTTTCAAAGCGTTTGCTTCTAAAATAAATATTAGTCACATAGATTTAGTACAACAGTGTTTTCCCATTTTTGTTCGATATTTTGCACCGTTCATGCATACAATTTCAATAATAAACTCTATATGAATCGGAAAAAATTATATTAACTTATTCGTTGCATCTTCATTTCACTGATTACCCGCAATTCACAAACAAAACGCAATGCATTGATGTGTCCCCAACCGAAATTTTAAACAGTTATAAACTAGAACTGACCTGTCAGAAAGGTAACCATAAAGGGGAGTACCAATGATAACTCCAAAAAAAACTAGGCTGACCACCATGCTCTTGAAGTAGTCATTTTCACACACCAGATTCCACTGAAGTTATAAATACAAACATTTTACCACAATGATTATAATAGACTGCCAGTTTTAAACAAACTGTTTATTTTAATTAATCTACAAATGAAATAAATCTTTACACATCTTAAAATAAAAGTTATCGAAAAACTCCTGGTTGAGATGAAATCTCACTAAAATAATAGAGTGTAAGAAAATATGTATAATAGACAAAGCTGAAAATAAATTATTTTTGGCATTTTCTCTCTCTCTCACTTTTTCTTTTGTTGCGATTTATATATCCAGTACAACGTATACTTTGGCATTATTGCAAAAATGCTGCTGTGTCTCATAAATGTTGACATGTCATAACGTGTATATATATATATATATATATATATATATATATATATATATATATATATATATATATATATATATATATATATATATATATATATATATATATATATATATATATATATATATATATATATATATATATATATGTATATATATATATATATATATATATATATATATATATATATATATATATATATATATATATATATATGTCCGTTAAAGTGTAAAACCGCCAGGGTAAAATGATTACATATCACAGGGATTTAAAAAATGCTCGTGTAAAACTCAGTGTGTCAACAAAAAATGTTTTTGTTTTAGAAATAATGTTCTTTGTAATTCCAAGTGTCATTTTAGTAATCCTAATTGTAACAAATGATTTTATGATACGTTTCCATAAATACCATTTATACGCTGCATAAATTAGATAAATTGCTTCGTTTTCATTATTTTTGTCTATCATTAGTTTATTTATAGAATACCTAGTTAAAGTGTCAAATTAACATCAATTACATATTACACACTTTAACGGTAACATACATATATATATATATATATATATATATATATATATATATATATATATATATATATATATATATATATATATATATATATATATATATATATATATATATATATATATATAATATTAAAATATACAATAAACAAGTAATGATGCATAATTTTAGAAAAAGAGTAGAAGAAAAATCATTAATAAATAATGAGTTCCTTTAAAAAAATTGTTTAAGTTTTAAAATTTAAAAAAAGATTAAAAAGGCAGAAAACAAAATAAGGAAAAGATCTAATCTCGCCATCATCTCATACGATTATATCCGAAAAGAAAAAACTTTTTAATATTGTATCAATATAACCAAAGCAAAATATGTCATTATAATAGCGGGAGGAGAAGCAAAAATATTTGAAAGGCAAATAGAACATATTAAGCAAAAAATACAAAATAAAACACATCACACTGAAATTAGAAAAAAATTTAAGAAAAATGCAGAATAATAAAACACAATATGTATCATATAAAGCGAGTAGAGAACAAATGTACTTACACTTCCCACCATTTTTCAAAACTGATTTAAAACATTTTCGTAACAAATTTGTCAGTTTACTAAATATGAAGTAGAGAATAGTGAGATGTACTTTATAGTACGCTTTTACTGAAGTACAGAAACGCATTTGATTTGTAGATTACATTGGATTGGCCCGAAACTGGATGTGCGCAAGGTAATAGTATTATACAGGATAATTCAAAGTTTATTATTTTTAAGGTTGAATTTTAAATATAATTTTTTTTTAATTATTTTTTAGAGAAATAATTAATATTTATTGAAAAAAAATATTTTGTAAAAGTTTTGATTAAATATTAAAAGTTTTTAGTAACGGATTTACCCGAATTGGATTTGTACGTGGTAAAAATACAAATTTATTTAGCAAAGAGACTCTTAATAAATTGATTAATAAATATAACATCCAATTAACTCAATGATTTTACATAGATTTAATTTCACTAGCCAGACATCCATTTTTTTTCGTTGAATAAATAAACATTACTACAAATTCTTTGAATTCTATTCATTTGATTAAAAAAATGTATTTATAGAAACATTAGACTCTCTTGTTATTAGTTCATTTTTATTAAATTTAAAATAATTTCTTTTATCGCACAATTCAGCAGGGCAGATATTTTCTTCTGTTTACTTAAATCCAAAAACAAAAAAATAATAATATCATCATGGTTACGAAGCAAGACTAATTCCTCTGGGTAAATATTATTTCACGAAATTGTATAATTCTGAAAATAAAAGACAATTAAATTATCAAAAAATCTAAAAACAAGTATAAAGAGTATAATTTTTTTCATAATAGTGTAAAAAACAAGCTAGCTAAAATTGATTAAAAATTAGATGCTAGCGGTATTCCAGCCATTAGAACAAAAATATGCTTTCCATTGTAAAGATAATAATTAAAAAGCCAAATATTCCTTAAAATTGAAATTTTAATATTTATTAAAATTAACAATAATAAAAATCGTAATCAAGGATATTTTTATAATCATAGTAATAACTCAAAAGAACATCTTTTAGTTTAGAAAGGGGGATGCTATTGAAGAAATTTTGAAAATCAAAATTCGCAATAGAATTAATTTTATTTTGTTCAATAAATTTTTAAATTCAATTGATTGTTTTTGATAATCCATGAAAAACCTTCTTCCATAATATTATGAATAACTTTATTTAAGTAGTTAGAGAAAATGGTGGCTGGTTTAGATTTGTAAGTATTGGACAAATAATTATTCTAAATTTAACAGGATTTTTATGATGGTCTAATAATTAAGTATGGAAATTGAACATTATTAATTTGCATTTTTAACCTCTTATAGAATGCTAAAAAAATTTAATGTATTATTATCTAAATTACTAAGCTTTGTTTAATATTCTCTAACTCCTTCTTTAAAAGTGCAATATAGAATTTATTAAAGAAGATAGCATAAAGTTCCTTACTTTAGTTACAGCTGTTTCATCGTAGTGTGTATTATCGTATTGCCATCCGAGATCGCATTCAATCACGGACCAGCTCTCATCCACTGTGATATTATCCGAGTGTAGAACACCTGTATAATTAACGTCATATCTTGAGCAGGATGGATCTTGAGGGGGTCTAATTAGATATTTTTGCTCATCCGTAGAAAGATTTGATGAATGCACTTCAGGAACGTAGCACCAATGTTGAGGAGTGGCAGAAATGAAGATGGCGTTCAAAGATACCCACGGAATAAAAAGATATGTTGGCACTAGAAAAACAACTAAGAGGAACTTTTGATACCATCCAAAATCTCCTACATTTTTCAAAATATCTTCGAATTCCATGATTTCTGGCTATCAAAATATGCAACAAATATGTACTTTAATACAGCAGCTTAAACTACCTGATGATTTAATTTTTTCTAAACAATACAGGCAGATAGTGGGAAATTAATGTCTTTTGTCTTTATTCAAATCCTTACAAAGTTTGTTTTTCTTTTAAACAATGCAATGAAATTATTTAATTACACTTTTTTTTAAATTAACACTTTCATCCAATTACACTTTTAAAAACTTTCAGTTTTTTATGTCAGAAATATTATGACTAACATCTGAATTTGAGTGAATAAAATGCCACTTTCGTCACCTGTCACTGCTGTCACCTGTCACATCACTTATGGCGTCTGTCTCTTATGTCACTTATGTCCCTGTTGAAAAAATTAGATGTAATTATAAAGTATATTAAATATATATTGTGATCATTCTTTGGTGATAAATATTGTGGTTATAAGAAACGTATACTATATTTTTTCTTACCGTTTTTATATTTTAACAACTCATCAGAAAAACCTTCTCACTTGTGACACTTGCTTAAAGTAGTATTAAATTGCACACTAGAAAGCCTCATACTAAAGAATTGATGACGTTTCGTATCATTGCAAGTAAATATGTTAAATTTTCATACTAAAAGTTAAACACTTTTGCATCCGAATCAGCTCAAAAATAAAATATTTCTTTAAGTTATCCTCACCCTTCTGTTCTAAAGACCAGATAATTCTTCACGGCAAGATTATACATATAGTTAAAAATCATCGCATTGTTTCAAGTGTAAGGCACTTAAATTAACACTTTTTTTATTTTCCTTAACTACAGAGCTTTGAAAAACTGATAAAACTGTTAAAATAACAACTGACTATCACCATTCTAATCATCACTGATTACGATCATTATAAATAAAATCAGTTTACTTACCTGTCTGAGCAGTTGACATCTTATCCAAAGCAATATACAATTATTTAAACATAAATGAACGAAATTCAGATACTATATAAGAAACAGAAAGGCGCATACTTAATAAAGAGATGCATACATATTTGAAAATCAAATATGAAAAACCATATAAAGTTATTTATTCAAAAGCACCTGCGGCTGTTATTTCATCTACGTACATTTAAATCATTTCTTTTCAAACAGAGTACAATGAGACTAGTAAGATTCGATACATGGTTGCGTTAAAAAGAACGTATCGTATATTTTTTTCGTTACAATTTTCGTAGAAGTGGCTATGAAAGTATTAAGTAAAATGGTATGACGTTTAGAATATTGTAGTTCCAAAATTATACAAAAAAAAAGCATTCATTCTTTTTTATTTGTTCGCTGACAAGAGCTTCTTGTTTATTTGTTCGCTTTCAGTATCTACGATAATCATCTTTCTTTCCTTTCGGCAATTAATGTTTCGCTGCATCAGCTAAATTGATTGCATGGATTCTTCCCATTTAAGATAACTATTTGAAGAAAAAATAACTTTGAAAACTACTTTTAATTATCAAGTTTTATTATCAATATATCATTTATTATCAATGCATTTATGACTACTTGGATCTTACATCATTCGGGTGTGGAGATTTCAAATTTAAAATTAATTTTGGTCGAAAAATTACAGATTGTTTTCAAAATTATATTGAAAAACAGTGTTAAAAAACAACTGATTATCATCATTGATTACGATAATTATAAATAATATCAGTTTACTTACCTGTCTGAGCAGTTGACATCTTATCCTAAGCAATATGCAATTATTTAAACATAAATGAACGAACTGAATGAAATTTTTTTAGATAATATATGAGATTACAAAAGGGCGCCTACTTAATCAAGTGAGGCATAGATCTTTGAAAATCAAATACAAAAAACCATATTAAGTTATTTATTCAGAAGCACCTGCGGTTGATATTTCGTCTACATATATTTGAATAATTTCTTCAAAAACGAGATTCAATAAAAAAGAATATATCGTAAATTTTTTCATGACAGTTTATGTAGAAGTAGCTATGAAAGTATTATATAAAATGTTATGACGTTTAAAATTTTGAAGTTTCAAAATAATATACAAAAAAAAGTTCTTTTTTTTTATTTGTCCGCCAACAGGAGAGTTCTTTGTAATTATCTTTCTTTTCTTTCGACAATCTGCTGCATCAGCTAAATTGATTGCATATATTCTTCCCATTCAAGAAAACTATTTGAAAAAAGTTTCTTTTAAAACCCTTTTAATTATCAAATTTTATTATCAAAATTAGCACTTGGGAACAAATTTTTAGTTGCATTTATAACGACTTGTATCTTACATCATTCGGGTGAGGGGATCTCTTTGAAATTAGTTTTGGTCGAAAAATTACAGATTGTTTAAAAATTATATTTCTATTTTAGTTTAGTTTTTCTCTGAGTGCACCAGTTTGTATGCAACATAAAATGACCTTAGCTCATCGTAAACTGAAATGTATTAGTCTTGTATTACCGCTCCCTAAACAGCAGAGAAGTGGTGACCATTAGTATAGACACAAATGAATTTTAAAAAAAACGTAGTTTGGACTATATTATTGAATTGCGTAAAAACTGTTGTTTGTAGAGCTATACCTATTGCATATTTTAAATCAAAGATTCGAAAATATCTAAAATTTATTCTACAGCTCACACGATTATAATCGCAAAAATAGAGCTTTCTAATATTCTATTAATGTAGCTAAAGCAGATTGGGTATCGGTACAGTAGTCTGAGTAGCACCAAAGAAGAAAAAATAGAGAGAAAGATTGATTCATACCGATTCAAATAAAAACATCATAAATATTTTCGAAAAATACAAATTAAAACACAATTAGAAACGGAATATTTGAAGCGAGCATGTCAAGAACTTATGAATAATTTGCAAAATTGATTTAAAAATATTTTCGTAACTAAGTTGCTAGATTACGACATATGAAATTAAAGGTAAATCAAGGGTACAGTGATGTCACATATCTAAGGCGTGATCATATTGAAGTTGAAAAACTAATTTGATATGTTTGTTACCATGGATTGGCCCGAAAACTGGATTTGCGCGAGGTAATATTAAATTATACTGAATAATTATAAGTTTATGATTAATAGAAGGTCGAATTTTAAATACAAAATTTAAATTCGATGATTTTTATAGAAATTACAAACATTTGATTCATATTAAGTATATAATCGAATATTTGAGTAGGCTGTTTGTTAGTTACAATTTAGTTTTTACCATGGATTTGCCCGAATTCATCCAGTGTAATATTTTATTTCATTACTGGCGTTGAACGGTTGTCTCAGATTTGAGTTCTTGATTATCAATGCTCAACTCCGTAGCCTAGTAATTTTTAACCCAATCCAGAAGACAACAGAGCTTCTGGATTAAGCTTTGGACAAACTAGCCTTTGTGGAGGACTTTTTGATGGAAGTTATCCATATTTGCGTAACATGGGGAGGAAAGCTACGGAAATGTCCCACGATAACGTCGAAAGCAAGAAAGAATTTAACTCATGATCTGTTTAAAAATGAGGATATTTTATTTCAGCACTGTGTTAGGTGCGAACCGGTAGCAGAATTCGAATCGTCTAACCAACGCTTGGGTTGATCCTGGGTCACCTCATTGAGAAGAGAGCTCTATATCCCCTGAACTGCCACGGTTCTCCAGTTTAATATACCATTATTATGCGCTAATCCAATTACTATTGAGAAAATCCAAGGTAACACACAAATCAAATACGGTTCTTAACTTCAGTATGAACGAACCTTAAAAATCATTCGATTAACCTCCAATTACGCTTTAATTTCATATTTTGTAATCTGATAACTTAGTTGCGAAAATAGTGCTGAATCATTTTAGCAAATTATTTGTGAATAAATCGACTTTGCATGTTCCGATTTGTGTTTTATTTTGTATTTTTCTTAAATGTTTGTGATTTCTTACTTCATAAAATCATGCCTACAAATTGGTAAATTTTTTTTCTTTGTTTCTTCACGAACTGTTGTATTGATATATTTTGCTTTAACTATATTAATACAATATTAGAAAGCAGTATTGCTGCGGGTATAATCATGTGCACTGATTCCAAGATATCTTTTCTTTGTTAACTTTTAATTTGAATTGATTTTTTAATCCTTTTTAAGTTTTAAATAATTTTATATTTTCTTCTCCTCTTTAATATCCTTTTTTTCATATCTTTTCTTGTTTTCTTTGTGTTTTTATCTTATATTATGGGTTATATGTACTTGCAGTTTGTGCACAGCTCTTAAATTCTAAATTTTCTTTTGAAATGTTTTCTTCTCTTTCCTTATTAATTGATTTTCTATCTCTGTTATATATATATATATATATATATATATATATATATATATATATATATATATATATATATATATATATATATATATATATATATATATAAACAAAAATAAATAAACTGCATAAATATTAAATAAAATTAAGCATACTTTTTACAGTATTTCTCAATTAATATAAAAATAATCAATATTAAATATATATAAGAAAATTCCGTTAAAAATCACACCAGATATGAATAATCCCTTCATACAGCTCATGCTAGGAAAACATTAAAGAAGAAAAAAATTTATAATTTTGTTTTGAAACGCATGCTGCAGTTTATGATTTTTTCAGAAGTTACAAAATAATTTTCATAATAACATTTCGTTAAAATAAATTTTAATAAAATAAAATAATAATAATAAGTTATAATAATGATGATTGAAACATCTTGAATATGTAAGAAGTTTCGAGCAATTTGTGTACTTTTTATTGAAAGCTCTAAATGATAAACAACAAGGTGCTCTAACCGATTTTCCGCAAGTGAAATTTTGTATCCTATAACAAAATTTAATAACGAATAATATTTTCCTAAAATGAAGGTCTGACAAACCAAATGTGATAATATTAGAAAAGAAAACATATCAAATAAAACATTTAATAGGGGTGGTTTTGTATGATGTCGCTGCTATTTTTAATGAATCTGGTTAACAGTGCAAAATAAAATTCGTGGAAAATCTCTTACCATTCAAATCTTTCTTTCCAAATTTATAAAAACTATATTATATATCCAAAAATTCAAATCTTTCATAGGAGTCTATGAAAGATTCCGCTCCTATGAAGAAAAAAATTCTTGCGCGCCTCTCTTCTGAAAGCTTTGTTTTGGATAACGAACAATAGGAAATAATTTATAAGGACGAATAAATTTTAATTCCATATCATTACTAACGTGCAAAGATAATAAATTATTACAGTGCGATAATTTGTAATTGTTAAATGTTCTGTCAAGAATAACAATCAAAAGATCCTAGAACTTGATAATTTACCATTTGAAGAATCTTTAACCCTTTACTCTCCGATGTCCCCAAGTAGGCACCATCAACAGTCACCACTTTAAAATTAAGAGATTTTATAGCTTAATAATTAGTAAATACATTATTTTAATAATTTTAACAATTGTATTATAATATCATATTGTGTATTTTAAAAGCTATAGTGCTGATATTAGATCAAACAGCTTCTGAAAGTACTCGGAGTGCAAAGGGTTAAACCACAAGCCAAGTGCACCATTTTTTTCTTCTACGGATGGTGTTTTCTACATAAGAAAACGTTGCAAGCTTACCCGAAGCATATACTTCATGATTAATGTTTTTCATGTGCTTTGAAGCCATTTGGTTTACACTATGATCATTGCGTTTTGAGACTCTTTTGAGTTGTACATTCAAAATTACAAGGTTGTGGAGTTAAACATTAGCAGTCGTAAGCCCCAAATAATTGGATCGGCTGTTCAACGAAGGATATAAAATAAACTTATCTGAATTACTTAGTATCAATAATATCTCATGCAATAAATTTGATCTTTAAAATTTTTTAATTTATTTCTTTTATTAAAAACAATCATATGTTTAAAAATATAGCCCCTCAGTATAAGTTGTAGTAAGCAACTGTATACTTTCTAACCGGAAGTAGAGGAGGTCAAGATTTCGAGATAGTTGTTGTTTACATTTAGATTGAAAACACCATCCAATCCATGAGAGTTCCAATTTCTTACGTATTCTCCTTGAATTAACCTTTTCGAGGCAGCGAGTCATACGGATTCAGAATAGTAAAATATAAAAAGCTGTTGCATAAGTTTGGGCAGAGCTAATTTAACAGACTTATTTTTTCTTTTATTTTAAATTTAACATATCCAATCCATGAGTGTTAAAAGTGTAACTATACAATTTTTAATTCGAGCTAATTAGTGGTGAACTAAATAAAGCAAACTATTATAACCCCGCCCACAAAAAAACTTTTATAAAAGCTAGTTTGGCTACCAGTTTTACCCTGAGAATCCATATATGACTCGCCCGGTGAGACCTCTTAACGGAGTCCCAATTTATCATCGATAACACTGGCTACTGATTTGTAGACGCTGCAACGGAAAGAATTGGTACCAATTCCACTTCTCTACGCTATCAATTTGCATTTCATTCGCTGTCATGCATTCCAAGCTCACTTGCGCAGAAAGCTCTGGAAATATTTTCATGATTTCTGTGGTATAAAAGTTTTTGACACAATTTTAGAAAACATTATGAAATTTCAAATCGTTAAATACTGGTAGCTTTAAAAATTAAATATTAAATTGAGTTTTCAGTGATGTTTTTTTAAAAAGATAAAAAAAAAAAAAAAAAAAAAGTGCGTGGAGCCTAGGACTGGGCGACATTAGAAATTATATATCGTGATGCATCGCGATATAGTATTTTTGAATTTCATTTACTTGTAAGGCACAGAAAGTCAGATTTCTATCAAAACTTCATACTCAGATCAGTGGCGTAGCTAGGTAACCAAGGGCCCTGGGGCAAATTAAAAAATGGGGCCCCACTGCTATGTAAACTGATTAGATTTTATCAAATAAAAATATGAAATTTACAAATACTTTAAAAATGCTAAGCTACTTAAGCTCTTTTTTGTGCATTGCAGGTAATAAAAATATTAAACAGTAACAACATAAATTACAATTAACACTTGGTGTAGGTTTGGCTAATAAAACGAAATAGAGAAGATTCAAGGGTTTATTATATAAAGGTCGGGCCTACCAACTGACTAAATAACAATTATATTTACAATTTTTTCCTAGCTTAAGTTTTCGCAAAAGTATCAATGACTTCGCTTAAATCCAGACTCGATGCGGTTTTGTTTTCAATTGCTATTAGCTATAAATGTCGAAGTCGAGTTTGGCCCATATTATTTCTTAAAATTTTTTTTATTATTTTTAATTTGCTAAATGACCTTTCAGCTGCTGCAGAAGTGACTGGAATTGTAAAGAATAATAACATTGCTGTAAATACTTCCGTTAGGTCGCATTCTAGCACTCCATATTTGCTCATTATTTCCTTACATAATTGGTGAACAGTCCATGCTTGAGTTAGTTGAGGTAAAACTAGGTGGTAAATATTAATAAATTGAAGTGAAAAACTAGGGCCTATTATATCTGAATATTTTCTTTGGAATTCGTCACACTTTTGTAATAAAGTTGCTTCATCAACATGTAATAAAAATGTTGGTGTTAGAAAATCGAATATATGACAGACTGCACTCATACCAATAAAACGTGAATCTAATTGAGATACTACTGTGTCTAGTACATTATTGAAAATCTCAATTTTAAATATTTTTTCTCGGTTTGGAAATCGGTGATCAGCAGCTAATTCATCAAAATGTTTTTTAACTTTTCTTTGTCTTTTTTCTTGAAAATGGTCATCAATACCATATTTTCTTGCAGTTTCACTGGCTTTGCACTTGAATAATTCGAAATCATTTCTATAAATTTGCAACTTTGCTTTAGTCTCTGCTAAACCTTTACTCGCCTCGCCCAAATTGATGTCGCATTTTTGTAAAGTTTTGGATGCTTAATTGATGTCGTTCACTACACAGTGCGTGAATTCGCAAAGCAACACGAACTCGAAATTTAGCATTTTTGTTTTAATACTCTCTGCTTCACTACGCTCATCTTTATTAGGACTCTTTAGAACTATTTCTGATAATGCTTTGATAATATCAAAATAACGAAGTTTTATTGCAGATATCGTATTGACCCTACTGGACCATCTAGTCGGATTTAGTTTTTTTAGAGTGTTGTCCGATTCGCCAGTGAATTTTGACAGTAGATCCCAACGTTTGATGCTGTTTCCGAAAAAGTTATACAAATCTTGCAACGTTGCGAAAAAAATCTGTATTTCCACACAACTGCTAACGACATCATTTATCACCAAATTTAAGTTATGAGTGGCACAATGTACGTACTCTGCATTAGGCTGGATATCCTTAATATGTTTTTGTACACCATTATACACACCACTCATCACACTGGCTCCATCATAGTCTTGCCCCATACATTTTTTAAATCAATATTTTTGTCGATAAATAATGTTGTCACTTGGTTGACTAAATCTACTGCGCCATGTTTGATGACTGCATAAAAGCCTAGAAACACTTCTTTTACTTCTATATCAATTGGCTGTCCATTTTCCGATCTGGTTATTACTGTATACCTCACAACAATGCTTAGCTGATCTACCTTCGATATGTCCTGTGTCGTATCCATTATGATGGCAAAAAACGGTGACGCTCTAATTTGTTCTAGTAGATGGGTTTCGAGATTGGTCCCCAAGTTCTCAATCATTTCATTTTGAATTGTTGCACTCAGATATCTTGTAGATCATAGAAACATAAAAAAACACAATTTCAAAAAAGTCCTGATATTAAACAGTTAATAATTATAAAAAAATAAAGCGATAAAAAAGCTTAGAAATAATTACTATTACCTTTGGGTATATCCAAAACTTGTCGCAAAATGTGATCATATCGGGCGACAAGCTCTACAAAGGACAGAAAATTTCGGTGGTATCCTTTCTGACTTAAGTCTTCTTGATGTCTTCTCAAAGCCAAAGAACTCTTTGCTAGGGTAAGTATGATATCGAATAACCTTTGAAGAACCATTTTCCCAAATGATGCTTCTTTGCGAATTTCATATTCAAGTTCCTTGTCGATAGTATTAGTATCGTTTTTTTCCAAAATTCATACACAGCGCATGTTTCCGAATGGCCACTCGAACAACTGTGTTGTTTAATTCTTTCTGATAAATGCTTCTAATCTCGAATTCCCGTACACCAAACATTATTCCTTTGTGAAGCAAATAACCAGCAGGGTTTACAATAGGCAGTGTCTAATATTTTGGAATAACACAACCAAAAACGATTAACTGGCCCATATTTATTAGAACACGAAACGTAGTACGATTTTCAAAAACACCTATTGTTCTGGTTGATGTCTGCTGGAAAAGGTCCTGAAGGCTGTAAAGGCCCCATATCAAGAATTTGACGTTTTTCGTTATCACTTAATATCTTGTTCGTGAAGTTTCCCAAGTCATAAGAAGATTTGTCGAACACATTTTCGAAAAATGTAGAGGTCTGTGGTTCCTCCAAACTCTCCGCTCTTATGTTTGTCATGCAAACATCATCCACGTTCACATGATCGGCGGCGGAGGTATCTCCAACTGCAATAATTGTCGAATCTTCTTCAGTAGGCTTCTCAACCAACGCTGCAGTTACCACATTATTTGAGTCACTATCAATAGAAATATTTTGGCCAGATATACTTACAGAAGGCAGACTAAAAAACTTGTCAATTTTGGGCAATTTTTGTTTACTATCTTCTCTTTCTTTGCGTTGTTTGCGTTTAAATGCACCATTGGGTTTCTTCTTTTTATTCATAATTTTAGTTTTCGAATTTATTTAAACAATACAATATTAGATTGTGCTCGAGTAGGTAGGTACCAGAGTTGGCCGTTGATTACAGTAATCGATTACAAATGTAATTGATTAAGGAGAATTACAGCTATGTAATCAATTAGTAATCACGATTAGAAGTAATCAATTACTTGTAATCGTGATTACAACTTTCAAAAAATTTTGATTACAGCTGTAATCATGATTACAATTTTGATTACAGTAATCAATTACTTGTAATCACGATTACAAGTAATCAATTACTTGTAATCGTGATTACAACTTTCAAAAAATTTTGATTACAGCTGTAATCATGATTACAATTTTGATTACAGTAATCAATTACTTGTAATCATGATTACAAGTAATTGCGATTACAAGTAATCACAACAAAAACGATTACAAGTAATTATGATTACAAGTAATCAAAATATATGATTACATGTAATCATGATTACATGTAATTTGATTACATGTAATTGTGATTACTTGTAATCAAACTATACGATTACAAGTTATTACGATTGTATACTATAGTCAAATTTTTTATGTAAGTATTCATGTGTTTACATATTTTTATGTACATAGAATGTACGCACGCATGAACGTACAATTTGCGATTTATATATATACAATGTATGCACAAACGTTGTTTGTACGTACAATGTTCATAATTATATCGTAATATACTTAATGCAATGCGCATATGCTTAGTACATATAATTATGCATTTATGATACATGTACGCATGTATGTTAGTTTGTACAAAAAGACAATGTTTTGTATCTTTGTATACATAGACAATGTATGTATGAACGTATATGAAAATAATGTTTATGCGTTTGCATGCTTTTATGTACTTAAGTGCATATATTGTTTAAATTTACGATAATAGCACGTATATACAATGTACGTTTGTATAAAAAATTGTACGTATTTGCGTACAATATGTAAAAACGTTATTTAAAGATACAATATGTCATGTATTTAATCTTCAGTGTAAATGCGCCTTGCAGCGACTTAACTCAACTCAACCTTTTGTTATCCCGCGCTAGTCAGTTGTTGTTCAGCTTTAAACGTAACAAGATGTAAACCTCACCTTCTCCCTAATAAAATATGTTTTACCTTGATTCTAGTATATAATAATTTGGCGACGAGGATAAAAGAATAATAATGACGGAACTCAATCAATTAATTACAACTCTTCAAGAATTTGTTCAATCAGTAAAATCAACACCAGAATCGAAACGAAGCGCAAAAGATGTCATCGCTACTCAAAACTTATCATTCGATCCTTTTGATGCCGCTGTCGAATCCTTTGATTGTTATTCTCAACGACTTGAAAATTATTTCAAATTAAAAGGACTGTCAGCAGATGATCCAGAAATAGAAGAATTAAAGGTACTCGTATTAATTAACTGTCTTGGCTCACGACAATACCAGCTGCTTTCGAGTCTTACTGCACCGGATATTCCGTCGACAAAAACATTTCAAGAACTGCTATTGCTTTTAAAGAAGCATCTATCACCGAAACCGAATGTTCTTACCGAGCAACATAAATTTTTTTCTAGACATCAACATCAAGGTGAGTCGATTTCTACTTTCGTTTCTTCATTGAAAGATTTAACAAAAAATGCTGAATTCAAATCTGAATGTAATTCTAATGACTGTTCTAAATCTATGTTAAACTTATTATTACGATCACAATTTATCAGAGGTTTAGCTGATGCCGATATTCGTGAAAAGTTATTGCAACAAGGTGATGCTACATTTGATAAAACTATTGAAATTGCCTTGGCAATTGAAGCTGCTAAAATCGAAAATAAAGAAGTTTATAATAGTGATTATCCTAATTTCATTAATAAAATATCAAGTGGCTATATAAAGAAAAAATTCAACAGTAATTTTCGAAATTCCGAAAACGAAAGTAAACATCAAAACAGAAGTAGATCAAAATCGCCTATGAAAAATAAAAGCAGTATTAACTTTAAAGAACTTGGATTAGAGGGATTATGTTTACATTGTGGAAAAACAAATCATAAAACTCAAGATTGTTTTCTTAAAAATAAATTACGATGTAAATCTTGCATGAAACGAGGTCATTTAGCTAACGTATGTATATCAAAACAGTTCAGAAATAGATCTAGAAATCGAAATATAAATCAAATAACAGATGATTCTAATGAACTAAGTACTAACGTAAATCAAATTTATGATGTATTTTTGAACGATTTCAATCATGATGACAAAATGTATGTTCCAGTTAAATTGAATAGCATTGAACATCGCTTCGAATGCGATTCCGGAAGTAAGGTTAGCATAATAAATAATGACGAATTCAAAAAATTATGTCTGAATGTTCCGATAAAAAAAACGAATGTATCTTTTAGAAGTTATACGGGACAAATTTTTAAGCCTCTTGGTGTTGCTCAGATTAAAGTATCATATCAAAATAAATCTAGCTTTGAAGATTTGTATGTTGTTTCGATAAAGAAAAATTCTATATTAGGGCGTGATTGGATTAGAAACTTGAATATTAATTTAAATGATCTTCACATTATTTCTGCACAAAATACAAGTATTAAACCCAGCATTTCTTCTACTGATTTTTCTATACAGAAAATTATTGATTCTTTTTCTGATGTGTTTGAACCTAAAATTGGTTGCATTCCTTATTATACTTGTACACTAAAGCTAATTCCAGATGCTAAACCCATTTTTATTAAACCACGTACTGTACCGTATGCTTTAAAATCAAAAGTAGAACAAGAATTAGATAAATTAGAAGCGGAAGGGGTAATAGAAAAAATAGACGTATCAGAATGGGGTACACCCCTAGTAGTTGTCCCAAAGCATGATGGCACAATTCGTATTTGCGCAGATTTTAAAGTTACAATCAACAGTCAGCTTCAAAATGCCAGACACCCAATTCCTAGAATTGAGGACATTTTCAATAAATTACGCGATGGGAAATATTTCTGTACGCTCGATATCCACAAAGCATATTTACATTTGAAAGTCGATGAAGAAAGTGCAAAATATCAGACTCTTTCTACTCATAGAGGCACATACTTAGCAAAAAGATTATTTTTCGGAATAAAAACTGCACCAAATGAATTCCATAAATTTATTGATCAGTTTGTCCAAGATTTGGATGGAACTATTGCCTACTTTGATGATATTATCATCCAAGGAAAAGATAAACAAGATTGCCAGCAACGTTTAATTAAAGTATTAGAAAAGTTACGGGAACATAATTTGCATCTTAATCTTAACAAATGTAGATTTTTCGAGGAAAAAGTTCAGTATTTGGGACATGTTATCAGTTCTGCTGGACTACACAAATCACCTGATAAAATTCAAGCTATATCCGAAACACCTCGACCAAACTCCGTTGATGATGTTCGTAAATTCATTGGACTTGTCATGTATTATTCTAAGTTCATTCCAGATGCTTCCAGCCTACTTCATCCACTAAACAAACTCTTATGTAAAAACGCACGTTTCCGATGGACTGCAGAATGTGAATCTGCGTTCATAAAAGCAAAATCAATTATAACCAGTGACCAGATTCTAGTGCCTTTCAATCCAGCTCTTCCAGTAACATTAGCTACTGATGCCAGCCCTTTTGGACTTTCAGGAGTTCTTTCACACACTATGCCAAACGGTATAGAGCGTCCTATCGCTTTTGCTTCCAGAAGTCTCACAGTTGCCGAGAAAAATTACAGTCAATTGGATCGTGAAGCTACAGCTGTGGTTTGGGCTTGCAAAAAATTTTACGATTATATTTTTGGCAGAAAATTTACCTTGATTCTCGATAACAGAGCCATTTGCGCTATCTTCCATCCAGAGAAAAGCCTCCCAGTTATGACTGCTTCAAGAATTCTTCGATATGCTCAATTTCTTTCGAGTTTCGATTACACAATTATACATAGAAAATCTGAAAAGCATACAAATGCTGATTACCTTTCACGAAATCCTCTTCCACTACCAGTTAATTACGTCAACTGTATTGATGAATCACAAGCACTCCAGCAATTTATCATAAATTACATTTCAACTGAAACAATTACAGCAAAACAAATTCAAACAGAAACAGAGCTTGATCCTGATCTAAAAAAAATAAAATACGATATTGTTATTGGAAACAAGTTTGATCCCAGCATAACCATTCAAGATGGAATCCTATTTAGAGGAAATCGAGTTATCATTCCCAAATCTCTTCAACCTGAAATGCTCAAGCAACTACATTCTACACACATAGGAATTGTGAAAATGAAAGCTCTATCTCGAAACTACTGCTATTGGAAAAACATTGACACCGATATTGAAAACATGGTTAAGAGTTGCCGTGAATGCTGTGATGTAAGAAAAAATCCAGCGAAAGCACCTCTTCACATATGGGAAACACCTGAGAAAAATTAGCAACGCGTGCACATCGACTATGCCGGACCCTTCATGGAGCATCAATTTTTAATTGTTGTGGATTCACTTTCAAAATGGCCTGAGATTTTTGCTATGAAGACATCTCCTACATCATCAAACACAATTTATTATTTAGAAGAAATTTTTAGTCGTCATGGATTGCCTGAAATTTTAGTTTCTGATAATGCCGCAATTTTTAAGTCAGCTGAATTCCAACATTTTTGTAAGTCAAATGGTATTAAACAGCGTCTTATTGCTCCAGGCTATCCAGCTACAAATGGCCAAGCAGAGCGCTATGTCCAGATATTAAAAACGAAATTAAAATGCATGAAGTATCATCCAGGTTCCCTCCATAGTAAATTATGCAAACTACTTTTCCGATACAGAATAACACCACTTAACAATGGAAAAACTCCGTCAGAAATGTTATTTGGTAGAAACTTAAGATTTGAATTCGACTTAATCAAACCAACTAAAGGACAAAAAAATAATGCCTTGCAGCCAGAATTTAACAAAAATTTCAAGTTAGGAGAAAGAGTACAGTCTCGCAACTATACATCATCTGCTAAATGGAAGTATGGAACTGTTGTTGAAAAACTTGGACGACTTCACTATCTCATTGAATTAGACGACGGTTATGTGATCAAGCGTCACTTTAACCAATTAAGAGCTTGTCAAGTTGAAAAATCAATAACTCCTTCTTTAAAATTTTCTAGGCCCAGGACAGTACACTTTTCTCTTCCAGTATCCAGCTCTACATCCACCATACCCTCCTCTCGTCCAGTATCCAGCTCTACACCCACCATACCCTCCTCTCTTCCAGTATCCAGCTCTGCATCCACCATACCCTCCTCTCGTCCAGTATCCAGCTCTACACCCACCATTCCCTCCTCTCTTCCTGTATCCAGCTCTACACCCACCATACCCTCCTCTCTTCCAGTTTCTAGTCCTGTAACCCAGAGAAATCCAATGCAGTTAAGGAGATCAACTCGGGAAAAAAGACCAGTCACCAGATTAAATCTCTAATTATTCGTTATTGACTCTTAAATTTTAATAATTCATAATTAACCTTTTATTTAAGCGCCAGAGAATTGTCATGTATTTAATCTTCAGTGTAAATGCGCCTTGCAGCGACTTAACTCAACTCAACCTTTTGTTATCCCGCGCTAGTCAGTTGTTGTTCAGCTTTAAACGTAACAAGATGTAAACCTCACCTTCTCCCTAATAAAATATGTTTTACCTTGATTCTAGTATATAATACAATATATGCACATAGTTGCGCAAATAAAATGCGTACATGTATACATGCATATTTATATGTACATCGATATATGTGCACGCAAAGTATGTACTTATGTACAACTTACGTATGTACTTGTATAACTACATACTTTGTTAATACTTATGCGCATGTAATGCAAGGATGTACAAAAAAATAGTTATATGCACAATGTATGCATGTGCATACAACGTATACATGTACATAATTAAAGTAATGTACAAATACGTGCGTACATTTAAATATATGTAATTACAATATACACATACATTGTGCATACATTAAAAAAATTTATATGAGTAAAGTTATTAAAATTTGTTTTAAAATTATTCTAAGGTATATGAAACTCGACCTCATATTTTTTAGAAAGCAAACGATAATTTTATTTGGAATTTCTAAATATTAATTCCACACATAAAATTTACCATTTTTCTTACCATTTAAAAAATTTCGATGAATCATGCATTATGTTATAAAAAAAATAAATCTGTATTGTCTAACATTTCATGAAAATGCCTGAAAATAATTTTTTATTCAGAGAATTTCAAAATGATATAGAACAATTAAAGCTAAAAACTAAATTTAAATATCGTTTGATTTTGTCATTTAACTTGCTTGAGTCATTAAAAGTTAACTTACATGCATTTTATTTATTGCATTGTACACATATTTAGACATAAATGTAATGTACATATGTATACGTGTAATGTATGTACGCAAGTACAATGTATGTACATACATTCATGTATTGTACGTGCATATATAGTACATATGGATATGCATACATGGAACATACGTGTATTGTACATGTGTGGATACATTCATTGTACATATATACATTGCACCATATGCATAGATAGGGATAGCATGCATGTACACATGTAAAATTTGTACGAAAGAATTATACCCAATATATTTATGCACATACGTACTGTATATGTACACACATATGTACATTATATGAACATTATATGTTCATTTCATCATATGTACATTATATGAATATACATCTGTACGCTCTATGTATATACATCTGTACGCTATATGTATATACATCTGTACAATATATGCATCTCAAATGTGTGTATGTACGTACGTTATGCATGTCGAAAGCATGTATTAATATATGTGAAATATAAATACGCCCAATGTACGTACAATAGTTCACAAATGTATTATGCATATTTGGATACTTACATTGAGCATGAACATATTAGGTACATGTACATAAATACACTGGACATGCATATCATGTACATGTATACATACATATATTGTACATCCTACAGATATATCTATATAGTACATGCATGGGACATACATTGTACAGACAATGTATGCATGTTCGTACAAACACAAGTACTTGTATATACATGCGTACATGAACATAGATATACATTTTACATACACAAATATTTGCATAAAATGCATATCTTCATTGTGTATAAATGTACATGCCTACATTGTTTGCACACACATACGTAATTATTATCTATATACATACGTACATATATTTTATACCTACAATATAAGTGTATGTACATGTGTGTGATACCAAAATGTCTGAACATATGCACTAGATAAAATCATATGTACATACATTTCAGTTACATTCATTTGTACGTATACAAATACGTACAAAATGCAGTACATGTTGAAACGTGCAAAATGTATCATTATAAAATACATTCTACTATCTACTGTAAAATATAATCATTTATAAGAATACAATAGTCTTGTAATCGTGTAATTAGATTTACATGTAATCATAATTACATGTAATCAAATTACATGTAATCATATATTTTGATTACTTGTAATCATAATTACTTGTAATCGTTTTTGTTGTGATTACTTGTAATCGCAATTACTTGGAATCATGATTACAAGTAATTGATTACTGTAATCGACTATGTAATCATGATTACAGCTGTAATCAAACTTTGTAATCACGATTACAAGTAATTGATTACTGTAATCAATATTGTAATCATGATTACAGCTGTAATCAAAATTTTTGAAAATTGTAATCATGATTACAAGTAATTGATTACTGTAATCAAAAATTGTAATCGATTACATTTTTGGCCAACTCTGGTAGGTACTCACAGTTCACTGACGACGTTAAAAGTAAAATAAAAGGAAAGAGAAACACAATGATACGCTACAAGTGTCGTTGGGGAATTCCCGGAAAAAATATTATCACTGTTAGTGTTACCACATTTAACGATGGAGACTGTAAAGGTTGGCAACTGTTTGGCGACCCTTTAAGGCGCACTTGGCGCATTTTGTCATCCCGTCGGAGGGATGCGAGCGAGAGAAAGGTAGATGTATGTTTGATATAATCGGGAGAGGGTCTCCCTCGGTATTCTAAGAGCTGGAAGCTCTTACTGGAAAACAATGCCTATTTCTTTTGTTTTTAAATAAAGTTAAGTTTTATTGCTTTAAAAATCTGGTCTTCTTATTTATTGGAAAGGAAAGGCATTACAGAGACCATGAACGATCTCCTGCCCGCGGACCTGAATTAATGTACCTACTGCAGGTGACTTGCATTTTTTCACGATATTTCGCGTTATACAATGAGCTGTAGCCGAAATCTATAGATTTGACACAATTTACTGACTTAACGGACATCAATATGAGTGGTAAAATCAAATAAAATTGAACCACTATATTGACCAGTACAGAAAAGTTTATTGACATTAGCTTACTTACTCCTGATACAGCATTAATTTTTTAACTTTTCTCCAAAAAAAAAAATCTTAACTCGAATTCACAATAAAACGCACATCCATGAATAATAAAACGCACATATCACTATCCGTCAAATTGACAACACTGCCAGCCTACAGAAATAATTTAGGGGAATTCCCTAGGCATAACTTTTGAATTTCTCTCAACTGAGTTGTCATGATTAAAGTGGGGTTGCAACCTGTCATATTTATTTTGAAAATGGGAGAAATTTCCACAAGTTCAGTTCGATCGAGATTTCTGGTAAGGATTCGAGGGCCCCCTGAACTTGAGGGCCCCGGGGCACTGCCCCGCCTAGCCCCTAGGTAGCTACGCCACTGGTTCTCGTTGACATTATTGAGCTGGATTTGTCTCATTGAGGAGAGGTTGTAGAAGTCCTACGACCTCCACATCTTTCAGTAATTCTTGGAGCTCCTTGACTAAGGAGACAAGACGATGAGCTGAGTTAGCAGGAGTTGATTTACCTCTGTGACTCTTTCTATTTGGGCCGGCCTCGCACCCAGAGAAGTTCGAAGCGTGGCTGGGGTATATGGACTTTTACTGCACTGGTAGGAGAAATGATCTTGGGCACATTTCATAACTACAACGTGGGCTGTAGGTGCAGTTTCACTACGTAACCGAAACGCTGACACTTGTAGCACTGCAGCGACCACCGCGAAATCTCTCTACTGGTACCAGGATTTGCCCGATGCTAGTGAGGTTGAGAAGTCTTTCGCCATTGGTCGTCGCAGGAGTGACGATAAGGAAAAGTAGGAGGGGCCTGATCTGTACTATCTTAGATATCTCGAAGTCCATTTTCCTTCCTTCTAGAGAAATGTCTTCTGTTTTGTTGTCCACTGGGAGTCCACGGAAAAGAACTTTTAAATTCTTTACTGGACAAGTTTTTTAAGTTGTTAAGGAAGGCTTCAAATCTTTACAGGAATTCTCCATTGTGGTCCTAGGTGGCGTCACAACGGTGGACTTCGGACTGTTGAAGTGATTCGGAAGAAGAGCAGCTTGGAGTCGGGATAATTCGGCTTTCAGTGGTTTTCTTAGAATGGACTGCGTTTTTTTTCTTCTTCTTTTCCTTCTTGGAAGGAGGCTCCTTGTTATTATTCTTGGGCTCTGTATCAGAGGCACTCAATTCCATGATGTAAACAGTCTCTTTACTACCCAACTAGCACCGAATATTAGCTAACATCAGAAAATCGGTAAAATCTAACGTTATCTTGCACAACTTCTAATATTAGAAAGATATAAAAGGTCGCTGTTTGCTCAGCATTATATAATATTAGGTTCCATGCAAACTAATATTATCTAGCATTCGCCATAATATTCTTTTGCGTTAGTTTTGATGCTATATAATATTAGATTTTGTATTTTCTGATATTATTCTGCTTTTTATTTTTTTGGAGTAAGCAAGAGGAAGATATGGATGGTAGTAGAATAATTCGACGATACAATTTTACTTAATTTTCTGTATTGTTGTGAAGCAGTAAAACATAGAACAGTAGTTTTATGTCATTCCATGCATTATTTACTCAACAATACAGAAATACTAAATAAAATTATATTAGCGAATTCTACTACCTTCCATTTTTCTCCTTACTCCAAAGTATATCTTATGTTCAGCTGATTTTTTTGAATATTTAAATTAGGAAATATTTTATTGCAACTTTTATTGATATTTTTTTCTTTTATTCATACAATGGGTTTTCTGACAAATTTTATATCACTAATAATTTTCAGGTCTTTAATTTTAAAATGTACGCTTAATATTTTTTAAAAAAAACTGGGTTTATTTTATCAAAAACTTAATTTAATTTGTTAGTTTGTAATATATATATTTTTTTAAATGGTTTCACAATTATCATTCATTATTTATATTGTCGAGTCTCAGTAGCTCAGGGGTAGAATACGCTTCTATAAAGCTGAAGGTCCTCGGTTCGATCCGGGAAACGGACACTAATTTTTCTATTTCGTTTATGAGCATTCCAGAAGCTTCTGGAATGTTCAGTCTATGTCATTTCCTCTTTCGTTGTTCCTAGGAAGCTTCTAGAACATTCTGTGATAGTATAAAAGCGATCCCGTGATTGTAAAGAAGGGTTCCAAAACCAATTTTTTCTGAGGCAACATAAAATTACTCGAGATAATATCCAACATCAGATTAATTTACTGATAAACGGAGATGCTGGAAAATGCCCAGCACCAAAAAATGAAGAACATAAACTCTCATTTGGCTTTTATAATGGCGAATCAAATGCTACTCCCAAGGGAGAGGATTATCAAACAGTTAAAAAGGGTGCTAAACCCAAATCCCCAACAATTACTGTTCCTATAATAACATCAAATAAATTCCAGCAATTGAATGAAATTAAATTGACTGGAAATAATTCAGAAAAATCTCTTATTCCAACATTAAATCGGAATCCCACTAAGAAAAATAGGCTAACAGCCAATGAGAATGCAGAAACCCCGAAAGGTGCTTACGTCACCAGCCCTGTATCCTCACCCTTAACGCCTAGGTAAATACTTATCAATTCAATGTCTGCCCGAATTTCTAAACCTAAAAGACGATTATCGGGTGATTTTAACTCGATTTCGAAAAAACTTAATGATAAAAATAGCGATGGAGAATACGAAAATGATTTTCCCCCTATAAATAATAATAACGACGGAGAAATGGATACGAATACCTACTCAAATAACGGTATCCCATTGGTTGACTCTGAAGATCCTATCCAACCAATAGAAAACAAGCAACAAACTTACGATTTTCAAAATGAAAACTTAAATTTTAATTCAAATGTAAACAAACAAATACCAAAAACCAAAACCCCCCCCAATAATAATTAAAGACGACAAAGTAACATGGAATGATCTAAATGAATCACTAAGGATGAATAAAATGACCGAATTTCGCGGTCGAACATACTTTGATACTATTAAAATCTACCCACATGATAATGATACTTGCAGGAAAATTATAGATTTCCTCATAGCAAAAAATGTTAAACACCACACCTTTATTATCCCAGATGACAAGCAAATGAGAGTCGTCATCAGAGGCTTGCCTATTAATATAGACCTTAATCAAGTTAAAGAGGAATTAATGGATGAACATCAATTAAATGTAATTAGCATGACCCAAATGACCAGTCGCCGAAATGGCACTAAAACTCCTATCCCACTTTATTTAATCACACTACCATTATGCGCACAATCTAAAAATGTGTATAACATAACTATGCTAAATAATCTAAGTGGTATCAAAATCGAAAAATATAGGGATGCCAAGCAATGCCACAGGTGCCAGCAGTTCTTTCACTCCGCTAATTTTTGCAGGCATGATCCTAAATGTCTAAAATGTGCTGGTGATCACTTAACCAGCCAATGTTTAAAACTATCAGATTCAAAAGCAACCTGCGCATTATGCAACGGTGATCACACGGCAAATTACAGCCAATGTCCAAAAATAAATAACCACAATAATAGCAATTACAATATCAATAATGCTTAATACAACTAATACAAGTAAATCAATTACATTAACCCTCTGGAATGCGGATGGAATTAAATTTAAATTAGACGAATTAAGAAATTTTCTGTTAAACCACGACCCAGATATCTGTATGCTTACAGAAACGCACCTCACCCCACAACATAAACTAAATATTAATAATTATGATACTTTCAGGTGTGATAGACTCACACATAAAGGCGGCGGGGCCGCGATCCTCTCAAAAAGATATCTCAATGCTACATTACTGGATATTGATAACAGCAATGGATTTGAACTAGTAACAATTATCCTAAGCATTAATAATAAAAAATATAAATTTTCATCTATTTACAATCCTCCCAATAATACCCTGAAACAACCAGATATTGACTCAATTTTTAACGATAACATAGACACCATTGTTGGAGGTGACTTCAACAGCAAAAATACTATTTGGGGGTGTCGAAATAATAATAAAAATGGAATTGCACTAAAAGACATTATAAATAGAAAAAATTTAAAAGTGGTAGCACCAATACATCCAACCTATTACCCTAGCTTTGCTAATCATAGACCTGATATTCTTGACTACTTTATTACAAACTCAAATTATCCCCTATGTGCTGATGTAATAAATGATTTATCCTCTGACCATTTACCAGTATTCTCCACTTTCCTGCAAAATACCAAAGCAAACCCCCCAAAAATTAAAACAACAAATTGGCAAAACTATACACAGTATCTGGAAAACTTGGAACCAAATGACTACCAACTTAATAGCCCTAAAGATATAGACCTAACTATTAGCAAAATTAACACTATGCTAAATCAACCTCCGAAAAAACAGCAATCCCTAATTTCATGAAACTTCCCGTCCACATCCGACAACTGATAAAATATAGAAACAAAATTCGGAAACAATGGCATAAATCTTTTGATCCTCAGCTTAAATCTGAAATAAACTACTTGAACAAAAAAATTAAAAAACAGTGCCAAGATCATCGCAACGAAAGTTGGCAAGAGAAACTTGAAGCACTTAACACCAACGATAATTCTATCCATAAATTAGCTAAAGCTCTTAAAATTAATAAAAATATAAATAGACCCATCCACGGTAAAAATGGTCTAGTTTTCACTTCAGAAGACAAAGCTGGAGCTTTTGCAGACACGATGGAGGATCAATTTACAGAAAACAACAATAATACTAATGATGATTTCGAAGATCAAATTTTAAAAGAAAACAGAAATTACTTCAACAATATAGTAATGAAAAATAGCATTAGTCCCACTACCAATGATGAAATTACAGCACAAATTAAAAGGCTCAAACCTAGAAAGGCACCAGGAGGTGACCAAATCACTAACAAAATGATTAAAAATTTACCAACAAATTGCATTAATTATATAACTAATATCATTAACGCTTGCCTTAAATTATGCTATTTTCCCACTAAATGGAAAGAAGCCACTGTTATTCTTTTCCCAAAACCACTTAAAGATCCAGTAATGCCTCAAAATCATAGACCTATAAGTTTACTCCCCTCATTAAGCAAAATATATGAACGAATAATCTATTACAGAATTGAAGACAAACTCATAACACTACCCGACGAACAGTATGGGTTCAGGAAAAAATTAAGTACAACTAAACAGTTAATTAGAATAATTGAATTCATCGGCCAAGCCATTAAAAACAAGCAATGCTCAGCATTTTTAATGCTAGATGTAACAAAAGCTTTTGATAGAGTCTGGCATGCTGGACTCATCAATAAATTGATTAAATTAAACTTTAATAGTGACCTAATTATTCTACTAAAAAACTACCTAAGCAACCGCTCATTTAAAATTAAAATCGATGATACACTTTCAACTAGGCGTATTATTAAAGCTGGGGTCCCCCAAGGAAGTATCCTTGGACCCATTCTTTATCTATTTTTTACACAAGATTTTCCAATTAACAGAACCGATCACAACTGCCTCACTGCCTTCTTTGCAGATGATACAGGAATTATTATTAAGTCAAAATCTGCAAATAATGCCTTATTAAAACTACAGGATAACATCAGCACACTTGAAACTTGGAGCTCAAATTGGAAAATTGATATTAACGCTCAAAAATCCAAAGTGCTTAGTATTAAAAAGCCAAGAAGCCAAATTATTACAAATACTCTAACCTTTTATGAAAACCAAATTCCAATTGTTAACCAAGCTACATATTTAGGTCTCACAATTAATAATAAATTAAACTGGGACGATCATATTAATAATATTCTTGGTAAAGCCCATGGCATTAATAATAAACTGAAATGTATCCTTGGACCCTTTTCAAAAATGTCCCTTAAAAACAAAAAATTCATATACACAACATATATTCGACCGATCTTAACTTATGCATCCCCAGCCTGGTGCAACTTGAATAAAAAGCAAACAAAGAAATTAAATACTTTCCAAAATAAAATTCTAAGAAAAATTAGTGGAATGCCATACTTCATAAGAAATAGTGCCATCCATAGAGATTTCCACATTAAAACCTTAACTGAAACAATTGTTGATCTAAATTCCAAATTTTTTAAAAATGCGATGAAATGTAATGCAGCAAATTTTTATAAAATTTTTGAGGCAGATATGTTAATAGAGGACTCTAAAATCAGACCTATTGCATACTTTCTAACTAGTGATGCAATACTTTCGAAAAATTTTAATTAATTTAAAAAAATTTTAATATTAAAAAAGGCTTTTAAAAGGGCCAATTTAGTTGTAACATTTACCGCTAAACTTTATTGGCGCTGATTGCATTATCTCAATATTATTTACTTGATATTTCTCCGCTAGCCATAACTGGCGCTAATTTTCAACTTCAAATGTAGGCGTGACTTTGGGCGCTGCAGTCGCGCACATCTAATATTAAACTAAGATTACATTAGTTTCCTTCTTTTCTCTCTCTCTCCTTCTCTTTTATCACAGATACAACCAAGTCAGATCTCACTAGTACCAGATGGAAGGGTAAAAGGCCCCTACGGGGCCTAAAGGCCCTGAGCAATCCCAAATGATGATGATGATGAAGAAGGGTTCTTCTGGGCGCAGACTGGTGCCCGGTGTTTGTAAATTCCTGATGTTAATAAATTATCAAAACCTCATCTTGTGATCGTCACTAAATCTAAAAACTTTAACGTGACAATATTCTGAAATTATATAATAAAAACCACACTATATAATTATAAAGTTATATATTTACATTTAAACTGAGTGGAAATTTAAACTTAAAATTTTTTCCCCTTACAATTGTTCAATTTTTAAGTGGACATTTCTTGTAATAATTGGCACAATAAGGAACAAAATTTAAAAATATTCAAATTACTTACTTCAACAAATTTACACATATTTTTTCCCCTTCTTTTTTCACTGGAATTGCTAAATGGAGAAATACTTACGTAACTTTATTCTTTTAGTATTTGAAATTTTATTTAGCAAAACACCTAAAAACAAAACTCAAACGCAAGGTAGAAATTTTTCCAGGGAATGAAACCAGGAAAGCAACTAATATCACGAAAATTGCTAATATTTTTTTTATAATGTTAGAATAACTTCAGAAATTTTCATCAATTCGATAATTATTTAAAGGTGTTATGTTCTATTAAACTAACAATCTTTGCAAAAAATTAACATAACATTTTAATTTCAAAACTGTCAGTAAATATCATGTGTTATCTAAATTAAATTTGCATAAACATATAATTGCATACAAGAATGAGAGGAAAAAATAATAAAATTTTTTACATTATCTTTTAAAACTTGCTTTTAGTATTAAAGATCAAAATTTGACTACAATCAATTACTCTTTTAAGAAAGTTACTATAACAAAATGGATTTTTGATAAGAACAATTCCAGTCCTCGTTTTTCTCTGAGTATATAGTATGCGTTATGAAGAATTAGCCTTAAAAATATATATATATATATATTAGGCATTTAAAAAAGTTGCTTTTGCAAAGAATCTTATATATAAAAATTTAAACAAGATTCTTCTCTGATTTAAATTTTCTGTTTTTACAATAATGTAAATAAATGCTCTGCTAAATTTTAAATATTAAGCCTAAGAAATTTTTACTATTATCATTATTTTACAATTACATTAATTTAAATCTCTGCAAAAATCTATAAAATCAAATAATCTTATCTCAAATTTGAACAGCAAAATTGAAGTTAATAAATACAATGCTAGTAGTATTATTACTCATAAGTTAGAGTTAATGTTTAACAATGATGTTAAAATAAAACTGCTTCTGATATCTTCAAAATTTCTTGAATTTTCATAATACTTAAACATAACTATAATGACTAGAATAAATTACACAATGCAGTAGTTAAGAATAAAAAAATAAATAAAATAAAATCATGACAAACATTTCACTACTTAATTATTTTATTTTAAAACAAAACACAATATAAATATAACTTCACTAAACTATAAAAGCAATACATTCTTACCATCATTGTTTAATATAAGCTTATCGATATTCTTTTGTTAAAATATAAATTAAGAACATGTATTTGTAATTAAATAAAATAATTTTTTTTTCAAAAAGCAACAGTAGGACCATGTGTGTTATCATTTTAATTATTATTTTTAAATTAAAAAAAATTTCAAAACTTTACAGTCATTTCATACAGTTTAGTTTTTCTTCAATTCAATTTTTTGTTTTTGTGCTACTGAACTATATTTCAGAGCAATAAACTGAAAATCTTTGCTTTATTGAAAGATTTTATAAATTGGTCAGCAGCATCTTTGCATATCACACAAACGCACAGCAGGGATGAATCGCACAGGGATGCACCTTTCAGCTCCGGCAGATTTAAAGAGAGCCTCCAGTCGTTTTGTTTTCTGTCAGGATCGAACATATGGCTCCCAGTTTGAATGGCTCCTTCCTGGTAGATAAGCTTGTTTATCCAGCAGACGAAGCTAAATTTATAAGAGAAAAAAGTTAACTTTACATTGAAAACACTAAACTTAAACCTCTATATTAATTTATATTGAAAACATTAAATTAGTTAAAGTAAATTTAAAACTATTAAGCATTGAGTATTTCTTTAAAACTTAAATAATTTTATTTGAAAATGTTTACAATTTAATGGGTAGATTTCCGTAACAATACCTGCACCAAAAAATCTCAGTATCACCAAGCAAGAATAGAAAATTATTTCACTTATAACGGCTTTCAAATAATAGTTTTATTTTTTCTTAATTATTATTTTTTTAAAAAAGAAGAAATTATAAGTAAAAACGCTTAAGCTCTTTTCAATTGAAGTGAATATTCAAGTATCAGGGTTGGGTTTTTGACGTCAAAAAGTGGTTTTTGACATGACAAGGGTATAATACTGGTTTAAACCGTCAAAAACCCGTCAAAAATGTCAAAAACTAAAGTTTGCCAAGAAAATATATAAATTTCAAAACTACCAACAGTTGCCATGCATTATATTGAAATTTAATTATACTATAGGTAATCAGCAGGTTTTAAAATATTTTTTAATTAAAATTAAGGTAAAATAACAGATTTAAAATCTCAGAAATTTATATTCAAATGCATGTGCACAAAATATTGCACAAAAATTGTTTAAATATTTATATTTTTAAAAAAAAAAAATTTTTTTTTGATACTTAAGAAGATTAAAAGTTTATTACTATGCATTTTTGACATATAAGGAACAATTAACTAATATTTATAAGGAACTTACAAGTTATGTTGTATAAATACAAACTTGATATAAGTGTATAAAAAATTTGTTTTAATGTTTTACCGAATATCTTTATTATCCAGTATGTTAATTTGAATTTAAAAGTAGTTATATTTATGAATAATGATAAATGTAATTCATATTGTTTATTATATTTATTTATAATTGTTACACTTATCATTTTAAAACAATTTTTATCTCTTACTTTTTTTTTCTCCACTTGTATTAAGAATACAAATAATGCATATCTTGAAAGCAAGAAGTAATTATTCAACAGCTGAATATTTAGATATTCATCAAAACTATATCGTATTCAGCAAAATGAAATTCACAAGTATTTGGATAAACTAAATTTTCAGCACAGTAAATGAATAGGCTGAATATACTGTAAATCGACACTAACTACTCTGTGTATTTAACAGAAAGCACTTAAATTTGTATTGTCTTATGTTAAAAAGATTATTAAGAAGATTTAAAAGAATATTAAAAAGATTTTTCTTTAAAAGAAGATGTCTAATGTACAAAACTGCTAATGTTTATCTTTAAAAATGTCTAATTTTTAGTATAATCTATACTGTACACTAAATTTGGTTATAAATAAAGTTCTTAAAAATATCACTGCAAATTTTCAATAATACATGAAAATGAATACATAATATTACAAAAGATGTAAGTTTTCAAAAGTACAAGATTTTGGTTACTATTCAAAATATAAGTGTTTCTTCAAAATTTTAAATTTATTTTTTCTAGAACATTTAGAAACACCATCCTTTATAAAAAATATATAAATTTTATGTATTAATTAAATTTTACATATGAATATAGGTTTTTGACATTTTCGACATTTTTGACAGTGAGGTTTTTGACGTGACGGTTTAAACCATGGTTTAAACTGTCAAAAACTGTCACATGTCAAAAACCTGCCAACCCTGTCAAGTATATATACAGATACAAAAATATATCAAATTCAATACTTTTTAATTTTTTTAAAGATTAAGTACAATGACACTTAACTGTTAAAATATTTTTGTCCATTGTATAAGCTCATAGAGCCAATAGGAAATGTTCTCATTTTTTTTAAAAATTTCATAAATAAAAATTTTAACACCTTTTAAGCACTGTTCTTCATTTAACGTTAACACACTTTGAATAGACCATATTGTTGCTTATTTTTTAACTATTTGCTATCATTTATAAATTAATATAATTAATCATACATCAAAAACATCTGTCTATATTCATGAAATGAAAATAAAGATATTTAACTCATCATTTTACAATATATTAAACAGGAAATTCAAATAATGTAACAACAGTGTTCAACTTGTGAATAAAATTTCAAACATTCTAAAATGCAATGGTTTTAACTAAAAAGTAATTGATTAATTAATAATTATCTAAACATGGCAAACTTGTTTACAAAAAATTTATTTTTATCTCTATCGTTGCAATGAAAAAAAATTCAAACTGCAAAACTCTTTTGTGACAAGCCAACAAAAAAAGTGGCGAAAAGTGTTAAATAAACAATTGCTAATTTTTTCCATTGCTTATTTTAAAATTTGATTAATGTAAAAAGATACTATGAGAATTTAAAATCATCAATTCATGGATGAAAAAGTCATATAGAAGGAGAATTCTCTAACAATTCACATATTTCAAAGTTGTAAATATATATTAAATATAGTTCGCCCCTTCCCCAAATATTTTGACATAGCATTCTTTAAAAATCGGTATGCATACCCAACATTTGTCAAATATCTTTTTTCTTATAGTTTAACAAATTTTTACAGCATTAGATTATTTCTAATAGGAATTTATTTAAAAAATACAATTTAATCAAAGCTCTACATTCACCATAATCACCATTTTGAATAGACCATATTATTGTTTATTCTTTAATCATTTACAAATTAATATAAATAATGATGCATCAAAAACATTAAAATAAAAATCAGTCTATGTTTAAATAAAAATGTTTAATTCATTGTTGTACAATCTTTTAAACATGAAATTTTAATTAAAATTTCTTGAAGATGAAGAACTATATGTGAAATTGTAAAGGAAAATTAAATTTACAATGGAAAAACCAAATTTAAAATTATTAAACAATGAATATTTATTTTAAACTTAAATTATGTAATTTGAAAATGTTTTTAATAATAATTTATTATTATTAATATCTTTTACAATGAAATTCAATGAGTAAATTGCAGTATCAATACTTGCATCAAAAAATCTTGGTAGAGCCACACGAAAAGCAAAAAGTAACATAGTGGGAAGGAGATTAACAAAAGAGTTTAGCTCATAAACACTCTCAAGCAAACTATCATATGTTTAAAAAAAAAAAAAAAAATTCAAACTGCAAAACTCTTTAACCCCTTTTATTAGACCTGAAAATAAATACTCACTGTGTGGCAAGCTATCAACAAAAAAAGTGTGAAATAAACGATTGCTTACTTTCGTCCACTGCTTATTTTAAAAATAGTAGATTTTCTTAAAGATGAAAAGCTATATACTGAAATTTAAGAAAAAAAAAAGAAAAACAAATTTTAAACTCTTTAACATTGAATATTTATTTGAAACTTTAATTATTTAATTTGAAAATGATTTTAAGAAATTGAAATATCCTTTACAATGAAATTAAATGGTAAATTTCGGTATCGATACCAGCGTAAAAAAATTTCGTTAGTGTCACACAAAAAATAACACTGAGGGAAGGAGATCAACTAAAAGAATTTAGCTCATAAGCACTCCCAAGTAAACTCACAGATATTTAAAAATAAAATCAAATTGCAAAACCTTTTAACTTCTTTTAATTTACCAGAAAATAACTACTCGCTATGTGGCAAATCAATAAAAAGAGTCCCGAAAAATATTAAATAAACAAATGCTTATTTTAAAATTCGTATAAGTACATCAATATAAAAAGATACTATAAGAATTCAAATTCATCAATTTATGGTTGAAAAAACCATTTCGGAGAATTCTTTAACTATTCACATATTTCAAAGTTGTAATATATATATTGATTATATATTGTCCCTCCCCCCAAATATATTTACATAACATTTAAAAGTCAGTATGCATAACATTTACTTTTTTATTGTTTAATTAAATTTTTAGTCTCAGATTATATTTAATAGAAATTTATTTAAAAACTTTATTAAACAATAATTATTTAATAAATATTAATTAAACTAAAAGAAACATTACAGAATAGGACAAACTCGAAAGGTACAACCCCAGGCAAACATATACATATTTTTGTTTAAAAAAATTACAAGTTTAAAATCTATTTGGCGATTGCACTTGGTGGGACAGATCACGATACTGAAATATCCCCAAGAAATTTAAATAAAAATGTTTAGTTCTTTGTTTTACAATATTTTAGACATGAAATTTTAATACGGTAACAATATTGTTTGTATTGAACGTTAAACATTCTAGAATGTAATGGTTTAAACAGAGCTAAAAGTAGCAGATCATTAATTTTCTAATTGTTTACAGACAATTATTCTTATCTTTTTCACTGTTGCAGAAAAACTTTGTTACAGTCGAATTACTTAGCAAACGTTCTTTTACAAGCATATTTTGAACTAATTACATTACTTATTATTTATAGCTAGACAATAAGTTAACACTGAAGTTAACACTGAAGTCAACTACTATGTGCGAACAATAATGATCACAATTCATAATATAAACTGACTTTATTAGATACATGATTTTTAACTAAAGCAAAAACATTACTTACAATACTTCTTTAACGTTTCATGTAACTATCATTGAAATGTATAAAGTTTTCAAATAATTACTAAATTATAAATACCTTACGTAATTGAAAAGAAAGCAGCAATGGCGTCGTAAGCAAACGAACAGAAGAAACCAACGAGGAAGAAGGGGGACAAGATTCAACAGTTGAAAAAGTTTTTTGAGTTCAATCGTTCGCAAACTACCACTAATATTATTTTTCGCTTTCTTTGCATTGGCTAAAAATGACATTTTAAGTAATATTTAATTTATTGTTTTCTTTCATAAATAAATGTTTATCTATTAATAATATGGGATAACCTTGCGCAAAAATGTGGCGCTGTACCAAAAGTAATGAAATAGATGATTATTTTGAAAGTTCGAATGTTAGATCGAATGCTATTTAATTTTATATAATACAGGGTTCCCACGGTCCTTGAGAATTTTAAAAAGTGGTAATAAAAATAAAAGAAATTTTGACATTTTTATTTCTGTGTAGCCACCACTAAAAGTTTTTTTCTAAAAAATATATATATGCACGAAAATTTCAGCACTTTACGATAAAAAAGTATATTAAAATAAATAAGTATATTGTAGCTCCACCCTAAATTTGCTACCACTTCTTAAATTTTTCAAGGACCGCGGGAACCCTGTAATATTAGTTCTAAAATTAGAAGATAGGATTCAAGGGCATTGCGTTTTCTAGCAGGGCAGTATTATATTGCATCTTTCTAATATTAGATCATATCTTTTTGCTACCTGGGTAGGTTGGATGTCAGTTTTTTTGCGATTTCATCTTTTTGTTCAGTAGTAGGCTCTGAGCCTTTTTCTATTTCAGTCTCAGCATTGGCTGGGTACAGACTTGAGTAGTTGAGGAATAGAATTTTTTGAATAGTATGGTCTTGTAGCTCCCTCTGGCACTTCAAAATCATATAACGTTTTGTGATAATTTCTTCCAACAAGGGTAAATAATCCATATTTATCTTCATAGATAGCTCCAGGTTCTAACCCTTCAGGCCTTTGAAAGTTGGGATAAATCACTGGTTGTCTGTTAGGCGTTAAGGGGATTAAGATATAGTCTTACCTCCCCATCCGGATCTTCGAGAATACATGAGTCGCACAGAGCTAGTCACACCGCAACCGCACTCTGCAAAGGCTTGAGCTGATACGATGACTGTAAGCGAAGCAGGCCTGCCAACGCTATGCTTTTTGCAAAATATTTTGAAGTGCGATAGACAATTAAAAACCTAATTTTTCATTACTTTCAATAATTTTGTCAATATTTACAAACGTTTAACCAAAATAGAACTTGAACAAATTTGCGTTACATGTGAACTTTTAAATCATTTATATGTTGTGGTGCAAAGAAGAAGGTAAAATGAATAAAAAAATATTACATTAAAATGTAACCGTAGCTACCACTAGGTGCAAATTGAACATTTTTTTTTTCTTTAAGGAAAGTAAATGAATAAAATTGGGGAAGTTACAAAAGTCGGTCGAATTGGAAAAGCACCTTAATCAGTGATAATAATGGGTAATTTATTCTTAACTACCACTCTAGGATGCTCTTTACTATATGCAGTTTTACGGCGTGATTGAGGCCAACAAATACAAACTTTTATTGTAATTGTTAGTTTTCATCTATATCTGTCTATACATCTATCTATGATATATATAAACATACAAACAGGGAGAGGACAAAATAATGGAAAAACTTCTAAACTAATACATTTTTTCATATTTTTCACGAAATACTTAAAGAATCATTTTATATCTTAAGAAGTGTTTAGATCATGTGATTTCTCATACATATCAATGAAGAAAGTTTGTTGAAGGTTTAAGGGATTGTCAATAAATTACAAACGAAAAATTATGTTTTGTGCGCCCTATGCCAACAAACGTAGCTATAAATTTGTAACAATTATTTAGGTTCTTATATGCAAGAAGCCCAAAAAAAATCGCAATACTAGTTTAAATATACAAAGAGATATGGACACTTTTTTTTGTTATAAATAAAAAAAATCTGTAAATTTTAATATTAAGTATGTAAAAAAATTTTTGCATAATTTATTTATTTTTCCAAGCAAAAAAAAAACTTTAAATTTTTATAAATACATACATATATTAGCAAAATTCCTATTCGCTTTAAGAATAACAATATAGAGAATTGATATCTGCGCACTGTATATTTAAATATTGAAAGCATATTATAAAATTAGAATAATTTTTTTTAAATTAATTTTTATGAGAAAAATTTTGCTTGAGTCCAAAAAATTATTTCTGAAGACAGTATAATTTCTATTAATTCAAAGAAGAATAAAGTTAAGAATGGATGTGTGTATTAAATACATAATATATGTTCTGGTAATTCGTTTCTTATTCGTTGGTAATTCGTTTCAATTTATTTGTTCAATTAAATTAAAAACAAATTCAGATGTAATAAAAGAAACACTTTGAGCTGAAATAATCTCAATTAAATGACATCACATGAATACTTGAATATTGGCTTATAAATTAAGATGGTGGATAAATAAATTATTTAATCGACTGATCTGTTCTATGGCGATACTGACTGTTTGAATCATAAATCTGATATTTAGTAAACTATTCAGTCCATCTTTTTTTTTAAAATCAAATTAAATAGTTATGTGTTATAAAATATTATAATATATATGCAGTAATTTGTCTTTAAAGGCTAGATAATTGAAGAGACTTAGGCTGATTCACACAAACAGGCATTTTATTAATTGATCTTAAGTTATTTAAAGCAGTGTTCGTTGGATATTTGCATGGATTGCATTGGTGGAGTTTCCCTAGCAGGAATGTTGGGACTTGGTACAGAATTATCTAGCCATGAAAAATATGAAAAGCCACAATTTTTTTCTGTTCCTGATATTTAAACAGGGGTTCTGAAAAGGGAGTTGGTTGCAAGAGTATCCTTATCTTAATGAGACGTCATTCAAATGATAAAATTTGCAGATTTGCTTAAAGGATGGCGCTACTCTGACACTGGGGATTTTTTTGGACTATCTTAATGAGTACTTCATCTACGAATTATTGCCCATTAACTTCAGAAAATAATCTTTTTTCTGGCATCTTGACTTTTTACGGCTCTTTGTGAGGGAACGATTTCTACATCTTAAAATTGATAAGAGATATCTGTTTTAAGCTTATCATTTAATATAGAAAGACTCGTATGATGCATTCTATATATATATATATATATATATATATATATATATATATATATATATATATATATATATATATATATATATATATATATATATATATATATATATATATATATATATATATATATTTAAGTGAAATAAACTAATCATACCTTTGAGCTTTCACTCCTCTGATTTCAGGCGAAAAGAAATGCTGATTTGCTATGAAGAATTACATAATCATTTCATCCGTTATTTTTGGAACATTATCCATCCGGGCTTTTTGATAACCTTCCTTCATTTTACCCACACTTACAAAAGTGTAAATTTTATTCACAAAATTAGTATTAGTATAAATTTCAAGGTGAAAAAGAACACCGTATAAAAAACCACGTTGAAATACGCTTTAAGAAAGGAGTAGACTTACCAACCGTTGGCACTTGTGACGTCACGACCAATCAGGGATCGTTTTTGATTGCATCATCTACGAAGCCTTTTTAGAGCAATTTAAATTGTTAATAAATAAATAAATAAACATTTTTATAAATAAAAAAACTGATTTTCGAATTCGGGAGAAAATTTCCTATACGTTATGACTGAAAATTTAAAATTTTAAGAGATGCTGTAATTGTCCACGAGTCTCGGATCGGTATCGGTCCGTGTTTCAAATGGTACTGGGACACCCAAGGAACAATTCTATTGTATTTACTGTGTTGCATTGCACTTGCGTTTGAACGACTTTTCAGAGACAAGAGATTCATCAGGAGCTGAGAGACGTCATCTGAATTCGTATCAATGCTGCGTATGTAATTGTATTTTATTTTGCAGACATGTTTTAATAGAATTTAGTTAAAATTGTTAAATCAAAACAGTCAAATGTATGAACAATCGAGTCCCTCCCCCCAGTGGTTCGCGGTGAAATTATCGAACGTTAACCGATACGTGGAGATAAAAAAAAAAATCGGAAGACCTGCTGTAGAGAACAAGATATTATAGTACATTTAGTTTCCGTTGGAAATGGAGCAAATCTTGATGCACTGCCGCGAGTTAACAATTAGTCGAGTATTGGCGATCGAAATAGGCTGCAGGTGGCGTAGAGCAGAACTCTCAACCTTATGGCAACACTTCGCATGCTCTCCCCATTAGCGTGTGGAGAGTCATAGAAGAAGGGAATACGTTAATTTCTCTCTTGATTTTCATATAGATTAAAATCTTTTAAGTTGGAAAACTATAAGGAACTGAAAACTACATTAAACATAATTCTAAAGAAAGGCCTCACGGAAATTTAAAAAAATATTTTTATTTAATAAAAAAAAATTAAGAAAAGGGATAATATCGTAGTACATTCCGATACAACTAAAATGAGGAGGAGAGGGAAGGGAGAAGGACCAAAGGCATGAAACCGGTCCTTCCCCAGGTGGTGTATTTGAGCGTTGCGATTATGCAAATTCGGTTGTTGAGAATCTGAAAATAAAAAAGAAAAATCGCAGCAAGCTGTGATAAAAAATTAAAACGAAATAAGGGGCGTGGCTTCATAGATGCTGGCTGGTGATTGGCTGGTTGAGATTCGCTATGCAGAACTGAGTTCGCCATGTAGAATTGCGTTCATTTCGTTTCCACGGCTGCCAACTTTCTGCGCTTTTTGCAAAACTTTATTCTAGTGTGCAGCCGGCCTTCGTTTCACCTCTCAAGTTGGTAAGTAGTTCAAAGGTAGGAAATGTAATACTGCGCCTTTGAAAAGTAGTTTTCCGCTATTTTGGATATGGGGGATTTTCGGATGTATAATAGTATGGATGATTTTATGTTAAATCATATGGATGATTCCATCCAAATTTTTTCATAGGAGTCTACTTCTAAAATCGTACTTTTCACGTAATTTCCAAGTTGTTAACTCTTCTATAACATCATTGAAAGTTAAGTGTTTCCTTTGAAAAAAAAAGTAGCCAAATAATTATATTGACGAATAGAGAAAAATAAAATTTATTAAAAATTTGCAGTGAAGTCTTTTATTTTATTTTAGGAAATATGTTTTACTTAAGTCTACATTTAAAATGTTTCCTTATTCTTTCTTCCTGAATTAAAATTTTTTCTAAGGATTTTATATAACACTTAACGATATTTTATTTAATGAACACTTAATGTATATTATAAGATGAACACTTTAAAAAGTCTTTAAAAAAATTTAATTTTTTTTTATTCAATTATATTTATTAATTATTTTTTGAAATCATACCATAAAATTTATACCTGATTAGTAAATGCTTCAAAATTCATATCAAATTCTAATTTCTAACTAATTCTAAATTCCAATTTTAATAATACATTAGGCAATAACATCAATATATTATTTAAAATTTTAACAAAAGGGAAAACTTAGAAACCTCAACCAAGCATAGAATCTAACAAACAATTTGTTAAATAAGAATTAGGACACTTTCTAACTAAAGTTTGAAAATTTGGATCTAAATAGATAATATATGTGGTGCCAGTTCCTGTGCTATAACCTGATCTCAGTTCTCAGATCCGTCACTTAGAAGTCGCCTTAAGCTAAAAATCCCACCAGTCAATGTAAGCCGCAAGCTGATTCCTGTGCACGACTAGGAAGCAATGGGAATTTCCCTAAGATAAGAGAGCGCGGTGGACAACGAACCGAAAACGACGTGACGTATATGGACTATAAAGAGGAGTTATGATTATACAAAACATTTAAAGACGAACTCTTACTCATTTATTTACTTTTTGTTTTATTTATGTTATTGTTAATCGTCCGTCCTTATGTAAATTTAATTTTCAATATATATTTTTTGTTTTACAAACAGTGCCTATTTATTCTAAAACGACCACTCATACCGTCCCCACATACATAACATGCAGTTGCCAGCAACAATGCATTTAATTGATAAATTTATGAATTGTAACAAATAAGCAATGCTCCAATTTATCAATGCATTATTGCATGTAACAAAATAACAATATGTAAAAATACATAATTTTAGCAACCATTTATTTAATGCATTTGAATTCAATTTAGTTAGTACGTCATTTAATTATTATTTATATGCATTTTAATGAGCAATACATTTTGTTACTAATAACAATGAATTTTTCAGCAATAATGCAGTTAAGTTATTAAAACTATTAGCACGGGTTTGTTTCGTAGTATGAAAATAAGAAAAGAAAAATGCGCAAGTCAGGTAAATTTATTTTTTCTGGATTTCGGTAAAACAATTTATGAAAGATAATTAAAAATATTCTTTAAAAGTTCTCTGCAAAACTTTTAATTTTTTGAGGAGATTTTCTTTTTTTTTTTTGTTGTTGTTGTTGTTAAAATTCAAATGTTACTTTGCTTCTTCAAACTTTTATCTTTTTCATTTGCTAAATTATGATTAATCCTTATAAAATGTCAGGAGAAAAAATTTTGAAAAATGACAGCAATTATCCGCTTTATTTTGAGTTGAACTCTTTTGAGTCTAGTATATATATTGTTTGACTTATCGACTCAATTATTACTTTTTCTTTTCATTAAAACTTGAAAAAAAAACATAAGACATTGCTGAAATATACAATTTTATTACTTTGCATAATACTATTATCACAGCAATTGTTCCAAGAATCTTTAAATCTTGGTTGCGACATTGATGTTAAAAAAAGAAAGACATTTTGATGAATAAATTTTACATGAACGGATGATCTTTTTGAACATGATGCTGCACGAAAAATACGAATCAGTAATATGTACTAGCTGATGGTAAAGATATCTTTCGAACCTTCAACATCAACTTTAGTATTCTGTTCACTTATAGATAGTTTCATTTCTAAAGTAAACTTTTGACGTTTCTTTAACCTGTAAAACAAATAGCATATACGATTATAATTTTTTTTAAAAATAAAATCGAACGTTTTAAACAAACTCCAAAAAAATTGTGGATAGTTCTATGGAAAAATTCTGTACTCGAAAAATTCACCCCATTATATAAAGTTCCAAAAGGTATCGTTGTAACAAAAAAATAATTACATACATTTAACTACCACTTTAATATAAAAATAAAATTTTAATTATGAATTAAAATAATATATGTTTTTAAACTATAAAGTAACAAATACATTAAAACCAAAGATATGCCAGTTTCTTCGGAACAGTAAATAGTTATTAGATTATTCAAAGACTTAATGTGATGTGCTACTTTGTTACAGTTGAGACGCGTTAAGTCTTTTAAAATGTTGGCAAACTGAACCGAAAATCAGCAAATTTTAGTTTGTAGTCCTCTACCGTTTTTTTAAAATATTTTGTCGAATCCAGAGCAGTTGGCATTTTTGTAAAGGCACCAGTTCTATGAAACTAATAGTAAAATTATAATAATAGCCTAAGCCAGTGTTTCCCGAACTTATGAATTTTGTGTACCCTTTCTAAATTTTTCGTAACGCTGTGTACCCCTAATAAAAAAATGATTGTATATTTTACTGTAAAAAATGCACAAAAGTTAAAAATCACAACTGGCTGTTGACACCACTATTGACTGTTAACTCTGCAAAAAATAGCCAATAGAAAAATAAGTAATCGTAAATTTTCATGGCTAGTTTTGTTTTAAAATAAAATTTTTTGAAATTTTCATTTGTTGCAAGATATTTCGCATAAGAACGCGTACCCCCGCTAAACTGTTCCCGTACCACTGGAGATACGCGTACCACACTTTGGGAAACACTGGCCTAAGCAATAGTAGTATTTTGCTCACATCATGAAGTATTGGGGATTCCAAGCTTTTTTTACATCTTTCATATTACGCCAATATGCTAATACTCACCAGCTACGGACTAGACAACGTTTGATAATATCAGGGCTTTGATTTTAGATTGCTTTCATTTAATATTTTTAAATGTAATTAATCATTCCTTCGAAATAAAATACAATTACAAGCGTGGTTTTGGCGTAACCTTAGGAGACGTCTCTCAGCTACCGATTAACATCTCTTCCATGGAAAGTTGTATTAACACCCTTACATTTTCGTTGCCAAGATTTAAATTTTCAGGGGAAAACTTTCTTTAGTGGTAGGTAAATAGCAATAGAATTGGTAAATACGGTCACAAATATAATCATAGTTGTAGTGTAAACAATCAGAAAATAAGAAATAAATCTTGATTTTGTCAAACCAAAGACGAAAAACGTAGGGCGCATCACTTTCCAAAACACGAGGGATTAATTTTCGAGGCTGGTAGAAGCTCATTACGAAAGCGATGGGCCATCCTTTTTTTAATTTTTGTTCAAATAAGAATTGAATCCTTTTCTCCTTTTTAGTCTACTTGAAAAATTTAGTTCAATTTTTTTTTCCAATACAAGCAATTCTTTAGGGCCAAATCAGGGAAAGTTATCGTTGCCAACAGTCAAAACATGCGGACCACATCTGACTGCCGTTACCTTAAACAGTGAAAACGTGACCGGTCGGCCAAAACAATCTCCAACTAGGGGGGGCCAACGGGCAACCACCGCATCCTACTTAAGCATACGACGGATTTTTTTTATAGCCCGCTTCTGTTCCCTACAAAAGTGAAGGAAACCAACGGTGGCCGGATAGCGAACCGAATAATTGGAGCCGCATTTCATCATCGGCCAGATATGAACCTGCTTACTCCCAGAATAATGTTTTTTTTTTTCTACACACAATCGTGTCTGATATGAACCATAAATAGGCTGTCACAGTTTTAAGCTTTTTTTTTCTCCCATGAACTCATTATCTTGCTTTTACTTCTGCAAGAATATTCATACTTACCCACATACTAAATGGTCATTATCATCCACACATCTTTCGACATCTTCAACAGTTTGAGGAAGAACCTTATTAAGGGTCTCCGGTAGAAAACTGACGCAGAAGCAAGACATAACACAGATGACGGCGAATATCAGGTAAGGAATGTAATATCCATATTTGTTCTAGAAAAAAGTAATAAAGCATTTTAACTATATTTTCCTCATTTAAAAATGCATGGTACTTACACATACAATTTCAGGATAATTTCGATAATTAATTTAAAAAAATTATGTATGTATGTTTTTTTCTGATTTGCTCCGTGGAAATCTCTCTGAATTATCTCTCTGAATAGCTTTGTGGGAAAGGCCTAATAAATCTTCTTCGTTCTTAGTTCTCGTCCAGAGATGTATTTACAACAGAAAAAGAAAACTAGAAAGACTATTTAATTTTATTTTCCTTTTTTAGGAGTGAAGTAATAAACTATCCAAGTGCCACTTTTTATTAACTGTTATAAGTGTACATTTATTTGAAAACTTTTCTCAATTTTGCAATTTATTTTCTATAATTGAAAGGCTCAACCTCCCAAACATTGTATATAGACCAGTACGTCACGCGCGAATTTTTTCAGATTTTTTATGCATCATCTGCATTCTCCGCAAAACCCTTAAAATTTAGAACTTTTTCTAAACATAACAAATTTTTATAAATTTTCAAAAGTGGTCGGAAAGAAACAAAATACCTCTGAAACGTTTTGTATTGAATGTAATTTTTTGCTCGTGGATTTTACAAAAATTTTCCGTATTATAGAGATATACGTTGCAGATTTGTTTATATACTAGGAGGATCCGCCCCCTGCTCGCTAACGCTCGCCAACCCCCGAGAATTGCTACGCAATCCTATGTGGTTCACGCCGTGAACCATGGCTCGCTGCGCTCGCTCGCCAATGAACACAATGTTCTAGCACAAAGACATAATATATTATCATCAAAGACATAGTATTTTATCATCAAAGACATAGTATTTTATCATCAAAGACTAGGTACTATTGTACTAAGACTATTGTACTTATGTAGAAGAATTCTACCGATGTTCTTATTGGCTTTTAAAAAAGTATATTAGCTATTTAGATTGTACATGGTGAAAAAATCAAAACATTAGCTAAATAAGAAACATATTAGCAAAATAAATTATCAAATATTGCTTCACTAATATTCTGCATTTTAAAGCGTGAAAATTCAATGCATAAATAAACGCGAAATATAAAAAAATTCAATGCATTCAATACAAACACTTAAACGTTTTTTAGACGTTTAGGTAGCTCCCAGTAGAAAAATATCTATTCAACAGCGGCCTTTTAAAGCATTCTCACTTCAATTAATTAATTAATTCCTAATGGAGTTTAAATTAAATATTGTCATGTTTTTAGTGCATGAATCTGAATTGAACAACCTGATAATGCTCACTCTGGTTATTGTTATCTGGTTGCTCACTACGTGCTCTTGCGCGCCGAATCCAATCAATTAAAAATGAAAACTGTTGCCAGCGCGAGAAAAGAAATATCATCGGTTTTATTGATACATACATACGTACGTATTAGCGTTTTATATAATATAGATAGATATGTATATATATTACAAAATTATCATACGTTATTACAAAAGTATGATAATAACAAAGCTACTCTATATAATCAAATGTATTTTACCATTTTTTTCGTATCGGTGTTTTTCATAATACAGGCTACAACCATGAAAACTGTTTTTAGTTGATTTTTATATACCACTATTTTTAAATAATTCGTAGATTTATATAATTCACCACGTTATAATTCTTTTGCCTTGCTAAACTTCTTCAAAAACAAGCAAAAATAGTCAAATATTTGCAAAATTAATTTGTCCCATTTTTTAAAATTATTTTGACGGGTCCGGAGCAGTTGGCATCTCTGAATGTAGTCTTTATCTATGGAATAAAAGCGCAGCATATCAAAATTGTCCAGCAGAAGAAAAGATAAAGTTCTAAAAAGTGTTTTTTTACATTAAAAAAATTAATTTTTTTGGCCTGTTTTTTTCAAAAAATCTGTGTGTTATGGTTTAAAAATATAAAATCTTTAAAATTTACTACAAAAACAAGATCAGCAGTTTTACGCACCTGTCAAAAATTAAATTGTGTTAGCAATATTAATATAAATTTTTTGATATCATTATGTTTGTATCTACCAGGATGTTTTATTTTCTATATATTGATCCGAAAGGTATGATGATAGCTAATATTAAGAAATTTTTAGCATCGTTATAATAAATCTGATACCTGTTGTTAACTTTTTACAGGTGCGTATGAGCCCTGTTTTAATACATTGCAAGCGGGTTACATAAAAATACGTTTTTGAAATATCTACAATACATACAAAAGTATAGAAATTGGCAGTAAAACAACTTCGTTTCTTCTTTGTTTATCGAAAAAATTATCCATTCGTGATTACTACAAATATAAATGACTCAGTATCTATGTAAGCAGTGCAACACTCGCAAGCCGTAATTTTCTTTTAACTTGAAGTTGTAGCTATAGGGGCAAGTTTGCTCGAGCTTTAACCCTTTCGCGCTGACTGTCACAAATACGCGCCAGCATAAAACCGTATCAATCAGGGTAAAAAGAAAGAAATGGTAACCAAAGTAGTTCTTTAGCAGTTTATTTGTGGGCGGGGTTATAATTGTTTGATTTATTTAATTCACCATTACTTTAGTTCAAAATAAAATTATTTAGTTATACTTTGAACTAACATTATGTATATGATTTAACTAACAATAATTAAAGTAAAAGCAAAGTAAGTCTGTTAAATTAGCAACGCAAATATTTAAGCTACCTTTTTTTATTTATTCACATCCTGATTTTGTACGAATGCTTTTATGAATCTTGCCTACCACCTACCCTAACAGCTGTGATACAAATTTTAGGAAAGTTGTCTTCATTCAATGTGTCAACATCTAAATAATACCCCCTTTAATTTGCAAATACATTTTGGTAGATATGATTTCTCAGAAACAATTGGTTTCTACTAATTTCCTATACCTTTTTCTGCAATTTTTCCATCCTATATTCTAGATCTTTTCCTGTAGTACATCATTAATGTGTTAATATAATAATAACAATTATAGAAATCTAATGAATACTTACCAATCGGACTATAAAGGGAGCCAGCAATGTTGATCCTACGCCAACAGTACTTGCAAATCCCATTCCAACCCCACGCAGCGAAGTGGGAAATAATTCTGGACATAATTGATATTGACCCATAAATGCTGCACTTGCTCCAGCTTTAGCAAGTAATGTAGTAATTACTCCAATGTATGAAGACTCTAGAAAATTAATTAATCTATTAAAAGTACATTTGTTTCTGAAACTACTAAAAATTTAGTAATCTAAATAGAGCATATATAAGATACTTCTATACTAGCTCTATAATAAACACTTTTTTTTTTACTGTTCGCACAATTTCAGATATCATTTTTGAAACTTTTAGAAATGATATGAATGTAGATGATTGCAATATTTATATTGCAATTCTTTTCTTTTTTTTAATTTTAGGGGTATTGACAAAGTAATGACAACATTTCTGAAAGCTTCAAGCATGATATTGCAAACAGTTTCTAAGATTTTGTCATGTAAAATGTTCCAAAACATATGCTGCAAAAAAAGAAAATTGTGTACATAGAGTTATGATTGAAGTGTTTCGTAATTTTTACCAACCCCTGTATATCCAAGATTCACATTTGACTTAAAGAAATGTAAAAGTTGTAGTTAATTCTCTCTCATATTAGTAGGCATCTCCTATTTCTAGGATACCACATTAATGCTTACAAGTTTTCGTAGGGCAGAATCTTCATAACAACAATACTTTCTTCGAAAACTAACATCTAGCAATGGTCATAAATGTATTAAATGGACGAAATTTGTCTCATTTTCATTGCCACTATTACATTTTTCTTAACCAATAAGATATTTATCCGCAAGTGTATAAAATCTATCAGTTAATCGTTTGCACTTGAAAAGTGCCTCTCACGCAAGATTGTCACCTGTAGAATTACTTACCACTCTAAATATAAAGATTTTTTACATCTTAGCGCTAAATGCCCATTTTATTTACTGATGGAGGTTTCGTTCGTTCGTTGTTGTAGAACTGAAAGCCTCCACACGGTTTTTTATAGGTAGTCCGATCGGAATACTGCGAAGGATATTCACTTACCGAACGAGTCATTTAATATAGAATATAGTTAAAATAAGAGAGTGGTAGCAAATATATGACTAAAAATTTGTCTTATTTATGAATATTATTGGTTTGCCTTATTCACTTGTCAACCACTACAGATTCAATTCTCAACTTTATAAGATGAATTTCTCTCAATTACTTTTATAAAAGGTTTTGGGTACATGCGCACAACTGGTTCACTTTTTAAGCAGTCTGCGCGGACTACTTATAAAAGACCGTGAGGAGGCTTCTTGATGTAGGAGGTGATGATCTGATGCCTAAATGGCCCTTATCCCATTCATCATGAAATATCCCAAAGGGACATACGTAGGAAAGTTGTATTGGAGGATTTAGTGATGGGGCCTCCCTTGCCAAGCGGTATCGCTCGTCAAACGGTTTGTTAAGAGTGGAGGTGGTGGGTTCAAATCACACCGTAACATGAGATTTATTCTTTGTGATATCTTCCTCTGTATTGTGCTATCTGTCCTTCTACGTGACAAAGATTTATAAGCCTTAATTGAGAACACAAGCCTTCAAATGTATGCAGGGCCAATAAATAAAAACTATGTAGTGACTTTCGGATATTATATGGTAAGAGTGCTAATACAGATATTTATGTCTTGTAAAACTTCAGTTGCTTTTATCGATATTTTTTAATCATTGCAAAAGCCTCCAGAGCAAGGGCTTAGTTGTTGGTAAAATAGCCTAGTTTTTAGAAAGCTCTACCTACTTTAATTTTCATTCTACCACCACTGTTTATGATCTTTCCAACAACTTTACAAGTTGGCAGCTATGTATTTGTAATTGCAACTTCACAGAGTGTCTGGAATCTATACATTTTGATGTGTCTAGTATCTATACATTTTGATATTTACAAAATGTGAACCTATACATATTTTGTTTTTAAGCATTAGTATATTGTTTCGCATTTTTATGAATCATTCAACAATAAAAACACATATAAAAAATAACGAATAAATAAATATTTTAAAATTACCCCGTGGTGCGAAGGCTGGTATTAAGCAGGATAGGGCACACACTACGTATGAAATTTCAACAGTTTTCTTCCTTCCTATATTATTCAAAAGCCACCAAGTTATTAAGTGAGCTGGTACTTCTACTATCGAAACCAAGAAAAAGTTGATAAACTCATTTCCACTTAAATTAGTCACATTTGCTTGAAGTCCGTAGTAAGGTATGGAGACACCAATCCTGAAGTATAAAAGACAAAATGCTACAACCAATACAGACATGAAAATTGAAAACTGTCTTAATAATGAGGCAGAGAAAGCAAACTACATCTGAATTTATTTTACATTATGTCGAAATAAAGACATAAATAGAAGGTGATAAAGAAGTAAATTTGCTATTTCCCTAAAAAGCAAATTATTGACAAAATGCAATAAAATTTTGTATAAAGGTATTATAAGGTATGCACTCAAAAATAGTGTTAAAAATTATCATTAAGTTCTCTTAGCTATGGTTAAAGGGAAATAATTTTCAAAAATATTCAAATAAAAACACATATTTATTCCAAAGCAACGTGATTCTCCCAATAAAAAAACTTAAAGTAGAGCTGAAAGCTGGAAAAACGGCTGTTCTATAAAAGAGGAACTTAAAAAAGACGGAGGAAAAAAATTCACGTGTTAGCTTTTCTGCTCTATTTAGCGTGCTCTGAGCATCTGGTCAGAGTGTTTTCCTATTAAATTGGAAAAGAGAAAATTATTAAAAAATTGCTTTATTTCAGCTTGTTTTTGGGAGGAGAAAAAAATACGCGAGAACCAAGATTATAACATATTGTTACAATTATTACATACACACGCATGTTACCAAAATTATTATAATTAAAACATGCATATTAAACAGTTTCTTACCCGAGAATAAATATATACAAGGTTATTCATAATTCCCTCCTGTCGGCCACCGGTGACCGACTGAAATTACATTTAGGCTGCGTCTGCCACAGTTTGCTGACACTGACCTTTCACATAGGCCGCGATAAACAGCTGGCTGACAGCGTATAACACGATATAGAACTATAAAATTTACACTATTTTATGGAATTGCAGAAAATTTATTCAAAATTTACTTAATTATTGTGATTCATGGTTTAATAAATTTAATTTAGTCGATTTTTATCCACCACTATTTCTGCTTATATAAACCACATTTGTCAGATGTGTCATGATAAACCTTTAAAAAAAATAGCAAAATCCGTCTAACATTTGCAAATTTAGTTGGTAGTTATTTACCGTGGCCAAATGGGCAAGCCATGTAAAATTAGCATGGCGTTCAGCGTGTTAAGCGATGGTACAGTTACACTAATTTAACCCTTTGTTTTAGAGATTCTTACTACAGTAAAAAAAAAAAATAAATAAAGACGTACACAGCCACTAAGGGTTTACAAGACAAAACTCATTGTTGTCATACTAACCACTTAATAACCATACACTTCTAAATAAAGTGGTTACAATACATTGAAATGTAAAAATTTCAACTTCTAAAGAGGTAGGTAATAAATAATTGGCAGTAGTGGCTTGGAGTCACATCGCGAGTGCAAAGGATTAATTTCTAGACACTATTGCTGTGAAAAATATTTTCTGAAAATACGCAATTGGTTTGCATTGTTGCCAAACTTTTAAGAGTTTGGTGAAAATTTCTGATAGTACTGATTTTAAGGAAATTTTTTTTTCTTTTTAAGTTTGATTTAAAGTCGTTTCCCCAATCACTAATTGCAACTGATTCAAAAGTTTAAGTGAAGAACGCCTTTTTGTTCCAGCTCCTTCGAGGTGAGGCTTACAAAATCACAAAAAATTCTGAAAGCTTTAATTTTTGTCTTTCACTCTGTAAAATAGTTCTTAAAGAGAGTAGTAGTTGGCTGTCTTGGGATACTTGCGAGCGACTTACATGCGTGAGTCAACGAATCAGACTCGACACACATGCGCTGTGGCTTGCTGGTAATTCAATACGATCTGAAAATTGATTCAGTGTACAAATAAATCCAAACTAAAAAACTGTAACATGCCATGGACGACCACGTAATTAGACATAACATGTGACTAGTTGCAAAAACCCGATTGTCAGCTTTGAAAACTATAAAGATTCTGTTTTATTTATAAATGACGATTTTATGATTTCTTATGATTCCTTTTTTTAAAATAACTGTATAAAAATGTAAATTGTTCTATTTATCTTACCATCGTGTCACAAAGGGGAATTTTATTTTCACATTGTTTTATGTTTGCTATTATTTTACTGACCATTAACAGAAACAAAAAAAAATTTTCAGCCTACTTAACAAAGATGTTTTTCTTGTTATGTCCCTCTCTCATATCCAAATTTGTCGCACCGACCTAATCGCAAATTGCTTTTAGTAGAACAATACAGAAGACATTGTGAAAGGAAGAAAAAAATTGAGAGTAAATACTTCCACTTCAAAAAAATTTATTTTACCATTGTCAAAACTGAAAATTAAAATGTAAGAAATATAGCAGAAAATTGACTATGTTTCACTTAAAGCCGAGGTGGCTCAGGTTATAGATCGTTCGTCTCCTAATGAGATGCATAACTATATGCCTCCCAGGTACGAATCCCAGCGATGGCTGGTTGATACGAATTCCGATCCCGGCTCACATTGACTACAGTGCTAACATAAAATATCGCCAGAAGTAGACGGATCATGGGCTAGAGTCTCCTTGCTGTAAGGCTAACAATGGGAGACATTTCTGGTTTTCCTTTCCATGAAACGCAAATGCGGGTTTGTACCCTCGAAAAGTACTCCACGAAGGCTAGTTTGTTCCAATGCTTGTTCAGTCGTTCTATTGTCTTCTGGAATATGTTCAAAATTGCAAGGCTACAGAATTGAACACTGATAGTTGCAAACTCAGAATTGGGTCGGCTGTTCAACTCCAGTTAAAAAAATAAAATATATTTCTTTTACATTACTTTAGCCGCCAACTGTGTTTTGTTGTAAGAAAAAAAATCTCAGAAATTGACACAGTAAAACGCGTGATATAATAGTTTAAATTCTCACCAAGCAGCAACGGATAGTAGAAACCGTTTTCTTAGAACTGGATACTTAAGAAAATCAATAGGTGAGTTTTTTTGACGCATAGATTCCTTTTTTATTTTCCCCAGTGCCTAAAAACAAAACAAAAAAACAATTAAAGAAGCTTTAACAATAATTTACGTAAATTTTATTAAAATATCAATCATATAATATGTAATAAAAAAAATGTATTAAATTTTTTTTTTTTGATAAATACCTTTAACACGAGGTTTACGGACGTTTCTTATATACCTATTTCAACGAACACGCGTCAATTTGACGAATGAACGAATACATATAACAACACTTACAGAGATGCCAACTTGCTCCGGACAGCAAATATATATTTTAAAGTGATAGTTTATCAACTGTAATTCTTGATTTAATAAATTCAATTTAATAGATTTATATCCACCACTATTTCTAAATAATTCATAGTCTTATATAATTCATCACTTACTATTTGTAAAATTTTACTTAGTAGTTATTTACTGTTTTTTTTAAAAATTATTTTGGTATGTCCGGAGCTGTTGGCATCTCTGCACTTAGAAAGCAATGTAATTATATAAGAAAAAAGAAATAAAAATATGAGATATATATTTATGAAATATTCTCAGGGGTGAAAGCGAGACGGAAAAGAGGAAAGGCTGGTAGTAAAACCATTTCAGTTATAGCAAGTTTTGGGGAGGAGTTTACATATTCTTTTTTTAAATTTTTCAACAATATATACTTTATCTTGGAAAAGAAGCAGTTTTATATATATATACCAGAATTATAAAAGAAATCTTGATAGTTACAGATATTTCATTTTTTTTTCGAAAAAAATGCTGGAATGAAATATTTTACGTACCAGGTTTTTCTCTTTTCCGTCTTGCTATATAAGGGCTTTCACCCATGAATATTCTAGTATTATATTTTTCAATACTCGAACAAAGCAACTAAAACCTTCAAAATCTGACATCAATTGACATTCTGCATTTGTTCTTTCTATTATTGCTTATCGGCAACAGTTGTTTATCGATTGTTTCATTTGAGATAACGGATCTAAGTATTGTCAGTACATTCCTATTTTTTATTGATGTGATGCTTGCATGTTTACTCAAAATTTTGTCTAAATTACGATTGCGTGAAATTGATGCACATCCGTCGAGATAGTTATACCACTAAGAGAATTTCAATATTTCAACGCTTTTGAAAAAAATAGACTTAAATATATATTTACCTCGATCAATGGATAAAAGTCATTACAAGAGATAAAATAAAAATGCAAACAGGTTTTGTAATTTTCCTTATTAAATTCGAAATGCGTCAAAATGACGCGTCCCGTAAGCCTATTGTGAAAGATGGGATTACTTTTCAACGGAAATAATTCACTTATTTCCTCAATAGATGGCTGCACTGGTCAGCTTGGTGAGTTTTAATGATAACTTGATTTGCACCTAGGTGGCACCACAATTATAAGTATTAAATTGAATCACAATAATGATATTTGTCTTAAATTTTAATTGAACTATGTGTATTTGAGATTATTCATATTTAATTAGTATTGTTTTTTCACTTTCACTAAGTATTACTTAATTCGTGACTGTTTTTAGACTGTTTTTTGTGACGTTCACTGGTGTTGTGCTACTGCTCGTGGGAAGAAAAAGGTCAGACTACGATTCATTCGCCTTGCTAACACGTGAATAAAAGATGGTGGAGAATGGATGAAAGAGTTGATGAACGAAAGTGGCGAGCGAAGTTAGGCCGGAGCCACTAAGTAAGAATCGGATTCCCTGTCCAAGTGGTCCCGTTGCTGAAAGTCTACTGATCTACAGTTGCTAACTGCCATAATAGAATGAAGCTTGAAAAGAGTTTTGGTGTGCCGTCGATCAGAAACTGGCGTGTTGGCCTGTTCCACAAGTTCTGGCTGCAATACTGGTGAGCGTTCAAAGGATTTGGTCCATAATCTGGTTTGAAGTTAAAAACTCTAAGTTCGATTTTAGTATAGTTTCAAAAGAATAATTTACCTTTATTTTTAATTGCTTTTACTGGATTTTACGATAAATGTGCCTTTTATTTTTAATTGTTTTTACTGGATATAGAGAATGTTGTGCATTTTATTTTTAATTGCTTTTAGTAGATTTTAAGATAAATGTGCCTTTTATTTTAATTGCTTTTACTGGATTTTACGATAAATGTGCCTTTTATTTTTAATTGTTTTTACAGGAGATAGAGAATGTCGTGCATTTTGTTTTTAATTGCTTTTAGTGGTTTTTAAGATAAATGTGCCTTTTATTTTTAATAGTTTTTACTGGATTTGGAGAATATTGAACCTTATATTTCTACTTGCATTTTATTGAAAATATAATTTCGTATTGCTAAATTTTAAACCTGAAGTAACTAATAATTTGTAAATAAGTGATATCGACGTAATAGCATTTGGAAGTGATTTGAGTTTGTTTTTGTTTGGAAATATTTAATGCCAATAAAATTGTTTGTAAATGTTTGATGTTGCAAGTAATTCCTTGATTGTTTTTTTTCGAACTTGAATATACTGTTGCCAAAGTTACTATATTGATCACTAGATAACGTAAACCTAAATTTGAGAGGTAACAGTACAAATAACTGTAAAAAGGATTTTTTTTTTACCACTGAACATTGTTTCACTGGAAATTAATGTAAAGAATGTACCTGAATATTTTTTATAAGCTCTTCAAAAGGTATATGGCGTTGATTGGATATACTAATCTTTTCTAATATTCTAGCTGCGTCTTCATATCTTTCTTGAGATATTAACCAACTCGGAGATTCAGGTAATACTCTGTTGAAAAAAAAAAGTATTTTCTAATTTATCTAGCTATAAAATTTGTAGGACTATAATAAAAGAGCACGAAAGTTTCAACAATATCCAAAGACAATTGTGTAGCCCAAATGCGAAATTTTCTAACTTTTTTCTTTTTGTTTATTATTTTGATCTCCAAAGATGGGCCTCTCTCTCTCTCTCTTTTTATATATATATATATATATATATATATATATATATATCATTTCTTTTATTAAAATTAATCTCAGTGCACTCTTTTCCCGCTTTGAAATTACTCTTCATTTAAATTTTAAATAAAAAAAGATAATAAAAAAGTATAATCGTTAAAAAAGTATTACCTTTTCTTATGCACTATTTACTTTTTGCGTTTTTTCTACTAAAAAGTATTAGATCTGGTCTACAAATTTGTTACAGACTGGAATATTAAAATTTCGCACTGCGGTAAAATATGTAAAGCTGCAAAACCCAGAAGGTAATCAGTTGTTTGAGACATGAAAGAGATATATTTACAAATAAATTGGCCATAGGTTTTAAAAAGTTATTAATAAAAAATCCGCGTAAAAATAACCGTAAAAAATCATGCTTCTTGCCTATAAAAAAAAGAAAGACATGTAGTTTGTACACTCTATAATGCTGAGATAAATGTATAAAGGAATTGGCAAGGTGTACTTAAAATTGTTAAATATAAAAACCTATATATTTTTAACAATAAAGAAAGATGTTGTTTGCTAGGTAAATAATAGAAAATATGTAGCTGCTATAAACATGACATTGTTGACGTCAATGTCTCAATTACTAAGATACATAAAGGGTAAAAATAATTGTAAAAAAAATCATGATTTTTACCTGTAAAAGAATAGAAGACATGCAGCTGCTACAGACATGACAATGCTAAGGTAGACCCAACTTCTTGTAAGATAAGCTATTAAAGACAGAAGACAAAGACCGCCTGTCCAGCAATTCGTAGCGATTCCATTCACTCTCGCTCGAAGATCTGGTTTGACTAATTCCAAAACTAAACAATTTATGAGGTCTTAATTTTTCATCTATAAACAATAAATGTCGGCATTTGTCAGAAAATAATGAATAATAGGAAAAAGTGTAATCAAAACGTTTTTGTTGCACAATATTTTTAAACCACTGTTTGAATTTCAGATAAATATATCAACTTATTTTTTTTACAAATCCCTATAAACTATCTGTTTGTTTCATTTAGTGCAAGCATTTAACTGAGTATATTTATTTATTTATGTAGGATTAAAATTTATGTAATATAGGCTGCTCATTTGAAAAGTGGAGATCAATGACAGGATTGGAAATAAAATAGCGACAACAAGGCCTCCCTTTAGGGTTTACAGTTAAGACAAGAGAAATTCACCTAGACTGATTAATCAGTTCACGTGTGAGCATTTTAAGTGAATGTAAATTCGAGTAGGAATGAAGAGTCGAGAACAAACCAATACAAAGTAGTACGAATTTTAGTGATAGATGTTTATCGCCTTGTTCATTTACTCTATTTGTGTCAAATAAATACACTACACAGATGTCATGAGTCGTAACTCTTTGATTGTCCCTGATCATTTCATCAACTGGGGAAATGGATTCTTGTTAGCTCATGAAATTTGCTAGCCTAGTGTTTGGGCACATCCAATATTGATCTACACTCTTCTAGAAAACTTCTACACTGTTCACATTCATTCCTCCTAGACAATAATCGGTATAAACAGCAAACAGTATACGATGAGCCGCGTTGGCTCAGGGTATAGAGCGTTCACCTTCCAATGCGGTGAACCGGGTTCGAATCCCAGTCAATACGAATTCCGCATCCGGTTTGCACCGACCACAGTGCTGACGGGAAATATCCTCAGTGGTAGACGCATCATGGTTAGAGTCCCCTTGCCGTCAGGCTAACTGTGGGTAGTTCTTGTGGCCTTGCTCTCCATGCAACGCAAATGCGGGTTAGCTCCATCAAAAATCCTCCACGAAGGCAAATTTCTCCCAATATTCGATCTAGGAGTTCCCTTGTCTTCAGGATAGGGTTCAAAATTACGAGGCTATGGAGTTGAACATTAGTAGTCGTAAACCCATAAAATTGGGTCGGCTGTTCAACGACGGTTATAAAAAAAACAGTCTACGATAAATACCAGCATTCTGCTCATCTCCTGCGATTAAAAATCGCACTGGCCTTTCTTTTTTAGGACCAATCAATCCTTCTTAGATCGACTTTACATTCACTTAAAATACTTTCAAGTGAACTGGTAAATCCTTTATACGCAGTCTGTTGTGCAGTAATATTAGCGTAATATATAACTTCGAAGAGTGGTGCTGTTATAGCTCCTCTATTTCTAACGTTATTATTCGTGCTACTTTTCAGTTAGACAGCCTTTACATTAAATAAATATGTGCGCGCTCTAACTTGAAATTGGGTTGACACTTTTACTGTTTAAGGTTTAATTTTATAATAAACAGTAGTAAAAAAGATTGTAATTTTGTGGAATATTGACGTGGAAAGATCAATTATGATTTTCATTATTGCCATAATTATCGATTTTATTAAAATAGTGCAACAGATACATTTCGCATTCTACAGATAAATGTTTATAAGTTAGTTCTGATAGAACGTGGATCATATAAGATTTTTTTTCAAGAAAATATCGAATTATAAAGCTAATTTTTCAGCTTTATGGAATCAATTTATTTCAAAATAACGTTAAAAGAATTTATTCAGCTGAGCATTTAGTTTTTTTTTTTTATTTACAAAAATTTAAAATTGACTAAACTGATTTTCCTAATTAGAATAATTACATTTTTTTAAAATTTCCTTTCTCTTGTGTTGAAAAACTAAATTGTACAACTCAAAGAAAAAAATCAAAATTGCAAAATTCAAAAATCTCTAATTGCAATCACAGTTAAAAAAGCTTATAATCCTGAAACATTATGATTATAATATCATTTGATAGTTGCAGATATATTATTGTCAAAGTTCGTCCTCATCAAGTTATAAATTGATTTAAAGTATGAGTTGACTACTTACAATTGACAACTTAGTTTTTAAAATTTTCTTCTATCAAAATACTTAACTTAAATTAATACTTGGACTTATTAAGATTCATAGTCAAAATGAATGAAAAATAATATCTAATAAAGTAGGAAATAAAATACTGGATTTTATTTCAAAGGCGTTTATTTCTTAAAATACGACTATATATATATATATATATATATATATATATATATATATATATATATATATATATATATATATATATATATATATATATATATATATATATTCACGTGATTCAAATGTTGAAGTATAAAGAAAACACATCATATGACATAGGAGACCATAAAACGCGATCAAGTATCAATCTTTCATTTAAAGCCTAAGGAATGTAATTTTAACAACCTTAAACTTTAATAACCTTGAAAATATCAGTGTAGGGATTACCGGCCAATGACTTCATTTTAATAAACAAGAGAGTTCTGGCAATGGGTAATTTTTTCTGAAGAATAATGAAAGTGAAAATATATGTTTGAATTCCTTGTTGATGAAATATTTGTTGCTAAATATTTAAAAGCAATAAGTTTTACATTTCTCTAGTGGTTTGTAATATTTGATTAATAAGAATTTCAAGCCTAGCTAATCTGCTCCCAAAAGGGCAAGGCACATAGAAAATGCAAAACCTAATATTGTACTCTAAATGTCACATTCATGACTCCCAAGAACTAGAATTTAAATGAATTTATTTTTCAAAATTCGACTTAAAAAAGCAAAAACAATTCCAGTAGAGCATCCAAATTAAAACCGGTAATATTTATTCTTAATAACATTCACAGACCACGTAAGAACGTCGAATGCACCACAGATTGGAATATATTACCTAGGAAATGTGTAAAATGTTTATTTCATACTTGGCCGTCAGACATTATACATATAAAATGCCGATTTGCATACATTGCCGTTGATATACACTTAAATATTTTTTTATAAAACTATTTAATTTAACATCATACCTGCCAACTTTTAATCCTTTCCATTATGATTTTTCTCAGTGGTATTAAAATGGAATTAAAATTTCAATTTTAAGTGAAAAATACGTCGTATTTGAAAAAGCTTAAGCTGACAACCATGAATGGTAGAATGGTAGAAATTGCATAAATCTCGGTGCGCTGCCGCGAAGCGGCATTAACCGATCCATCTGTAGTAGTAATTCGATGATGAGGAGTAGTGAGGTGGAATGGAGATGGCGGGAAGAGGTGGTGCTTAGCACCAAAAATCGAGAGTGTATTTCGTATGCTAGGGCTACGTCATATCCCTAAGGAAAAAGGCAGTGATTGGGCTAAATTTAGTGTTGTCGTCAATTAATTCAATATCTAGGAGTGAGTTAAAGTTGCTGGTGGTACAGGTCTTTGCTTCATCGTAGAAATTTTGGTTTAAATTTTTTATATAGACGTTGATGTCATCAATTTTAAGATCTCTTTTTATACTATTATTGCTAATGCATTTAGGGGCGCCGACGAGTCTTCTTATAATCTTCCCTTCTGCCATAGAGAGTTTATTTTTTAAGTGATCACTTAGAGTGTTAATGGCGGGGCAGGCATAAGCTAGAATTGGCCTAATTGCCATTAGATAGACAGTGCGCTTGCATTTTAAGTCTAAAGATGACTTCGAGTTTAATATGGAGTTGAGGGCCCAATAGGCGCCATTCGCTTTTTCAATAATTTTGTTTATGTGTTGTTTCCAACTTAAATTAGAGGTGATGGTGACTCCTAGATATTTTGCACTCTTTGTGGGTTTAATGATCTGCTTGTATAGGACTATATCAGGAATAGTTCTACCTTTCTTTTTACTATTGAAAATAATCATTTGGCACTTATCCGGGTGTAGTTTTATTGACAACCATGATAGTAACATATATTGATATATGTGCTTAATTTTTGTTAAGAATAGTGGTGATCAAAATCATTTAAAAATAAAGTTTATAAAAGATAAAAATATATATATTTACTGCAACTTTAAATATTAAAATAAAATTTAACGCCAAATGCGTAAAAGTTGGCAGGTATGTAACATGCATGAAATATTCTATGCAAGAAATACTTACCAATAATATATCCTAGACAATACATACTAGACATAGTGCTACCGATAATTAATCGAAAGATGAGAAATAGCGTGAAATTTTGACTAAATGCTGATGCCATTTCTGTTACAGCAATTAACAGAGCAAGTCCTAAAAATGTTGGCTTGCGGCCGCATCTGAAAAAGTTAATGAACTCAACAATACCATTATTTAACTTAACTATACAAACCATGTGGTGACGGCTGCTTCAACAGTTAACAACTAAGTATTTTTTTGTTTTGTTATAAAAGTATTTAATATTAGAGAGACAAAGGTCAATTTTTTGATACTGTATTTGTCTTATCTACAACATAATGTGTCTCTCAACAAAACACAACATGTCTATTATATATTAAATATTTTTATAACAAAAATAAGGGTACAACTGTTGCACCAGCCGTCACCTTAAGGTTGAGTGAAATAATTAATTTTGTTACTGTAACTTTTGTACTCTCAACTGCAAATAATTTTTAAAATAAAACAAACATATTTCTTAAATATATATATATATATATATATATATATATATATATATATATATATATATAAAAATCTCTTGTCACAGTTTTAGTGGTTAAACTCCTCCTAAACGGCTGGATCGATTTTGATGAAATTTTATATGTATATTCAGTAGGTATGAGAATAGGTTTATAACTAATTTTTTTTTCATTTTTTGGACAGATTTAACGTATTTTTTAAATATATCTTTATTTAATCATATTCCAATCCAAACTAGACATAGAAAGATAACAATTAAAAAGTAATATTCACGCACGTTGCAACAATTCACTTTAAACTCTAATACTTATGCTCGCCCTTAAAAGAAGAGCATCAAATATATTTGCAAGTATGTGAATAAAGGCAGTGATATAGCAGTATTTCGAGTTGAAAATACCAATGTGACAGCTCTTCCAGTGAATTGGGTATAATATAAAAAAAACACAACTACTTTCACTTAGTAGGAATAACATTTACCATGACGCAATGCTAAATTCTATGCCATTATCCACATAAATGCCACTATCCACATAAATCAATTATTAATCAAAAATCGAATATCAATTACTTTTCTTTATAATGCAATAAAATCTGGCGAGCAGCTATTTAAACGATCAAACACTTCGTTTGTTTATTTGTGGCTTGAAGTTAGGCTCGCAGAAAATGCCGTTCATGGGTTAAATTTAGTAGGAATAACACAACCTGTGACGTAGGCTATAGTATACCCAATAACAACGACGAAATAACGCTGTACCAAATAGGCCGGTTCATCAGCTCCAATGAAGCTGTTTGGCGTATCTTTGGATTCCCAATTCATGAACGGGATCCAACCGTTAGTCATTTTAGCCGTTCATCTTGAAAACGGTCAGAGCGTATATTTCACGAACGAGACAGCCATTGACCGAGCTGCAAATCCACCGAAAACTACACTCGCCAAATTTTTTGAATTGGGTAATCGTACGGATGCTTTTGGTGCCGTTGCACAGACATTACTCTACTCAGAAGTACCATCCTAATTCACACGGGTTCAAAAAAATGGATAACCCGCACGCAAGGCACACCGGTTGATGCATGACCCGGTTTATTCAAATCAAACGCCTTGGGGAGAATATTTACAGTCAATTCAAGGCAGACTGAGTGCTTTTATTTTCGACTGTTGTTGGTTAATGTCACCGGCTCATTGTCATTTCAAGATATACGTAAAGTTGATGGACATCAGCATCCAACGTATAAAGATGCATGCCTTGCACTCATCTTGCTGGAAGACGACAACCAGTGGGAATGTATGATTGCTGAAACAGCATTGAACTGTACTGCAAAGCAAATTCGTCTACTATTCGCTATAGTATTAACTACATGTTTCCCGGCCTGTATAGAAACGTTATGGGATAATCACAAAGATTCGATGACTGATGATATACGGTATCAACATCGCACACGTTGCAACGATCTAACGATAACATTCAGCGATGCCATGTACAATGAAGCACTGATTGCTATTGGGGATCTTTGCATTATTATTGCCAACTTGCCACTCAGTCATTTCGGTATGCCTTCGCCAAATCGAAGTGCATCTGATTTATTAAACTGACATGAATCGTGAACTTCAATGCAATACGATAGAAATAGCAGCGATCGTTACTCGCAATGTTCCACTAATGAATGAGGAACAAAGGAACATTTATGACCGCATTATGCTCGCAGTTTCGGCAGGGCAAGGTGGATTTTTTTTCCTGATGCACCAGGTGAAACTGGCAAAACATTAATTATTTCGCGTTGGCCGTTGCATCATCTGGCATTGCTGCAACTTTATTGAACGAACCAACGAATTGAATCTGTAGATGCAACAGTTATTGCCAGGTAACTTGGTGACATATAAATCCGTTGATGCAGTTTGCGATCCCATTGAAGCTGCAAATTTTCCAACAGAGCTTTTAAACTCATTGGATTTACCTGGCATATCACCGCATAATTTAGTACTCAAAGTTGGATCTCCAGTTATTTTGCTTCGTAATTTGAACCCACCACGGTTGTGCAACGGCACGCGATTTGCCGTTAAAAAATTTATGAACAACGTCATCGAAGTCATTATTTTAAATGACAAATTCCGGGATGAAAGTATATTACTTCCACGAATCCCTATGATACCCACAGATGTGCCAATTCAATTTAAACGCATTCACTACCATATAAGACTGACATTTGCAATGACAAAGCCAAACAATGTCAGTTTGTGTCTTAGATTTGAGCACACCATGTTTTTCACACAGACAATTATACGTGGCATGCTCTCGAGAGGGCAAACCACCCAGTTTAATTGTGTTAGCTAAAGATGGAATGACAAAAAATATTGTATACTCCATTGCGCTAAGAGATTAATATTGTTGACTAATATTTTCAGAATTCGTTGTATATATAATTTATAAAGAAAAGTTACATTAAATTAAAAAAAATATTATTTGGTGTGTTGTTATTTTCACATTCCGTCATCGTTCATAGCGCTCCATGCCTCTTCCACTCATATACCACATACGCACACACTTACAATAAATAAGATATATTTTCATACTATAGAAATAATTCATGTGGCAAAACAACGTTTGCCGGGTCAGCTAGTATATATATATATATATATATATATATATATATATATATATATATATATATATATATATATATATATATATATATATATATATATATATATCAGGATAACTTGGCATACCCTCCAACTGCTACGGAATTTCCGTAGTTTCAGAAATCTTCTTTTCAGACGGTAGCAGCAAAAAAATTAAGGTCTTAATATTTAAAAAAAATTAATTTTAGTGTAACTTGTCCACTATTACTTATAAAAGTGCAGGCCATATGGCTAGATTCTTAAGTTCTGATAAAAGTTTTATGAGAGATCCATTTGCTTTAAAAATTTCTACTTTGGTTCGCTACCACTAGACAGAATTATTTTCAAAATCCTCATAAGTTGGAGGGTATGACTTGGGTCCATAATCATGAATCTTGGATCAAAATGCATTTCTATTTACTCATTGTACCATAACTTTTAGATTTTGGTTCTCTTGACATAATAGTTAAAATGTCCAAGTGTATATTAGTTTTCAACTTTAATTGAACTTTTAGCCAATTTAACATTGAAATTAGCTTACCTGTCCGAGATGAAACCATAGAGTGGGGTGAAAAATATAACTCCAACAAATACAAAGCTAACTACCATACTTTTATAATAATCATCTTCACAAACAAGATTCCACTAAAAGTAACGATAACAAAAGTTATTTTGTAAAATTTTTAAATAAGTACTTGGAAGAGAATGTATTGAAATAGAATTTGCACTAACCAATAGATAAACATCATTTGTATGAAAAATTCTTAAGGGGAAAAAAAGTTGATAAGCTAATAGTGTTCAAAAAAATGCAGGGCTGTCAACTTCTATGCTTTCTGGGAAAATTTCTTCTTGTTGCAGCGAAGTTTATGTTTTAATGTATGATTCTTTGTTTTGAAAAGTTAACTTGAAGTTATTTTCCACACCACTACACTTAAATGGCTCAAAATATCATATAAAACGCAAGTTTGCTTCAGCTATTTCGTGGTCAAAATTTTAAAAATTTTGACAAAATTACAAAAAACATTCTGATAGCTTTAGTTTTTAATGGTCTAGCACTCTATCAAATATTTTGCGAACAGCGTGGTAGTTGGCAGCCCTGAACATGCACAGACTTTCCATGCAAAGATGCAACATTTTAAACTAATGTAAAAACTCCAATCATGATAAAAAGGGATTCAGCATTTACATTTAAATTGATATTTTATAGTGTTGGGTACCATTTTGGTTTTAAAATATCACAATTGATGGGGAAGATTGGTTTTTTGCAATTTAAAAATAACAAAGGAAATAAAATCAAACCTAGCCGAAATATTATCCGATATAATACCAATATATGAGAAAACAAAAATGGCCACAGCCTGTGACCTAAATAAGGGAACCGCTAACTTGTCCAGCACAGCAGTTAACCGACTCCAAATAAGTCATTGAAAACAGGGTATATGAGTGCCTCTAACAGTTACCATAACTCTCGTATCAGCGACTTATACTGTGTAAAATAGTCTTTATCAATCTCTTTAGCAACATCACCCATTGTAGCACCCAGCCTCCTTTGAAATCACCAATGGTCAGAGCTGTTCTTCGAGATGATACAATTGAGTGTCCAAGGAAAACCCATCCGTTTTCGACTGGATTAAGGTTAGGAGACATCGCAGACCATTCCAGTCGTGCAATATGCTCCCTTTGAAGGTATTCGTTCACAAACTGATCCCTTAGTGGACGTCGATGCAGATGAAATTCGGTGTTTATGCTCAGCGGAAAAGTATCACATAGGGTGCAAGAATCTCGTTTCTGTACCACTGTTACGTCAGAGTTCCTCTATTGAACACGTAAAGATCGGTATGCCCATCAGCCATAATGCCTGCCAGGATCATTTGACCACCTCGACTATAGTGGTCTTTTTCGACAGTATTAGAGGGTCGATATCGATTCCCGGGTTCTCTCTAGAAGATAACAGGTCTCGTGTCATTACCAGATTGAATCGCGAATCATCACCAAAGAGAACCCGTTCAGAATCATCCTATCCAAGACAGTATTCTGAGTACCATGCTAGACGGTCTTTTATGTGGTTTACTGTCAAAGGAATACAGACTACACGACGCCTGGCACTTAGGCCACCTGCATTAAGTGTCTGAGTGACTGCTGTTTGTGAAATGGATGTTTCTGTTGCATTATACAGGTTTCGAAACAATTGCGTATCTTTCGCGCACCTTCTGGCTAGAAGTCTCAAATAACGATGAGTCGACGTTGTTGCCCTTCAGCAGTTTTCACCAGTTCGGCGAACCACTGTTCTTGTCTCTGAGAATTGTTTCCACAGAGTGGATATCAGATTTCTCAAAGCCCCGAGGTCTCTACAACAGGTAGTTCGTGTGTGGACCGCCCCGAGTCTTCAAACTAATGGCAATCTTATGACAATTTTTAGACGATGAATACTAACAATTAGTGTGAACAAAGAAATTCAAAAAACAAGAATTGTTTGGTACTTTAACGAATTGCTTTGATGTTTTAAAATGTCCTAGCGCTTTAAGCCTTGGTGAACTAATGAGATACCTCTACACAAACGTGATCACAGCGCCACTGCCTTGTGACGTCACAAGCAACACTGTGTGGATATGTGTCCTTGAAACGCTTAGCTATCATCTGATACCTTATTTGCAAATAAATGTTACTTATTTTTTTCGTGTTTTAAAAAAAACGTTCATCCATTTAAATGTTTTTCTTAGGGTAATTCGAGCTTATTATATTGATTTTTAAATTAATTATAAAGATATTATGCTAAACACAAATGACTTGTTTTTCCATTTGATTTTTTGATGATTTTGACTTCAGTTTTTAGTTATCGAAATATAGCTAAATGGCATTATGTTAATTTCTTAATAGCAATAATATTTTAAACAATTTGATTGACAGTGTTTCAGTTTTTAAAGTGATTAATCTTTAATGCATTCTATCAACTAACGTGTTGACTGTTTGATTGTAGCAACTTGATCCTATAAGTAATGAAAAACTAATAAATAACATTGTATTAATTTGAGTGTGCATAAAAATTTTGAGTTGTTCGAGCAAAACTATTATTTTCACTAAGGTAATGCGCCTAAATAGTTAATGTGCAGATTATCTAAGTAGATTGCCGATTACCCCGAATCTGCAGAATAATTTATATTTCCTCTATAGCCGTAACATATAGATAAAAAGTTATCAGTTTTTTCACCTTATGGTTTCGACGTTTAGGATCCCTTATTTTGTTACATCATTTTTACAAGCCGCCATCAACAACAGGCTAACATTATACTTACTTTTGTAACAGCTGTTTCATCATAATTTGTTGTATCATAATTCCAACCTAAATCACATTTTTTAACTGGCCAACCAGGATCAATGGTCAAATTCTGAGATGTAAGCAATGCAGAATAGTTTAAGTCGTATCTTGTGCAGTGAGGATCTTTCGGTGGTCTGATTAAGTATTTTTGTTCGTCGATAGAGAGAAATGATGAGGTCAGTTCGGGTACATTGCACCAGTGGTCAGGTGTACTGGATACAAACACAGCATTCAAAGATATCCATGGTATGAAAGTGAATGTTGGGATTAGAAAGACTATGATAAGAATTTTCTGGAAGGAGCCGAAGTCACCAACGTCTCTCAAAATGTCTTCAAATTCCATAGTTTAGGAGGCTCCCTGTAGATACGAACTCCTAAATATAATTTTTCAAAAGCATTATTAGGAAACTGAAATTAATGACTATAAAAAATGAATGAATGAGTCTACCAACAAATAAATATACATATATTTGGAAAGTATCTTTATTCTAAACGTTTAGGTACCTTTTTTACCCACTTACCTATTTTTACTAAATTCCAATTTATGATTTAACCCAATAATTTGGCAAAGCGCAATACTCGCATGAACTCCATTTTGTGCCCTATTAATTTAACTGCTTATCATGTATGTTTTCCTTTTTTATTTCAAGATGAATGGAAAAAGGGCCGCAAGGCCTCAGAGGCCCAGTTCCTATGCAAATGATGATGATGATGACTTTATTAGAGAGGCCTACCTAGCCGAGTGTTATCGCCCGCCAAACGCTGTGCAAAGCGTGGAGGTAGAGGGTTCAAATCCAGTTGTTACCCTGAATGTATCTTAGTGCTGCCCTTCTCTGTAATGTGCTACCTGTCCCTCTATATGACAAAGGTTTATAAGCCTAAATTGAGCACACAAGCCTGTAAATGTATGTACTTCCAATAAATCTTAATTATATTTCTAGAAAATAAAAGTCTGACAAAATCGGTAGGTATTTAAAATCGCGTTCCCACCAGAATCTGGAGCTTTTGAGAAATATATTATCAGTGAAAGCAAATTGAAGTAAATACTTTTTGATTAAACAGAATATTTAACAAAGCTTTTAGCAGGATATAAGAACATGATCAGAAGTGAAGTGTTACATATCTGTTTAAATCATTTATGTACAGTGATTTAAAATTTGTTTTGATATCTAATCTATTAAAATATTAGTACTTTCCCTCTGCTGCCACTGAGAAAAATATTTTAACTATGGAAATTATATTTAAGTTACAGGTTATGATACTGGAAATAGGTGGTTTTGGCTAGATTACTTTAGACATTTGTTAGAAATTACATGAAATAAAATTCATGAGCAAAGGTAAAGAAAAAAACATGTTTTTGGGGGTAACTCATAAAAACCAAATGAAATACTGTTTTTTCAAAACATCAAACTGTGGCACAAATATTGGTAACAAACCGATAATGGAATGAACTCTTTATCATGAATTGATAGACATCGCTGCTCAATCATCTCAAATATGATGTTATTGTTTAGCAACATACTTAAATAGTCGAAATTATGAGATCGCCTATCACAGGAGTTTGAAATAATTAAGGAAACACTTTTATACTAACTCCATGTAAACAATCTTTCTTTTACCAGCCAATGTTTTGGAAGATTTTACATGGATAAATTGTTTGCACCATTCAATTTCAAACGTCATGCTTGGAGCTTTCATAATTGGCGTCCTTTTTACGCAAGCAAAATTTGTTTCCCTCAAAATGACCATACGAAGTTAAAAGCTCATAACCTTTTTCAATACCACTAAAATTCTAAAAATTCTTCTTTCATAAATATTGCAATCCTAATGAATTTGTCCTATATTCCTGGTACTAATTTACAAGAAAAGATATTAACTTCGTCTCCTCATTTTGGTCGGTGCAAATTTTGCATAGATAAAAAAAAACATTTCTAAAAGCTTCAATCGTATTCTTTCAAATTTTGCCATATTAAGTCTTCCAAAACTTTAGCTGCTCAACCCTTTAATGGGCCATTTATTCCTACTAAAGGTAAATCAAAGTATTTTTGGAATTAAAATTGATATGAGAAAAATAATTGATACAAGAAAAAAAAACTCATTTTTTCAAAAAAAAAATTTAAATTTTAATGTCATTTCTTTTGGTGGTAAGTATATTTACCACAGCCTATTAGGAGCTTATTGACTTTTATTTTTCGTTAATTATAAAATAAATTTTATAAATGCTGCAAACTTATACTTTTATACGTTCTCTTAAACTACCAATTTTATTCAAACCCACTTCAAGAAAGCTGAAGTTATTAACAAATGGAAACCTAAATTAAAAGTGGTAAGAAAGTTCACCATGAGCTTCAAAAATTGGTGGTAAGTATACTTACCACGGTCTTCGAAAGGGTTAAAGAAAGGTTGCTTACAATGAGTCAGTACAGTATTGTCTCCCCTTACCGAATACAGAATCCCGAAAGCCTGGAAAAATTAAAGGATGGCGGCGAATATTTTCATGACTGCTTAAAATTTCATAAAATTGACTTAAAATTATTTCTATGAAATTGATTTTGCAGTTTTCACTCCACGAAAAACAAAATGAAGATAATTTCAGCAGACATGAATACTTCAAAGTATGTATTTTTTTCTCAAAATTTAGCCATCTCCTTAATACAATTTCCAGGCCATGCTTCGGGCATGCTGTATCAAGTCTGCTCAGATTAAGTGCACAAATTGAGTAAGTAGACCTAATTCAATTTTTTTAAAGTGTTTTGTCAAACGAGAGAATGAAAACAGAGATATAATATAGAACTGTGTTCATATGGTCCTTAAAAAATTTAAAAAGTTGTGTCAGAATTGTAATGAAGAAATTACAAATTTCTTTCTTATTAGCCTTCACTACGAAATTAAAAATTCAAAACCATGAAATTTCGTAACTAGATATGTTTATCTGGAATTGAGAAGTGTTTAAGTCAGTACAAATTTATAAAAATGCCTATTTTTTTTGTAATTTTGTTACAACTTTTTAAGGCTGTGCGAACTCTGTGGATCTATTCTAGGAATCCAAGCTTCTCCAGTTTGGGCCAAACCTTAAATAAAGATGCTGAAAATTTTTGTAGAATTTCGATTAAATTTGGAAATTCTTTAGATCCCTTACAACGAGATAATTGGTACAAAGTTGCATTCTATGTACATGCGTTAATTATGCGTAGTTGTGGAAAAAGTCACTCTAAATCAAATATATTAAATCAGCAATAAAATATTAATAAATAAATTTTGCTACCACCAAAAACATATAACTTACAAAATTAAATAAATTTTCATCATTAACGAGAATGTGCAACACCTCCTATAACTGAAAGCCTCCGCACGGTTTTTTGAAGGTAGTCCGATCAGACCACTATGGAAGATATCCACTTTCCGAACGAGTCACTTAATACAAAATCTAGTTAAAATAAGAAAGTGGCAGCAAATATATAACTAAAAATTTGTTTTATTTATGAATATTATTGGTTTGCCTCAGTCACTTGTCAACCACTACAGATTTAATTCTCTAATATATATGATAAATTTCTCTCAATTACTTTTATAAAAGGTTTTGGGTTCATTCGCACAACTGGTCCACTTTTTAAATAGTCTGCGCGGACTACTTATAAAAGACCGTGTGGAGGCTTTTCGATTTAGGAGGTGATGGAATGTGTCGATGATTTCTAATCTACCATTGGTTTCTCTCTACAAGCTGCAGTTTTTATACAATTCAATAATATATCCCACGGTCTGGAAACAATCTTCCAATTTTGTCAAGCACAGTGATCAAGTAACGATTCGAGTTCTTCAGCTAGCCCAAAAAAGGGTTAATATTTCAATTCACGATACACTGGAATCGGCCATGACATGACTATAAGCTCTGGTTTAAGCGATCAGACTATTAAAACTTGTGATGCCAATTAATGTAAGTTTTAAAGTGATCAGAAATTCGATTGACGATAAATTGCTGCAAAATGACGATAAATCTTGTTTGCATCGATAAGGAAACGATAGAAACTTGCATGTAGCTTTAATTAAATTTTGAGCTTTCTAATTAGTATGAAACTCGACTGCAAGATTCCATATTTACAAACACTAAAGAGAGTTAATAAAAACTTTGTAAAATATAAGTGAATTATTCTGAATATTTTATTAAATAAAAACATAGCTCTTAAAAAAGTTCTTTTTTTTTCAGATGAGATCAATAATTTTGCGGCGTCAAGTTTTACACAGTGGTTTTGAAAATCATTCAAAATGTACGTTTATTAAATTCAGTTACATAAGAAGACAGGACTAGGTTTTACCAAAATTAAGCAATTCCCTTTTCTAATTCTAATTTATTTTTATTCCCTTATTCTAATCTATTATTTATTTTTTAAAATTATACTTACAGTTATCGATTCAAAATTTCAAGACTACATTTTATGTTAATACCATCGAAATTTCGATTTTCATTAACAAAGTCACAGAAATCGCTACAGCAGGTAATGAAAGCATTGGAAAAATTCGATGCCCCAGCAAAAAATATAGAGGTTCTACAACTCACGCCATACAAATAGTGTTTACACAAGATAAACATCTTATATCATTCAAAGACAACTAAGAAAATATTTAATCAGGAAGCATTCGCAACTATTACTTTATTCTATAATTCAATTATTTCTTCGCGAAAAACTAAAAAATATTTATTTTTGTTATTGGATATGTTATGTATTTTGAGTGTTTCTGTTTAATTTCAACGTTACTAATGTAGAAAAAATGAATACTAATGGCGACAAATATGTGTATTTGAGATTGCTATTTATCAAATTTATTGAACTCAACCAACCAATAATTCTCTGTAAATTTTGAAAGAATTGCAAAATTCCTTTACAATTGTATATGAACACACTTGTTGGTTGAATAACAAAATAAAAAACAAAGGTTGCAAACAAACAAATAAACAAAATATTTAAATAATCATATCATTTAAATAATCAAAATAATCATAGTAATAACTCAAAAGAACACCTTTTAGCTTTGAAAGGGGAAAGCTATTGAAAACATCCTGGAAATCAAAAGTAACAATATAATTAATTCTATTTTGTTTCATATATTTTGAAACAAATTATTAGTAATAATCCAAGAAAAACCTTCGTTAATAGTTTTATTTAAGTAGTTAGAAAAAATGGTAACAGGTTGAATTTGGTAAGTATTAGACCCACAAGTGATTGTTTTAAATTCAATCGAAATTTTATAATGGACTGATAATTAAGTATGGAAAGTGTACATTATTAATTTAAAATTTTAACCTCGTATAGAATGCTATAATTTTTTAATGATAGTATTATTATTTAAATTACTAAGCTTAGTTTACTGATAATTAAGTATTTTTACTAATAAGTATGGAAATCGTATATTATTAATTTTAATTTTTAATCTCTTATCGAAATTTAAAATTTTATTAATCAAATTACTAAGCTTAAAGCTTTAACAATTTTTTAACTCCTTACTTAAAAGTTCAACAGAGAACTTTTTACAGAAGATGGCATAATTATTGATAGCTTTGTCTATGGAGGCAATTATGAAATTTTTTTTGTAGTTGCTTAATTGACAGATCAATTTTAAAAATAAATTTGTTGAAAAAAATAAAAATAATAATAAGTTTTATTTACTGACCCATAAGAACCCATAACAAACCCCCCAAACTCTGACAAAGTCCCCATGAAATAAATTGAAAACACAACGAAAATAAAAGAAAATATGTATAGAAAGTAAATAAGATTATGCAGCAAATAACTTTATGCAGCAAATAAGCTTAATTTACTGCGCGTAGGCTGGAAGTACAAAGACTCCATAAAATAAATTTAAAACACAAAGAAAATATATATATATATATATATATATATATATATATATATATATATATATATATATATATATATATATATATATATATATATATATATATGTGTGTGTGTGTGTTTATCAATTGATATTTTCAACAATAATTATTTACATAATAGTAAGAAAATATGATCAAACAAACAAGCAAAAAGAATGGCATATAATGACTTACAATCTAGATGGTAGAGCAAAATCCCTGTTTCCAATGGAAACGGAGTTCGCATCCAAGAGCCAAACAATATAAAAGACTTTCTGAAGTCAAAATGAGCGATTATAAATGACTTGGGTTTCTAGGAGAGCAACAAGTTTGCGCAACATTGAAACGCAATAGACAATTAAAAGTGTTCATCATCTTTTATTTTACAACCTTCTCCCGGATAAAACTGTAAATTACATTTTTGTAGGCAGTCTAGAGTCGCCTTGAAAATTTATACATTTTTGTGCTATTTTTAGTATGCTATTTATATTAATTTTAATCTGAGAAAAACTGATTTTAAAATACATTTTAAAATAAAAATACGTTAAAAATTACATTTTATTACTTTTAAATTACATTTACATTTAAAAATTACATTTTACGTTAAAAATTACATTTTTAAAATAAAGTGGTTAGCTACATACATTTTCTTAAGAAATAAGTCAAAAGTAATAACAATGTCAAGCTGAGATAAAGCAACGCCTCCTATAACTGAAAGTCTCCACACGGTTTTTTACAGGTAGTCCGATCAGACCACTGACAAAGATATCCACTTACCGATAAAAAGTTATTTTTTTTTTTTAGTTTAGTTTTAAAGTTATTTAGTTATACCGAGGAAAATATTTTACGATGTTCCTAGCCCGCAGGGCTATCTACATCTTCATCTAAGTTTGTATGTAGAATAAGGGAGTAGTGGGGGTCAGAGTCACATACCTGCCAACTCCTCCGGATTTTCCGGAAGATTTCATTTTAATATTTAAAGTGGTAGCAATTATAAACTATTTTTTCTTTTATAATCTTGATTTTTAAATGATTTTGATCACCACTATTCTTACAAAAATTAAGCACATATATTAATATGCGTTACTATCATGGTTGTCGACCACAATGTAGCAAAATTTCAAAATGTTTTTAAACACAATGTATATATGTCACGATGTATGGGACAGTTCTTTTTAAATAAAGCGAAAAGCGAAGCATGGTTGTCACCTTGTAGGGTCCCATCTGGGCAAGCTGTAGGCCTGTTAAATTCAGAACGATGAGCAACCCGGCACGAGCGGTGGACTACCGGGACGGCCGGGTCGTCGTACTAACAGAGACTCACAAATGTAAATAATGTATATGGGGCAATCCATACAAAATTTACACCTATGATACAAAAATGATATAATTTATTTTTTTTTATTGTTCTTTATTGAAAATAAATCGACACGTATTTTTGCGTTTTTGTTTAAATTGCATATTTTTGACTATACGAATTTTTGAAAATTTCGCTTTTTTGAGCACACGACTTTGCAAGTTATTTTTTAACGTATTGCCATCCAACAACAAAAATATTTAAATATACTTTTTTGAAGTGATTTTTCTCAAACTTTAAGAAAATCAACATTAAAATTTAAAATTTTTTGTTTTTGACATAAAAAAATTCATTTTTTTGAAAAAAACAACTTTTTTTGCAATTTGGACATCTTTGATTTTTTTTATATTTCGACAGTGTGAAGTATAATCAATAATGATATTAATTCCAGTTTAGTAGGTAGCGGATGAGTTCGAGAACAGTCGAGCCATATTCTACATACATACGCGGAGTACGCACCGTCACTGTTTTGTTTATATCTTTCGAACAAAGTGTCTTACCATTCCAAAAATTTGGAATTAATATCATTATTGATTATACTTCACACTGTCGAAATATTAAAAAAATCAAAGATGTCCAAATTGCAAAAAAAAGTTGTTTTTTTCAAAAAAATGAATTTTTTTATGTCAAAAACAAAAAATTTTATATTTTAATGTTGATTTCCTTAAAGTTTGAGAAAAATCACTTCAAGAAAGTGTATTTAAATATTTTTGTTGTTGGATGGCAATACGTTAAAAAATAACTTGCAAAGTCGTGTGCTCAAAAAAGCGAAATTTTCAAAAATTCGTATAGTCAAAAATATGCAATTTAAACAAAAACGCAAAAATACGTGTCGATTTATTTTCAATAAAGAACAATAAAAAAAAAAAATTATGTCATTTTTGTATCATAGGTGTAAATTTTGTATGGATTGCCCCATATATTTCCCTTCAATTTTCAGACTTGTACTAATTTTAATTGTACATATTTTTTTATTATTGTTTTCATATTCAATTGTATATTCTTTACCAATATTAATTTCATTATTCATGACTTGAGCTGCACATGCAGATACTTCGAGCCGCCAACTGCCTTGTACTCCTCCATTATCCTTTCCTATGCCAATAATACCAGTCGCCCTAGGGCAAAAATTTCAGATGAAGAGGTCAAGTGCCCGCTTTCGCGGTCAGGCACCTCACCAAATCCAGATCGTCGTCATGGTTGTCAACTTGAGTTTTCTCATATGCAACGTATTTGTTTGCTTAAAATTGAAGTTTTAATTCCATTTTAATACCACTGGGAAAAAAGATAATGGAAGGGATTAAAAGTTGGCAGGTATGGAGTAAGATACCCACTTACCGAACGAGTCCTTTAATACAAAATCTAGTTAAAATAAGAAAGTGGTAACAAATATATGACTAAAAATTTATTTTATTTATGAATATTATTGGTTTGCTTTATTCACTTGTCAACCACTACAAATTCAATTCTCAAATATATAAGATAAATTTCTCTCAATTACTTTTATAAAAGGTTTTGGGTTCATGCATACCCTCCAACTTATGAGGATTTTGAAAATAATTCTTTCTAGTGGTAGCGAACCAAAGAAGAAATTTTTAAGGCAAATGGATCTCTCATAAAACTTTTATCAGAACTTAAGAATCTACCCATATGGCCTGCACTTTTATAAGTAATAGTGGACAAGTTACGCTAAAATAAATTTTTTTTAAATATTAAGACATTAATTTTGCTACCGTCTGAAAAGAAGAATTTTGAAACTACGGAAATTCCGTAGCAGTTGGAGGGTATGGTTCATGCGCACAACTGGTTCACTTTTTAAACAGTCTGCGCTGACTACTTATAAAAGACCGTGTGGAGGCTTCTTTATGTAGGAGGTGATGGATCAAGTCATAAAGATTTATTTTCTAATTTTGGGCTTAACAAGACCTTTGAAAACAACATCATTCGCAATCGGACCTTATGTATCTGTTTAAACTATTTATTTTGTTGTGGTGGGATTTTATTAGTGAAAGTGCCAGGATTGACGTAGGATTAACTCAACGGTAATCTTCTAACATGAAGTGACGCAGCATATATGGAGCCAAAGAGCATGTGCATGCGGGGCGCGTTCATTCCAATTTCCTTAACAGGGTTATTTCCTCGGCAGGGAATTTCGTCGACTGGGTCATTTCATCGACAAGTTATTTCATCGACAGGGTCATTTCATCGACAGGGGCATTTCATCGACTGTATCATTTCTTCGACAGGGTCGTTTCGTCAACAGGGTTATTTTTGTCGACAATTTGAAGAAAAGGTTTTTTCGAAGACAAAGTCATGCATAATTTTGAAAGTACTTTTATAATTTGTTTGATTACGCGTTACGCCCTTGCACTTCTTCGTAATTTAGTATATTTGTGATGAAATTTTTTAAACCTAGCCTGATGCAAAATCCTTATAGTCTGTTGAAGTTACCAGAAACGAAGCATTTTATTTGAAAATTGCTTACTCCTTTTAATTACATCATGTTTCAAAAACGAAACCTTTTTTTACATTTGGTGTTCTAATTGTGTTTTACACCTTTAAGTTGTATTTTGCACAATTTGTTTCTAGTCATATTTAACACATTTATTTCTAATTTTAATTTTTAATGTGCATTATTGTAGATTAGTATCGCAAAAGTAATTGCGATAACTATTGTAAATGATTCTTGATGTAGGGAGTGAATGAAGGGAGAAATTAGCAAGGAAAAAAGACAGTATATAATGAGTGAAAAATTTGTAATAATCCTCTTCTTATAATTTCGTTTACCTTAAAAATAGACAACGGTAATGCAAAAAAAAAAAAAAACTGAAAATGACTCCAAATTCTCTGTGTGCGATGCAATCGTAATGATCATATAAAAAAAATGGTTCCATATGAGTTCCAAATCAGAGGAGGGAAGGAAACCTGTCTAATTGGTTTTTATCATTCTATCATTTATACAGAAAAACAAAGCAAATAATTACGATATGAAGATATTTACCCCGACCTGCCCCAATTCAGGGCATGCGGGTAAATGTTTATTGAAATCAAGTAAAAACAGTAAAGAATATAAAATACATAAAGTGCATAAAATACATAAAATACAAAAGTCATATGACAACAGCCCGTAAACTCTGCGGGCGAGCAAGACTGTTGAACAAAATTAGCTATCTACAATTAGTCAGAATATTATATCTTTAAGAAAACATGACTAATATTTCTGGCATGTATGTCATGAAAAGTTCAGATCAACAGACCCTAAAATATGGATTAAAAGCACAATTAAATTTAAAACACCAGCAATATTAGAAGCAAAATAAAATATAAATTGCTATTCTACGTCAACAGACCCTTATATTGAGGCAATCAAATGGCATAAAATTTAAAAATTAATCATAGGGCAAATTGCCTACTAAGGAAACAATTAAACGTGTTACATACTGTCAAATCACCAAAAATAGTGTTGAAATAGTAAAAGTGGATTAAAATGGTGTGAATGACTGGGACAGTTCAAATCCAACCTAAGAACACCATGAGATTTAAAAAATTTTTAAAGTCACTAAAAGTCCAGTTTAAAGGATAGTCATCAAAACCTGGCTGAGAATCAAAATCGCCGAACCAGAGTCTCCGGTAATGAGGTAATTAAAGCGAAAAAATTAGAGTTGACTCAGGAGAAATGGAAACGCTGATCCATACGGTAGTTGGACGGCCAGAGTTAGTAAATATTTACAGTGGGTTTAATGTATCTTCCAAAGTTGTTTTGATAATGTCTTTGATGATTGATCTGCAGGTCAGGTTAGAGTAAATCTGGTGTTCTGTTTTGTTGTGAAAATTGTTGCCTCGTCGTGTTTGAAATTTAGGACATTGAAAAATTAGGTGATGAATGTCTTGTTGTGAGTTGCAATAAGTACATGTTGAAGATTTCTTAAAAAATCTTGCTTGGTGTGTACCAAACACGCCGTGGCCGGTTAAGACAAGAACCGATTAATATAAAAGTTTGCCTTCATTCTTGTAGTTTTTGGATCCTTAAAGAATTCGTAAGTCTGCCGTCCTTTTGTACTGTTGGTTTGATAAGTGTACTTAAAAAGAAATGTTGCCAAAACGAAAGAAGTGGTATTTTAAATGGTGATAGAAGTTTATTGTGAAATTTTGCCCTTGAGGTTTTTGTTAAGTGTGAAAATTTTTATACATTTATTTTCTCATTCTCAGTCTACTGAACAAACTGGATTTTTTAAATATATATAAATATTTTATTTTCATTTTTTTTACATTTTAGTTTAGAGTCGCTTGGCTTTTCAGGTCGAAAATAATCACAATTTTGATTGGCGATAAATTCTGCTCATAGTGGTCAGAAAGCGTTTAAATATTGTGTTTTCATCCAGTACAGAAAATCAGCAACACATTTGCGCACTTAAACTAGAAGAAAAGTGGCAGAAGATTTAATTGCAAATTTTTTTCTTTTCTTTTTTGTAGAGTAATAGTTATTAATTCTTACGTAAAATTCTAGGTTTGATTTTATTTTTGGTTAATTTTCTTTTAAATAAATTGTGTCTAATTTAAATCCTGCAAATAAAAAGGAATTAATTCATCATTTATTTACTACTATTATTATTTTGAAAATTATCCGTAGAAAAAAATTATTTTGTGAAGAGCAAGCACGATCTTGCTTGTAACATTACGCCTGCTCTTCTGAACGTTTTTGGTCCGATTTGGAGCACTTTAAATATTGTAGGAGTCTGCAACCTCCAGCTTGGTAAATACCTAAACATCATATTTCCGTCCCTGTAGTTCTTAGAAAACTCCAATAGTGGTAGCGAAACTAAGACTAAGCATATTGATATTAATTCGAATAAGTATATTCATTCATCCTGTTAAAGGAGCTGAATAAAGAGAAGAAGAAGAAAAAGTTATAAAAATTATATAATAGTATTTTTCTAATTAATAATAAAAATATTTAGAGTAAATCCCTAAAATAAGTTTCAAAATTAGGCATGACACTGTCAATGAATGCACGCAAAATGGCCTTGTCGATAAAATGATCCTTTCGACGAAATAACCGTGTTGACATAATAACCTTGGCAACGATATCACCCTGTAGACGAAATTATCCTGTCGACTAAAGGATCATGTCGACGAAATAACTTGTTGACAAAATGAGCCTATCGGCGAAATGGCCTGTCGACAAAACAACCCTGTCAAGGAAACGGCCTGTCGATGAAATGGTCTGTCTATGAAGTGGTTTCGATGAAATGGCCAGTCGATGAAGTGATTGTCGATTAAATGAACCAAACCCGTGCATGCATATTCTAAATTATAATAAAAGTTTCCGACAGTAGTAAGCGGCACATTTGATTGTACATTTAAGGGTAAATGCTCTACCGTTTTCCCATAAGGGTACCTTTTGCATCCTTGCGTAATAAGGTGCGTTCTTTTGCGAACGGAATTTTCAGTTAGAACTAATGTTAGCTATTTGTCGGAAACTTTGTGGTCGCTGACTTCTCGTAATATACCATATTCATTATATCGCGCATTTACAGGCCTGACAACTAATGTTTTTTTTTTTTTTCTTGCTAAACATTTTAAAGAGTGGTAGAACATTTAAAAGAACCAATGCTCTCAGAATTTTTGGTGATTCACCCAAACATTTAAAGGCCTCACCATGAAAGGGTTCGTTCGTTGTGGTGGAACTGGGAGTCTGAGGCCTTACGGCCCTTTTCCCATTCAGCCTGAAATTTGACTAAGAAACATACATGACAAAAATAAAGTTTGGGGAGTAAAATGTAGTTCATGAGAGAAAAAAAAGATGACACTTTGCCATTATTAAGTAATAATAAAATTACAAGTAATGAAAAAGTATATGAAAAAAGGTAAAATTAAAGTACAATGGGAAAATAAACACTAATATTTTCAGTATTTACAGTTTGGGAGTTCATACAAAAGGGGGGCGGGTTAAAGGAATGTGAGGATGTGTGTAAGTAAGTGTGGCTCTGTTATAGTAGAGACCCGGCCGACCATGAAATGGAGCAAAGAGGTGAGGTATATAAACTTTTAAATCATTTATATGTGATTGAAGCTGACGAGGCAGACTGCCTCTTCTTTTGTGTTTATTGTCCTGTATCATGTCCTATATGTTATAATAATGTCTTTTAATTAATGTCTATAAATGTCTTTTAATTAATGTCTATAAATGTCTTTTAATTAATGTTAATAAATGTATTTTAATTTAGTTATGACCATTGCTTTTTCCCATAATATTCATATCACAATAAATTTTGATGTTTAAAAAAATTTCAGAGTATTGTCTAAAAAGGCAATGATAAACCCTATTACAAATTTAGACATAAGAATTTAGTTTCTTTTTTCCAAATTTGCTAATTAACAAATATCTATTATATCATGCAACAACATAAAGAAGTGTAACACAGCTTTGCCACACTGTTAAATTTACGTACAAATTTTGAGAGATAAATGATAGAAATATTCTAGTGTCTACTCTAGCCCCATCTCCACACTTACCCTCTTTCCCCTACATACATCAAAATTTTGTACATTATTTTTTTCTGTTCTATGTTTTGTGCACAGAAATTTCTTCTTTATCTTAGGGTATTAAGATTTTGGTTTATCTTAAACAAAATCTTACATAACCTAGCACTTTTCCTAGGCATACTTTGCCTAGACTTGGGAAACACCTTTTTTTTTTTGCTTTTCCTTTTATTTTCGTTTCAGGATCGCTATGACACACTGAATAAAACGTTGTTTGAAGAAATGTTTATCAGCAATGAGTTATATAAATCACTCTGTTATTTTAAAAGATAATGTTACTTAAGGAGAAAGATTTCACAAAATTTGAAGTTACAAAACAATCAAAATTCAAGATGATAAACGATGGTTGTAAAGAACTGATAAAATTAATTTTTTAATTTAGTGACGTAAATGTACACTGAAAGACATCAATTACAAATTTAGGGTACAAAATTCTTGACAGTTTTATGACCTCTTTCAAAGCTTAAAAGTTCTACGATAAAGAACAACAATAATGAACCAAGCGTTCGCATAGTAGTCGGAAGATTATTTGCTTAGTCCTGAAATAACGCAATTGTTTATATTTTGAAACAAATTACTCTACACAAGAATAAAATACTTAAATAAATCCATAATAAACATGCACTTTTTTTAAAAAAAAATATGGCAATCGTTTTTAATTATTGTAAAAATTCTACTCGAGATGTAAAAGGTTAAGTTACAGTTTAAATTAGAACAAGCATTAACCTCTTATCTTTGATTCAAATAAAAAAATTTTTATTAACATGTTGTATGAGTTAACAACACCTTGTCCGTTGGAAGCGAAAGAATGGTTAACCAGATAGTGACCTTTATTTCGCATTCGATGTTTTGCAAGGATATTTCGTCGCTTTGAAACTAAACCGTTGTAACTCAAAAGAGTCGAAAAATGAGATTTTTGGGTCATTTTGTGTAAAAACAGTCACTCTTTTTGAAAAACAACCTGTTATCATTATAGTTCCATAAAGTTAATTTAGAGAGCAGATAAATCGTCATCGCATTGCCGTGATTAGCATTAGCGCGGAAAGTTTGAAATCGCTCTCCTGAAAAACTTGCTTTTTTGAGTTACCACGGTTTAGTTTCAAAGCGACGATTTGAGATAACTAATTTTTAAGAAACAATTGCTCAGAATTCACTTTAAAGCGGTGAATCGGATTTATGGTACTCGTTTTTATACTCTGTGCAATTATCCGACGAATTTGATATTGATACAAGTTACGAATTTGATACAAGTTAGCAAAATATAATAAGTTAGCAAAAACTATTACCAACAGAACCAAAATTACATAAAAACACGAAACGTTTAAATTTTCAGCTAATTATTATTTGCTGAAAATTTTTGATACTAATGTTATTGTTGAACTGACTCACATATCCTTAACATTGATACATTTACCTTTTAAATTTGCTCATGATCGAAAACTGCAACAATAATTCTTAAAGCAATTAAGTTATTAAAATTTTTATCTTTAAAACCTTTGAGCGCAGCTTTATTAGTTCGTTCTTTTTTTTTTGAGAACTGGGCATCTGTGGCCAAAATATGCCCTTTTCCCATTCATCATGAAGTGATGGAAACATACATGAAGACTGGATACACTGAGAGGAGAAGTCATGGAGTAAGGAAAAAATGGCACTTTGCCATCATGCTGAGAAGTTGAAATTGTAGGTGAAGAAAAAACTGGAAGGTGATTGGAAATGAGTTGAGAGTAATCAACAAAAAATGAGATCAGCTGTACTTTAGCTTGAAGTAAACATCTCGCTTTTTGAAAGATTACTAATTTCGATGAGATAATTGGCATCACCAGTCTTCGCTACTATTTAAACCCGAAGGAATCTATCAGCCGACAGTAGAGTTTAGTCACGCAAGACCCCTACTTGTGAAACATGCTTCAACCAAACGGGTTCAAACATAACTGACCGCCATTACTGTTAGATCGGACAGGCCTAACTCAGGGGTGAAAGCGAGACGGAAAAAAGGAAAGGCTGGTAGCAAAACCATTTCAGTTATAGCTAGTTTTGGGGAGGAGTTTACTTATTCTTTTTTTAAATTTTTCAACAATATCTACTTTATCTTGCTGGATGCTGGATATTGGGGTTATCTCGGCGTTTGGCGCGAAGCGCCACTAACCGATTCATCGATTCTGTTTTGTTGTATTCTGGGAGGTCCTATATATCTTTGAAGTTGTAGTATGTTGTAACAACAAGTCAAGTCCTTAAGGAGTAAATCTTTAGTTTTGAAGGGAAAATCATCTTTGGATTGGGGAGATCCCCTTGAGTAGAGTTGTATGATAAAGTTAATAGTATTTTGATAGTATGCAGTCTGAGCATAAAAAGGCGGTAATTGGGCTGAAATTCGAATTATCACTGATTATATCAATATCGAACAATTTATTGAAATCCGATGTGGTGCATGTCCTTGCGTCGCTGTAAAATTTTGTGGTCAATTTAGCTATAAAGCAATTGATATCATCAATGTTTAAGTCTTTTCTGAGAAATCTATTGCTAATCGCCCTTGGGGCGCCAGTCATTGTGCGTAAAAATTTACCTTCAGTTGTAGATAGCTTCTACTTTATCTTGGAAAAGAAGCAGTTTTATATATATGCCAGAATTATAAAAGAAATCTTGATAGTTACAGATATTTCATTTTTTTCCAAAAAAATGCTGGAATGAAATGTTTTACGTACCAGGTTTTTCTCTTTTCCGTCTTGCTATATAAGGGCTTTCACCCATGGCGTAACTGCTACTGCTTGGTGCAACATCTCTACATCACTCCTTAAAAAACTCAAAATATGCCAGAACAAAATCCTCAGGAAAATAACAAAAGCAAGATGGTTTACCCGCAATAAAAACATACATAGCGACCTCAACATAGATTTCTTAGATCACCACATTGCAAAGCAAAACTTCAGATTTTTTGAAAAAACCAAATATTGTGACACCGCAGGATTCAACGAAATTTTTACGTTCGAAAACTTAAGAGAAGACATAAACCTCAGGCCGATTGCAGCTCATTTTTGTAGTGACATAATTTTAACCAAAATACAAAATATTTGATTTCCTCTTATTCCAGTTACCAGAAAGAACCACCTTAAAGATTAAATACAAGATGAATGGGGAAAAGGCCGCTAACGGCCCCAGGCGCCCAGTTATATTTCGATGATGATGATGATGATGACGTAACTGCTACTACCATGTGCTCGATGCAATCATCACGTTCAATGGTCAAAGCAAAACAAATTACTACTGCCAGCTTACACGATGTTTTCACGTTTACTGGATCTGGAAGTTATTAAATTTTGATGTTCTGCCTTTGAACATTGATCTGTGAACTACGTCGCAGAAGTTCTGCAGTCCTCAAACTTCAATCTAAACGGTCGCGAAGGAGGAGAAGAATCGTCAAGAGGCAAACGTTGCATGCATAACCCGCAAGGCACGCCTGTCCTCTAGGGCTTCTTGATCAGGATGCAATGCCAAATATCTTTCTGAATTTAATATATGTTTTTCAATTAATTATGTACAATTGTAGTTAAATTTCTTTTGAATCTAATTTATAAAAACATTAATAGAGGGATGTCACAGGAGACGAAAAAGGTAAAATGTGGTAGAAACTCAATTCATTTTTACTTATTTATTACTCTTCAATTATATTTAATTGCAACTACCACTATGACTTACATTTCATATTATTCATATTTTAAAAAAAAAATTAAGAATTATTCTCTGAAAGTTCCTTCTATAGAAAATTAAAATTAAGCTACCTAATGTAGCTCATTTAATAAAATTTAGAATTTTATTAATCGCTGCCTTTTCATTTTTTGTCGCCCGTGGCAACCCTATACCCAGGTCTGTACACTTTTTGCGGAGTTTCAACTAGTGGTTGCTAAGTTTACATTTTAATATGTGATCCTTCATTTTGTAAATAAATTTTATAAATTTGTTTCAAAATAATTTTCCACACCATCTCATGTAAATATTTTAAACGATCATATATATGAAACACCCACTTTTTCATACAATATTTAAAATGTTGGGAAAATGACTTAAAATACAAAAATCTTCCTCAATAACAGTAATGTTATACTCTGATACTTTATACAAAAACATAATAAATTATTTAAAATTCGGATAGAAGACAAGCAACGTGTATTCCTTATCAGCATTCACCCATTTGTGCCATTAATCCATTTTTAGAAGGTCAGTGTTTCTTTTCAAAAATGGAAGCAGTAATAATACAAAGTGTTTTATAATGAAGGAACATTTTACTTTTTAAGAAATGTGCGATAATCAGTTGTTTGTTGATTGCCTCGTGATATTTTTTGCGAATTCAATCACAAACATGACTTATAACAAGTAAAAACAAACTTGGCAAAAAAAAAGTTACTTTCCGAGAAACAGTAACCTATTTAACGTGAAAAAAGTGAACTACAATGCATTGGTGATAACGATTTTTCACGTTTCTACTAGACTGCACAAAAACATCAGATTTTCGAAGCTAACATGAACAGCAGCAAAAGTAAGTGCAGAAGCAAATTCACCTTATTCCTGAAGGAGGTTCTTTCTTTTATCAACAGATGGCAGTACAATAAGAAGCGTTTATAACTTCTTGATACCAATACATTGATTTACACTAATCTGTACTGTGATTACGTCATAGGAGGACTGCAAGAGACTGGATCAGAGAATCAGAGTATGTCTTTTCTTTAGAACTGCCAATAGTTCGCTTTCGAAAACCTGGTGAATGAAAGTGTGTTAGTGATTCCGTTACGGAAAGAAATTTCCGTCTTAAGGTGTCATTTTCTGTTAAGAAGTATTTACTATGACGGATTCCCCGGGTACGGCATGAAATCGAAACTATTAAAGGGAGGCAGATTAAATTTTGAATTTTGTTTTAAGAACTGCCTGCTAGCAAAATAATTGTGTCTGGCGTCTTCTTCTGATTTGCTCTAAGTAAACGGAGTTTGAATTTTTATATTATTTAATGAACTTTATGTAATGGTAAAGTAACATATCTCACTCAACCGAAAAAGTGCTCTTTCCATCCGAACAGATAAATTGCTGACTTCTCATTTTTCTTGAATAGTTGTCATATATCATATCATATTTTCTAAAAAAGTGAGCATGATTGGGTGATCCTCCACAAGTGCTTAAGAAGAGCTTAAGAGAGCGGTATAATTTGATCACTTTATTGTCATTTAATTGCCCTGTTTCCACTTTTGTTGAAGCTTTAACTTCGAAGAGATTAAAATATCATTTCATGGTTAAATAACGTTAGATTTTAGTTTGATTATGTTTACAATAGTAGAATGAATTAGTTTAGATATACTTTTGTCTTTAAAAAACAATCCGAATTAGCTTTTTGTATTCTGATTTTTATCTCGCGATGTTACAGTATATATCCTCGAGCCGCAAAGCACAAGATTCCTGGCTGTCTTCCTATACTTGTATTAACAAGGGAAGAGTGACCTGCTCCCTAATAATCATATGTGATGGTTATCTTAGCATCAGCCCCGCTAGGGGCTCCAACTAATTCATCTGAGTGGAAATAAATAATAAATCGCCGAAGCGCAACTGAAAGGTGAAACCTGCTCCCTAATGCTTAAGAATCAAGCCATTATAGAATCAAAAGTTTAAATGTAAGCGGTATGCAGAGATAACAATTGCTCCGCTTTCTGCAAAAGTTTTAATTTGTAGGGAAGTACTTAGTGAAAATTATAGGATAAGGATAATTACGCTTACTTTTTAAAACTGCCAAAACGAAATAACTGCATTAAAATTGCATTTCATATGATATTTTGAATTTTAGATAGATTGTGATGAAAAAAATACTTAAAATGAAAAATAAACTAAAAATAACTTAAATTTCGTTACCACTAGAAAATTTGTTTTACAAAGCTGAAAAAGTTTGTAACTCAAGGGATAATGCTGGCTGACCTTTTTAAAACCCGCAGAATATCTTCTAACCACTAAAGCTTTTGTGACTGAGACACCAACAGTTCCGGATTCAACAAAATGTTTTTTAAAGATTTTCGGTTATTTTTACCAACTTTTTAAAACTTACAACACAGCTCTATTGTTTTTTTTTGTTGGAATTACATTCATTTGCAGACTTGTGTGCTCAATTTAGTCTTATAAAGCTTTGTCAATAGAAGGATGGTGGCACAATACAGAGAAGAACAGCACGAAGACTCATCCAGGGTAACAGCGCGATTTGCACAGCGTAGCGGCCCCAACCCCATATACAGTGAATAAAACATTTTGAATTATGTAACAATCTGGTAATATTATAATAAAGTAACCATGATCAGAAGTATGTACAAACTTGATCGGAGATTTACATTAATTGCCATTGAAAAATGAATACAGCCATGATTAGATGGACAAATATAAGTTCGAAATAAACCAACTACTTACGCTTTTTTAAAAATATTTTATAGAGTGGTAGATAACAAAAAACTAAAGCTTTCAGAACTTTTGGTAGTATTGCCAACATTTAAAAAACCTATGTACGAGAGATATGGATCAAAGTTGCGTTCTGTATGAATTTCTTTTTAGATAAATTTCTTTTTAGATAAATTTGAGAAATGAAAATTTATGATATAGAACTTCATACCTGCCAACTTTCACTCTTTCCAAGAATGGAATTTCCAAGTAGTAGTAGAACAATTATCAAAAAACAATCTTACACAAAAGTATATTTTGACCAGGTTGAAATTCGTTATCGTAAAGACTAATACAGAGGTGCCAATTGCTCCATTTTCAACAAAGTTTTAATAAATTGGTAGCGAAATAGATTGTAAAACTTTCAGCATATGGATATTCACGCATACTCTTGCAACCGCAATAAAGTTGATTTTAATATTATACTTCAACCTTTCGATATGTAGTGGTGGAAAAATGCCTATTGATGAAATAAAAACGACTTAAATTTTATTACCACTATAAGATATTTCTTTTCATGGATGGCTTCACTACTAATTTGCTTTTGTCGTAATTATTTATATGCAGCGGTTGTCAATAGTTCAAAAATACCGAAACCCTACGTATAAAAATATAAAAATGTATATAAAAATACCGAATATTTTTATATAAAATTAAAAAGCTGAGTGAAATTTATTATTAAATAGACTCCCATTATACATATTACAACAATTTTAAAAAGTTAAAAAAAAATATATCAATAGAATTTCTTAGATAGTTAAAAATATGTATCAAGAGAATATTCTTAAAAAAGTTAAAAATATGTATTAAGAGGATATTCGTAAAAGGTTAAAAATATATATCAAGAGAATATATTTAAAAGAGTATAAAGATATATCAAGCGAATATCTCTCAATATTATACTTAATTGCAGTTAATATTTTGAATGTTTCATTTTTCAGAAACTGATTCTGAACCTAGAAATTTTGCGCTGTCCCCATTCATTTCCAAAAATAAAGAAAACCTTAAAATTGTGGTTTGTAACTATATAATAGTTACAAATTATTCTTATATTCAAAAATTTTCTACTATGTTATGTTTTTTTTAAATTCAAGTTATCATTCACTCGTCGATATATATATTTAATATTACAAAAGAAATTAACTGCCAGTTTTAAATCTAAACCTTTTTTATTAAATTTATTTTCTATATTATCATTACATTAAATATAAAACTTAACCTCTTAATTTAAAAAAAGTGCCAACCAAGATTGGCACGATCTTATTAATATTATACAAATATTATCTTAACCCTTTTGAAAGCCGTGGTAAGTATTCTTACCACCACGTTGGACCACTTTTAATTTAGGTTTCCATTTTTCAATAACTTCAGCTTTCTTGAAGTGAGTTTGAATAAAATTGGTAACCATTTGTCACTTTTAAAAAACGTATAAAAGTTATGAAATACATAATTCCTTTTGAAGTTTGTATCATATAAGGAATTTATTTTATAAATAAAAAAAAAAAATAAAAGTCAGTAAGTTCCTAATAGGTCATGTTAAATATATTTACCACCAAAAAATGGCATTTTTATAAACTAAATGAGTTTTTTTATTTTTTTATATCAATTACTGTTCTTAAAACAATTTCAATTCCAAAAATACTTTAATTTACCTTTACTAGAAATAAAGGGTTAAAAAAAGTTATCGATGATTGAAAATACACGTACTTTAAAGCAATTGTATCTATCATCAGTTCAGGTATTTTGATGCGGAATATATAAGAAATAAAGAGCTTTTTGTTGCCTGGTGTTACGTCACAAATCAGGCTGATTTTTATTATAAATAAAATAAAAGTGGTGACTCAAGTATTTCATTAATAATATTTATTTCGTAGAAACAATATATCAATATAATGTATTAAGAGTGTAGAAGGTAATAATTGGATATTAAATTAGAGTACAGTATTTTCTTAAGAGTCAAGTGGAAGGTATCAGGACTGCATATTCGCTTGGCATGAACGAATCAGCCCTGCCACTTTTTCATAAATTCTCTTTTTCTTAATTATTTACTGTTTGCAATTTTTACTTGTTCTCTGATGAAAAAACCAGAATATATTGCTAATAAAAAAATTTTGGTTGCCATTGATATTTTAATCTGTCTTTTAGACAGATTAAAATATCAATGACATAGTGAGATATATAGTGAAATATGACATAGTGAATGACATAGTGAAATATAGTGAGCTATAAGGACATGATTTTATTACCAGTTTCGCCTTAAGAAACATAAACTTTTAGACCTGACTGTAAGTAGGAATTCTATAATTCAAGCAGTTAATGAAATAATATTGTCAGGACTTTAGTTTTCATAGTAGTTGTAATGATCATAACATTTTATTTTGTTCGACGAAGATGAAAATAATGTATGCAATTTTTTACCACTATAAAATTGCTGGTACTGAAAGTAAAAGAAAAAAGAAGTTGATGCTCTCACATCATCTTGACTTTATGAGACGAACTTTTTTTTTTCTAATGGCAGACGCTAAACTTTTGCTTCCTTCTCCTAGGAAGATGCCGGAAGTATTACTCATTTAACGTTACCCAGTGGGCAACCAGTGGGAGGCGAGCAACATTACCCACGCCACACTACCACAGATACCCGTTTATAGGGTGGGCCACATTCACACATTATACAATAGAGAACAACACACAGAGAGAAACATCTATGCCCTGAGCCAGGGCTAAAGAGAAGAGACAAGGGCTAGTTCACTCCGCTCTCAGAGCTGAAGCTCGATTTTCCTCCTCATGACGTCACTGTGTACACAGATCTCGGAGGTCGCAAGCAAAGATATGACAACTTCGCACCATTCTCTCTGTACAAATAAGTTAGACTTTTTCTGGTTATTAGCCTTCAAACTTTACACAATTAACACAATATTTTTGTCATAAACATAGTTCAAAAACATTTTCCTGGCCGTAACATTTAAATAAATACCATTTTAAACTTATAAAAATATTTTACTAGTTGTAGTAAATGAAACTATAAATACTTTATTTTAACATTTTTAGTTTTAACTTTTACTGTTACAAAGAAGTAAAGCATATGTCAATACTTTTTTAGTTACATATTGTTCGAAAACAATAATTTGTAAAGTTTTGTTAAATTTAGAATCCTGATTTTAAAATAAGCTGTTAATGGTAATTTGTTTATACTTAATCATTAGGAAACTACAACCTTAAACCTTAATTACTGAAATAAAATAATAAATTTATTTTCATAATAGCATTGGAAATTTTACAATTGCTTATAGATGTTTATATTTTAGAGAATATAATTTTAAAAAACCATAAATATAAAGAATAACTACATTCGAAACTTATTTATCTGTTATGAAATGAGAAGAAATTTAACTATTAATACTTTTACTTTTCACTTTTCATTTAAGTTTTACTTTTCTTTGACTTTATCCATTTCTTAATTTTTTCGCCTGCCTTTCTTTTTGAAGTAACGGGTCGGTTTCTGTTTAGATGACGAATTCTTATAAAAGTTCTTAGACGACAAAATAAGCGTATTGCTGCTTTATTTACTGTAGGATATCGTTCCTCTAATTCATTTATAAGTTCCTTAATGACACCTTTTGATTTTCTGTAAAATGTCCCATGCATACTTTGAAAAATGTTCTCAAATTCCTGACACACTTCCATCCATTCTGCTGATGGAACAAATAATCCTCCCTTAGATAACAGATTTGTCCATTCCGTGTTGCTGCTCCCCTGTTGTTGGATGTACTGAGAAGATGGTTTTCCTAATTTTGAATCAATATTTTTAAGGCGAAATGCTATGTATCCGGCAATATAATTTAGACCTTCTTTTTCTTGTGAACTAATCATTTTGTTTCCCAAATTAAGTACAACATCCCAAGACATAGGAATGGAAGTTAAGTCATGCATTAAATCTTCAATGTTGTCTAAAATATTATTATTTTCGGAAATTATATTTTTTGATGTGTCTTTTTCAAACGCTTTTTCGAATAATTCCGCAGTTAAATAACAACTTATTTCTGAATTTTTTATTTCTGTGCACACCTTTGACGAAAGATTAGGTAGCTTATTGGCAATTAATAGGTGTTTAAATCTTTTAATTACTTCAGTAGGGCTTGGATGGTCATTAAACCTGCCAAGACCTCTAATTTGGCTAAATAAACTCTCTAGAGCATCTTGAGTCAATCTGGTGGTTAAAATGTATCTTGCTCCGAAGGATTTTAAATCTTCTAATAATGAAAATAATGAAGATATAGAAATAATAATTGCTTTTTGAAATGGAAGTAGACATTTTTTACCCCGCAATCTCATTTTGCTTATAACTTCTCGGACTTCATTTAGAACAAGTGATTGAGATTGAAAATAATTTAAATTTCCGAAAGCAGCTTTCATACTTTTTGCTGGAGGGGGCTCTAAGCTCTTGCTGTTCATCACATCAAAAAAATCATCGATTAATTTAAAAAAATCGTGTGCCTTTTTGTTTCCTGTAAACTTTAATATTCCCTTTGCTGTAGTGGCAGAGAATAACACCTTTGCTGGTGTAACTTTTTGTCTATCATTACCTTTGACTAATAGATATGACTCTTTTAGTTTGTGGCACAATTTTATTTCTCCGGTATCTTTTCTCAATACTTCTTCAACAATTCCTGAGTTGATAAAAGTTCCATCATCTAAAATTAATCCAGAGTCCAAAAAATGATTCCGCAGTAACTTTACGTAATGAGGCATATCAGCAAAAACAAAAATTTTTGACGATGGTCGGATAGGATTCAAAAAATAAAATGATTCAATTGTTATTTGGAGATACTTCCAGAGTGTCCCACATCCTCCTAAATCTGAAACAATTGCTTTTACATCGATTTCAATTACTTCCAAGCTTTCTATGACTTTGAAAAGTAAGACTTTATTCATTGTAACATCGAAATCGTAAAAAATTGGTTGTTTCCATTTTGAAAATAGTCCTCTAATCAAAACCAATTGAACTTTTTTGAAAGGACCTAGGATTTGATCAAGTCCAGCATCATAGCAAATATCTGAGGAGACATGCATTTCATCAAAACTAAGGACACATATTTTTTTTAATCCACATGCATTTTCTGCACAATTTTTAATCAAATTTAAAACATCTTTCTGTAAGCCTGGAGCACAAGATAATTTTGCGCACCATCGCTTTAACGTACTAGCACTTGGTAGAGGTAAGCCAATTTTAAATTTCCAAAAATCATATGCTTTTGAAGAAAGAGAACGTATAATAATACATCGGGAAATGTCCTCTGTTGTCCATTTAACATTTGAAGTACCCTTCATTAAAGATTGTATTTGACCTCTTGTAAATACTTTTTTTACACTGTTTTCTAAATTATGCATTTTTGTTCCAATTTCAACAATTCCCTTCTTTGCTCATAATTTTTTTTCAGAATTTTTTTTCTAGATGCGTTCCACCGTTTCATACGCTGAACTGATATTTTTTTAAACTTCATTTCTTCATTATTTTTATTTTTCAAATCCTTTTCTAAACTTTCAATTCTCTCTTTCAGTACTTTAACTTCTGTTTCTAATTTAAAGCATTTATCACAATTTGTACTTAAAAAATTTTCATTCCTTGTATTTAAATTGCTTTTCTTTGGGCTTAGAGTTTTTAATCTGTCCAATGCACGAACCAACACATTGCGTTTATCCAATCTTTCTTGCCGAGAAGAAATTATTGGTAAGGAAGAAAATGGCAAATTTACTCTTGGTATTGCAGAAGATTTTAAAATCATTCTAATCGGCAATCCAAGCAAACGATTTCTCATATCATCTTCATAATCTTCTTTCAAGAAATGCTTACTGCATATTCGTGCATGTTTTATATTAACTGGGTCATTTCGTTTGCAACGTTGAAGCCATTCTTTACATAGTTGTACATTTACTTTAGGGAAAGCATGGAAAATTATATTTTTTCCTTTTGCATTTCTATCAGAGTTTTTGCAAGTTGCAATCGCACAAACTGGCATTTCGTCAATAATTTTAAATTTTCACTTTAAAAGACTGAGGAAAATCATTAAAAAAACAACGAAAGTCTTGCAATATGTCTCAAAAAGGAATACTCCAATTTTAGTTGAGAGTTACTTAGACCGAACGCTCCGTTCTTGAAGTAAAAGTTCAAGTTTTGCGCCAAAGTAACGTCACAGGGGAAAATCGAAGGCTTGGCGCGGCAAGAGCTTCTTCAAAGGAAAGAACCAGCCCTTGTCTTTTCTTTAGCCCTGGCCCTGAGCGGCATTCGATCCCGCGGCCATTGGCTTCGCAGTCAGGCACGCTAACCGCTCAACAGTCTGGCCGGCTTGAGACGAATTTGAATGTAAGTAACAATCCCGTTTTTAACTAGCAGTAATAGAACGGATAATACGGTGCTAAAAATTATAAATAAATACTTAAAAATTATTTAGGTCACAATCATATCGAAAATCCCACATTTTCTACTATAATTATCAAAAGAACAAATTTTGTTTTACTTATTTCATTTATTTTTCAGTTTTTTTTCTCTCTTCTTTTAAAACAAATATCAGTGTATCAAAATATAACTTTTCAGACGGGCTTCAAAGTAAATAAGAAACATATTATTAACAAACAATAATAAAACAGAAAATATAGAACTCAAATGATTAATGAATACTTAAAATTTAGTTATATCACAATAATATCAAAAATCCTACATTTTGCTATAATTCTTATAAGAACAAATTTGAATCGGATTATGATTTATTTAATTTTACATTATTTATTTATTTTTCAATGTTTTACTACGTTTTATTTTTATTTATTTATTTTATATTATTCGTATTTCTTATTCGAAAAAAACAGCTTACATAACGGTGATAAAATATGAAATATCGCACGTGGTTTAAACATTCGTATTTTTTGGAGCTTAGAACTACTGGATAGCTGAATAAATAATAAATTTTTATGTACCATAATAAAAATATAAACCACATTTGATAAATTGGAGATAATTTAATCCTCACTTCTTTCTTTTCTTTCTCTGTGATGTTTGCAGTTTATATTTTCGCGTAGATTTATTAGCTGCAAATCAAGATCCTTCTCACCAGACAAAAAGAAAAAAAAATAGCCCCTACCCCATTCATCATGAAAATTATATATAGTGAATAAGACAATTTGAATTATGTAACAGTGTGGTAACATTATAATAAAGTAACCATGATTAGAAGGATGTTCAAACTTGATCGGAGATTTACATTAATTGCCACTGAAAAATGAATAGAGCCATAATTAGATGGATATACATGAAATACGAGCTTAATCTGTGATATTTACATTAATTGCAGTAGAAATTTGAAATTGAGCATTAAAAATTGATGATAGCATATATACACAAAATCGTGATTCAAAAACATGAAATACATGCTTAATCTGTGATATTTACATTAATTGCAGTAGAAATTTGGAATTGAGCATTAAAAATTGATAATGGCATATATACAGAAAATCGGACTTCAAAATAATGAAGATTCTACATAACTTTTGATAAGCCTTAATGGCGCCATCTAGTGCGATCAACATTCAAAAATATTAATTTGTATAGTAATAGAGATGCTAACTAAAGTTCAAAAAAAGGTTTAGTCCAAAAGTGACATTATTCAAGAGTGGACTCACGCATGATTGTTTGCAGCAGTTGTAAAACTTCTCTGCTTTTTAAAAGTTCTTTTAGTTCTTTGATGATTGAAACCAGTCTATGGGTTTGACCTGTCGTTGTAGATGGAATTGTAGCTGGAGTTGCACGAGGACCTCTCCTGGGGGGGCGGATGCTGCATCCCGTGTAGTTGGCAGTGTGTACCTCTCCACAGTTGCAGCACTTGGGTGGTGTATTTATGTTCTTGTGGCACATTTAAGACATCTTGGTTGTGAGTTGCAAATTCGCTGCGTGTGACCCTAATTTTGGCAGTTGTAGCATTGAATTGGGCTTCTCCTGCCGCGGAACCTTTCATTTTTCACCGGAAGGTCACAAATATTGGTAACTGAGAAGATTTGTTGATTTTGATCTGTTTCGATTAGTATTGCGAGAAAAAGCGGGAGGAGCCTAAAGGCTCCGCCCACTTTTCTCTTGAACTGTATAACTTTTTGTGTTTTAATGCCTGTCTTGGCCAATTCAAGGGAGATATGATCTGTATTGGTGCCAGCTGGAAGTCCACGGACTAGAACTTTAATATGTTTGATTGGTAGTTCTGTTTCTGAAGTTGTGGGTGGAGCTGCAGCTTCACTGTAATCCTCCTTGGGTTGGGCTAAGTCAGGATCTACGTTGGTTTTAGATAGTTGTAAGGAAGTGGCGACATCTAGTAGTGATGGAGGGCTGCTATTTGTAGTCTTGGAGAAATTTACTTCAGATTTCTCAAAGTTGTTTTGCTTCTTTTTTTTTTAGTTTTTTGGCAGGGGGTTCTGTGTTATTTTTGGACGAGTTTCCTGAATCGATGGACGACGCATTCCCAGTCTGTTCCAAAAGTTGGCCGCTTTCATGGATTTCCATGTCAGTGACTTCCGCTGGTGTAGTCGGTATTTCGGGCCTATTTGGCACAGGCATGAGAAACTGCTCCAAATTATTCAGTTTCTCAAGTAGTTCTTTATTTTTCATTTCAACTTCTTTAATTCTCCTTCCCATGTCTGCTAACTCTTTAGCCATTTTGGTTTCAAAATCCGAGCATTCCTCATCCGTAATTGAACCACGTGCAGGTCTTTCGGTCAATCGCTTTCCGCCACGTCCGTGGTGGTGATACGCAGCCATTGTTGCGTGATTGCAACTATTAACTTCAACAGTGATGTTAATGTAAATTGAAAGCTACAATATCGGCAGAATCGTTTAACTTAATTTGCATCTACTTATACTCTCAAGTTAATTCTTGCTAAGTCAAAGCTGTTAACCTTCTACATTGTGCGGGAAAATTTCTTCTAGTGGTTGCTAAGTTTATATTTATCATTCTTTGTTCCTTAAATGCGATTCGGAGTTTTCCGCCGCACTTGATGTGAAGGATTCAAAAGCTCAGCTCATAACAAACGCCAATTTGTTCCATATATATATATATATATATATATATATATATATATATATATATATATATATACAGGGTGATTCTAAAACGATGGGCAAAATTTTAGGAATTGATAGTACACACCCAAGCAAACAATTTTTATCAAAGAATGCATGGTCGAAAACAAAGCGCAAAGCTGCTGGCGCGTTTGGAAAGTTGTTTGATGCAAACGTCTTATGTATGAAGCTTCCACTGAATCTGCAGAAGAACTTGTCGCCAAGCTTTCGGCCGCTGCAGGAAAAGTTCGTGATGTGCCTGGTGTGTGTCAGAATGTTCGCCTATCTTTTCTTCGCCGTTGTACTGCGTGCATAGTCACTGCGGGCCACTGTTTTGAGCACTTATTGTAATCACATGCCACTAAATTTGCTTTTATAACTTAATTTCATCGTTCTTTGTGTGTTTTTGCCTCATATAAGAACATAAACTTTGACGCCCTCTAGCGGTTTTGCGTTTTGTTTTCGACTATGCATTCTTTGATGAAAATTGTTTGCTAGGGTGTGTACTATCACTTCCTAAAATTTTGCCCATCTTTTTAGAATCACCCTGTATGTATATATATATATATATATATATATATATATATATATATATATATATATATATATATATATATATATATATATATATATATATATATATATATATATATATATATATATATATATATATATATACAGTGGGTGATCGGTTAACGAACTTAATCCGTTCCAAGACTATGTTCGCTATCCGAATTGTTCGTTAACCGATCATTGAATCACCATAGACTTTTATGTGAAATCGATTAATTCGTTCTGGAGACCCTAAAAATTAAATTTTAAAAAATGTATAATAGCAAGTTTTTTAAAAAAATAATACATACATATAGACTTGCATATTAATCAGTCCTTTTCATTTTTTGCTTATGGGGCGTTGAAGAACATGTCCAATGTCGATTGCTTTTCTCTCTTTTTCAGGATTTTCCGGAAGTAATTAATAGCATTGTCGTTGTAAAGATCCCCAACCCTACTGACATCAGCTTGGTTTGGGTGCCATTCTAAGACCATTGCTCTGACATCCTCCCACTTTTTCAAAAGATCTTTAATTGCAGATGTCGGCATTGGTCCTCTTTCGTCTTCCTCCTGTTTAGAAGGAGACACATTTCGTTGTGTTTCTTGGTGTTCTTCATTCAAAATTTCTTAGAGTTCTTCTGTCGTCAGTTCATCTTCATGTCCCATTATGAGCTCTTCTATGTCATCCTCGTTCACCTCCAATTCCAGATCTCTAGCAGTTGTCAAAATTTCATCTATAATTTCAGGGGTGTCTCCCTGATCACCTCCGTCTCCTTGAGCGAAGGATGGACACAGCTTCCGCCAAGCAGAAATCAACTGTCGCTGTGTGACTTCTGACCACGCCTTTTGAATGATACGAATAGCTTCAAGAATGTCAAATTTTTCTTTCCAAAACTTTTTTAAAGTCATTGTTGAGGAGAATTGACTTGCTTCAAAACACCGACGAAACAGCACGCGAGTGTACAATTTCTTGAAAGCCGCAATAACCTCCTGATCCATCGGCTGAATCAGCAAAGTCGTATCCGGAGGTAAAAACTGAACTGTCAGCCAGGGAAAGTCTGTCAACAAATTATCTTCAAGATCCTTTGGGTGTCCTGGTGCATTGTCCAATAGCAGCAGTGCTTTCAACGGCAAGTCATTGGTATCAAGGTAGTCTTCGATGCTCGGGGCACAAACTTTAAATAGCCATTCTTTGAAAAGATACTGAGTGACCCATGCTCTCTGATTCGATCTCCACATTAATGGCAGTTTGCCTTTAATTATGGAATTTTTTTTAATGCTTTAGGATTCTCAGAGTGGTAAACGAGAAGTGGTTTTAGCTTCATATCACCACTAGCGTTAGCTCCCAAAAGTAACGTCAATCGGTCTTTCATAGGTTTATGCCCAGGAGCATTTTTCTCATCTTTCGTGATGTAGGTACGGTTCAGCATGCGCTTCCAAAACAAACCAGTTTCATCACAATTAAATATTTGTTGTGGACGATACCCTTTTGTTTCAATGAATTCTTGAAATTTGAGACAGTACTTCTCAGCTGCTTCTTTATCTGCACTAGCCGACTCACCATGCATTAATGCATGTTTAATTCCAGACCTTCTTTTCTCGGATGACGAACTCCTCGGATGACGAACCTGGAGTTTGTTCTTTTAATTTCTCAAAAATTTCTCTAGCCTTCTCTTGAATGATAGGCGTAGTAGTTACATCTCGTTTCATTTCCCGTTCATTTATACAAACTAAAAGCAACCTCTCCATTATATCATGGATGGCACTTCTTTGCTTCGCAGATGTGATTTTCGTTACTCCTTCAGCTGCTTGAATCTTCTTGATGATATCTTTCTTAGCTGATGTTGTGCATACTGTAGACCTGTTCAAGCCATACTGTTTCGCAACATCAGTCAGTTTCTGTCCACTCTCAACTTTGGCTATCATTTCTCGCTTGGTGTTTAAAGTGAGCACAGTTCTTGACACTCCATGCTTTTTGGGACCCATAAAATTGTCAGATTTTCAGTTTTTTTATAAGGGGTTCCGAAAAGCACACACGAAAATTTCAGAGGAACAGGAACCAACTAGTGTACACAATTGACAAAGTTTCGACGCACACTAGCACCGCACGTGTGTTATTACCACATTCAGGGTTGCCAGTGGCGACTAAAAGGCGATTGACTATATTTGGAAAGGAGTTTGCCGTCTGGCAATTCAAGACAATGAATGGGACGGCGAAGGAACGAGGGGGGAAAGCGCTCAAAACGAAATATTTTTCTGCTTTGAATGAAATTAAAACCGAAACTGATGGTCTAATTTGTATGAATATTGTATTGGAATTTTTTTTCAATAGAACTTTGAAAATTAATAGGTAAGCAACATAATTCAAGAGAGATGAAAAACGATTTTTAGTCCGTTTCTCATATTTCACGTATTTTTACGGCGGTAGCGCGTCATTGGCACCTTTATATTTTATAGTCTGCACTGTTCGAAAAAATTAAGAATTCGCTTAATTTATTCGCCATGTCAGCAAATCCACTCGCCCATAACTTATTTGCTGTCAGAAAATATTGATATTCATACTGAAATTGAAGTATTCAAGTGTGTATTGATCTTAATTTGTATGCAAAATTATAACAAATGTCAGGGGTGATTGTGAGCCCAAGTCAAAATTCCGGAAAATTTCTTGAGTAAAAATAAAATAAAAAAAATTTTAAATCGAAAAAAATTTAAACAAGGTTTTTTCCTTTTTCTCAATATTTCTTAGTTTACTTAAAATATATTTAAAAGTTTTCACATACCTATAATGACCTGGAGCAGTAATTGAAATTTACAAATATGTCTTTCTTTCTTGAGTTTATCATTATAATAACTATTTACAGATACAAAATGAATATTAATCTTGAATACAAACTTATAAAGTATCTTTCTGGCTCTCCCTTACAAACAAATAAAATAAACTGTGTTTTTAAGTTCCACCTTTGAAAATTTGATTTCTGGAAACTTTTGTGAACAAGGATTTTTTGAAACGTCTGAACTTTCGATCTCCGGAAACTTCCGGATCACGGTTAGCGAAAAATCCGGATCACTTTGAAACCAATCTTCTAAATTTTCTTCATCAAGAATTTCGAAAACTTAGATTTCTTTTGCTTGTTCAAGAATACTGTTACCATATTTTTCTTGAATATCTAAAAAGGGTTGTTCATCAAGCGGTATGATCCTTCTCCACGACTTTAACTTTGACCATGCTGCTGATATTCCATATACTGTATTCCAATAACGAATATTGCTTCCAAAAATTTGGTAATGTTACAACTTCATGAATCAAATTTTTTTAATCTTGAAAATGTCTCTCTTTATATTTTTTGTGTGACTCCGGAATGAGCACGGATAATCGAGAGTGTACTGTATACATACATATATATATATATATATATATATATATATATATATATATATATATATATATATATATATATATATATATATATATATATATATATATATATATATATATATATATATATATATATATATATATATATATATATATATATATAAACTCCTGTTTGTGAAAATTGCAGCACCATGAAGGAATCGTCATAATTGAATGAAATTTATTACGCAGTTGAGTGGTAGTGCTACAAATAAATGATTAAACTTTCAAAGCAAACAAACAATGACAAGAGATCGAAATTAGTATTTTGTGTAGCCACCACACTCCGCAATAAGTGCTGCTACACGACGTGGCATGGAGCCAAGCAAGCTTTGAATGTCTGTCTGAGGAAGAGAATTCCATACTGTTTGTATGCGTACCCAATGTTCGTCAGTAGAATCAACAGGACGAGGATTACGAGCGACACGCCGACCAACGAAATCCCACACATGTTCAATCGGTGACATATCCGGGGAATACGCCGGCCAAGGAAGAAGTTGTACCTGTCGCGATGCAAGGAAGGATTGAACAGTCCTAGAAATATGAGGGCTGGCATTGTCCTGTAGAAATACAGCACCTGTCAAGGCTTGAAGGAAGGGAACAGCTTAGGGCTGTAGGACTTCGCTGATGTACCGGTTGCTGTTCAGATTACCCACAATTCGTAGCAATTGAGATCGTCCATGATATGCTATGGCACCCGAGACCATAACCCCGGGTGTTCGTCCACTGTGGCGTTCGATAACGCACTCCGGAAGATCGCGCTCACCGGCATACCGTCTGACACGAATGCGGCCATGATGGTACCACAAATTGAAGTGAGATTCGTCAGAAACACGACACGCTGCCAATCAGCACGCCAGTCCCTATGCTGGTTGTCCCATTGCAGCCGCAGGCGGCGAAGGTTTAGCGTGAGGGGGATCCTGTATAAAGGAGTCCTTGCACGCCGTCCACGCTGCAGCAGACGTCTGCGAATTGATAAAGCACGCAATGAAACAACTGTAGCTATTGACCACCGTGCTGCCAGTTGTCCAGAGGGAGCCGTACGGTCTGTTAGCGCAACGCCGAACAGTTGTCTATCATTGCGAGCTGACGTGACATTTCGGGGTCCACTCCCGGATTTCCGAGTTGTCCGACACTCGTCTATCCACTGCTTTCAAACACGCATCACTGTGCTGCTGTTACGCTGCACACGAGCGGTTACTGCACGATAAGATAATCCAACTTCTCGAAGGCAGATGATTCTCCCCCGTTTAAACTCCGTAAGTTGTTGCTCTTTCGTCGAATAGGCGTAAGTAATGGCTAAGCTAACGTTTACCACTAGCAGATAACCACCGATAACCATACTCGCTTGGCAACTGCCTTCTATTTATTCAAATTTATTCGCCGTTCAGAGGGTGCTGCTCAACATACGCATGCGCTACGGGTCTGAAATTCTAATCATTTGCAAATCATGCTCTACTTTGCATTTCCTGAAAATCTCAGCTCACTCGCGTAAGTCCTTCATGGTGTTGCAATTTTCACAAACATGAGTTTATATATATATATATATATATATATATATATATATATATATATATATATATATATATATATATATATATATATATATATATATATATATATATATATATATATATATATATATATATCATAGCTGCCAACTGCTCCGGACACACCAAAATAATTAAAAAACGGTAAATAACTACAAAGTAAATTTTGCAAATATTTGACTATTTTTACTTGTTTTTTAAAAGGTATAGCATGACATTAGCACTGTAAAGTGGTGAATTATATAAATCTACGAATTATTTAGAAACAGTGGTGGATAAAAATTTAATAAACTGAATTTAATAAACCAAGAATCAAATTTGATAAACTACCACTTTAAAACATATATTTGCTGTCCGGAGAAAGTTGGCATCTCTTTTCTCTCTCTCTCTCTCTATATATATATATATATATATAGTGGTAATTGTAATTCTTTGTTTAATAAATTCAATTTATTAGATTGTTATCTACCACTTTTTTTAAATAATTTGTAGGCTTATATATTCGCCACTTTAGAATTGCAAAGTTTTGTTAAACCTGCTAAAAATTAAGCGAAATTAGTCAAATATTGACAAATTTTAGTTTATAGTTATTTACCGTTTTTAAAATTATTTTGGCGTGTCCGAAACAGTTGGCATCTCTGTGTACATATATATCATACCAGCCAACTCTTCCAGATTTTTCGGAAGATTTTATTTTCTTATTTAAAGTGGTAGTAAATATATACTATTTTTTCTTTTATAAATTTAATTTTTGAATGATTTTGATTACCATTATTCCTACAAAAATTAAGCACATATATTAATATGCGTTACTCATACCTTCCAACTGCTACGGAATTTCCGTAGTTTCAGAAATCTTCTTTTCTGAAGGTAGCAAAATTAATGTCTTAATATTTAAAAAAATTTATTTTACCGTGACTTGTCCACTATTACTCATAAAAGTGTAGGCCATATGGCTAGATTCTTAAGTTCTGATAAAAGTTTTATAAGAGATCCATTTGCTTTAAAAATTTCTACTTTGGTTCGCTACCACTAGAAAGAATTATTTTCAAAATCCTCATAAGTTGGAGGGTATGCATGGTTGTCAACTTAAATTTTCTCAAATATAACGTATTTGTTTGCTTAAAGTTGAAGTTTTAATTCCATTTTAATACCACTGAGAAAAATTATAATGGAAAGGATTGAAAGTTGGCAGGTATGATATATATTAATTTGGCTGTTCACTCTAAGTTCGAAATTTTTATTAACTCGGATGCCAAAAAGGTCAATTTTTATCTTGCTAAAACAAAACATGTCAGCTTACCGATGATATATATACAACAAAAAGCATCGAATTCAGGGTTGCCGCAGTCTGGAAAAATTTTAAAAAGTGATGACAAAAATTTTATGAGATTATCGTAAATTTTACAGCCTGTGATGTTCATATCTTTTACCTCCATTGTGCTACAGCTTTTGTGGGCACAGCATAGATGCATATAAAGGAGGGGCATGAGTACGTAGTACCTGGTCTTACCCCGAGAGTAGAAACTAGACAAAACAGTATTATTAATGTAAACAGGATATATTTAGATAAACTGTTGGACTAAATTTTTATTTTTTAAAGTAAGAATCTTTAGCTAACGTATAATAAGTTAGGCCAAAAATAAATTTCGCAACTGTATCAGCATTGGCATGTTTAATATAACCGAATTGATTTTGCTTTAACCTTAATTTCAGAATAACTAGTCGAAAACTGTTACCAGCTTTTAATAATACTTTTAGTTTATAAATAAAGTAAAAATATTTAAATAGTGTTGTGGGCTGAGGCTGATTCCTCACTTTATTAGAGTATGCTGGCGAAAGTTAGTGTATTGTTTAGATTAAAATAAGATAGTTAAGTCTACCCTATTTGTTGATATGCTTTTTCTTGGAGCTGAAGCTTGAGCACTGTACTTATTTTAATGCAAAAGTGTGCAGCGATAAACAGGCTTGTAAGTCACGCTCAAGAACGGGAAGATTAGGTCGTAGGTAGAACTACTTTTTTTCAATAATACATTCTTAACTATCATATGTAGAATGTTTCGGAATTTGCATGTAACTTCAAGTTTGAACGTCTGTTGAATTAAAAATAAACCGTTAACTAAAATTTGATTTTCTTTCTTCAAAACTTACATCGTAAAATAGTTCTTAATTTTCATATTTATTGGCATTGATGATACTTTCTCTGGTTTATTTGACAAAGAGAAAAACAATGTCATATTAAAACTCAATATCAGAAACTATGGCAGTAGAGTGCTCAAAAAATTAACGGGCCTCCCCAATAACTTTTGATCTAATGATCGGATCTTCGCGTAAAATTATAAAATTTGTTTATCCCAAGATAGTTCCATGCAACGAAAAAAAATAATAATTCGTGAGTATTTATTATTGTTTTTTATACTTGTCTAAAAATTTTGAGTTGTAAGGTGTTTAGTTTTAATATCATTTTAAATGACAAAATACAAAACTTGAGCGAAATCAGTCAAATAGTTTCTGGGAAATCATCTTTTGCAAAAGTCGTATATTTAAGATTTCTCAGGAACTATTCCATTGATTTTTCTCGAATTTTGTACTTTGCCATGTAAAAATGTATTCTTTAATTTGATGTAAAAAATTGAATGTTTTACAATTTCAAATAAACTAATAAAATAACCAGTATAAAATGAAATAATACAAAATAATAAATACTCACTAAAATATATTTTGCGCATGAAATTATCTGTGGCTAAACGAATTTTATAATTGTGTGCATAAGTTTTTCTATTCACTGAAAAATTTCTCGAAATGAGACGAAATACGAAAAAAGTCAAATTAACATTAAGGGGTCCAAAATTTGAACCGCCCTCCTGCTCTATGTAGACCATATTTCCCAGATGGCAGATCTATATTTTGGGGATCAGAAATTCGAATCCGTCGAAAAAAAGGTATGTTTATTCAAAGAAAGTAATTTTTTGTGTCTGATTTCGTAACTTAAAATATCGCCTACACTCATTAATTTTTTGAAGTCTCCCCCCCCCCACCTCAAACCATTAAGATTGAGTCCCAGAACGTGAGAATCATTAGATCAAAAGTTATCGAGGGTGGTTCGTTCTTTATTTTGCGAACTTACAAGTTTATGCTAGGTGGACATTTCTTCCTATTACCTATCATTCAAGCCTTAAGAAAATACCATAACATCACTTAAAGTCCAAATGTAGATTTTCAGATCTTAATATCATCTTTCGTTATCGATATATTAAGATAGTTTGTACTATCTTGTTTATGTGAAACAATGCCAGTAAGGAAACATTTGCACCACCAATTTTTTTTCCAAAGAAAGTAAAGTATTCCTTTAAAAGAACGCTTTGCGCAAGCTATGTACAAATAAGTTAAACAATTCCCTGTAACGTTGCATTTGTTCATTCACTGAGATGCCAACTTGCTCCGGACAGCAAATATATATTTTATGGTGCCTTTATCGTGCTATGCCTTATAAAACGCAGGCAAAAATAGTCAAATATGTGCAAAATTTACTTTGTAGTTATTAACCGTGTTTTTCATTATTTTAGCGTGTCCGGAGCAGTTGGCATCTCTGCTAAGACCTGCCAACTACGTGTTTAACATGTACAATTGTCTGCTCATTACAAAAACGTCTTACAAATCCTTGTCAAGATGAAGATCAGTTGCCACAATTGAAGAGATTAGAGGATGAAGCAGGTAAGTAACGTTTTCAGGATTATTAATGAAGGAAAATAACACAAAGTGGTTGCATCAATTTGGGTATGTTTAATGTAGCAGAATAGTTCTTATTTTCACTTTAATTTTAACATATCTATTCTCCGTCAGTTATGAGTATGCTTGCATGAATTTTATTTCAAATGAAGTAGTGGTAAATAAAGTAAAGTCAGAAACTTCTAGCCCACCTTCTTATAAATCTATAATGCAATAGCATACCCTCCAACTGCTACGGAATTTCCGTAGTTTCAGAAATCTTCTTTTCAGACGGTAGCAAAATTAATGTCTTAATATTTAAAAAAAATTATTTTAGCGTAACTTGTCCACTATTACTTATAAAAGTGCAGGCCATATGGCTAGATTCTTAAGTTCTGATAAAAGTTTTATGAGAGATCCATTTGCTTTAAAAATTTCTACTTTGCTTCGCTACCACTAGAAAGAATTATTTTCAAAATCTTCATAAGTTGGAGGGTATGCAATAGTTCGGATAATACTTTCTTAACTCTTATTCTGCTCGTAACCACTGAGAAAATGTCTCTTATCTGCAAAGATGTCAACTGCTCCGGATTGAATAAAATATGTTTAAAAATTAGTTGGGAACGACTACAAAATAAAATTTGCAGATTATTAGTTAATTTTGTAAACTTTTTAAAGGACTCAATACGATTTTACTGTCTTGTGGTTCGAGCTGGGCACCCTATCCCTATGGTTGCTGGTGACATTTGAGCACTTACTTTCTTACTTTATTTAAAAAAACAGCTGGGCACCTGGGCCGCGCAGCAGCCCCTATCCCATTCATCATGAAACTACAAAAATGAGTTAAAAACATTTTGAATATAAGCAGCTTTACAATAATATTACCATCATTAGAGAAAATACAAACTTGAACAGAGATATTTACAGTAATTGCCATGAAAAATGTACAGAAAATATAAACTTGATTAGAAAACATTACAACTTGAACAGAGATATTTACATTAATTGCCATAAATATGTACAGAAAATTGAATATGAGCATGAATAAATGATGATTATATATATACAAAAGTCGTGATTCATAGGCGTGAAGGTTTTACATAAATTTTGTCAAGCCTTAGTGGCGCCATCTAGTATGATCAACTTTAATTTGAAAGGGCAGTATGCAGTATTTATTTTAATAATCTGTATGGAAAATTAGAGTTCTGAATAATAATAAGAGTTCAAATAGAAGTTCAAATCAAGTAAAAAAAAGACGTTACTGAGCAAGAGTGGCTTCCCCCATAATCCTCTGAAGCAGTTGAAGCACTTCTTGATTTTTTAAAAGTTCTTGCAATTCTTTAATTATTGTAACCAACCTTTGAGCAAATTAGGTGGTGTATTTTCATCTTTTTGGCACTCGTATGATCGGTGTTTGGCGGCGCACTTAACACATCTTGATGGTGAATTACATTATCTTTGACTGTGTCCAAATTCTTGGCAGTTGTAACACTGGATTGGATTTTGCCCGCCTCGGAACCTTTCAATACTGACCGGGATACTTTGTATATTGGTGATAGAGAAAATTTGTCGATTAACATCTGTTTCTGTGAGAATTGTGAGAAAAAGTGGGAGGAACCTGTAGGTCCCGCCCACTTTTCTCTTAAACTGAATTATCTTTTGCGTTATGATGTCTGACTTTGCCAGTTCCTGGGAGATATGATCAGTATAGAATCCAACTGGAAGACCACGAATAAGAATTTTTATATGCTTAATTGGTTGAACTTTTGCTGGAGTTGTGGGTGGATCTACAGTTGAACTGGAATCCTCCTTGGGTGGAGCTAAGTCAGTATCAGATATAGATTCAGATGGTTGTAAGGAGGTGGCGGTATCTATCGGTGAACAATGTTTACTATTTGTGGTCATGATTAGATTTGCTTCAGCTTTTTTGACATTATTTTTCTTTTTCTTCTTCTTCAAATGGGGTTCTGCAATATTTTTGGTTGAGCTTTCTGAATCTCTGGTTGACTCATTCCCCGTCTGCTCCAAAAGTTGGCCGCCTTCATAAGTTTCCATATCAATGACATCAATTGGTGTTGTCGATATTTCGGGCCTATTTGGCACAGGCATGAGAGACTGCTCCAAATGATTTAGTTTCTCAAGTAGTTCTTTATTTTTCCTTTCATCTTCTTTAATTCTCCTTCCCATGTCTGCTAACTTTTCAGCCATTTTGGTTTCAAAATCCGAGCATTCCTCATCCGTCGTTGAACCACGTGCACGTCTTTCGGTCAGCCGCTTTCCGCCACGTCCGTGTTGGTGATACGTAGCCATTGTTGCGTGATTGCGAATATTAACTTCAGCAGTGATGTTAACGTAAATTGAAAGCTACTATATCTGGCAGAATCTTAACTTGCATCTACTCATACTCTGAAGTTAATTCAGAATTCGAAAAACATACATGATTGCAAGAGTATGAAATAGGTATTACTCACTCAAAAGACACCAATGATAATCCGAAAGTTCTACGACCTCCTCGCGTCTCGATCAAACGCTTTCCACATTTGAGCACTTTCTAGTCCTAGTCCTAGTGTTTAGATTTTACTGGGCACCTGGGCCGCGAAGCGGCTTCTATCCCATTCATCTGGAATTTTTGAACAGTTTTGGTTGAGCAATGAGGTAAGCAGGCAATGGAGTTGCTTTTATGAATGTTTCAAGCTCTTTTGCTTGAATAACTAAAAAGGAATCAAAAATAAATTGAGCAGCTTGCTCTAAACTGTGTTTGTTTGATTTTGGAGTTGTTCAGAATTGTATCAGCATGAGTAAACGTTATTTTCAGAAAGGTTGATGAAATTATTTGTTTTGATAGTTATGGTATGAGGCGTCGGAGGTGAAATGTGCAGCTATTGGTCTGTAGTTTTTATCTTTGATATAATTTTCAAATTTAAAGATTTCATTAAAATTTGCTGTTTTACATTCTATGGCTTTATCAAAAACATCTGCGTTTAGCTTGTATATATGCTGTGATAGAGTTGGTATTTTTAGGTCTGCATGTATATTGGTATTCCGGATGAACCATCTTGCACAGGTTATTTTTCTAAGGATCTTGTTTTGGCATTGGTTTAGTTTCTTCAGTAGATGTTGAGGTATCGTTGTCCAGGCAGGTGAGGTGTTTGAGCACTTTCATACCTGCCAACTTTTAATCCCTTCCAAAATGATTTCTCCCAGTGGTAGTAAAACAGAATTAAAATTTCTATTTTAAGCAAAGAAATACGTTGTATTTGAAAAAGCTTAACTTCACAACCATTTTCTTTTCTTTATTTAGCTAAAATTGGGTGCCAGGGCCGAGCAGCGGCAGCTAAACCATGCACATACCTGCCTACTCTCCCGGATTTTGCGGGAGATTTTATTTTCATATTTAAAGTGGTAGTAAATATATACTACTTTTTCTTTTATAAATTTAATTTTTAAATGATTTTGATCACCACTATTCCTACAAAAATTAAGCTTATATATTAATATGCGTTACTATCCTGGTTGTCAACTTAATTTTTTTCAAATACAACGTATTTGTTTGCTTAAAATTGAAGTTTTAACTCATTTAACTCATTTTAATACCACTGGGAAAAATGATAATGGAAGGGATTAAAAGTTGGCAGGTCTGGTAATTGATACAAGAAAAAAAAAATTTAATTTTAATGCCATTTTTTTGGTGGTAAGTATATTTACCACGGTCTATTAGGAACTTATTGACTTTTATTTTTCGTTATTATATAAAATAAATTTTATAAATGCTAAAAACTTATACTTTTATACGCTTTCTTAACCCCTTGGGGACGGGTGATTCAGAAAAGCATTCGTACAAAATCAGAATCAAGTTGTAATTAAATAAAAAGCGGTAACTGAAATGCAGTCGTTGCTAATTTGACAGACTTACATTGCTTTTACTTTAATTATTGTTAGTTTAATCATATATATAATCAATGTTAGTTCAAAGTATAACTAAATAGTTTTATTTTGAGCAAAGTAATGGTGACTTAAATAAATCAAACAATTATAACTCCGCCCACAAATAAACTGCTAAAGAAATACTTTGATTACCAGTTTTATCTTTTTACCCTGATTGATACAGTTTTATGCTGTCACGTATTTGTGACAGTCGGCGCGAAAGGGTTAAACTAACAATTTTATTCAAACCCACTTCAAGAAAGCTGAAGTTATTAACAAATGGAATTCTAAATTAAAAGTGGTAAAAAAGTCCACCATGGGCTTCAAAAATTGGTGGTAAGTATACTTACCACGGTCTTCGAAAGGGTTAAAGAAAAGTTGGTTACAATGAGTCAGTACAGTATTGTCTCCCCTTACCGAATACAGATTACATTGATTTAAAACATTTTGATTTAAGCACCATGATAGTAGGGCAATTCCACGAAAGTGTCAACTTTTAAGTGAAATTTTTTTTTTTATAAATTGCATATTTTAATTTAAAAAATATGTTCAAAAATAGCCGAAGTCTACATATTGCTGTTTAATTTTTGATAATTTTAAGTTATTTGAATCTGGCAGCATTCTAAAGTAATCACATGGTTGACAAGTGAATTCTTCACATTTGTGCTCAAATTGTTTTCTTGAAAAATACTTATAAAATAAAAGAAATGTATCTTTCGTTTGCAATAGTTTGATAAAAATATGCATATAGTACAAAATTTAAACATTTAAAACCTAGCCTTTAAGTCATTTTAAGTTTAATATATTAAATAAAAGTAACTTTTTTTTGTGTCATTCCGTCACATGTTTTAGTATATTTTTTTAAATAGCAACTGCGATTTTGAATGAAAATGTGTATATTTTGGAATATAAAGCAGATGTGGCATAAGAATCAATGAGGAATTGTAAAATTCTATGCATTTGATTATTAACTTCCAATAATTAGCGTGACGGAATGACACATCTTCAGCGATGGAATGACAAAACGAGTCCTTGAGAAGCTTAGTCAAAAACTAGGGAATTATTTTTTTTTTCCAATTAACTTAATGGCTAAAACAGCTGTTGAAAGACAGATAAAATGTTGAAAAGACCAAGATCCCCATGATATGATGAAGAAAAAAAACAGAGAAATAAAGGCAGAGAAGAAAGCTTCCGCGACAAAAGTTGGACTTAAAAAACTCAGAAGTGCAAACGCTGTTGTGCAGAGATTGTGTAAACATAGAAAAAATCAAATTCTACCAATCTCTTCACATACAAATAATTTAAATTCCCTATACAAATTTCTGCAGAGTCTTGGTAAAGCCATAAAAAAAATTGTACACTCACTTCCAAAATCACCAATAGAGGTAAAAAAATTAATTCAATCTTTATGTGAGAAGTATTTAACATCGAACTCAAAAGAAACTAAGTGAGAAAAGTAATGTTGATGAGCTGTTTAATTTGGTTAAAAAAATTTTACTGTCAAGATGATGTTAGTTACAAGCCCCCAAGTATGAAGGATTCAGTCATAATACAAACTCTGACAGAGTAACGAAGAGTGCAGATGCAATATATACTTATGGCCTTAAAAGAGGCTTTTCATAAAGAAGCATATATTGATGTAAAGTGTGTCTTATCTCATTTTTGTTCTTATTCTCATTTTTGTTAAGTGTATTTCATTAATACCTCACAGCACATGCACCTATAAATACCATGTAATTGTGATGTTGTTCCAAAAGGCCAAACAAGATGTTGGCTGCTGTAAAACGGCACATAATATGTAAAAGAATTTTATGATTTCATAAAGGCGAAGCAACAAATCATTGAAGTTTTGTTTTTGTCCAGCTATTCTATTTAAGAGAGGGTAAAGGAGAATTACTTCAGCTAGACACTTGCTACATTAGCATTGCCAGGAACAAGAGACCTGCACTAGATGCTCATGTAGTTGAGAAGCGAATCATCAAAATTGGAATGCTTTCTAATTTTAACCAAAACCAAGTGTATGATTTGAAAAGCCACTGTTTTGAAGAGGAAATGGAAAATATGATTGAGGAGTATGCGGTCGGCTCTTTAATCATTGTCCCATACTGCTAAAAAAAAGAAGGCACATTTATATGCAGCGCAAATTACTTTGATAAACAAAGACGATTTAGATGTTAAAGTATTTAAAGAACATGGGACAAAAATTGATTTATGCATAAATTTCCTGAGAACGAAGATAAGATGTGACATTGGCAAGTTAGATATAAAACCTCTTCTGAGACAACGTAATTTTCAAATTGTTGAAATTTTAACTGATTCTTACGTAAATATTAATTCTGTTTATCTGTTACATTCTGTTTATCATTTTCATATTAATAAAACATGTTTTAAATGAAGACTTTCTTCCACTAAACTTTTTGTCATTCCGTCACGGTCATTCCGTCACAGCAAATAGATGTTAATAACTGCTAGCCAACCTGAGGTTAATTTTCCAAATTCACAATTTACATTGCTTACACATTATACTAAAAGTAAAAAATAGTTCAGGAAAATAATAGTTGCAAAATTCACAGAAACTACCAGTTCTAAGCGGCATGCCGAAAGCTTGGTTGCCAAAATGTCATTCCGTCACACAAGTAAAAAGTTCATAAAATTAAAAATAAAAAAAATACAAAATTCTTTTTTTTTAGTTTATGAATCACATTATACCAATAATAATGATATGCATGAGAAAAAACCATGTTTATTTGAAATTAGATGCATAGAAACTTCAATTAATTGTCATCATGCAAGTCAAAATGTCATTCCGTCACATATGGAATTGCCCAGTACACATATGAATATATATGATAATTTTTTGAAGAATAGTGGTGATCAAAATCATTTAAAAAGTAAGTTTATAAAAGAAAAAGTAGTATATATTTACTACCACTTTAAAAATAAAAATAAAATTTTACGCCAAATGCGTAAAAGTTGGCAGGTATGCACAACACTATAAATCAAATTTACTAAACCAAGAATCATACATGAAAAGATTACCACTCGAAAATATTTATTCGTTGTCCGGTGCAAGTTGGCACCTCCGAGTCATTCATTTGTACAAAATCGATGTTAATATATGTGGAAAAGTTCTCTGACATACCTGATAGCGTTTTTTTTTCTCGCCGAGAATGATTGACCAAAGTAATAGTGTTCGTCCATCAAGAGTTCTAACTTGGCTTCGCTTTCGTCACGTAGTATTCGACGATACAATTATTCGGAAGAAAGATGTGAATGATCTCGAAAAAGATAGCCAGCTGGCGATTGTATGACAAAAAAATAGATATTTAATATTTTTTTATTTGAAGTATTTCTGGTAATATTTAGAATATATCGCAAAAACTAAGCCAATATGCATGATTATTATTTTTATTTGACCCCAAACACCTAATATTTAAGAACTTTTTCTAGTTTCATTAATGTTCTATTCCCAAAAATTTGACTGCAAGGCAGTTTTATTAAAAATAAGTTTGAAATAGCAAATTAAAAAAAAATTATAGGGGTGGGGAGGATAAGTGTAAATGAAATTAATAATTAATTTTAACTAGCGTATAGTATTTTTCATTCTATAAATAATTGAATCATTGAGTTCGAAAATCTGTCATCTCCAACAAAACTAATTTTATAGGAAACACAAAAAAAATGATTAGATAAGTATTAGCTTGATTTAGATAGTGCTTATTTCACTGCACAAAGTATACTATAACAAGTAGGTAGACATGATTTTTTTATGTCCCAGCTATGTAACCACGTCAACTAAACTTCTAGAATGACTAATATAGAATAATTCTAAGATTCTAGAACAAGAATCTCAATTTTGAAAAAAAGTGGGAATACCTGGTTTTCGACTCATCGATTCAATTTTACGTTTGCAAACAACGAATTTTATCGTATTTTTTTATTTTAAAAAGAAATTCGAATAATTTCTGATTCAACTGAAAAAAGTATAATAGAAATACAATACAGTTTTATAAAAATACTCATTAATGCAAACTTGAATAAAATACCTGGTTGCTTTTTAGCTGGTATACATCACAAACTTCATTCACTTGTGAATAAAACCAAATACATTGAGCAATTTGGTAACTGTCTTTCAAAAATAATAAAATAAATTAACAAAAATATTAGGTATTACAAACAAAAATGATAATGAAGATTTTTTTTTCTGAGAAATAAATAGATCTTTTTCACATAAAAACATAAACACTTCCTTAAATAACTCCACCAATAAAAAAATATCATTTAAAAAAATTTTTATTCTTCTAAAACCGCAATCTTTAAACTTAAAATATGTTTAACAACTTACGTAATTATGAAAGATATAACAGCAGAAGATAAAGCTAAACAAGTGAGTTATATATATATATATATATACATATATATATATATATATATATATATATACATATATATATATATATATATATATATATATATATATATATATATATATATATATATATATATATATATATACAGTTATATATATTTATAGTTATATACAGTTATATATATCAGGGTTCCCGCGGTCCTTGAAAAATTTAAAAAGTGGTAGTAAATTTAGGGTGGAGCTACAATATATTTTTTTGTTTTAATATGCTTTTTCATCGTAAAGTGCTGAGATTTTCGTGAATATATATATTTTTTAGAAAACATCTTTTAGTGGTGGCTACACAGAAATAAAAATGTCAAAATTTCTTTTATTTTTATTACCACTTTTTAAAATTCTCAAGGACCGTGGGAACCCTGTATATATACAGTTTTGAAAGATGTGTTTTTTCCTTAGTTTACAGAGACTACAATGTTTTTGTGAATTTTAAGTTTATTCTGAAATGTTAAATGAATGTTTATGAACAGATTCAGAAAATACTTTTTGATCAAAGCATCCCAAGATCATGTAAATGTAATTCTTGCTCAATTCATTGTACTGTCATAACTGATGATAAAAACATTGTTTGAAGCTGTCGAAGCAGTTTCTCCGGATTGAGGATTAGATGAAGTTTTTTCGTTAAGTTCATATTCTTCTCTCATGTTTAAACTGAAAGAGAGGAAAAAAAGATTATTTCAAGCCTTTTCATTAGAATGGAAAAACTTATATGTATATTGTGAAATTAATTTCGACAATAATATAAACATACTTAAAGACACTTTTAGATAGTTATTTCAATGAGGAATAGGTGGAAAATTGATTTAAAATTGTAGGAGCAGGACTCAAAAAAACTCAGAAATTTTACCTGTCCCCGAGGACGGCTAGTCCAACAATATACCCATCCTCCTTTGAAACTAACCAGTAGCTTCTAAGTAAATAAAAATATAATTTTCTCTTATTTATTACTAACATTTATATAAATTGCTCAATGAATTAGTAGTTACTAGGATTACATTATACAGTAGAAGAAATACTAGGTTACTAATAGTAAAACCTAGTATTTCTTTTATGAAATAGTTTAAATGACAAAGGTCAAGTTAACTGGAATGTCAATTTATACGAGGGTACTGCGTTTTCTAAATGAATCAAATAGGACGTTTGCCAGTTTCATACTCAAGCCAATGATTAACAGAGGTTTCTGCACAGAAATCTGAAAGAGGTTTTCCATTTAGGTAGATGTTCATAATTGCGTTTAACGCTTCTTGCTTAAGACTAGTACGTAATGTGTTTTTTTGTAAGTTAATTGCTGAAAAACCTCTTTCAACCACTGCAATACTCCCAGACAGAGAAAACATAGATTCCACCATGATCACTATGTTGCTCTATTTCTAGATTAGAGGGTCATTTTAGAAGTGAGGCGCTTAACTCTTGAAAGATAACAAAAATTGAAAATGTGTCACGAACATTAACGGGAAAATGGCCATCCGCGCGGACGTTGGATTCGAGAAATTTGTTGACCGCGGGGAATTTTTGACCGCCGAGAACGGGCGGTTTTTTGAGCTCTGTGTAGGAGGAATTTTTTTAATGTATATACTTCTAAATTTCAGACAAACTATCATATATTTTTCTTGTCTACTGAGCAACATACAGTTTTCATCCTCCCAAAATCGTTTTAAGTTATATTTATGAAGAACCATGAAAAAAGTCTATTTTAGAGTTCAACTAAATGCGATGGGGCGATCACGTCCAAGGGGCTACCGAGATTGCTCTCATATTAATCTATTTACTACATTATAAATATAAACACACATCTCATTGTGGTGTATTGGTTAATACAGACAGTATGTTTAACTTGAACTAAAGGAGCAGAAAGTAAAAATACAACGAGCCACGGTTTTAAATTTTGACTTGAAACTTCTGAAAGAGAAGCAAGGCTGAAGTTAAGACGGAAAAGTTAAAAAACTGGCAACCCAATTCTAGTTAAGAAAAAAGAAGTTGAAAGAAAAGAAGATTTTGAAAGGGCACAAGTACGATTCAAAACGAGGATTTGGATGCCAACTTGCTCCGGACAGCAAATAAATATTTTAGCGTGGTAGTTTATCAATTTTGATTCTTGGTTTAACAAATTCAACTTAATGGATTTTTATCCACCACTATTTCTAAATAATTCGTCGGCTTATATAATTTCCCACTTTTTAATACATTTGTCATGCTATTTCTTTTAAAAAAGCAAGCAGAAATAGTGAAATATTTGCAAAATTTACTTTGTAGTTATCTTCCGTTTTTTTTAAAAAATTATTTTGGTGTGTCCGGAGCAGTTGGCATCTCTGTATGTACTGATTTTTTTTTAATTATTTCGGCGTGTGCGGAGCAGTTGGCATCTCTGTAATTAATTCCTCATAATACTTAAATATATAATCTCAAGAGACCGAAGTGGTAAGATATAACCTGATTGAAAACTGGCTTACGACACTGTTAACGACAAACCTTGTTAACGACCTTTAGTTCTTCCCTACCTCTCCCCAACGCACGTGAATGCATTTACTTTCTATTACTAGTTCTAGTAGAATGCATTACTAGTTCTGTTTCTCACCTTTATTTTTTTCATTTTTTGTAGGCAACTTTACGTTTTTACTTCAAACAAGTGGGCTGCGCCCCCTGCTCGCTAACGCTCGCCAACCCCCAAAAATTGCTACGCAATTTTATATGGTTTGCTTCGCTCGCTACTAACTTAGGTACATTGTAAATGCACAAAATTCTAAGAATTCAAAACAATCATTCAAATCCATATAAAAACTTTTTTTAAAAAAATAATTACATCTTTTTAGTAAATTCTAAGTCATTAAAATAAATTTGAGTTCAAATAAATGACATGTAATTCGTTAAACCTATTAGAAATGTGCTATAGTATAATTCGTAATATAAATCAAAAATCGTCAAATAAATTCGTAATATATAAATTCGTGAAAAAAAGCGCTTTCGACAAAATAGAGATATATCGACAAAGATTACTCACTTCTGCCTAGCTTAATAGTATGAGATTGCCGCAGCTGATGTTCTCTGGTTATTTCAGTTTCCGTTTTTAAAAGTGCTATATGTTGAGCCACCTCAGCTAGATATGGCATATGACATTTTTAGCGGCAATCATTGGTCGATTCGCCGTGTAAGAGAAATAGTAACGTAAACAAAACAATGCAAACGTTGCCACCGGCGGAAAAGAAATACAGCCAAAATTTGGGAGCCACGTAAGAGAATTATATATATTAGATTATATTTTTTTCTTTACACTCAAGTCTTGAAAATGGAAGCTTATTTTTAATGCACTTGTAACACATTTGTATATTTTTGAAGCAAACGAAATTTTCAATGAGGTAACATCATTACGTTTGTTGGAAACCAAAATTGAGAAACCTACAACTGGTTTTTTTATAAAGTGGAAAAAGAATTTAGTGAAGCAGCTCCAGTTGGAAAAAAAATTGGAAAATGATGAGCTAAGAGAGAAAGTCAAAAATCCAGTCACGATTATCAGCAATTGGGCCTTTTAAGTTGGTACAAAAACACTTTGAAGTAGCAATTCCAGAAGATAAGTTGGAAATTGGGCTGAAGAAAGTAGAAACTAAAGAATACAAAGTCATTCACTGTTTTATGCATTCTTAGAAATTTCAGGGTGTCTCTGCTAGTTCTTCTACCGTTGCTGTCTAGTCCTGACTTCTTTTGACATTTTGTGAATGTCTGGAAAATGTTATAAATATGTAACATTCTATATTTGTATGTGCATAGATTTTTTCATTCTGTCTTGTTTAGAAATGTTTTGGTCTGCCTGGTATTTGCTATACATCTGTGATTGAATGGTGCTGCTCCCTTGTGGCTTTAGACTTTTTGCTCAGTTAAACTTTTTCTCCTTTACTTGCCTTTTTGTCCTACTCGTTCTTGACTCAGGTGCCTAGTGCCTGAAGTATCTGCATTACTCGGGCCTAATGCATGTTGTTGTTGTTGCTTATCCTCACTGTCTGACGGAGTCAGACGAGATCCACGAGCTCATTGACTGAAAGGAAGTCGAAGACTAGGAGAGGATTGCCAAAGAGATCCTCCTTAGAGAGTCCCATGCAATCCAAGAGGTGCTCAGGAGAAGCCTGATGAATTTGGCACTTGGTGCAGGTTACGAAGGTTTTCCTGCCCTCTTTGAAAGTGAGGCACTTGATGTGACCGCTAGCAAGCCTTCATAGAACAGTCCGGGTACGTCTGTCTCACGGGAGGTCAAGGGTCGAACCCGGTTTTGATCCCTTGCAGCAATTGTGGGTTGGGAGTGTTTTCCGCTCCTCTGAGATTTTTGACTTTTTCAGAGAGTTTAACTCCAAAAAGTAAGTGTGGACGAGGGAGTTGTTGTAATCCTGCAACCCTCCTTAGAGAGAATATCGGTCATTTCATTACCGTGGGAAGGTAGGCATTGCAAATGAATATCACTATTAAGTGAAATGAGCTTTAATTTAAGCAGGATAGCCTAATGCCTAAAGTATCTGCATTTCTCGGTATCTTTCGTTGTTGCGTGTCTATGCCTTCGTGTATGTGGAACAAGGTTAAAAACTTGTTAAAATGTATTTATAAATCTAAGAGCTTAAATGAGAGCCAATGTTTTGCTACAACTTTTACAAAGTTTTCGTCAAACTCTGCTGATGCAGACCACTACTTTAACAGGGATGCCACTGATTTTTTGTTAATGTCTGATAATTAAAAAAATTATAACAAATATTTGTTTATGTTAGTATCAGTTTTAGTTAGTATTGAAACTTAATACTGTATAATTTATAAAATCTATTCTATTGGACAAAAGCTAAGTATTCTTACCCTCGTCGAAAACAGTTGGTGTGTAAGACATAATTCTCAATATCATGAACTGTTTGTGGCAAATTTTTGTTCAAAGTCTCAGGTAGAAAACCAACACAAAAACAGGAAATTCCAGATATCATAGAAAAGATCAAATAAGGTGTAAAGTGGCCATATTTATCCTAGAAAAAAATTAGATAAATAAAATAGAATAAAAAAATTGTATTACCTTACAACGAAAATGTTATAAAGCTAATGTAAACAAGTAGTTAGAAATAAGAGTATCCGTATTTTTCAATCATTCCTTACCAATTTAATTCAAATTTGTGTTTTTAAAGTTAAAAAAATTATGTTAAATTAGGGGTGTCAACTCGAAAGTTCGAGCTCTTCACAATATTTATAGTGACAGAGATAAATAAACGAACAATTTATTCGTTCTGCATCCTTTTCGAATTTGTTGTGATAGAGAAAATCTTACGATATTAAATTTCTAGGATATTAAATAGGGAATTAAAATACTAATAGATTCGTCCGCAAATGAACTTTGCTTTGTGTGACACGTCCTACCAGCACAAGCGGTTAAAAACAAGGTTGGGGTTAAATAAAAGTTTTGGCAACCCTAGAAGAATAAAGAACAATACATACCAGTCTCACAATGAATGGTGCCAAAAGAGATGAACCAATCCCAACTGTACTCGTGAGTCCCATACCAATCCCACGATGTGAAGTGGGAAAAAGTTCTGGAGTATGCTGGTATTGGGCCATGAAAACTGCGCTTGAACCAGCTTTTGCAATTAAGGTGGACAAGATATTGAATTGAGTAGATTCTACAATAAAATTCGGCAAATTTTATTCTTTATCATAACTTATATATCCTTGTGATAGAAAAGAAACATTTTAAAAATATATAAAAATGAATATTCTAATAAATGAAATATAATAGAATGAAATATAATACTATAGAATGTTCCCCTAAAAAACAACTTCTCTATGCAACAACCTTTCTATTGACCTCAAAGACACTTCAAGTGTGAATAAACAATTTCATTCAACTTTAAGAGTTGATTTCTTATGATTTCTTTAGAAGTCAAATTCTAATAAACCTCGAATCAATCTTAACATCTCAAAACAACTTCAAAAATACAATAAATTTGTGTAAGGGTAAATGATTAGAGCATTCATCTCGCAGTCAAATTGATGAAAAGGAGAGTTTTCCAATGAGAAATCGATTGTAAATATCTACTTACCAGAAGAAGAAAATACTGGTCCAAGGCAGGACACGGCACAAACTATAAATCCTATTTGTATGCTTTTTTTCCTACCAACATTTCCTAAAAGCCACCAAATAGTAAAATGGGCTGGAATTTCAACAAGTGAAAGAAAGAAGAAATTAAGAAATTCATTTCCACTCAAATTGTCAACGTTGTCTTGCAATCCGTAGTAGCTAATTGAACTACCAATCCTGCAACATTAATGAAACTCAGTAAGATAATTTTATTAAAATCTAATTGAACTATCAATTCTGCAATATTATAAAATCAGTTCATTATTTTTGTCGAAAGCTAATTTAACTATTATTCCTGCAGTAATAATAAAACTTAGCTAATTAATTTTAATAAAAGGCTAATTGAACTGCAAATCCTGTAATACTAAGTTAAAAACTAATAAAAATAAGTAAGTGTTATTAAACACTAATAAAAATCCTAGTGTTTTAATATTACTGGGTCGCGAAGGTGGAATGTTTGCAGTATTTTGGTTGACAGAGATATAGTTCGTTCACCAGGAGTTGAGACTTGGCTCCTCCTCCTCGGACGCAGAGTTCATTTCAGCGCGGGAGTTAGAAGAGAAACATCTCCGTTGTTGAAATTGAGACAACCCTTAATTTGCGCCAACACAAAAAGTGAATTCTTTTTCAGTCACTTACTTTGCTTTATCATCTGCTATTATATTATATCATCTGCTAATTAAATATAGTTTAAATTTAAAAACTGCTGTTCTCCCAGCGAAATGTCTCATAAAGGACGAACTATTCACTTAAAAGAAAGAAATATCATAAAAAATGGCTCAAAATATCATCAAATTTATGAAATATTTATTGTTAAAAAAATGCAGATGAAGTTTGCGAAATAAATATTTTTGCCAAACGATCGCCAAATAGCAACATTGTTCAGGATTGCTCACAACCTTCTCCCAAAAATAGCGAAATAGTATCGTCGCATACCACGTGATGAAGGCGGAGCTAAGTGCCAACTCCTGGTGAACGAGCTATACCAAGTGTTTCGGACATGCCGAAATAATTAAAAAAAAAAACGGTAAATAACTAAAAAGTAAATTTTGCAAATATTTGACTTTTTTTTGCTTGCTCTTTAAAGAGCATAGCATAACATAAGTATTATAGAGTGGTGAATTATATAAACCTACGAATTAATTAGAAATAGCGGTGGTTTAAAATCTACTAAATTGAATTTATTAAACCAAGAATCACAATTGATAAACTACCACTTTAAAATATATAATTGTTAGTCAGAGCAAGTTGGCATATCTGAGTTGAGCATTGAAGTAAGCAGGCAGAGGGGCTGCAAACAATAATAAACATGGAGTACGGGAATTGATTTAACATTTAGAGAAATCCAAAAAAAAACTACTGTTAGAAATATACAAATTCTTTATCATTTTAAATAAAAAAATTCTTACCACACAACAACACAGAGAAAAAATCTAGACCGCAAATTTGGATAGATTAAGAAATCCATAGGAGAAATTTTTTCTAAATTCTTCTCTTTCATCTGCTTTCCTAAAAACTACAACAAAAAAAAAAAGCTGAGAAGAATTTAACAGAACATCAGGTATAATGTAAAAAGTTTTAAATATTGAAAGAATAAAATACAGGGTTCCCGCGGTCCTTGAAAAAATTAAAAAAAGGTAGCAAATTTAGGGTTTGCTTCAATATATTTCTTTAATATACCTTCTTATCGTTAAGTGCTGGAATTTCATGCCTGCCAACTTTTACGCATTTGGCGTAAAATTTAATTTCTTTATTTAAAGTGGTAGTAAAATGTATGCATTCTATATATTCCTTATATTTATAAACTTAATTTATAATCTTCTTGACCACCACTTTTTTTAAAAAAATTAAGCATATATAATAATATGTAATACTATTGTGGTAATCCATTTTCAGATATGACTGTAAGTTTCTTACAGAGGCTACATTGCCACCACTCTAACCACTTCACAACCCATGCCAATAGACACAACTACTATCATAAAGACCAGATGAAGAAGTGAGATGCCCGCTCCGCGGGCAGGTACTTCGCTCCAATTCCTATCAAGTCAAGTTGTGGTAATCCGCATAAGCTTATTCGAAATACAGCGTTTGTTTTGTCTAAAATTGTAATTTAAATGCCATTTTACTACCACTAGGGAAAATCATCCTCGAAAGGATTAAAAGTTGGCAGGTATGGAATTTTCATGCACATATATTTTTTTCAGAAAAGAATTTTTACTGGTGGGTACACTGAAATTAAAGTATCAAAATTTGTTTTATTTTTATAACCGCTTTTTAAAATTCTCAAGGACCGTGGGAACGCTGAAATGGTATTAAGCGTTTTATCTCAATCAAATATGCTTAGTTTAGAAGGAAAAAAAATAATCTTTGTACCTAACATCTTTTCGAATTAACACGTTCACACCGGGGTGACCCACCGGTGGGTCACGCTTGATTGTCTCATCTTGGCAGCGCACCAGAGTAAAAACTGGTAACAATAAATTTCATTTTTTAGTTTTTTCCGGGCATAATAAAAATCCATACCAATTTTTTTTAACGGATGCAATTTTCATATTGAATTGCTTCTTCGCCGTGATAAATTTCCTTACATTGAATTGTTATTGTTGAGAATAGATTAACTCCTCCCGACTATTATCTAATAGTGAAATAGTTCTTCTACCAGTATTTTCTCTTTTCCCGTACCAGTATTTTCACTTTTCCCGGCGTGAACGTGTTAAAAGACTATCACTCAAAATTATTTACCCACTGTCCGATACAAGTTGGTAGTAGATTTAATACAAAAGCATTGCATTTCGACTTGAGGTTCAAGTATATCAAATTACTATGGTTAACAGAACTTTCTTGTTTCTGAAAGTAAAATCCAATTTTTTTCCTTCTCTTTTGTAAAAAAAAGACTGTTTTTATAAAAAGAAGCTAGAGCAAAGGTGTTATGTGCCATAGACGCATGTCCAATTTAAGAAGTTTTTTCTCAGTGTCCAATTTGTTGCGCATTACGGAAACAATTTTTTTTAGCGATTTCAAAAATAAAGTTTTAGTGTATGATTTCTACTTTACAAACTTGATTTATGTTTTAATGTACATTTCTTAGCTTTGTAAATCTAATTCAAAGTTATTTTACACACCACTGCATGTAAATGATTCAAAAAATCATATAAAACTTCGCTATGTTTATAGCTCCCTCGTGACGAGAAAATTATCAATAACACAAAAATCTGAGAGCTTTTTGTTATTAATTTTCTCCCAGTGAAAAAACTGTTTTGCAAAAAACATAGTAGTTGGCACCCCTGTAATAATTTACATTGAAGTTAACTGAGAAAGCAATCTATCTTATATAAAACTCTAATACGTACGTACGTATGTATGTATCAATAAAACCGATGATATTTCTTTTCTCGCGCTGGCAACAGTTTTCATTTTTAATTGATTGGATTCGGCGCACAAGAGCACGTAATGAGCAACCAGATAACAATAACCAGAGTGAGCATTATCAGGTTGTTCAATTCAGATTCATGCACTAAAAACATGACAATATTTAATTTAAACTTAATTAGGAATTAATTAATTAATTGAAGTGAGAATGCTTTAAAAGGCCGCTGTTCAACTGGGAGCTACCTAAACGTCTAAAAAACGTTTAAGTGTTTGTATTGAATGCATTGAATTTTTTTATATTTCGCGTTTATTTATGCATTGAATTTTCACGCTTTAAAATGCAGAATATTAGTGAAGCAATATTTGATAATTTATTTTGCAAATATGTTTCTTATTTAGCTAATGTTTTGATTTTTTCACCATGTACAATCTAAATAGCTAATATACTTTTTAAAAGCCAATAAGAACATTGGTAGAATTCTTCTACATAAGTACAATACTATGTCTTTGATGATAAAATACTATGTCTTTGATGATAATATATTATGTCTTTGTGCTAGAACATTGTGTTCATTGGCGAGCGAGCGCAGCGAGCCATGGTTCACGGCGTGAACCACATAGGATTGCGTAGCAATTCTCAGGGGTTGGCGAGCGTTAGCGAGCAGGGGGCGGATCCTCCTAGTATTATATAAAACGCTAATACGTACGTATGTATCAATGAAACCGATGATATTTATTTTCTCGCGTTGGCAACAGTTTTCATTTTTAATTGATGGGCTTCGGCGCGCAAGACCACGTAGTGAGCATCATATGGCTAATCTATATTACATAAAACGCTAATACGTTTTAATTGATAGGCTTCGGCGCGCAAGAGCACGTAGTGAGCATCATATGTCTGATCGGGTGAATTCTCACCGAATTATCAAAAAAATTCTCACAAAACTATCTTCATCGAAGCTTTACATCCGGCGTTCAGTACTATTTCATATTGTTTTACAACACATGGTTTTAGCCCTCCGGTGTGAAAGATTTTAAAACAAAACTTACAACAGTTACTTCTCTCAACAACTGAAATTTAGAATAGTGTTATTAAGAAAAATATGTGAACTGTTTGCAATTTCAAATTAATATTGAAATGCACAGGTTTAGAATTTTCAACAGTGAAAAGTTTTCGGAACTTCAGTGTTCAAAAAAGTATACAAAAGCTAGACGTTAAGAACATATCCAATGAGCGAGCAAAGCGAGCATCGGATTGCGAAGCAATCCGAAATGAACTGCGAAAGCAGTTCCGGGGGTTGGCGAGAGCCAGCGAGCAGGGGGCGAAGTCTCATAGTTCTTTTTATTCCTTTAAGATCCTAATTATTTTCAAAACTAATTTGAATAAATAAAAAAGTAACATTCTATTTTTTTATTAACGTTTCTGTATATTGTAGTGAGATATAAAAAGTTAAAAAACAACGTTTTTTGTTTCCACAATACTGTGTTTTTACTTCATGTTGACTTTTTGTGTCATTTTCAGATATAGCATAGATGGTGCTGACTAAAAACAGGCTAAACTTGACATATCATTGAAGTTTAGCTTATATTTACTATAGCAAACTCCCATATAATATGACAGCGTTATTTCATGTAATGACAGAAATTTGACATGGCAGTCAAATTTAGTCTATTTTTATTGTTGCAAACTCCATAATAGTAGATTATTTGCAAGAAAACGTTATTAAATGTTTGACTACACCGAGACTGGACCACAACGCAGTAACGGAGAAAAAAAATCAACTATTCTATATCTGCCTGAAATCTACAGATTCATTTCATGATTACTGGGATAAGTTATAATAACTCATGAAGCATACCTGGACGTTTTCCAAAATTTGTTCGAATGAAATTTTTTTATGATTCCATCTACTTATTTGTGCAATGATTTTCGCTGCATCCTCATACCTCTCTTGCAAAATCAACCAGCTTGGAGACTCAGGGAGAATGCTTCAACAGAAAATGTAAAAATGATACAATTTTTTATGAAATGAAGTTTTAGTAGTAGTAATTACTATATTTGTGTGAATAGGCTATTACAAAGTTTCGTACTTGATTTGAAACAAAATTAAATAAGAATCACTTTTGAAAATAAATACTAATTTTTCATCTCTAACGTGCTTTGCATAATTTTCTATTCCGCAACTAGAAAAGCCTTGTAGAGTGAGAAAGAAAAATGAAAAATAAAATAGTAGTATTACTGAATAATGTCTTATCTTGTAGAAATACTAAAGATTTCACAAAGTAGAAGAGAAGTGAAATCTATAAAATTATTAATTTTTATTCTGAATTTGACAACATTTTTAACACTAGGCTATATTTGCATTCTCTCATCTCAACACTAAGTACAATTAACATGTTTTTTTTTAATATATTGAAGAATCATCAAAACCACCTGAAAAATAATAGGAAACTGTAGAAGAAAATACGATTCACGACTTACACTCCTTTGGCTAGATATTAACAAAAAGGCGAATTTACAATTTTATCGATGTGGTATAAACATACCTGCCAACTTTTAATTCTTCAGAGGAAGATTTTCCCCAGCGGCAGTAAAATGAAATTTGAATTACAATTTTAGGCAAAAACATAACATTCACTGTATTTTGAAAAAGCTTATGCTGATTTCATAAACAGTATCACTTATTATTATATATGCTTAATTATTATAACAATAGTGGTGGTCAAAAAGATTATAAATTAAGTTTATAAATGCAAGGAATATGTAAAAAGCATACATTTTATTACCACATTAAAGATAGAAATAAAATTTTACGCCAAATGCGTGAAAGTTGGCAGGTATGGGTATAAATACAGGGTTCCCACGGTCCTTGAGAATTTTAAAAAGTGGTAATAAAAATAAAAGAAATTTTGACATTTTTATTTCTGTGTAGCCACCACTAAAAGTTTTTTTCTAAAAAATATATATATGCACGAAAATTTCAGCACTTTACGATAAAAAAGTATATTAAAATAAATAAGTATATTGTAGCTCCACCCTAAATTTGCTACCACTTCTTAAATTTTTCAAGGACCGCGGGAACCCTGAAATAAGAATTTATTGATTGCATTTTACAGCAACAGTTTCTCTTCTAGACTCAATTGTATGGACAACACGAGAAAAACTCTCCCAGAGAGTTGTACCATTAAATCCTACATCAAGAAGCCTCCACACGATCTTTTATAAGTAGTCCGCGCAAACTGTTGAAAAAGTGAACCAGTTGTGTGCATGAACCCAAAACCTTTTAAAGTAATTGAGCGAAATTTATGTTATATATTTGAGAATTGAATCTGTAGTGGTTGACAAGTGAATAAGACAAATCAATAATATTCTTAAATAAAATAAATTTTTAGTCATATATTTGCAACCACTTTCTTATTTTAACTATATTCTGTATTAAATGACTCCTTCGGTAAGTGGATATCCTTCATAGTGGTCTGATCGGACTACCTATAAAAAACCGTGTGGAAGCTTTCAGTCATAGGAGGTGTTGGTTGCAAAAGCAATTTATTGTAGCTTGTTTCTGAGGGAAGCATTCAAAAAACGAAGTAGTTTTACTGCCATTTTTTTTATATTTTCCTTGTAACGGTTCTCGCGGGAGTTTTTCTCGTGATTGTAAATCGGTATCTAAACAGAAAACGAAAAAAATGACATATTTAGAACTTACAACCAATACAGAACGAAGGAAGCTGCTATAGTTGCTATTACGACTGTTAGTTTGATCCAACTCCTGGTGAGATAGGCAGCTAAGGGTAACAGGCACAAACCTAGAGTCCAGCAATTTACTGCTATTCCATTTATCCTAGTTTTTAAATCTGACCTCACTAATTCCAAAGCTTCGCAATAGAAAAAGTACAAATAATATATTATTTGTATAATTATCATTAAAAAAATATTAGCAATTTTATTAATTCATAAATAATTGGTTTAAATTCTTAAGGTTGCAAATTGAATAACAAGTTGATCATACATATACTGCCTAGAAGTGACGAAGTCAAGTGTGAAATATTGTGAATAACAGTAATTCTAGGCCACTTTCAGATGTGGAAATTTTAATCATGTTTGACCCATGTTAGTAGCGGAGTTAAACACCAGTTATCAACCAGTAATATTTCACCGAGTAAAACTTAACTCTGTGAATATTTTTGTTTATGTTTTTCTATATTTTATTTAATTTTTTATTATCCGTGTTAAACAGCCAACTGAGTTTACGAATATCAATGTTCATCTCCCTAATCTTGTACTTTTTAAACTAGACCCAGAAGACAGGGGAACTCCTGGATCACGTCTTGGGACAATGCTAGCCATCGCGGAAACTTTTTGATGTAACTAGCTCGCATTTGTGTCACATGGAGAGGAAAACTACAAAAATATCTCATGGTTAGCTCAAGGGTAACGGGATTTTAACCCGTGATCCATTTAGCATTGAGAATATTGTAAGTTAGCAATAAAGACATTTTACGTCAGAATTTGCATCAACCAACCATTGCTAGGATTCGAAACTGGGTCACTTCATTGGGAGGCAAACGCTCTAGCCTCTGACAGCTCTATCTAATTTTTTAATATTTGAAAACTTACTACAATGCTCAGAGCCTGACTAAGGCAAGGGCATACGGGGCAGTTGCCCCGGGCCACCACATCAGAGGGGAACCCCAAATCGAATAAAGGGCATATTTTACGTTTCCTTCTTTAATGAACTATTTTTTAAACAATATATCAATACAGTGTAAATCCGTCAATTTTATGTTTACTGCTTTATTAATCTATCATATGTACCCAATCCATATTTCGTAAATCCATGGCTTTCTGGTGGGAATTCAGCTAAATTTTAAATTTTCGTAATTACGGTGGATAAATTTGGTCAATCAAAAGCCTTTTTTTTAAAATATCGAAAAATGTGATATGTTTACAAAAATACAGGCTTCTGATTGCCTTAATTGAGCCATCGTAATTGCGAAACTTCAGCTGAATTCCTCACTAATGTCAGCAAGGATATGAATTTTTCGCAGCTATATGACAAAGTTAACAATCAGAAAACTTCATTCAGCTTGTTGGGCATAAAAATATCAGAAAATTAATAAAATGGACAGAACGCATACCAGGGTTGCCAGACTCTGAAAATAAAAAATACTACGACTTCATCCGAAAAAATATTACAAAATACTACATGTCTTAAGCGCTATCTACAGGACTTATTTGAAAGCTTATGCAGACGAAAACTGAGACAGACGACTATTATTATTATAATTAACATTATTTATATCGTCTGGCTAAAGTTTTTTAGAATTATATTTAAATTTATTTTAGTTGAGGATAAAATAATATTATAATTGAAAAACAATTATCCTTTAACAATTATCTTAAAACAATTATTATCCTTTTGTGCAATTATACTTCAGATATACGTGTAGTAATTAATATTTTTATCAGCAACTTTGTCTTTTGAAGAATAAACAAAGAGTTGTGTGTATCATAATAATGTCTCTTGTGTATCATAAACGATTTATTTCAAAGTTGTATAAAATTGAACCTAAATGAAAATATAAAATCTCATATTTTGTCTCACATCCTACATAGAAAAGAAAAGTAAAATATACTTAATCAACGTGCATAAGAAACAATTTATATTATAGTCTACTAGCATAAACGAACTTTTATTTTTCACAATCATCACTAGATACAGTGACTAATAGAAAATAAACTGTTGGATTATTTCAGAAATTGTTTTTTACTTCAAAACTAGAGTGGCACTTTTCTTTGTTTTAGGAAATAAAATAAATAAATAAAATTAAAAAAAACTGAAAGTACCACATTTTAAAAAAATACTACGAAAAATACCATACCCCTTTTTTTGGTGAAAAAATACTAGTGTAGTATTAAAAATACTACGTCTGGCAACCCTGACGCATACCTGCCAGCTCTTCCGGATGACTTCATTTTCATATTTAAAGTGGTAGTAAATATATACTATTTTTTCTTTTATAAATTTATTTTTAGATGATTTTGATCACCACTATTCTTACAAAAATTAAACACATATATCAATATGCGTTACTATCATGGCTGTCAATTTAAGTTTTCTCAAATACAACGTATTTGTTTGCTTAAAATTGAAGTTTTAATTCCAGGTTAATACCACTGGGAAAAATTATAATGGAAAGGATTAAAAGTTGGCAGGTATGAGAACGGTATTTCGCCTCACCATTTATAGCTATTTTAGGTTCTAGACAATTTTCTTGTTATATATCTATAATTAGGCATGGGTGAAAGCCCTTATATAGCAAGACGGAAAAGAGAAAAACCTGGTACGTAAAACATTTTATTCCAGCATTTTTTTCGAAAAAAATGAAATATCTGTAACTATCAAGATTTCTTTTATAGTTCTGGCATATATATAAAACTGCTTCTTTTCCAAGATAAAGAAGATATTGCTGAAAAATTTAAAAAAATAATAAGTAAACTCCTCCCCAAAACTAGCTATAATAACTGAAATGGTTTTACTACCAGCCTTTCCTCTTTTCCGTCTCGCTTTCACCCCTGTGCTAATGATGTGCAAAAACGCTGCATACTGCTGAATCCAAAATTTAAACATTAAAAAGAAAGAAAAGTTGCCGATAGGTACATAAATACATATTTCCCTATAAAACACTCCTTCTCATGGGTTAAATTTGTTTTGTGATCAATAATAAATTCCTACTCATTTTGCGCCTTTTTAATTTTAGTACATGCATTACAATTTAAAACAAAAAAGATTAAACACATAATCATCATGCTAAATTTGGCTGATAATTATGCACTCTCCACACATTTGATATTTCTCTTCAAACTGGACATTAAATCTTACCTATAATATATCCAAGGCTGTAAATGTACACTGTACTTCCTATGACGACTCGTAAAATTAAGAATAATGTGAAGTTGGTGCAGACAGCTGATCCTGTTTCTGCTAAAGCTAATAGAAGAGCTAGACCAATAAAAGTTGGCTTTCTGCCACACCTAAATACATAAGCAATTCAATATAATATTATTCACGTAATTTATAATTTTATTAAAAGCAATGCTTTTATTACACAATTTTTGGAATGCATTTTAATTCAAGCGTTAATTACTAATTCAAGCAATAAATTAATTGCAGTAAGTAAATATTCAAGCCTTTATGTATAATTTTAAAAGATTTATTACGAAGCAATTTCAAGTCACATTTTCTAATAATATTAAAAAAAACAATATTCCTGTTGATTTGGTTTATATACTTACGGGGGTTGAACAAAATTATGGCAAACACTATTATACTAACTCTATGTAAACAATATTTCTTTTAAACAGCAAATGCCTTAAAAAATTTTACATGGCGAAAATGTTCGCGCAATTTAAGAGATCTTGCTAAAAGCCTTTAGAAACGTCATTTTTACACAAGCAAAGTTTCAGACGGACCAAAATGAAAAGAGATGATTTTTCTAGCTTTAATACAAACAATTTTGAATTCATTTTATAGAATTACAATATTAATCTTGGAATGCATTGAGGCCTTCTATTTTTTTAAGAGGTATTGGTTATCGTCGAGTTAGTATGCATTGCAATAAAAAAAATTCTCAGGAAAACTTGAGCTCAGTACAAATCGTCAGTGTAATTTATTTTATCTCATTTTTTTTTCGGAAAAAAAATTATAGTGCATGAATTGGTAGTTTACGAAGTTTTTTTGGCTCTTTATTTTGCCATTTTTCCTATAGTAATATTATGATAAAATAAATTTGGGATTGAGCATGATTCATAAAAACAAATTCATTTAGCTTATTACCTAAAATTAGTTTAAAACCTTTATTTGTCAGAATGTAGATGGAATAATTAAAATTTTACCTACTGTCAAGAATTAGTCACAAACTTGTGATCTTATGAATAATCGAATTTACAAACTCTGTGGTTATAATTACAAATTAACTCGAGGAGAAATTATCAAATGAGCGGACGCATAACGTACAAGAGAAAATAACAGTGTTCACCTCCCTTCCTGACCCTACGCTAACTATCACTAGAATCGATGGCTCAGGGGATAGAGCGTTCACCTTCCAATGAGGCGAACCGGGTTCGAATCCCAGTCGATACGAATTCCGCATCCGACTTGCGCCGAACACAGTGCTGACGTGAAATATCCTCAGTGGTAGACAGATAATGAATTAGAGTCCCCTTGCCGTCAGGCTAACAGTGGGAGGTTTTCGTTGTCTTCCTCTCCATGTGGGTTAGTTCAACGCCTCCTATAACTGAAAGCCTCCACACGGTTTTTTTATAGGTAGTCCAATCAGACCACTGTGAAGGATATCCACTCATACTCATACTCATATGTGTTGGTTATCTTAGCATCAGCCCAGCTAGGGGCTCCAACTAATTCATCAGAGTGGAAATAAATAATAAATCGCCGAAGCGCAACTGAAAGGTGAAAGTTGGGGTTCAGTATCTTTTACTGAGAGAAAATTAAAATGAAGTAGTGAGATTGAACAAACAAGTTTGAGAGAGAGAAGAGGTTTTGTGGCAGACTGCCTCGCCTCCCTTCTCAGGTGCACAGTAGCCACATAGCCCCAGGGAAAAGGAGAAATACATAATAAATGCACAAAATTATTTACAAGTATTTACAGCTATTTACAAAATTTACGGGACAAAACTCCGTCGGATAGGAAAAAGGCTGTTGCCGGGCTATATTTTATGTTGTCTTTGATGAGCTCAAAATCAAAATTTTTAAAGTAATTGCACGTATGACAAGGATATCCACTTTCCGAACGAGTCATTTAATACAAAATTTAGTTAAAATAAGAAAGTGGTAGCAAATATATGACTAAAAATTTATTTTATTTATGAATATTATTGGTTTGCCTTATTCACTTATCAACCACTACAGATTCAATTCTCAAATATACATGATAAATATCTCTCAATTACTTTTATAAAAGGTTTTGGGTTCATGCGCACAACTGGTTCACTTTTGAAGCAGTCTGCGCGGACTACTTATAAAAGACCGTGTGGAGACTTTTTGATATGGGAGGTGATGGTTAGTTCCATCAAATTGTCCTCCACGAAGGCGAATTTCTCCCAATACTCGATCCAGGAGTTCCCTTGTCTTCTGGATTGGGTTCAAAATTACAAGGCTACGAAGTTGAACATTAGTAGTCGTAAACCCATAGAATTGGGTCGGCTGTTCAACGACGGTTATAAAATATTTACAACCAGTTACATGGCTACTAATTTTTAACACTCTATGGGAAATGTTTTTCGAGTGGTAGCTAACTTTATACTAAAATGCATTATTCTTTGTTTTGTAAATTTGAATTAAAAGTTATTTTTCACTCCACTATACGTAAATGGTTCAAAATTTAATCTTAAACTCATTATGGTCGATCTCTCTCGATTTGAGTCTTTAAATATGCTGGCAAAATTACCAAGTATTCGGAAAGCTCTAGATTTTAATTGTTCATCACTCTATAAAACATTCTGGAAAAACTGTATTAGTTGGAAGCACTACATCTGTAAGTAATAACTTAATTAAAAATAATATTGCTTAACAAATACCAATTGCTAAACTAATTTTACATAACTAGTGGTTGCCAAATTTTTGACCTAAGTTGTAGTTGGCTGGGCATATAAAGCTGAAAATGGTTATATTTTATGTCTAGTTTTATTCACTCATACTTAAAAATAAAATAAAAAATTTGATTTTTTATTTATAGGAAAAAAAACCTGGCATAAGGAGGTGGTTAAAATGATATTTCTAATCAATTTCATAGTTCTTTGGATTTAATAAAGATTATTAAAATAACCTAATTAAATTTTATAGTTTTTACCTTTTAATCATAATTCCATTTAATAAAAAAAGATGATGTAAGATATGAAGCAAGATGAAGTAAGATATACAAAAAAATTAAAAAAAAAAAAAAAAAAAAAAAACATAATATTTATGACAAATTTTTTAAGCGTCATTTTTATTACTATTTCGTAAATATTGACATTATTGTGATCAAAAATGTTTATGGCGAACAAATATTTGCTAGGAAAAGTTATTAACTTATCCAAGGTTCTTTGGAGGCATGGCATCTAAAGCTATAATATGTAATTTATGTCACTAATAAGTGTCAAGCTGAAACTTAATTTAAAAATCGTTTTAGATTCCTGTTGTTGAAGAATTCATATACAACGTCATTTGCATAGGATAGAAATAGGCGACTATTAATTAATCTAATAGTTTCTGAAAGTATTATATGAATTATAAAACCATTAAATATGATGAAGATTTTAAACTAATCACAAGGTTGAGTATGATGTGTCGACGTCATGCATATGCGTCGAACAAGATTGGCTGACCCGCAAGGGATATCACTTACAAGCATTAAATTTCCTTCGGCTGACGTAATAAACATTGTACAAAAAAATAGCTAATACCCTGAAACTTAGATTTAAAGAATGGATTTTTACGTACTATGACTCAGTTAGTTCGAGAACCTACCTTTACACATGCTAATCAGTTGGAACATCCGATTTAAAGTATTTGATTCTATCTCCATATTTAATATAATAAGGAAAATAAGAATATTTATTTTCAGAAAATGGGTTATAAGTTCCAAGTCTAAAGAAATTGCACTAATTTAATTCAAATTATGTGTCACGTACAAGAAATTTACAAAATGAAACGTGAGATTTAGTCTTATAGATGAAACTTCATTGTTTTTTTTTTAAATCAAAAAAGTTTAAAAAAGAAAATATTAACTAAAAATGTTTGCAAAAATGAAAACTAAATTATGTCCCCGATCAAATTATTTTTACCCATAAATGCTCAGCCACACGAAGTGCTCTCTGTATATAAAACACCTATATAATAAAGATATAATAGATATTCGTTTATACCAAATAGAAAATTCTTACGTTTATTACTTGTTTGGTAAAAATGTGATGTGACTACAGATTTAAAGAAAATTAAATATTTATATTGCTAATTCGAGATACAGAACGAGCTTGTTTCAGCAAAATAAATCCTAATAATGAAACGCAGCTGTTAATTAAGTTTTTTCTGTTCATGTAAAGAGGAAATGCAATTTTATAAGTTTGTTAACACGTTGAATGCCACGCTAATTTTATATGGCTTGCTCGTCTGGTCACACGGTAAATAACTACAAACTAAATTTTCAAATATAGTCAAATTTTGCTAGTTTATAAAAGGTTTAGCATGACATATCTGAAGCCACCGGTGGTTGACGCTGCCTAAATGTAATTTCAGTGTCAGCCAACGGTGGTAGACGCGGCCTAAATTTAATTTCAGTGTCAGCCAACGGTGGTTGACGCTGCCTAAATGTAATTTCAGCGTCAGCCACGGTGGCTGACGCAGCCTAAATGGAAAGTCCAGCGTCAGCCACCGATGGCTGGCGTGGCGCTGAACGTGTTAATAGTTTTGTTAAGCGCAATTGGGTTACTAAGACAGATAAATCTACATTAGTTCTGAAAATATTTTCACATACCTGTCAGAGAGAAAACCATAAAATGGTGTACCAATAATGACTCCCACGAACACAAAACTTACTACCATGCTCTTGTAATAGTCATTCTCGCAAACTAAATTCCACTGAAATTAAATATAATAATATCATTATAATTTTATACAAATGAACATTGCTACTACGTATCTATTAAGAAGACCAGCCAGTATTTACTGTTTCTCAGGAGGCATTTCTTTTTAAAATTGCTTTTGCAATCTAGTCATCCGTAACTTGAATGGATATGCATAATTGATTTACTTGAATTTAGTGGCAGTCAAAATCAAATTAAATTAAATTAAATCAATCTAAGAATGAAAAGAAATTTATAAGATTTATTACCACTTCAAACATAAAAATGAATTGCTACGGTCAATCAGCAGATGTTAGCAGTTATTATTCATCAAAGATAACTTAAAATATAGCCCGGCAACACCTTCTTCCTATCCGATGGAGTTTTGCCCAGTAAATTTTATAAATAGTTGTAAATATTTGTATATATTTTTGCGCATTTATTATCATGTATTCCTATTTCTCTGAGGCTATGTGGCTACTGTACACCTGAGAAGGTCGGGGGTAATACCTCCAGGGGAGGCCACAAAACCTCTTCTCTCTCTTAAATTTATTTGTTTAATCTCGCTACTTAATTTTAATTTTCTCTCGGTAAATGTTACTGAAATGCATCGGCGATTTATTATTTATTCCCACTCAGGTGAATTAGTTAGAGCCGCTCGCGGGGCTGATGCTAAGATAACCACCACATATGAGTATGAGTGAGCAGTTATTATATTAATTTAAAAAAAAAAATTGTAAATACAGACATATTAAAAAGATAACCCTTCACGTTTAGTCGGGTCACGACAAAAGACCGGCCATCACGTGACTTGCAATGTATTATCGTAAAATCATACCAGTGAAGATTTTTCAATGTGAATGATGGAAGCGTTTCCTCGCTATAAAATCCAATTTGGCCCATCAATTCTTTCAGCAAACGACAGTATATGAGTTTCTGGCATTTTCTAGGGATCGGTAACCGTCGTGCCAAAGAATATAGAAAGAAGATGTCCAGCTCTCCGAATACGTAACTAAGGCGGGGAACTGCTCAGTTCGATTCCGTACGCTTTACAAGAAAAGCAACTTACAGGGTGAGCAACAGCATACTCAGATTTAGCAGAGCATCAGATGAACTAAGTTCGCATGCTATGCGCATCAGAAGCAATGTAACATTCAAAATAAGAAGTCAAAAGGAACGTCTTCTGTGAACTTTACATGCATGGTTGGTTACGCTGCTTCCGTCAGCAGCCATTTTATTCTTTCTTGATTTCTATGTCAAAATATGTTAGCAGAGTTAAATGTCCAGGTAAATCTGAAAAATTAGAAGCCAGATATGAAGCAACTCTTTTCGAACTAACCCAAATAGAGACATTGCTTAACTCATAATGATTTGGCAAAAGCTATTTCAACTGACAAGGAGTTAAAACCAATTTTAGACTCTAAAAAAAGGGTTGTGATTTTATGGGGAAGAAAGATAATATTGAGAAATACGCTGTAGGAGGAGATTGTATACTTCATGGTTCAAGGGTTTGTGTTCCAAGGAAATTTCTAAGACAAATTTTACAACTTTATGCAGGACACTTGGTAGTGATTAAAATGAAATTCATTGTGTGTACTGGAACAATATTGATAATATTGGCGCGAAATTGTGCTGATTGCGTGAAAAATTAACTAAATCGAAATCGATTTAAAGTGCATTACTGGGAGTATCCCTCGTCTCCTTGGACCGAATGCGCATAAATTTTACCGGACCGTTTTTCGAACATTATTTTCGCATAATAGTTGATGCTTTTTCTAAGTGACTTAAAGCTTATCCCTCAGGCAATCGAACTAAGACGACCGGCATTTCAGAGTGGTTACATCAGGTTTTTTTTAAACCTTCTGAAAGACACTTGAGTGCAAAAGGGTTAAGAAACACAGTATTAAATCAAAATTTTAGGGATTAAACGTGAGCATAAAAATATTTAAAAGTTGTGACCAATGAAAAGCTAAATAACTGAAAATAAATTAAAACATACAAGATTTTCATCAAACAGGATAACTTGCTTTACTTTAAGGGGAAACTTTTCTAGTGGAAACAAAAAATTAGGTTTTGATATCGAATTCTTGCCAAGTCATGCAACAGAGTGGCAGTGATTAATAATACTGGGGTACAATTTTTTATTGCATTTATATAATCTTTCAAATCTATTTAGTTCCGAATCTGTTAAGTTAGCTTTGTTCCGAAAGCTATAGATATTTTTCAAAATGGTATTTTTAGTTCTTTCTTTTTCGTCTGAGTGTACAAGTTTATAAAGAACGTATAGGTTAATATGTATACACAGGTCTACCAACTACTACGTGGTCGACAATTTAAAACTAAAGCTTTCAGAACTTTAGGTAATACTGCCCACATTTTGAAATCTTCACTACGAGAGAGCTAGTACAAATGGGGTGTCATGTAATCTTTCGAATTATCTACATGTAGTGGTGTAGAAAATAACTTTAAATCAAATTTGCAAAATAAAAACAATACATTAAAAGAAAAACTTAGCTAACACATATAAAAAAAAATTCCTAAAAAGCGTAGAAAGATGGCAGCCCTGTACATGCATATACACTTGTAAGCTCCTCTGAAAATAACACTTAAGTTAAAAAGCATATGACTTTCAGGAATTGCTTTATGAACTGGAACGCATTATCTTCTTCTTCCTACCACTCCCTACGTAGCTGAGAAGTGTAGACACTTAGCATTCACTCGAGTGAGATTTAAAAAAATTCTGGTTCACAATATATTATTAAATCGTATAAAACTATATCTACAGAAAACAGATAGCAGATTTGAAATCAGTGATGTCAAAATATCAAAGAACTTGAATCGGTGGGAAGATATCTACCACTCCGTACACAGCTGAGAAGTGGAGTTTCTTAGTATTCTCTCTGGTGAATTTTAAAAGATGTCGGTTAGAAATATATGGTTGAGTTGCATTAAAATTGAACCTTGTAAGGAGAAACCGATTGCAGATTTGAAATTGGCGACTCGAGTATATCTAACAGGGTTTCCACGGTCTGGAAAATGTTTTAAAGTGGTAGCAAAAGTCAGATATATTTAGATGTTTGAAGCTATTAATAAATATTTAATTTAAAGAAAATATTTTTGGGTTCAAAAAATAAATCGGGAATATTTTCGTGATTCACAAATGAAAAATAAATTTAAGCATTTTTCAGTAGTCTTTAAAAATCTTAGTTACCACACATTTATTTTTTTCCAAGTCGTCAGGATTCATTCAAAATTTTCTCGAAACCGAAATAAAAACAATCAAAATTCGGATCCCAGTGTTATTTAATTCTTGCAATATTTGCGAATTGAAAATAAAAACTTGTTGCAAATCGGTGTTATTAGCAAGCATCGTTAACACTAGGTTTACCGGACGCGTCATTTTGACGCATTTCGAATTTTATAAGGAAAATTCCAAAACCCGTTTGCATTTTTATTTTATCTCTTGTAATGACTTTTATCGATTGATCGAGGTATTGAAGTCTATTTTCTTCAAAAGCGTTGTAATATTAAAATTCTCATTGTGGTATACCTATCTCTACGGATATGAGTCAATTTGGTGCGATCAGAATTTAGGCAAAATTTTTAGTAAACATGCAAACGTCACATCAATAACAAATAGGAATATACCGACAATACTTTGATTCGTTATCGTTATCTCAAATGAAACAAGCGATAAACAACTTTTGCCGATAAACAATAATAGAAAGAACAAACGCAGAATGTCAATTGATGTCAGATTATAAAGGTTTCAGTTGCTTAGTTCGAGTATTGAAAAATAAAATACTGGAATATTTCATAAATATATATCTCTCATACTTTCATTTTTTTTTCTTATTGTATATAATTACATTGCTTTCTAAGCGCAGAGATGCAAACAGCTCCGGACACGCCAATATAATTTTTTTAAAAAACGGTAAATAACTACTAAGTATATTTTGCAAATATAAAGTGGTAAATTGCATGAGCCTACGAAGTATTTAGAAATAGTGGTGAATGAAAATTTACTAAATTAAATTTATTGAACCAAGAATCACAATTGATAAACTACCACTTCAAAATATATATTTTCTGTCCGGAGCAAACTGGCATTTCTGTAAGTGCTGTTATATGTATTCGTTCATGCGTCAAATTGACGCGTGTTCGTCGAGATAGGTATATAAGAAACGTCCGTATACTAGGGCTGGGCAATGTCAGAATTTCGATATTGTGGTATATTGTGAGCTTCATATCACGATATTATGATATACCGCGGTAATTAAATTGTTATGTATATTATAAATGCTAAGACTATTTTGCAATTAAAAATTAATGTGTTTAAAGAGCATCATTTAAAAAAAATGGGGTACTTATCCTATATTAGCTCGCAGCATAATTATCCCATGGAATCAACTAATTATAAAGCATCATTATTTTTAAACAGAAAAATTTTATTAATATAAACATCAATTACTAATATAAACATCAACACAATTATAAACATCAAAACAGTTATAAACATCAACACAATTATAAACATCAACAATTATAAATATCAACACAATTATAAACATCACAAGGAGATCCGACAATCTCGGATATTTTTAAAATCAGAAGCACGCTATTCTCAAAATGAAACCAAAATCAGTAACTAAGTATACCATGGAGGGTTGATATAACGCGCGGGTGTTTGAAATCCGATATCGCCAATACCACGGATATGACGCATGCGCTTTAAAGTCAAATGATACCACAATATATTGTAGGAGAAATTTCTAGCTGCCGAGAGGAGGTACCGTAAATATTACGCGCAAGCCTTTGAGTTCTTCACCCCTAAATCAATCACGTGCCATACCAATACCTCCTAGATACCATACCATACCGCCACTTCCTCGCCGCCGGTCGGCCGAAGATATTGGCTAGCGGTGAGTACCGAGAGGTGCAGGCATACCGAAGTTCAATAACTCGGTATTGCCGAAGAATATACTTCCGAATATCATTACCGCGGTATCAAAGAAATACCGGTAAATGACGGTATTACGGTATATTGCCCAGGCCTACCGTATACCTAGTGTTAAAAAGCAGACTTTCCATGGTATGCAAGCGGAGAAAAAGCTACTTCCTGACACATTGAAAGAAAGAAAAAGGGAGAGATGAAAAACACATTTTATACTTACTTCCGTAACAGCTGTTTGATCAAAATCTTTGGTATCATAATACCAACCTTTGTCACATTTCTTCGAAGAAGAATTTGGATCTACTGTGTAGTTCTCCGTATAAAGTAAGCTGCTAAAATTCACGTCATATCTAGAACAATACGGATCACTTGGGGGTCTCATGAGGTACTTTTTCTGTTCTATAGTCAAGTTAGATGAAGATACTTCAGGCACATAGCACCAATGCTCTGGTGTGTGAGATATGAAAATAGCACTGAGGTTGATCCATGGTACGAAAGTTGATGTTGGTACTAGAAAACCGATTAGCAAGATCTTTTGAAAAATTCCAAAATCGCCAGCATGTTTCAATATATCTTCAAATTCCATGTTTTAAAGCAACCTTTTAAATTTATATTCATTCATAAGGATGTTGTATTATAAATGTATAGAATAAGAGAGTTATAACATTTTTGACATCTTACTACACTAAACGAAGCTTAAAATAAAAATGATTAAATTGTGTGATTCATAACTTTTTCAACAGAGAAGAAAGCTTTTAAATATACCAGCATAATAAAATTATCAGAAATTATTAGAAATGTCGTTCCAACATCAGGTTACTGAGCAAATCGACTTAAAGACGTAATAAAATTTGTCATTAAAAGTTATCCAACTGCGACATTAGCTCAAAATAATAAATATATATTATCGCTTCACATTTTTGTGCAAGGCTGAATCAAAACAAAATAAATATAAATAATTTTTTAAATGCAAAGCTTTACAAACAATCTTAATAAAAAGGTTCCATCTCTTGAAATGAACACTTGAATAAACATTTTTATGAAATTCGAATGAGAAAGAAGCCGATGAAAATTGTTATTTAACTGCGTTAATCTAATGAAACAGAGAATTAATTAAACCAGACTTCATCTTAAATAGCTGAAAAAATACGCAAGTGAATTTGATTTTTAGGTATATTTACCATTTTAGTTTCTTCATGAGGAAATATTTATCATATTTCCTTTTAGTAATTTAGGATGTTATTTATCTTTTTAATCATTATAAAACCTTTTTTTTTATGTCATACCGTGACATAACAGAGTTCCCGAGGGCTTTGCAAATTTTAAAAAGTGGTAGCGAAAATTAAGCAAATGTCGATAATTTAATTTCTGTGTAACCACCACTAAAAATTGCTTTTCGAAGAAAGTATATAAGCATGAATATTCCAGCTTTATAGCCACAAACCTAAACGATAAAGTGGTATGTCAAAATAAGAAATATCTTCTAGCAGTAATCTTAATTTACGACCAATACTGAAATTTTTCAAGGACCCCAGGTACCCTGTATAATCAATAAGGAATAAATGATACGAACAATAAATTATCTTATTATAAAAAAAAACCATATTTATATTTTCGCATGCATATACAGAGATGCCAACTGATCCGAACACGCCAAAATAATTTTAAAAAAACGGTAAATAACTACAAACTAAATTTTGCAAATATTGAACTATTTATGCTTGCTTTTTAAAAGGTATAGCATGACATGAGTATTGTAAAGTGGTGAATTCGATAAATCTACGAATTATTTAGAAATAGTGGTGGATAAAAATCTACTAAATTGAATTTATTAAGCCAAGAATCACAATTGATTAACTACCACTTTGATATATATATGTATTTGCTGTCCGGAGTAAGTTGGCATCTCTGCATATATCATCATCCTGGTAATACAATCCTTGGCCTCCCTCAAGTTTTCGGATCAGCCTCTTCTGTTTGTCGCCTTTTTCTTGCAGTTTGTAATTTTTAGTAATTTCAAATCCTCCAACCTGCAGTAAAAAAACCATGCTTCCTTTTTCCTGAGTATAGAGAAGGCCACTGCACGAGTTACTATAAACAAGAAGCCAGAACCTTTAGTAGTCCGAACGTTATGGCATCTTACTTATTGCCAAATGTCCATGACTGCGCAGTTTAGTAATCCGAAAGTTTTGACATCTTACTCATTACCCCACTTCGCAGTTTTTGTTCATTACGTCGGACTACTAAATTGATCCGTGAAGAGGACTTCTCACTTCTAGAAGGTGTTGCTGCCACCCTCCGACATGGCTATCAGAATCGAGTTACAACAGTACGATAAGGTTAGAGCATCGTCTCTTTTTGCTACCAGAAATATAAAATTTTACACTTGGATATTTTACACTTACTCATTTGTCTACCGAAAAACATTTACAAAATATTTTTCATAATTTTGTTCGGAACTGAATTTGGCAATTAATAAAAAATTTCCAATTTGTTTTTGTTTTGTTTCTATTTTTTCTAAATGCAAAAAGTTTCTAGCTAATGTCTAAGTAATTTTTGTTAATTTAGAATGAAAATGCTTTGAATGGTAAGGGGTTTTCCACAACTTTAATTTTTTACTACTTACCAATAAGTTTAAATCTTTCCGATAATAATTTTATCTAGTGGTAGTAAAATAAAAAGAAGAAAATTAGAATTATATGTAGATTTAAAATTTTTAATTTTTCACGAGTTCAAATGCATCAAAAGTTTAGAAATTCGCATACCTGCCAACTTTTAATCCTTTCGAAGATGCTTTTCCCCAGTGGTAGTAAAATGGAATTTAAAGTACAATTTTAGGCAGTAACACGCGCTGTATTTTGATTAAGATATACGTAACGTATACGGTATGATACAACAGTAAAGCATAATTATATATATGCTTTTTTTTTAAATTAGTGATGGTAAAAAAAAAAATTATAAATTAAGTTTATAAATTCAAGGAATGTATAGAAAACAAACATTTTACTACCACTTTAAATATAAAAATAAAATTTTACGACAAATGCGTAAAAGTTGGAATGCAAGACAACTATGTTGGTTTGTTCTTAAGGTAGTTTGCGCGGTCTCATATAAGAGATTTTGTTAAGGTCTAGTGCAAGTCTTCTTCATAGTGAGAAAAATGCTGTTAAAAAGTACTAACTGTTTCTGTACAGGGAATTCTTTCCTTGGTTTATTAATTTCTAAGAATTGAGATTTTAGTGCATCAACTTTCAATCTAGACACCCAATTTCTATCTCGTAAATATTGTCTTGCAACTTCTCTATTATGGGTGATTGACCGTGTAAAGCAAAGCACCGATGACGTTGGGGGTTAATATTCGTCATAAGAGTTCCGGGTTACTATTTCCAACTGATTTTTAAGCCTAAGCTAGAAAAATTGCGCTATCCAATATTTATATACTGTCTAGTGTTTTCAAATAACGCTTTCTTTCAATTTAACTTTCAATGAAACAAGCAAGAAATGAATTCAGAGGACTCAGTAAGCTTGCTATAATGTAATTGAATAATATTATATTAAAATAATATTATATTTAAAAAATAATATACTAAAATTAATTTTTGCTACCACTAGAAAATCATTCGTGAAAATCGCTAATGATGCAAGATTTGCAATTTAACACGTTCACGCCGGCTGTTGCGCCTGAAAGCGGGACGGAAAAGAGAAAATACTGGTAGAAGAACTATTTCAATATTAGATAATATTCGGGAGGCGAAGAAGCAATTCAATATAAAAATTGCATCCTTTATTCTTTCTTTATTTAAACAAAACTGGGTGCCTAGGCCGCGCAGCGACCCCTACCCCATTCATCATGAAAATTATATACAGTGAATAAAACATTTTGAATTATGTAACAATGTGGTAACATTATAATAAAGTAACCATGATTTGAAGTATGTACATACAAACTGGATCGGAGATTTACATTAGTTGCCATTGAAAAATGAATACAGCCATGATTAGATTGATATACATGAAATACGAGCTTAATCTGTGATTTATTTGTTACCAGTTTTTACTCCGGTGCGCCGCCCGATGAGACAATCTAGCGTGACCCGCCGGTGGGCCACCCCGGCGTGAACGTGTTAAATAGGTCAATGTGAGGCTAAAATAGAATCCCATTTGGGTTCTATAAGCAACCTTAATTCATTCCTAAAATGAATTCATTAAAAAAATTAGTTATTTTTTATGTAAAAGACTATATTTTTGTATCTATTCTAAATAAGTTATTCGCAATTTAAAATTTATTAAAAGCTAAAAACTAGTTAGTTATTTTTTTAAATTTATCCACGTAAATTTATAGACTGAAAATCGTTTAGATTAATTTGCAGAATTTCGAACTTTATACTATTGTAGCATTACACAATGTGTTAACCAATAGTGAGCATTAAGTATAAAAGTATAAAAACAAAAATTACATACCGTTTCTGCTTACTTCTGTAACAGCTGTCTCACAGGTTCAACCTTTTTCACAATTTTTCAAAGATGACTTTAGATCTAATGTGTAATTCTCCGTAAGAAGTAAATTGCTAAAATTCAAATCATATCAAGAACAATATGGATCACTAGGGGATCTGATGAGATACTTTTTTTGTGTTCTATGGACAAGTTAGATGAATATACTTCTGGGACATAGCACCAATGTTCAGGGAAACGAAAATAACTCTAAAGTTTATTCATGATACGATAGTAGAAGTTGGAAGAAGAAAAACAGTCAGGGCAAAATCTTTTAGTACATTTCGAAATCTCTAACATTTTTTAAAATATCTTCCAAGTCCATAATTCAACGCAACTTTTAAATGAAAGTATATTAATGCAGAAAATTTTGCGAACGGAAAGTGAGAAAATTCACAATGAAATCATTAAAAAAATGAGATTCGAAACCGGCACTAGCCTTGATAGCTCTTAAACTTCCTAATGTAATAATTCTATCACAAATGACCTTTTCATTGGTGATTACTACATCAAGGCATATTACAGTTTTGAATTAAAATTAAAATAGCTATTTAAAAAAAACATGATAATAAATAAATATATCACATCACATTCGGCGACTAAATGCTGAACTAAATCAAGTGAATTATAAAGGTCTTATAAATGTGAGCTGTGGAAGGAGCTTAAGGGGGGAAAAAAGAAACTTATTCTTTTGATATTCACACGTGAACAAACATATTTTCGAAATTCGGTGAATATCGCTGCTGATACAAAATCTTAATCGCTAAGGAAAAAAAAATATATTATCAACCAGTGTAAATCAGAAATAATAAGTTGATGTTTTTTTATATTAACAATGATTTGATATTTCTTAGTAGTAATAAAAAATTCTTTCAGCATTGAAAAAAAAATATCGCACGTTATTTTTCCAGATATTTCAGAAATTTAAACGTTCCATTTGAAACTTCGGAAATTTAGGAAGAATTTCAATATTAAGGAAATTGGTAATAAAAACAGTGAATGTAGTATATACGAGAAAATAAATTTTTTGAAAAATATTTGATTTCATGAATTTTTTTTTTTTTTTTTTGATTATATTTACTGAGCATTTGAAAATATGAACTAAGAAATACATTGTTTTTCAAACTGCACTTTTTAATAACCAATCTTCAGAATAATAACGTTGAAAGATTATAACATTTTTATTTCCAGTCGCAATGACAATGTCTGATAAGGAAGAATTCTGCTGTAAATTCATTTATTTTTTCATGCTTATTGGTTATGGGAGAAATTAACATTTTATTTTAAAAGTGATTTTCAAATGTCATCGATGAGATTTTTAGTTTGAATACAGCTTGAAATGTGTATTTAAGAGAAAGAAAATGGACACAACAAAAAAAAACAAGCGAAAATGCGCCTTCTCAATGTTTAACCCAGAATTAATAACTAAACTAGAAATTCCGTTCTTATTTTTCCGTACTTTCTTAAGCACAAAACATAATTATTATGGAGCGAAGTCTCGCTCTTCAAAGTGGTGAGTGTGCTTCCGTATACTATAGACGTAATTTTTCAGGCATTTCTTCGAATTCAGAACATTAAATAATAAAATGGTTTTAAAAACTCTAAGCTCGTACAGCGCAATTATAATTATATAGGAACTGTGAACAACCGCGTAAAGGGAACTGTTGACTTTTAATCTCTTTAAAAAAATATAATAAAATGTTCCAAGTAATTTGAACAAATGGACGACATCGGATTACAAATTCATGTTGATCCATTAGTTTAGCTTTTTTTTTTAAAAAAAAAAAGAAGAAAGAAACACTTTCCATAAAAAAAAAGATTGAAAAACGGAATCAAAAGTCCATTTTTTAAAGACCGATATTCACAATGAAAATCAGTAAAAATAATATGAAAGTTTATAATGCTATTTATGTTCTTTTTAAAAACAAGGCATGATGAAAAAGTAATAAATTCTGCCCATTTTCGAGGGAAATTAAACCAATTTTTTTGTGGCAATAACCAGGGGCGGATTAAGCGTACTCAGGGCCCTTAGACCATTCAAATTTTTGGGGGGCCCTTAGATTAAATTTTTTTCTCGTATATTTTTTATTTATTCAAATATAAAAGTATTTATCTATCTTTTCATTTAAGAAAGCATATTTAAAATTAAAATAAATAATAATAAATTAAATTTTACTTTATTTTATTAAATTAAAACTAAAAAATAATCATAACATTTTGAAAAAATTTGAAAAACCATTGTTTTGCTTAATTTATTTTCAAAAAATCCATTTTAAGGGGGGCCCTAATTATTAGGGGCCCCAAACCATGGCCTAATGGGTAATCCGGCCCTGGCAATAACAAAATAAACACTACAACACCGTTTGTCCAGCAAATTGTCATAACAAAACCACAAGCTCAAAATTGTTTACAGCAACTCCGGCTCCTGTTAAATAACTATGTTCAGCTCAAAACTCATTTATCGCACTTGCTTGTTTATGAATTTTATTGTGCGATAAGCTTTTCTCTTTAATTAAATAAATTAGATTTTTTTTTTATCCTCATTGAAGTTTTATTCTATAGGAAAAAACTATTTGAATGAATAGTTTCTTCAAGATATTTTTATTATTATGAATTCATTTATTCCGCTCATCACTCTTTTTGTGGGGAAATAAACTGATAGAAAGAAAAAAAATAATGACATGTTCAGGCCGAAAAAAGCACAAAGAAACGATTATATTCATCTTAAAAAGAAACCCTAAATTTCTTACATGGCTGATCAAATAAAAAGGAGCAAAAAATCCGAAGGAAAAAACACCACCGGTGATAAAGCCTCAAAAAACAAATTTTATCAGTGCCATGAAAAACTGTGTTTATAAGGTGTCAATCAGATACAAATAGATGAGAATTGTGTTAGAAAGCAGTTAATTAGATAGAATGATACAATTAGATGAAAATTGTCATTATAAGATGTTAATCAAACACACGATTAAGTGAGAATTGTGTTTAAAAGCTTTCAATTAGATACAATAAAGGGAAAATTGTTTTTAAAATAAGTAAATAAAATACAGTTTGGTGAGAATTGTGTTTAAAAGCTGTTAATCAGATACTATAGGAGAAAATTATATTTATTAGATATTTGATCAGATGCAATAGGTGAATATTGCTTTTATAATACATTAATCAGATAACGTGAGTGACAATTGTGTTAGTAAGAAGCTGTCGGAAAGAAAAAAAGTTTTTTAAAATTCCGAAATTTTCACCAAAGCTTTTAAAGTGGTAGCAAAATTTAATTAATAAAGTATATTTCTTGTTTAAAAAAAAATAAACACAAAAAAATCTTGATCACCATACTAATAAAGAAATTTATTTCTTCTGTTTAACTAAGTGAAATACAAAATGAAAATTATTCAAATTTGATTGGATAAATTTATCCCGATGAATTTGAATGCTACTTCCCATGCTATGAAAGAATATTAATTCTACTTCCTTTAATGGGTATCTTACTCAGGGCTAAAGAGAATAGAAGGGCTAGTTCACTCCATTGAAGACTCTCGCCACAAACCTCCGATTTTCGCGTGTGACGTCACGGTGGCGCAAAGCTTGAGCTTTTACTTCAAGAACGAAGCGTTCGGTCTAACTAGCTTAAACTAAGATTGGAGCAATCCATTTTCCGACATATTCCAAGACATTCCTTGTTTCCTATAATGATTTTTCTCAGTTTTGTGTAGTGAACTACAAAAATTTAAAATTATTTATGAAATGCCAGTTTGTGCGATTGCAACTTACAAAAATTCTGTTAGAAACACACAAGGAAAAAATATAATTTTCCACGTGTTCCCTAAAGTAAATGAACAACTATGTAAAGAATGGCTTCAGCGTTACAAACGAAATCACCCAGTTAATACTACATATGAACAAATATGCAGTAAGCATTTCTTAAAACAAGATTATGAAGATGATATGAGAAATCGTTTGCTTGGATTGCCGATTAGAATGATTTTAAAATTACTCTAACTTTACCAAATACTCTCTTATCTAAGGGAGGATAAATTATTCCGTCAGCAGCATAGTGTGCCAGGAATTTGAGAATATTTTTCAAAGTGTGCATGGGACAGAAAATCAAAAAGTGTCATCCAAGAACTTATAAATGATAGAGGGACGATATTTCGCAGTGAATAAAACAGCAATACGCTTATTTTGCATTTCAGAACTTTTATAAGAATTCGCCATCTAAATTGAAACAGCCCAGTTAGCTCAAAAAAAAGGCAGAGGATAAAATTAAAAAATGAATAAGTCAAAGAAAATAAAAACTTAAATGAAAAGTATTGATAATTAATAGTTAAAATTCTCCTAATTTCATAACGTAGTTTTTAATATAGTTATTCAAAATAATTTTTTTTTAGTTATTATATAATTATTTTTTCAATATAATTATATTCTTTTCAATTTAAATATCTATAAGCAATGGGTATAATATAGCCTACGTCACAGGTTGTGTTGTTCCTACTAAATTTAACCCATGAACGGCATTTTCTGCGAGCCTAACTTCAAGCCACAAATAAACAAACGAAGTGTTCGATCGTTTAAATAGCTGCTCTCCAGATTTTATTGCATTATAAAGAAAAGTTATTGAAACTAAATACAACTAAATAAACAACAACAACTAAAACAAATAACAACAACTACTAATAACAATCACTAAATAAACAACAACTAAATTCCATTCGTTTAGCATTGCGTCATATGTTGTTCCTACTAAATCGAAGTAGTTGTGTTTTTTTCATATTATACCCAATTGTAAAATTTCTAACATTTTTATGAACCTAAATTATTATTTTGTTAGAATAATTAGCGTTTAAGGTTGTTGTTTCCTAATGATTAAGTATAAACAAATCGCCATTAACAGCACATTTTAAAATCAGGTTTCTAAATTTAACCCAACTTTACAAATTATCGTTATCGAACTATATGTAGCTAAAAAGGTGTCAATATATGCATTAAATTTTTTTTTTAATAAGAGAAGTTAAAACTGAAAATTTTAAAATGAAGTATTTATATCGTCAATTACGACAACTAGTAAAATACTTTTAATAGTTTAAAATGATATTTAATTTAATATATTGGCCAAGAACATTTTTTTAAACTATGTTTTTGAAAGGAAATAATATGTTAATTGCATAAAATTTGAAAGCTAATATCAAGAAAAAGTCGAACTTATTTTTACAGAGAGAATGATACAAAGTTTTCATAATATCTTTGCTTGCGATCTCCGAGATCTGTGTAGCGTGCCCTCATGAGGAGGGAAACCGTAGCTTCAGCTCTATAAGAGCGGAATGAACTAACCCTTCTTTCCCTGTAACCCTTTTCCCTTCTTTAGCCCTGTAGCATATACTACCACTTAAATACTTTAGGTGGATCTTTTAGGTTGAAGCTCTGAATAAAAAAAATTGTTTTTATAGATGTTGTTCTTCCGCCTTTTTTCTCGAAAAACTGTCATGGCGTGATGCTCATATTTTTTATTCATAAAAACGATGAATTCTGAAATACTCAGTAAACACGATGAAAAAAGTTCCTGAAAAAAACATTTAAAAATAAACAACTTATTGATGTTTTTGCTGCCTCATTATTTTAAATCTTTTTACTACAAATCTGTTTCATTTTAAATGTTTAGATACATATTATCGAAATGAAGGAAATTGAGAAGAATCTATTATTGATTCCGATATCAGAGTTCTTTATTATTATTATTGTTATTATTATTTTTCAAAGTTCCTTTTAAGGCTGAAAGAAATCGTTATAAAACTCCGATTTAAAATTGACTGAAGCAAATTAACATTATTGACTACATCATTTTTCGTTATTTCATTATTTCGTATCTGAAGCTACGAAAGTGAAAATTGACTGATTTTTGAATCAGTGTTTTCTAATGTTTTACATTTTATTTTTTTACTTCTTGTTCTTAATTGTTTTGTTATATTGATTATTTTATAATTTTACTAGCTGAATACCCGTTCGTGGTAAAGGGAGAAAAAATAATCATCAATAAATCAACACTTAATACTAGAAAATCATGCACGAAACTATAAAACAAAAACTGACACAAATAATGAAATAATAAAAGCTTTAGTTATAAAAAATAAAAGCTGAAAAAAAATTCCGACGTTTTTTTTTTTTTTTTTTTTTTTTTTAATTTTATTATTTTTAATTTTGTGGCCTTTCTCGGTTGTTGTTGTTAATTTACGTCGCACTAGAGCTGCACAGTGGGCTATTGGCGACGGTCTGGGAAACATCCCGGAGGATGATCCGAAGACATGCCATCACAATTTTGATCCTCTGCGGAGGGGATGGCACCCCCGCTTCGGTAGCCCGACGACCTGCGCGCGAAGTCGAGCACTTTACGGAAACACAATTTAACGAGGACCAATACCGCACACCCTCGGTCCCCACGCAGACTGATCCAAGTGGTCACCCACCCACACACTGACCGCAGCCAGTGATGCTTGACTTCGGTGATCTGCTGGGAACCGTGTCTTAACGATCAGTCCACTGCGGGACGTTGCCTTTCTCGGAGACTTTACGTAATTAGGTTAAGCAAAGCATGTATTTATTAGTTCATCCTATCAAAATAAGGCAGTATTTAGTACTTTCCTGTTGCCTGAGACAACTTAGAATGTGCAAATCTACACTAGGGAACGCTGCAAGCTCGGTACCGCCTAAATTTCCGGGTTACTGTTTCCGTTGCATTTTAAAGCCATTCGGCATCATTGTGTTTTGAGATTCTTGCAAACAATGTATTTGATTACTTATTACTTGCGTTTAGAATGCTAAAAGTGTTAACACTAACGTAAGATGGCGCACAGCTTGCAACAAGAACAAACAGTAATAAACTTATGGAAAGAGGCTAAATGAAGACTGCCAAAAAAGCGAGTTATTCAAAATCAAGCAACTATGTCACCTTTTTTAACAATACATCTCTAAAAAACTAAAACAAATTTTCACTTCAAACTCACCAGAATTACATATTAACATTAATATCTTATGAAATATGGCAGATTTGAGCTCAGAAATTATCTAATTTATTTCTTTTATTGAAAACAAAATTATCCGTTTGAAAACATCGCCTATCAGAATAACATGTAGTAAGCTGCTACAAACTTTTTAACCGGAACTAGAGTAAGTGCCGAGCTCGAGATTGTTTACATTTCTAATGAAAACACCATCCCTATCTCGCAAAAAAGCTTATTGCAAATATCTGTAAAAAGCTTTGTTTCAATTAGATTAAATACACTCACAAAGAAGACTTTTATGAAAAATAAAAAGATTGACCCCTAAATGAAATTCTCATGCGCTAAATCATCATGCGCGACACAATTTAGTGAACTAGTGGAAATAGGTCAATACATTCATTTAAAAGTAAGTATAAGTTTTTAGTGTTAGATGTTGGCAACAAAGTCTTGCTGCGGCGCGTAAATATTTTCATTTAGGTTTTACGTTTAATAATATCATTTTTGATGTTTTTTAATAGAATTTTTGTGATTTGACCATTGAAAAATGGGGTTTTTAAAGTGCATTGAAGTGGAGAACTTCAAGTCTTATAAAGGGAAGCAGGAAATTGGAGTTTTAAAGCCGTTTACAGCTATTATTGGACCTAATGGCTCAGGTCATCTGCAAATTATATTCCTTCTTCCCTTTTTAAATGTTATTTCTGTATTGAGATTTACCAGCTTTATATTTTATGCATAAACTCTTATTAACAGCATGGGCTTTTTAAAGCAGGATGTTTTATGATGTATTTTCTAACTTGTCCTAGGTTTCTATGCTGTACTAAGAACAATTTGTTCCATATAGAATCTTCCAATTTTTAGTTAATGATATGTGTATAATGTTAGTTTCATAGATTCTAAGTTAAGGCATATGAATTTAATGTAACTAATAAGATTATAGACTTATTTAAGCATAGTTAATTCGACTGATTATTTTAAAGATGAAAGTTCGGGAAGATTTTCGTACCGCAATCTTCGACAAAATAATCGCTAAGTTTTAGCGATTTCCCGACAATGCAAGGATGAGATTTCTTTTTTTCCCAGATTTCTATCTTTTTTTTAATTGCATTTCCTACCGTTATTTTTATTTATTATTGGTTCTTTTCATACGGTTTTTCTTATTCCTATAATTTTAATACAATTTTATTACGACATTCGAATATGGTGTTATTATGATATTCGAATTTAGAATTAGAGTTATCACATTCCGTCTTAATTTCACTTTGGAACATAATTTTGTCCATGGTAATTTATTATGTTTTTTCTGCACTTTTCACACGGTTTTTCAAATTGAGATATTTTTAAGGAGAGATTTCCGTATCGTGATTCTGTGGCAGAATAATCGCCAAGTCTTGGAAACTTCCGGGCAGTGGCCCCTCGAGAAACTAATAAAAACATCACAGTTAGGGACTAACTCGAAAGGTATAACTCGTAGGCATCTACTTGTTTTTTTTTTAAAAAATTGGCACCTTGGCGATTGTAGTTGGCTTGACAGATCACGATACGGAAATATCCCCGTGACCCGCATGAAACTAAGAAAAAAAATCATTGAAAGAACTAGAAAAGTATAAATCCTAGCCACCGCAAGCAAACATCTACATGTTTTTTTAAAAAAAAATCTGCAAATTTAAAATCTATTTGGCTCCTTGGCAATTGTAGTTGGCGCGACGGATCACGAAACGGAAATATCCCCATTTTTAATATAATGTTATGACATTTGAATGATCACTTCTTCCTTCATTTGATTTTTGACGATTGCATTGTTATTTTATATCATTGGATAGTAAAATTTTCAGCGCCTTTCGATTTGTTTTTCAAATTTCAATATTTTTAATAGGCTGTTATTAATATGACGCACAAATTAAGAATTTGAGTTATCACTTTTTGACACGTTCGATTCATGACAATTCCATTTGAATTTATGGTCGTTGGATGGTTATTTTGTGATAAATTATTTTTGGTGCCTTTCACATGGTTTTGCAATATATTTAATTGGATATTATATTATGACGCATGCAGCGTAATTTTACATTATTAGATAATGGTTTTTACGGCAATTGTGCATCATTTTGGCTTTCTTTTTTTTTAAATTCCAATATTTTTAATATGTTTTTTGCAACTTTTGAATTTGAGTTAATTTTTGTCATGCACACTCATATGTTCCAGTCACACTGTTCATGGATTATTTTCCCGGTAATTTTTTATAGTTTCGCAGCTACATCCTGGCAATTTTTCCAATTCTGATATAATTAATACAATGTTATGGCTAACGAGTTATGTATTCCAGTAATCAATTATTTATGTGCTAGATTTGTTTCATAGTAAATCCACATTAATTTTCAATCATTTTTGTACATCTGTTATTACAGTTACTTATCACTTTTTTTCAGCCATTTCAACATTGTTAAAATCCTTAGATATTTAATTTGTTCTTATGATTCACAACATTTTTAGAACTCGGGAATTACATTCAATTAAAAAACCGATTTAGAAAACGTATGAATGTATCTGAGGAATTATTTTTAAATTAAACTATTTCTCTTTAAAAAGAAGATTTTTTTTAATTATTAGATTAAGAGTTTTTTATATATTGGATTTCGAAAAAACTAAGGAAATATTTGCAAAATATGTGGGTGACGCTGCTCCACTGCCGTGGCTTTGCCACAGGTGCCCACTGGGTAGCGAGAAGAGAGTAGCAGTTCGGGCATTTATTTGGCCAATGGGACAAACCCCAAGTGCCAGCCATTAAAAAAAAGAAGGGGAAAAAATGCACTTTTCTGTGATGCGTTCTCTTTTTAAGGGAAATAAAGCACCATTTTCAGTTTCTAGTACCCTGCCCTTTTAAGGGCTAGAATATACCATGTACATTCATTGGAAATGACACATGACAATACATCAGAAATTACATGTATATATGATAGTTTTTACTTTTATCTTTTCCATTATTTCTTTTCTTATTTTATGGTTGACTGTGTTTTAAAATTTACTTTTTATCTTCCAATTGCTTTTTAATAGTTTTATTGTTTAAACTTACAACTCAACAACTAAAATTTCAAATGTATCTTGCTATAATATGTCTTTTTTAAAAACAGATCTTAAATTTTGCTGCTACAATTTGCTGTGATTCAGCTACAAATCTCTGAATTCATTACTAAAAAATTACTCACTAAAATTTTGTTATATTATTAGTTTTTGTTATATTATTATTATTAGTTTTTAATTTCTCTCTGAATAAGGGATATCTCTATTTAAAGAACAAATTTTCTGTCCCCTGTCATTTTCTTGATTTGGGAGGCACTACTGTCTGTATGTATTTTTTTAAATTTTTTTATTTATTTAGTTTTATTGCTGAAATATCTTTTTATTTATAATATCACTGCAAATACTAATAATACAAATGTTTTAATTTTGCAGGAAAATCAAATTTTATGGATGCCATTAGTTTTGTGTTAGGAGAAAAAACTTCATGTTTGAGAGTTAAAAAATTAAGTGTAAGTGAACTTCTTATTTGATATTTCTTTGAAAGTTATACTTTGTAATCTTCCAATCCAATAAACATTTTGTAAATAAGTGTAATTTTAAATTATTAATAGTCTCAGGTAAATCTCAATTAGCTTATGATTATTATTATAGTATTTTGATTTTATAGATGATTGATTGAATTAGTGAATATTAAAATAATTTTAAAAAATTAAGAATCTGGAACGTAAGTTTATGACAAAATTAACCCCTTAAAAATAAAAGTTATGTTTTTTTTTTTAGGAGCTAATTTAGTTTCCTCATAGTAGTATTGTATTATATATTACTATATTATAAATTATTTGTTAGAACTTCCACATGTTTCTGTCTAGTTGTTTTTTATCATTAAATACCTCTAATTCATGGGCTATATTATAATAATTACAATGTTAAATTATATCAGGCTTATGTTACAGATTTTGACTTTGTTTGGCATGCTCGTTTATAATTATTATTGTTTTTAAACTGGATAAATACATTTTTTTGAATTATATTGAAAAAAATCAATCTGAAATATTTCGAAATTTCTTGTGACTTAATATGTTTACTTAAAATATTGTATAATCTGTTGCATTTTTATTTTATAAAATTATGGTTTCTTTAATAGGAACTGATTCATGGAGCTCCCATAGGTGCACCTGTGGCTAATCGAGCCCATGTGACAGCCATTTATTGTGAAAGTGAACATACTGATATACATTTTACTCGGATTGTTGCTGGTTCTTCTTCAGAGTACAGAATTGATTCAAAGGTATGTTCAAAGTGATATTTTTTGTTTTTCTATATTTTTTTTACATCTGGAACTGTATTTTGAATAAAATCACCAATTAAATAAAGAACCCCATTTGATGTATTTAAAAACATCAATTCAAGAGTAATGATTTAAGGAGAGAAAAAAAACAGTGATTCTGCTAGGCTTTGTGAATTACATAATCTAATCTTAGGATGAATTACTTCCATATTTCAAATAAAAGCGGCTCTGCATTCAAAAGTAGTAATTCTCTACCTTCTATTAATATTTGCATTCTATTATTGTATCTATTAATATTCAAAACATAGAATTTAAAAGCAAAAAGAAATTATCCTTAAGCTATCAAGCATTTTAATTAGGGCTGACCAAACACCTGCATCAGGAAAAAGCAACAATGTAAATTGATACTCAGAATTCTTTCCCTTTTCATCTTTATCTATTAATATGGGGGGGGGGGGAGTTTTCTTCAGATACTTAGAGTTTGGTCATAATTTTACCAGCATTCATTCATTAATTTGCTGATGCATTATTTTTTTCCAAGCTCTTGGCTTGTTATAGTGCATCAGTAGAATCACTGTAACTGCATGTTCTGTAAATTGATATATCTACTAGTTGAATATTAGTTATTTAGGTGTTATAAATTTTTCTTTAAATGTATATATATTATTAGTAAAACTTATTACACTTATGAACTGGTTGATTAAAAAATAATTTCAAGCATACTGTTAAATTAATACATTTCAAGCATGCTGTTAAATTAATACATTTCAAACATAAGGTATACGCTCAAGAATAGTCAACATTACAAGCAAGTTTTTTTAGCTGCTGGTTCTTGCTCTATTCATTTTTATATAGTGTTGCCACTATTACTGCTAAAAATACCATTTCATTAGCATTGTAAATTTCATGAGAAAATCATGTTTCCTGGGGGAAGTTATGTGGTATTAATGAGAAAAGTATGGAAGCTTTAACTTTGGGATGTTATGAAGAAAAGTGAGAAAGGCCAAAATTTTTATTAACTGGCATTATGATGCAATATATTGGCATTATGGGGCATTATGTAAATAATAAAGGCAATAAAAATTCAAAACTTTCAAAAATCAACATTTTAAGAAATGAAAAATAGCGTTATTGTTTTTCCTTTATTGAAATTACATGAAAACTATTAATATTTTTAATTATTATCTAAAATGAATAATTAAAGTGGTCAGAATTATAGAGTTTCATCTAGAGTTCTATTAGGCCTTTAAAGTCAGTAAATGATTCGTAATTTTTAGTTATATAATGTGTCTAATACTTTCATGTACTATCACACAGAATCATCTATTTTAACAATTACATTTTATTAATTGTGTGCTTCTAATATTTACATGAATATTGTATTGTTAATGATAAATATATTTTGTGTGTTAGAAGGAATCGTTTACTATTGATAAATCCCTACATGATTAGCTATTCCATCTTTGTAGCTCAACTATAGGGATGAATTTACAATATAATTTGGTTATTTGCTCATGCTGCTGACATTAAAATATTTTTCATTAGTTTGCTTATTTGTAGAATTTAATACTTGCTTATGTAATACAAGATTATGTCAGAAAATATGGTTTTATATTATGGTCAATTAATAAATGGTGATTAAGTAGCTTTGCTTCATTAACAAACTCTTTATCCCTTTTTATTTCAGTCTGTTACTCATAATGAATACACCAGTCGATTGGAAACTTTAGGCATCAATGTCAAAGCAAAAAACTTCCTTGTATTTCAAGGTGCAGTAGAATCAATTGCCATGAAAAGTCCTAAAGAAAGAACTGCTTTGTTTGAAGAAATCTCACAGTCAGTTACATTTTTTATTTATTAACTTTTGAATATTTTTATTTTAACAAAAACTCTTGTCAAAGAAACTTAATCTTTTTTTTTCTTTTAAAACTAATTTTAATATATACTTTAAAAGTGTTATTGCAAAAGTGTAATTTAAAAGTGTTATTTGCCTTTCATTATTTTTTTTTCTTCACGAATTTAAAGTTGTAATGTTAAAGTGACCTTAAATACTTAATTATATTTTTTTGCTTTGTTAATTGGTTTTTTTTTTCTTTCTTTCGTTTTTGCTCACATGAAGCTCAATTGAACACAAAGATGAATATGAAAAATTAAAAGCTGAAATGATGAAAGCAGAAGAAGATACGCAATTCACTTATCAAAAGAAAAAAGGTATAGCTGCTGAAAAGAAAGAGGCTCGTTTGGAAAAAGAAGAGGCAGAGAAATATCAGCGTCTTAAAGAAGATTTGGTAATGATCATCATTTGCGTAATTTTAACATAATTTTTTTATCTAATATGCTCTGATTATATCAATTATGATATCATCAGTACTTTTTTTTATTGTTCCTTAAGTTTAAATGAATAAACAGAAAGTAAAAAATTCAATGCTTTGAGAAAATGTCTATGTCTTTATAGGTAAATATATGAAAACAAATATGCTTATAGGCATTTCAAAAAAAGATATATCTAGATATATTAATAGCTATATGTTACCTATGGATCCACGATTGAGAATTTATTTTATATTGGAATATTTCTATACAGCGCCGGTGTTAAGGTTCCTGTTAATTTTGATGTGCTGGTCAAAATCCCTGGGACTTCACTGCCACTAAATGTTCAATTTTTTTTTCTCAAAATAAAAAATGGGCTTTTTTTTCTGGTCCCATAAATATTCATGGGTAAATCTTTTTTAATAAGTATGTGTATATTACTGTCATAGCATGTATTAGCATTATAGAACAATAGGTTCAGTATTTCCTGTCAAAATAGTTAAAAACCAAAAGTGCCCATTGATTTATCTATATAGTGTAGTATAAGCATACAACTTATCAGCAAAAAGTTATATAGTTGTTGAAGTACATCATAGTATTTAGCTCAAAGAATCGAAAACTGAACCAACTACATTGTGTTCTGGTCCAATATTTTTTAATCTAAATATGCGGAACCGTGCTTAGAGTTTTAGTGGCTCTGGGGCGAAATATTGAGGCATTTTATCAGAGTTGATCAAAGTCATGTTTTATTAAAAAAACATCTATATTGCACATTAGATTTTTTTTAATTTCATTCATATTTTTTTAAAAATTCTTTTCCTGTTTAACAATCAAAACTCTAACATGTATTAATAATGTTTCATATTTGTTTGCAACAATACTGCAATTAAAAATTTTAACACCATCGATAACAAAATGGTTAGTATAATTATTTAATTATGGCAAATTAATTACTGAATAAATGAAGTCAGTTACTCTTTTCTATCAAATTCAAAATTTTAATGAATTGTAAAGACAGAGTATCAATTTATCAGATGAAAAGTAATTAATTTAGATCTGAAATAAAAATTTTTCTTGGCAGAACAAGTCTTTATTCTTTAATTACAATAACTGCTTATTTTATAAGATTTTAAATTTCTTGTATTAAAATAAATATTTGTTAAATTAAATAAGTATAATTGAAATATATTTACTGATAGTGAAACAGTAAATTATTTTACATACTACAATGAGCAGATGCAATATGAAATGTATCATATTGTCCATTTAAGTTCTTAGACAAAAAATAAATAAATCTGTTTTTGTTTTTTAATTTATTAACTTATTCCTGGATATAAGAATAGAATGTTTATTATCAATGAGATTTGATATCAGTAATTTATTTTCTCAGCCTTAAGTATATACATGCAGTACTGTATAAATAATATTTTCTACATAAATTTATGATTTAAAAAATTCATTATGAATCATTTAAATTAGTGATTTTAAGTAAAATAGTTTCTAATTATGTCAACCCTGCTTTTTATTTTCCTTGATATTATCAGTGGCAGTTCTTAAGGTTTTACACTTCACACACACTCACAAATGGACAATATTTGAAATTTTTAATATAATTAATTTCTATGATATCAAAATTGAATTCTTATTATATTAAAAATTAAACGCATGATATAAAGAATCATTAACAGAAATGAAATTTGGCTGATTTGGAAACCTAAATTAAAATAATTCGTATGAATGATATATTCTGAGAATAAGGAAACATATGTAAGGAAATATTATTTTACTACATTTTCAAGCTTTTTGAGTTGCAAATTTGTCTATTAAAACAGAATAATCTATGGAAGTTGATAGATAATTTTCAATTGAAATGAGTACCAGTGATAAAAGGTGGGCGTTAATCATCATTGATCTCAAATATGTTTTTATCAATGTCAATTTTGAAAATGAACATTCTGTAGTATTAATGGTTACAGGAACAGTATGAAAAATTCTTAAAACAATCAAAAAATTTCACATAGCATCAGTAAAATTTTGTTTTACTACAGTATCACTGTCCTTCTCGAAGCTAGAAACCTTGATTCATTGACAGTAACTAATTAGCAAGATGAGTGAAGATGATAATGACATTGTCTTCTTCACAACTCCCAGTGGAAAGATGTATTAACATGCTTACACATGCCACAATAACTGACTATAAGATAAAAAGAAACTTTTTCTACTGGGAAATAGGTAGAACTAGGAGAGTAATTTATGAAGAGTTTAAGAAATTTCTTAATGTGAGACGAAAGTGAAGGGAGAGAAAAAACAACAACATAAGTATATTAACAAGTTTTAAAATTTTAATGGCACTAGACGGTCACCCCGTTTGCCCACCTCTAACAATGGTCCTGCAAATATTATTTCTGACTTGTTGAAATTCGTTTAAAAATGGTAATTATTTTATATAATAAATTGACATATGTGATGTTCTTTAATTTACATTGCATACTAACATCCTTCTTTTTAATCTGTTATAGGCCTTTAAGCAAATTCATTATTATCTGTTTAAACTGTTCCACAATGAGCAAGATTTAGAAAATTTAACTGAGGAGCTTGCTGATAAAAATAAAGATCTTGAAAAAGCATGCAGAAAAAAGGAAAAGATTGAAGAGGAAATTAAAGAAAAGAAGAAAGAATTTGGGAAAATGCAAAGAGAATTTTCAAAAATAGAGCAGCAGATACGAGAAGCAGTATGAATTAATCCTTTTTTTTTCTTTTTTTTTGTTGACTGTGTCTGCTAGCTTCTTTTCTGTTATTTTTTTATATAAACTTATAATTAATTTTCTATTAGAATTGCATTTCTTTAATAATTAATTTTTTAAAATTTATTTGTAATTTTTTTAGGAAGTGGAGCTGAATAAAAAGAGACCTACTTATATAAAAGCAAAGGAAAGAACAACTCATATGCAGAAAAAACTGGAAACTGCTAAGTACTGCATTATATTTAAAATATTTTATAATAATTGAAAATTTATGAGACTTGCATCCTTTGAAAATTTAAGCTATTGTACAAAGTCCCATATCCAGATGTTCGTCTACAGGAAGGATCTATTTTTCCAGACACTTTTTAACAATCAAAATAAAACTCTTTTTCCCTTAAAATTTTTTTTTTTTTTTTTTTACACTTGTAACGTGTTAAAAAATATATGCAGGGAGGAGAATCCTTCACTTTTCCCAATTTTCCGCTTTCTTATTTTTATTCAACTTCTAAATTTTTTTCAAATTTAATCCAATTTCCTCTATAATGTGAAAAAAATTGGATATCACCTAAATGAAAGCATTTTTTCCCCTTGTCTCGCATATTAGAATTTCTACTGGCAAGTATCTCATACTCGATTTCGGAGTGAAGAAATTCACATTTTGAAAAATTTCTGATTTGAGATGGCATCATTAAGCCATCTCAATCATCAAAGCGGTAATAGTATTTCATTAAAAATGAAATCAAAATTTTTAGACTATGTCGAGATCTCCAACTGTTTAAAATGTGATCAACAAAACCATCTGGGCAATAAAATCATCACAAATCAAGAGCTTCAAAATGCACAGTTCGTAATTTCCCATGTATGATAATGCAGCTTTAAAAAACTATGAAAATCCGTAGCAATAGCTGACAAAAATTCAATCGTAAATCTACATTTGATTTTGTTGAATCGTCAATATGAAATAATATATTAAACCACAGATTTTAAAAACCAAATGAGACTCCATTTTAATGAATACCAAAAAACGATCAACAAAACCATGCTGATTCATTGTGGTATCATCACTAATTGGATGGGTTGAGAAATGAGTACTAGCTGAGATGTGTGATTTGGCAGTATGTTATTATAGTAGCAGTTTTAGTCCTAATTCTTAGTCGATAGTGGTTAGTGGGATGTAGTTTCTTTGTAGAGTTAAAATATTATGGTTGTTTTAGATACATCTTAATTTGGATATGATGTAAGGATATTTATACCAGAAAAATTGATAAAATCATTTATGAAAATTTGATTTATTATGTAAAACTTAATTGAACATGGCCACATTCCAAAATTATAGAAATAAAGAAAAGAAGTCCCTGAAAAGGATCAAGAAAATCATTCTCCTTACATGAAGAATATTTGTTAAGATATCTATTCAACGGTTGGGACTTGGAGGCCGAAGCCTTCGAACCAATCGCCAATAATTCGAAATTAAAAGTAAATGAATTGTTCCCAACGGACAGTTAGGAGCATGGGAAGAGGTTTATGGTTGGTGATTTATTGAAAGATAATATAGTGAAAAATAAAGCCAACCCCCCATAATCATTATTAAATTTGAAAATAATTTGGTGAAAGCGAACTGCCACAAAGACTGAAAATTTATATAACCATGTAACTGAAGCTTTTTTGTGGTAAGCAATAAGGAATAAAGTGTTGTAAATAGATTTTATTTAGTAGCGACAGTGAATTAATAAGTCTTACATTAGCATTGAAATAAAAATTTAGCCATTACATTGATAGTTAAGAAAAGAATAAAATACTTTATATTCGCTTTTTTATGAAATGTAATAAAAATTAAATAATTGGTTCAATTTAATTAAAATTCAATTAAGAACGATTAAAAAAATTAATTATAAAAATTAAAGAAATTTTAATATCTAATAAATATGTTATGCGTAATGTGGCATCACAGTTATAATGGCATATTAAGATATTGTGATTTTATAAACCATGTTTGTAAAATCACATATCCAGAGTCCTATATCCAGAATAGTTTATAAAATCACATGTGGATTTATAGTTGCTGATTGAAATTGGCATTAATTACCATCTATTTGTTATTTTTTTTATTGATTAATGACGTTTTGATGTTTGCCTTAAAGAACTATTATACGGAACCCATGTCCCAACTATTCTGGATATAGGACTATCAATTGTATTTTTAAAAAAATATCAGTTTTGTACCTGCCATTTTTATGTTGATTGATTTCTAAAAGATTAAAAAACTATTAAATTATTTGATCTACACAACCTATTTCCTGCACTGCCGAAAAATATCATTTTTTGAAAATATGTTAAAGTAAAATAAATTTTTTTTTCCAATAGGAAATCTTTGAAAGCTGCCAAGAAAGTTCATGAGGCACACGAAGGCGAAATCAAAAATTTAGAAGATGAGCTGCAAGAAATTGAAAATAACCAAGAAGATTTTGAACAACAGCTTGCTGAAGAATCAAAAGTTGAAGGTCGAGACTTAACTCTTCAAGATTCACAAGTATGTTTGTTATATTAATTAAACAAGTCAATTTAAGCTTGAGTATTACTCCCAAATGCTATATTTATAACATTGGCAGTTAGATATTTTAACTCTGTTTGTAAAATTTTTCTGTTTAAACAATTTAAAATAAATTTTATCAATAAAAAACATATTATTAATAATAATTTTTTACTCCAGAAAAAGAATGCTAAATTGTTTTAGCTAAAATTGTTTGCAAAAAAAAAAATATATATATTCCTTTCATGCTTATCCATTTATGACCAAACTTAAATGAAAACAAAAGCTATGCTCGTAGCTACTTTATAGAAATGAATATAAAACCCAGATCTTACTGTTCTTTCAATTTGATTAATGTTATATATTTTGCTGCCAAAATGAGACATTTTGTAGTGATTTGGCACACTGGCTTGCAGTAGCCAGAACCCTTTATCACACTATTATTCTTGTCGGAATTTGCTTTTGAAAGATTTCCAAACTTATTTTCCATGAAGGCGTTAAATATTTGTTTTCTTAAATGAAACTAGAACAGCATTCAAGTTTTCAATATGTAAGATTATTATGTATATATGATTTTGAAAATTTACATGCAAAGATGTATGGTCTAATACTTTTATTAATTTACTAAACTTCAGCATTATGTATGATTTGCTTCCATTCATAATGTTGGGCTTTGTATTTTATTTTAAGCTAATTTTAATTAATTAGGAAAACTTCACATAAACGTCCAAAAAGGGTTATCATCTTAGCATAATATGTTTTTCATACTATGTTGATTGACTAGATCATTGGAATATTCATCATGATATATTTTTATTTAACTAGTATTTATAACATTGCATCCATTCCAGTTTATCTTAAATGAGAAAAAAATTGGTTTTTGCAATTATTGGTAGAGAACACTGGTTATTTAATATTGCCGCTTACTACAACAGCTTTTTGCAAGTTTTTCCATGTTCATTTTAAACATTATTTACATTTTATTTTTTGCTCATTTTATTAGATTCTATCCTATTTAAATCCCTCTCATGTAAAAATCTCATCTCTTGCAAAAACGCAATTTCTTATAAATACAATTTATTATAGTGGCAGTTAATAACTAGTATAATTTGTTTTTCTTTCCACCTTTTTTTGCTTGAATATTTCTGCCCTGAAAACTTTTGCTTTGAATAATTAATGTTCAGTTTCCCTATTTTTTATTTAAATTTTTCTGATACTGCTGTTCTGTAGTTATATGGTTAATTCGTATTTTTTGGTAAGTTAAGTGAATGAATAACTGAAGAAAGCAAATAAGTTACCATTTGTTTGGTAGATTCTTAAATGAGTAAATCAGCTTAGTGTTAAGTGGTTGAATCAATTTGTAAATAAACAAAATGTTTATAAACTTTTATTTATTTACTTTAATGGCAGTTAATGCCCATATTTTTTATTTATTCATTAATTGGTAAACAACATGAAGAAGGAATGAATATTATTACTGAAGAAGCTGGCTTTTAAATTATGTATTCTCATAAATATTTAAATTAATTCATGCCTGTTGCTTTTATTTATTACTTTTAAACTTCCTGAAATGGAAATTTTTTTACTGTAGGTTGAAGAGTATAATCGACTAAAAGAAGAAGCTGGAAAACTTTCATCACGTTATCTGCAAGAACTAGACTCGGTAAATAGAGAACAGAAATCTGACCAAGATCGTTGTGATAATGAAATTCGTAAAAAAGCTGAAGTAGAGTCGAAAATAAAGCAAAAACGAGCAGAACTAGAGGAAAATGTTAGAAGACTTGAGAAGCTTACTGAATACATCAGGTCTGTTGATATTGATTTTCTCTGAATTAGCTTTAACTTTACTCATTTTGATATTTCTGCTTAAAACATGTTTCATGAACTTGATTTTAACATATAACACATTTAACTAGAAAAGAGACCTTCTAGATTTTCTAGAAAAGAGACCTTCTTATTCTTTATTTTGGTCAATTTATATCAATAAATTGCTTTATACCCATTTAATGCATTTAGATTGATAAAAATCATATGCATTTCTCAAAATAACTTCCAGATACATTCCTGATAATATAAAAAAAACCTTTTTGTTATTTTGAGAAATTTTGTGCAGGTCCATAACTTGATTAATTGAAAATTAATCTAATTATGAAAAAAATTTCATGCATTCACTGAATTTTTATACAGAGCAGGCTCCTTGGATCTTTAAAATAAATCATTCTCTAAAAGTTTGAATTTGTCGTATTTTTAAAATTTGGAACTAAAATTTTGTGGTCTAGGCTATGTGTAGTGTAGACTTTGACAGATCTCATAAATTATAAACAATTGCTTGAAAGTTTTTAAAAAATATTCTAAATCCAGTATGTTTTTTTATTTATTTTTTGGAAGAAGGGATCAAATTTTGCATAATTAGTTTTTTTTTTTTTTTTTTTTTTTTTTTTTTTTTTTTTTTTTGTAAATAGATTTTTAAAAAAAACACTTGGTCTAATGCAATCTGGTTCAACTATAACTACAAAAAGCTGTATATTTCTTTAAAGCAATAATTAAAAGTTTATTCATAAAGCTGTTTTTTTTTATTTATTAGTGTATTTTACCTTGATTAGCATAACCTTCTCTTCTGCAAAAATGAATTGTGGTGCTTTTAGATGCAATATCTTGATTTCCTGAGTTAATTGCTAAAAAAGAATAATTTCAAGCAATGAACCTCTGTCATCTGAAATATTTAAGACTTAAGTATGCAAAAAACTGATGTAAGAATAACTGATGTAGATTCAGTTTAAATTACTACTTCAGATGATCCAGGTTATACTGTACTTCATAAAAGTAGTATTGAAATTATCCCTCTAATGTTAAATCCAAACTCAATGTTGGCAAAAAAATGTTTCTTCACTGTAAACTGGTTAACTTGGATTTCAAATTTGGACGGCTAATTGTGAAGTCAAACTTTACTCTGCTGTATAAAATAGAGAGAAAATAATACATTCTTATGACAAGTTAGCTCTCAAACTAACTTCCTATTCATCAATAAGCAAGTTATTTTTAGAGCAAAATTTCTGATAAAAAATTTATATTAATACAGTACGGAACCGATTATCCGGAACGATCGGGACCATCGCTATTCCGGATAACTGATTTTTCCGGTTTTCTGAATCGCTACAAAAAGCCGTTTTTTTTAACGTTAAACCCAACTAAAAAAAAAATAAAAAATATTTGGAAATAATCATGTAAAAACGAAGTAATACACTAATGATTGTTTCCAAAATGATGGTAAGGTAAACATCTTTCAAAAAGGAAAGAAAAATCCTAAAATCTGATGAGGAAAAAAAAATTTTTTTTTTTTTTAAATGGCGGGAAAATTTATTGAATTTCGTTCCGGTTTTTTGGTTTTCCGGTTTACTGATTTCCGGATAACGGGTTCTGTACTGTACTTATTGTTGGTAAAGTAAAGGCATTCTAAAAGAAAAATTTAATTTGTTTTAAAAAGCAGTGAGTGTTTAAATTTAGAAAATGTTGTGATAAAATAATGATGTGACAAAAAGTTTTTGGTTGTGTATATTATTAAAAAGAAATGTTTTTTTAATTAATTTTTTAATAAAATGAAATTATTGTTTTAATTAGAACTAGTGAAACTGGATTAACAGACTTGCGCAAGCAGGAAAAAGAGATTGGTGAAGAAGTCCAGGAAGCAAAAAAGAGAGTTGCTGAAATTAATGAAGATCTGGAGTCAATTATGAATGAACTTGGCGATGCAAAGGTAAATTATTATTTGCGTGTTATATTATTGCTAATGATGCTGTTTTTATGGAATACTGCTTATGGTATAATGCTACATCTGTAACATACAAGACAATAGAACTTTTAACAAAGTTCACCATATTTATAACTAATAATAAATTATTAGCAAAAAAGTTTCATGGCTAGATATTGACATTACATCAATTTACTTTAGAATCATAGTTTTAAATTGTGGCATTAATTTATGAATGCTAATTATTTAGAGAACAATTTATAATTTATTTCTTTTAAGCCAAAAAAGAAAAAATTTAGTGCATTCTGTGTTACTTTAATTATATTATTCAAAAAAAAAAAATTTAAACTATGGCTATTGGGTTGCAAAAAACCCACCTGCCCAATAAAACCCGCCCGGGTTTTACTGGGTATAACCCACTCTGAAAAACCCGGTAAAACCCACCCTAAAGTGGGTTTTACTGGGTTTTTCTAAGATTGATTTCTTTTTTCATCCCCAGTTATATGAAAGAGCTATTCTATTGAAATATATATGTAATCTAGCCTAAAAAAAATTAACCTACAGTGAAGAAACTAATTGTGTTGGAGACTGAAGAGTCACCTTGCTGGCTAGATTTAACTGTATGGCCATTGATTCGCTTTCTATGCAAATAAAAAAATTTCCCCTAACATTTTTCAAGATTAAAATATAAATAAAAAGTAATCCTGTGTTAAAATAAGTTTCAAATGTGTGACGTATGCGAGTACATAAAACATTTTGTATCATGATATATGAAGAAACTTTTTTCAGACTTTCACATCAATTTATTTGTATTAATTATCCATATGAAGTCAATTTATAAATTAAACTTAATTATTAATATTAAAAGTTTTTTTAAAATAAGGTACTTATCCCTGCCCTCTCTTTTGAAAACCCTCTCATAAAAACATGAAAAACCCAGAAAAGCCCAATAGAACCCAGAAAAGCCCAATAAAACCCAGAAAAACCCACCCGGGTTGGGTTTTTCTACAAAAACCCGGGTTTTTTACAACCCTGCGAAGTTTTTTTGCAAACCAGACACTTAAAGTGAGTCTCATTATTGCATTCGTTCTCAGTACTATATATTTTTAAATATTTTCAATGATTTTTGTGTTTTATGTAATCTTTTATTTATGTAATTTATTTTATTGTTTGAAAAATCACAATTTAAAAAGAAATTGTGTTGAAAATCTCTTAATTTATAACAAATCTGTTGTATCGTAATGAGTATAATATCTGAAAAATTAAAATGTTATTCTGATAATTTACATAAATGTTTTAGTTTTTCTTTTTTCCATTGTAAGTTAGACTTGATATTTATGTATATATTTTTTTCCAGGTTGATAAGCATGAAGATTCAAGACGTCGTAAGAAAGCTGAAATAGTGGATCATTTTAAGAGACTTTTTCCTGGTGTTGTAAGTATTTTCTTTATGTATATATGTATATAGGGAGAGAACATTTGAAATTAATTAAATTATTTAGATATTCTCACCTGTTGAATGCATTGTTAAAATATTGGTATTTTTTTAAGGAAAAAATAATTCATTTTAAATAGTTGCTATTGAAAAAGATAGGGAACTTAATATATTTCAGAATGACACCTCTTGAAATTTGAATTTGAGAAACATTAAATTAGGACTTAGGTCAATTATCAACTGTTTTTAAGGTATCTGGCTGGGTTTTTTTTCATAATCTTAGATATGTTTTGAACTAAAAGCTAAGGTCTAAGTGTGAATTTCTTATTTTTATCTTGCTTCAAGTTAGAATGTTCAGAATTTTTCTGTGAAAAATCAGCATTAAACAATATATTTAGTTCTATTTCATTTTATATTTGTAATAATTTAGATTTCCAGTTATTTATTATCATATAGTTGGAAGCAAGGTTCTTTAAATTAAATTAGATTAATTAAAATAAAATGATTTTTTGTTAAAAAATTGTAAAACATTTTTATAAAGAAATATATTAAATTTTTGTTTTTATAATTTTAAAATTAATTCCAAGTATATTGTATATTACTTTCAATTCTGAACATTATTTATATTGTCTAGATATCTGCCAGTTATCTATTATATTTCTGATATTTTGAAATGAAAAACTTTAGCTCAGCTAAAAGGTTTAAATTAAACAAATAATTGATTAAACAAAAAATTCTTAAGTTATATCCCTAAATGTTTTTTGTTTTGAACAATAACTTAGTTTTTCATTATTTTATTGGTGAGTTTTTTTCTTTTTTTTTTGACATCTTGTGTTTGGTATTATGTAAATAAACATGTAATTTCGTGTTTTTTCAGTATGACAGACTTGTTAATATGTGTCAGCCTATTCATAAGCGATACAATGTTGCAATCACGAAAGTCTTGGGTAAGAATATGGAAGCTATTGTTGTAGACACTGAGCGAACCGGTAGATCTTGTATTCAGTATTTGAAGGAACAGATGCTTGAAGCTGAAACTTTTTTACCACTTGATTACATTGATGCCAAGCCTCTGAAAGAAAGATTGAGGTATAAATGACTTTTCACTAAAAAAGTACCATTTTTAAGAGTTATTTTGATTATCTAAGAATTACAAGCTTGCTGCTTATTACATAACTTTTTAATTTATGCTGTGAAACTCGATATTAACTTCACTCTTATGATGTTTTTATATTTATTGTTTATCATTTGTTGTTTAGAGCAGCAAAAGCTTAAAGCCCAGTTGCACACTGTCATGAAATAGTATAGGGAATGAAGTCGTATATAGCCTTTTCACTATGCTCATATCTTTCCAAACAGGTTACTCATATCTTTTAGATTTTAAAAATTATATCAACTCTTCCATAAAACTGTGACCATTTGGATAGCAACAGATTATTATGAAAGTATTAATATTAGACTTGAAATCGTAGAAACCTCATCACTTCCCGCGTATCACACGGGGATGTTGCAGCACAAACTTTTGGAACTGCTGCTATTGGACTTGAAGGATAAGGATAATCACAATTTTCTCTTTGAAACAATTTTTGTTTTTCAAATGTTCTTGGAAATTGAAAGTTTTTAATTAATTGTATTTGTTCCGATCCCATCTCCCCCCCCCCAGAAGAAGAATAGGAGAACATTATATCAAAATCCACATGAGCTACAATATTAGCTTTTACTTTAGTTCAAATGTCAAGTCTGATATTTTGCATTTAGATATTTTGACTAAGGTAAATAAAATTGTAAAGAAATGGTTAGATATTTTGAAGTTATTTGTGTTTTGAGTTATTTTAGATATTTTGAAATTTATATCTTCTAAATATCTTTAATTTTTTTTAATAACCATGCTAATTGAGGAATGTATTCAAATATGTTGTTGCTAAAAACATATTTGAATAAATGTTCTAACAAAAAAATTTTTTTATTTTTTATAACTGGATTGAGTTCCTGTGTACCAGTGTAGATTAATTTCCTGTTGATTCCTTTTTTTCTTTAAAAAAATTTCTAATGTTCCAAACAAAAGTGAAATTGTATATTTGATATGATTATCCCCTCAGAGAAAAGAAAATTACACCCAGATAGCAGTTTTTATCATTATATTAACTCTCTCACAGGGCTGGATTTTTGATGTCAAAAACAAGCTTTCGACATGACGTAGGTAAAAACTGCGTTTTTAATTATAAAAACCTTCGAAAACTTACCTTTTTTTCTTATGTTATGGTACAGGAGACAATAAATTTAGCATAATTTTCTTTTCTATTAAAAATTAATTTTGCTGTTATGTACATATATATTTATATAATTTTAATTTGCTATCAAATATAAATTATATTAATACTTTTGTAATATATACTTTTAAATATTGATGTAACACATAGTGATTTTGGCCGAATATTCGGCCAAAAAAATCTGCTGAATACCAAATATTTGGTGGCCGTATAGCACCCTTTGAAAAAAATAATTAATAAATATTATGTTCTATATATAACTTCAGTCATTAATGGAAAATAATTGAAACTCAGCTATATTATTTGTGACTTGTAAAGGGAAAAACACTTTATCAGAAATATTTACAATAATTAGATATTAAAATAATTAGACATATTTAAATGAAAGATAAATAAAAAACTAACAGCTATTAAAAAGAACTGAAGTCATAAAATAGAAATAGAAAAAATTTCTCTTAATTCATAAGACAAAACTTTGAAAAAAATTATCCTTGAAACATTAAAAGAGCTAATGTCTGTCAGAAATAGAGCGCTATCATAAAAGTTATATGTCTTACCATACACGAAAAAAGTAATAATAAAAGAATGAAGTCTATTAGAAACACTCAGTTAAAATGCTTCATTATAGTTGTAACGAAAAAATTTTCAAAAACAAAATAAATAAAAAATTATCAATTTTTAAAAAATAAAGTATTGAAGAAACAACAAACTTGACTTGCCTCAATATAATTTTAAAAAAATAATAAAATCAACATTGCAAAACTCATGGTTCAGTGCAAAGTAATCAGTTTCAATTCTTCAAATTTCGCTTTTTCATTTGTCTTTCAAAACTTAAGAAGTTTTAGAGCTTAACAAATATGTGTTAAAATTATTTCTAATAACATATGGTTAAAAAAGAAGAAAAAGATTTCAGATTATTCTTCATTAAGTCTATTTAAATTTACCCCCAAGAAAACTTTGTCAAAAAATACTTTTCTTAATTGCCGTATAGTGGACAAATGTTCATTACATCCCTGCTTTTAGTATTGATATGTGATGAAACACAAAATTTTACACGTATAAAGTGCTGAAAATACTTTTAGTTTACAACTTAGCAGATATTTATATATATATTTTTTTTTGTCAAGTTAGATCACACTCTACCCATAACTGTTTAAAATTCAATAATATAAATTCAAACTATATATATATGCAACAAAGTTTTATCTTGATATTCTTTCTTCTCTCAGGAACATTCACCAACCTAAAAATGTAAAATTGCTGTATGATGTACTACAGTATGATCCTCCTGCTATCAAGAGAGCCGTGTTATATGCTACTAATAATGCATTGGTATGTGAAACAGCTGAAGATGCTAACAGAGTTGCCTATGAACTTGGAGATAACAAAAGATATGATGTAAGTGCTTAAATATATCTCTTTCCTTTCCTCTTTGTTTTTTAAAATATTTGAAATTTTAGTATTTATTGATTTATCATTTACATTTAATTTATCAATTTATGTAGGCTGTTGCTCTTGATGGAACATATTATCAAAAGAATGGTTTTATATCTGGAGGAAGCACGTAAGTAGTTAAAAATGTCTTCCATTTTTATATCACAATATCATCCAAGGCGGAGGGCATTGTGGGGATTTCCCTCAAATTCTGTTAGGTTTTTTTTTTCATATCAACCTTCTGGATCTAAAAACTGGGAACAGCAGGGAGCATGTGATTTTTCCTCGAACATTGAGGAATTCTTCGTATCTCAAGACCATTGGTTTGCAGGCGTCCTTTAATCAAAAACTTAAAGTCCGTCAAAATTACAGAGTTCTGCAATCTTAATGAGACGTTTGCATACATGTAATTCTTTTGTCAATTGGCGGAAATCCTCCAATTTTATTCTTTTGATTTAGCTTTTTTTCAATTTTGAATATTTGGAATCCGCTAATATCATGATTCTTATTCATGGGTTTTATTATAAAACATGGATTTTCATATTTACCTGATTTAAAAGTTAACTGAATGAATGGTTACATCAATTTACGTAATTATTTAAAATTACACAAGCGATTTGTACTCGTGCGATTTAGAAATTAAATATCGAGATTTTTATTTTCGCTTTTTTGAAATCCAATATCCTTATTCACATGATTTTAAAATACAATATAGCGAGGCAGATTCATGTGCTTTTAAAATCTAATACAGTACGACCTCGAAAATCCGGACTTCTGAAATCCGGAAATCTCTAAAATCCGGACTCATACGTCCAGTTCCTCAGAAAAAAATTTCAAAAGAAAAAATTTTAAAAAAATCGCTTATAATAAAAATTTTAATGCAAAACCACAACTCTTCTCCAACAATGAAGCAGTAGATGAAGAGGTAGAGGTGGGGTGTGAATGAAAGCTCATAGCTGATAAGGAAATTCCAGTCATTCTTATCAGCTCTGTATGGATAACAAAGAATATAAAAGGGAATCCCCCTCCTCCTGAAGGAGAATCCCCTCAGAAGGAGGAATTCTTCCATCTCTTTGTTTTTCCCCCTTGTGATGAAAGAAAACTGGTTCTTTCTTAACCTTGAAGCTTAGGAGGCGGGCACAAGTTCTTTCATCCCCCAACAAAAAAAGGATTAGTATCAGCTGGTACAGTCTAGTCTAGAAGCATCTGTTTCGGTTATAAGTTGAAATTCAGCTCGTGTTTTAAGCCTATATTTTTTTGTTTTAATTGCTAATATTATGTTATCAAAACGATCGATTGCGGGGGGGGGGGGATAACGAAAGTTTGATTTTTAATGTCTTTTATTTATTATTTAAAGAGTATATTTATGTTAAAATTGACGTCGGGGTCTACACACGCTTGATTAATCTCGAAATCGGCCTGGCGAATTCGAAACTTCAATAATTCTATCAATTCAAGTAAGGTATCTAAAATCCGGAAATTTCGGAAATCCGGACCTTCCAAACCCCCCAGCAGTCCGGATTTTCGAGGTTGCACTGTATTACGATTCTTTTAAAAACTTTGATTTTTCCTACATTAGTTACTATAAATATTCTTCCTTAGAAAGGAATTCATCATCGATAGTAATTCAATTATGAATCTTAGTTCAAAAAATTATGCATCAGCTTTTTACACATAAAATTTTCTCAGTTTTTCTTTTTGTGTACCAATCTCCCCCATATCCTCTTTCTTTTAACATATTTTATGGTTAAGAAAACAATGACTTTGAATTAATTTTACCAGTTGCTTAACTCACTGAGAGTAGTGAAATCCCTGCCTCTCTTTGCACTTCGTTTAGTAAATGTGACCTTTATGTTATTTATAAGAAATGTTTTAATGGATAAAAATTTATAATATAAATAATTAATTATTTTCATTGAAAGGTATTATTAATTACTTTTTTTAATTCTATCTAGTGTTTATGAATTTAAAATCTGTTTTGTGTTATTTAGTACATTTTTAAGGGTAAATTTCTGTGCATCGATTTTCTATAAAACATGCTAATATTTAACGACTTCATTTAATACATATCCTGCTGTTCTGGAATTGTAGCTGGAGGAATTTGTTTATTCTTTTTATTAATTTATTTATTCATGTTGTAAAAGAACTAAATTGTGTTTAAATTGAAATATTTTGACAAAAATAAGAAAATATATTATTCCAAGTTATTTCTCTCCTTTTTTTTTCATATTTTATGTCTTTCATCAATTGCATTTTTATATTTTGAATAGTGATTTAGCAAAGCGTGCTCGTCGTTGGGACGAAAAGGCTGTTCATACTTTGAAGTTCAGAAAAGAAAAGCTTACGGAAGAATTGAAAGAAATGATGAAGAAAACAAGAAAAGAGTCTGATTTAACTACTATCCAATCTCAAATTCGTGGCTTGGAAACACGTTTAAAATATTCTGTGACTGATAAAGAAAATACAGTAAGTATGAGTTTTTTCTGTGGAATTTATGTGTATAAATTTTCCTATAAGTTCTGATTAATGAGTGTGTTAAGACATCTGAACGTTTCAATTTTGTCTAAACATGTACCTTTATTTCACTGTGTTGAGAAAAACATGCTTTAGTTTTTAAGTATGTTTTATAAATTCTTAATGTGTAAAATTTTTATTTCTACTACAAAAAAACCTTTTAAGTATATTTTAATTTATCGATAGATTTAATTTGAGCAAGTTTGTTTTAGAGAAGTTTAAATTTGTATTAGTTTTTCTTTTGCTAACATGTTAGTTTATGATTTCTTTATTTTTTATTTGTACTTCAAAAACAAAACCTTTTAAGTATATTCTAATTTATAAATAGATTTAATTTGAACAGGCTTGTTTTAAGGAAGTTTAAATTTGCTGTAGTTTTTTTTTTTCCGCTAGCATGTTAGTTTATAATTTATATGAATTCTGGTTTCATTTAAAATAATACATATACTATTTATTAATTTTAAATTCAAATATTAATTTATTTTAAACAAAATTAGTTTTTTGAATTTCCACGTAATTCAATACATATTATTGACTGATAATAAACAAATTATTGACTGATCACAATATTTTGTTTGGTAACTTTTTCTAATTATCGTAATAAAATCTAGAAATAATTTATTATTTTTTCATAAGCTAGAAGATAGAGAAGCTCCAAGTCCATATTATATTAACACAAGATTATAGAGTGTTTGTAAAAAATTTCATCACAAAGCTTTCACCTCCTACAAATTAAATACTAAACTAAAGGTTATTTCACTATTGATGAAATAAAACAAATTTTTTTTCTTTAAACTAAGAATGACATTTTCGCCATTTCTTTTTTCTTTTGTTTTGCTAGAGATTTTTTGGACTTCATTTGTTATTTTATTTACTGAATAAAAAAATAAAATGATATAATTTGATTGTAGATTTTGAGCTTAATTGTTTTTGTAATTTATTTTAAAAGCAAAATTTCTCATAATGTAATGGGTTGTAAGACCTTATTAAACAATAAAAAAACATTACAAACCCTCTTAAATGGACTTGAAGTAAAATATCAGAGTAAAATAGGATTAGTGAAAAACAATACATTTAATTTGAGAACTTCTTCGTTTTGAATATTTGCACAAACATAAATTTACCCTTATGCTATTATTTCTATTTTATTACTTTTAGGAAACTTTCAGATATTTTGTGTTATGTAACTTCATGTTAGCGATAAAATAATATGAGTGGTTTGCTTTTAGGAAAAAAGAGTTATTGCTGGCTTAGAAAGAGAAATATCAGCATTAGAAAGAGAACTTGATACCTTTGAGGTAAAATTTGTGTTCATTTTTTTCCAGTTTGTTTTTTTATTGTAGAGCTTTCCTAAATTTATTATTCTAGTTTTTCCATTTGTGTTAAAATTAATGATCTTATTTTTGAAGCCCAAAATTTCTGACCTTGAAGAAAGAATGAAAGACCGAGAAAGCAGAATAAGTGACGTCAAGGAGTCAATGAATACTGTGGAAGACAGAGTTTTTGCTGACTTTTGTCGTTCAATAGGAGTTGAAAATATCAGGTTATCATTACATTGTTAACTATTCATATGTAATTTATTTTGAGTACATTTTTTACTTCTGAATAATTTAGTAGTTTAAATTTTTTATTTAATTAGTGTAATATTTAAATGCATGAAAGTTACTATATGAGTTACATATTCGACTATACATATACGTATATGTATAATCTTGCCTTTATTTTCTTTAAATTAATGTCTTTTAATATTTAATCAAATTTTTCATTCCCCTCCCGAATAACTTTTCATGCCAAAAAGAAATGCTTCAATGGAAAAATTTAAAATTTTCATAAATGAAATCAGTACACAGTTTAACATGGCATGGTATCAAAAAAAATTACATCCCATTTTATGTAAATGATATGACCAATAATTAAATAAAAATTTATTAAGTTCATTACTTTCAATAATTATTGATAAAAATTAGAGAAAAATTGTCCCTTTCTTATTAAGACTGGAGATAAATGCTGCATAGTAAATATAAAAAGGTAATTAATTTTAATTAGAATTTTAAATATTTAATGATTTATTTATGAAAGAGTATTTTATTTAATTAATTTCATCCTAAATCCTTTTGATAACTTTAGACAATATGAAGAAAGAGAACTTCGAGCGACACAAGAAAGAGATAAGAAACGTTTAGAATTTGAAAATCAGAAGAACAGAATAATCAACAGGCTTGAGTATGAGAGATCAAAAGATACTCATGGTAAGTGTTATAATTAAAAGCATACAAGTCATTACCATTATTAAAAATTTTTAGTTTGAAACTAAATTGGGAATTCCTTTAGAAAATGTTAAGAAATGGACAAAGACTGTTGAAGATGATGAAAAAGAACTCGAAAAACTGAAAAAGGCTGAGGCAACTCAAATGCAAGTAAGTTAATTTAGTTTTTCTCTAGTTAAAATCATGCTTAAATTATCTTAATTAATTTGCTTTAAATCTTTTTTATATATTTAATATTGTTCAACTTTTTTAAAAAAAGCAAAAACATTTGTGATGTTAAAAAATGTTTTTTACACATATTTTGAATGAAATAAGTAACATGCAATATACGATAGTGAATTACTTCCATAGTTGCTAAATATGCAGTTAACAGGTTATATATGTTTTTTATGTTTATACAAGAAGTTCCATAAACAAATTGATTTAATTTTTTTTTTTTTTTTTTAAATTCATTTTTACTTATTTAAAATATTGTTACTAAGTTCCTCAGCGGATGAAGCAGATACAAGAAAAACTAAGCAGCTTTTTCTAATGTTTGTCAATTTCTTCAAATGCAAAATTTTCTCTGCTGTATTTGTTAATTTTGTCAGGCTCATCGCAATGTTGGTAAAAAATAGTGGTTATTTTGAAAAGGAAAAAAAAAATTAGATTTTCTCAATTGGCAACACTATCTGTTGTCAATTTCTGTAATTAATTTTTTAATTTTGAGTAAGAATAAATATGCTGTGTACCTTAACAAAATGCTGCTAACTGCACTATTCTTTCACCCTTTTTCTTTTGTTGATTTTTTAAAGTTCTCGTAATTTTTCTGATGCATATTGTCATATAAACCAGACGTGGAACACCTTTTTACCACAAAAGGCAACATTTAAAATAGACTGTGATAAAGAAGGTCCCTAAAGTTGATACACTTATAAATGGGACTTTTCTGAAATAATTATAGTTTTTGTTTAGTTTTATCGCTTTATTGAATTTAGAAGTAATGCCAAAAGAGAAGAAAAAACATTAAGTTTATTCTTAAAATAAAAATTTACAATATAAAATATTTTTTTATTGTCGTAAGGCGAATAACTTATAAAATTAATAATTTATAATAAACAACTACATATATTTAAATACTGTTATAAATCAAAATAATGATGTAGAAATATTTTTCACTAGAATCTTCTTGTCGAGATTCACCTTTTAAATTGAAATATTTATCTTTATGAGTCAAAAAGTGTTTATTTGCACTCACTTTTTTCTATAATAAACACACTATTTTTGTCTTTCAAGGAGGTAAAAAAATTATCCTACTTCCACTCTACATTAAATGTTTTGCTTTCTTCATATAATTTTCTACTTGTGCATTCTTCGTTTTGACTAGATTTTGGCAGTGGTCGATAACAATGTAGATTATAGTGTTTCAAGCACGCACAAATAATAACTCCTCAGCATACATGGGAATGTTGAAGGTTGTGAGGCAGAGGGGAAAAAGTAGGTATTGTCAGTCTCTAGTAGATAGTAGTCACTCTGCGACAAGGTTAATGTATTTCAAGTAGGGTTAAGTCATTACCATAAAAAAGAATAAAACAGAAAATTTCTACTGTTGGACATTGAATGGAAATAATTTCAGACAGTGTAAGATTGCTATAACTGCAATACTACAGCATTTTAATTGATGTTATGCGTAATAGGTGGCAGCACATAATTTAATTCTATTAAGTTCCAAATCATTGTAATATATATAATAAATAATAATGAATACAAGAGTTAGAGGCCGCACTAGAAACTTACAGAAACTGCATGCAACCTCAAAACCACTCCCCACCTCTTATATAGATCATATGTTTTCAGCATTTTTCGAATCTCCTCACAAATCATAAAAATATTCTGTGGACCAAATTGTATTGGTTGCTAAATTCATATAATTATTAAAAGGATGTTTTTTTTTCCTTCCTGTTTTCCCTATGTTCCACCCGTAAAAGTGTAAATTTTATTTTAGTTTTGTAAAAAAATTTAATTAGATTTTGTATATTTTCCTTTTTTATACTATATTTATTACTAAAATATCTATATGTTCTTACCTCATTGCATTTTTTGTTTAAATCATTGTCAGTATTCTAAAGCTAATTGACTTTATTTCAATCATGTTTGTATTTTTAGTTGATAGATGATGACATGCAGAACCTAGAAAAACTCAAAAATACTAAAATTTGTAAAAAGCAAGATGTTGATAAGCTTGAGGAGTCTACTAATGAAATCAGAAAAAAGTTAACTTCTGCACAAAAAGATATTACTGCCGTTCAGAAACAAGTCACATCTCTTGAAACAAAACTGGAGCAAAAGAAGGCTGATCGTCACAGTTTATTCCAAACTTGCAAGGTATTAAAGTGTCTGTTTCGTACTATTGAATTTAAAGAATCATTTACTTTAAAGTATTTTATATATAAAATTACAATTTCCATGCATTTTAGCATCTAAAAATTTAAAGAAAGTTCTGTAACTAATATAATTTTTGAGTTATTAACAATAGCAAGAATATTAATAACCTTTACTACGCCTTACACAAATATTTTCTAAATTAAAAAAAAATAGTTTAAGCTTGTTTAAAATCATTAAATTCTACTTATCTTTTAAGGCTTTCCATCAAAACTCTGTCAACAGTTTTAAAATTATTAAAGAGAGTAAAGTACCTAGTTATCCAGAATGCTTGGGGCTATCGCAATACCATATGTCTGACTTTCCTGGTTTTTAGATAACTAAAAAATTGATTCCAATGCTGCTCAACTATAATCCTATTTTAATATTGCATTAATAAAAAAATAGCTGTATTTTTGCCGTTTTAATATTCCAATAAAAAATTTGTATTTTCATTTTACTCTGTTATATTTATACAGTAAAGCATAGCTATGATTTTCACTTGTAATTTTCGTGCCACCTTCTATTCACTAATAGGCAAATGCAAAGTATTTCCTTCACTGAGAAGTGAAAAAGGAAAACATTTGTTTCATGTGGTTTTGTTTTTAGTTAACGGGATGCTGATTTCATTTTTAAGAATAAAAAAACTTCAAAATTTCTCCATTCTACCCTGCAATCCATCTGGCACAGAATGATTTGAGGAGAATTTCATTCTCTACTTCATGCAGCTACACTTTCCCTGCGATTAACATCATTCTTTTTGACTTTCAGGGATTAAGCTTCTGCCAGGCAGAAAGCATTATTTTTTGACATTCAGTTATCAAGCTCAGCGCATCTTGTTTAATTGTGGTTTAGCTCAAAATCGTGTATTTGGGAGTTCACCTTCTTTTTAAAAAAATTTAAATACTTTATATAAATATAAATTAAAACACTTTTAAATTAATTTTATCTAAGTCTGCTGCTCTTTTGCGTTTGATTGACGGCACGGAAACCATTGATTCTTTCTGGTAGACATTCGAAAATAAAGACTTTGTCTCTTCCCCACTTGCTTCCCCCCCACCTAAGGAGTTTTAGGATTAAGAAAAAGTTATCTTAATAATTGTACGAAAATGTTTTGGAATCCTGAATAATGCAAAAAGAAGAAACAGAAACGTAATTTGATTTTCCAATTATGAATGTTTATAAGGTTTAATTTGGGGTCATTTATGTACTTATTTTTCCCAAAAAATTTTAATGAAGCTCTTCGTACTGTTTATTTAAAACCATTTTTCATTCAATTAACTATTCAGTTATCGCAGAATTCTTAAAAATCGTGCACTGAGAAGTCGCACACAAGTGAATTTTTTTCTAAAGTTTTCAGTTTCATTTGAAAGTGAAATTCGTTATATAAAAATATTAAACCACAATACAATTTCATACAGAACAATAAATCATCAAATTAGCTCTTAGTAAAACTTATTTCTAGTTGAGAGATCAGTAAATAAGGACATTTTAAAACTTTTATCAGAAGAAGGATATAACTTGAAGTGAAATTGCTGAATATATTTATAAAAAATATGCTTCTGTTCATGTTTTTTTTTCTCTTTGCAAAACTGATGTGGCATGTCTGTATAAATTAATGATTTATTTTTAATGATAGTATATTTTAACTTTTTATAAATTCTTTGTTCACTTTTAGAAGTCTATCTAAGTTTCTAATGAAAATAATTTTTCTCTTTTTTTATATGAAAAGCTGGATGACATAAAATTACCAATGATTGAAGGTTCTATGGAAGATATAGATCATACTACTTCAAGTCAACAAGATGATGTGGAGATGTCTGATGTTTCGGGAAGTCAAAGCACCCAAAGGGTGTACGAGAGAGAAGCAAAAATAAAAGTTGACTATTCTGATTTAAATGAAGACTTAAAAGAAGTAAGTTTATTGATGTTCTATCACCCAATTATCAGGGGTGATTGTATTCTTGGTTTTTCGTATCATTCCTCCTGATCTATTGAAAGAATTTTTAGCATGGTTTGGAAGAATCAGATGGAAGCTCATTCAAGCATGAACAATAAAATTATTAAGTCTCTTCTCGTTGCAAAATTGATTACAGGAATTTGTTTTGTTGCTAAATTGAGTAATGAAGAGTTTTTTTATTAAAAAAAAAAAGCAGAAAGTGCTCGTTATACTTTACAAAATGAAGTCTTAGTTTATTTTATTGTAATGTAATTTTTTTTAAAAGTTTTTTTTTAAAAATTTATTCATATTATGTTGCATTTTGAATATTCATGTTTTCAGGGTTGTTAATTTCATCACTTTTTGGAAATAAAAATTTATATGGTTCAAGTCAGATCTTATTGATATAAATCGTGTTAATGGTAGGGGGGAAAAATCTGTGATCATTTAAATCTTTTTCTTTTTTTTTTAATCTTTTTTTATATGATGATATTGATATTTTAATTCCAATAATTAATCATTTCTTTCTTTAGAAATGTTAGTTATGTTAGCTTTTTTACTCCTAGTTTGTTTTGGAATTAAATGTAATTTATATCTTTTGAATGAAGTTGGTTTGGCTACCTCCTGCAATTAAAAAAAATCATTCTTCATTCATAAATGAGTATTTTTACTTTTTGGAAGGAAAAAAAAATGAAGGTATAAGACAAACTACCTTCATTATTACCTGCTGGTAGGAATAAAAAGACTTTTTAAATAAGGAAAGTTATCGATATATACATATTGCAGTAGAAAATGTTCCATTTATTGAAATAATTTTTTTTTTCTGAGGAAAGTGGTTAGATTTTCAGTTTTAGTTATGAATATAAATCTATGCTGCTCATAGTAGATTTTTCACTTTATCTCAAACTTAAAAATACTAGTTAGTAATAACAATTAAATGAAATAAACATGTACGAGAATGTATTTGTCCTATATTTAATATACATTGAAAATATCTTTTGTGAGTGAATAATTTTCTACTATTAAGTAAACTAATTTAAGTTTCCACAACCCTGGTTTGGAGTTAGAATACTTGTCATTGTTAGTTTTTTTTTTTTTTTTTAAGTGAGAAAAAAAGAGTATTTTATCTAATTATGAATCATAATATATTCTACAAATTCCTCATTTTGTGTATTTTCTGATATTTACTGGATATTATGTTTTTTATAGTGTTATGTATTTAGTTCTTCATAATAAATATCCATAGCTGCCAACCTCTAGTTATGAAAATGCAGAAGATAATAAAAAAAAAAGCAGAAGAAATGCCAAAAAATGCAGAAGATTCGCAACTGCATCCTAATTACTTATAAATTTTTTTAAAACGGATTTTAATTAATCATTTATTTATAAATCCACTATAATATGAGCATAAAAAAGCAATTCTCACCTTTTCTTTAAAACAAGAAAAGGAAAAAAATTTTAGACGAGTTATTTGATGGTACAATATTCATTTATTAATTCTTGATTAAAGGGAAATTAGTAATATTTTAACACTTATATTAACATTAGTTAGATTACAATATAATAGTATGCACTATATATAAACTTAATAGAAATTATGGAAAAAGAATTACATTAAAAAAAATTTGTTCTTCTGATGTTTTGTTGCTTTTATGTGTCTGACTATATCAGTTTTACCACCATGTGTGATGCTAGAGTCATTTTTACATACGTTGCAACGTACATCATGTACTCCAAGATTCGATCTAGAAATAAATGGTAATTCAAGATCAAGATTTGCACATTAGAGCAAATAAATACTGCCATAAACCAATTGCTGTTTTCATTTTACACTAGCCATTTTCGTTTAACGTTTGCTTTCACGCTGATAAACAGATATCATGAGAGATCACATGATAACGGGAAGCTCTCTCGCAACAGAAGCTGAATTCCTTCTCTCATTAATAGAAAAGAGGAGAAATCCATTACGTCACACTGAACGATGTGACGCAAATGAAAGGAAAGGTAGGATAACCGGAAGCGGGCTTCCTAAGGCCACTACTAGAAGAGCATCGACATGACTTAAAGAAAATACTACCTGTCGGGCGGGCGGGTAAAATGCGGAAGATCTTATCTTCTGCTCGGAAAAGCGGAAAAAATTGCTTAAATAAGTAAAAATGTGGAAAGCTTCTGCTAAATGCGAAAGGGTTGGCAGCTATGAATATCTGTTTAAATATATGTTTTGTTGCTGTTTTGATATAATAATTTGTATATTATGTGTAACAATTTTATGGTTGGAAAAGTATACTTATCTGCCGACATTGAAGAAATAAAATAATGGAGTTTTTATTAGCAACATTTTTTGGGCTGCATGTACAGTTTTGATGCATAATTCAAAAGCATGTAAGTCAAAAAGAGAAATTTAAAATTGGAAACAATATAAGCACTTAAAATTAGCCAAGTAAAAAATATATATGTATATAAATCTTAATCTAGAAAAGATTTTTAAACCATTATTCATAATTACTTAAACACTAAACATCAAAATAATTTTTATAATTCTAGGTAATTAGCTTTATTTTACAGAATTTTTAAATATTTATATTTTGAACATAAGTAACTGATTTAGCTTTGCACAAAAAAAAAATTTCTTAAGTTCTGTTCATAACGATGGCCGGGGGAAATTACTTTCATCAAAAGCCAGCTTTTCATCAGAAAGTGTTGAGTAAAATTCGGAGCAAATTTTTTTTAACTTTAGAGAAAATTCTCTTATGCTCTGCATTGCTAAGCAGAATACATAGGATATCTAGCATAACACCTGCTATATTTTTAAACTGTTTTTATTTTTTATACAGTTCATTTTCTAGTTGCCCAACTGACTCCAATAAATGGTTCTGAAAAAGGAAATGCATTTATGTTTGGACGATCGGTAATAATGCAATGCAAACAAAGAAAGTTATTGCCAGACTCTCATAAATAAATAACAAAGTTTGTTATTGGAGAAAAAAAGGATTCACTGAATTAGTTACTAACACCAGTCTTATCACTACTTCCAATTTGGTTGGTGCAGCAGTGCAAGCACTGCAGCACTGGCAATGCCATCTGTTGAGGAATAAAAGAAGTATTTTTGCTATTATCGTATATTTATTGCTAAAAAATGTATTAAATTTCTTCCAAAAAAAAAAGAACTAATTCAAGAATATATGAGTAAATGAGAGATAGTCGTAAAATACGTGAGACTTGGCAGGCATAGGTATATTATCAGTGAATATAAAAATGCTATTATAAGTGGATAAGTACTACTGAGAACTTGGTGACCAATGTTGGAGGTTGTGCTGCTATTTCTGGGTTCCATTTATGTTTTTAACCATGAATTATCATTTTAGTTGGATACCAATGATGAAATCAAAAAGGAAGGTGATCGCTTAAATAAAGAAATTAATGACATGCTTTCCATCTTGAAAAGAATTCAGGCACCAAATATGAAAGCTATGGAAAAGTAAGGAATATATTCTTCATTTGAAAGCAAATTTAAAAATGTATATATTGTACCATTTAAATTTAGCTCCCTTTATTATTATACTGTATTTGATGTCAAAATGTGTTAATATTAATGATTTCTATTACTATTAATTTTATCTCAGTATTTGATGTTTTTTTTTTTGAAGATAATCTATAAATGTTAATGATTTCTTAAAATTTATTTTTTTTTTCAAAAAAAAAAATAATTATTAATAAATAATGTAATGATTCAAATTAGGAATAAAAATCTAGATTTGGAATAAATCCTTAATTCTTATTTTTATAAAACATATTAACCATAATTTTTTTTCAAGAATTAATAAACTATCATTTTTAGAAACTAGAAGCCAAATATTATGAAATTTACGGTAATTTTTTGATGATTGCTTAATTTTTTGATGTAAGTTTACATTTAATATTTTTAAATTAAACTGATTTCTCATTTTAAAAATTCTTAACTTTTTTTTCTAATATCAGATTTTTAAGTATAGAAAAGATGCTATAGCCTATTCTTGTTATTGTTAATTTATTCTACCTTACTATAGGTTTAATGCATAAATAAAAATTTGTTTTCTACAGGCTTGATGGGGTTAAAGAAAGGTTGAAGGAAACTGATACTGAATTTGAAAATGCCAGGAAACGAGCTAAAAAGTCAAAACAAACATTTGAAAAGGTCAAAAGAGAAAGATATGATAAATTCATGAAATGCTTTGATCATGTTTCTAATAAAATTGATGAAATTTATAAAGTAAGTATACATCTAGGTTGGTCATTATCAAGATATTATTGACAACTTATTTCTCTTAACAAATATTCCTCTAAAAATCAATTTTATTTTTTCTTCTTTATAGGCTCTTACCAACAACCAAAGTGCCCAGGCCTTTTTAGGTCCTGAAAATCCTGAAGAACCCTATCTTGAAGGTTTGAACTATAACTGTGTAGCTCCCGGTAAAAGATTTCAACCTATGAGTAATTTGTCTGGAGGAGAAAAAACTGTAGCTGCTCTTGCTTTGTTGTTTGCAGTCCACAGGTATTAATCATTTATGTCTATCAATTGAATATTAAGTAAAATTCTGCTTAATCTAATTCAGCAGGTTTCTCTTAATTGCTTTTCAAATTCTTATACAGATGCAGTAAGTCAATATTTTTATCCTAAATGCAGTAAATGACTCTTCATCATACATTTTTAGCTGACAATATGCTATTTATTTTTATAACTGTTGCAGCTTATATCTTTGGCCAGAATCTATTAGGCTAGTTCTAAAAATTGTCACTATGAAAAGTGAATATTTTTATTCTAAATGCAATAGATGAATGACTCTTCCTTGTACAAAATAAGATTTTTAGCTGACAATATGCTATTTTTATAACTGTTGCAATTTATAATACCTTTGGCCAGAATGTATTAGGCTAGTTCTAAAAATTGCACAAAATATCAATATTAAAAAATGCCAGCTGTTTTGTAGTAATGGAAGACATTTGTGGTCTAATATTTTATTCTTTGTTAAGTTATTTAACGTTGCATTGTTTTGGCTCATAAAAATGTTCAAAAATTTTTAAATTATTGGAATTTTAATTATTTTTATCTAAGAGGGAAAAATCTAGTCTAATTATATACTCAAGAAATATCAACTGTTAAGTTTTTAGTTAAAAAATATCTTGTTAGCTGATCCTGTCTGCTAAAATGTAATTTCAGAGTTCCCAAATGTGAAGCATGAACTATAATGCATGATAAGGTTATTGTTATAGATTGTTAACAAGTTAAATAAAATCTTATTTATGTGACTAGTAATTTTGATAAATAATAATATATCTGAAAGGGATATTGTTAGATTTTGTAATTTTTGAGGATTCTTTTAAGCAAAATAGTTAAAGTTTCAAATTAAAGTTCTGTTTTGAGTTAAAGGCTCTGAAATATTGCTGAAAAAGACACTATTGTTTTCTCTGATAAAATAGTAATATTTGTGTCTTATAAAACACCTGTTCAATTCAGCAGCCTTCTGTTAGTTTCTTTTGGAACTCTGGTTCTGGAAACAAGGAAATAAATTTTTTAATTAGAACTAATTCGTCATTCAAATTTTCTTTAGTCTTATTGAGTTAAATTAAGAATATTGATACTAACCTATTAGAAAAGCATAAAATATTAAATGTATCTATTTTTTGTTGATATAAGTGCATAGTCAAACATGTACCAATATATCTGCTTTGTATATAGTACCTGGAAAAATTATTTACAAGTATTTCTAAAATAATTCTCTAATTGAAAAATTCTTTTTTCTTAATTCTTGGAAATTATTTCTCTAATTAACATACAATTATTCAAGTTCATAACCTACAATTTTTTTTTTTTTTTTTGTGTTGATTTGTATCGCAGTTTCATAAGTAAGAAATTAGGAAGAAAAAAAGAAAATTTAAAATTAACAAAAAAAATGTTAATAAAAGTTTTGTACTTTATTCATATTTTTACTACTTGTTTAATATACATATATATATGTCCAGTGAAACCTCCTGTTATGGACAGTCCTACAAAATGGACGCCTCTCAATACGGACATATTTTTAATTCGCCGTGAATCTTCTATGAATAAACCATTCTGTACATTTCCGCAAAGCGGACACTCACGTAACCGGACACGGACAGTCATTTTTGCCCGGAAACGTTGTTTTCTGTATCGTCAAACCAGACACTACTTTTTCTAAATTTTAGAGATAAAAAAAATAAATAAATAAATAAAAATTCTGCTTAAAATTGCAAGAAAAAAATATGCATTCTCCATTTTTAAAGCCTGTAAATTATTTGCCTTATCCATAACTAATAAGGTTGTTCAGCTATTTCACTACTGAAAAATCAATCTTGCTCCTGTCACATTACCTTATCTTTCTCAAAGCAAGGAGAGAAAATGATACTGCTCTTGTGAAATAATTGCGACAGCAGTATCTTGATCTTTTCATGAGGACAATACAAGTTATAAAACCCCTCAAGCTGAAATGAAGTCTTAAATGCTCTCAATTCTTCTTCCCACTGAAAATTTCTTTCATTTTCTTTGAAGATTGTATTTAACACAGCTGGGGTAAAAAAAGAGAACAGAAATATAGTCTTTGAGTTCATATAAATGAAACATTTATTCAGACACTTAATAGATGATCAATTGTGAATAATTAACTCCATGGTCCTCATTTCCTCCCTGGTATACATTGCTTTTTTTTCTGTGAATCATGGGAGGTTTACTTTCAAGGAAGTATTAACCACCTTTCCTATCAAGTGATAGGTAGGTGTTAGAAGGTATAAACCTAATAATTGAAACCGACTGAGGACTAAAACCTCATTCAGTATCATATGAGGAACTTGAATATCTATGTTTAAAGGAAAATTATATTCATTTTTCTGTAGCTACATCTAGAATTATGTACTTATATCAAGCTTTTTCATATATTTTTTTTGTATAGAAAAAAATATTTTTTTAAGTTTGAATAAATATCCTTGTAGATAGTTATTGTAGAATAGTTAATTATTTCTATATCTTTGAAAATATTCTGAAAACAATTTACGGTGTTAAACTTCGTTTTTAGAATACCCTTCCCTGAAAATTATATTCGTTTTTCTGTAGCTACATCTAGAATTATGTACTTATATCAAGCTTTTTCATATATTCTTTTTGTATAGAAAAAAATATCTTTTTAAGTTTGAATAAATATCCTTGTAGATAGTTATTGTAGAATAGTTAATTATTTCTATATCTTTGAAAATATTCTAAAAACAATTTACGGTGTTAAACTTCGTTATTAGAATACCCTTCCCGTAAACGGACAACTCTCATGAACGGACAATTTTTTCGATTCCAAGAATGTCCGCTTAACCGAGATTTCACTGTATGTTTATAAATATATATAAAAATGTGTAAGGTTTACATTTGTCCAAAGTATTGAAGTTCTTGGACTGTAATTTTAATAAATTATCTCTGAAACTTTAAAAATAAACAAATAAATAGAAAGAAAAAAAGCACCTTCAAACATATTACAAAATTTTCAAAGTTAAAACCAAATTTCTTTTCAGCTATCAACCTGCTCCTTTCTTTGTTTTGGATGAGATAGATGCTGCTTTAGATAACACCAATATTGGAAAGGTAATTGCAATTCTACCCAATTTAAGTAGTTTCTTGTAATTAAAGTACTTTGTAATGTATATTTATTGCTAGGAACTGACAAAATTTGTAACATTTTAAGAGCCAGCTTCTAGAACTGTGATTTTATCATATTTACTGCAAAATGAAAAACTGGCTTCTCAGAGACATACTTGTCTTTTATTTTTCTTATTTTTTTTTAGTGATATCTGTCTCTTTTCACGATAAAGGAATTATGTATTGAATTAAAAAATCAAATTCAGCAAAAATTTCAAGGAAGTAAATCATTTAAATTCTTATATTTTAAATAAACAAACTACAAACACTAAAACAGTAAATATATTAGCAATATTAAAGCAGTAGGTTATAGCAATAAATATTATTGAGCAGTAGGGCAGTTTTTGTTTCCTTTAATACAAATATAAAATAGGATCCATTTAATTACCTTTGAGTTTTAGTGCTAAAATATTATCTATCAATTGATACAATTTTTCGCCGAAGAAGTGAAGTAGTTGATTTTGAAATTTTTCCTTGCTTGTTTTTTGCTTTGAAAACCTTCTTGCTTGTTCGTTTGTTTTTTAAATCTCTTGCTTATAATATTGCAAACATAAGTAGCAGAATAATATGTTGAAAAAGTTAGTCGGCAAGGGAATTTTTCTAGTCATCTAGGAAACCTGGTACCCCGAATTTGTCAATTCCTAATTGTCATATATTTTTTCTAAGGAGAATATTTATTCTGTTATGTGTATAATGCTTCTATTATCGTCTATTATTCAAATACTCAAAAGGTCATAATTTATAGATTTTTCAGAGTTCTTGAAACTTGCTAAGTTCTCCTATACTTAAAATAATTATAAATTAATAATGAAAATTTAAATAACAAATTTGAAGTACTAATGTATTTTTATAAAATGTTAAATATTAAATGATTCTGAAAAAGGAAAGCATTCCTGCGAATGTCTGATTGCAGCAATATATTAAGTGATTGATTTTGACATTTTTTCCCTTGCTTGTTTTATTATGCTTTGGAAACCTCACTGCTTGCTCGTTTGTTTTTGAAACCTCTTGCTTATAATAATGCAAACATAAGTCGCAGAATAATATGTTGAAAAAGTTAGTCGACAAGGGAATTTTTCTAGTCCTCTAGGAAACCTGGCACTCAGAATTTGTCAATTCCTAATAGTCACATAATTTTTCTAAGGAGAATATTTATTCTGTTATGTGCATAATGCTTCTAATCCTGAAAAAGAAATGCATTCCTGCAAATGTCTGATTGCGGCAATATATTAAGTATTACTCAAAAGGTGCCAGGTAAGCTGATACCCTTCGATTGGAAACTGGGTTAACTTCAACCTGCCTCTTAGGATCAAAACCAGTCCTTCAAATTGACAGCTCAGTGTCTTAACCTCTGAGCCATCACAGCTTGTATCCCTAATTTATTTAAATTTTATTTTAAAAATGTATGATTGTTTAGATGTTGGTAACTAACACTTATTTTTATCAACTAATTTTTTTTATATTCTTATTTTTTATTAACGTTTCTATTATTATTTACGTTCTCATGTAACTTAAACTTTCACGCAAATTTTAACACTTAATTTCGTTCCTATTGTATAATTCTTTTTTTTTTTTTTTTTTTTGAAGTGGTTAAACTTAGATAGAAACTGTCTGATTTTAATCTTAATGCATTTTTGTAAATCTCAAAACTATTTGTGTAGGTGGCTCGATTCATCAGAGAACAGACGGAGACTTCATTCCAGTGTATCGTTATTTCTCTTAAGGAAGAGTTTTATGGTCACGCAGATGCATTAGTGGGAATCGTTCCTGATGTAAGTATTGAAATATTTGTCAAATGAGAATTAGTTGTAGACAAAAAATTATGTAGACTGCTAAAGTTTTCTTAATTATTTAAACATCACCAACCATAGCCAAGCACCTAACCCATTTCAGGGATGTATTTTTAATAGCGATGGTAGGATTGCCATGTAATTTTTGCAACCAGTCAGATCACCTGAACTGGGCTTGAGCTGGTACTCCTCTCTCCACATTTTCACACCACAACCAACAGGAAGATTTTCATCCATGGCAGATTTTGTGTGCACCATCCTTGATTCGAATACATGCCTGTTGCTTATTTGGAACTCCATTTTTTAGACTAATTTTTTTTTTTTTGATATAACAATTGTACAGATTTCAGGGTAAAAAATTTCATTACAGGTCAGTTTTGAAATTTAATTTAAAAAATGCAAATTAAACTTTACTAGGGATCATTATATATGCAATATTTTTTTTCATTGATCTGGTTTTCATAACGCCATTACAAATGGCATTTCTGAACCAAAGAAATTACCCTGACTAAAATTAGAATCAATTTCGAAAAATATTGCACCTTCCATAACATTTTGAAGTCAATGACTGTAACCCCTAAGAACGACCTACCTCTATTAACGACCATTTTGCTGGGAACTGAGAGTGATCGCTTTTGAGAGGTTTCACTGTATATGTATGTATATTAAAATATTTTTAAAAATGTATGTGTACATTAAAAAAATTTATTAACTCATTTTCGTCCAACTCTACGTTAGCGCACCACTTCAATGAATATATTTTTATTTACACTGTGATGTATATTTTTCACTAATTTTATTCTACTGCTATTTTCAGCATATCTGAAGATTTATAATTCAATTAGAATAAACATTTTCTATTGAGAAACTTTCAAACTATACTAGTTTTTTTTTTTTTTACTGTTACTGACAAATTTTACTTTTTGAAAGTGTATAATTACTCCATTTGATATTTATCATATGTTTTTATGATGGATTCATGATGCAAATTCTTTGCAGAACTAACAAAATAAGTAAAACAAGTATCGTAAAAAAAATACTTGTGTTCAACTAAAGGACTCATTGATTTGGCCAATGATTAAGCATCATCTTGTTTCTGAAATATAATATCAGACGTGCCAACCCTCCGGCTTTGGCTTGTTTTTTACAAGTTATTTTCTCTCCCGGGGTTTTCTCGAAAATCTTCGGTTTTTTTCACTCATTCTAATGTAGAATGAAATTTTCATCAATTTCCGTCTCAATAGCGTCAGAGCTGGGTGTAGCCTGAGTAGTGACCTTTATCGTCTTGGACAATCAAAGGCGCTGTTTCCTTTCCTTTCGGTGTCTGATATTTGTTGAATGACCACTGAGTTGGGCTTCTCTTCATGAATACTGCTTTGTGATTATCTTCTTTTGGAAGCAAGAACCTTCGCTGTATGTGTTAAAAAAAATTTTCTGATCATTTTCGTTGTAATGTGAAGTGAAGTGAAGTCAATATGAGCAACTGTAAATTTGAGTTTGTTTTGATGCGTGAGCGTTTGTTTTTCTGTCTTGATAGTCCGTTTTAAAAAAATGTAATAAGAAATACTTAACTTCTTTCAACCAAGCGTATTCAGATGAACTTTTTGGAATTATTGTTTCTAAACGAGGATTGAATTATGTTTTCTGCTCGTTATAATTCCTTAAAAATTTCGATCATTAATCTAAAATATTTTTAATTAAAAATGAAATTTCTAATTTTCCATTTAAAGAAAGGTATTGATTTAGTTACCTAAACTTATATTTATTATATTTTTAAAAAACAACAGACAGTTAAGCACATTTATTTATCTATTTAATTTTAAATAAAAGATCTAGCTTAAATCAATTTAAGCATTAGCTATATAAATTTACATACTGTTGTTGTTATTCTATATTATGCATATTATTATTGACAGTTGTTTAATTTTGATACATAATTTTAAAAATGTCTAACTGTTTAAACTACTCTTTATGTACTAAATAAAGTGTCCCTTAAGACTAAAGTGTTGCTATTTAAATTTTTTTTTTAATTTTTGTGTCTTATTTAACATGTTTTAACTGTTGCATGATCATTTCTCTCTCCTTTCGAAAGAAAGCCTCCTCTTTTTTCATTTTCCCAGGTTGGTACGTCTGTAATATTATTTTTCATACACAAATTTTTATTTTGTACCTTAATGAACGTAAAGCATTGAATATAATACCACATTTTATAAAATTTCTATGCTTGACCTAAAATGGATTGAAATGAAATATATTGATAATAAAAGTATGAAACATTTATTTATTTGGAATATCATTAAAATTAATGTTGAGTATTGTAGTTTTCTTCTCCTTATTACTATTATACATCTTTCTTTTGTAAACTATGGTAAAATAAGTATTTTGTGCAATCACAAATTTGCACCATGCAAACTTCATCTTTTCCTCTCATATTTGCCTTTGATTAGTATACTATGGCAATCTTATTTAAATGAATATTGGAGGGCAAATTTTGTCCTAAAAATTATCTAAAATCTTGTAAAATGCTTTGTTGATGATTTCTTTTTCTTAACTTATATTGTCATAATGTTCTTTATTTTTTTATTAGCCCGGTGAGTGTACCATCAGCCGTGTTCTGACATGTGAATTATCAAGATATCCAGAGTAATATCTATAATATCTGAACTTGTGTATAAAAACTCATCACCATCTTATGTGTGTTCCAAATATGTCAGTTTTATATTTCTGCTGTTGATGTAGATACTAAGGAAAAACATGTATATTATTACATTTTAAAGGAAGGTTGAAATCTTGTAAATTGTCATACATTGTTCTGTTAACTATGGAATTTCACTCTGTAAAAACTGCAATTTTTTTATGTGCTCAACAATTTTAACTAACATTATATTATATTTTTCATTTATTTATTTCTTGTTGTAACATTTTATGATTTATATTGTTATTGAAACAATTTCTTCTTGTCTGTGTCTGATTTTTTTTAGCTTTTAAAGACTTAGAACTTAAATTTGTATTTCTCTTGTACTTTTAATTTGCTAAACATTAAGCATTCTTGTGAAAAATATTTTCATATTGTATTAATAAGTTTTTAATGACTTATACATATATAATGTATAAAAAATGTGTTGCTAAAACATTGTAAGCACTTGTGGTAATTCATTAAATTGTAATGTGGGAGATTTTAAAAGTGATTTTTAATAAAATGATGGAAATAAATAAAATAAATATGTCATGCTTTTAAGATACATCATGTCCAGATGTTTGAAGAAAAAAGTTGTATAAAGTTTTGTACGGAAAACTATTTTAAAAATAAAATGCAATACAATATTTGTGTTTTTAATTATTATAACTTATAATTCTTTACTTTTAAATTCGAATGTTTTACGAGAATCAAAATTAAAAAACAGAAATCTTGCTTTGAAATTATTTAACGATTTTGGTGATACATGCGGACTATTTCCAGTCACATAATCTAGTGCTAAAGCCACAAAATTATAAATCTTTCTTATCTCAGAGGTGAGTTTTTTTCACTTTTCTTTTTCCCTTCTGCCTTTTAAATAAAAGTTGCATCTTTTGAAAGAAATTTTCGCTTTTTCGAATTCCCTAAAAATGTACTAATTTTTTGCACTTTTCTTAACTGTGTGATCTCAGTTTAAAATCACATGTCATGATTAGTATTCATGAGATTTAAAGCTGGGGGATTGTGTTCTGTACCCTGATCAGCGGTTGTAAAATATTCTTGCAGATCTAAAAACTAGAAGCAGGACTTTTTCCTCTAAAATCGCGAGTAGCACATAGTATCTCAAGACTATTGGTTTGTGGCCTGAAACGAATCAAAAATTTACAATCCGAAGAAATTTCGTAACTTTCGCTATATCCCGTTAACGAGACATTTACATGCACCTGATTCTTCTGCCAATTTTATTCTTTTGGTTTGGCTGATTTTCGCCATTTTGAATATTTGAAACTGCCCCGGAATCTGCTAATATCACGATTCTTATTTAGGCGATTTCAATATTAAACAACCATTTTAGTATTTACCTCATGAAAAGGTACGAGTTGCGATTTGTTTTCACTCAATTTAGATATCGTATTTCGCGATTCCTATTTATGCATTTTTCAATCCAAATATCGTGATTCGTATTCACGCTGTTTTAAAATCCAATATTGCTATTTGTATTCACGCAGTTGTACTATGAAACATCGATTTTCGTATTTATACGAGATTAAAAACATACGCATTGCTGTTCGTATTTACGCGATCAAAAAATTTTATTTACACGATTTAAAAAGTTATTCAATCTCGCAATTTGTATTTTTGAAGTCCAATACCACTATTCATATTCCCGCAATTTTAAAATCTAATATCGCTATTCTTGTAAGAAGTAAGTTTTTTCTTGAATTAGTTACTATAAAGGTCTGATATTCTTCATTGGTAGGTGATTTAATTATGTTACTTCAAAAAATAATGTTAAATATGAAGCATGTATGGTATGTAAATGTTGATATTTATTTTTTGAACTTAACATCTTCACTTTGTATCACAATTACCCCTGTTCAATTTAAACGTGATCTGTATTCAGGCAATAAAAAATTGCAATTCATAATCAAGTGATTTAAAAACCTAGCATCATTATTCATATTCACTCGATTTAAAACATTTACATCGAGATTCGTATTCACGCGATTTAAAATTACCATTCGCAATTTCAGATTGCACTTCTCGATCTGTGTTCACACAATCTTAAAAAAATATCACACGTCGATAGGTTGATATTATTCTACATGCCGTGCGCAGGACAAATAACGAAGCACTCTGAAAAACTTTTGAACTAATGCGCGCTTTGCCGCTCTATCTCGCGGACTTCGAATGATCGGTAACCTCAAGTATGCTAATTAGTTAGAGCAGGCGATGTTTCAAGTTACAAATTCAAAACGCAAAAGCATGCTTTCTTTACATAAACGTACTTTTCTTTTTTAGTTGACAGATTTGGATTTCCCACCCTCAAATTATAGGGGATCAATAATTTTTAGTCCGACGGAATTTAATCGGAGTTCCACTAAATCTAAAAGTTATCAGAGTTAAATCTATAGTTTAAATTTCGTTACTTACTCAAATTGTTAACGAGAAGATATATATCTGGCTTTACCAGCACTCTTTTTTTTTTTTTTTTTTTCCTGTGTTGTCCTTCACGGGCGATAACTGTCTTTGCCCAGATTTGTTAGAGAAAAACGTTATCTTCGGAAAAATTTCGAGTACGCGAGACGGGGGGAAAAACATCCATAATAATTTCGAGGGGCCGGGATAGCCTGGTCGGTAGGGCGCTGGGCCCATATCCAAGAGGTCGTGGGTTCGATCCTCGCCGGCCGAAGACTGGTGTAATCTGACTAGTAAATGGTGACTGATGCACGTTAAATCTGTCGAGTCTGAAAGTCCTCCATGTTCCCACAACAAATCAATACCTCTGGGGGTACTGATCCAGGAGTTTCCTTGTCTTCTGGATTGGTTCAAAATTACAAGGCTCCGGAGTTGAACGTTAGTAGTCGTAAACTCATGAAATTGGGTCGGCTGTTCAACGACGGTTATAAAATAAAATAAAATAATAATTTCGGCTATACCTCGGGGGATAGAACTTTCGCCTTCCAATGAGCTGAACCGGGTTCGAATCCCATCGATGGCTAGTCGACGATACGAATCCGCATCCGGCTTGCGCCCACCACTGTGCTGACGTTAAATATCCTCAGTGGTAAACGGATAATGGGTTAGAGTCCCTTTGCCGTTAGGCTAACCGTGGGAGGTTCTCGTGGTCCTCCACTCCATGTAACGCAAATGAAGGTTAGTTCCACCAAAAACTCTTCTACGAAGGCACTTTTCTCCCAATACTTGATCCAAGAGTTTCCTTTTCTTCTAGATTGGGTTCAAAATTACAGGGCTACGGAGTTGAACATTAGTAGTCGTAAACCCAAAAATTGGGGCGGCTGTTCAACGACGGTTATAAAAAAGTAATTTCGGCTAGATTTAATGAACTACTGAGCCAAGCACAAAAGTAAAAAAATTAAGAATCTCAAAAATAGTTTCGAAATGGCAATTAGCTAAAAGTTCATTGCTAGAAAAAATAGTGCTTTTACCCTTCTTTTTTTTTTTAACTGATATTTTAATGAGTAGCAATTTCGTTGCAAATTCCGATTCGTAACGAAAGAATTATTTAATCAATGTGATATATTTTCCACCTTTCTCATTTGCTACAATTGGAAAAAATTAATTTTTAAGATGATATTACGACACAGAAATTTCAAATCGCGCTTTAGCGCACACAATACCATCGTAAATCCGTGTTTCGATCTTTTTTATTTTGTATAACGCATTTGAGTTATCATTTTTGGATTCGCACGATTTGTCTCGTTCGTTTTATCGGCTACGAATTTTTCACGTTTTGCTACGAATATAATAAAAAAAAATTTTCACGCAAAATTCAATGCGTGCATTTATTAGTCACTTTTTGAAGCGGCGATATTTTTCTTGATCGACGTATTCATAATTATTTGGTTAGGTATCCATATCCAGGTGTTTTTTTTTAAAAACCCCGTTATTTTTGCAAGCGAGAAACTCGAATCCTCTGAGTAATTTTTGACGCTCTGGATTTGCGCTAAATCCATGCTTCGTTTCCATCAGAGATTTTTGACATTTATTGTCGTCGATTTTCACATGATTTTTTTAAAATCCCGTTATTTTTGTAACTTATTCAGAAGCGAGAAACTCGAATCCTCTTAGTAATTTTCGACGCTCTGGATTTGCGCTAAATCCATGCTTCGTTTCCATCAGAGATTTTTGACATTTATTGTCGTCGATTTTCACATGATTTTTTTAAAATCCCTATATTAGATACTGGATATCCAAATCACGCGCCTGAGTATTCGATATCTGACGCGATAATTCTATCGTTTTTCCTATATATTTTTCGGCAGTTATTACAAATTTTCGCACTTTTTTTTGTTGAAATCTCGATTATTTTTAATATGATATTATTTATTACAACACATGAATCTCGAAATGTACATTCAGTTAACCCCTTTTTGACCAGTCCGATTCGTGTGTTTTCGTCGAATATAGACATGCTTTTATCAACAAACTTTTTTTTTAGTTATTGCTGCAGTTTTTTCAAAAATCTTTTTTTTTCCCTGATGCAATGATGACTCGTAAGAAGTGAGGAATACATAATTTTTTTTTTAAATAAATTCTTTATGTGTTGATTAAAAAGTAATTTACTGGATTAAAAAAAAAATCTCTCTTTTAATTTTATATTAAATGTTATTTTTGTGCTTAATAATGACATCCTCTCCTTTATCTTTTATATGCAAAAAGAAAAATTAAGTAATAAAAAAATACACGAAAAAAAGGATCAGATAATTTCTCCTTTCAATCTGAGGGGGTAGACTCATTCTGAGAAGTAGGATCCCAATAGTTTGACTAAAGTTTAAGCCCCTTAATGTTAACTTTACTTTTTGCATATTTTGTAATATCTTCGGAAATTTCAAAGCGAGTCGAATTTACCCATAGATATTACCATGCAAAAAATTTTATTTATTTTATTTTATTTTACTTTAATCGAAAAAAGCTTGAAAAGTAAAGTATACAAAGTTTTACATCATTTTAAAGAATTGGTATTTTTAATTTTTTTTTCTTATAATAAGTCCAGTCGGACCTCTATTTAACGAAGTCGCTAAATCCCGAAAAAAGGTTCGTTAAATAGAAAATTACCATTTGAAATACTTACACAACACAAAACAGGTATTAAATTCATAAACACTAGAAATAATTAAAATTGCAATTGATACACTTTTATCTTGTAAATTATTATCTATTATTTATTTTATAAATCTTAACCATAAAAGAAATCTGCAAAGAAAGTAAGAATAGAACAAAACATTATCCATTGTTAAACTATCATGCTACATATATTTTCCACTGAATAAAAAAGCTAAATTTTTATATATTAAAATTATTGCTGTATTTATTATAAAAGTAATTTTAAACATACATTATCACATGCGTTCTTAATTTTAATTGCTATTGATAAAGTACGTTAATTTTGTCTGAGTTTTTCGTTTGAAAAAGTTCCACGTACTTATAAACGTTCCCCCATAAAATGCGTTAAAAAGTGTATATTTTATTCAAATATTTTGGGAAATAGGGAAAGTTGATCTCAAAAAAAAATTCGTTAAGGAAAAAGTTTACAAAGTTTTGTTACGATAAGTTATTTTACGAAGAAATTTCCATAATGTTCTTGGTTCCACAAAAAAATTCGCAAAATAGAGAAATTCGTAAAATGGAAGTTCGTTAAATAGAAGTCCGACTGTATTTGATATTTTTTCTATAACTGTAGGTCAAAATGAACCTATAGGTCAGATAGATTTACTTTTTTCTTAGAGAAAATGAATCGACAATAAGAAATGGGGGTTATTATTTCAGATTTCTAAGTTCGTACCCCAAGGGGCTGACATTGAAAGATCCAGTTTAGTATCATTGGATAGCTTTAAAAAAATATTGAATACGACCATTTTTACTTTTTCTATATGATGTATATTTTCGAAATATTTGACCTTTGTAAGATTTTCTTTACACTCAGAATATAAAAAATAGATTCAAAGTTTCTTCTTTTGTTATCACATTCCGAAATTAGAAAGAGTGTAAAATGTTCGTGCCGTATGTTTGATATTGTCTTGTATAACTTTTTAAAATTGAAGTGGTAGTCAATGGCAGAGAAATATTTTTCCAAATTTAATTAGAACTTAGTTCGGAAGTTAGATTGGAATTTATTAATAACACTATATAAATAATTTTAAATTCGTTTTTTTTAAACTAAATAAAAGAAATTTTTAGTAACAGGTACTATTAATACTGTCAGGCATTAATATCAAAATTATAATCGATTTTAAGTAGATTAATTTCTGTTTAACAACAAAACCAGTTAATTTGCTTTGCAACCCCAAACATTTTCCCTCTGTTTATTTCATAAACAACTTCACCTTTTAGATGACATAATAATTGAGTAATACAACTACGAAAAAGAAATATTGAATTATAAAAATAAATCCGATTATCGGATTAATTTTCTTTTTTTGCTAACAATATAATTGAGACATCGCGTTTAAACAAAGAATCACATTAGGATTAATTGAAATTTCAAAAGGGGTTTTTATCTTATTGTAAAACACAATCTAAACCGATTGTTTCTGGCGTTACATTTACATCTGACGTAACTTGCATAACAAATATATTAAACCAACCGTCTATTTCTTAATTTGAATGCATTTAGTATTTTCAGACATGAAAAAGAAACGATTTTTGCCAAATGGATCTAGAAAAACAACCATCAAACAATCAAAATAATTGGCAACACAACAAAGCGCGAGAAGCTGTTTTCCACTGAATTAAATATGAAAATATAATTCAAAATTGTGGCACATTTTCAACTTTCATTTGCAACACGCTATTACACAATTTGAAAATGAGACGAAGTGAATAAAAACCCTTGTTATTTCGGCGGAAGATATTGATAAGGTCAGAAACACTTTTTCTTTGTTCTAAAGAGTAATCTCAAATTATTCTTATTAAATTTCTTTATTCACGCAAACAGCAACTGGAGCGTATAGTTTTTATATCTGACAGGCATATCTTTAAAACAACGTTCTCAAAAAACAAAATCCTCTTGATTTTTGTCAATGTCGCAATACTCCTATACCTAAGGGTTTGTGGTTTTACCACCTAAAGAATTATTATGACTCAGGAGGAAGTACCACTATGATATATCTTGAGGAGTTCCGTCATTAATGGCATAGTTGGCAACTCTTACTGTTTCTGAGGGTGTATGTAGTAAAATGACAATTGAATTATAACTGTTGACTTTTATTTATTTGTTTATTTTTGCTTTACCAGAGCATTAATCGTATTATAACAGGCATTAATCTATATGCGTTTTTTTTTCTTCTTTGCAAGCATTTTGGCGGTATAAATCATTTTTAAATTAAATTTAAAAATCCCAGAATTAAAAAATAAAAACTTTAATTTCAGTACAACTTTAACTGTAAAGCCAAAATTTTATGAAAAATCTGTAAAAATGCGACAAGCTGAAAAGGGCATTTTTTGTTAATTAACTTGATTAGAATTTGCTCGTAAGTTGTTATTATTTTTACTATGGCGTGTAATTTATTCTATGTGTGTAATTTATCTAATGAATTCTATGTGGATAATTTATTTGTAAGCATTTGGGGTTCTAATTATTTTAAATTAAATTTTTTTTAAAAAATCCCAGAATAAAAAAGTTAAAACCTAAATGCTGCTACAGTTTTAAGTGTAAAGGCCTCTTACGATAAATCTATGAAAACTAGTAAATACGATTTACTCTTTTCAATCGGATAGTCCCTGAGCCACAAAGTTTGCAAGACAGAACTTATTGTTTGTACACTTAATATAGAATACTTAGAAATTACTTTGGAAAATGACCACTAAGTATTAAGAAGTAAAAATTTTAACGTTTAGAGTGGTAGGTAACTGACAGCTAACTGTGGTGTCTCGGTGGCCATCTTTTGAATGCTAAAAGTTAATAACTTTGACGAAAAATTTAAAAAATTTTCGTTCCTTGTTAAGTATCTGCTTTTACACCAGTATTTACGTTCAAATTAAGTTTACATACATTAAAATCAGAGTAATTGTGAAATTTAAATTCTAATGGTAATAAACAAAAACATTTTTTTTAAACTAATGAACATGACCATTTGCTAATGACTTTTTATAAATCTATTTAAATTATTCATATGTTGTGATGAAAATAAATATTCTAATTCCAATTTATTAAATTATTAAAAAAGTTTTGCAAAATAATTTCCGAATCTACCGAAGTTCTGTAGGATTTAGAGCAGGGGTTTCCAACTTACTTTGGTATAGTTACCAAATGGAGTATCACTTTATAACCATTCAATTATTAATTTTAAATTAGTTTTTTAAACACTTTTTTATCAATCAAGTGGTATGGAAAATTAGATTTGGGTATAAAAAAATCTGAAGATGTAAAAGATTTTTTTACGTTACAATTCTATTTTTTTTAATCTTTAACAAAGTAATAAAAAAAATATTCATTTTATCGAAATTTCCCATTAAAATACATACTTGTATTTGGATTGAAGGCTTATATCTTTTTATGAAATAATTGTCTTTCGAATTCCATATCATATAATATCAAAGATAATATCATTCACAATATCATTCAAAAGTTACGATAACGAATGTGACACATTAAAATAACAAAATTTCGAACCGTTATATCATTTAAACTATAAAAGTCAGCTTTTAAAAACTTCATCTTCCCCCCATTTCAGATGTAATAAATTCGAATTTGATGAGAAAAATGTCTGTTTCTGCAGAAAAAGTGCGTTTTTGGTCAAAAGAAGCATATTCCACCACGGTTCCAGTTAACTGTTATACATATTTTAATACATTTCTTTAAGATATTGCCAAAGTGCTTAAGAGAACGAATCCGATCAACCATTCAAAAGTTATAAGATTGATCTGGGTTTTTTTCCGACTGTTCAATATGTATTTATCTATTTTTAATATTATTTAATGTATGTAAATTGTACAATATTTATTTATGTATACTTATTGTTTAACGTATGTACATTGTATAAACATTATTACTTTGTAATTACAATGAAAATTTACCTTCACAATGATAGAAATGGCAAAGAGACAGGAGACAGAAAAGATATTTCATATTTTGGAATCGAAATGTAAATCAGAAAATTAATGATGTAATAAATTTAATGCTTTTAGAAAGTTTTATTAGTAGGTTTTATTTATTTATTTATTTGTTTATTTATTTATTTGCTTATTTATTATTTTTTTAAAGAAGGAAAGATATCTTACAAACATATGTTTGTAAGAGAATTATTAAATTGAATAATGGTTCGGAACACAAATATTTCACTTTCTGGAAAAGGACACAAAAAAATTTTAAATAAACTAATTTAAACATCTTGAAAAATTTTGTTGAAATCGTCAAACCACAAGAAGTTTACTCAAGTTTCAGCTCATCTTCCGCTGGTCAAGAAATAAAAACTTTTCATGTGAATTTAATGCAATCAAAAAGGCAACTTCCACAACACTCATCCCTAAAATATTTACAAAATAATTTCTTTTGTTATTTTGTTATGAATGTAAGAAAACGACATTTCGCGTAAATTTCAACGGGTTTGAAGAGAATTAACTGTCGGAAAAGTAAAATCTTTATGTTACCTTACTGTCGTAACTAATTATAAAAACTACAGCAGATAGAATTTGATATTTATTTTCACCCTCCTTAAACAATACAGTGAAACCTTTCGGGAGCGACCTCATGGCCATCCTTAATGGAGGTTGGTCGTTCTTAGGGTTACCTCCATCATTGACATTGTGGTGATGGGTTCGCCGCTCATCGTAAAATCAAGTTTATTTCATATTATCTGTTTGTCTTTAATCAATTGTGTTTTTACTTATTTTTGAAGTGAACTGAAATAAGAGTTCTGGCGTCATATTCTTAGAATTGTATAAATACCAGCGCGCACATGACAGCCTGTCAGTATTTCTCTCATCACCTGCTGTGATGATGCTTCTTGTAAATCAAACCAACTTGTATATAAATGTAAATATGTTTAGTAAAATATTAGTATCTCGAAGGAGCTATCTTCGCTTACCTCAACATCATTAGTTACCTCAGTCATTGACTTCAAAATGTTATCGAAGGTACATAATTTTTAGCAAACGATTTTAATTTTAGACTGAGTCATTTTCTTGGTTTGTTTTGTTATTTGTTTTGTTAATATATTTTTTTTAAATATTTATTCATGTTTTCTTATATGACCTATTCCGCATTTGGTGCAGAGGTTAGCCCTGTCTCTGGGAGAGATTTTGATGGTCTTTCTTAAAGGTTTTCTTCAACACGAAATCTATGGAAAAAATCCCGTGCCTCCCAAAAGTGGTCAGAGGAGGTCACCACATAGAGGAGGTCTTTCCTCGTGATTTCACTGTATCAATAATATCATTTGTCAAATCTCTTCCTCCTTTAAATGATTGTGACATAAAAAAGTCCTTTATCCCCTTTAAATTTTACTTGCGTGAAACGAGTCACTGACACACGCATTCCTAATATCATTAGCGTACCCCAATAAAACTTTCTCTAATAATGTCAATGTTAAATGAGAGGGGGAAAAAAACAACCATGTTTCCTCTATTCCAAAACAATCAGCTATTAATGCATTAAAACTTGTTATTACATTGAATATAAAAGCAAAATCCTCCAAAAAATTCGGGAAAGTTGATAAGTATACAAGTATATCCATAAAATATATTAGTAGTTGCTTAAGCTTTTTTGCAAAGAACTATCTAAAAGGTACCAAAAGCTATACTAAAGTGAAATTCAATTTGATAATGAAAGCAATTCGAAATTGTTTTACTTTGATGTGTGCCAAGCCTCCTTCCTCTTTAAGATGATAATGATATTGACATATATCCCTTGTCCCCCTTGAGATTATACTTGCGTGAAACGAGTCCCCTTAATTGCGTCACACGAAGCCCTTAATTGCATTATCGTGTAATAATACAAAATCTCAGCAGGAAGTCTTATAGTGTCAGCGTTAAATTCGAGAATATAAAAAAAATTCATATTTCCTCTATTCTCAAATAATCAAGTATAAGCATATTGAAACGTGTTACCATATTAAATATAAAAACAAAATCCTCCTAAAAATCCAGAAAGATTGATAAATATGCAAATATTATACAATTCTACACAACATTTTAGTAGTCGTTTTTTTATCTACAGTGGAAAGAAAAATATTAAAAGTACCGAGAGGTACTAAAATTTGGTTCAATTTTGATATTTAAAATAATTTGAAATTGCGCCATTCTCCCCTTCTTGCATCGATATCATTGATATCGCATATGTGCCAAACCTCTTTCCTCCTTAAAATGATAACTCCTATGTCCCCTTGAAATTTTGCTTGCGTGAAACGAGTCACTGTCACACGAAGCCCTTAATTACATTATCGTGTAATGATACTAAATCTCACCAAGAAGGCTAACTCTAATAGTGTCAGCGTTAAATTCGAGAATATAAAAAATTCCACATTTCCTCTATTCTCAAATAATCAAGTATAAGCATATTGAAACGTGTTACCATATTAAATATAAAAACAAAATCCTCCAAAAAATCCAGAAAGATTGATAAATATGCAAATATTCTACAAATTCAAGTAACATTTTAGTAGTTTTTTTTATCTGCAGTGCTAACCCAAGACAAAAAATCAAGATGGTTTTCCATTGATGGACCAACTTAAATATGATGGTAACCAACTTGAATTCCCAACAAAAACCATCATACAGCCTGATGTGACCATCAAACTTTCCCAACATCCCAAGGTAGGAATTGGCCGCTTTTCAAGTTGGACCAACATAGCATTCCCATCATGGCATGATGGATTTTTATAATGGGCCAACATAGCATTCCCATCATAGTGCAATGGTTTTTTATGTTGGGCCAACATAGCATACCCATCATGGCATGATGGATTTACATAATGGGCCAACATAGCATTTCTATCATGACATGATGGATTTTTATAATGGGGCAGCATAGCATTCCCATCAAGGCTTGATGGATTTTTATAATGGGCCAACATAGCATTCTCATCATAGTGCAATGGTTTTTTTATGTTTGGCCAACATAGCATACCCATTATAGTATGCTGGATGTTTATACTGGGCCCACATAGCATGCCCATCATAGTATAATGGATTTTTAGAGGAACATAAAAAAACCTAATAACAAAAATAGGTGTACACTTGTTTATTGAAATTTACTACTCTCTTGGTGATATTTTATAATGATCTTAGTCGGCAAACATATTAAACAACACAAATTATCTAATTTTTTAAGTTACATACAATTTAAATCTCAGTGAAAGGAATTACATTGTTTGTTTGTTTTAAACTTTTGCTTAATATTATCATAATTTTTTCTAAAAAAGCAATAATTTCATATATTAAGGACCTTTAGATTTCTTTAAAAAAATATCAATTAAAAAAGCCTCATTTAAATAAATTTAAAATAGGGTGCATAGCCAAATTTTTCAACAAAAAATAAACACTTTTCACAAGCACTCAAAAAATATTTGTAAGCACTTCGAAAAATATTATAATTAGGCAGGGTTGGCAAGTTTTTGACAGTTGATCGTATAATCCGGTTTTATTTACAATGACGAAGACGAGTGCGCGTCACAAACGATGAAATTAACAAGAGAAATGAAATTTTCTATAGCTAATAGAGAAAAAAAAAGTGACAATGTTCAGTTGGTCTCCGTAATCAGCAAAAGTTCGTGAGATTTTTCGATTACATTACAGAGAGCAGAAAATGAAGTCTGAAATTGAGAATCTCTTGCAAAATGCAGCAGGGTTTCACACGAGAATCAAAAATCCTTACCTCTGAATCCACTTCAGTATACGCAAGTGCGGACCCGCAAGTATTTCATCAAACATGTAAAACAAATGGTGTTTTCATACACTACACAGACCGGCGGTACGCCAAATAGATAGGGGTTGAATTAATTGTGAAAACGCTGAGTAGGACAATGTCTTTTTGCATAATTTGTGGCGAAAATCAACATGGTGAAGAAAAATATCACATTTCGGAAAAGGGAAAATTAAGCACTTTTTGAAAACACCCAATGTAAAAAGGACATTTAAGAGCTTTTAAAAAACAAAATCGAAAATAAGCACCTTTAAGCAATTTTTAAAAACGCTACGCAGCCTGTAAAATAATCTGTACAATTTCCATACCTAACAGCAGCTAGGTTCAGAAAAAGGTGCTTATTGGCAAATTAGCATTAAGATGAAAAATATGTTACCTAAAAGTTTAAGATTCCTCCGTCTCTTTTTACGGAATAATTAAGAAATCATAAAGTAGAATAGAATACCTACATTTTAAACGCAGATGTTAAATCAATTTACAAAACACAATTTATTTTTTGCAATAAATCGACAAGAAAAAAAATTCAAAATAATTTATTAACAAAATAATTTATAAAGTTTCTTCAATACGTTTAGGTTTATTAAAGTCGCATATCTTTTCTGACAGAAATCTGCTTCTTTCAATAAGGCTCATGCATTTTGATTCCATGTATAGTCTCATTTGAGCTGTAATAAAAATAAAACAAAATTAGTATTTAAAATTTATTATGTATATGTCGACAAATCATTGTTTTTGTTTATTTTTTTAATATTACACATTGGTAAATGTATTAAATAGTGCAAAGTGCAAAGCTATATATATATGTGTGTGCATGGATACATGAATGCACACACACCACCATCAGCAAGTCTGAACTAAAATAAAGTTTTTGATAATTCATAATAATTTAGTCAACAGCTTTGACATTCTATCTGCTATAGACAAAAACAATAGTTTGTACGAATTGAATTTGCAGCCTGTTTCTAAAGAATCAATATTTACAGTAATCTCAAAATGTTTCTAAACATTAGCTAAATTTCATAATTAAAGGAAAAAATATGCTTTTTTTTTACTATATTTTCACTTTGTCTTATGGACCTACTTTTATCTCCTTTACTTGTAATAAAATATATTTTAAAATTGCAAAGCTAATAGTAACTTCAAGAAGCAAATCAATAATATACTTGAAAACTGTATTACTGTAAAACTATAATGAGTACTGAAAATAACTGTAATAACTGCTAAAAATGCATTAAAAACTAAGAATAGCTAAATAACTATGGAGAAAATGGGCTATAAAATGGAGTAAATTGAGGATAAGGTGATAACTAAATTCGAACATCGAGTGTTGCACTATTATCAGAATTCAACAAAAATAATTTGAAAAATCATACCGTGATAACAAAAAAATAAATGGTAATAAGTTACTATTGAACAATTATTGGCAAAAAATAATACTTAAAGATGGAATTGTCAATAATCGAGGGCCACTAATTCTAAATTTCCCGATTGTAACACATTAAAAATATTCAAACTGAAAAAAAAAATTCGTTGAAAACTATATTTACCACCTTTATTACTTTCATATCATTATGAAAATGAATTGATCAATAGCATTGTCGTTTTATGTTCAATGAAAGAATGATATTCCAAAACCTTAAAATAATTTAAATTATTGCATATAAAACGCCACTACTAAAAGTGAAATCCATTTTCAATCTTGTGGAGCATAATTTCAAGCCATTAGAGTGTAATATCGATAGTAACTTAGTTACTACTATATTAACTAATTTTTTTTAACATATAGCTGGGTACACTTATTATAAATACATTGGTTACATATATTATAAAAATAAATATTTGTTAGACCAAAATTAGAAGTAAGTTGAAAAATACCAGATAGTTGACATTCCTTTCTGGAACTCATAGAAAACCAATTAGAAATATGAATATAAGGAAATACTTACATGGGTTTTGTTCCCTTAATTTCTCTTTTTTTCCTTTTATTCTTCAGTTGAGGATGAAGATCCGTTTTTATTAGTGACTTGAAAGGGTTTAAGAGGGATCGATGGCCTTTTTTGGCTTACACTACTTATCAAGTCTTCAAGAGTAGCTAAAAAAAAATATTAAAAAATTTAAACAGGAAGAGATCATTTGGCATTTCTTAAAATAACAAGGTTAATTATTACTATGCAAGGTTAATTATTTATTACACCTCTTGCTCCTGCACAATGATAGAATTTTTTATTGGTTACAAATTACATTAAAATGACAATATAATTAAGATGTAAATAATGTAGGATGCAAAATGTGGAGTTACAATTTATTTTGAGACTAACCACATTTTTAGGCACCTGTTGCGCTTACATAGAAATATTTCAATAAATAATTTGAAATGATTTTATTTCAATTAGAATAAATGTAGCTAAAAACATGAATCGAATTACAGGTTGAAAATAGAAACTTACATTAAAGTAGAACTTAGATAAATTTCAATTCATCAATAGTAAATTTTTAAATATTTAAGTATCGTTATTATTTCTGTAGGGCTACTAGCAAATTGCTAATTTTGCTATAAAAAAATGGGCATAGAAAATAAATTTTTATTCGAAAAAATATCTCGTATTCTCATAATTTGATTTCGATTTAATTCACTGACAATTTAATAATAAGAAGAAAGACTAACTCACCTTCTAGGCGCAATACATCAGCACTGTAGTAGGATGTTCCTTTAAGTCTGTCCCATGAGTCTTTAGGCGGCACTACCATTTTCTTAAGATTTTCAACTTCCTCTTGATTAACAAGAAGATCCGGACACCAAAAAACCTTTTGGTCTTCTTGAAATCTTTTGTCGATTTGGGGAATAGGTTTTTTATAAAGTTAATGGGGACGTAGTACCTTTTCCCTCACTGATCATGATAATTCACGTAAGCGAACATTTCAAAAAATTATCCACAAAGTATCAACAAAATAGTTAATGTATGGAAGAGCGAATTAATTAAGAAACAAAATTTCCCACATGCAAGAATTCTACATTTCTCTCGAGACAGTTGTGAAATATTATGTGCTTATGCGCACCGAATTTTTTGTTAAATAATTTACTTATTATATATCAGTTTATAGAAGATAACGAGAAGATTTTTGCGGTTGCCATGGTAATAGCTTGGAATGTAAATAGTTTTTGAGTGAGTGTAAGATTTTAAGATTGTAGTAGTTTGCAACCGATTTCCTAAATGATCTAAGCAATTTTTTAGGCGTGCTACTTCGAATTTTCTTTTGCTATTTAAATTTTAGGAAAAAAAAGTTATTTTCAGAACTACACCTTTGTTATTTACTCCTTTTTGTGTTTTTATTTTGTTTTATTAAGCTAAATATTCTGTTTTTTCATTATTTTGTTTTGTTTAGTTAATTATTTATTTACTTATTTGTTATTTTTTTCGTTGTTTTATTCCGTTAAATTTGATTAACCAGAGCATTTAGATAATAGAAAAAAAAAGAATAGCTGGATACAAACGATATTTAGATAAAACTTCTGATTCTTCCTGGAGTTACCTTGTCTTCTGGATTGGGTTCAAAATTACAAGGTACGGAGATGAGCATTAATAATCGTAAACTCAGAATTGTGTCGGTTGTTCAAAGTCCGTTTTAAAATATAAAACGCAATGAGTCTGTGATATATATCGATAGGTTACCTATGTGAATCGGTTAATAGTAATCGGTTACTAATACTTAATAGGTTATCAGTAATGATAAATCAATACGTCCGTGTTGGTTTACTAAAAATAAAAATTTTTTGATGGTTGAAAGTCATTAAAACAGAATTTTTCATCATGAGATGATGAAGTTTGTTGGCCCAAGAATTTTAAAAATAGCAAGTTGGTCCACCAACATATAATAAAATATATCATCTTCCAACATGACATGTTGGAACTTGTCGGCCCAAGAATTTCAAACATAACAAGTTGGTTCACCAGCATATAGTAAAATATATCATCTTCCAACATGACATGTTGGAACTTGTTTGCCCAAGAATTTCAAACATAACAAGTTGGTCCACCAACATATAATAAAATATATCATCTTCCAACATGACATGTTGGAACTTGTTTGCCCAAGAATTTCAAACATAACAAGTTGGTCCACCAACATATAATAAAATATATCATCTTCCAACATGACATGTTGGAAGTGGTTGGCCCAAGAATTTCAAACATAACAAGTTGGTCCACCAACATATAGTAAAATATATCATCTTCCAACATGACATGTTGGAAGTTGTTGGCCCAAGAATTTCAAACTTAACAAGTTGGTTCACCAACATATAGTAAAATATCATCTTCCAACATGACATGTTGGAAGTTAGTTGGCCCATCAAAATCCATTATCGCATAATGGGAATTATTGGATGTTGGTTCCCATCAAGTAGTGTTGGGCCAACAAGAAACCAACATAAACCATCAAAATATTTTGATGGTCCCATCAAGAATTTTGTCTTGGGAAGAAAAATATTAAAAGTACCGAAAGGTACTAAAATTTGATTTGATTTTGATATTTAAAGTAATTCGAAATTGGGCCATTCTCCCCTTCTTGCATCGGTATCATTGATATCGCATATGTGCCAAACCTCTTTCCTCCTTAAAATGATAACTCCTACGTCCCCTTGAAATTTTGCTTGCGTGAAACGAGTCACTGACATACGCAGTCCTAATTCCATTATCGTGCAATAATTTGGTATAATCCCTCCAGGAAGGCTGGTTCTAATAGTGTCAGTGTTAAATTCGAGGAAATTAAAGAACCATCTTTCCTCCATTCCCAAATAACAAGCCATCATATAAGGGGCATCTAGGTGAATTTCCCAATATTTAACCTTGACAGACGAGAAAGTGGAAACTCATGATATATAGTTCAAAACGGAAGAAAAGAACAATTAGAAGAAAAGAAAAAAAAATATTTGTGAAAGTGTTTTTTCCTTAAACTTTCCCCCGCAATGAGGAATCGGACGATCATTAGAACATAGTCAACGTGGTTCCGCTCATTTGAACACACACGCAATTGCTGCCAGTAACAAAAAAGAAATAATTTAACAACCCACTGACCTGTAAGAAAATAAAATATTCATTGCAGATCACTTTTGATAAGGAACTTCTTGTGGTGAAGAAAGAAAAAAAAAGAGAGTTTGAATCTCATTTTTCCATCAGTTATGTTTTGACAATTTATCGAAAAACATTTTGCGAACGGATTTGTTTAACTCAAAATGAACTTCCTCTTTTTCGCGAAAGTATCGTTTGCGAATTTTATCACGAATCGAAATTCCCCGTTATGAATTCCTTGACTATGTTTTTTAGCGTGCATTGAATTTACAGAAATAGTGTCCGTCATGGTTTAAAATAATTTCAAGTTCTAGTCATCTTGTGTCTTTCAAAAGGTAAGATTTTCTTTATTCTTTACTTTGGTATAAAATAAACAATATATCTTTCTACAAATAATATAATCTTTTTATATTGTGATTGTGTCTACAATTTAAATTATTTAGTTAGTTCTAAAAAATATTTGTTGCTGTATAATTTTTTCTTTCAGACCGTTTTCTGTATCATTAATTTATTCTAGCATAGTTTTTTTTTTCCATTACTTTTTCACTATCGTTTTCTGTATTGTTTTCCAGCATTGTTTTCTTTTTTTCCTTTTCGTTTGGTTTGATTTTTATGTCTTATAATATAACATTCATTTAAAAAAAAAAAAAAACAATATACAGTCTAAATAATATTATTTTAAATTGCTTTTTAAATACATGCGATATTTTCTTTAATTAAGCATTTATATGATAGTAAAATTTAAATAAACTAATTTAAAAACCATTATCAACTCAAATCAGAAAATGCTCTCAACATAAAAGAAAAATAAACCTTTTTAATTTTTAAATTTCATTGCTTTTAAATGAAAATTCCCAGTGTCTTCCTCTAACGTTATAGTCATGTTATACCGGTTTATTTGAAATGCCGGTCGAAAAAGAATAAAAAAGAACTTCCGGTATTGTGTGTTTTCCTCCTTTAGGACTAAATTGTGTTAAAATACAACCGATCTCTTTTCATTTTTTTAAACTTCTTGTTAAAACTAAGTTTTTATTAAAATCATTAAGCAGTATTGAATTAAGTTAATAATTCTATAAAGTCATTTGCTGGTTATTGACTGAAAAGTTATTATTTGACTAAAAAGTTGATTTCTTCTAACTGCTCTTCTCGTAAAGATCTTGCTTAATAATATTAATTTAATGTATGGGATATCTCAGTATTTATATTCAATGTAAATATAATATATTTAATTAATTTTAATAATGCACTGATTAAGCTTCAAACAAATAATTTAGTATGATTAGCTGTGATTTTATTGTGATAATTTAAAAATGTTATATAAATATTTTGAAAAGGAAAAAAACAATTTTCTTATTTAACTTACCAACTTTTAAAAAAAGGATAATATGATAAATTACTTTAAATTTCTTTATTCAGCTTGGTATTTTGAAATTTCATGCTGCGAAAGTTTTTTTTTTTTTTTTTTTAATGTGTTTTTATACAGTAAATGTTTGAAATTGAAAAATAACTTTTTTCGAAATCTCCAACTTTTTAGAACTGTCTTCTGAAAAAAAAAATGTTTTTCATCTTACTTTAAAAACATTTTTTGTCATCATTTAGTATAGATAAAAATATTCATATACAGATCTTAATTTCAAAATTGGTTTAAAATGATCGGCAAAATATATAATTAAAACACTGTGCTTTAATAAAACTTTTTATTTAGAACTAAATTCAATCATAACTTTTTCTTTTTAATGGATAAAGTAAAGATGAAATTAATGTTATAGCTGAAGCAAATGTTTATAAAATACCCTGATAACTTTTTCCATGAAATGATAGCAGAAAGTGTATTAATCTTTGACTAACACATAGCTAAGTAATTTTTTAATGGATAACGTGCAATTAATGTTTTAGCTAAAACGAACGTTTATAAGAAAAACCATTACGAAAAAGTTAAAATATCACGTCACTAACGCTTGAAAATTATAATATCCTAGGTTGCATGAATAGTTTTGCCCATGGCAATAAATAAAAGTTTGTACCGTGTAAAATCTCCCAGTAAACATCAAGCATTCCCTTGTAACAAATTTGATAAAAAAATACACGAAAAACAGCAGCAATAATTAATAATGGTAATTTAAAAAATTATGTATAGTATACATAAACAGTTTTAAAAATAAAAAACGGACCACCCTGTAAAACTTTTGATCTAATAATCGGCTTTTCACGTTCGAGGACTCAATCTTAACGGTTCAAGGGAGTGATTTCATATATGCCAATTAATTAGTGCAGACGTTATTTTAAGTTACGAAATAAGAGACAAAAACGTACTTTTTCTGAATGAACTTGCCTTTTTTTGTGACGGATTTGGATTTCTGACCCCCAAGATATAAGTGGAGGCCTCAATCTGGGAAATATGATCCCCATAGTTTGATCAGAAGTTATAGGATAAAATTAGTATTAAGGGGTCAAAAGCTTGGACCCCTAAATGCTAAATTAATTTTTTTGCTTATTTCTCCATATCTCGAACACTTTTCAAGCTAATTGAAAAGTTTTCGCACACAATTATAAATTTCGTTTATCCAAATATAATTCCATGTAACATATAATTTGTAGTAAATATTTATTAATTCTTATTATTTTATTTAATAATGGTCGAAAAAATTTTAGATTGTAAAGTATACAAATTTTTACATCAATTTAAAGATGTAATTTTAAATGGCGAAATACAAAAATCGATAGCTAAATCGATCGAATGGTTCCAGAGAAAGCAAAGTCTCAGGAACTAGTCGATTGATTACGCTCAAATTTTGTATTTTGCTTTGTAAAATTGCATTCTTTAAAATAATGTTAAAAAAAATTTAAAAATTTTGTACCTTACTATTCAAAATCTCTTCGACTACTATAAAATAAAATAATAAAAAATAATGAATATTTTACTTTAAGTTATATTTTACATGGAATTATCTTTGGATAAACGAGTTGTATAATTGCACGCAAAAAAATTTCGATTCGCTTAAAAATTTCTCGAGATATGGAGAAATATACAAGAAGTAAAATTAACATTTATGGGTACAAATTTTGGACCTCTCTCTTGACCACACTATGGGAACCATATTTCCCAAATTGCGGCTACCCTTTATATTTTTAGGGGATTAGAAATCCGAATCCGTTAAAAAAAAATTATGTTTATTCAAAGAAATTACGTTTTTGTATCTGATTTTGTAACTTAAAATATCATCTGTACTAATTATTTAGCATATTTGAAGTCACCCCCCCCCCTTGAAACATTAAGATTGAGTTCTATAATAGAACGTGAAGATCCGGTCATTAGATCAAAAGTTCTGCAGGATAGTCCGTCTTTTTTTTTTTTTTTTTTTTTTTTTTTTTTGCGCAGTTCAACAAAATCTTTTTGAAGATAAAGTATATATCCATGATTGATTCCGAGAAATAAGACGCAAAAAAAAATAACTTTTCATAGGAATAAATGTGAAATATTAGATATTTTTTCCTCCTCTTCAGTAAATGCCCGAGAAACTAAACTAATTTAAACTGTGCGTAATTATTGGGCTAATATCTTGTACTTTACTTTTGAAATTACTTTTAAAGAATTGGAGAAGAGTGGATTACACAACTAAATTTTAAAGAATTGAAGAAGAGTTGGATTACGCCACTAAATTTTAAAGAATTGAAGAAGAGTGGATTACGCCACTAAATTTTAAGGAATTGAAGAAGAGTGGATTACGCCACTAGATTTTAAAGAATTGAAGAAGAGTGGATTACGCCACTAAATTTTAAAGAATTGAAGAAGAGTGGATTACGCCACTAAATTTTAAAGAATTGCAGAAGAGTGGATTACGCCACTAAATTTTAAAGAATTGCAGAAGAGTGGATTACGCCACTAAATTTTAAAGAATTGCAGAAGAGTGGATTACGCCACTAAATTTTAAATAATTGAAGAAGAGTGGATTAAGCCACTAAATTTTAAATAATTGAAGAAGAGTGGATTACGCCACTAAATTTTAAAGAATCGAAGAAGAGTGGATTACGCCACTCTTACGGTTAAACATTTCGAATTTCTGTTATTTTAAAGTTAAGTCATAACAATCTTAACAGTAATAATTATTTCTTCACGGTTAACTGATTTTTTGCTGATGCAACTAGATCTATGAAAAAAGTTATTTTAAAATCACATTTTTGAATAGGACTAGAAGGAAGAAAATAATTTTATTCTTGGTTCATCTACACCAGCTTGCTTTCTTTGGGGGGAAATTTCTTCTATTTGTTGCAAAATTTGTGTTTTAATGTAGGAATGTTGATTTAATAAATCCGTTCTGACGTTGTTTTGCCCACTACTCCATATAAACAATTCGGATGGTCATATATTGCACCACTGTGATTCATTTACCTATCCATTAAATGATTATTCCAACTCACGTTTTTATCGCCTATCATTGTTACCATAGCAGCAGATGAATCGATGTGAGCCTATTTGGGCTGGTAGTGAGCAACAAGACAATATCCAATGTTCATTTATCTCCTAGTGAGTTCTTCAAAATATTAACAAAACTTAGATTAAAGTCTGTACATTTTCAGTTTTAATTCTCTACTTAAAATGTTTTACAGAAAACCGAGCATCTGACATCGCTGCACCCACAGAAGGAATATAAAGAGGAATTTTAGATTTTAATCGCAATTTATTGCAGAAGTGTCGCACCCACGTGTTTTGTTTAGGTGTGACTAAAGTTAAATTGTTTCCGCCTTTTGATTTCGTTTAAAAAACGCGGTTTTAATTTTTTTTTTTAATTTTACCATTATTTTTATTTTAGTTTTTTATCTATTATAACGGAATTGATTAAAATTTAAATCGGCGACATATTTTCCTTTTAACAGCCAGGAATAACAATACCCTTTTCTAGGAATTCCACATTCCTTACATTATTTAATAAGAAGAGTTTAAATTTAAAAATCAGAAAAAAAATAAAATACAATTAAAAAAATATAAATTTTTTCATTTAAAAGAATTTTTTAAACTAATTTTAATATTATAGCATTTAATACTTTTTATACCTTTTATATATATAAATAACTATTTCTACTTAAAAAATTTTATTGACAAATGCCAGACTATTGACTTACTATTATGTCATTTGGCAACGGGTTTTCAATGCTTTTTGTTTAGATTTAATAATATTTTTTAACAATAATTTAACAATGTAATTCGATATTATCTGTTCGGATTACTACAAAAAATGTGTGTGAATAGAGAAGAATTTGAAAACTGTTCTTAACATATTCCATAAAAATTAATATTAATTCATAATCTTCCTATAATCATCATGAAAAAATAATCCTAAACTACATGGTAGACCTTATTATTCCATGAAAGTGTTTCATCACATATTTGTGTAAAAAATATGGTTTAAATATTGTAAATTCATGCTCTAAATAGTGGATCGAAACTTTTCGAAACAAAAGTGCTCATATATTTAACTTTTATACAATTTGTTATTATGAAGAGCAGCAACAAAATAAAGTTGAATGTGTGAGAATATTAAGTGATTTAAAATAGCATAAAATATAAATAAAAAAGAAAATAATTGAAAAATCCTAAAGAAACAAAAACTGAAAAATTTAAAAGTTACTAACTAGATTAATTAGCAAAATATAAATAGTTATTTATCATTTGGTCAGCGCAAGTAAATTCATCAATTTTGCTTATTTATCTTTTTATTTGAATAAATAAAATAAAACAAATATATTTATTTACTATATTTATTTTATTTATGTATATACAGTGCACTCCCGATTATCCGGGTTAATCACCGGGACAGGTCGCACGGACAATCGAAAAACACGGATAATCCGAAAACTCCTTTCATTAAAGAAAAATTCAATATCAGTACAAAAAATATAAAAATTACTGACATTTGCATGCATAACATCAAACTAGGAATTTTCCTTATTAAAAAATGTGTAATGCGTCTTCGCCATGTATCGATGCACATATTTTACGAACCGCATTAATGTCACCGTAATCAAATCCTCCCATATAATCTAATAAAGTTTCCACAGAGCAGCAGAATGAGAAATTGTATTTCATTTATTTACTACATCTTCTGCATCAGTTACTATCATCACTATTTGATTAAACAATAACGATGTCTTCATCAGTCAAATACTGGAAGCTAGACTCACATGCATCACTTTGAAACCAATCTTCTAAATTTTCTTCATCAAGAATTTCGAAACCTTAGATTTCTTTTGATTGTTCGAGAATAATGTTATCATATTTTTCTTGAACATCTGAAGAAGATTGTTCATCAAGCGGTATGATCTTTCTCCAAGATCGTGATAACGTAGACGATTTTAATTTTGACCAGGCTGCTGATATTCCATATACTTCAATCCAATAACGAATATTGCTTCCAAAAATTTGGTAGTGTTATAACTTCATGAATCAAATTTTTTTAATCTTGAAAATGTTTCTCTTTATATTTTTTGTGTGACTCTGGAATGAGCACGGACAATCCGCAAACCGGATAATCCGCGCACGGATAATCGAGAGTGTACTGTATCAATTTGTCTATTTTTATTTCTTATTTAGTCAAACAAAAAAAAATAATAATAAATTAACTGGTGAATTTATTGCTTTTTCACTGGCATCTTTATCACCTACACGTCGAAATGTATAAATATCTATAAGTACTCGAAACTATTTGTGCTACAAATAATTCGGAACATTTTATTAAGTTTTCCTGATTTTAAAGGTTTAAAGTTATTTTTTTTATAAAGGAATAAATTAATTAAAATAGGAACTAATTCTAATTGTATAGGAATTAATATAGTATTAATTGAATAGGAATAATTTTCAATATGTTAGGATAACTATAAATATGTAAAATTATTCATTTATTAATAACTATTAAATAATGTAAAAATAATTGTTTACCGAATCTTAATACAATAAAAAATATGCAGAAATTAAATTATAACAAAATGTAAATATAAAAGAATGAAAGAACAAAACAAATAGTTATTTTTATTTTGTAGAGAACTATCATTGTTATGATTTGTATTCTGCATCAAAATTTGACATTAAAAGAGAGAACCTTAATTTTTTTCCCCACATAACTTTCTCTAATGATTCTGACACACAGATTTGTGACTCGAGCCACGCTATACTAAGTGGTTCAATCCAATCATTAATCAATTTAATGACAGCCCGCCGCAAGGGAATGGAATAATTAATTTTATTCGACTCATTTGTAAATTATTGTTCTCCTTTTCTTACTCCTTGACTTTTTTTTTTATTATTTTTTATTACACGAACAATACATTTAAGTAACGTAAGAAGAACTTTTGTAAAGAACTGGAATTTCTAATTTAATTTTTAAAATGTATAAGTAGAGGCAATTTTTTTTAAAAAAAAATCTTATTCTGAGTTTAGTCATTTTTTATCCTATTTTATTTTTTATCTTTGATCAGACAGAACACTGAAAGTTTAGTCTTGAAAGAATATATTAAAGTCCGTTCCTTTGAGGATCCCATAAGATTTATGAAAATATGCACCAACTTGTTCTAGGCAGAACAATCAAAGTCTAGTTTTATATGAATAGGTTGAAGTCTGTTTCATTGAGAATAATCCATGAAATTAGTTAAAATTGTGTCCAACTTTTATAAAAGAGAGCAATTAAAATATAGTTTCAAAGGAATAAGTTAAAGTCTGTTCAATTGAGAAAAATTCACGAAACTTGTAAAACTGGGATCCAGCTTTTGTCAGTGAGAATAATCAAAAACTAAATTTAAAGGAATGTCCTCTTCAAAGAAAGTCTAACCACATACATAAAATATATTATTTCCCAAAATTATATCCTATGTTTCTTTTTTAGATCAGTTAAGTAAATTTAATGGAATTTTGATTTATTATTTAAATCGATGATTTGCATCACAAGTACCTTTTTTATAATAATTTTTATTAAACTCTCATTTTAATAAGTAGTTTATATGTGTTTAATTCATAATTGAAAATGACACACACTGAAAAAAATAATAAAAATTTAATTACGTTTTTTATCAATGAATAAAAACAATCTTGCTTTTTTTATATTTTAGAACAATAATTCACTAATAATAATTTAAAAAACGTAAAGAATAAATTATTTATAAGAATTTTGAATGCACGCTAAAGTTTTCCAATGGCGGTCAATGGTAGTTCAAATAGTATCAAATTTCTTGATATTATGCCAATGTTGAGAAGCTTAAAATGGACTCGTATTTCAGTTAAAACAAATTGCGGAAGAAACTGCATCTGAATGTAAACAGAAACTTTTTACAGCTAGATACTTATTTAAAGCAACTTTTTTCACAAGAGATCTTAAAAAAGAATAGAATATGTCTCAAAAGCAGGACATTTGTCTTTAAATTCATCAAAATTAAATTGATTTCAGTTCGCATAGTAGCTTTCAAATCAAAATTACTATATACCGAAGTGACGAAATTATGTACATTGCTGATGATTCTGGCAATTATAGCTCATATCAGTTGGAAAAACTAAAGCCATAGATGCGTAAGACCAGAGCTTCAGAGGAATCTCAATACATTTAAACAAAGATTTTTTGTAAGGAAGCTTAATGGTTTATTACATCACAATGCAAACATTGTACCTAATTCCAATGGAATAAAATCTTTCCTACGACTATTATTGATCTCAAAAGGATCTAGGATTTACATAATTTCATAAATTCCTGAAAAACTGATACTTTTTTAGTCGAAAAAGAATATATTTAAAAGCATTGTCAATCGTGTGTCAAGAATTTCGTGTCAAGAATTTACGACTTTTATTCATCTTTTTAATTTACAGCCATTGAAAAAATTAATTAAAAAGAAATTAAATCTAGATCAAGGACAAATTGTTAGATCTAAGGTATTAAGTTCTGAAGGAATGCTAATGAAAGTATTTAATTTATTTAAAATAAAATAAAATTTAGCTGAGTCTATAATTTCGTGATACATTTTACGCATTGCTCTAATTTCATACAGAACTCAATATTGTTTTTTCTTGAATCACAAAAATAATTAGTTACGTTAATAATAATGAAATTCTTTTTGCTGCTTTTATTTTTGTTTTGTTTTTACAAAGAAGAAGGAAACATTTTTTTTTATTTAGTTGGAAACGTTTATTATGAAGAAGCGATTGATATTGTGAAAAATGTATATATCCAATAATTAAGGCTAAAAATGTATGAGGCAGTTAGAAGGTTCGGGACACTAGTCTAAAAAGTTATGAGTATTTTTTTAAACAGCTTAAAAATAATGCAATTAGTTATCTATAAACGGAGAAAATAATTATTTTTTATCTCAATTCGTGAGCGAGAAAAAACTATTTTTCTCTCTTATTAAACGTGAAGCTCCAAATTTAATAGGACATTTTTCCAGGATAACTATTTTTATATTTTAATTCATCATTTTTAAATTTTATCCATTTTATTAAAAAATTTATTGAAGGCATTCACAAAGAAGGTTTTTATTCTTTTATATTCATTTTTAGACATTTATTTGCAATTTATATGCTAGTACGAAAGGTTATAGAATGTATTTAATTGGTTCTTAACTTGTAAATTAACTATTTTTTATATGTTTATTTAAATTGATAGATTATAATGCAGTTAACACACATGATTATTTTCATTACAATTAAATTTTATATTTATACAAAATTTCGGATATTTTTGCTGCTTTTTCGATGAAGCACGTGCATGGGATTTAGCGTATTATTTTCACGTCTATATTTTGTAAGCAAATCGCTTTTTATTTTCGTTCTGAAATTTACATTGATGTTTTGAAATTAATTTTTCTAATAATTTCAAGCGGATTTAATTAGACATTTTAATTTGTACTTTAATATAAATGAATAAATTTTCGGGAAAAAAATAAAATCATCTTTTAATAAATTTCGTCATTAAATAAAATTTATAAGTAGAAAAATATTTATTTTTTCATTTCTTAGAAAATTATTTTATTGTATAGAAATAATTGTTTGGATATTCATATTTATTTAGGAAATTTTATATTTACATTTATTACTGTACAATAATTATTTAGGAAAATATTAACTGACTAAAACTAAATTTACATGACTGAGTTTTTAAAAAATAGGTTATATATATATATATATATATATATATATATATATATATATATATATATATATATATATATATACACTGGTTATCATAAATTAAGGAAAAATCACAAAAATAGCGATAACTCTTTCAAAAGTAAGCCAAACCGTGCAAAATTTGCATATGTTGTCCACTAAGAGTAGCTGAGTAAAATTGCAATATGCAAATTAGTGGCGCTGCACTCGGCTTACGTCATCTGCCTGGAGCATAAAAGTCCAAGTTTGAGAGAAAGCACACAAATTTTACTGTGATTGCGACATTGAAAATCTGAGATAGCCAATTCGTAATAATGACCTCTAGGCATCATTTGCCTGAAGAACTACGATGGAGAGCCATCGGGAGACTAGAGGCAGGGCAGAGTCAATCAGAAGTGGCCAGATGGCTAAATGTGAGTCCATCTGTGGTTCATAGACTTTGGAGGCAATTTCAAACCACAGATTCGGTATCTAGGAGGTTCAGTCAAGGACGGCCAACTGTTACGACCAGTGCCGATGACCGATATTTGACATTAAGTGCACGCAGGAATAGAACCGCTACTCCGACACATCTTAGATCCTCTCTTGCTGCAGCCACCGGAAGGTTGGTGTCAACGTCAACTGTGCGCAGAAGGCTCCACGAAGGTGGTCTGTATGCGAGACGACCAGCCATTTGCGTGCCGCTCACATCACGCCATAGGAGAGACCGTTTGCAGTGGGCCCGACAACATGTCCACTGGACGTCAGATCAATGGAGGCCTGTTCTCTTTACGGATGAGTCCAGGTTTAGTCTAGAAAGTGACAGTAGACGTTATTTGATATGGAGAGAACCTGGGACCCGTTATCATCCATCAAACATCCGTGAAAGAGATGCATACGGAAGAGGCAGTGTCTGTGTTTGGGGAGGCATATCCTTAGGAGGGCGCACATACCTCCATGTCTTTCCAAGGGGAACCGTGAATGCTCAGGTTTATCGAGACAACATCCTTGATGCTTATGTGCGCCCATATGCCGGGGCAATTGGTGATTGCTTCCTGTTACAGGACGATAATGCAAGACCACACAGAGCTCGCATTGTTGATGATTATCTTCAACAGGAAACAATTACTTGCATGGAGTGGCCAGCTCGATCCCCGGACTTGAATCCTATCGAGCACGTTTGGGATGCTCTAGGGAGGCGTGTATCTGCCATCAATCCGCCCCCTCAGACCCTTGCCACGCTTGCAACTGCTTTACAAGAGCAATGGCTCTCACTTCCTATTGAACTGATAGACCGCATAATTGAAAGCATCACACATCGCTGTTTGTGCTGTATTGCTTCTAGAGGCAATCATATTCCATATTAAAGGTACTTTTTCTATTGCAAACCGATACTTCCAATTTGTTTATTTTATACATGTGCTAATTTCTATACTACTATTAATGTCTGATAATTTCTTTTTATGTTGTTTAATACCTTACTATGTGTTGTATATTGTGGGTAAGTTTCATAAAATTCCATGTGTAATTTCTTGAGTTATCGCGATTTTTGTGAATTTTCCTTAATTTATGATAACCAGTGTATATATATATATATATATATATATATATATATATTTTGTTTCCATTTTTGAACATAAAAATTAAATATTTCTCTTTTTGATTATGAATAATTTTTTACGTTAAATGTTAATTAACTCGAGAACTATCAATATGTCAAACAGCAGCTACATACTCTATTCGTATTTGGAATTTTATAATTCAAATTGAAATAAAGAGGCAAATTACGAAATTAAAATTTCTTATATTAGTTTAAATACTTTAATCATTTTATGGTAACTCACTAAAATATCAAAGAATACTATTAGATAAACCAGGCCTAGCGGTATCGTCCGCTAAACGCTGTGGATGGAGTTAATGCTTAAAGTAAGTTGTTGATTGATAGCATATCACCCTAAAAATCTTTTAGTGTTCAAAAAGAATCATAAAATAATCCGTGCAAAAGTATTCAGAAGTAGTAATTCATTTGGAATTAGTATTTCTGCTTCAGTTCTCTACCAATCGAAAAAATGTTTCATACAAGCCTCAAATGTTAAAGAAGTTATAAATTATCAGGGATGCCAGGGGCGATTATATATGTAAGAAGTGGGAGAGACTATCGATTCATTTATATTTATTTAATCTAATTCATAATTCAATCAAAACTACCACCGTGGCTTACATTTCAAAATACTCATATTTACCGCCAACCGGGGAGAAAGCGAGGGTGTGACAATTAATGTAAATATCTCTGTTAAAGTTGTAATTTTTTCTAATCAAGGTTATATTTCCTGTACATATTTTCATGGCAATTACTGTAAATATCTCTGTTCAAGTTTGTATTTTCTCTAATCATGGTAATATTATTGTAAAGCTACCACAACGACTGCTTATATTCAAAATGTTTTTAACTCATTGTTGTAATTTTATGATGAATGGGATAGGGGCCGCTGCGCGGCCCATGTGCCCAGTTGTTTTTTAAATAAAGTAAAGTAAAGTAAAGAAAGCGAGGGAGTGCCCAGAGCGTCTTCCCCTATTTTTTGTATGTTTCTGAATATTGTAATTTATTTTTCCTTTTCCCTTGTATATATATTTTTCTATTAATACTCATTTTCCTTTGTTAATTCATACACTGAATGGTAAAATTATTATGACTACCTGACAGTTTTATGCAAAATGGGCCATTGCGTCGCAGTGTAGTCGCAAGGAGCGAGAAAGCTTAAAAAAGGGAATGCAAGGCAGGTGAACCATCAAATGCACTGTGTAAAGCGGAGATATGTGCAAAAAACGTGACTTAACTGAGTTTGAATGCGGGATGATTGCAGGTGCTCGAAACGTCGGAACCAGTATCAGGAAAACAGCTGCTCTTGTGAAGTGTTCAAGAGCAACAGTTATTAATGTGTACAGAGTGTGGATTACCAAACAAAAAACCGGATCTTAACTTCATGCTTGTGGTCATCACAGGCTACTGAATGCTCGAGCTGAATGGATACTTGCCTGAGTTGTCCAGTCCAACAGAACAGTAACAATACGTCAAATAGCAGGGAATCTTAATGAAAGTGCAACTGCGAACATCTCTGAACGAACTGTGCGCATGTCACACCGTGTAGGCTATGGGAGCCGACGACCTGTTGGAAAGTCTCTGTAGCCCTCCTTGAAAAAGAGCAGACGTCTCCAGTTTTCAAAGGAGCATAAGGATTGGACAGTAGATGACTGAAAAAGGATCGTGTGGTTTGATGAATCGCATTTTCAATTACACCATGCTGATAGCAGGGTTCGGATATGGTGAAAACAGCACGAAAATATGGCCCCCAACTGCATTGCCACAACACTTCAAGCTGGTGGAAGCAATGTTATGGTTTGGGGGATGTTTTCCTGGTATTGCATGGGTTCTTTGAATCCTGTGGAACAACGTATGAATGTCCAAGGGTTTTTAAGTGTTGTCGCAGATCAAGCACATCCTGTTATGTTACCGGCGTATCCTGCTGGGGATGGATGCTTTTAGCGAGATAATACTCCTTGTCATACAGCTCGTATTGTCGTCAGATGGTTCGATGAACATGACGGTGACTTTACCTTGCTTTATTGACCCACACAGTCACTAGATCTCAATTTAATTGAGAATTGGTGGGATGAGATCGAACGGGGCATCAGACAATGTCATCCAATCTGACGGAACTGAAAAGTGCAGTTTATCAGATAAGGGTTCAAATTCCTCCTAACATCTCATAGAATCTATCCCAAGAAGAATTCGAACAGTATTACGGTGTAAAGGGGGTCCAACAGTGTATTGAGAAGGTGGTCATAATAATTCGACCACTCATCAGTGTATATTTCTCACTTCGTACTTACACGGAATAAATTTTTTCACCCAATTCAGATCTGGCTTTTAGCTATAATTTCTTCCCCCTTCCTACTCTTAATTATTATCACATTAAATGTAGAAGAAAGCAACCCTCTGTGTTATGTACTTAAGTTTAAATGTATCAGTCAGTCAGTTCTTTGCACTTTCTTTCTATATTAAACTGAAAAATATATGCTAAAAAAGTAGTTAATTTTATTTTTTATAGCTTTTTGCTGTTATCGTACTAGGTTCTATGAAGGTGGTAGAGTTCACCGTGAGCTTATAAGTTATTGTCACATCTCTAATAAATTATAATCTATAATAAATTATAGTCACAGTGTAATTAATTACAGTCACAGTCTAGTCTAATCTTACAATCTATTTGGGCTCCGAAGGCCGTCCACATTTATTTATATCTAATTATTGTTACCGACGAGTAAAATAGTTTGCCTGAAATATTTAATCGTATACAACGGTCGTAAAAATGATTTAAAATCTCAATTGTTAAACCGTGCAAGTTGAAAATGTTTAAGCATAAACATTTCTACGATTGAAAATAAATCTTATGTAGCTGCAGCGGAAATTCCGTAATTGGGTATAATATGAAAAAAACACAACTACTTCGATTTAGTAGGAACAACATATGACGCAATGCTAAACGAATGGAATTTAGTTGTTGTTTATTTAGTTATTGTTATTAGTAGTTGTTGTTATTTGTTTTAGTTGTTGTTGTTTATTTAGTTGTATTTAGTTTCAATAACTTTTCTTTATAATGCAATAAAATCTGGCGAGCAGCTATTTAAACGATCGAACACTTCGTTTGTTTATTTGTGGCTTGAAGTTAGGCTCGCAGAAAATGCCGTTCAAGGGTTAAATTTAGTAGGAACAACACAACCTGTGACGTAGGCTATATTATACCCAATTGCAAAATAAATCTTATATAGCTGCAACGGAAATTCCGTAGCCGTTGAAGTGTATGATTTTATTCCATTTTCTCCACTTATGACACACACATTTAAAATTTAATTCATGGTTCCGTTTGTCCCCTATTTAAAGTTGGTTGTACAGATATTTCAGAAAACAATTCTAGATTACTTTGTCATCTTTCCGGGTGTACCTTTCCAATGCTCTATACACCTCGTTTTACTCTTACTTCCTCTCATTATATTACAAACACGTTTTTGATCCCGGAACTAGAAAAGCGAATTTCTTGTCAAGATGTCCTCGGGCAAAAGCATGAAACTTGATCTTCATTTATTCAGTTCTTGTTTCTTTTCTACAATCACTTTCGATTTTTTTTTCTCTTTTCAAAATCATGTTTCCAAAGAAAATACGATTATTTTTTATTTTTTACTGTTCTTTTTTACACGTTAAATGCGTTAGGTATGATCTGTAGCGAGAATTGAGTTGAATTAAAATTGGATTTGTGTCCGTTTCCGATGTAATTGAAAAATGTTTTAAAAACAAAAACTTCCTCAATATTTTTTTCATGCTTAAAAATGACGCAAATTCTTTGTGTGTTGCTGTAATAAATCTCATTCTGTTTTGGATATTTTCCTCTTAGTTTCGTTTTTAGGGTAATTAACGTTTTTTCTAACGTTTTATTAACTCTTCTCCATACCTATATAATCTTTTCATGCCTATCTGGTCTTGTACACTTGTATAATTTTAAATGTATGCTTCTTGACTATACTGTAAAATATACAATCGGCAAAAAAAAAAAAAAAGAACGGATTACTCTTATAATTTTTAAATGATTGGTCCGTTTTTCACTTTGTAAAGTGCAATGAGTGTGACAATGTCTATTTAAAAAAAGTCTTAAATTATTTAAAATAGTTAGCTTATATTCAGCTAAACGTTCTTTGAGCAAACAAAGTTTTGAAAACCATGCATTTACAATCCCATCTACGAAGTCGAAAGTTTAGTTACTATAATGTTAATTTAACACGTTCACTCCGGGTGTTGCGACTGAAAGCGGGACGGAAAAGGGAAAATACTGGTAGAAGAACTATTTCAATATTAGGTAATATTCGGGAGGAGTTAATCTAATCTCAACAATAACAATTCACTGTAAGGAAATTAATCACGAAGGAGCAAGTCAATATAAAAATTGCATCCGTTAAAAACAATTGGTAGTTATGGATTTTTATTATTCCCGGAAAAAACTAAAAAATTAAATTTATTTGTTACCAGTTTTTACTCCGGTGCGCCGCCCGATGAGGCAATGTAGCGTGACCCCCCGGTGGGTCACCCCGGCGTGAACGTGTTAACAGGGATGCCAATTACTCCACTTCCTACAAATGATTTTATGAAGTGGTAGAGAATTGTAAGCTAAAACTCTAAGAAATGTAATGAACTTCGATAGTAATTCAAAGGGCTCCCCACAAAAATACTATTAAATTAAATTAAATAATTAATTTTATCTGAATTTATTTTATTACCTAAGTGTCATGCATCTAAGTGTAGTCTGTTTCAAAATTTTGTTATACCCTTTTGTTGCAGTTGCTTCAAACTTTAATCGTGTTAAAAAAATAATCACGAGAATTAAAATATCGCATTTTTATGTCGTTTTAAACAGAATTTGTAAGCAACCTATATCACAAGTGTGCTCTTTCGCAATTAAAAATCACCTCCGGAATATTAAAATTTTCGCTTCTTTGCCGCTTGAACCCAAAATAACCGATACTCATTGAGGATAACTGTCAACTTAAACGTTTTAGTTTTCCATATTTTTTTAAAGTGGTGGTGAAGAAGTATATCGGGAAAACATAAACTGATTAATTTTTCCAAGACTTAACCTTTATTTCTCTAAAGGGGCTTCACAAGCACCACTGTCACCTTTAATTTACCTACCATCTAAAATTTTTACATCTTAATATCTAGTTATTTTATTTAATGTTTTCCAGGTATTGTATATTGAGTGCAAACTGCTTTTGTGCTTAAGAGGTCATGCTTTTATGATTATTACTTTTCTTCCCACTCAGCGGATTACTGCGAGATTCAAGATATTACTCACCCTGCTTACTAATATCTATTAACGTTTATTCCTCGTATTCTTAATTTAAAAAGAATAAGTAAAAAATAAGTAACATATATTTTTTGCTTATAATTTAACCACTCTTTCCATGTATTAATCAAACCGGTATCTTTCTTTGTTTGTGCCGTCTCTATGTTTGTCTTGTCCATTCTTTCTCTCCTTTTCATTTCCCTTTTCTTTAATTAACAATTAACTACTAATTTGACTAACTACTTCCGTTTAAATTAAACCTATTGAGTTTTAGTAGACCTATTGAGTTTATTAGAACTACGACGTAATTAGTGAGTTGGCCTCATTGACCGGGTAGTCGTAGGTATTATTTCTTAGTTTCTGCAGTTTCCACTTTAGTGGTTGCAATCGTTTTTTTACGCAGTCGAAAGAAATTTACCATGCAATTTTTAGGTTTGCGTTTATCTTAGTTTAAATTGAGTATTTATATTAAACCTTTCGTTATTGAAATCCACTCTACTGTAGTGGTGCCACTAAACGATGCACCAACTCGCGAAGCGAGCACTTCGCAAGTTAAGATTTATTACTATACGTACTTTATTTTTAAAGGAAGAAAATATTTCATCTCTAAACATAACACACAGTAGAATCTTTTTTTGTAAAACATATTAAGCGCATTCAAAATATACTTTTTAATCAAATATAGAGAAAAATGTAATGTTGGTTTCGAGGTAAGTAATTGAATTTCCCCTCCTTCAGGAATTAGGATATTCGGGTCAAATCAGATTTGTGTGGCCCGAGGGTTTCCCTCGTGAGAGTCAGCACAGGCCTGCACCAGCACATGCTAGTCGAGGGACCCGACCAAGCCCCTTCCTCCCGTGGCATTTATTAAATCTTTAAAAGTTTTACAAAATTTTGAAAAGACTGAAATGGCAACAGCTGCCTAATACAAAAACTAAAAACAATAACTTACAAGGTATGGTCTTTAGGTCAAATGACCCTTACAACAAGATCATATGATGACTCTAATCACATAATTGGTTCATACATATTTTTGCTTCATCTGGTTATTTACAATAATTTAACTAATTCAGACAATTATATCCAAACGAGTACATCCTTTGGAGCCTCGACCATAACCTAAGTACATTCTACCATGTTGGCTTACAGGTAAGGGTCAAGAGTTTATGGAAAGCTCGAACCCCCTAATTATAAGGGTATAAGGAAAAGTCATGATGAATTCATTACCTTGGCAACCCCTCCCCCCAGGAGAGGAGAGGCAGGTTCTAACCAGCACAAGTGCCTGTCGAGTGGCTTGCGGAAGCCCTTCCGTGACATTTATTTAAAAACCCATTAAAAAATTGTGAAAATGGCGACATTGTTGAATGTATTCTCTCTTCACAGACTTGACATTCAAATTGATTGGAACATTTATGTGAAAATGGTTACACAGTTCAATTTTGAATAACATGCCAAAAGGCCCTTATAACATTTATAAAAACCTAATTTATTGAATCATGAAGAGAGATTAAAATTGGAAAAGGTTAGAGGACTTTTATACAATAAATTGGCTGAGAAAATAATCCAAATGGGAATGAGATAAAACATCAAAAGTACAAAGATAAATAAAGACTAAAATATAAAAAAGTTGAAATTGGTAAAATGGTGAAGAAACAAATTGTAGAAAAGCAAAAGGTTAAGAAGTAGGTGTAAAAGCTAAAATTTAAAACATTTACATAGAAGGTCAGAAAACCTGTTTAACGGCATGGGAGCTAAAAATAAAAGAGTTTAAAAATTATAATATAAGGTATAAAAAAAAGCTCAAAAATCATTCAGTCCTAAAAGCATCAAAGCTAAAAGTAAAGAGAAAATAAGAATCAAAAGCTAAAGGTGCAAACAGTAAAAGATATAAACAGTAAAACAGGATGTACAAGATATACAAGAAACACAGCAGAGAAGCAAAAAGATTTTGTTGGTGAAAAGGTCAGTGGAAATATTAAGAAATTATGTTCTCCGGGATCAACATTTCTTCTAGTGTTGTCATTATGAAATTCTTGGTGATATTTATGCAGGCCAATGTAGAATAGATTTGATGCTCAGAGTGAATGTCATCAAAATGTCTGCCATGGAGTGTTCGGAATCTTTGGCAGTCTTTAACAAGATGTAAAATGTCTTGATTAACTTTACAATATTGGCAATCGATAGTCGTGGGAAACATTTATTTTGATACTCTCCAAACACCCCATGGCGTAGTTGATTTATTTGGGGGGTCTGCAAGGGCATAAAGTGATGAGATCGAATCTGTAAAAATTGTATCCGTTGGTTTAAGATTGGCTTGCAGCCAAAGAAGTGCAGATTTGATCGCCAACAGCTTGGCCTAGAAGATGTTGCAACTGCATACCCTCCAACTTATGAGGATTTTGAAAATAATTCTTTCTAGTGGTAGCGAACCAAAGTAGAAATTTTTAAAGCAAATGGATCTCTCATAAAACTTTTATCAGAACTTAAGAATCTAGCCATATGGCCTGCACTCTTATAAGTAATAGTGGACAAGTTACGCTAAAATTAATTTGCTACCGTCTGAAAAGAAGATTTCTGAAACTACGGAAATTCCGTAGCAGTTGGAGGGTATGCAACTGTCTGAGACGTTTATAAAAAAAAGTATATATTTACTACCACTTTAAAAATGAAAATAAAATTTTACGCCAAATACGTAGAAGTTGGCACGTATGACTATAAACTAGAAAATTTCCTGTAGACAATAGTGAAAACTGACTGAGTGGAGGTGAGTACATTGGGATTCCATTGTTTATAAACAATAAAATCAAATCCCGTCCTGTACTCTTTTCTTATAGAATCAACCTCTACCCTCGAGCCATCGGTAAAAATTTCAATTTCTGTATTTGCTGAGTTATCATATCTCCAGAGCACAGATATTAGTTGGACCGGATGTTTAGGGGTTGGGTATCGAAATCAACATCTTCTCTTAAGTCTTGTTGGAATAAGGTAATCATCAATATCATCTGTCCTCCAATCTCATTAGGCCAATTTAAAAATGATATCCTCAATAAGTTTACATTGTATAGGCTTTACGCCTGCCAGTATCTGGAGTGCCTGTGTTCTAGTTGTTACATATGATTTTGTGATAGATAGTAAAGAAATTCACTGTAATGTGTTAAGTGTCTCGATGATTTTAACAATAATCTTGTACCAGACACTGGCGGCGTAGAAGATATTACAACCACTGTACTGGAGATAAATTTTTTAAAAATCTTTGGTCTGAGGCACCAAGTGGCTCTATCCACCTTCTTAATAGGTTGAATAAAATTGTATATCCTCTCTTTGGCATCATTCAAAGGTGGAATCCAAGTCAATCCCGGTTCGAGAACGACTCCCAGGTATTTTATTGTCTTGATATTGGTTACGTTATTATGTTGCATCTTAATACATGGAAGCTTATCAATACGCTTGTTATTTTTGGGAAAGGTTAGTAGTATCATTTGCTGAAATTTGTGGTTTTTGGCCCAGGCTGACAGTTCAGAAAGGATGTGGGTAGCCCGCGAGTCAAATCGATAAATAATAGAGTGTTTGATAAGAATAAAAATGTCATTTGCAAAAGATATGAGTCTAAAATCAGTATAGTTAAAATCTTTGAAGATACTAAAATCGATTTTTATCACATGATCAAATATGGTATTGATGAAAATCAGTCAGAGGATCAGACCTAGGGACGAACCCTAAAGAACCCCAATATTAGTTTATCTTCTACAAACGGTATTTCGATTTCCATCAACATGCGTGACTTCCTTCTAATTTAAGAGATCATAAATAATAATCAAGTGATTTTGAGAAACTTGAAGTCTGTTGAGTAAAATTTTGAAAATTGACCAGTTAGCGTAATTAAAGCAAAAGTAAAGTAAGTCTGTCAAATTAGCAACATTCAAGTTACCGTTTTTTATTTATTTACATTCTGATTTTGTACGAATGCTTTTATGAATCACCCGTCCCCAAGGGTTTAAGATTGTGTTCTCTAGTCTATCAAGGCTACGGAGTTGAACATTAGTTGTCGGCGAAAAATTGGGTCGGCTGTTCAACAACGGTTGTAAATATATATATATATATATATATATATATATATATATATATATATATATATATATATATATATATATATATATATATATATATATATATATATATATATATATATTTGATTGAAAATTATTTTCCTCGCCATTACATAAAAATGATTCAAAAGTACATATAGCAAAATTACCAAGCATTCTGTAATCTTTTTTTTTCCATTATCGACACCACGCTATAAAATTTATTGCAAAAAGCGTAGTAGTCTGCAAGTCTGTAAATCCATGGTTTTAAAATGGTTTGAAATATCAAAAACCTACTTCCTTTGAGACCGCTTTCTGTTTTACAACAATATAACACTAAAACTGCCACAGTTTTAGCAAATAAACCTTTTTTTTTTAAAAAAAAATTGACCTTTTGAAACTGAGATAAATGAAAGGTTAAAAATGTTGTCTGTTGAAAAACGGAACTGCCTAGTTTTTTAAGTAGCTGGTTAAAAAATACAGGAAATTATTCATCCCACCTTTAAAATTCAAGCTCGCCTCTCACCTCGTTCTGATTATTCATCAGATGGGCACATTAGGATTCAAATAAAATTATATTTTTTTATCTAATAATGTGGCCTCAATTGAATAAGGTATGATAGTACATTTTTTTCAACATATCATATAAAGGAACTTAGTTATTGTTGTCTGCTTTTAATTGGAAATTAATTACTCTAAACCTTTATTTGCATGCATTTTATCCCTCGATTTTTATCTATTTATACTATAACTATTTTTATCTATTATATTTATACTAATTTTATATTTATGCTTTCACTCCTTTATAATAATAAGCAAACGTTTAAGATATGTTAAGATTTCAGACATTTTCTCGTTTAAAATGTATTAACTTAATCGAAACGTTTTTGCGTTTCAAAACATTTAGGTTATAATTCATCACTTTTTAAAGTATTACATGTTAACAAACGTTCTTAAATGTGTTAAAATTATTTTCAATAAATGGTTACTGTTATTTTGAATTAACTTTTTTATGTTTTCTAGTTTCTTAGCAACTTTTTTTATGTAAATTCATCGTAATAAGAATTTGATTTCTATCTTATGAAAAAATCTTTCTATATTATGTAATTTCTATATTATGCAAAACTAAATTCAACTTTATTATGAGAGAAGGTTGCCTTGTTTGCATTATAACTTTTTTCAAACACTACTTATATAATAATATAAATTTTTCTATATACCGTTACATGCCGTAAACTCATACTTTTTCCTAAATTACATAATATAAATTTTTTACCACTTTAAATATAAAAATAAAATTGTAGGTCAAATACGTAAAACTAACATTTTACTTTAATTAATATCTATTCGTTGTTAAATATTTTATCTGATCTTTTGCAAGTCATTGTTTGTTGATACTGAAATTATTTACATGTTTCATTCTCTTGGTGGAAAAGTTTAGCATCAGAAGAACATAGTTTTAAACAAAATTAGTTTTTTTTCTTCTTTTGTGTCTCTATTTACGTTTACAAACAGGTTCTTAAAAATATTGTAGTTTAATTATTATCTAATCGTTGTTAAATATTTTATCTGTATCTTTTGCAAGTCATTGCTTGTTGTTACTGAAATTATTTACATCTTTCATTTTCTTGGTGGCAAAGTTTAGCATCAGAAGAACATAGTTTAAAACAAAATTAGGTTTTTTTCTTCTTTTGTGTCTCTATTTACGTTTACAAACAGGTTCATAAAAATATTGTAGTTTAATTATTATCTAATCGTTGGTAAATATTTTATCTGTATCTTTTGCAAGCCATTGCTTGTTGTTACTGAAATTATTTACATCTTTCATTCTCTTGGTGGAAAAGTTTAGCATCAGAAGAACATAGTTTAAAACAAAATTAGGTTTTTTTCTTCTTTTGTGTCTCTATTTAAGTTTACAAACAGGTTCTTAAAAATATTGTAGTTTAATTATTATCTAATCGTTGTTAAATATTTTATCTGTATCTTTTGCAAGTCATTGCTTGTTGTTACTGAAATTATATACATCTTTCATTTTCTTGGTGGCAAAGTTTAGCATCAGAAGAACATAGTTTAAAACAAAATTAGGTTTTTTTCTTCTCTTGTTTTCTTCTCTATTTACGTTTGCAAACAAGTTTTTAAAAATATTATAACATTAACATTGCGCTACCATTTTTAATATAAAATTAGATTATACTTTTTTTTAAATTTTATTTACGAAAGTCTTTAAAAATTAATCTATTGATTTACATGGCGAATATATTTAACCCCTTGGGGACGGGTGATTCAGAAAAGCATTCGTACAAAATCAGAATCAAGTTGCAATTAAATAAAAAACGGTAACTTAAATGTAGTCGTTACTAATTTCACAGACTTACTTTGCTTTTATTTTAATTATTGTTAGTTTAATCATATATATAATCAATGTTAATTCAAAGTGTAACTAAATAGTTTTATTTTGAACAAAGTAATGGTGAATTAAATAAATCAAAAAATTATAACTCCGCCTACAAATAAACTGCTAAAGAAATACTTTGATTACCAGTTTTATCTTCTTACCCTGATTGATACGGTTTTTTGCTGTCACGTATTTGTGACAGTCGGCGCGAAAGGGTTAACAGTGCGTATCTCATAATCATTTGTTTACTCGAGGCCTTTAGGCCCAGGGGGTGGCTGTTACCTATCCATGCTGGGATACTCTGTCTTGTTGTAGTTTTAATTATGAATTAAAAGAAAAGATTGGCTGACAGAATCATAAAATGCATGCTAGAAAATAATTGGTTATTGCAGAGATGCCAACTGCTCCGGGCACACCAAAATAATTAAAAAGCGGTTAATAACTACAAAGTAAATTTTGCAAATATTTGACTATTTTTGCTTGCTTTTTAGAAGGCATAGCATTGCATTATTACTGTAAAGTGGTGAATTATATAAGCAAACGAATTATTTCGAAATAGTGGTAGAAAAAAATCGACTAAATTGAATTTATCAAACCAAGAATCACGATTGATAAACTACTACTGTAAAATATATATTTGCTGTCCGGAGCAAGTTGGCATCTCTGTTATTGTGCTACAATTGCAGCACCAAAATGCTGCGGCTGCAGTGCCACCAATTATTAGGGTGTGATGATTAAAATCGACCACAGTGCCAATGAGCGTGATTGCAGCGTATAATACTATCAATTAAAATCAATCACAGCGCCATGGGTATGTACTGATAAAATAATGAAGTTATTTGACTCTGAGGCAAGCCTTTTTTTTAAAAATCAATTAGAGCAAAATTTATTTGAGAGAATTGCATCACTTGTACAAAAGTGAACAATGCGGTTTAGTGTTTGAGCATTTTAGCATCAAATATTTTGTTGTAATTTTTAAAAGCCAATGTGCCATTTTCGGAACAGGTCTGTTTTTTTAAAAGATATTAAAGACTGGAAAACTTTATACTTTCATTCTTAGCATTTGTATTGGAGATTTTGAACATTCCTATCAATCAAAATACATTAATTATATAATAAAATCTATATTTGTTTCTAAACTCAAGCGGATTTGTTATGCTTTGAAACCAATTCGATTGTTAACTGAAGAACATTTTTATTTGATTCATGTGTGCCAACTTGCTACCTCTCTTTATATAAAGGCACATTTCCCATTACTGCGAAATGGAGTCCGGCAAGTAAACGGCTTAACAAAGTAAGATTTTAATCAAGTTAAAAGCTAACGAAATATTTAATCTTTAGATTTCACTGTTATTCAATCGGGTCACGTAAAAATACGTTTTTGAAATTTCTGTGATTCATGCAAGAGATTTATAGATAGCAAAACTACTTCGTTTCCGCTCTGTTTTTTGAAAAAATTATCTTTTCGTGATTACCACAAACATAAATGATTCAGTTATATTTGCAATCAGCACTACAATTTAAATTATTACAGGTTTAAATTGAAGTTATATCTATAATGACAAATTTGCTCCAACTTTTAAGAAATCTTATCTATCATTTTTTTTAAAATTATAATCTTTAATAGTTGTAATACAATTTTTGGAAAATTGGCAGAAAATATTCATAGTTCTCCTACTACTATTTTATCGGAAATTGCGATCACTGATCGATATGTCACAGTAGCTGACTCAAAAGGCTTATCTTCCCACTGTTTGAAATGGTAGCTAAATAGCAATTAAAATAATATTAATTGTTTAATTTGCAAAAAACGAAGAAACTATATTACCTGTTTCGCAGAACACTGCAAAATCAAACTTTTAAATTAAAACTGTTAATGTTTAAATTTACAACTTTATATTAGAAAAACTTCCTGTTGACACGAGTGAAAATGAAACAGATCTACTACTTAGTCAAAAAATGTAAACACAAGTATGAAATTTTTCTTTTATTCGAGATTTCAACATTTCTTTCACATGAAGTGAATTTTATAACTATTATTATACTACAATTAATTTCATATGTAAATATGTATTTTAAAATGAAGGAAAAGAAGTGATAGTCAAGGATAATCATGTTTTCTCTATCCCATTTTTATCTTTTCCGGATAAGTAGCAGTCCTGATCGTAAGCTTATTACAATATCCAGTGATTGATATGTAAATGCCAATATCGCGACATTTTGCTATCCGTTAGACTAATTGATAGATGGTTCATTGGAACTTTAATGTTTTGTAATTTAATATTTTCAGGCTGTTGCAATTAACCAGGGACCCCATCGGGAGGCGACTTACTTTTTTTTTTCGGAATAAATTTAGCTTTTCCATACGACGCATTCGAAATCTTAATTCTCAACATATTGAAAGTAGCTACAATCAGAAAAAAATAAAGTTTCAAGAGTTTTTTTTCCCTCAGTAGAACGGTCTAAAGTTTACGTTCCTTGGTAGTATTTTTGAATTTTATGTTTTCATGTGTTGTAGGTGTCAGTGATAAATCATATTTAAAGAAAAGTATTGACAAAGTTATTTCCTGTTTTTTCTGCTGTTGAAGGAACTATTATAATTTGTTGTTGTTGTTGTAGTAGGCCATTTAAGGCAAGGGATGTGATTGTTATTGTTTTCCAGTGGCGCCATCTATGGCCAAGAATCTGACTGCTACCACGCCCATTCGTCACTTCCGTTTATACGGCAGACCAACTCATTCCTCCACACTTCGTAATTTTGACCTGAACCAGGGAACGATCAATCCCTAATTCTGTATCCCCAGAGGTATAATTTGTTATGGGAACATGGAAGACTTTGTGACCCGACAGATTTAACATGCATCAGTCAACATTTACTGCACAGGGAGTCTTCTGCCGGCTGGATTCGAATACTCTTTCTCACTATCGTGAGTCTAGCACCCTGTCAGTCAAGCTATCCCAGACACTATTATAATTTACCCCAATCAAATAAAACTTAATGAGCATGTACAGGTAATGGACAATGAAAACGATTCTGTACTAACTCTATCTAAACAATCTTTCTTTCAGCAGAAAGTGTTTTCAGGCGATTTTACATGGCAAAACTGTTGTCACAATTTGAAAGACCATGCGCAAAGCTTTTAGAAATGGTGTTTTGTTTTACCAATGCAGAATTTACGTCAAACAAAATAAATTTCTCGTTACTTCGACCCCAAATGTTTAAGAAGAAAAGAACTGCAGTATTTTGTTTCTGTTTTATATATTTTTTTATCTTTAATGAGACTAACATTCTGAATTATTAATATATAGAATTTAAGAAAAATCTTTTGAAAGTACATTAACTGCATGGACTTCACAGAAGAACTTGTCGTCGCTTTGAAACTAAACCGTTGTAACTCAAAAAAGTCGAAAAATGAGATTTTTGGGTCATTTTGTGTAAAAAAAGTCACCCTTTTAGAAAAACAACCTGTTATCTTTATAGTTCCATAAAGTTAATGTAGAGAGCAGATAAATCGTCATCGCATTGCCGCGATTAGCATTATAGCATAAAGTTTGAAATCGCTCTCTTGAAAAACTTGCTTTTTTGAGTTACCATGGTTTAGTTTCAAAACGACGTTATCACAACAAACTACGCTAATTTACATAACATATATTTTTCAAAAGTCAATCAGTGTTATGAAAAAAAAAGTCAAAATATATTTTTAAATTTTTTTTGAACTTGAAAAAATGTTAATCGTTAACAGATCAAATTATTAAAAAATGATTTACTTTATAAAAACAAAAGCATAAAGAGTGTTTTGACCCCTATTGCAATTTTAACGTTTCACAAGACTGAGATAGTTATACACCTTTCAATCGTCTGAACTGGAATTTCCTGTCATTACAAAGCCATTTCATCGAAAATTCGATAAGCTTTATGATACATATTTAGCAACCATTTTGATTACATGTATTGTGGGGAAAAACATGGGTGATGAAAGAGTCATCTTTATTAACCAAAAACTCTTTACAATTTGTTCAGAGACCTTAGATAAGACAACCACGAGCCATCAAGGTTAAGAAGCGTATGGACCTCAGTTGTTACAATCCTCAGGCAAAAATCTACGGCATGCCATCTAGCACGAAAATATTTGAATTAACTAGTGAAAAGATATAAAAAGTTCCAAATTTTCTTCCAGATTTCGGTAAGTTACTTTTTAATCAGTAAAGCATTTGAGAAGTTTTACATTTACTTTCACGGAATACGCACTTTTGGGCCTAGTATAATAATTATAACATATTTGCTATCCGTTAGGTTTTTTTTATAATTAAAGAGTATCTTCATTAACTTTATTATTTTTTTAAAAATAATTTGATTAAGATAATTTGTATAAATGTTATTCCATTGCTATTTCTTCTGCAACCGCGTTTGTATCATTTTTCAGTTTTTTTTAAATACAAAATGATTTTATTTATGGTCAGGGCAGCAATTAAAAAAAAAAGAACTTCTACCCTTCTAATTTTAGTATAAATATAAAAAAAAAAAAAAAAAACAGTTTTCTACATATGTTATGACTGTAAAGAAAATCTTGGTAGTCATGTATACTTTAATCTTCCGGAAAACAAGCTATAATGATAAGATTTTCGTACCAGTTATTGTTCTATTTCTGTGTTGATCGATGTACGTAAACTTAGAACACGATTTATGGTTTAAACAGTTTAGTTAATTTCATTGCAGTCGATATTTCCTTTATGAGCATTTAAAATACCTTATTAAATTTTTTCTTATTTTTCAGGTGCACGACCAAAAATGGACACCCGATTTGTATTCCTGTTTTTGTGCTGTGGATATTTTGCTAGTGTGCAAAGTTTAGTTCAGTCTAGTCCCTTTAGTACCACATCAACAGCAAGCTATGTTCAAACTACAACACATGATCCAGTTAGACCAGATTTTCCACTGTATGAAATGTTGTTGAAAAATGCTACTAACAATTTAGTGAAAAGGACATTGCCTGCTTTTTACAAACTTTTAGAAAATATACATTTATCATCAAGTTGTTTATCGAGTCTTATGAAATACGCGATAGCTCTGAAGCAGCTAAAAGTATGGGCCATAACAAGTAAGCTTGTATTTTTTTATCCATCTTACATTCAAATCATTTACATATCATACAACCAATTTGGACAAATTTTGATACTTTTCATCATCATAATTTGTTTGTTACCTTTCTTCAATGTTTTTTTTTTTTTTTTGATGCCTTGCCTATTATGTTTGAACACTAAACTCCTAAATTCTATTTTCTGAAGTATCTACTATTGTTAATTTTAAGATTTCACTAAATTCTTTGAGGCCTTCTGGTGTTTCCAGGAATCGCCACCAAGACTACCTTTTTGAATCCTCTTTTTTTAATGAGAGGTCACGTGCGTGCACTTAGAGTCTACAGTATTCTCCGGAGTCCCCTGACCGGGGCGGGACGGGATTAAGCTTTGGGGTCATACAACCAATGCATAATGTTTAGGATTATATTATCAATGATTATAGTTTGATTATATTACCAGAAGAAAACGAGACGAAGCACATTTGCGGAATGCTTTCGGATTAAAGAATGAGAATGAAAATATTGTATTTCATATTTGAATGGAATGGTACACAATTGAAAATAGAAAATACCAAATTTAAAGTACAATTCAAGGAGAAACAACTGCCTTTAGGAATGTAGAATATTTATTTTAAGAAAATCTGGAATTACACAGCTTTGACAACTGGTGGGAAAGACAAAATAGGAGCAATTCAAGGAGAAACAACTGCCTTTAGGAATGTAGAATATTTATTTTAAGAAAATCTGGAATTTCACAGCTTTGACAACTGCTGGGAAAGACAAAATAGGAGCAGGAATGATTTTTAAAAAAATATAGTTACTTTATTGATAAATTTTCTTAAAATCTTTGCAACACAAGTTTTGTTGCGTTGAAAAACTTAATAATGGAAAGGTTCTGAGTAATATATAAATATTAAAATAAATGGTAATTAAGATAGCAAATTTATTTAATGAGATTTGAAGATTAAGAATCACAAAAAAAGTTCAATCTTATTTGTCTGTATTACTTACAGGCTACGAGGTTTTATTCACAATTATTATGGTGATGCGCAAAAAAAAAAAAAAAAAAAAAGAACACCCTTTGAAATTATGATTGGATTTTGAAATACCAGGTTTCCAATCTTAATAGTTCGAGCACCTTACCTTAAATATGTTAATAAATGTGTGCAGACGATAGTTTAAGTTACAAAATCAGACACAAAAACGAGCTCCCTCTGAAAGAAACACAAATTTTTTTATGAATTTAGGTTTCACAGCCACTGACAATTATTCCATTTACCTATAGACCAATACTCCATACACTTTTTGACCCATATTCCATTTACCTATATTGGATTAATAATTCTAAAAGTATATTTGGAATGTGCTTACTATATTTTGTGAGTCGAAAAATCCTTCTAGAGAGCTTCTTTAGAATATCTTCTGTGAATTCAAAAGTGAAGAATTTTCTGGAAACGAAAGTAAAAGAAAAGATATTTCCTCTGTCCAAAATTAGTTTCTGCGTTTGAATACTTTTGTACCAATTAATGATGATTTTTAGATTTTATTTGAACATTTTTCAGAGATTTTAGGGTGATATGCTATCAAGCAACAAAATTCCCTTGACGAGCATTCCCTCCTTAAATCATAACTTTACTCTGTTGCAAGTTAAGAAAAAGCCATTATCCCTATGGAGAGAGCCTGTTTGCATCTAAGTGAACGTTGAATGGATTCAAAGCTCACAGCGCTAACGAATATCAACATAGCCAACTTTTGAAACGACGTTGCACGGCCTTCTTTTTGCTTACAAAAAATAGCATGAATTAAATTTCTGTCCGACGAGTTTAACTTTTAAAAGTTTTTATATTGTTTTCAAAGCGTAATTATATAATTCGATATCTACATAAAACGGAACTCTATGCAGTTGTGGATAATTACTTAAATCCTTTACCGCGAAGGTTTTTTTCTTAACTTACAACGGAGTGAAACTTTTTAAAAAAATCCAGGGTTTGCACGCTCATCTGCCACGCCCCCCATTTAATAAGTAGTCTTCCATCAGTAATCGCTTAGGAATATTTTTAGTTATCGTGAATACTCTAGAACAGTGATTCTCAACCACTGTGCCGCGGCACTTTAGTGTGCCGCCAAATTCTTAAAATGTGCCGCCAAATATTGGAAATGATACAATAAAAATTATAATGCTTTTTTTATTACGAGTAAAGCTTAAATTATAGAAAAGTGTACATATATATAATATTATAAATATACTTTTTATAATTTTTCCACGCTTTGACCGCACGAACATCTTTGTCGGCGATTGTCTTGTCTCTGACAATTTTAAAATAAGTTAAAATAAGAATCAAGTGTTTAAATTGTCTTTGACACACAATTTTAAAAAATGTTAAAATAAGTAAGAAATTTAATGACTCTTAAAATAATTAACAAAGGCTAAAACAAGCTAAATATTAACTTTCCGAAGGAAATAAAAGCTAATCATTAAAGTAAGCTATGCAGTTAATAGTTATGAAAAAAACTAATTAATAAGAAATCACAAAAAATAATAATTAATATAAGAAAAACTAACAGTTAATAACTGTAGGAAACAAGCTAACAATTAATAACTAGTAAAAAAAAAATAACTGTTACTAATAAAAAATTAGTCAAAAGAAATAATTAATCCCTTAATAAACGTGCTTTTGTAGTACATAATCTTTTATTTCATATTCAAAGTTATTATCACAGACTATTTAACACAGTGTATTATAGGTAAGTAAACAACTTTTAAACTATTTTTTTTCATTGTGTGCCGTCAAATTTCGAAATCGTTAAAAAAGTGCCGCCACAAATAAAAGGTTGAGAATCACTGCTCTAGAAGTATAATTCTCCTGAAACTGGAAAAATTACAACTGAAGTTATTTATGATAACTTATTATGATTTTTACGACAGATTTCTTTTTTCCTGTAATGATCTTCTGCCAGTATGAAAATCTTTTTGTTTCTCTTACTAACGCAGTTAACCAAGTCGCTGTCTTCGATGTCAGTTATTTCTCCAGAATATCGTTTATTAACGCACTTAACCAAGTCGCTGTCATCGTTATTTCTCCAGAATATCGTTTATTAATGCAGTTAACCAAGTTGCCGTCTTCAATGTCAGTTATTTCTTCAGAATACCGTTTATTAATGCAGTTAATTAAGTCGCTGTCTTCGATGTCAGTTATTTCACCAGAATATCGCATATTATTCAATAAAATGGCAATAAGTGATACTGTTATCACTTTCATAGTTGAAATAAGGTCTCATATTTTCGCAAACATTGAATTCTGCTTCTGTAGTCTATAGAAAAAAAACTCTCCTCGCCATTCATCTGAAGCAATGGTAGTGATTATGGTTGCGAGGTTTGACTATTTCAAGGTCAATATTTAAGGCAGGTTTTGACTCTAGTCGGCGAGAGGAAGGGAATCGGAGAAGAGAAAAGCTCCCCTCTCTGAAATGCACTAGTTCTTGTTTCCATAGCAGCAGACGGTCTTAAATTTTGTGACGAAAGGAGTTCATTCTATAGACTTCTGTTTACTATTACTTTGCCTTTAAAAATGCACTGAATATCTTCTGGTTACCTCTCACCAGCCCTGGTAGGCTTTCACTGATGCATCGAATCTGACATCACTCAAAGAGGAATTTTTTTAATAGCATGGCTAGGCTTATAGTCTAGCACAGGGATGTCAACTGCTACAAAATTTTTAATAAATCGGTAGCAACTTTAGAAGTAAAACTTGTAGAATAAGGATAATTACTGCAACTCTTTAAAAATGTCACTACGAGACAACTGTAGTCCTAGTAGTGGTTGTTTGTGCCACTAAACCCTACATTCAATCCAATCCAATCCTAGTAGTGGTTGCAATTTGCGGCCCTTATCCATCATGTACTTATCAGAAAATCACGTAACACATTTTGGTCAGCTGTTCTTTAGTTACTGATTTTGAGAGATAACTGTATTGGTTTATTGGAACTACATATATTTGCAGGCTTGTGTGCTCAATTTAGACTTATAAGCCTTTGTCAAATAGAAGGACAGATAGCACAATAAGAAGGATGCTAAGACACATCCACGCTCGGTCAGAGAGGCCCCCGAGACATGCTGTATTGAAATTACATTCATTTGCAGGCTAGTTTGCTCAGTTTAGTCTTATAAACCCTTGTCAGGTAGAAGAACAATTTAGAGAAGGATATCACAAAGAATACATCCATGGTTACGACGGGATTCGAACCCGCCACCTCTACTCTTCACACTGCGTTTGACGGGCGATACCGCTCGGCCAGGGAGGCCCCGAGACTACTGTAATAAAGTCGCATTTAATAAGATACTTTGAATTATTATTACGTAGTGATGGAAAAGTACTTAAAACGAAAAATATTTAACTGGAAATAACTATCGGTACCACTACAAAATATTTTTTCACGAAATGGAGCATGTTGGTATCATTGCTACGAGAATGTAGACGTGCTTCGTCTGGATCAGACAAGCCAGAGGTGACCAAAAAATGAAAAATGTGATTGTTGTTGTCATCGGCCATTAGGTCAGAGGGGGTGCAATTGTTTTTGCTTTCCAGCGGTGTAATCTATGTCCAAGAATTCTACTTCTTCCACACCCGTTTATAGGGCGGACCCATTCATGCATGCATTCATTCATCCACAGACCGTAATTTTGACCTACCAGAAGAGAACCAGAGGACGAACAATCTCCGATTCAGTACCCTCAGAGGTATAATTTCCCGACAGATTTAACGTTCTCCAGTCACCATTCACTGCACGGGGAGTCTTCGGCCGACTGAATTCGAACTCCCACTCGCGCGAACATGAGTCCAATGCCCTGCCAACACCGAAGGAAGTGGTAAAAAATCAATGAAATTTTTATTTATTTAATTTAAATAATTATTCAATCGTAACAACCACAAGGACCTGCAATGTAAATTTTAGTCACCTGTGGCATCCCTGGTCTGGATTTCAAATCTAAATATAAATGAACCAACTAGTTTCTTCAAAATATATCATAATCATACCTGCCAACTTTTACGCATTTGACGTAAAATTTTATTTCTATATTTAAAGTGGTAGTAAAATGTATGCTTTCTATATATTACTTGCATTTATAAACTTAATTTATAATATTTTTGATGCACCAGTATTTTTAAAAAAAATTAATCATATATATAAATATGAAATACAGCTTATTTTTCTGCTTCTGCCACCACAATGTAGCAAAATTTCAAAATGTTTTTAAACACAATGTATATATGTCACGATGTATGGGATAGGGGCCGCTGCGCGGCCCAGGTGCCCAGTTCTTTTTAAATAAAGCAAGCAAGCTTATTTTTCTGCCTATAATTGCAATTTATGTACCATTTGACTACCACTGGCGAAAATCATCATTGAAAGGATTAAAAGTTGGCAGGTAGGCATAATATTAAATCACTTAAACCACTACTTATTTCATTTTTGAAGAAAAAAAAGACGAACTTTTGAAAGGACGTGTGGGTTAAAGTAGGTTCTTGTTTATAAAAGCGGAACTAAAGCATGAGCATTTTATGCTTTTTTTTTGTGCTTTATTCTCATTGCTTTACTTCATTCATAAGAAAAAGTCATGTTTCCCACGGTCCTTGAAAGGTTTTAGTAATGCTAGCAAATTTAAGTTAATGCTATAAGATATTTCTTATTTTAATAGACTACTTCATTACTAAGTAGTTTGGAAGCTGGAATTTACACGCATATACATACCTGCCAACTTTTGCCCATTTGGCATAAAATTTCATTTTTATATTTAAAGTGGTAGTAAATATATGCTATTTTTTCTTCTATAAACTCAATTTTTAAATGGTTCTGATCACCACTATTCTTAAAAAAATTAAGCATGTATATTAATGTGTGTTTCTATCGTGATTGTCAGCTTAAGTTTTTTCAAATACAACGTATTTTTTCTGCTTAAAATTGAAATTTTAATTCCATTTTAATATCACTGGGAAAAATGATAATGGAAGGGATTAAAAGTTGGCAGGTATGACTTTCTTTGGAAAACAATTTTTATTGGTGGTTACTCAGAAATTAAAATAACGACATTTGCTTTATTTACGTTACCGAAAATTTTAATTTTCAGGGCCTCGGGGACTCTGAAGGAATGCCCACATTTAGGCATTCTTACTTATTTTGAAATTAATACCATAATAATAAAACAATGTTATTTCGAACTGAGAATATTAGGGTTAATTCCAAATAACTATTTTGTTAAAGTGTCTCATTTTATTAATAAGTGCTCCTCTTCTTACAGTGTTTGATTGTACAGCGAAAATTCCGTCAGGTGCATTGGCTGGGACTCTTACAGAGTTTGGCGCTTTTGATGAGTGTCTGAATATCATAGTGCACGACAAGCGAGGATTTGAAACATTTAAAGGACAATATTGCACTGTGGAGGCTACGCCAAGGTTAGGTCCTCGTCCTAAATATATCAACTTGACTCAAAGTCACCGAACACCTTACAATGAATCGGTAACCTTTTCTCGTTTTTTTCTTTATATGCATGAAATTTATATCATTGTAGTAAACTCTCCTTTCTATTTAATGTATAAGATCTATTACATAGGAAGATATGCGTTTAATTGTTGGCTATATATGAGTTTATTTGTATCTGGACCCGCCCTATTTAAGGGCATACGAGAGTAGATACATACATACATAAAACTCTAAATATTATATCAACAACAAATTTAAAAATCAGAATATCTAAAATAATGATCAATACAAAAGTATTAAAACAAAACAAGTGTAAACCCATTAAAATAGTAAAGTAGTAAAAGGGTTAAAAAAAAAAACCCAAAATCCAATAAATGTTAAAAACTTACAGAAGCATGTAAAACAGTAATAAAATATTCGAAGTTAAAATTCGGTATAAGAGTTAAAAAGCAGAACAAGTTAAGAATCAAAACATTCAGTTAAAAATTGATTGAAACAATGCAAGTTAAATCCTAGAAAAGTTTAAAATGATGGTAGATAAAAACACAAGATACCAGCAATAGTGTTCGCAGGCTCCGAGAACAGTTAATGTGGTTCAAAATGTCCTCCAACGCTGCCTTTATAATCTCTTTAACAATGTTTCCACAGACCAACTTAGCAAAGCATTGATGCAAAGTTTGTCCTGCAATATGGTTTCCACGGAGTGTCTGAAAGTGGGGACAGTCAACGCCTCCTATAACTGAAAGCCTCCACACGATTTTTTATAGGTAGTCCGATCAGACCACTGTGAAGGATATTCACTTTCCGAACGAGTCACATAATACAAAATCTAGTTAAAATAAGAAAGTGGTAGCAAATATATGACTAAAAATTTGTTTTGTTTATGAATATTATTGGTTTGCCTTATTCACTTGTCAACCACTACAGATTCAATTCTCAAATATGTGAGATAAATTTCTCTGAATTATTTTTATAAAAGGTTTTGGGTTCATGCTCACAACTGGTTCACTTTTTAAATAATCTGCGTAGACTACTTATAAAAGACCGTGTGGAGGCCTTTTGATGTAGGAGGTGATGGGACAGTTCATGATCAATTGTTTGATTGTCCCCACAGTAAGTACAGTTTGGATTTTTATTGAAAAGTCTATTTTAGTAGTTTCCAAACAACCCGTGTCGAGTAAGTAATTGGTTTAGGTAAAAGTTGGCCTGTAGTCTTTTGGGGGAAGGGTCTTTAAAAAATATATAGGTTTGTCTACCTCTAACGGAGCTGTGCCACTCTGATTTTCATCGATTTAAGTTGTTGGATTTAATGATTGTTTTGATCTTGGCCTTGGAACTTGAGACCTCTAAATTGATTTGGCTGAGACTGAGGGCTTCCTTGGCTGCCTGATCCGCCTACCGTTGCCTAGGATACCAATGTGTGCCCTGACCCAGTGTTGGCTATATGTATCTGAATTTTAAGAAAAGTTTTATGCTTCAATTTGTATTTTGTTACCACTTGGTATATTCTTTCCTAACTACCATGCAAGTTGGCAAACATGTAATAAACGCATTTTACCCCTTCTTAGTTTTCCTAACAATCAAACTGATTTTGATAAATTAACCTTTTGCACTCCGAGTACTTTTAAACACTTGTTTGAACTAATATAAGCAATAAATCATTTAAAATACATAATACAGTATTTATGAATATTTCTTTAAATATTAGAAATAATGTGGTTATTAATCATTATGGTATAAGTATTTTTTTAATTTTAGAGTGGTGACTGTTAATGGCACCTCAAAGGCGATATTGGAGTGCAAAGGGTTAAATTTCACTTCTTCGGTAATGATTTGTCAGAGTTTGTAATGTTTATCTTTTTTCTCCTTATAAAGTTGCCATTAAAACATAGCTCAAATCTCAGCCCGCTGCGAGGCGTTAACTGATTCGTTGGTGGGTTTTTGAGACAAATAATGGGGGAATGTGTGAAATGGGAGTAGAATAGGGAAAGAAGAGGAACCAAGCACCAAATAGTAAAGTCATGAGCGGGAAACCAATCGGTGGAACATATGATGAAATAGATAAGAAATTTAAACATAATTGAGATTAAACTAAATTAGAATATAGTAATATTTACAGGGGTCAGAATAACAATATTTACGCAGGTGTAATAAGATAGAAAATTATAAAGAAAATATATGCAACTATCTACATATTTACTCGAGATTTTAATCTTATTTTATAACCATCGTTGAATAGCCGACCCAATTTTGGGTTTACAACTATGTTTAACTCCCCAGCCTTAAAATTTTGAACCCAATCCAGAAGACAAAGAAACTCCTGGATCAAGTATTGGGAGAAATTGAACTTTTTGATGAAACTAACCCGCATTTATGTTACATGGTGAGGAAAACCATCAAAAACCTCCCACTGTTAGCCTGACGGCAACGGGACTCTAACCCATGATCCGTCTACCACTGGAGATATTAGGATATTTTACGTCTGCTCTGTGCGAGCCGGTGTGCAGAATTCGTATCGATCAGTCATCGCTGGGATTGGAACCCGGTTCGCCGCATTGGAGGTTCAACTCGAGATCGATAAAAAAAAATCTGTCCAACACGGAGAAAAGGTCTTACAAGCGGTAGATTGATAAATACTTTGCCTGCGTTTAATTAAATCCCCGGATTTTCTAGTAGCTTTTATTTTTATATTTAAAATTGTAGCAAAATTTATGTTTGTCCATTTAATTATTGACTTCATAAAATTAATTTACTATATTTTGACCACCACTTTATAAAAATTAATTATGTATATATCTACAGAGATGCCACCTTGCTCCGAACAGCAAATATATATTTTAAAGTGATAGTTTATCAATTGTGATTCTTGGTTTAATAAATTTAATTTAGTAGATTTTTATCCACCACTATTTCTAAATGATTCGTAGGCTTATATAATTCACCACTCTATAGTACTTACGTCATGCTATACCTTTTAAAAAGCAAGCAAAAATAGTCAATTATTTGCAGAATTTACTTTGTAGTTTTTTACCGGTTTTTTTTAAAATTATTTTTGCTTATCTGGAGCAGTTGGCATCTCTGAAGTATATTATAAGTATAATTTCCCACTTTATTTTTGGCGAGTATTTTAAAAATTAATATTGATGGTGTTACCTGAACACCTTGTATAGTCATCTTTTATAACCCATCGGACAATGACCGGGTAATAATAGCGAGCGATTCTTCAGGACTTTCAGAAAGATTTTTATATTTAAGTAAGGTGCAGAGATGGCAATTTGCTCCACTTCGTAGAAAAATAATAGCAAAACTTACGTTTAAATGAATAATTTCTGTTTGTGCTAAGTTGTTTCCCTCTCCTACTACATGTTAAAAATTACTTTCAATAATTCGAAACTTAGTCTCACGATAAGTTGCTTAAAGTTAAAAGCTGAGTTAAACAAATTTTTATGTAATTTTAAATTTTTAATTAGCCACCAGTTTAATAAAGATGCAGCAAAAGTTATAAGTTTCGTTTCAATCTTGAATCAAAATATTTTACTCATAAAGTGTATCAACTACAGTCTAGAGCAGATGGAAACAGCATAAACAAAATTATAAGATCTGAATTTTCATACGAACTCTTAATATTTATTTTATTAATTATATAAAAACTTTTCAATAGATTTGTTAATTGATTTAAAATACTCATATTAATTTTGCAACTTCAACCCTCAACTTTTAATTTACTAAGCAAAGTATTTGACGCCCAGGTGCCCAGTTTTAATAAATAAAGGAAGGTAAAGGAATCAGCAAATTTTATTGAAAATTAACCGCTACCATAAAATAAACCAAACATGCATTTTAATGCATTAAGAATTTTAGAAAAAAAGTATTTTTAACTGTAATTGATTTTGCAATTCTATTCTAGAAAAACCAAAGAAACAGTTGGTAGGAATTCTATGGTATAACAGGGCTAAGAATAACACGAAATTACACTGGAAACTTTTTTTTCAATTTTTTATTTTTTTTTTTTAATTTGCATGAGATTTTTCGCTCATTTCAAATTTGTAATCAGTTTCTCTCTACAAGTTACAATTTTAATGCAATCTAATAATTTATTACTGACCAGGATATTTAAAATTCTAGCGAATACTAAGTGTTCACTCTAGCGAATACTAAGTGTCCCCACTTCTCTGCTACGATGGGAGTGATGGGAAGGTGATAATACATTTCAGTTGTGAAACGATACGATAAGATCAAAGGACCAGACAAGTGCATACTCGTACATGTATATAAACCAATACGACCTTTATAAACCTTACATTGCGACAAAAATTAGTAACTGAAAATATCAGTTTGAAAAAGTTATTTAGCTTCCCGAAAGAAACTAATTTCAGATTTTTAAATTCCCGAATTCGGTGTAAATGCAATAGGTATAAATGCAACAAAAAATTATATTTGTTGCAATTTTTTTTCTCCGCACAAAATTTGCAACAACAAAAATTCCCTTAAAATTTTAAAAAATAAAGTGGAAATTTTATAAACTTATAACCTTTTCTTTGTATCGTAAAAAAAAATTGAAAAAATTCATTTGTTTTATTTTAATACGCTAAAATTAGCCCTATGTGATAAAACTGAAATTGTTTTTTAGATTATGGAAGAACTGCGATCTGTGATTCTTGCTTTTTACCAACTAACCGTGAGATCTGGTGTTTGTGTACCATCTAGTTGCAGCAAAGCAGATATACATGCAGTTGTATCAGAAGGTAAGATTTCTTGTTTCTCTTTTTCATCTTTTGCTCATTTCAATCAATCGCAGTCGTCAAATATTTATTTTTGATCATTTTTTTTTCTAAATTTCGTTTTTAATTCAAATTATTTACGCGATCAATTTAATATTCCCGTATTCAGTCACAATTAAATTCTTAGTTGTGCTTACGGCACCTAATTTTCGATATTTACATGCGAACTTAATTTAAATATTTTTTTTTTAAGAGCAATCGAGATTTTGTCTCATTCGTTTTCTCCTGTTTTTGGTCTCGTAGTGCAGTGTTCCCCAACCTTTTTATCACCGCGAACCTGTCAACGTTTGATAATTTTACTGCTGCCCGCTGGGGGGACGGACGCTGATTGCTGATATTTCATATTATTTTTATTTATTAACTTTAATTTAATTGTAGTTAAACAAGCCTTCAAAATAAAATACAGTTACACCAAAAAATAAATGTAGAGTGCTTTAACATTTTAACTTTCTAGAACGTTAAATCAATGAGAACTTGTTTCTTTGCAATGAGACGGTTCCATCTGGGGGTAATCGGAGAAAATGATACATTACAAACATTAAGAAATTTATGTCACTACCTTCGGAGCCCCCTTTTTTTAAAATAAATAAAATCTTAATGTAACATAGATATTTTAAATTAGGGGTATAAACCTAGGAATTTAAGTTCAGTTTCAATGAAATGGGTACACCCAACGCCTCCTATAACTGAAAGCCTCCACACGGTTTTTTATAGGTAGTCCGTTCAGACCACTGTTAAGGATATCCACTTACCGAACGAGTCATTTAATACAGAATATAGTTAAAATAAGAAAGTGGTAGTAAATATATGACTAAAAATTTATTTATTTATGAATATTACTGGTTTGCCTTATTCACTTGTCAACCACTACAGATTCAATTCTCAAATATATAAGATAAATTTCTCTCAATTACCTTTATAAAAGGTTTTGGGTTCATGCGCACAACTGGTTCACTTTTTAAACAGTCTGCGCGGACTACTTATAAAAGACCGTGTGGAGGCTTCTTGATGTAGGAGGTGATGGTACACCCCGGTCCGAGGACCGGGGGTTGGGGAACACTGCCGTAGTGGACTGATCGTAAAGACACGGTTTTCAGTCGAACACCGAAGTCAAGCATCACTGGCTGCGGTCAATTAGTGGGTGGATGACCACTTTGATCAGCCTGCGAGTTAAAAAAAAAAGTAAATTATCTAGTGTGAATATGGTTACCAAAAAAAAAAAAATTCAATAATAAGATTTTGAAATTAATTTAGAAACATGGAATATGAAGAATGAAATTCTTTCATTGTTTAATCAATAACAGTTTTAAAATTACGTTATATGATAAGCAGTTGAATTCGCATGCCTGCAGCTTTTAGTTTATTACTTTTTAAAAACTGCTTTAAAATCAAATTGAATAAAATAACTGAATTATGGTTTTTAAAAAAGAATCGTTATAAAATGTGAGAATGGTTTTTGAAGAAAAATAACTAATAAATCTTGAATTTGGTTATTTTAGTTGGACTTTTAAAGTTCAATGAAATCAGCATTTGTATTGTTTACAATCATTTGTAAATGCATATCATTTTAATAATTTTTTCAATTGAAAAAAAATATAATCGGAAAATTATTATATAAAAATATATATATATATTTCAAAATTGCTATTTCGTTTTTATTGGCATAAATCATTTAATAACAACCAAATTATTAAAAAATAATTGATTATTGGTTAAATACAAACCTATTACAGGTTTCAAAAATTATTACTGGTTAAAAATAAGTACCTAACTTAACCCTTTCGCGCCGACTGTCACAAATACGTGACAGCAAAAAACCGTATCAATTAGGGTGAAAAGATAAAACTGGTAATCAAAGTAATTCTTTAGCAGTTTATTTGTGGGCGGAGTTATAATTGTTTGATTTATTTAATTCACCATTACTTTGTTCAAAATAAAACTATTTAGTTATACTTTGAATTAACATTGATTATATATATTATTACACTAACAATAATTGAAATAAAAGCAAAGTAAGTCTGTCAAATTAGTAACGACTACATTTAATTTACCGTTTTTTATTTAATTGCAACTTGATTCTGATTTTGTACGAATGCTTTTCTGAATCACCCGTCCCCAAGGGGTTAAAGAATCCCTGTGACATTTCCATGGAACCCTAGCACTCCATGGAACGCCTTTTGGGAACCGCCAGTCTTATCCCTTCCCGAATACTGCTTTCAAAATCTGTGCTTTATGTAGAATAAAAAGTACTTTAATGGAAAAAGATACAGATTATTTATGCTAAAAATATTTGTCATTCCATAGTGCTATCTACTATTTGAATTTTGAAATTGGAGTTCGTTCGCACCTAGTAATATTAATAATTAGTATTAATTTTGTTATAGAGAAGCTGAACAAGCCTTTGCAATCGAATTCAAAAATCAACGCCTCCTATAACTGAAAGCCTCCACACGATTTTTTATAGGTAGTCCGGTCAGGCCACTGTGATGAATATACCATACCTGCCAACTCTTCCGGAAGATTTTATTTTCATATTTGAAGTGGTAGCAATACTCAAATTATTCCAATTAACTTTTTGAATTATAATGATAATTATAAATGAGTTTGACCACCACTACATATAAAGAATTACAATAAATATATGAAAGAATAATAGTCCTTGCGCAAGCGAATTTTAACGGGTTCAAAATAAAAAAATATTTTTGAGTCAGATTGTTTTTCGGTTATTGTTTTACAACCACTCTGAAAATCCATTCTCGGAAAGAGTGATAGTTGGCAGATATGATATCCACTTACAGTATAACGAGTCATTTAATATAGAATATAGTTAAAATAAGAGAGTGGTAGCAAATATATGACTAAAATTTTATTTTACTTATGAATATTATTGGTTTGCCTCATTCACTTGTCAACCACTACAGATTCAATTCTCAAGTATATAAAATAAACTTCTCTCAATTACTTTTATAAAAGATTTTGGGTTCATGTGCACAACTGGTTCACTTTTTAAATAGTCTGGGCGGACTACTTATAAAAGACAGTGTGGATGCTTTTTGATGTAGGAAGTGATGGTCTAGCTGGGCTCCTGAGGCCAATAATGGCCCTTTTTCCATTTATCCTATAATGAGAACATAAGCAAAAACAATAGACAGATGACATAAAATGCAACAAATAATGGCACACGTCAAAGTAGAGAAAAAAGATTAATTCACTTTGCCATGGTAATAAGTAACAAATAATTGAATATCTAGAAAAATACAAGACTTATTTACAAGTTGGGAAACAAAAATTACAAGAAGAAAAAATATTTACAAAAAATGATTCCTCTACCGTCGCATTTAAATATATAAAAATATTAATTTGAGGAAATAAAATATTCTGGTAGCTACAAACAGTAATACAAAAAAAAATTATATTAATAATACTACCACTTTTTTCCAGACGCATATGAACCCTGTAAAATATTGCAATGGTATAGGTATTCATATTTTTTAATATATAAGTGTGAACAAAAAATGATTAATTATTTTAGAAATAAATAATTGAATAATCAGTCTTTTCTTTAAAATAGTTATGTAAATTTCTGAAAATAGGTAGCTACATTTTTTAAAGCAATCTTACTGATATAACTTTAAGGGAAAAAAGAAATATTTACAATACTCAAAAAGTACTCAAAACTTAATAATATTACATGAATTTGTATACTGATTTTTTCATAACATTTGGCATTCAAATTATTTATTCAAAACTATTATATTAGTTTATTTCAAGTTGTTTTACGTACATGCTTGCTGCAAAATTCGTTTTTCACTTAAAAATTTTTGCAATTTAAAGTCGAAAAATTCTCTCCCAGATGCGTTTCATACGAAAAATAATACGTTGTGGTTTTTACAAATATTATAGTTAAGTAAATTATTCCTACAGCAACCCGTTATTGATCGAGAGGTTGTCACGGTGCTGAAGAAGACGCTATACTACGAGAGAAACTTTTCATTGCAAATTCTGTTTCTCATCCATGTGTATTTTAAAGTTTGGAGAAAAATGTATTCAGGTTAGTCTAGTTAGTCTAGAGTAAATCGCGAAGTTTCAAATATTGAAAGAATATTTTCAAAATATCACAATGCAAACAAATTATAGCATGATTACTTTCCCACTTTGTAATCGTAAGTAATCCTCTCACAATTTGTTTACATTTTGTTATTTTGAAATTTTCCCAGCATTCGACACTTTTTAGTTAAACTATTTGTCCGAAATTTGAACGCATCTTACACGTATCTAATTTCAAATCTACAATCTTTTCCTTACTACAAGCTTTAGTTTTTATGCAATTCAATAATATATTCCTAACCAGGATTTTTTTTTTTCGTAATTCATTTTTGTGAATGCTAAGTGTCTCCACTTCTCTGCTACGTGGGAAGTGGTAGGAAAAAGGCTATAATTTTTATCAGATTATGATGCAATACGTTAAGATCATATGCTTTTTTTTTTCCTTAAGTGTTATTTTTAAAGGAATATACAAGTGTATATGTATGTATTTAAAACTATACGTTGTTTATAAACTAGTTCATTCACACAAAATACAAACTAAACTGAAAACAACATTTTGAAAACTCTGCAGTTTACGAAACAAAACCAATTTCAGATATGAAACCCCCACTCACGGATTAGATAAGATCAAGTGCTTGTATAAATGCAACGAAAAATTTGATCCTCAGTGTAATCAATGAAAATGAATTGGTGAACTGTTTATAATTTCCTTGGGCTTTGATCTTTTAAATTCGGCGTACAGTCTGCAAAATATTAAATAAAACGCTTAAACACCAAGATTCCCTGCTAGGGGCATCTTTTTTTATTATTATTACTAATGGAAAATGTGCTTATACGAAAAAAGATGTTAAACGCTTTATCTAATTGTATATTTTCATTGTTAGCAATCGCTTTAGTTTTTAAAGAAATTTGCATTTTTATAATTTCAAATAAAAAATAAGAATATGACGGAACTAAGTTTCTTAATTCTCCAAAAATAAAATCCGTTGATTGAAAATGGAGTTTATTTTTTATCTCTTTCAAAATAAAGTATGTTCCCAAAATGGGAAACTTTGGTCCTTACTGTGGACTTAACTTTTGTTCTAATTAATCGATTTCGTTCAAATCTTGTATTTTGTCATTTATAATTATATAGTTTAACTATTAAAGCACTGGGATGTCGCCTCTGATGTGACAACAAAAGTCACCACTCTAAAATTAAAAACTTTATATGTTAATTATTAGTAACCACGTTATTTAATGAATTTTAAAAATTATGAAAAATACTAAATTATGTACTTTACATGATTCAATGCTTTCATTTGTTCAAATAGCATTTTAACCCTTTCGAAGGCCGTGGCAAGTATACTTACCACCACTTTTTAAAGTCCATGGTAAACTTTTTTACCACTTTTAATTTAGGTTTCCATTTGTTAATAACTTCAGCTTTCTTGAAGTCGGTTTGAATAAATTTGGTAACCATTTGCTAGTTTAAGAAAACGTATAAAATTTATAAAATACATAATTCCTTTTGAAGTTTGTAGCAGTTATAAAATTTATTTTATAAATAACGAAAAATAAAAGTCAATAAGTTCCTAATACGTCGTGGTAAATATACGTACCACCAAAAAAAAAAATGGTATTAAAATTTAGATTAATTTTTTTAAGCTAAATTAGTTTTATTTCCTTATATCAATTACGAATCTTATATCAATTTCAATTCCAAAAATTCTTTTATTTACCTTTAGTAGAAATAAATGGCCCATTAAAGGGTTAAAGTACTTGGAGTGCTAAGGGTTAAAATTACGCATTGCATGCCTTAAAAACAGTAAAATTAAAATTAAAATTTTATACCATTATTCTAAAGCAATGAAAAAAATTAGTATTTATAATTAATTATTAAGGACTTATCATTGGATGAATGAGTTTTACATTTGCTACGAATTTCTGATTCGTTAAAATGGTTTCAGAAATGTCATGAAGTTACAAAAAATTTAATTAACATTAAGAGGTGCAAACTTTTGACTGTTAAACTGGTTAAGCTATTGTGACCATAACATCCAAACTCTGATAACCCTTTACCCCGCTATTTTGTATTCCAATAATCCAAATTTGTGAAGAAGAAGAAAAAAGGTTTGTTTATTCAGATATAGTTTGTCTTTGTCACTGACTCCGTAACTCATAATATCAACTACGCAAGCTAATAGGCATGTATAAAGGGAAACCCGCGTACCATTAAAATCACATCTGAGTACGCCATTATTCGATCATTAATTGAAAAGTTATTAAGGTCTTCTATTCTTTATTTTGAGCACTGAACAGTTTTCATAAATGCATGACGCTTTCCTTTTACCTATTCAGTTATGATAAAGGTTATGCCAAATGGCATAACTAATGGTAAACGTAATTATATTAATAGTAACTTTAAATTGGAAACGCGCTGTCATTTGCTTTGATTCTAATAAGAGGTCATGCATGGAATTTTTGAATAGCTGTCATTCAAAATCATTAAAGTAAGTACTTAAAAGATATTGTTTGTATTCGTTCAGTCAATTATTTGAAGACTTAGCTCTTTTTTTTTCTGTGTTAGATACAAGAACAGACTTCGGAAATAATTTCCTTTCATTTTTTTTATACTAATTGCACAACTGCATAGTTCAGTTTTTTCAAACTTAAATAAGTACCTATGCTAAGATACGATCGATGCCATGCAAGCTTAAATTAACGTCTTTCAATTTTTACAAAATAAAACAACATTAAATTTCCAACAGACTGATGAAACATTTGTCAATGCAAATTTTTTCAGATCGTGTCCCACCTTATTAGATAATCGGTTATTTGTAACATTCATTATTCTCTTCACTACTTCTATAAAAGGAATATAGCAAAAAAAAGTATTTTACAGTTTCGAATTTCTATTTTACTGCCATAAATAATAATGAGATAAAGAAAATACGAATTATATTGCCAGCGGGACTAATAATTTTAAGTACACATTCGTGGACCTGAAGTCTTAAGTAATTAAAATATGTACATTTCAAACATTATATTGCACCTAAAGTATGAACAAACATGCATATTGTTATAATATGGTCTATTTAAATACAATGATGAAGAGATTTAATAATAACATAGAAAAAAAAATATTAAAATACGAAAATTTTTCAAAGCACATTGCAGTAATGCTTTAAATCTAAGTTTCAAAACAAGTTCAATTATGCATGCCAAGCAAAATAAAAAATTATTTAAATGAATCTAGCATTAGTTCTAAAAGAATATTTAGTTCTTGGAGGTACAATTTCAAAATTATGGAAAAATATACAAGTTATTAAATATATGTACGCACCTTAACGTACAACAATTAATTAAAATGCACATAAAAATATTACTAGTTCGATATAATCTCTCTAATTAGTAATAGATATATCTTATATAGATTTCATAATGCTATGAGATTTCTCTTGACTACTACGCTGTCATAAATTTTGCAAAGGAACACAAGCGTGGAACTGCATGTTCTTGACTGTACTATTTTTAAATATTAAGTAAATATAAACTTAAAAGCTTCATACAAATTGCAGAACTATTAAGTCAAAAGAAAAATGATTAATTTCAGAATGGCTAAACTATATAATAATTGAAATTACTATCGTTTTCGGAAAAAAAGATTCTGTGTCATTTTTCGAAAATCACGTCTGCTTATATGGAATTCTACCCAAATAATAAGCATTTTTGGCATATTTTGGAATCTCCAGAATGTTTCAGTAACGTGTATAAATTTTCTTATGGTGTGTTCTTAGAAGCTAAGAAGTGATGGTCCACATCTGTGGACCAGGGTAATGAATGGTCCGCATCTGTGGACCAAGGTAATGAAAGATCCACATATGAATTGGAATCCCCAGAAAGCTTAAACGTTCACGAATGTTTCAGTAACATGTATAAATTTTCTTATAGCGTGTTCTTAGAAGCTATGAAGCGATGGTCTACATATGTGGACCGAGGTCCATAATGAGTGCCCCCCAAAAAACGGACCACTCTGAATAACTTTTGATCTAATGATCAGATTTTAACGTTCTAGGTCTCAATCTTCATGGTTTGACGGGGTGACCTCAAACATGCTAACTAATTAGTGCATGCCCCCCCAATGGAATACCTTAAGTTACAAAATCAGACACAAAAATGTACTTTCTCTGAATGAACATACCAACCATACTTTTTTTGGCGGATTCAGATTTCTGACCCTTTATTACCATAATTTATAATTTGGCCATAATTTGGGAAATATGGACCCCTTACTTTGGTCAGGAGAGCGATCCAAAGTGTGGACCCCTTAATGTTATTTTAAATTTTTGCGTATTTTGTCATATCTCGAGAAATATTAAACGAGTTGAAAAATTTTTGCACGCAATTATAAAATTCATTTGTCCAAAGACAATTCCATGCAAAAAATATATTTCAGTAAGTATTTATTATCTTCTATAAGTTACTTAATTTGATACTTTTATTATTTGCAATGCATATGATATTATTCTAAAATATTTTTTTTTCTTTTATAGCTCTGAAGCCTCTGAATTTTAAAGTTCGTGTACCTCAATGTCAAGTCAAAGGGCCGATTGAAGTAGAACCAATTCATATTATTGTTTTGTAAGTGAATATTTCTTTTTGAAATTTATTAATTTCTAAAATCCCTGGGAAATTATTAATCTATAATTTTTTTAAAAAGAAGTACGAAGGCTGGTACCTCGGTAATTTTATCCCAGAAATTTATCATGGCAGGATTCACACGGGCAACTAAAAACAGAAACTGTAGTGATTAATAAGATTCAATACTTAGTTAAAAGAGATCAAAATGAGCAACTTTTCCTAGCGTATATTTATTTGTTTACTATAGTATTATACGAAAGGCAAATAATGTTTTTTTGCTTTAAATATAAATAATTTGAATTGCAAGCCATAGCTTTTTACCACCACTTTTTACATTTTTAATCACCTGTGGCATCCCTGTAATCAAGTATACGCATAATAATAGTATACGCATAATAATAGTAATTATTATGCGCAAGTAACGCATAATAATTAGTCCACATTTCGAAAAATTCTACTCCCTCCGTCCCAAATTAATTGGGATAAAGTTTTAACATTCGGGTCAAAAATCTTGTCCCGAATTAGTTGCTAAATTTCAAGAAGGTGGAGTCTTAAATATCTTCAGCTGCCAGTAAATTTAATACACCACGATAGATCGACACCAGAAAGTTTAAGAGTCAAAGTGGGGCGCGGAACACTCGTAGAAACTGCCGAAACATGATTATCTCCATGCAAGATGGTAGTATGGAAGGCCTTTAAAAGGACATCCATACTATCATCAATTTAAAATTACCACCATCAATTTAAAATTTGATTAAAAGTAGGACAATATCCAGAAACATATCTGGAAAAAGGTGTAGCCTCATCGAGATTCATCATTCGTCAGAGATAGGAACGAAGTCTTGACCTAGTGTGTTCAAAAACATTATTTTCCATTTGTAATTTATTCCCGGTCCCCCAAACCTCTAAAAACTTCAAACTTCATTGATAAGTATGAGACTTCAGAGCTAGCGTCAAAAAAATACCCAATGGTAGACAGATCATGGCTTAAAATCCTCTTGCCGTTGGGATAACCGTCAAAGATTTCAGTAGTTTTCCATTCCATGTAACTCAAATTCGTCTTAGTACCATCAAAAAGTCTTCCACGAAGGCAAACTTTCCCCAATACTTGATCTAGGAGTTCTTTGCTTCTGGATTAAACTCAAAATACTGTGAAGTTGAACATTGTTGTAGTTGTAGTTCATTTACGTCCCTCTAGAGCTGCACAATGGGCTATTGGCGACGGTCTGGGAAACTTCCCTGAGGATGATTCGAAGACATGCCATCACAATTTTGATCCTCTGCAGACGGACGGGCACCCCCGCTTCGGTAGCGCGACGACCTACACGCGAAGTCGGGCACTTTACGGTAATACAGTTTAACGAGGACCAATACCGCACACCCTCTGTCCCTACGCAGACTGATCCAAGTGATCACCCACCCGCACACTGACCACAGTCAGTGATGCTTGACTTCGTGATCTGCTGGGAACCGTGTCTTAACGATTAGTCCACTGGGGGTTCAACGCCAGTTATGAAATAAAATCCACCAATTTGTGAATCATAAATTTAAAATCAAATTTTCCCCTATTCTTGATCCAGGAGTTCCTCGCTTCTTGATTGGACTCAGAATACTGTGAAGTTGAACATTGACAACCGTAAAGTTAAAAATGGGCTGGCTGCTCAACGCCAGTTATGAAATAAAATCTAACAATTTGAGAATTAAACATTTAAAACCTTAACTTTGCTACCACTAGAATCATCTGAGCATGTTGGCAGTTATGTATAGGTAATTTTGGATACTTTATAAACATTATAGTATTGACATAGTATATTGATAAGTTTACATGGGATTAAAAGTATTTACTAGTAAAATTTAACTATGTATAGTTAAAAAAATAAATAAGTGTATGTTTCTTATCTTTTCAGATTCATCATCCTTCTGCTTGTAATTCTAATATGCTCCGGATCTTGGCTGGATTGGTACCTCTCAAAAATGGAATTGGAAGACAAAAAGTTTTATGATCCTAGTAAGAAATCAATCAGGGTTTGTTTTAATGAATATTTTAAACTTTTTTTTAATCATATTTGAAAACAATATTAGAATATTAAGGCTTTCTATAGTTAAATGTAATTTTACTTTAAATTGTTAAGAATAAATTTTCAAATCGAATATTTACCATATAGATTACTTAATTGAAATTACATATATTTGCAAGCTTGTTTGCTCAATTTAGGCTTATAAACCTTTGTCACCTAGAAGAACCGATAGAACAAGTTACAGAAGAACCTAACAAAGAATATGTCCAGGATTACGGCGGGATTTGAACCCGCCACTTTCACACAGCTTTTGGCGGGTTATACCGCTCAGCCCAGAAGGCCCCACTAAGTTTATTCGTTCGTTCGTTGTAGTGGAACTGGGAGTCTGAGGCCTTACGGCAAAATAAAGTTTGGGGAGCAAAATGGAGTTCCTGAGAGAGAAAAAAATGGCACTTTGCCATTATTAGGTAATAACAAAATTACAAGTAATAAAAAAGTACATGAAAAAAGGTACAATTAAAGTACAATGAGAAAATAAACTTTACAGTATTTACAGTTTGGGAATGTACACAATGGGGGGGGCGAGTTAAAGGAATGTGAGGATGTGTGTATATGTGTTAGTTAGTGTGGCTCTGTTAAAGTAGAGGCCCGGCCGTCCTGGTAATTACCACCCGCCACTAAGTTTATTAAGTTTCATTTTTTACCATAACTGTTTGAAATTCTAAAATATAGTGATACTTTATAAGTTTTTTTATATTATTTATATATTTAATTAGTTGATTTATTTATTTACTGATAATTTAAATTTTGTTCTCATATTCTTAGAAACATAACTTAATTATATATTCCTATAATTTTCGGTGAATGTAAAAGAATAATAAAAACATTCTCTGACAGAAATAAAAATTTAGTTCAAGACTTCCACAATCGGGAAAATTCGGAATCTGATATTACTCCACAAATTTAGTACCAGCAAAAACAAAATATATTAATGGGATGCCTTAACCATCAATCTAAAGTGCAATAAATTAGTACTTGTATAAAAACAACAAAAAATTTAATCCCCAATGTCATAAAAAAAAATCAATAATAAATTTCAAGCGGCATTTCATACTAACACATTTTCTTCAATTATTTTGTTTTCAATTCAGTATTATAAATGCTATTAAAATATAATAAAATAAATAAATCTGGTGTCAAAAACATGAAAAATAATTTCCTAAAACACATCATGAAAACGCGTTTCGAAAGAAAAAGAGCATCCTTATATCAGACATTTAATTCAACAATTAAATGACTCATTGTTTTCCAACGAAATTGGATTCAAACATTTTTGCTCCTCAATTTTAGAACAAAGAAAATAAAAACATCAATAAAATTCCGTAACCATCAGTCATAAGTGTAATAAATTTAAAAAAGCTAGACATTTCTGGACCTTTGCTTATTGTAAGGTCAACACTTTGAAGCTGTTTCATTAATAGGAGAGCTGATTGTTGACTGATTGTAAGGAAAGCTTCTTACGAAATTCTTAAAATTTAATGAATAAATCAGTACATATTACACCCCATTTTCCTTTTGTCATATTTTTCTCAGTGGTGATTTATTTGAATAATTACACATCATTTAATTCTTGTTTGGCATCATTTGCATAATTTAATTCTTGTACTTAATGTTGTAATAACTGAGTAGTTACAAAAGCAAACAATAAAGATTAAAACATTATTGTTTATTTTATTAACCAAATTCATTTTGACACAATTCATTCTTTTCGCATTGTTCTGAAATCTTTTATAGTTAAGCTTGTTTACAAACGAATACTTTCGTAATAATTTATCATTACTTTTTCGTTAATTCATTATTTATTATTTAAACTATATTAAAAAAGGACACAAACTCATAGTGTTTTTTATTTTTTTTATTTTCATTTATTTATTTATTTACTTATTAGCAGTTTCTATTATAATTAAACAAGCGTAAAAGGGTGTTTATTTATAATTAAAATTTGATTCTATACAGAAAGTTTTTTATAACCCGAAATTAATTTATAAAAATAAATTATGTTTGATAATTTTTAGACGAAAAAAAGCTATCTTAAGTAAAAATGCGTAAGTGTTATGCTCAAATCCTACTAAATTCTGAAGTTCTATTAACTAAAATTAGTCTTAAAAATATCTTTCTTTAGCTAATAAATATTATAATATTTCGAGAATATTATACATTTGTCTAAATGTGAAAACTGTAAAATTGAATTCCTAATATTAAATGGAACAAAATCTATAAAATTTCAGTGAGTATCATGATACATTTGTCGCTATTGTTTTTATTTTTTCAGTACGTATGAGCGCTTGCATGCAAGTTTTAGTTCTCTTTACAATTTAGAATCACATAAAAGTAACTAGTTCAGATTTGTTCTTTTATTATATATTTCTAGGTTTTGGACAAAAAGCTCTCCTAGCATTTTCTATACAAGCCAATTCTCAAAAACTATTATCTTCAGAGAGTCGTACCGGAGGGATGAAATGTCTTCATGGGATCCGTGCCTTGAGCATGACATGGGTCATTCTTGGACACACTTACATTTGGATCATATTTCAGTCACTTAGTAAGTTAAAAAATTTTATTATTGTTGTTGTCTTGTCCAGTAGTGCAAGGAAAATTAAATTTGTCCAAAAGTATCTGAAACAGCTTTGGCCACATCAATAATCTCTATGGAATAGAGGAGTTGCTGCGGGGAATCCGGATGGATCCTGAAGAGCTTCATCAATATGGCTGGGAAATCAAAGACATATTTGGGAGAGAGTTCGGTGTTCGGCTTCTGTAGCTTCGATGGCCATCTGGAAATATTTTCATTCCCTTGAAGTGCTTAGTCCTCAATCTAGCTATGGTTGTGAAATTGGCTCTATCACAGTTTAGGTCAGGGATGGAGCGCTTCTGAGAGGTAGCAGAAAGTAGTCTGCGACTGGCTATCACATCAGCATCAGTTAGGGTCATGCTATTGGGAAGTTGGGAGTTATCTCGGGCCTCCTTGGCCAGGATATCATCTTTCTCATTACCATCGATATCGACGTGTGCTGGTATCCATTGAAGGATACAAGTTCTTTGGGCAGTGGTTATTACGTTTAAGAGCAGGATGATATCTTGGGTGTGTTGGGAGTCTCCTCCTAAAATGACCTGGAGGGCAGAGCGAGAGTCCGAGAATAACAGAAATCCATTAGAATTTTGGATTGCCTAAATAAAATTTACACAACGAATAATAAAATTTTTACTTGTTTCGTGAAAGGAAATGTTTCCCTAATCAAATATCTTGCTGAAAATTTTCGAAATGTTAGAAAAAATTTACAAATCTTTAAGATTGACTTATGATCTGAGTAAAGAAATTAGCAGAATAATGTTGAAAGTTTCAATTGAGGTGATTAAAAAGTCTAATGTTAGCATTAAGCATCATATTGAGCTCTCGGAAAAAATCGGTTCCATGTTGAACCATAATATAGGCCCTTTAAAACCATAATACGTCAAAAATTTGCGGCAGCCTTTTATAAAGTTTTAATATTGAAAATTTTTCCATTCAAGTGGAGCCGTAGAATCATGTAATCAAGTTTAAGAAATATGATAAAGTAGTTCGAGATTTATGGGCATTTAACAACCTTCTTAATGGTACGGAAATTTGAAAAATGTTTTAATCTTCATATAATGAAGTTTTGAACAGTTTAAGTTACACAAAACATCCTGATCACAAGATACGATTTGTCATGTTGACTCGTTTTTAAAACCAATAAGCCTTTACAAGTCGAGACTGAAGAAACAGTAAAAAAAAAATTTAAGTATATTTTATTTTTAAAAAATGGGAAAAAAACATCCTGATTTCAAAAAAACGTTTTGCCATGCAGATCCGTTTGTAAGCTCGTTATAAGGGACTTAAAAACTCGCGACTGATGAATTAAATACATTTTTAAGCATACTTATATCAAACATCCTGATTTCAAAAAGCGTTTTGTCATGCAGATCCGTTTGTAAGCTCGTTATAAGGGACTTGAAAACTCGCGACTGAAAAATTAAATGCATTTTTATGCATACTTAGATCAAACATCCTGATTTTAAAAAGAAAAAAACGTTTTGCAATGCAGATCCGTTTTTAAGCTCGTTTTAAGGGATTTGAAAAGTCGCGACTGAAGAATTAAATACATTTTTAAGCATACTTATATCAAACATCCTGACGTCAAAAAACATTTTGCCGTGCAGATCCGTTTTTAAGCTCGCTATAAGGGACTTGAAAAGTCGAGACTGAAGAATTAAATACATTTTTAAGCATACTTATATCGAACATCCTGACGTCAAAAAACATTTGACCATACAGATCCGTCTTTAAGCTCGCTATAAGGGACTTGAAAAGTCGCGACTGAAGAATTAAATACATTTTTATACATACTTAGATCAAACATCCTGATTTAAAAAAAACGTTTTGCAATGCAGATCCGTTTTTAAGCTCGTTATAAGCGATTTGAAAAGTCGAGACTGAAGAATTAAATACATTTTTAAGCATACTTATATCAAACATCCTGATTTTAAAAAAAAACGTTTTGCAATGCAGATCCGTTTTTTAGCTCGCTATAAGGGACTTGAAAAGTCGAGACTGAAGAATTAAATACATTTTTAAGCATACTTATATCAAACATCCTGACGTCAAAAAACATTTTACCATACAGATCCGTTTTTAAGCTCGTTATAACGGACTTGAAAAGTCGCGACTGAAAAATTAAATGCATTTTTTGCATACTTAGATCAAACATCCTGATTTTAGAAAAAACGTTTTGCAATGCAGATCCGTTTTTAAGCTCGTTATAAGCGATTTGAAAAGTCGAGACTGAAGAATTAAATACATTTTTAAGCATACTTATATCAAACATCCTGATTTAAAAAAAAAACGTTTTGCAATGCAGATCCGTTTTTTAGCTCGCTATAAGGGACTTGAAAAGTCGAGACTGAAGAATTAAATTCATTTTTAAGCATACTTATATCAAACATCCTGACGTCAAAAAACATTTTGCCGTGCAGATCTGTTTTTAAGCTCGTTATAAGGGACTTGAAAAGTATAGACTGAAGAATTAAATACATTTTTAAGCATACTTATATCGAACATCCTGACGTCAAAAAACATTTGACCATACAGATCCGTCTTTAAGCTCGCTATAAGGGACTTGAAAAGTCGCGACTGAAGAATTAAATACATTTTTATGCATACTTAGATCAAACATCCTGATTTTAAAAAAAACGTTTTGCAATGCAGATCCGTTTTTAAGCTCGTTATAAGCGATTTGAAAAGTCGAGACTGAAGAATTAAATACATTTTTAAGCATACTTATATCAAACATCCTGATTTTAAAAAAAACGTTTTGCAATGCAGATCCGTTTTTTAGCTCGCTATAAGGGACTTGAAAAGTCGAGACTGAAGAATTAAATGCATTTTTAAGCATACTTATATCTAACATCCTGATTTCAAAAAACGTTTTGCCATGCAGATCCGTTTTTAAGCTCGATATTAGTAACTTGAAATGTTGAGATTGAAGAATTAAAAACATTTTTAAGCAAATTTATAACAAATATCCTGACTACAAAAACCACTTTGCCTTTCAAATTCGTTTGTAAGTTTGATATTAGGATGTTGAAAAGTCAAAGCTGAGGAGTTAAAAGCATTTGAAAAGCGTTGGCAAATAAGAACGCATTTGGTGTTGAAAAGGTTAACTATTATTTAACCCTTTAATGGGGCCTTTATTTCCAGTAAAGGTAAATTAAAGTATTTTTGGAATTGAAATTGTTTTAAGAACAGTAATTGATATTTAAAAGAACTCATTTAGTTTATAAAAATGCAATTTTTTTGGTGGTGAATATATTTAATATGAACTATTAGGAACTTACTGACTTTTATTTTTCTTTATTTATAAAATAAATTCCTTAAATGCTACAAACTTCGAAAGGAATTATGTATTTTATAACTTTTATACGTTTTTTAAAAGTGACAAATGGTTACCAATTTTATTCAAACTCACTTCAAGAAAGCTGAAGTTATTGAAAAATGGAAACCTAAATTAAAAGTGGTAAAACGTGGTGGTAAGTATACTTACCACGGCCTTCAAAATGGTTAATACTTACAGCTTTTCTTAAGTAGAAGTTTAGCAGTTTAATTAGTTTAAGTATTTTTTTCGCGTGCTAATATTGTGAACCATCAACTAAAATCTGTAAGCATTCTAAGAAAAAGTTATTGTTACCTGGGTCTTGCTAGAACTAGTTAATATGATCGCATTTACACACCTTATCTTTGTAATTAGCTTAATATAAGTTCTAATGCAACAAATATATCTTGCAGGCCAACCCATCAAAGCTAGATATTGGCTTCGTAACATTGAGTTTGAAGCTGTTCTCAACGGATGGCTATCTGTATCCTCTTTCATCTTCCTCAGGTAAGAAGATAATTTAAAATTTATTTAAGAAGCTTGAGACAGTGTAATGATAAGCCACATTTTCTAATTACTCATGGCGTTTCTGATGGAAAGTTAATTGTGCTGAAATCTAGTGGAAAATCTGATGAAATACCTGGATACAATACTAAGAAACAATTTGACATTAAAAATATCTTTTTGAGCAATGGTGCTTATCATTACATTGATCCAAGTTTTTCATTTTACACTAGATTTAGACTTTTTCTGTGATGAAAAGTTTATAGCTGCATTTAATATTAGATGAAAAAAATATTCTTTTTGTTATTTATAGTGGACTGCTAACCACTTTCAGCACTTTGAAATTCATGAATGCTTCCAGGGGACGTCTTAATGTTTTTTTATATATTTTACGTCGATTTCTAAGGTGAGCTACAGTTTTTATTTTAACATTCGAATTTTTTATCTTTGCCTGTGGAACTAAAAATGCGTGTTTCAATCTATACATATATTTAATAAACAAACTTAAACAATTTTTATAAACAGTAGCAACTTAATGTTTTTAAGTTGTTCAAGTTTGTAGAATCTGTTATTGGTGTATGAAGTAAGCAGAGATGCCAACTGCTCCGGACACGCCAAAATAATTTTAAAAACTGTAAATAACTACAGAGTAAATTTTGCAAATATTTGACTACTTTTGCTTGCTTTTTAAAAGGTATAGCATTACATTAGGTGATATGAAGTGGTGAATTATATAATCCTGCGAATTATTTAGAAATAGTGGTGGATGAAATCTACTAAATTGCATTTATTAAACCAAGAATCATAAGTGATAAACTACCACTTTAAAATATATATTTACTGTCCGGAGCAAGTTGGCATCTCTGAATAAGTGCTATCCTTTTGCCACCACAATGTAGCAAAATTTCAAAATGTTTTTAAACACAATGTATATATGTCACGATGTATGGGATAGGGGACGCTGCGCGGCCCAGGTGCCCAGTTCTTTTTAAATAAAGCGAAAGCGAATAAGTGCTATCCTTTTTCCTATCCGACGGAGTTTTGTCCCGTAAATTTTGTAAATAGCTGTAAATACTTGTAAATAATTTTGCGCATTTATTATGTATTTCCCCTTTTCCCTGGGGCTATGTGGCTACTGTGCACCTGTGAAGCTCGGGGTAATACCTCGAAGGGAGGCGAGGCAGTCTGCCACAAAACCTCTTCTCTCTCTCTCTCAAACTTGTTTGTTCAATCTCACTACTTCATTTTAATTTTCTCTCAGTAAAAGATACTGAACCCCAACTTTCACCTTTCAGTTGCGCTTCGGCGATTTATTATTTATTTCCACTCAGATGAATTAGTTAGAGCCCCTAGCGGGACTGATGCTAAGATAACCAACACATATGAGTATATGAGAATAAGTGCTATACAAAATAAGGTAGAATTTTCTAAACATGAGGATTCCTTGACAACGCTTAACAGTATTACCGTTCAATAATAGAATCTTATGTAAATATGAATGTTTATTGCACCATCATGATTATAACATAATTTTTAAATAATTAATTTTAAAATATAATAGTGTTACCTCTAGGAAACATTTTTCAAAGCAAACATATAAGTTGGTAGCTATATTATACAACCTTTCATGACCAAACCTGTGTTAAATATAATCAAAAAGTAAAAAGTGAGAGCAAAATAATTTCATTAACCCTTTTCAAGGCCGTGGTAAGTATACGTACCACCTCGTTTTACCACTTTTAATTTAGGTTTCCATTTTTCAATAACTTCAGCTTTCTTGAAGTGAGTTTGAATAAAATTGGTAACCATTTGTCACTTTTAAAAAACGTATAAAAGTTATAAATACATAATTCCTTTTGAAGTTTGTAACATTTAAGGAATTTATTTTATAAATAAAGAAAAATAAAGGTCAGTAAGTTCCTAATAGGTCATGTTAAATGTATTTACCACCAAAAAAATGGCATTTTTATAAACTAAATGAGTTTTTTTTTAATATATCAATTACTGTTCTTAAAACAGTTTCAATTCCAAAAATACTTTAATTTACCTTTACTAGAAATTAAAGAAAAAGGGTTAATGGCTTTTTCCTAAAAAATTTAATGTAGTAATGTTATATGACAATCATTATATGTCATTTATATATTATACACCATATTAGTCATATATATACACTATTGACAATTTCGATATCAATGTTTGGAACAAAAATTAACCTGCTGTAGTTCAATTAAAGTGACACAATTGTCCTAGAGAACTATTTAATTTAAGTCAAGCTAGGTTGAACAACAAATAAATTTTTATACAAGACGGTTTTTTTGCATTATTTTTCAAACACTTAAAACCATTACCAATTGATAAACTGACTTTTTATGTGTACGTTTAATATTAATATATTGAGGTGACCGAAATTCTTTTAAATCAAATTTATTACTTTAAAGATCAAATCTGAATGGGATCAATCAAATCTTTTCTACGATCAGAGAAAAATTAGAAGCTACCTAAAATTTAAAGCAGGTGGATTTTAAGCAATTATTAGATTTATGGAAGCACAAATAACTTTATAATTGCATAGATAAACAAGTAATGGAAATAACTTTTTAAAAATATTGCCAATGTAAATTTTTAAATTTTTTTGATATAAATTTTTCACTTAATATCAGATTGTATCCTTCATTGTTGATTGTCCTGGCATCTATGTTCTTCTTGCCGTGGATATCCACTGGACCTTTCTGGGCTGATCTTCCTGGTAAAGAGGTTGAACAATGCCGGCGTTACTGGTGGGGAAATCTTCTCTTCATCAACAACTTAATATCCGTAGATAAGATGGTAAGTACCTTTAAAGATATCCATATGTTAGAGAGCTTGAACACTTTCAAGTACCATCCCACACTTTCACCTACGGTGGTTTTGCGTAGCGCAGAATTAAGACCGATTCATCTCGGTTCTTTACGGAGCTTGTGCGCATTGAACGCGCGTCATTGACGTGCAGGATGCTATGCGAAATTGTTAAATGGAATCTTTCTAACTCAGTGCTATGTATTTTAACATTGTTGATCCATTTAACTCTTCAAAAGTGCATAAACTCTCGTATTCAATTAACTCTTCTCTGAACATTTAAACATTTGCGCAGACTATTTAAAAAACAAATTACAAGCAGTTTATCAAAATTAGGACTCCCGGTGGCTGAGCGGTAGCGCTTCGCGCTATCATGCCACAGATCCCTGGTTCGATCCTCGGGCCTGGCAAGGTTGACTCGCCTTCCATTTCTTCAGTGGGTCGATAAATGAGTACCAAGCATGCTTGGGAACTAAACACTGGGGGTTCCGCGTTCGGTTGACCACCTGACCGGAACATCTGCTCCTGCACCCCAGAGCCCAAGGTCAAGAAAACTGACCTTGGCCCTCTATGGGCTGTCGCGCCGGTGAGTTTAGTTTTAATTTTTATCAAAATTAATATGAAAAATAGTTTGAATCTCTTAAAAAGTTTATTAGTTTATTTATTTATTTAGCTTTAAATTTAGATTATTTCAATAAAATCTCAATATCATCCGAATTTCTTTAACCCGAACACCACTATTAACCGAAATCAATTCCAGAAAGTTTGTTCCTTTTTTTTCTTTTTGCTTTAAATTTAAATTATAGTAACTTAATAAAATCTATATTATCCGGATCACATTTGACTCGAATACCAATTTTAATCGAAATCGATTCTAAAAACCCTTTTTGCACCTATGCACTAAATTTTGCTTTAGTTTTTCTAAAGAAATGTGAAATTTGTAAACTTCGTAGTTCCTTTATCTTGTTATCAACGTAGTTTAGATTGACCATAACGGCCTATCGTATTATGTTATTCGTTCAAAATAATTTTAATTACAAAATAATTTTACCTAATCATCCGAATATTTAGATGATTGAAAGTAGGAACTGTCCCCATTCCTTTGAATAATTGAAGTCCTTTTGTGTCTTAATTATCTACATTTCGGAGTTAAACTTTTGTACACCAATTTTCTTATTATAGTGCATGCAACACTCATGGTACATATCTACAGATATGCAGCTTCATGTATTTGCTCTCATCATACTTCTTCCATTGTACAGGTAATATAAAAAAATATTTTCTACTACTACTCTTTGCTAATTTAATAACACATTTCCTTAATGTTATTTACATATTATAGAGCTGTAAATTCTCCCCAAAAGAAAAAAAAACTGGTAGTAAAACTATTTCAAAAGCACGCTAGTTTTGAGAAGAGAAAACTGTGCGTTACAACAGCTTATTTTATTTATTTATTTTTTATAACAAAAAGTGTAATTTAAACTGAAATTATATTTTAAATAATCGAAATTAAGTTTTTTTTTAAAACTAAAATGGTAATCATTTTAATGAAAATTTCTAACTCTCTACCACTTTTCTTAAAAAGCACTGATACAAAGTGTAGCATTAACACAACGTCAGAGGAGCGAGGGTCTTATTTTTTTTTTAATAGTTGTGAAAAAAAGTCTTGCACTTGTAACTGACAATACTAACAGGGATGCCACAGGTGGCTTCCCTGTTATAGAAAAAGTGGTAGAAAATCATTTCGCTTTTATTTATTTATTATCTCTTCAATTATTCAATCATAATTACTACTGTGGCTTACATTTCAAATCATTAATATTTCAAACAAAAATATTCTTTGAATTCACTTTCAATAATAAACTGAAAATAATGTGCTTATAAAAAGTTGATAATTTTAATTTCTTTTCATGAAATTTTGAATTTTAAATATCAGCACTTATTTCATTTTTAATCACCGGTGGCAACTTTGTACTACATATTCTATTTTCAAAGTATTATGCATATAAATCTACCACAACCATTAAAATACTTGGCCAGGTAGAAGCTAATCGACAAGATAATATACCTGATTATTACGAATTGCACCCTCACTTATCAAAGAAAGAAATCCTAGACTTAAAGCTCTATCTACTAAAAGCAAAATTCGCGGACCTGATTATCGCCTTGGCTCAATAGGCAAGGGCCTAGGGCCCACAATTTCTGAGAGGCCTAAAAAATTAGTAAAAAGTTTAATGAAAGGTGGGCTAGCTTTGTGTTGCCTTAAGTATTAAGTAAAAAACAGTGTTACAACAAACAGTATTAAATAAAAATCAGTGACTTGTAGCAAATATCACTGATTTCAATTGTTTGTGGTCACCAAACTATTTTTATATAACATTGTTTTGTTGTTTTATATTTTGCTTTAATTTATAGACACGTAAAATTTATCTAAAAAAATAATCTTTAATTGTCTGCTTTCAAAATTTCTCAGAATGTTTCTCTTGAATCATGCAGTTCAATAGATTCTTTTTCATTATTAGGACTACTCTTCAGTAATTTAATTTCAAAATATCTTGTAAGGGGCCCGGAAAATTTGGTGGGCCTTGGGCCTGAATTTCTCTTGATCGATCCCTGACAATTCGCATCATATGTTAGGAATGGGATTATAACTGAAGAAACTACTAATCGCTCTATACCACTGCCCGCGGAAGAAAAAAAAGCTTTATTATATATACTATATATCTTTTTAACGGCAAGCACTTGGGGTTTGTCCCATTGGCCACAGAAATGCCAGAACTGATACTCTCTTCTCGTTACCCAGTGGGCACCTGTGGCGAAGCCACGGCGGTGGAGCAGCGTCGCCCACGTCACACAACCACAAACCCGTTTATAGGGCCGGTCACATTCACAAAGAGGAAAGGACATAGAACACAGAGAGAGAAAGAAACATCCATGCCCTGAGCAGGATTCGAACCCGCGGCCAGACACGCTAACCACTCAGCCACCTAGTCGGCAGCTTTACTATATTAAGCAGCAGAGTTTAGCTATCCCACGAATTTCATGTGCCAAAGCAGCAGGCCGAAGCTATCTTATTTATTTGGTCGCCTTTGCATATTATTTATTACATGACTTGGCTATCTTATTTATCTTATGGGCAACTGCAGTTAGCTATCTGATTTTAATTATCTCCAATTGCATGTCAAAGGTTAAAATAATAATTCTAATTAAACATGTATTTTTCTGCTTTCTTTTCCTTGTTAACCTGACTCTTTTCTGTTTATCCAAATTATAAATCTATAGGAGTTCATCAGTTGGGTTAATAATTGCCTTAGGACTCACTTTGGGAAGTTCATTAGCAGTAGGAATCATTACCTATGTAAATAGCTACGATCCAACCATACTTATTTCGACAGCCAACCTGCCGTAAGTGATAAAAAAAAATTTCTATACTGTTTTTTTTTTTTTTTTTTTTTAATTATCCGTCATAAATATGTCTTTTCATGTTCTTGTGTTTATAGATTAATGAAAAAAATAGTTGAAGACGTACACGTAAAGGCATATACTTACCTAGGACCTTATTGTGTTGGTGTTGTGACGGCATATCTTCTTCTTAAGTTCCCGAAAGTCAATATGAGAAATGTGAGTACAAATTAAAAATGGTAAAATTAATTTCATATTTAATTATCATACTGGGTAAATATAAAAGAAAATATTCGATTAATCAGTACTGAACAGCACTATGAAATCATACACGATAGACTAAAATGTACAAACCGACACAATAAATAAAGCTAAAATATTTCCATTTATTTATTTACTATTATTTGTTGCCCCTCCCTGAAGCTTATAGTAAGCAGAACACGTTTTTAGTAGTTCAATCCCACTAAAATAACGATTAACTGCATTCAGTACCTTTTAAGAATGAGGCTATAGCTCAAGGTCTAATCGTGATGGTTAAAATTTACCATAATTACGTGATTTCTTCTGGTTCCACTTTTCCATTAATTCGGTTTTTCAGTACGTAACTATTTTGTTTTTTCATTTCTATTGGAGATTTGCAAGCTCCGTCACGCGTGGGTAAGTCAATCAATTTCAACACACATGCGTGACGTCGCTTGCGAAGTATCCAATTGACTCGTATCTGAAAATTGATTCAGCATGATAATAAATCCAAGCCTTAAAGTTGTAACACAACTACATGATAAGACACAATCATGTGATTAGTTGCAAGTACATTATTACCGTTGATTTTAAATTATTTATTTTCATAGAAACAAGTTTTAAGTGTGAAACAAGTGCCGTCATCGTTGGTAAATCGTGGCATTTGTCGATTCAAAAGCCAATCTGGTTAGACATACACGCGCGACGTCGCTTACATATATTCAATTAAATCTAATTTAAATCACATGGTAAAGCATAATCACTTCACTTCTTCTCAAATTACAAATACCCAATAACTGTAAATAAAATAAACATGTGGTTTCAGATAACATTAGGAATCAGATAACATTAGGAATACTAATTTGGCGATGTAGTCTGCCCATTTTACCACATTAACGTTGATCATTTTATTTTTATTTTATAACTGTCGTTGAACAGCCGTCCCAATTTTGGGTTTACGAGTACCAGTGTTCGACTCTATAGCCTTATAATTTTGAACCCAATCCAGAAGACTAGGGAGCTCCTGGATCAAGTATTGGGAGAAATTTGGTTTCAAGGAGAACTTTATCATGAAATGCACCCGCATTTGCGCTACATAAAAAGGAAAACCTCGAAAACCTTCCCCGGTTAGCTTGAAGGCAGGGGAACTCTTATCCTAGATCCATCTACCTCTGAGGATATTTTACGTCAGAATCGTTTTCGGTGCGAGCTGGGTGCGGAATTCGCATGGACTAGTATTCGCTGAGATTCGAACCCAGTTCACCTCATTGGGAGGCGCACGCTTTATCATCTGAGCCATCGCGGCTTAACATTGATCATTGAATCTTTCTGACTTAAGGGGTATAAAATAATTAAATATTAAAGTAAATGCAATAAAATCTCTTTTTTATGAAATAAAGTTGTAAACTAGCAAACAACACTGATGTCTTCAAAATATTTGAAGAAATAGAAAAGTCTATGATTTGATTTAAAACAATAGTTAACATATAACCAATGAGAAAATTCCAACCGTGTTGTTTCGAACGAATTTTAGCCGCTGTCCAAATTTCATGACGATAGAACAAACAGTCCTGGAGACACCCGCAAACACAAAAAATCCTTCATTCTATTATCACATATTATTTACAATATCGAAAAAAGTTCAAGAAAATTATGGTGACTAAATAAAATGTTAGCTACAGTTACAGTTTTATAGCCTCGAAACAACTTTAAAACTTAATGCAGCATCATTTCTAGATACGGGTAATTAATGTTTGAAAAATTATTGAACTTTGGAAAAAAAAGCCTAATGTGGTGAAATTTCAGCGCCATCTTTGAAATAAATATATTGACAATAAAAGCATAATGGTTAAGGCGTTTTCCTTTGAGTTGTCATTGTGAAGCACATTGGTTTGATTACCGGTGGCGGTTTCTCGCCCACCAAGCTTCAGATCGGTGGGTATTAGCTTGTCCGGGAAGTAAATGTTGTTAGTACAAATGCGGCTGATCACAGCTGGTCACGGAAGCGTGTTGGCTTAACCTCCATAACCCATTTGGCTCACGTTACTTTTGGAACGTGAGCACTTTAACGAACGAACTTTAAATTTACTACAAATATTTTCAATTCTTTCATATTTTTACAAGCTTAAACAATGCAACGTTGTATTAACTTTTCAAAGATTAAAAAAAAAAAAGAATTAGATCACAAACGCTTTCCATTTTCACGAAACTGTGGCTTTTTTTTATGTCGACATTCTGCTCCATTTTCGTGATTGGGTACTTGCAACTGGAGAAGAAGTGAAATAATTATGCCTGACTATGTGATTTGAATCAGATTTAATTGGATAGCGACGTCACGCATGTGTTTCAAACCTGGTTGACATCAAAATCGACTAAGGCTACGATTTACCTACGATGACGTCACATGCAGGTATCCAATTAGCATAGAGAGCGCTGACTAAAAATGGTGAAAACTTAACATTACAGTAGAGTGAAAAACTGTTTCTTAGACGTGCATAATGATATATTCTTTTTTATTGTAATCGCATTTTTTTTAATTGAAAAGAGTTACTTTGGTAGAGCTTTCAGCATCATGCAAAATGAGAGTAGGAAGCTAAAAGCCTTTTTTTTCCCTTCTTTTTTCAATGCCATTATAATGTCCAAAGCATTTTTAAACAAATATTAAAATGCATTGGAATTATTTCGAAATTGCTGGTATTAAAGCTAAAAAGAAGTTATGAACTTCCTCTTCTCATTTTGGTCAATTCGAATTTTGCATCAGTAAAAATGGAATAGAAGAGAAAGTTTGTTTACATAAAGTTGATATCGAAGTATTTCCCAATTTTTGTCCAACCCCTGTATAAATGCATTTCTTTTTACTGCTTGTACTTGTTTGTTTTCATAAGTTAGTTTAAATAATGCAATTTTTTAGCGCTTCAAACTCATTGGTTGGTGCCTGGCAGTAATTCTTGGACTGTCTTCTGTATATGGAACTCATACGTGGAACACAGGCAACTTTCCTCCAGCGGAAGTAACAGCTACCTACGCAGCGCTCCACCGGACAGCCTTTGCTGTTGCTTTGGCTTGGCTGTCCTATGTGTGCATCAGCGGAAACTCCAGTAAGCATATTACTTCATTGAACTCATCATGAATATTACTGCTTGTAATTTAAAACATTGGCAGAACATTTTTTTTTTTTTTGATTCATTGACTTTTTCACAACGAACGTTTTATGTATGTACATTGTAAATACCGTTTCTTTTCAAATTAAGGTAGTTTATTTTATGCTTATGAAATTAAAACAACGGAAAGAAAGAAAAATCGAAGCACGAAAAGAACATACTGTAATTTTGATTCTATAATGTGTACATTTCTGCTTCTTTATTTGTGCTTCATCCACGTTGTTTTGCTTCATTTCCCGTTTCTTTCTATTCACTACCTTTATCAGTCTTTCCTAAGAAGAGAAAAAGCCAGCACTTGAAAACAATACATGATAATCATGTTTAATACACGTGTGTTAAAATACTATTTATATACTAAGCTGCCGACTTGCTCCGCTTTTTGGGGGTGGGGGGAGGGATTAGAGGTGGATAAGTTTATGCTGTAAACATGATTTATAATTTAAAATATTTAATTTAAAATCATTTTTCCCACTACTATATGTGAATAATAAAATACATTCAAAACTATTACCATGAATTGGCCAGAAAACTGAATTTGAGCTAGGTAATAATATATGTTACTGGATAATTCAAGGTTTATAATTAATAAAAGCTCAAATTTTATAAATACATTTTAATTCAATGATTTTCCTAGAAATCATTAATACTTATTGAATATTGGAGGAGAATGTTAGTTATAAAAATTTTATCAACGGATTTGCCCGCATTGGATTTGCACAACGAACCTTGTAGCCGAGCGAAAACGTGAGGTCGTTGTATCGTGAGCGTACAAAAATACTGTTAATATTAACTCCTGGCTAAAAAACAAATACTTAGACATAAAAGTATCCTTTAAAGTAGTAGTTCATGGGTGAAAAAAAACATTTCAAATAATATGCTGGTTTGGGATTGCCATTTACGTTAAATAACATAGGTCAAGATAACTGCGAAGACCTCTTGTTTTAACTTGAAGATAAACCATGCACATTTCATAAAATTAGTGAATGCAATTTTCATATACGAAAGGCATGATAGAAAACTTATTGCATCCTTTGACAAGAAACTTATTCATACACACATTATGAATGAAAATGATCATAAATTGCGAACACCCAGATTTGAGATAAGAATTTTGAGGGTTATATCACTCTTCCCTCATTCAAAAGGGATTCAAGATGTTTCACTTTTATTATGTAGTGACAGCGAAGGAGATATGGCTTAAATGATTTTTTTTTTAAATTTTTCTAATCAAATGATTACATTTAGGCCGCTATATTGGAATGAATGGCTCAATACGGAAGTTCGAATGGACATTAAAATAACATTGCATCTATAGACTTACTGTATTTTAACAAACGGGAATTTAAACATCGGTCGTTATAATGGAATGGTCAGAGCCGTTGTGGCTAAGGGGATAGAGCGTTCACTTTCAAATAGTTGGAACCGGGCTCGAATCCCAGCGATGGCGGGTCGATACGAATTCCGCACCCGGGTCGTCCTGACCACAATAAAAACCTAACTAACTCCCTGGCATTACAGTCCATGTTGGACCATGGCCTCACTAACAATTTTTCTCCAAAGTCGCCTGTCTCTAGCTCTTTGTTTCCAGTTTCGCACCTTTAGAATCTTAAGGTCTTTCATCTCGTCTCCATCCTCGTCTTACCATCTCTTGGCCGGCATTCCTCTTTTCCTTTGGCCCTGGCACTGCCCCTTGAATATCTCCTTAGTTTCCTCTGTTTTCCTCCATTCTTTCAAGTTGGTCTAGCCATTGAATTCTCTTTGCTGTTACATAATTTATTACATCTTTTTTTTTTTAAATAGTCTTGAAATTTCGAAATTGTATCGCCTTCTCCTGAGCTTAAACTCTTTGACAGGTTCAAAAATAGTTCAGACAGATTTTTTATCAATCTCGAGTTGAACCTTGGTGGCACAGGGGATAGAGCGTTCGAAATTCAGCGATGGCTGGTCGATGCGAATCCGCATCCGGCTTGCACCGACCACATTGATGACATAAAATATCCTCAGTGGTAGACGGATCATATGTTAGAGTCCCCTTGCCGTCAGGCTAACCGTAGGAGATTTTCGTAGTTTTCCTCTCCCTGTAACGCAAATGCTAGTTAGTCCCATCTAAAAGTCCTCCACAAAGGAAAATTTCTCCCAATACTTGATCTAGGAGTTCCCTTGTCTTCTAAATTGGGTTCAAAATTAAAAGACTACGGAGATGAATACTAGTAGTAGTAAACCCAAAATACGATGGCTGTTCCACAACCGTTATAAAATATGAAGTTATAGAATGGAATGGTCATTTTAATGGGGATCATAGACTGTATATACTTTGCATCCTTAACTATTGAGTGCAAGGACCTTATTTCTGCACAAATTATTGGTAAAATAACTTCCCATCGACATTTAAAGATCACGGGAGTTGGTTGTATGTATATTTCCCACGGCCTTATGTTCAAGTTCACATTTCTGCTTGTGTAAAACTTTAATAATAGTTGTATTTTGTACTCTTACAGGTTCTGTTTCAGCGTTTCTAAAATTTCGCCCATTTGTCTTCATGAGTCGTTTGACTTTCATGACCTATTTGGTGCAAGGACCTGTCATATGGATCAGATATGGGTCTGTAAAGGAACGCATGTACTTCAGTCATTATAATATGGTGAGTCATATTACATCAAATGAAATAAAAGTGTTCAAAATCATGAAATTACTAATCCGATTTCTCATATTTCAGCTATACGAATACTTGGGGAACATTATATTGTCTCTAACTGTGGCTTTTGTCGGTCATATTCTCGTGGAAGCACCATTTTCAAATTTGGAAAGACTTCTTCTGTCCAGAGCAGTGAAAATACCAGCTGAAAAACCTAGTGACCTGTGTCAAGTACGGACACATGTTGATGTGATTCCTAATAATATAGCGCCAGATCTAAAAGAGAAGATACAGAACACGTGATACTGAAATTATTTTGACTAAAGCATCAGAAAAGGTTGAAAACAGATTATTTCTGCCAACTTAGTGTTGCTGTGTATTTACGCATTCACTTCTTTAAGAGAACTATTTGAAAGAACTTAATAATTTTATCAAAGTTATTTTTGCGAGTATTTATAGAAAGTAAACTGTTTTTCTTTTTGGAGGTTGTGAAGTGCTTTATAATTGAATTTCTGGACGTTTTCTTTTATAAAAGAATCATAAATTCGATTACGATGTGTAACAACACTTAAAGATGTTTTCTGTGACATAAGAAAATGAATATCTTTGTGATATCTACAAATATGTTTGCGAAATCTGCAACAATTTATTGAAGAGCTTAAAAATGAACCAGGTAAGTGACATTTTTAGAGTGGCTATAAGCAAAGTAAAAAGAAGAAAAAAGTATCCGAACTATTTTATTATAGATATATTAGAAGACGGGGCTAATAATAATTTGTCGAACTTAATTTTTCCCTACCTATTTTGAAATAAGAATCATGCAAGCATATTAAAGACTTGCATAGTTATATTCCTGGGCGTCACTGGCTGGAATATTGAGTAATGTCTTCCCCTCAACAGTTAGAAAACTCCTAAAGTCTCCCTCAATACTTTCAGACATGCAAAGAAAATTTTCGTGAACTATTATCGATAAAGATTCTTTAAAGTTTAAAATAATAAAAAGATAAAAATATTTAATATTTTTGACGGTATTTAGCACATTTAAGAATTTTTTTACCCTTCTTCTGTGCGAAATTTAGAGCTATTGTCACTGTGTAATTTAATTCACTGGGTAAATAATGTCACTGTGTAATTTACTGTCATTGTGTAGTTTAAAAATTGGATCCTGAAACGCCCATGGTTATATCAAAATTAAAGTGAAAGCAAAATCAATTCGGTTACATTAAACTTACTCATATCGATACAGTCACTTTTTGTCATTTTTAGTGACAGATAATCTCTGAAAAATGTCACTTACCTGCTGCATCTACAAAGCTCTCAATTTCCCGATTTTATGACAATTTTCTTAGAAAGACTTAACAATGATTATATATATATATATATGTACATACATACATACAGGATGTGGACCAAATAACGGAATAATCAAATATCTTTCTCAAACAAAAAAAAATACTTGGAGAATTATTTTATAAATTTACAAGTGTTTAGATCATGCGATTTCTCACACTTCTCAATGAAGTTTAAAGCTTTTGGAGGGGTATGTTAAGAACGACAATAAAATACGAACAGAAAACAGTGTTTTTGAACACCCTATGCCAAAAAATATAGTACTAAATTTGTAATTTATAAAAATTATTTTGGAAATATACGATAAATGCAAAAAATTTCATAAACTTAGCTTAAATATTTATGGAAATAAGGACATTTTTATAAAAAAAAAAATTAAAAAAAAATTTATAAAAAAAATTCTTAGATTTTTTTGCTATAACTTTAAAAATATTTAATAAAATTAAACAAAATTTTTAGAGCAATTTTAAATTAATTGCAAAATTATTGCTTTAAAATTTGAATAAATTCGTTTAAAACTGCGCAAGGTATGGGTAATTCAAGTAGTTTTTATTACACTGACCATGCGAGGGTAAAAATTTAAAAAAAAATTTCTTAATTTTGTAGAGAATCGTATTTGGCAACTAATAAGAAAAGTTCGATTTGAATATCTTAAAAATTTAAATTTTCCAACAATTTTCTAAATAATTTTCGTACTTTTTAAAAGAAAGGTCAAAATGATTAGGAGTTATCCACAAATTTCATTTTGTACTATTAAAAAAACTATTATTATTAAAAATTACACCAGCAATGCTCAGAATCATTACCATAAAAGTATCTTTGCTTTCGCCTGCATTCTTTCCTTATGCAATCATATTTCGGTGTAAGAACTTTCATTGTAAGGTATTTTTATTTGTTATTCCATTTTGTCTTACGATACAAAATAATAGTTGGAGAAAACTTATTATTTTGAGTTTCTTTTGAAAAGTGAAAAAAATTGCTTTAAATATTTTAAATTTTTTAGATATTCAAATCGGACTTTTCTCATTAGTTGCCAAATACGATTCTCTACAAAATTATTGAGAAAAATTCACTTTTTCCAGAGCTTGGGTGATATAAAAAGATCTAGTGGAATTAGTCATATCTTGCACAATTTTAAACAAATTTTTCCCAAATTTTACAGCAATAATTTTATAACTAATTTTAAATTACTCTAAAAATTTTGTTTACTTTTATAGAATATTTTTAAAGTTTTAATAAAAAACTGTAAGACGAAAAAATAAACTTTTTTTTAATAAAAATGTCTATAACTCCATTAATATTTAAGCAAGGCTTACGAAATTTCGCGTAATTATTACATATTATAACCAAAATAATTATTACAAGTTACAAATTTATTGCTTCATTCTTTGGTATAGGTTCAAAATCACTATTTTCCGTTTGTAATTTATTGTCGGTCTCTCAAATCTCTAAAAGCTTTAAATTGCATGATTTCAATACTTCTGAAGTTATAAAATGATGCTTTAAGTATTCTTGAGGAATATAAATAGGAAATATAATATAGAACATGGATGTATAGTATAGAAATGTTCCCATTATTTGGTCCACCCATATATATATATATATATATATATATATATATATATATATATATATATATATATATATATATATATATATATATATATATATATATATATATATATATATATATATATATATATATATATATATATATATATATATATATATATATATATATATATATATATATATATATATATATATATATATATATATATATAGTTTAGTCAGCAGCATCTGTTTCTGTTATGTGTGCTATTGTGCTTTGCATGTAACATATTTAATTTATCAATAATATGCCTATTTCAGTCATTAAATGGCTATACAAAGTTAGCTTCATTAATTTAAGATATTAAATATTGTTTTCTGTCACAATTGTTAATTTAATGTAAATTGCTGTATTGGTAATGAGATAATGACTTACATGATTCTAAATTATTAAATATATTTTTATCTTGTATATACTAATAAATATTTTTTATACTATATACTCAGCCTATTTGTTAAAAATTCATATCTACTATAAGACAGGTGATGGCTTGCGAGAAGCTTAAAAAGTTAATAAGTATCGCAAAAGGTAACTAACTTGAAATATAAAACTCATTATTATTGATCTGATTACCAGTAATGATCACCACTTGAAATATTATACTCAATATTTTTGATTAGCGCTTAGAGCCTCCATTCAAAGCGCTAAAATATCAGAGGAATTTTTGGCAAATGAATTACATTAGTGATCCCAAAAACTTTTGCGATATTTCATTAAAGAATCCGGAAAGTAGTGTTTGTTTTAGAATAAATTCTGACAATTTTTTATTTTTAATCAATGATGTAATGATCATCATTGTAATCACTCTCATTATCATCAACCTACTGCCATTTAGTGAGCAAGTTTTCAAAGTCAGATATCACCTCACTTGACATCAAAATTTTCTATCACTTAGAGGTCATAAAATTATTATCTTAACACATAACCAACCGGGCCGAGGTAGCTCAGGGGATGAAGAATACCAATGAAGTGCCCAGGTTCGAATTCCAGTGGTGGCTTCTTGATAAAAATTTCTGCTCCCGCCTCGCACCAACCACAATGCAGGCGTGAAATACCCAAAGTGGTAGACGAGTGTGAATACCTTTGCCGTCAGGCTAAAGGTGGGAGGTTGGCTTGGTTTTCCTCTCATGTAATGCAAATGCGGATTAGTTCTATCAAAAAGCCCTCTATGAAAGCAAATTTGTCCCAGTGCTTGATCCAGGATTTTCCTTGTCTTCTGGGTTTGGTTCAAAATTGCAGGGCTACGAAGTTGAGCATCAATAGTCGAAAACTCAGTCAAAACTTTAGGTTGTTCAACACTGGTTGCAAAAATAAGCACCTAGTCAAATGGACGAGATTTGTGATTTAATTATTTTTGATGACAAAGAGGTAAGGGTATGAGGGTTAAGATTAAATTAATTATTTAAAATTTTTTTTAAATGTAATATACTCACAAAAAATTGGAAAAGTTTCAAATTTGGAATTGACTTTTAAGGAAAGAGAGAGTTGAAAGTTTCTTCAAAGAGTTTTGACCAGTGGAGAAAAAATACAGAAAAATTTTTAAAGAATATTCTACTCAGAATATTATTGTAAATGAATGAAACGTAACATTTTGTTTCATACAAAGTTGTATTTTTATTTGAATTTAATCATCTTAAAATTACATTACTATGATATATTGTTGTTGTTGTTCATTTACGCCGCACTAGAGCTGCACAATGGGCTATTGGCGACGGTCTGATCACAATTTTGATCCTCTGCAGAGGGGGTGGCAACCCCGCTTCGGTAGCCCGACGACCTGCACGCGAAGTCGAGCACTTTACGGTAGAACAATTTAACGAGGACCAATACCGCACGCCCTCGGTCCCTACGCAGGCTGATCCAAGTGATCACCCACCCGCACACTGACCGTAGCCAGTGCTGCTTGAATTCGGTGATCTGCTGGGAACTGAGTCTTAACGATCAGTTCACTGCGGGACTACTATGATATAAGTTAAAGCAAAATACAAAAAAAAAAAAGTGCGTGGAGTCCCTTCGCGCGGAAGAATTTAAACTTCGTAACCTGCGACATTAATTGTAGAAGAATCAGCAGTCGTAGAAGGATCACTAGTTCTATTCAGCGACTCTTTTTCCTGCTCCGCTCACTTCCGTGCTTTGTAATAACAGCAATATTGTGCATTTTTCCCTCGTGGACCTCTTGAACCAGTGGAAGTGCTTGTGGTTGCCTCATCGTTTCGCCATGGAAAATGTATTTGTATTATTAATGTATGTGAATGCGACATAATGTAATTTCAGAAGAGAAAACCTAACAATCTATTGATATTCACAAGAGACCTACCTTGACATAACCTTAAATTCGTCGCATTGTCCGTGGGGTTGTTTTCACTTATTTTTTACAATTGTTATCCACTAAATTTGAAAATAAAAAATACTATCCTATTAAATATATGTGTATCAAAACAAGCTAAAAAATATTTATAGAAAAACAATACTTTTATTATTTTTATGCTAGTGAGAACCAAACGATATGGAAATGAATGAGGGAAAACTGGATCCTACCACGTGATTTCCCGGAATAAAAATGTAGCGTTTAACGTTTAACGCAACCTTGTTGGAAGTCGCATAAGAAGAATAACTTCTAAAAGGAATTACTCTAACTTTCTAGGGTAATCATAGAGGAGTTGTAATTTGCTTCTTTTTGCTGGGAAGGAGACTAAAATTGCCCAAAATTGGCTTACATAATATTTGATAAGCCCCTAAGAAAATATTGTATTGCGCTCGAAATAAATGGAAATCTGATGACGAAATACCAGGTGAGTAAGGGAGAGTAAGAAGAGTGAGGGTCTACCCTAATTCATTAACTATTCTCTAAAATCCTGATTGTTACAAGTTCAAAATTACAGGATTTAAGAAACTGTATTGTTTTTAGAGGTAGCTCGAAAGAAGCCAAATGTGCTTTTGGGTTGCCAAAAATCAACAATGTCACCTTTTTTTTTTTTAACATATCTATGAAAAAAAAACTAAAACAAATTTTCACTTCAAACTCACTAGAGTTACTTAATATCATTAATAACTTACGAAATGCAGCAGCTTTGAGCTCAGAAATTATATAATTTATTTTGTTAATAGGAAACAAAATTATCTGTTTGAAAATATTGCCTTGCACAATAAAATGTAGTAAACAGCTGTAAACTTTATAACGGGAAGTCGTGAAATTAAGGAGCTTGAGGATTGTTTCGGCTTACATTTGTATTTAAAACACTATCCATAATAGAGAATTGAAAAAACGTATGTGCAAGAAGAAAAAAAAGAGAAGAAAAACACACACAGAGAACAATTTATACAAATTCATTTTTATTATTTTAATTTAAAAACAAAAAGTAGCAGTGTTGAAAGGAAACTGATATATTTCAATATAGAATATTGCACAATATTTTGTTAAAAAAATAAAACATTTAAATGCAAAAATTAACATGAAATTTAATCCATACTTAAACAAATGGGAGGCAGAGGGGAAAAAACATATTATGTTTCAATATCAAATTACTACAAATGTTATTGGTGCTTCATTTAAAATATTTTGTTTCTTAATGAATATAATGAAGAAGAAGAAAAAAATGATAAATTATGCTTCACCTTATATAAAAAATAATTTATAATTTTCTAAATTTTATTCACTACAAATAAAAAGTGCATTGAGAAAAAAAAAAGTTTTCAAAAAAGATATTCTTCACAGAATTTTAAAAAATTAAGGACAAAAATGAAGTGACTAGTAAACTGCATAAAAACTGAAAATTTTTCTTTGAACTGAAAACATTAACAAGTTACAAAACAAAGAGTAATAGCTAAAATTATTTAAACTATAGGAATTTTAATTCAAAAATTTTATGGAAATGAAAATAAAAAAATTAAGACATAAAAAATTATTTTAATTAAAAAACTCTAAATCTGAAAAAATACATGTGTTTTTCATGAATAGTACGAAGGACAGATGGCGACCTTTGGCAATGTGTATATTTCAGAAAAACAATATTTTTTTTTAAAAATTTAAATTTCTAAAAGTACAAATTATTTTAAATTTCTTCAGTTTAAAAACTGTAAAGGATTTAAAACTGTATAATAAATGCATAAAAATAGAACACCTTTCTGAAATGGTGACTTGTAAACATGGCAGTGTAGATAAAGATAGTATCAAAAGATAAAAGCATTTGGCAAAATAGAAAAGAAATCTTTGGCAATGATAAGTTAGAGTAAAAATAAAAGGAACTACAGCACATTCAGTTGTTAATTCAATATGATTCTGTTACTAAAAATGTTCATTTTAAAGTAGGAGTCAGCAATGTAAACAACAGACAGATTCGATTGATAAGATGATAGTAAAAATAATTGGTTGAATGATAAAATTTCAAAATAATTATTTATTTTTATTAAATATACAGAGATGCCAACTACTCTAGAGAAGACAAAATGTTTTAAAACCCGGTAGAGAACAACAAACTGAAATTTGCAGATTTTAGTTCAATTTTCCAACTTTTTGAAACTCTAGACACGGCTTGAATGCCGGAAAGCCTTTGAATTATTTAGAAGCAGTGATGAGTAAAAATCCTCTAAATCGACTCAAAGAATATACATCAAAAACTACCACGCGAAAATATTTATTCGCTGTCTGGAGCAAGTTGGCATCACTGGTGACCGAAAACTGATTACTATGAATCAACAAAAAATAATAATAATATTTTTCTTTTTTAAACAGTAAAAGAAAAAAACTTTTTTAAATATTACCAATCAAATAAGTAATAATAATAATGAAACTGAAATTAATTCAGAATCAAAAATTTGAGCTTTTTCAAAATTATTACATAATGACTACAATTTAACCAAAATTAATTTTGGGTGATGTTAAAAACACAAAAGTCATTTTTAATTAATTAAAATTTTTTGGGTCTAATATACATTCATTAAAATTTAAACGAAAATGTGTACAAAATATCTGTTTTGATGAATATCGAAGAATTTTTTATTTTAATTAAAATCAAAATAAATCTTAACTTAGAGTTCATTTTGTTATTCAGCATTGATTTGGCATCAGAACTGTGTTAGAAACAAAAAAGAAATTTAAAAAAAAACATATTGCACAAATATTCTGGTAAAGAAACTAAATATCATTAATTTTTTTTAAGAAATTGCTTCTTGATATCATATGTAATACTGGTCATTCTTTGGTCAACAGTATTCTTGCAAATAAATGAATAATTTAATGCATTAATCATGCAAAAAAAAAGTATTTTAAACAATAGACAATGAGATTCTAGATTTTTAAAAAATTGTACAAAACATGAATAATACACTTTTTTTGTGATTGAAACCTTAATTTAACTCATTTCATCATTTGGCACAACACATTTTAATTTATAAAAAAAAGAAATAAACTTTTTTATCAAAAACTAATGTATGGAAACATATAAATGATACAGTTTGACACACAAATTCTACCCGCATGCAAAGTTGCTTTGACAATTGAGATACTTTTGAAAACACCAAACAAACCATCTCAAAAATATAATATTGATACGTACAAATAAAATTTAAAAATAAAGAAAAATCAACGTACAAGTCAGAAGCATAAAAAAATATGAAAATGTACAGGAATGCCGAAATTAAAAATACATTTGGCAAAATGAGACCAAAAATTTGTTGCATGCAAACAAGAATTTCTGTCAACTTTTTAAATAACTAATTCATTCATTCAATAACTTACTGTCTATTATAAGACTTCTTTTAACATTTTATAAACTATTATAATTTTAATAATTCAGTTTTTAACACATGTGTATATTAAATGATATGAAATCACTAGAATAGGATTGCAAAACTATTTCAGGAAGATGGCTGCAGAGAACAAAAATTTTGCTTTCAAGATACACCATGAACTGAGTCTTCACACCAATTGATGATAACTTAATTGCTTCTTAAACAAGATGCAAATTAGTTATGAATTTAAAAGCAGTTGTTGTTATATTTAAAATGTTTATTCCTTTGATAAAATAAAACAAGAGCACAGTTTCAATTTCCTTAGTGATAAAGCTATTTCTTTCTTCTTTTATATAGTAAAAATTATTTATAAGTTTATTTTTTAGATAAATCCTTAAACTACCTTTTCTGAAAATGTCTTTGTTAGCGAAATTTTTCTTTAAAAAAAATCAAAGATGCCTTGAATTCTTGAAAAGAACTGATTTTCAAACTAGTTTATAAAAATTAGTTTTAAAATCTGTTATAACATTTCTTATACTGCTTATATAATTTTATTAAAATTTTTTGTTGGAAGTCAGAAGCAGCATATTAGCCATTCAAGAATCATATTTGTTCCCATACAGAAGGTTGCAACCCCTATTCTAGTATTTGCATTTTTTTTTCTGTATAAATTTTATATAAAAGAAAAAACATTTTAAATCAAAAACTCGTTACCCATCATAATTTAGATAGAAAAGTTAAACTCTCATATAAATAACCTTAAACATTTAGTTTTGAAAATTTGAAATGATCATTAAAACTAAAATACATATTTTTTTCAAGATCTAAAAATTGTAATTAATGATTGTTCCCAGTGTCAGAAACATAAATTTAAAAAGTTCAACAAGCTCTTATGTCAAATTAATTTTCAGGCTCAAGAATTACCCGACGATAACACTTATTGGGCAGTGCATTCCGTATGTCAGCAATATTTGCAACGTCTTTCTTTGCTTTTTCGATTTCTTCTGTATACACCTTCATCCACTGATGCTGCAAATCTCTCTCCTGCCGTAGTTCTTGCAGGCGACTCTCAAAATTAGCTTCCTTGTGCTCTTTCTCTGCTGCTTCTAAACGATTCTCTAATTCATCCAGTAAAGACTCATCAATGTCATCAAGACCCTCTAACAAAAAATTTCAAAACATTAACATATGAAAAACCTTAAGAGAAATTATAATAAACTACAAGACTCTGTAACAAGGACGGCCCTACCTTCTCTGGCACACCTAGACAGAAGGATTTTTTCCACCCTATATTTTTAAAATATGTCAGAGCTCGTATATATACATACCAAAATATACTAGCAATTTTTTGAACAAAACTTAATAAATAAATGAGTCCACGGTGTCTCAGGGGATAAAACATTTGCCTCCCAATGAGGTGAACCTGGTTCAAATCCCAGTGATGGCTGAATGCTACGAATTCTGCACCTGGCTTGCACCAACCATAGATCTGACGTAAAATATCCTCAGTGGCAGGCGGATCATGGGTTAAAGTCCCTTTGCCGTCAGGCTAACCGTGAGAGGTGGTTCACGTGGTCTTCCACTCCAAGTAACGCAAATAAAGTTTAGTTCCCTCAAAAAGTCCTCCCCCCAGAAGGAAAAATCATCTCAATACTAAATCCAAAAGTTCCCTTGTCTTCTGGATTGGGTTCAAAATTAGAAGGTTACAGAGTTAAACATTAGTAGTCATAAACCCAGAACTGGGTCAGCTGTTCAATGATGGTTATAAAAATTTTTTTTAAAAAAACTTAATGAATCTCCCCAAATGAATGAATTGCACTAAAGTTTTAGAATTAAATCAAGAAATTTTTTATTTGCTATTGTTATTTTCTGATTAATTCTAAGAAATTATTATTTTATTTTCCAATTGAATGCAAATTTTCTTTTTCACAGGAAAAAGTATTAATTCAAAATAAGATGTTCAAAAAGAAAATAAATTTAAATCATATTCAAGCAAATCAAAATTGAATTATGCGTTATTTTTTATGGCTTTTAATGGTTTTGAACCTGCTGGCTTGCTCACTAACCTCAAAGATTACTGTGCATACTTAAACTAGAAAACAAACAGATTGATGCATTAAAATGAAAAATTATTCAATGAAAAGAACAAAAAAAAATTTATTGTATCAACATAAATTTAGTTTCAGAGCATTAGCTCCCAGATTTATTGGTTTAAAATTTAAACGTTATCATTTCACAAGTTATCAACGTATCAACAATTTTGATTTTAGAATTCTTAATTAATTTTAAGTTACTATAAAAACTTCTAAGATGTTTTTTGCCAAAGAGTAATAGTGCAAATACTTAGTTTTTAATAGTGTTTTAAAATGTTGCATTCATTAATTTAACTGCATATGCTGACTGGACATAGTTTTACTTAAAACTTATCATAAGAATAAATAAAATTTAATGTTTAATAATTCTAAATTTATGTTTTGCGAAAGGTGGTCAAATTTTTTAAATGCCATAGCAACCATGTCCCTTTTTCGATTTTCACTAAAATTGGCTCTTTTATTCAATATTATTTGGCAAATCATGATAGAAATACAGTGTATAAAATATTGTAAAAAAAAATATTGTTAATATACTTTTGTTGCAAAATTCATGAAAATGAATATAAATTTAAGGGTCAATAATTGTATTTAGGTAATAAGGTTAAAAACTTTTTAAAAACTTTTACCTTAAAATGTTGCATAATAAGGTAATATCATAGGATTATGTACTTTATAATAAAGGAACATTGCTTCTAGTTTCAAGATTTTAAATAGATGAATAACAGTAATAAAATCAAGAAAAAAAAGAAAGACATACTTTACAGGTGAAAGATGTCTATATGAATTTTGCAACAACAGTCTTATCCTTAAATTGGCAATTTAGCTTATATTTACCAAATCATTTAATCATAATTAGCATAGAACATATTCAAATAGATTAATTATTTTTGTAATAAATGTTTAACAATATTTTATACACTGTGTTTCTTTCCATCATGATTTTCTAAATAATAATGAATAAAAATACATGGTTTGGTGAAGAAACATGGTTGCTATGACATTTAAAAAATACAGAGTATACACAGAGTATACCTTCACAAAATATTAATTATTTTAGTTCATATAAATAGCAATTTGCTTAGATCCTAAAATTTGATACAACAGAATAATTCAGTGCAGAATTACCTAGAGCCCGCAAAATATCATCAACGGTATCTAGGGCATTTTTCACTTTAACAGAGGCATCAGTGGCACTTTGTTTGGCTCTATTTGCTTGTTCCAAAGCCTGAAATGAAATATTTTTAAAAAAAAATTAATAATTGTGAAAAAAAATCATACAAAGTGAAAATATACCATATGTAGAAAATTTTTTTAGAATTCATAGTTTCAAAAACAACTATTATAATGGCATGTGCTTCAAAAATAAAAAAATTCACCTGTTTGACTAGATCAGCATCATCATCTGCTTGTTTTTCATACTCTTTCAATGTATCATCTGTTTTCTGAACCCCATCAGCTAGATCATCAGCTTTATCCCTTAATTCTCCTGCTTCTTTCTTTGTCTCTTCAGCACTTTCCAAAACAGCTTGAGCATGCTTCAAATAAAAACATTAGTAAACATTGAATGTCATTCACAAAGAAAATTTTCAGACAAACAAAATACCAATTAGAAAATATAGAATGTCATTCACAAAAAAACAAATTTTAGAAAACTCAGAATACTGTAAATTGCCAAATAACAGAATATAAATATCTTAATTTCATAGGTATCATTAAAATATTATAATTATAACCGTCCTTTAACAGTCGATTCAATGATTGGGCTTACGACTACTAATGTTCAACGCCACAGCTGTATAATTTTGAACCCAATTCAAAAGACAAGGTAACTCCTGAATCAAGTACAGAGAGAAATTGGCCATTGTAGAGGACTTATTGATGGAACTAACCCGCATTTGCTTTACATGGAGAGGAAACCCACGAAAACCTCCCACGGTTAGCTAGAAGGCAAAGGGACTCTCACACATGATCTATCTACCACTTAGGCTATTTTACAGCAGACTGTGGTCAGTGCAAGCTGGATGCAGAATTTGTATCCACCAGCCATCGCTGGGATTCGAACTTGGTACACCTCATTGGAAGCCGAACGCTCTATCCCCTGAGCCATCGTGGCTCCCATAGCTATCATTGTAAAAATATTTTTATTTGATCTTGACCTAACATGAGAGTATATTTTATTTTTAAAAGAAAAAATAATTAAGTTATATAAATTCACCATACTGTAAAGCAGTGTCCCTCAACCTATTTATGGCCTTGGACTGGTCATCTTTTTATAATTTTACCTTGGCGATGTGAAAGGGGGGCGTGGACGTTGATTATTTAAGATGATTTTGCTTTTATAATTTTAATTTAATTTTATTTAAACATGCCTTCAAAACAAAATACAATTACAAGGGTAATTGTGAGCCCAAGTCAAAATTCCGGAAAATTTCCTGAATTTGAAAAAAAAAAAAACAAAAAAAAAAGCAGTTTAAATTGAAAAATTAGAAAAAAAATTAAACAAGGTTTTTTTCCCCTTTTTCTCAGTATTTCTTAGTTTACTAAAAATATATTTAAAATTTTACACATACCTATACCATTTACACATACCTATGATGACCTGGAGAAGTAATTAAAATTTACAAATATGTCATTTTTTTTTTTTTTTTTTTTGAGTTTATGATTATAACAACTATTTAGTGATAAAAAAATGAATATTAATCATGAATATAAGCTTATAAAGTATTTCTGTGGCTCTCCCTTACAAACAAATTAAATAAACTGTGTTTTTAAGTTCCACCTTTAAAAATTTGATTTCCGGAAACTTAAGTGATCAATGATTTTTTGAAACGTCTGGACTTTCGATCTCCGGAAACTTCCGGATCACTGTTAGCGAAAAATCCGGAAATCAGGATTTTTTCCGGAGCACAATCAGCCCTGCAATTACATGCACAGTATGGGTGCAGCTTTAGGTGAAGAATCTTAGTTTTAGGTTTATCTCAGAGTAAGTTTTATCTCAACTGCCAGTTAACCTCTCATCCATAAAAAGTCGCATAAACCCAAAAGCAAAACACGACAATAAAGAAAATTGAAAAAATTTAATGTTTCTACCATTTGATCTATGGATCGGAAGTAATTAGGGGCCCGGGGGTTGGGGACCACTGCTGTAAAGTACCAATGGCAGAATATAACATCTTAATTTTATAGGTATCATTATATAAATATTATAATGTAATCTTCACCCAAAATGAGTCTTGCTGATGTTCAATTTTTGTGCAGATCCAAATTAAAACATACTGTCAAACAAAGTCTAACTTTCACACGTAATAAAAAAAAATTCTTAAATCGGCTGAGCATCTAAAATCAGATTAATCTCTCTCGATTTCACTTTATAAAAGTTTAAATTGATGATTCATGAAAATTTTTCTTATTTGTTAGAAACAATGAGGGGAACTTTTAAAGTGTTTTAATTAATGAGAAGAACAAATACTCACGGCCACCCCCTGGCAAATGACACCAACGCCAAAATAAGAACATATTTCCTTTTAAGAGAAAAAATAATAAAATTGAAAACTAAACCCTCTTCTTCACGTGTGCGCAATTTTTTAAACTATATTTAAATTAAAAGAAAACCAATAGCAGCTAGAAAAATTATCTTTAAAACCGCTTTTAGCCAATGGCATGCAGATGTGTAGAGATACTCATGGGCAACTCCTCAATTAGTTGCTTTTAAAATGAGTAGCCTAATCACTGAAATAGCCTATTTCAGTTTTAAACAAAAAATTGAAAAAAATACATAATTTATGAAAATGTAAACACACATTTTCTGTATATATAAGCAGATATTAATAATGTGATAAAAATGAATAATTTTCAACCAAACATTATTTTTCAAACATAAAAAAAATTAAACTTTTATTGATGGTATTTCTCCTTATATAACTTTACCACAGATATAGATCGCAAAAAGTGATCTATTTTTGATAAACATTAATATGGAGAAAGTGGTACGTTGATTTTTTCAAGTGGTTTATTTTTTTCATTTACCTTATACTACTATAGCTTTTAAAAAGCACTGTGCTTTGACTTCATATTCAAATATAAATACTATTGATATCAATACATTACAGTACTATCTTGCTAACAACAGAACAATAGTTCAATCACTTTTTTCCCTTGTTTAAAAAAATGGAAACTTCCTCTTTTAAAAGGGCACTAGGCACAAATAGGCAAGATTATTCATAAATATAATCCTCCATTCTATTTAATAAAAACTCTGAATCCACAATAAAGTAAAAATGTATATATTACATCAGATGCATTCTTAGCCGTGCCTTCCGCACGTTGAGCTTCATCCCTGGAGTCAATGGCAACCATCTTAGCCCCACTTAAAGCACTTTCAGCTGATGCAGTTTTATCTTCTGCTTCAGTAATAATTCTTTCTATTTCTGGAATTCTAGTCATTGCTTCATCAGCTCTACCTTTGCTCTCTTGTATAAGCTGATCAAAACCTAGAAGAAAAAAATAATTAAAGCTTTAAAAACCAATAAAGTGCTTACAGTTTAAAGCAACTCATAATTAAAATATATATGTATATTTTTAAATTTATGGCTTTATTTTTTTCCATCTTATTTACTTATTTATTGATTTTAATACTTGTTACAGTAGTAAAAGTCATTGTAAAATTCAATTAAAATCAGGTACTTTTCCATTTCGCCAGTACAAATGATAAAGTCAAAAAAAAAAGAGAAAAAAAAAGAAAGAAAGAAAGAAAACTAATAAATTTACTTGTGCTAAAGAAATGGAAAAGTTTTCCTACATTCAAATAATAGCTATGTTTCAATCTGTTTTGAATGAAATTTACAAAGATTTATTGCAAATAATAATAATAATAATAAAATTTAAGTTTAAATCGAAGAATCCTTTTAATTTTCAATGTAAAAATTTATATTTCAATATTAATTTATATTCAAAATTTATATTTTTCAATACAAAAATTATTTATAGATTTTTATATAGAAAATTAAAAAAATTCTTTAATTTAAACTTAAATTTTATTATTATTATTATTTGCAATATATCATTGTAAATTTCATTCAAAACAGATTTAAACATACTAACTATTTTATGAATATATGAAAACTTTTCCATTTCTTTAGCACAAGTAAACTTATTAATTTCCTTTCTTTCTTTTTTTTCTTCACTTTATCACATGTACAATGGAAAAGTACCTGATTTTAATTGAATTTTACAATGACTTTTACTACTGTAACAAATATTAAAATTAATAAACATCAAGTATTAATTCAAAATTCAAGTATTCTATGTCAAATATTAATTCAAAATGTAATTAGTACAAAATGCTTATGCAAAATACAAGAACAGCAACTACGAATTTTCAACAGCATATATTTGATTAAAATCATACCTCTCAATGTTTCAAGTGTTTCCTTAGCATCTTTTAATGTTTTTTCACCAGATTCAACTGCATCCTTAGCTTTAGCAAGAGCAGCATCAACAGTAGCCATCATCTCATCAATTATCTGAAAATATAAAAGAAAAAATATTCGTTAAAAATTGTTACATAACTATTCCTCTAACTTTTTTTCTACTTTAATTCTTGACAACTTGAAAGATAATCAATCCAACTATTAAACTTATGGTAAGTCATATTCTTTTTTTGCAGCATCCTATGACAGTTGTATTACAAATTCAATGTACTATTAATAAAATCAAGAAGCAAATAATTTAACAATTAAACTCATGCTAAAAAAATAAGAAAGTATTTATAAGTTACTTGTTGTTGTTTCTCTCCAGCTTTAAGTAAATCTTCAGCATCATCAACTTGTTGCTTTATCTTTCCCAAAAGTTCTTCATTTTCTTTAGCAAGATTATCAGCCCTTTCTTGTAATTCCTTAGCCTAGGAAATCATAAATTAATACAACATTTCACAATAGCCAATATTTGAAGAATGTCAAAAAAATTCACAAAAAGCAAAACGAGTTGATAGCTCGATTAAATATTTTTATCAACAAATACAAAAAGCCTCTAATTACTTAAACTTAAAAAATATAGACAAGTATGAATACATAAACAAATATTCAATATACAGATATATATTATAAATAATACAATATACATGCATCTTCTTATATGAATCTAATTATGAATGCCTTCTTTGTAATATTTCCAAGTTTCAGAACTGTTTTAAAATTGATTTTGCAGATGATTTACTTCTTATTGCCCAGTGTAAAATTTTTCAGGAAGCCGGTATTTTTTCACAGAATATTCTTGACTATATATATTCTTGACTATAATTTACAACTTTAAAATTAGTTCCTGTTATAAAATCAACCGAACAGAGTCATAGCTGTATTTAGGATTTTAATAATCGAAAGAAGAAAGTACTACATACTGTTTACTAAACAAAAATTTTAATTAATCAAAAAAAGTGTAGCCAGATACATAATTCTAATACTAAACAAATGAATAATACTAAAATAATACTATATGAACGAAGCTGCTTATCATGAAGCTGTACATAGTGTTAATTGGCAGCTCGATTTTCAACAATTCATAAAAAAATAATTCATTAATTACAATGATAGTATAAAAATAAAATCATTTTCAAATACCTGCTTGATAAGAGCAGCAGCATTCTCTTTCATTTCATCCACATCAATATCCGGTAAGTTAATCGAATTGGCTTTTGTGAACAAATCAAGTGCTGCCTCATATGTTTTATTAGCTTCATCATAAGCAGCTGTGGCTAATCTTTTCACTTCTTCTATTTTATGGTCCACATCTATAAGCCTTAATAAAAAATAACAAGGGTAAGAAAAATAAATTGGTATTTATAGCCAGATTGCAACTGTTATTCTTGCAAAGAAATCTATAAAACTTTAAAAATTTTTGCGTATACCCAAAATATTAGTTGCATCATCTTTCTCAAAAAATGGAGTGCTGTGGCAAAGGAACTAAAAGCTTTTTTAAGGGGTATAAAGTTAAGGGAAGTTTTTTAAAGAATTAGCTAAATTCATTATTTAAGTTAACAGTCAAAATTTCAACTCACGATGTAGTGAATACAAGAAGTTTCATCTTTTCGTTTTTCTTCTATTAAAAAAAAAAATGTTGAATCACATCTTTTTAAAGTACAAAACCATTGTTTCTGGATATATTAAAGTCTTAAGACAACCCAATTTCAATTTAATATTATTATTATTATTGTATTTTATATTTTGAGTTTCTCGATCACCAAAACTTTCTTCATATCACACTTGTTATCATCTTTAACATTGTTCATATTTTTCATGAATGTGAAATAGTGGTGAACGAAAATTACATTCTGGCTTATATTTCAGGAAATGAAATTCCATGCATGCCTGAGTCAAATACTGTGCAAAAAAAGGTGATACCCTGAATAACTATTTATTTAATGAGTTGTATGAACTTTGTACTAAGAAATAATACTCTTTACGGTATGAGTAAACCTCAAATATGCTAATTGACCTGTTTATAAAACTCTTTTAATGAAAGATATTGTAATGCAAAAAAATCTTTTTAAGATAAAAAATTAAAATTGGTTGCATAAAGGGTATGCAAGCTTATTTAGAGAAAGTTCATTTTTGCATCTGGTTTTGTAATTTTTAATTCAATCAGCTTATGTTAACTTTTTTGTTTCTTTCTAACTTACTTTCTTTCTAACCGATTGATGTTGTCTGCTGTTTCACCAGGAGTTTCTAATGCATGTCTCACTTTGTCATAGGCCTCTTTGGAAATATTCCTGGCATCTAAGGATTTTTTCATAATCTCTTCAGCTTCTTTTTCATGCCTAGGTAAAAATAAATTTAAAGATAGAGCTAAAAGTTCTTATGTTTAATGCAGTTTTGAGAGTTACCACATAAGAAATATTCTGTGATCTGCTGAGAATCAAAATTTACAAAAATTTAACAAAATAAAGATTTAACCATAGACATAATATGGAGTACTTTAAAAAAACACTTTTATTTAGGGGAATCTCAAATTTACTGGTATTTATTTTTTTTCTTTAAAAAAATACTTAATAACTCAAAGTAACTAAACTAGAGTTAAATATCCAAATACTTTCTGAAATTACCAGCTTTGAAAACTTATTAAAAATGAAGTTATCTTTTCATGTCTCAATTATTTTATAGTTTAATTATTTACATAACTTTGAGGTAAAACAGGTCCTTTGGATGAAAAAAATTAAAGCAGGGCATAATACAGTTAATATGATTTTAAAAAGATGATACAGTTAGTATGATATTTAATATTATAAGCATTAATATTACATTCTAAAGTATACTAAGTATACTTTAGTATACTTAGTATACTAAGTAGAACTTAATACTCCTGTGTACCCTTGATAAATTTTTTTTGTTTCTGCAAACTCCTTTTTGCCTAAATCTTCTATATCCATGAAAAATATTTGCCATTACTGATGAATGGCTACTAGCTCTTATAATAGTAAATTGATAAGGTGTCTCAAACTATTGAAACTTAAAAGTCTTTTAATTTAAATTTTACATTTAAAACTAAACCTTGGTTTGAATTATAATAATTTTACTTTAAAAAAAGTCCTTCAAACATAGTGTAATCCAATCCATGAGCTTCCTCTAGTGACATGAGCATCTTTTAGTTAAGTAGATTTGAACCAAAATATACTCTTAAACTGCAGTAGCAAGCTTGTTCTGATAAAAGTATACAAGTATAAGACTCATTCAACCAACTCTAGTTTTTGGAAGAATAATAAGTATTTAACAGCTTTCATATTCAGCTCTTAATGCTTCTCGGTCTTAATTTTTGCCAGAAATTTATATGATTTCTATATTTGAAATTGGATTTCAGATTCAGTCGAATAACATCTCTTTTCCCCGAAACTGACAACTTGATGATCAAAGAACAATTTGTTGAAGAGATCTGACATTTATTTATTACCTACAGCATTATGATTTAGAAAATATTATTGAAAAGACACCGTGAGCTCTTTTATATATAATAAATATTAATATTTTCTAATAACCCCAAGCCATCATTTCCTTACCCTCCAACTGCTACAGAATTTCCGTAGTTTCAGAAATCTTCTTTTCAGACAGTAGCAAAATTAATGTCTTAATACGAACTAAGATAGACAACGTTAAAGAGCACAAAGATATTATTAAAAGCAGACAGCTGTTTCGGATGCTCAAAGGGCAACCTTCATCAGTGCAACAGAAAACAATAAGAGAACAGAGTAAATATATATAGAAAGATGACGTCACAAGGAAAATAATTGTAATTTAGATCAAATCCTTAAGTTATGAACAGCATTGATTCTTGCATTCAGTTCACCTTTGAATTAGAGTCTGATCAAAAACTTCCTTTCTTAGATGTGCTTGTGACTCGGAATGATAATTCATTCCATACTACTGTCTTTCGTAAACCTTTTGCTGTTTCTCTTCCCCCTCATTACAGATCCGCCCACCCTCCCAACCAAAAACTTGCCTCTTTTCGGTCTTTTGTCCACCGTGCTGTTAATATTTGTTCCAATATTGATCTTCTTGATGCAGAATTAAACTACATCAAAGCCATTGCTCATGACAGAGGTTATTCCCCTAGCATTATTGATAATATTCATAAAAACGTAACTAAACAATCGCCTACCGATAAACCTTCCAAAGAATTTTCTAACAATTTGGTAATTTTACCCTATTTTCCTAAAATAAGTCGGCAAGTTGCTAATATCCTAATGAAGTTTGATTTCAATATTATTTTCAGTCCCATTAATAAGATAAAATTTTCTAATCTCAAACAGCCCATTGACAGTCAAAATAACTGGGGTATATACCAAATTAATTGCCAATGCGGCCTTTCATATATTGGCCAAACTAAGCGTGCCTTAAAGTGCCGTGTCAAGGAACATGAAGCTTATGTCAAAAAACAAGAATTTAAACGCTCATCTATTGCCCAACATTGTTGGGACTCTAATCATAATTTTAATTTTTCCTCTTCTAAAGTCATTCAAAATTGTTCCTCAATATATGATTTAGATTTTTATGAGTCTTATCATATTTTCAAAAATTCCAAACTGTTGGTCAATGACCTATCGAGTGCTCCTTATATTTCTCCTGTTTGGAAATCTATGATAAAAACTAACTACCCCCCCTTTTTTTTGTTCCTTGCTTCCTATTTGTCGTCTTCCATTCACCCTTCCCTCCTATTGGCCGTTGGTCTAAACCCTCTTGTGACGTCATCTTTCTATATATATTTACTCTGTTCTCTTATTGTTTTCTGTTGCACTGATGAAGGTTGCCCTTTGAGCATCCGAAACAGCTGTCTGCTTTTAATAATATTTTTGTGCTCTTTAACGTTGTCTACCTTAGTTCGTATTTTAGCACAAAGGTCGCCCACTCGTGTATTTAATGTCTTAATATTTAAAAAAAAATTATTTTAGCGTAACTTGTCCACTATTACTTATAAAAGTGCAGGCCATATGGCTAGATTCTTAAGTTCTGATAAAAGTTTTATGAGAGATCCATTTGCTTTAAAAATTTCTACTTTGGTTCGCTACCACTAGAAAGAATTATTTTCAAAATCCTCATAAGTTGGAGCGTATGCATTTCCCAAAACCCCAGGAGTGTACTCGTATTACAGATTAGGAGCCTCTGATCTAGAAGAGTGCTGAATAAAAGGTTACAATAACGATAAGAAAAAGGAAATAATTACTCGTCAGCAAGGTGCCTGGCTTCTCTTGCAATTTCAGACATTCTTTCAGACTGCTGACCAAATTTTTCAGATCTTTCAATGGCTTTTTCTAATGCGGATATTCCTTCAGTTTCCAGGTATTTTCTGGCACTGATGAGGGCATCATGTGCACTTTTGATGATGTCTTCAGCCATCGATATATTTCTTTCACCAGAACCTCCAATTTCTTTGGCATCGATTATCTTATTAGCAATCACACCAGCTGTTTTATTCACATCTTCCAATCTATTGCGAAGGTCTTTCAGTTTATTTCCAACCTGGCCATCCAGCTCTAGAGAATAAAATTGTCGACAGACTCCCTCAATTAAAAGAACAGCAAGCCAATTTAATATTAAGTTTAAATACACAATATAATTTCACTTCTTTTTTTAAATTGTCAGAAATAAACGAATATTATTAAGTTATTGGAAAATTAAATTAAAGTTAAGTTTTGTTGTAAGGTGTTGCAAAGAGTCAGTGATTAAGGTAATGTGAAAGTGGGACTCACCTGATATTATTAAATACATAAAAATAAATAGAATGAATTGCATCGCCCACGTTATTCGAATGAGTGATGATAATACAATAAAAAAGAAACTGCTTTTTAGACTCAGTTAAACAAGAAAGCGGGGAATTCCACAGTTGAGATGGGCTGACTCAGTGGAGTCTGATTTTCTCACAATTAATGAAAAGAATAGAAGATCAAAGATAAATTGGAAGTCGTCTAGGAGAAATCTTCAGAGGAAGGCATTGGCTCACATTGGGCTGTCTGGCAAACTATGATGATGATGCTGAAAGTGGGAATTGATCCCCAGTGGTGGCCAAAAGCGCACTCTGTTTGGGAAGTAAAGGTGGCAAGTATGCACTGCTGACTTCCCTGCCTTCATCAGCTTGTTTCTCACAAAATTTAAGGACTTAATCTCCATGACTCCACTGGCCCACAATGGGCTGTTGAAGGAATGCTTTACCATACTTTTCTGTATGTATAAGATCTGTCAGCTAGCTTTGATAGGTAGCTTAATTATTTGAAATTTTTTTCTACTCTAATTATTAGTATACCACTGCTCTGTGAAATATTTCTCAACAATTATACAAGTTAGCAGCTAGGATAACTTCCAGATCCCGGTTCATTTATACATCACATGCTTACAAAGCAATGAAATAAAAATAATGGCTGAATATATATCAAACAGATATTTCATAACATAATATCTAAATCTTAAAGAAGAAAAAACATTATTTAAGTTGCACAATAGTTTAAAATAGCATACTATATTTTAAGCTTGCTCAACACTCCTATTTCTGGTTCATATATACTTATATCTAGTATACATATGTCATACATTTATCTAGTATTTCATCATATGTAATTGTAAAATATATATAAATTGAAGATAGATAAATATAGACAAATAGAGAGGTAAATATGGAGAACAAAAATGTCCATAATTGTTTATACCTTTATTTTTTATACCAACGGGAATTAAAGATAAAAATTATTGGCCTTTTTATTTTGATCTAAGAATTTTCTTAATGGTTAGATTTTTGTTATGTTATGTTTATTTTGTTATGTTATGCAATGTTACCCAAAGTAATTTTTTTGTTGTGAGACTATAAGAGATAGATATATTTTTTTGTATATAACTGTTTGAAATCATTGACTCTAAGGAAAAACTCCCTAGAGATACTATTTATAAGCTAGTATAAGAAAATATGTTTCAATTTATCTTCAAAGAAATAATACATTTAATCTTATTTCAATAATTATCAAATGATGATTTAACAAAAATTATGTGTAACTAAGAAATTATTTATACGATATGAATACCAAAATAAATTTAGGTAAAGAAAAATCAAGAGCTAATACAAACCAGTAGAGCCTAAAGCTTCTTCTAATAAATTATTAACTTTTTCTTGCACTTTTGCCAATTTCATGACAAATTCTTCATCATTCAGCAATTGGGGATTATCTCGTAATGCCTGCAGCAATTCTTGAAGTTCAGCCAGTTTTCCACGATGAGCATCAGCAGCATCTTTAACAAGATTGTAGCAAGGTGGGCAGTCTGAAAGATTTATTTAATGAATTAAAAATATGGTATTAAACCTTAAAACATTGAGCCCTTAGGAAAAATTGTATTGAAATTTCCCTCTATACACTACACTTCTATTAAATAACATAGGTTAAACTGTATTTTTTGCTTTAAAAAAAAAAGGCAGGAAAGTTCGCAAAAAACAGGACAAACACACAAAGAATTTTTAAAAAATTCAATTTGAGGCTCAAAATTTCAGTGGTCCAAGACCATTAAAATTTGACTTTAACTACCATCAAATATTTATGTCCTCAGACATGCAATTCATATGTGAAGGGAAAGTATTATTTTTTTTTCTTATGGACAGAGCCGGATTATACCATTCGTAGGCCCTAGGCAATTAAAGATAAACTTGTGAATACTTTTGTATTAAGAATCACATTGTATCACATTGTATTAAGAATATATTTGTCGATTCTTGGATCAAATGCAGAAGGAGAAAGATCTTTCTCCAGATTAAAATTGATAAAAAATTATTTGCGTTCAACAATGAATCAAGATCGTTTGGCATCGCTCGAACTTATGTCTATTGAATACGACATTCTGCGTAGTTTGGTTGGAATTCGACAGCATAATACAAGATTTCGTTGAATCCAAAAATCGCAAAAAAGTAATATATTAGATCATAAGATTCTGCAAAATAATTTATTACCGAAAAATATTATATTTTTATTTGTATGTATCTTCATAATTTTGTGCAAAATACACTTGTTGTTTTTAAAGCTAAATTATTTTTGTCAAAAAATTTTTTTCTTCCAAGTTTTTCGTAGGCCCCTGAATTTTGTAGACCCTAGGCGCGTGCCTAGTATGCCTATAGGTTAATCCGGCCCTGATTATGGATCTTATCTTTCATAATAATTGTGACATATATCATAATTTTTAATTTAAATTCACTTTATTAACTTCTAATTATTAAAAAATGTCTAATAGAGGCATGTAAAAGGACCAGTGAAAATGTGCAAGGATTAGTTGTAATATGTTTTAGTTACTGGTCCTTTGAACCAATGAATAAATTTTATTTCTATCCTTTTAAATGAATGTTTGAATGACTACTGTTAGGATTATTTTAATTAAAATTTATTTTAAAAACAGGAATATACAGAAAATATTTCATCAAAATAGTATATTTCATCATAATTGTAACATATATCATAATTTTTAATTTAAATTCCCTTTATTAACTTCGAATTAATAAAAAATATCTAATAGAGACATGCAAATGGACCAGTGAAAATGTGCAAGGATTAGTAATATGTTTTAGTTACTAGTCCTTTGAACCTCTGAATAAATTTTATTTCTATCCTTGTAAATGAATGTTTGAATGATTGCTGTTAAGATTATTTTAATTAAAATTTATTTTAAAAACATGAATATACAGAAAATATTTTTCTTAACGTATATTTATGAATATAATTCACTGATTTTGATTAAGTTTAGTTACTGTATTTTTAATCTTTTAATTTCGTCACTTAAAAATTTGTTTAATTAATTTTCTATAATGAATATTAAAAAAATCCTTCTCGACACAGCTGATTAAAAATGCTTACAATGAGTTGGCATATTTATCCGTGTAACTAAAAGTTTTTAAATTCAATCACAGTTGCTGGAGGTTTCTCATGCATTATATCCACATAAAAAATATTTATTTATTGTTTTAAATATTCATTTTATCAGGTAAAATATCTTATCTATTGTTCTAAGTATATATATATATATATATATATATATATATATATATATATATATATATATATATTCTAAAATAAAGATAAGAAGAAATATAAATACAAATTATATCTCACCAACACATCCAGCAGCTTTGTTATGAGTATTTTCTTTACAACGTTCACATTTACGTCCTTCAACATTTGGTTTACAAGGACACTGTCCAGATGGGTCACACTGGGGTGATGTTGAACCAATTGGATCACACTCACATTCTAAAAATAAAATTGCTCAATAATCACATTTAAATTTCAGAAAAGGTTTTTATTAAAAGCAGGGTTGGCAGTTTTAGCCATAGACAAAGCCATCACTTCTAAAAAACCTAAAAAACTGCATTTATGTACAAGAAAAATTTAATTCATCTCTTAAATATCACATTGCAATATTTATAGTTAATTATAAAATTTCTACTTTTCTTATGGAATTTAACATATGAGGAAAGGAAACTACCTTGAAATATTTATTAACCTACATAACTTTCCAAGCATTGAGTAGCAGTAGTAATTTATTTACTTTGCTCTAGGGCAGTGGTCGGCAAAGTGCGGCTCCAGGGCCGCATGTGGCTCTTTGGCTCCTTAAGTGGGGCTCTGGCTCAATTATCCACGGAAGGCACAATAATATTTTCATTTTAAAAAAAACTTGGTAAGAAAGAAATTACATCTTATTTTGATAAATTAATCCGAAGAGCTATTTCGGGACTTTAAGAACAAAGCAGATATTCTGAAAAGAATTAAAGAGGTACTATTGTCTGCCAAAACCATTAAAGATAGAACAATTAAAATGTGTTCGACTATAACCACCCAGCATATCGAAGATCTGAAATTGGTTTCAGCTTTATCAATAGCAGTTGACGAGTCTTGTGACATAAATGATACAGCACAAGTGTCACTTTTTGTAAGATTTATGTCTTATTCAGGCCCTAAAGAAGAACTTTTAGGGTTATTGCCACTGAAAGGTCAGACGCGTGGAGAAGATATCGCAAATGCTGTAATTGAGTGTATGGATAAACATCATATTCCCCTCGATAAAATTGTGTCGATTTCAACAGATGGGGCCAAAAGTATGACCGGCGTAAGAAAGGGTTTGTTTCTATCTTGAAAGAAAAAATTAATCACGAGATACTTGTTTACCATTGTATCATTCACCAAGAAGTGCTTTGTGTGCAAACATTTCCAGATGAAATTTGCAAAGTTATGGAATTAGTGATTACCATTATTAACTCCATTTTAGCTAAAGCTCTTAATCATCGCCAATTCAAAGAATTTTTATTTGAAATGGAGAGTGAGTACGCTGATCTTTTGCTTCATAACAAGGTACATTGGTTATCAGGAGGGAACGTTTTAAAACGTTTCGCGTCCCTTTTCCGGAAATAAAAGCATTTCTCCTTGAGAAGGGCGTTCACTATCCAGAACTAACAGACGATCAGTGAATCCAAAACTTTTATTTCATGATAGACGTTATGTCTCATCTAAATCAGCTTAATCGTAAACTACAAGAGAAAGGAAACTTAATTTTCTCGATGTTAGAAGAAGTAATAACATTCAAAAACAAATTATCCATTTTTGCTCCGGATTTTGAAAGGGAAACATTGTTTCACTTTCCAGGCCTGCTGAAGCATCACCAAGAAAATTATTCCTCTATTGATAAACACCATTTTAAAACAATAATTTTAAACATTCGGGAAGCATTTCTCAGCAGGTTTCAGGAATTTGAAAACAGCAGAGCAACTTTAGCATTTGTCAAAAATCTTCATCCTCTTAATGCTACGATAACCGAGTTGAAACTTTCTCCTTTTGAAGTTGATATTGGTAGTTTTGGAATACAATTGCTGGATTTAAATATTATATATTATCATTTTCTATATCTAAATTCGAACGTCTTTGTGTTGAATTGGGAATATTGGAGAAGAAAAATTTCATCTTAGTTCAAAACACAAGTGGTCTGCTTTGAATGACCTGGAGAAGGAAGACATGATCATTTTCAACGCTTAGAATAGTATTCCTGATTCTTACGATCAGCTGAAAAAGGTCACGTTTGCTGTTCTTTCCCTTTTTGGTTCTACATATATATGCGAACAATCTTTTTCAAGCATGAACATTATCAAGAGAAAACTGAGAAGTCGTCTTATTGATGAGAACTAGAAACAACAACATTCAAACCTGACTTACTCAAACTTTCCAAGGAGATGCAAGCACATTGTTCGCATTAATAAATATTTATTAAGTAGGAAATTTAGTTTTATTTAGAGTACTACTTGTTTAGTGTAATAAAAGTTTACTAAACAAGCAGATTTGGCTCCCAATTTTTCTTAAAATTTTTGCAATGTTCATATTTGGCTCTTTGGCTAATAAGTTTGTCGACCACTGCTCTAGGACTTCTCAATGGGCTATTGGCGACGGTTTGGAAACATCCCTAAGGATGTTCCGAGGACATGCCATCACACAATTGAATTTCTTTGCATAGGAGGTGGCCCACCCCGTTCAGTAGCCTAATGACTTGCACATGAAGTCGATCACTGTACAGTAGCACAGTTTATGGAGGACCGATACTGTACACCTTCCGTCCCTTCACAGGCTGATCCAAGTGGTCACTCACCCAGTCACTGACTGCTACCAGTGATTCTTGACTTGGTTACTTGAACTTCCATGCTTATAAATAGTGGAATTTATAAATTCCGCGTTTACAACAACAAATAAACTTGATACGAAATAATCAAATGAACAAAACTCTAAAAAGTGCAAGAGAAGTCAGTTTCCCACTGTTGGCCTCATTTCACAGGGTGCTTAGCCAAATTACTCAACAAAAAATAAGCACTTTTCAAGCACTCAAAAAATATTTTCAAGCACTTTAAAAAAATATAATTAGGCAGGGTTGGAAAGTTTTCGACAATAACGGTTTTATCTTGTTTTAACCGTTATGTCAAGAAAAAAACCTTTTGGCATTGTTTTTGACAAAAATCATGAAATTTTGAATCATGTAAAACGAATAGAGTTTTCATACGGTAGGAACTGACAATACGCCAAAATAGATTGGGGTTGAAGAAATTATAAAAACGATGAATAGAACTATGTGAACTGTGACTTTTTGCATAATTCGAAGCAAAAATCAACATAGTAAAGGAAAAATCTCATTTTGAAAAAGAGAAACTTAAGCACTTTTTAAAAACATCCAATGAAAAAAGTACCTTTAAGGGCTTTTAAAAAACGAAAATAAGCACCTTTAAGACTTTTTTAAAACCGCTACGCACCCTGTTTCATGACATCACACCAGTTTGCCAAAAGCCCCTTAGAATTTTTTTTCCTGGTTATTTCTGAAGTTATAAGCAGAAGGCCACACAAATCACAGTTTAGAAAATAGTTTCTAATAAAAATTAATGAAATTGGTGTGAAGTACAATTATAAAGTTTTATAAAGGACTTAAAAAAAAAAAGTATATTTAATTTTTGTACCTTTACACCCTTCGATTGAAAATCCATACTGAAGGGGCATGCACTGATCACATTTTTGGCCAGTAACTCCCAGACGGCAATGACACTGACCAGAGGATATATCACAGCTACCATCTAAGGAACCTATGGGATCACAGTTGCAGTGCTCACAGCCATTACCACTGGCTAAGTTCCAATAACCTTCAGAACAGACGTCGCAATGCTTTCCTTCTACATGAGATTTACAGGGGCATTGCCCAGTTGCATAATTACAGACTAATACGTTTAGTTCAGGTTCTCTCAAAACAGTTCCAACAGGCTTGCAATTACAAGCTGAAACATAAATTCAAAAATGAACTTGTAAAGCATCTCATAATAACATAGTAATTAAAAATAAGTATTAATATCAGAAAGCAATATATTAATATGCCTAAACATTAGCTTTGCAGTCACCATTGAACTTATAGAGTATCTTTCTATAATATACTAAGAATAGTATTGAAATAAAAAAACAATGACTTTGCAGTCTTCTTTGAAATTATACAGTATTCGATAATACAAGGAAGATTTTAAATTATTATTCGTCCTGCTGATATTTTGTACATTCAGAAGGAAAAAAATTTCTTATGTGTGAAATTTAGTGAGCTATTATGACTGATTAATTTAATTTTGTCCATCTCTAAAATTGGACCCCAGCAGTACCCATGGCTTATAGAGTATCTTTCATTAATATAATAATTAAAAATAGTATTAATATCAGAAAACAATATATTTGTAAGCCTGAGCATTAGTTTTATAGTCTCCTTCAAACTTATAGAACATCTTTAAGTTTATAGAGTGTCATTCTATGGTACAGCAATTAAGAATAGTATTAATATCAGAAACAATACATTTGTAATTCTAAACATTACCTTTGCAGTCTCCTTTTGGCAATGCTAGAGCATTACCATAAAATCCAGGCAAACATGATTCACAGTGACGTCCTCCAGTGTTATAGACACATTTTAAACATTCACCAGTTACCCTAGAAGTTTTACGAAATGATTAATTATTAAATTATTAGAATAAATTGGAATGAATTATAAATTATATGAGAATAAATTATTAAATTATTGATTAAAACCACTTACTATATCAAGAAAAATAAGACAGATTAACTGAGTTTTAATGAGTAAAAGTTAACTAGAGTGATAAGTTAAAATGATTTTATCTATAGTACAGGAAAATTTGAAAATCTAGTAATCTATACAATGGTGAAAATCTATCAGCTAAGTATGAGATAATAAAACATCTTTTACATTCTCTGAGTATTATATACAATGCTGGGAGACTATACAACTATTCATATTTTGAAATATAATGATGTTATGTTTAAAATGAATGATTTTATACCATACCTATCACAGTTACCTATTGCATTAAAATCAACATTTTCATTGCATTCACATTTTCTGCATTCTCCTCGTGAAGGTTCTCCAAAATATCCATCAATACAAAGATCACAGCGGCGACCTAAAAAAAATTCAATCAGAAATCACTAAATGCTTTAAGTCATAAATCTGAATATTTAGAAGCATTAGAGTGAATAAACTTGAATGTTTGCTTGAAATTTTTGTACAGGTTACATTCAATTAAGTAAAATTATTAACATAGTACAATTTAAAAGAAGCATATATCATTTGTAGAAAAAGGAAGACAAATTCTTAAATTTACTCTATATTTAAGACTCCTCAGAGTACGAAGAACTTAAAAATATTCTTAAAATGAAATAATGTCAAAATTTTGACTGAAGTTAAACTATAAATATGACAATACAATTCGAAATACAGAAAAAGTCCCCTGTAACGATAATTCACAATAGCAAATATAAGTGTTGTTCTAACGAACTTGTTGCTATAACCAAATACACATATTTAATCTTAATATAACAGCATAAAAACTAAATAATCAAGTAAAGTGAAATAGCAATTTTTAAAATTATTAATAGCATTAAATGTTGATCTCAATAGCAAGCTGTCAAGAAGAGAAATAAGAGAGAAATATGGTAGATATTTGGTACAGTACATAAAAAGTGCATTTTTGAAGTGTTCATCAGGTTTCTTAAGAATAGCAGAATTGTTCTTAACTAAGGAAGAACATAACTTGGCCAGTAGTCACCCACATATTTGTTTAATATAATTATGCATGTTAATTAAAAAAAAAATGACTTATACATTTATGTAATCTGGCAAATAGGTCAGTGCTACTTCAACTTCTGGAATGAAGCCCGTTCTCTGTCTATTTTTTTATATGCTTATCATTCTATTTTGTTTCTTTCATACTATGCAGAATAAACAGTTAATTGAACTTAAGATGTTATATTCAGTCCCTGTGGCAGAATTTTTTCGAGCTATCAGCGACAAAACTCTCTATCAATAATATCTTTCCGCAAGGTACTTTTAATAATAATAAATATCTATGTTACAAATTTAAAATAATAAAAGTGCTGTGTTTACAAAAAAAACTTTATTGGTATATACATATTTTAATAAAACATGTAATAATTTTTTATTCTAACATAATGGGTCATATTCTGGCATTTTGCGGGGGGGGGGGACACAAATTATTTTCTTCATATTTTGTAAATAATTATCACAATAAAAAATTTAATGAAAAAAATCATGAAATCCGTAGTAGTAATTGCCAATAAAAAGATCGAAGACGAAATCACGCGACTCGGGCTCCTAAAATGCGTGTTTCCTTTTGAAATTACTTTGTCGTAATAAATAATATCGCATAAAAAATATCGGATTTGAAAACTATGGAGAAATCAATAGCAATAAATAACTGCCGAAAATTCGATAGAATTATTGCCTTAAAAAGTAAATTCTCAAATGCACGATTTGAATTTTCCGTATTGCTTGAAATATATAACGGGATATTTAAATTCCTTGTGAAAATCAATATTAATAACTGCCGAAAATACGATCGAAACGTTACATCGATTAACGATTCTATCGTCATAAATTAAGCGAGCCAAAAAGTGATTATCTAAATGCATGATTCAAATATTACGTATAAATTTTGTAAAGAAAAGAAAAGTAATTTTTTTTTAAAAAAACTTTTCGAAAGAAAAATCTTTCTGCAAGAACTCTGTAACGTTCTGCGACAATGTCACCGTGTCGCTGCGATTCTGCCACAGGGTATTCACCACTTGTATAACTCAATATTTCTACAAGTTTGTTTTATAAACATGAAAAGTTACGATTTGAAAGAAGAAAATAAGGCGAAATGACAATCCTTTTTATTTTTCTTTATTTTTACTAGAAATATATATTTATGTCTTCCATTTTGCACTCTTCATTATAACATAACATACTTAAACAGCAGGGGGAAAAAAAATTTCTCTACAAAAAAGTTTATTCTAATAGTTTGTAATTTTTAAGTGGTTATAAATGTACAATTTTTTTAATATTAATGTTAGCATTTTGATGATGACTAAGAAAATTGTCATAATGAACTTCTCGTAATATGCCATACACGTTATACCGAGTTTTACCTGCATTTAGACTTTTTTTAAATGTACTCTCCATATAACTAAATCTTAACCTTTTGTAATAATAATTTTTTTAAACCCATACCTAAATTTTTATAAATATCTACAATGCATCTTACATTAATGAATTGTAACTGTGAATAATAATTTAATAAAAGTTAATAAAAAGAGAATTTTAGAGAAGCAAAGAAAAACACCCATCAATCTATACTTCTCGTAATATGCCATACACGTTATACCGAGTTTTACCTGTATTTAGACTTTTTTTAAATGTACTCTCCATATAACTAAATCTTAACCTTTTGTAATAATAATTTTTTTAAACCCATACCTAAATTTTTATAAATATCTACAATGCATCTTACATTAATGAATTGTAACTGTGAATAATAATTTAATAAAAGTTAATAAAAAGAGAATTTTAGAGAAGCAAAGAAAAACACCCATCAGTCTTATTCGAGGAGGAAAACATATTTTTTAAAAATTGTATTGTTACAAACCAGCATATCCTTCTGGGCATTCTAAACAGGCAACTTCATTATCGGGTAAAATGACACAAGCACCATTTCCAGGGCAAGGGCAAGGTTGGCAATCATCTGAAGTCCCCAATACAGCATTGCCGTAATATCCAGATGCACAATGTTCACAATTGTCCCCTGCAGTGTTGTGTTGGCAAATGCAACGTCCTGAAATAATTTATATTCAGTTTCATAAAGAAAAAACTTCAATAACATACAATGAAAATAAATAAAAAAAAACTATAAAATAAAGGGCAATTACGTGAAAATGTGATTTTAGTTTAGTACTTTTAAAATAATACAACTATTTGTTATAAATAGAAGTATTTATTTAAAATATTCAAATGAAAACTAAGTTGAAGCTAAGTTTTACTAACACTTAATTCTCATCTTACATAGTATCTAAGAAATTAGTAATAAAACTTGAAACATTGAAAAACTTTTTAGAAATTTTAATTCATTCTCTAAACAAGTCACTCAGATTAGGCACATTGAAATTAAAACCTATAACAGTATGGAAAATCTAATACACAAATTACCAATATATACACATCTTTGTAGTAAGATTGAAAATTAGAAATAAAAATAATTAATTATTTACAGTTAGATTAACTAGAAATATAAATAATTATTAGTTAACTCTTTGACTACTAATGGGACTCATTTGTCCCAACAAATGTTTAAAAATGGACATCCGTATCCCACCATTAAGTACGGCCGGGACATATATGTCCCAGCCTCTAAATTGATAACCGCTTGTCAGAAAAATCGCAAATACTAAATTTGCCTTATATGTGATCTATTTTGTCCTTTTGAATAATAAACGGGACAAAAAAAATCATTTTTTTAAATTCGTAGTCAAAGGGTTAATGACAGGTCTCAATTTATGCCTAGACACACTAGGCCTACTTTTAAAAATCACCATTTTTATATCAAAGCTTATGAAACATCTAAATTTTTATAAATTTCAATCAATATTTTATCTTTTAGATCAACTAAATTAAAATAAACCAAATTTTCTATTTTACTCTTTGTTTGAATAAGCAAAAAAATTAAATTTTAAAATCACATTATCAAATTAAAAATAAATGTGAACATAGAAAGAGTTCAAAACAAGACACGAAAAACAATCTTCTAAAAAATTGTAATTACCAGTTTCAGGATCACAATATTCAGCATGTCCATTACAATTGCATGGAACACAACGAGCAAATTTTCCACCATTGGGTGGATCATGCCTATAGCCTGGACCACAAGATTCACAAAATTGTCCAACATAACCTTCAGGACAGGTACACATTTCCACCCAAGTAGCCTCAACACCAAGAGGAGATCGGTGAGCAGAATCCAGGTGAACATTGTCAAGGTATCCAGTTCCTATAATATGCAAAATTATCACAGTTACCAACAAGAAAAAGAAAAATCTAGTGGATTATATGAAACAGAGATGCCAACTGCTCCGGATACCCCAAAATAATTAAAAAACAAAGTAAATTTTGCAAATATTTTACTATTTTTACTTACTTTTTGAAAGGTATAGCATGACTTAAGTCCTAGAAAATGGTGAATTATATAAGCCTACGAATTATTTAGAAATAGTGGTGGATGAAAATCTACTAAATTGAATTTATTAAACCAAGAATCACATTTGATACACTACCACTTTATAGTTACCACTTAAAAATATATATTTGCTGTCTGGAGCAAGTTGGCATCTCTGATGAAATCTAATAAATTTTATGCTGCTATAGTGTAAGATCTAAAGTATTTTAGACATAGAACTTTAAGGATTTTCATAGTCAATAAAATAAAATACTATATAGCACTAGTAATTATAAACTTAAATTGGCTGTAGTATTTTACATTTATAACTAAACTGACATTAAACGGAATTGAATAGTCTTCTTCAACAAAGAAAAGGATAATACTTTGAGCCATGTAGGCTGAAGCAAAAAACAATGAAAATAAAGTGCAAATACACTCTATAACACAAAAATCGACGCACCAAGGAGTTGTCCGATTGAAACGAAAATTGGTGGATAGGAAGACAATGTATAGAATAGTAAATGATTAAAATTTCAAAACAATTGAATAATTTATTTCAGAGTTACAGTAACAAGTTCAATAAGGTGTTGACCCGCCTCTAGCCTGGATACAAGCTGCCACACGGCGTGGCATAGACCGATAAAGCTCCCGGATGATCTCTTGCGGTATTTCCTGCCAAATTCGATCCAATTGTCGAACGAGGTCATCAACATTCCGTGCCAGATGCAATCGCCTTCCCATCATATCTCAGACATGCTCGATGGGAGAGAAATCTGGTGATCTGGTAGGCCAAGGAAGAGTTTGACAAGCTTGCAGACAGTTCATAGGAACATGTGCCATATGTGGTCTGGCATTGTCCAGCTGAAAAACCAGCCCAGGGCGCTGCAAAAGGAACGGTAGCAAAACAGGTCTTAGGGTGTCATCAACGTACCGCTGTGCAGTGAGTGTACCTCTAATGACGACCAAAGGGGTCCGGCTGTCAAAGGAAATGGCACCCCAGACCATAATGCCTTGTTGAGGGCCGGTGTGGTGTGCAATAGTGAAGGCAGGATCCCCCCTCTGCCCTGTGCATCTCCAAGCACGTCTTCTATGATCGTCAGGACACAGATGGAAGCTGGATTCGTCGCTAAAGACTATGCGTCCCCAGTCGGCATCATTCCAGCCATATCTGTTCAAAACATTCATGCATACGAAATTTCAAAGCAATCGGATGATTGCTTCTTTGTGCATCGATTTTTTTGTTGTAGTATACTCTCATTTATAATAGAGTGTATACTCTCATTTATGCTTTATTCACATTTTTTTCCTTGCTTTAATAGTCTTTTTATTTTTTTCTATATTTATGAAATTAAAAACTTAATTAATGATATATATTTATAATTCCTTTTTGATTGCTATAGCCTATTCCTTAATTAATTTAAAAAAATAAAGATACCTGAAAAAATGTAACATTGTAGAATATTTAAAATAGAAAAACTTTAGATTGATTACTATAAATTAGACTTACTCTAGTATTTAGTATTAATACTTATTTGAACACTCAAGCAAGCAATAAAAGGAGGAAAAAATGGCAAAATCTAGTAGATTTGGAAGCTAAGAATTATTATTGTTATTCTTTAATAAAATTAATATCACCAATATTATCACTTTTGAATTAAAGTAGCTACCTTCAGGAATATAAAGTATATAAATATACAAAAAACAGGAGAAATAGGCAAAATCCAGTAGATATGGTTAATATGAAGTCTAATTATTTAATAAATTTTATATCAACAAAACTATCACCTTTAAATTTAAGTAGCTACCTTCAAGAGCATAGGTTGCTTTAACTTTTACAGCAGTTAAATTGGCTAAAATGCTGATGAAATCGTAAGCCAGAAATAAAATGAGTATGAAATCTGCTCTGATAACAATTTTCTTACAGAAACTTTTCCATTTTAGGAAACTTTGTAAAATACTCAAAAATCAAGAGTTCAAGAGAAACATACAAAATTCAGTAAATATAGCAGCTATGAATTATCATTATTATTAAATTATCATTATTATTGAATTAATAACAACAAAATTATCACAGTTAAATTTAAGTAGCTACCTTCAGGAGTATAAGTGGCTTTCATTTTTATAGTAGTTAAATTGGATAAAATGCTGATGAAATCGTGAGCTGTAAGCCTTGGATTCCAACCATATGCTGAATGTTCATGAAGCCTGAATTTGTAATTTTGATTGGTGGTCCCAGGAAGTGGATTGCCTTGACCGAAAATCGGTAGAGATATTGATAAGCCAGCACCTTCCAAAACTATGTCTTCGAGGGTAGCTTGAGGTCCTTCTTCTCCGATTCTCAGAGTAAAACTTAAGAACTGATTATAGGCAGTACGTTGATCCCCTAGATATCTGTCTGAGAAAATAGAAATACAAGAAATAAAAAATTCACATTAACAATGATTTGTTGCAGTAAGGTTCCGAAGAAAACATAGAAATAGTTAGGTATTATTTGACAATAATTTCTAGGAAAGCAGGAAAAGGATTGCCTCAATTATTATCAAGTTATAAATAAATATGAACTAAAAGCAAATAGATATATAAACGTTCATCAATATAATGTAATTATTTATAATTTTAAGAATGTAAACCTGTAATAAACTTAAAACCATAGTAACATCATAAATGAAAAAAATTAAAAGCAAAAAAACGGAAATGTTTTCAATAAAAAAGAAATTTTTCTAAAAAGTTTACAAAAGTTAAACATTCTTGCAAATTAATCACAAAATAATATTTTCATACCATAAAACATAATTTTTCACAAAGAATAGTGAGCAAAGCTTAAGCAATTGTGTCCAACTAAGTTAGAAATGCAGGATCTGACATATGGGGCCCAAATAAGACTTAAAATAGTCAATGAATGGCCTTCTGCTTTTCAACAAAATAAATGGAAGGAACTAGATAAGTAGAATATGCAATTTTATAATTTTTTTCAAGCGCAGCTGATTTTAATAAACTTTACAAATAAACGAAACTTAAAATTGCACAATGTAGGGGAACTCAATTGAAGGAAAAAAAATCATAGAGGTTCAGTTCAGAGGGCGAGAAAATATTTCAAGCACTAATTAATTATTTAATTAAAGATTAAATTTAATTAGATTACTTGTAATGTTTCTATAGATAGTCAGCTTATTTTAAATTTTGTTCAGCTTATTAACACTTATCGTGCATGTATATTTGTGATCAACCCAAAAATCAAAAATGAATAAATCTACTGTACAGACATTTATTTTTATAAAATTTTCTTGAATAAGAAATAGGCACTTATATGACCATTTTCTTTAAAATTATGCGACCATTAAGAGGTTAAACAAAAGATCACTTAGGAAATAAGTGATTCTAAAAATATGTAGGGAATAATTGTTCTTCTAATGTTATATTATATTTTAAAGCTGATCAGTACAGTAAAAAGAAAATACTTAACTCACCAGGGGCAAGAAAATAAACAGGATCTCTTCCTATAGCATTAACTTCAATACTTTGAGTAGAAGGATTGTACTTAAATGGAATATCTCTCCTACCATAATCCACAGCATTCCATCTTTCTTTATCTAAAACAATAACATATCGAATTAATAAATAAAGAGAAAAAATTACTTTGAAAATTGTTCAAAGAAAATTTCAGGAATAATAATAATAAATAAATAAAAAAAAACAGATCAATATCTCTTAATATACAGCCTTACTCTACTTTGTACATCATTAGACATACAAATTTTTAAACCTACTCGTGGGGAAAGTAGACATCGACAATGTCAAGCTTCATCTATGAAGAGGTACCCCACCATAGAATCAAGTTAACGTGTTTCATAGACTAGTGAATTGGAATTACATATTTGTAGTGGTAGATACACTACAGTACTCCCCCACCAGAATTATATCGGTGATAGAATTCGCTGAACGGATACCACTAGTTCAGGGGTGGCGAACCTTTATACACCAACGTGCCATTTTTACTAAAATATTGCTTAATGATATCGTAGACGTGCCGTCAAATAGTTTTAAGTTCGTGATTATTGGTAAAATAATAATACTAAATACTATCAACTTAAAACTCTTTATTTACATTGGAAGAAAAATACATATTGCAATGTTTCAGTTATAAATACATTTACATTTTGCAATGTCTCAGGTATAATTCAACTTAAAGTAACATCAGTGTGACTTCTGTTGCTGCAGATTAGACGACAAATAACTTATATTAGGTTGTAAGATGTTAGTTTTAGCAAGACTGCTAATTTTTTTTGCTAGTTTCTTATTGTTAACTTGTTTTTTATGGTTATTAATTGTTTTTTAGCATTAATTGTTAATTTTTTTATTAATAATTATTAATTATTTTGTTTGTTTTTGTTAATTTTAATTTAATTGTTACATATGCTTCTTAGTGTAATAACATTTGTGTAATAACAATTCATAGTTCAATAACAATTGCGATCGGTTGCGTGCCCAAAATATTGTGTCACGTGCCATAAATGGCACGCGTGCCATTGGTTCGCCATCCCTGCACTAGTTGATTCATTGCTGTTTTGTGAGAAGTCGGGAGAGCTGTATTAAGTTCACGGTCATGGTCGCTCCTGTGTTGCCATTAGTAGTCGGTTGAATATGTTGTATGTTATGTGTGATTGAAACTGAGTAACAAAAGCAGGAGGAGGTAGATGATGTCGCTGTCACAAGTAACAGGTCAACTGTGGTTCACTGTGGACCATCACTGTGTTCATTGTGGACCATCATCGAAGTAGGCGTGTTCAAATCATAATGGGTGTTTCTGCCACACCCAAAGTTCACCAATGTGGGGAGTGAGTATTCAACAGTGTCAACCTTCATCTATGAAAACGTACCCCCACATAGAATCATGTTAACATGCCTTATAAACTAGTGAATTGAAATTACATTTTTGTAGTGGTAGAAACACTACACTACTGTTTATTAAGCAAAATATAGACGAAAGTGAAATATTTTACAATAATCTTCATTGTTAAAAATTGGCTAAATGTAGTTAACGAAAAGTTAATAAACTGTTTAACAAAATCCAGTTTTTAAGTTAAGTTTATTTTTTTCTGTCACGAGGTCTTAGTCTTAAGAAATTAACTAAAAGTATGTAAAAGAATGTTATTGATAAAATAAATGAAAAAAAGCATATATATATATATATATATATATATATATATATATATATATATGAAAGGGTAGCAGTCATGGTGAGTGATGTTAGGCCACGCAGATAGCAGTTGGAAGGCAAAAAATATTTTATTAGCTTCACATAGTATATTTAAGACATTTTCTAGCAAAGGCGGAGCTCCAATTTGCACTCAAAAACTGTGTGCTTTAGTTTTTATCTTAGGGAAAGTAGCAAAGGAATTTCCCTCTATTTTGTTATATTTCAGGGGAAAAGGGAAGTGATAAGGATTACTATTGGTTTATGAAAGAAATCTAGCGTTTCCCACACAGAGCATAGGGAGATATGTCCTGCTCTTAATTAAATGCATAGTTGAGCCAAAAATAGATTTAAGAACAGGATGTGGCTTTTAAAAGTGTGAGAAAGAATTTGGAATAGAATAATTAATTAGTAATAAAGTAGGAGTTGTTTTATAGCAAAGAAACTAACGTAAAAAGATTAATAGAAGCTTTTTATGTTACATCCCCCCTCGCCGAAAAATTTTAACTAACATCAAAAAAATTTTTAGAATTATCCCTTTGCAAAACTTTCCTTATGATGACACAATTAAAATAATAATAATAATAATAATAATAATATTTGTAATATCAACAAGATATAAAGTAACATGAATTATAAAAAAAACACATTTGCACACTATGCAAAAAAAAGTTTCATACAGAGTTAGAGGAAGAAAAAAAATTTGAAGTAGCGCTACTATCGAAATGAAGTGTTAGATCTCCATTTTCAAAAATTTTTTGTGATTAAGTTTTTTCAGTCCTTCTTTATAATCACAGTAAATAAAGTTATTCCTCATACTAACACAATTAAAATAAACTTTTCACTTAAGACAAGAAAATCTATAAAAATTTCCTAAAAGATGTAAATATTCATATTCAATAACAAGAAAGATACAAAAATATGAAAATGCAAGTGATATGAGATATAAAAATACAAATTGACACTTTTTATCAAAAAAAATTTTCAATATAAAATGTAAAAAAGTTTGACACAATGGTCTTTAATCTGAAGTTTAAGACTTCAGTATTTTTATTTCAATGAGAGAATAAAAAGTTTGACACTGGTAAACTTGATGGTTATTTTACCCTTTGAGGTTAAATTTTTATTGTCTCTATATACTATTTATTTTTAGCAAAAATATCTGAAAAATTTTTTAAAATTCCTGAAGCTGGAAATTTTTTTCATTATCTTGAATTTGCATAATTCCGTCAACATGATTATGACAATGTTGTACACCATTACCACATTCAGTCTCGTGAACACTTGAAAATTCAAGATTATTTTCAGTTTTGCTATTTAAATCTTTATTTTTAAGTCTACTTTTTGTTTTATTTTTCTTAGAATTCTCTTTGCTTACATTTTTATTTTTGTTTATTTTCACGTCCAAAATTTTATTTTCTTTAACTATTTCATTTTGTTTATTATTATTTGATTTAACATTCTTTCTTTTATTTCTACTTTCCTTTTTACCTTTATTCTCATTATTGGTATTTTTATTGCAATCATTAACCTGGTTTTCAGGAGAAATGTGTAAAGACAAGTTGCTTTTATAATCCGAAAAAGTGATCAGTTTTCTCTGATTTTGCATTACAACTCGTTCAACAAATCTATCACAAATTTAAACCCATTACATTCCTTTAAACCCAATATGGCATAAGGTAGATCAGTATTTAAAATATAAAATTCCACTGACCTAGCTATTTTTCCAATTTTTAAATTTAAAGTACAAGTGTGGTTAAGTTGCAAAATACCTTTTGTTTGTTTTACATTAACAAAGTTTTTTCTTTCTTTTTGGACATTAAGTTTTTCAAAAAGCGTAGCCGGGATGATATTTAAAGTACTACCTGTATCAATGTTTAACAGGATAGTTTTATTTGTCAAAATCGGGTATTTGTCACTTTTATAGTTTTCATCTTTATTTTGTATGTATCCGGATACTATTAATTGTCAATTTCGTGGTTGGTCACTTTCTTGTTTATGCTGAGTTTGATTCTCAGTCATAAAAGAATTAGGTTTGTTTATACAGTTTTGGCCCCAATGATAAGCATTGGTTATACCAAGCTTATCACAGTATTTACATGGCTTAGGAGGCAACTCCTGGGAAGCCTGGGCGAAATGACTAGTTTGTTGTTTACTTTTATGAAACTTTTCATTTTGAATTTTAGGTCTAAATTGGGATTGTTGGTTATAACTTTGACTTGGCCGGGAAAAATTTTGATTTTGTCGAGGATTATAATTTGGATTACCCGAGTTGTTAAAGAATGGCCGCCTTGGTATCCAGCCTTGATATTGTGGCCTATACCCATTAAATTTGGATTCTGGTAATTTTTTAATTTCAGTTTAGGGTAAGACCGTGGGTACATCATGTATTATTTTTGAAACAATTGTGAGCCATTCAATTGGGGTTTTGGGTTCTTTTAAAACCAAAAGTGTTTTAATTTGGGGAGGCAAACCTATAGATAGACCCTCAATTATATGATCATTACTTAAATTTATTTTTCGACCTAACTCTACCTTTTCAGTAAAATATGAATTTAGGTCTTTAGCTTGCCCAGAAAATTTTAAATTTTGAAAATCGTTGAAGCCAAAGGGAGGTGAAAAATAATGTTCTTGAAAAATTTCAACTATTTCTTGATATGTCTTACAATTAAGGCAGTTATTAATATACAATTTCAAAGCTGAACCTTTAATGAATTTTTGAAAATTTTTAAATTTCCAATCGTCATTTAATTTAGCATCGATAGTTAGTTTTTCGAAATGTTTGAGCCAGGCTGTGAATTGAACACCAATGTCAGGCTCAAAGATTAGATTTATCCTGTACATTTTGATCTATACTTAATTTTTGTAAATTATCATTTACTTCATTTACAGAATTTTCTGCATTGCTTTTAGAGTTTTCATCCATGTTAAATTTGTAGTTTTTGCCACTCCGTAAGGGCATTCAAATAACCAAAATAAATTTCATTAACTAAATATAACATTTAGAAGGAAAAAAAATTTAAATATATGAATAACACATATTTTGCTTTTTTAAACACCATAATTAAATAAAAATTTAAATTTTACTTCTACAATCAATATATTATACACTGTGATATATAATGCAATATAAAAAGTGATTCCTTAAATAATAATTAAAACTATAATCATACTGAATCAAAGTGAAAAAAAAAATATGTGATAGCACTAAAATTTAATATCATTATTTAATTTAAACAAATAATATGATAAACCGTTGAATAGTGGCATCAATAAATGGAACTATTATCAAAATATAAATATCAATAGATAAATATAATATTACCGGAATAAATATTTGGAACAATAAACATAAAATTATATGTTCCTATTTCAAGATATGAGCGTAAATGATTCAAAAGTATTCACGTTTAAAAACTTAAACTGGTATAGAAAATTTTGAGTAAATACCAATCACATCTGTATTTAATCACCAATAAATCACTTCTAATATTTGATGAATCGCGCGCACACGCGAGCGGAATCATATCCACCACTTGAGATCACATTTTTGGTCATCTTCCATTCAAGGAAACACAGAAGAACACTCGAGAAAATCGCCGAAAAACGAAATCAATTCGATCATATGCTGAACCTTTATCAACCCTCAATGAGACCGACAAGCAGCAAGCAAGTAGGGCAACACAGCAAGCACTTGCTGTAAATCCGCAAGAAGCTAATTGTTGATGGTAACACACGGTAGGCGAAAACGAAACCAAAACAGCGAAGACATCAATTCTTTAACGGCGATTCCGGTACAACGGTGGAGGCAACATCTGGACCCATTATGAAGGAAAGTCCCGAAATTCTCATTCTTTTAGTCAGGATATCTGTTTCACGAGCAACGCCGGCATCTCCTAAAACTTCATTCGATTATTTTCTTTCCTTTTATATTTATATATTTTTTACTTATTTGAAAAAAGCAATTTTTTTTTTTTTTAATGGAGCCAGTGACAAAAAAAAGTGCCAAACCAACTGCAAAATTTATCCTGCAAGGCTTGAAAGGGTAGCAGTCATGGTGAGTGATGTTAGGCCACGCAGATAGCAGTTGGAAGGCAAAAAATATTTTATTAGCTTCACATAGTATATTTAAGACATTTTCTAGCAAAGGCGGAGCTCCAATTCGCACTCAAAAACTGTGTGCTTAAGTTTTTATCTTAGGGAAAGTAGCAAAGGAATTTCCCTCGATTTTGTTATATTTGAGGGGAAAAGGGAAGTGATAAGGATTACTATTGGTTTATGAAAGAAATCTAGCGTTTCCCACACAGAGCATAGGGAGATATGTCCTGCTCTTAATTAAATGCATAGTTGAGCCAAAAATAGATTTAAGAACAGGATGTGGCTTTTAAAAGTGTGAGAAAGAATTTGGAATAGAATAATTAATTAGTAATAAAGTAGGAGTTGTTTTATAGCAAAGAAACTAACGTAAAAAGATCAATAGAAGCTTTTTATGTTATATATATATATATATATATATATATATATATATATCCAAGCATGCTTGGGAACTAAACACTGGGGGTTCCGCGTTCGGCAGACCACCTGACCGGAACATCTGCTCCTGCACCCCAGAGCCCAAGGTCAAGAAAACTGAGATGGGCACAGTAGGCCTTGGCCCTCTATGGGCTGTCGCGCCACTGAGTTTAGTTATATATATATATATATATATATATATATATATATATATATATATATATATATATATATATATATATATATATAATAAATCTAAAATAAAATTTTATTCACAAAATAAAATGAAACTATCAAACAAACCTCTCGCAAAAGTACTATCAACAGAATAAGCAGAATAACCAGGAGCACTTCTACACACAGAGGAATGTCCAAAACAGAAGCAGGGTAAGCAACCAAACTCATTGCTGTCTTGAAGATCAAAGTAGCCAGGCTTGCACCTAATAAACAATGAAAAGATGCATTACTCAGAAATAAAAATGTTTTTTCAAGCTAAAACTCATTCATACGTAATCATATAGAGGGTGCTTTATAATTACCACCTTTCCTAAATATTTCTAGAATCCTTGTTAAGAATTAAAAAAATCACGTTACGGTCAATAAAACCTATATTTAAGCGAGGAATAGATCTGGGCGATATATTGTGAAACATCGATATTTCCTAATTATCACATTAACCAAGACCAAAATACATTATCACTATTTATCATAAATATGATAAATATTAGGAAATATTGACAAACAATAAATACCATCAACACGATAAAACCCCAAAAATATCAAAACTTGATAAACATCCTAACTCAATGAATACTAAAAAATACCGATGTTTAATGAATACTGACTATATCGCGACCCAATAAGTGAAACTCACTACCGTGAACTTTTTTCTTCACATGGTGTTTCACAATTCAAGAACATTGTCGACAGAACTGTCTTCTCTTTGAAGCGCTATTCTTCTCTTTGCTTAGTGCTATTTCCTTTGTTAATAGTGGCAAGAAAACATTGCCCGATGTAAAAAAATATGTAAATTAGTTATATTGAAAATATCTCAATATATTGTAAAATATCAATATTTTCTAATGATTCTGATATCGCTTAGCATTAGTGCAGAAAAAGCAAAAATACTGTCAAAATCTTAATCAAATCTACTGTCAAACAGTAAGGAAAATGAGATGAAAGACGTCAAAAAAAATTTGACTGTCTGATAAAACTTGAAATTCAAATCCTTTTCTTCCTGCAATAAAACAAATTTTGATGTTCTCAGCCCCATCTTCTTCAGTTGTAATTCATTAGATTTCAAGAGCGTTTTAGCTTTTATTTAGCCTAATATACTTTTTTTTTTCTTTATCTTCGACAAGGTTGTTAAGAATGTAGATAAAGGGCTGTACAAATTACAAAATACCTAATAAATTATAAAAATGTGACATCCCACAATAATAATTTTAAATATATAAAATTTAATATTACTGATCACAACGTTGCCCTTCAACATAGTCTTTGCATCGGCAAACACCAGTAATGTGATCACAGGTAGGAGTGTTATCGATACTTCCAGCAACATGGCAACCACAGGCTCTGAAACAAATTTATCAAGAAAAAAATAAATTATTTACATATGCAACTGCATTGATAATTTCAAAGAAATAAAAAAAAAGCTTAAAAAAATTAGCAAAATTCAGAAAAATAAGTCAAAAAATTTAACAAGATCAAATAAAATTCCTTATATCTCTATACATCAAATATTTATGAATCTTTATACATCAAATATTTATGTGCACCTTCTATTAGAACTTAATGACAATACTAATCAACTGTCTGAACATTTTTATGTCTGTTAAAATTATTCATAAGTGGTGGAAACAATTCTTTTAGTTTTCATTTATTAAAATATTAATTATTATAATCAAAATATTAATTATCTTTGTTACAACCAGGAAAAATATTTTTTGAAACTGCAGAAATTATGCTGTAGTAGTAGAATATATGTATCTTGCAGGCTATAGAGCTTGGAGTGCTATAGAGCTATAGAGTGTCTAGGCTTGCTTTTGGAGATCCCAGTCCAAAAAATTTTAATCTGAGCTCGAGATACATAGGATTATTTAGAGCTTAAGTTCACCCAAGCTCTAAATATATGTTGGATAAAGGCTAAATTTTGTGGTCATAAAACAAGAGCATCGAACAGAAGTAGCAGATAGCTATAATATTTTAAACCTTAAAAATGTCAAATTTTTTTATATTCAATAACTGAACCAAAAATTTGCTCAAAAGTAGCAAAAAAGGTTCACGAAAATTTTATCAAAATTGTGAATCCGCCCGCCCAAGCCTGAAACTTTTTTTTTGTGAACTAGTTCAAGTGAGTTAGTCCAAGTCTGCATCTTGCAGGGCTCTGGCTGAGCCCATTCCTCTCTATCGGGCTCATTGGAAAAGCCAGCTTTTTGCAAACTGCTGCAAACATTTTTCAAACGATTCATTATTTTAATGAATCGTTTAGGCGCATAGCTAAGTTTTCAAAACGCCAGAGTCCCGAACTAACTTATAACAAATACATTGTTAAAAAAATTGGAAAGAAATGAAAGAATTTTAGACTAACCTGCAACCTAAATCTGAAAAATCATAGAAATTAGCAGCACATTTAGTACAACGCAAACCATCCACACCTGGTTTGCATGAACATTGTCCTTTATTATTGCACTGCAAGCTTCTCGATCCTGAAAATGTAAGAAATTGCTTTTAACATTTTTGCACTTCAGTAGAAATATCTTAAACTGATGAAATTTTTTAAACAATATTAAAAATAAATTTTAAAAAATTAGTATAGTTTTTGATCAATTATTATGTTTTAGAAAAACTGCTGTTATAATGTGATTGCTGATAGCAAAATTATAAGAATTTATTTTTCCTCAGTGTTGATTTTTGTGTGTGTTTTTTAGTACTTAAACTTGTTTTACATATTTTTGTACAAGGAAGATAGATAGAGACTGTTATTTTTATGCATACATATACATATATATATAATGTCATCCTGGCATGTAGAAATAAATAAAATGAACTTAAATAAAGATTTTAAAAACTGTGAAATCCACAGCAATAACTGAAAAAAAGATTACTGATAATACCACATTTTTTTAGTGGTGCTATTTTGGGGAGGTTCTGGGGGACAAAACCCCCTCCGAAATTAATTATTACTTGATTAATATACCATTGTAGAGTAAGTAGAATGTAGATATAAAAAAGTTTCATCATTCAGTTTTTGAAATTTAAACGTTTAGAATATATATATATATATATATATGTATATTAGAAGGAGATAACAGATAATCCCTCAAACATACTTTAAAACTAGGTCACTGAGAGTATTTACAATGAAATCGAACAAGTCAAAAGGGGTTAATTAAATGCATTTTTCAAGATTCACGTGTTAGAATAAATAATATCGTCTTAAGAGTATTGAGATTTTAAAAAGTATGTGAAAATTAATAACTGATAACTGCGAAATAATCGAATGAAACAATTATCGAGTATTATCGAATAAATGTCTTGTTAACGAGATTTTACGTAAGTAACGAAATTCAAATTTCAGATTAATGGAACTCTGAAAAATTCTGGCGGATTATAAATTACTGATTCGCGGTATTCCACAAATCAGAGGAAGAATCACATGCCTGTGTGATTATATTAGCTGAACAACTTATCAGAATAAAATTCCTATAAACACTGCATTTTTATTAGAAAAAGATATTTTTTTGTTTTTCTCAAATAAAACATTTTACTCTTGACGTTGTAGCTATAATAAACTATAAACTCAAATAATATTTACGAAATAAAACTAAACTGTAATCAAGGCTAAAAACTCAGGGCACCTGATCCTAATGAATGCCATTTGGGCAAGCCAGATACAAAATCTGTATATAAGTTAATTGAAAGTTGAGATTATCACTTAAAAAATAAATTATACATATAAAATTTGGCATAATTTAACAACGATGTATCAAAATAAAGATATAAATGAATAGCACTTATACAAATGTAGTGATATTTATTGGTAATTTTTAATTATTCAGATTTTGATCATTTTGCAATCATTAAGAACAAATTTTGTAGCTCATACAGTACATTAAATGGAGAGATGTAACAATCAAGATAGTAGTGTTTTATGGCTAAAACTGTTCTAAATAATGCTCTACTCAAAACACATTTCCATGAAAATAATTTCAAATATTTAGAAATATGTAACAAAGTTTCACTAAATTGACCAGTGTCCCAGGAAAACTGAAAAACTACTTTCTAAAAAGTAATTCGAAAAACCAATGCTTCACATTTTCCAATTTAATATTCTGAAAACAAAAATCCCTAGCTTCTTCTTAGGCAGTACAGCCCGTCACTGGCCAAGGCCATCTCAGTCAGTTTTTCCCATCTAGATCTATTTGATGAAATATTTATCTATTAACTTCCAAGTCATTTGACCATTACTCTATCTAACCAGCTTCTTCCAGGTCTTAAACTTTTTCTTTCTCACTCTGGTTTTTTCCTATATATTTATCAGCGATAAATAATTGGAAATGGGATAAAATTATCAGAAACTACAAATAAAATAATCTAAATAATTGAAAAGGTAAAACGGTGAATTTTTTAATGTTCTTTTATAAATTTTACAACCAGGTTTTTAGATTTTTTAGGATGCTGGTCAGCTTACATAATTAGGATAGTACAATTAGACAAAACATTGGGCTCAATATGTAAATTAATCGAGTACCATACCTACGGGATCACAATTGCATGGAACACATCTTTCATCTTCCCTCAAATAAAAGTTTTCTTTGCATCTTTCACAGCTCACTCCATCAGTGTTATCTCTACAATCAGAGCAGTGACCCCCATGTCCAGTCTGCAGCCACAACTCAACATCAAAGTAACAAGAATTAGATCTACCATTGCAGTTACATGCTAAAAATAGATTTGAGGATTTAAGATAAGTAAATTAAGATAAAAAATAATGCGTAAAGTGATTTATTTATTTATTTATTTTTTATGTATATGAAAGTCAAATGAGGATTAATTATCAACCCTTTTTTGGTCCCTAAAATTTCAATCAAAAAATTTAGGCAAGAAAAGCCAAGAGAATTGTGGTCAGCATGTGCATGTCCACAATTAAGTAATTTTTTTAGCATTACATTTTTCTAGATAAAATGTCGTTGGACAAAAAACTTATTCTTTAAAACTTAAAAACTATTCAAATTTTAGTGGTTTATATTATGGACAAATCAATATTGAACAGTTTTTATACCACCACACTTTAGATGGTTAAATATGAAATGAAATAAAATGATTACAAAAGGTATCTTCAAAATTTGAATCACTTTATGTTATTAGTTATTACAAAGGTTCAATAGAAAATATGTGACATAATTTTCAGAAAATTTGGCCAATGTTTTTAAATAATTTTAATACTTTAAGACAATTTTGTGCCCCTTACTTAAATTTACTACTACAAGCTTGATTTTAGACTAGTTAATATCCATTCTTTTCAATAATGATTTTCATTTACTTATAAATAAATTAATAATCCTTAAAACATTAAATCTAAGTTAATAATAATCTCCCAAAATGAATGACGATTTGATAAATTAATTATTAAAAAGAAATGGGGGAAATAGTAGTGTATATTTTTCTATGTTCTGCATAGAAAAGTAGTTTTTTTCTCCAAAAAAAAACTTTAAAATTAGTTAAAAGTTTTGTTAAGAGATGGCGCTGATAACTGAGAAAAACTAGTAAAGGAATTTTTAAGAATAACCAACAATTGCTGAAATAATGTAGTACAGTCTATTGACAAAATTAAGAAAAGTATCATTATACATTTTTTGTAATTTGAACTTTTATATATATACAACCCCCCCCCCCTCAAACATACATTAAAACTACGCTACAGGTCAAACATTCAGTAGAAAGTAAAGTTTCATAGCTATTTTAATCAGCACTTTACTTATTAACCAACTGCCTAATTAACTACAAAATTTGGTTGAAAGAAATATCTAGTTTTCTGGACAGAATTGAGCAAACCGAACAATTATACCTCCTTCCTTTTTCTCTTTAATTAATTTTATAAATAGTCAGTCATTGTTGAGACATCCTGCAGTATAGTATTGCAGAGATGTCAACTTGCTGCGGACAGCAAATATATATTTTAAAGTGGTAGTTTATCAATTGCGATTCTTGGTTTAATAAATTCAATTTAGTAGATTTTTATCCATCACTATCCTTAAATATGTCGTTGCTTCATATAATTCACCACTTTATAGTATTTATGTCATGCTATACCTTTCAAAAAGAAAGCAAAAATAGTCCTATATTTGCAAAATTTCTTTTGTAGTTATGTACCGATTTTTTAATTATTTTGGTTACATACCTGCCAACTTTCAATCCTTTCAAGATCGATTTTCCTCAGTGTAGTAAGATGTAATTTAAATTACAATTTTAAACAGAAACATACGTTGCATTATTAACAAGCACATATAGATTACCAATCTAATATCGCGTATTTCTATATATGCTTATTTTTTAAAAAAATAGTGGTAGATAAAAAAAATTATAAATTAAGTTAATAAATGCAAGGAATATACAGAAAGCATACATTTTACTACCACTTTAAATATAGAAATAAAATTTTACGCCAAATGCGTAAAAGTTGGCAGGTATGCAGCTGGCATCTCTGGTATTGTGGCCTCATTTTATTACTTTCTTTTTTGCGACATTTGTTAATTTCTATTAAATCAAGCTAGAAAATTACGAATTTAAGTTTAAACATTCCTATAACCATTAATTTGCAAAGCATAAAAATAAGCATATTCTTAAAAAGCTTGAATGTAAAGTTAAAATTTCATTTCAAATTATAAATTTAGTAGTTAATGAAAATATTACATAAAATAATGCATAATTATTAAACAAAAACAAAAGATTATACCTTTACACTCATGAGCATCTGTAGCAGTAGCTCTAGACCAAGGTTGGTCATTATAAAATGGTAAACATCTTTCACAATCAGGACCGGCAGTATTATGTTCACAACGACACACAAGTTGAGTCTCCCAAGGAGCATCTGGATTTTGGTTAACACGAATGCATTCCCCTGCGTGTCCATTGCACTTACATCTGAAAAACAATTTTAAACATTTCACAATGCTGACTTACTTTAAGTTATGAAAGTTGATTGAATTTCATACAGTTAGACTTACCTTCCACCAACAGCAAAATCGGAAATTGCATAATAATATGATTTCAAGACTTTTTCATCGCCGAAAATTTCATCACCAAAAGAATTGACTCTATCTAAAGTAATGCGGATGTCAGATGCTGTTACCCATTCCTAAAAAAAAAAAAACGAAAAATTTAAATAAATGCTAAACTCATAACATTTTTTTATTAAAAAAATAATAATAAAGAAAGAAATGATAGAAAAACACTAGAAATGTTCCATCCATGGAAGAAAAACAACAGAAAAGAAGGACATAATTGAAGATATTCAGCATAAAGGAGCGATGTATTCGAAATGTAAGTTTTTTCGACTCCACTCTGCCAAATTAGTCTACAAGAACCATTTTAACGATGATTAGTTAAATTATTCCTTTTTCAGCTTTACATCATGATTTACATTTTCACCATTTCTATTCACATTTGTATTCACACGTTTTACGAATAGCTCTTCGTATTCTAAATTCACAAGACTCAGAGACACCAATTGCTGCGGACACGCCAAAATAATAAAATAAAGAAAAACGGTAAATAACTACATAGTAAATTTTGCAAATATTTGACTATTTTTGCTTACTTTTTAAAAGGTATAGCAAGACATAAGTAGACTTCTTCATGTGAATTAGGCTAAATGGCGACTGGGACTATTGGCATGACATAGGTACTATGAAGTGGTGAATAATATAAGCCTACGATTTTTTTAGAAATAGTGGAGGATAAAAATCTACTAAATTGAATTTATTAAACCAAGAATCACAATTGATAAATTACCACTTCACAATATATTTTGCTGTCCGGAGCAAGTTGGCATCTCTGAAGACTTACAAATCATTAGATCGCGATTCGTAATAACGCGACTTACAAATCACGGAAGCTTCGACTTATTGCCGATTGTAAGGAATCGCCATAAACCACATAGTAAACAAGGTTAAACACAGGTTTTACCCGATTCATGGCAAAATTTATTACCGTACCATTCCTAACAAGTCTTCTTTTCGTATTTCTTTAATTTTTGAGACTCCCCCCAAAATTGTAAATTTTATTTCGATACAAAGAATTTTTTGGCATTTTTCTTTAAAATAAACTAGTTAAAAAAATAAACACTGCAATTTTTGTAAGAAATTTTCACCGGCCCTTAGCAGTACCGGCCCCAGAGACAATAGTCCCCCACCTCCGCACTGAGTACGGTCCAGTGGCTAAAAAAATTTAACAAAATCGATACAGAAAGGTGTTAATAAAGAAATAAAGAAAGGTGTTTTGTTGAATAGCCAGACAAATGTGCTGTATAACAGGGGTTGGATCATTAGTCTTGTGACGTAACTACCACTATAAATATTAAATAACAATTTACTAGTATATAACACAAGCTTAATTAATGAATTCTTGAGGTTGATTTTAATAAATGAAGGATAACTGACATAGTCCAAAATATATTCTTCCCAGTCTTACTTCAGGATGTTTAGTTAGTAGAATCTAAAAACTGGATCACTTTACCTTTATTGTTGTTTTTAATAAGACCGTGTTTTCGGGGTCGAAGAAAATTTTAAGTATGCAGACACAAAATATTACTCGAATAAACAGTAATTATTTAAATTATAACTCATTACATACTTAAACTATCATAATTGAACGTTTTCGAGCATGGTTAAACTTTAGAATGACCAGGAAAATACTTAAACCTATTGAAAAATCAATATCATAAAGTTATCTTTTGATAAAAAATAATTCCAAAACCAGTTTTATTTAGCTACATTGCAGATATGTAAAAGTGGTAACAATAAATTTCATTTTTTAGTTTTTTTTCCGGGAATAATAAAAATCCATAACTGCCAATTGTTTTTAACGGATGCAATTTTTATATTGAATTGCTTCTTCGCCGTGATAAATATCCTTACAGCGAATTGTTATTGCTGAGAATAGATTAACTCCTTCCGAATATTATCTAATATTGAAATAGTTCTTCTACCAGTATTTTCTCTTTTCCTGTACCAGTATTTTCACTTTTCCCGGCGTGAACGCGTTAAACTATCTACTCGGTAGCTTTGATTTAACGATCTTTGAATACTCCAGACACAAAACGTAGTAAACAACAAAAAAATCAATTCAAAACGACATGGAAAAAGAAAAAAACACGATTAACAACAAATAAAAATATACCTCGGATCGTTTAAGTACTACATAATGAAGCACACCGAAATAATCGTCTTTTTTTAATGCTACATAATTTGTGCTTTTTTTCAACTTTATTTTATTTATTTATGCATATCATAAAGTTAACCCTGCATTGTTTATATAAATTAGTCTTAAATTTTTTTAGTCAATTACACTTTATAGCCCATTAATCATTTATTAAAAATGTATATTGAGCACAATAAATATATATATTAAACAACATAAAATGCTCAAAGCATATTATTTATTACGCGTGTTTATTTTATTTATTTATGCATAACATAAAGTTAAACCTGCGTTATTTGGATAAATTAGCCTTAATTTATTTTTAATCAATTACGCTTTTTAGACCTTTAATCATTGATTAATGGTCTAAATAATATATATTTATTGAGCACAATAAATATATAATTAAACTACATAAGATGCTCAACTCATGCAAAGTGTTTATTTTATTTATTTATGCATAACATAAAGTTAAACCTGCATTACTTGAATAAATTAGCCTTACAAAACTTTTTAATCAATTACACTTTTTAGACCATTAATCATTGATTAAAAATATATATTTATCACAATAAATATATATTAAACTACACAAAATGCTCAACGCATATTATTTATTACGCGTTGTTTATTTTATTTATTTATGCATTTCATAAAGTTAAACCTGCGTTATTTGGATTAATTAGCCTTAATTTTTTTTAATCAATTACACTTTTTAGACCATTAATCATTGATTAATGATCAAATAATATATATTTATTGAGCACAATAAATATATATTAAACTACATAAGATGCTCAATGCATACAAAGTGAGGGTATTGTATGAGTCTCTCTTTCGATGAGCTAATTTCTCTTCATTATTATTATTCGAATACAATTCGGGTTTCAAGACACAATTCGCCCTCCATTAATTGGATCAACAGAGAGCTGCTTGTTGCGGATTTGTTTATCTTTTCTACCAACCACGTGTATCGAGCGGAAATGTTTCAGGATAACTTTCAAGCGAGCCCCATCGAACCACTTTATTTGGCGATTAATCGCCATTTCAAAAGGATAGCACTCCACATTTTGTTGGTTATCTTCTTGCTCGTGAAATTATTTGTAGTATTTTAAAGATTTAATTTTATGCTTCAATAAGATTTCAAAAAAAATGAACGATCTTTTAAGCAGTGTTTTTTTTTTTTATATATATAAATAGATTAAATGAAATTTTAACAAAAAAAATTATAAACTATTTTTACTCTTAAGTAGAAAATGTCTTGGGTTATTTTGATAATTATTATTATGGAAAACAAATTGATATTCTTCAAAAAAAAATTTTTTTTTTTAACTATTTTTTTTAAAAAAAGAAAACCAAAATCTTCTCAGACAAAATCCAACGATTCGAATTTCATAGGTTTTAAGCTTTTTCACTGTGTTTTGTCTATATTTATAATATATGATTCAGATTAATTTATAGTGAAAAGCATAATAAAAATATAATATTATTAAAGTTACAAGAAAACTAAAAACGTTCTACTAACTTGCAGTCACTAATTTTTTTGGTTTATGATTTTCTTAGGTATTTGATGTTTAGAAGTTTAAACCTGTGAAAACTTTTCATGCAAAAAAAAAAAAAAAAAATTACCGAATATTAATAAAACTTGTAAAATAGTTTGCCCTTCCTTATTTAATATTCGTTACACAATTTTAAAATATTTATTCTGAACAATTTTAAAACTATTTAAATAAAAATGAAAAAAAAAGAATTGCCACAGCAGAAAAGTTAATAAATATGCCTAGTTTTGTTGATATATAGCTCAAAATTTATTGTTTTCTTTTTGAATAAAATAATTTTTTCTTGCTAAGTTTTAAAAAAATGTAAATATCTTTTTTAAGAAAAAAAAAGTTTAGTTGAAATAAGTTAAACTCAAAAGTTTACCCTGTCTTGATTACTAACAAGGTGTTGTGGTTGTGTTTTACCTATTTCTTAAATGAAATAATTAAAAATATTTACAATCCGATTATAACACTGTATTTTTTTATCACACTTAAAATAAAACTTTAAAAAGTGCAAAACTTTAAACTTTTTTATTGTGCAAAATTTTACCTACGTTAGTACTTACAGGGATGCAGACGACTATTTATTTAAAAAATGGTAGAATCTTCCATTCTCTTTTATTTATTTATTATCTCTTTAATTATTCAATCGTATCGTTCTACGTAATCGTTAGAGTCCCCTTATCGTCAGACTAACCGTGGGAGGACTTCGTGATTTTTCCTTGCAGATTGGTTCCATCAAAAAGCCCCCCAAGAAGGCAAATTTCTCCCAATACTTGATCCAGATGTTCTTTTGTCTTCTAGATTGGGTTCAAAATTACAAGGCTGCGGAGTTGAACATTTAATAAAATATTTTTGTGAATTACATTTATTATTAGCTTTTTATTATTATATTTATTTTATGTGAATTACATTTATTATTAACTTTTTATTATTATATTTATTTTATGTGAATAACATTGTGATTATTTTAGTTTAAGCAAGGCTAAATGAAAATGAGTTCTAGTTGCATGAATATCCAAATTCAATATAGTAACAAGTTTGAAAGAAAAATAACTCAAAATGAGTTTTACCAGGGTAGTAGCATCCAGCAGTCCAAGGTATATCATGTTGTACATTGAATCAATTTTTCATACTTAAAATGTGGAATGAGCATTTGTTTATAAAAAATGCACAAAATTACCATAAAAATCCAAAACACTCAACGGAATTCCTATATTATTATTTGAACTATCACTTTTAGCATAAAAAATAGAAATTAAGATTGGTCTTTACAACTCTCACCCAGTCACTCAAAATTGTTCTGAATTCAGTTCGTTTCAGAAAAATGAATTCGTTTAATCTTTGAAAGAAAATTATAAAAAATACATAGTTTAAAACTTTTGTTTTAATATTTTAAAAACATTACGAAATATTGCAGTTTTGAAGGCTATTTCAGATTCTACAAAAAAGAAGAAGAAAAAAAAGAAGGATTCCATATTAAAAACAAAAGCAAGATGACTTTCAAGTAATGAATTCACTCATATTCCAACTATAACTTTTTACGTAGAAATTATTTTTTTTCTTCCAATTATTTTAAATTAATTTTTTCTTGTTCCAATTACTTTCATTCAAGTTAAGTACGTCGAGTAACCTTAATACACATCATCAAGAAAATCTCGCAAATCTGATAAAAAATTTCAACAACATCGATAAGTACATGTTTTTATTTTAAAAAAAAACGTGAATAACTAAAATTATATAATAATAGAATCTATTACGAAATATTAACTGTATTAGAAATGATAAGCTGCAAGCAACTAATTTGGTCATTTCAAGAACAAAATATTCCCCACAAATCTGGATTTAAAGAGCGACAACGTCTGTATTTTACTGTTTTTCTTTCGATCTGAGAGAACTAAGCAACTTGAAATGATAAGGACTCCTCTATGGAGGGAGTCAGCAGGTCAAAGGTCTAGGAACAAAAAGTTACAAATTGTCCTTCGTGAAGTAGTGTGCTGTGTACTCTATTCGTTAACATTCAGAAGGGAAAAAAGAATGCGGATTAAAGATAGCAAATTTTAAATCGGATAGAGTTTTTTATTATTATTTTTGAAAGCAACTAATGATTAAACACCACATTTAATGCTGATTTATGTTTGAACCAAAGGCACATTTAATAATATGATTATTAATTACGACAGCCTGGGCCTCCACACGGTCTTTTATAGGTAGTCCGATCAGACCACTGTGAAGGATATCCACTTTCCGAACGAGTCACTTAATACAAAATCTAGTTAAAATAAGAAAGTGGTAGCAAATATATGTCTAAAAATTTGTTTAATTTATGAATATTATTGGTTTGCCTTATTCACTTGTCAACCACTACAGATTCAATTCTTAAATATATATGATGAATTTCTCTCAATTACTTTTATAAAAGGTTTTGGGTTCATGCGCTTGACTTGACTTGATTGGAAAATTCTTAGAGTACCTGCCCGCTTCTCACTCCTTCATCTAATTTTGTTAGTAAAATAAATGTGACTAATGGCATAGGTAGGGTGCACACAACTTGTTCACTTTTTAAATAGTCTGCGCGGACTACTTATAAAAGACCGTGAGGAGGCTTTTTGATGTAGGAGGTGATGGCCTGGGTCAACTGACGGTCTGGTTGAAATTCTTTACGAAAAATATTATGTTTGTTAATTTTATATTTTATCTATAATAAAAAATAAAAAAAAACTTGCAAAGTTTTTTTTTTTTTTTAAATATATTTGAAAAATTCCACTTTTTTTTCTTTCTCAATTTAGCATATTAGAACTCAAATAATTATAAAAGCCAATGAACATTAAAATCTCATTAAAAAATAAGTACTAATTAGACATATCTTAGTTATAAATTTAGTATGTTTATGAAAATTTATATCACGAGTGAGAATCGAAAGATTAACTACTGTTCAGAAACGGCATTTGCAAATATCTTGTAAAATATGAACATTCCACTTTTTGTGTTTTAACACGTTCACGCCGGGAAAAGTGAAAATACTGGTACGGGAAAAGAGAAAATACTAATCGAAGAACTATTTCAATATTAGATAATATTCGGGAGGAGTTAATCTATTCTCAACAATTCACTGTAAGGAAATTTATCACGGCGAAGAAGCAATTCAATATAGAAATTGCATCCGTTAAAAACAATTGGTAGTTATGAATTTTTATTATTCCCGGAAAAAACTAAAAAATGAAATTTATTGTTACCAGTTTTTACTCTGGTGCGCTGCCAAGATGAGACAATCTAGCCTGACCCACCGGTGGTTCACCCCGGCGTGAACGTGTTGAAAAAAGGATCTCACGATGAATTTTAGCTCGGGGCCCGTAAAACCTATAGCTGTAGTTAATATTTGCTTAATTTTTAAGATGTTTAAGAAGTTTTTCAAAATGGGACGAATGTAAAAACTGCGTTTTGATCACTCAAGATACTTTTAGGAGTTTGAATTTGGGCCATAATATAGCATTTAATTATTTTGGTTTACTTTCAATTTACTTCGTTTCGATAAATTTAAAAAAGTTTCTTAAACACCCATAAAAATAATTTAAACTTTTGAAAACCTAAGCAAGTTCAAACTTTTTTCTTAAAATGAAATTTATTTTACTGATCAATTATTTTGTTTTTGTCCATTACTCATATTTTTTCACAAATCACTAATAAAAAGGACTTCAAATTATCAAATAATTCTTCATTGCCCGGTGGTCTAACAGAACACACGCATACATCAATTGCATAATATCCTGCCTATCATCAAAATGGTTCCGCCTAATATAACTTGACTTCACATGAATAAAAAGGAAGAAAAAAAATGACTCGGCATCTAATGAAACAATTATATCAGCAGTCGGAAACGGAACGCATAAGCGACGAGACATAACTGTCAACAAGAGTCAGTGTGGGTGGTTGATAACAAAGAAAAATAGACTTAGACCGAGTTTCTTTTAGACTGCATGACATGCTCGGTCATAGGGTTTGTTTTGATGGTAGTTCATTAAGTTAATAGGTATTAAAATTAAAAACATTGATAAAAATTGATTCAGATTGGCTAGGCAAAATATATTGGCTATATTTTGGCAACTTTTTTCTCGTCAAAAGTGACGTCAAATGCACTGCTTTCTGCAAAAGAATTCAAAACGAAACTTTTAGAACTTTAGGGTTAACTTAGTTATCATTTAAATCAGAGTTCATAAAGTAAAGCATTCTCGTAACATCCAAGTTATAGAACTTAAGGGTTTACAATTTCGAGACGAACAGTATGATTGTGGAAATGTGGTCCGCACAGCGCACAGGTCGCCTTTACTTCCCAGACAAGCTAGTACCCATTGATCTGAAGCGGTATCTCTGATATTAAAAGTGTTTTCTTTTCTTTGTTTTCTTTTTTTTTTTGTTTTGTTAAATGCTGACAAAGTTTTAAAGTACTTTATGTAACATTATTTCACTATTGCTTGAAGTATAATGGAGATCTAAAATGTCCAGGAACACGGCCATAAATTATACAAGTCCAAGACGCTATTCGTATGAAGATAAAAAATTAAGAAAGGCGAATCCAAAGCATTTCTTTTCGAAGTGGCAACAACCATTCCTCCGGGAAGCATCACCCATCTTAATTCAATGGATGAGCGTTTAAATAAAAAGGGGGCATAAATTTTTGAAAAAAAGGGGATCTCGCTGATTGACAAATGCATATGTTTCAAAACTAGACCAGGAGCAAGAGAGAAAATATAGCGTTTCCATTTTATGATTTTTATTATTTATTATTTTTTTAAAAAAATTGTATCTTACAAATACTTTTCTTAAATTGTTATCATTTAAAAAGGTTCGATTGAGAGAAAAATGAAGTTTTCTGAGATCTTCCCAATCATTTTTATTTCCTCAAATTGTAACATTCAAGTTAATTATTAATATTAAAGATCCAAATTATTTTATCTAAATAAAAAATCATTGCCCTTGCACGATATCAAATGTTCTAAAGTTTAATTTCATTCCATTCAATATAAATAAATTTATTGGAGTTTATTCAGAATGTTTTACTTTACTTCCATATTCAATTACAAAATAGTATACTGTGACATGAGTAAAATTGCCTCTCACCAATGTGTTTATACAGGATTGGTATCACAAGTTTCGTTTTCGATTATATTTGGATAAAATTTAGATATAATAATTTTGGAAGATTACAAGATTACCATCGCATCTTCATCCAAAAAAAAAAAAAAAAAACTTTTTTTTAAACTTCTTATTTAATTATTGGCTTACTATAAAAACTTGTTACATGTGTTTAGCCAAGGAGGTTAATGGTTAATTTTAGAAATAGTGTGAAAAATTAAATCTTAATACTGCCTTAGAATTTTAAATAGTAATTAAGTGTTTATTACTTTAATTGCATACGTAATAAAATAAAGATGTTTCAATAAACCAAAGCAAGTTTGCTAATATGTAATTTGCAACAATTTATATAATATTTCAAATTAATGAAAAATTGAATCTACCACTTTTACATTTAAATGCCAGTTTATTAAGTATTTTATTTTGATTATAATTACTTGAACTCCGTGAAGACATTGGTTAATAATAAAATGCTAATTCCAGTTAGCATGGTATGCTACAAAATCCAGTACTCTTGTTAAAGGAGGTAGATTCTCTTTTCTAAACTATATATTGTGGCATTGTAATTGTTACAGTATTATCATTGGTCTCGGATAAATAAAACATTCTCACGCACCATAATTTATGAAAGATTTATGTTATCCATGATTAGATCTAAGAAATAGCGACTGATAGTGGAATGCAGTCACCTAAATTTAAACTTTAGCACTTTAAAATGTTATTTAAATTAATGTAAGCACTAATTACTAATTAATTAACACTATTCCAATAATTGTCTACATCTCGGCACCAGCCAATCCATAGACGGATATTCGATTAATATCTAAATGGTCACATCTAATGTATAGTTATTTAAAATATAAGTCACTATACAACTAATAATGAACTGTTATTAAGATGCAATAACTTTAAATTTCAAAGTCATGGCTTTTGGTGTCACCATATAGGTAACAGAGGAGCAGAGATGCGAACTGCTCCGGACACGCCACAATAATTTTAAAAAACTGTAAATAACTACAAATTAAATTTTGCAAATATTTGACTATTTTTGCTTGCTTTTTAAAAGGTATAGCATGACATAAGTACTATAAAGTGGTGAATAATATAAGCCTACGAATTATTTAGAAATAGCAGTAGATTAAAATCTAAAGAATTGAATTTATTCAACCAAGAATCGCAATTAATAAACAACCACTTAAAAATATTTATTCGCTGTCCAGAGCATGTTGGCATCTCTGGTATTGTACTTAAGACCAGCGTCCTTCATAAAAGTTTATAATAAAAAAAAAAAAAAAAAAATTTAAAAACTGGAAGTGAAATTTTTATACGGATATTTTAAAAAGCTCACAGCATTACCTTTCCATTTTAACATTCTTGGAACTAAAATCCCCAAAGATTCTCTAACAGAAATAATTTCTAAAAAAATAAATAAACGATTGGAAAGAAAAAGAGGTGAGTTTTCGAATGTTCATTAAAAAATTTTAAGAGCAGTTTTTTTATTTTTTTGAGGACGCAGGTAAGCTGCTTAATTTTATCACTCTTTGTAGAACTTCAATATAAAAAGTCGGAACAAAACAGGTTGATAAGCCTGGCACGATTCGAAATTTAGCAAAATACTTTTTTTTTCAGCGATAGTGAAATAAAACAGAAGTGCTTAAATTAAATAGAATTTTTACTAGAACTAAAATATATGACCATTTGAAATTATATGTATGCAGTGAGGAACAAAGTCCCTTTACTTCAAATTTATTAAAGTATTAATACATTACCTTTGCTAACACTAACACTATTTTTTTTAAACTACGGAAATTCTGCTAATGTTGGAAATAATATGCGAATATTAAATTAAACACTTCCAATCCGTTACAGAAGAGAAAGGTAAATGAGATACCTAATCTTACAAATTAAAATAAAACTAAAATTTTGAAAATTAATCCTGAACTATTAAATGACATATTCGTAGAAAATAATAAACTAGAGGAGGTAAGCAGTTTTACGTATCTTGGTAGTATTATTAACAACGAAAGAGGAACTGATAGACTAAATAGATTAAGCAACGCCTCCTATATCTGAAAGCCTCCACACGGTTTTTCATAGGTAGTCCGATCAGACCATTGTGAAGGATATCCACTTACTGAACGAGTCACTTAATACAGAATATAGTTAAAATAAGAAAGTGGTAGCAAATATATGACTAAAAATTAATTTTATTTATGATTATTACTGGTTTGCCTTATCCACTTGTCAACCACTACAGATTCAATTCTCAAATATATAAGATAAATTTCTCTCAATTTCAATTACATTTATGAAAGGTTTTGGGTTCATGCGCACAACTGGTACACTTTTTAAACAGTCTGCTCGGACTACTTATAAAAGACCGTGTGGAGGCTTCTTGATGTAGGAGGTGATGGCTATTCTCAATAAATTCTGAAAAAAAAAAAAAAAAAAAACACACACACACACACAACAATTCAGCAAAAATTAGAATTTTCAAAACTAATGTTAAATCTGTTCTACGATATAGATCAGAGACATGGCACTCCATTAAAAATAACATGAAAAAACTTCAAGTATTTATTATCAACTGTTAAACCAACTGAACGGCAGTTATCGTACAAAAAAATAAAAAATAAAGATTCTATGATTAACAAAAAAATAGCACCAAATGTAGCAGGAGTTATGGCCAAAATAAGTGCGGTCATGAAACATTTAAAGTGTATATAAGTTTATATAGTTAACTTATTTCAGTGATAAATTATATTTTCCAAGCTACTTTTAGTTTCCCCATCATAATATCAAACAATGCATTTTTAAAAAAAAATTTAACGAGCCAATATTAAATATATCGTTCCTATTGAGGCCAATGACGATGATTCATAAATTCGTTTGTTCGTTCGTTGTTGTGGATCTGGGCGTCTGAGGCCTTACGGCCCTTATGACTTTTAAGTTCCTAGTCCTAGTGTTTTGATTTTATTGGGCACCTGGGAACTCTTAAGTAATAATCAGCTGGAGGGTTTGTATCCCGAAAAAGCAAAAAGAAACTCTGGTAGCAAAACCTTTTCATATCCAGCTTTTAATCGCAGGAATAAAATAAAAAAGTATCCCATTTACCAAAAGTTAATACAAAGGTTAATAAAAATTAAATAAAAGGTTAATAAAAGTTAAATATAAAGAAATGCCCCGCTTAAGGGAAAAATTAGACAGCGGTGTTAATTTGAAAATTAAAAAAGATAGAACTGATACCAAAACATTTGGAAACATTAAAAAATTATGATAATTGGAGTTCTCCGTTAGTTTTTAAAAGGTATCTGTAATTTCTCAAATGGAACCTCAAATCAACAGAAATTGTGTAAAATTCAAAGTACAGTTAGCATAGGATCATTGCCTTGTAATACGATGATATGTACAGGAGTTATAACATATATACATGATTGTTTCTTTTAAGGGAAGAAATAGTGGAGATCATTTGCAAATTAAAAGGCCAAAACTAACATAAAAAAATTTGGGAGCATTAAAGAAATATCATAATCGGAATTTTCCGAAATTTTTATAAGATATCTGTAATTTCTTAAATGGAATCTAAAATCAACTGGACTTGTGGAAAATCCAAATCATAGTTAGCATAGGATCATTGCCTTGTAATACGAAGATATGTACAGGAGTTATAACATATATACATGTTTGTTTCTTTTAAGGGAAGAAATATTAGTGGAGATCATTTGCAAATTAAAAAGATAAAATTTGGGAGCATTAAAGAAATATCATAATCGGAATTTTCCGAAATTTTCATAAGATATCTGTAATTTCTTAAATGGAATCTAAAATCAACTGGAATTGTGTAAAATCCAAATCACAATTAGCATAGGATCATTGCCTTGCAATACGAAGATATGTACTACAGGAGTTATAACATATATACATGATTGTTTTTTTTTTAAGAGAAGAAATGTTAGTGGAGATCATTTGCAAATTAAAAGGACAAAACTGACACCAAGAAATTTGGGAGCATTAAAGAAATATCATAATTGGAATTTTCCGTTTATAAGATATCAGTAATTTCTTAAATGGAACCTAATATAAGCTGAAATTATTAAAAAAAAATTCGAGGAAGTTAGTACAACATCACTGCCTTTTATAACGAAAACATTTTTCCACAAAGCAGAAGAATCTCCTTTAAAAGCACTACATGAGTCATACAAAATCTCTTCATCTGTAACACAAAGTAGAAAAAGAAGGAGAAAAAATTGTAAAAGAAAATATTAAAATAAGTTAAGAAAAAGTAAAACCAGGGAGGTGGAAGGTTAAGCTTGACCTTATCAATCAACTCATGATCCATGGACCAAATTTACGTAACGAAGTATCACAGCTTTTATCTCTGGGAGAATCACATTTTTATCTTTCATTCAGGGCTGATCACGTGACGTCATGTCCGTAAGAAATAGTAACGTGAGTCTCAAAATGACTTAGGTTTGAACTCGAAGAGAAAGAAGAAAAAAAATCGCTTTCCTTTTTTATAAAAATTGTAAATGGAAATTGCAATTCTAAGGTACTTGTTTTGAACATTTGCCCTCGCTTTAAAACATTCCAGACAATTTCAGAACTCCAAAATACAAGAATTATTCCATAAATAACAACAACATTATTTCACGTAAAAATTAACCGATGAGCATTAAAAAAAAAAGAATTAAAATAAAATATGCATAGTCGAATTATAAGTGTCAGAAATCTCTTATAGGCGTCAAGACTTACAAAACGTAACAAAAGAGTCGCTATTATTCCATTTTTTCTGGTGAATTTGGAACCTAGTAAGGCTTAAAAATTAACCCTTGTTCTTAAAACGTAATAGAAGTTGTAAAAAATAAATATTACTGTAGGACTCAAACATTCATTAAATAAAATAAAAATCATAATTTATTACGTTGAGGTTATTTTTTTCAATTTCGGCTATCACTTTTAATTTTAAAGCTTCGCATCAGAAAAGTTTTTTAAATAAAAGTAGTAAAATATTATTACATTAACTATCGCAGACTACTTATAAAAAACCGTGAGGAGGCTTCTGATATAGGGCTGATGTTGATGGCATAGGGCTGATTTTGAATATGGGCACCTAGAGAATCGCACAGATACTGAAATGAGAGCTCAAAGCTGGAATTAGCAAAAGATGAGGTTTCAGATCATTATTATTCAGCAGATTATTATGTTTTATTTATATTTTTAAGATGATTTTCTTCCTCAAGATTTTTTAATTGCTGCCCATTTATGACAACTTTTACACAAAGCGGACCACTTGGCCACCCTTAATAGAGGGCTAAATCATAGAATTTACTCCCGTCCTAAATATTCAAATGAAAATGTTTTGATAAATCAGAACAAGCTAGCAAGTATGTAAACATGTCGTTCAACTGCCAACTACAATAAGTTTTTATGACTGATAGTATCAGAAAAAATTTTTATTACAAACATATAGATTAACATTGTTTAATGGAATTCTAATCTAATTTAACTACCTTTCCTTTCCTCCAAGCCCTGGGCATGTACCTAGGTCATAAAAAACCCTTAACCATATAGCAATTTAACTACCACTATTTTTAAATATAAGAAATAAATTGTAATGAAGAATAATAATGGTATCTCTCTCTTCTTAGCATGAGATTTCAGATAGTCGCCAATTTCTAGTCTGATAGCGGTCTACCTAACAAATCACAGAATGTTTCCAATTCGGTGTTGCCTAGGGAGTGGTAGAAAGAAAGCAATAGTTCGTTTCAGTTCATGATGTGAAACGTTTAGAGCAAATGCTTTCTGTCTTAATTTTCTTTTTTCAAAGGGGCAGACAATGCATGTTTATAAACCTATGTTTCTTATTAACTGTACATTTAGACAAAATATAAAATAAACAAAAAAGATATAATTAAAAAAAATCTGAAGCTTTCCGAATCAAACTAATTTCAGTTTTGAAATCACCACATCCCAATCAGGTAAGATCAAATACTTACACAAATGCGACAAAAAAAAATTTGGTGTTATTTTTTGAAGAGACATAGAAAATTTTCTGACGGTAATCCAAAAAAGGTTGAGAAAGGCTATACTAAGTGGTTTATACTTCTCTTTCTAAACCACTTCAGTTTTTTTAAAAAAAAAAAAAAAAAAAAAAAAAAACGGACACTAAAAGCTTGCTACAGAACCAAAAATATACATATTTATATAATCAACAAATTATGGTAGACTAAACTACTAACAATGGAAACACTTGAACCGCCACTTTATTCCTTTCAGAAAATAAGAGCCGTCTTTCTTAAAAATAGGCAATGCATAAATAGCAAATATGTAAAAGTAATAGAAATTAAATAGCAGCTGGGGTCTGTCCAGAAATTTTGTGAAAGGTCCTGTTTTTGTAAAATTGTGAAAAAATTACTCGTAATTTGTGAATATAAAATAAACGTTAAGTCATTCTTTCAACCAGGGTCCTGCTTTTGAGAATTTGTGCAAATAGGGTCCTGCTGTTACTATTGTGCAAATAGGGTCCAGTTATTATAAAACTTTTTCAAAGAGTTTTTAAATTGGAAATAGATACAAGATTATGCTCAACACTGTAAAAAAAATTTATAGAGATGCAACATACAAATATTTGGTATTTAGCCTATACTGCTGATCGAAACTTAGACAAAACTTAGTTCGTTTATTTCCGTCTTTCTTTTTTTTTCCCTGTGAAGGTTTTTTTTTTTCGATTACCTAACAAAACAATAACGAAGATAAACAATTTTGTGAAGGGTCCGATTAAAAGATAAATTATTTTGTGAAGGGTCCGTTTTTAAGTTAAAATATTTTGTGAAAGGTCCGTTTTTATGATAAGAAATTTTGTGAAGGGTCCGTTAACGGACCCAAATTTCTTCTAAACAGACCCCTGAGTAGTATATAAAGAATAAAATAAAATATAATTGATGTTTCTAAATAGCAATCAAAATTAATGTATAATTTTTGTTATTCCTGCAGTGCTAAATAAAATATCAAATGGCACTTAAAAAAACAAAAGTAACATACCTGTAAAACTGGACTGTTTTCGAAATTGTAAGCAGATGGACGACCTTCCAAAGTACTGAATGCAACGTTGCCACCGGTTAAAGGAGAAATATCACTAAATTCAGACGTGCAAAGGGCTCTAGTTTCATCGCTGTACGTAACATATGACGTGTCGTTCAACCCATAAGTACTTTGACACGTGGCACTGTAAAACTGATACGGCACCCAATCACCATCGGGTATAGTTCTTTTATAAATACCAAAACTTTCTGGACGACTTGTATAAAATTTTAGACGAACATAGGTAATATCAAAAGTTTTGCCTGAAATTAAATAAGAACAATGAGATCATACTAAACACTCTGAGAATGCTTAAACATAAAATTTTGAGCAAAAAATAATCAGCAAGCAATGGGACTCAAAATGTGTAACAGCAAGCTTAATATAATAATAAAGTGTTATAAAATCCCACTCCGCGCTGCGCTCACCAGCCTACGGAATTCCAGAGACTATTCAACTACTACGGATTCTCCGTAGTTTTAGAAAATATATTTCCTTTTGGAAGAGAAAGCAACGTAATAATATTTTAATAAATTATGTTTAAAAGAATTTTGTTCACCACTAAACGCAAGTAGTTAGATACATTAAGGTCATATATTCGAATTTTAAAATTCTAATAAATTTTTTTAAAAAATCTGTTCGTACTTTCAGTACCAAAAAATAATTCGCAACAGCTTCAAATAGTTAGGAGTCTCTAGAGTTGTTTGCAGTACCAGCCACCCCATAGACTGCTGAACTCAAACTGTTTTTTATTATAATTTTTCTGTTACATTACATGATGTATGGGATATGGGCCTTCTGCGCTGCCCAGGTGCCCAATTTTTGTAAATAAAGTAAGTAAAAGAATTGCTTGAATACTTGCCAGCTTTCGCGTTTTTCAAATTAGTTTTTCTCCGATGGCAATAAAATGCCAATTTACAAGACATTGTAAGCATTCATTTCATTGACATTAAGACAACATTTAAAACACAACCAAATAAATAGCCCTTGTATGTTTAAACTTACTTTTTTACTTTTATTTACAAAAATTGGGCACCTGGGCCTCTTAGTGGCCCCTATCCCATACATCTAGAAATTTACGGAAAATTTATAGTAATAACATTTTGAATTTAGCAGTCGATGTGGTAGCTAATAGAAAAACAAGCACTTTGCTTGAGTAAATATAACATTTCAATATCTGATTCATCGAATCTAAGTTGATATATATAAATATAAACATAATTTGACATATATATACATAAGTTGACATAAATAAATATTAACATAAATTGATACATATTTCACTAATTAAATTTCTATATTTTAACTAGCACATATTTAATTATGACATACATTGAAGTTCATTCGAATACATTGTGGTAGCCATAAAAAAAATCAAGCCGTTTGCTTGTGAAATAATAAAACAATGAAAAAAATTTATATGACAAATTGACGTTTTTACTTAACACTAGAAATATTGATTGTAGACTTAAATTAAAAATAAAGATAAAACATGATTTGATATGTACAATAATCGATTTTTGAAAAATGAAGAACATAATTGATGAATATAGATAAATTATCCTGATTCATGATAAAATAACATATTTGGAGAAAATGCAGTAAATATATTTTATTAGAGAAATATTGTTCCTTAAATACAATTTTATTTTGCAAAAGAATTTAACGTGCATAAGTTGATAAATACATATGCATTAATTGGCTATATTTTCAGAAAATAAAATTTGACGTAATTTAATTTAACATAAGTAAAAGTCTACTGTGAAAAGTTCAGTGAATTTAACTTGAGAGTCTTGGAAATAAAAATGGAACTCACTGTGATTGAAATGTTTCCCCGATGATATCCCGCAGAAGACGTAGCACTTCTTCATTTTTGAGCAATTCCTGTAATTCTTTGATTAATGACACTAATCGGTGAGCAAGTTTAGGCGTTGAATTTGATGTTGCTCGAGGGCTCCTTCTGCTGGGGCGGGGCTCGCACCCAGTATAGTTGGCTGTGTGGTTTTTGTAACAATTACAACATTTTGGAGGTGTTGTTCTGTCTTTGTTGCATTCATGAGACCTGTGGTTTTCAGCGCATTTTACACACCTTGCAGGCGCATTGCAGTGGCTTTGCGTATGTCCATAATTTTGACAGTTGTAACATTGTGTAAGTCCTCGACCTCCTCGAAATCTTTCGATTTTGATCGGAATCTGCTGTATGTTGTTGACTTCGAAAATTCTTTGGTGATTCGCCGTTGATGTTAGGATTATGAGATAGAGTGGAAGGAGCCGATAGGCCTCTCCCATTCTCTTCTTAAACTGCACAATTTTAAAGGATTCAACGTTGTTTTTCTGTAATTCTGTATTGATGGCATCTGTATCGAAGTCCACAGGCAGACCACGGACCAAAATCTTAATAAATCTACCTTGCGGTGTTATTTCAGGTTTGCTGGGCGGATCCCGTACTTTGTCGATATCCTCCTTAGGTTTTGCTGTCGGCAAGATAGTGACGTCATGTGTTGAGTTATGTTGGCTAGAAGAAGGACAGCTGTTTGTAGACATGAGTGTAGAGTTATCTACAATTGTTTTGACTGCATTTTGCTTTTTCTTCTTTTTTCTTTTCTTTGCTGGTGGTTCTGTATTATTGTTGATATTGATGTCCGTGTCAGTTTCTGTATTTGGTGTTGTATTCAGGTTTTCATCTTTATTTTCCATGGTTATGTCGCCAGTGCTTGGATTAGTTTCAGTCATTATTGATTCGACTTGCATGGATTTTTTATTCATCTCCTTGTTTTCTTCTGCTTGAATTTTCCTCTTCCATCTGACGTGATAAGCTGCATTTGTCAGTTTTAGGAAGTAATTGTATTCGTACTCTCCAGGGTAACTTGATCTTATTTGAATGAGCAGTTTGCTAAATAATTTATCTAAACGAATCAGCTCTTCTGTATCAAACTGAGTGTAAAACTCTACGAGATCGTCAATATGTTCATGTTCAACTGGTGGAAAGTATTTTTTCGATATCCCACAGATAGCAATGATTTCTTCTAATGACGTGGATTCTTTGCAATGCGACGGTGAATTACGACCAGAGAATGAGACCTTTCCACCACGAGCTGTTTTATGATACGGCATGACTTGAAAAAACAAAATGGCGGGCTCAAAATCCAGACATCAAAATAGCTAGTTGACAGTATTATCTCTCCCTACTCCAGAATCTGACGAGATCAAAATCTGTATCACTCACCTTGTAAAGTTCAGGATAATCAGCATCAATTCAACATAACCGGCATCACAAGGGAGAAGAGGACATCAGTAGAGCATCACCTTTTTCGACCGAAATTTGACCTCTGGTAATTTCTAGTACTTCATTTTCCTTGTAGGCATCTAGCTCTGTTTAAACTGTATGCATGTTAAACTGATGCATGTTTAAACTTTTTAAATGTAATAGGTAGTCAATTTTCAATTTAAATATATTAAAATAAAAATCAAGTAGATGAGAGCTGGCCATATTTGTACCACTTATCACATTCTAACTTTTATCTCTAAAAATTACCTTTGTAATATTTTAACAATAAAATACATATATTCAGCTACTTACATTATTTTTTGGTAATAATATTTCTGTAGTGAGTAATAAAAATTTATTATTTTTGCAAGGTATGCAAGTGGTACGAATTAGGAAACCAGTCCGCCTTAATTCATACCACCAGCTCCCTAAACCGTACCCACCAGAAAAACAAACAGACAATAATAATCCAAAAGTAATGTTTAGTGTAATAATGTAAAATATAGTTTAACGTTTTCATAATTGTTATGAAGATCCACAGATAAACAAACAAGCATGAGTAATCAAAATAAGTAATCAAAGTGCTATATGATCTCATGAATTACAATCAAGTACATGTGGTTAGTCTTTCTTTTATTTCTAGTTAAATTGTTGGAAAAATTTAAACTAATATTTAAAAGAGTGTAGACTTATGTGGCAGATGTGTACTCTAGAATAGGCACCTAAAACGTACCTGTGAATCTAAAATGCCACTTAACACGTTGAATGCCATGGGGGTCACCGGTGAACGGGGCTGAGTTTGTTCATAGAGCAATGGGGGTCACCGGCGAAGCCAAGACTATTAGAAGCTCATAACTCGAGTAAATTTTTAATATTTTTATCTTATTATCGTTACTAAAATGGTTTGAAGAAATTAATGCTATATAGGACACACAAAAATAGTTTTATTTATGTACGCAGAGATGCCAACTTACTCCCGACTGCAAATATATATTTTAAAGTGGTAGTTTATCAATTGTGATTCTTGGTTTAATAAATTCAATTAAGTATATTTTTATCCACCACTATTTCTACCTATATAATTCACCACTTAATATGTCATACTAAACCTCTTAATAAACTAGCAAAATCTGTCTAATCTTTGCAAATATAGTTTGTAGTTATTTACCGTTGTGACCGGACGGGCTAAAACCCCTGAATTAGACAGGCCGACTTATCATTTATTGTTGGAGCAAAGAGCTAACATAAGCACATCGAATAAATATTTTCAAGTGGTAGTTTATTAATTGTATTTCTTGGTTCCTTAAGTTCGATTTAGTAGATTTTAATCCTCCACTATTTCTTAACAATGCGTAGGCTCAAATAATTCACCACTTTACAGTACTTATAACATGCTTTACATTTTTAAAAGCAAGCAAATATTGTCAACTATTTGCAAAATTTACTTTGTAGTTATTTACCATTTTTTAAATTATTTTGGCTTGTCCGCAGCAGTTGGCATCTCTGTAATAACATAACGAATACTAAAATAACGTTAACTTGCGAACTTGTTTGCTCCAATATTGCTTGATAGGTCAGCTCTGATAGTATAGGAGCCTTAGGACGGGCAGGTCATGTAAAATTAACGTAGCATTCAACGTGTTAATTCTAATTTATTATCTAATAGTGAGGCTTTTATCCATATCAACGCCTGTTCAAATTTCGGAATATATCCGCTTTCTAAAAGATAAAGACTGGTAAATTAAGTATTTCAAGTTTAACATTTATTTGGGGTAAACATGGCAATCGCATCTACCAAATGCATTAATACTGTCCAAGTCTGTATAGTGCCGTGAAATCATGTTGTTTTTATACTTTAATACCAATTAGTAGCTAAAGTAAACACAAAGACGCTTTTCTAATTATTACAAAATGTAAATTCATCAGGTCAACAAAGTATTCTCAGAATTAACCAAGACTTGAAAATGCTGGAAGAAAGCGAAACATTGGCATTATTGAATCTTCTTATTTTGAACACACTAACAGCAATGCTCTACATATGGAAAACACCTCATATGAAAAAAGTGGTGGCATACATTTGTTTATACCAAATGGATATTAATTTTGTTTATCTACCACTTTAAAAAAAAGTAATAAGCGTAAACCACATTAGTACAAAAGTAATAAGCGTAAACCATGCAATTAATATATCAAATACTTGCCACATTCTACCATTTTCGGAGATTTTTCTACAATATTCAAAATTGTAATGAATTTGGTGCGTTAATATTTTATTCTTGACCAATTAAATTTCATTTGCTTTGATGGCATTTTTATTATCCCACTATATAATGAATTAAAGCAATTGTGTAAACGTGATAAAAGCAATGGATTCTACAAAATATTTTCAAAGGGCAGGAATAGCCTGGTTGGTAGAGCACTGGGCCCATGTCCAAGAGGTCGTGGGTTTGATCCTTGCCGGCCGAAGACTCCCCGTGGACTGATACACGTTAAATCTGTCGAGTCTCAAAGTCCTTCATGTTCCCATAACAAATCATATCTCTGGGGGGTACTGATCCAGGAGTTTCCTTGTCTGCTGGATTGGTTTAAAATTACGAGGCTACGGAGTTGAACATTAGTAGTCGTAAACCCAAGATTGGGTCGGCTGTTCAACAACGGTTATATAATAAAAATAAAATAAAATATTTTCAAAACGTTCGTGGTGGCTCAGGTGATATTGCCTTCCAATGAGGTGAATCGGGATAGAATTAAAACAATGGCAGGTAGATACAAATTCCGTATCTGTCTTTCACCGACCACAGTGCTGACTTATATTATCTTCAGTGGTAGATGGATCATGGGTTGGTCCCCTTGCCGGCAGGCTAACCGTGGGAGGTTTTCCTTTCCATGTAACGCAAATGTAGGCTAATTCCATCAAAAAGTCCTCCACGAAGGTAAATTTGTCCCAATGCTTGATCCAGGAGTTTCCTTGTCTTCTGGATAGGGGAATAAATTACAAAGCAACGGAGTTGAAGAACATTAGAAGTAAATCCGAAATTGGTTCGGCTGTTCAACGACGGTCGTAAAATAAAATAATATATATTAAAAAACGGTAGAGAGTTATACAAACTAAAATTTGCAGACTTTCGGTTAATTTTGCCAACTTTTTACAAGGCTCAACACGACTTAACAAACGTGTACGTAACAAAGTGGCGTATCACGTAAGTTTTTGAATTATTTAGTAGTGGTGAGTAAAAACCTAATAAATCGAATATACTAAACCAAGAATCATACATTAAAAGAACTACCACTCGATAATATTTATCCCCTGTCCGGTGCAAAGTGGTAACTCTGCCTGATAATCTTGCTCCGAAATTTATAACTATAAACAAAATAAAGCACATTAGGTGTAATTGTTAATTCATTAACTTTTCATGTATTTTTAGGAGTTAGGACTCCTGGGTTGGCAACTATGATATCCTGATCAATGCAAAAGCTTATATACACAAAAATGAGAAAGAGCAAAATCTGGTAAAATAATAATAATATAGCTCGTTTTAAGGAAGAAGTTCGTTTTAAAGAAGATAAAACATTCATGATTACCAAGATTTTCTTAACAGTTAAAATATGCATAATGTGTCTATGTAAAGAACTCCTCTCGCCATTCGCCTGGAGCAGTGGCGCTGACTATGGTTAGGCGGTTTTACTATTTCAAGTAAGAGTGTTGGGTTTATATTTTAGACAGGTTTTAACTTGAGGGACAGGTATCAATGAAATCAGGGGAGAGATAAACTCCCCTGTTTGAAATGTGCTATTTCTCGTTTCCAAGGCAACAGACAGCCTTAGACTTTGTGACGAGGAGAGTTCTTTCTATAGGACTGTATAGATAACCCGAGTGAAAGTAAGTAATGATGAATAATTTATAATTTAAAAAAAAAAGGTCTTTAGATTTGAAGTAATAGAAAAATTAATTAAAATAAAAATACTAAACTAAAAATAACAAAAAATTTTTTACCACTAGAAAATACTTTTTTTACAAAGCGGAGCAAGATGGCATCGCTGTAGTAGTTAAGTTTATATATTAATATTCCACTTTTTGTTTATTACGATGCATTCATAACAATTTTGACCGGCATTACCTATAATTGATTTAAATATTAAAGCGAAATGGACAAATAATCATACATCGTGATCTCTAACAAGTTAACTACGGATTTTTCTTGAATATTTAAAATAGCTACTATTTCACCACAAATATAAACTCAAAATTTAAAGAAAAAAATGAAATCAGTATATACCACTTCTCTTTTTGAAATTAAATTTTTATTATATTACAAATGCATTTCTCTCAGTGTGCCTCGATTTCTAATTTAAAATTAAATAAGTAGCTGCCACGTAGATGGTGGGCTACAGTTTTACATTATTATAACTTTACTTGCATTTCGTTATAGCTAGATATAAGTTGCTTGCAGAGCGGAGCAAGTTTACATCGTTGCCCTGTTTATGATACCAATTCTCTATTTCTGTAAATTAAACTTTTTATTAAAACACCTGTGCAATTTTTTTTTTTTTTTTTAAGAACTCTGTTTTAAAAGGAAGCGATGCAGGGTTCATTAAACACAGGTTATGAAAAGTAAACATTTAAAAAAAAGTACATTAAATGTTAATGTACTTTTATGATGCTATTTACAAACATGTAAAAAGGCTTTTTAGTATAACTATTATTCCGTCAGTGGGTCGATAATTGAGTACCAAGCATGCTTGGGAACTTAACACTGGGGGTTTCGCTTTCGGCTGACCACCTAACCGGAACATCTACAGGGATGGGTATAATTATAATAAGGTGGTATCAAATTCAGAGATGCCAACTGCTCCGGTCACGCCTAAATAATTTAAAAAACGGTAAATAACAACAACTAAAATTTGCAAATATTTGACTAATTTTGCTTGCTTTTTAAAAGGTTTAGTATAGCTTGACTATAACAAAGTGGTGAATAATATAAGCCTTCGATTTATTTAGAAATAGTGGTGGACAAAAACCTAATAAATTGAATTTATTAAACCAAGAATCACAATTAATAAACTACCACTCGAAAATATTTATTCTTTGTCCGGAGCAAGTTGGCATCTCTGCAAATTATATAGTAAAATTCGTTAAAGAAGAATAGTTACGCTTACTTTTTAATAGAGTAACCAGTAGATGAATACATTAACGTTGCATTTTAGATGATACTTATAATTTTTGATATTTAGTGGTGGGAAAATTACTTAAATTGAAAAATACTAAACTAAAAATAACTTAAATTTCACTATCACTAGAAAATACTATTTTACAAAGCGGAGCAAGTTGGCGTTTATCTGCTCCTGCACCCCAGAGCCCAAGGTCTAGAAAACTGAAATGGGCACAGTAGGCCTTGGCCCTCTATGGACTGTCGCGCCACTGAGTTTAGTTTCGTATAACTATTAAATTACCTTTATTAATGAACTGATATTATTAATTTTAAAAAAAATATTTGAATTTTTCTATTGAAGTAGTTAAATTTTAAAATCGAAAAACACGATATTTAAAAAAAAAAAAAAATCAAAGTACGAATAAATGCCGCAATTTGAAATAGAAACCATTTTCTTACGTGACGATTTTATTAAGGAAATGCTCGAATTCTACTAGAAACAATAAAGAGGTTAAAGAGCAAAGAAAAGAGATGCCGAGCGTATTTGGAAGAAGAAGAAAAAAAAATCGTACGCTTGGTCACTTCGATGACACGTTAATTAACAGTGAAAAAAATAAATCCGAAATGAAACGATAATGGAAGAAATGTTCAGTGTGAATTGGACGCCAACGTTATTAAACTAAAAACAAGCTTATCGAAAATCCGGCGATATCTAAGTAGAGCAACCACCGGAAACTTTTCGCAAAGGGAAATTGCCGGGATCGGCAGCAAATTAAACCGTTGATAAATATGAAAGAAATACGATTGGAAATCAAACTATCTTCTTAATTTTTTTTTCCTGATCTCCAACAAAGAAATTTCTGTATAGCTGTGCAGTTATTTTTAATGTGAAACACTGTTGAATTTAATTATTGATAAATGTATAGTGCGCCAAAAAATAAATAGACGACCCTGAATAACTTTTGATACATTTATTGGACTTTCATGTTCTAGGATTCCATCGCAGACGATATTTTTCGCCCCCAAAATATCCGCAATCAGGGAAATATGATCCAAATAGATTGTTTAAGAGAACGCTATTTTATTTTTTTATTTTTCCTGCGCATTTTGAAAGCCTTTGCACACAATTATAAAATTTGTTTATCCAAAGATAACTCCATGCAAAAAAAAACTTTTGGTAAATATTTGTTATTATTTTATTTAATAATAGTACAAAATTTTTTTGAAATGTGAAGCATATAGTTTCTTACATCATTTTAAAGTATGCAATTGTACGTGACTGAATGCAGAATTTGAGCCAAATCGATCGAATAGTTCCTGAGAAATCAAATGTTTAAGAACACGACTATTTTAAAATTCGATTTCTTATGATCCGATTTAAATTTTGCCGTGTAAAATTACGTTTTTTAAAATGATGTAAAAAATTTTATGACTTACAATCCAAAATTTTTTCGGTTATATTATTAAATAAAATAAGAAATATTCACAAAACCTATTTTTTCCACGGAATTATTATCGGATAAACGAATTTTATAATTGAGTGCTAAATTTTTTAAATTCACTTAAAAATATCTCAAGATACGACTTAAATATGCAAAAATTAACATTAAAAGGTCCTAAGTTTGTATCACTCTCCTAAACAAACTATTTGAACCAGATTTTGGGGGTCAGAAATCATAATTAATCAAAAAGAAAGGCCATGTTTATTCAGGCAAAATAGGTTTTCGTGTCTGATTTCGTAACTTAAAATATCGTTTGCACGATTTATATAGCATATTTGTAGTCACCATCTCAAACCATTAGGATTGAATCCTAGATCATGAAAGTTCGATCAATTGATCGAAAGTTATTCAGTGTGATCCGTTCTTTTTTTTTCCACACTGTACAATAGGAACTTTAAAATTAATAAAACTTTCAAATAAAATTAGTTATTTGAGAAATTCTGAAAAAGGTAATCACATGCTTAGAAACCCGAAAGCTTTAACTTTTCACTATATTTCAAAGGTAGTGAAATAAAAATTCAGTAATACATAATTTTTAAAAGTTTTATGGACTTGAAAATATGTTAAAATAATTCGAAAGTCTTTTAAGTAACTTTCAGCCCTGAGCGATAATATATTTCTACTTATGATGTGATACACCAAGGTCATATGTTTTTTATTTTAAGCATAATTTCCAAAGGAGAAGGTAAGGTCCTGTCTATAAGCCTATACGTTTTTTATGAAGTTGTACATTCAGACAAAAAATAAATTAACCAAAAAATATAATTTTTAAAAAATTTGATAGTTTTTCACACAAAGCTAATTTCTAAATTGAAATCCCCACACCCCAATTTCAGAAGGTCAAATACTTGCATAAAAAGAGGAAGAAAAAAATTCTTCCCCTAAGTCAGTGTTTCCCAAAGTGTGGTACGGGAACAGTTTAGTGGGGGTACGCGTTCTTTTGCGAAATATCTTGTAACAAATGAAAATTTCAAAAAGTTTTATTTAAAAACAAAGCTAGCCATGAAAATTTACGATTATGTATTTTTCTAGTGGCTATTTTTTGCAGAGTTAACAGTTAATAATGAGTGGTGTCATTAGCCAGTTGTGATTTTTAACTTTTGTGCAATTTTTTTATAATGAAGGTTTGTAATAAATTTGATTTATTTTGATTATTTTTATAAAATATAATTTTTATCTCTAACATAGAATATGGATCGCTGGTTAGTATTAATAAAAACGTTGTACCAAAAAAGAAAAATAAACATATTTTTGGAAAAATACATTCATTTTTTTATTAGTGGTACACAGCGTCATACGAAAAATTTAGAAAGGGTACGAAAAAGTCATTAGTTTGGGAAACACTGCCCTAAGTTATCCTCCAAAAAATTATAATATATGAAGGTATGAGTTTCACTCTAGGTTCTAATTTTTTAATTATTATTATAACTTACAAATAATAATAAATAGTAGCAAAATCAATGGCTTTCATATAAAAGAATCAGAAAATTAGCAGATCATTAAATTTTAATTATCCATACAATTTTAATTCCAACATATTTTTTAATTAATTTATTTTTTAAAGGTTTCCTTACAGTAGACCTTTCAGTTAAAAATGAATGGGTACTAACAGAAGAAACAAGTTTGGATGATTTTGTTGTAAAAAAAGTGTTTACAGTTTTTTTTAAAAGCTTATAATTCCTCATTAAAAAAAAAAAACAATTATTATTAAAAGGCATTTCTACAAATCTTCATAAACATTTAATAAAAATAAATTGGGTTAAACACAAATGAGAATTATTATTTTACCAACAAATAACTCTAAGAAATTATAATTTTAAATAGAATATAAATTGTTTAAGTTATGAATTGTAAACAAAGAAAGTATCACTATAAAAATCACTGTTAATGATAATTATAGTTAAATTTTGTAAACCCACTGCATGAGAGAAATATCATAAAACAAAGCAAATGAGAAATCTGGTATTATTCAACAAAAATATGCATCTTTTTTATACATATATAAATTCGAGAACTATTAAATGGTTTTAAGAAGAAAAAAATAATTATAAATAGATACAAAGAGAAGTTTTAAACAAATTACTACAATGTATTTTGGTTTACAATATATTTTGGTTTAGTACTTGGTTCAATATGCAACAAATGTTTTTTGTTCCAAAAAATTGATAAAAATTTGAAATAACGTAATATTTTTCAAGCTTGGAAAAATTATCACTAATTTTACCTAAGAATATGTAAGGACTTAAAAATGTATTATAATAAATATTATTATGAATTGATAATTAAAATTAATAATTTAATTTTAAACTTTAAATAATTATTATAAATATTATTATTATTTACTGTTATTAATAACGATAATGTATAGTAAATTTGAGGCAGCATTGTAAAACGCATTTTGAAATTTATTGGACAAGCATAAAAATTTTTAACAGAAAAACTGATTGACAGGAAAAAAATAATTGGAATTATGAAAAATAAGTAGAAATCTTTAATAAGAAGTTTTAAACAAATCACTACAATAAATTTTATAGTTTAAGAAATACATGCAACAAATGGTTTTTGTTCCAAAAAATTTATAAAAATTTGAAATAACGTAATTTTTTTCAAGCTAGGAAAAGTTATCACTAATTTTACCTAAGAATATTTAAGGACTTAAAAATATATTATAATAAATACTATTATGAATTAATAATTAATAACTTAATTTCAAACTTTAAATAATTATCATAACTATTATTATTATTATTTACTGTTATTAATAACGATAATGGATAGTAAATTTTAGGCAGCATTCTAAAATGCATTTTGAAATTTATTGGACAAGCATAAAAATATTTAACAGAAAAACTGATTGATACGAAAAAAAATAATTGAAATTATGAAAAATAAGTAGAAATCTTTAATAAGAAGTTTTAAACAAATCACTACAATAAATTTCATAATTTAAGAAATATATGCAACAAACGTTTTTGTTCCAAAAAATTTGAAATAACGTAATTTTTTTCAAGCTAGGAAAAATTATGACTAATTTTACCTAAGAATAATTAAAGGCTTAAAAATATATTATAATAAATACTATTATGAATTAATAATTAATAACTTAATTTCAAACTTTAAATAATTATCATAACTATTATTATTATTATTTACTGTTATGTATTAATAACGATAATGGATAATAAATTTTAGGCAGCATTGTAAAATGCATTTTGAAATTTATTGGACAAGCATAAAAATGTTTAACAGAAAAACTAATTGACAGGAAAAAAAATTTTTTAATTATGAAAAATAAGTTGAAATCTTTAATAACTCACCTAAACCTAGGGTAAGATTCACCCGATTAGGGTATTGTATTCCTTCGTACATAGTTTCACTCTGCCACCACGTTTGGTTATCATTATTATTAAAATCTGTCAAATAATCCGGAGGATGCGCTAACTGGGGGAAGGATGCATCGCAGATCTCACATGACTTTTGCGCCCCAGTTACCCCTGTCTGAAGACAGTACTCCGTAGGGCCCCTCGTCCCGCACGTGTTTGTCGCTTCCACCCGCACATTGAAGGCAGCATTCACAAATTCAGGAATGCAACGCTGGGGTCGACGGAATTCGTCATAACATCGACTTTGAGTGTCTCTGGGGCTATGCAGATCTGTAAATATCAGTTCTTTTTGTTGACAGCGGGAATAAGGTAGCAAGGACAACGCCCACAAAATTAACCCCGACCGAAAAAGAGTGATTTTCATTATACTAATGGTCGCCATCTTCCAAGTTCGGACCACACTTCCAAACTGGCCCTTCGCGGCGTAAAAGAAAAATCGCCGTAGTGAGCAAAGTTACTTATCGCCGTATGACTGTTGAATGTCTTTAGGGTTGCTGGTTTGTTTGTGATTGGGAGAAAAAAAGTTTTTTTTTTGGCGAAGTCGAAATAGTTTCGAATGGCAAAAAATGGAAAATAACTTTTTATTTCTATCAGTATCGGTGCACGCAAGGGGTCACGAAAAAGCACCGCCTTCCTCCAGTCAATCAAATAAATTAGAAATCGTATTTTGCATTTATCTTGTAACTATTTTTTTTTTATTCTAAATAATTGAAATTAATACTTGTCATGCATCAAATTAAATATACTGATAACAGAGCTGAAATTCAATATACATCAAGACGGAAAAGAGTAAAAACTGGTATCAAATAAATGTCGTTTTTAGCTTTTTTTCGGGAATAATGAAGTAGCCCAGTGATTCTCAACCTTTTTTTCGGGGCGGCACACTTTTAACGATTTCGAAATTTGACGGCGTACAATGAAAAATATTTGTTTAAAAGTTGTTTACTTACCAATAATACAGTGTGTTAAATAGTTTATGATAATAATTTTGAATGTGAAATAATATACTACAAAGGCATGTTTATTAAAGGGATTAATTATTTCTTTCGATTAGTTTTTTATTAGTTAAAAACATTTTTTTTTTTGCTAGTTATTAATTGTTAGCTTGTTTTCTATAGCTATTAACTGTTATTATTTTGTGATTTCTTGTTAACTAGTTTTTTTGCTGATTATTAATTGTTAGCTTATTTTTTGTTAGTTATCCTTTGTTAATTTGTTTTTATAACTATTAATTGCATAGCTTACTTTGATGATTATCTTTTATTTCCGTTTGAAAGTTAGTATTTAGCTTGCTTTCCTTTGTTAATTAATAATCATTTAATTTCCTACTTATTTCAACATTTTTTAAAATTGTCAAAGACAATTTAAACACTTCCTTCTTATTTTAAGATAGTCAGAGACAAGACAATCGCCAACAAAGATGTTCGCGCTGCTAAAGCGTGGAAAAATTATAAAATGCATTATACATATATATACTTTTCTTTAATTTAAACTTTACTCGTAATAAAAAAAAGCATTATAATTTTTATTGTATCATTTCTAATATTTGTCGACACACAAAAGTGCCGCGGCACAGTGGTTGAGAATCACTGAAGTAGCCATAGCTACTATATATTCTTTTTTCTTTTTTTTAGCGGATACATTTTATATATTGAATTCCTTCTTCACCGAAAAATAAATTAATATCAGTGAATTGTTTATTGTTCAGAATAGATTTACTCCTCCCGAAAATTATCTACTACTGAAAAAGTTCTAGTACCAGTTTTTTCTCTTTTCCGTCTCGCTTTCACGCCTGACTGTAATTAAATATGTATACTGTACGCTGTAAATTCTTATTCTAAATAATTATTAATATTTTTTTATTCTAAATAATTGTAATTATTACTTATGTGTCATATTGAATCATCAATTGTAATCATATATCTATATTATACCTTGTAATTTCTTAATCTATAATTATTAATATTTTTTTCAATCTAAATAATTGTAATTATCACTTATTATGTGTCGTATTGAATTATCTACTGTAATCAAAAATCTATATTATACCCTGTCAATCAAATAAATTAGGAATTATATTTTGCTTTTATGTATAATACTTTTTTAGTTTAAATAAATATTAATATTTTTTTTATTTTATATAATTGTAATTAATATTTGTTATATGTCACATGTAATCTACTCCGCTTCATACACTGAAAACAAAAATTGCAATTTTATATTTAATACAATAGTTAATATTTATTTATAGCAACAAAAAAAAAGGTATAACAAAAAGAAATATTTAACAGAAAATTAAAAATTGCATAACACTAGAATCCATTGTTAAAAAATTCTTTTATGATCATTTCATAATTAATTGCAAAAAAATTAAACTAAAGCAAGATATTTATTAATCTTTTAATGTTAGAATTTGGTATAACGGCCCCAATCTGCTTTAAGCTGTCTCAGTCTAATACTCCATTTGCTTATAAATGAATATTCCATTTAGAAAATTAGATTAAAACCACCAAAAGTATATTTTTAATGCGTTTAATATGATTTCTAAGTCGAATAAGGATCAAGACAAAGTCCGGCCCAAGGCCCACCAAATTTCTCGGATCCCTTACTGAATTAAATTACTCAAAAGTAGACCAAACAATAAAAAAAAATGTATTGAACTGGATGATTCAAGAGAAACATTCTAAGAATTTTTGAAAGCAGGCGATTGAAGATTATTTTTCTAAGATAAAGTTTACTCATCTATATATTTAAGCAAAATATAAAACAATGTTATATCAAAATAAAAATAGTTTGTTAACCACAAACAATTGATAGTTGTGATTTTCGCTAGAAGTCACTGATTAGCTGAATTATTTTCTTACTGCAAGGTGTAATTATTTTTTATTTAATACTTAAATCAACACAAAGCTAGCCCATTTTTCATTATATTTAACGATAACTTTATGTATTCTAAGATATTAAGGTTATTAATTATAATTTTTATTAGAAAATGCATTTCAACACACAAAAATTATTCAAAAGAGCCAAAATTATATCTTAGAAAATTAAAAACACATTTAAATAATATTTTATTTAAGAATAGCACATTTAAAAAAATTTAAATTCATGTTCAATGAAAAAATTATACCCAAAATATTGATACATTTAAAAGTATTCAATACAACAGATTTTTTAAAAACTTTTTTTAACGTATTTTCAGCAAATAATTTTATGCGAATTTTAAAATCCTGTTCTGTAGTAATATCTGTTTCTACTTATTATATAATAGGCTTTTCCAGCATTAACGTTTGCTCTTAAATATTGCTAAATGTATATGAAAGCAGAAAAAAAAGTTATGTTCAAATAAAAATAGTTAAAGACATTTGGTGACCATAAACAAGAACTATCATGAACTTTTGCTGTGTCATTTAAGCTGTAATAATTCATTAGTTAAGCGAGCACAAAGCTAGCCCACCTTACATTCTAATTTGATTAGTGCAATGGTTAAGTAAGTTTGGTTGTATCACGATATAAAGAAAAATTTTAAAAAAAATTCATTTTTTGAGAAAAACTGTTTCTTTCAGTATTTAAAAGAAATAGTAATATTGAGGACTTTTTACTAATTTCTGTAGCCCCTCAGAAACTGTGAGCCCTAGGCCCATACCTATTGGGCCTAGACGATAATCAGGCCCTGTAATCTAGCACGTATGAGTAATAAGTTACAGGTTACTTCTGTGTGTTATATTTGAGCGGGAATTATAATAAGAAATCTTAACAAGCAATGTGCATACTTGTACTTCTACTTGCATACTTGTACCGCTCAGTGACGTCAACTTCAGCGGAGTTTACTGTAGTAACGATGGGGATAATAGAAATGTCTCGTATTAAAATTAACAACACATTTCGTAACTATAAAATATTTGAGATAGTTCAAATTTTAAAATGGTCTTTCGACTTCAATACTTGTACGGTTGCTGAGAAATATTTTAGAGAGTGGTAGTCTTATAATAATACTAACGGTATTAAATGAACTGAACTGCATTAATCATCTGAGCACCTGAGGTAACGCCTCCTATAACTGAACGGTTTTTTATTGGTAGTCCGATCAGACCATTGTGAAGGATGCCCACTTTCAGAATAAGTCACTTAATGCAAAATCTAGTTAAAATAAGAAAGTGGTAGCAAATATATGACTAAAAATTTGTTTTATTTATGAATATTATTGGTTTGCCTTATTCATTTGTCAACCACTACAGATTCAATTCTCAAATATGTAAGATACATTTCTCTCAATTACTTTTATAAAAGATTTTGGGTTCATGCGCAAAACTGGTTCACTTTTTAAACAGTTTGCGCGGACTACTTATAAAAGACCGTGTGGAGGCTTCTTGATGTAGGAGGTGATGCCTGAGGCCGCTTGCGGCCCTTTTCCCCTTCATCTTTAACTTGAACTTTCTGGTGTTTCAATGAGGTGGGGGAATTTAAATAAAGTAAGGTATATTATCCTATCTAATATATGTTATATAAATAATTTAGACTTATTTATTTGTCGTGATAGATTAAATGATAAGATAAAGATTTTTACGTTGACCTATAAATATTACTACCACAACGAAAAAAAAATTCTGAATGGCCGCAGAAGTTGGTATCGATCTAAATTGTAGTGATGAACACGAACGCTTAAATTTTCTAAAATAAATGTAAAAATTTCATTTCCACTTTATCTGTTTAATGAAAAAGTGAGATCATATATAACCTCTTCAGACCTGATTAGGCACGACCTAGAAATTCTTTCAAAGTGGTAGCTAAATTTTTGTAAAAATATACATACTTTGAAGCATTCATATCTACTAAAAACATTTTCATTTCGTTTTTCGTGGTATGAAAACTTCAAAACTGATTGTATAAAAAATCGAATCCCAGCGATGACTGATAAATGCGAATTCCGCATCCAGCTCGCACCGACTACAGTGGTGATGTAAAATATCCTCAGTGGTAGACGGATCATGGGTTAGAGACCCCTTGCCATCAGACTGACCCTGGGAGGTTTTCGTAGTTTTCCTCTCCATGTAACGCAAATACGAGCTTGTTCCCTCAAAAAGTCTTCCACGAAGGCAAAATTTCTTCTAATACTTGATCCTGGAGTTCCCTTGTCTTCTAGATTGGGTACAAAATTTCAAGGCTACCGAGTTGAACACTTCAAGACTTAAACTCAAAATTAGGTCGGCTGTTCAACGGCGATTATAAAATATAAAAAATAATAAAAGGTGTAACATTGCATAAAACAAAATTTACAATTTGACTTAATTTGTGAAATTTTGATTTGAATTTCCCTTACGAACCATTTGGGGTCAAAACTTTTGATCTCTGAAACTACTAGAAGGAATTTTTTTCCTTTTTATCCCAAATTAAATTTTTATTTCAAATTTGAAATTCGAAATTTTTTGTTACCTTTTTCATACATTTAGAAAAAAATGAAACAGAGGGGATTTTAGTGTCTTGCGTTAACATTGCTCAAACCCCTTCATCCTTCAGCTAAGAGAGCAATTCATAAATCCCCTCCTACCTTACGTGCAAGTTATTTCTGTAAGCGACGTCATTGTATATAAATCGTTACCTTTATTTATGTAACGATTCAGAAGTCCAGCAGGTACGACACGCTTGTGTGATATGGTTTACAGGTATAGGTATCCAAATAAATTTTGTTTTATATTTCATAACCGTCGTTAAACAGCAGACCCAATTTTGGGTTAACGACTATTAATGTTCAACTCCGTAGCATTGCAATTTTGAGCCCAATTCGGATGACAATGGAACTTCTGGATCAAGTATAGGGAGAAATTTGCCTTCTTGGAGTACTTTTTGATGGAACTAACACGCATTTGTGTTACAGGGAGAGGAAAACAACGAAAACCTCCCACGGTTAGCTTGACGGCAAAGGGACTGTTCCGTCTACCACTCATGGCTGAAAGCCCTTATATAACAAGACGGAAAAGAACAACAACTGGTACGAAGGACATTTAATTCTAAAAAAAAAATTTCGAGAGAAATAAAATGCCTATTACTATCAAGATATTTCTTTTATTATTGTAGCATATATGTATAAAACTGCTTCTTTTCCAAGATAAAGTTGATATTGTTGAATAGTTTATAAAAAAAAAAAAAGAAGAAGAAGTAAACTCCTCACGAAAACTAGCTATAACAGAAATGGTTTTACTAGCAGCCTTTTCTCTTTTCCGACTCGCTTTCACCCCGGTTACCACAGAGGATATTTTATATCAACCTTGTGGTCGGGACGAACCACAGTTAGGTGCGGAATTCGTATTGGCCAGCCATTGCTGGGATTTAAACCAGGTTCACCACATTGGAAGGCGAACGTTCTATCCCCTGAGCCACCATGGCTCATCCAATTAAATTACAGGTATCCAAAAATTGATTCTGCGTGATAATAAACTAAGCCCAAATGGTGTCACTTTAACCAGTCAAGCACAACCACGTGATTAGACCCAATCAAATGATTCATATAACGTATTCTTCTTCTCGAGTTACAAATACCCAATTAAGGATTTTTGACCTATCGTACACCGATGTCGCCTTTGAGTAAACATCGAAAGTCTCCAAGCTAAAACTTAAAATATGTATGTCTTATAATTAATAGCTACATTTTTTTTATGAATTTTAGAATTTAGTGTGTAGAAATATGGTACTACGTATAATGTACTTTAAATGAATCAGTGTTTATTTTACAGCATATTAAAGAGCATATTAATTTAAAAAGCATATTAAAGTACTCGGAGTGCAAAGGGCTAAAATGTCATTTCAAAAGTGCTATCATCTATACATCATACTTTGTTGATCATACATCAAGTACTAATCTAAGTTTGTTTATTGAAACTTAGAAAGGGAACAGTAACAATCAATTTATTTAAAACTATGGAAAGAAATATAAAAAAATCTCATATTAAAAATCTCTTTGCATTTTTTAAAATGGTGGTTTTTTATCAAAATAATTTTATTTAAATTAATAATTTTTTTAAAAAGCAATTCATGATTTAAATGAACCTATTTTAAATCAATAAACCTAGTGATAAATAAATATGATTTAGCTTTTTTAGTACGTGACAATAATCTGAACCAACAAAAAATATATGTTTGAAGTTAAAAATAAATTTTCAATGTTAAAAATAATTAAATTTTTTTAAATTAGTATGGAGAAATATTATAAGAAGCAAGATAAGCAGGCTTTTAAAATAATATTTTTTTACCACAAAACTAACATCCAAGAGGTTTAAGAATAAATTTGAAGTGACATGCAAGTAAGAGTCAAAGGTGTAATTCCCCCCCCCCCAAAAAAATTGTAATTTAACTATTGATTTCGATAGAAGTGAAATACCCGAGGCAAATACAACGTGGGAAAATTTAAAAAGTCGTGACAAATGCTTTAAACGGTTAGAGTAAATTTTATAGGATTTAATTTCATTACAATTTTAAGGTTTCAGATGGCCAGTTGTATCACAAATATTCAAATTACAAAAATTGTCGGTCGATGGCAATTAGCTAAACATTTTGTTCCATCTATTTTCTACCAGTGTTTAAACTTTTCTGGAAAGTGGCTATTTTGTAATTACGCAACTTGTTAACAGTTATGAGTTTTTTATCAGTAAAAAAAGTAAGCAGTTCTGTATAACAATCTAAGGATGTAACATCCCTGCCAACTTTTAATCCTTTCCATTATAATTTTTCCCAGTGGTATTAAAATGGAATTAAAACTTCAATTTTAAGCAAACAAATACGTTGTATTTGAGAAAACTTAAGTTAACAACCATAAGATAGTAACGCATATTAATATATGTGATTAATTTTTGTAAGAATAGTGGTGATCAAAACCATCCAAAAATTAAGTTTATAAAAGAAAAAATAGTATATACTTACTACCACTTTAAATATGAAAATAATCCGGAAGAGTTGGCAGGTATGATGAAAACGTTTTGGTACCACTTTTTTTTTTCAAAAGAAATTTACTTTTTTGATGTGAATCTTGATCAGAGTAGTTTTGGCTTCTAAGTATGCTTTTAACCCGTCACCAGCCACTTCGTTCCCTTGGGAATACTTCTTAGATTAGTAGTTAAGTTTGTATTTCAATATATTTTTCTTTGCTCTTTAAATTTGATTTAAAGTTATTTTCCCACCACAACATGTAACTGATTCAAAAACTTATATGAAACGCCACTTTCTTTCAGCTCTGCCGAAGCGAGGCTTTCTGAAATGTTGGAAAATTTATCAAAATACTGAAGACTTTAGTCTTGAATTGCCTACCAGTCTATTAACCCTTTTGAAGGCCGTGTTAAGTACACTTACCACCACGTTTTACCACTTTTAATTTAGGTTTCTATTTTTCAATAACTTCAGCTTTCTTGAAGTGAGTTTGAATAAAATTGGTAACCATTTGTCACTTTTAAAAAACGTATAAAAGTTATAAAATACATAATTCCTTTTGAAGTTTGTAGCATTTAAGGAATTTATTTTATAAATAAAGAAAAATAAAAGTCAGTAAGTTCCTAATAGGTCATGTTACATATATTTACTACCAAAAAAATGGCATTTTTATTAACTAAATGAGTTTTTTTTTTATATATCAATTACTGTCCTTAAAACAATTTCAATTCCAAAATATTTTAATTTACCTTTACTAGAAATAAAGGGCCCATTAAAGGGTTAAATATTTCGCAAAAAATTGTTGTAGTTGGCAGTCCTGCAATCCTATTTTCCTAAAGCCAAAAGTCTTAGTCGCTCAAGGGCAAACATTACTAGATGAAGTCAGTTGCCCGCTTTGCGGGCAGGCACTTCGAACTACTCTATATCTAGTCTAGTAAATAAGCAATCCTATTTTCAGTTAATTTACCTATAATGTTATTATTTTATTTTATAACCGTCGGTGAACAGCTGACCCAATTTTATGGCTTTACGACTACTAATGTTCAACTCCATAGCCTTGTAATTTTGAACCCAATCCAGAAGACAAGGGAACTCCTGGATCGAGTATTGGGAGAAATTTTTGATGGAGCTAACCCGCATTTGCGTTACATGGAGAGGAAGACCACGATAACCTCCTACGGTTAGCCTGACGGCAAGATAGGTCTAATCCATGATCCGTCTACCACTGAGGATATTTCACGTCAGCACTGTGGTCGGTGCAAGCTGGATGCGGAATTCGTATCGACTTGGATTCGAACCCTGAGGCGAACGCTCTATCCCCTGAGCCATCGCGGCTCATGATATTATTATTAAGTAAATCAATCCTGTTAATATTCATTTAATCAAACCCATTATAATTCAACATTTTATTTTATATTATAAACGGCGTTGAGCAGCCTACCTAATTCAAATTTTGTGATTATCAGTGTTCAACTCCTTAACTTTTTAATTTTGAACCCAACCAAGAAGACAAGGGAGCAACCAAATCAAGCATTGGAGTAAACTAGCCTTCGTTGGGTCTTTCTGATGGATCTAAGCCACAGTTGCGTCACATGGAAAAATACGGATGGACATGGAAAAATACGGATTACATGGAAAATATTTTCGGAAAATATGATGCCCATAAATTATTTGTAGATGAAGGTTTTTAATTAATATATTTTTATAAGCGGTTTCGGAAAATAGCAAACCAGTTTCAAGTGAATCCCGCGTTGTCAAACTTTTTAAAAAATTCAAATTTTGTCTATCCTTACATTAGAGCTATATATGTTCTTTATGTTTTCTGCCTCTGTGTGCTTTATACTAGATAAGATTCTTAAAAAAAAAAAGAAAAAAAAATCAAAAAAAAAAAAAAAAGATTCCTTAAAAAAAATTTAAAAAAATAAAAATTATATGTGCTTTAGACTTATTTAAAAAATTTTGGAAAATATTACACCCAAATTTTAAAATGGAACAAGTTTTAAATAAATCCAGTGTTGTAAGACGTTATTTAAAAAAAATTGCAAAACTTAAAACCTAAATTTAGCTCTGTATAAGCTTATTAGCTATAGGACTAAACGAATGCAAAACTAAGTAAGATTTTTTTTTTCAAAACAAATTTTAATAAATATGATCCAAATATTTCAATATTAAAGCAGATTTAATGAATACTGTGTTTTCAAATGAATCACAAAATAAAGGATGTGCTCTTATTTTAGCGCTATACAGGGTGTCTTAAAAGTAAGGAAATGATTAAATATTTCAAAGAATATGAATCGAATCTAAAAATAATCGCATAAATGATGAATTCAATAAATCCAAACTTAACCTCCAAACTCACTCCCTCGGAATATGTAAGGGTATGTAACTCCTCTGAGCATATTGAATTAACAGAATAAAGTTTCGATTGTGTGTTGGCAACAGGTATATTATCCTTCACAGGCATCGTAAGTGACGTCATTCTGTGTACATGTTATAACTGAATTTGTACACCGAAGAGCCATTACATTAGGACCACCCTGCTAATAACATGTAGGACCACATTTAGCCCTCAAAACTTCTAGCACCCGCCGTGGCATTGATTCCACAAGGTGCTGATAGGTAGTCTGAAGTATCTGGTACCAAGCGCTCTCCAACTGGTCCTGCAATTCCCTCACATTGCGAGGGGGTAGCGTGGCAGCACGAATTTGGTTTTCCAAGTAGGACCACAAATGCTCTATTGGATTAAGGTCAGGTGAATTTTGGGGCCATGACGTGACTTGAAAGTCACTGGAATGTTCCTCGAACCAATCCATGACGATTCGACCCTTATGACATGGTGCATTATCCTGTTGGTAAACACCATCCCCCGCAGGAAAAACTGTTGCCATGAATGGGTGAACCTGGTCTGCAACTATGTTCAAGTAGCTTACAGACGTCAGGGATTGTTCTATGAGGATTATGGGTCCTAATGTGCTCCATGAAAACATTGTTCCTGGGCGAGCTCATTGTTATAGATGGAGGGTGGTCATAATGTAATGGCTCTTCGGTGTATAAAAGGCATGTTGTCGAAAGTAGTTTTTCACCTTGTCTCTTCATTATAATTTACGTTAGTTACTATGCCGTTGCATCCGGGTGATGTATAATGTTTCCCTTATATGTTTAAGCTGCATAATATGTAATTATTTTTTAGTTGTTTGCTGTATCAATCTGGTACTGCTTTTAATAAAACATATTTAAATCAGCAGGTTTAATAGTATGTGCTACTATAATCACTCACCATCAACTGTGCCTACAGCAGTGATGGGCATCATTCGCGTAAATTTTATTCAAGACTAAATTTATTCAGAATAAATTTATTCTGAATGATTATTCATATGCAAATTTAGTCATTATTCATCATTCATTATGCAAATTTTTGAATAATGATTGATGAATAAATTCATTAGTCATGATTAATTTTTATGAATAAAATTTTGAATAACCAGCGAAATATCCAAGTATTATGTCATTACCATTGCAAGTTGCGAGTCAATTACAGTAATCGATTACAAATATAATTAATTTTAGATAAATCAACTACTTGCAATGATCATGATTACAAACAATCACGAAAATAAATAATTATTATTTCCCATTACAAGCGGTTATGATTATTTATAATCACAACAAAACGTGATTTCAGATAATCAGAATTATAAATAATTGGCCCTGGGATTTCAAGCCATCGTGATTACTTGTAATCATAAAGTTAGATTACAAGAAATCATAACTACAAGTTATCATAATCTAACAATTACAGGTAATCTTAAATTCAAGTAATTATGATATATACTATTACAACAGGAGTAGATGTAATCATAATTTCAAGTGGGCTTGATTACATCGTAATAGAGATTGTAGGTAATTGAATACTTTTAAAACAATGCATAAATTGTATATGTAAATGAATTTTTTAGTTTACTATTGTTTGGTTTATTACATGAAAACTTTTAAACATAGAATTACATTCGGAAATACACGAATAAGATGATATTGTGTTCATTTGTAATCACTGTAAAAAACGATTACGAGTGATTAGATTGAGTAATCAAAATGTATGATTACATGACGTTATTACAAGTAATCATGATTGCGAGTAATTGTGAGTACATGTAATTATAACATACTATTATAAGTAATTACGATTGCATACTATATGCTTATTATTATAATGTATGTATGTTTGTGTGTGTTAACGTATTTTTCTGTACGTAGAATGAACGTACGTTTATAAATACAATTTATTAATGAACGAGCAATGCATGTAAGTTCTTATATATGAAGACGTGCATATATATATGTAGCATACGTACAATCACTCATACATAGATATATTTTAAGATAATTTTAACTTAAAAAATTAACGCTTTTTTGTCATGCAAACATTTCTCTGAACTATGCATTATATTACGTAAAAGTAAATATCCTCAAATATTTTATAAAAATACTTGAAAAGGATTTTTTATTCAAATATTTTTAAAATGATATGGAGCAATTAAAATTTAGGTACATGTGTACAATGTATGCATGTCGGATGTATGTACAATATATTTATATATACCGAGTGCATGTATAATTGTATATGCATAGATTGTGCTTACTTGAATACATACATTGAAAATAGCAATCACGATTGCAATTAATTGATTACATAGCTGTAATTGCCTGTAATTGATTCCTGTAATCGACACCCAACTATTTTATGCACGTCTGTATATATATGGGGGTACGTTGTATGTATATATTTACATACATACATATACATTTTATGTGTATATGTACATTATGTACATACGTACACTATGTGCATCTGTGAACACATACGCACGTTTGCTTACATACTTTGTGTGCATACATGCATATATACTAACATACATTGGGTGCCTTACTTACGTATGCATGTACACTTGAACATACAATGTACGTAAGTACAGATATACTATATACGGATATACAATGTATGTAAGCATTCAACTTTTTTTACTTATTCATGCAAGTATTTATATACAGTGCTCGCTCGTGTATATGCACGCATAAACATACAGCGTAGTTAAGTGCTCATATGTGCAATATATTTATGTATTCGCGCAGTAACTATTTTTACAATTATTCGTGACATTATGATTGCTGGTAAAAATGACTACTTATAATCAAACATATTGATTACATTGTTTGTTCAAAATAAAAGATTTTAGTCACTTGTATCCATGTACCAGTTATAGAATCTTGTTGTGATTACAGGTAATCATAATCACTTTTTATCTGAAATCGTTACTTGTAACTTATAAAATTAATTACAAGTCGTTTATTACCATGTACGTTTCATTTGTAGTTGTCACAATCGTAGTCAATTAGAGTATCCCGTGCCCATTTTCGTTGAGCAGTGAAATTATTTAGTTATTCTTGACTAATGAATAAAGAATAATGATTGAAAATAATGAATGATTTATTCTTTATTCAAAATATTTCTGACTAATGAATAAATCTTTATTAATTATTCAGGAGGATTTTGAATTCAGCATTCCTTAATTCAATATTCTGAATGACAAATGCCCATCTCTGGCCTACAAGGTATCATCTTTTAATTCTTAAATGGGACTCCCCTTTCTGTTGCAGATGATTGTCCAGAAGAAAAACACTCCATTTTAAGTTGCAGGCCTTTGCACTTTAGTTTACACTTGGAGATGTAATTACAAACTGAAAATGAGATAAATATCGTATAAAATGGTGAGGTCAATTGGATACCTGAAAGTAATGTCATCGTAGTTAAATCGTGGCATTTGTCGATTCAGAAGCCAATCAGGTTCAACACACACGCGTGACGTCGCTTTCAGGTATCTAATTAAATCTGATTTCACATGGTTAATCATAATCACTTCACTTTTTTTTAGTTTCAGGTACCCAATTATATAAAATTCATGTCAGATCGCAAAAATTATGCCAAACTTGACTCCCACCCGCTTCCTGCTGACTTCCAGGGAGTGGGCAGGTTGATACTAAAGGGTATTGGTAATTAAATATTCTTCTAAGTTTTACTTTAAAACTATATACACGCTTTTAATTATAATTTTAAACCATTATCAAACGATCAGGGATATTTTCGCCATTGTTCGATATTTCGGACGAAATCAAGCTCGATTATTGGCGATCGAAATGGGCAGGTGACTTAAGCAGCAGAACTTTCTACCAATTGCAACACTTTGCATTCTTTCACCATTAGAGGGTGGAGAGACATAGGAGAAGCAAGTACGTTAGTTTCTGTCTTTAGAAACACTCTATTTGAATCTATTTGAAAAAATGAATGAAAAACTTTTAAGTTTGAAAACTATATGGAAATGAAACCTACATTGAACACGTCTAGAAGAAAACGTCGTAGAAGTTTTTAAACAAAAATATTTTTGACAAGTAAATACGAAAAATATTAAAATATCATAGTACATTCCTATAAAGCTGAGATGAGAAAGAGAGTGGTAAAACATGGATCCGATCTTCTCCCTAGGTGCGTATTCGAACGTTACCATCGCGAATTAAAATTTTGAGTGCACCAGGAGTATAAATTGTTAGCTATATTTCTAGTTTTCTAAATATTAACTTCATCAGGAGTATAGTTTGCGATGTTTCTAATTACTTGTAATTTCGCTCCATTATTCTTTAGTCGTAAAAGTGATTTTTCAGCTCAAAAACGATTTTAACCAACCAATATTACCATTTTACTTCTTGAAGAAATCATGATTAACATCAGCGTGATGCGATTTCAAGACCACTACACCGCCAATTTAACGTGCAGTCTGTAGGTGAGATTTCGTAGGAAATTTATTGTAGTTTTTGTTTAATATTTACGTGCATAACTGAACATTTAGATGTAAATAAATCTCTCAAACTACCGTCTGTGGAATTTCGGGCGTGTTTATTAAAAATGTTTGACTTAATATTCTAACAGGAGAGACTAGCTCAATGATTATTAAGTCTATTTATATACGTTCTCAGATCAAAAATAATGTTGACTTAATATTAAAACCTTTTCATTAGGTAAAAATGTTAATAAGTTAAAATATAAATTTGTTTAATTTTTGTTTTCTTTTATGAAATGTGTATTGGTTGAAATTTTTTTATACAATATTTTTTATAGATTACATAATATTATTTAACTTATCATACTATATCCCCCTCATAAAATAATGTTTCACTTTTCTATGCTGTCAAATATTAGGAAGTTTTTATAAATTTTTTACAATTGTGCTGTTTTTTAAATTTACGTTAACTGTTTTTTTAATTGTATTTTTGTTTAAATTTAATAAATTTTTATTCGTTATCTATCGTTGGTTCGAAGTTAACCTGGATTTAGCAGCCTAGCTTGTCAATAGTTACTGCAGTGTTTTGTTTCTTATCTCATTGCCGAGTTTTGTGCAATGTATCCATATGGTATAAATACAGTATTAGTTGGATGGACTGTAACGCGATTTTTAAAGTCTAAAACTGTTAGTGTATGAAATATATAATTGTGTAAAAAAAGATTTTTATTGCTTTCTCATTATATTTAATATTTTTTACATTTCATTCATTATCCTCATTGCAATAATTAGTGTAGGTTAAGCTTAAGCTTTAATCAAAAATTGAAATTGAGAAAGGAAATTAAACTCATAATAAAAATGTTAAGGGAATCTTTCGGTTCCTCTTTCTCAGTATAATCTGAGAAATTTACATTTTATCCATTTTTCTTCCCCCAATAGATTGAGTAAGTTAAAAGTTAACCTCTGGAGAATATTTTAATTGGGTTAGAAGCGAAACTGATGTCACTTAGGTAAAAATATTAAGAGAATCTTTCTGTTAACACGATCGAAATAAAATTAAAAATATTTTGACTATTTGATAACAGTAAAAACTTTGTTTTGTTCATAAAAGAAAGAATTTAGTCGCACCTATTGTTTCTTGTATTGCGAAGATTTCCTTTGGTACTTCTGTCAAGATGGCCACAAAGTTCTATCCCAATTAAAAGTTTTTTTTATATGTATGTACTTAATTTAGACATATGTATTACCAGGTTTTATATGTACTAAATCTAGGATTTTAGTACCTTGATAATTATAGTTGGTATGAATAGGTACTGTTGTGGAATAATGCTCCTTTGTATTTTTTTTGTGTTTACAGATGATTTTTTTTTTCTTTTGAAAAATTTTAGATGTGACTGTATTCAATCAATCTGTGTCCCTATTAAGCTTTTTATGAATTCTTTGCAAACATACTCTTTTAGGGATTTATGTAAATTTATTCATTTCCACTATTTTTATAGTATTGATTATATTCAAGGTTAATCAAAACGCCTACACTAAATTCAATCATTTATAATTTATCATCATAGTTAGTTGATAGTTTCGTTTCTTGTCTCATTACCTACAAACGCAATGTATCCATTTCTTATAAATGTGGTATTGTTTAATTGGTGGAGTGGATTTAAACCTAATGATTTTTAAAACCTGAAACTACAGATTAGTTTATAAAAAATAAAACATTATCGTTTTTCCCATTGTATTTAAAACTATATATTTTAATTTTGGTATTTTATTTTTCAACACGAATTCAGGAGGCTGAGTAAAATTTTGCGGATTAATCTTTGTTTTAAAAAAAAAAATCACTTGTCAAGAAGTGAAACTGAACTTATGTAATAATACTGTAAGAATTTTTTGTTTCATTCTCTTTTACTTTTATAATACATAATAGATATAAAATATAATATTTGAGCCGCGATGGCATTCGCCTTCCAATCAGGTGAACCGGGGTTCAATCCCGGCGATGGCTGGTCGATACGAATTCCGCATCTGGCTTGCAAAGACCACAGTCCTGACGTAAAATATCCTCAGTGGTAGGAGGATCATGGGTTAGAGTTCCCTTGCTGTCAGGCTAATCGTGGGAGGTTCTCATGATCTTCCTCTCCATATAACGCAAATGCGGATTAGTTCCATCAAAAAGTCCTCCACGAAGGCAAATTTCTCCCAATACTTGATCCAGGAGTTCCTTTGTCTTCTGGATTGGGTTCAAAATTACAAGGCTACGGAGATGAACATTAGTAGTCGTAAACCCAGAAATTGGGTCGGCTGTTCAACAATGCTTATAAAATAGAATAAAATATAATATTTATTCATTTTTAATTTGACTTCTTGTTGTAATAAAAGAGCTGTTATATATTTATAAAAGAAAGACATTTTTTGAAATTTGTTGCTTGTTTTTATATCTTTAGATCAGTTTTTTTTTCTGAATATTTTATAGGTTCAATTCCACCATGACTATATCAAATCAACTTGTAGTCCCTATTGTATTATGGGGTAATAAAGCCCCAACACACTGTGTATCTGCTATTCATTTAACTCATGATCAAAGAACTTTAGTTACTGGGTGTAATGATGGTCGTATTTGTGTTTGGGATGTATCAACATCAGATAAAGGTTTGCAGGTAGGTGTAATATAGCAATATTTCAGGCTACAAGCTTGCATTTAATATTTCATATTTGCATAAAAAATAGTATTCAATTTTAGAAAAAAATTATTCAATAAACTTATTGTATTTACTTTTATTGTTTAAAAATTGAGGCAGTATTAATTTAATTTGCAGATTCTTCTTTTCTTACATTTTCTTTTTTTGCATTATTGTTTTAGATGCAAGTAAATATAAAATTTTTTTGTAGTGTTTATTTTTATTTAATGTTTCTTCCTTTCAGATTTTATTTTTTAGAAGTATAAACAGTTATGTAATTTATTTTTTAATATTTTTGTGATTGAGCAAAATTATGTGATGATATCTTTTCAGTTTAGAACAAATATGTCGGTTTTATTTGTTTTTATGTTTAAACTTATCGTATATATATATAAAAAAAAATTTTCTTATTTGATTATTATCTTGTTTATGAGAAACAAATTTAATTTTTTTTGCACATTTAAGATCTTACTTTTAATAGATTACTTGTTATTCTGCTACAATTCTACTAAAACAATAATTACAATAACAGTACTGATTTGATTTATAATGAAAGTACTAAACAAAGAGAAAGGTTTTTATTGTTCTGTATATTAAATCAGTTATGGAGTTACGAAGAAAAAATTTTATTGTTTAGTTTCTCAGACTATCGTATGTACTATTTTTGGCTTACAAAAATTTATTTGTATCATTACGAAACTTTTTTGTTTTTTTTTAGAGATAATTAAAAATAATGATTAAAATTTAAAATGTATTCAGTTTAATAGGTAGTTTCAGTTTAACAGATGTAAACGAACTAAGTTTTGTTTTCTGCAGACGCTTCTTTCTTTATTCGTCCTAAATGAATATTCTGCATTCAGTAGTTTAGGCTAAATACCTAATATTTGCATGTTGCATCTCTAATTTAGTAGCAGCAATTGCTGTTTGTTTTTGAAAATTTAATTTTTTTTATTATAATTTTACAGTGTTGAGCATAATCTTATATCTATTTACAATTTAAAAACTCCTTGAAAAAGTCTTGCAATAATCCCTTTTTGCACAAATTCACAAAAGCAGGACCCTGGTTGAAAGAATGCGATTTAACGTTTATTTTATATTCACAAATTACGAGTAATGTTTCCACAATTTTACAAAAACAGGACCTTTCACAAAATGACTGGACAGACTCCTGACCGATCACATATTTCTTTTCAATTGGATAAATATAAAAGAAAAGCATGTACATGTATCAAATTTCATCTATTTCTTTTTTTGTATCGTAATAATTATGATTTTATTAAGTTTAAATAAATATCAATATAAATACTTACAAACGGTTTTATTATTTCTACATTTTCATAATTATTCTAAAAACAGTATATTTTGTTAGCCTTCATTTTTAGTGTGCCCTTCTCGTAAAAAAAACTGTTTTTTTCCATCCCAAGAGTGTCCATTGAACCGAATTTTCACTGTATATTGTATTTATGATTTTTTTTGTCTTTGTAATGTTAGTTTTTCTCTATAGATTACTCCCCGTTGCTTGTTGTTTGGCCATTCGGCTGCTGTTCTTTGTCTCACACATGGAAGCTTGTCTTCAGACAGTACACTCTTAGTTAGCTCTTCTGAAGCTGGGTAAGATAAATAATATTTAATTTATTTTGAATCTGAAAATTTTTATTTTTTCCCATACTTTTTGTAAAAAATATATTCACGATAAACCTCTACATATTTTTATGATGGCTTATATAATCAAAAAAAAAATCTTTTTCAGAAACTTATTATTTTATCATGATCGTGTAGTCTTGTTAAAGTATAAAGTACTTAAAAATATTTTTTGAGTGCTTGAAAAGTACTTGAAAGGGGCAAATTTTTGTTGAAAGATTTGGCTACGCACCCTGTGTATAGAGTAGTTATGAACTGGAAAATTTTTTGTTTTTCTTTCACTACTTTATAATTTTTAATATATTTCATGAAGTCTCACTTATTATTTATTAAAACATGACGAGGAATCTTTATAAAGTTAGTGCCATTTGACTTAAATGTGCTAAGATGTCACAGATTACCTTCTTCTTGCAATTAAAAAGTACCGTAACCTCCTATTTCTTTTTTAAAAACATAATCACCTTATCAATTCAAGATATTTTTTAAAATCTTCATCAGCAATAAATCTTTTCAGCATGATTGAGGTTTATAAGTGATTAAGATATCTTTCTGGCTGACAGATAAAACTCTTCTTGGATTTTTTAGAAAAGTAGTATGATCCATTTACATGAGGCCATCAATATATGTCTATAACCTTTTTTCAAAATTATGTAATTTTTTTTAATGCAATAAGAAAAAGTTACAGCTGCTCAGCCCGTCTCACAGCTGGCAATAGAATAACAGACTTGAAAGCTGTGACCCACTGTGAGCCAACTACATAAGCCAATGGGTTAAATTATTACTATAGGCTTACTGTGTTTGCAATCAGGGTAAAATAAGAATTGCAACCACTTAGCTTTTCCAACACAAGAAATTTTAGATGATGATTGACTATATTGGCAACTGTCACTATATACAGTAGATGGATTTATTAGAGGTTTATGTTATTTAAAGAATAGTTGTTGTTAAATATTGTAGACCATTAGTTTTAGTTAGTTTCTAGTTGTTATTTTTATACATAGTTTTAAATTTCTAGAGGTTAATAATATGCATTTTTTTCTGACACCGACTGGGCACTCTGCATCCAAAAGGGTTTAAAAAAAAAATCAATTTCTACACACGTCATATAATAACATATACTACTGTAAAAATTTATATATATCTTGTTAAAATTACTATTTTTTGCTCTTGTAAAAATAGCCTAAGAGTTTTATTATGGTCATTCATTGTATCACGTAGGAAACAAAATATGATATATTGTTAGTACCATACCAAAAGTATGAACCTGTTTATTGCCAAAGTTAAAGATTCATGGTTTAGGCGTGGTGCCGAGGAAGGCTAAAGATTCTTATGTTTCTTCATTTTATTGCTTTTGTAACCTTGATATATTTTTTATTTATTTATTCATTGTACTATTGCAAATATTTTTAAAATATCTTGATATTTTTTAATCAAACATACTTTAAATTGAATTTTTTAGTTCTTTTGTTTAGACATTATAAGCTATTTATGAATTCTATTTATGAATTCTAATTACAAAGATTATTAGAATTTATTTATCATCAACTCATGTTTTTAAATTTTGATTCAAGGATGGAAAAAAAAATCATTGTAAAATTATTTATAATTCCATATATTTGATTTTGTATCATATATTTAATATCTCTATTATCTTAATTTAATATCTCTATTTTGACTGTTTAGAGAGATGTCTTTATGGGATGTAACTGATGGACGTTGTCTTGAGAGTGTTAAGTTGCAGTACATTCACACAGCCATTCATGTATGACTCCTCTTTCTATTATTGTTTTAAAAATTTTCGTGTATTTTATAATGTATTTTTAATAAGATATTGTTTTCCAATCATATCTCATATTTCGCAAAACTAAAATGTTGGGAAACTCTTCATTGGGAGTATATGCTAATTTGCTTTTTTTGCTTTTTTTGGGGGTCGAAAATTGGAAAAAAATCTCACTAAAAAAGGGTTAAAAAAGAGTGAAAAATACTTTTAAATGTTAATGAATCATGTGTTGCACTACATGCCTGAAGAATGAACATGAACTCAGAGCTAGACTAACAATGCAACTTATGTTCATGTGGCTCATTTTATTAGAAAAAAATTAAAAACATTTTAATTTAAAATCCTAAAGCATTGATTTTATTCACCAGTTAGTGTCAAAAGAAATTACCAAAAAAAATATCAGCATTAAAGAAACAAGATACATTTGTTATTTATCTTGTTTTATCCTTGTTTATTTGCTGCCTTTATTCTAAATTATTCTTTTCCACTCAGTAGTATATGGATTCTAGGGTTATTCCTAAATATTATTAAAATAGTTGAATTTTAACTAGCTAATGTAAAAACTAAAATAATAAATTAATTTACTTGCATATACTGTACTGTTATTTATTTGAAAATGCTAATATATTTATAATATATATTAGTAAATATGTTTATCCATTTCTTTTTGATACAATTATCATTTAGTTTAATTTTATTATGATATTAGAGCATTTTATATTCTTAGTTTCATTTATTGTTAACTCAAAGTGTTGGGTGTTTGATATGAAATTTCTTTTTAAGAAGCTTATCTGCTAATATTATCATTTGAAAAAATCTTTATAGAGAAAAGTCTTAAAAATTTATTTTTAAATTTTTAATTCTCTTGCATTTAAAAGATTCAGTTTTATCACTATTCTCAACCAGCTGTTTTTTTTATATATCTTTGTTTAGCTTTCTCCTTACTATCAAAGCATTTGTAAACTTATTTAGACTACATATAAGGGGAGTAATTTTAATTGTTAGCAAATTTTATCAAAGAATTAAAAGGTTTGTATAAACTAAAAAATAATGTGATTTATATGTTATTCTGAGAGCTATTTTTTATAAAAATATATGGCATAATATGTAAACTCGATAAGATTTTTACAACTAGTCATTTAGCTGAGATTTGTTATGCATCTGCATCTGTTTTAAAAAAACAATTATTACCAAGTAAGGCGATAGCTTATAATAATTTGGTTTTAGTTATCATGGAAATTTAAATAGAATGCTGACATAGGCGAGATTATATTAGGATGGATATTTGGTGTTTCCGTCATGCCTATGACAATTTTGTATTTATGCGTATCATGAAAATGAGGAGATTGTATTGGAGATGGATATTTGCAGTTGGGATTATTGACGATTGAATGTTTTATTTGAGTTTTATCTTTCTACACAAAATTTTCTGGGAAAATTAAATTATTAATTTGTGATTTTAGGATTGAATTTTATGGGACTTTTTTTTCTGCGGGATGAATGTTATGGTGACTATATATTGGAACTATATATGGAAACTATATATTAGATTTTGTAATCTATTGCTATGTTGAGTGTGTATTAAGAAGTAAATTTATTGTATGTAAAAAAAACTTAGCATGGCTATCATGTCACGTTTTTATTGCTGTGCAATTGCTAAAATGATGATATTTTCAAAGAATAATATATAAGAAAAGAAGTAGGATACACGTTTTATAAGTGACTAACTTTAATGTGTTTTTTTTTATGTCTTCTTTTATATGTCTGTTTAGGGTCATTAAGTAACAGTTATGTGTTTACATATTGCTATATTTTTATGAAACTTTATTAGAGATATAATAAAACATTTCTAGCCTTGTAAAATAGTAGTTTAATATTTTCTGTATTTTTTCAATTTTCCTATGCTTTTATTTTTTTATAATAGTTTAGTTTTAATTTTGCTTTTTAGTGCCACTGCCTGTTATACCTACACTAATGTTTTTTCAAAGGATAAATGTCACTGTCCTGTATACCCTTCACTGTTTTTATTTTATTTTCTTTTTTAGTTATAATTGTTATTGTTCTGCACTATTGCTTAAAACTGATTCAGGCATGTGATTCTTCTGCTAATTTTGCAGAATTTTGCAAATATCAAGACTGTTGATCAATAATTTATTTTCCAACAAGATTTTCTCGTCAATATCTACTACAAAATTTTTTGTTTATCTAAAGTTTCAATTTCATTACTTATGCAAAATCTCATAATTGAGACATTTGTTTCACCCTTACCATCAATCTCTTTTTTTCGTTCTCATTCATATGTGATAACAACTTTTCTTTTACGCAGATTAGCTACAGTGAAACATTACAAGCATGTTAAAAGATAGTTTGCTGGAGAAAAAAAATTTTTGTTCGCCTTTTTCTAACATTTATAATATTTTAAAGAGTAGCAATTTAGTTAGAGAATCCGATTTGTAACAGAAGTATTTTTTAATCGAAGTAAAATAATTGCCCTAATTTTTATTTGGTTTCAATTATATCGAACAAATTTGTAATATGATATTAGAACATGGAAATCTTGAATCATCCATTTCAGTAATCATTTTTCAATGTTTCAATAATTTTTTTCAATTATTTTTTTTTTTGCAGTTGATGCAACTGATTTTCTCATTTCTCATAGTTTTTAAAATTTTGATATTATTACGGTACGCAAAATTTGATTTGTGCTTTTGAGTAACTTGTTTATACTATCGTAAATCCATGAGGTGTTTAGATCCTTATATAGGTTACGAGTTTTCTCAATGTTTTTTTTAAATCGCTCTATTTTTTATGCATTATTATTACGACATGCAAAATTCAGTTCATACATTTATTAGTCACTTTTTTACACAACGATAATACTGTTTTTTTGATAAATTTTTTCTGAGTAATTGCTATTGATATCTGTGTGGGTTTCTTAAATCCTGATTTTTTCATACAATATTATTAAGAAACAAGAAATTTAAATTTGCACATTTGAGTAATAACTTTTTCATGCGCTCAATTTTGGCAAAATCCATGCAGCATTTCATTTTTTATTGCAATTATTGCTGTTGATTTTCACATGATTTTTTTTCAAATCTCCATAATATTATGATACAGGAAATTTAAATTGCTTGCCTGAATGTTCACTATTTGATGTGGTCATTCTATTTTTTTAAAGCATTTTTTCAGCAGTTATCACTGTTAATTTTCACATATTTTTTAAAATCTTTATACTTTTAATAAGGTATTTTTCAATAGAAGACCTGAATCTTGAAAGTTATAATTTAATTTATCCTTTTTGACACATACGATTCACGTGATTTGATGTAAAAATACATGCTGTTTTATTATCAACCTCTTTTTATTTGTTGCTGTGGATTTCATGGTTAAATTTTTTTTGATGTGATGACGACCTGCTAATTGCGAAAAAGGAGGAATATGCAATTTTTTTATTTATATTCTCTTACTTGTTGATGAGGAAAAAATTTATTTGATAAAAAAGAAATTTCTCTTTAAATTTTATGAGTTTTACTTTTATGCGTAAAAATTATAGTTTTTTGTTAATCTTCTATGTACTTAGAAAACACACACACACACTTTGAGAAAAACATTTCAGATAATATCTTCTAACAATCACATGTCTGTTGACTGTTATGTAAGTGAACTTCAAATTCCATAGAGTTGCAATCTGTGATTCCGTTTTTGGCTTGGAGTGCAGATGCATAATAAAACAGTTGCATGTGTGATAACATTTTATAGAGATCTGCAGTTATTTATGAAATGCATTTTTTTGTTAAAAAACTGCTGTAATGCAAGTGAATTTAGAGTTTAATAAGGTTGCGATATTTGACTAAGTGATTTAAGCAGCCACAAAAATGCACCTGAAGTGGTTGGCGATAAAAAAATCACCAAGCATTGTATGCAGATGGTCAACAAATCAGTTCCAATCATTTTTATAAAAATAAATTTTATTCAACCTGTTTTTAAAGACTTTTTATTGTGCTATGCTAAACTAATTATAATTTTTTGTTACAGTCTTATCATGTGTCTAAATCAAATGATGTGCGGTTGTTTTGTAATGGTTATTATGCAGAGATTCTAGTAATGGATGTTCTCACGTTAGATATTCTATTCACTTTATCGTCACGTGTTAATCCTGATTGGATGAGTGCAATACACGTTCTTCGTCCTGTGAAAAGTCATGGTAAATCTGCCACTTCAACTTAATACAGAAGATAAAAACTTAATTGTCCAGTTTTAAATTTAATTTCTATTCCTTATTCTAGATGACATTGTTGTTGGTTTGTCTGCTTCAGGTTATATCAAAGTATGGACAATTACTGGAAATGAAGCTAAAGTAATTATATCTTTTTTTTTTTCATCAATAAAATAGTTCTATGTAGCTAGTTTGTGGGAGTATTTTCTGATTTTAAATGTTTTGTTCTATAATCTTGCACAGTTTGTCAAATAAGTTGAAGTATAGAGAGAAAAAAATTGCCAAGATGCTGGATACATTAAAAAAAGTACTCAAATACTTTTTGTTAGCATACTGAATTGTGAAGCTTTTTTATGGAATTTGGAAGTTTTTAAACTTTTTAGCATTTTAAATATATCTCTATCCAAAGAAGTCTTTTAAATTTTTTCTATTGCTTTGCAAGGACTATTTTCAAATATCATTTTTAAAATATAGTGTTAATTTTCGCTTCAAGACGTCCGACTGGGTTTGACACAATTTTTTGAAATAGTTTAAAAAGTTCATAAAATATTTTTTTAAAATAATTTTTTCAAATTTAAGCATAAAAACTACAAATTTTTCATGTCAGGCAAAGAACTCTAAAACAAATTGCGGAACCTAAATATCAAAATTAATTTTTTACTAGATCAATAATATTGTTACCCGTGTTTTGAGCTAAAATTTTTTAAAAATTTCAACTATACAATGAAATGGAACTAAATATATTGTTTATTATTGATTTTTCAATTGAAAAGTTTCTAAACATTCTTACTTAAAGATTGATAAAAATTGTAAATTCTCACTTAGACCTAGCTTTTAGTTCAAATCATAGCTAACTTTATACAACATCTGTATACAAAGTTTCAAAAAATTCTAAAATAAACTTTTTTGTATTGCATGTTAGTGAATTTAAATTTTCTCAAATGTAACTTTTTTTTCAGACGATGCATTTAAAATGCTAGAAACTTCTGTCAGCAAAAAAATTAGTTATTCAAGAATTAATGTCCGAAAATTATATTTGTCTGGAACATAAAATTTATTCTAATGAAAAAGATTAAAATACTTAAAGCATAACAAAAAACATTATAGTTTCACTTTAAGGAGTTTACTTCCTTTTCTGTTTTGTCTGTCGACATATGATAAAACAACTATAGCTTCATTTCTAAAAATTGGAGAACAAATATTTAAAGAGTTTTGGAAAGCTAATAAACAAAAGTATAAATATTAATAATAAAATTTTTGCCGAAACAGCTAATTTTTACCCAGACAGATATCTTAAGTGTTAAAATAATGGTCAGATGATTTTTCCAGTTTTATTGTCTGATTTCTTATTTAATAATGTGAAGAACATATGTGAAGATTTGTACAGAAACCACAGATTAATCTCTTATTCCAAACGCTATTGAAAATTGGGATTGGACTTACAATTTCAACTTACCTTAACTGACTTGTTGTCAACTATAGTTTTTTTGCTGTTATTAATAGATTAGTTGAAGTACATCAAATCTAAATTAGGTGAACATATAACAATATTTAATTTTTTTAATATTTTATTTAATTTATATTTTGTTTAATTTATATTGAGAACTTTATATTGCTACTTATATTTTGTTAGCTAAAGTTTTTTAACTTATTAATTTTATGTTTAATTTTAATACACAAAGAATGCTAAATATATCCAAATTATAAGGATGAGGTATTTTTGGAAGCTTAAGAATTATACTAATTAATGATTTGTAGTACTTTAATTTATTTTGCAATTTATATGAAATATTGTTTGAATTTTTGTCTTAATTTAAGTGTTTTTTTAAAAAATTCCATTTTAATAGAATGAACCTGTTTATGAAGATGAGTCAAAACCAATTCGATGCCTGAATGCCCTGAAATTGACCTGTTGTGCTTTTAATCAAAGGACACTTCTTATTGTTTGTACCAAATATTGGCAGGTAAATATAACTATAATAAGCTCTGTTGTGTTGTTGTTTTTAATGCCACTTGCCAAGCCAGGAAGCCTGCTTGGTTATACCAAGCATATTTAAGACATATTGTGCATTTCTTGTTTTTCAGCTGCGCCATCTATGGCCAAAAATATGACATCAGCCATACACACGTCACAACCCGTTTATAAACAATCAGCTGTAATACATATTAATTTATTAATTTGAAATTTTTTCATATCTTTAATTATAATTTATTTTGTTGTTGAATGCCATAAAATATTGCTTCCAGTTCATCAATGTATGTAAAAGAGATAAAGTGAAATTCAAAAGCAATTTCTTAAATATTATGCCATAGTGAGAAAGATAATATATGTATACCTTACATGTGTACATTATGTGTATATATCTGAGAACAATGAAATAGTGTAATATGCAAATTCTTTAAATGATACTAATAAGATCAAGATACAAGGGCTATTTGGGAAAAAGTTTCCCTCAGCTCATTAAAAGAGAAATTTTATTACCTGAAAAGATATATTGCAAAATATATTCCAATATTTCAGTTATTTGACAACTTAAATGTCACTAGAATTGTGATATTTAAAGGGAATGGGGGGTAACAATGGTCCGTAGCATTTTCAAAAAGTGCTTAAAGGTGCTTATTTTCGTGCCCTTAAAGGTGCTTTTTTTCATTGGGTGTTTTTAAAAAGTGCTTGATTCTCCCTTTTCGAAAATGAGATTTTTTTGATGTTTCTGGATATGATACAATTGTCCTAAAATAAATGTTATGAGGCATCATTAACCCTAGATGACTGAACTTAAATCAGTGTTAATCTGTAACTAATCATTCGACTAATAAACTACGAACTAAAAACAACTACTTTATTTATTTCAAGGTAATTGGTGTAACATAAAAAAAGTATTATATTATTTCAATTAAAAATAGAAATGTTATAAAAATTATCATTTGCACTCATGGCAAATGTTAAAAGTGTGCTCTCCTCTAATAGCCTTCTCTCAGTATTTGCTTACATATTTTGTCATTCTGCATTTCTTAGATGGAATGAAAAACATAAATTCTGGGTTTGTTTGCAGTACTTTTAGTTGTGTAGTCTGTGGGCTTTTTGGTATTCAAAATATCTTCAATGTTGATTTTGATGGAACTAAACATTTGACTGTTTGTTGATAGAGCTAAACATCTGACATGATTATTGTAAATTTCAAAAATTAGCAAATGTACAGCTGTTTTTATCACCTTTGGCTAACTTTTTTTTCTATTTATGAAGGTACAGTACAGAATCCGTCATCCGGAAATCAGAAAACCAAAAAACCGGAACGAAATTCGATACATTTTCCCGCCATTTTATTAAAAAAAAATTTCTCTTTCCTCATAAGATTTTTGGATTTTTCTTTCTTTTTTGAACGATGTTTACCTTACCATCATTTTATAAATAATCATTAGCGTATTACTTCATCGTTTTTTCTTCTTTTTAAGATTATTTCCAAATACTTTTTTTTTAGTTAATATGTTTAACAATAAAAAAAACGTCTTTTTGTAGCGATTCAGAAAACCGGAGAAATCAGTTATCCGGAATAGCGATGGTCCCGATCGTTCCGGATAATCGGTTCCCTATTGTACTATGAGTGAACTAGGGTAAACGCAACATCAACAGGAATTCTCAAAATTGACATGAGTCGATAGTCTATTAGACTTATGTTTAGTTATATAAGGTTAAATATACCTTTCAAGGGTATTATTCAATCAACTTGAAATAAATGATTAATGAAAGGAAAATAAATCCTTTCAAAAACAGGAAATATTCGCACTGTTCCCATAGATATGCTGTGTCAAATGTTCTAGATGCTGAGGAAAATGGGAATTCAAATGTTATTGTAAAACGTTTTAAAAAAAGTGCATAATTTCTAATTATTTGGATGAACATAGCAGATGAAGTAGAATTCATCACTGAGGGAAATCCGTACAACAATACTGTTAACGTTACTGAATCTGACTCGTGGCGTTCTGGAATATTTAAATTTGTAGCTTTATGATAAGTTTTAAAAATTTTCATTGTGTTCAATATTTTGAACTATTTTTGATTAAATTAAATTTTTCTGAACGTAATTTATAGTATTGTTTCTAATAAAACCTTAATATTTAAATTAAATATGATGAGAAAAAATACAAAATTAATTTATATAACATATTAATAGTTTTTGAAAGGGTTAAATTGATACAGAGTTATTCATATCTGTCTCATTGTTTATAATGCATCGCTATTTCACTATCGACGAATGTCTAACTTTATTAATGGTGTATTAGTCAACTCCTAGATTTTTGTAAAATTTTTGGGGTTTAAATAGTCTGCTTATACGCCAGGATATACAGTATTATTATAGCTTTTTATATTCCGTGAGAAATTTACTTTCCAGATGACTATCATACATTTAGGTAGTATATATTTAAACATTATGTTAGAGAGCAATAATCAGATTTGTTTTTTTTCTGTTCATGTAATTATTTAATGATACTGAACCATTTGTCAATTATGTTTTTGGCTGTAAATTATTAATGGCAATAAATTTTTATAAAATTTAATAGTTATTTATTGCCAAATGTTTTTGTTGTATAAATTTAAAATATTAAATCACAAATAATATTTGTTTTCCAAGGTTTATGATGCTGGGGATTTTTCGCTGTTGTGCTCTGCAGATAATCCCCGAGATGAACGTTGGATGGGTGGTGATTTCTTAGCTACTGACAGAGTTTTAATTTTCAGTGATAGTGGAAAAGGATATATGTATAGATTACCTTCTAAGTAAATCATTTAATATATTTTTATTAATTTTTGCTTTTTGCTTGTTTTATTGTTCTAAACAATATTTATTTATTAGCAAGCTGCGAGGAAAGAGCATTGGGTTAGTGTATTTTTCGTCTCAATTTCAATATCTCAATTTTGTTCTGCTGAATGTTTTAGTTTCATTAGATAAGTATTTAAAGTAGATAATTTTCTTACTATGAGTTTTTGTTCTTTTATATACTAATCTGTCATAATATATAAAATTGTGAAGAAATCTACCATCAGACATGGTTCAAATTTAGTTTGGGATTTTTTCATTTGAGTCAAGTTAAGCTTAATTTTTCTTAAACTTTCACAATTTAATTTCTACATTCTTGTTGCAGAACTATAAAAGTTTTTTTTAAAGACTTATCAAATTTAAAATCCTGAGTAGTAATTATATGTTGGTAAGAATATTATTTTTCAGATTTTTGTCAGAAAAATGTGCTGAAAAATGTAAAATTTTGAAAACAAGGTTTTATGTGATAAATCATAATAAAAAAGTGCAGTTAACTAATATTTGTATCTTCTCAATAAGTTATACTATCTAACAATTACTTTTATGTAACTAAAACTTTTTTAAATTTGTACATGTATGAACTTTTATGAAATACTCTGTTTCTTGTAACAGTTAAATACTATCTCAGAATATGTATAAGAGCTGAAGAATATTAAAATTTAAATGTGAAACTAATTATGTTAAACTAATAATTACTGAATATTTTAATTTTTCAGTTGCGATGGAAGCAGTGAAGATTTTCATTCAAAATCGAAAGCAATGGATCAGCCACTTCTGTATGGAACTTTAGCCTTACCAAATGAAAAAGTAATTATTTAAAATTTTTTTTTATGTGTTGCATTTTTTATTGCATTATAAACTTGTATTCATCTTAGTCTACTTTTTCATCTATATATATTATAAGCTCGTATTCATCTTATTATATAATTTTTTCTGTTTTATATTCTAAGTTATTATATTTGACAAGATACAATCATTACTTACATTTTATCTAAACACATTATACTATTGTTACATATATAATATGTAGTGTATATAAAAAATTTTTTACATGCAAGATCATTACTAAGTTACAAGTTATAAAATTTTTGCTTACACCAATTTGCATATACCAATTGATAATGAGCAAATTTATATAAAAATTTTGTTGCTAGATGCATTTACTACATGACTGTTGTTGAAGCATGAAATGTTTAAATATTCTTTATTTCATTATTTTTAAAATTTAAAGCAGACTACAACACAGACTAAAGTTGAGAATTTATAAATGATTTTACTAAAAATATTAAGTTGTATAATAATATGTCAGAAACTAAGATTCACTTGATTGTCCTGGAACCTCATTTAAAGTCAAACTGGTGGTTAATTTTTTGTAAAGTGATTAAAAATGTAAGTTTTAACTTAGTTAAGATTATTTTTTTATAATTTTGGCTAAATATTTATAACAAAAAATTATTATTTATTTATTTTGGCTCTATTTTGAATGAAAAGCTCAAAATTTCAAATGTAAGTTTTACTTTTTTTCCCCATATATATCTGTACTAAAAGGAACAATTGTTGTGATAAAAAACAGCACTTAAGAATCTAGGGCATGTTATGAAATCAGAAAGAAATGGCTGGCTGACTGAATGCTTTCAATGTAGTTGAAAAAATCTGCAATGCAAAGTTTTAAATAATTGATGCTTTTTAAGTTAGTTTTTATGTCATAGCCACTTTTGAAAGACTGATAAAAATGTTCATAAGATCTGCTGGACTTTAGAAACTCATTCCACTTAAGCACTATAGTGCTTCAAATATGCCAAAAAAATTTTAGAGGCTGGAAAAAATTAGTTATAATATATCCCTTAGGACATGTATTTCTCCAAAGTGAAACAAGTATACTGCACGAGCAGATTTCTTCAAGCAAAATTATAACTAAAGTTAAACTTTAAAGGTATGTACATAAAAATAATCTCTTTTTTTTCTTAACAGTTCTGCGGGATAAAATTAGAATAATTTGGAGTATCAAACTATATTATTGCTTTTCCTTGATGCTTTTCTTTTAAAAGAAGACTTGAAAATATTGATTCATTCCTACTAGTTGAACGTTTCCAAAGAGTTTTCTACAGAGTTTACTCAATTTAACATGGCAATACTGTCAGGGAGTTAATTTGAGATTAAAGGAAAAATTTATTGTATTGATATATATCATTATATTTTATTATAAAGAAAATGAATGAAGTCTATAAGAATTACGAGATAAATTTTAATGAACTTTCTGCATCATTTTATGAAAAAGTGCATTTATAAAGAAAATCTTTGGTTTTCATAACATTAATAGATAATTGCACCCGAACAAGATAATGATTGAATGACATTTTTCCTTTTTTAAGAAAACTATTTTTTAAGTATTTCATTTATAATATTTTGAGTGACATGTTCTATCATTTTTCAAAGCATAGTGTTATCCATCAATTTTTAAATATCAATCTTTAAAATTATTTAATGTTTAATTTAGAGATTGCTCTGCCCTCCTGTAATGAGTTTCACTTCTGCCCGTGGACACTCTGAAAAGATTTTGCTTCGTGGAGATTCGAATGGTCGAGTATCATTTTGGAACTTACCCACTATTGCAGATGCTGATGTTAAAAAAATAATTTCTGACAAAGTTGCACCATGTCCTGGTAAGTATCTATTCTTTGGATTATAATAGATATATGTAATTTTTTTCATAGATTGTAAAACCAATTTATAAATTGTGTGATAGATATGATAAACCAATTGAAAGCTATTTAAATATCACAATATGTTTTGAAACTTTAGAGAGATTCAATTTTCTCTAAATGTTTGAACTTCATGCAAAATATTTTAAATTAATGCAGTATATTAAACAAGAATACATAATAATGTAAGTTCACTATCAGTTAATGATACAAGTATCATTAAGTTTAAACGAATTAATCTTTTAATCATTTAAACTAATTATATGAAGTTTTGTTAATATAAAATGTTTTTTAAAGAAAAACTAAGAAATAGTCTTTATTTTTTTTAAAAATACCTGATTTGGTATTTTTATTATTTTTTTTGGTGTTTTTTATAAACATTAAAAATAAACGCGATTTTCTTCACACAAAAAATTTCTTATAATTTATACCCTCCAATCAAATGGAAAAAGCAGGCAAAAATGACAAATAATTCATTTTCTTGATAGTTTGTGTATACTATCTCAAATGAATTATAAAAATAACATTTTATGACTTTACATTATGATTTTATAATGACTATAAATATGACTTTACATTTGAGAAATTTTTAGTTATTGTATTAATATATTAATGAAATCTTGATTGGTTTCAATTTAATCTAATATTAAATTTTTAAATCTTATAAAATATTCTTCCACTTTGATTATATATATTTTAATTATTTTTTATCGAATTCATTTGTGAGTTAAAATATTAGTGCCAGAATATGATATATATGAATATGAATGCCAGAACCAGCTGTATGATTCTGAAAAATAGTGTTTATTGTTGCAAAAAGGTAATTTCTGTTATTCATTAAATGTCCTTTCTTAGGTAAGCAAGTAAAGAAAGTACCAAATATTTATAAGAAATTTATTTAAAATAATTAAATAAACAGTCAAAATTTTTTTTAGCTTAATGACTTTTGTTTCGTTCATAGAACATCATCCTAAATCTACTATCAGTTTACAAGAAGCATGGGATTCAATGTCACCTACCCCTGCTGGAATACTAGACCAAATGGTAAATAAATATTTTATTATTTAGGCTGTATAAATTTAAGATGAATCAGGTTTTACCTAAACATCAATTATATAATAATTTAATACAAATAATTATGTGTGGAAGAGACACTTTCAGTTTTTGATATTTTTTTGAATTTCTCACTGAGAGGACTGTTTAACTTTAGAAGTGTTTAGTTCATGTGATTTTTCAAACTTTTTATACTTTAAAGCTTTCAGAAACTGACACTAAATTTCGAAAGAAAACAAGTATTTTTGAACACCCTATGCCAGAAAATCAAGCAATAAGCTTGTAACTTGTATCAATTTCTTATATGATTACTCTAAAAGTAGTTCTTTTGTACTACGTATGCATAGAAAAAATTTAAAATTATTTTTTCATAATTTTGTTGTGAATCACATTTGGCAACCAAAGAAAAAAATCTAATTTAAACATCTTAAAAAGGCAAAAAAGTTTCAAGCGATTTTTGAAGTAGTTTTTGTACTTTTTAAAAGAAAGCTCAAAACAACCAGGGGGTTTCTACAAATTTTATAATGTAGCATTGCAAATTATACTACCTTATAATAATTGGACTGCAAGAATGAAATTAAATATGTGTAAAACCTTTTATCATTTTGAGCTTTCTTTTAAAGAGTGCAGAAACTTCTTAGAAAATTGCTTGAAACTTTTTACTTTTATAGATCTTGAACCCAAATTTTTTCTATTAGTTTCTAAATATGACTCACTATGAAATTATGAAAATAGTTTTAAATTTTTTCTGTGTATGCACAGTACAAAAAAAAAACTACTTTAAATACTCATATTTGGTGCATTTTTTAACAATTTTTTTAAAAATTTTAAACAGTTTTGTAATTAATTTTAAATTGCTCAAAAATTTTGTTTAATTTTGCGGAATATGTTTAAAGTAATAGCAAATAAGACAAAAATAATCTTATAAAAATTTTCTCTCTCCAGAAATATTTAAGCTAGAATTACAAAATTTTATGCAGTTATTGAAAGTAATAACTAAAGTAATCAATACAAGTTACAAGCTTATTGCTTGATTTTCTGGCATAGGGTGTTCAAAATCGCTTTCTTTCATAATTTATTGCCGGTCTCATGAATCTCTGAAAGCTTTAAACTTTATATGCAAAGTATGAAAAATTGCATGAACTAAAATGTATTAAAATTACAAAGTAGAAAAAAAAGTCAAACAAAAAAAAAAACAAAAGTCACAAATATATTAAAATCTCAAGTGTATCTTCCATTATTATAGGGTAGATATATATATATCCATATATATAAACATTATTATATATATTTATAACAGTATTATATTCACAACAGTATCATATGTTTTGTATATGAGCTTCAATTTAATATGTTTTAAATATTATAATCCAGGACTTTCAAAAATCTTGTTCAATTTAATATTCTTAATATTTTATTGTTTTTACATTTAAGAAACAGCCATTTCATCACAAACTTATAGTTATGTCTATAAGACAAAAGCTTGCATTGTCTCAAAATCCTTAATATATTTTTAAATAAATGCAAAAAAAAAAAAAAAAAAAAAACTGTAAGAGATGCTAAAAACAAATTCTGCTGTCTGTGTGTTTTTGTGTAGAGAAATTTACTGTAGCTTTTTTTTCTATTCTTAATTAAAATCGTGGTTTATTAAATGTTTTAAGTGTTTCATTTTAATAGTTATAATAAATTTACCTGATTAGAGACAGTAGCATGAATAAAATCTGTTACCGAGTTCAAGATAAAAAAAAATTTGCTGAAAATAGGGAATATTTTGAAGTATCTTTGTCCTTACAAGTAAAAATAGGTATGGTTAACAATTATTTCCCAACATTAATATGATTAATATAAATAATAGAAACATTAATATGAATATAATTAATATAAACATTATTATTATTAACATTAATTTAATGTGCACATTTGCTATTAGAAAGTTACAAAGCTAAACACATTAAAAACAATACAATTTTAGATCAGAGCTATTGGATTTAGAAACAAATTTGTTGTAAAAATATTATGATTACACATTAGATAATTGTCTCTAAATTCAGCATTGTCACATGTGATGACAGCAAATTGTGTCATTTTACTTAATGCAGATGCAGTGTATGAATATTATTGTAAGTTTGAATTTTTTTTTTAAAGCTCACCCCTGATTACCCTAACTTCAAATTAACCGCAAGTGTTTACCTTCCACTACAAGGTCGTCTAGTTCTGGGTCGTGAAGATGGTTCCATCATCATTATATCTGCCACTCAAACTGTTCTTTTACAGTTATTGTATGGAAAACATCAAACTTATGAAGGTTGTGTAAATATTTAATCTTTTTTTATTTTTTGAATTTTATAATAAATAATTTTAGATTTTATAATAAATTTTATTATAAAATTTATTCATTTTTTAATTTATAATAATTAATTTTAAAAAACTTCGAAAAAAATTTTTTCCCTCTAAAATTTATCATTTGTTTATCTGCTTAAAAATATAGTCATGCCAGGGTTGTAAATTAAATGTAAAAGCTAGAATTAAAAACTTCTTCTATCTTGTTTGCAATTGTAAGATCTGAGTTAAAAAGAAAAAAAAAGCAGATAATATAGAGTAGGAGAATTAAAAAACTTAGAAACTACGTATGAATTGAAGAGCTTGAGTGATAAGTTAGTTTATAGTGATAAGCCAGTTGTTTTATCAAAGGTTACCATTTTAAATCAAATGGTTCATTAACATCGTTTCTAGATAGGTATTGAATAAGTTTCTGAAATTTCCTCTATATAGCAGCATAATATACAGAAACATCTTATTATCAACACAGAAATCATCATGTCTTTTTTTGAAAACTTTCTCCTTGATAATTTAAAAATGTGATTGATTTGAATAATAAAAAAAAATCCCTTCTACTAAATGATCCACCCTCCTTTGTTATCAATGAGATATGTTATTGTTCTGAAGAGCATCCTTTTTCTAAATTTTTTTAAAAGGTAAAAAAAAATTTGAATAAATCGTAACTTATAAACATTTATATTCATCTTTTCATTAGACTTATTTTTAAGTGCTACTTTTATTTCTGTAAGAGAAATAGTAATGAAAACTGATGTTGAATGTTTATATGTGTAATATTTTTTTTTCTAATTTCTTTTAATATTTTTGTCTTCATTTGTAGATTGGCCACCTCACCAGCTATTACATGGCCATAATGGACGAGTAAATTGTTTACTCTACCCACATCTTATCCATAATCGATATGACATTGCACACTTGTTGTCAGGTGGGGTTGATTTTTCAGTGTGCTTGTGGGACATCTACACTGGAACTCTTCTACATCGTTTCTGTGTGCATGCCGGTGAAATAACACAGCTTATTGTTCCTCCTGTCAATTGCAATGTAAGTGTCTAGGTGTATACAAAGGATTATTGTATTGTGTATAAATTTTGTTCTGATAGTGTTGCCTTTTTTTTATGTGGTCAGATTTGTCTTTAAAATTTGTGACAATACTTTGAAAATAATGACAAAATTGCTTTATAATTTTTCTATTACATTAAGTATATACCTATGACTATCACAACTGCTAAAAGGCAAACATCTATCCAATGTACTTATTTTTAAGGAAAAATTATCAGGAGTCTGTTTAGAAGAAAACGAACCCTTCACAAAATATTTTTACATAAAAACGGACCCTTCACAAAATATTTTAACTTAAAAACGGACCCTTCACAAAATAATTTATCTTTTAATCGAACCCTTTACAAATTTGTTTATCTTCATTATTGTTTTGTTAATCGAATAAACCCTTACCAGGAAGGGGGTGGTGGAAAGAAAGACAGATGTAAACGAACTAAATTTTGTCTTCGGCAGACGCTTCTTCCTTTATTCGTCCGAAATGAATATTCTGCCTTCAGCAATATAGACTAAATACCAAATATGTATATGTTGCATTGCTAACTTAGTAGCTGCAATTGCTGTTTATTTCTTTAAATTTAATTTTTTTAATTATAATTTTACAGTGTTGAGCATAATCTTGTATGTCTTTACAATTTAAAAACTCCCTGAAAAAGTTTTTTTGCAATAACCGACCCTATTTGCACAAATTTACAACAGCGAACCCTGGTTGAAAGAAATTGACTTAACGTTTATTTTATATTCACAAATTACGAGTAATTTCTTCACAATTTTACAAAAACGGACCTTTCACAAAATGTCTGGACAGACCCCTGATTATATGAAACTCTTAGAATTATCTTTTTTAATACCAATTTTTACTTTATATTTCAAAAACATTATTATTAGTTCTTAGGACGAACCTACTTACCTTTAACCGTACTTTCAATAAAGCAATGAATTGTCTGCATATGCCTTATGAGGGTTTCTGTAATCCATGAAAAAAATGAAAAATATTGTTAAAATTAAGTTAATAAAAATTAAGTTAAAAAATATTTTTTATTGTTCTGAAATATATTGTTTTAATAAATTTATTATTATTGTTTTATTTTTTTTAGTTTTTAAATGTTATCAAAAGCTAGACACTTTCTAATTTATTTTTAATTAAATTTCTGCATCTTTTCAATTTTTCCATAGAATGTGTGTCGATCTAATTATAACTTATTTTATATTCCATAAATTATATCTACACTGGTGGACAAAATTAAGAGATGGAAGACATTTTCCTAAATATCTCAAAAAATACTGAATATAAATAAATGAAATTTGGTATGGATATAGCTTATTCCATGATAATAAAGTATGCAAAACAAAAATGAAAGTGCCATTCACTGGCAAGACCTATTGCAAACAAATCCAATGTAGTCTGAACTTAAGGATAAAAGATGACAATAGAAGTGAGGCTTGTACAGTGTGTGTTGCCTCTAGTATGGTGTATGGTCACCCCTGACAGACAGACAGACAGCATGCACAATGAGTGTGCATGCTGTTAATAAGGTTGTTAAGGAGGACTTGTGGAAGACCCTCCCATTCTTCCACCAGAGCAATTTTTAACTCCAGAATGGTTCTGGGGGGAGGTTGGCGCATCGCAATAGCTCTCCCAGGAGCATCCCAAGCATGTTCAATAGGATTCAGGTCGGGGGATTTGGCTGGCCAATCCATTCGTTGAATATCCTCGCTTTCCAGATGCTCATCAACCATGAGAGCCCTATGTGGTCGCGCATTGTCATCCATAAAAATGAACTCAGGGCCAACAGCGCCCCTGAAAAGACGCTCTAGGACCTCCTGCCTGTACCTCTGGGTATTCACGGAACCATTGTCAAACACATGGAGCGGTGTGCAGGTATCTTACATGTGCGAAAATGTTTTCCATCTCCTAATTTTGTCCACTAGTGTATTTTCATTTAAAATAAGCAAGTAATTTTCTGAACTAAAAAGCTTTATATTAATATTATCTTAAAAATAATATATTTCTTGTGTATTTAAATTATTTGCATTATTTTTAAAGGGTAGTAATATGCATTTTCAGTTTAGTAATAAGCATTTTTTCTGGTTTCAGCTATAAATTTAACAATTGAAGCTTGACCTTAATTTATCCTTGGATTTGAAGGATTAAAAAAGTGCATAGATTTCAGTTTTCAATCAACAACTGAATTCAAAATTTAATAATAAAAAAAAAACAATTATGGTTTCAACTATGATACAGATAGAGCATGTAAAAGAAACTTTCTATACTTGATTTCAAGTTTATTGTCTTAGTAATCATCTTAATTTATAAATAATGCATGTTTTTTGGGGACAAAATGTAACTGTCTATTTTTCTTTTGATTTCAGTAAAAAGAAAAAAAAATTATACTGTTATTAATGTTAAATGTTCCTGATCAAATGCCCTTGTTAAGAGTCATTTCTGGTTAAAAAATTATGAAGCATGAAATCATGTATAAAAATAAAACAGGAATATGTAATAATTTTAAGCATATGATTTTACAGAAAGTCATCAAAACATGAATTAATAATTTATTGTTATTTATTTACTATTTTAAAGCCTTTTTTTTAAATAAAAATTTTCATTCATTAATATTTTAATTTTGCTGACTAATTTAATAATTTTAGAAATATATCTATTTACTCTTAACCATAAGTTTGAAGTTTGTTATTTTGAATATTATTTCACAGAATCGAGTTCTACACTCTATTTGCTCTGTAGCAAGTGACCATTCTGTTTCTCTGCTGGCACTGAAAGACAAGAAATGCATCATGTTAGCCAGTAGGCATCTTTTTCCGATCCAAGTGATTAAATTCCGACCATTAGATGATTTCATGATCGTTGGTTGTGCAGATGGATCAGTTTATGTTTGGCAAATGGAAACAGGTATTTTTTTTTAAATGTTTACTTTTTGTTTTTTAATATTCTTTGTGGTTTCTCAAAGTCCACCTTGCTTTAGACGTATAGGTACTAACTTGTCAGAGAAATAAAAGAGGTCTACACAGAATGCTGACCACATTGTCAAGAGCATACCGTTGATCTAAAAATAGTGGAACATTAACCACATGACCGTCTTGCCTGCAAACTAGCTGTTGTAAGAATGATTTGTTATTACATAATATTATAATTATCTAATTTATTATTTTCAAAGTGAAGGCAAGCAATCCTGCTGTAATCCCTTTGAGGGCTAGGGGTCACAGATGTTAAGGCTCAACAGTTCCATGACCAATGTCATGGCTATGTGGTCAGCACTGCACACAAGCTCTTTTTACAACAACAAGCTGGTACTCATCGATCTGAAACTAAGTGGGTATCAAGCAACCACTGGGGATCAAACCCTTGTCTATCACAATGACAGTTCAGTGCCTTAACCGAGCAATAAAGGCTATTTATGATGTAGTACTTCCTCATTTAATCTAATCTGTCAGAGACAAGAAAGAATGTAATAAATTCAAACTAAAAGCTCCCTTAAATTCTTTATCATAGTGTATTTTAATCTAATTGTTTGATCATGCTCCAAGATTCATCCCACCTATAAAACTGCTTTTTTTTTCACCTCAGCATTCTTACTAATAATATTTTTTATTCCCTTTTTAATTTTTTGTCTTCATAAACTCTTTAAACACTGTTGCAGGTCACCTGGACAGATATGTACAAGGTCTTCCTGCAGAAGAAATCTTAAGTGCTTGTGATGAAAATATTGTCAGCTCTGGCGATCGAATGACTAATCCAGCTATTCATTTCCTACGTGGTTTAAGGCATCGAAATTTAGCAGCGATACGCCATGCCACTCAAAGAGGATTGAATCAACTCCATCACCCACAAGCTCATCCTTCCCCCCAAAGTGCAATCGATGGAACCGAAATGCAGCGTTCTAGAGCCCAGCCTCTCATGATTCAAGGCCTAAAGACCAATCCTAAAGACCAAGATAGTCATGTCCTGTTTTTTGATATTGAAGCTTTAGTTGGTATGTACTGAGTTATATGGAACATACCAAAAATGATTGATGATTTGAAAAATATGTGAAAGAAAAGGAAAGTGATAGAAATGCATGTTTTGCCTCTTTCTGCTGAAGTAACCAGTTATTTATTCTCACAAAAAAAACATTTTTTAAAGTTTAACAATCTCAGTGTTGTCGAAGTAATGATTATTTTTAAAGTATTGTTTTTAAACTTTTCTTAATTAGCTCTGCAATCATTAAAAAAATAATTCTGAAGCTTGGAAAAAGGAAATTTTCTGCAGAATCTAGCAAACTATATTTACCTATCTTTTTTCCCTTTTCTTTAATTGATTTTTCAAGTCATTGGTCATTTTCAAGACGTTTGACACTATATTCAATATATATTTTTTTAAAAATTGAAATGCATATTTCTTTTTTCAATAGTTCAGCTTCTAAGTGAAGAGTATGCATCCCTTTCACCTGGGCAATTAGAAGTCCAAGGTCTAATTAACCCTTCTGAACAGCAAAAATATTTAGCTCTTTCAACGTCTCCAGAGACTCAGAAAAAATTTTCTGGTAAAGTATTTAATTGTTGAAGTTTATTCAGTTAGTATTGTAAAAATTTTGATTTTGTGTAAGATATATGATTGCTATATATTCTTCAACTGTATTATTTTAAACCTGAACCCAATGTTAAAAGCTAAGAACCTGAGTCTTTTGTGAAAATGTTTTTAAATTAACTCTCATTAGCAGTATTTTAGAGAAAAAGTATGAGATTCTACCATGGTTGGCTTAGTGGCTAATTAAATGCAATTTATGTATTTTTGATTATGTTACCTGCAATTTATTTATGGTGGGGTTTAGGTTTACTCAAAATGTAAAAGCATTGGTTTTATCTATGATTTTTCTTTACAGGGCTTTTAGCAAAAGTAAAAGATACAGCTGAAAATGCTGCCCAAAAAATTCAAGCCAAAGCTGAAAGTGTTGGATTCAAAACCACTTCAGGCGAAATTACTATTCGCAGAAAGGTATTTTTCTTTCTGTTTTAATTTCTTTATTTTCTTCCATTTTAGCTATATATATATATATATATATATATATATATATATATATATATATATAACGTCGTTGCCGAGTGGAAGGATTAAAACAGGTCATAGGTCGGGAAGGAGGGTACAAAATTTATTTATTAATTATTTAGACAAGAGCAGTCATGAGAGTGAGTCAAAAGTGCACACGAAAAGTTGCGCTCCTTGGTTATATGTTAGGGAAAATCTTGCAAAGTAAAATCCGTAAAATGTCTTAATTTAGGGAAAGAGGGAAATCTTAGTAGTTGCTATTGGTTTATGAGATAGATCGAACGTTTCCCACACAAGAGCAAAGGGAAAAATGTCCTGCTCTTAATTAAATGCATACTTGAGCCAAAAATAGATTTAAGAACAGGATGTGGCTTTTAAAAGTGTGAGAAAGTATTTCATTTAGAATAATTAATTAGGAAGAAGTTTTATAGCAGAGAAACTAACATAAAAAGATTAATTGAAGCTTTTTATGTTACATCCCCCCTCGCCAATAATGTTTAATTACAATCCAAAAATTTTGAAATTATCCATTTGCAAAATCTTCCCTATGGTAGAAGTACAAATAATATAACCAAATTTGTAATGGTAGCAATATATAAAAGTAATTTGAATTATAAAACATTTTCATATGTTTTCATGGTAAAAATTTTAACACAATCAAAAACCTGTAGTAGCATTATCAGCAAATTTAAAAATTTTCATTTTCAACAGTTTTTTTTTTTTCTGAATTAACAGCTTTTTCAGTTTCAAAATCACAACACAGCTTTTGCACTATAAGAAGTATTCTTCATAAAAACACTATTTACGTTAACTCTTCAATCATGATAAAAAAATTTATAAACATTTTAAAAAATGTGCAAGTTAAAATGTAAAACACCAAATGCAAAAAACAGTTTTACAGGAAAAATTTCAATCTGGAATTAGACTTGAGTATTGTTTACCTTGTTTGAAAACAAAATAAAAAAATGACACAGTGGTTGATATTGTCAAGTCCAAGATTTCAGTATTGTCTTTATTTCACTTAATTTATTATTTACCTTTAATATTTATCACTTTAATAGCAAAATATTTGGAAATTTTTTTTTTTCAAAATCAACTGAAGTTAGGAATTAATTAATTTTCTTGGATTTGCACAATTCTGTCAACATAATTTTGACAATGTTACGCACCATTATCATATTTAGTCTCAAGAATATTAGAAAACACAAGATCATTTTCAATTCTGCTATTTGAAATTGTTTTTTTTCTTCTTTTTTTTTTTTAATGCCCAAAATTTGCCTTCTGTAAAATTTTTTTCTTTTCCTTTTCTCTCTTATTTTTCTTTCTACTTTCTTTTCTTTCTACTTTCTTTATATTTATTTATTTGTACTTTTATTTTCTTTCTTGGTATTTTGATTGCAATTATTAACCGGGATTTCAGGAAATATGTAAAGACAAATTGCTTTTATAATCAGAAAAGATGATCAGTCTTCTCAGATTTTGCATTACAACCTGTTTAACACAATCGCTAATTGAAATCCAAAACAAAGCTTTCAAATTTAATATGGTATTAAGGTAAATCAGTTTTTTATTTTTGACTGATCTAGCTATTTTCCTTATTTTTAATCTGAAGTGCAAGTTTGGTTATTTTGCAAATTACCTTTTTTTTTTTTTCATTTCTATCTTTCTTTCTTTCTTTTTTCTTGGACATAAATATTTTTTTTTTCTTTTCAAAATTTTAGTTTGGTTATTTTTTTAAAGTAATTTTTCGTGCAGAGATCTTAATTGATAATTTAATTTGTCACTATTGTTAGGGGATTCAAATATTTTCATTTCTATTTTAAACGTGTTTTTGAAGTGTATTTGGTTACTAAATTTTTCAATTTGTGTTTGATCATTTTCCTTTCTGTATGCTGGAATTAAAGTTCAGAAATAAAGAAACTTTGTTTATTTATGGACATATCTGAGCTAGAGCTGAGCTATGAACTAATTACCATCGTTGAACTAAAGCATTAATGTCTGGTTGTACTTCAATTTAAATTCTAACAACAAGTATTTTATTCATTTTTCCAAACTATTTGTATTAGTTTTAACATTTCTTGATTTAATTTTTGCTACACCGTAATTGCATTCATATATTAAAAGTGAATCTCAATAATTATTACAGTTGCATTACGAAAAGAAAAAAAATTTAAATGGCATTTTCATTTAAACCCTAATCACTGTAAAACAAAAATATAATTTCTACTACTCAAAAAATCATAGAAGCTGTAACACATAAAACAATATGAAAATAATTTCTCGAAACACTTTTCAATCAAATAAATCAATTAACTGAAAATAAAAATTTAAAGAAATAAAAATTTCAACAGTAAATACTATCAATATATAAAAAGTAGTTTCACTTTGAAACATCAAATATGGGAAAAAATTAAAATCATAATCATTTAAGAAATTGATTTATGAGAAATGTAAAAAACTTTAACTCAAAGGATACCTGAAAAAGTTCGAATTAGTCCGAGATATTTTGAAAACCACAACAGAGATGGGAAATGCGTTGAAATTCCGTAAACACAATTCCAAAACCAAAGACGTGAGCTGCTAGGGAAAAAATTTGTTTCTTCGTTAAGATGAATCGTAAATTAACACCAATAGTGACGGAGAAATTGAAGCTTATTTTTCTTTTGAATGTCGAATATTTAAGTAGACCATCGTGGGTGTGAGAACAATTATTCATCGACGATAAGATCCAGCTCAGCACTTAAGAGTGGCAAAATCAACGCTTTCTCAAAGGGATAGTTTCAATAAAACATTTTAATTAACAGGAATTCGATGCAGTTTTTCTTTTTAGTCCAAGGAAGGAATTGAAGCTCAGCTTTCTAGTATTCTCAGGAACGTAGACAAAATATGCAGCATAGACATGGAAAACGGATGATCGTTTTGTTCCACTGTGCGTTGGTATCATTTATAATAAACTAAACGTTTGATGATTGAAGAGATTATTTTTTTTTTTGATGAAGATACAGGATGAATTAATTATTGCCATAAGTTGAAGAAGAATTTGACTGCTTATTTACCAAATGTCCATTTGAATAAATGATTTGAAGTTATTCCATATTTTTGAAGTACCCTCTTCCGAAGTTGATTTATTTAATTTTAAATGAGATATTTAATATCTTTAATGTACCGTACGAACTGTACCCCTTCCCGACCGTTCAATCCTGGCGACTTACAACGTCGTTGCCGAGTGGAAGGATTAAAACAGGTCAAAGGTCGGGAAGGAGGGTACAAAATTTATTTATTAATTATTTAGACAAGAGCAGTCATGAGAGTGAGTCAAAAGTGCACACGAAAAGTTGCGCTCCTTGGTTATATGTTAGGGAAAATCTTGCAAAGTAAAATCCGTAAAATGTCTTAATTTAGGGAAAGAGGGAAATCTTAGTAGTTGCTATTGGTTTATGAGATAGATCGAACGTTTCCCACACAAGAGCAAAGGGAAAAATGTCCTGCTCTTAATTAAATGCATACTTGAGCCAAAAATAGATTTAAGAACAGGATGTGGCTTTTAAAAGTGTGAGAAAGTATTTCATTTAGAATAATTAATTAGGAAGAAGTTTTATAGCAGAGAAACTAACATAAAAAGATTAATTGAAGCTTTTTATGTTACATATATATATATATATATAGCATAAGAAAAATAAATAAATAAAAAATAAATGAAGAAAGTTAAGATAAACAATAAGTTTTATTTACTGCGCATAAGCTGCAAGTAAATAGAACTCATAAAATAAGTTCAAAATGTAGAGAAAAAAATTACAGAACAGTGAAGAAAGGGAAAAAGAAAAATAATAATAATAAAAGTTTAAAAAATTCAAAAAAAACTCAGAAAAAAGGAAGAAAAAAATTATAAAAGGCCAGAAAATAAAAGATATAATCTTTTAATCAGTTCATACAATTATATCCGCAAAAAGGGGTGCTTTCTAATATTGTATCAATATAGCCAAAGCAAAATATATCAATAGAGAATTATAAAAAAGTTTTATTTATGTCTATAGCATTAGTAGGGATGCAATTACTAGTTCGTTTTTAATGACATGTTAATAAATTTAAATAACTGAGATTGATTCAAGATTATATTAAAATTATACATTTATTTTATTTATTAAGATTATATTGTCTTAAAAAACAATATGAGTGCAACATTTTATTTTAATCTTTAAAAATTAAGAGTCTTAGCATAAATTTCATTAAGTGTTAAAACATATTTTTGATTTTGTATGAAACAACAAGAAAAAAAGTCTGTTTATAATGTTAGTTAGAAAAACTATCAAAAATTTTATACAATGTAGAAAAAAATTATAATTAAATTTTATTTTAGAGCTTCAAAATATTATTATATAAATTTGGTCAGCACTAATTTTTGTATATTTTATTGCAGTTTTTATATTAGTATGCTTCAAGCATTTTTCAATATTTTTTGTGTGAACTAATTTTAGTTAATTGTTTTAACTATACTGCTAATATATTCAAAAGCAATTTGCTAAGTGTTTAGTTTTTGCTCTTTCAGGATTCTGGTGAAAGCAACGGCAGTGATGGAAAGAAAACACGTCAAATGAATCTAGCGGAAACAAACCTAACTATGGAAATTGCTCAACTGTTGTTGTCTCTTCTTCATGCTTGGGGATTAGATTCTGAACTGGATAGAGTCTGTGAGAACAAGCTAGGATTGTTGAGACCAATGAGGCCTGTTTGTTTCGGTCTGTTGTCTCGTGGCGGCCATATGGCTTTAATTTTGCCAACTTACCTTCACACTTTACAAAGTGGAGTTCAAAAGAAACCTCCACCACCAATGTAAGTTCGAAAAACATTATCAGTTTTATTATACAGTCTTCTGATTTTTATTTTATTCTATAACCATTGTTGATCAGCCAACAGAATTTTGAGTTTATGATTACCAATGTTCAAATCTATAGCTTTGTAATTTGTAATCCAATCCAGAAGACAAGGGAACTCCTGGATCAAGTATTGGAAGAAGTTTGCCTTTGTGTAGGACTTTTTGAGGAAACTAACCCGCATTTGCATTTCATAGAGAGAAAAACCACAAAAATCTCCCATGATTGGCCTGATGGGACTCTAACCCATGATTCATCTACCACTAAAGATATCGCTCTATTCCCTGAGCCACCGCAGCTCACAAAACATTCTTCTGACTAAAAATGTCATTGGAAAGTGGGTTTTATGTATCATATTTTCTTTTTAAAAATCTGTTATAGCTATTAATTACTGTACTCATGACCCATTGAAATCTATTTCATTCTGATTATTTTTATTTTAAAAGCAGCTTGTATTTGCTAACTATGTATTATATGAAATATTTAAAAATTTCAATTTAACCTCATGAATTCGTGTGCACAATGAGTTACGTATTATGATCATTTCTTATTGTACCTGTTTTAATCTTCCTTTGCCAGTATTCTTCAAATGAGATGTATACTGAATTCCTATAAAATCTTGAAAATTAGTCATTCTAGTTTGCGAAGCAGAATTTATCATTAAAACTTTAACGTTAGTTTATGAAATTTATTTATTTGTATGATCTCCCTCTTTTTCTTCCCATGTTAAAATTGCTAATAATATAAGTAAAAATTAAAGCTCAGTGCCTGCCATTCGAAAATAAAAAATGATAAGTAAAATCTTGAGTCTCGTGGTCTATCTTTCTAAATAAGAGAATAGCAGAATAGAGTAATGTTCTTTTCTTACTGCTGACCATAGAATGTTTTTAAACCTAGAGTGTTTTTAAAGTAACATAAATGGAAAAACATACAATCAACACTCACTCTAATAGCTTACTCTTGACATTATATTATTAGCAGACATTATAATATTATATTGTGTGTGCACAAAAAATCTTAAATATTAAATCACAAAAAATACTTGTCTAATTTTTTAACAAAGCAATGTTTTACTTTAATAAGAGTTTGGTAACTCACAGAAAAGGCAACTTTTGTTCTAACTTAATATACATATAAAAGTATCTTTTAGAACAAAACTTAATTGGTGAAAAATGCATTAAAAATAATATGCTGTTTTAAGGCTACTATTTTTGATAAACATCATACATGAAGATAACTGCAGAAACCACATGTTTTAACTCTAAAACAGGAAACTGACATCTCACAATAAGTGAATACAATTTACAAACAAGAAAAGTATGAGCGGTTTATTTATTATATCCTTTGAAAGGAAGTTTCACTGATTATGAATGACCATTAATTAGTACCACTTAGGATTTAGGATAGGAATTTAGGAGATCATGTCCTTAGTCCTTCACACGAAGGGGATTCAAATTGTTTTACATTTATTGGGTACATAAAAAATAATAAGGGTTTAAATAATTTCTTTACATTTTTTTCGAAATCAAATGACTTAATTTCGGCCATTATATTGGATTGAATGGCTCAATGTAAAGATTCTAATATATATTAAAATAACATTTTGCCTGTGGAATAGCAAACAGGACCTTATGTATCAGTCGTTATAATGGAAAGAACATGGCAATGGAATTCAAACTAAAGAGTGTAGGCTGTATGTATAAAATTTATTATAAATAGTTCTGTGTTGTGTTAGTTTTACAGTGCCTTAAGCATCTTTTCAATATAATTAAATTTAAATTATATATTGATCGTTGCTATTATATTTTAAGTGTTAATGTTCAATTTATTTTTTATTAAAGATAAAAACAAAATATAATTTCTGAAAATATATGAGTGATATTTTTTTGTTGTATAAATATAATATTGTTCTTATAAGGGGCAAGACATAGAAATGTGAAACAAAGGCGTTTGGGTAACATATTTAAAAATAAATTTTTTTTAGGGAAGGGAAGCATGTCAGATTAGTGGCCCCAGCTATACCACCAGAGTTGCTTTTAGAAGAAGAAAGAGCACGGGTGTTTTCCTCTCGAGGACACTGGGAGCTGTCGACAGCCATGACCACCACTCATTTGTTAGCCATTATTGCTTTGGCAAACACTCTAATGTCTATGAATAGTGCCACATTCATTCCTGAACAAGAAAGAAGAAGAAAGCTTCACAGGTGAACTGATACCATTTCTAAAATTTTTAATTTCCTTTTTGTGACTCTTAAGATGATCAATAAATATTTCTGAGTAAAGTTATATGAAATATTATAACCATTCATTTAAAATTTCTGCAGTCTTCTACCAGATGGCTTTGTAAATGGTCTGAAGTCAGAATGCCTAACCTCTTTATTATATCCAGACAACAGTTTAAAAAGTATGACTGCCGCCGTTTCTATAGTTAAGAAGGTGGATATGGGTTTTAGTAAGCACTCTGTATAGAACTGCATTCAACCTCAGAGTTCTGTGGGCAGACTTATACGCTTACAAGATAAACAAATCATCTGTATAAATAAAAGCAAATTATTTTAATAAATTTAATCTTATTTGAATTCCACTGTCAACCATTATATATGTTTTTTGGAAAACTTTATTTTGCTATGAAAATGTAAGTTTTGTATTAGACTAACATAAACAAAATATAGGTAATATTATTCTAAATTTCTATTTTTTACGCAGGAGACTCAGTCGTGCTGATAGTAAAGCTGTGAATTCCCAACCAACGTCACCAGGTACATTTTCAGCTCATTCTCAACCTGGTACACCCAGTTCACTTCCTGATACCAATAGAAAGGAAGATGTTGTGCAAGCAATGATGGCAGCTGAAGCAGGTGCATTTAGCAGTCAGCAGGCTGCAATTAAACAGGGTTGGAGTTTGCTGGCTGCTCTTCACTGCGTTCTCTTGCCAGATTTAGTGAAATCAGAGAAATACAAAACCCCTCAAGTGGAGATGCTTGCTAGGAGATGGCAAGATAGGTGTCTAGAGGTAAAACTTTTTTGAATTGCAAACAATTGTTTGCAATAAATTCTAAATTGTTTATATATTTTCTGTCCTTGACAACTTTTCATTTTTACTAGCCCCTTAAAAATGATTATAGAACCATGAAATTTTGTTTTTTTTACCGAAACATTTGTAAATTTTTTTTTAAGAAAATACAAGCAATGAAAGCAGTCAATGTTGGTCAAAAATTGGATAAATATGACAACCAAAGCTGACGTCTTCAGGGGGTACCAGCATAATATATTATGTAATATATTCTTTTCCGTGGACTTTGGCAAAACCTTTGGAGTACAGAGAGAGCAATTGTAGGCTTTTGTCGTGCTCTCTCGATAGAAAAGGTTTTGCTTTTATGACTTCCGGAGCTGGTACCCCTCAAAGACATCAGCTTTGGTTATCATACTTATTAAATTTGTTTTTCAATGTTTCTCTTGTTTCGATTCCTTTCGGATTCACTTCTGCTTTGCGCGTTATTATTTTTAATAGCTTTTAAAATTGTGAATTCTTTTCTTAATTTGTTTACTGAACTTCTTTATGTAGTAAAAAGTACAATAAGGAATAAAGAGAAATATAATTTTTGGGGATTTAATTTCTTCTGTAACTGCTTTTTAAAATTACAATTTCGCCATTTACAATTCTTCCATAAAAAGAAGTAAAATTTTGGTACAAAACTAGCCACAGTAAAAGAAGGCATGAGAAACTTTTATTTTGAATTATACTAATTTTTTCTTTTAATTTTGTCTTCTATACTCTATTTTTTTCCTTTTTAAAGTAACAAATTATTTCAGTATTTATCTACTGAATTCTTTTATTATTATTCTCTGTTTTGCTTTTCAGTGTTCAATTATGTAATATTTTTCTTCTTAAGGTGAGAGAGGCTGCTCAAGCATTGTTGCTGGCGGAATTAAGACGCATATCACCAAAAGGTCGTAAAAAGTTGGTTGAAGAATGGGCACCATATTTACCTAATTATGGTGAGCCTTATCCAAAGAATGCTAATACTCCACAACAACACCCTCATGGTGTTGATAATGCAAATTCTGTTGCTCCTGCAACAAATGTATCCACAAACAATGCAAACAATAATGAACATGCAGATCATACTAAAGATGAGGAACATTTCTCTGAAGACGAAGAAACAGAAGAACATAGCTTAGAAGGTACTTATACATTATGCCTGATAATTAAATATTTATTTGTAATTTTCAAAATGCTTTTTTAGTGTGGTATACAGTAGTGATTCTACTAGACTTTGAAAACTACAGGTCCTAAGGGCCAAGGACTTCTGGATCCTTTGGATCCCTATTTATAATAATATAAATAATTTAAAGCATTCTAAATTTTAAAAAATTGCTAAAGTCTATGTGATTTAAAATAAATTTACATATCAAGTGATGCCTCAAAATAAATAAATAAATTAGAGGAAAGAGGGGAAAAGGTGGAGAAAAATATGATCTGTGATATGGATTGTTTCTCTACTTCTTGAGAGCTGTGATAGCTCAGTGATTAGAGAATCGGATTTCGGTCTGAAGGAGTCTGGGTTTGATCTTCGACCCCTCTAAGACCGAGTGCATACGATATACATGCTCATAAAATCTGTTGAATCAAAAGTCTTGTGGTCAATCACTAAGCAGTACCATGGGTACAGGGATCTGGAAAAAAAATTCCTTCCACTTCGGATCTATGTCTAAATTGAGGAAGTGGACTCACAAATTGTGATGACATGTCTTCGGATCATCTTAAGAGATGTTTCTCAGACAGTCACCAATAGCCGATTGTGCAGCTCTTGTGCGATGTAAAAAAAGTACCTACTTCTTTGTCCCTCTGTTAATATGTGGATTTATAAAAATTCCATTTATTTAAAGACAAAACAAATAATTCCAAAATAATAGAAGATTTATATTTGAAATTAAGATTTTTAATTAAAACTAAACTAACTCTTGCCTTAAGAAAAAGCAGCTGTGTAATCTGATACTCAGAATTATTTTCGTTTCCTCCTTCTAAACAAATATTTCACTTGATAGAGAATTATGCATCCTAGAGCATTCATCAATTTTTTTTTTCATTCCGATTCCATGCATAATGTTTAAGTAGAATTGTTATTTGCAATAGTTATCAAACTATTTTAATTGCTCGGTTTTTCCTATAATTAAACAATATGATTCAAAAACAAGATTTTATTAATTTTAAACAATTTAATATTTCTCATATATGGCCATGTAGATCCTTTTGTTACCTGTTGTAAGGTTTTGATTTGATTCAGAATAAATGCAATATATTTTATTCAGTCTTTATTTTATATTTTTTTTTAAAAATAATTAATTCAAATGAAAGTTTTTTTCCAGAAAGCTTAAAAAACCTTTTTAAGTACAGTGATGATACAACCATAAATTTTGTCTAAATATTACTTTGTAGAAACACTGTAGTGAAATTCTGGTTCTTTTATGGAATTATAATAATATTCTCTAAAAAAGTGAATAATACTTAAATGGTTTAATAATAATCATTCAAGTCATCTAAAAATATTACTTTAGCTCATTGCAGATTTAAAATAAGAGGAAAAATTTTATTATAGTAATTTGGTCAATATTATAACTTTATGTGGTCTTATTTAAATTAAGAGTCCAGTCTTGCATATTTTAAAATTAAAACAAAAATAATTTTTTTTTTCTTAATAATAAATGTTACACATAATTAAGGTAAACTATGTATAATGATACATAAAAAAAAACTGTGTGTATTTTGAAAACTCACTATAAACAGAAATTTAATGTGATTTTTTTATTGTAAGGAAAATTTATCGGCTAATTGAAAATTTTTGAAATTAAATACGTTTTTAAAATTTTTATCTTAAATATTATTCATTATTTTTTTTTAGCGTTTAGAAAATTTAAGTGGGAACTATTTAGTTGTTTTTTATATTTTATTTTATTATTATAATGAAAGAGGTGGTTCTGGAAACATTATTTAAAACAAAAATATAAATTAATAAAGTCTTTCCCTCAAAGGAAAAAACTTTTTCCTGTACATATATTTGTAAAACATACTTAAATTTCTGTATAATAAATATATATCTGTTTGATATCTATTTGTATTTTTTATGACAAGTAATCGTCATTATTTCACTGATATCTATTATTTAGATACAAGCCATAGAAGGCCTTCTAGTGCCACAGAAGGTAAAAGGAAGCAAACAACTGCTATTGTTTTACTGGGTGTTATCGGTGCAGAATATGGTCATGAAATTGAAACTAGTAAAAAGAGCACACCAGATGATCAGAAAAGACGCAGTGTTGTCGAAGGGTTTGGACTCACAAATTACTCACTTGCTCGATATACTAGTACGTACACATGTGGTTTTTAATATTGGCAAAAGAACATGCATCAATTTTTAATAATTATTTGCTTTTGTCATTTTCAGGTCAGGCATTAGCATTTCTCTTGTTAGTTCCACCTTCTGCTGCCTTTCCTCAACATACTGCTTTAAGACGAGCAGCTATTGATTTGATTGGGCGAGGATTTACTGTATGGCAACCTTATTTAGATGTCTCCAAAATTCTACTTGGCCTGTTAGAGTTATGTTGCGACTCTGATAAGCTAGTTCCCAGGTATAGTTATTTTTTATAATTCTGAAAGTAAGTTAAATGAATTTATACTTAAGTTATTAACATGTATGTAACATATAAATTTTTTATATAAAATAAAAATTTGTAATTTTTTTGTTTCTGAAGAGATTAAAACAGTAAAAAATTTATATAGCACAATTCTATAAATTGAAATATTGCGTATGCCGCCTTAACTTTACCACCTCTAAAATAAACCAAAACCGATAAATTTGTTGGATTTTATTTCTAATGCTCTTAGTAATTAAATTTTTTTTCTGCAAAAAAATAATTACTTTCTGGCGCATTTTTTGTATTTTAAAGTATTATTTATATTTAGAAATTTCTTCACTATTCATCTGTTCTAAAGATACATTGCTAAATACATCGTTGGTAAATTTAATGATATGTGAAATGATCTATGTAACACAAAATTCTATATAATACAAAGCCTCATATTTGGTTATAAATATCTTTTGATGTGTTAAGTTTTACCAATTTATTGAAATCATGAATAAAATCCCTATTTGTGCTAAAAATTTCTAGTAATACATTTGATCATTAATGCTTTTTAATCTAGTTTTAAAGCTATAAGTATTAAAGAGTAAGTTGAAATTTGCATATAATTGATTATTAAGAAAATGAACATTTTCTTAATTTATGGCATAACTTATTTAAACTTCATTAACCAAAATCTCTTATTCTAAACTAAGTTTATATTAAGTAAATTTAAGTACATTTTTTTACATCTTGAGTAACTTTCTTCATTGTTTGAAACACAATTTTGTGTTTTGAATGAGTTTAAGAGTTGAACTTAATAAAGTTGTAAATACAGGTTTTGAGTTTGTTTTAAATTACTGCACATATCAATATTTTAAAAGATAAAAATGTTTTGATAGTTTTATAAATATTTGTCATTCTAATTTGCAACTTAAAACAAATGTATCTTTGCATATCTTTTTTACCACTTCTCACAACTTCAACATTTTATAGAATTGAACTTTTGTGTCCAGCTGTGATAGATGTACAGCTTGCGAAAGAAAAAAAACCGGACAACCTTGAATAACTTTTGATTTAATGATGGAATCTTCACAATCTAGGACTCTATCAGAATGGCTCAAGATTGTGACCTCAAATATGCTAATTAATAAGTGCAGACGATATTTTAAGTTACGAAATCAGACATAAAAACATCATTTCTTTGAAAAAACATACTTTTTTTCAGAGATTGGGATTTCTGATCTCCAAAATATAAGGAGTAGCTACAATCTGGGAAATATGGTCCCAATAGTTTGATCAGGAGAGCTTCTCAAAGTTTGTTAATTTTACTTTTTTGCGTATTTCACTATATATCGAGAACTTTTTAAGTGGTAAACATTAAATATTTATTAGTAAATATTTATTTTAACTAATAAATATTAACTATTTATTATAATAAATATTTATTTAATATTTATTTTATTTAATAATAGTTGACAAAATTTTGAATTGTAATGTATAAAATTTTTTGCTGTATATATATGATTATAATTTTGCTGAATATAATTTTAAATACCAAAATATGAAATTTGACTAAAATCGGTTTAAAAAGTTCCTTAGAAATTGAATTTCAAAAAGTCAGATATTTAAAATTCGATTTATTTTTTGTTTAACTGATTTTGCTCAAAATTTGTATTTTGTCATGGAAATATGTGTTCCTTAAAATAATGCAAAAAATTTTAAATCTTAAAATTCAAAGTGTTTTCAACTATTATTCAAAAAATTAATAAAAAGATTATAAATATTTACCAAAATTTATTTTTTTGCATGGTTATTACCTTTGGGCAAAAAAATTTTATAATTGCATGCAAAAAATTTTCAATTCGCTTAAATACTTCTCGACATATAGCGAGATGCGCAAGAAGTAAAATTAACATTCAGGGGTCCAAATTTTGGAGTGCTTTCATGACTAAACTATTGGGACCATATTTCCCAGATTGAAGCTACCCCCTATATTTTATGGGTCAGAAATCCAAATCTATCAAAAAATAGGCGTGTCTGATTTTGTAACTTAAAATATCGTCTGCACTTATTTACTAGCATATTTGAGGTGACCCCCTCAATCCCTTAAGACAGAGTCCTAGAACGTTAGGTTCATCAAATGTTATTCAGGGTACTCCGTTTTTTTGTTTCATTTTTTTTTAAATTTTATTTTGTGCACTGTTCTTTAGATTATTTAAAAAAAAAACTTAATTACTTGTTAATGTTATTAAACTATGAAGAAAATACAGTTGCAACTGAAATGTGTTAATTAAAGGTTATATGTACCTATTTTTGTTTGTCACAGTATGTCTTATGGGTTGCCTCTAACCCCAGCTGCTGATTCCTGCAGAACAGCTCGCCATGCTCTTTCATTGATTGCTCTTGCTCGACCTGCAACATTTATCACCACACTTGTAAAAGAGGTGGCTCGCTACAATACTCTAGCTCAAAATGCTCAAACACTGAACATTTCTATGCACATGACTGTTCTAAATCGATCGAAGCCAGAGATATTACGTGTTATTGAAATATTGATGGACAAAAAGCAAACCGATGTTTCTGATCTTCTTGTAGAGGTGAATAATTTTATAAACTTTCAAGTTGTAAACATTTACACTCTATTTCTGTTGCCTATAATTTAGATTATGGCTCTTGTTTTAATTATGATTTTGCTGTAGGAATATGTTGAGTTGAATATAATAAACTCTTTCACCAATACATGAAGACTTGTGGGCATGAAAGTAATAACCTTCATATTTTTTTTTTTTTTTTTGGTAGTTGCAGATATGTGGCCTATTATGAGATGTGTGGCCTATTATCAAAGTTAATCAGTATTGTGTTGCGATCTCTAGACAGAAACTTCTGCTATTTAAGCAGAATCAAATATCTTTTTTGATATTATTCGATAGATCCATTACTTATAGTAGAGAAGTGAAATTATTATAAAATATGAGTTATCACTTTTTACCCCTGAGATCGTCATATTATTTTCACTGAGAAAAATTTTTTCATAATGAATGGGTTCTTAAGTTTCAACAGTTTTTATTCAGTAAAATTTACAACAGAATAAGAATATGAAATAACACTTAAAGCAAAATCGTAATTAGCAGTGTTTTAAATGTTTTTATCTAGTTGTATCTGATTCCACAGTTTTCATGTAGTAATGAGGGACAAGCAAGTATGTATATAAATTTAATTGTGATCTTGCTGTTATAATCAGGAATATTATTTTTTTTAAATTAATAACTATACCTAAAGCTTTGTTCACAACAGTAAAAGGCTATTCTTTGTGTACGCTAAGCCTTTTTTTTAAATTGAGATTTTAGTTGGTATTTTAAAGTGTTTAAACTTTTCTTAAAACTCACACTTGTTGGTATTTCAAATGTTGTTTTCAAATGTTGTAGGAAGAAAAAAAAATTAAATTGAATAAATTTATGTGTTTGAAATTTTCTTATGCAAAAAACATTGTTTCTGAACATAATTTTGATTTTATTTACTTCTCAAATAAATAATAATGGTTTCTGCTTGGGCGCAGGAGGAGAATTTTAGGTCATCGGTGTAAACACAGAATAGAATTCGGATAAAGGATATTGTTTGTAATTTATTGGTGTAATTAATAAATTGCTAGGTGAAAACAATATGAATGTGGAACTGGCTCTTACAAGATAAAGGAATATGTTAGGGAGGGCTGAAAAAGTAGGAATATCGTAAATCTTTTAGCTCTAGTGTAGAAAAATTTTCAACTATCACTATTAAGAGATATGCAAAATCTTACAACTTTGAACTGATTTCTTCTACTCCTATGACCAAAAGTTTGAAAATTTGACACAAAATGCTTAACTTAAAAATGAAAAAAGATTTTGTTGATATTTTTGCAGTAGAACTTAAAGGCTTTAACTCTTTGACAAGTTTATCGTTGCAAACTTTTTGGATTTTAACATATCTTCTGCTGTTTCTACAGAACTGAAGTTTATATTGATCTATTGAGGCGGCAAAATTAAAACTTCTGAATCGATATCTTCATCTTTCTAAAATTAACCAATCTAACCTTTGACTTTATGATTCAGCAGAAAACACCAATTTAGAGTTTTAAGATTTTGCATGCCTCATAGAGTTCATAGCTGACAGCTTTACCATGCTACCACTAATAGATTTAAGATACAACCTTGAATATATAATGAAGTTCAATGTATGATAAAATTGAATGTATAATGAAATTCAATATGAACCATTTGAAGAATTGAATATGGATCTATTTTTATAATTGAATGTGGAGCCATTTTAAGAATTGAATGTGGTGCTATTTTAATAATTGAATGTGGAGCTATCTATGGAATTGAAGGCACAAGTTAGGACTGACTTTTGATTGGATACACGTCACTCTGAACATGAGGTATAAGGAAAAACCCAACTGTTACTCAAAAAAAATGGGCTTCAGCGCACTTTTTTTGGGGATATCATAGTTAACATGGTTTAGTAACATAGCTCAGTATTCTTTGGTTTGTAACAAGATGGATTGCGATCCATTTTGTTACTAGCATTGCATCAAAATTTTGCAAGCAGCTGTTGTTTAATGTTGGGACTGAAGTGAATTTCCTGTTTCACTATTATAATTTAAGGGTTGAAAATCAGTTAGATAGCATTAGATTTCCTTATAATTAAATCTCAATGCTTGTATTCTTAATTATTTTTATTTTTTAATTTAGGTAATGGACATTGTTATTCACTGCCTTGATCATACTCAGTTAAAAGCAAGAGGGTTAAAGGAAACATTTCCAGCTATATGCAGGTAATTTGTTAAGCATATTGTTTTATATATTAAAAAAGAATGTTGAAAATTAAATTGTTTATTTTACAACTAAAAGTAAGTTTCCTATTATGTATCAATTTTATATTACAGTATACAGTTGTGGAAAGAACTTGCCCTTGTAACAATTTTACATTGGTCTCAGTTGGACTCAAAATTGGCTAATATGGGGTCTATAAGAACATGCATCGAGGGACCAATATTGGGATGTCTAGATTTAAATATTGGTCCTAGAATGACTTTCAATATTGGTGGAACAAGATTCTTTCCTATCTAGGACCATTATTATAAAATATAGACACCCCAATATTTACCCTACATTATGAGCCTATAAGGGACCTAGATAGAAAACAATATTGATCCATTATTGAAAGCTATTTTGAGACCAATATTAGAACTCTAGACATCCCAATAATTACCCAACATTATAAGTCTATAAACGTCCTACATAGAAAATGATATTGGTCCATTATTGATTGTCCTATTTCTGTTATTGATTGAAATTATTTCATTATTAATGTTAAAACACAAACAACTTGATACTTTCTACATTATTCAGAAAATATTTGCTTTTTATTCTTTCTAGATTTTACAATGTTACATATTGTAGTTCAACAAGACGTATTGCTGTGGGTGCAAAAAGTGGATCGTTAGCAATATACGAATTAAGAGCTTCCAAGTGTCAAGTAAAGTGTATTTTGTGTTAAACCTTGTTTTTCATAATTGTGTTTTTTAAATTCACTAACCTTAACAAAATCATGTAACAAGTAAACTTAATTATATTATTTATTGAGCTTATATTATTTATAATACTTATATTATTTATTTTACTTATTGTAAACTTATTATTTCGGTCATCAATTTTCTTTGTTCATGCTATAGTTAAACATTGATAAATTCTTTCAGAATATTTCTGCTCATGCAGCAGCTATCAATGCCTGTTCATTTTCACCAGATGGAAAGTATCTTGCATCTTACTCTAATCAAGAAAATAAATTATGCTTTTGGCAGGTAAGACACACATCACTCTGATTGCTTTTAAATTAAAATTATTAAATTAATTACTTTTTCTAAATTTTTATGTATAATAATTTTTTAATAAAGAAAAGCAAAATTTTCCATACTTTGGGGGAAAATATTATACATCCAAATTACAATTTATGTAAATATTATTTGTTCATTTACACTTTTGTCTTCTTTTCCAATATCATTCAATAAATACAAATTTGATTTTTTTTCATTTTTTAATAATTTAATATAAACTGATTTTTTTGTATTCTTATTAAATGAGTAGGTTACAAATTGTTTATTCTTTTTTTTCTGTAGATAAATTAAATTCTTGATGAAAAAATTTTTTAGTTCTCTATGCAGTACATAAAATATTTTTGTTTGTTAAGTTAGTTTGTGTTAAAAACAGAGATATAATTTTGTTTTTAATATGTATTTACTATCTTATGCTATCAGAATAGATTTTATTTAAAATCGGAAAATCCATTTTTTGTTTAATAGTTAGATTATAAAGTAGCTTGCCTATTCAAAATTGTTAAAGTAATATTATACTAAACTTGCTACTTGAGACATTATGATTCATAATCTAATCTATATTACATCTTTGTTTTGATTCTAGCAATAAAAATGTTGTTTGTTTGTATAAACTTTCTGTAGTAAATCAAAATGATTGTGCCTTAAGATTTATATTTTGCATTAATTTTATGTTTTGCAATCAACAGATAAATATTTCAACTATACAAACATTTAGTTCTATGTTTATTTAAATCCTAGTACTTTTAAAAAATTTCAAATATGTACTAAATGTATTTAATTGATAAAGACATGTTCTACTAAAAGTAAATTTATTGATTCTTTATTTGATATTTAACTGAAAAATTGGCTTCCCAGTTTTTTAATTCATGAGAGTGTTTAGCTTGAATAAAAAAACTATGATTTTATTTATTCCATGATTAATTTGTTATAGTTAAACAATAATATTAACTATTATCTAACTAACAAATAAGCTTCCTGGTTTAACAATTCATTTAGATGTTGAGGTTGAATAAAATGATATTAAGCATTATTGAATACATTTAATCAGAGCTTTGATTGGTAAATATATAAAAATAAACCTGGTTTATTAAAATAAAATCATTATTTTTACCAACCTTGTCACCTACTGCATCTGTGAATTATTGTTTCACTATGTTTTTATTCCCTATTTTTAGACTGCAACTGGCTTGTTTGGACTTGGAAACGCTCAGACACGTTGCATCCGCACGTACAACACCCCTCTCTTGAATGAAGCTGCCAAAAACAACCCCTTAAGGATGGCTAGGTTGCAATGGGGTGCTAATAAAATAGTCAGCTTAATTACAGAAGATCACCTCGAATACAAATTCAGTGTAACTTGAAAATTTAAATGGACAATATCCTTCTCCTGTTTGACATTCCAGATTTAACTTATCGGATTAATTCATGAATGTGCTCTTTAAATGTTGTATTTTAGTAGATGTAGAGTCGTCTTTTCAAATCTTTCCTTTTATAAAGAATGGACTAAATTAAACAAAAAAAAATTATAGCTTATTATAAATGTGTGATACAGCAGTACATAAGAATAATGATTAAGTGTCCTTGAGCTTGTTTTGTTTTTGTGAAATCTTCCAAAAAAGGAAATCTTGTTAATTTGTCTTTGTGTAATTTATTAATATAGCTGTAAATGAAGGAGTCTCAATTTCTTTGTTTTCTATATTTGTATATTTACTAGTGCGTTAGATGTATTTATTTACCAGTAGTCCTTTCTCATTGTGATATTGCAAGAATTATCATAATTTTTTGTGTATAAATTTATTGTATTTTGAAAGAAGCTTTATTTGTACTATGTAAGTTAGAAGCATTATGCATCTATCCCTGCCAAGTCCACAAAAATATGATTTACCAATAGCGAGTATAACCATAAGTCTCCTCTGTACCTACAACACTGTTTTTTAACATAAAATTTTTTTTTTATAACTTTAAAACTCAATTTAATATATTTTGCAAACATTATTTACATGTTATCTTAAAGGTACTAGTTTCAAGGCCAAAATATCAATAATTTTCCAGAACTTTTTCTAACAGTCGGGTAATCTAATAATAATAATAATAATAAAAGGTGCTTCATGTATAGATTCTTGCCATAAATCACCTGGGAGAAAAAGTACCTTCAAGTCTGTCCCTTGTGTAAATGTCATGTGGATTTTAGAATATCAAGGATGATTTTTCACGTACGGTAAATGGAATAAATGTCACAAAATAGCAGGTCGCTTAAAAATGAAAACATTTTTAAGAATTTATTTTGAAGACTTGGCAGGATTTGATATGCATTGCATCAAGTTTTAATTTAATTAATCAGAAATACAGTTTTGAAATGTCTCTCTTTTAAATCACTAAATATATTAATTATTTGTAATGTATAAGAATGATAACAACGAAAAAATAAGACATGAAATGGATATGATTACACCTGAAATGGATATAAAAAGAAGAAAAATGGACATTATGATTGAATTTTTTATTAATGTAATTTTTTGTGTGTGTCCTGGTAATAAAATATTGTGGGCAGATTTATTTTATAAATGCAATTTGAAATAAAAAGTTGTCTAACCTTTTAAGTTTTTTTTTTAAAAGAAAGCAGCTTAAATCTTTTGTTTTATTACCTTATTATGAAGAAATAAAGGGGCACTTATATTTCTTTGAAATTTTACAGTCATCTTTGCAAAATTTTAAATGAAAAATATTATTTAAATTTCTAATTAAAAAAAATAATACATAAAAAAAAACTGAAATTTGAGAATTAGATATATCTATATGGGTGAAAAAAATTTGAAGAACTGTTACATTGATTAATAAATAGGAAACTTAGATCAATAATTTTCAAAGTTCATTAATAAAATATCAAAATATTTAATAGTAAAATTAAATCTCTGTGTCTTTGAAGCATACCTTTTAGTATTAAAATGGAGAAGTGAGATCTGCCAATCTATTGTTATGTTTTTTTTAATTATTATTATTAATTCTATTTATTTATAGTTATTGAGTAAATGTTTTTTTTTTAACCTTTTCTGGTTAAAAATATCTTTAATGGTTTTGATTTAGAAGTCGTTTCTCATTACAATGTTTAACTGGAACTATATGCCTTAACTTTTAAAATTGGTTGAATTTCAAAAGAAAAGCATTTTGATATTTTTAAATTTTATAATGTGTTTGAAAATAAGATATTTATCACATGTTAGCTTATTGCACTTAAAATTTATTTTAGAAAAATGTTGCTAGCTTTTAAATCTATAAAAAGGTCTCGATTTTTTCCCCAGATAATTCAGCAATAATTAAATAAAACTGCTAAGAAGGAAGTGAGATATAATTCAGTTTTATAACTTTCCTTTTCATTTAAAAATTATGTGTAAATTAAACTTAACGATTTAGCACAACTTAATTTTTTTTTCTTGCAGTCTCCCTGCATTTTTATGGCTAATTTTATGTACATAATTTTGAAATAATATTTATAAAATGGTGTAATTAGGGATATATATATGTTTGAAACTAAGATTTTTTAAAGAATTGCTTGAATAATATAAATGCTCTATTTCTTAAAAATAATTTAAACGTTGCTTTTACACTTTAAAAATGTATGTCAAAACAGAAAAAGAATTATCAATAACTTTTTTTATATCTGTAATACAATTGCATATCGGTAGAATAAATATATAATTTGGAAAAAATTCAAATAAAGTCTAACAATTTAAAATGACTTTAAATATGGTAATTAAATCACAATTTAAATAGAATCGTATCACAATTTAAAATGAATTGTACTAATTTAAATACTGTTAAATACTTTGTGAATATTTTTAATTCTTCAAAAGATGCTTGTCTCTAATAAAATTATAATTTTATTAAACACTTAAGTGTTTGTAGTGTCTCGATGACTTGTTTTTTCTGATGATAGCTCGTTTTTCCTGTTAATATATATATATAACAGAACAGTTTTCTCTCTTGTTATTGCATAATAAAGATAAGCATTGAAAAAGAAATTCTATACAAACATGCCCAAATGTTTATTTATAGATTATAATCTTAGAAAAAAATATATAATAATTTTTACAAATTCAGAATTTTTTAAACAATGTTATCGCAGTGACTAAATAATAAAAGCTGCAGTTACATGAGTATTTTTAAAAGAATTCTCCACTCCAATATAATACACTATTTAATAAAAATATTTAGGCTATAAGTTTTTAACTTAATTTAAATTGTTATAAAGATATATTTTATTATAAATATAAATAAGCACCAAATCTAATTCATTAATAAATATTATTGTCATTAATTCAATTTTAAAATGTCTGAAATATATATATATATATATATATATATATATATATATATATAGATGCTAAAGTTCTTTTTATTTAAATTCGAAAGTTATTGCATTTTTATAAAATAAAAAAATTCCTATTCTTTTTTCAAAATAGAATTACTCATCTGTTGGGTTTTTACTAGACAAGATTATCACTTTTATCTAATGTATTGTTCCATTAATAAGTTTATATAAGTCTTTAAAAACTTATTTATGATTTTTAACATATAAACTAAGATATTCTTTTAAAATGTTTTTTTTTTTCTTTGTATCATTTAATAAGCCGCGTTATATTGATTTGTACCTGAAAATTTTCTTAATATAATATTGCACATATTTGAAAAGTTTTTCTTTCATTGTGTTTACTTATGTTTTTAATTCTAGTCGAAAAACTTGACTGAGGTAATATGTTGACAGTCATTTGTTTCCATAAACGTTTGTACATACTTATAGTGTATAAAAATAAATTGTTTGTCAAAGTATTTCACTTTTAATTTCTTCAGATGGCAATTCAAAATCTTGTGATGCAATATATTAAAATATTTTATGATATATCTTTGTATGTATTAATCATATGACATTCTTTTCATTATTTTTAAACAGAGTCATATTGTTATAATCAAGCCATTCCATAAACTAGATTTATTTGTAAATATTTTGTGTATTAATAATGAATATTACTTGATTTCATTTATTTATGAGATTTTATTATCAATAAAAAGATGAAATTCGATGTCATTAATTATTGTGATGAGTGTGAATGCATGCTATCTCATCCTTTGCAGTAAATTGTTTAAAACAAAATCAATTTAACAAAAGTAAAAACAGTTTAACAAAAGTGATTTCTCCTATTTTATTATTTTTTTTTACTAAACTTTAAATGTTTTTGTTGATACTTTCATGAAAAAAAATTGTCCTTATATTCATATTTTGTCTATTCTACAGTAAGGCACATAACTATTTTCGCAATAGTTTAATTAGAGAATTCTTAATATTACGGTTAACCATTTTTTTCTTTAGTTATTATTATTTTATTTTTATTCTGAATAATTTCTGAAATATAAGTCTATAAGTCAAGGGCACTGGGTAAAAAATGTAGTTTACATTAAAATTAGTGAAACATATATAATGCTCAAATTATATGAAAAATGTGAACTTGCTTGGCAAAAAAATTGAAAGGAAAAAGAAATTAATGCACGGTTCACCATTCCTGAATTAGGTTAATACAATTGTTCAGTGCAAAGCTAAAAAAATGTAAACTTATAAAGTTTTGCATTTTCAATGATTCTTGTCACCATTTTATTTTGTAAATAAAAGATGTTACTAGTAACCTAACTAAGAGTCGGGTTCGAATCCCAGTCGATACGAATTCCGCATCCGGCTTGCCCCGACCACAGTGCTGACATGAAATATCCTCAGTGGTAGACAGATCATGGGTTAGAGTCCCCTTGCCGTCAGGCTAACTGTGGGGGATTCTCGTGGCCTTCTTCACCATGTAACGCAAATACGGGTTAGCCCCATCAAAAAAAGTCGTCCACGAAAGCATATTTCTCCCAATACTTGATCCAGGAGTTCCCTTGTCTACTGGATAGGGTTCAAAATTACAAGGTTACAGAGTTGAACATTAGTAGTTGCAAAACTGGGTCGGATGTTCAACGACGGTTATAAAAAAAGAAACTTAACTACTGAACGCAATTGCTCAATAGATATCAACATTTTCTTGTTTAAAAATATATTTCATTTTAAAAATCTCATATAGTGAAAAATTATGGCAGAGATAAAATTTTTCCTATAAATAAATAAATTAAACATCAAAAAAGTAAAAATAAATAAATAAAAATTAATAGTTTTGTCTAAAATAAAATGAAAGGGCTTAAAAAAAAACAGGATCGGAAGGACTTCTCATTTTGTAAGCGTAGAGTATCGATTTCAACGCAAAAAATTATCATTAGAGCTCTGAACAATTAGCAAAAGTTTCTTCTCACTATTGAAACACTTTAACCATATGGTAGAAACTAGTAACTGTTTCATCAAAACAATGCTAGTCCTTCCACTTCAAGACAAATCACAAAATGGCTTGATGATAATGAAATAAATATTTCAAAAGTGGCCTGCTTCATCCTATGATCTCAATCTCACAGAGAATTTATTGGGAGTAATGAAAAAATAGGAAAGCAGACAGTTAAAGATTTGTTAAAAGTATGGCACAAAACAACTTGTGGCACTCTCAGTTTTTTGTTGAATCTGTGCCCAAACAGTTTCAAATGGTTATTAATGCTTAAGGAGAAAGTACTTACTACTGAGTTATCTGTTGTATAAAGTTAAGATATCTTAAAATACATTTTAAAATCTGATTCTATCTTTATTTATTTAAAGTATTTTGAAAGTTTCTAATTTTTTTTTTGCTCCCTACTGCATTGTAGCATCTTAATGTTTATCTTACTAATTGAAATAACCAATATATTACAACTATTTAATCAAGTGATGTGAAAAAATTGACATACTGAAAAAGTAAGGGTTGGAACCATAAATTTGAGTTCCAGTTAGTTTTTATGCTTAAAAAGGTATCCTATTACAAGTACAATATCAGTTTAATATGTATTAGTTTCAGTATCTAAAACAAAGAGATAAAAATCAAAAAAGTAAACTAGTAACTGAAATTATATTGAAAATTACCTGCCTTGTAAGTGCAAAATTTTTATTTTATAGCAGAACACTTGAGTTTCTGTCAGTTCTCATTGCTAAAAAGGTAAACTATTACAGGCGCAGTAATAGTTTAGTACATTTTTAGTATTTGAAATCAAGAGCCAAGAGATAAAAAATGAAAAGTAAACTATTAACTGAAATTATATTGGAAATTTCCTGCTTTGTAAGTTGGACAAATTCCATTAATGTTCTCACTCACATAATGATATCATCAAAACACATATTGATAAACAGTCTAAATCATTACAAACGGAGAGGGGTTTATAAAATTACATAAATAATTACAAAATAAAACTTTATAAAATTTTAAATTTTTTAGTGGATAGCAAGAAAACAGGCTTCATTATTCAAGCAAATTATGATAATGGTTTTTAATATCAAATTACTAGAGAAATAAAATTTATACAAAGTACCCCTCCTCTCATTTTACAGATATAACATTACAATATCTATTCTAAATGCACTCAGAAATTTTTTTTTTTAAAAGGATACGTTTTGTTTGACATTTTAAATTTTATTTCTTCTAAAGTCAGTAGACCTTTTAATTTTTTTTAACTAAAACATGTGTAATAATGTTAACACAAATGAATTTTAATGTCTGAAATTATTCCTGGAAGCAATTTATTTTGCTTAAAATAACACAGTTCATCATTATCTTAGTCTTTTATTTTAAAAATTATTTCCTCATGACAGGGTGTGTAGCGTTTTTAAAAAAGTGCTTATTTTATTTTACGTTTTTTAAAAGCCCCTAAAGGTGCTTTTTTTTATTCAGGGTTTGTAAAAAGCACTTAATTTTCTATCTTTTTAATAAGAGATTTTTTCTCTACTGTGTCGATTGTCGTTTTAAATGCATGATTTTCACAATTTTCTTTGCAATATTTATCAGAAATTAGTTATTTTATCATGATTTTGTAAAGCTTTTGAAAATGTTTTTGAATTTTATTGATTTTATGTTTATAAATTAGGAACTTTGAACCATAAGAAAAAAAAAAAAAAACAATTTTTATTACTGCACAGATCCTAATGATTTTTTTTTCCTTGGAAATTGGTTAAAAATATTTTTTGAGTGCTTAAAAAGTTTTTTGTTGAAAAATCTGGTTATGTACTCTGCATGATTATTATATTCATTATGATCTATTAATATTATTACTATGCTAATTTGAAAATCATACCAGTTTATAATTATATGGAAAGTGTTTATATTAAATTTAGAAGAAAATAACCAACCTGTAAATATCGGTAAAACTGAAATGAGATTTTTTTTTAAAGATAATTATTTACCTTGTATATAGTCAATAATTGCTGACACTTTTCAGAAAATTATTTATTTTCTACAAAGTTTAAATAAACATTAAAAATTATTAAACATCTTCTATTTTTGGTGTAATAACAGTTTCATTTATACTAGTAGTTTTCTTTCTAGGTATTTCACTGTCTTTCATTAAAAGATTATTACAAAACCATTGTGGTCGTTCTTTAGGTAATTCAATGATTCTCTTGCCTTCAAAAGTCCTCTCATTTTTTGAATCATTTTCATACACCAGTTTAACTTCTTGCTCAATAGGATCTAATTTCAGTTCATTTATCACAGCATTTTGCAAGTATTCGGTTTCTTCTCTTACCTTAGAATAACAATTACCTAAAAACATAAAAAATGTTTTAGTATTTTAAAATTGAAAAGAAATACATAATTTCGTAGTAAGAAATAGAAAGTTGTTAATGTCGTTCTTCTACAGATTACAAGAAAAAGTGAACCTCTACTTAAAACTAGGACAAAAGACCATTTGCAATATTTGTCTTCAGGGAAAAAGTTAAAGAGGCATGCCATAATATCTCCATTTCTGTTTAGTTAATATAGTTCTGGACGATTCCATTGTAACAGATGTAGCATAAACTTTAATAAATACATAGTTCCATTATAGGGGTCTGTCCAGACATTTTGTGAAAAAACTATTCATAATTTGTGAATATAAAACAAGCATTAAGTCACATTCTTTCAACCAGGGTCCTGCTTTTGTGAATTTGTGCAAATAGGGTCCTGTCATTGCAAAAATTGCTAAAAACCTTTTCAGTAAGTTTCTTAATTGTAAATAGATACAAGATTCTGGTTAACAATTGCTGCTACTAAATTAGAAATGAAACATACAAATATTTGGTATTTAGCCTTTACTGCTCAACACAGAATATTCATTTCGGACGAATAATGGAAACAAAATCACCCTCATTTTCAATAATTTCAATTGACATATTTTAAATAACACAACTTAGAAATGTATCACTTTGAATGTGTTACGCATTAAGTAATCTTAAACAATTCTTAAATTTATAATATTTTATTGAAAAAATTGCCAAAAATTACTTTTTATTTACATAATATTCTATTAATTAATTTTATAAATAAATATAAATCGATCAATTATTTATTTACAAAAAAAAAAAAAATATGATTTAATATTAATAAGAATGTGCACACAATGTTTGTAAAAGTAGAAATATTTTGTAGAATACTACATTTGGAATTTAAACTTAGGGAAACTTAGTTTGTCTGGAACAGCCTTTCTCTATCTCTATCTCTCCCCCCCCCCCACCTCCAGGAAGGGTCTATTCGATTAACAAAACAATAATGATAAACAAATTTGAGAAGGGTTCGATGAAAAGATAAAATATTTTGTGAAGGGTCCTATTTATGAAAAGATATTTTGTGAAGGATCCGTTAACAGATCCAGATTTCTTCTAAACAGACCCCTGCATTATCATACGATAATTGGCGACTTCTCACAGACAATTTTTACTTAATTTATACTTAAAGAAGAATAAAATAATTCAAAATAGTTAGCAACTATAATGAAGTTCAACAAAAAATACTTTTATTTAATTTTTCTATCGTTAATAACAATACAATATTAAAAAGAAGAAAATAATTAACACATTTTTGTTTTCTAACAGCCAGATTTCAAATTTGTCATTAGAACATGAATTAAATTGAATTTTGAGTTTAGGGGTACAAGGCCCATAAAATCAATGGCAATATCAGCTTAAAATAGTAATGGAACAGGCTCTTTTTAATCATTTTAATTTTTTTTTATGAATCTTTTTTTCTCCTTTTTAACCAGAACTGGTTTTGAGCAAATTAATTTAGTTAAAAGAATTATTTAAAAATGAAAGATACAAGTAATTATAATGCAGTAAAAATTTGAATATTAATTTTCCTACAAAAAGTTTTAAAACCTACTGTAATTAATTTATTTTTAATAAGGCAAAGTGCAATATTCTGTATAATTTGCTGTACTTTACTTTTTAATTAAGAGAAAGTGATTATTTTTTCATTAAGAAAAAATTTATTTCTAATCAATTGGTCTAAAACTGAATACATTGTGGCTCCGTAGCCAATTTTTTTCTTGCAGCTCTGTTTTGAAAAAGGTTATGCACACTTATCTTTGTTTTTTTTTTAAAGTTAAGCATTTCTAACATTTTTTGTTAAAATAGTTCAGGGTGACTCCAATTTCTATTTACTTTTATCAAATTAAAAACTAGCTGTTACAGATGTAACATTTTATGTTTTTAATTTCATAAAGTATACAGTTTATTGGACACAATTAAAAGAAACGTTTAAAATAAAAAGGATTTCACATTAACTTTGCAAATACTAGCAATATTTAGCATTTCCATACTTACCACATATAGTGTGAACTGGATGAAAATGCCCACATGCTTCACACACAATAAGATTGTTCTTGGGTATTATAGGCTTTCCTAATCCCATTCTTCTTGTCATCCTCCTCTCTAATGAACGTCGGTGTTTTGGAACGGCCCATAAAAATCCATCTTGAAGTATGTCCCTTAGAGTAGATTGTGTTTTATTCTCGGGCAACACGCTTGGAAGGTTGAAGTTTCCAGCGATCGAGAGTTCTAAAACAGTTTAAAGAGTAGAAATTAATATAATTTTGATTACTTAGCTATAATTGGATAGATTTTGGTAAATAGAACAGGTTTAATGAAGAAATGATCATACATACAAAAGCAGTGTACTGAAAAACTACATTATTTTTGTAGTTCACTACAACTAGTTTGTTACAATTGTAGTTAATTACAACTAACTTTTTTTAAATGTAGGGATTACAAACTACTTTGGAATTGTAGTAACTACTTCACTACGTTAAGGAGATGAACTTATATCAGTGTTCCCTCTAAAGTGTTTTTTTAAGGGGAGGGGGCTGCCCTGTTTGCCCTTTGATTCCAATAAATGTGCCCTATTTGTACAAATATGCCACCATCATTTAAAAACAGTGCCTTTTTATTCTCATTCCATTTTGAGAACATTTAATTTACAGTTCAAATAATAATTGCACATAAGTAAAATTATCTGTGGCACTTATAAGTTTAATTCTGATTACTATTACAAATATATACTTTGTTATGATTATTTTCAACTGGTTAAATTTCTTTTTTTTCTTTTCCTTTTTTAAGTATCTTTTTTTAAAGCAGGGGGATTTTAAAAAAATTTTTGAAGTGATTTTAAAAAAAATTTTAAAATAAATACCTTTTTAAAAAAAAAAAAAATACACCCTTAAATGTTTATTTTCTCATACTTTTCAGTTTAAATTATAGAGAAAAAGACTTTCAAGCTATTTATCAATTAATCATTTTCTGTAAGTTTACTTTTTTTTTGTAAAAAAGAAAGAAAAATCACAGAGATTGCCTTTTTTTTTATTAACTACACATTTTTCTCATATTTTGATAATGAAAGAGAATTGCTTTTTGAAATACATTCATAAAACGGCATAAGAAGGTAATTTAAAAATTGTTGAGGATAAAATTCAGTTATTAGATTATATTACACATTTTGATAAATATGTACGATGTTAAGTAAGTACCCTTACAAAACTCAAAAAGCCTTTTTCAGAGAGAAATAATAAAGGAATTAATTAAATTATTAAATAAGGAAATAATTAAGAAATTTTTATTCATATTTACATGAGCAAGAATGTTATTCCAAATTTGTTCATTCGATCTTCAACTTTTTATGCCCCTATCGACAGCGAATATAATTAGAAATGCAAAATTATTAAATACTTGAAGTTTTTTATTTGTTTAATGCTCCTTTATTTCCTCTAAGAAATTAAGTACATCAAAACTGCATTCCCTTCCTTTTAAACAATATGAATGTTTCACAAGTGTACATTCATGCGTGAAAGTGTGGCCAAAGCGATTAATTATCAATTTTTCTTAATGGCTAGTTTAAATATATTAGTTACACGTTATTCTAAATAAGTAATTCCTGTTAACGCTCAACTGCAGCCACATAGTAATTTGAATTGCATCCTTTGCGAAAATTTTTAACCATAAAATTCAAAAACTTAGTTACGTTGGAGCTGTGTTTCTTTACTAAACTAGCGTTAAAAGTAGTTTCCAGGAATCGCTACAAACTACTGTTTTCTGTAACGCACCACTCAGTACACTATGTTTTTTTAAAAGTAGCTCACTACACTACAAACTACGAAAAAACAGTAGTGACTACAGTAGTTCCACTAATTGTAGTGCACTTCTTCCTACCACTAAGCAAAAGCAAGTTGTTAATTCAACTAAACAATACAGAATACTGATTTAATAATTTATAGCATGTAATACGCCACATTGAATGTTGGTTAATTTTTCTTTGCCATTAAGAGTTCAATAACATACATACAATAGATTTTTTTCTAACCTGGTGAAAAAGGATCTTGATATCGAATTGCTTCAGATATACGAATGATGCACATTCGAATATTTCTAGTTATTCTTAGAATAGAATTCATTACAACTTAATTAGTGTTTGTTGGAGAAATTATTCCCGTAGATTCTTGAGTTTAATATTTAGGAAAATGATTTTCAAGATGTTTCCGATTTTGTTTGTTGTTCGATTGCATTCAGAAATATGCAATAAGTATTGGGCAAAGTAAAATATTAAGCTTATGGCTTTGTGCTCATATGAAGTAGATATTCTGTCTTGCAATTAAGGAATTGTAACTTTAACTGTACTTGTTAAAATTTTATTTGTTTATTTATTTCTGGCAGCCGTGTGGGTTTTCTTGGAACAGTTTTAAATAACTTTTCTTGTTGAAAAAAAATAAAAAAAAGATTAATTAATAAAGTACTAATTTCTTTGCTTATTTACATAAAATTTTCATTATGGGTGTCACAGGTGATGCGGCTGCTAATGAAACTGAGTAAGTTAAATTGGACTCCTCAAGCAAATTTTCATTTGAATTTTTCTAATGATTATTTTAATCCATTATGTTAGTAATTACTTAAACTCTCTGCAAAATTTACTCAATCCTTATGCAATATAAAGTATTATTTATTGGTTGTAATTTGTTTGCTGCTCTTTGATGTCTTGTTTTATCTCTTTTACATCTTGAGAATTCTCACGGTTTGTTGCCGCAGTTTCACAACAGTGTCATCACTATTTCCCCCTCTCTTTTTGAAAAATTGAATCTGATGAAATTTTGCCGCAACACTTTCTTCCCTCTTTCTTTACAATGTCATAATTTTTTTCTCGTTTATTTAAAATCGGAAATACTTTTCGTTGTAGGAAAAATTAATTTTATTGCTGTATGATTTGATTGAAATTTTGGTTAAGCCCTTGTTCTTGAAGAAATTTTTTTTTTTATTTTTAAGAAAGGAACTACGACACATGTAAGAATTTTAAAACTGATTAAAATCTTTACCTTATATAAAATATTTTATATGTGTAATATATCAAATTTTATTTTAAGTTTGTTATGCATTTTAATCCCCATAAATGGGAAATATTATCATATAGCAAATGGTTTTTAAAGGTGTAAACGATTGGGTTATCTTCTAGAAACTTATAGTTTATTAAGTTTTTTACTATTTTATTTATATTTTTGTATTATACTCATATGGTATGGGAGAGGAAGATTTATTAAACTTTTATTATTTGTCTGTTAAATTTCGCTTCATTCAATTAAAAGTCTATTCACCAAGCCAACTATCAAAGGAATACTCAAATGTGCGAGGCTTTTCATTGATAGACTATTTTGCCTTTTGTGGTTACATATTTTTCTGAGATAATAGGGATAATAGTTTTACAAAAATTTTATTTTTTTAAAAATTTAAGAAACTGTATTTTGATCTGTAAAGAAAAATCATTAAGTTTTGGCAATTTGAAGGAGCTAGCCATCCCTCAGCAAGCCTCTATTTTTTTTTTTTTTTCTGAAATTGCAAGTTTAAAATCCATGTGGCGTCTTGACAATTCTAGTAGGTGCAACAGATCACAATATGAAAATATCTCAAAAAAAGGTGACTGTAATAATTATTTTATAATTAAAAGTAATAAATATTTCATTAATGGCTCTAGTAAAATTTTTTTGTGTTGCTGAAATTTTATATTTATTCAGACTTATTTTAATTTTATGAAGACTGTATAAATGATTTTCAGTTTTACATTTACTAACAGCTTTGTTGGTTTTTCTCTTAAAAATGTAATTTTTTTCTGCTAAAAAAGTTATATGTAAAAAATAATTTTTCTCTCTTTGTATTTTTAAACAGATTTAAATCTTACAGAAGCTAATTGTATAATTTATAAACTGGTGCACACTTTGTGTTAATTAGACCTGCTTGCATTAATTTGTGTTTTCAAGTAAAGATATTCATATCTGAAATCGAATTATATTAACACAGATGTTTGTTTAATATTAATATAATTTTTATTTTCTAATATTTTTGTATGCTTCAAAAAGTTTCTATGCAATTTTGCATTTCTAATATTTTACTTACTAAGTTATATAATGCCAAAAAATTTAGATCTCTGCCAACTTTTTTTTCTTCTTTTTTTTAAACTATTTTATTTATTTATTTATTTTAAATACTGAAAAATACTTTTTAGTACTCTAAATACATGTTCCCCCCGTGGCTGTTATCAATTTTTATAAATTTTTTCATTTAAAAAAACATTTAATATTTAATAATTGGTTATAGGGCCAAAACAACACTGTCTAAGAAAGCTTTAAAGAAATTGGCTAAAGATGAAGAGAAAGCCTCGAAAAAGAAAGCAAGGCAAGCTGATACTGTAAGAATTTCTTTAGTATATTTTAAATATGTTTAACCAATAAAATATTATTTACTCAGAATACTTATTAAGGTAAATTTACTGACCTTTTGTTGTATGTATTTAAATATCAATTTATGCAATTCTTATGTGAAATTTGAAGAAGAAAAAAAATTGGTCATAAATGAATACTTTTTTTTTATAAAGCTTGTTTGTAACCGTAAACTTAAAATTATACCTTGAATCAGGGTTGGCAAGATTTTGCCGCAAGTGGAAAAAACCATGGTAAATACCGGTAAAAACCGTCCTGGCAAAGACAGGTTTTTGCCAAGCAAATTGACAAAAAGTGGCAAAAACCTATATTTTCCAAGATGAGAGGACAAAAACACATTTTTGGTACAAAATTATTCCTAAGATTAAAATATATACTATAAATATAAATAATTACAAAAAAATTAACAAAATTATTATTCCATAATTAAATCATAATGTAATAATATATCATTTTAGTAGTTTAAAACATTATTGATTGGAAAATTTGCGATTATTCTCTTTTTTCCAGTGAAATGAACTTATTTTAAATTAATATAACTATAATTTAAAGCATAAAATATCTATCAAGATATGTAGTTAATTATTGTACAAATAATAATTTTTTCTAATATAGTAATAATAATATTTATTTATTTGTAAAAAAACATTTTTTTAAGGATTCTAAAATGAAAAGAGGTCAAAAACTTTCAATGTTTTAAAAATTATTGCTTTTATATTAATTATTAATATGTAAAAAAAAAAAATTTTCATGTAATGTATCAAAATTATTATTCCTTATGATTGATTTAAATTTGTTTCAAGTATTTTATAATAATATTTAATCAGCAATTTAGATAATTTGGTTTTTGCCGGTTTTTACCAGGTTTTTGCCACTGTCCTGGCAAAAGCCCCTTTTTGCCGGCAAAAACTCCAACCCTGCCTTGAATTATAATCACAAATATACTGGTTAAAACTTTTTCTTCATGTGTAAATTTAAGTTGTGTCATCTTATTTTTTATTTAATTACTAGGGGTAAGCTCCCTGTTCACTGACGCTCACCAACCACGATGATTGCTTTGCAATAATTGTTATTTCTTGACATAAAGCAGTTGAAATTATTCAACTAAAATTATATGTACCTAAAAAGAACACTTGTGTCATCACTTCCCACTACCAAATATTTTCCTTATGATACTATTTTAAGATCTATTTGTGGGTATTAATCATTTTTTGAAGTAACATTTATAATTATAAGCATATTGTTGTAACAAATTTGATAAGTTCACAACTGTAATTTAATATTTTTGCCTACTAAACAGATGGATATATTTTAAATACAATTTTTGCATTCATCACTTGGTTTATGAAGCTAAGAGTTCTAAATCATTTAATGAAGCTCCTTAACCATAATTCATAAAAGCATATTAATGTAATTTGCACCAAAAAATAATAATCTTAAAATGGTTAAGAAGATCAGGCACTGATTTAAATAACTTCATCTAAAAATGTAACGTTGAATTATGTTACATTTTATGCTGATGACAGCCAAACTAATATGAAAATTAATGTTGGAAAACTGGAAAATACCATGTGATTTTCCGGCCAATAAAAATGCACTAACAACAATGGAAAATTGCGACACCATCATTAGATTTTTATATCAGGGGTCTGTCTAGGTTTTTCTGAGAGGTACCTATTTTGTGAAAATTTAGACATAATTTGTGAAAAATGTAAAATTATATTTAAAAATCCAGCACAAAAATATGGCAAGGATATGGATTTATCATTTCTTGAGAAAATAAAAAAATAAAATTCACAAAAATAAAATTTTAAGAAAAAGTATTTTGTGAAACTACCGTTTTTCCTAAAATTAAATTTGTGAAACTACCGTTTTTCCTAAAGTGGAATTTGTGAAGGTACCACTAAACGGTAGTAAATTCGGTCTGGACAGACCCCTGTATATATAGTTAGAAAAGTAGCAATGTTGCAAAATTTGCTCAAAAAATAAAAATTCCCATTGTTAACACTGATTGCAGAATTTTAATCTATGAATGTGGTAAAAAAAAAAAAAAAATCCTAGAAGAGTATCTAAAAATCTCTAATGTTAGTTATCCAGGAAAATGTTAACTATTCCTTTAATGAAAGTTTTTAAAAGTTTAAATATTTGCGTTATTTAACGTGCATCATAAACAGTTAGATTCAACAGAAGCTGCAGTTTAATAGTTTTCGGCATAAGGCATTTAACCTTTGAAGATATGTAAGTTGCCTTTATTTTTTTAAATCTAAAAAATTTGTTTATACATAGTTATAGCCATGAAAAGTGTTTAATTACTTTTGTGTTAATCTTTTTGCATTGTTTATGTATGGGATGTTATAAGAGTCATATATATGTTTGTACTTGTCTTGCTATTTACATAAGTTTTAACATTCCATTTGGGATGTCTTCATAATATGAAAAAAAATGTTAAGTTGTAGCTTAAGTCTTTATAAATATTATTGATAAGTTTTTACTTCATTCGTGATTTTCTGTTGCAATATGGATTTCAATTTGATTTTATATGTTTTTAGGAATCAAAACAAGAGGAAGAAAATGATTATTCTAAAGATTTGTATGGTAAACTGCCCATGATCCAGTCTAAGGAAAAACTCCAGCGGAAACTCTTTTCCATTAATTCATTAGATAAAGATTTTGGAGAGGAGCTGATATGGGTCAGAGGTCGTTTGCACACTAGCCGTGTTAAAGGTTTGTGTGCTTATTTTACATCTATAAAAAAATTCATCTATGATTTTTTTTCTTTCGATTTTTGATGTTATATGTTTTTATTTTATTGCAACTGAATTTTTTTTTAGATGACATTATGAATTTTTTTCTGAAGACCTATATTAGAAAAAGTGTTATTATAAAATGTGTAATACGAACCTCAGCATGTTAACTTTTATAATGAAAATATATCAATGTAAACTTTTTCTAAAAAAGTAATTGCCTATCTAAGCTAAGTAAGTTTAGTTTATCTTAGTTAAACCATTGTTACTTTTTGGCTGAAGATTATAAATTATTCATTATTTAAATCGAGGAATAGGTGTATTGATTTTTTCTTTTTTTCAGGAAAACAATGTTTTTTTGTTCTTCGCCAAACACAGTATACCATCCAGTGCCTTCTTTCTGTTTCGGAAAAAACTAGCAAACAGATGGTGAAATTTGTTGGAGGGTTAGTACCTAATTTGATAATCATATTACATTTAAAAATGATGCTATAACTTTCATGCGAAAACTTTAAAGAGCAGACAATGAATAAGACAAGGATGTTGTTAGCAGTAAAGGGTGAGAAGGGAGAAATATTTAAAAGGGGAAAATGTTATATGAAAAAGATGATTTTTAAAACAATGTAATTTACTCAACAGGGATTTTATTCAAATTTTTAAATTGACAGAGCTGATTGTGCTCCGGAAAAATTCCGGATTTTTCGTTAACAGTGACCCGGAAGTTTCTGGAAATCAAAGGTCCAGACGTTTCAAAAAATCATTGATCACAGAAGTTTCTGGAAATAAAATTTTCAAAGGTGGAACTTAAAAGCACAGTTTATTTTATTTGTTTGTAAGGGAGAACCAGATACTTTATAAGCTTATATTCATGATTAATTTTAATTTTTTATCAGTAAATAGTTATTATAATCATAAACTTAAGAAAGAAAGACATATTTGTAAACTTTAATTACTTCCCCAGATCATCATAGGTATGTGTAAATGGTATAGATATGAGTAAAATTTTAAATGTATTTTAAGTAAACTAAGAAATATTGAGAAAAAAGAAAAAAAACTTGTTTAAATTTCTTTCTAATTTTTCAATTTTAAACTGTTTTTTTTTTTTTTTTTTTTTCAACTCAAGAAATTTTCCGGAATTTTGACTTGGGCTCACAATCACCCCTGAATTGAATAAAATCCCCTCAGTTTAGAAAAGACCCCAATTTTGTTGTTTGAAAAAGTAATAAAAAAAGCTTATCCCATTTCTGCCCCACAAAATATTTTAGCAATTTAAATTAAGAAAGTATATCTGTACTATACTTCTGTTCGTTCTTAAGTGAATGTTTGAAAGAAAAAAAAAGGTAATGTGGTCAACAAAAAAAGAAGGAAAGTTGAAATATTTACTTTCTAGTTTAAAAAAAAAATATAACCCCTGATAGAAAATAAAGATAAGAGGGAAAAAGCATTAGTGATAAACTACACTATAAATTTTAAACAAATTATTTATGGCCTATGTTTATGTATCAAAAATAAAGCAAATATTTGCATGCTTATAGTTTTTAAAATTTTTTATAGTTTTTTAAAAATTGGGAAAATGCAATTCATAACTACTCGGTGATTAAAAAGTACGAGAGAGACAATTTTGAAGAGTATCCTCATTCCCAGAAGCAGAATATTTTCAAATGTTCTGCAACAGGACTTATTAATATATACAAATGTTCTGCAAGGATTTCACAGCGAAAAAAAGTTAGCTTTACATTAAAATACCGTATTTTTCGGCGAAAGCGCCGCTTCGTCAGAAGCGCCGCACCTCGATAAAAATGAATTTTTTTTAAAAAAAGTTATAGTAAGCGCCGCAATGGCGCTGAACCGCGTATATCAGCATCCTTTCAGAAGAGACCTTTAAATTACCATTTAGAATATCTGTATAATAAAAAATTACATTTTTTTATGCATTTCACAAAATAAAGTTTTAATTTCTAAATTATAATAAAAAATTTCTTTTTCAGCAAAAAAAAGCAACAAAAAAAGTTTTCTCTTTCAGCAAAAAAAAAGAAAAAAAAACAACAAAACTATATAAAATAAAGTTGTTCTTACTAGTTGGCACCACGCCAAAAAACAGAAGAACAGCAAAAAAATATTTATATGTTCAGTAGCTGAATTAAGGCTGAACTGATTACAGGATTCCGTAAAACAATGCAATGAGAAAAATAAAATAAAAATTTATTAAAAGAAAGATTTTAAAATAAAAAGATTTTAAAATTTATTACCGTTAACAATTTGAGGAAAAACTAATACATAATAACGAAACAGCTAATAATAACGAAATAACTAATAATAACAAGAATAAGAAATAACTAAATAGGCTCCAAAAAAATTCTGAAGAAATTAGCGAACGGGAAATAAGTTTCACTTTCACAATCTTTGAGGGTGGAATTTTAGTGGGTAGAATGCCCTCTCCTTCAATGGAAATAACCCAATGTGACTCAATATTTAAAAGGGGTTGGGGAAAAGAACAGGGTATGGGACCCCTAATCCAGCATTCCAAAATTTGGCACTTAATCTGATCTAATCTTTTTTTTTTTAATTTTTTTTTTTTTAAGAAATTTATATTGATAAGACAAAAAAAATCAGCTATATTCTTTTTATTTGGAATTTTATTCTGTTGAAGTAACTTACTTTATTTTATCTTTTAAAAATAAAAAAGCTTGAAAAAAAATTATAAATCTGTGTCAAAAGAAACATCTGTTTCTTAAGCAGTTTAAAATAAAGTGAGAAGTAAAAACACTTGCATTTCCAATGAACAAAATAAAGAAATGGAAGTTGGAAAAAACTGATCAATCAATCTTGACAGCTGTGCTTGTGCTTTACCCCCAAATTTCCCTCTTCTGTTTGACCATAAATTGGCCACACCCAGTTGACATTGAAACTACCATGTGGACAACAAAATGAATTCTATCCCTTTTGCGGTTTTTTATTCGATTCATAATTTTTTTTTTATTTTGCCGCTTTTTATTTTTTCTTGTTAATTGTTGCTTGCTTGTTTTTTTTATCGTTATTAGTTTTTAGCTTGTTTTTAGTTGTTATTCATTGTTAGTTTCTTAGCATTAATTGTTAAAAAAAAAATTTTTTTTTGTAGTTCCCTGTTAGCTTTTTTTTTTCTTCTTGCGAGGTAAGCGTCTTTTGTTAAAACAAAATGTTATCTAAAAGAAAAAACGAGAACTATGATCTCGCTCCAAAGAAGAAACGATTATTTCTTCTTCATAGGATTCTGATTATTTCTTCTTGATTATATTATATAGATTATTATTTTGATTAGTAAAATTTCTCTTAAGATGGGCCAGTTTTAAATTCACCCCATCATAATCTACGATCGAAACTTGACTAAATTTATTGGTTTTTCTGAAATTAACAGTGGAATTGAATTATAGTAAAATTTGGGGGCCATATTGGAATTTCCGAAAGAGATCCGAAGTTCGGCATTTTGTCAGTCCCGTGAGTGTTGGATTTAGGGTCCTATACTTCCTTTTCTGTTCGCTCAAATTACAATTGCCAAGGCGCTAAATAGATTTCTAGCTTGCGATTTTTCCTTAAGCTGGGGGTGGATACAAGATGCATACCTTTTAAATTTTCTCCTTATGCGATGTTTTTTTAAAATTATTATTTCGTTTATTTATTTTCTTACAGGCTGCTGCCAAAAAGTTTGCTAAGAATTGGCGATGTTCTGCAGCAGATCGCGATATGGGCGAATATTTCGTCGACTTCGTTATTAATTTTTTTAAATAGTCTTTCTCTCAGAAAATTATTCCATCTTAAATAACTTTCCTTGACAAATTTTTTTGCTACTAAAAAATATTTCGTCGGAAGCGCCGCTGCATCGGAAGCGCCGCATGTAGGAAAAAAAACAACTTTTTTTTCGATAGCGCCGCGGCTCTTCCGCCGAAAAATACATATTTTCATTTATTAAAATACAGGATCATACACAGATACTCTACATTATTTTTAAACCAAGGCAAACATTCTTGATTTGTTACTTTTTCAATCACTTTTGAGGTGAAAAATTTTGTTAATGACGATGAATTATTAATAAATTATTATCGCAGGAATATGCTGTCACTTATTCAAGATACAAATTGTTCTGCAGGACCTCGTTTGTTCTGCGACGTACGTCGCAGTTTTAGGCACTTTCTGCTTCTGGGTCCTCATTCTTCCTTGTTCCGGTTTCCTTCAATAGAAGAAAACTATACATAAAAAACAAATTTATTTATTTTCACAAATAAATTTGCTATTGTTGTTTGATGTATCTGGCGACTGACATAACATCATTCAATCAGGTTCACAAAACATCTAAGAGCTCCCACGTGACGATACCATGATTGCAAGTCTGTATCAATAACAAAGTTACATTTCCTTGTATCTACTGACTTGCAATGCCTTGTCATCAACATCACTCGTGTGCCAAGTTAATACCTAAATCAAAATTTTAAGATGTGCTCAATTGAAAATAATCTTCTTACTCAACTTAAATCTCTTCTCTGAAATCTCCTTTGTGTGGCTAAAGAAACAAAAGTCTTGACACAGTATGCATAAAAAACGTGACATGCATAGAAGAATAAAAATCTTTACTACCCTTAAAGATTTAAAAAGAGCAGACACTTAATGAATAAAGACAGAAAGGCAAAGAGAAAAAAAAGACACACAGAATATTTTTTTTTAAAAAAGTAAAAAAGATAGTGTGAACTAACTATTCATAAATTTATATGAAAATCAACTCAGTTGATTTGCTTAATCAACTGATTTTCGCAATCATATTCATTGAAAAATAAACATTAGCTTAAATTGTATACCGACAAAATAGAAATTTTTTTCCAAATTAATGTCAACAATATAAATTTGTACAAAATTTTATTTTATTATTCTGCTATCATTTCTACCACATTGTATCTTTAAATAATTTTTAATTTTTTTATAGTGTAACAAAAGAATCAATAATTGATGTTGAAGGTTACATCAAAGCATCTCCTATAAAAATTGAGAGTTGTTCTCAACAGAATGTTGAAATGCATGTTTCAAAAGTAAGAGGAAACAAAATTTATCTAATTTATAAGATTTCTACTACTTGTGTTTTATTGACTTTTAACTATAGATTTTGACTTCTGTTGGGCTTTTTTTTTTTCCCTTAAAAAAAGAAAAATAGTAAGTAAGAAACAGAGATAATTGTGTGTAATATTGATATTTTTATTCTATTTTTTGAATATTGGCATTTGATATATATGGTATGAGTATTTTGATTATAAAAAGAGTAACACTTTTATATTAATGGTGTATAATATCTGATTTAATAATTCAACAAATTTGAAAATAAACTTAATGTATTTTTTGTTCAAAATTAATTCTCTTTTAATTTTTTTAAGTTAATTGTTCGTAAATTTATTTTTTATGCCTAAGATGTTATTCTGTGTGATATTTTCACCTTTTTTTTAATGTTAAGTTTTTATTTTAAGAAATTTTTTTGTTAAATATTTTAAAACAAAGTGTATGAAAAGAAAATATTTTTTTGATAGTGGTGCTTGTCTAATTTTGCATAAAATATGCAAGGAAAGGAAACATTATAGTTAGAAATTTTTGTTCTGATATTCTTAAAAAAATATACAGTAGAGCGCCGATTATTCGAACCCTTATTATCCGACCTGTGTCTGAATTCTTCTTCTTTTTTTTTAAGTTTAGAATACTTTTTAACCTATTGACAATTTTTCTAAATTGAGAAGAATAAATAATACACCCTACATCTGAAGACCATATTTAATTTACAACCTTTTTAGCAGTTTTCTTTTAGTTGCCATACATGCATGTACAATTGTGATACAGTTAAACCTACATACCCCTTTAGCCCTTTACAATAGAAAATTGTCTTCCAAGAATGCAAGCTTCATTTTGATAGTCTACAATGGTTGGAATGCAGAAGGAGTTTATGAACTGATAAGTTCTGAAGTTCTATAATTGGGGAATGGGTAGTTGTAACTTATGGTTAATAATTGGTGATTACAGTGCTTGGAATCTTAAATCTTGGAATAAAATTCTTAACAGAAAAACAAACGAAACTGAAGTTTCTGAAGCAGTAGATCTTTCGGATGAAAATGATGAAATTTTGAATGAAAATCGGAACTCTACAGAAGAAGTGAAAGAAAGTGGTGATCAAGTCCAAGATAATGGATCTTCTCATATAGAAGCATGCAATCCATTAGATTTTGCAATGAATTGTCTACAACGTCAAAATGATGTTGATCCAGTTCAGTTGATTTATTTAAAAAGAATAAGGGATAAATGGCTGCTAATAAAATGCGTCTTCTTTGAAACGAGATCTTTGCTGGATTTCTTTTGCAATGGAAAATAATAAAAAATGTTTTAAAATCAGTAATTGACAAAAAAATTATAAAAAACTGAAATATGATAAAAATAATTCAAAATGAAAAAAAAAATTTTAAAAAAAATTTCATTAAAAATATTTAAAAATTTTAAAAGGAAAAAAGTTTAGACACGCCAGAGCTATTTTAGATAGTACTGCCAGTCCTAAGCCTACAAAAGGTGCAAAGGGAAGTTAATGCATAAATAATTATCATTTACATTAGATTTTAAACAACTTTCCCATTATCCGAACCATGTTCGGTCTCGAGCAGTTCGGATAATCGGCGCTCTACTGTGTGTATATATATATTTAAGTTAGTATTTATTATATTGACGCCCGGTGGCTGAGTGGTAGCTCTTCGCACTCCCATACCACAGGTCTTGGGTTTGATCCTCGGGCCGGGCAAGATTGACTCAGCCTTTCATCCCTTCAGTAGGTTAATAAATGAGTACCAAGCAGGCTAGGGAACTAAACACTGGGAGTTCTGCGTTTGGCTGACCACCTGACCGGAACATCTGCACCCCAGAGCCCAAGGTCAAGAAAACTGATATGGGCACAAGTTGGCCTTGGCCTTCTATGGGCTGTCGCGCCACTGAGTTTATTTATTATATTACATGTAAATAATATAAGGTATATTTACCATGATAATTTCAAACGAAACACATAAATAGTATATTTCTTATATTCTACAATATTTTTTTAAAATTTTAAAAAAAAAAAAATTGTAAATTAATTGTGACTTTGTGTTAAATAGCTATAACTTCTTGCATTTAGGAAGAAAAAAAATCAATGTTTTTTTAAGTTTACAAATAAATATTGAAAATTGGAACTACACTGCACTTTTATACGAATATTAGAAATATTTTTTTTTAAACTACTAATATTACATTTGACCTAATTTCAGTTACTGTGTCCTTTTATAACAACAACAGTTATAATGTATTTTAAGCAGAACATGTTTAGTGAGATTTTTTTTAAAAATTTATTTAGAATACATGTGTTTTGTTCTTGTATGTATGATATCTGTTTTGCCATACTGACAAAAAAACATTGTCTTTTTTATTTCTGTATTCAAATTTTTCCTTACTCCTCATTACAGGTATTTGTTGTTAGTGCTTCCGAAGCTAGATTACCACTGCAAATTGAAGATGCATCTCGACCTGAAATTGAAAATGTACAATATTCTCTGTAATTTCTTTTTGTTGAGAAATATTTTATCTTTGATAATTTTTGGGCAGTATTAATCATGATGTTTTCTAATATCATTATATTAAGGTTTAAATATAAATATTACTTTAAAAGATTATTTTATGAATTAAATATTTAATTTAAATTATAAAGGAAAGGATAAAATTCTTGATCTTATTTTTATAAATTTTTCAAATGAGGTTTTTGGGAATTTAGTTTTATTTATTTATTTATATATTTTTAATTAAGATTGAATAAGATAGGATATAAAAAGTATTAATTAATGAAAAATGTCAATTTGAATTTTTTTCTTTTCAACAAACTTGGGATGTGTTAGCTTTTTACATAAAAAATTTCAGTCTAAGATTTTTTTTAAAGTTTTCTTTGCTTTGAATTTAAAAAAAAAAATTGTTTTGGAGTTACAAAAAATACCCCATGTAGTTCAAATTTGGGGTACAGATTATTCCACATAATTTATTAATAATTTGCTTTAGAATTTTCTTTTTGACAGTTTAGTGTAAGATGAGGAGATCTATTAAAATTAGAATATAAATTATCAATTTTCCATAGTTACATAATAAATTCATTCTAGATATTAAAACTAGAGATAAATTTTGAAAATATGTGAATATTACAACTGTGCATATTAGAATTTCTTTGTTTAAGAATGTTGCTGTGATTATAGGATCCTGATGGTTTAAACATTCATGTTAATCAAGATACCAGATTAGATAATAGAGTTTTAGATTTAAGAACTGCTGCCAACAATGCAATTTACACTGTTGAGGGTGGAATATGTGAATTATTTAGGTCATTCTTACATGGAAAAGGATTCAAAGAAATTCATACTCCAAAAATAATATCGGGTAAAAATTTTCTATATTTGTATTTTTTTTTTAAATGTTTTAACTTTTTATCTAATTTATGCATCTGTTTACAAATTCTGGAATAATGCTTGCGGCATTTGTATATTGGCCTTTGTTAAATCAAAATTTACTTCAAAGAAGACACTTCATTGTTAAATGAATTTGTTAGAGATTGCCTCCAATAGCAATCATAAAGTGCACCAACTAGCAATAATTAAATAAACTCAATTTGAAATACATGAATAATATTCAAGAGCACACATTCTACAAACCATTTAAGTGAGAAAACAAGTCATGAGATTTTTGTGCAGATTGTGAAGTTTTTCCAATTAACTTTTGGTTGGAAAGCAAGCAGTTGCCTATTAATCATTCAAGGATCTCATTTGGTTCATGTGTCTTAGGTTGTGCATATCTGTCTGAATTCTACTATCATGTTTTTAATCTAATACCCTAAAATCATAAAGAAGATGCAAATTGGTTTGATATCATTAGAAAAGTAGCCCAAGCGAAATTTGTAAATTTTGTTATTGTAAATTTATTATGATTTTACATATTTGAATATCACAATAAATAGAAATTGGAGTGCTCACTCATTTTCATTTATATTCTCGGGAAGAAAATAATTTTTTCTTTTTATGAAATTTTTTTTTTATTGTTATTTTATTTACAGAACTTCCAACTTTAACCCATCATAACATATGATTAATTTTACATTTCCAAAAGCATGAATTTGACAATAACCATTTTCAAGTTAAGAAGCTAGAGAAGTTTAAAAATTTCTCAACAGAAAGTACTTACTCCAATTGAATTACTAATATTTTATTGATTCTTCCTTACTAATATATTATTAATAGTGATAGTAATATAGATATTTTAATATTAATTTTAATTTTTTATTAATAGTACAGTGAAACCTCCAGGATCCAGACCATCTCTCTGTAGCGACCTCCTCTATTTATGATCACTTTTGTGAGGCACAGAATTTTGTTTATAGACTTTACGTTGAAGAAAACCTTTAGGAGAGACCTACAAAACCTGTTCCAGCGTCCGGGCAAACCTCTGCACCAAATGCGGAATAGCTCAAATAAGAAAACATAAATAAATATCAAAACAAAAAATATTAGCAAAACAAATAAGTAGATTCAAATTATTTGTGAGTTGCTCTTATTTAGAGAGCTCTTTTTGACGATCTTTAAAAGAGATAAAAAAATCTTGTGTTGCTGTCAGAGTGCAACGAACAAACCTGTATTCATTCTTTAAAGCAAACTAATTTTTATGATATAAAAATTAATTGTAGGCTTAAGCAAAAGCATAATTGTTTATTTATTTAAAATATTTCTATCATTCATAATTGGTAAATTTGTTTTTACACATAATTTTATCAGTAGGGTTAGTTTTTATTGACGCTAACTTTTATTAACTGGGCCGCGTATTATTAATCCAGTTATCATGATGACAAGACATAAGTGACTTTTCCACACCAAGAAATTTATAGTGAGTAAATTTAATATTACTTGCAACAAATCATGTACTTTGGATAAAATTTTGAAATCAATGAAAGTAACCCCTAAAAATAACCAACCTCCATTAACAAGCATTTTACTGTGAAACAAAAAATGGTCACTCCTAAGAGGTTTCACTGTATTAGTAATATAGATATCTTTCACTAATTTTATTTTTCTGCTCTCTGGACATTAACAGAAAAATAAAATTAGTGAAAAATATGCATGACAGTTTTAATAAAAAAAATACTTATTGAGCTTATGTAAAACTTAATTACCTTATTAAAAATTTTTTTTGTAACTTTGGCCAAAAGTGGGTTAAAATTCAATTTTTTAGATGACTTCAATGTTGAGCCTTAAGATATAAATAACCACTACATTTAAATATAAGAAAACTGTTAAATTCAGAGTATAATATAGATTATAAAGAGTTTAGTTGTAATTTTATTTGGTAATGCCATAAAATACTCTTATTATGGTATTTGTGAACATGATAAAAATTTTCATCATACTTTGAAGCAGTAATATTATCTTTTTTTGTAATTTTTAGCTGCATCTGAAGGTGGGGCTAATGTGTTTGAAGTGAAGTATTGTGAAGGCTTAGCATATTTAGCTCAATCTCCCCAGCTTTATAAACAGATGGCCATAACTGCTGATTTTGACAGAGTGTATACAATCGGATCAGGTATTCTTTTCCTCTAGTGCTAACACATTTTGAATATAAATTTAATGTACAAAATAATTTTGAGTTGAAACAGAATTTGTTGTAGCTTTGATTATATACAATCAGTATTCCCAGAAAAATTAATTTACTTTTCAGTTTTTAAAAGTTGTGGTGCTGGTAAAATAAGCAATAAAATTTGTTAAATTAACCCTTTCGTATCAGGTTGCTGTAAATAGTAAACATTTCCCTTCTTGTCTTGAAAATTGTGGCATTTTATTATTGCACAATAAAGATTCTTGCTGATCAAATTAGATGAATATATATTTCTGTGAGAATTGGCAAATTTTGACAAATATAAATGAGGTGTCCTTGTTCTTTAACTTGTTATTTCAAATATATATATATTTATTAAATATTGAGATTTTTTTTTTCTTTTAAAGACACACGTTTATGATTTCTAATAATTAAGATTTCAATTCTAATAATAAATTGGTATTTAAAACTTATATGGGTTGTGTGCTGTTGTTAATGCTACATACTTAATATATTAAAGATCTAATAACTATATAAGTTTAAGTATATGTTGTTATTAGAGTAATATTTCTGTTTTAGTACTTTTATTTGTGTGTGATTTAAAAATAATAGCATAATCGGTGGTTTTCTGAAATTAGTACTTAATTTTATAAATTTGATCTGTTTTATATTCTGTTTGTCATTCTTCTTAATAAAATTTCAGAGTGGACTGATCGTAAGACGTGATCCCTAAATAATATCCAAGGTTAAGCTTCACTGGCAGCAGTCAGTTATCAGGTAGATGACCACTTTGATCAGCCTGTGAAGGGGCCGAGAGTACACCATATCGGTTCTCGTTAAACTTTTCTACTGTAAAATACTTGACTTAGTGTGTTGGCCTTCAAGATACCAAAGTTGGGGGGATCCTTTACCTCTGCAGAGGTTTGAAATTGAGGTGGCATGTCTTTGAATCATTCTCAGGGATGTTTACCAGACTGTCTCAAATAGCCCATTGTGCAACTTTAGTGTGACGTTAATTGAATACTACTGCTATTCTTAATAAATAAGCTGACATGACCTAATCTATTGAATTTTAGCAAATATTTATGCTAGGATAGCTATTTTTTTTTTGATGAAATTATTTCCCTTAAAAATGAAATAATTTAAGAAAAATAGTTTTTTTTAATTATCAGATTTAAAAAATATATTTATCTGCTTTAGTTTTCCGAGCTGAGAATTCAAACACCCATCGACATCTGTGTGAGTTTATTGGACTGGATTTGGAAATGGCATTCAACTATCATTACCATGAAGTGGTTGATCTCATTGGAGAAATGTTTGTTGAAATATTCAAAGGACTACGAGACAGGTTAGATGATTTATTATTTAATAAATAAAACAGGGTGTGTCGCGTTTTTAAAAAGTGCTTAAAGGTGCTTAGTTTCGATTTTCATTTTTTTAAAAGCTCTTAAAGGTGCTTTTTTAAAAAGTGCTTAATTTTCCCTTTTCCAAATTGAGATTTTTCCTTTACCATGTTGATTTTCGCTACGAATTATGCAGAGAGACACAGTTCACATTTTTCTGTTCAACATTTTCACAATTAATTCAACCCCAATCTATTTCGGCGCATTGTCAGACCGTAGCTTATGAAAACGCCATTCGATTTGCATGATTTAAACATTTTGACGATTGTTAAAAACAATCCCAAAAGAATTTCTTTTGACATGACTGTTAAAACCAGATAAAAACATCAATTGTCAATAACTTTCTAACCCTGCCTAATTATGATATTCTTTTAAAGTGCTTAAAAATATTATTAGAGTGCATAAAAGGTGCTTATTTTTTGTTGAATAATTTGGCTACGCACTCTGTAAAGCATTAAAAAAAAATGCATCAAACAGGTTCATGTTAAGAAATCTTTCATAAGTTATTGGTAAAATATTTCTTAGAAAATTTTCTATACTATTCTGTCATCTAACATTTGTAACTGATATAACTTTTTTTAAACAATTTTTCTCTTCTTCAGATTTATCTTAATTCATGTGTTTTAATAATAATAACAGTTTTGAATAAAACAGCATGTTTATTTTTACTGTCTGTTTTGAAATGATGTTTTTTTTAAAGAATGGTTTTTTGTTTTTACAGATTTTCTAAAGAAATTGAAACTATTCATAAACAATTTCCTGCTGAACCTTTTAAGTTTCTGGAGCCAAGGTTTGTTTTTAATTTGTAATATTTATCATTGAATGTTATTTTTTATTTATTTATTTTTTTGTATAGCTAGCATGTTAAACCATGCCATATTTTTTTACAGCTTATAAATTTAAATCACTGGAGCATTTAACTCCTGAAATATTACTCTAGAAATAAGTTCGTGATAGAGTAAAAATTGAACACATTTTAATATATCAAATTTACGATTTTGAATATTTTGTAAACAGCATCTTGAATATAAACTATTTTTGTCTGTTTTTCAATTTCTTTTGCTCTAATGTATTAAAATGTTTTTGCCTTTTTTTTTAAAGTTATTTTTGAAATAATTGCAATTAATTTTAAATAATTATAGTTTAAGATTGGACTATTCCCAAGGATTAGCCCTGCTGAGAGAAGCTGGTGTTGAAATTGGTGATGAAGATGATCTTAGTACACCTGATGAAAAGTTACTTGGAAAAATTGTCAAGGCAAAGGTAAAAAAATAATGTTGATGGTTTGATTAGGTAAAGTGTATAGAAATTAGTGTGCAAAATGAAAATTTTGGACTACTATTCTTTTAAAATTTGTGTAGATTTATTTACTTTATCAAAGGCAATTTGATATTATATAAGAAAATATTAATATTTTTTTTTCTAATTTATTAAACAGACCTCTTTACCTGAATCCATAGATTTAAAAAAATTTAAATTTTCTTTGTTGAGTAATAGATAGTAACACAGTACTCTTGAGTATTTTTCATTGTGTTCCTTAAAAGTATGAAGTAAATTTTATATTTTGTGCTTTAGATGACAAAAAAAAAAGAAAAAACTGCTGGAAAGAGGATTTTTTTTTAAATAAACACTCGCAAGATATAAGTTTTAAAAGAGGAATGAAATTGTATTTATTTTTATTAAGAAAAAGTGATTGGTAATTCCATGGTTTTGTCCCTCACTTAAAGCCTGAATTTCATTGATATATTTGACAAAAAAAAAAAACTATATATATATATTATTGACACACAAATTTATTTTGTGAACGCATATATATGTGGGTGTCAGCCTTCAGCCCTAAGGACTGAAATCAGTTTTTTTCTTTTAAAAATTAGTGGATTGAATTCTGTCTTTCTGTTTAAAACTATTTCCAATTTGTTTTTTTAATTGAATTTTCAAAAGAATCATATTTTCCATATTTTTTTATTTAAAAAATAGTACAAATATTTTCTGCTGAAATAAAACTATAAAATTACTTTTTAATGAAAACATTGTTACTTTTCTTAGTTGTCGCAAAATGAACAAGTGAGGATATCACACTGAAATAAACGAATGGGTTTGACTGAACTATATTTTCTGCTTGTACTTGTGAATCTGCTTGAGATATTATTTTTTCCTTTATTTTTTTTAAATGCTGGACCAAATTACATTATAATTATTTTTAAAAAGGGAAATTTATGGAGCTAGGACAAAGCACTAGTAATGAAGTGAAAAATACAGATATGACTGATTCATAGAAAAAGTTGCTCGTGTATTAATAAATGATCAGTGTTAAAAGATATACAAGGTCAGCTCTTATTTGTGTTTTGCTTGCTGAAAAAAATACGTTAAGGAAATTATGAATTAAAAAAATAACAATCAAATCTAATATAATATGTAGGCTATTCTCATAAAAAGATATATTTAGCAGCCCATGAGCTATAAGCTTATGTTAATTTTAGTAAGCACTAGGCAGTTTTAATCGGCCCAAAGATAAGTGCAGTCTTGAAATTTATTAAAGTGTCACCCACGATGAAAATAATTTTATTCACATTCATAAAAAATAAAAACAAGTGAAAAATTTCGATTTCCAGTTGTCCCTCTATCATGGAATTACCCTGGAACAGAATAAACTTTAGCTATATAGTAAATATGCTGAAACAAAATTAAAATTGTTAAAAAACTCCCTAAAGAATAAATTTTCCTTTTAATTAGGGACGAAAAAGAATTATTTTTACTAAATTAATTACACTACTTATTCTAAATTAAAGTTTTTCGTATCATTAAAAAAAAAATAAGTTGAGAATATTTTTATAATAATTTTAAAGATGTGTTTTTTTTATTATATCTTAACATGTTATAATAAGTTAATACTAGAGGAATTTTGATATAATATATATATATATATATATATAATATTATGACAAATATTATATTATAGATTATATTTTCTTTTGAAATCTAGTAGTTAGCCCAAGAGGGAAAAATTGTCAACCAGCCAAATATTTTTATAGTGGTATGAGAAAAGATTCTGTTGTGCATTTCCTTTTTATAAAAAAAAGCTTTATTTAAATCAGGCTTTTTCTCATCAAAGTGTTTTTATTAAATTTACAAAGCTAAATTTGAAAGTTTTAATGTATTGTTCAATATAGCTAGGTAGTTTTTAGTTTTATCAAATTAAAGCATTTCAACAAATACCTTTATTTTATAAACATATTCATTTATTTTATAGATAAGAAAAAGTAAACGAACTAAGAATAAATATGTAGTAGTGTTGTATGTAATGTTTAAGGATATAAAATCTTATACTATGGAAATTGCAATAAAAATTTCTCTATATTTTAACTTTAACTTTGTTAATTTCTCAAAGCCAATAAGATATTTATTTTTTATTTTAGTATGACACAGACTTTTATATTTTGGATAAATTTCCTCTTGCAATTCGTCCTTTCTACACTATGCCTGATGCAGTCAATCCTGTAAGTATATTTGTGCATTTTATATACAAATTAAAGTGTTAGTTTGAAACAGTTCTTTTAAAAAACATGTTTTTACGATATTGCTTTGTAAATGTTACGCCATTAAAGTTCAACATGAACACAAAGCTTTATTTTTTTTATCAAATGTAAGATAAATGTTGTGTTCAATTTTTCTTCTCAAGAGTTATAAAAACTAATTAACTGTACTAATATTACCCAAATCTCTTGCTTGTTCATCCTTTTAAAAGATGTTGATAAAAATATTTTTTGTGTTATATAGTTGCATACAGTTGCATGCTCATTTACAGGAATAGAAAGTATGTTCTTCGCACTTAGTTTTGTAACTTAGCCTGTTAAAAATTTGTGTTGCTAATGCAAATAAATTTGTAACAATATTCCGGCTCTTTAGAAAATAGTTTTTTTTTAAATATATTTTGCAAAATAAATATATTTTTAAACAAGTTTTTTCTCTCTAAAAATAATTAAAAATATATATTTATAAGGGGAAAAATAAATGAATAAATTTTGTATTTTTTAAAGAAATTTTTAAGTAAAACAAAAGTATGTTTTGCAGGAAAGACCTATTTTCCCCGAATACTGATTATAGTTATTAATTTTAAGGAATTTTATTTATTTATTTGCTTTTTGACAATTGAAAAGCTTTTAAATAATATTTGGTATGCTTATGATAGAAAATAGTAAACCTCTTAGTGAAACTTTCGACTCAAATCTTTCATCAGAAATAATGTTTAAAGAAGTTGAAAATAATTGTCATTTTAATTGTAAAAGTTTCTCAAAATATTTCGCATAATGAAGTGCTTCCACATATATTTTAAAATTTTTGTTTTAAACTATAACCTTTCTAAACATTTTTGTTTAATTTTCATTCTCGCTTTGTCTGTTACATATATATTCTAATGCTGATTTTCCTTATAATTTAATTTGGATGACAGCAACTTAACATTTTCCACTTATAAGCTTTTTTTAAAATTTATAATAGAAAATGATAAAGGATCTAATTTTTTTTTCAGAAACTATCTAATTCATATGATATGTTTATGAGAGGTGAAGAGATTATATCTGGTGCTCAACGTATTCATGACCCTGATTTTCTCTCAGAAAGAGCTGCTTCACTAGGAGTTGGTGAGTATGCAGTTTAAAACAATTATTAATGTATATGCAGAATTTTTCTGAAAAGTAATGTGTTTATTTTATTGTGAAATGAATTCGCATCCTAAGACATTTGAGCATGCTTGAACTGAGGGACACTGATAATTATTTTATAATGGTCCAAGTCGAATTTCAATGGCCTTAACCAAATGTCCACTGTTAAGGCCTGGTTTCTTAGGACAAGCGCCTTATATGGGCCTCAATGTTAAGTTGACATTACCCTGACGCCAACGAAATACTAGTTTGTTAGCCCAAGGCCTGGTTTCTTAGGACAAGCGCCTTATCTGGTGCTTCAGCGGGAAGTTGACGTGCCGCTGACCCCAACAAAATACTGTTTTATTAGCTCAGTGTGTGAGCAGTCACTCCAATGCAGACATTATCTCGCATTGTGCATGCGTTAATGACGTAAACAAATATTTATTTTGAATTTGTATTGATTTTGTTATTGTCAATTAGTGCTTTAGAGGACAAATAATGACTTTGTCCAAGAAAAAAACACATTATATCTGATTATAATGAAGAGGAAGAAGAAGCTATGTTTAATGTTAAAATCAAAATCTTGGCTGATTTCCATGTTCTGTTGGATGTTCTCTGCCATTGCTTCTGTCGTTAACATTACGTTGTAATCCAACTGCAGTTGATTCAGACGTCAGACATTGCTCAATCTGAGCGTTGATGATGTATGCTGTTTAACTCACAAATTGACCAATCAGGGGTTAGCGCTAGCTTCAAGCTGATGTTTTGTAACGCCGATGGATACATTGATGGATAGATAGATAAAATTGTCTAATGCTTATGTAAGCTATATTTTTGTCCAGTGTCCTAGATTCATAAAGCTATAGTTAAGCAGTGATCTAGACGAAGAAATGAAGTAAAATTTATGAAAACTAAAAGAGAACAGTGACTTCTTGCATTGTTTGAATTGACTGAGAATACACTTGTAATCACCCAAACCACCCTATTTGCAGCATTGTTTATTTATTCATTTATTGAAGCATTATTTAATATAAATGTTATTTTATTAAATGTGATAACAGAAAGAGTTAAGAGTTATGAATATAACTATTTCATATATGTAGTATTTTGAAGTATAAAAATATTTATATTCTCTTGATTTTTTACAATTTTGTTGATTAATCTTACTTAAATATTTTCCAGATTTAGAGAAAATTAAAAGCTATATTGATTCATTCCGATATGGAGCACCACCTCATGCGGGCGGAGGTATTGGTAAGTTTCAAATTCCTTTTAAATTATTAATTGTACATTAAAAACTTTTATGTTCTTTAAGTTATTATCTTGAAAATAAATATGAACATTTATATTTTTATTTCATATTTCGATTGATATAATTATTAGGGGTAGATATCTCTGAAGATTAGAACATGACGCAATTAATTTACTTTATAATCCGAATTTGTGATTTTAAGTAAACAAACTATTAATGTTAAATGCTTCAAGTGGTATACAAAACATGAAATGTCATTATTTTTGTATTTTTCTTGGAGAATTTTTATAATTTCTACTTTTGACATAAATGAGCACTTGCTGTATGCAAAAAGACGGTCCTTAGTCAATTTCCTTGAACTTTTTTGGATGATTTTGGAGTTTCCTAATTTTATTTATTTATTTATTTTCAAATTGTGATATTAAGTTAGAACATAAAAAGCCAATGTGTGATATAACTGATAGTCAGTTTTTAATAAGTAACTGCAAAAACAAATTATTTTCTACTTTACAAATTATTGTTATTTTCTACTGATAGTTTAAAATTATTTTTAAGTATTATAAACTATGCTTGAAATACAAATCACTACACATTGCATAAAAGTATATAAAGCATTCCATAAATAGCGCTTGTCATTACATATATATTTCTATTAGACTGCAGAATATTGAGTTTTTATGTAAATATTACTGCGTTTTTATCGTTCCCTATTATATTTTTTTTATTATCTTTTTTACAGTATTTCCTAAAATGTTTATCCTAGTAGTAGTATTTTCTCTAAAATTTGAACAACATCTTGATGAACTTATTTGTTTACAAATACCTATAAAAAAAAAATAAAAAAAAGAATGAAAAAAATCTTAAATAGGTTTAGCAAAAAGAAGAAAAAAATCTTCACTCAAAGGTATGCCAGTATTATATCTTGTGTTGTAAATTGATTAGCATTGTTTTTGGATAAATTTTTTTTAGTATCTATTTGTTTAATGTGAATGCATTAATTTTAATCTTCTTTATAAATAAGCATTAAATGCCATATTTGAATAATTTTATAATAATTTTTATAACTAATGTGCAAAACATGTTTCTCAAATATTAGGTTTGGAACGTGTGTGTATGCTTTATCTGGGGCTAAATAATATTAGGAAGACATCTATGTTCCCAAGAGACCCAAAACGCCTCACACCTTAACTAAATAAATAGTGCAATTATTTAATGTTTTAAATAAATTTTATTGCCTTAAACTGATTTGTTTAATTATTTCAAATGTACACACAATTTCAACAGAAATAAATGTATTAATATTTCTTATGAGTTTTATAGGTTTATTGGTTTCTAATAATCATTTCTGTCTAATTTATACTACACTAGCAGGTAAACACAGCTTTTACTTATGATAAAAAACACAATAATGATGACAATTTTTAGAACAGTTTTAAACAAGAACAAATATTTTTAACACTACTGTTATAAGTAACAATTATCTGCATTCCAAGACTATTAAAAAAATCTTGGTATAAAAATAGTATAGTACTAAAGATTACTGTGAGAGTTTTAAAAAAATCTTTTGTCTTTTCTTTAAAGAATTTTTAGTCAATGATTGAAGACAGCCAATGTCTCAATTGGAATTAAACAAAATTACCTGAAAGAAATGGCTGATAGATCCTGGCCACAAATAGTTCAAAATTGTCAACGGAAATGTTTCCTGAAAAAATTATCTATAAAGAGATATTAATTATATTATTTTCAAGCGCGGAATTTAATTTTAGTACAATAAATTAAAATAATATTTTTATTTTTGAAATTATTAATCATAATTAAAGTGAGTTTTTAATTATTATGATTATATAAGGAAAATATGTATAAAGTAATGTATTTAGTTGTCATATTTTTTATTAAAAAAAATCCTATATTTTTCTAAATTCTAACTTTTATCTCTGAATTTTGTACTTGCATTTTGCAATGTTGTACAGACAATTGAGGTAATGTTTCATGCTTATTTTTTTCTCTCATTTAACTGAATGTGACCTAACAGCAATCAAAAGAACTAATATTTCAAAAGTTGATTTTTTATTTTTATATATATATATATATATATATATATATATATAATAAGTACTATTTTCACTTATTGGGAAGAAAACTCTTATTAATTATTATTTTGATTGTGTCAGGATAGATCTCATTTAATTCAGCTTGAAAAATTATATCAGAAAGTATGCCTAACATGTTCAGATAGTTCAATGATAATTTTATCTCTGTGACCTGACCTAACAGCAATCAAAACTAATATTTCAAAAGTAGTTTTTTTTTTGTATAATAAGTACTATTTTCAAAATTGCACTCATTGGGAAGAAAACTCTTATTAATTATTATTTTGATTGTGTCAGGACAGATCTCATTTAATTCAGCATGAAAAATTATATCAGAAAGTATACCTTACATGTTCATATAGTTCAGTGATAATTTTATCTCTGTGACCTTACCTAACAGCAACCAAAACTAATATTTCAAAAGATTTTTTTTTTGTATAATAAGTACTATTTTCAAAATTGCACTCGTTGGGAAGAAAACTCTTATTAATTATTATTTTGATTGTGTCAGGATAGATCTCATTTAATTCAGCATGAAAAATTATATCAGAAAGTATACCTTACATGTTCATATAGTTCAGTGATAATTTTATCTCTGTGACCTGACCTAACAGCAACCAAAACTAATATTTCAAAAATAGATTTTTTTTTTTGTATAATAAGTACAGTAGGGAACCGATTATCCGGAATGATCGGGACCATCGCTATTCCGGATAACTGATTTTTCCGGTTTTCTGAATCGCTACAAAAAGCCGTTTTTTTATTGTTAAACCCAACTAAAAATAGAAAAATATTTAGAAATAATATTAAAAAGAAGAAAAAACGATGAAGTAATACACTAATGATTATTTCTAAAATGATGGTAAGGTAAACATCTTTCAAAAAAGAAAGAAAAATCCTAAAATCTTATAAAAAAATTTTTTTAAATAGCGTGAAAATTTATCGAATTTCGTTCCGGTTTTTTGGTTTTCCGGTTTTGTGATTTCCGGATAACGGGTTCTGTACTGTACTATTTTAAAAATTGCACTCGTTGGGAAGAAAACTCTTATTAATTATTATTTTGATTGTGTCAGGATAGATCTCATTTAATTCAGCATGAAAAATTATATCAGAAAGTATACCTTACATGTTCATATAGTTCAGTGATAATTTTATCTCTGTGACCTGACCTAACAGCAACCAAAGCTAATATTTCAAAAGTAGATTTTTTTTTTGTATAATAAGTACTATTTTCAAAATTGCACTCGTTGGGAAGAAAACTCATATTAATTATTATTTTGATTGTGTCAGGATAGATCTCATTTAATTCAGCATGAAAAATTATATCAGAAAGTATACCTTACATGTTCATATAGTTCAGTGATAATTTTATCTCTGTGACCTGACCTAACAGCAACCAAAACTAATATTTCAAAAGTAGATTTTTTTTTGTATAATAAGTACTATTTTCAAAATTGCACTCGTTGGGAAGAAAACTCTTATTAATTATTATTTTGATTGTGTCAGGATAGATCTCATTTAATTCAGCCTGAAAAATTATATCAGAAAGTATACCTTACATGTTCATATAGTTCAGTGATAATTTTATCTCTGTGACCTGACCTAACTGCAATCAAAACTAATATTTCAAAAGTAGATTTTTTTTTTTTTGTATAATAAGTACTATTTTCAAAATTGCACTTATTGGGAAGAAAACTCTTATTTGATTGTGTCAGGATAGATCTTTTATTTAATTCAGCATGAAAAATTACATCAGAAAGTATACCTTACATGTTCAGATAGTTAAAGGATAGCAAGATATAACTTTTTGTTCATGAAAATTCTTGCAACCTATGAACTATTTCTTCTGTTGACTTGTGTGCAGTCTCATTCGATTAAATCAAACAAAAAATACACAGAAACAATGTCTCTCTTGTTTATGTAGCAATATCAGATGTGTAATTAGGTACAAATACTAATTTTTACATAAATAATAACTTCTAAATTATTAGTCCAATCGTCTTGTGATTAGTCTCATTCAATTTGACATGTAAAATATTTTTCTCTTACTAGTTTAGAAGAAATTCAAATCATCCCCATTTCCCTCAAAAAAGGGGGAAGTGTACAAAGGGAAGTTTTCATTATCTTTAACATAAAGCTATTTGTCACAAAATATCTTGGATGTTAATTTTTCTGCAGAAACACTTTTTTTTTTTTGGTTACTGTATATTATAATGGATATTTAAGAAATTTTTTGTATCAATTTATAACTGAATTTATCAGTTCTTTTAAGAGAAAGTTTATGTATCCCTGGTCAAAAAATTAAATATCAACAAGAAAAAAACATTAAAGAAGTATATTTTTAGATGTTTAATTTTAAGTTAGGTGTTTTTATATAAAAAGCCATACAATTTTGTGATTGTTTTCTTCATTTATTTTTTTAATGAAATTAAAAAGAAAATTGAGAAAATGCGGTTTTACAAATATTTAAAAGGGAATAGAAAAACTAAGCTTGTGAGAATAACATAGACTATTTCTTTTCTTTTTTTTATAACTCTTTGTGAAATTTTAAGTTAATATTTTTAAAGATGCTTTTCTAAAAACTAAATAAAATATTTGTTTAAATCTAAAGAGGACCTAAGTTTATTTCCAAACTAACAAGATTAAAAGCTTGATTCTAATCCTTTTAGCGAACCTAACTGCCTGTTTTAGATATTCACTAGTTTAGATATAATAATAAGTAAATAAAATTTAATTTATCAACTAAAGTTTGTTAAACTTTTTAAACTTATGCTATGTTTTAAACAAAATTTATGAAGTAAATAAATAATAAAACGCTGAATATTTTGTTCTAAATTTAAAAATAGTAGTAAATTTTAGGTGACAAAAATCTTTCTAACATTCAATATTTTTAAGAATGACACTGATTAATGAATCACATTTTTGTTTTGAATTCAGTCTCTTTTATTAAACATGTGCAAGTAATATGCTCAAAGTATTTAAAGTTCAGTTAATTTTGATTTATAAATCAATATTAGTTGCCAGAGATCGAACTGCATTCTGTAAAAGAGTGGTTTGTCCATCTTTTAGTCGAATGAAAACATCTTCTGTCAAAACTGCCCACTTAACATCTGGCTAAAAGAGATAGAAATCTGTTAGAAAAGTTAAAATAAAAATATGTGTTGTGATTTATTAATGGTTATTTTTCAAAAATCTAAACAAATATATAGGGCTTGGACAAAATTATGAAAAACATTACTATAATAACTCTATGTAAGCAATATTTTTTTTAGCAGCAAATGTTTTTGAGGATTTCACATGGCAAAACTGTTGGCACAATTTGGAAGATTATGTTTGAAGCTTTTTGAAATAGTAGTTTTTTTTTTTAACCATGTAAAATTTGCATTGACTAAAGTGAGAATAGGAAGTTAAAAGCTTCTTTTCAATAACATAATTTAAAACTAAAAAAAACATTCTAAGATAACTTGCAGTAATTAAGAATGATATCAGAATTGCTGGAAGGAAAGCTAGAAAGAAGTAATTAACTTCTTCTCCTCATTTTGGTAAAGTTGAATTTTGCATTGGTAAAAATAACATTTCTGAAAACTGCAAGCATGATCTTTCAAATGGTACCAACAAATTCGCCATGTTAAATCTTCCAAAATATTTGCTGCTAAAAGATAAATTGTTTACATAGAGTTTAGTGTAGAAGTGCTTCTATAATTTTATCCAACCCCTAGTATATTTAAAATTCTAGTACTCAGTAATAAAATGAAATAGGGGGAGATTGGGCCCAGGTGCACATTGGACCAAGCTCAATTATTTTAATGCTATTAAATATTTTTGTTTGTTTTTTTCATTAACATCTTTGCACGGCTAGTACTAATAATCCTACAAAAGAATTACGTGACCAAGGTTCGTATGCACCAGGAACTGTCAGGGAAAACAAGAATTTTACCCTGAAACCTGGAATTTGACACCCTATTAAATTGCGGGATTTCACTCTTCCGGTTTTCAACCATAATTTGCGCTGCACAATAGAGGATTCTTATAAAAAATAAAAAAATTCGGGACCGATGGTTATTAAGTGCATCCTTTCTTAAGCGTTTCTGGAATGTTGGATATTCGAGTTAGGAACTTGAAATTTCTACTTCGAAAGTATTTACGTTTTTTTTTTTTTAATCCTCTTTAGTTACTTAATTTTGGTTATTCTTAATTTATAATTTCGGATGAGACATTAATTATTAAGAACAAAAAGTTTTTTACCCTCTGCTACGTTTATTTATTTAATATATTTAGGAAAGAAATAATATTTTTTAATTGAATGAATTCTGATTCCTAAGAGGTGTGGTATCATTTGCAAGTTTTGTCTGATGGGGAATCACACCTGCTTTCCTTAAAAATCGTCTGCTTTCATAAATAAATTATTCCTTGCTAAAAGCAGATGATTATTTTATGAAGCAGAGTGCTCTTTTTACAACTGATACATTTTTAAATCCACTTCGTTTTGAGTTTTTGTCATTTTTTCTGTTCCCAATAAATTTCGTACTCAATATATTAGTTCGTCTTATTCCTGAGTTTTAAGATTAAGATTTTTTTTAAATTCATTTGATCTTCTATCCTGTCTTGTCCAGGGTTTTAATATTTATGCTAGCTCTTCTTTTAATTACCGCTTCCGTTTGGTAATTTTAAGGGGGTGTTTTCATTTAATTTTATTAACAAGTTTTCCTTGTATTTTATCATTTTCTTTTTTTTCCTTCTTGTTTCTATAAGAAATGAAATCATCATCTATAAATTTGTTTCTATAAGAGATGAAATCATCAATGAATTATTTTACAAAATTAGATCCTCATTTTAATAATTACTTGCAGCTATTTAAATTTTTATGATGGAAGGGAAGTTTTTGTAAAACAAAGAACATGGGTACATTGTGCAATGCAATATTTCACAATGTACTGCAATATGGGTGGCAATATTCATTCGTTTCCTGTCGGCTACAAGCAAATCTTTTATTACAAAATACCATTCAACATCTATCGAAATTTGATCTATTATTTGACATCAATCAAAATTTTGATCATTTAACGACAGTATAAAAAGCTTACAAATCTCAAGTAGAACTCTTTGCCCTATCCTGATGCAATTTACAATTATTTCTTAACTGCTACTAGCAAATCTTATCACCCATTCAAATTACGCTCACTTCCTGTCATAAACTAACAAACACAAAGCTAAAAAAAATGAAAGAAAGAGTAAAATAGCTAGTAAGCGATTGAGCAAAATTAAATAACTTGTGAACAGTAACAACGAAATTGTTTTATTTTATTTTCAAAGAAAAAAAATTTCTGCAGCTACTCTGGGATTAAAACAAATCTAACACAAACGTCCTATAATTGAAGAGCTCAGTGGAAGAAGCAAGTATACTATTTGAATTTTTTCGGGAGGAAAAACAAGTTGAGTGAAATTTTTTTTAATAAGATTTCCCGAAGAAAGTTCTTATAGTCTTATTTATATATGTAACATTCATTTATAATGCTAAATCTCTAAACTTCGATGATTCTCTGGGTAAGAAGGAGGTAAGTGACACCATTTGAGTATTTTTCTGGTGGAAGAACAAGGTAAGTAAGCTTCAGAACAAATAGTCTACAAACATTCCAAGAAAATCGCTTGCTTGGCGTTGAACGCTAATAGGCGAAATGGAGCAAGAGCATTCCAGACATTAAGACCGAGTTAAGATTCTTTTGGGAATTATTAATTAAAAAATAGAAAAATAAAAATAGACTTTAAATGGCTTCAACTTATAATTTTTTTTCTTTCTGTTTAGCAATACTTAGTGTTTCAGATACAATTCCCGACTAATGAATATAATTTTTTTCCCCGAGCAAAGTCTCGTAGGGAAAAAAATATTTTGTGCTTATTAAATTTTTTTAGTATATTATTATAGCTTCGAACGGATTGAAAAAAAAACCTAAATAATCAATAAATCGGTTATGACCAACACTACGAAATCATGTACAAAACTGAAAGAGAGATATTGATACTATTACGTTAAATCAATTTCAGTTTTTTTTATTTATTAATATTTGTTGTTCATCTCAGTGGTTTTATTTTATTAGATTAAGCAAAACATGTTTTTAATGACTCGGATTTGAATCCCAGCAATGACTGGTTGATTCTAATTCCTCACCCGCCTAGTACCGACCACAATGCTGACGTAAAATATTCTTAGTGGCAGACAGATGACGGGTTAGTGTACTGTTGTCGTCAGGTTAACCGCGGGAGGTTTTCGTGATTTTCCTCCCCATGTAACGCAAATGCCGGTTAGTACCATCATAAAATCTTCCAAGCCGGCAAACTTCCTCCTATAATTGATCCGTGAATTCCCTTGACTTCTGGATTGGGTTTAGAATAACATGGCTACGGAGTCGAACATGAGTAATCATTAACTAAAGATTGGATCGGCTGTTCTACGATATTTATAAAAAAAAAATAAACTATTACTTACTTTGAACATTCGTGATAAGCTAGTTGTGATTTTGTAGTGCACATGCCATAATTCTACTTCTTTCCAAGCCTGATCTGTGTTAAGTTGATCGTCCATATAACCACAGTAATTTTTTTCGCACTTTACATGCTCCTCATTTACTTCAACTTCATCTGAGTCTGTTGCATAACGTTGAAAAAACTACAAACAAGGAAGACACTCATGTCCAAAAGTTTCGAACAAACCACATTTTTTCAGAAAAATTGAGGAATTAATGAACCGAATCCAGTGAAATTTATGAATATGAAAATACACCATAGTATAATGTGGTGTTAATAGATTGAAAAATGGCATGAACTCGGCATCAAGAGTTTCTGGGCATGACAGTAAAATAATCCAAAAATGATGCTGAAAAAAAAGACATGGAGCTTTAAGTATGACGTATGGTATTCCCTGACGGCAATGCAGATATAACGCACTCTCTTGATTTTTGAGAAGGACAAACTTTTTGGAGACTAATCTAAAATCTTTGGATAATATTCTTACCCCTCAATTTAGTCAGTCTTTAGCCTCGGAAGGTTTCTGAGACAGAATGGCTATATGAAATATTTCGCTCAAGAGCTTCTCAGACTTGTTCTATGGGATTCAGGTCCAGAGATTCTGGTCACTCCATCATCTGAATATACTCGGCTTTAATGTATTCCTCGACTTTCATAGCTCTTATGTTATGTGCAAAATTACAAATAAAAATAAGCTGGTGACTGACAATGTCTGTGAAAAATATTACACAGGGCAACAAAATCTGATCATAAACTTAGATTCAAGAGAAGACAGGGTGCCTCGCTTAAAAACGTGCATGCCTGTGGATCCGTTCAATATCACGTCGGCCCACTTTCATGACGTTGAAGGGATGGTTTTCTTTAAGTCAAGTCGAGAATCATTGTTCAGACCAAATCGGTGCTTATAAGTAAAGAGAACATAGGCTCTCTGCGACTATGTCACAGGTCCTTCTAGCTTTCACCAGTTAAAGTAGGCTCTTTTGTGATCCGTCAGGACTTGTGTAAGATATAGGGCTGAGATCGTAGAGCTCGACGTAATATTGTTTTGGAGCTTTATCGGTTTCCAGTGCATTTATAGATTTCACACAAGGCTAGACCTGTCGTGAACTGCCTGAAAGGAATATATTCAGAGGTTGACGTGATCAATCAGATCACCAAAATTGAATTCCATGAAGCATATCTGGCAGGTAAAGCAATTGGATCTCTTCCAGGTAAAAAATCTATTATCGGGGCTAAAAAGTGCCTTAATGGAGAAATGGTATTTATTTTTCCAAAGCCTAATTTACAATTAATACCTTAAATTTACAGTCCAGGCATATGATTTTCTGTATTTTTACTGAATTCAGTACTTTTATGTCCAAATTATCAAGATCTCAAATAATATGTTGGCAATTTGACATTATGCTATTTCATTATTTTTTTTAAATTCTTATTTTGTCATATGTCTGGTCCCAAATCATTTTTCAATCTCGTAAACAGCATGGAAATTCGTCAGTGGAGCCGATACTCCATATTAAAACTTCACAAATGCCTTACTTTACTTAATTTTTTACTATCTTAATTTAAGACCTCAATTTTAATTTTTGACCCCCCCCCCCAGGAAAAATTTCTGGATCCGCCCATTCGCTCTTGAACTCATGATGATTTCACTTACCGTTACTTTTTCATTATCATTGTTTTTGCCATACTTAGATATATTTTTTTTATTTAAAATTTCTCTTGATTTGGTTCATTAACTTTTGGGTAATCCACAAAAAAGTATTTGTTACTTAAATTTTGGATAAGAGTGTAGCTCCGGACGCGGGAATTTATTTAATTAAGTTATCTTTTCTTTTAAGATTTTATTTTAGTAAGTAAAGACAATACAATGACTAGATCAAAGATTACTAAGGTGTTCCGTGTTTTTTTACGCGCATTATGCAATTTTAGGCTTCAAAATGAATATTTTTTTAACATTTGGAAAAGCATATGAACAAATTAAAACAGTAATAATATTAATAACTGAAAATAGAGCTCAGGGAATAAGGCGTTTGCTTTCCAATGACGTGAACCGGGCTCGAATCCTAGTAAAGGCTGGTAGATTCGAATTACGTTTTCTTTCAGCTCGCACCAACTACAGTGCTGTCGTAAAATATTCTCAGTGGTAGACGGATCATGGGTTAAAGTCCCCTGGCCGTGAGGCTAACCGTGGGAGGTTTTCCTCACCATGTAACGCAAATACGGGATAGTTCCATTAAAAATTCCTTCACGAAAGCGAATTTCTCCCAATACTTGGAGTTCTCTTGTCTTCTGGATTGGGTTCAAAATTATGAGGCTACGGAGTTGAATATTGGTAGTCGTAAAGCCAAAAAACTGTGTCGGCTCTTTAACGATGGTTATGAAATAAAACAAAATGACTAAAAATAAGTTAAATAATTTGAAATAAAAATTACTCGAATCATATCAGTGCTTGATTCCCAAGTTTCAGGATCATTTTCATCTTCTTTAAATAACGTTTGTATCCTCGCATATCGACTTTCAGACCCTGCAAACCCCTAAGGAGAAAAATTATATATGTATATAGTGATTGATATGTAATTACAACAATAATAAGAGTCACTTGTCGGTTCCATCACGGAGCTCCACAATTTCGAGACCAAGGGCATGATTTCTTTTCTTTCTAAACCAGATGGTATCCATTGATCTGATGCTTAGTAGGGTTCAAATCGCCACCATGGATTGGAACTTTGTCCTACCCAAGCGATAGCTCAATACCACTGTGCAATCGCAGATATAATAGGGTTCCTACATGTCTTAGAATGTGCATGAAAGGAGATAAATCTTATCATTTAGTGCATTTTTGAGGAAACTACCTACATGCTATTTTTTTTTATATATATAGAAAATGGTATCCATATAAAAACTCTATCTTACCAGACTACAAAACTTAAAATTGTCTCAAAAGAAAATTCCTGCAAGCACTAACGTTAATTTACTAATTCTATAAAAAAAATTTTAAAACCCTGTATAACAGGCATAATTATTGAAGAGCGGAGTCGATAAAGCGGGTAATGACATTTTTAAAAAAAAAATAAGATTTCTCGGGGATAGTTCTTATTTTAGTCATATTTAAATAGATAAAAATCATTTATGTTGCTGAATCTATTAATGCCGAAGATATTCAGTGCAAGAAACAGGTAAGTGACATTATTTGAGTATTTTTCATTAAATATATTAGTAATACTTATTACAAATACAGTTTTATTTTCTTCGGATTGTTATTTCTAAATTGAAAATAACAAGAGGCTCATCAGCAATCTTTAAGCTGTGCGTGCACACTTAAAATATTAAGATTTAAATCAGAAATGTTATGCGGGCATCTTATATATTTGGCAACTTTTACATAAAAATCGACATGATTGAGCGGAGTCATATTATGTCTATACATATGAACGAATCTCATAGAGAGATAATTAATTTTTTTTTTCGCTCTTTGCTCTCAAAGATTACATTGTAGATGCAAATTATACTTTGATAGAGGCAGATCAACGTCCCAGTAGCATCGGGCTATCCATGTGAAGTTTCGTGGTTTTTATCTCCATTTTGTGCAAATGCTACTGAGTGGATTGTTCTTAGTGTTGTTTAACGCCAGAAATTTGCGAAGTGGTGATCTAAATTCTGAAGAAAATGAGAGTTGCGTAATTAATCATGATCCTAGTAGATAAAATATTCAAAACAGTTTTATAATCATTTTTAAAGATTAAAAAATATATATAATTTTGCTTGAAACTGCTAATTTTTAGTGAAAAAAAAATTGAAAATGATTAATGTTCTACAACAGCTATAGATAATTTTGTGTATTAAAACTAATTAAAATACTTTTATATAGCCTACACGCTTTACTATAACATACCTACACATGCCTTTGTATTTAACGAAATAGCATTAATGTTTGACCATAACTAGCGCTATTTAAAATAATTATTTTTAAATCAATAATTACCCGAAACAATTTTTCTTTTCAAGTCATATTCAGATGGCTTCATAACTATTTATACAGGTCACACCTGTAAATGTAATAGTTGTGATTCGCACATTGATAATTTTTTAAACGATTGTAATCTCAAAAAGTTGTGTACAAGACTTTCAAGTGACTTGTCTGTATAGAGTGTTATCGTTTTTTTTTTTTTTTTTTTGAGACAAGTTCATTAAAGCATACACGTGACTTTAACTAAACAAATTCGCTAAAAAGTAAATATAAGAACAGAATGGGACAAGTCGGAAAAAATACCCTTGTAACATTAGTGAAACAAGTTGTGAAATGTTACACATATGACTTTCAAGGGATCAAAGTTGCAGCAGTTTCTCAGAGACTTTAGTCCCAGTAGTGACTAACTTGTGACTACCGAGTGTCTGAAGTCTCAATAAATAGTCAGTGAAACTTTCATGTGACATCACAAAATAAAATAAGGTCAGTCGCGTTATGACCTCTTTGGGACAATTTGAAACGGTCGCACCAGCGACTGTTTATTACTTTATTTGACGTCACTATAAAGTAATACGATTTTAATAAAATAAAAACAAGGCTATCTTATGTTTTTGTTCGATAGTAGAATAATTCTATTAATTAGAAAATAAAAATTTTGCCATTCTCCTTTTTCTACTCATCCCTTTCACTGATAGCCTGAAAATATTGGGTCTTTTGCAATGGGTCTTTGTTTTAAAGATGACAAACAAGCAATTTACTTTCTCGTTTTTAATTCGATTGAAAAAAGTTGTTTCAGTTAAATTCAGATGAGAAAAGAAAAACTTTTTATTTTATTTTATTAATTAACTTGTTTTGTTTATGTGATCCATTGATATTGTATCAATGTAAACTTAAATCCCTAGATTATATAATTTAAGTAGCGTCACTCTTTTCCTTTCTATTATTGTGCCGCTTTCGATTTTGATTATCTGTCGCCGATCACATGGGTAAATAATCGCCATTTTGTTGACTAGTTTAAACGGTGAAATATCATTGCACTCAATCTTTGATTTCTATTTTCGCTTTTCTTTTTACTTTATTTGTTTCATACTTTTGAATTATGGTTAAAAAACCGATTGTTTGTTGCGCATTTGAGTGTTCTTATAAATCAAAATTAGGCTTAAGTTATATTGCTTAGTTGTTCGAGATCGCAATAAAAGAGCGACGGAACTTATGGCTGCATGGAATTGGCAGAGATTAATGGATTCCAAACGATACTAAGTACAATAAAATTTTATATTAAAAAATGCTAAAAAAAATAACTGTCCCATTAGAATTTAAATTGCTCATTTTGCTTGCATATGTAGAATGTTGCCTTTTTAATTTTAAAGAAACGTCTTTAGAAATGTCTATATTGAAAATTTGAATTACTTTATTTTGTTTTATAAAAGAACAGTGTATCTATTTCAATAAACTAACAGTTATGGCAAGTATTTTCCTCTTTAAAGATGTTATTAACATTATTACTCATTAATAAAATATAAAATTATTAAACAATCAAATTGAATACAATATAAATACCTTTGTACTAATTCAGTAAAATATGTATTTATTTTTTTCATTTTATATACCTCAAAGTTTGCTTTTTTTACTTTATACAACTGATGAATTAAAATTTTATTTTTTGAAATATTGAAAGTTGTTAATTAAATTGAAATATTTGCCTTGCATTATTATAAATACTCAGATAATGTCTCTTAATCAGAGTGAATCTACGAAAATTAAATGCCTTTAACTCTTATTTTTGTTATACCGATAAGATGATAAGATAATACAATTAAAGACAAGATTATTGTGTTTGGAAAAAATGAAATTTTTCAGAAAATTTTAACGCTGTTCAAGTGAATTTATTGGTTTAATATTTATAACATGTTTTATATTTTAATTGACAAACACGATTTTATTTTATTTATCATTTTAAAAATAAAACAGCAATTGTAAAATATTTTCTGATTTTGTAATTATTTGCATATAAAATTTTAGCTAAGATTTCACTTTAAATTTAATTAATTGTACTTAAAGTATTAGAAATTATTTATTATAAAAGACCAAATAATAATTGGTACTGATGAAGAAGAAAAAGACATGAACTATTGGCGAAAAAACTTCTTATTTGAAAACTGATAATAGTGTCCTCAAAAAAACCTCTGCTGAATCTCAAATCATACAACCCTTTGAACCTCATAAGAAACCGTGCAAAAAATTTCAGAGTTTAGAAAAAAAAGTTACAGCAGATTAGGAAAAACAAAATGAGAAAGTTTTAACTTATAAATATTATTTTCACTGAATAGAATAAATATAAAACAATGTCAGAGAAAAAAAAGGAATTAAAAGAATAAATTTTAAACATTTAAGAAATCTTCAAGAATATGAAAATATTGATCAATGGAAAGTGTCATTTGAGAATAGAAACTGCGTAGGTCTACATTGAGAGTTGGAGTCACCAAAATGGCTGCGTGTCGCTACTTAATCTATCTGTAAACTAACCCCAGGTAGTGAAATATCCTTCTTGTTCATGTACCATGTTTCAACAAATTCTAAAAGGTCAGGTGTTCCTAAAATAGATTGCTCTGAAACTTTTGACGTTCTTTTTTGCCATCTGAAAAAAAATTGTTAGCATGAATTTTTAAAAGAAAAATAGTTTTAAGTAGAGAGAAATAATATAATGTAATATTAATTAATGTTTTGGCAGAAAGATAAAAATATCAATTACAAATGGTTGGATGAATCGAGGTGTTCCTGAGGGCTTTTTTCACCTAAGTAATCCAGCCTTATTTTTAATGAATTTATTTACTTCTTTGGTACTATTCTCAGCATTTCATTAATACTTTTACTTATTTATTTGCTGAAATTTGTAGTGCTAAGTCGAGAGAAATAATACAATACAACATAAATTAATGTTTTGATACTTTTTTTTACTTCATGCTTTTATTAATAACAAATTTGGTTGTGTGAATAGGAATTAAAGTGTTTTTTTCTCCACAATAAACCAATTTTATTGTAAATAAATTTACTTCTTGTTTAATACTTTTCTTTGTATTTTATTAATAAATTTTAAATAATCTTCATTTACTTATTTTCTAAAATTTATGCTTGCTTTTAAATTTAATGGATTTTAATACGGATATTAATGTGTTTCAAAACTAAATGACCCAATTTATATTTTGATTTTTGTTAGCATTGTATTTTCAGTTATTCACTTCGAATGCAATTAAAAATATGTTCATTTTTAATTTTGCTTTACTCCTTTTTTCGTTTTCTAATAATTGTCTGGAAGGACAAGGCTCTGCGCCCGAAAAAGTTCCGTGAAAGAATGGATAGTACAAAAGCAACATATGTTGAAAATGAGGTTTCGTGCATGCTTAGAAAAAGTCATGAAGAGACGGTTTTAGCAAGGGTCACATTAACTAAATTGATGTCGATTTATAATTTGTCTACGGTAAGAACTCTCCCTGCCACAAAGTCTGAGGCCGCCTCCTGCCATGGAAACAAGAATATTGCATTTCAGGGAGGGTAACTTATCTTCACTCTAGAGCAAACACTATAGACCGAAGAAAAATATTCTCTCGCTGAGCCGAGCCAAAACCTGTCCTAAACAATAACCCCACATCTCTACTTGAAATAGTAATACCTCGTTATCATAGTCACCACCATGGGTCCAGACGAATGACTAGAGGAGTTCTTACTTTAGACAAACTATAGCTGCTACGATCATTCAATGGCGTGCGTGTGAAACTCGCGTCAAATTGAAATGGAACAAACTTATAAATGTTACCACTATAGCATGAAAGCCGTTAGCATACATAGTATCTAGCTAATCTGCAGAATACAGAACTGAGGTTTCCAAAGTTATGTTTTTTAATTCGCTCCAAACTAGCAAAAATTTACCTCGTAATAACAATGAATATGTTATGATTGGGACCCCAGCGTGGTAGAGCTCCTTTTCCTCGTAATCCGGTTCTTCCCATTGGATTTCTAAAAAAAAAAAAATTATAGGTACATAGAGAGTTTTATTCTGCTGTCTGTTGTACGAAGGTTGTATCGTCTTATGTAATAACGTTTTTCAGTGATTAATATGTTATAATTGTAACATTTTTCGTGTCTGTAAGGTTTCGTTCATCTTTAGCCAGTGTCTAACTACGAAATTGACGCAAAATGTCAATATAAAAATAAGCCACAGTTTTGTGAAAATGAAAAGCATTTGGGTTCGAATTTATAATATATTTGTAAAGTTTCTCTCAGGGTATTACCTTCAGTAAAGCCTTTGGGTAACTTTACAAATGTGTCTATTTCGCAGAGGTATATTCAGGGGGGTGAAACCATGAAAAAAAATTTATTAAAATATTTTAAAAAAAACAGTGTTTTTTTAATTTATTTTTCTGAAAAATATTTTTACATGAACGCATCAGAAATTTTCATAAATAATGTCAAGAGTTTAGTCCAAACTACTAAGTCAACAATTTTTGACAAAAATTTTCATTTTTAACAAAATTTTCATTTTCATTTATTCGTTTTTTTTTTTTAATAAAGCTTTATTTAAATTAAATTTAGTAAAAAAACGAGTTTTAATGATTTAGGATTTTTTTGTTAAATTAACTAAAATCAATATTGCTAATTTAAATTTTTCGTCCTAACGAGCAATAAAAAAGTTTGCTATAATGTTACATTTCTAAGTGCAATTTTTGTGCTCAATTTATTAATCACGTTAGAATCTATATGAGGGGTCAGATATAGCCTGGTTAGGGTGTTGGGCCCATGTCCAAGAGGTCGCGAGTTCGATCCCCGAAGGCCGAAGTGGCTCCGTGCAGTAAATGGTTACTGGTGCAAGCTAAATCTGCCAGGTCACAAAGTCCTCCATGTTCCCAAAACAAATTACACATCTGGGGGTAATGAATTGGAGATTGATCGTTCTCTGGTTCAGGTCAAAAATTTCGATCTGTAGATGAATGAATGGATATATGAATGGGTCCGCCCGATAAACGGGTTGCGACGTGTGTGCGGCTGAAGTCATATTCTTGGCTAAAGATGGTGCCACTGAAAAACATGAGACGCACCATCTGCCTTAAATTCGCTTGGTTTCACCAAGCAGGCTTGCTGATATTGGCAAGAGGCATTGGTAGCAACAACAACAGAATCTATATGAAATTTGAAGAGCATTGTTTGTAATAATTTTTAATAAAAAATTAATTACAGTAGAATCCCGATTATCCGAGCCCCAATTATCCGAGTTTCTGATTTAACCGAGCCATCAAATATTTCAAGGATTATTTTTGCTCAAGTTTATTTTTTATTTTTAAAACTACCGCCGAAAAAAAATTCTGAATTTTATCTTCCAAACACACAGGAAAACTAAATACAACTTGATCCGATGAAGTGATTATCGTCAATAAGGAAAATGAACTAGAAAAGATGATGTAGACAATGACGATTAAAATTAACATATAAAAATCTCTCATACAGAGGGACTGAAGTGCTATTGAATACATAGAACAGGGGTTTCCAACTGGCGGCCCGGGGGCCGCATCCGGCCCGCGAGGCCTTTTTTTGTGGCCCGCGAACATATATTAGTTGCCATTTTTTTACGGACAATTTTCGTAAAAAATCTATATAGGTTTAAAATACTTTTCTCGTTAATAAAAACCTAATTTCTTCGTTTCCGTGAAATTTAACATACCAACAGTGCAAAGAAATTTATTTTTCAGGTTTTGCATTCAAGAAACTATTTATTCAAATACAAAAATAATCGTGTATGTTGCTCTTTCTTATTTAATTTTTTTTCTGTATTTTGTTAATATAACTTAACATGTGCGCATCAGAAATTTTCTCGAAGAAATTCTCATATTTAACTTTTTGAAACCACTCATTTTGGACGAAAATATTCACACACATTTCTAAATTTTAAATTTAAATATCTATTCTCCGGTGGTTGCAGCAGACAAACCTCAATTTTCTCATTAAATATTTTGTGTGCTATTTTGTAAGTTTTAATACCTTAACAATTAGATATCTGTTGCACATTAATTGTTTAATACATAAGTGCCCATTAAGTTATTGTAGCCCGAATTTTTATTATTTATTTAATATTTTTAAAAATATTATTAATAACAGATACATATTTTTAAAAATCCACTTCTTATTTTAATTTGTAATTCAATACTTTTGTTTCGTACAACTTGGTAAAACTCTGACAGTAATATTTAATGTTCCTTCAAACATAAAAGAGACCTACAAAAAATTTTGATAAAGTTACGGCCCGCCATTTGACTTGTGTTTTTAATTGTGGCCCCCCGCCTCATGCAAGTTGGAAACCCCTGATATAGAACAACAAGAAGAGGCGAAACCAGCCTTCTTGTTACCTCTAGAAAAATGGGGAAACATTGCTGCAGAAAAGATCCAAAGTAATCTAAAACAAAGACGATTAGGGACTTTTTTAAGTAAAAACTCTTTCACTCTCGCAAAGTATGCTCTTTAAGTGTTTTTAAGTAAGCGTTTTAATTATAACATCAATTGTATGCTGCGTTTTCGTATAAATTTTGTGTTTGTTAAATATATTTCATTTTTACTTACTCTTTTGCTTTCCTTTTTTATACTCTTCGTTTTAACCGAGTTTTTCGGTTATCCGAGTTTGTCGTGGTCCACATTAACTTGGATAATCGGGACTTTACTGTATATTCAAAAGATAAATATAATTCTAGATTTTCAGGGACTTAACAATGGCACACACTAGCAGGTGCCAATGTTACTTATATGTTGCATTGATTTTAATAATTTTATTCAAAACTGAAAAAAAAACTACGTTAAAGTTTTAAATCCTGCACAATTCTTTTCAACTCGATCGTATTTATACAGCATAAAATGAATGATTTACTGTTTCCAACTCAGTTTTACGAAAAAGAGTGTTAGTTATATCATGTTTTTTTCTTAACCCCTTAGACTTAACAATTGCACTAACGAAAAAATAAGTACATATTTTATGATCAGGAAATGAAATTGCAAATGTTTTGAAAATCTATTCCTACCTTGGCAAACCATATATATCTAATTTGTAAGTCAGCGGTTTTCCTTTTCTATCAGTAATCCATGATTTTCTATTTCTGTATACACCTGATGAATCCACAGATTCCATGTTCCACAAATAATTTGGCAAATTACTTTGATCATTTTCTTCTTCGTTTATCGAACTTAAAGGGAAAAGTTAATTTATTATTTTAAAATATTTCTTATACATTACATATTATAATTTCCATATTGCCAGTTTATGTAACAATCTAATATACATAATTCTCTTACGTGACTCCCAAATTTTGGCCGTATTTCTTTTCCGCCGGTGGCAACGTTTGCTTTACGTTACTATTTCTCTTACACGGCGAATCGACCAATGATTGCCGCTAAAAATGTCACATGCCAAATCTAGCTGAGGTGGCTCAACACATAGCGCTTTTAAAAACGGAAACTGAAATAACCAGAGAGAATCAGCTGCGGCAATCTCATACTATTAAGCTAGGCAGAAGTGAGTAGTCTTTGTCTATAAATCTCTATTTTAGTATTTTGTCGAAAGCGATTTTTTTCACGAATTTATATATTACGAATTTATTTGACGATTTTTGATTTATATCACGAATTATACTATAGCACATTTCTAATAGGTTTAACGAATTACATGTCATTTATTTGAATTCAAATTTATATTATTGACTTAGTATTTACTAAAAAGATGTAATTTTTTTTAAAAAAAAAAGCTTTTAGATGGATTTGAATGATTGTTTTGAATTCTTAGAATTTTGTGCATTTGCAATGTACCTAAGTTAGTAGCGAGCTTTGTTTGCGAAGCAAACCTTATAAGATTGCGTAGCAATTTTCGGGGGTTGGCAAGCCTTAGCCAGCAGGGGGTGCTGCCCAATAGTATAGCATAATTTACAATTGTTATTGCTTTTTAAGAGACAACGGGGATTCAACATCTGCTCAATTCCCTAATTATTCTTCATTCCTCATTGTTGTTTTTTTTCTTCTAAAAGTAAATATTTTCCACAAAAACAAAGAACATTTTGTTAACAAACTATACAAGTTGACGTAAGAAGTGCAATATGATATAAGAACATTTTGTTAACCCAATGTTGACCTAGCTTGAGTAATATACGTCACGCAAATTACGAAAATTCTACTTATCCGAAACAGGACTGTTTTCACATGAAGCAAATGTTTTTTATTCTTTTCAAAAATCAAATTGAGATGACAGAAAAAATATTCATTTAGCTAGAACAAATAACCACATATATATTAGAAGATTTTTTTGCTTCACGGCATATAAAAATTCAGCCATTTTAATGTGTCAAACATAGGGAAATGAATGACTGCCTGGATTTAAAAAATAACCAAGCAGTCGGTAAATTTTTTATTCTGAACATACATCAAGAAAATAGACTCGTGTTTAAGAAAATAGACAGTGCTCAAAATGCACGGAATTTTTCAATAAATTTAAGTTATAAGAGGGGATTTTTAGCCCGGTGCATGGCAGCCCTGTTTATTCCCACCATTTTCTTAGATTCATAAAGGATTCCCTTTTGTGTTCTTATCATAGTTTTGAAGTTAAAAACTGAAGTATGTAACATTTATTGCTGTCATTCTTCCATACACTTCTATTACATCTACAGGGTTATTCATTCTTCCCTCCGCCTGTAAACGCCATTTTTCTTTACTACAACTGGTTTCAGTGGTGCATGTTACTGCCATCTACCGGCAACTGCTTAAATTTAAACTTGAATACTTTCGGAATAATTTCATATGTTCTTTTTTGCCATATTTGTCTTCGTTTTTTTACTATAACGCTTCGAAACCCCAGAGGGAGTTATGAATAACCCTGTATAACCAATCAGACAAAATATATAATTGTCCTTTGTTCTATTAAATCACTTCGATCTTTCAAAGCATTCGCAACTATTTTAGAAGGAGATTATTGACAGTTTAAGGAATAGGATAAATGTAACAATTAGTTCAAACGATCTAACCTACAACAATTTGATGTGAGATCTAATACTTACCAGGAAATATCGTCATCCACATAAGGTTGCAGAGAGTTAGGGAATTCGCTTTTGGGCTGAGTGTATATAGCCGGCTCATAATGCAGCCACATAACTTCCCAGGGAACATATTTGTCGGGAACAGGAAAGCGTTGAACCTTAGTTTTGGGATAGGGGGAATCACGTGATAAAGAATGCAATGTAAATGGCCTATTTAACTCTGAAAATAAAAATTGAATCAGTATTAACGATACATATCAGTTAAGATAATTTGATAATAATTATTTTTACTCTAATGAATGTAGTAAATGTGATAGTATTACCGTCTTCTTTTTTCTCGCGATATTTCAGAGTCTCGAGATGAGCATGAGTGTAGTTTATGTCTGCTTCTAATTGAGCTATTTGACTTCGTATACGATAGATGATTTCTTCATTTCCATTAACATCATCTACAAGACTACTTATTCTGAGGAGAAAAAGTAGCAAGCATAATTAAATCAAGATAATTTCTTCATTTCGATTATTATAAATAGAAAGATTATTTATTCTGAGGCGGAAAGAAGTAAGCACGATTATATCAAGATAATTTCTTCATTTCGATTATTATAAATAGAAAGATTGTTTATTCTGAGGCGGAAAGAAGTAAGCACGATTACATCAAGATAATTTCTTCATTTCGATTATTATAAATAGAAAGATTATTTATTCTGAGGCCGAAAGAAGTAAGCACGATTAAATCAAGATAATTTCTTCATTTCGATTATTATAAATAGAAAGATTATTTATTCGGAGGCCGAAAGAAGTAAGCACGATTACATCAAGATAATTTCTTCATTTCGATTATTATAAATAGAAAGATTATTTATTCTGAGGCGGAAAGAAGTAAGCACGATTACATCAAGATAATTTCTTCATTTCGATTATTATAAATAGAAAGAGCGTTCGCCTCCTGATGAGGTGACCTAAGTTCGAATCCCAGAGGTGGTTGATTGATACGAATTCTGCTCCCGGCTCGCACCGACCACAGATCTGACGTAAAATATATCCTTAGTGGTAAACGGATAATAGGTTAAAATCCCCTTGCCGTCGAGCTAACCATGTGAGGTTTTCATGATTTTCCTCGCCATGTAAGGCAAATGCGGGTTCGCCACAAAGGCTAGTTTGTCCCCTATGCTTAATCCAGCAGTTTCCTTGTCTTCTGGTTGGGTTCAAAATTACATGGCTGCGGAGTTGAACATTGATAGTCGTAAACTCAGAATTGGATCAGCTGTTCAACATCAGTTATAAAATAAAATAAACCATATTAAATAGATCGTTCATAATGCATCATAATGAAATATTTCATGTATTTTCAGAAATAATATAAGCTGTATAGAACACTTGCATTTTTATCATATTCAGAACTATTTAAGTTTTATTAAAAGAAAAAAATTACTATTTAAAAATATTTTATAAAAATTGATCAAGTTTCAAAATCGGATTAGTAGAATCAAAAAAATATATTCATTTTAAAATTTAACCCATTTGTTCCCAGCAACAAGAAAAAATTATTTTAACTACTTTTTTTTTTTCAAACAAGAAAAAAAAAGTAGCACAAATATATTTTAAATTTTGAAAAAACAAGATAGTTTTGTCTACCATAATCTATTATGATAAAATGAAAAGTTTGTTATTTGTTCCTAGCTACGTTTCAAAACGCATTCCTAGAAACAAACATATGCAAAATCAACAGTACTGAATGAAAAAAAAAACTTTTAAATATTAATTCATTGGAAACATTGCTTAATCATGTTAAACATAGAGAAACTTGTTAATAGTTTTGATTCAAACGTAAATAAGGAAACCTTTAGTAATTTCACGAACTGAACAATTTTAAGGTTATTAAAAATAGCTTTGACAATTTCTTCATATATTAACTTCTATTATTATTTATACAGAGTTGCCAACTAGCTCTGCTTTGAGAAAAAAAATTTCTAGATGTTTACGTTTTAATATTTGCACCTTAAAATTTTTGCCAATAGTTCCATTGAGTGATTCTTGTTATTATTATACTAATTATATGGTTCTAATGAGTTTTTTTTAAGACTATTGCATATTGAACTGAAAGATAGCCAAATCTAACCGATGGAACGCTGAACCAAACCGAAATATTCCAAGTCATAGGAGATAATTTTGATCTGAAAATTGAAAATTTCAAATCGTGAGGGGTTATTTTAAACGATATAAAGAATAAATATGTTGACCAACATATCGCAAATTAAATGTCAGCTTTTGTAAGGAAGCCATCATGTGCACAAATGTGACTACAATCAAATATTTAACTTCCAATTCATTTACAAAAATACCAAGTTTATCTCAGCGATTATATTTTCACTCGCTAAGAAGATGTTCACAACATATTTTGATAGGGAAAAAACATTTCCTTTTTAATTTTTATTTCCAATATAATTTGACAAGTTCCATCACCGTTCCTTCACCCCTTGGCGAACAAAGAGCACATATTCTTTGTTACGTGTTGTCTCACGTATTCTTTGGCCAAGCTTCACCCAATATAATTTGACAAGTTTCATCACCCTTCCTTCACCCAACATAATTTGACAAGTTTCATCACCGCTCCTTCATCCAATATAATTTGACAAGTTCCATCACCGTTCCTTCACCCAATATCATTTGACAAGTTTCATCACCGTTCCTTCACCCAATATAATTTGACAAGTTTCACCACCGTTCCTTCATCCAATATAATTTGACAAGTTCCATCACCTTTCCTTCACCTAATATAATTTGACAAGTTCCATCATGGCGAAGCTGACGTATAAAGAGACGAGATATCTTTATTTTTTTTCAAGTTCCAATGCTTGATTTTAGCTCGTTTTTGCCTTAATTATTTGAGATTTGCTATCGTGCTCATCCCTGTTCCATTCTTCAAAATTTATTCAATAATTTAGATGAATGAGTTGAGTGAATATCTCTGAGGGGCAGATTTATTTTAATTAAATAATTTACGCAGGTCTCATAATAAATTCTACAATTTGACCCTTATTATTTTGATAGAAATTTTGGTATCTAAAAATGTACTATTGATAACATTTTAGCAAGAGAAAATAGAAGTCCAATATTGCAACTTCCTCATGAAACTTTACTCTAATATTTTGTGGCCATTTAATCCCACATGATGTAATCTAAACTTGAACTGCTACTTTTGAAAAGTATATTTAAAAAAATTTCTTACATTTCCATTTCTTTTTCGCCGTATTCTTTTACATGGTTTTCATATTCTTGCTTTTCCCAATATTCTTTAGCAAATTGTCTCCAGTAGCTGGATTCATAGGATGGAAAAGATTCTTGATGACATCTTGATTTCTCTTTCTTTCAAATTCAAATAAAAAAAAAGAATTAGTTATCATGCATCAAGAAAGAAAAAAATACGTAGACCACATTTTTGTGTGTTTAAAAATTCATACATTGTATAAATTTGTTATTACTTTTTTCTTTCGAAGCATCAGATTTTGGGATTTTTTGATTTAAAGTCTTCTTAATTCATTGATAACAAAAAGCCTGCCGGTCAGATTCGGGAAAGTTTAAAAACTGGTTACTAATGTTTCAGGTGGCTGTTGGAAATTTTAAAGAATTAAATTGCATTTAAATTTTAAAATATAATTTGGACAGTTTTAACATCCAGATACGTTTCCTTTAGTTTACAAATGTATCTTTGTAACTAAAAATCAATTTGTTTCTTCATTGTACATTTCATCTACATTTTTCTGAATCCTGGCCATCCTGAAAACGTTATTTAAGTTTCTAAAAAAAATGAAAGCATATAAAATTAGATGTGTGAAGGCTGCTGCATGCCATGAAAAACTCTAAAATCTAGGATCAACGCGCATTACCGAGTTTACAGGAAGTTTAAGTTAAGTCAGCGGTTCTCAACCTTTCAGTATTCACGGCCCAGTTTTCAATCATAATTTTCATCGCGCCCCCCACTTACAGTAAAATGTATACAACAATAATGTATATTGAGTATTTTGAATTCTGTCTTTAAAATATTTTTAACTAACTGCCAAAACAAAAGTAAAGCAAAAGCCAGCAGCAATTGAGATTGCAGAAACTATGTTTGGAGTTAATTTTTCAAAAGAATTACCGTCCTCTTTCAAACGATACTGTTGCTCCTCGAATTGGTGATACAGCTGAAAATGTAGTGTCAGCTTTTCTCGATGTTGCGTGACAAAATGTTTTCAATACAGTTTGATGAAGCATAATAAAGATGCTCATTTAATTGTCTATGTTTGATTTTGTGATAATATGTCAGTAGTAAAACTACTTTTCTGCAAATCAATAGAACTCAAAACAACAGCGCTAGCATTATTTGCTATTTCAAATGAAGTTATGAATGAGGCAAACATAGAATGCAAAAATTGCATCGGAATATGCACCGATGGTGCTCGTTCAATATCCAGAGGGTTCGAAAGTATACAAGCACTTGTAAACTTGTAAAAAATCGCCTCCATGCGTCTGGACACATTGCATGATCCACAGAGAAGCTTTGGCTTCAAAAGAAATGCGTACCTGGTTTTAATATTGTGTTAACTACGGTTGTAACGATTGCAAATTATATAAAAATGAGAACCCTGCCTGAGATAAAGAATCTTTTCCGCTCTTTGGGCCCAAGGAAGTCACTAAAAATTATTAATTTCTTTTTTAAATTTAGTATGCTTTGATTAAGTAAGGTGGGTAAGCCAAAGGTGGTCAGTGCTCCTAGCGTAGCCCACCCCCCAAAGTAAAATTAAATTTATTGTGAATCATAAGACGTCCCTGCTGCATTATAAATCTTGTATCTGAGGTGCATGAGGCTGAATTGGAAGATATTTCCTTGAATGGCCTCCACTCTATGAAGTGATTTAATTTTTTGCAGTTGTTCTAATTTCCGGGTGAGAAGATATTGTAATTTATATGTGTTCAAATTCTTAGAACTTTGAAAGTTTATTTCTTTTTCTTTAACCACATTACTTTAATTCTAATTAATCTATCAGATTAATAGTTTTAAGTCGTGCAAATGGTGACCATATGCATGTTCCCGAGGTGGCCCGACACCGGTGCCATCTTGGGGACACAGGGGCCACCTTCGGAAACAAACGTGAAATCTATAAAAGAGTTCATTATAAATCATTACGTAGCATATTATTTCTCAAAGAGGAATGATTGAATTGAATGCCAATTGATTTATTTCATTTTAGGCAAATATGGAACTTTGGTATTTTTTAAACTTTTATAATATTTTGATATAATAAATAATATTTTTTGTATTGTTTGCATTTTAAAGTAATTTTTCAGGTATTTTTTTATTTTTCTGGGAATTATGAGTGTTTTTGTGGTCGATTCTGGTATTTTCTTGTAAATATGGGTATTTTTATACTAGTTATGGGTTAGGTTAGTTAACTCTAGTATGGTTATTTAACTCTTGTTAGTTAATCCTTTTGAAAAAATTAACTCAGTAATAAAGATTAAAAGAATCGCTAGTGACTTCACACAAGAACTATCAATGTAAAATCAATAAACAAATTATACACTCTGAAAAATCAAATATCTTTTTCAAAATCGGGAAACTTGTTCCTACAACAAGACACTTAAAGTGCCTTTTTAAAAGACGTTTGCCAGTCTAAATGTTTTTTCTAAGGATAATTTGAGTAAGTGAAAAAGTGATTTCAATATATGGCTCACCTTTGGAACCTGTAGGAAACCTTAGGCGCAAAAGCTACAATTTTGAAATTGTACTATAAAATAAATGAAATTTTATTTTACAATTAAAAGTATACGTGATATATTAGAGATAGGTGTAAGATGTTACAAAAAAATTTTCAGACACACAGACTTAACCAGAAAATTAGGAAAAATCCTCAAAGCAAAGCCATCTTTAGCTCATAACCTTAAGTTTTGATTCAATAAGTTGTTTCAATTTAATCAGTTATTAAATATGTCCAATTTTTTTCCTTTCTATGTGTTAGTGCGCTTTCCTTTCATACAGTTAATCATTTTTTTAAAAATAATATTTTCTCTTGAATATTCTCGCGCCACCCCTCTAGTGTGCTCGCGCCCCCCTAGGGGGGCGCGCCCCACAGGTTGAGAATCACTGAGTTAAGTGCAAAATATAAAGATAGGTTTTACTTTTCCATCATTACATTTGAAGGGCTTGGGGCAATGTACTGATTAGTCTTACTTTTTATTTCTATTTTTTAGCCGCACATCTTAAATACTGAATAGCATTGAACAAATAGAAAATATAAATATATATATGCATGTTTTTATTTAAAATACAATAAGCAAAGTTTAGAAAAATATATATTGATACAATCATATAGAGATGATTCTTAAACAATTCTTTATCAATTAGGCGCGTTTGACGTCGAACTAAATCTCTATTGCGGTGAGTATGACGAGTATACTCCTAATACAAAATAAAAAATTCCCATTGGCTATCGAAATTTCAATAAACTACAACAAGAATGGTGGAGTGTTTCTTTTATATTACCTATAAAATTGCTAATGTTTTATATTGAGGTGGCGAAGGCGGCTCGTGAGCTGAAACTAATTACATACATAGGCCATAACTTAGATGGTGAGCATTCATTTGAGTAAACAAATGCTTAAAAATTGCGCAAACGATTAGCAAAGTCAATACTGCATGGCTCTTTGCTCTACAAGGCAAAGCATTTTTCAGATTGAATACAAAAATCTGAAGCATTCATTCCAAAAGCTCTCTTTACCTCGCTTTTGAAGAGAGGAGAAACTGTCATTTCATTTATGACTAGTTTTTGGGAGGAGTGAAAAAAGCGATAACTATTTTTAATTATAAACTATTCATAACTATTTACTTTGTCTTATGTGAAAAAAGAGAGTGCAATACATATGTTATAACTATTAAAAAAATCTTGAAATTAAATTTTTCGTTCATTTTTGCCCTTGACACGTCATTGCTTGATTTTAATTCCACACCCTGTAGGGGATTTCTAATATACTATGCTTAACTGGTTAAACAATTCAAAGAATAAATTCCAAAGGGTAAACTTTTCCATGAATTCATAGTAAAAATTTTGATACTGTTCGTTTTCGAAAGTAAAATCTGGCATTTCCGCACGATTCTATTTCAAGAAAGTGTTAAATGCGAAAAAAAGAAGAAAATAGAAAAAGAGAAATAGACTACCTTGAATAACTTTTGACCTAATAATCGGATAGTCACGTTCTAGGACTCAATCTTAATCGTTCGAGGGGGGTGACCTCAAATAAGCCTTAAAATGTCTTCTGTATCTATTTATTAGCACAAATATGCTAATAAATAGATACAGAAGACATTTTAAGTTACAAAATCAGACACAAAAACATATTTTCTCTGAACAAACATACTTTTTTTTTCGGTGAATTCAGATTTTTGACCGCCAAAATAGAGGGGATAGCCGGAAATTTGGGACATATGTTCCCAATAGTTTGGTCAAGAGAACGCTCCGAAAATTGAACCCCTTAATGTTAATTTTGCTTATTTCGCTATATCACGAGAATTTTTTTATGCAAATTGAAAAATTTTTGCACACAATTATAAAATTCGTTTAACCCAGGATAAATCCATGCAAAGAATAATTTTTAGTAAATATTTATTGCATTTGAATATTTTATTTAATAATGGTCGAAAAAATTTTGAATTGTAACGAATACAATTTTTTACATAATTTTAAACAATGTAATTTTATATAGCAGAGCCCAAAATTTGAGCAAAATCGGTCGAATAGTTCCTGAGAAATCGAATTTTATCTGACTTTTTTTTAAATTCTTTTTCTCAAGAACTATTTGACTCATTCAACTCAAATTTTGTATTTTGTCATGTAAAAATACATTTTTTAAAATGATGTAAAAAATTTTATATCTTACTATTTAAAATTTCTTCAACCATCATTAAATAAAATAATAAGAAATAATAAATATTTACTAAAAGTAATTATGGCACTAAATCATTTTTGGCTCAGCGATTTTAATAATTGTGTATAAAAAATTTTCAATTAAAAAGTTCTCGATGTATAGCGAAATGCGCAAAAAGTAATATTTACATTTAAGAGGTCTTAACTTTGAAACGCTCTCCTGACCAAACTATTAGGAATTAGGACCATATTTGCGGTATCCCCTATATTTTGAGGTCGAGAAAAGAAGGTATGTTTATTCAGAGGAAGTACGTTTTTGTGTCTGATAAGTTAACTTAAAGTATCGCCAGAACTTAATTAACATATTTGAGGTCACACTCTCTCGAGCCATTAAGATGGAGCTCTAGAGCATGAAAATCCGATTATTAGATCAAAAGTTATTCAGGGTGGACCTTTTATTTTTGTGCACTGTACATATTTAGAAATTTTGAAGAGTATATAGTCTTTCTATTTAAAGAACTGTTCTCTTCACAGTCACTGGAATTGCCAGCAGCTATGGAATCTAACCTTAGCAACTACTATCCCTATATCCTAGTTTGAAGTAGCTCAATCACCTAATTATAGTCACCAACAGCGTTTGCCTTTAAATAGCTATCGGGGTTCTTTAGGTAGAGAGACATTAAACGTGGCGCACTGCAATCCTTCAACTTTTCTCTCATCTCACCTTCGACATTGATGAAACCGAAGCATGGGCAAATCAAGGAAGGTCCTCAGATATGAAAAAAATATATGTATGACATTCTCCTTATGAGAATGAATCTAAAGATAAAATAAATATTATAAGCAACTCACCTCCAACTTCTTATAACCAAAATGACAAGTGTTTCTAAAAATCATAAATATGCATTCGCAGAGCATCCCGATTAAGCTGAATATGTTGAGGGGAGGTGGCAAACGTAAAGAGACTGAAAACTTCGTTACTAAATTATAACGCTGAAATTTCCAAAGTGTGTCACTTTCAGCTTCAACTTTATTTCCAGTATTGCTAAGGAGAGAAAAAAACGAAAGGAAAAAAAACATTTATTTTCACAAATACACATTTGCTATTAGCTATTTCTCAGCTAGAGTTCCTATATATAACGTAGTTAGTAATTCATTAGCCACCAGTGTGTTTCGAGTGATTTTTTCAAAAAAATAAAAACTGGTTAGGTAATTATTCTATTTTGTGAAATTTTATTATGATGTAAGATAACGTCCTTTTTCATCAAAATCAAGAAATCATGAGTTATCAATATTTTTAGAATTTAAGTAATAGTTTAAAAATTATAGTCTTAGCTTTAGAGCTTATTTCCTATCACTTCTTTTGAAAAGATAACTCGTTACACCACTGCAAGTTGTGCAAACACATCGTCATCGGGGAATGAGTTAAAATAATTGGGATAAAACATCTGAATCTCCTCAAATAAAAAATACCTTTCAAAGTCATTTCAAGTCTTATTCAATAAATATACCTAAAGAGAGCAAATAACACAGGCAGAAGAATCAGCTTCAGAAGAACCATGTATTGAAAAACAATCAGGTACGAAGGAAAGTTTAAACCAGTAGAACACTTTGAGTCAGGATCTGAAATTAAAAGAAAAATTCTCAAAGTAATATGAAATTGCTAAAATCATTTATTCTATTCCTTTCAGTGACATTTTCAGTTTCCTTAACAACAACAAAAAACTTCGTTGGTGGCGCAAGATTAGGCGAATAAGTACTTCCATCAGCGCTTCCCTATTTGCACAGAATTTTTTTCTATTACTGGAACTGGATTGGCAGTTACTTAGAAATTCTAAGCAATGACGAAGAAAATATTCGGACGTTATCCAGAAACTTTCAGAGCTTTGGATGAAAAAGGACTACCCGACAATGACGCTTTAAATTTATTTATTTTTCAATTATCTATTTATTTTTCAAATAATTTTTTTATAAATTATTTATTCATTTATATTTTTTGCTAATGTGTAGTAACTTCATCATTGGTCAATTTATTTCACCTTGCATAAAACTTTGGGCTAGGTCTACGAATAGAGGTAACAATGCTTTCAAAGCAACTTTCGTTGAATACATTTTGATAATTAACAGTGGTGTAGATCAGCGGTTCTTAACCTATGGGTCGCTACCCAAAATTGGGTCGCGAAGCATATTTCTTGGGTCGCGCTGAGTTGAACCAAAGAAGTTAGTAATACACCAAATCATAAGTAATACCAACACCTCCTAGAAGAAGTCATTGTGGCTTACTCAGCCTATGCTTAATGAGGAATTTGTTAATATTAATCAATTTCAAGAACATTTAATAGAAACACAAAGTGGCCAAGCACTTCGATACAATTTCTACAAAAACACTGAATCTTTATGTGCTTTCTGGTTAAAATTAAAAACCGAAAAGTCAATAATTGGTAAAGAAGCCCTAAAAGTATTATTGCCCTTTTCAACAATATATATGTGTGAGGCTAGTTTTTCGGCTCTGTGTGCAATCAAAAACAATTACCGGAACAAGTTAAATCCTGAAATAGATATAAGTTGCTCCTTGACAAGCATTCAACCGAGGTTTGAAGATCTTTCAAAATCTATTCAAGCACAAGGTTCTCATTAAAACTGTATGACTTGCATTTGAAATTTAAAAGACTTAACATATGTATTGATATTTCTTTCTTTTTTTTTTAGAAATAAGTTAAGATGTCAATTATTTTCAAAAAGTTACAAATATATTTTAATTTGGTCAATTAAAATTATTAAAAACACTTGATTATTAATTAAATTTTCCTTGGATCGAAAAGTACTTTTGTTTATCTTTATTATTAAAAAAATAAATAAAAAATTTGTAAGTTAAAAGAAATCATCATCGTAGGATTGAAGATTTTTTAAAAATACGATCTAAAATAAAGCAATGAAAAAAATTTGACTTTTTTTTTGGGTCGCGACATGAACATATTTCTCAAATTTGGGTCGCGGCTTAAAAAGGTTAAGAACCACTGGTGTAGATAACAGCCCCGCAACCCCAGCGGTGCGAGAAGGGAGCGCCCAAAATTAATACAGTATATTATAGGGGTAGTGCATAACCTGCAGCACGTTGTGGCACATGAATCTAATAATTATTGTAAACTATTATATTTTTTTTTGGGGGGGGGGGAGAAATAAAAACAAAATCGGAAATTTTGAATTTCGCATTTAAGTTTTTGACGCGTCAAATCTTGATCGATCGAGTTTTTCGATCACTACGAAATTCGGAGGTTCAAAAATTCTAAAGTTTAATACAACATATTTTTAACACAACAAAACTATAGTGTGTGAATTTCAAGTTTTAGTAATTACTTTTGAAGCTCTTTATTTGTGCCAATTTCATAGTTAATCAAAGCGACTTTTCGATTGTGTTTTCGGAGGTTATTGTCGGATTTCCACGCGCTTCTTAAAATTCCGATCTTTTTAAATACGATATTATGACGACTGGCGAGTTCCGAATCCTGCAAATAGCAATCACCTTTGACGATCTTTATTTGTGTCGATTTTATCATAAATTCAAGCTATTTGCAATCGTTTTTCGGCACTACATAGTTTTGAAAATCCCGATATTTATAATAAGTATCAATACGACACTCGAATCGTGCATTTAAATGTGCATTTTATTTGTGTCAATTTCACAGTAAATTTGATAATTTTTTTTAATCGCTCTTTTAATAGTCATTGTTGAGCTTTCCTGATATTTTAAATCCGGTATTATAACAATTTGCAATTTTGGAATCAGGCATTTTAATCATCACCTTTGACTTGCTTTATTTCCGCCGATTTTTTGTCAATCCATGATATTTTTCAATAGATTTTTTATTTTTATTTTTCGGTAGTTGCTGCTACTCATTTTTAAATGTTTTTTTTTTCAATCTTGATATTTTTAATACAATAATATAACAAAACACGAAATTTGAATTAAACTTTTTTTTAAATTTTAATTTATTTTCTAATTTTTTATAGTCTAAAAAAGTAAGTAAAAAGATACTGATAATTAAGAACCAGTTTCTTTAAAAATCTGCCAAATCAGTCAGGTTTGGATACAGATCCTTGAAATTTTCAGAATATGTTCTTCATGTAAAATTATTAGACACGTGTGTTTTTATTTTTGAAAAAATCTGTTTTTATTTTTGAGGGGTCAAAACTAAAAATCCGCTAAAATTTGAGAAGAATATATCGGTTTAAAAATGGCTATACTATTTGTGAAACTAGTAAATGGTAGTATTGACCATTATTTTAAGTTCTACTAAGTTTACTCTAATTAATACGATATAACAACTTTCAATGGACCTTTGCATTGAAGGTAGAAGGTCATTTGAAAATCTTCAAAAAACGGCAATTTATTTAGGCTTAGACCTTCAAATTCTATTAGTATCAACAGTGAATCACAATGATATATATTTCTATGTTTACATACTAATGAAAAATACCTAAAAAAATAAACATATGTAGGGCAAAACCGCACCCATGTCGATACACGACTTCTAGATAAAAAGTTTTCAAAGTTTTTATGGATAAATAGTACAGTACATTGCAATACAAAGTCATAGATTCAATGGATTTTAAAGGATTCATGAAATGAAATAAAACCAAGTCAAGTAAAATCAAAACCTGTTTATTATTAATAATTTCAGAAATATTTAATATCTTATTTTGAGCTGTTATATTTCCGATGCACTATTTTACACTGAATTAATATTTGGGCCGATAAAGCGAATAGTATATGTAATTTAAATTGTATATTTTAGCAACATGAATTTAAACTCATAACTATTTACATTTTTGATATTGTAATGTAAGCACTCAAAGTATTGGATCCCGTGTTCAGTTTGGGATGCTAAGATAAAAATATAGATGCATAAATGGGTGAAAGTCAGAAACTGTACTTTTTATAAATTAAATCATATTAACTTTTATAACTTTAAAACTATTAGTTCTATTAATTTGATTTCGATCTCCTACGATTCAGACTAAATAAATAAGTAAGATCAAACCCATTGTCTGTCTATAAGCACTGACAAACGTGTACATATAAGTACAAAACATTGCTTTTTATTTATACAAATTTTAAAAATCCAATTCAGTTTCCCACCAAAAAAGATGGTAATAAAAATCAAATAAATTTCTTTATATTAATTAATTAAAAATTAATTATAAATCAAATAAACTTAATTAATTTATTCTTATAAATCGATCTCAACCGCAAGAATATTTTAAAATAACATTAGAAAAAAATGATCCTATAAAGAGATAATAAATTACTTTTGATTGATATCACTACAAAATATTGCGTAGTACTGTATAGGTTAAGAAACAGTAAGAAGGTTCTCTATTGTTGGAGTGGATGGCTATCTCAACTCTTCAGCTGTGTGGTGTGATCATGGGATCACCACAATATTTACTTTTCATACTGGGCTGTCTCCAACAGGAGCGCCCTCTTCATTGCCTTTGCAGGATCTCTAGGGCTCGACTCATAGCTCGTCTTTAGAGATTCTTGCAACCGCTAAGGAGGGGACGCTATCTTTTGGAGATAGACCAGTATTCCCCGTGGATCTCGAGCAGTTGGTTGCTTTCTTAAGCAGCAGGATAATTTTTGTTTTTTATCCCCCTGTGTGCTCTAGAGTTTAATCGTTGATTTTTACCATAATAAGTTTTTCCTTATCTTCTAATTATTTATTTGATGCATCATGTAATTCAGCAAGAAAACAATTATTATTTCAATGACTTAAATTTAAATTACTATCTACTCCCTGGAGCACACAGGGAGGATCCAGCATCCACGTGGTGGATTTAGGCTTTTGTGAATTGATGAGCCGTATACTGAAATGAACATGTTCTTAAAAACCGAAATAAAGTAAAGATGCTGAATGAACTTCTTCGTCTACAAAAATCTGTGTTTTTCATTTGAATGGTGATATACCACATCTAGCACAAGCAGTTGGCGGATGATCTTCACCTCATGGCTCTTCCTTCAACCACACCCCACGACAAGCTGATTTTCCTAAAGATTCTTAGTGGACCAACTATAAATTTTATGGGGTGTTAACCTAATGACGAAGTAGAATACAGAAAAACTTTTGAAAAATAATGTTGATATAAGAATTTTATATAATAATTTGGCAACGGACATTCAGTTTACAAAACGTGGTAGAATAACGGGGATAGTTTTTTTTCTTTCTAATTAGTTCTAAATCACATTATTTGAAAAGTTACAAAACAATTGTAATTGTAGAGCGCTTGATGATACTCACAATTACTTGCTAGACACGTTTCAACTGATTCAGAACTTGGCTCCAACAGACTGCAGTGTTGTTCTGTCCCTATTAAAGGAAAAGAAAATCATATGATCAGGGCTTTAATCCTTCATGAATATCAACTGCAAAACATCGTCTATGGCACAGTCTAGTCTACATTTTAATTTGCGACTTAATGAACAACGAAAAGAACGCAATTTGTTTTTCTTATAGCAACGAATTTTAAGTTATAAGTTCAAAATTCTGTAGGACACATAATAATTTAATGCTCAAGAAAGAAGACAGACCATACGTTGATTTCAAAACCGCAATGTCACTGTAATTCAAACACTGAGTTGTCGTTGGGAAGAACTAGGTTCTGATTCCTTTCAGCGATTTGAAGCCCGTCCGGCATTTCCTCGAAGGGGACCAGCATATACGATAAGTAAAGGCAGTAGGTGCGCAGGGCCAACATCACGACGTTGATCATAAAATTATGAAGATAAAACTTCCATTGGAAAAAGAGAGAGGCTATTCTAATCCTGAATTTGTCTTTTTAACATATAACATTTATTTATGAAAAATTTCTTTACCAAGGAAACTATAAACGCACCTTTGGAGTTTCTTTGTCTACGAAAGGAAACGTAAAATTGGAAAAATTAATAAACAAAACTATTTCCTTTTGCTTTTTGCTTTTATGTCATTAATTAATAAACAAATGAAATTTTTTTTAAATTAATGACTATAATCTAGTTCTTGAAAAATTTGGAAGATACTGGAGTTTGACCGGAGTGTCATAAACTTAAAATAAAATTTTGACAATCTTGAAAATGGTTCCTTCAATTCTTCCAGATCGGGTTTCTTTCAACGTTAAAAAAACTCAATATTTGCTCACTTACCATATAATTAACTGGTGGCCACTAATTAAAGTGATTCAGCTGTAAAAATTCAGCGTTTAAAGTGGTAGCAGTCGTGACCAAGTACCTCTCAAGTGCAAAGGATTAAGCAATGGAGACAAATAAAAGAAATTGCAAAAATGTTTTAAAAAAATATTAAAATACCAAATTTCAGATAAATAAATAGTTAGATAAATCAAAACTAATCCAATATTCTTTTTAAAAAATTTTAATTAATGTCCGCAGATACTTTCTCCGGTGTTTATATCTTCATCTTTTAATAATAACGCATTAAATATTTCTTAAAAACTGGATCACATGATATACTATTTTTACTTGCCAGCATTGCCCTGAACTGACAGAAATAATTAATTTCCCGCTCTCCCTGAAGAACTGACAATAATTAACCCCTTAGATCACAGATTTTTTGAAAAAAACCGGCTAAAAAAATAATTTTTTTTAATGTAAAAAAAACACACTTTAGAACATTGTCTTTTCGTTTGGTGGACAATTTTGATATACTGAGCTTTTGTTCCATAGAAAAAGGCTATATTCAGAGATGCCAAATGCTCCGAACAAGCCAAAATAATTAAAAGAAAAACGGTAAATAACTACAAAGTAAATTTTGGAAATATTTGACTATTTTTGCTTGCTTTTTAGAAGGTATAGCATGACATAAGTACTATAAAATGGATAATTTTATAAACCATATGTTTAGAAATAAACTAAACTCAGTGGCGCGACAGCCCATAGAGGGCCAAGGCCTACTGTGCCCATCTCAGTTTTCTTGACCTTGGGCTCTGGTGTGCAGGAGCAGATGTTCCGGTCAGGTGGTCAGCCGAACGCGGAACCCCCAGTGTTTAGTTCCCAAGCATGCTTGGTACTCATTTATCTACCCACTGAAGGGATGAAAGGCTGAGCCAACCTTGCCCGGCCCCAGGATTGAACCAGGGACCTGTGGCACGACCGCGCGAAGCGCTACCGCTCAGCCACCGGGCGTCATCTTTAGAAATAGTGGTGGATAAAAATCTACAAAATTGAATTTAATAAACCAAGAATCACAATTGATAAACTACCACTTTAAAATATATATTTGCTGTCCGGAGCAAGTTGCAATCTCTGTATATTTTATATTTGAATAAATAAGTGTTATAGCTTACAATCCTATGTAAATGATAAATATCAATAAAACGTTAAAACATCTTCTTTCCGTTTGTAGTAAAATATTTATAACTACCATGACTTCTTATAGTTATAACAGATTAAAATAGTTTATATACCTGATATTTTTAGAACTCAAGTGAAAGCTAAAATTACAAAGCTTGTAATATAATCTATTCACCACTGTTTACTTTTTCTCAGATATGAAATAGTCCCGTTTATATTTTATATCGATTCATAGATGGTACTCATGATTTAGTTATGGAATTCATGGATGTTTTATCCCCTTCTTTGAAAACAAGCTAGGAAGCCAATAGTTTTTACAACCAAGTTTCTTCTCATTTCCTTATAAGATTCACAGCGGGAGTTTTTCGAGCAATAAGTAAGTTAAGCTTTCAGTAAGTTAATAAATGAGAAATATGTCTTACCTCTAAGTTCCTCGACTGGTGTCACAAAAAAACTAATAAATGCTTTATGAAAAGATTTTCTGAACATTTCAAAATCCAAAGGATAATCAGGGTATAATATAGCTTGCATTGCAATGGCATTTGCTATTATTATTAAAGCTGATAGTTTCATAAAGTTGATAAAGTCAATTGTGATCTGCATTAAAAAGAAATTTGATTATTGTTTGTTATTTTACAAAAGATAAGATTCATCATTTTTATACCATCCGATATAGAAATGGTGAAATATTTATACGCAAAAAAAGTCTCAGATATGTGAAGAATGAGATTTTTATCTTTATATATTTTTTAGAAGTTTTAATGTTTTTATTATTTTTCGAGAATTATTATAAATATCAACCTTTTTAGTTTTCTGACCTTTTTTCCTATGGTAACTCTAAAAATTTACGATTCTTTGTTTAAAAAAGTCGACTAAAAGGTATTTAGTCCTCCGCGATATTCGAATAACACTGGGGAACAAATCTTTTTATGCCTTTATAGATTTGATCTTGCCTAATTCAAATATGGGAATTTTGAATATGAAAACATTTTTGCTGCTAAAGCTACAGACTTTTTATTTTTAAAAATAATATTTCTAGTTTATATTTAGTCGAAATGTTTTTAGTCGAACAAGTTAAAAATTGCATACGAATTTATGCCCGGAAATCTCGACATACGTGGCTGGGGGTGCTTCCCAATATAACTTGTTCATAAGCTCACGAATAACAGTTTATAATAGAGAAGCACGCTTAGCGGTGTATGTTGATATTTTCAGGCAAGGGTTCCAATGCAGTTTTAATCCTGAAAATATGCCCCAACTCAACTAAAAGTATGAGAAGGCGACATTTATGCAACGCCCAATTAATTATAATGTTTTTAACTTGTACATTTTGATAAAAAAATAGACTAAAAATGTCATTTAAAAAACAGACTGTTGCATGGAAAGAGAAACAGATTGCAAATTTGAAATCAACGTTACGAAAGTATCTAAGATTCGTTAAAAAATTTCAAGCAAAAGCAACAGAATAAAAACTGTTCCAGAGTGTAATTTCAACGTAATTATAAAATATGTATGCCACTTTAATATAGTTAACTTGCCAAAATAGAACAAACAAAATAGGCAACAAAATAGTTAGCAAAATAGAGCAAAATTATGCAATTTGCATTTCTATTATCTTCTATCTTTAAAATCGTCACTTTATAAAATACTTCGCAGAAAAGGGAGCAGTTGACAAAGCTGAACATTTATAATGTAAAAAAGGTACACAGTATTTTAGAGATCGTTTTTCAAAAACCACTCATAATTTTCCCACTTTTTCTTTTTAAAAAAATGAATATAAATTGAGGGAAAATCTGAATGAGCCTTTGCTTTTAACAAGTTATTTTTATAATGTTAATAATAAACGCCATAATAAATATTTTTTGAACATAAAAAGAAAATGAATTGACAAATAGCACAAAAAGTGTACAAACGTTGTTACTAATATGCACAATTAAACTTGAAAGTTTATAGTTATTAAAAAAATGTGGTTGATACGCAAGTCAGTGAATTTAAAAAGAGCGGAAAATCATTGAATGGTTTAGTCATTACCTATGTAAACCAGGGACACTTCATCTATATTATAAAAAATATACTTTGTACGCGTTTGTAAGTGTGAAGTGTTGTAAAGTAAGTGTGTTTCATTCGTACATAACTGAGGGAGGAGAATTCTTACCATATATTTGACTCTATAAAGCAAAGGTCCCAATGTTGAAGATATAGGAAGATAGATGAAAATCATTCGATAGAAAAACCATATCAATCCTATACATATAAGAACTTTTCCAACGTAAGGATCTTTCCAAGGTGTTATCCGAAGTGTGGCATAAAATATTACAAACAATATCATATACAATATCTCAAGACAGCCGTAAAATAGTTTAGTATTCGGAAAAGCCTGAAAAATAATAATTTGCTGTCAAAACAATTAGACTAACTACTAAAAATACTTTTAATCCAATTAAGTATTATCTACTTTTAATACTAGGAAAGATATGTACGTAATTCGAATACCTATGGATATATAAAAAGTAATTTTGTTCCCAATTATTTCTATGCGTAATTTTATTCCAAAAATTGCAAAATGAATGCAAAAAATAGTCCTCCCAAAATTAATATTCTTACAATAAAACCAATTTTGAAAACTGCTTTATCTTTGGCGATTTTTTCCTTAACCCTTTACCAAATTATTAAAAAAAATATCGAAAATGCGTTAAATCTTTTTCATTATTAAGTGATGGCTATTTTAGACTATAATTAAAACTAAACGAGCAAAAAGGACATTTTCATCGTTTAGTTTCAATTGCAGTCATTTAAATAGATTTAGAAATTCGAAACAAAGATATTTTTCCAATGAATGAGCACTAGCTGCGGTGACTCAGGGAATACTGCTCTCACGTCCCAAAGAGATGACCCAGGTTCGAATCCCAGTGGAGAAACATAGTTAAATAAGAGGAACATTGTCGGTTATTCAATACAAATTCTGAGCCCAGATCACACCGCTGACATAAAATTTTCTCAGTAGTATAGTTCGTTCACCAGGAGTTGGCACTTGACTCCGCCTTCATCACGTGGTATCCAACGATACTATTTCGCTATTTTTGGGAGAAGGATGTGAACAATCCTGAACAAGGTTGCTATTTGGCGATCGTATGACACAAATATTTATTTCGCATTCCTTATGTGCATTTTTTTAACATTAAATATTTCATATATTCGATTATATTTTTCGCTTTTGAGTTAATAGTTAATCCTTTTTAAGACATTTTGCTGGGAAAACAGCAGTTTTTAAATTTAAAATATTTTTAATTAACTAGATTAGCGAAAGGTATAATAGCAGATTTATAAAGCGTAGTAAGTGACCAAAAAAAAATTCACTGTTTGCGTTTGGCGCGCTTTAAGGGTTGTCTGAATTTCAAGCGCGGAGACGTTTCTCCTCTTACTCCCGCGTTGAAATGAACTCTTCGTTCGAGAAGGTGGAGCCAAGTGCCAACTCCTGGTGAACGAACTATAGACGTATCATGGGTTAAAATTCACTCACCGTTGGGATAGCCGATGGTGGTTTTCCTTTACATAACGCAAATGCGGGGGACAGTTTAATTTAAAAGTCCTAAATGAAGGCTAGTTTGTCCCCATGATTGATCCAAGTGCTCTCTTGTCTTCTGGGTTCAATTCAAAATTATATGGCTACGGAGTTGGGCATTCATAGTCGTAAATTCAGAATGGGGTTGGCTGTTCAACACTGGTCAAAAAATAAAATAAAATGAATGCGCATGGTCCGGGAGTGGTCATAGTGAGGAATATTTTAAAAACTAACTTATAAATCACCAAACGGTTCCTTATCTATCACGTGTATTATTGTGTATAGAAATAAGAATCGAAATAAAGCTTAACAATTTCTTACAAATGAAACAAGAACAATAGTTAAAAGATATTTTCATTTTGATAACACAAGAAAAATATTATTTATTTTTCTTTCAGTTATGAATAACTTTAAATAAAACTGCGATCTTTTTATTTTTCTTATTAAATAATTTAGTTAAAATTTAGTTTCTTTTAACAATTTTAAACAACTTAAAAATATGAGATGGCACAAGGCTTTAACGAATCTGCATTAAAATGCACCTACATTAAAATGCATTTTCTTAAACTAAAATTATATCGGCATTAAACCGAATCTGCGTAAACTAAAAACGTATCTGTATTAAAATATCACAGCATAATAAAAACGTGACTGCAATTAAACCAATTTGCTTTAAACTAACCTTTTGCAAAGCATAAAGTCGATGCATAGAATCAAAGGCTATTAAACTTGTCCAAATACAAACTGCTAAATCTAGTGTCGTGTTTCCACAAGATGGCCAAATGACAGCCAAACTAAAAACTATCAGGTACAGAATGTAGAAAATCTAAAAATAATTATGAAACAATAAGAGGAACATTATGGATATGAAACTGTAATATGAACATTAAGAAAAGTTACAAACCCGAAAAAATAATAATTCTTTTGTATGAATAACTCAATTTTTACATTACTAAATTTTTCAGCTGTCAAAAAAATATGCGTCCAAATTTAATTAGTGTCATTTATTGTTACAATGCAGTATATCCCGTAACAACCACCCTTAAGGAGCATTTTTAGTGAAGTTAAAGTAAACTATGCATGTTAAGGATCAGAAAATGAAAGAATAAGAGACAAAAAAAAAAACTTTTAAAACTTTAAAAAAAAGTATAATTGAGATCAGAGAGAGCAAAGGGTGAAATAAAATCATCAAAAAGCGTTGCTTATCCGTATAGTGGGACAAGAATGCATTCGCCAGAAGCCGCTTAAAAGTTTTCTCCTTAAATTAATTGGGTTTTGGTGATTTTAAAACCTCTCCTGCTCTTATTCAAAGCAATAGTGTTTGGTCATAGTCACATTTATTTTCTCACACCTAAATACTGATTTGTGAATCATAATATGCTTTTTTTACTTCATTTTTGCAAGCATTATAAAAATTTATTCTAAGGGTGGTCATTATAGAATGCCCTTTAATTTAGCATTTTAATTCTTAAGCATTTATGTATATGAAAGAAGCATTAAATAAAGTTTCTGTCTAAACGCTATTGCAAGTTTTACCATTTTTTAACATTGTTAAGGGTCTCCTTCAGAGTCATATGGAATTCTATTTTCTCCATGTTAACAAACCTAGCAGTGAATTGTATGAAAACAATTTTCTAATTTATTAAGTAACTAACAAATATTTTTTAATATTTTTCGTTTCATTCATTGAACCTAGTTAAATTCCAGTAAACGTGAAATATAGTTAACCTAGTTATGAATTTTTATATTTTATTCCTTTGTCGAAAAATTTTTATTTAACATATTTTTCAAACTTTTTTCATTGTTTTGTATCAATTAAGGTCAAAATAAGTGAAAAATATTAAATTTAGTATTTTAATAATTTATTGTTATAAAATGCTACATAAAACATTGGTGTATTTTTCTGCATTATTCCAAACACGGCTCACTTCCAAACAAAAAACCTTTCAAATTCGCACTTATATTTGCAGAAATTTAGATCTAAGAGAAACAGTTATTCATCATTGAAATTGATTTTGTAAATGAATTTTATGAAATCAATTATATTTAAATTTTTGAATATAAATTTTTAAAAAAAATTAAACTACGTTTTTCGGATTTTTTATTTCAGTACAACTATAATTCCGATAATCAAACAGATTTTTTTTGATAAGTAATAGACTGTTTTTTATAGTTAAAAAAAATTCTAAAATACGCTTTTGCTTGTAATAAGAGCGTCAGAACAAATATATAAAAGGGCACCAGTGTCTCATTTGAGTCAAAGACCAAAGGTTAAAAGTAGTTTTAAGACTTAAATTTTGAAAAGTTCAAAAAATTTTAAAAGTATTTACAATCTTAAAATTCGAAATTTGTCATCTAGATTCAATAGTACATATTTCAGAACATAAAACAAAAAATATTTAAAAACATTAATTAGTCATTGAATAAATAACGAAATTGCTTTTAAGTAATTCTCTGTTAGTTAACAATGAAGAAGAATGCCTTTCTTTTGCTTGAAGCGGACACTTATACAATATTTTCAATGATTAGTTTAAGTTTAAAGTCACCTCAGAATAACTAAAAGTTTTGTACATAACAAACCAATACAGATAAATGCATATTAATTACATGAGAGACCCAAAACTTAGTAATCGGAGCACTCCACATCCAATAAATCATTTTCCAAAGCGGTGGATAACCATATCTCATGAGACGCATACGATCTCTTTCTTTTTGGGTCGCACTAAAAATAAAGAAATATCCTCAGTGGTTTTAAGTTTGGCTACGCACAAAGAATAAATAACAAGCAGTTTCAAGTTAGATAAATTTTCAAGCACTATTTTTATGTTTAAAATCGAAAATTTTACTTCATCTTCAAAAAAGAAATCTCTATAACCTGTTTCTTTAATAATTTTAAAATAATACGTGAAATAAAATTCGCTATTAATAAGATACATTTCAATCTCCAAGTGACAGTAAATTTATATACTAATAAAATATTTTATGTAAACTTTTATTAAAGAAATCTTTAAAATTTTAAATTGTATATTTCAAGTATGGTATACCACATTAACATTTTTAGTAAACTTCTAACAATGCTTTTTAAAATTTTAAATCTAATTATAATATTAACAAAATATAATAAAAGAAATTACAATAATGTAATTATAAAAACAATTAATAATAGTCATAATAACAAAATAATCAATAACAGCAGTTATAGTCAGGTTTAACTACCCTAATTTTTCCTTTCTCCAACGAAAATAATCGATAATACAGCAACAAAACTTAACAGAAAATATTGATTATAATAATAGTAATGAGGATTTTAAAGCATGGACTTAACAGCAGCGACACTCAATTTTTTGAAGCTCACGGACCACCAAGCAGAAACTAATATCCACCACCCAGTATCCAAAACTACCATCTTAGAACAGAATTGACGTGTAACAGAGATTTTTAAAATTTGTACTAATTTAAAAGTCATTAAAGATTTTCAGTTAAACTCAATGTATATTGTTAATAAAATTTTTATTTAACATGACTATCGAGGAGGCGAAAAATATGTAAACGTTGATAACGTATAGTTAAAGTTTACTTAATAAGTATAATAAAATTAATAATATTCAATATGTGTGACTTCACGTTAGTGGGAAGGCAAGAAATTTAACTGAATCCAAAGCAAAACACCTTGTTTGTTAACAGTTCTTTCACGGACCACTAAAATACCACGAAACACTGTTTGGTGACAGCTACTCTGCGAGAGAGAAGTTTGGAGAATATCAAAAGCAGGTCCTAGCTGACATTATAACAGGGTGCGTAGCCAAATTATTCAACAAAAAATAAGCACCTTTTAAGCACTCAAAAATATTTTTAAGCACTTGAAAAAAATATCATAATTAGGCAGGGTGGGAAGGTTTTTGACAATTGACGGTTTTATCTTGTTTTAACCTTCATGTCAAAAAAAAAAAAACACTTTTGGCATTGTTTTTGACAATTGTCAAAAATCATGAAATTTTGAATCATGTGAAACGAATAGCGTTTTCATACGCTACGGGCTGACTATACGCGAAATAGACTGGGGTTGAATTAATTATGAAATAATGAATAGAACAATGTGAACTGAGTCTTTTTGCATAATTTGAAGCGAAAATCAACGTAGTAAAGGAAAAATCTCATTTTGAAAAAGGGAAAATTAAGCACTTTTTAAAAACACCCAATGAAAAAAGCACCTTTAAGCACTTTTAAAAACGTTATGCACCCCGTATAATGTATTGAAGATTTTTTCTTCTTCATAAATATTATTAAAATCTTTTTAAGCGTATTCCCACTTAGTATATTTCAAAAAAAGATAGCTTTTCTGAGGTTGTTGACTTTATGTCGATATACCTTCCTCCCCCTCAAACACACTCAGACTGTAGTTTAGTGACCCCATCCACTGAGATATCTGAAATTCAATGACTTGACAAAAAAAAAAATCAATGTTGCATATTTTAATCTGAGCAAAATTAAAGAAAATTCAGGAAATCCCGATTTCTTAAAAAATGTAACTTATTTCTTCTTCTTCCACGAAACTGTTCTTTAATATTTATTGTATGCTGTTATTACATATCTGCCATTATTACATTGCTGAAGAAGAAATACGTGCCATTATTTCTTCTTCCACAAAACTGTTAATTCAATTTTCAATAATATGCTTTTATTACATAGCTGCCGAATTTTACGCTTTTCGAAAAAACAGTAGTTTTTTCGTGGCAGTGAAATAAAACTTAAGGTCTGGTTTCTTAGGACAAGCGCCTTATCTGGGCGTCAGCGGAAAGTTGACCTAGATCTGACGCCAAAAGAATACTTTTTTGTTAGCTCAGCATGAGCAGTCGGTCCAACGCAGGCATTATCTCTCATTGCGCATGCGTTAATAACGTAAACAAATATTTATTTTGAATTTGTACTGATTTTGTTATTGTCGACCAGTGTTTTAGAGAACAAATAATGACCTTGTCCAAGAAAAAACACATTATAGCTGAGCTAAATGAAGAGTGCTATGTTTAATGAAGAAGCTATGTTTAATGTCAAAATCAAAATCTTGGCTGATTTCAATGTGCAGTTGGATGTTGTCCGCCATTGCTTCTGTGGTTAACGTCACGCTGTAATCCAACTGCAGTTGAGTTGGACGGTAATTGTAGTTCAAGATGAGCGTACAATGACGTATACTATCAAACTCACAAATGGACCAATCAGAGGTTAGCGCTGATTTCCAGCTGACGGCGTCCTGTCCTAAGAAACCAGGCCTTTAGAGTCAGGTTAAAGTTAAGAGAATTATTGTTTAATTTCATAGCCATCAAAAGCACTACTTGAGTATTATGTTTTTTCATACATTTTAATGAAATTAATTTACAAGTATATTTATATATTTTTCTGCCCCATCACCAAGAGATTTAAGAAACTTTGTTTCTTACTGTAATCCTTAGGAAAAAAATTAACGGCCTCCGCCGGCTACAAAGCGACTAAATATAATAACTGGCGTTAAAATTATATGCCAATTGCCACCCGAACACCACTTTTCGGAGCGAAAATCAACCCCTTGTGAGTTTTCTGACTATTTTTTTTTAATAAATATGAAATTTTTATAAATATTTTATAATATTCTGAAAATTATTTGTTTCTTAAAATTGTTCTTCATTTTAGAAATGAACCTTGTAATGTTTACCCTATTTTGAAAAAATTATTTAAAAGATTATCTAGCAGTACAATACAAGATTACCTAAAAAATCCTTACATTATTAATTTCAACAATTTTCTTAATCGTTTAAAGTGACCAGATTTTTTTAAAACGCAGCCATTATTAAAAATGCTACAACTGGCCACTGGCAAACAAAAATTTCCTAATTTTTCACTAAACCTAGCACACAATTCACAAAATCGAAAAATTGAAGACTCTTAAGCTTCAGTAATATAAAGTTAAGAAGCTTTCTACTTATGTCCCGCAGAAGCTAAAATTTTTGTGTGCCAGACAACATAAAATGACTTAAAAAAAATATATAGCTGCATTAATGTCTTTTTTAATTCTTATTTAAGATGTATTTCACTTCTTTTAGATCTATATCTATAATAACTTTATTTGAACAGAAAATAATTTTAAAATAACCTGTTTTTTATTTTGTTTACTTTGTATCTATGTCTTAGGTTAACTTAAACTTATAAAATAATACAATTTACTTCTTTTTGTTTTCTTGCCATTCTGATGCACCAAAATATGGACTTTGTATTTCATTTTCTAATAAATAAAGAAAAAAGATATTATACAATAATTGAAAAATATTATCAGAAATGAAAGACTTGGGGCAATATAATGATAAGTAGAATTTTCAAATTGTTGTTTTCTACTGCAAAAACAAGATTCATCATTTTGGTTTGGATATGTGTATCAAGCATATTTTATTTAAACAGAATCACATAGTTTTATCTAACGGTCAAAAAAAGTCCAAATTTATTGCATAGTTCTATGGGTATGCTATGATTTTTTAAATTTTTTTCTATAATTCAGGGAATAATTCAAAAATGTTTCAAGACAAATGTTGCAGAAAGGGATGCAATAAGATTATTTAATAAAATTCTTTTCAGCATTAAAAAAATATCAATTCTTATACTTTTTAATTAATACAAAATATATCTATTAATACAAAACTTATGAATCGCATTTTTTTTACAGGTTTAAGACTGCTCATACCGACAAAAGGTAGCTTGGACGTAGCAAGCTCAAATATTTTTCTGATGAGCAATTGAAATAATATATTAACTCCATCAGATTTAGTTACGTTTTTTATAGGGAAACATATTCCTTTTGGGACATTTTTTTCATAACTAGTTTAGTTATCCCTTATGAAAATTTAAGGTATATTTAAGGTTGATTTGAGGTATTTTTGAGGTATTAAGGTTGTTTTGAGGTATATTTAAGGTTGCAGAGAAAACAGCAATAAAAATTATACCTCGTAAAGGTTGTAATTAAGGTGTACGAGGTTGATTTATATATACTTCAGCTTGTTTTGAGGTTGTTTAAAATTCACTTCAAATCAACCAGACTGATAAGGAGATTTTTAAGGTATACCAGGTTTATTTTCTTACACTTGTAACAAAAGAGGTATTTTTGAGGTATAAAAATTTTTACCTTATTTCAACTAACGATAAAAAGGTATTTATTGAGGTATATGAAGTCATTTTATTTATACCTAAGCTTATTTTGAGGTTGTTTTAAATTCACTTAAAATCATCCAGACTGATAAGATGATTTTTAAGGTATACGAGGTTGTTTCTCTTACACTTGTAACAAAAGAGGTATTTATGAGGTATAAAAAAATCAACCTTATTTCAACTAACGAGAGTGAGGTAATTATGAGGTATAAAAAATATACCTTTTTTCTACTAACGATATTGAGGTATTTATGAGGTATAAAAAAATATACCTTATTTCAACTAAAGAGAGTGAGGTATTTATTGAGGTGCTGAAGTAATTTTATTTATACCTAAGCTTGTTTTAAGGTTGCTTAAAGTACACTTCATATTAACTAACTCACTTCCCAGAGTTCCATGCGAGCCGGCAAATGGCGTGTGTGTTGACAATCGAAAGTCTATTCGAAATTCGGTAAGTGTGCTTGACATTTATTAATTTAGTTTTATCACTTTTAATCAAATATGCTTCAATTTTGAAACTTAAATTTTATTATTTTTGTTTTAACGACGCGTCCTGATCTTAAATAATTTAAGTTGGAGGATATTATTAGAGGCTATCGTCGTAAGCTTAGCAATAAGAGAGAATAACCGAAATATTTCTCGTCACTGTTTTGGGTAACATTACTGGTGAATCGTTACAGCAGGTTATTCACATTATATTTTATTGTTTGTAGTTCAGTCAAATAGAACTATTCTTTTTATTTTGCTTAAATGTATATGTTTTAACGTAGAAGTATGCACGCTGATTAATTGAGAAAAATGTTCACAATTTTTCTTATAAATAAATCATTGAAAATTGAAAGATTTTTAAAATAGCAATTTTGCTTTGAAATTCTACTATAGCTGTATGCTTATCGTTTGGATATTTGTTGCAAACTTTATATTATTGTTTATATATATATATATATATATATATATATATATATATATATATATATATATATATATATATATATATATATATATATATATATATATATATATATATATATATATATATATATATATATATATATATATATATATATATATATATATATATATATATATATAATGCGCCGCCGCGCATGTGTAAATAGCACATGCGCGGCGGCGCAGAAGAAGAGACAAGCAAGCTACTGCTCAGCCTTCCCCTAGGATATAGTTCTGAATTTATACCTAAAAGAAAAAGTAATCTCTCCTAATAAACTATAGAATTTATGTAATTGTTGATAACAATAGTTTGCTAGATATTTGATAATTGAAAACTAGTAACTGTACTAGCTCACTTCTTCATGTTTGATCACAAAACTGCTATTTTCACTACATGTTATTTTCTCGCATTTTACCCACGTTAATTATTTACTAAGCAGATTGTTATTACTTATTAGAATATTGGGCAGAATGAAATTAAATCCGATTTCAAGTTTATATGACAATTTGTTTCAAGGTTATGAGCTTTTTCATGCAGCTGTTTATGGTTCACTACTTCAAAAATGTGCGAATTTCGGAAATCTTAAATATTTTAGAAATAAGTCAGTATAGTATGCAATTTTAATCCTGAATTGAATAAAATCAATTGCAAATAAAAACATTTATTGTTGAAAGTAATATGCATTATTTAGAGTTTCATCCTATGGGATGTGTATTTATATTTAAACAAGCGTTTGTAACATCTAACTATTAGTTTTATTCTGCTCGGTATTATAAGTTATATAGGAGATATTATACTCAACTTATTTTAAAAGTATTATTTCAAATCATTCTCTCGACATTTTCCTCACATAAAATTACTCACAACTTTAAAATAAATGCTCCTTATCAGCTTGTAATTTGCTCTATTCGATTGAGTGTAAAAAAAGAATAAAAATTGGTATATAACTTTAAAATTTAAATTTATTGAACGATTGTAGATTCTTGATTACATTGATTAAAAATTATTAAAATAACTATTTTTTAAGAAACTCTGATGTGATTGACAATAACATAAGTCCTTTTCAGAATCAGCGTCAAAAATTTAAAAAAAAGCTGCTAGTTTCATGAAGTCTGACAAAAAGTTGAAAAATATAGACTAGGTTTATTGAGTTTAAAGATTTTTAAAAAAGAAAGGGAAGGAAATCTAATTATTAAACTTACAAGTACCATATTGTTACAGATGTATAGAAAAATAAAAAGTGTTAAAATTGCATAATAAGATTGGAATTATACAGGGTGTTTATAAAGTCCCAGACCCATTTTGATGTTTAATAACTCATAAAATAATAAAGATAGATTAAAATTAATAACATTAATGGTTAGATAGACTCAAAAAGTTTCATGACCCTTGTAAATGAACTTCCACGTGTGCCCCCTTCGTCGCACGGAGAATATCAAGTCGATAGTCAATTTCACGAGAGGTAGCTTTCTTTTTTACAGAAAAGACAATCTCATCAGTCGTATACTTAGACATGTTGGAAAACTTCGTATTTCCACAACTAGAAGAGCTTCAGCCACATGTCTTTTTGCAACAAGATGGTGCACCACCTCATTGGGGTATCATCGTTCGTAGTTTTTTGAATGACCATTTTACAGGAAGATGGATTGGGCGAGGAGGTCCAATTCCTTGGCCACCCAGATCACCTGATATAACGCCGCTGGACTTTTTTCTTTGGGGATTTATAAAGGACAATGTTTACAGGAGGATCGTGTCGAACATTGATGGCCTAAAAACCAAAATTACAACCGCAATAGCCTCTGTGGATGCCGACATGCTTTTGCCGCTACCTGGCGTGAAATTGACTATCGACTTGATATTCTCCGTGCGACGAAGGGGGCACACGTGGAAGTTCATTGACAAGGTTCATGAAAGTTTTTGAGTCTATCTAACCATTTATGTTATTAATTTTAATCTATCTTTATTATTTTATGAGTTATTAAACATCAAAATGGGTCCGAGACTTTATAAACACCCTGTATATTTGAATTTCTGTAAATTTTGTTAATGGTAATACTGTCTTCAGTGTATTTTATTTTGTGGCTGTGATACATGTCATGCTTTTTAGCTACGAGGATTGAATAGAAATGGCAGAAGATATTTATCTGAAAAGGAAAATTAATTTTATCCAGTTAATTTAAATGATAAAAAAAAATACTTTCTAATATTTTAAGACCTGCCACTATTATTGTAAGTATGACTTTCTTACTAATTTATATTTTTTTTCCTTTTAGGTTCCAATAATTACAAGTTTCAACATGTAGACGGAAACAGTATTTAAAATAATTTTGTTGGTTTGTAAAAAAAGTGAAATTTTAGTTTTTAATAAAAGTCCTTTGAATTTCAGCTGACTAATTATTTAAATTTGTAGTTTTATAGCTTTAAAAATTCAAGCACCTTAGACAACTATCTTCTAAAAATACGAGTATAAGTTCCCATAAATAATTTTTACTAACTGTAGAATTTGGATAAGTGTTATTTTAAGATGTTTTAAATAAATCTATTAAAATTATAGAAGAATTATGCATTTGAAACTTTCTTTTATAGCTTAACAAAAGAAGCAATTACTGCCGAAGGTTTAATATTAAAAATTTCAGGTTGATAAATGATCTCTACTAGTGAAAAAAATGTAATTCACATTATTCTTCATATAATATATATAATATCTTTATATATATATTATATTTTTTATATAGTGAGTCTAAAAATTAATAAACTAGGTGGTCTGTATAACACCTCACCTTCGTAAGTGCTAAAAAAAACGTCTTTGGTTGATAAATTAATACTTCTAAAAATACAAAAATATATACTTGAGGTTACGAAATAATAACTTAAAGTAGAACATGGAACACATGGCAATAATTAAAAATAACCTTTCCAATTGTTGAAAATACACTTCAGGTTGATTTATAACAACCAGAAGTGTAAAATGGCCCACCTTAGGTTGAAAAATATATACCTCTACAAGCATAAAATTATATACCTGAGGTTGAAGAATAATTACCTGAGGTAGAACAAAATACATTTGAGGTTGATTTATAACAACCAGAAGTGTAAAACGACACACCACAGGTTGATAAATATATACCTCTACAAGCATAAAATTATATACCTGAGGTTGAAAAACAATTACCTGATGTCGAACAAAATACACCTGAGGTAGATTTATAATAAGCTGAAGTGTAAAATGACACACCATAGGTTGAAAAATATCTACCTCTACAAGCATAAAATTAGATACCTGAGGTTGAAAAATAATTACCTGAAGTCGAACAAAATACACCTGAGGTTGATTTATAATAACCTGAAGTGTAAAATGACACACCTTAGGTTGTTGAATAAATACTTCCACAAGTGTAAAAAAATATACTTCAGGCTGAAACATATATACCTCTGGAGGTATATTTAAGGTATATTTGAGGTTGATTTTGAGGTATTCATTTGCACCCTTTTCAACCTTTACGACGTATTTAAACAACAGCCTCCTTTATACCTTTAAAATATACCTCGTTTATACCTCATTTATACCTCGATTTTTTCATAAGGGATTGCTTTCTAAACTATAGAGCATTAATATAACGAAACAAAATTTGGCTCCCATTTATCCCGCCTACTAGGTACTTTAATCCAGTAACATTATGAAATTAATTTGAACATTTTTTTTCTCTCTATTCGATGAAGTTAGGTGATTCTGTATTTGATTACGTTATTTGAGTTTGATACATAAACCAAACAAGGTGCTAGTTTTATGTATCAAAACCAATCACGTATCATTTTTGTAGCAGAAGTGTTACCAAGGTTTTAGTGAATTCTCGAGTATAATGCATCTAGAGCTTCGAAACTTCGAGAAGGTAAATGAGATTTTTCTTGTCACAACTTGCCGGTAATAGAGTTCCTGCTTGTCAGAGAGTTGCGGCAATATGGGTAACATTCTCTGATTGGTAGAGAATCAAAACTTACCGAAATAAAACGAAGCAAACTTTTTCTCTTAGATTTAACATGCAGTGATGGACAAGATATTTTTATCCGGCGAAATATCAAAATTATAAATGTGTATATTATTTTCTTGTCTTTAAAGTATTCTTCACTATTCAAAGTATCTATTATACACAAATATATTGTTAAAAAATCATTTATTTCGTGAAATAATTACAATTCAAAAATTGTCATATCTCTACTTGTTACTTTTATCAAGTTATTTTTGTTATTATATGCTGAATAAATCACTGTTTTAGCACTTGAGACTTTAAATACTTTATTGGTGTCTTCATGTGCTCGTATTAACCTTGTATTTTTTTTAAATCATTGAAAGCTGATTATTCTGTCTTAAGTGATCATTGGGTCTTTATATAGAATTGTAAACTAATTTTTTATGTCAATTTATTTTTAAGTTAAAAAGCAATCGTATTAAATTTTGCATAAATTATTTATACATTTTCCATTAGAAAAGCACCGTTTGTTTGTTTGAGTTTATATTGAAAATAAAAATCTGGACAGGGTAGCTAGATATTCTATAAGATAAACATGGAGATATTGCATTAAGTTCTTCTTTAACGATTAATTTTAAGATTCTTTCTTCTGCTATCTAATTATGCAAAAATTATAACTAACTTTTATACCATATCAGGAATTTTACACATATTATTTTTAGAGTTACTAAAACTCTTGAATATAGTTCCACTTAATATGCAGTAAGTATAATATTTTTATAAGAGAATAGTTTGCTTTTACTCTCTCTGCTCAAATTGTCAAAAATGATAATAAGTCTTCTATTTGCTATACATAATATGAAATATACCTTTTTACTATATAATATACTATTATACTATAGGATATACTATTATTGATAAGTGATATCAATCTGAATCTTAATGATTGTTGTTTTTTTAAAGGTATTTTTTATTGTTAGTGTTATAAAAAAAATTGCTTATATTTGTTTGTTTTTTTAATTTAAATTTTATTTTATGCATTGAACAACACAACTATTTTTTAAAAAGATAAGTATTCAATAAGTATAACAATATGTAATTTCTTTTTAAAAAATCATTTCTATTTTAGAAAATTGGGATAAAATCATTTGTTACAATAAAATAACATAAAAATTTAAGAACTACGTTTTTTCAGCGAACTAAAAAAGAGAAAACTATTCTATTTTTTTTCACAGTTAAACCACATCATTTTTTAAAAGCCGTTTGATGCTAATTATCGGTGGCTATGAAGTTTTTTACGAAAATGGTTTTCTTTACGGATCTTATCTGACGAAACATTTTGCATCTACATAAGTTTTAAAGTAATCGAAATTTTGCTTAACGATAAATTTTGCTAGCATTCTTAAAATGAATGAATTATCATCATACTCAAAGCTCCAGTTGAAATTTAAGCACTCTGGTTCAGAAAAAAATGGTCAAAATAATGATTGGCTATAAATTTCATTCCATTATCCCAGTAGAAGTCGAAAAATTATCACTACTTGCTTTACCATCTTACGCAGTTTGCTTTTAAATACTTTAACTAGTTGGAAAGCTGTAAAAAGTTGGATTGTCGATAATATCCTTTTAGTATTAATATGGTTATAAAATATTAATTTTGGCAGGAAATAATTCGTTCATTTGACTCAGAGCTCTAGATGAAGTTTGAATACTCGGAAAATGATCGATATTTTTACCAGAGATCAATTAACTTTACGATAATATGGGGATAAAATTTTGATTATAATAATCAAGAAATGTTTGAAATTTGAATTGTCGTCATGCACTGAGGTACCCTTATAAGGCGAGCACTCTAGTAAATTAGAGAGTGGTCGGATGTTTGAGAATCGTGTTCTGCCGGTGGCACTCAGGAAATGATTACAAATAGCATTGTAATCCAGCATAAAGCTTGAGTTAAAATTTGACTGCCTTAGTTTGAATCTGGTCAAAATTTTGGTATACAATAAATTCTCTTTGACGGTTATATCGTGATGAATACTGCCAGTAGCGGCTGGGAAATAATTGAATCGGGCATAGGATTAATGTCGGGCCAAAACTTTAGTACGGTTTTGAGTGCTCTAGCCAGTTGTGAGAAAGAAGTCTAAATTTTGACTTGCAAAATTCCATCAATGTAATAAAAGTCTAGTAAAATAAAGAGTATTTTTTTAAGTAAAAATATATAGTTAAGTGATAAAAAATATGTTAATAAAAATAACTTTCACCTATCTAGTTTTTTGTAAAGTTATATCAATAACGGACTCATTTAATTAAAATCCTATTTATTTTAGTTTTCTTATTAACAATTATTCAATTCAAGCATTGCATGATACTAAAAAAAAAAAGAATAAGGAAATAACAATAAAAATCATTGTGTAAGCTAAAAGTTCCCAACACCTAGGAAGAAAGTAAGATTGGAAAGAAGAGTCGCCAAATGTGGTAACCCGATACTCTACCTTTTTCGCAACCCTAATGTTCAAAAAAATTTTTAAGCAACTCTTTTGCAATTTTGTAAATGTACGTTACATTAAGCAGAATTTTGGCAATAATAATCTTTGTCTGACTGAGTTAAGGTCGCAGACAAAGTAGGAATTATGTAGATAGTGCTGAGGAAAAACTGCTACCATGCGTCTATTATTTTTCGTTGAATGAAGAACAAACACTGACCATCTGTGTCTAGAAATTCGTGTTCTGATGTTTCTTTGAATCGCACCCAGAAGTACATGGGGAAAATGAGAAATGCGCACAACACAACCTAAAAGACAATCAGTTTTAAGAATTAATCTTTGCTCATTTTAAGGTTATTAATGGGTAATAAGTTATGAATTTCTGAACTAAGAAAAGATAAATTCATTGCAATCAGAATTAGCAAGAGATATATGTGCTGTGAACAGTCGCCTTTTATGTATGTATATTATTTCAGTTTTTTTTTTATACTTAAAACACCACAAACACCTTGTCTTATTACAGATGTCAGTTATTTTGAGATGAAAGTAAATTTTTATAACTGTTTCATTCCTTTGAAAGGAAAGGGTTTAGAAATAACTGGGGAAATTTTGTTTAGTATTTCCCTTAAATATTTTCTTTTAAATTAAAAAAAAAACAGGTACCCTTTTATCTACTTAATTATGATTTATCATTTTATTAAATTGTGTCATAAAACATTCAAAACTAATTTCCGTATGTTTCCTCATATATAATTCGTGGTTATCATGATATGATTATGTTAAGCAGCCTTATATTTCATTGAAAATATTTATTAGCTGGGAACTTGACGAAATGAAACTCTGAAAGGAAAGGGTTTAGAAATAACTGGGGAAATTTTGTTTAGTATTTCCCTTAAATATTTTCTTTTAAATTAAAAAAAAACAGGTACCCTTTTATCTACTTAATTATGATTTATCATTTTATTAAATTGTGTCATAAAACATTCAAAACTAATTTCCGTATGTTTCTTCATATATAATTCGTGGTTATCATGATATGATTATGTTAAGCAGCCTTATTTCTCATTGAAAATATTTTTTAGCTGGGAACTTGACGAAATGAAACTCTGAAAGGAAAGGGTTTAGAAATAACTGGGGAAATTTTGTTTAGTATTTCCCTTAAATATTTTCTTTTAAATTAATAAAAAAAAACAGGTACCCTTTTATCTACTTAATTATGATTTATCATTTTATTAAATTGTGCCAGAAAACATTTAAAGGTAATTTCCGTATGATTTTTCATAAATAATTCGTGGTTATCATGCTTTGATTATGTTAAACAGCCTTATTCCTCATTGAAAATATTTATTAGCTGGGAACTAGACGAAATGAAACTTTCCATGCTTCTTCACCAAATGATTCAGCCGATTATTTTATTTTCATTACATTTAATTCACCCAAATGAAATGAAAAATGTGGAAAAAATCTTTGATAACGAAAAAAATAAGATTCAAGATAATTAACACAGTTCAGTAGTAGCTATCCTTTTTCTTAATATTATAAAAGCCTACATAGATTTAAAAACTTGATTTATTTTTTCAAGAAACGGGTTAAGGTAAAACTAGGTAATATTTTTAAAACTGCATCCCAGCTAATAAATAATTTCCACTTAGATATTAAATATGGCAATTATTCGATACTTTTTCACCAAATATAATTAAAAAGTCATAGTTTCAGTGCCCTAAACTCGAAGCAGAGCTTTAATTTTAAAGTATATACTGTCTTTTAATTTTTATTTTATAACCGGAATTGAACAGCTGCCGCAATTCTGAGTTTTCGACTATCGATGTTCAACTCCGTAGCCTTGTAATTTCGATCTCAACCCAGAAGACAAGGAAACCCCCTGATCAAGTAAAGCGACAAACAAGCCTTTGTGGAGGGTTTTTAATGGAACTAATCCGCATATACGTGACATGGAAAGGAAAAACACGCAAACCTCCCATGATCAGCCCGACGACAAGGAGATTCTAACCCATGACCCGTCAATCACTGAGGATATTTTACGTCAACACTGTGGTCGGTGCGAGCTAGGAGAAGAGTTTGTCGGCCACAGAGAGGATTCGAATGATTCTCCATTTTTGCGAATCTGTGTGAGCCCAGATAATATAAGGTAGAAGTAACTTTTTAGCTATGAAAAAAATGACATCACGAAAGTCTTTTCTTCATATTGGTATTTTGTAACACTTTAAATTAGCATAAAGAGCTCAGTCTAAAGATCTGTTTTCAATACTCACCAAGTCAGTTTTTTATAAATAAATTTTTAAGTGTCTTTTTTTTTCAAAATTTATTTCAAAAGAACATTTACCTTAATATACTTGGGAACTGAAAATAATCCCCAAGTAAGATCTCTCAATTTTATTTTATCCATGAATGTTTTGGTTAACCACTTTTGACAACAAGGATGAGCAACAAAGCCTTTGTTTTGAGAAAGAGCAGCCATGTCTACGACAGAATGATTTCCCCATTCTTGTATTTTGACGCTGAGTGAGTCATATGCCTTTGATGGCATATCATTATACACCAAGTCAAAAACGTTTAAAGCCATCTTGGCAAACTGCCTGCAATAAAACAAAATTCAATTTATTATATTTAAACATGGTGTTTTGTATGCAAAATTGTAAGACAATAACTTTCAATTCTAAGCTGCTTCCAAATAGATATGAACCATATTCCTTTTACAGATGGAAAAAGGTAGGGGTGCATGTCGACATTTTTCCTGAAACAGATACAGCTGACAGAATTTATTTTCGATTACAGAATTTGAAAATCGAAAATAAAATATTGCTTTCTAATAACAAAAGGCATTTAAAAGCATTTTGTGATGCTTAGCATTGATTTTTATTTCACATTATTATATTCATTCAATTTACATCGTTAGTTGAAATTACTTTATTGCCCGGAAGTGGGATACGAATTTTACGCTATTTAGATTAGAAAAAATTTCTATGTATCATATACTAAATAATAGCCTTTACATTTAAACATCAATGTAGGATATACCGAGCAAGAGCATACCAGACAATGGTCCTTAAACGTAAGAAATGGCAATGTAAAAAATACCGGGCAATGGAGCTTTACCTTAAAATCAGTGATGAGAATGTGATGGATTATCTATCTAATTAAACTTGCAAAAGAAAGACAACAATCCACTCCTCGTAGGGAGGTAGATTAGGATTGTAGATATATCGGTGCACACTTATTGTTTTGTAATCTTGAGTCTAGCATCAACCACCCCTAATGAATACTTTTAGAATTTTTGTTAAAAATGAAGTCAAAATTATTTACCAATTAAAGGTCTCAAAACAATACTTAAATGAGATAAAAACTTTAGAGTAATAACTTAAGAACAATACTTAAATTAGATCTGATAAAAGAGAATATTGAGGAAATATGGTGCACAATACATCAAAACCTGTTCAGTTACCGAAAGAAAAAATGAGAATTTAAAAGACGTATATTAGAACCTGTTCAAGTTTCAAATGGCAATAAAACAGGCTTCGATGGTACACTCGTCCTACTTTGCATAGGTTTTATTAAAATTGGATAGAAATTTTGTATTTTTCTTTTCAAATTATTATTGTATATCGACGAATCTATTTTTTCTCTTCATATTAGGCTTTTTATTCTTTTATTTTTCAATAATTGATTTTTCATACCATCGATTATTTTCGGCACACCCGGTATAATGCAATGCATCTCATTACATTGGTGTTTATGCAATAACGAAAGCATTTCAGCAAAGATGGAAATGAATTTTTCTAACGATCTTCTTTAAATTCGATTTTATTAAAATTTTTTTACACTTGAAACTGAATCATCCAATTGAAATCGCCATATTGTTTCAAAAGAAAAAAAGTTATAATAAATAATTCTGATAAAACATTAGTACGAAAAATTTAACTTACTCATTCAATGCTTTAAACTCTTCTTGCTGTTTACTGTCCCTGATGTAAACGTGTAGTCGATCTAGGATAACGCAGCAAACGAGGGCCATCATGACTGGCTGATCAATATGCTTCCACAAATGTATGGCGAGTTTTCCTCTATTCGATACTAAACACCATATAATCAATACTATCAGTGATTTACGTTCAGCTTCCTCGGCTGTTTTGGAATAATGCGTATTGTATATTCCCCTGGCACACTCATTCATTTGAAATGAACTGATGTAAATTGGTATTCCAATTAAGCTCTCAACGATCCAGTTTAAATCCCAATCAATGAAGTAGCCATCCAGCCTTGTGAACTACAAAAAAAAAAATTCCTTGTACCTTGTATAAAAGCTAGCTATCTTGGAGGTTTCTTAGATTCTTAGAAGATTCTTAGAGCAGAATGGAAAACGATTCTAAAGGCATTCGTCGACATAAAACTGCCAAGACAATCAAGAAGAGGCAAAAATTTGTGGAATGATCGTAAAATTTCTTGAAAAAATAGAACTGCCAAAACTCGTAGAGCCTCCAAAAAGCAAACATTAACTTTCTAAGTAATTCATTTTTCCTGGATCAATGGAAGAATTTTATTTGAGAAACATTAATGAATAAAAAATAAAAAGTTCCTAATGAATGGTTGAAATTTTTTAATTTATATTTTAAAGATTTTATGGTGTATAAGTTAAAAGAATGAAAAAGAATATAAATAAAAATAATATGAGGCAGAAAGAAAATAATACAATGAAAAGAATGATAAATGAAAAGAATAGAATGAAAAGAATATGAGGTTCAAAGTTAATTTCACTTACTTTCCTATAACCTAAAAGTTTCACCCAACAAACTTCGTGAAAAAACTCTTCTTTCAATACGTGTTCGAAAAGTCGAATAAGTCGAGTAGAGTTCAAATATCTGTGGACTTGAAAGTCATTTTCAAGAAACATCGAGATAAATTCTTCCCGGTCATCCCTCAATAAAGTTTGTTCGAACATGTTATGGTCAACCTAAAATTGCAGGTTAACCCATTAACGCTAGACACTTTATGTAGCAATGTCGGGAGAAGTTCTATATAGAAATGAGTTGCGATGAACTAATGTTTAAAATTAGTAGCTATTTTATTATCTTATAAAAAAATCACAATTCCATGATTAAAAATCAAAATTGGAAATTTCCTAATTACTAATTGTACTAATAAGCTATGCTATTAAGAGTTAAGTATCGTAGACACTGTGAATATTTGTTTCTTTTACAACTTTTAGAGCTAAAATATGCACTCGATAAAGAATGAAAAGTTTATTAAATAGTGTATAAGTAAGAGTAATGTTAACAAATGCTACAGATTTTTTTTTTAAACTATCAATGAAATTTTACAATGAAACGGACTTAAAAGACAAATCATTATCTAACTTAAGATATCCAATTCGTTTCGACGGATTTTTTTCTGAAAATAACGTTAGTTGAAATTTTAATTTTATTTTTGGTAAGAAGTGGTCCGAAAATTATAAATTTAAAGTATACATCAAAAATTAATTCTTCAAGATAAAAGTAAATCTTAGTTTAAAATTACATATTTTTCATGCAGCTCTGCAACAAATTGTACTACAAAAATATCAAAATAAGCTTTCTTGTATAGATCAATAATGTGATTACCCGTGTTTTGAGTTAAAATCTTTCCAAAAATAAAAAAATTCCAAAAAGACATTAAATATATTGGTGTAATATTGAATAGCTAAATGAAAATTCTAAATGTTCTTATTTAAAGCTTGCTAAAAATAAAAACATTACACTCAGACCATAGCTTTAAATTCAAAACATAACTAACATTATAAAAAATTTGCATACAAGTTTCAAAGAATTCTGTTCAAAGCATTTTTTTGTATTGTAATTTTTTTGTAGCGTAAATTTTTTTTCAAAATAAACATTTTTCAGAAAATGCATTTAAAATGCGAGATCATAGTGAATTACAATAAAACTCTGACAACAAAAGAATTAATTATTCAAAAGTTAGTTTCTGAAAGTGAATTACATTTTTATCTAAAATATTATTTATTCAAATAAAAATATAAAAATTTTCAAAGTATAAGAAAAACTTGTTTTCGGGTCCTTACTTCCGTTTTAAGTTTTGCTTGTCATCATACAAAAAAAAAATTATGACTTCACTTCTAAAAATGGGAAAACAAAAATGTGAAGGGTTATAAAATGCCATTTAACCAATGTAATAATTAATAATAACTAATTAATAGCAAATAACTAATAAAAGAACTCTTAATTTTTGTCGAAATTACCGATTTTCACCCAGTCGTATATTTTAAATTACTATACATAAATTTTTAGTTTTAACTTTTTAAACATCATATATTTTAGATAAGTATTACTTAAATATTTTTTAAGTACATACATAAAACGATGACCAATAAAAAAAGCAGTAATTAATCAAAGGTGATTAAAACTAGAGAAATTTTATTTCTAAATTCTTTCCTTCTATTATTAAAAATAAACTATAATTATTATTCTAAGTATGTAACCCTAATTAATTTTTTTATTCTTGCCCTGCGTTTTGATATTTAGGAGTATCTTTCATCCTTTTCTTTAAAAGAAAAAAATTTTTTTATTAGTATTTTACGATAATGTTTTAGTTACTTTTCATGACACTAGATCCTATGAAGCTGAGTTCGGATTGAACTGACATAGCATTCAACTTATATCTATGGTGTATCCCTCATGATGATAATAATATGATGGTGGTAGTTGCGAATGACTTATAAAAATGGAAAAATCGATATTATTAAAGTGTATTTCCGACAATATTTTGTTTTCTTGGTCCGTATGTTCATTCTTATTTGAAGTATTAATATCTGCTAAAATACAGGGTTATTCATAATTCCCTCCGGGGTTTCGAAGCGTTATAGTAAAAAAATGAAGACGAATATGGCAAAAAAGAACATATGAAATTATTCCGAAGGTATTCAAATTTTAATTTAAGCAGTTGCCGGTAGATGGCAGTAACATATACCACTGAAGCCAGTTGTAGTAAAGAAAAATGGCGTTTACAGGCGGAGGGAATTATGAATAACCCTGTTATATCAGAAATGTTGATACTCGCTCAGCTTGGTGAGAAAATGTTTTCCGTTAATATTTAATTCATGGTTTACTAAGTTTAGGGCTAACTGATTTTGCCTAGCACAACCAACAAACAGTTTGAACATACTTATAAAATGTTTTTATTTCCAATAATCTTCAGGGTAGGCTTTCAAAAGTTTTTCAATTTGAAACTGAATTTTGAAAATTTCAGCGTTTAATACTTCACCGCTTCATAAAATATTTTTAGAAAGTGAAGCTAATTAGAATCCCAGTTATATTGGTGTAATATATTTTTGCTTATAGTCACAAATAGATAACCATTTTTAATTTAAAAGTTTTATTTTCTATTTCTGTCAAACAGAGTTATGGAAACAGTAATTTTTTTTTTTTTTTTTTTTTTTGTTCTAATAGTCAGACTACACAATGAATGTTCCGAATGTTTTTACTTTAAATGTGTCTGAACGTAGATGTTTAGTTCTATTATGTAAGAAAACCAGGAACTTTTAAAGTAATAAAATAATTCGTATAAGTTGATACCTTAACCTTTATTAAGTTTTCCAATCACAAAAATGATTCTTACTTTGAAGTTAGGATCTTTATAAAATACTTGTGTAGAAGCAAGCTCAGGGCAGTTCCAATCAATCGTAAGCTGAAGGTCTATTTTAAGATGATCGGCATAATTTGAAACATCGGTTTTTCGAACTACAAATAAATAAATGAATAAATTATATTCCAAAGCCATCACAGCTATAAAAATTTCAATATGTAGAATTTTTATACACAGATATAGTAGTTTGATTTTCAATTATTCTTTATTGGTTCATGAAAAAATTTTACTCAACGAATTCGATAAAAGAAAGCTTTTGTGTTAATACGATCGGATTGGAACAGCAAGGCGCCGTGCTAGAATACTCAAAAGTATTCTTTAATATTCTTTATAGAAAATGAAGCAATGCCATTTATGGTCACATCGATAAACGAAACAGCGATTTTAATCTGCATTTCCCAAAAATGATAATGTATACATATTTTTAAATTGTTTAAGTGTTTTTTAAACACCTTTGAATTAAAAAAACTGCTAGTCTCCTTTGTCCCACAGAGAAAAATGTTATTTTTTCAAGTATTTTTAATCGATAGAAAACGGATTAGAACTAAGATACTTCTTTAACTTAATTCATCGTTGACAATGTTCAAATTTTAAAAACAGCATCATAAGTTTTAAACGTTGCTGATGACGAAAATGTTACAAATATCAAAGGAAAATAAAACTTATTTACTTTTAAATATAGTTTCAAGTAAATATCTTGGAAGATCTTCGTGGCTTGTCAAACCTTCTATGTCAAACACAGTTATATACTTCAGTTCGGGCTGTAAAAATTTATTCCTTTTATTAATCTATTCCTTAAATATAATTTACATTCCTAATATTCCTTAAATATAATTTATAAGCTATAATCAATGTAATCCAAGTGTGAATAGATTACACGAATAAATATGTTTGTTATAAGCACTATCTGTGAATGTATGTTAACCAAATATTTCATAGATTAACCAAAATTGCTCATAATACATTAAATACATCATAACTCACATAAAAAAAAAAATTCAAAATTTTAGGTTAGAATAATTTGATTATAAACGATTTAGACATTTTGATTGTAAACAGGTTTTTGAATTTCATTAAATTCAACTACGATTTTTAACTCAATAAAAACATTTTTTTGCAATTTTTGATTGAGCATTTCTTAATAGAATTGAAAATAATTTCAATAGCAGTGGTATATGCGAGTTGTATATAATCACAGCACTGAACTTTTTGTCGATCAAAACTATACATTAAAATTGGCAATTTGATAGTTTGGTGAGAAATTATTTCTTATATTAGTAGGAAAGATATAGATTGTAATGATAGAAGAGTATAAAGCCCACAGGATTTAAGAATCTTACTGAAATTAAAGTAAATACTTACTGGTTCTATGCAATCCAATATTCTAGTGCAAAGTGAATTATGAGCTATTTTATTGTCTTTAAGCGATGGAAAAACAGATGTAATTTTATTACTCAAGTTCTCTTTCAAAATATTTTCCACATATTCTGTATCTTTTATCTTTTGAAAACTAAAATTCAATAAATAAAAAAATATTAGTGCATTACGTTCTCAATACAAAATCAAAACATTCTTAGAATAAAACTAGTTCGAATTAAAGTATGTTTAAAAATCCGCTATCGAATAATCCCCGATTATTCGAAGACCGAAGCAACTTCGGGTTATCGAAGTGTACGGATCTTGGTCGAAGGATACTCTGAGACTCTTTTTTCGCCAAGGTACGGATAATCTAGGTTACAACGTTTTGTAATCTAATTTTATCAATACACTTTTAAATAGAATTTTTTTCAATAATATACTAATATATAGATATACTAATAGTGCTACATATGTACTCTTTAAATTTAATTTTAATATGATAGCTTAGTAAGTGTTTTTTTGTTTTTTTTTGTCAAATAGGTATAGTTTTAATTACAAATTCACTTGTGCTATTGCCCTTGTTAACGGTACTCCTTTGCTTCTTTTTGAATAAGCCATTTGCACAAAGCAGCATCTAATTGATAATTTTTTAACCGATTTCATTGATTTTCGAAGTTGTGTTTAGAATCGATTAATAATTCCTAACATAATTTGTAAGGCTATCTTCCGATTTCATTCGTACTACAATATTCTATTCTTATTATACAGATATTAAAAAAGGCTTCCTTTCAGCAAAAATAGTAACCATGACGGCCGAACGAAACTCCATTATAGTAACATTGAAAAAATAAATAAAACAATGTAAATGATATCTTCTAAATGTCTTCGATACCAGAGCAACACACTTTAGCAACTGTAAAACGTTTACCATCAACTGGAGTTATTTTGCCTAGTTCAAAAATTCTAGTACAAGTTTGGTATACTTCTTTATTGCACATTCCAGTAAAAATAAAACCGCCTTTATTGTGTGACGCGACTTTTCACGACGCAAACCAATGAGAACAGAACACATATATTAAGAAAGTTTATCTGCAAGTTCATATAACTTACTTTCTGTCTCACAAGGGCAGGGGAAAAATCAAATATATGAAAAAGTAATATAAAAGAGTCCTGCCAAAAAAAAACCACCATTATTAATAGCCAATAGAGCAGCATTTTTTTATGACTTGGATTATACGATATTGTATACCATTTACCTATCTCTTAAAGACAGAAGCATAATTATTTTCCCAGTTTTTAATAATTTAGCCTTCAGTTCAGGTACCCATTGAAAAATAATTGCCATACGCATATGCAGTCCTTCTAAGTGTTATTTTTTGGGAGATTTGAGATTAGAGTAAAGAACAGGTCTTTCCATAACATACAACCTATTATGTAAAACCCACTCCCGGGAAGTTTTGAAGCGTGGATGATGGCATTATCTTGCTGAAAAATCCAACTTGTGTCAGTAATTTTCTGCGCAAATGGTAATAAATGTGTTTCTAAATTTTCTTGGTACCTGGTAGCTTTCACGCAGCCTTAGAGAAAAGCTAGGTTAAGTTTACCGCAGTAATTGAATCTTTTCAACACCATTAATGAGCTTCTACCCTGCTGTACATTGGGTAAGCAATCCGTTTCCCTTCTTGTGTTATGCTAAGTAAGTGCAAAGCTGTCTAGGTCAACCAAATTATTTTTCTTACTACTCTCTGAACTTACAACATGGGATACTATTTCATTATTTATATCAATTCGCTAGTACAATAAAAAAGAAAAACAGTAAAGGAGATAAGAAGAGAAAATCTTCTGCAAATAGACAGCACGGTGGAGGGTCAGGAATGATGTGCTGAAGCTTTAAATGTGGTGGTCAACTTAACCTAGCTTTTCTTCCATGCCCCATAGATTTTCAAGAAATGTCAGAAACACTTTGCCATTTATAATACAAAAAGCATGAGTTTTCCAGCAGGATAAAGCCTCTATTCACACGAATAACAGTTTAAGATAATAGGTGCATGTCAATTGACAATGAAGAAAAGACTCAATTCATGGCCATTGAAAATAAAAGAGTATGTTTTTGAAAAAAATCAATCAGTTTAAATTATTGGAGAAAATTTTAAGCAAACATTTAAACAGAAATTAAGAACAGAATAAATATAACTAATAGATGCTATTTCGGATTAAGAGGACAGTTCAAATCAAATTACTTGAACTGAAAAAAACAATTACAACATTAGAAAGACCAATAATTTTACATGGAAACAATCATTATAAACTGCTGTTTGTAGAAAATGCAACACCATGAAAGAATCATCAGAATCAAATGAAATTTAATGCAGAAACGACTTGTACTGATACAAATAAATGATGAAATTTTCAAAACAAAAGAAACAAATTAAGCGTCCGAAATCAGTATTTGGTGCAGCCACCACGCGCTGCAATAAGTGCTGCTATACGACGTGGCATGGAGTCAAACAGATGTTGAATATCTGCTTGAGGAAGAGAATTCCATATCGCTTGTATGCGCAACCAAAGTTCGTCTTTGGAAACTGCAGGACGCGGATCACGAGTGAGACGCCGACCAACCATATCCCACACGTGCTCAATAGGCGACATATCCGGCGAATAAGCAGGCCAAGGAAGAAGTTGCATGCGTTGTGCTGAACAGAAGTCTCTAACAGTCCGCGCAACATGTGGGTGTGCATTATCCTGCTGAAAGATAGCTCCAGGGATGCCTTGAAGGAAAGGAACGACTTCGGGCTGTAGCACTTCACGGACGTATCTGTTGCTATTGAGATTACCCTCAATTCGTATCAAATTGGATCGTCCATGATACGAAATCGCACCCCAGACCATAACTCCGGGTGTTCGACCACTATGTCGTTCAATAATACACTCAGGAAGGCAGCGTTGACCGGCATAACGTCTAACACGAACACGGCCATCATGGGTCCACAAATTGAAGCGTGATTCATCTGAAAAGACAACTTGGTGCCAATCAGCTCGCCAGTCTCTGTGCTCAAGAGCCCACTGCCGACGCAGCCGTCGATGATCCGCCGTGAGGGGAATCCTGTATAATGGCACCCTTGCACGCAATCCACGGCGCAGCAGACGACGACGAATTGACGAAGCCGACAATTGTACACCTGTAGCAGTAGACCAATGTGCTGCCAGCTGCCTGGAGGAAGCTGTGCGATCATTCACCGCCATGCGGAGCAGGTGTCGATCATCGCGCTCTGACGTCACCTTCTGTCGTCCAGTGCCTGTTTTTCGAGTTGTTCGGTGCTCGCCGGTCCACTGCTTCCAAACTCGCATCACTGTGGAACTGTTCCGCTGCATACGAGCTGCTATTGCGCGATAGGAAAATCCTCCTTCTCGAAGGCCGATTATCCTCCCTCGTTCAAACTCCGTAAGTTGCTTGAATTTCTTATTCTTCCGTCGTGGAGGCATACTCAGGTCTCACTAAACGTTTGCCACTAACAAATAATCATAGACTATTTTCAACGTCCCGCTACAGCACTTTATTTATACGCTTTCAGCATCAATTCAGAGGGCGCTGCGCGCGCCACGCACGCGCGATGGCTCTGAAACTTTATTAATTTGCATAATATCCTATAATTGACATTTGCTGCGAATTTCATTTGATTCTGATGATTCCTTCATGGTGTTGCATTTTCTACAAACAGCAGTTTACAAACTTGGATGTTATTTTTAGATATTAATCAAAAGCACACACTTATAAAATATGCAGAAAGTGAGTATTGAGTATAGTAAAGTGCGGCGTGCTCTCTGCTTTCGCTTATAGCACTGCGTTTCAATAGGTAAGGCTTAATTTAGCCTATCAAGATTTATTTGAGCTCTGAGGCTCTTTTTCAAATGCAACATGCTACCACGGAATCCAACAGGGAACAAAATATGCAAAAATAAATACCTTCGACGGACTTCATAATAAGTATAAGCTAAAACATCTGCTAATCCTCCACTTCCACCAATTATCAAAAGGGGCAGCTTGCGACGCAAATGGGATAATACGTAATGAATGCTCTGTAAATCTCCCTGGACAAGAACAGCAAGAATCGGAACGGGGGAAATAGTCTCATAGCAATCTACATAAAAAAGAAACTACCATCAATAATACATCATTCCGTATAGACGTAGAACACAAATATGGAAACACTTTTGTCCTAACTCTATGTAAACAATCTTTCTTTTCGCAAAGGAAAAGGTTGTTTTGGAAGGCTTTTTGTTGCAAAATTGTTGGCACATTTTGATAAATCGTACTTGAAGCTTTTTGAAATGGTGTCCATTTTATCCAGGCAAAATTCTCAACTGCCATGATACGGAGAGGAAGTTTATAACTTGTTTTTTTTTTTTTATAATACCAGAAATTTTGAAATCATAATATAGAATTACGATATTATAATAATAATGCTTTTAAAATTATAGTGGTATTGAAAGGGAAAACAAAATCTCTTAACTTCTTATGCATATTTTGATAGATGAAAATTTTGTACAGGTATAAGGACACCATTTTTAAAAGCTTCAAGCATCATCTTTCAAGTTGTGCCAACAGTTTTGCCACGTAAAACCGTCCAGAACATTTGCTTGCTAAAGAAAAATTATTTCACATACAGTTAGTATAGAAGTGTTTCCATATTTTTGTCAAACTCCTATATAAGGTAGTTATAATTAAAGTTACCCTATTTAGATCAATATATAATCCTTTGTGTTTGTCACATTACACGGAAAAAATTAATTTGCCTTATAAAATTAGTTTAAATTTCAGCCGCTAGGCAAAAAGAACCTTATAAAGAACAAAAACATAAAATATATGAAGTTTTTATGAATATATGAATATTTTGTATACACAAAACTCAAATTTTAGTTTTTCTATCAAATCTTTAATTTTTCGATTCTATGTGCATTTCGTTATCGTTAATCAGATGATCACAACGCGTTATAGCATATTTAACAGTATAGAGTAAAATGTATTTTAATCTCTATTACAGGTACAATGACATCTGATGACCTTCACCTTTGATACAATGACAATGATGATCGTTTTTAATTTCATATTTTTTTTCCCTTGAAAATTACCTCCCGCCTTTTTCTTACGGTAGGGGAGAGTGGGGTCAATTGTAACAGGGTACGATTGTAACAGAGCAAAAATTTCGAGTGTCGGGTTCTAGATTTAGTTTCTAGGTGGTGCACAAGGTGTATTTGATAAATCTACATATACACCCCTGCTGGCAATCATTTTTATGTACTTCTGAATGTTCTTCTTTATGTACTTCTTTGTGTTACATCACAAAAGATATTTTCACGTTACGTAAGCACTTTTTTTGGTATTAGAATATTATATTGTAACAAAGTAATTTTGTTTAAACAAATAAAAACTATTAACCAAATATATAAGTGGACACCTTAATTAACATTTCAAAATAAAAAAAGATTAGTTTTGTTAATTAACTAGCATTGTTTTTAACAAATGAAACTGAAATGGCGTCTTGGGGACGATTGTAACAATAAGTAAAGGGACGATTGTAACAGCTGAAAATAAATAATCTTATGTTTACAAACCATTACTTAACTCTTTAAGAACCACCAATAGTTTCCTATATCATTTATATTATGTTGCATGTGCATTATTTTCACAATATAAATTAAAAATTTTAACCCCTTAAAGTTAAAAGTTTAACCCTTTAGGTCTCTGCTCATTATTATTTTTACTCCTAAAATATCACTACTATTTTGATCAATAAAAAAATATATCACAACTATAATAAAATGTATAATTAACTATGTTTTAGTTGAATTTATGAACTGTTACAATTGACCCCGTAAGTGGGGACAATTGTAACAAGTGCACGACTGTCAAAAATTGTTAATAACTAATATAATAACATTTAAAATCAGGTATTTTTTTTTTTCTAGTAGAGGATAGTCTACTTTACTCGTCTGTCAATTAATACTAATAATATATTGGATTTTTTGTTAGTTAAAAATAGTTGAGTAAAAAATGTTACAATTGACCCCACTCTCCCCTACACTTAACTTCCTAGTTTCTTCAAATTTAAGTTATCACCTTTGTCAAAACCATTCTCGACAATCAAAACCATTTTTTATCTTCAAAAGGTCGATATCCTCGAAATGCAATTGACAAGTTATTGTACATCTGAGGGGAGGGGAAATAATTGTTTTAACTGCTAGGCTTGCCTTTTCTTTTTGGCATCCTGCAAAGCGCGTTAATATTTTCTGACTGCTGAGACCACTGACTTTTTAAACTGTTCTATATTGTAAAAGGTTCTTTCTCGTACATGAAAAACGCCATCTATAAGTTCAGTTGTAGACTACATTTTATTATAGATTTCATTTTTACTCATGTTCTCATATAACTATTATACCAAATATCGTTTACATCCATCAACCGAAATAAAAAAAATAGGTAGTTTAACAGTCAAATACTCAAGCAAAGTTGAACGAATATTTATTTACAGAGTGCATCTTACTAATTGAATAGCATGGAAAAAATCGTTGAACTATTTGACATAAAAAAAGGGGTAAAATTAATCACTCATATGCTTAAAATAATTTGATTCTTGTGATTGGTCGATCATGAATAAATTTATAACTCTTAATACAGTAATAATGAGGGAATAATTTAATAAATTTACCCGTGTATTTCAAAATTAATTAACAATCTGTCTAATTTTATAGATTTTTGTGCTTATAAAATTTTTATTACGAAAAAGTTTATATCTCATTTATAGCATTAAAATAATTTTAATAAATAAAACTAAAAAAATTGAAGATAACGTTTTTCAAATGGGCTAAAAGGAAGAAAACAGGTAGGATGCCTATTTTTAAAGACATGAGGAAAATTTTAGGTGGTGATGAAAGTTTATTGCCAAGGTGATGCTCACTACGTTTTTTATTTTAGCTGTGACAAAAATCGATTTTCTCCTTTCTATTTGAAATTTTTGTTTTATTTAATCTTTTTAGTAATCTGTCAGATTGTTCATTGAAAAGTGTCAAAATTTCGAATGGTGATGAAATAGCGTAACATTCTTGCCTGCAAAATAAAAGAAACAATTGTAACTTGTCGTGGCACGAGGGTTCCAGTTGACAGTTGAACATTATTAGTCGAAAATGGTAGAATTTTCGATTGACGTTAAATCGTGTTTGGAGCTAAATTCTTTTTTTAGCGGTGTATTAACCTTGATCCTATTTAACCTTGTATTTCATTCAGTACAGAGCTCTAAAAATTTGAACGTTGTACTTATTTGGAAAGGGGTCAGATTTTATATGATAAATTCATTTAGATGACAATATCTTGATGAAATTTTGAATTACACTTGAAAGAGTCAGGTAAAGTTTAAAACCAAAACTGTCAAAGTTAAAGTAAAGCATTCCCACAACAGCTCTTTATGGACCAGAGAAGTCATGGAGATAAAGGCTTTACATTTTCGCGAAAAACGACTAGATAGTAGCAATGTGTTCAGTATTCTCCACCGACCACCTTTACTTCCCAAGTGAACTGTTACCCATCACTGAATGAACTTCAAGTCACCACCAAGTATCGAATACCTTCACAATGACAGTCAGGAATCGCGGCTTGATTTTGATATTTCGATATTCATAATTGCTTAAGGAACTAAAACAACTAATTTTAAGACAAAAAAATAATAATAATTTTTTTGTTGAAATTAACCTTTTGAGGCAGAAAAATTTTATTAAACATATTTTTCGTTTTCTTTTCATTATTTTGTGTTAATTCTGATCAAAATAAGGGAAAAAAAATATTATAATGTAATAATAATGTAATATTTAGCATTTTAACAATTTATGATTATGAAATACAATGGTCTTTTTTTACGTTAAAGGTAAAATCTTCTTAGCATGACTCACTGCTAAATACAAATTTTTCAAATTTGCACTTATTAGATGTTATTTAGATCTAAGAGAAACGGTTATTCATCATTAAAATTTTGTTAATTTAGAAAATTGATTAAATTTTGAATATGAATGGAAAAGAAACTTTTAAACTACTTTCTTCGGATTTATATTTTTGTATCAGTAATAGGTATATACTTTATAAGACGGTTTTTTTAAATTAAAAAATGCAAATAGAGCGTCAGAAAGAAAATACATAAAAGGGTTAAACAATAAGAGCAACCGCTTACCTCTAAAACCTTAAAAAATGCGGCCCCGTGACATACCCATTTAAAAATATATTGTATAGGCGAAACAACATTGCTGAATTTCGATAGAAAATTATAACTGTTTCTGATTGTGTAGATCGGACAAAAATAATATATAAGCAATTCCTAATTTTGCTTTAGCCAGGAAGTTTGAGTTTTAAACTTAATATTCCAAAAGGCGCCACACTTCCAATTTACAATATAAATATTATTACCTGTTACTTCAGTATTCGTTGAATGAAATCCCTTGAAAGCATCTTCCAATTTCAGTAAAAAGCGATGAACAACGCTTTTATGAGGTGTTTTGTCTCGAATAACAAGAAAATGTGTATGAAAAGCATTGAGGTCAAATTTGTTTTCTTCAGGTTTATTTCCAGAATTTTCAACTTCAACGAATTTTTCCTGTTAACAAAAATATTGTATATTCGTGAAAAGTGTCAAGATTTGCGATGTATAACTAGTCAAATTTTCATTTTGTGACGTAGCTAAGTTAACTGTTAACCAAACGCCAAAGTAAATATTTCCCTCATTAAGGCTTAATCTTTGCTCCAAATGAAAACAAAACCGGTTCTGAAGCTTGCGTAGAGGTTTTTTTCTGTCTTAAACATGCACAAAGCAGAGCCTGTTACGTAACTGAACCGGTTGAAACTCTTTCATTGTTTTGGAGATCACTTTACTTATGTGTCAAACATAAACATTTAAACCAAAGCAGATGACCTACTTAGTAGATGCATTGATAGAGCTAAAGAACTTACAGACTGCACCGTAAGCTAATTCAGGAATTGAGACAGAAAAGCCTGAGGAGACTCCAATGCCAGACATTCCAACTGAACCAGCAGAGACCCCAGCAGAAGTTCCGACCACAACATCGGTTGATACTACCACAGTCACAGATAAGCCAGGCACAACCACCACCCTTGAACCTACTATCCAACAATATGTGGTCAGTGTGCGGGTGGATTACCACTTGGATCAGTCTGCGTAGGGACCGAGGGTGTGCGGTATTGCTCCTCGTTAAACTGTTCTACCATAAAGTGCTTGACTTCGCGTGCAAGTCGTCGGGCTACTGAAGCGGGGGTGCCATCCCATCCGCAGAGAATCAAAATTGTGATGGCGTGTCTTCGAATCATCCTCAGGGATGTTTCCCAAACCGTCGCCAATAGCCCACTGTGCAGCTCTAGTACGACGTAAATGAACTACAGCAACAACAACCAACAATTTACATCGAATGAGAAAGAACAGAAAAAGAGGAAAAAGAACAGTGTCAACATGGCGACTCTAGAAGAAACCTCTGAGACGGACAGCGAAACCACCCGCCCAGGGAAAAAGACTCTTTCGGCACCACCGACGGACGCCTTAACACCAGAACCGATGGAGCAAGCGGCCGCACCCGTAGCTGAGACGACGGAGGCGGCCACTGCTACAAAAGACGCACCAGATAAAATTCAACAACCTTCAAATAGGAGATTAAAAGTTCTCATCCGAGGATTAGACAGAGACATCCAAATCCCTGACTTGGAGAAATTTCTCTTGAATAACAGTTTCCCACAGCAAAATGTCATACAGCTGAAAAAGAGATTCAGCCAAGAGCTTAGGCTCCTCCCCTTTTTCCTGATTATAGTATCAAACAATGACTCTCATAGTGGAATCTACAACATCTCGCAGATCATGAATACTCCAGTTAAAATCCAACGCTTTAGAGGAGGCAGATACCACATACAATGCTATCGTTGTCAAAAGTTCGAACATGCGCGCAAGGATCTTGTTCAGCAGAGCCTGCGTGCATGAAGTGCGGGGGTGGCCATTACTCGTACGAATTTACGAAACCTTGAGATACATCACCAACCTGCATTAACTGCAAAAACCCCTCAGCATGCTTCACTGGTTGCAGGGAGCGCACAAGAAATAAACAATGAAGGAACACACAACATAGAAATACAGTCAACCAAGCCACTAGATTACTGCTTATTTTTAAAGAAATGGAGGAATTACTACAGAACGAGGACTTAGTCAAACTTCTACAATCTCTTAGATCTCCCTAGATCCAACAAGCAATAGTAAAGAGATACTGCATCCAAGTCACCACCACCACAAGACAAGCACTACTTAGTGCGATTTTCAACTTTTATCTTTATGCCAATAGTCACAGTCGCTCAAGGGCTAACAGATCAGAAGAAGGAATGGGATCCCGGGCTGGTACTCCGTTTCACCTCATATCTAGTCTAGTACAGTTTCAAACGTCCATGTAGGAAGAAAACCATGTGGAATGGCCATCTTTAATAAAAAAGAGATGATGTCATACAAAAAGATTCACCAAATGATGTCATGCAACTTGAATGGTCATTGGTTAATAAAGATGACATCACTGTGTGGTGATGAATAGCAAAAAAAGGAAAGCTTTTTCTGAGAGGTAGTTTGGAACTTCGTTTAGGAGGTGTAGAAAAAAAGAGGAGATAGGTTTGAACTATAAAAGGAGAAGTAGGGAAAAAAACATGATTGAAGGAGTGATGCAGGGACTCGAGAGATTTGTTGATTTGCATAATTTCGAGTTTTATTTGTAAATAAGTACACATTTTCTTGAAAATAATTCCCTTATTCTAGATTAATTTTATATTATATTATTGCTTTTCATAACTAGTGTATTTCTTCATCTTTACAAGATATTGTTTATTCTCATTTAAATTTACGTTTATGTAAGCAAATCTCGTCTCCTTCTTGCTTTTAACTCAAATTAGATGAAGGAGAAGATAGTCCTTCCGTATTTTAAATCGGTAAATTGATAAAACATGGTCAATTCTCGTTCAAGAGTTTAAGGAGTACGGTTCTGTTCTAACCAAACTCTGAGTTCATGATGTCTACAAATCAATTCGGTAGCGGGGATTAGCGGTTTAGTCCGCTACCATCAACATCCATGCCTGATCAAGACCGTATTAGAAGGGAAAGTCATGATTATGCTAGAAAGCATACCACTTAACGATGAGATAAAACGATGAGAACAGAGCTTTCCAGTCTTCTAATGATTTTATTGTGGTTTTCAGAGATGATGTTGTTGTTGTTAATTTACGTCGCACTAGAGCTGCACAATGGGCTATTGGCGACGGTCTGGGAAACATCCCGGAGGATGATCCGAAGACATGCCATCACAATTTTGATCCTCTGCGGAGGGGATGGCACCCCCGCTTCGGTATTTCAGAGATGAAGACAACAGCCGAGAGAGACTCCAGAATATCACACAGACTTACTTTCAACGGCCAATCGAGATAGAGCATGGTGGCCATGGTCTCGTCCAGTGCTTCTACTGCCACAAGTTCGGGCATACTCAGTGGTCTTGCATCAACGCTGCACGTTGTGTGAAATGTGTAGAATTTCATTGAAGAACTCTGCACTTAAGAAAGTTCCGAACCACCCTCATGTGCAAATTATTCTGGAAACCACACTGCTAACTATTCAAAATGCTTTTAATAGTTAATTTTTTATTAGTTCATATCATGGAGCGATGGAGAAATAATTATTAATAATTTTTGTTTCATTTACAAATCTTTTTTGTAAAATTTAAATTTTAACTCCTGTATTAATTAAATTTTTTACCAGTGAGAATCAGTTTTCAAAGCTCCTAATTTTATTGGATTTTAATTGGTTTACAAAAAGGTTAGAAGAGACTTATATTGTCTTACTATGGATTACTAATGACTGTAAAATATTGAATTATGGGAAAAATTTGCATAGTAAAAGGAAACATTATTTGAAACATATTGAAAAAGATATTACTTTACGTTGAACTGGAATGTATTGTTTACTTAATAGCGAATGCGACCAAAAAGCGAAATCTTTTAGGTGATGCTTATATTCACAGAACAATTAGTTATATTTAAAATATGAAAGTAAACAAAAATCGTGATTACTCCTGAAAAATACATACTATCGTAAAAGGATTCATTAATTACGCTCTAAAACTTTTTGCTACCAGTATCAGTAATGGACAGACCCCGTTGCTAGCTGAAATGGTTCAAAATTTTGCATATAGTGAACAAGGAATCGGCTACCTCCCCTATAATGCCCTATAAGTCGAGCATTATGACAATGAAGATTTGGTGGTTTCAGTAGCCATCTTATACTATGGTTGCACTATGGTCTTATATTATGTCTTCGATATAACATAAGGCACATTTATTGATATAAGGCTGAGGTCTTAGAGCTTTACGTTTGCATTTTTAATGCATTTTTGCACATCTTCTAACTGAACGATAACGCGTATTTGCAAAGCTTATCAGGTCGACAATCTTGAGGATATAATTGATGTATAAATAAGCCAGTCAGATCTCCAGACCTCAACCCAAAAGAGAAAATCTAAGGCGCTCTTAAGAGTGCAATTATAACTCTCACATCCCCACCATGTAAAACTTGAAAACAAAATGAACGAGTGGAACCACTTACTATAGGAACTTCTGAACTATCTCATTTCCTAATAAAGCTGTAAAGCTTATATGTCGTTAGGAGGAGCCTTACATTATTTTAATCTTTTTTATTTATTTATTTATCTATTTATTTGATTCTGTAATCTCTGTGTCATTCTGTTTTAATCTGATAAATGCGCTATTCTCACGAATTCCATTAAAATTTATCCTAAGCTAATCAAACAGGTCTAAAAATTCTCAAATTTTTGAACACCTGTGTATAAAGTAAACACCTCGTACCATGTAATTTGCAGTAATTCGTAAGAATCCAAAAGAATTCTATCCATTATTGCATCCAAAACAATTCTATTGATGCAAATTTTATTTCCCAACTATAGATATCAAAATTGCACTAAAGATCAGTTTCCATTCAGAAAAAAAAGTTCAACATTTATGCAAACGGGCTACACAAATCATAAATTTTTTTTTTTGTTTATTAGAAGAGTTAGAGTTGAATCAATAAACCATAAAAATTTATGTGTTATTACTTCATAAATATATATCAGTCAATGGAGGCAGTAAAACTTTAAAGCTAATAGACAAAGTGCAATTCTTCCGTTTTCAATTTAAACATTCAATTTACTTCATTCTTCAGAGCCAGGAAAAATTTTTTCTTTTTCGTAATAAATTCATCGTATCTGAGAAAGATAAACTCAGCCCCTATCCAGATGTTGGTGTTGTAGTTGTAGTTCATTTATGTCGCAGTAGAGCTGCACAATGGGCTATTGGCCACGGTCTGGGAAACATCCCTGAGGATGATCCGAAGACATGCCATCACAATTTTGATCCTCTGTAGAGGGGATGGTACCCCCGCTTCGGTAGCCCGACGTCCTGCACTCGAAGTCGAGCACTTTACGGTAGAACAGTTTAACGAGGACCAATACCGCACACCATCGGTCCCTGCGCAGACTAATCCTAGTGGTCACCCACCCGCATACTAACCGCAGCCAGTGATGCTTGACTTCGGTGATCTGATGGGAACCGTGTCTTATCGATTAGTCCACTGCGGAACCTATCCAGATGAGGAAATTGGCTTGGATAAGAAGAGGAAAACATTTATGTTTTGGATGCAAGTTCGATTAATGATTAGTAATTAAAACGTCACAAAATGAAAAATTACGCTTTCATTATTTACTCAAAACCACTAAAATGTTACTTAGAAACTTTTTCCACTATATTCACTAGTTTATAGAGTTTTATTAGAAATTAGGGAATAATGTGCCAATTTAATTTGTTCATCATCTATCTAAACCCAGTTTCGAGCAAAATTTAGATAGTGTCTTATAAATTCTTGAAGAGCATTTTATAAACTCTCGGATTCAGCTGTCGTGGTGGCTCAGGGTATACAGACCCCCCCCCCAATCAGGTGACATGGATTTTAATCCCAGTGATGGCTGATCTACACGAGTTTCGCACCTGGCTCGCACCGATCACAGTGCAGACGTAAAATATTCTCATTTATAGAAGGATGATGGGTTATAGTCCCCTTGCAGTCAGGTTAACCATGGGAAATTTTCGGGGTTTTCCTCTCCATATAACACAGATACGGGTTAGTTCTATAAAACAGTCCTCAAAGAAGGTAAATTTCTCTCCAATACTTGATTCAGGAGTTCCCTTGTCTTGTCGTTCCCTTGTCTTCAACATTACAAGACAATGGAGTTGAACATTAGTAGTAGTAAACTCAAAATAGGGTCAGCTGTTCAACGGTGGTTATAAAATATAAAATGAAACTTTCGGATTTAAGTTTTGTTGCAAACCGTTTTTTTTTTTTTTTTTTTTTTTTTTTTTTTTTTTTTTTTTTTCATTGCGCTTCATTGTAAAAATGAATATAATTTTACGGAATATCTCCAAAAGTGTCAAATTTATAAGGTACTTGGGTTATTATTTAGGAGAAAATTTATTATCAGGTATCTAATTTATTATAGTTTGTAATAAAGGAAAACAACTTTTGAAGGTAAAAAAAGGCATCTTACCAAATCGTCTAACTTCTCCTGACATGTTAAAAGGCTGGAACGGCAAACTCCAATGAGAGCAGTTTTCTTCACAACATTCTTCTGCTTGAAGCAAATTTCTGCACATCGCTTCTGATAGTCAGCCTGGTATTTTTCACCAATCAGTTTTGTAATTCCAATGTTCAGCCCGTTAGTCAAAATCCACATGGAAGTCGCATTTGAAGCCTTAAAAAAAAAGGTTTTAAACCCTTAGACCTAAATTTAAATAGTAACATTACTTTTCAAAAGACGGTAAAAGTCCCATTATCAGGGATGCTAGAGAAAGTTTCTTTTATCGTCATCACCAAGATTCGAAGGAAAAATAGTCGTTCAGGGGAGAGCTAGTGTTGAAATTCTGGATACCTTATGCATACTCTCATCCTCATTAATTGCTAAAACAAAAATTTAAGAAAGATTTTTCTTGTCTATTTATAGTGGTAGTAACTTTTATGTGGTTTCGATGATAATATCATTTTGAGTATGGAAGAAGAGTTGCTTTATTTGTCATTATTTATATGTTTGATGTATAATTAAGTGGTGGTGAACATAGAACTAAGAAAAAACAATTTCATTTTTATATATTTAATATATTTACTAACAATTTCTTGTTTTTACCTGCTTTTCAATAAAACGGTTCACTCTTTTAGTGGTATGTTTAGGCTATCTTAAAGAAACTGAGTGGAGGCTTTAAGTTATAGATGACAGCGAAATATGGGAGAATTTCGCGGTTTTCTACTCCATGTAACTCATACGAGAAGTCTGCAATTTGATTATAATGCTTGATTCAAACGTTTTCTTCTATTCTTTCTTGGGTGCTAAACAATGACGAAATTCAAACCATTTTAAAACCCATAAGATTAAAAAGTTTTCGAGAAAAAAAAGTGGTTAATAGGAAAATATGTAAAGAAAAAAAAAATTATTTGTTCAGAAGTTACAAAATTTTTTTTTTCCTTCCAAGATTCAAATTTATCAGGGACCTAAATTTCTGAGATTATGAAGTACACATTTAAATGTTTTACACATTTTTAATTATTTATTATTTAATTTTAAAATTTGTTTTAAACACATTTTTATATTTTAACTTTTAATAATTGTTGCACATATGCCTGTTAAATCCTAATATTGTTTCTTCAAAACTGCATAGCAATAAATGATAACAATGATTTTTTTCAATAACAAAGAGACATCGCAAAATTAAATTAAGCTAAATGTCACCGAATTTACTTTACTGAACACTATTGTCAAAAGTGTAAACTAGCTGTTAATGATTAAAAGAACAAAATTAAAACAATAATGGAGAATACAAGTTTCTTTTTTTTCGGTGATAAATTCTTATTAAAAGTAATAATGAAGTTCTTACCTTTATTAAGCCTTTAATAAAAATCTCTTGCTTTTCTTCTGGCCAACAGTTAACAGAACTGTTATCAGACACTATTGTAATGACTATTTTTGGTAATTCAAGATTCCAACTTTTTAATGCTGTCTCAAACACCAAATTTATCGGACAATTGTGAATGAAATGGGCGTATGGTATGGCCTAAAACAAACCACAAAAATAATTCCTTGGAAACTTTATCTAATGCATGTTGTCAAGAGATATCGTTTCACTCAGGTTTCAAATCATACGCAGGCAAATATTATTGTCTCATACACTTTTTAAAGTATTCTTAAAAAAATTTCAGCAAATTATTTAAAAAGTATTCTAATATATAGATAGCATTTGCTTCAAACATCATATGAACCTGTATTTGTTCTTAAATATATTCATTGTACCTAACAGAAATGTATCTACATAGCAAATACTATCAGCAAAGTTCTAAAGATGCGAAATAACAAAACATACCTGATCTTGAATATTTAAGATTCCAGTAAACACATCTGGATTCTCCCGAGTAGAACTTTCTAGATTCATCAAAATCAAAGAATGAAAGATGAAAAGGGTTAGAAAAATTAGAATAAATTTTAATCAGAAAGTAAAGTATTGATATGAAGAAATTATTAAAATTCTAAGTTTCCATAGAAACCAATTTTGATAAAAGCACTTTTATGCTAGTGCATATAAAAATCCGGCAATTTTTTTTCTATTTTCAGCAAAATGGCATTAGTGTCTGAACAAATGAAGAGAGAGACAGTTTCAGTTTCCAGCTACTGATAAATAACTTCTAGTTTTAAATGATGAGTTTATCGTTATTTTTATTCTTTTTAATGAAATTTGTAAAAAATTATTTTTAATCGTTTGGTTATTTGCTTTCTTTTAAAATCATAAACAATAAAACTCGACGATTCACTCTGACGTCATCACGCTTTCCTTTCAAACAAATGGGGCGCTATAACCTCTAGCTACACTAAAAAGGAAACATTTGGCTGCAATGGTGAATGCAAGAAAAAAAAAGGTTTAGGGTTCACGGTTCAACTTATCTCTTTTAAAGCCTCCAGTTTCTTTCAAGAATTGGATACTTGCAGTTCCATAAGAAGAATACCGCTGAAATCACAAAATCGTGCAAGTCGTGTTAACGTTTCTGCTATTACGATTTGTCTATCGTCATACTTTAATCAATATTTCGAATCAGATGTGATTGCAAGGGGAATCACTTGTGTGAGTTGAACCTTATTGACTGCTGAATCATGGCATAAACCAGGGATGGGCAAACTTCATTGGTCGAGGACAAAAAATCGAGAGAGAAAAGTTTGGTGGGCCAAATAAAAACTTCTAAAATAGAAAAACGATATGCAAGTTTTAATTTAAATATTTAATGAGATGACTGAAATTGCGATTTCATTTTTAAAAGTTCTTTATATTGAGGCTCCAAGTGAGATGTACATATTTTAATGCTTAAGGCTAAATGTTTGTCTGTTTAGTCTACTTCTGAAATGATATTTTCAAAGGTTTATTGTTGAAACACTTGTTCACATGTGTAAGATGAAGCAAACATAGCACTGATTTTCTGGGCATGAAATATTAAATTTGGGAAACTAGGTTTTGGTAATGATTTGTAAAACTCTAACTTTGGCATATTTAGAAACAACTGCTTCAGATGACGCCAATCTACGGCTATTTTATAAAGAACTTTTGATTTCAACATTTTACCAATTGAAGCTGCCTACTTTCATCAATTTATGTTTTGTAGAACAAAAATAGAGAAAGTAAAAAGGTCATCATCTATACTTTGTTAAAAAAAGAAAGAACAAAAATAGCTTAGTAAAATAGCAAAGTAGACAAGGAAATGGATGTATATTGTTTATATTCGTCGCGGATCGGCAAGTTAAAATTCTATCCGCGGGCTGGATAAAACCTTCCGGCGGGCCACAGTTGGTCCGCGGGCCGGATAAAACCTTCCGGCGGGCCACAGTTGGTCCGCGGGTCGCACTTTGCCCATCCCTGACATAAACAAATTTCATGATTTACCTAGGCGTGACGTCGCTTGCAGGTATCCAATTGGATGCTTACAAGCGACGCCACGTGTGAGTCAGCCAATCAGGTTCAAACCACACGCATGATGTCACTTGCAGGTACCTAATTACATGATAAACCCAATTTAGCGTGATGATAAACCCAAGCTTTAAACTTGCACGCCATGTACAGCCACGTGATTAGACTCAAACATGTGATTAGTTGCAAGTACAAAATTAGGAAGTTAGAAACTATTATGTTCGAAAAAAAATATCATTGTTTTATTTCCGAAACATTATATTTTTTTATTAAGAGATTTAAAAAGTTAATAAATAAAAACGAATTGCATAAAAAAGTGTTAAGAGAAATTAACTAATTACTTCTGGTATCCTTTTGGCTTTCTTTCAAACGAGCAATAAATGCTCTTCATGGAAAGTTGATTTTAAATGATACCCCACGCCCTCCACCCACAGAGCAATCTGATCCCCTAAAAAATAGCAGCCCACTTTACATTATGGAAAACTGTCCTCTGCTTCTTTAAATTGCCTCTATTTTATCTTTATACCCCTGTGATCGGTTTCGATTAAACCACATTTTTTGTCTAATTTCAAATCATAAATTACCTTAAAGAGAATTATATAGAATTACTAGGGCTTATATATATTATACTTTTAGGACACAAATAGGGGAAAATCAGTCTTGTTGGAATTTCTCACGAGGAGAGTAAATTGCGTCTAAAAACTTTTTTTGAGACACTCGTCTTTAAAAGTGTTCCTGCGGTTCAATACATTTTTTTAAACTTTATTTCAAACATTTAAATTATTTTATTTTATATGAAGTTATGAATTACTTTATTACAATTTACAATTATAATTTATTATTTCCGTTTTACAATTTATGTGCGATACTAATCATATTTTATTACTGTATTAGTTTCATCATTCTTCAAATAAATTTTGTGCGATTTTCAAAATCGAAATGTTCGTCGAATATTCTTAAGACTCTTAATTTCGTTCATTTGAAGATAAGCAAATGTTTGTATTAAACCAACTTATGATCGTATATTAGTGTAATAAGTTCGGATATTATATTTCGTACATCAAGGTAATTTATTTAGCAAATTAAATTTTTGATATTATTTTTCATGCATAGTTTTAGTTTTAACTCATGGGTTTTGTTCTCATTTTATAGTTATAAAACTAATAAGGCTTTTAAATTTTTAAAATAGCTAAGTGAAATTTTGAAATTGTTTAAGAAACTTGAACAACATTGTTTTCCTTAATAAAAAAAAGAAAAATATTTATAATTATTTCACAAAAAATAATAATAATAAAAAAGTTGTCGATAGATAGGGATGTGCCATCATTTAAAGTACTTTTTCTCGATATTAAAAAATCGTTAGGATCATTGCCGCTGTTTTCAGTGACAAAGACAATAAAGCTTAGAAACTACAAAGGCATGTACAAAAATCGTAAAAATGTACAAGGAGTACAAAAAATTAACGTCTCGCAGTAATCGTAAAGACTGATCGTAAGGACACGGTTTCCAGTAGAACACCGAAGTCAAGCATCACTGGCTGCGGTCAGTAAGAGAGTAGGAGACCACTTTGATCAGCCAGCGTAGGGAGGAGGGTGCGCGGTATCGTTCTTCGTTAAACTGTTCCACCGTAAAGTGTTCAACTTCGCTCTCAGGTCGTCGGGCTACCAAAGCGGAGAAGCCATACCCGAAAACATACCATTGTGATGGCATGTCCTTGAATCATCCTCAGGAATGTTTCCCAGAACGTCGCAGATTTTTTATGATTATTTGGTTCAAAAAAGAACTTTGAAATACATTGCAAGTCAAAAGATAGGTGTCAAAATTTCTAAAAACATATACATACGCTAAAAAGATATTTTTTTAAGAATTTTTATTTGTGTTTGTCTCTCTATATAGTTAGCACAGGCGTCGCAAAAATCGATGATGATATATGATATGAGGCGGGTAAAAAAATACTGTATAGCTTACAATGTATATTATTGTCTATTTCTTTTATATGCATTGTTCTCCCTTATTTTCTAATTATTATCAATAGCTGCGTTTGAAGGAGCCATTTGACGGACACTAAAATGATGTTCTGTAATCTTCAGGGCCGTCTTAATGGCAGGCAGGGCCCCTGGGCACAGAAATGTTTTGGGCCCCTATAGCATGTCATACTGTTAAAAATCGAACTAAAAAACTTCACATACATAAAACAAAGCATTTTTTAGATATGCAATAATTTTAAATAACTTAAACACATTTTTATTGCCCCCAAAAACTCAATGCACTTAAAAAAAAAAAAGCATTTTTAAACGTGTGGTCTAAAATAAATAATATAGGATCCCTATATCATTTTTTTTTTTAAATTGAGATACTAACCAGTTGCAATCCTCAAATAATGAAATAACTTTCAATACCAAGAAGCTAATAAAAAATAATTAAATTAAAAAAACTTAAAGGTATAGCAAATAAAAAAAAAATTCAAAAAGTACGAATTATTTCGCCCAACTATTAAAAAGTTAGTTATTTAAACATCTTTCAATGCACATGAGACGCAACCAGTTTAAAAGTTGCTATGCCATTGTGCTCTGCAATTCTACACTCTTTCAATTATTACGTACTTTATTTAACTTATTATAAATACTGAACAGAGTTGATGGTGGTCAAGCATATTTAAAGGCATTATGAGTATACCTAAAAACTTCATTTTAACGTAGAAAAATAGATTTCGGTTGACTTTTCAAACTGTCCAAATGACTGGTGTTTCAAATTATTGGTTATGCTAAACAATCATTATTGGTGGGAAAAAAATTCACTCTTTTTTTTTTTGAAAATATATTTATTTTAAAAATTATGCAGTAATGTTTATTCTTAGTTTTTTTTTAATGTAATTTATAAAAAGTTAGATTCTCAAGGGCCCCCCTGAGTGCTTGAGGCCCCCGGGCACTGCCCGGGTGTGCCCATGCGTAAAGACGGTACTGGTAATCTTTTGGTTCAAAAGAGAACTTTGATATTTACATCAAGTCAAAAGATAGGTGTCAAAATATCTATAAACATATACATATGCTAAAAAATATATATAAAAAAATTTTAAACAAATTTTTATTTTGTCCTTGTCACTCCTATAGTTAGCACAGGCGTCGCTAAAATCGATGATGATGCGAATATGATATGAGTCTGGGTTAAAAAATTCCGTGTAGTCCAGATTTAATATATACTATTGTCTATTTCGGTTATAGGCATTGGTCTACTTTGTTTTTTAATTATTATTAATAGCTGCGTTTTAGGAGGTCCTTTGGCGGACACTTAATTTTTTATAACTTTATGGTTCAATGAAAGAGAGCTTTGATATTATCATCAAGTCATAGGATATGTGTCGAAAGTTCTAGAAACATACATATACGCTAAAAAAAAAACTTAATATACATTTTTAAATTTTTTTTACTTGTCACTCTATATAGTCAACGTAGGTCTCCCTAAAATCTATGATGTTACAAATACGACACGAGGCAAGTTAAAAATTCCTGTGTCGTCTACATTTAATGTATAATATTGTCTATTGCTTTGATAGGAATTGTTCTCCTTTGTTTTCTAATTATAATTAACATCTATGTTAGAGGGCATCATTTGGCAGACATTTTAATTATTTGTTTGTAATTTTTTGGTTCAAAAGAAAAATTTGATATTAATTAAGTCGAAAAATAGGTGTATAAAATTTCCAAAAACATATATGCTAAAAAATATTTCTAAAATACTTTAAAAAAAATTTTATTTTGTTTTTTTCACTCTATAATGTTAGCACAAGGTGTTGCTAATATTTATTATGATGTAATTATGATATGAGGCTGATTAAAAAACTTTGTGCAGCTTAAATTTGATATATAATATTGTCTATTTTGGGTATAGGCATTGCTCTCCTTTGTTTTCAAATTATTGTCAATAGTTGCATTTGAGGGGTTTATTGGAGATCACTTTAAATATTTTAATATAATTTTTAGGTTCAAAAGAGAACTTTAAAATTAATATCAAGTCGTCAAAGTATAGGTGTCAAAATTTTTAAAATCAGATACATATGGTAAAAAATATTAAAAAATTTTTTAAAAATTTTATTTTGTCCTTGTCACTTTGCGAAGTCACAGAATTCGCTAAAATTGATAATGATATTAGGGGGGTAAAAAAATTCTATGTAGCTTAAATTTAATGTATATTATTTTTTATTTCTGTAATAGGCATTGCTACCCATTGTTTTCTGAATATTATAAATAGCTGCGTTAGGGGGCATCATTTGGCAGACATTTTAATTAATTGTTCATAATTTTTTGGTTCAAAAGAAAAATTTGATAATAATAAAGTCAAAAAATAGGTGTATAAAATTTCTAAAAACACATATTTTTTGGTTCCAAGTAGAACTTAGATACTAATATCAAGTCAGAGGATATGTGTCAAAATTTCTAAACCATATGAATATGCTATAAACTATTTAAAAAAACTATTTTGACCTTGTAGTTACTATTTAGTTACCGCAGGTGTCATTAAAATCGATGATGATTCAAATAAGACATGAATCGGGTTGAAAAATACTGTGTAGCCTAGATTTGATGTATACTATTGTTTATTTCGGTTAAAGTCATTGCTCTCCTTTGCTTTTAATTTATTTTTAATAGCCGCATTTACGGGGGTCATTTGGTGGACACTTCAATTGTTTTTTATAATTTTTTGTTTCAAAACAGACTGTTGATATTAATATCAAGTCAAAGAATAGGAGTCAAAATTTCTAAAAAACATATAGGGGAGTATCGGGTACCCCCGCCCACTGTCAATTTCATATGTATAGAATATTTTTTCAAGTCAATGGGCCATCGGATATTAATTATTATATTAAAAAAAGATTATTTTCAAAGTTTCAAGTATTTATGCAGGCAAACAATAGTTTTGAAAATATGTTGAATACAGTAGTCATGAAATTAAGAAAAATTGGTTGAATGTTTCGATTAAACTTCATTTTAATACTAAAAATATAATTTTTTCTTTACATACAGCATTAAAGTATGTAGTCTTAAGTTTAATTTGCACAAAGAAAGAAGTTTATATGTGAAAAATTGTTCGAGTAATTGCAAATTTACAAAAAAAATGGATTTCGGGTAGCTCCGCTCACATGAATGTCGGGTATCAGCGCCCAATTTTATTTCGTCGATAAATGTACGGTTGCAAAGATTATTATTTTATTGCTTCAAATTTGAATGTTATATGCATTTTTAACAACAAATATTGTTGTTATTAAATGATAGAATTCACTAAAAGTATATAAATATGCAATAAATAAAATAATTTTGTGATAAAAATGATAAATGAAGGTCAATACATTGGTCATTTTCATTTACACCTGAGAAAACAGTCAAAAAACATAATTTTTGTAACTGGACCCGACACATTTTGAAAAGAGCTAAAAAACATGTTTTTTTAAATTTCTATTTTTTTTACTTAAACTATACTTTTTTTGGTTTATTCTTTTTGCATTATTTAATTAGATGATAAAACAATCGAAACATACAGAAATATTTATTATTACTCAATATTATACAGAAATATAAACAATACTCCTTAAGTGGGCGTGGCTACCCGACTCTCCCCTATATATGTACGTATATGCTGAAACATATTTATTAAAATTTGTTAAGAATTTTTATTTTTTCTTGTCACTCTATATAATTAGCATAGGTGTCGCAAAAACTGGTGATTGGTGATAATGCAAATATGATCTGATGCGTGTTAAACATTTATGTATTGTCTACATTTAGTGTATACCATTGACTATTTCTTTAATAGACATTGCTCTCCGGAATTTAATTATTTTTTAGTTCACAAGAGATTTTTGATATTAATATCAGATCAAAGGATAGGTGTCAAAATTTCTAAAGACATATACATATGCTAAAAATATTTTTATTTTGTGACTCTATATATTTAACACGGGTGTCGCTAAAATTAATGATGATGCAATTATGATATGACACGGATGAAAAAATTATGTGTATCATACATTTAATGCATAATATTTTATATTTCGTTTATCGACATTGTTCTCCTTTGTAGTCGAATTATAATTAATAGTTGCGTTTGAAGGGGCCATTTGTAGGACACTTTAATTATTTTTTATAAATTTTTGATTCAAAGGAGACATTTACAAATACATATACTAAAAATATTTATAAAACGTTTCTTTAAAAAATTTCTTTGCCCTTGTCACTCTATATAAATAGCATAGGTGTCACTAAATTCGAGGATGATGCAAATATGACATGAGGCGAGTTGAAAAATACTGTGTAGCCTAGATATGATCTATAGTCTATACCAGGGATGGCGAACCAATGGCACGCGTGCCATTTATGGCACGTGACACAATATTTTGGGCACCCCACCGATCGCAATTGTTATTGCACTATGAATTGTTATTACACAAATGTTATTACATTATGAAGTATATGTAACAATTAAATTAAAAATCACAAAAACAAACAAAGTAATAAACAACTATTAATAAAAAAATTAACAATTAATGCTAAAAAAAACAATTAATAACCATAAAAAACAAGTTAACAATAAGTAACTAGCAAAAAAAATTAACAGTCTTGCTTAAACTAACATCTTACAACCTAATATAAGTTATTTGTCATCTAATCTGCAGCAACAGAAGTCACACTGATGTTACTTTAAGTTGAATTACGCCTATAACTGAGACATTGCAAAATGTTTTTTTTTTCAATGTAAATAGTTTTGAGTTGATAGTATTTAGTATTATTATTATTATTATTTTCCCAATAATCACGAAGTCAAAATTACTTGAGGGCACGTCTATGACATCATTAAACAGTTTTTTAGAAAAAAAGGCACGTTGGTGTATAAAGGTTCGCCACCCCTGGTCTATACTATTGTCTATTTCAGTTAAAGGCATTGATCTCCTTTGTTTTCAAATTATTTTTAACAGCTGCAATTAGGAGGGGGTCATTTGGCGAACACTTTATTGATTTTTTGGTTCAAAAGAGAATTTTGATTTTAATATACATTCAAAGAATGGGTGTCTAAATTTCTAAAAACATATACATATGCAAAAAAAAAAAAATTTGATAATTTTTTTTAACATTTTTTATTTTGTCCTTGTCACTCTATGCATTTAGTAAAGGTGCCGTTAAAATTGATGATGATGAAAATATGATATTAAGGTGATTGAAAATTCTGCTTAGAATTCATTTAATGCATATAATTGTCTCTTTCTTTAATAAACATTGCTCTCCTTTGTTTTCTAATTATTATTAATAGCTGCGTTTTAAGGGGTCATTTGGCGGATAACTTAATTTAATTTATAAATTTTTTTCTTGGTTCAAAAGAAAAATTTGATATTAATACTAAGTCAAAAGATAAGTGTCCAAATTTCAAAGAACAAATAAATATTTATGCTATAAAATGTTTATAAAACATAATTAAATTTTTTTTTAATTTCGTCCTTGTTTTCGATATGGCACGGATCCGATGTCGCTAAAATCGATAATGATGCCTTTATCATATAAGGCTCGTAAAATTTTTTTTTAAATTTTTTGATTTTGTCCCTTTTACTCTGTATAGTCAGAACAGATGTCGTTAAAATCGATTATTATACAAATAAGAAATGAAGTGGGTAAGAAACACTCTGTATTGCCTCTATTCACACTATATTATAGTCGATTTCTTTCATTGCTCTACTTTTTATTCTCCCCTCCGCAGAGGATCAAAATTGTGATGGTATGCCTTCGGATCATCCTCCGAGATGTTTCCCAGACCGTCGCCAATAGCCCATTGTGCAGCTCTAGTGCGACATAAATTAACAACAACAACAACTTTTTATTCTAATTATTATTAATAGCGTCTTTGACTGGCACTGTAATGATTATTTTACAATTTTTAGGTTTAAAATAGAAATTTGATAATAGTATCTAGTCAAAGAATAGGTGTCAATATTTCTAAAAACATATACATATGCTAAAAAATATGTATAAAACATTTTTAAACAAATTTTTATTTTGTCCTCGTCACTCCTAGAGTTAGCACAGGTGTCGCTAAAATCGATTATTGTGTAAATAATCGATTGAGGGGGGTTGAGAAATTCCTTGTAACCTAGATTTGATGCATACTATTGTCTATTTCCGTTATAGGCATATTGCTCTTCTTCGTTTTCTAATTATTATTGGTCGCTGAGTTAGAAGGGGTCATCTTTTAGACAAGTTAATGATTTCTCGAGAACAAGTGTCTTGGTTTAAATTAAAGATTTCATAATAATATAAATTTTAAAAAAAGGGCAATTGGGGGGGGGGGGTCATTTGGCGAATACTTTAATGATTTTTATAATTTTTTGGTTCAAAAGAGAATTTTGATATTAATATCCAGTCAAAGAATGGGTGTCAAAATTTCTAAAAACATATACATACGCAAAAAAAGAAAATTTTATAAATTTTTTAAAATTTGTTCCTTGTCACTAAAATTTGTCCCTTGATAGCAAAGGTGTCGCTAAAATTGATGATGATGAAAATATGATATTAAGCTGGTTGAAAAATTCTGTGTAGTCTCCATTTAACATATACTATTGCCTATTTCTTTAATAGGCATTGCTCTCCTTTGTTTTCTAATTATTAATAGCTGCGTTTTAAGGGGTCATTTGGCGGATAATTTAATTTAATTAATATAAATATTATTTTGGTTCAAAAGAGAGGTGTCCAAATTTCTAAGAACATATGCTTATGCTAAAAAATGTTTATGAAACATTTTTAAAATTTTATTTTTAATTTCGTCCTTGTCTTCTACATGGTGAGCACCGATTTCGCGAAAATCGATGATGACGCCTTTATCATATAAGGCGTGTAAAAAAAATTTTGTGAACATATTTTATTTTGTATTTCTGTTATAGGCATCGCTTTCCTTTGTTTTCCAATTAGTATTAATAGCTGCGATTAAGGGGGTCTTCTCTCAGACACTTTAATGATTTATTTATAATTTTAGGTTCAAAATAGAACTATCAAGTCTAGATGTCAAAATTTCGAAAAACATATGTTAAAAATATTTTTAATTTTGTCCTTTTTACTCAGTATAGTTAGCCCAGATGTCGCTAAAATAGATTATTAAGCAAATAAGAAATGAGACAGGTAAAAAAATTCTGTACAGTAAGGGTGCACAACCTTTTTGAGTGAAGGGCCACTTGCACAGCAGTTTGACTAACGAAGGGCCGCACATGTATTTAGGCATATTGACGGCAAATATAGTAATATTTATTTAAACATTAGTGTTCTAATTTTTTTAACAATAAACTTTATAATATATTTCTTGAAAATTAAAGGCCTTAAATTATTAGAATTCATAATGAAAAAAAAAAAGAATGCAATGCTCAGAATGAAATTGGGATAAAATTTCATACACATATTAAGTAATATAAATTCAAATTTAATTGAAGAAAATTTATTAAGTTTAAACAGAAGCCTAAAATAAAAACAATATTTCAAAATAAAATTCAATACTTATTTGGAAATGTACTTTATTATTTCTTTTTATTGATTATTAGAATTTTTTTTATATAGTAAACCTTTTCTTTTTTTAACTGCAGAAGATCACTTAAGCAACAAAAAATGTAAAACAAAATTACAAACAGTATACAGTATAAAAATTCACGTTTTCCGCCACTTGGTGGATTTCTAAGGTTGCATTAAAATTAGGGATGTAACGAGTATTTGGTCTTTTTGTCAAAAATTCAGTTCGTCGAATGATCGGCCAAATATTTTTTAGAAAAGAGTTTTTTTTAAAGTTTTTTTTCTTTTTAAATTTGTACAGATATGATAAAGAATAATATAAAATCGTATTTTTAACTATATTATAGTATTGTTTATTATAAAAAATAATTTTTACACAAATTTGTTAAATTTTAAAATCTTTGTTTCTGCACAGGGCTTGCAAATTTATTCTCTAGATAAGAAGACAAATGGAAAAATGAAATCTGAAAAATTCAAACTAGATTACTTTATACTGAACCACAAGTTTTTGTACTTCTGCTTTTTTTTTTTTTTTTTTTTTTGGAAAAATTTTTTACTCAGACAAGTCAATTTCGTCATTGTTTCGAAACTTTTAGTTCTAAGAATTGAGAAGTTTTTTTTTTTTTTTTTTCGTCTTTGCTGTTTTTATTATAACATCATTTTAAAGGATTGTCTCATACTATTTATTAATTCATTGTCACTTTTTCCCTGTAAAAACTGTGATTTTCAGCGTTAAGTTTTGTTTTAGGAACTAAGTAAAAAAATTTTTCTGTTTTTCTTTTTAATTAACTTTTCTTCTTATTGGCATTTTTATCATGACACAAATTTTTTTTAAATGAACCTTACTAATAAGCTTTATTTTGTAGCAATTTTTTTCCTCTAAAAATACGGCAATGTGAAAAATTTAACTTGAGATTTTCAGCATAAGATTTTAATTTAAAAAATAAAGAACGTTAATTGGTTTTGTTTCTATTTGTTTTTCCGTTTTTTTTTTCTTTCTTTTTTTACACAAGGTGACAATTTTTAAGAGCATTTCTGTTAGACTTAACTTTTTCTTGAATATATGGTAATTGAAAAACTGAGATGTTCAGGTTTAAAATTTTATTTCGAGAATTAAGATCAGATTTTTATTACTCTGTTTCTCTTTTGTACATAATCTGTAGTTTTTATGATAGCGTGGCATTTTTAAAAGCCTTTTTGATAGGCCTTATTTTTTAGCGTTGTTTTATGAATACGTTTTACCAAAAAATATTTTTCTTCGCATTGAAATTTCGGTTTCAGTGTTGCTAAGCTTCTACAAAATGTTCTATGTGGTCCCGAATATACGGTATTTGGCCGAATATTCCGTATTTGACCATATCACAATTCTTTACCACATTCGACCGAATCATATTAGTTACCGAAAAAACGAGGGGAAAATAGCTAGAACTTAGTTTTGAAGTAATGCATTTAAAAAAATTTAAATTACATTTTTTTTAAACCAGTAAACATGTTTATTATTCTAAAGGTCTTTAAAATGGAACCTAGAACAACTCTCTAGCTAAATCAGGAGAATTGTTAGTTTATTTTGAAAATTGGTCTGAGATGGTTGTTTGACAAATTTTATTTTTAATTTTCGAAAGGCCATATACATAAAATTATTCAATATTTGAGTGTGGTAAAATTCTGCCGAAAATTGTATCAAATTGACACAGAATGACCTTGAACTTTTTGAGATTAAAGACGAAAATGCTAATAAAAACAAAGAAAGTATCCATAGAACAATGTTAAAAAAACATAGTGTATCAGAAACACTTTTAAAAAAGCCACGCTTTTAAAGCAAGATATACACAAAAATGAAACTAAAAACTACATACCTCAGTTTTCCAATTAACGCATTTACAAGAAAAAGTCTAATAGAAACACCTCTATAAATTGCCATGTCACAATAAAAAGTTTTTATTTAAAAGACAAGCTAGATAAATATAAAAACCTTTTCTTTAGAGAAAAATTTAACGCTAAAAATCAGTGGTTCTTTATAGAAAACAAAATAAAATTTATTAGCAATGCTCTTAATAAAATTGTTCGGCACAAAAAACTGATAATTTTTCTAATTTCTTTTTATCTTTCATAACATATATTTGCAATCACCTGAATTTTAGAACTGAATTTTAAAAATTACATTTAATATAAGGTTAAAAATAAGCAGGGTTCATACAGAGATCAGTAATCCAAGGAGTTCAAAATTCTAAGGACTTATCAAAAAATAAAAAACTTGTGTAAAAGATAACTAGACAGTTTTTCAAAAAAAAAAAAAAAAAAAAAAAAATTAAAAAGCAGTTATTATAAGGAATTTGCAAAAATGTATAGTTTGCATATTTTTTCTAATCTTTTTGAAATAAATTTTGACTTTGTCAAACTTCATCAAGAAAAATAAATAAAGTTAGCACTTTTTTGTTGTTGTTAATTTACGTTACACTAGAGCTGCACAATGGGCTATTGGTGACGGTCTGGGAAACATCTCTGAGGATGATCCGAAGACATGCCATCACAATTTTGATCCTCTGCAGAGGGGATGGCACCCCCGCTTCGGTAGCCTGACGACCTGCACGCGAAGTCCAGCACTTTAGGGTAGAACATTTTAACAAGGACCAATGCCGCACACCCTCGGTCCCTACACAGACTGATCCAAGTGGTCACCCATCCGCAGCTAGTGATGCTTGACTTCGGTGATCTGCCGGGAACCGTGTCTTAACGATCAGTAAACTCACCTTTACAGTATCACTTTTACACATAAATACATTCTCCAGTTTCAAATAGTTTCCCTGTTTGAACAGCAAATTCATCAGCATACTTAGTAAGTTCATCTATGCAACACAATAATCTAAGGACTAATTTAGAAATCTAAGTAGTTCCAAGTACTCCTTGTACATACCTTAGATTATGCTTCCAGGCTGCGGCCTGCAAGAGACTTTAAAAAAAAAATCGCAGAAGGGGACCAACTCAAAAAGGTAAAACTCATAGCCCCCCACCCCAAGGCAAAGAAGATATTTAAAAGAATTTACATTTGGCACAACAAGCACGGTACGGAAATATCCCTGAAAAGTATACCACTGGCACCATCTTCTTGCAAATAACTAATTATTTTTTAAAAATAAAACCGGCAGGTTAAAAATCTCGTTCTTTACGATTGCCCCCTAGGCAGAATTTTTTTTGGCTTTTTGTCCCAAACTGCCCCCGATACAAATATTTTGCTTAAAGATACTTTTATACTAATTTAAAGAAACAGAAACGTGTTAAAATTAAAAAATTTTATTTTATACTTTAACATAATAGGCGATATTCTTGCTATTTGAAGGATGAAAAATACACTTATTAGTTCATTTCAAATTTTGTAAATCATGACAAATTAAAATTCATACTTAATTAAAAATTATAAAATCAGTGCAGTAATTGTTAAAATAATGATAAACTACAAAATCCTGTGAATAGAACTCTTGAAAAAAAAAAGATAGTCAAATAAACATGGTGTTCTTTAAAGAAAAAAAATGAAAGAACATAATTTCTAGATTGAACTATCTTTTAAAACTTTCATGATTTTTGAATTCTTAATTTGAAATTCTAGCTGAAGTTCCTTACAAGATTTTTTTTATAATCTCAAAGGAGAATAGAAAAATCATGATTATTTCTTTCCCCTCAAATGTGCAAAAAATACATCTCTGAAAAAGAAAAAAATTTTCAAAACTTCTGCATAAAGGAAAACCAAAATTTTTCACTTTCCAAATGAAAAACCCTTCTGCAAAAACTAACATTCTGTGATAATGTCGCCATAAATCTGCCACAAGGACGACATAGTCTGAGAGATAGGTCACAATATGGAAATACCCCCAGTTACCAGCCTATAGAGGTTTGCTTGGGATACTTACAAACTATGCCCTTCGAATTTGTTCTATGTTGCAATTTTTTTTTCTTTTTCACATAGGGTGCCCCCTAGAAGTTGCCTTTTCTTTTGCAAATGACAATGAAATAAATTCTACACCCCAAGTATATTACATAAAAGTAGAAGCTCTTATCTTATATAAGGTTTGGAAAAATCTCATTGTTAATAATAATTACTGGGTATCTGGTACATTTTCTAATTCATGACTAATTCCAAGAACTTTTCCTGACTTAACAAAGTCACTACTTTCTCTGACAAAAACAGAATAAATTAAAAAAGCATTATAACATTATGGAAATGATAGGTATAACCATAACTGTTATACTCTGCATCTTCATATTTTTTTTATTTTAAAATTAAAAAACAGTAAAGAAAGAGTTGAAGCAATAAAATAGATGAAAAAATAATAGCTAAGCAAATAATTTTTTATTCTTTTTATCTGCAGTATTATATTCTAAATTTACTTTTCTTGTTCATCAGAAAGGAAAGAAATACTACTGGTTTTTCTGTTCTGATTTCAGAATTAAAAAAAAAAGTGCCAATTACTGGCTTGCTTCAGCTAGAATTTTAAATTGATAAAATTAAAAAAATAATTAACAAAAATTCTGAAATCACAGAAGTTTAAAAGATACTTTGGTCTAAAAATGTTCTTTTTCTTCATTTTTTGAAAGAGCATCATAATATTTAAAGAACATGATAAAAACATTTTATATTTTAATAAAATATCACTCTGAGTGGGGATTTTGTTACAAATTCAGAACACCATGAAATTGGGAGCAGGAATCATTTAAAAAATAAAATTTTTCGGCAACCTAAATCCTGATAACCCTTCACCTAATAATTTTTAATAAATAGTTAAAATCAAGATAAATTTTGTTCAATACCGTAATTCATGACTTTCCAGGTGCACGGATACCCTTTAATTACCACAAAGAAAAACATTCTTAAAGTTTCAGGTCTTGATTTTTTAAGAAATTTAAATAATTACCAGCCTTGTGAATATTGGAGCTGAAAATATGTTTAAATATTTGACAACATCTATGATTTCGGAAATCTAAAACTTAATTATTTCACAAGAAATGATTATTAAAAGAACAATTTAACTACCTTAAACACCATTGGTTACTGTAATTTAGAAGATAGGTTATTTCCAAAGTTGGACTAAAATATGCACTTTCCAGATTTCACCAACAGAAAAAGCATTCCCTTGGAACATATATTTAAAACTTAAT